>NC_058144.1:82500-4882500 GCF_011075055.1 Mangifera indica
TAATTTTCCTACTAATTTTATGATATGATATACCTAATCAAATTATATCATTCATATATGGCAGCTGTGATTCATCCATTTGCTGAACACATTGCATATTTCACGCTGTTTGCAATACCATTGCTGACAACGTTGTTTACAAGAACTGCTTCTATAATCTCTTTCGTTGGTTATGTCACCTACATCGACTTCATGAACAATATGGGACACTGTAACTTTGAGTTCGTCCCCAACTCCCTTTTCTCTATCTTTCCTCCTCTCAAGTATCTCATGTATACTCCCTCGTAAGCTTTCTCCTTCCATCTCATGCTTTCTTTTTTATTTTTCTATTTTTCTCTTTTTAAACTTAAATATCATAGAACTACACATCATATATGAAATTCATCCGTAATAATGCAGCCTCAATGTCCACCTGACCTATGCAAGACTCCCAGCGGCTATAAATAAATTTTATCTGTCTGTATCAACCACCATATTAACTTAGGCGTGGTAATGGTAATTCGTCACAGGCATCATCAATCATCATAGGTCAGATAATTTTGATGAAATTTGTGCAACGTGACGAATAATTCTTTCTGTGATTTAGAAATTCATATTAATTATTCAAAACCTTGTTGTCATGTTGTATAGTTTTTGATATTGATGTATATAATGAATCTGAAAACATTCATATAGACATGAATCAAATCAAGATTAAGCATAAGTGAAAATGAGATTGATGAAGACTTATGATGAGTGCAGGTTTCATTCGTTACATCACACTCAATTTCGGACCAACTACTCGCTATTTATGCCTCTATATGATTACATATACGGTACAACGGACAAAAATTCGGATGCTGTATATGAAACTTCACTCAAAAGACAACAAGAATCAGCTGATGTAGTTCATCTAACCCATCTTACCACGCCTGATTCAATCTATCATCTACGTCTAGGATTTGCCTCCTTGGCATCAAAACCCCACTTATCTAATTCCAAATGGTATTCATGGTTCATATGGCCCCTCACATGTTTCTCTGTATTCTCCACTTGGACTTTCGTCAATACCTTCATTTCTGAGAGGAACACTTTCCATAAACTTAAATTGCACACCTGGGTCTTACCACGGTACATTGTACAAGTAAGTAACTTTCTTGCTTAATCTTTTCTTTTCTTTTTGTTGGTAATTAAATTGTTAGTATTTGCAGTACTGGCGAAGAGAATCCATTAATAGCCTGATCGAAGGTGCCATACTAGAAGCAGATATGAGAGGAGTTAAAGTAGTGACTCTAGGTCTTCTCAATCAGGCATGTTCATTTTCTTTTCTCAGCAAGAAAAAGAAATTTTCCCTTTGAAGTATTACATATTGAAAATCAATAAATAAAATTGCAGAGCGAAGAGCTAAATGGAAACGGAGAGATGTATATCCATAGACATCCGGAACTCAAAGTAAAGGTGGTGGATGGTAGCAGCTTGGCAGTGGCTACGGTGGTTAACGCCATACCCAAAGGAACAACCGGACTACTGTTTAGAGGGAAGCTTAGTAAAGTTGCTTACGCAACTGTATGCGCTCTCTGTGAAATGGGCATCCAGGTATTACAATATAGCTTTCACTCAACTGTTTAAATGGGCTGAGGGCAGCCTTTCAAGTTTCAACTAAGTCAAATGTATGTGGGTTTTAGGTAGCCACAGTAGACAAGGATGAGTATGAGAAGCTTAAACTCAGGCTTACGACCCAGTGCGGCAATAATCTAGTCCTCTCCAGCCCCACAAATTATGCTCAAAACAAGGTATATGCTCAAAACAAGGTAATATAATTTTCATTCAGTTAGTTTTTTTTTTTTTTTTTTGGGGGTTGAATTGAAATTAATGAAACAAGGGTAATAATTAAATTAATGTTGCAGATATGGTTGGTGGGAGATGATTTAAAGGAAGAGGAACAGTTAAAAGCATCAAAAGGGACATTATTCATTCCAATATCACAACTCCCTCCAAGAAAAGTTCGAACTGATTGCTTCTACCATATTACACCAGCAATGATAGTTCCTTCCTCTTTAGATAATGTGCACTCTTGTGAGGTAACTCAATTTCCAAGTTTTTCTTATTCTTTTATTTTCTTTCTTGTACAGATATATGAATATTTAATTGTAATTTTATTTTCGTAAATATTTAACAGAACTGGTTGCCAAGAAGGGTGATGAGTGCCTGGCGTGTGGCTGGAATAATACATGCCTTAGAAGGATGGGATTTGAACGAGTGTGGGCAAACAATTTGCGACGTTGAGCGAGTATGGCAGGCTTCTCTTCGACATGGCTTCCTCCCTTTAACGATTGTTGCTTGAACCAATTCCCACAACCACGCTTAGCTTTATATATATGTATAAGTTACATGCAGACCCACCTATTATGTTCACCATTTATAAGCATTTAATAAATTAAAATTGGGTTGTTGATATGAATACCTAATGTAATGAAAACCCTCAACTAAGCTCTTATATGTTAAATTTGCTTTGATTTGGCTGCCCACCCGCACCTACTACTGCTGGCTTTATTGAAGAAGTAGAATTGAAAAAGTGACGTACAAGATTAACCTATATTCTAAAACTGGTTAACTCCTCTGTTTCTTAATTTACCAAAACAGAGTAGTGACCACTGCTCTGGATCTTTGGCTTGTGGTCACTGAATCATTCATTTGTTTGCTTGTCTGGGCAGTTGTTAAAAGTTTCAAGTTCTAAACTTAAAAGATGAAGAAAGGTAAATATAACTGATAGATCCATAAAAATAAAATAAAGAAAACAGGAATACAAGTATAACGTAGTAGATTGAGGGGTTTAAGGCGTCTCAAAATTGAGAGGAACATTGTTGATTATTTTGTCAATAGTTTGCAAAAAAGATAGAAAATAATAGAAGAAGGTGGGATAAGGATAACGAAGATGAGGAAGAGAGACCTGGTTTCTACAAAGTGGACATGTAGAACGAGATAGCAGCCATGCATCGATGCATTCAGCATGAAAACAGTGGCGGCATTTGGGAAGCCGCCGAAACTTGTCGCCATACATAATCTCATCAAGACACACCGCACAAAATGGCCGGCTTTCTAACTTGTTAGCGAACTTCCAATTCTTGAACCAAAAATGCTTTGCAGCAAAGCAGATCAACGCCAATAAGATGATTGTTATCACATGGTTGAAGCTAGTTGAATCGGCTATGCTTCTCATAATCAAAACTAACTGAATTCCCATATGGTTTTTAGCTCAGCTTAGACACACAGACAAACTTTGGTGTGTGTGCACATATATTATACATATATAAATGGCAGATGGAAAGAGAGAGTGGAAACCAAGCATGAAGCCAACACAACACAAATATTAAAGGAACAGAAACTGGTGTACCAACTTCCACATTTATTGTGTTCCTTAATTTTGCAACCACAAATCTCTGTGCATCAAATTTGTTTTCAGAGGCACTGGTATTTAAATTCTGTTTCTCTCCATAAGCTGATGAAATAAATCACTCCTAGCCAAGGATCAATCACTGTTCAACGTTTTTACACCAGTTACTCCCAAAGGGTCTGATTTAATAATTAATAAAAATTAACCCATCAACTACTGGAATTTTTATAGTAAATCTAAGGGTGCGTTTGGTTAAGAGTTTTTAAGATTACCTTGGTAATCTATCTTTTATTTCCTTGTTTGATTTGTCAGTAATAAAATATTACAGTAATCTTCTATTACCAATACTGACGTGACAGGTAATATAGGTGATAATCTAATTACCACCTTCACCTTAGATATTTAAAGATTACTGAGGTAATCTTGAGTTTATTATAGAAAAATTATTATTTATTAATTTTTTGAGATAAAAATAAATTTATTTTTAATTAATATGACAAATAATATAAAAAATATTTAAAAATAATTATATTCAAGGGTATTTAAGTAAAATAATTTATTAATAATCTTTTATTACTTTTAACCAAACACAATAATTATTTATACGTATTAAATTTTATCAAACATAGTAATCATTTATACACAGTAATCTTTTAAGTAATCAATCTTCAAGATAATCTTTCTATTTAAATAATCAAACATTACCCAAACTAAACACCTCCTAAAAGTCATTATCAAACACTGATTTAGTCCAAGTCCAACCATATATGCATGCTATTCAATTTCAACTAGATGTTAGATCAGCTACTTCAAAAGGAAGGATTTATTCTTCAACTCTTATTGCCTATGAGTACAACAACAATAAAAAGTAGGTATATGTAAATAAGATGATGTAGACAAGAAATCCATGGGGAAGACATGATGGAGATGAAAGAGAGGACAATCTCACCTTAAATGTTCATGGAGTTATAGTGGGAAATGCTAATGCCAATTCTTGGGGAATGATCTTCACTTTGCTTTTTTAAATTTTATGGAGATCATCACCAAAACTCTCAGCTATTCAAAAACTTCAAATCAAAATTTTTCATTTTTTATTTTTTATTTTTATTTCATTGAATATTTTAAAAATTAATTAAAAAAGAGTGATAGTGAGAGGGACATATTCCATTCATGTATTAGGAATTAAATTCTGGTTCTAATAAGTGTATTCAATGTAAATGGAATATAGTAGGACAGACATATCCAGATTTCAGATAGTGTAATTGTAGAATAGAATAAAAACAATGTATTGAGTGATTCGTAAAACATGAAAATACACATGAACTCAAACAATCTGAAAGTATTGCCATTGGCCATCCCTCTCTATATCCACTAGTTCAACTCCTGCCATTTCAATACCAAGAAAAAAAAAATTCTTCTATTATTTTAAAACACATCATGTAGCATAAAACCTGTCACCAAATCTGATGTAATTTTTTCTTTACCGAATAGGATTTGGACTCAACCCTCTCTTCCTCACCCATCTCGTGAACTCCACGAGAAGGAGGTAGCAAAAACATAACACCAAAGCTCAATCTCTTCAACATATCTGAGTTTGAACCAGCAGTGAGTGATGATCTCATCAACCTGAATCTTCTTGCAGATACAGAGGAATGTTTTATGTAACAACTTCAAGACTACTACTACTGCTCCCACTTCCAATTCTATCCATCTGTGCAACCAGTAGCTCATGCACTTTATCTTTAAGCTGCAGCAGATAAGTTGTTCAATCTAATGAGAACATTAACAAAATGTAAGCGAAATTTATTTAGAATTAACTAAGACAACTAATAGGTTTAACATGGTGAATAATCAGAGAGTTCCCCATCATGTACTTACATGTTTGAGATGGCATATTAAGGGGAAAAAGATCCCCATTTAGTAGTCTGCTATAACCATATAAAGTTAAACCGGATACACAAAATTCAAAATCATGACAGGGATACTACCCATCATCCCCAGCACAACACATGGCAGGTTGAAGCAATGCAATGATGTTAACAATAGACAAAGGTTAAAAAGGGTCAAAATTACCTCATCAAGCCCTTCTTCATTCTTGACTGATACACAGATTGCTCCATCAGGTCCCATTTTCCGATAACTTGTCATTTCAAGATGCTCTCCATCTTCATCTTCTGTGATGTAAATCCCAGGAGATGTGTGCAGCAGATCACATTTTGAGACAACATCAATCCACAGATGATCCCTGAACCTCTCCTTAATCTCCTTGTATATCTTAAACTACATGATACAATATCAGACAAATACAAACAAACATCTGAGAGGACAGATAGTCAAATTGAGCATTTTTTATGTAATACAAAGTGATCAGAGCAATGCAAAATAGTACCTGATCAGAAGGTGAGGTTCCACATTCTCCAGACAGATCATGGACAAATAGTATCGCTGTTGGCAAATGTGAGAGGACAGCAAGTGTTAACTTTTCCAAATTATTCCTGTCATCTGCATGTTAAACCAAGAAATGAAGATATGTTTCTTGATACAACAATCATATGTCATGTAATCAAATATAAGTTGCATTATCAAGGGACATAGGATGTTTTTTGAAACAACTCACATGATAAGAACACAATAGGAAAAAATATAATGGTTGAATGCATTGTAATGTATCTTTAGGTCTTGTTTGAAATATTATAAAAAAATTTTACAACTTCTGCTCTTTTGCAAACTAGAAAACCCCTTCAAATATATCAATTGGTTGTCCTCCATTATCTTATTGCTGAGTCAAGATTAGTAAAAACATTCATGTGCACCAACAAGTGCTTACACACACATGCAATCAATAAAGAGAGAAAGAGATGGTTTGTGCTTTGAACACACACAAAGACAATTTCACGCAATCAATTAGACAAAAATCAACAAATAACATGTGTGTTTTACCATCACTTCTCCTCAATAGGCCAGGTGTGTCTGTCACCTACAATTAGTTAAATTTTCAATGTAAACAAAATCATAAAATAGAAATTTAAAAATGATAGCATTCCACGTCCAAAATATAATACAAACCTGAAAATGCTGATAGCTTAGAGTAATGTGGCCCATTAGAATTCCTCTAGTCGTAAATGGGTAATTGCAAACCTCAGGTTTTCCTGTAGAGAGTACACGAACCAAAGATGATTTTCCCACATTAGGAGCTCCAACAAGACAGAGAGTTGGCATTTCCAGATCAACGACTGGCATGGCCCGCAAAGTCTTTCAATCACAAGATAAACGAAACCAGTCAGATATGTACCAATTGTAACATGATAAGAACATATTACCAATGCCAACAATGAGGTTACTAAAACATAGAATTAGAAATGGTATATCAAAAAGCTGTAAAGTATACGATGATAATAATGAATAAAACAGCTAAATAGACAAAACATCAACTCTCTGTCTTGGGCAATCAGAAAATCAAAGTATCGAACTTCGCTGGAAACTGTGGCAAGATTTAAATTTAGACAACATAATGATATCAATCGAAGGGCCAAGATTCCCTCAAATTAGAACCAGAACTGGGGAAAGGTCAAATTTTAACAGTTAACAGAAGGTTCATGTCTCATGACACTTTACAAATTTTTAGCATCTGTACAACAATTGCAATTTCAAGAGACCTCTCTCAAAGTAACTACTCAAGGATATAGGGCAGTGACAAATTCATCCTCTGGCACAATGAATCCAATAGCTTGGCCATGAAGTGCTTCATTAGAATCATTACAAATCAGATGAGACTAATAATGAATTTTTTTAAATAATTTCTAGTATCAAAATATGTATCCACGTTAAAAACATACTAGTTTATAATATTTTTCTAAAACACCGAATATATACATGCATTTCAAAAGAAAGAGATACCTTAGCAATATTCAACAAATCATCAACAGCTTTTCCTTCACGGTTAAATATTTCCTCGAGTCTTTCCATACCCTGCAAAAAGTAGTAAAATGGTGAACATTTATTCATATCCACAGAAGATGTATTCATTATTTTGCAAGCAAGTGTAACTGACCTCACTCAACCGTTCACCTGCTTCTCGCTTAGATAAAGACTGCACAGCATAAATTAAATGGTTACTTAAAAAACGTTTGTTTCACAAATATAGGTGCAATATATCATGAATTAACCAGTTAGCCTTCATGAGAATCTAAGTAAAACAATGGGAGAACTAGTGGCAAACTATGACATATGAACATGCAACAATGAACCAAAAAAAAAAAAAATCCCAAGAAATCAAGCTATTTTGCTTCAACAAGGCTAATTTTTTTTTATATTAGCAGTACCAGACCACACACCAATTTCCACCAATTCAACAACTGGGATTGGTCCCAATAAGATACAGTACTTGAGGTAAGACCCAACCTTAGCACATAGAGAAGCATGTTCCTTCCCAACAGATACCACCTTCTTCCTCAGAGCATCCACTTTATTTAAAACCTGCGTAATGCATAAGCGCATTTGAATTGTGCACATATAACAACAAATCCTAAATGCTTGATTACCTCTTCATATATGCCATCCCCAAGTGTCAACTCAATAAGAGATCTTTCGTAAGGATGCAAAAAATTTTTATTGGGAAAATTTTGCAGATAATTTCTCAATGGAACCGCTAATTCCTGAATAACAAATAAAAAATCTAAGATTTCAGCTCGAAAAGAAAAGGATATGTGTATAATAAAAATAAAAGGACAGAGCATACTTTCATCAGTGCATCAAGTTGCTTTGCAGCTCTGTTTCTCTCTCTCTTTGCAATATTAGCAATGCCTAATTAAGCAAAATATATCCCATTATCCATCGACTGTTCTTTTCTATATCAATTAAAAAAGAAAAAGGCATGTAGATAATCCCAATAACCTTTAGTGGGTGAGACTCTTTTGGCCTTCCTTAAAGCCGAAAACAAAATATCAACCGAAGGCATCACCAGAGGTAGTTTTTGAAATGCACCAACACTTTCAATTTTATCCTATGAATAAATATAAAATCAGAAGAAAAAAAAAAACAAACAAACAAAACAAACAGAAAAATAAAAAGAACAGAATATGAGCCTTTGGTTTGTTGTGTACAATTTGAGTTGTGGGTGTGGAGGTTTGCATTTCTCTACATAACCAAAAGTTGGGATATTTTTTTGCGCCTGGTAAGAAAAAGAAATGTGAAATCGAAGAAATATAAGGAAAAGGGGGAAATAGAGATAGAAACAGGAAAGAAAAACCTTTAGAAGTAGGAATTATAGTTTTAGAACATGGAAGCTGCCATAGCTGTAACTGAGTAAAACCTCCTCTGAAACAGAAACCCATATTGGAGTCTTTGAGGTTTAACACTACCCAATACGCTAGCCCGTTTATCACTCTGGGGCGAAGAAGGCCAACAGCTTCTCTTACCAGTTATTACAAAACCGTATGCAAAAACTGATACCCACTTCTCTTCTTTTAATTCTTACAACGATTAATGAGCGTCAGTCTTGATATACGTATGCTCTGGATGTTCCTAAGGTAATCGAGTGTGTTTTTAGTATTCTGAATCTGAAGTTCCCCGTAAAAGGCCAACGGGCTTAAACATTCAAGTTTTGAAGGGTTCAAAAGACTTATTCCTATCCAAGGACGGTGATTTTATTAAGCCCTATCAGTTATTTTTTTAAAATTCAAATTATAATTCATAAGTAAATTTTTATTAAAAATTTTAATTAAAATTATAAATAAAACCATTATTTAATCAAAAAAAAATTTAAAACTAAATTTTTATCACATTTTTTACTCTCAATTAAAAAACTCACACTTTTCCCTTAGATTTTCTTTCAAAGTTCGAAAAACAGTAATTTTCCATCAAGAGTTTTCTCTCCACTCCAGTAACCGATTTCTTCTTAGTTATCGATTAGTCTTCCCTCCTTTTTCTCCTTCGGTTGGTCACCTCTTTCTTCCATCCTTCAACAAAGACAAAGATCGTCTTCTCCATCTTAGATAAAGACTTTTCATCTTTATTTGAGACAAAGACTAAAATCTTTGTCTTTAACGAAGACAAAAACAAAACAAGGAAAGACAACCAGTTGATGGAGAAGAAAGAGGAAAGATCGACCAACGGTTGAAAAGAGTGAGTTGTCAAAGGCGAAAAAACCTAAGGGAGAAATAGCTACTTTTTAAACTTTGAAGGAAACTATGAGAAAATTTTAATTTTTCAAATATTTTTATTAAATAATGGTTTTGTTTCTAATCCTAACTGAAATTTTTAATAAAAATTTATTTATAAGTAATTATTTATATTTTTAAAAGTTAAAAAATAAAACTTTGAAATTCTATTATATCTTGGGTCGAAACAAGTCTTTTGGCCAGTTGAAAGCCCAAAGAAAGTGTTTTTTATGTAGTAGTAGAATATGATCTATTAAGAAGGCCAAAGGACTTATTCCCACCCAAAATTTAGTGAGATTTCAATCTAATATCCATTAACTTTCAAAAATTCAAATATTCTTTCTTTTGTTAAAGTTTACTATTAAGGTTAAAAGTAAAATCATTATTTAACAAAAAATTTTAAAAGAACTAAAGTTTTATTTATTCCCCCCCCCCCCCCCCCCCCCCCCATTTTAGTTTAAAAACTAACAATTTTCTCCTACTTAAAATTTGAAAAGTAATCATTTCTCTCAAGGTTTTTATCTCCTTTTCTAGTGACTATCTCAGTTCTCATCATCAACTGGTCTTCCCACTATTTTCTTCTCCAACTGATCTTTGTTCTTTGGTAGCCATTTTTTGTCGAATGAAAACGATTTGTCTTCATCCGACCAAAGATCATCATCTCCATAATTGTTCAACTAGCTTGAGACAAACCACGTGCGTCTTTGTCCAACCATTTTCTTTAGCTTGAGATTATTCTAGCCAACAAAATGGCATCTCTAAAACAACAACGATGAAAATGACCACTCAAGATTGGTGGAAGAAGAAGAAGGTGGGAACAAAGATTTCACCAGATAAAGATAAACGAGAAATTATTATTTTTCAAACTTTAGGTAAAAGAAATTATTAATTTTTTAAACTAAGAGAAAAATATGATAAAATTTTAGTTTTTTTTATTTTTGTTAAATAAAGATTTTACCCTTAATCATAATAGTAAATTTTAATAAAAAGTGGATATTTAAAATTTTAAAATTAATATGTATGATTTTAAAATTTCACCAAACCTTGGGTGGGATTAGGTTTTTTGGCCTATTAAGAATCTTAAATCCCCTGTTGGAAGAGCTAGTTTTAACATAACCTAATTTAAAATAGGTAGTTTCTAATTTTAAACTAAATTGAAAATTAACTTTACATACAAAATTCAAAGAATTCAAATATTTATTTCAACTAAAACTTAACTTATTTTATTTAAAAAAAAAAAACTAATTTTTAACTCTATTTTAACTTATTTGATTCGAACTTCAATTTATTTGATTTAAAATTGAATTCAAACTCAAACCACTCTAATTGAATCCAACCCTACCTGTTAACTATCTAATAATATTGTAAATTTTATTTTTATAAAACTGTAACAAGTTAATAGAAAATAAATTAACAGGGGAAGACAGAAATTAATAATTATGCTAATCAACATATTTAAGGGTGGACCAGCTGATACCATCAGAAGAATCAATGAAATAAGTTAAAAAAATGCTATGAAGGTATCTTCACACAATACAAAAACATAAAAAGAATGAAGCCAGGAGCACATAAGATAGAACATGAATAAAATAACAAATATAAGTATCTGGTATCCCATTTTACAAATCTCAACAATAAAAGATATTAGATACAAGGTACAAAAAAAGGTCATCGAGCCCATGAGACTGAATAAATTTCGTCCCTAGCTGACTTGTATAACTCAAGCCTCTTAGCACATCGCTGTCTTCTTTCCATCAGTGCTGGATCTTCATCTAAAAGTAGTCCAAGCTGCTTACCCTGAAACAATTAACAAAACATTATCAATTGTTAAAACATAACCACTCTCTATATATGCACTGGCCACAGCCAAAGTCAAACCATACCTCTTTCTTCCCTATTTGGGTGTAAAAGTGATTTAATAATGATTGTCTGGCCTCCCTTACTTGACAATACACAACAGCCTTTGGAATTGTGTTTCTAAGCGTCTCTGACACCATACCCACGTAAGAAGATACATTTGACGCTATCCTCCTCAAGTGCCCTTCTGTATACCGATCCATGGTTGAGGTAGCAGGATTTCCTCCTTTATCCACTTCCTGCGGAAGCCTCCTAAAGAAATCAACTGTTAAGTATGAAGATTCCATATCCACCAGACGGATCACCGTCCTCTTGCTCTCATCAAGAAACCTCTCTAAGGCCTGATTTGAAGCAGCTGCTATCTCAGCTTGCAGAGTTGGATAGCGCTTCAGCTCCTGTTCGTCAAACAATCAGTAAAGACATAAATCCTTTTTCCTCTTTTATTGGTGTGATTTGCTAGACAAACACTCGCTCAACTTCTGGAAAATTCACCTGAGTTTCTCCTATTGACTTCCTCACAAGCTCTTTCAAGACAAAGTGAACCTGCATCATAATTTACCATTCTGTAAAGAACTTCTGATAATTCCATTAATGTTTCACAGCTTCCAGATAAACTGGAACATTCTTTCAGAGACTCCTAATTCTACACACGGCAAGACCAACTTACAGCATCTACTGAAGCTTCGGCTGGACCTCTAAAAAAATTTAGTGACCCGTCAATCAGGCATCTGTAACCTTGCTCTGGAGCAATCAAGTGAGGTTGATAACCATCTGCCTCTGATACCACTATCCTTACGTTTTGAAGAGAAAGATGCCTATCAAATGGAAGCTTCCTCAAAGCAGCTGGAAGTTGGTTGTCAAAGACTCCGTAAATACAATCACCTCCTGGCCGCCTGAGATGTTATATAATCAATTCCAAGCAAGCTATTAAGCATTAAATTCTATATATGCGATCAATGTTAAAGACATCAACCACATTTGGGCTGTACCAATAACTACAACAGATTGCTAAATAACTTTTTAAGCTGTAAATTTAAAAAAACCAAATCCAATTTTTCCCAGCAAGAACCTATCTCTTTGAACAGCATCACAAAATTTGTGTTATTATATCGGTGAGTGGCTAGAATAAAAAGCAAATGAAAAAAATTACCATACAAAGAATTTCAGTACATGAAATCAACTCAAAAGTGCATGACTTACAACTGCTCAAGCCAAAAATCATGTGAGAGATTAAAAGAAATGGAAAAGAAAAAGGGATGCGTTAACCAGCAGAATTAATCTTCTAAAAAACTCAAGCATTCAAAAAAATCACTAAGAGGGAAAGCATTAAAGATGATCGCAATTTACCCTCCATCCAGATGCTCCTTGAATATACGATCAAATGCTCGGCATAGTTCCAAGATAGTGTATAGTTGAGCCTACAATATATTATAAAAATAAAGCATAAACATACAAGTAAGTTAATAAAATAATTATGAGGTTTAAGCCACTCACCCCAGCATCAACAGCAATAGGCCGACCAAGATGGTCCATCTCCAATTCAACTTCTTCGATGCTTTTATTTATCAAGGAAATGATACTTGGTATCCGAGTCCTAATCACAGATTCCAAATGCTGAAAACAGAGCACATAATCATGACGATATTCAGGAAAACAAAGACTATCTCCAACTACTGGATGCTCTAAATCAAACCTTTGAGAGAAGCTTGGCAAGATACTCTGAACCCATTTTGCCGGCCAAGTGTCCATAGTCTGGACTTGTAGCAAAGTATTCACGCTCCTTGAGTCTAGCAACAATCATATCGACATTTCTATTTATATCCGCTTGTGAGCGATTAACAATTCCAACCCAAGGATGTTGCAGTTGATAAGATCTTCCTTCAAGCACCTTAGGACGGAACAGAGGGTAATACTCAAATAAGTTTCCAACATTTAAGTGGTTAAAACATAAAAAGAGAGACAAACCTGAAAATGTAATGACTCAGGTGATAATATAAAGTATCTCTGATTATATTCAATAGACCAAATATCACCAAAGACTCATCTCAACTACAGAGAACTTTAGAGCTTACATCTAATGCATTTGTTCCTTTGTCCATCAAATCTAGCTTTGTTAGCACCCCAAGCGTACGTTCACCTGGGCTAGTCATGTAATGTATTAGAATATTGAGGATCAAACTGCAAGAAAAAGTTTCTGCAAAAAAAAAAAATATATATATATATATATATTACTCAGATACTGAAACATTAATGGCTGCATACCAGTTGGATCAACATCCCTTGCCAGTTTGATAGCATCAGAAGTTGCTATATCTTGATTAGCTGGAGATATAGCTAGTATTATGCAATTAGGCTACAAAAAATAGCAAATGTTATACCATAAAACATTTATACACAAGAACCCACTAGAGAGAAATCACATAAGACAATATAAAGTAACAATGAAGCAGTGTTACCTTCTCAACATATGTTCGGACCATAGCCTCAATGTCTTGAACGATACTTTCAGGCTGCCCCTCTGCAAAGAATAACATGCGTGCTTAAACTGTCAGTAAAGTATAAAAATGCAGAAAGTGAAACTCATAGTGGATAATAAATAATTAGAAAGCATACCAACTGCAACTTTAGTGAGACCAGGTAAATCAATCAGGGTTAAGTTGACAACTGAAATCTAAGGAGTGGTGTTAGCAAGAAACACGTAAAAAATGATATATCGTAAAGATAGTGAAAAGTTTAAACTTTAAACATAATAATAATAACAGACCATTGGGAGAGTAGATACTAAGATGAATAGGAACGGGAGATATCTGTTTGGTCGTCCCTGTCATTCTATCTGTTTCCTTCTGAATTTCATTTCGAACCGCAGCTGTACCCAACAATAAAATAAAACAAGTGTGGATATTCACATGCTTTGGAAAACAAAACCAAAAAAAAAAAAAAAAAAGATTTTAATTAAATACGAGTAAAGAGATTAGATTAGACATACAGAAATCCATAAATCTCTTCTTAGGCAAGTGAAGAAACTCAGCGTACTCCTGTGAACCATCTTTTGTCTTGTGGAGCTGCAGAACAAGAGGCCGTCTAGTAACAATTCCTGCCATTAAATAAATAATTTTTTTACAATTAGTTAAACAGTCAGATATAAAAGCAGCGGACAAGAAATATAAAGAAAGAAAAAGAACCGGATCCTCTGGGAAGAAAGTCTCGGCCCACTATGCTTTCAAGCACCGAAGATTTTCCGGAACTCTGGCCGCCAACGACGGCGACAGAAGGAAGAGCTTCCCAAAGAGAAGAAAAAGCGTTATCAGCAACAGCTCCGTAATCTCCGAGCATAGTACATGCTCTCTGAATTCTATTGACCAGACCAGACCAATCAAGCTCTCCATCGTCGTCATCTTGAACTCCAATTAAGCCGTAAGATCAGATGACCTTGTGTGATAGTGGATATTGAGATTTTTACAATGAAACCCCTAGAAGAAGAAAAGGCTTTGACTGGAGGAAGTGATAGCATAGGACATAAGTCTTAGAGTCAGAGAAATATTGCCCGCGTGTGTCTTAGGCCGGTGAAAGATGAGTCAGCCTGCCCGGAATGGTATGGTATGGTCAGTCGATGTCCGCTGCCTGCAACTTGGAAGCAAATTAGTGGCTGGCGTATGGATTTTTATTTTTTATTTTTTTATTTTTTTTATAAATGTATAAACGGGAATTTGACTTTAACGAGTTCGAATTTTGAATTTTTAAAAAGTGGACCCCTGGAGATAACTTAAAACTCACATGTCATACTCATTATGGACGACTGTAAGCGTAAGCGACCCAAAAGGAATGTTTCAACGGTCTAAAAGTCTTGTTGTTCTGTTCTATTTCATCTACACACATACATACATACACTAGAATATTTGTCTGTTATCATGTTCAAATCTTCTGTTGTTGGGCAACTCTATTTTGAGAGGATATTTGGTCGTGGGAATTAAATAATTCTTCCTGGAAACCAAACCAATGTCGGGGCCTGGGTATTCAGGAAGAAGAAGAAAAATGATTGGATCTAGTCTAGTGTAAGGCCGACAAAGAATAACAAATTCGGCATATACAAAAATATCCATCCAATAGAAGCTAGCTAATTCAGAGAGAAGAGAACAAATGAGAATATATACCACTCTACTGCAGCCTGTAGCTAGCTAGCATGTTATTTCCCAAAATGATATGACCATTTCATTTCCTGCAAGACTCAACATACTAACCCTAAATATATAGTGGTTGGTTTGGTTAGCAAAGCTCTTAAAGTCATAAACATTTATGAGCACTTGAGGCTTCCGTTACCGCAAAAGGGCAGAGGGGGCAGCCTCTGTGTCTGTGATAAGACCCACCCTAATGATGGGTGATAATGTGGTGGATAGTCAATATAATAAACTTCTTCACAGTCGGTGGTGTTGTTAGTGGCGCATTAGAGATAGAGAAAGCAATGAAGAAGGGCAAGGAAGGCAACATGATATGTTGTTTGACCTCAAACAAATAAATAATAATATATACAGTTACAGTACAGATGATGTAACCCAAAATCAAATCACTCTTTCTGCAGCTGCAACCTGCAACCTGCAAATGCTTCACGCTGGAGCTGGATGTCACTAATACATGTATATTTGTGTACCTACGCTACACTTGACTAATAAACTCATTGCCCACCCAAGCCCAACACCAAGCCCAGTACACTAAATCCCTATCCACAACCACAAACAGGATATGTGTGAATATAAATAAATAAATAAATAATAAGCTCAATGTAATGTTGAAGAAGAATTCTCAAGAAAAGCAAGCAAGCAAGCAAGCAAAGATTAAATTACATTCATTCTCCCACCTAATACACACTTTTACAAAAAGGAAAAGGAAACAAATCTGGATTTTGATTTTGATTTTGATTGTAACCTAATCATTAATAACATCCATCCACCTCAATTAACATAAAATCACCATACATCTCTCAACTCAACTTTTAATATTTATATCTATATATGTCTACATAATACACATTCCTCATCTCCTCTCTCTTCTCTCTGTTTCTCAGAAACTTCAACTGGACAACAAAACACACACCCCCCTTCCTTCCCTTTTACTTCTTCATCAAAACTCACCAATGGACTACCTCTCCCTTCACTTCCACAATTTCATTCACACTTAATTATTTATTTTTCCATATTCAGTTTGCTCTAAGTAAATGAGGTGTAAAAAACATCAATCCGACCTCACTAGCAGCGTCGGCGTCTGCGCCTCTTGTCTCCGAGAACGTCTCTTTGCTCTTATAGCTGCACACGCCCAAGCTCAAGCTCAAGCTCAACGCGCCACCTTAGAACAAGATACCCGGAAACAACACGACCCTCCTCCTCTTATATTCCCTCGTTCCGTTTCTCCTTACGTCACTCGTCGAAAATCTGACGACACCACCACTCCATGGTCCTACCACAACCCTTTTTACAGTACTCCTCAAGTGGGTCCCACCTCCACAACATCTACTTTCTCTGCTAAGAAGAAATACGGCAAGTTGTCTATATTTTCCAATCTATTCAGGTCCAGATCCGAAAATTTCAATTCGGATCCTTCTGTTCCTTATACGGATTCCTGCGACTCTTCCTCCTCCTCGTTCCTTTCATCGATATTTCGTTCTCGCCGGAAAAAGCAATCGACTTTCTGTTATCCAGAAGAATCTACAGCCGGTGGCCAGAGAGATTCTCGAGTGTCAAATCGCGGAATGTCCCCGGCGAGAGGAGTAGATTATGACGAAGACTGCGTTCGGTCGCCGTGGGGTAGTTGGGAATCGTCGGAAGAGTGGCGAAAAACGCCGATGACAGCACCAGCTGCAGTCAGACGGACGCGAACGGGACAAAACAGGAACGTGTCTGGATTGGCGTTTTGTTTGAGTCCGTTGGTAAGGGCCAGTCCATGTCGGCAGTGGAACCAGAAGGGTGGTTTGCCACCAGACATTGGATTCTCGGGCGAGATAAGGGGTACGGTAAAGCCACAACTATCAACTGCGGCGTCGTTTTGTGCAAATCGATCGAGGAAGCTTGCTGATTTTGGGAGAGTGAATCAGAAGCGTTGAGTGTTGTGCACGTTGACATTCACCCATCCACCATGGTTGTGATAACGTGTTAATAAAATGTACGGTTCTTTTACCCTTTACTCCTTTGCTGTATTAAGATTTTATTATTTTTTTACTTATTGACATGGTTTATAAATGAAAAATACAAATCAAATCCAGTGAAAAGAAGAAGATTTGTTTGTTTAATGTATAAATACATTGATTTTTTTGGGTGCATTTGAGTGAGTTGTTGTTAGTTTTAGTATTCATCTGTAATGAAACAGTAGTGGATGATGATGAAGAGGAAGGAGAAGAAGAGCAGGTGGGTGGGTGGTGGTGGTGGGATCCGTTTGCCATTGATAATATATAAAGATATTAAAGGCAGGCATTGATTTTTAATGGCCGAGAGTGAAGAGTTACTATACACCTTTCCTCGAATTCAGTTTAAGATCACAATTCTAGCCGAGCAAGGGTCAGTTCAAACTCGGCAAAAGGCTGAAATGGTTAGCTCAAATTTGAGTTTTGGTCAACTTAAATGATGAATAATAATATCATATAAAAGAAAAAACAAAGGGTCTGATGGAGAGAAATAAGAATCATCAATTTAAAAAAAATATAAAAAAAAGCTCTGATGCAACAACGCCAAAGTTAAATTGTCAAATTGAAATTCAATTTGAGTTTACCTATTATAAGCCAATGGCTCTAATCCACCCCAAACAAAACTAATGCTTCTTTCACTCATTTATTACTCTTTCCTTTGGCCTTTTTTTTTTTTGTTTTAACGGTTATACAAATTCATATTATACAAGATAAGACTTAAACTTTTTTTTCCTTTTATTCATGTAGAAGTAGCGCCATTGATTCAAAATGTTGAAAACTGAAAAGAGCAAGAGAATAAATGTGGTTGTTGTAGTTTTAAATTTAAATTGACTGACTTTCCCCATGTGGAGGCTTGGACTAAGAAAAGAGTTAATAATAGAGCTTACTTTTTGGGTGGTTGAAATTTATGTTATAACTTTACAATGCCACTATTAACCCACTGGGGCCTAAAATTTAAGTATACGGTTGGCAAGATGTGACATACACACTAAGATGCATTCATTTCATTCATATCACCTTCACACATGGATGCCTTTCCTAGAGGATACATAACACTCAGTCAACAACAATTTCACATTTCAAAACATTGTTCAAAGCAAACATTCCGAAGCTTCAAACCTTAAAGCATTATGTACAAAACCGGGAACAGTTACCCAGTTATATTGAAGATTGTGGCTTCACTTGGTTAGTAGCAAATTAGGCGAATGAGAAGGGCAAGGTTGATACCAGCTCAACGCACACTCCAAGTCAATAGTCATAGAAAGAACAATAAACCCTTCTTTGTAAAACACATTTAATAGGACTGCTTTGAGGAACTAGATGGATACATGTATCTTCTAATATAAACAATAAATTTAGATTTTGGGGCTGACATCTTTGAGTATGTATATTAATCTATTTATTGTATCAACTAAGGCTGTTGGAGCATTTAAAAGATAATAAACCTCAAAGAAGATTTTCTGCAACCTGGAATTTATCAGCCCCATCACTACAACCTATCTTCCAGAAACCTAATTGCAAACTGTAGTGAATACATTGTCTCCAACTCAACTATCTAGAGAGATATTATTAATCACTGCACAACTAACTATTGAATAATCACCTCTACTAAATTCCTGAAACTCCAAATCATTGACATATATCCATCAGATCAGATTGCAACACATTGTTTTAAAGAATGACAACTGTAATGGAATTTTCAGCATTCTTTCTTGCAGTTTTAATTTTTATTCATCCATTGTCTTGTAAAAGAATGGCGTCAATAGCAGTTTTAAAAATACTACAAATTTCTGTGCAGTATTTCCACACTGAATGAAATATGTATCATACTCGGGACTGATCATTACAGGTTTCGCTAACATCACTCTGTAATTTCCTTACCTTAGAATCATCAAGATAATTTTGATAAATATATGTGGCAAAACCCCAAATAGCCATAAGCATAGCAATTACCTTCACACCATTCATCTTGTCATGGAAAAATATCAAAGCAGCAACAGGAGTGACAGCCAAAGCGACTGTGCTCATTACATTGGAGAAGAGAGAAGAAACCAAATAAACCAATCCCACAACACCAATTGAACAAACCTGCCAACACAAAGCTGACCAAACCACAGTCATCACATAAGATAATTTTCCTGTACCAAAAGCCTCCATTTCACCACCTAAACTCTTCCATTCTCCACTGGCAAAAAGACCCACAGTGGCAACACCAGAGGCAACAAGTGAAGTATAAATTTGAAATTCCACAACCACACCAAAGCTTTCTTTTTTCAAAACCTTCTGGAAGGCAAGCTGCATTAGAGAAAGGAAAAGAGAGTAAATTGCAGAAGCTGCAAGGGTACAAATGAATCCAATTGAATATTTCCACCTCGATACTTTAGAGGGTGTATCAGAATCCTCATTGACTGCAATGAGAGATGCGGATAATGAAAGGACAACCACGGAGTTAAAAATTAGAGCAGTGAATTTCTGAGAATTAATGAAGTACGAAAAAACAGCGTTAAAAGCTAATTGGCTCGCACAAATTAAGGAATAAGTAGAGGCAGAAAGGTACAAGAGCCCAACAGAATACAACATGTTGTCACCAGCCAAGATAACTCCAAAACTAAAGTAGACTACAACAAGAACTGCAACAGAAGGATATCTTGAAGAAGATGAAGCCTCCTGAGAAGAAGGAATAAAATAGAGGGGGATGAAAAGGAGTGGGAAGCCAGCAGTTTGGACAAGGGTAGCCAACCATTTACTATTTCCACCCTGGTCATAATAAAATCTCCCCAGCAGAACAGCAGCAGACTGGCCAGCAACAAGGAAGAATATATTGACTGCCACCAAAACCCACCATTGCCACCGCTTGAGTTTAAGAAACGGTAATTGATTGGTTACATCTTCATCCTTGATCAAAATTGGTTCTTGGTTATCTATACAGAGAGGTCTCACAAATGAGACACCAAAGTTAGTTTCACTAGAAGAAAATGGATATAATTTGATCATATAAATTAAAATTAGATAATGCATATGGCGAAAAGAATCATAGAAGAATTAATAAACATTATAAGTTAGCACATCAATTAAAATAACTTTTACTCCAACACCATGATAAAGATTTTAGACGCAAACACCACTACATAATCCAGAACTTAGGACCACCAGAAAATAGTTATAGTTCCTAAAAGTGATACAGTGTACAAGATGAAACATGGAAGCCATTCCATAGTTAAAACATACCTAATAAACTTAGGCGAGACAACGGTTTTATCATAATGACTAATAGAAGACATATTCTTAAGCAATCCATACTTCATCTCCTTAATATCACAGGCCACTCATACGTTTCATGCTTAAGGGACTGACAGAAAACAAACGGTAGCAACTTTATTCAAATTATTGGGACAACAAAATTTTATAAAATATCACTAGTTTTGATATCGAAAATTTTTAATTTTCTATGACAAAGAAATAAGTATTTCCATGACCAAATTACTGATTACAAGTGTTGAGCATAAAAGTAAATACACACAGATGCACAATTCTTAGAAGTCAAACCTGAGAACAAATACAAGAAAGCTAATAGACTTAGAAAATTGATCATCAAATGATCGGTTTATAAGAAACAAAAATATACCAGACAAAAAAAAAGACAAGAAACTAAATCCAGTTTAAGTCGAAGGTAACTGGAGGAGGCTAATAAATGTACAAGTAAAGCCAATAAAAAAAAAACAAAAAGAAACTCAGATTTGTATGTTGAAAAGTAAAGGAATGGAATAGGAGAGAGAAACCTGGCATAGTGGTTGTTGGTGTATAACCAGAAGAACTGAAAGGAGCTTCAGCCCTTGAAAAAAAAGAGGCGAAAGAAATTAGAGCAGAATGGTGGAGTCGAAGACTTGTAGGAGAGATTCAGAGGATGACGTAATCTGTGTTTTGTTTTTTATTTCCAGCTGGTGATTGACTGGTGCTGGTTCAGTTTATAACGGGTTCAGATATCCCGATCCAACCGAGATATGATGTGGATCTGTAAAAAAAAAAAAAAAAAATGCTGAGACTTTCCTATTACTATGATTTAGTTAAGAAATTATAGAAACCAAACCCTAGATCATGAGATTAAGTCACAGACGAGAGAGACCAAATGAAAGAGAAGAAAATTCTGGAAAAATAAGAAAATTGTTGTTATTAGAAAATGAATAGCAGCACAAACCAAATATTTTCACGGGTTTTTATAGTCAAGGGGCACAATTCCGTGTGCCCCTTGGCCATTTACAAATCTACATCAAGGCACAGACACCTTACAAAACTAGCACTTTCACCCTTACATGAACATGACAACATCCTCCCTTAAACTCAACCATCTCTACTTTCCAATAGTACTCCAACACGTGTGGTGCCTTGTTTTTCTGTTACAACCATTTACAATCAATCTTATTTTCTTTTTCCATTAACGTAAATCTTATCTGTACTTATTCTGTCATTGGCTGTATTATTAACATTAATATCTCCATTAAAACACCCTTGCGTTGCGTTTTTGTATGGATTCTGTCACTGATTTTGACATTCAATGGCATGATCAACTTAACCTCACCTACTTTTACTATTTTTCCCACGGCTAAACATACAGCCCTGCTGGACAACACAACAAGAGACAGGCATAATTACCTAATTAAGATGGGAAATTAATTTATTATACATTTCTAAGAGAAAATTAATCTCGAGTCCACAACAAACATATACATCTCACATAGGTTAGGACTAGCCTATCCTTTTCCAATTTTAAGGAGATCACAGAAGCATATTGGGAAATCGTAGCAAAGAAGAAAATGCTTCAGTTGACCATGTATATAATCAACAAGAACATCCTCCAGACTGAGGTTGTGACTGCGATGCATTTGTGTTGGAAGGCTTCAGATTAACATCAACCATGTCTTCTTGCTTTGTCGAAGAAAGTGTTTCCATCCCTGGTAACGCTGCAGCAATTTTCCGGAAGAGTGCCTGAAAGGATAAACCACAAAAATAAATGTACAGGTCACTTTGAAAGAGCAAGAAAATACTGTACTAGATCATTGCACAATTTTTAATGCTAAGACAGTTTATTATTAACCACATCTGAAGAGGCATTACCTATAGGGGAATCTTTAATTATCTTGATAATTAATCTTTTGTTATAATTAGTACGTATTATTGATAAATGCGATAAAAAATATAAAAAAAATCTCATTATTATATTTTCTTTAAACTTTAAAAGATTATTAAGATAATTTTAATTGTATTATAATTTTAATCTTACTAATTAAATTTTTAAGATAAAAATATTTTTATTTTCAATTAAGATAATAGATAATAGGGAGAAAATACAACTTAAAAAGATAATATAATTAATTAATACTATAATTTGACCACATAAAAAAATTCTAATATATTATTAACATTAAAAATATTTTAGAAAATACAACATGATACATGTTTGTTTAGCTTAACCAAACACAATATTAATTTATGTTCATTAGTCTCTTAAGGGCATACAAGTAAAATAATATCTTAATTTTTTTTATTATTGTTAATAAAAAATAATAATTATTTATACATTTCAATTATATCAAATATAATAATAATAATTTCAATTTAATAATTTTTTTATAATAAAATATTATTCAAATCAACCCATCCTTAACATATTAGGTTGGCTAAAATCACTTGCTGTCTAATCAGATAATGGTTCTAGGAAGTGATTACCTTTATATTGAAGCCAGCCTTGGCACTAGTTTCAATAAACATAACATTTAGTTCACGAGCTTTAGCTTCTCCTTCCTCAATTGAAACTTGCCTGTCAAGCAACAAGAACCAAAATGATAAGCCAATCAATATTTAGGGAAAATGTAGTTTCCTCTTGTTTGGTTTCACGTACAAACACACTAAACATGTTATTTCTGCACCACAAGCCATATTCCATGCTTTCGTTTTGCATTTTTCCTAAACAAGAATCCAGCATGTGCCTTTAAAACAATCTTTAAAACAGTGTTGCATCAAATAAATGTAGAGGCTCAATGTTTTCAATCAATGCCTTTCACTGACACTGACAGCTCGCTAAAACATTCTCTAAAAAGATCCAGCATGGACATCTCAAAAAACAGTTTCCATTCTGGCTTTGATTAATTAAACAATTTTTATTTCAATTTAAAACCAAGACTATGAAAGAGTCTTTAAAAAAAATCATCTTCAGAAAATCTACCTCTCACCATGGATTTCTCAACACAACTAAAATTTCCCACTCTACCGTACATCCAATGTCAGGTCATTGAAGATATAAACAAATGAAACATTACAAGCAATCCAGACAAGTTCATTTAATGGTAATTTCTACCAACACAGTAATATATTACCTTTTGTCGACAAGATCTGTTTTGTTCCCAACAAGAACAATGATAACATCACTGCCCCGCTCAGTGCGAACCTCCTCAATCCACTTGGAGGTGTTTAGGAATGACTGTCTGCCTAAACCAAATGCAACCATGAAATTAGACGGCAATTCTATACAAAAAAAAAAAGTTAGCACAGCATATAATTACCATGGAAAAAAAAATTCTAATGATCTACAAACTTTGACAAATATATAGTCTATTTCATCATATAGGTACACATAAAAAGGACATGAAAGAGCGAGCGGATGTCACAACCATAAGTCCCAGATCAGAAATAGAAGTAAAGAAAACCATACTTGCAATGTCGTATACAATCACAGCCACAGAAGAATCCCTGATATAACTAGGAATGAGACTCCTGAACCTTTCTTGTCCTGCGGTATCCCTGTCACATAATCCCAGAAATTTAAATTTCAAACTGGGTACCATAATAAAGAAACCAAGCATATCAATTTAAAAAGAATAATACTACACTTACTAACTTAGCCATATAAACTGTGGTGTATTAATGTGATTGGGTGCGTTAATTATTTACTATATTTCTAATTTAAAATCACTTAATCACATTAAAATATATCAGTTTGTATTTATTCATAGAAAAAACAATTGTAGTCTAGAGAAGGTACAAAAATCTCACCAAAGCTGCAATCGAACTGTTCGGTCCTCAAGATACATTGTCTTTGATAAAAAATCTATACCAATGGTAGCCTGAGCATCAATAATAATTAAGATAAAATAAGTGAGATTATAAAGGATAATTTAGGTGAAGAAAGGAACTAAGAAAAATAAATTGATCAAGGCTACATATCTGAAATCTAAAGGCAGAATAAGAAAAATAGAAAACGATGATTTTGCAGATTCATGCGAAGGAAGAACATTTCGTACAATGGCCCTGTATGTTCACCGTGGTCTAAAAAGAATCAAAATCCTAAAAAAACTCATGATACTTAAAAGAAAAATGTTGCCGATAAGTTCATAAAGCTAATAAAGATGGAGCTATTTACACAATCTATAAACATCAACTAACTGCAAAGTTCAACTACCACTCTATGAATTACTAGGTAATGCAATAGCCATGTCTCTTTTCAACATCAGATCAGCTTACACGACCAAAGACACTGGACAAACTGTCACAAAGTAAAAAGACGGCAACACAGTCGCTTCTTAACATTTTCAAAAATACGACATAGATCAACATATATAACATCCAAACTTGACACTATAATGTAAACACTGATATTCGTAACAAAGCCCCGGCAGATCAAAAAAACAAATGAAGGTTTAACCAACAATAAAGAAAATATCGAGTAAGAATAGCAAGTCAATCAGATCCACACAGAAAAGTAGAAATTAAATTCGAAAATCCAATCTGAAATAAAATAATAGGAGATTGATTGAGTTGAATAAACAAGAACCTGATAGGTGTTGTCGAATTTATCGTACATGAAGCGAGTGATAATACTGGTTTTGCCCACTGATTGATCACCTAAGAAAACTAGCTTATACTTGGCGAGGGCGGAAACCGGAGACATTATTTTGATGAAGTTAAATAAAGGAAGATCGAGATCTCGGCCGGGAATTTTGAGATGTTTTAACCGGAGAGATCGAGATCCGGCAGGCTCGGTCGATTTGAGCTAGCGTGCGTGCACCTACGAGGTTACCATATTTATAGGAGATTAATGACTGGAGTCTAAAGTAGAATTGGGTTGTCTTGGCTTGGCTTTGGCTAATGCTGGGACCAAAGCAAGTTAATTTGGGTTTCAAAATCCGTTTAATTTAATTTAATTTAATTTAATTCAGTTTAAGTTTATTTATTTCAAATATAAACCAAATTTATGTTAAAATATTTGATTTATTTTAAAATCAAATCGAATTTGAGTTAAAGAACGTTTGCCTCAGTTTAGCTTATGAATTAGATAAATGATTCAATTATGTTTCAATTTAACTTGTGACTCAATTCAAATTATATTAAATAATTATTAAACAATGTTATTTTGTTACTAGTTATGAATTCAAACCACGTATTTGAGCTATATATCTGAACTATGAATTTAAATTATAAATTCGAATTAAATTTAATATTGACTCAATAAATTCGAGTTAAACTTGAGACAAGAGATATTCAAACTTGGTTCAATTTATACCTATCCCTAATTTTGGCGTTGGTCTTTTTGCATGTGTCAGTTGTTTTAATTTTTTTGTTGAGTAACCCGAAATCAAATCCACAAGAGGAAATTTGGTGGCTTTGACATACTAAGAGTCAATGATTACTATACTATATTTGATACGCTCAATCACTCAGAGTCTTGCAATGATAAAAGGTGTGATTTTAATGTCACCATGTATGCTAAAAAAGATTGTAACCACCATGACGTCAAACATTGAAATTCACTATACCCACTACAATATCAAACAATGAGACTCTTTCGTTGAATCTTTGTTCTTGTCTTAAGACATGTTTTCCCAATTTTGTCATCTTCAATCACTATCTCTTCAAGTAATCTCAAGGATGAAATCGATAGTTATTCAAATACGTTTAATCATACTCACAAAAAAAAATTCTATTCTCAAACTTAATAAATTAAAAAAAAAATAAATCATTCAAACTTTGTTGATCCATGTGTACTAAAATTTTATACTTTTCTAGCTCTATGTGAAAATGCTATTATAGTTAGTACAATATCCTCTATTTGAGAGAAAGGTCAATTGAAAAGGACTATTATGTTTAAACAGATCGAAGGATGAGAGATTGTATTGATAAAAATATAGATATAATTGAGTAATTGGATTGTGTTTAGTCCTGACAAAGTAAACAAATTAATTATAAATATATGTCATAATTACATATACGAGTTTTGAGTTTTTATACTAGTACCCATTTAAGCTCATACTCAAATAAAACTTATTTATACAGATAGGTCAAACATACCTGTAGATACCCATGGTTTTCAAAATAAATCATTTAAGTAAAAAATAATTTCTTTGGAAAATATAAATTCTTCCACATATTATCTCTTCTTCAACTTCAAATATTAAGAATGTTTTTAAACATAGATTTTCAGATCTACCTTTTTATCCTCATCATCTCATGGTGGTTTTTGAACCTACATTCTACTGTTGATCTTTATCTGCAATGATTGAACTGTTGAAAATATAGTTTTTCTTACGGAGAAGTTTTGTGCAGAGACAAAGAAGAGTTATTTTAGACAAAGGCTTGCGGTAAAACTTGAGAGTTTCTCCACAAATTTTTACTCCGTCAGTATTTTTTTTCTTTTCATTCCCTTATGAAACTCAAATCCAAGTTCTTCTGGACTGATTTATTTAGGGTTTTTTTGAGCCCTCCTACCTATTATTATTGACCATCTGTTATGATAGGAAACTTAGTCAGAAGATTCGAGGCCAAACTTACCAAGAATTATTGAAGAGGTCTAATCTTTTTTGGCCAAGGGCTTCTCAATTAATTTTTTAATTCTTTTGCTGCCTTTTTTTGTCCCCGGATCTCCATGTTTGTATGTTGAAAATGCAAATCTATTTTGTTAATCAAGAAAAAAAGAAGTTAAAATTTCATGGGTATATGCAGGTTTAATGTTAACCATAGGGTTAGATACGGGTATGTATAATCCTTACACATATAAATCGATTCATTTCTTAACTTGTATCCATTTTGATTTAGTTTGTATCCGATCCTATCTATCCATTTACACAGTCTAATTGTGCCCTAGCCAATTCACTTGTGGATTTATAAGTTTAAAAGTTTAAGATTTTAGATTTATAGAATATAAATACAAACAAATTTTATTAATAAATCTTATAATATAATATGTGATTAAGTAATTAATTATTTATTTTTTTATCATTTCAAAATCAACAAATCAAATTAACATAATTATGTATAATTGAATTATTAGATGAAAAAAAAAGGCGAAAAGACCAAAAGACTTATTAGATGAAAAAAAAAAACGACTTACTCCCACCCTAAACCCTAAATCTTAAAAAAAAAGATTTATTTTTCAATTATTATTTCATCTATAATCGAATTATTAGATGAAAAAGAAAAAGCCAAAAGACTTACTCCCACCCAACATTTAGTGTAAACTCAAATTTACGCTCGCTAATATTTGAAAATCTAAATATTCATCCGTTTATTAAATTTTATTGTTACTGTAAGGGTAAAATTATTATTTAAAAATTTTATTTAAACTTATATTTTATGGTCACATTTAAATTTTAAAAATTTTATTTATGCCCCTCTAATATCATATTTTTCAAGTTTTAAAAACTGTTTTCCCCCCTCTCAAGTCTAGGATTGTAAATTCTCATCTTTTTCCTATATATGGTCGTTCCCTTAGCTTTTAAAAAGATATCAGTTTCACCTCTTTTTCTCTCTTAGTTTAAACTCTCTTTATCTATGGCAACTGTTCCCCATCTCTAACCGTTTTCTCTCCCCTTCCTAATCACTCTCCATGCTCTCTTCATTTGTTTTCGTCTGAAACAAAGACTCGTAGTCTGAAGAGGGAAGAGAGAGAAGGTGAGAGGAAGAGAGTTGATAGTCAAAGATTGTGAATGATAACTAGAGAGAAGGAGAGTTTAAACCAATGATTGAGAACTAGCCGATTCAACTTATTATCAAATTATAGTGAATTTTTTAAATAATATCATATTAACCAATAAATTTTATTTAAAAATTTATAAAAAAACAAAATCAATCAAAATATTTAGACCTATAATAATTAAAACATATATTTTATAAGGAATGATAATTATTCACTTGATTTCAATTAAACAATTAAATAAAAAAAATGTCCCCATCTCATGTTACAAAAAAAATATATAATTCTGTTAGTCATTATTTATAAAAAATATTTTAATAGATATAAAATACCTTTTTTCTTATTCTTTTTCATTTTTGAATTTATATTTTCCTTATAGACTTTTATAAATTTATCTAATCTAAAATAATCAAATTACTTAAAAATAATTAAAATTTCTAAAAAAATCCTAAATTTTAGTCAAACCCGATTTTATCGATTTTGATTTGTTTATCCAGTTCACTAAGTTTGATCAATTCAATAAGTAAATCATTTTTCAATATTAATCAAATCAGACTTGGAACATGTTTTTGGTCTAATCGATTAAACTAGTCAGTTTGATCCGATTTTTAAAATAGTGATTTAAATTGACGGACAAAAGGGGTTGAAATTGAAATTTTTTAAAAAAGTGGGGGATAATTGTAATGGGAAAAGGATAATTTGTAACCTTAGATTAAAAGAGAAAAAATCATTTTTTAAATCTAAAAAATATGAGGTTGGGGACATAAATAAAAAATTTTAAAATTTAAGGGTGATTCTAAAATATGAGTTTAAATAAAATTTTTAAGTGATAATTTTATTTGTTACAATAATAACAAAATTTAACAAAATTTAAATTTTTAAAAATTAATAAGTATGAATTCGATTTTTAACTAACGCATATGTGGGATTAAGTCTTTTGCATATATATATATATATATATATATGCAGCAAGTGGGAAATATCCTATCAGCCGTTCTACCCACTTTTCACTTGGAAGTTGGCCTCGCATCCAAAGGGAGTGAGCGTAGATAGGGACCGAGCGAAATGGCATTGAGAGCAGCCGTACTTCACCATTTTCGAATAACCGTTCAAACCCTGACCCTAAACGGATCCAAACAACAGCTATGGAGTCTACGGTTCATGTCATCCCACGACGATCACGTCTCTAAAGAAGAAGTCACTGAGAGAGTCCTCTCTGTGGTCAAGAGCTTCCCCAAAGTCGATCCTGCCCAGGTCACTCTGCCATTCAATTCGCGACAACATCTAATTTTGCTTAACTTATCTTAATCTGCCTAGTATTATCAATTTCAACAATAGGCTGTACTATCCGATTTATTTGAACAGTGCAGGCTGGCAATTTCTTTCGTGTAACCTAGGTTTGGGATTCGTTGAACAATTAGTCTAGTTCAGGATTAGTCAATTAGTTCCTCATTTTGATGCTTTGTTTTGGTTATTGATTAAATGTGGATCTACTTAGCCGCGTGATTTATTTTTGTCAAGCAAACATTTTAGGAATTATGCCTAGCTAAAAGCTTTGAATATATTGTCATTCCCAGGAAATTGAGCTACAGTACCATAATCATCCCCATAGAACAATATTCTATTCTAAGGGCTCCAATCATAATGGATGACCCAGCATTTGCTAGAAGTTAGGAGTTCAACTCGGTTGAATATGAAACACTCCATTAAGATTGTGATGCTTTTGTTTTTCCTGTCAGAAGCCTAGATATTGGATTGTTAATTCCAAGGCACAGCCCTTTATTGGTGCTTTAATCCCATTTCTTAATGCCAGTCTCACCATTGATTCATCCTTTTTTCCCCTACAATTCCTTACTCTTAAAATCCTGTTTATATGCACAAATTTTCTTCTCATTTCTTTTGTTAGTTGAAGCAGAAAATTGAATTACAGGACAGATCTTAGTTCCAAAAAACAGATAGATCTTATTTGTTCTTTGCTTCTTACTGTGTCCATTCTACTTTCGCTGTCAATTGCCCTGATAATACTTCTGTTTTGCTGGCTATTTCTTGCCACATTCATATGCTTTAGCTTCACTGCCTGGTTGCACACTTGTATCTAACTATCTATTAAGAAGACACATTCTCTGCTTTTATGTTTCCTTGTATCTTTAGTAGTCTAGAAATTATTTCCCTGGTGAACTCTCAGTGTTGTAATTATGCTTTTTGATTTGCATGTTTCCTTACAATTTTAATTTGACCAGTTCTTTTATTGAGATATTTTTTTTCCTTTAATTTTCTGCAGGTGACTCCTGAGGTACATTTCCAGAAGGATTTGCGCCTGGATAGCTTGGACAATGTGGAGATTGTAATGGCCCTAGAAGAGGAGTTTAAGCTGGAAATTCCTGACAAGGAAGCTGATAAGATTGATTCATGTAATCTCGCAATTGAATACATGTCTAACCATCCAATGGCTAGTTAATTTGAGAAGTGAGGTTTCACTCTTTGAATTTCATTTGAGAAAATAAATCATCATCCTTTATCCTCATTTTGATTGACTCTTTGGATGCTTGTATGGGCTTGATACATGTAATGTAGATGGCAAAATAATTGAAATCTGTCTGATAAAGAATATAATTTGCAGAACTAGTATCTCTTGGCTTTGTTAGTTTCTACCATAAACAGTTTCAATCCTTCAATTGCAATGACTTTGCTTGGGTGATATTCAAGATGCTTGTTTGTCTGTTTGTTATGTTGATTTCTAATTATGGTTTTGGCATGTGGAGCTGCATGAATTTTGTGTTGGAATCAAAGTGGTGGCCTTATTACATTGAATTTGTTTGAAAATGGAGTGTGTCTATACACAGATTTTGCTGCATCAGCACAGCGACTTGCCCTGGAGTGTTACTGCCGTGATCCAACTGTGTTGGTGTTGGTATTGGTTATAGTTATCATACGTGTAGGTAAATGTATGGTATTTAAGATCCTACTGTTTTGAAATGAAATACCCCTTTCTTACCACCATCTGGATGAAATTAATTTTCCATCATGTATTATGGAATTGTTTTCATATTAAATGAAGGGAGGCATTTTGTCATTCTCATCTGACAGACTCCTTTCCTCAGCTGTATCAGTTCATTGGCAAATTTGTCATGTAAACCATCAAATCATTTTTGGTGAGACTTAATATCATTAGAATCAAGGCTGACCCCATTTCTTATCTCATTAGCAATCTCTGCAAGACTATTTTATGTCAATTAATATTGCGTTTCCACCAATAGAATTGATTTTGTTGGTTTGACCAACCATCTGAAATATTATCTTACGACTTAAGAAGCTGGACAATAGATCTCTGAAAACACAACTGTCGATTATCAAAGAATCACTTTAAAGTTAATGAAAGAGTTATAAATATGAAACCAAATATACATAGCAATAGATGAAAAAAGACAGCAATGAAATCAGTGGAGCATATTTATAATAGAAAGGGCTATGGCAGACAACTGGAAGGTATTGTTATTTCTTTTTGTTAATGGAGAAAACGCATCCTCTTTTTCCTTAAACCCATCTTCACAAGTGGCGGAAGCATCCATGACTGAACTTATTTCAATATTAGCATCCTCATAGTGCTTAAATTTGCAGTCTTTGGTGGCCTGCTGGAGAGTAGGAATAGTGTCAGAGTAAAGTTCAAAACAATCAGTCAAGCATGACCTCATGAATGGATCCAATTTTTTCTTCTTTAAGAGCTCATTAATATACGACTTTGTGTCTGTGACGTTGCTTCGAATTAAGTTGATTGAGATCATACCCAGTTGACGAAGATTTGCACAGTGGCTACTTGGAACTGCTTCAAGAGAAGTTAAACAGAAGTTGTAGTTGAGGTTAGGGTCACCTTGTGCACATTTTTTGCAAGTTTGATTGACCAAGTTGTCGGCAGTTATTTGATAACCAGAGATGAAGAAGAAGAAGATGATGAAGAGAAGCGAAAGCGAAGAGAAGTTAAGCTTCATTGTGCTGTTGTATAGATATAATTCGTTGTTGCCTTGAAGAAATATATGCTTCAAAGGGATGGCTTGTTGGTTGCGGATACATCTTTCCAAAAAAAAAAAATGTCCATTGGAAGACAAAAGAAGAAAGTTGGCGCAGTTAAGTTTACAGAAATGGGCATGGACAATGACAACAACACAAGAAGATAAACTAAAGAAAGTTTTTTAACTTGAAATGGTGATAGATTTCCATCAGAACTAGCTTAAAAATTATGCAAAGATGGGTTTCATTCAGCTGATAAGGACAAATCAAAGGTTCTGGTAATTTAAAAGACACATTTTTAAGGAGTCGTCTGGCAAGCACCGTTGTAGCATCTACTTTCAATTTATATCATCTGAACGGTTTGAAGTGAAAGACAAGGTATCTAGAGTGGAAAGTTGGTATGTAGGCGAGACTTTTAAGTATTTGAAAGTTGACTGAGAACAAATCTTTTGGCCTTTCTTTTTCTCAGAAAATCTGTCATGCATATGCAAATTCAGCTCCACAAATTCCTCAATTCAATACTTGTTTTTCTCTGTCAAGTAGTGATTGGAACATAATTTATGTATATAAAAAAAAAATATATTATTTTAAAAAAATTATCACTTTTTCCCCCACCCTCCGCAGACCTCTACGGACTAATTAAATTTAATCCAAGTACTAAATTAAAGTTAAGGAAGTGATTTATAATGCTCACGTTGCTTTTACAGCAACAACGTCATTTCATTCGTTGAAGACGCAGAAAAGATTTGAGACGTTAACATCAAGCGTCCAAGTAGGCCAAGGGACTATACCCCACCTAAATTCAAGGGCGAGCTTAAAGCCATACTTATAAAATTTAAAAAATTTGAAAACTTATTTACCGATTAACTATAATTAAATTTTTTTATTAAAAATAAAAATAAAATTATTATTTCATTAATAATATTAAAAAAATAAAATTTACTATATTTTTCTCTTTTAAATTTTAAAAACTAATATTTTACATCTCTAAAAATTTTTTAATTTTAAAAAATCATATTCCTCCTAAATCTTCGACTATTTTTTCTGATGATCTGTAAAAGACGACAATGAAGCTTTTTCATCAACAAAGAGATATGAGCTTTGAAAAAATCTTAAACCTCTTTACTCAGATCTCATCAGATTTCTTAATTTTTTAAAAAGAGATTTATTCCAAATTTGTTTACGTATATCAACCAATGGTATAGAAGGGAAGTTGTTGGTGTAGAAAATGATGGCGGGAGAGATGAAGAGAAATTTTGGGAGAAAAATATAACTTTTCAAAGTTAGAAAACTTTAGATAGAAATAAAGTTGTTAGTTTTTAAAAGTTATAGAAGAACATATAATGAATTTTATTTTTTTAATATTATTAGTAAAATAATGATTTTTCTCATATTTCTAACCAAATATTTTCATGATAATTACATTATGGGTAATATTTCAGATTTCTTAAACTCCATGGGTGTAACAAAATTACACCTAAATTAGGGTGGGAAATAATGCTTTGGCCGTGAGTAAAACAAAAGCAGAGATGCCCTAAAACCTCGAAAGCCCCAACGGCAAAACTTGTTTGATTTGAAAACACAAGTAACAACCCCCCAGATAAGGATTCTCAAGCTGAACCACTGCTCATATCCTTTCATAAATGGCGAACTTAAGGACGGCAATGGACTCCGCCTTCTGGGACCAGCCAATCTCCACCCCACTAACCTTAGAAGGCACTGCTAATTCAGTCCCTGGACACCCATTTCCACTAGACGCTTCCCGAGCTAGCCGAGCCCTTAGGATTCAGCAACTCTCTCTTCTGGGATTAGGGTTTCCTTTGGGGCTCATTCCTTCTTACTCTAATATTCCCCAGAAGAAGGAATTGGGTTCTTTCTCAATTCAGTCTCTCTTGCTCAAACCATCCATCTCTAATTGGTAAATTTAACTTAACTATGGTGCTTGCTTGCTTTATAATGAGAATTGTTTTGCAGTATTATTATTATTATTATTATTTATGATTCTGTTTTTGCTGATGTTGTATAGGTGGCTTGGATTGGTAGGACAGTTTCGTCCAAAGAAGCTGATCTCCAATATTAAAAGAGAAATTTCAAATGCTGATGAGTTGGAGGCTTCTTTGTTCAGAGATACAACAAAGCATATCTTCGACAAGTCTCTTTATTCAATTGCTTTATGCTCACAGCTGGCTCTCACTCCCTCTTGTTCCTTGTTGTGGAACGCTGAAAGCCATGGTGAAAGGAAAGGACTTCGCCACAAGTTTATGCTTTATCACAAGGCATGCTTGTTTCTTTTATCTCTTACTTCCTATTTTTCTAAAGGATTTTCCTTTAAAAAAATCAGTTGTTAATATCACAAGCCATGGTGAAATGTGGGATGTAGTTTTCATATATTATGGGGAGATAACTATAATTTTTGCCAAAAAGTATTAAATATATGTGTCTCCGTTATATATTCCAGTCTTGAAGTTCAATTGTGGAGTTTTTCTTTGGTTCAGCTCACATTACGTTCTTCAACACTTTTTGTCACTGCAGCTTCCTAATCATGATATTACATTAGAGGCTGGATGGCCTCAGTTGTTCATTGACCATAGAGGAGAATATTGGGATGTTCCTGAGTCAATATCTTTAAATATGTCATCCATCGCAGCAGATTCTCCGTTGCAATATCGTTTTGGTTTGCACAAGAGCAGTGGTCGCCCCGTAAGTGTCAATACCATAAATGATGAGGCACCTGATGCTCTAATGCCTGGATTATGTGCAAAGGCTGCCTTTTCATATGAGCAGAGTAAAGACATATGGAGAGTAAAGGAGACTAGACAAGATTACTTTCTCAAGACAAAAAGGGGCAACTTTTGGTGTCCAGCATATGATGTCCGTCTTAAAGAACCTCATGCTACTGTTTCTGCAGTTATTGGTAATTTTTCTTGGCTCTGCAGTACACTTGGTGCTAATAGTTAATTTTCTTATTGTCCTAACATATAAATTCTCTATCCCTCTTTCACATATGCAAAACTCATAATTTCAAAAAATAAGGGCTCAGACTTGTATGAAACATTATAATGTTAGAATTGTTGTTTTTCTTACATAAGCCATATCATTTCACATAATGTAATAGGTGTCCTTTCATTTTCCTGTCATTTTTCTGTTTTTGAAGAAAGGCTGCCTATTTGATGAGCAGTGACTTTTATTACCTTTTTAATATAACATGTTAGGGGGCACTTGTGAGGCATGGTTTGGGAGCAGGGAGAACTCAAAGGCAATTGAATCTCAAGATGGAGATACCTCTATGACTGTTAAGAAGAGAAGTCCACTGAATGCTGATTTATTTGGTTCATTATGTTGTAATTTTCAACATGGGAAGTTTAGGAAACTATTTAATGATCTGACCCGGGTAGATGTTCGTCTAGATATATGTTCAGTTTCAGGTTTTGGCAAAAAGTTTCTGAACATTTTCAAGACTTCTTCAGTCAGCAATGCTGATAATTCACTGTCTTCCCCCAGATTAAATTTGATCTTTCAACAGCAGGTATATTACTTTTCCAAATTCTGTAGTTGTGGCTCAAATTTTAGATGCAAACTTTTGTCTATTATCTTCCTACACATGGAACTGGATTCATAAAATAAAAGGTATCAAGTTAGAAAAGCTAGATGAACTCTTTCACAAAAATTGTTCGCAAATGGGAAGAATTGGAAAATCAAAATCATTTTTGCCATCCCTATGCAATTCTACTTCCAGATGCATCTGATTTGTTAGTCCTCAATATGTTAAAGTACATGTGGCACATAGCATTATTACTTGTTACTATCTCTAACTCTTGCAGGTTGCGGGGCCCATTGTCTTTCGTGTTGATTCTCAGTTTTTGGTTTATTCTACATTAGAGAAGCATGCCCCACATATGGAGGATCTAATATACAGCTTGAGTTACTCCTTGAGGCTTCTTCGCTCTGGCAAAGTTGTTGCCTGGTACTCACCAAAAAGAAAGGAAGGGATGGTTGAATTACGGCTATTTGAGTTCTAACTCACATTTCCATTTGTTCTGTAGCTTAAACTAATGTTTTTTTAATGAAACCTCAGCTTTTTCATTAGGAAATTTTACGTCTTAAAGGAACAAGTGATTTTCATTTGTAACCTGGGTGGTCATTACATAAAAGGGCCTACTGATAAATAAGATTCAATTTTGCTAATCAATTATGTTGTAGTTAGGTGTGAGTAAAAGTCCTAGAAGGAAACTAGAAGTGTCAGGTACCTGACGTTTCAGTTTCAATATTGTGGAATCGGTCGGTTCTGATTTTTACTTTGATTTTAGCCCTATGAGAATCCAAAATTTCGGGAATCTGATCTAGTACAAGTTTATGGTATTCTATCAGGTTTTTTAAGATATTCTTTAAGACTTTCACAATGAGGGGAAATTCCTCACAACATGCAATCTGTGTTGTGGGTTTTCCAGAGGAAATAAAGTTGCCATCTTGACCGACCTCTATTAGACCTAGAGCAATCCTTGCCTATTGTTGACAACTGGGAACTTTGTTTTTTGTTTGTGTTGCTCTCACCCATAACATTGGAGCGAGCTCAGTTTGTCTAGGTCTTGTTGATTCTGTCACGCTGAGATGCCTGGTTGTAAGGGGTTTGGTTGGTGCCCCTACCTGAATAAGTTAAACCGGTTTTTTTTTTTCAAAACTTTTCCTTTGTGTTTCTTGAATTAAGGAATGTTTTGATTTTGACTTATGTTTTTCAGTTGTTGAATGGTGGGTACTTTTGTGTATAATGGTGGATGGCTTTATGATTGAGTGTTAATAGTGAAGTGTGTAGTGGGGTTAGTGGTGGCTTACGGTAGGGATTTTTAGGCGTGAGATGGTACCTTCAGTCACCATTAAAAACATGAACCATTGAAATAGCCCATCTATATGGTCCACGATAGGACTAAATTAAAGTTTAGAGCGATTCAATAGATATCGCTTATAGATGTACAAATATATATGCCCTTATATACACATAGTTTTATTGTAAAGTTGTACATTTAAGTTCAATTATGATTACTCCTTTTTCAGTTGTTCCGGCGGGCATTATGCTGAAAGGCGAAATAAGCAGGCTAATTGACAATTCCTACAGTCTAAAATACCAGAAACACATCCACTACACTGCCCAACATTTGATGATTATAGCCTAAATATCAGCACGGATACAACACTAATGCATATCACAGGGAAAATGGTAGAGGTTAAACCTTTGAATATAATCACAACATTGGCCGCATCAAATTTTTTCGTTTCATTATTCTAGAGTTCTCGTAGATTAATAATTAAGGAAAAATATCCCCCCAGATTATTACAATTGAGAACATTGTCACTGCAAAACCAGCCACAAGGGAAGCTAGCAATGGGCAACATCAAAATAAAAGCAATGGAACTTCACTCGACCAAAGCCAGCAAATCACTCTCCTTAACAAAGCAATGCCTGTCTTCTGTTCCCAAATCAACCTGATGCAAGCCCACAAAAATGCATTAGCTTAAGGTAATGATGTTACTGGAAAGATGTTGGTACACGCCTAAGCAATAAACATGCTTGTTATGTCCATGGTCCTAGTCACGGCAGAACCATGATTTTAAGTATCTCAAGAGCACAAGGCCCCAAGGAAAAATATCCAATATGTAAATATGATTAATCTAACTTTAAAGTGATGGTACTTACTTCATAAGCATTTATATCCGAGAAAAGAACCTGCGTAAGGAGGAGCACATAAATCTTTTAGACAACTACAAGGGCAAATGACAAAACTTGGGGCAAAAAATTATAATCAGCCCATGAAAACTGGAGTACATAAATCTCAAGGTATTACCTTCTTTCTGGCTTCCACTTCTCCAACATTGGCACCAACAGAGAGAATCTGAAGAAAGAATAGAGTCATTCATATCAACATCTTGAGAACAATAACACCAAAACATATTAAAAAAGGATTATCTTCTCACCTCCCCCATCAGATATCGCTCAAATTTAACTGCTGCTTTTGGCAGCAAAACACCCCCAGCTGATTTCTGTTATGCAAATAGTCCATCCATCAGAATGAAGTAGCAACATGCTAATTTTCACATAATTTAAGGCACACAAGTTTATCAGTTATGGAATACACTCTTAGCCCATTAATCTAAGATAAAATATTAAACAGCCAATCAAGATCTATCTCTCTTGACAAGGTTGAGTACATTATGATAACATCATATTTTTCACTTTTTTGTATCAGAGAATACTAACAAAATAACGCATGAAAGTGCTAACAATTGCAAAAAAATTAGGTTCATGTCGGGACTCAAGATTATATACAAGTAACAGGCTTCACAAATAGTCTGGGATACAGATAATGGCGTTTATTTTTTTGAAGGTAAATTAATGTGTTTGGCTTACCATTCTACAGGAAAACTACTAGACCTTACCAGAACCGTAAAGCATTATTAACACATTCCCATCCAAACGCTTTATGTCTTCTTCAGTTACAGGATATATAAGGTATATGAAGATTTCAAGTACATATGTGATAAAATAACATGACAATCAATTTCAAACGCAAGAATTGGTTTGCGACCAAATAGAAAAATAATAGCCTAGCGTTACAACAATACAACTTCATGATTCATAATAATTTATTGACCATTATCAAAAGTCTTATATATTTTAAGATAATTAGATATTTCTGAATTCCCAATAAGCAGGTAAAAGAAAGAGGCAAACCTCAGGTAACTGCTCCAGACGGACCAACACTCTATCGGCTTGAGGAACAACCTACAAACCCAAAATTATCACCATAACAATTAACCCCAAAAAAAAAAAAACCCCACCTTTGAAATTAAACACTTAAACTCGTTTACAATCTCAAAATTATCAAGAAGATGTTACCAATAATAATAATAATAATAAAGTTTGAAGAATAGATAGAAACCTTAGTGGGTTCCCATTTCTTAGAAATTGCACTTATTCTCAGAGCATGTGTTCGCAAACCTGTATACAGAAAAAAAAAAAAAAACAGATTAATTATTAGACGAAAAGAAAATAGAAAAAAAAAGAAGTTTATGAGGAAAAAAAAAAAAAGGCTTACTCAGTGGCTTCTGGTTAGAAGGCGTAGGAATGGTTGTTTTGTTAAAAGATAAAAAAGGGTTGGGCAGTGTAGCAAAAGTAGAGGCCATTGATAAGGAAACGAAGCAACTATCGGTGGACTCCAAGACCAGGCTTCAAATCAAGGCTGCGTTCGGTATCAGACATTTTGAAACCCTCGCTATTTAATAATAATACATACGTGTCACGCTCTAGTACTAGAAGCTTCTCTCTTGAACCAAATATGTCACACATATTCAAAATGGGAAATTAATTAAAATGGGAAATATGTCATACATATCTTTTTAAATAAATTATACTTTTTATTTCAAAAATACCCTTCATTTAATTTTTCAACGTTTATCATAGTTTTTTACTGATTAATTGCTTATATTTCAGACAATACACATTAAGATTAAGTTTTCTATGATAAATAAAATTTATAGATGAAAAATAGATTAATTTTTTATAAAATAATGATTTTTATATATTTTTATAAAAAAATACAAACAGATACGGGAAGGGGTGAATGAAAATACAAACGGATGTGTAAAAACACAAATGGATGCGTGAAAATATAAAAGAGTGTGTGAAAATATAAACGGGTGCGTAAAAATACAAACAAGTACGTAAAATATAAAAAGGGTGCGGGAATTATAAAAGATGTGCATGAAAATAATGAACACAAAAAGGTGCATAAAAATACAAACTAGTGCTTGAAAATATGAAAGGGTGCGTAAAAATACAAATGGGTACGTGAAAATACAAACGAGTGCGTAAAATATAAAATAAGTGCGGGAATTATAAAGGGGTGCAGGGGCGGGGGATCTCCCGCACCCCTTTCATAATTATAAAAGGGTGCAGGAGATATGTTTCTCTCGCACCCCCTTTATAATATATATTAATATATAATATATTATAATATTATATATTATAACTCTCGCACCTTTTTTATAATTTCCCCACACCCTTTTTGTTTCTCCCGCACCTCTTTTATAATTTATGCACTCCTTTTATATTTTACACACCCGTTTATAAGTTTACGCACCCCTTCACATCTTCACACACCCGTTTTGTGTTCATTATTTTCACGCACCCATTTTATAATTTTTGCACTCCTTTTATAATTCTCGCACATTTTTTTATATTTTACGCACTCGTTTGTATTTTCATGCATCCGTTTATATTTTCACTCACCCTTTTACATTTTCACGTACCCCTTTCAAGATTCCTACACCCCTTTCCAAATTTCCGCACCCATTCTTGCACTCGCACCCCATTCCAAATTCCTGCACCCGTACCCATTTCCAAATTTTCACACCCATTCCAGCACCCGCACCCCTTTCCAAATTTTTGCACCCATTCTCACACCCGCACCCCTTTTCAGATTCCTGCACCTCATTCTAAATTTCTGCACCCATTCTCACACCCAAACCCCTTTCCAAATTCCTGCATCCCTTTTTGCACCCTTTTTCAAATTTTCACACCCCTTGACATACCCACACCCCTTCACGCAACCTGTTTGAGAAAAAAAACACCGTTTTTGAGAAAACACACCGTTTTGAGAAAAACATACCGTTTTCAATATATCCATTATTTTCGATATATAACAATAAATTATTTTATAAAAAATTAATCTGGTTTTCAATCTATAGATTTTATTCATTATAGATAACTTAATCTTAATGCGTATCATGAAATGTAAGCAATTAATCGACGAAATGCTACGGTAAATATTGAGAAATTAAATGAGAGGTACTTTTGGAATAAAAAATACAATTTGCTTAAAAAGATAAAAAGTAAGAATTACTATCGAAAAACATTTATGCAGGAAAGCGGCTGCCTATTTTAATTAATATCTCATTCAATATATATATATATATATATATATATATATATATATATATATATATATATTATAGTATATTTTATAACATGTTTAGCCCTTTTTATTCATCGTTATACACCATATGGTTAATGATTGCAAGCTAGTCAAGTTGAATTGAGCATTATTAAGCTCGACCAGAAGTTTATTTGAGATGGTATGGGCTATAACAGAGGGAATTTCATCGTTCAAATCTTTTCTAAAAAGATTGTAAAATTAAACTCAAACTTAGAATTATAAACCAAATTTTATTCAAAAAAAATTATATTAAATTTAAAGTTATATATACCTATCCATTATTTTTTTTATATTCAAAGTTTACTATGAAAATATATGTACAAATTTTAAAAAGTGAGGGACCCAGCAATTTAGATATTAAATATAGTTTAGTTAGCTTAAATGTGTTGAGAATATATTGAGTTGATATGTCAAATATTTTAATCGATATGAATTGATATGATTAAATATTTTAATTGATATGGATTGATATAACCAAATATTCTAATGAATATAGATTGATGCAATCAAATATTTAAGTTATCTTATATATACTATAGGACTCCTATTTAATTGTTTAATTATCTTTTTGTATATTTTTTCTTCCTTATTAGAAAATATTTTGGTGGTATATATTCTTACACAATATTAAAACGAGCAATGTTATGTGTACCCATTTTTGATACACAATTTATGTACATAATGATGTGTCATCATGTAATTAAGTGATTTTAAAACATGTGTTATCATATGATAAAGAAACATTCAACCACATGATAATACCTCATCTGTGTATACAAATTGTGTACCAAAAATAGGTACACATAATTTTATTGTATTAAAATACACAAACTGAAAGTTTTATCCAATAGTTTTTTTTCTCATGGTATCAAAGTTTACCACATATAAAACACAAACCAAAATAGTTTTACTCAATATTATTTTTTCTCATAATATCAGAGTCTACCTCATATAAAACACAAACCAAAAGAAGCTATTGTTTTAGCCAACACCATGACAAATGAGATAGATGATTCTTCATACCTTCTCTATCCTTCAGATCATCCAAACGTAATCACTGTACCAATACCTTACAATGATGACAATTTTGCAGCATGGAAGAGTTCAATGGAGATAGTCTTATACGCAAAGGGGAAGGACAACTTCATTGATGGAAGTCTACCTTAACCAAACAATACGTCGAGATATTTTCAACAATGGAAAAAAAACGATGTGATAGTGAAGGTGTAGCTCAGAAATTCCTTGGGAAAAGAAATCCAAGAGAGTGTTTTATATGCGGAAATTGCTTGCGATATATAGAATGAGCTTTGTGAGAGATATGACCAAAACAATGCCCCTCGCCTATACAAAATTTGAAAGGAATTCTCAAATTTGGTCCAAGGAGACAATGAATCATTGACTCAATATTTCACCAAATTTAAAACCTTGTAGGAAGAATTACATATGTGTGATCCTATGCCAATTTGCACTAGTCATGCCGCAAAAGATCATTAACGATGTCTAGAGATAGAAAAAGCACATCAATTTTTGCTAGGATTGAATAATAATTTTGTTCGTCTTCAATCAAATGTTTTATCCATGGAGTCGACACCAACTTTAACCAAGATATTTTCTTTAGCCTCTCAAGAAGAGTAAACAATCACACAAAAACAACAGCTGCAACCCACATTTGAAGATGCAACCTTTACAGCAAAGAATGATCGTTTAAGAGGACAAACCAAACAAATTGGAAATAATTATCAAAAGGTATATGATCATTGTGGAAAGAATGGGCACCTAAAAGATGTGTTTTGAAATTGTAGGTTATCCACCAAATTGGAGGACAAGTCGACCAAAGGGATAACAACATAGACATGGTGCAAGTCCAAATAGCCAACGCACAGGAGTTGGCAATAATATGCAACAAAAACAAGGACACAACGACAGTATAGCTATTGCAGCAGACCAACAAAGCACAAACCTGCAGGGTACATCATTCCAAATTTGGGATTGACGTCAGAAGAGATGTCAAAACTAATAACAATGTTGGATTCTCAACATAACAATGGTAATGAGACCATAGCCAATTTTGCAAGTAAAAGCATTTTTATAATTAATCACTGGATCATTGATAGTGGAGTCTCAGGGCATATGGTTGGTAATGATAAATTATTTGATTGCACTAAACATGTTTCCTCTTATCCCTTTATTAATATACCCCAACGATACAACATTAGAAGTATTACAAATTAGACATGTCTAAGCCACACCTTTGTGGCATCAACGCCTAGACCACTTACATTTCAATAAATTGCATGGTTTACCAAACTTTTCCTTCTCAAATAAAATTGATAACATATGTGATGTTTGTCATAGGGCAAAACAAACTCGATTATCTTTTCTTTTAAGTCTTACATAGAGTATTAAACTTTATGTTCTTATTCATGTGGATATCTGGGGATGATATAATTAACCTTCTTTTAGTAGAGCACATTATTTTTTAACTATTGTTAATGATTTTTCTAGACGCACTTGGGTATTTTTTATGAAATTCAAATCTCAAACTTGTGATTATATGACCATGTTTTATAAGTTTATTGAAACACAATCTGGTACTAAGATACATGTTATTCATAGTGACAATGGTACAAAATTTTTGTCCTAAAATGACTTCCTTACAGAACATGGTGTTGATCATCATACATTTTGCGTTGGTACTTCACAACAAAATGGCCAAGTGGAATGCAAGCATCGTCATATACTTGAGGTAACCTAAGCATTACATTTTCATGTTTATTTGCTTTTGAAATTTTGGGGGGGAATGTGTTTTAACTGCTATTTATCTTGTTAACTTGATGCCTACACCCATTCTTAATAATAAAAGCCCTTATGAAGTTCTTTTTAGTAAGAAGTCTAGTTATGAAAATTTGAGAGTATTTGGATCTCTTTGTTATGTCTATAATAAAACACATGATAAATTCTCACCTCACTCTACAAGATGTATTTTCCTTGGATATCCCCATGGTAGGAAAGGTTTCAAGGTGTATCATTTAGAAAAAAAGAAAATATTTGTGTCAAGAGATGTTATCTTCTATGAAAACCATTTTCCTTTTTAGGCAAAGTCTTTTGTGACAACCTAGGAACCTATCATGACAAATAGTCCAATATCACCAGAAAATTCTGAAGAATTTCTAGTACCCACCATAATAGAAACACAATTTTATGAAGAAGTTCCTTCCCAGATAATTGTTCAACCAAACCATGAAAGCTATGTAGAAACTGCCTTGCATCAACTTGACTTATCGACATCACATAACATAATCAACACCAATTGATTCAAAATAGGTCTATAAGATCAAATATAAGTTAGATGGAATAGTGAAATAGTTCAAAGCACATCTAGTGGCCATAGGTTACCCTCAAGTTGAGGGGATTGATTACCATGATACATTTGCACCTATAGCCAAGATTACAACCTTGCGAGTCCTCTTGTCCCTAGTAGTAATCAGTAATTGGGAATTACATTAGTTAGATGTGAACAATATCTTCTTACATGCCAACTTAGAAGAAGAAGTATACATGAAAGTTCCCTTAGGTTTTGCAAAGCTTAGAGATTATCGAGTGTGTAAATTAAGAAAATCTCTCTATGGATTAAAACAAGCATCCCAAAATTGGTTTCAAAAGTTTGCCACTACTTTTCAAGGAGTTGGTTTCCACCAATCCAAGATTGACATTTATCTTTTTACTTTTATAAGAGGTACCTTCTTCACCACTATTTAGGCTTATGTAGATGATGTGGTTATTGCAGAAAATAATTCAATCACCATTCAAAAGGTTAAAGATCATCTCAATAATGCCTTTAGTATCAAAGATTTAGGAACATTAAAATATTTTCTTGATATAGAAATAGCTAGGAAAAAGAAAGGAATTGTGATAAGTCAACGTAAATATACTTTGAATTTGCTTGATGAAGTCAAACTCTTAGATGCTAAGCCTATAGACTTTCCAATGGAATCCAAACAACATTTAATTGAAGATGCAAAAGATCTAATTGAAGATGTAGGCCAATATTGACAACTTGTAAGGTGATAATTATATCTCACTATCACGAGACCATACATCACTTATCCAATCAAGTACCTAGCGAGTTTATGCATAGTCCTCGGACACCATAATTACAAGCTGCACATCATGTCCTTAGATACTTGAAACGAACATTGGGTCAAGGAATCCTTTTATCCTCATCCAGTTCCTTCCAACTAATTGCCTATAGCGACTTTGATTGGGCTAGTTATCCAAAGACGTATAGGTCCACTACAAGTTATGTCATTTTGCTTAGATATGGTCCAATTTCTTGAAAGTCTAAGAAACAACCCACAGTTTCTCATTATTCTACAGAAACTGAATATTGTACTATGACTAACACTACTAGTGAATTGTTATGGCTTCGGTCCTTATTTTTAGATTTGCAAATTTGATTCTCTCATCTAAAGTCTTTAATTTGTGATAATCAAGTTGTTCTTCATATTGCTGCAAACTTAGTTTTTCATGAACACACCAAACACATTAAGATTGATAGTCATTTCATTCGAAATCGATTGCTCACCAAGGAAATATGCACTGCCCACATTCCTTCTTCTCATCAAGTAGCTAATCTTCTCACCAAAGCATTAGGAAAAGCTGTTTTTCTTCATCTCCTTGGCAAGTTGGGCATTTGAGATCTTCACACTCTAACTTGAAGGGGGAGTGTTGAGAATATACAGTTGATATATTGAGTTGATATGTCAAATATTATAATCGATATAACTAAATATTTTAATTGATATAGTTGATATGAATTGATGCAGTCAAATATTATGGTTATCTTGTATATACTATAGGACCCTATTTAGTTGTTTAATTATCTCTTTGTATTTTTTTTTCTTCTTTATAAGGAGATATTTTGGTTGTATATATTCTTACACAATATTGGAATGCACAAGTTAAAAGTTTTACCCACTATTATTTTTTTCTCAAATTGAAAGATAAATTAAAATTGTAAGTCAAAAATTTTATAAGTCCATTGGTATTATAGAGTTTGTTTAAGCCCAAAAGTTCACTGAATCAAAAAATAAGGAATTCAAACTCAGTTTGATAATAAGTGTAACGAGTAACTTGAAATGACTAAGCTTGTTTGCATCCTAGCACAAGCAAGTACGATTCAGATAAGTTTTAAAAGCCTGCAAATGGACTTTGACAAACGTGATCATTAAGCCAAATTTAATTTTGATTAAGCCATGCGTTGAACCAATTGGTGACTCGGTCCTTGCTTTGAAGTGGAACTAGAATAATCAATGAAGTTGATTTTGAGCTTGTGGTTTGGTCTATGCAGAGATGATGCTTGAATTAAACTCTTGATTATCTAATGAACTAATTTCTTCCAAAAAAAGAAAAAAAACTCCATCTCTCAGACTCAACCAGGTTCTCTCTTGTCTATGATATTAGCATGAAAGCCAAATAAGGCTTGTTACATCAATTTTCTTGAATCATATTTAGTTGAGAGAATGCTCTGATTATGTATGGTTAAAGGAAAAAACAAGAGCTAATATATTGGACTAAAGAAATTGTTGTCTTGTTGAATGTTGTTTAATCTGCAGAAAACACTGCAAATGAGCTTGTTGACATCATTAACAGAAATCCAACATCTCCCACGCCACAACTAAACGACAGTCCTGCTCTCGGGTGCATGGCCTTGCAATATGTTGAATTATGAAAGGGGAACTGCATCTGCAGTGCACACTAGAAGATGATTTTACACAAGTGTTTGCTTCCAACTTTGGTGGCACCAGAACCTTTGAAAACGCTACTAATGGCTCAACATACATGTGAATTAATGGTTCAAATAAGTGATCTGTTTGACAAACAGACAACCATTTTGACTTTGCTTGCTGTATCCACACCCACACCATTCATGATGCTGGCGAATGGTTTGCTTGTGTAATGGAGTGGACGCCGCAAAAAACTTAACAACAGACTGACCCTAGCCAGAGTGAACAAGGCAAAATTAGAAATGCACCTAAACAACACGCATATTTACATTCATACCCCTGACAACCAACGAAACAGTTCGCTGATTTCTTCCCCCGCACGATTGGCTTCCAAGTCAGAATCTCCAACACCGGCCACATCCGTCCGGCGACTGCTTCCGGTATAGAACCTTCCAGAGCTCCTGAACGATAACGTTCGTGATGAAAGGGAAAAAGATAGCCTATCAACGTAGTCCTTGAGCCAGCTCCTTCCCACGGCTACTTCGGATGCTAGATTGGCCTCTGAAGTAGGTGAAACTGAGTCTGCTACAAAAGCAGTGTCCTCTTTATCAGAAATACTTCTCTGATATGTTCGGTCCATCGTGATATCGTAATCCCCCTCAACGATGTAATCAAATGAACCAAGAGAGTACGATCTTGGTTGTAGCTCACCTGATTCTGGAACGGCTTGGCGGCGGCTGATTGAGCCAATCTCAAGACGGAAACTATCAGTATCCCCAACCGCTGCAGAAGAAGCCTGTATACCTTTCAAAACATCAGATTCAGAGGAATGGATCGGCGATCGGCATAGAGGACAAGTTTGGTTGGACTTAAGCCAGATGTCAATGCATAGAGCATGAAACGCATGGCAGCAAAGAGGAAGGAGACGAAGCTGATCCTGTGGCTCAAACTTTGACAAACAAACAGCACAATCTCCTCCGGAAGAGGAAGGACGAGTGACGGAGGAGAAGGTGAAGAGCGGAAGCGAGTCAAGGATAGATAAGGAAGGATTTTCCGGTGAAACACGGCGAGAGTCAGCATTAGTAGAGACAGTAGTAACGGTGGAGAGATGGCGGAGACAGCGACGATTGAGATGACGAAGAAGGAAACAAAGAGAGATAGAACTAAGTAAAGTAATGGCTAGGATTAAAAGGATAACGATAAAACTTGGTTTGAATTTATCAAAAGAATGAGAGTGATGAGTGTTGGTGTTAATATAACTTCCAGTAACATAGAGATAGGGAGGAGGAGGTGGCATTGACATGACGGGCGGGGCGGCTGGGGAGTGAGTAAGAGTTTTATGAAATAAAATGGCGATAGCGGTGGAAATGATGGTGGTTGTGGTGGGGGTAAACAAGTCATTAAAAATCATTAAATCAAACTGCAAAATTCAGATGAAACAAGTAAATGCGGCCAGATTTTAAGAGACGACGACATAGCAAGATGGGTGTAGGTCTGGACTTGAATGAAAGAACCAACGTTGTCTCAAGGTGGGCCAATTCTCTCTGGAGTAGACAGACAGGACGTGGAATGGAATGATGGAAACCAAGAAGCGAGGCGTTCAATTATTCTATAATAATAAGAAAGAAGCATATAACAACCCTTATAAAGTAGTGGCATCATCTCTCACATACACTTGCTTTGCGCCTGCTTGTTTATTCTAATATTTTGCTTGCTTGCTTTCTTTACACTCTTGGCATGCACTGAAAGCTGATCAGGAATATGAAGATTTTGGTTGAAGAAGAAGAAGAAGAAAAAGAAAGTGATGTGGGTCAAGCTTTTGTATTTGGTTAGTAATGAATTAAAAACTCTGATGAAATGACAAGAATGGAACAGGAACAAAATTGGAAAATTTGAATTCTTCAACTAGAAATTGAATAAATGAATGATCCGTATAATAGTATTTTTATAGCAGTAAAAGGAAAACACTAGTTGCCACCTCTCTTCCCTGCTTTCTACTCTTGGCGTGTCCTTCAAAACCGTAACACTTGTAAGTTGAGTTCACAAACGCCTTATGCATGAGCTATTCTACAAAGGAAGAGACTTCTTGATGTGCTTAAATCTTTTTTTTTTTTTTTTTAAATGTTTGTATAAGATGTCGCCCTCATATACAAACATCACACAGGGAATTGAAATCAGGCGAGTTTTAGTCTCCATCTCAGCTGCCAAATCCAAGAATACATTATCCCTACTGAACAATATATTGACATGATCTAGAGGGGTACAAATGGAAGCTTGTTACCAAGAAGATACGGGTGTGGAAACTGACCCCACATCTCAACAACTAAAAGACCAAACAGATATATCTTCCCAATCCACCCAATAACAAATCCAACCTTTCTCAGAAGCACCAGCCTTCAAATTTGATTGAGCAACATTTTTCTTTGCAGCTGCAGTTGCTTTAGCTACTGCATCTTCTGGATGTTTTACAGAAAAACCAAGCCACATTAATACACGGTGCAACATCAACGGAAGAACTTTTATTGGATATTCTTAGGCTTCATGTAGCTGTAGGAATAGTGAGAAACAAGATACTGCATAACATATAAAATATAGCATTCCACCACATTAGCATATAAATTGCTGCTGCATGTAAGAAGTACATAAGCAAATTGCATACCTATAAGCAACATGAAGTAGTGTCTTGCATCCTTCAAACTTTGAGCTGCGACAATAGCAAGGGGAATCTCGAAGTGAAGAGATGCTTTCTCATGTACATGCCACCCAAAAATAAACCGCAAGTGTAGGCATAAGCTATTCATCTAGCCATCATCCCAGGTCTGGGATTCCTCCCACGCTACAACAAATTACATAAAACGTAATAAAAATTTTCGTCTCAAAAAATCAAAAATTTGTCATTGATTGTGCATTGAATTGAGACAATTTTTTCATCCTCAAATGTATAATGAATTAGGGATAAAATTTTTTGTATTTGATTGTGCATTAAATTGGAAACAATTTTTTTAGTCCTTAAATGTGTAATAAATTAGGAACAAAATTTTTCAACTTTAATTGTATAATGAATTTGTGACAAAATTTTTTGTCATTAATTATGTAAAGAATTTTTTTTATCCTTAATTGTGTTATGAATCAAAAACAAAAAATTTTGCCCTTAACTGTATTGTAAATTAAGGTCAAGAATTTTCGTTCTTGTTCATGTTGTGAATTTGATACAAGAATTCGATCATAAATTAAAATTAATAATTATATTAATCCTCAAAATCGAAAATTCAATTAAAAAATATTAATCATATCAAATTATTACTATTACAAATCAACGAATCACATTGTAAATTGTTACTATTACAATTGTATTAAAAAAAATTAATTAACTAATACTAGCAAAATATTGTAAATCTATAAATGTACTCATTAAAACATCTAATTATATAACCATCTTGTGTTACCACAGGAAAATACAGACCTACGCATGTAATTGTGCTTATGAATAGATTCTATGGCCAGCACACTCAGACCAATGTATAATCTAGCCACAGTTTCAGTCAAGGTCTCCTCTCCCATCAGCAATATCATCATGTCCCCACTAGGTAGATATTCCATAATTAATACAAGTAGTCAGCATCTTTAAAGGAATAAAAGTGTTTCACAATGCAGTGACTGCCACATTCAGCAAGCAAATCCCCTTCAGCTCTAACATATTCATCTTGTGGTATATAAGCAATCACACGTTAAGAAGTTCAAACAAAATAATAAAAGGACATGGTAAATTATTCCACTCTTCATATCAGGAAAGTTTGTTTTTACCATTATAGAAGAATCCCAGATCAGATGAGACTAACCATATTATTAACTTTTCTTTTATGCACCAATTCATTGTAGGACTTAGTAATTGCAGAGTAATTATGCACATTATCTCATTATGAACATGGAACAAAAGATAATAGATACCAAAATATTTCTTTCTTATATCCTGGTCAGGGGAATCACTATAATACCTAGAGAGATTTACCATTCCACTATGTAGCAAGTACCTTGAGGGAAGTTGATCAGGTTCTTTGGCATAAGAAATAGCAAGAACTGAATGCAGCAAATCCTGGTCAATATTCACAGGCACTAATCTCAGAGGGTTGGCAACAGGATCTGCACCAACTGGTAGAGCTGATCTAGGTGCCTGTGGTCCGCCACCAATCTTGTAGACAAGCAGATCACTGAAATTTGCAACATTAGCATGTGGGGAGAGATTGTTAGTGAGGCCATAAAAATATTCCTGGTATAAGTAACATTAACATATCAATTTCTGAGGTAGTAACATAAATGTTGAACTGACGACAAAACTCTGTAACAAAACACCCATAGAAACTCAGGAAACGGTGCATCTTCATTTCATGCTTTAAAAAAGTTGCCATGTTCTTCAACAAGGGGAAGAGAGGGAAAAAAAAAAGAGGCCTGAGATTCAAATCAGTTAACATACAATTAGTCAAACAGTAGACCAAGCTTAATTTGATTGCTTTCAAAAATATTTGTTCCTAAAACATTATAAATCAATCACCTAACCTCAAATTCAAAATACTTAGAAAAAGCACATCACCATAAATAATTATTGCAATTTGGTTCAGTGTCTTTAGTTTCAAAGTTCCCTCATAATTTGCTGAAGCAGAGATGTTAAAATCAGAGAAACAGCTTGAAGGTCATGGAATAAATTAAAAACTAAAATGGTAAATTTGAAGTGAGCGATATGACATAAAACACAAACACTAGATTCAACAATGATATTTTGATATACGCCATATATGTTGAAACTGAATAAAAAAGACAAGTTAATTTGTCATAATCAACTCAAGAGAATAATTCAAGCAAACCTTTCTGCATGTTGTAACTGGATCATCAGAATAAGAACTCACCTAAGAATCTTTTGTTGTTTGAAGACCTTATCCCTGCAAAGTAAAATAACAAACAGTGAATTAACATATCGCATTGCTTATCCTAAAAAAATGATATAGCCAGAAACTTTCTCTGGTTGCTGTATGATTGATACGTAAAGGTCAAACCAAAACAAAGATGGCAGATGTCTTAGCCTAAGCAGATAATATTTAACAACTGTTGATATGTCAATTAGATAAACAGAGAGAATTATATGTTGTAACAACACATAATTCAGACCCTTCATTTAACGAAATAATTTTAAAACAATTAATTCAGACCCTTCATTCCATTAGGTACTGCTTAATAAAAATTTTGGGCTACTAATTAGTTCAGTGAAAAAATTCTTTACTTAGCAATTGTTCATAAAAAATGTGAAAGCAATTGGTTGAGACTGACTAAAACTAGTACAAATAATTAAGCATTGAAATCTAGATTGCTCAGACTTCAACTATTAGTGGACACATATGCTGACACTAGATTACTCAGAGCTTAAAGAACAGACTTCAACTATTAGTGGACAGAAATTAAGCATCGAAATCTAGAAGATTTTAGCAGAAACTAAAACAATAAAACACAGAGATGATGACAGGATTTCACATGTAATACAAGCAAGTAATTATTCTAGTATGACAGGTTATACAGAAATCATGGATGAGAATGTGGAGACATTATACATAGAACTACATTTGCAATAATGCAAATTAATGCAATCATGAAGATAAACTAAGATCTATTTAATTAAATTCAAATAAAAAACACATCAAATCACAGAAAACTGAAATTCATAAATACATCCTATAACAGCAGAAATCATACACTAGCGGAAGAAAAAATTTAGAGTTGGTCAAAGAACAAATACCTGACTTAAAAATAACACATCATTTATTCAAATTAGAACCTGGATTTAGGGATCTTGAATCCAATGGAAGCCTACTATTAATCTTCACAGCTATGATTTTCAAAAATTAAAGCAAATAGCCATTCCAGCACTATGTTTTGTAAATGGAAGAGAGGAGAGAACGATCCTGGATTTACGGTTCTTCGGAGGATTGCGTGCAGTTGAGTTGGGAGATTGGGGGGAATTTTAAAAGTGAAAATGTGCTGTTGCTTGGGAGTGGAAGCGCGGTTCCTTGATTTTTATAAGAAGAGAAAGGAATCAAAATGATAGAAGTGCTCGTGTGTTACTAGTTAGAAATTCTTTTAATTCTTTTATGGTTTATGGATAAGATCGATAATATTATTTTACGTAAAAATCAAAATGATACACTAACTAAGCAACAGGTAAGCATAAATACTTTTTAGTTTGAGTTCGTTGTATCAAAATTAACTATATTTTAAGACCGGTTTGAATAAATAATTATTTAATTATAAATTTGAACTAAATCAAGTTAAATATTTGAACCATCAATGTATATTATAAATTTGAATTGAATTGAAAAATCAAATTTAAACTGAATCAAACCACGAATTTAAACTATTAATTTGAGAGTTAAACTGAATCAAATATCCTCTAAAACTACAAATAAATCTTAACTTATTGGAGACGAAATTAAGATTTTATTCCATAAAATAATCATTTTAGGACAAAATTAAGATTTTGTCCTTAAAAATAGTATTTTGGGATAAAATTAAAATCGTCCTTAAAAATAAACTCTATCTTTTTTTTGGGATGAAATTTTCATTTTGTCCTCTAAATTTATGATTTTAGGATAAAAATAAAATTATCCTTAAAAAAATATTTGGGATGAAATAAAAATTATTTCTAAAAATAAATTCTATATTTTTTGGAATGAAATTAAGACTTTGTCCAAAAAAGTAACATTTTGAGACGAAATTAAAATCACCCCTAAAACTAAATCCTATATTTTTGAGATAAAATTATTATCATCCTATGACAAAAATAAAATCGTCTTTAAAAATGACATTCTAACACGAAATTAAAATCGTCCCTATAATTAAATTTTATGTTTTTGATAATGAAATTTTTATTTTGTCCCCTAAAATTATCATTCTGTGATAAAAATAAAATCGTTTCTAAAAGCGATATTCTGAAACGAAATTAAAATCATTTCTAACAATAAATTCTATTTTTTTGGACAAAATTAAGATTTTGTCCATAAAAGTAACATTCAAGAATGCAATGAAATTAGTTTTTAAAAATAAATCTTACATTTGTTGAGACAAATTTTATTTTGTCCCTTAAAATTATCATTTTGTGACAAAAATAAAATCATCCCTAAAAGTAACATTCTAAAATGAAATAAAAATTATCTCTAAAAATAAATTTTATGTTTTTTGAGACGAAATTAAGATTATATCTTTTAAAATTATTATTTTAGAATAAAAATAAAATTATTTCTAAAATTATTATTTTAGGATAACATTAAAAATAAATTTTAACTTATTAGAGGAGAAATTAAAATCGTGCTTAAATATCCTGTCTCTAAATTAAATTTTTGTTGTAGTGCAAGCCTTATCAGACAAGGCAAGCAAAACCATGATGGAGGTTGTTACTGGGGTGAGCTGCCATTTTCATCATACTGTATATACAAAAATAAGTCTCACCAGTACTTGGAATATAAATGTGCAGATATGGCAAAGCATATTTTCTTCCAAACTAAAAAAAAAAAAAAAAAACAGAATTGTATTTCTTCTAGTAATTAAGAAACGAATATACAAGCATTGTCCCACTTGTAGGTCAGAATTTCCAAGCCCAATATAACAAAGCAAACATTGTCCCACCGAATGAGGAGTTTGCAACAAGGTGAACACTCTCCACTCATCAACAAGGGTAATTTTTATATGTCTGGCATCTTCAACAAGTTGATTGTTTATTATTGCCTGGGGAGTTCAGCAAAAGATGATGAATCCCCTACTAGCCTACCAGTGAAAGAAGCTGACGGTGACTGGACGCTGAAGCCTAGTTTCCTGAGAAAGCAAGCACGCCCTCTGTCTAACAGGTTATAGAAAGCCAAAAAATTTTGGAGCCCAGTAAACATCATCACAAAGTCCCCTGCCAAAGGGAAGCAGACGGGGACTTCTTGTATCTGAAAAACAGGAAATGCATGACTCAATTCATATAAAATTCATTCAATTCATTTAAATGTTCTAATAAATAAGAGGCCGAAAGATTTATTCTCATCCAAGGTATAGTGAAATTACAAACTCTAACTCTTCAATTTTTAAAAACTCAAATACCCACCTTTAACCAAATTTCTGTTAAAAATATCCATTAAGATTAGAGGTAAAACCGTTATTTATTAAAAAATTTAAAATTTTATCACATTTTCCTTCTCAGGTTTAAAAAACTTATAATTTCTTTCAATCTAAAGTTTGAAAATTAACAAATATCTCCCAAAGGTTTGTTCATCTTCTCTCTAACGTCAATTTATCGTCTCTGACTGTTGGTCATCCTCCCTCCGGTCACTCTCCCTTCCCTCTCCGATCATCTTCAGTCGAGACAAAGACCTCATTTTCATCTCGACCAAAGATGGTCGGTGAGAGAAGGGAGAGTGATTAGAGGGAGAGATAAGGTGGGAGGGAAGACGGTTGACGGCCGAAGACAACAAATCGACGTCAGAGAGAAGAGGAACAAACCCTAGGAGGGTATTTGTCTATTTCAAACTTTAGGCTTGGAGAAATTAGAAGTTTCTAAACTTGAGAAGGAAAATGTAATAAAACTTTAATTTTTAAATTTTTTTAATAAATAATAGTTTTACCTCTAACTCTAACTGAGATTTTTTACAAAAATTTGGTTATGAGTGAGTAATTGAGTTTTTTAAAGTTAGAGGATGGTAGTTTGAGATTTCACTATACCTTAGGTGGGAATAAGTCTTTTGGCCTAAATAAAAATACTATAACAATTCAAAAGATTGTTAAAATAACAATGTTTTGTTAAGAACACTGGAAAAATTATGTGGAATATGATTTCTACTTTCAAATTATGGTCTTAAGTTAAAAAATTAACTCAGGATTATACTTAGAAGTTGATGGTTTTAGAAAACCACAACAATGTTTTGGACCCTTAATGTTATCAAATCGAATTGGAGGGTTAGCTGGATTGCGCCTAGTAACTCATAGGTAATCAAATGATTCCATCACCTAAATACATAAATCCTCTGTGGCAAATGGAGTGAAGCTATACATATTTAAAAATCAACGCACATTCAGGCTAAAATTTCTCAAATTCCACATTATGATCAAAACTAAAGAAAAAAATTTCAGCCACAAGAAAAGTTAACTTACCTGCCCATGCTACACAAATGGCCCTAAGGCTGGATTCGAGCCGCGCTGAGCTCGGCTTGCAGCCAGCTCAAGCTCGGCTCGGTTCGGTTCATATATGAGCGGCTCGAGTTTGGCTCAAGTTCGATTCGAGCTCAGCTCGGCTCGACTTGTTTTGGGCTCGCGTTCGGCTCGGCTCATTTTTTTTTATCAAAACGACGTCGTTTTTAATATATATTAATCAAAACGATGCCGTTTTGTATAAAAATTTTTTTAAAAAAACTGAAACGAGCTCGGCTTAGCCGAGCTCGTTTCGGGCTCGAACCGAGCCGAGCCGAAACAAGCTCGGCTCAGATCCAACCCTAAATGGCCCATAAGCCCCTCAGGGATAAGACTGGATTCGGACTAAGCCAGTTCGAGTTTGGTTCGGTTGAGCCCAAAATGAGTTGGCTTTAGCCGAGCTCGGGCTACTCGTCAGATTTTCTAATTAAAATTTTTGATACAAAACGATGTCGTTTTGATCAATATATATTAAAACGATATCGTTTTAATAACAAAAAATGAGTTGAACCGAATTCGAGTCTAAAATGAGCCGGTCTTAGCTGAACTCAGTCGAGCTTGAGTCAACTATATATGAATCAAACTGAGCTCGATCTTGACTCGGCTCGACTCTAACCCTAAGCCCCTGCTAAAACCGCCACAACCACCGCACAATCTGTGCCTATTACAGAAAGGCGGCCGAATCCCCTTACCAATCCCTTCCAACAATGATGTCTCAACACATAAACAAAATAAACTGGAGCAGTTACAGCAAACAAGTGGTTGAAACATAACAATACCACAAAAATAAACCCGCCCATCAATTTAACCCGCAATCAAGGCAACTAATCGAGAGAGAAGGAGGAGGGCAAGTCGGCTGACAATAAAAAAGAAATCAATTGTCAGAGAGGAGAGAAAACCTTAAAAGAGAAAATTTACCACTTTTTAAATTTTAAAGGAAAATTTGAAAAAAAAAATTATAAAATTTTTAAATTGAAGGAAAAAATATGATAAAAGTTTAGTTTTTTTCTTATTAAATGATAATTTTATTCTTAATTATAACTGAAATTTTTAATAAAAAATTGTTTATAAATAAGTATTTAAATTTTAAAAAATTAAAGAATAATATCTTAAAATTTTATTATAACTTAGGTGAAAACAAGTCTATTGGCCTTTAAAAAAAACTAACGCTTCTCTTAAACTTTTTGCAAACCCTAAAAAACTTTTCTTCATATGCTTCTTCTACTTCTTTAAATCGTGTCAGACTGTCGACTTTGATTATTTAAATTAAATTTTACCTTTATCTAATCTCATTAACATTTATAAATTCAAACGTGTTGGAAAATCATGGTTGGGTTGTAAAAAATGAGCAATATTATGTGTACCCATTTTTGATACATAATTCATGTACACAGTGATGTGTCATCATGTAATTAAGAGATTTTAAAACATGTGTCATCATATGATAAAAAAATATCCAATCACATGATTACACCTCATCTGTGTATACAAATTGTGTATAACAAATAGGTATACATAATTTTATTGATAAAAAATTATCTAAAATTAATAAAAATGATATATTTTGAGAGGATTTTCATTGAATTTTTGTCCATATTTCCAATTTAAGATAATAAAACAATTAGAAACTGGAGGCACGACATTTGCATTCTTCAAAGTTGCATTTTGCTATGATTTCAAGTCTATAATTTGGTATTGTTGTGTAGCTTTGCATAATTAAGCGGCAGAGGATTTCCCTTTTTTTTGTCGAAGAAATGGTAACCAGGGTTATAAGTAGAAACAAAGTGCGTAGGTGTAGAGATTATGAGGGGTGGTCGTTATCAAAATGAATCAGGTTTCTTTGTGCTTGATACGTGAATGCGTGACTTTCTCCGTGTGGAAATGGCTACGGAGGCAATGGAGATTTTGTGCTGAACGAGGAAAGAGGGAATCAGGCCGAGCTCGTATGCAATTACTACACTTTTCAACTTGTTGCTTAGAGTGTGTGCTTATAACAGTTTGTGGAAGTTGTTTAGGGATATGCTTGGTAAAGAGCCTGGGCTTTCTAAGTATACTTTCAATGTAATGATACTTGGACATTTTAGAAAAGGGTATGTTAGCATTGGCGAGAGTTTGTTTCATACAAATGTGTGTACCAGACATATATGCCTATATCATTCTGATCAATACTTATTGCATTAGGGACAGACTTCAGATTGATGCCTTGTGCAAAGAGGGAGACGCGGTACAAGCAAGAAAGATTTTTTATGGGATTCAAGATGCTTGACTTTCTCCAAATGTGGTAACATATAATACCCTGATCAATGTTTATGTTAAAGCAAGGGACATTGGTCAGTCTAACATGCCTTATGGTGAAATGAAGAGCAAAGGTACAGCTCCTGATGGTGTAACTTAAAATGTTTTGTTTTCCAGGCATTATAAATATGACTGGGAAAAAGATGGGGGCAGGTTGTTAATGGATTTGTGGGTATTTTGGTTGCTTCCACATTGCACATTCTATGATGTTGCAGTTGCATGACTATGTTGGGCGGTCATTTGGATGAGGCCCTAAATTATTTCAAGGATATGTTTGAGAAAGGACTACCTCCAAGTGTTGTTGCTTTCAACTCCATTAGTGCTGCTTATAGCAGGGAAGGTTTAGAAGAAATGCATATGAAGGACATAAAACTATGGATAAGTTTGGTCTGACTCCATCCACGTGCAGTTCTCTGCTCCTTGGCTTGTGCAAGAAGAGGAGACCGAAGAAACCTGGGATCTTTGGCGTATGAAGATAGAGAAAGGTTTTTCCGTCAATAAAGTGGCTTTTACCATGCTTTTGGGTGGGTACTTTAGGATGGGGGATCTAGTGGGAGCCCAAAATCTGTGGAATGATATGGATAGTAGGAAAATGTTTCTTGAGACCACAATTTATGGACATAGATCGGATTGAGTTAGTCCCTGATATAATCACATACATCACTGTGATTGGTGGTTCTTTTAAAGCATTAGACAAGGATACTGCAGATGAGTTTGCAAGAAAAATGTATGCCAATGGTTGAGATCCATATATCACAACCTATAATATACGGATCCATGGTTTCTGCAATATTTGAAAATTGAATCTAGATGCGATTATGCTGGATGAGCTTATTACTGCCACGGTAACATCTGACACTATGATGAATGGTGTTTGCAGTTGCACACTGGGGATGATAATAGCTGCAAGATTGCTTAATATGCTGTCTCACTTCTGCAAGTAGGGCATGCCAGAGGGACTTTATTGTGGAGTCAAAAGCTGAGTGAGATTTCCTTCGATTTGTTGAGACTTCCTATATAATAATGGACAGAGCTTACAGTAACATCCAAAGAAATGCTGAATTTGCTAGAGAAATTTCTACAACAGCCTCTGTTTGGATTTCTTCATGTACATTACATATGATTATTTCTGACTTTCATTCTTTATGCCTCCCTGGTGCACTTGTAATCATGAATTGTGGGAGGTTTGCAGTGACAACAATCTCCACTGTGCATACAGTCAGCTTTCCTGAGCAATCGTAATCATGGGGCTTATCAAAATATCAGCATTTGCCTGTCGCAACCAGAAGGAGACTTTCAGAAGCAAATTGATGATCAGACTTTCAGGAACTACTTCATTCTTCTTTTAAATTTTTGTATACATTATGAGACATTGAAGAAGATTTAATTCAAATTTTATATTTTACCCTAATTTTCATCTGTGACTCAGAAAAATCATGGTTAGAGAAGTGTTATCTGTATATTTCTGCACCTTTGAAACGATAGAAATATTTGGTTCGCTACATGCCACAATTGCAAATTAGGTTAAAATTCTTCCAAATGAAACACTGTCATTACATAGCCTGTACAAGGTACGGTTAGGCGTCTAAATTGACATCTTCGTTTTCCTGCTTAGGGTTTAAAAGCACGTCGGCCCTCTGCATGATCATCAATCTTCTTTTACTTGCTTCATCTACGTGTTCACTCAGTTTAGCTAAGTGAGCCATCCGTCTTTTCCATGATTCAGGAGGTTCAGATTGAGTGGTCTTATTTTCTGTTACTGGGTCATTTTCACTTAGCTCCAAATTCTTATTAGTAGGAGAAGAGTCAACTTCTTCCGACGTTTGCACTATTTGCTTCAACTTCTCCACCACCTGACTCATCTTGGGACGGTCTCTGGCACTCTTGGACAAACAACTGTCAGCTAATCTGGCAATTTTGCGAGCTTCATTGATAATAGAATGATCATTTTCTAGTCGTTGGTCCATTATTAACCCAAACTTTTTACTATCCACTGGATACTGCTTCACCCAGTCCAAAAGATTCTGCTCTGATTTTGGGCGGTTTCTTTCCAGTGACCTCCTTCCTGTAAGAATCTCATACAAGACCACCCCGAAACTCCACACATCACTTTTTGCCGTCAGATGCCCTGTCTCTATGTAATCTGGAGCCGCATATCCATTAGTCCCCACCACCTAATCATCCATAGCCAAAGCTAAGTTATTTATCCATAAAGAAATCTACTATTATTTATGTCTGATAGGAGAAAATACATTGACTACAATAAGTTACTTACTGCTGTTGAAACATGAGTACGCCCAGCCAGAGGTCCTTCCCTTGCAAGCCCAAAGTCTGAAAGCTTGGACAAAAAATTCTCATCCAGTAACACATTGGAAGATTTGAAATCTCGAAATATCACCTTCACCATTAAAATTACCACAGTTGAGATGGATAGAGACAAATCCTGAACACAAAGTAAAGTTGCAAGTGTAATTTATATCTAAAATGAACCTGAACTTCCAATCCTTCATGCAGATAGGCCAATCCTTGAGCTGCCCCGAGTATTATTTGTAATCTTGTTTTCCAAGGAAGAGGTGGCAATGCCCTGCCAAAAAGATGATATTCTAAGCTCCTATTTGGCATAAACTCATAAACAAGTAGACGCTGGATTCCTCTCTCTCCATCCACAGCACAGTATCCTATCAGCTTGACGAGATTCGGGTGTTCCACAACACCAAGGAATTGAACTTCCGCCACCCATTGTTTATGACCCTACATGAGTCACCAATTAAGTCAGCAGCAATACAAAACCATAATGCTTCCTCAGAAAAGCAACTTCAATTTGAATCAAGTAATTTATTTAACCAGTTTCTGAATAAGAAATTTCTTGGACTTAAAACTTTTTCCCCCCTGTGAGAGGTTTTTGTCAAATGCTTGAGTTTTGAGATCACTTTTATCGTTTCTTGGTAGAACAAAACAATAGGAGCTCGACAGTTAATTGGATGGCTACACATGAATAGAATGGAAGAAAAACAGGATTGAATAACTATACTTCCAAATAAAATATGTATAAGTATAACCATACCTGTAATCCATCTCTGTTAAGCTTTTTAATGGCCACAACAATGGAGTCACCTTTCCCGTCGGCAGGCGTAATTGAACCTTTATAGACACTTCCAAATCCGCCCTCACCAATCTTAAGCAGCCTATTGAAATCATGTGTGGCTTGCTTGAGCTCGGAGAAAGAAAATACTCGGAGATTAAGAGCTTTCTCTTCATACAACTCTGGTATGCCACGAGGAGAAGCTTCTGAGCATGAAGACTTAACCACACGGTCACCACCCGAATACTCATAAGATCTTCTTGATTCTTTCAACTCTGGAGCAGATCTTTCTTCCCTAATTCTGAATTTCTTCTCCTTGAAGTAGTGAAAGCACTTCATCTTTTGTTTTCAAGAGGGAAATTAATATTTTCTAAATACACTCAATTTCGTTAAATTTTCATTAGATAACTCCTCAAATTATTTGCTTCTGGAAACAAAAGAATGATGCAAAAAACAAGAAACATATAAATGACTAAACTACTTTGCAATACCCAGATGGGGAAACAGAAATTGTTGAGAAGGCTAATGGTTTGTTTCAACTTAATTAGTAGACCCAAATGAAAGACAGACAAGGAGAGAGAAGTTTGGGAAAGAAGAAAACAGGTAAAATGAAGAGAGAAGAGATTAAATAGTAGTCATTGACCTTGAGTGTGCTTTCCATAAAAGAAGCTCTTGTTTGATAGGTGGCGGCTGGCGAGTAGTTCGGTGGGACTTTAATAGGTTAAATATTTGACTGCAGAGAAAGATGAAGACTTTCTCAACCTTAATCTTTTCCCAGCAGACAAACAAATTCTCAACTCTATTGAATATTTCCAGATTTAATACAAGAAGTTGAACCTTTGATAAAAAGATTTTTGCTTGTAAAAGATTTAGCAGTGAAAGTAAACAGATCTTAATCCTTCTTCCCTGGATCACAACCCCTAAGACTTTCTTCTCTCAACACATCATCTGCTAACATTTCAGACCCAAAATATATATATATATATATATATATATATATATATATATATATATATAAAATTACAGAATAACATAATATTTGACTTGAATTCCCCTTACATATTATAATAATGTTAAATCCAGTTCACGTATCGTTACAAAGCAGCCAGCCACTAATGAAACAAGCCTCCAACCTGGAGTCAAAGTCATGATTATCATCTGTCTCTGTTAAACTTAATAGTGAGTCAGCAGGCAGAGTGGATCCCACTTGAGTTGAGATTTCCATTCAAAAGTAGACCAGTACATGTGATAGTCCATTCCAATGAATGACCTTCTTAAATGCTATTTTCATAAACTCAAGTGAAGTGGCATTAGGTAACTTGTTTAACTTTCTCAAGGACACCGTCCATTGTCACCATCCGATCACGATATAAATTAAAAAATTTAAATTCTTATTTATAAATTAATTATTATCAAAAGTTTTTAAAAATAAAAATAAAATTATCATTTCATTTATAAATTTAAAATCTAAAAAAATTATATTATTTCATCATTTAATTTAGAAAACTCATATTTAACTCCATGATTAAACTTTAAAAATTTAATTTTTTCTTTTTTCAAGTTTCATATCCAGTGGTTTAAAGAATCGATTGACGATCGAAAAGAAACAAAGATTTTCTTCAACAAAGGATGATGAAACATCATCTAGATTAGGAAAACTCGACGAAAAACGATGTTTCGTCACATCGTCTATAAGCGACGATGAAACATTATCCTTTATCGTCGCTTCTAGATGACGTGACAAACGATAATGAAACATTGTCGTTTGTCAAGTTTTCAGACAACAAATGATGACTTGTCGTCTTTCGTTGTCACGTCTAAATAGTTGTCTTTCATAGTTAGATATAAAAGATAAATGGAAAGTGTCGATTATCAGTCAGAATGATAGTGGTCAGAGAAAAAAAAAAACCTTAAAGATGAAATATAAACATTTAAAATTTTGAGAATGTGTTGAAGTTTAGTTTTTAAAACCTAGGGTGGGAATAATATAAATTTCAAAATTTTAGAGTTTAGAGATAAAATGATGATTTTACTTCTACTCTTAACTAAAAATTTGGATAATAATTAGTTTATAAGTAAATATTTAAGTTTTTTATTTGTCGTAAATATGATTTTGAGATTAGAATAAAATGTAAGTGAAAAATAACCCTTTTCCTGTTTTTATAAACAAATATGGTAGAGTATAAGAGTTACTTGTTTTACTATCTCATCTATGAAAATATAACAACAATTTTAAAATTGTATTATTATTATTATTATTATAATATTAAGTAAACCACCCAACTTACGGGATTGCCAGTGAACATGTGATGGAACTGACAAGTAATTTTAAGGATGTAATCTTCAGTCTCCAGTATCAATTGGAAATGTAACTTCAAATCTAATTTTAGGAAACCAAATTGTCATAAGCTGGTTAGGATTGCGAATTTCAAACCTTTTGATTTCCAGGACTTAGTGATGGCTATCCTTGGACCAATCCAATGTCTTCACAAATCACGACGAAATTCAGGGAAACATCTCCTATTGTGACTTTGCTTTGACGAAGAACTTAGTTTCTACCATGCAACTGGATTCCACGTTTAAAAATATAAACTTATGATGTGATATGACTTTAGACTCAATTTTTATGACTCTCTTAAGAGGTGATTCTTCTCTCAAGCTTCCCTAGATAGATGTAATGTATCATGCTTAATTCCCGCATCAAACAAAAAGTATGGTATAAATTCATGAGCCCAAAAATCAATTCATCCATTAATTATTTATTTGAATTGGGTTTGGGCCTCTATAACGCATATTATGGAAATAGGCATATCCCTTTCTTACCAAAAAATTAACCCAATGAATTCAGCCCAACTATCTGAAACAATACGCCAACGAAAAGTGGAATGTCGTTGCGACGGCGCGTGGCTCAGAATACATGTTAAAAAAAAAAGAAAAAGAGGATCCAGATTAGCTTAGTAGTGACTGCCAGTGTAAGGGCAGGTGGGTAAGGCAGTAAAAGTGAAAAACCAAATGCGCGACCCATTCGATTTCGATCTCCTAAAAAACCTACGTTTTGACCACCATTTTCTTGATCAGTTTGTTAATAATTTACCCTCCTCTTTCTCTTCCATTTACCAACAGAACTTGTTTCTCCAATAAATATATATTATTTATTTTCGTTTTGAATTTTTTCATCTTCTCTTCTCTCTTCCCCGCTCCCTCGCCCTCTCTCTGTATCTGAGTACTGTAAGTAATGTTCACCCATTTAAAACCCTAATTCTATCGCTCTTCACTGTTCACTCTAACTGCTCTCCCTCTATGCACACTAACTATTTCTCAATCAAACCCTAAACTTCATTACATATTTATATATTGCTATCTATAATATTTATCATTTAAAAATCTTTCTTTTTGATGTGTGGATCTGTATTGTTTGTTTAGTTGCAGAGGAAAGCTAAACGATTCAAGGAATTATTTGACTGTAGGGATTTATGTCCTTCCATCAATCAAGGTCCGATAGAAGCGAGACACAGTATCGAAAATCAGGACGATCCGCCGGTTCAAATCAGCAGCGGACCTCCTCAGGCTCTTACGGTAAGGGCTCTGGCGGTGGGCCCGCCCCTTCACCGTCTATTTCCTTTTCTCCGTCGCTTTCCTCCAATCGCAGGTACATCTTTTTTTAATCTCGATTTTCGTTCTCCAATTACGGTTTCCATCACTATAATATTAAATTAGGGTTTGATTTTTATGGGATTGTCAATGATAGTTTTAAGAAGTCTCACAATGCACAAGGAGGTCAATCTAGGGTAAACGTGCCAACTGTCAATGCTAGTAGCAATGCTTCTGCATCGCGAAATATTCAGAATGGTGCACCTTTACAACCTCGGTTACGTGGTATGATTCCCATTAAGAAAATAACTATTTTGCTGATCTCTTACATCAGGAATTCTTTTAAATTGTGGATAAGATATACAGAAGTGAAACCATACCTGATTTTCTGAATCCATATTTACTATAGGAACAGCTGATGTACTGGTTGGTAGTGGTGCTGCCAAGCATGTTGAATCGCCCACCACTCAGAGTGGCACCCAAGCTGTTCCAAAGGCTCCAATTTCTCAACCTTCCTCCATGAATTCTGACCATACTGGACCTGCGAATCAATCAAAGGGTATTCTTTTATTTTATTTTTTCACCTGTGTGCTTAGTGTACTAGTTGCTTAAAGTATCAGTTAATAATGAGAGTGCTGCTATCTATTGCAACTTTGTATAATGTGTAACTCCAATGATCTTTCTGAATGTATGCTTACTTGTTCAACTTGTGGCTTAGGTCAGGGAGATGCATCCAAGGAATTCCATTTTCAGTTTGGCTCGATTGGGATGCAGGTAACTTTATATTACTTTTACAACTTATCTAAAGGGAAAACTTCATAGGATCAAATGATTGTTAAATTCAATAATAATTATATTATTTTTAGATTCCAGCTCGAACTAGTTCAGCTCCCCCAAATTTGGATGAGCAGAAATGTGATCAGGTATGTTCATTTTCTTTCTAAAGTGTCATTCAGTTATTTTCGCAATATAATCATAGGTTGAAGGATATTAATTTACTTCTTTTGTGTCTGGATGAGATTTTACCTGCAAATATATCCTGACGTTAATGCTCAGATAGTTATAGTTTATTGGACTTCTTATGTTTGATGCTTGAATCATGAAGTTAATTGTTACATTTGATTTGCAGGCACGCCATGACGCTTGCAGATCAGTGCAAACACAATCTGTCCCTAAGCAGCAGTTACAGAGCAAGGATGCTAGTGCTACCGATCAATCTAGTACTGGGGAAGTTCAACAAGTGATGAAACCCAAAAAGGAAGTACCAGTGTTGCATGCTCCCACTTCAAATCAAACACAGAAGCCTTCTGTTCTTCCTATGCCAATGCCTTCTATGCAAATGCCATTTCACCAACAGCAAGTATCCATGCAGTTTGGTGGGCATAGACCACAAATGCAATCTCAGAATGTAACAGGCACCTCCCTTCAATTGCCACTCCCCATTGCATTACCCATGGGAAGCGGTCAGCAGCATATGTTTGTTCCAGGTCTCCAACCGCATCCAATGCAGCCTCAGGGAATCATGCATCAGGGACAGGGCCTAAATTTCACAGCTCATATGGGTCCTCCCCAGCTAGGCAATATGGGAATTGGCATTACATCACATTACCCCCAACAGCAGGGAGGAAAATATGCTGGTCATCGTAAGACCATAGTGAAGATTACGGATCCGGAGACACATAAGGAGGTCAGACTTGATGAACGAATGGACACTCATACAGATAGTGGGGTTTCAGCCCCTAGGTCTCACACAAACATTCCTCAATCCCAGCCAATTCAAACATTTTCACCTGCTCATCAGATCAATTGTTATTCCAGTTCGTTCAATCATGGTTCCATGTATTTTCCGACTCCAGGTTCTCTACCATTAATGAGTAGCCAGATAACTCCCAATTCTCAGGCACCAAGATATAACTATACTGTTGGCCAGGGTCCCCCTAATGTATCATTCATTAATCCAACAACCATAGGCTCCTTGCCAGTTAGCAAAACTGGGATTCCAATGCCTTCTGTTGTGGAACCACCAAACTCAGATCATTCTCGTGATGAGCATAATATAATTTATTCTGCTCCTTCAGGAACTGTACAGGTGACAGTTAAACCAGCCAAAGTATCTGTTGGAGAAAAGGTTGCTGACTCTTCTCTTTCTGTTATCTCACCCGCTGTTGGAAAGGGTGGTTTGTCAAAACCATCAAGGCCGTCTGGGGAAGGTAGTGGATCATCAGTTTCTACGTCATTGCCGGCAGCTACTAAACAGTCTCTGGCAGTTTCTCCTGCTGCCTCTACTGACAACCTGACAACTAATTCTGTGTCCTCTTGTTCAACTGCTCCATCTGCAGAGCCTGCACCTGTTGCTACCAATGTGGAAGGCAGAACAACGGAAAGCTTGAGTAGGTTGAACTCTAACAAGGATCATCAAAAGAAGCCTGCCAGAAAAGAACTGATTCATTCACAGCAGGAGGTAATGCTGTTGTGTTGCGTTTACTTTTCAAGTACAATTTCTATTATAACCTTGTATGGTGCATTATTCCGTGAATTCTAAATCTATCTTTGCAGGTTGGTGTATCTACTTCAACATCAAGCTTGGTTTTGCGAGCTTCAGAACATGGTATATCTTCCAGCAGTAAAGTTTCTGATTCTGTAAAAACAAAAACAAATCCTATTACAACAACAACTAGTGAAGTTTTGTCAGAACTAACCAGAGAATTGGTTTCAACTTTTGAGGCTCCTGAATCAAAGTCTGAAATTTCTAGTGCTGCAAACAGCGATAATTTCTTGGATGCTGTTCAAAATGCTAATATGAAGCCTGGTGAACGTTCTTCACACGAATACTTGATAACAGAACGAGCAGAAGAGACATTGTCAGAAAGGTCCAAGAAAGATATTAATAGCCTTGATATTTCTCCTGAACCACTTACTTCAAAATCTGCCAATCTTGATGACCAAACTCAACAGGAATCTGTGTTGAAGACAGCGGCTACCAGCAATGAGGTTTCAATGGTTGCAACTGTTGAGGAGAAGTTTGATGAACCTGCAAGTTATTGCACAGAAGGTGGCACTGGCAGGGTATCTGATAACATGTCTATCTCTGGAGCCATGGGTTCAGCAGATGTTGAAAGTTTGCATGTTAATATGACATCAAGTGTGGATACCTTGTCAAGCAGAAGTAGTGCAATAGATGAAAACTCTGCTCACCCTTCAACCACAGAAACTCCAGAAGAAATGATGAGAAATGAAAGGGAAAGTCTTGAGAACAGGGGGGCTGGATTGGTGTCAGTTCCAGCATCTGGTTTCAAGGATAAGCCTGTACTGGAATTAACTGGGTCAAAGAGCACTACTTCTGGAGGAAAGAAGAAGAGGAAAGAAATTCTTCAGAAAGCAGATGCTGCTGGGACAACTTCTGATCTCTACATGGCTTATAAGGGTCCTGAAGAGAAGAAAGAGGTTGGCATTCCTTCAGAAACTGCTGACAACTCTTCTACTGTTATAAATTTAAAGCAGTCGTCTGTGGATGCTGTAGCAAGTGAGAAGATTGTGCAGATCAAAACGGAGCCTGACGATTGGGAAGATGCTGCTGACATCTCCACACCTAAATTAGAACCTTCAGGTGTTGGGGAACAGTCTTCGAGACCGTTGGTGCAAAATGAGGACAATGGAGATGGTAACCTGGGAAAGAAGTACTCCAGAGATTTCCTCCTGAAATTTTCTGAGCATTGTACTGATCTTCCAGAGGGATTTGAGATTGCATCTGATATTGCAGAGGTCATGATGGGTGCTAATATCAGTGTCTCTCATCTTGTTGATCGTGATTCATACCCTAGTCCTGGAAGAACAATGGATAGGCTGACTGGGGGACCTCGAATGGATCGTCGTGGTAGTGTTATTGTTGACGACGACAGGTGGGGTAGAATAACTGGTCCAAGTTTGGCGAGGGATATGCGTCTAGATGTTGGTTATGGAGGTAACGCAGGATTTCGACCTGGCCAAGGAGGCAACTACGGTGTTCTAAGGAATCCACGAGCTCAGATGCCTGTGCAGTATGGTGGAGGGATCTTATCTGGACCAACACAATCCATGGGTCCTCAGGGTGGGATGCAAAGAAATAGTCCTGATGCTGACAGGTGGCAACGTGCTACTAATTTCCAGCAGAAGGGTTTAATTCCTTCTCCAACTCCATTGCAGGTCATGCACAAAGCAGAGAAGAAGTACGAAGTTGGTAAAGTGACCGATGAGGAAGAAGCTAAAAAGCGGCAGTTGAAAGCTATTCTGAACAAACTAACACCTCAGAACTTTGATAAACTTTTTGAGCAAGTAAAAGGTGTAAACATTGACAATGCTGTCACTCTCACTGGTGTCATTTCTCAAATTTTTGATAAAGCTTTAATGGAGCCAACATTCTGTGAGATGTATGCTAACTTTTGCTTTCATCTTGCTGGAGAGTTGCCTGATTTTTGTGAAGACAATGAAAAGATTACTTTTAAGAGATTGTTGCTGAACAAATGCCAAGAGGAATTTGAGAGAGGGGAGAGAGAGCAAGAAGAAGCTAACAAAGCTGACAAAGAAGGTGAGATTAAGCAGTCTGATGAGGAAAGAGAAGAAAAGAGAATTAAGGCTCGAAGAAGGATGCTTGGTAACATTAGGCTGATTGGTGAATTGTACAAGAAGAAAATGTTGACTGAGAGAATAATGCATGAATGTATCCAGAAGTTGCTGGGTCAGTATGAGAGTCCTGATGAGGAAGATGTTGAAGCGTTGTGTAAATTGATGAGCACAATTGGGGAGATGATAGACCATCCCAAAGCCAAAGAGTATATGGATGCATATTTTGACAGGATGGTGAAGTTGTCCAACAATTTGAAGTTATCTTCTAGAGTTAGGTTTATGTTGAAGGATGCAATTGAGTTGAGGAATAATAAGTGGCAGCAAAGGAGGAAGGTTGAAGGGCCAAAAAAGATTGAGGAGGTGCACAGAGATGCTGCTCAAGAAAGGCAAGCTCAAACCAGTAGGCTTTCCAGAGGTTCCAGTATGAATTCTTCATCAAGACGGGCACCTCCAGATTTTGGTCCTAGATCAGCTATGTTGTCTTCCCCAACTTCTCAGATGGGCAGTTTTCGTGGATTGCCCTCTCAAAGTCGTGGTTATGGCGTTCAAGATGTACGAATGGATGATAGACAATCTTATGAGTCTAGGGTGGTAGCTCCCTTGCCTCAAAGACCTATAGGTGATGATTCAATTACTTTGGGGCCCCAAGGTGGTCTTGCCAGACGAATGTCTAGTGTTGGTGAACCTAGAATAACAACTGCTGGTTTGAATGGTTTCAGTTCTTTGTCAGAGCGAACTGCTTATGGTTCTAGGGAGGATCTAATGCCAAGATATCATCCAAATAGATTTGCAGGCCCAACTACTTCTGATCAAATGAGTGCTCAAGAGCATAGCATGAATTATGCTAATCGTGATACAAGGACCCCAGATCAAAGTTTTGAAAGGCCTCTTGCAACTTCGCTGCCCACACTAGGCCAGGGACAAGCTTCAACTGAAAATGCTCCATCCGAAGTGCGGCGAGAAGAATGCCTGAGAGATATGTCCTTGTCAACAATTAAAGAATTTTACAGGTACATCATTATCTATATGCTTGCTTATCTATATATCTGTTGACTGTATCTTTTATGAGCATTAAGTTTATATTGAATATTATGTATACATATCTTTATTAAAGTACTTGATTTCTTTCATGGGAGTCAGAGCTTCACTTATGTTTAGTCAAAGTTAGAAATCTGTCCTTGACTAAATGTGCATGTCAGTAAGTAGGAGTTTTGATAATTGTACTTCATGGTGTCTGATTTAGTGTAAAATTATCCCATTATTATTTTCTTGTGTTTTTACCATATGCTGCTAATCTTGCTGTATAATGAAAAGATAAGATATAGAATGTTATGGTCTCAATTTAGAGCACACATTGGCCGGGAGGCCAGATGGTTTGTTCTGCATCTAGAATGGCTTCCTCTGGGGCATCAGTGATGGGAATTTTGAGTTTTTCTTACTTTCCCATTCACTTGAATTGGAATGGTGTTTTGACCATGTTTCATTTTGATCAAATGAAAGTTTTTTGGCTTGCGTTCTGGTCCTTTTTTATGATTGACCTTTTTGGGATATTTGGCTTACCCTATGTATGGTTCTTTTGTTTGTTTTGTCAAACCTTTTCTTTAGTGGACTGCTAGCAAAGGAAACTAGAATAGCAGAGTCTCAACTTTGAACAGGACTTCCTGATAACTAGTAATTTTACACAGCTGAACAAGAAAATGATTTATGATAATTAGTTGGAATATTTTGGAAAGTCTGTTCACAGTTGCTACTTTTCCTCGATTTTTCAGTGCCAGGGATGAGAAAGAAGTTGCTTTGTGCATTAAAGGTTTGAATTCCCCAAGCTTCCATCCTTCAATGGTCTCTCTCTGGATTACAGACTCTTTTGAGAGGAAGGACATGGAACGGGATCTTTTGGCTAAGCTTCTTGTTGATCTTGCAAAATCTCCAGACAGCATGTTAAGGCCAGTTCAGCTTATGGAAGGGTAGGAAATATTTGTAGTGTTAATCATTCATGCAATGTATTGCAGAAAAATAATTAATTTTATTTCCATTGGGCAGGTTTGAATCTGTTCTCTGTAACTTGGAGGATGCAGTAAATGACGCCCCAAAAGCAGCAGAATTTTTAGGCCGTATTTTTGGGAAAGTCGTTCTTGAAAATGTGATACCCTTGAGAGACATAGGGCGGTTGTTGTATGAAGGAGGAGAGGAGCCAGGACGTCTTCTTCAAATTGGGCTTGCAGGTGATGTTCTTGGTAGCATATTAGAGAGTATTAAATCAGATAAAGGAGAAGCTGTGTTAAACGAGATTCGAATGAGCTCCAATTTGTGGTTGGAGGATTTCCGGCATCCAGACCCTAACAGATCAAAGATATTAGAAAAATTTATTTAGAGATAGTGATGCTGATTGTACCTTGTTAGAAGAAATTAATCTACATTGCTTTTAGGGTACTTATTAATTTGCGAAAATATCTTTCTTATTTGGTGGGGTGGAGTGGGGTGAGGTGGGTGGGATATGTATGGCAGCAATATAGGGTTTTCCTTCTCCATGCCTTAATATTATTTCTTCAAAATATCTACTGCAATTATGAAAAGGGTTCAATTCAGCATCAAAATCATTTGTTGATGTTGCTGTCTATTTTCTTCTGTGATTGAATCTCATTACCTACCTTGTGTGATGATGATCGAACATCAGGTAGTTTTGATATTCTAGGGTATATGGACATTCCTTACTATTACTTTCCCCCATATATTGTAAAGCTGTATGGAATTGGCTGACAAGTTGTGATTAGGAAGACTTTCACGAAGTTTGATTGGCCTATTCAAATAGTATTGGCGTGTGGAATTCAGGTAAAGAATCTGCATGAGTAGCATTAACAGGTATGGTTGGTTGATATCATGTCAATAATACAATATATATAATCTGTCATATGCTGTAACAGTTAGACAGGTTCATACCAATGGCCTTTTTTATCCTTGTGCAGATTGACAGTTGGTGTTTCATACAACCTTCTCTGTTAAAGGTACATCCAAAGCTTTAATATCAAACAAAAACTTGCATCTCTAGTTTCAGTTCAATCAGAAGATCTAAGGCTCTGAAATTTAGCTTAAACACTGTTTCAGTCTTTTGTTAAATTGTGATTGAATGATTTTGGTTATATCTCATGAAAGGCAGGGGCACCATATGTATTGTCAGTGTTGGAATGACATTGTCCAGCAAGTGATGGCACCAGTAGAGGTGATCTTTGACAGAGCCTGATGAATTGAAATGCGTATAACCAATTAACACAAACAAACCATTTCTACAAATAAATTTGTATTAATATTAGATTATGAGAGACTGATATATTGTGCAGTGCACTCCTGTTTCAAACAAGAATGTAAGTAATAATATTGGTAAATCAAGCATCAATAATAGCCTGGAGCTTAACAGAGGTGGCATTCCTCCTATCATCAGCAATCATACCTCAATAGGACATAAAGTTTGATCATATCCATAAGCTTCATCTCCACTGTGATTAAATTGCTGTGAACCATGACCTGAAACCAGAATAGGGAAACAACAGGGAGTCTCCAGTTGTGCAGGTTGAGAACCTTGCACATGCCATTGCCATTTGCCATCCTTATGTTGGAAATTTCCAAGGAAAGAAGAATAATAAAAGCAGAAATAATCATCCACGAGATGACGACTCTGATGAAGGGTCAATTTCTCAACAGATTTAAAGTTCAGCACAAGTTCAGATTGTAATTGATTTATAGTTTTTTAAAATTTTCTATTAAATTTATTTTTCTCATCTAATTATATTAATTTTATTATTATAATAAAAAAATTTTAACATTTGTTATCAGAAAATTAACAAAATGCGAACCCATTTATGGTTAATGATTATTAAAATAATAATTTAAAATTCCAAAAATTATTTTGATTTTTATATCTGATAATTCAAAACATACTATTCAATTAATTCTAATTAATTTTAATTTAATAGTTTGTTACAATTGAGCGGGTTCTAAAGGCCCAGTGTGATACGGGCCAATAGAATTCATAACAAGCCAGAGGATGGGTCGGGTCCTAGGGCAAAATCTGAGTGAAGGTTGAATGTTTTGGTAGTATATATATGTGCGGCGCGATAACGATTCAGATCATTTGGGTGGCCTCTTTGTTCGGCTGAGTGAGATTTCTAGGGTTCTGGTCTGCTTCTCCAAACACATCCAAAATGGTAACCCCTTCTCTCTGTGTTAGTGGAATAAATTCAATCCATCTATGTTGAACTTATGAATTATTTAGGTTCTTTTTTTTTTCATTGCACAAAATTAACTAGGTTTATAATTTGTTATTGCCTTTGAAAGAGTTGTGACATCTCGCATCTCTCTGAATATTAATTTTGATAACTCTACTAGATTCAACTGTGATATTTTGTTGAAAGAAAAAGAAACAAATATATACAATTCAAGTTCTGTTCATGGTCAGAGCTGGTTATTTGTTTTTGGCTAGTATATGTATTTTTGTTGTTTATGTTATATTATTGGAAAACCCCACGAATGGTCGTATTGATTTTTCATTGATAGTATTTTTTCTTCGTTTTTTTTTTAAATGCCTGAAGTTTTTCTTTAAGGTGCTAGTGAATATTGCTAATAGATACTTAATTTTGTATCTCATACAGACTAAGAGAACCAAGAAGGCCGGAATTGTCGGGAAGTATGGTAAGTGTTGAACATAGTTTTACGTTCCTTTTATATGTTTGGAATGTCGATTTAGTGGTGTAGGAAAGATATCAAAATGGTAAATTAAATTCAGTTTGGTTATTTGCCCTTCAAGTATGAGATGATATTATTAAAATTTGTCGTAGTAACTTTGTCAAGAAAGGTGTTTTTGCTAACCCCTTTTCATTTCTTTACCGTGTGGTTGTTGATTCAAGTTTTTAGGTATCTTCTATGTTCTCTTGGTTAAGATGCTTGTCTTTTCTACCTGTGTGACTTTGGGAAATTGGGCTTTTTAAACATTTTCTTATTTCAGGTACCCGTTATGGTGCTAGTCTGCGCAAGCAGATTAAAAAGATGGAGGTCAGTCAACACAGCAAGTACTTCTGCGAGTTCTGTGGGAAGGTAATAATATCGGTACCTTTTCCTCTGCAATCTCATCTCAAACCAGGTTCATAAGTTTTTTTTTCTCTTTCGCTCTTTGATGTGTTTGATCGGATGAACTCTTATTTGTTACAGTATGCAGTGAAGAGGAAGGCTGTTGGAATCTGGGGTTGTAAAGACTGTGGCAAGGTTAAGGCAGGAGGTGCTTACACTTTGAAGTAAGAAATACTCCTACTTTGATACTCAGGTACTTGTATTTACAGGTACAATAGTTCTAATATTTGTTCCTTGTATCTTTGGCCAGCACTGCAAGTGCCGTGACTGTCAGGAGCACCATCCGTAGGCTGAGGGAGCAGACTGAGAGTTAATTTTATTGCTGAATGTTTTGCTTTTGATATGTCATTGGACTCTATTTTTTGGTTCTAGATGTTCTGAACAGAATTCTTACTCCTGGTTATTGGTTTTAGAGCTATGTTGTTTGAATCTAGTTGAATCAAATTTTGGTGTTAGTATACTGCTTCTGGTGTGGTATGGTTAATATAGGACTTATTAATGTGCATCTATATATTTTAGCTAGATGAATGTTAGTTACTGATCGAGGATATTGATTGCAGTGGACTATAGTTTATTAGCTTCCTTAATAATCAAGTTGATGAATGTCTTAATCTGAAAGCTGTAAAGTTTGTCTGTTTTGAGGACATGTTCTGCAATATACGAATGAAGGTTTGGCAAATAATGCGTAAGTCAGATTGGAATCGTTATGCTTGAATAAAAGTGGTAATATGCTTCTGGCTTGACTGGATTGCACAAGTTGTAGGATTTCTGGTCAAAAGTGTACATAGATTATTATACCTCACAGGGTTTTCAAACGCGAATCATACTGGCCAGTTGGAGTTGGATCTGAATCTGGAGGCAAGCCTTTAGTTTGGCCACAATGTGCGTAGGGTATGTGATTAACAGCTCTATAAACACATTTTTATACTAACCTGACTGCATTTCATTGTAAGAGCCAGACATATTATTATATGAACATGACTATATTTCATTGTAAGCGCCAGAACCAATAGTTCAAATACAACAAAAGCTGGGTCGAGGTTCTTTTACCAGGGCTCCAGCATTTACGTTACATCTAACTTTACAAAAATGAAGGAAAGATACAAAAGCAAATATAAACTAGCCATGGTAAACAATTACCTCTGCCCGCTCTCTCTCTCTCTCTCCCTATTTTTGAAGGAATCCAACTTGAGTATACATGACGTTAAAAAGGACTAACTAAGATATGATCCTCTCAAACTGTCTCCCTCCTTAACAAGCAACAAATAATGTAGAACCTCACATTTTCCACCATTTAATAAGCATAAGACTCCGGCAAGAAGAAAATGCGTCAGCCACTGTCCTACTGCTGAAACCTTACCTAACTCTATTCATAATGAAGCCCTTCATGACAGTCTCACACAACTGGAATAGGGTTGTTGTCTTTATTATTATTATGATCCATTTGTTTCTGGACAGCCTTAACAGCTGCCACCCTAGCTGCATTTGCTGCCCTGTTGGCAGCTGCTACTGCCCTATTAACCCTCTCATCTACCTTGGCCACATCATAAGCTCTTTCTGCTGCTCGTCGTGCTTCCTGATTGTTAATCAAAATTTATTAGAAAGAGCTGAATAATTACATATGGGCTGGTAATCCAGTATAAACCAGTAATGTTTAACTCCTGCAATTTTCTTCTAGCAAGCCCAAGGTGCTTTATAAATAAAAAAATTTTAACATATATAATGAATGTCTATCTTCTACCACAATAAAATGCTAAAAGAAAATATAAATGCAAAACTGAAGATATCCAATAGTAGCATCTTAGAAATTTATGAGTTACAATTGTAGCTAACAATGTATGCCCTAACACTAGCAGAAGTATTGAATATTATTTAAGCTATAAAAAGTTAAATACCTGCACTGCATTAAGCACTTTGGAATGATTAACAGCGACAGGACAAACAGGCTGAGTGGTGTTCTGTGTACTTGGAATATCCAGAATTCCATTTTGCCAGTGACCAGATTGGGTTTCCCCATTTCTAAATGTGTACATTCCAAGCCCCTGTCTTCTTCCCTCATGCCATGCCCCTTCATACCGATGCCCATTGGCAAAACGATAAACACCAAACCCATGCATCTTGTCTGCAAAATATTCTCCAGCATATGTGTCTCCATTTCTGTAAAAGAAAATTACATTGTTGGAAGCCAATAAGTCAAGAAAAGAATCAAATAATCTTATGTATTAACATACACAACCACTGTCCATAGCTGCAAATAACATTATGTATTAATATACAATAATTATCCATCCATAACTGCAAATAAGGATAAGCTTCCCATTGTAATACAGGAGAGACAATGGTATTACTCCTAATAACTTAGGCCATGTGGACAAACATAAGTCCATTAGGGTCATAACATGGAAAATGGAAATGCAAAGTAATAATAATTTACAACTCCAGGAAATATAATGACAGCATCATTTTACTAGCCAAATCCCAAAAAACTTAGGAAAGGCTAGATTTGGTAGCAATAATTTGACTATTTCAAATTACAATAGTTAGCTCAAACATCAAAAATCCAATTATTGTTTACCAATGTGTAGGGCGATCAACTATGCGTTTTGAATTAAAAAACACCCCAAAATTCAGTACAAAGTATCCGACAATGCAAATTACTAACCTGCAATACACATTTGAAAGACCAACACATCTAGCACGTACCATTCAAAGAAATCTAATACCTAAGTTTAAAACGAAATAACACAACCAAATCCAAAAATAACAAAATTGCGGCAATTAAAAAGGGTAAAAAACAGAAAGAAGAGTTTAACCTGAAATGGTAATGGCCAAGGCCGTGCTTGACACCCCACTTGAATTCCCCAACATAACGACTTCCATCCTCACAAGTATGAACTCCACAACCATGACTCTGACCATTAGACCACTCTCCTCCATAAACATCTCCAGTATAAAACCTGTACACACCAAATCCATGCCTAAGTCCCTGCCTATATTGGCCCCTATAACGGCTCCCTCTTGCCCAAGTCTCAACTCCATACCCATCATATTTTCCATCAATCCAGTCCCCCTCATATCTCCCACTCATGTAATAATAATACACTCCACTCCCTGAGCATTTCCCCTTGTGATATTCACCCTCATACACGTCTCCGTTGCTATAAACCTGCACCCAGAACCCAGAATTTACCCTTTTGTCCAATTTGGAGCGTGACCCAATTGACCAAAACACAGGTAAAGGGGGTTTAGATATTATAGGAGATGATGCAAGCTTTAAAGGGAAAGAACGAGCGAAGAACAAGCGAATTGAAGGTAATCGAGGGAGTGCGAGATTTAGAGAGAATAACAAGGCTGCTGAAAAGGCAAAAGCCGATAGAAAATCAAGAAAAAACGAATGACTAGGATGCGAAACCAAGAAATAGAAAAAGGGAAGAGACAATAAAAGGATTAAACGGAGATGAACTCTAAGACGACGAAGGTGTTTAAAACGACGAAGAAAACGAAACGCAGCGGATTTGGCAGCAATTGGAAGGGAAATAAAATTTTGATTCTGTGGGTCAGAATTGAATTGAGGATTCAACTGATACAAAGTTGGGGATTTAGAAAGAGACGAAGAATGGTGAGGACGTTTATAAGGAGACGGAGAAGGTGTAATAGGATCATTTTGAATCAAAATCTGAGGAATTCCTTGTAAAGCAGTCGTCGTGGTTTCAGATGAAGATTGATGCTTCTGATGAATATTTGAAGGGAAAACAAATAGAGGGGGAGTAGGGTTAAAATCGGAAGAGACGCCACTGCTTTCTTTTCCGATCTGTACTTCTGATTTCTTCTGATGCATTACATAACCAGACCAAACCCGATACAAACAGACAAACAAACTTTAAATCTCGATCGATGGATAGATGAATCAAGTCAATCAAATCTGTGTTGAAACTCAGAAAGATAATTGAGAGTTTTTGTATATAAATAGAAAGGGGGTTTAGAGTTTAGAAGAGCGAGCGGCCTCTGCGTGGAGTTTATGGTAATCAACAACTCACAATTTTCAAACCACTCTTCTTAACTCTAAACTAGGGATTTCCTTCCTAATCTACCCTTGTTTTTTAATTTTATTTACTTATTCATGCCATTTTCTTTTTTTTTTTAAATATTAATTAACTTTAAAAATTTTATAATTTTATAATTTAAAATTTAGATAGATGTTTTCTTTTTTTTAATTCTGTCAGGGCACTGAATTTTTTTTTTTTTTGAGTAGATTGTAATATCAAAATTTTTATTCAAGAAATTGAAATTTCAATTTAAAAAAAAAGACCAAAATTTTAATATTTTTATTAAAAAACTGAATAAAAATAATTAAAATTACTCGTTTGGTTTTGTTTTTAAAATCAATGTAAACAGTTTGATACTGTTGACCAAAAAAAGTAAAAGTTTAATTTTTTTATATAAAAATTTGAAAATTTAATCTATTTAATTAAAAAAATTTGTAAATTTAATCAATTCACTAAATAAAAAACAAAGTTTCTTCCATTCAATAAAAAAAAAAAATGATACATTAGTTCCTTAAAATGTTATTATCCCTTTAAGGCATTTGCTTGTAATAATAATTCATTTTTTATTATTGTTATTACATGTTTGTCAAATAATAAATAATCTCATATTATAATAATATTAAAAATATATATTGGTAATAAAATGAAATTTTGATATTTTTAATTTAATTGAATAATTTCATAATTTAATAGGATGACAAAAAAACTTCAAATATTATTAACATTAAAAATATTTAAAATAAATACTTAAAACATATTAGTTTAATCAATAATTTCAAAAAGTATCTAAGTAAAATAATATTTTATTTTTTTTACTTATAATTAAACACAATAATTATTTATTCATGTTAAATTTATAAAAAAAAAATCTATATCAAGTAAAATTTCAAATATTTTTTATGATAATATTTATTTTAATAAAATCATATATATAATTTTTATATACAAATAATAATATATTATTATATAATTAGTTTATTTTTTAATAAATGATTACTTTGTAGGACTAAACACAGCCTTAAAAAATTGAATAATTAAATCATGTTATACTACAATGTATTTTACAGAGGCTACAAGTCATACTACAATGTGATGACTAGAGCGAATTTTAATTCAAGGACTATGTAGTTTCCGATTGGCCAAAGGACTATTTTCCAACCAAATTTTAATACAAAGACAAATATATATTTATGAGATTTCAAAAACTTAAATGCTCGTCGATGAATTAACATCTCTTAAATTTTTTTGTTAATAACAAGAGAAATTTGTCATTTTACTTTTTATATTAAAAATATATAATTAATCTCATTTTTCTCTCTAAATTTTGAAAAGTAACACTTCACCCTGACCTCAAACTCTGAAAAAATGATATTTTACCCTCACAAACCCTTGGTGTTCTTGTCTTCTACAACGACAACTACATGGCAAAGGAGACGACCACATTCTCCACCCTTCTCTCTCTACCACGGTTGACGACATCCCACAATAGACGAAGACCAATCAACGACAAAAATTAAAGAGGAAGAAGCCTCGACCAATTTTTAGATTTATCGAATCAGCTCTAGATGAAACTTCTGTTGTGTGATTAGTCTTTGTCTAAAGTTGAATTGACAAAAAACGAAGCCAGTGTTGGAGAATTGAGGCTTCATTGCACTAGTGTTTCTGTCGTTGGAGAATTGAGATTTTATCTTCAATTTTTGTTGTCGGTTAATCTTTGTTTGTTGTGAAATGCCGTCGATTGTGATAGAGAGAGAAAAGAGGAGAATGGTGTTGTCTCCGTCACCATGTAGTTGTCATTTCCAAAGAGAAGAAAACCAAAGATTTAAGAGGGTAAAATATCACTTTTTCAAAATTTAATGTTAAGATAAAATATTACTTTTCAAAACTTAAGAAAAAAATAAGATTTATTATATATTTTTTAATATAAAAAGTAAAATGATAATTTTATCTTTATTTTTAACAAAAAATTTTAACCAATATTAGCCTATTAATTGATGTTTGAATTTTTTAAACTCCATAAATATATATTTATTTTTGCATTAAAACTTAAGTGAAAAACAGTCCTCCGCCTTTTTGAGTTTGTAATCTTATTGTACTTACCCATTAAAAAAAAAAGTAATGGCTGTAATTGTGATGAAAAATGAAGGGTTGTTTATATGGACTTGGGGAGAAGAAAGAAAGACAAAACCAAAGAGATTGACTAAGACTCTTTCAGCAGCAGCAGCATCATTTCCGGTTTAGACATAAGACAACCAAACACAAACAAAGCAATCAATAGAAGAATAATAAATAAGACGAAAATACCCTATTACATAATTCTTTTGATCTAGAATTCCAGATGCCGTCCTTACCACTTTTACACCTGCCCGTCAAATATTTTAATTCCTTTCTTTGAATATCACTATCACTCATAGTAATAATATTTTTATATACTGCATTCAAGATTCAATTCGATTCAAACCATTCAAATTTAAATATCTCAAACTGCCTATTAATTTGAATTAAATCCATATTATCTCGTAATTCTTCAATAAAATTGATATACAATGTAATCAAAATCAACTACTTCATTGGTCACTCCATAACAAGATTTTGTAAACAAAGTTACAGCTTCACTGGTACAATAGTATATAAAAGAATTATAACCTGGGAAAATTTATAGCCACAATACAAAACCGTTCCTATTTCTTTTCCCCTTCATGGACTTCAACTACTGTGCCTGCACATTGCTTCAGAAAAATTACATTCATAAAAGGAACAGTGCAGGCACAGGCACACAAGATTCTACACCCAAGATTTCAAAGTGCTACTGTCAAGGGCGTAACGCATACAAAAACAAAGACAAACAAAAAACAAGAACTACAACGAAAAACACTTCAAACAATCTTCAAAGCAGTGAAGGAAATAAGCTTACAATCACTGTTAAATTCAGGAATAAAATTTAAAGATGGGTATACCGTACCAGTAGGGAATCTAGCATTTTAAACATTTTCACTTTCAAATCAATTGTTGTACTTCCGAAACTACCCCGCTTTACCTCACTTGATTGGCCTTTCATGCTTCAACAGAAGCACGTGATCAATTTGAATGCCACTGCAGATGGACAAGAGGACATCTCAATGCAATTGCACCTGGCAACGCCCAACTCAGGGCTTGTGGAGCTTGAAACCAAAAACTCTTGGGGTATAACTCTGTGTTGCCTTTTGAGGCTTTAAGTGTCCATACGACATAAGAAATAGGTGAGGAAATGTAGTCCCAAAATATGCACCATCAATATCTTAGTGCGTCAAGGAAATTCCACCATGGAAATAAAATGCAAATATTAACAAAAGCATGTGTTATGCAAAGTAATATAACTTCTAACAGAAAGTTATAATAGAAATTTTAAAAATGACAACAGAAAACTACAATTTGAAAAAACTCATTAGCATGAAGAAAGATTCATAGTAAGAAAATTCAAAAGTAAGCATATGCAAGATAAATGAAATTTAACTTCAAAGGTAAAAGCAATTGAAACATTTGAAGGATACTGCCTTGGTATTTTGATCGAGGATAGTATATATCTTCACATTTTGGACAGTATATTTTAACAGTACTTGAACGAGGAATGTCTGATTGACCAACAGGAAGGCATGGTTGTCCACAGCAGTAAACTCTAGGACATCTACCAAAATCATAGTTTTTATACTTCTCTAACTGCAACCCAAAGCAACATTTTAACCACAAAGGGAAAATATGAATGAAGGAAAAAAGCAACATAAAGGCAATCTAACTCAGAAGTTTACCATAGCAGACATTCCCTTGCTGGTCAGTATATATCGGACATGAATGAGACCATACAACATTTCTGCTGCTGATTCCACCAATTCATTCTGTTCTTCAGTGAACATATCACCTGAAGAGTTTCACCACACAATATCCAGAAAGTAAGGATTATAGCAAAAAATAGATCAGTGAAATTTTAAAAGTGGGCTGGGAGAAGAGAGAGAGATAACTATGATACTATAGACACAAAAGAGATTATAAGTGAACACCTTTCATATCCTATATCTGGATCATAAACTACCTCAAATGATCTAAAGCCATTCCACACTAATAATTACAAAAGTCACATTGCACATAACCATGCACAACTGATTGTGCCTATTTATATAATATTCTAGGAATTTCAGGAGTCAGGTACCAAATGAAACATCATCAGAGGTCATAAATGACTGCAACAGCCCAAGAAAAACAGGCCAGATATCAAGAGCATGATGAGGAGAAATGAATAACATTGATTTATTTTGAAACAAACTTTCCACCATAATTTGTCTCTTTAACACATGATTCTTGAACACAGAAGTAAAATATTATGTGGCAGTTAAGAAACCAATGGACAAGGAAGCCCATTTAAAAATTGAACATTATTTTGATACAGAATCAGGGAAACTAAAGGTAAATGCTCACCATGAGAAGATTCAACATCCAATATTAGATCAAGAGCATAATCATAGTATGGAACTTGGCTGCTCAGTCCACAGAGATTAAAATCATCTTGGATGTATTCATCATCTATTTCACAGAAGAATTCGTTTCCTCTTAAATTACAAAACCATGAGATCCATGATGTGTCATCTCCATCTGAACCACTAACATCCGATCCTTCACTGTCTGTTTCAGATTCCTCTGCAGTCAATGCAGAGAAACAAATGATCAGCAGAAACATCAGACAAAGATTTCCAGACGATTAGCAGTAACAAACTAAAATCTGATTATTATAAGTAAAGCATATGTAAGGCAGATGCCAAGTTACATGAATTTTCAGATATGATAAGCATCCAACATGGTAACCCTGGGAAATGTAAATGTTTCCCCTTTTGAATAGATTTTCATGGACATAACCCCTGTAATGCTTGAGGTACAACATCTTAAATTATTACAATTGAACAATTTATTTGATACCAAAATAAACCAAAGATATAGCTGTTAAAAAGTTCCAGAAATAAGAATCACAGCCCGCTAATACAGCTATAATTAATTTCCAAAATAGACATAAGCGTGAGCCAGTACCAATCACCGCTTCATCAATTTACACCATTTAATTAGCTGTAACGGATAACATAGTAGTTAATGGGATTTCAGCAAATTTTCTATAAAGGAAAATTTCCTATTCAATCTAAACATGTTTTCCATAAATGTCAGATTATTCTATCGGCCATTTATCCAAGTAGTAACAGTCAAAACGCTCTATCTAAGGCTCTAGAAAGATATGCCACTCGCACTCTTTAAACTACCAAAAAGCACCCCACCCCCCCCCCCCCCCCCCCCCCCCCGGCCCACAAAAAAAAAAAAAAAAACTGGGACTCAGAACCTCAATCAATCTAAGATGCCATTTTCTACTCTAAAACAAAATCATTCAGATACTCCATGATCCCAGATCCCATGTACAAAATAAACCCCATAAAACAAAACACTAGAGATCAGCGGACGATAAACACAATATTCAAGTAAACAATCCATCCTTAAAAAAGAAATCCAGAAAAGTAAAGTGAGGAGTCAGTATAACTAAACTTACCATCTGAGCACTTGTTCTTGGCAATCGAAGCAGCGCGAGAATCGCGATGATCGAGCTGCGATTTACCGGTGGAAGTAGAGGGTACGGACAATCTGTCCTTATCCCTAGAAGTTAAGGCCCTAGAAGTGGAAGGGGAAGACTTCTCTAGGTGCTTATCCAGCGCATCATTTATACGCTTTCGATCCAAAGATCCACCTACAATCTCCGATTTTGCTCCACCTCCCCGATCTCTATACATAACTCCCCCAATTCTTTTCTTTTAATTTTAAAAACCCTAACTAAAAATTGTCGATATCAAAGATTCAATCTTCGATACTGAACACAATAATTAACCCTAGATTCGTAAACCGAAAATATGGGAATAATTATTTAACGGAAGTAGCGATGGATATGGAAGATGAAGATATGGAAGGAATAGTGAGTTTGCAGAGAGAGAGACGGAGAAAACAAAGGTGTTTGAGAGACTTAGAAAGGGGAAAACATAGACGAGCTCCTCCTAGGTCTCTCCGTTCTCATGTCTGATTTTGTTTCTTTACTCCTTTAATTTTCTTTTCCTTCTTGGGCCCAAAGCTTAGCTTGCCAATTGCCAAGTTCCACGGCCCAGGAAGGTAACAGCGCAACAGTGGCTGCTTCATTATTTGATTCTATCTAATGGTGACATTGACAGACCAAGTATTTAGTACTCAATTGGAAGCATCCAGCTAATATGCATAACAGACATAGAAATGGCCAAGGTCGATCCAAAGATCTTGGGCCTCATCTATTGAAATATTTGCTGCGTCACTCAACAAATGTAATTCGACGGGAGAACAAACACTTTCCTACCTTGGGTCAGTAAGTCAAAACTTGTTTGTAAAGCGAGGTATTAGAGGACCTTCACCTTTTATCTTTCTTCATTGGGAAGAACTCCTGAATTGAAGAATATCCAAGTCCAAGTCCAACTTATATCAGAATAACAAAATAAAGCTGCTCTTTGACTTGCTCATAATTGGCCTCAAATGTCTTCCCATTTGTTGAGAAGTGGACTAATGAATACGGTATGCATAGGCCTTTCTATATCGTTATTTTTCTCTTATTATATTCTAGTATAAGAGATTAGACAATTACCAATATTATTTTGTTTGAAGTGAAATGGCCAATGTTCTTGTATTCAACTGGGAATATTATGCAGATGCTAGGTGTAGCAGATATTGAAATGGTGAAGGAATAGAGCTTGTGCACGTCGTTGTGCTTAGAGAAGCCTTCTTATCCAGGTTCCAATACCAATATCACAGCGAAACCCCGAAGGATTTGCAATGGAATAAGTGATGCTTGCAAGATTCCACAAGCATATATGCCATTTGGTGCATGCAAGATTTTCTTTTCCTTTTCAAGGTTTGATTGTGAGTCTTCTGTGTGAATGCATGCAAATTCTTTTTCTAAATAGCGTTTTTATGCGATAGCAGATTTGAGAGAAGACAGACAGTTTCAGTTGGATTATCCTGGAGCATGTCTATTTCTACAGAACAGATAGGCATGCATGCACTACTAATGTGTTTTTGACTTATATACATTTTTGTGGCACTTGAAAACTTTATGATTTCTGTATTCTTTATTATACTTTGCTTTGACATGGGGGATTTCTTCACATTATATTCTGTCTTACTGATTTACATGTTAACAAGCAACTAATTAATTAAACTTGAAGGGCGTACCTGTGATTATGACACTGTTTCTGGGTCAAAACGCCCATATTCTTCAATTGTTAGTTTCACTGCCTGCTAAATCTTGCATACAGATTTGAAGAAAATGCCCTTTTCACGAGGGTGTTACATACATTGTGTTATAAATTGGGATCTGTATGGTTAAAGTGGGTTGAAAATATGAATAAAATGGCATCATACATACTATTTTGCTTTAGCTTTGGTGGAAATTAAATGGCTTGAACTTGAGCTCCGCTTGTTATTAGCTCGGGACAATTCACTCAACTGCATAATCACGAATATTTTGAATATGTAAAACACTTTTAACCTGCATCTGTTTTTGCTATTTGTCTTTTCACGCTTGTTATATCAAACTTTTTCCATGACAGTAGCATGTTACTGTTCACTGAACGTTTTGGATTCAAGCAAAATTTAAACAAACTTTTATTCCAACTCAGATTGAATCCATTCCTACCTCTTACTCTCTTGGATAATGCCAATGGGACTCTTAATCTTAATCCAACTTATGATCGATCATTATTACCTTATTTTCATGTATAAAACATTCGGTCAATAAGACTTTTATAGATTTACTCTTATCTCTCTCTTATCAAGATAAGAATAAAGCCTTCTTCAATTTATCATTTACAACTCTAAATAAATAAATAAATAAATAATAATTTCCTGCAACTGACCTTAAGCACTCACTGCCGTGTTAATGAGGCAGTCCAGTGGTCCTAAAGTCTTAACTTTCCAACTTCATCGTGACGTTTACGAAATTTGCTTCTGAAAAATTCCAATAGGTTAATCCTTTTACAGTATTCATTTATCTCTTAATCAGAAAATCCTTTTACGTGGCATAATCTGAAACGTCCCTAGAATATGAAAACCTAGTTCATGGCGTATGAAAATTGTGAGATTATTAATCATATATAATATCCAATGTTATTCATGTGGTAGAGGTAGGTGAAGGATAGTATATTTTGTCTCTTCCAAATTTAGACTTTCAGATTCGGAACATCACTCGTTGGCTGCTCGTTCTATGATTTCACCTGCATTGCGTGACCATTCTACTCACCAACATGTTTTAAGTTTTAACCATCATGCATATTTATACAATAAAACCTCCTACATTAAAAACTTATCAATAACCCTCTCATGGATACCTCAAAGAATCCTCTCTATAATTTTGGCATTGTCGCTTTGCTCTGTGCCGGCGTCCTTTATATTTGTATTTGGTCTCCTCCAAATACCAATCCTTTGTTATCCTTTCAGAAATCCTCTTGTTTTCGCTCATCATACTCTGTGAGTCTTCTGTACATTACACTTTTCTTGTTTTACTATCCTGGCTTATAATCTAATTATGTATCTCTTTTGTCGCAGATTAATACAACAGATCTCGTTATAGATGATCTTGAACTGGCTCTGCAGAAAGCTTCAATGCCCAACAAAACAGTGATTATAGCCGTCGTCAATAAAGCGTACGTGGAACAAACCGTGGCAGCTGATACCACAATGCTTGATATATTCTTGGAAAGTTTCTGGTTAGGGGAGGACACCAGAGAATTACTTGATCATCTTCTTATAGTGGCAGTAGATCAGACGGCGTATGATCGGTGCATGTTTAAACGATTACACTGTTACATATTGGTAACGGACGGGGTAGATTTTGCGGGAGAGAAGGTGTACATGTCCAGAGATTTTATTAAGATGATGTGGAGAAGAACCCAGTTCCTGTTAGACGTTCTTAAGCGTGGTTACAACTTCATCTTCACGGTATGCCTTTGTAGATGATACGTAAGTTAGCATTAGGCGTAAATTAGCTTTATTTATTATTATTTTAAGGAAAATGAATTATTCCAGTTATGGAAAAATTAAAATGAATCATACTGGTTGATCAGATCAGATGCATGAAATCTCTCATTCATAAACTGCTAAAGCAACTCCATTGAAGGAACGTTAATAAGTTTTCAGTTCCCTTGAAGTTCGGAAACTGCTATTATAGGCGATTCACTGACACCACTATCACATGAAAAACCAGTTCTCATCTTGGAATCAATAAGGACGACGTGTGGTTGGTTATTGGATATATATTATGAGCATAATCTGGTCATTATCTTGATATAATTACGTGATGATTAATATTGAACAAGAAGACATCTGACATTATGACGTACACTGAATATATATATATATACACACACACAAAAATCTTTATCCCATGTGCTAAATATTATCATGAGAAATTGTATTTTGCCGTTTGTTTTGATTGATTTTTTGACTCTGTAGGATACTGATGTAATATGGCTGAGAAACCCTTTCACAAGATTAAGCGGAAACGAAACTGAAGACCTGCAAATCAGTGTTGATAATTACAATGGCAACCCACGATCCCAGAACAATTTGATTAACACAGGCTTCTACTTTGTCAGATCCAACAACAAAACTATCTCTTTATTTAAGAAATGGTATGGTATGAAAGACAATTCAGCAGGAAAGAAAGAGCAGGATGTGTTATTGGAGCTAATGAGACGTGGTTTGTTCAAGACACTGAGGCTCAATGTACGGTTTTTACCTACATTTTATTTCAGTGGCTTCTGTGAAAACAGCAAGGATATTTGGTCAGTCACAACAATTCATGCCAATTGTTGCCGCCATGTGCATGCAAAAGTGCAAGACTTAAAGGCTGTTCTTCGAGATTGGAAGCGGTTCAGGGAGGATAAAATTAAGAACCCAACAATGGCTCCTAATCGAACCGTGGTGACCGTGTGGTCAGAACACATAGCCTGTTCCAATTCTTGGAAACATAACAATTTGCATAATTAAGCACACCTTACCTTATCCAGGATTTTTTACTGTAACGTTTATGTTGAGTGAGTGAGACTACAACATTGTGAATTCAAGCTCGATCAAATCTCGACCAATCCAATAAATAAATATTTCAATTTAGGTTTGTATAGGCTCACACTAGGCAATTTTTTTTTTTTGGTCAAAACAATTATTATCCAAATGCTAAAATTCATTCCTAATCAATAAAATTGTCATGAGTTTGTATTTAAATAGTTTGACATTATCAAGAATTATACGTTTTTTATACTATATAGTAAGTTTAAAAAAATCATATATTAAAAAATATCAAAACCAAAATCAACACATAATATATACACGCTAGATTTAACTCAAAGTAGAATTCCAATTTAAATGGAATAACTCAAGTTTTTTCTAATTTTGGATATATCCAAATTACAATTTTTTAGTGAGCCGAGTTTAAACTTCAGGTTTTTGATCTTGAATTGAACTTACACTAAGTTTATTCGAATTCAATCTTATATATATTGCATGTTTTAGAATTTAATACTAACATTTTGAAATCACATTGACAATAGTTCAATTAGAACTTATTGATAGGACCAATTTTAAATTGAATATATATCATTAGACCATCAGGTTAAGGTGGTCATATGATTATGCTTTAAACTTGATGTTAACATAACATTTGTGAGTAAAAGATATGGATTAATTTAAGTTTAATGTAAATTATATATAATTAGTTTGAGTATAAACTTATTTAAAAATAGCGTTAAAGATTGTTAATGTATAAATAATGTTGTTAAGATAAAAAAAAGTTGTTGAGATGAACAGGGCTACCAAAAGAGGGTTTGAAGTAACTCCAGTTAAATCACTAAACTAAAATTACAATTAGAATTCAGTTTAAATTAAATCAAATATCTAACCAAACCAAGTTAACTTCTTGGTTCAAATGGAATCCTGTAGGTGGTAAGTCCCGGTTATTAAAACATTAATTAATATTTGAGTAAAATTGAAATATCTAAACTTTTTTTATCGTTAGCAAATAAAAAATCATCGGTTGGCTTGGCGGACTCAATCCTCTGTTTCAACTTTCACGCATCAAACTCCCCAATTAAAACACGTGTTCTGTAACGCCTTTCCGTTTGATACCTATAAATGATCGATCGAGTGTCAGGACAGAATACAATTATGCTGCGCTCTCCTTCCTAATGACACGTAATAACCAATCCCAACTTTTCTCTCATTGTCCACCTTTATAAAATTACTACATTTTCGAATTAGAATCAAATTCTAGGTTTCTGATCAATTAGGTTTTTTTCTTCCTCGTTGAAAGAAAGAATGCCACCACGAACATTGAAGAGAGGAGGACGGGCATCTGGCCCGAAGAGGTCGGCTAAAATGACGGCAGAGTCGACAAAGCTGCAGCTGGAAGTCGTGGAAGAGTCGGCGAAAGAGGTGCCGATTGAGGGAGAGGAAAAGCCGGTCGTTGAGGTTGATAATAAGCCGGTTCCTCTGTAGCCTGAATCAAATTCCAACGTCAACGGTTTGGCTCCTGTCGCGCGAAGTAAGTTCTATTGCTTTACTCCTTTTTTTTCTTAAGAAAAAAATGATTTAGATCTAATGGATTGATTAGGGTTTGGCCAGATAAATCAGGATTCGTGGCTAGTGCATGGCCGAATAATCTTATTTCGCCTACATGTCTTAGTTTGTTACTTTCGAGAATCTTTAGTGCTTAGTTTGTTTCTAGATAGTGGATTGTTCTGATGGATTTTTTATCAGTGTTTTGCATGTGGGGTAGTCTTCGATAATGTTTAAACTGTGGTTTCTTTGCAGGCTTGTTAGTAATTGAATGATCTTGTTTTGGTTTTGGTTTTTTCGCTGAGCTGATCAGCTTTTAAATTACTTATATGCGCTAATGGTGTAAGTGAAGCGCTTGAAGGGCTCTTTTTCTTAGTGAGCGTAAAGGATTGAAATATTGTGCTTGGTAATAATTCATCTGTAGTAGCGTCGGTAGTGCTTAACAGTTAATTTTTATTGTTATGAGTTTTCTAAAGGATGATCAGGAATTTGAGTTGTTCTTGGCTGGTCTAGTCAGCATACATATGTTTTTAATGGCAGAGGAGAATGAGGTGGAGGAGTCTGTAGATGAGTATGAAAAGGATGAGCGTTTAGAGTTGGATGATAACAATGCTGGCTATGAACCTGAAGAGTATGGTGGGGTAGATTATGAACAAGAGGTTGTTCAAGAGGTGGGAGATGAAGAGGAGGAACCTGATGAGGAGAATGTTGTTGAAGAAGAGGGTGATTTGGCAGATGGTGAAATGGAAGCTGTTCTTGAAGAACATGATGAGGGTGAAGAAGATCATAAGCATGCTGGTGAGGAGCCACCTCACCCAGAGATGGTTGATGCAGAGGAAGAGGAGCATCATGAAGTATTTAAGGAGAGGCGCAAACGTAAAGAATTTGAAGTATTTGTTGGTGGTTTAGACAAGGATGTCATTGAGGATGATCTAAAGAAAGTGTTTAGTCAGGTTGGTGAGATCACTGAGGCGAGGCTGATGATGAACCCACAAACAAAGAACACCAAGGGTTTTGCATTCTTGCGTTTTGCAACTGTGGAACAAGCAAAATGAGCTGTTACAGATCTAAAAAACCCTGTGGTAATTTCAGTCATGTAATTTTCTCAATGGGAAATAGTACTGTCATCATATCTAATAAATTAAATTCTTCTTATTACTGCAATTCCAGATAAATGGGAAACAGTGTGGTGTTACTCCCAGTCAAGATAGTGACACTCTATTTCTGGGTAATATTTGTAAGACTTGGACAAAAGAAGCAGTAAGTATTTTATTTCTTAGTGTAACAATCAGTCATCAAGTTTATCTTTCTTACATAATTGGTTATTAGAAGATGTTATGTCCTCACTGTTAGGTCTAGGGCTGGATTCGAGCCAAGCCAAGCTCCAGCTCGGCTCTGTTCAAATATGGGCGGCTCGAGTTCGAGCTCGAGCTCGACCAAGCTCGTCTAAGGCTGGCTTGTTTCGGGCTCGAATTCGGCTCGGCTCATTTTTCGTTATCAAAATGACATCGTTTTTAATATATATTGATCAAAACGAGGTCGTTTTATATGAAAAATTTTAATTAGAAAATCTGCCAAGTAGCTCGAGCTCGATTGAGCTCGGCTAAGCCCGGCTCGTTTCGGGCTCAACCGAGCCGAGCTTGAGCTGGCTCGGCTCGAGTCCAGCCCTAATTAAGTCTCTAACTGTTCTTTCAGTTGAAAGAGAAGCTTAAACATTATGGAGTTGAGAATGTTGAAGATTTGACTTTGGTAGATGATAGTAACAGTGAGGGAATGAATCGGGGCTTTGCCTTTTTAGAATTTTCATCTCGCTCTGATGCCATGGATTCTTTTAAGCTTCTTCAAAAGAGAGATGTTTTATTTGGTGTTGATAGACCTGCAAAGGTTTCTTTTGCTGATTCCTTCATTGACCCTGGTGATGAAATAATGGCACAGGTAATCTTTGGGTAACTCTTATACTTTGCATTGCTTGGATTAGTTTTGATTCTGGTTGGTTTAGCATTTTTTGCTTACCATTTGGCATGCGAGGAGTTGTAAGAATTCTGTTGGTGTGAAGCATGGATACTAATAATTTATATAAGAGTTGGTCCTTTGATGCATCCTATAATTGCAGTGCTAACCAAACTATTAATAATTCTGTTACTTTCCTGGAGTGGAGTTGCTGAAAGAAAGTGGTTGGAATCAGGATATGTGCTCTCTGGCTTTATTTGGTAATTGAACGTGGCTGTATTTTGTGATTACTGCCTATTTGTTTCTTTTTATGTGTGAATCCAGCATAATTGTGAGTAGATGCTTGAGTTTGGTGTGCATTGCTGTCTTGTAGTCCACTTGTGCTCTTCAACCTGACTTTATAACTTTTGCAAAAGATTCCTCTGATTTTATCTTAAATTTTCAGGTTAAGACTGTGTTTGTTGATGGTCTGCCTGCATCGTGGGATGAAGACTGTGTCCAGAAGCTCCTAAATAAATATGGGGAGATTGAAAAGATTGAGCTTGCCCGAAACATGCCATCTGCTAAGAGGAAGGATTTTGGTTTTGTTACATTCAATAGTCATGATGCTGCTGTCACATGTGCAAAAAGCATTAACAATGCCGAATTGGGTGAAGGAGACAACAAGGTTTTATCTTGGCTCTTAATGGCTTTTGCTTCTTTCCTTGTAAAAGCTTTAAATTATTTGAGTTGGTTCCTCATTGTTTGTGTTTTTTTTCTTATTTTCTTAATTAGGCCAAAGTTAGGGCCAGGTTGTCACGACCTCTTCAGAGAGGTAAAGGCAAACATGCTAGTCGTGGTGATTTCCAAACTGGACGAGGGGTGGGAGAGGTTAATAGGGGATCTTGGGGCCATCTGGCTCCTTGTAGCATACCTGGACGGAGTGTAAGAGGAATTGGAAGTCGTCTCCCACCGCCCAGTATGAAGAGGCCTGTTGGACTGTGGGATAGGCGTCCTATTATGTCCATGCCAACTAGACCTAGGCCCATGTTACCACCTCTCCCTAGGTCCTATGATAGAAGAGCCCCTGGTATGCATAATTCTTTTATTGGTTTTATTGGTGTTGTAATTGATAAGCCCATGAGAAATTATACTTATAATGTAATCATATTGTTCCAGTTCCTTCTTACCCAAAGAGTAGCTTGAAGAGAGAGTATAATTGGCAAGATAAGGTTCCTCCTCCAAGGAGCAGAGCTCCAGTAGAATACGGTTCCAGAGTTGTCCCAGACAGACGCCAATCGTTTTGAGATGACTATCCATGTCGGGGCTCTGGCTATATTGACATGCCTAGAAATGCGTCTCGTATTGCCAATACGAGACCTTATGAGGATGATGGCTATGGCCAAAGGTTTGAAAGGCCTCCTCCAAGTTACCGTGAAGGGCGTACCTGTGATTATGACTCTGTTTCTGGGTCAAAACGCCCATATTCTTCAATTGTTAGTTTCACTGCCTGTTAAATCTTGCATTATTCTTAATAAATTTTTCTAGATTTTATTGTGCTCATTAAATGTTAATGGCTCGTTTTTGTATAACATTATTTTTAGGATAATGTTGCTCCACATTATGCTGATGCTGGTGTCCGACATTGGTGGAGTTTCTTCTCAATATGGGGATATGTATGGTGATAGGTTTGTTATACTGTCAACGGTTTGTTACTTTGGATTCATTTAGGTGAAATGTTTGATCAGTAGCTCATAATTTTTTATTATTGTTGTCAGAATTGGGAGATCTAATTTAGGATATGGTGGTAGTAGAAGCTCTATTTCCAGTCAGGATTTGCATGGACTCTATAATAGTTGTCAGGGAATGGGCTATGGAGGAGGTGTGCTTTTCGGCTGCTGAGCTTGATTTGGATCACATGTTAGCATTGAATTATGTTTTACTGTTATTGGTCATCCAGACAGTGTGCTTCAATGTTGCATGGTTTTCAGGTTCTTTTAGTAGCAGTGATGTCGGTGTACTGTACTCATCAAGCTATGGTTGATTATATGTCTCGTGGATCTGACATATGCTTTTGGCCTTCTTTATTTATGTGACAAGTCTTTCTATCAATGTTTTCTATGTTTTGTTTTTTTTTCACATAACAGGTTGGTGGCAGCTCTTACTCATCACTATATCCTAATCGTGGTGCGGGTGGCAACAATTGCATGGGTAGTGGTGGTTCTAGATCATATTATTAATGTAAGTCTAAATCTCTATTTTAGAGCGGGTTCATATTCATGCTCAAATACATTAATCTTTTGCTGCTTAGTTATCTCTTTCCGGAGAGAAAATGGTTACTGAAGACTTTGACATCTCTTTATTTTCCTAAGAGCTATGATGCCAGAGGAAAATTAAAGGAGCTGAATGGTTACAAGTGAATTTTCTATGGAGCAGATTTGACCTGACAAAAAGAGGCTGCACTAGGATGTGGACTATATGAAGCTTTGCATTATGATGCCTACCTTTCTTGGAGAGGAGCATTTTGCTGAGTGTAGTAGCCTCTATTTATTTTATTGGAAGAAGTTACCTAATTAATGTTTTGTAAGTGGAGAAGGGTTGCACTGGTTTAAGCCATTCATGGTTCTACAGAGTGGTTCCTTTGTCAAATCTTTGAGTTTTTGCTGCAAGGAAGCTTCACTCGAATAGAGATGAAAACAAGAAGTGCTTAGTATGTGATATTTATGTTACTTCTTTTATTTTCTTTATATAAGGACTCCACTCGATGGACAATGTGGAGCTATCTGCACCACCAATTTGATGGACAGTATTTGATGAGAGATTGAGGGTTTTCTGTATGTGGTAAGAATTTTTGGATATTTTGCTCTGCTGAATTCATTGGATAAGTTTTGACTAAGAATTATAAGGCATTTAGCTGTCTTGGACTACATACGGATTTTCCTGCTGCGACTAGAAAATATTACAGTGAGTTAACGAGCAACTAATTCATTGCTGTAAGAAGAAATCAACAGGCACAAGTTTGCATGGCCATAACAAGTCTCTCATTTTTTAAAACCTATGGTGCATGGAACCACACATCGAATCTCATAGAAAATTATTGTGAAGCGTTTAGACAACTGCGTGCACCTGGCTATTGGTGTGCTTTTCTTATGGAATTTCAATAAAAGATCCAATAGGAAAAATTGAGCATGAGAAGAATACATGAAAATTGTTGACCCTTGGCCGTTTGCTTACCCAGTGTTTGTTGCTTTTTCAGAGTCCTGAGTTGATATCTTTAGCAATAAAATAAGTTTGCATTTGTTCACTTCTCATCTTCTGGGTTTGAGTAGGCCTTGTGGGTTATATCTGGTGAAAGATTGAAAATGCAATATTTTTTGCTCCTAACAGTAAAATCAACTGCCACAATTGGCTAAAGGACTGTTGTCAAAGTGGATTCTCCTTTTTACCAGACATTGCTATCAGCAACAATTTGTGATTTGCTGTCGAACCTCTTATAATTTGAAGGTCTTACTCCACAAAATAAGGGGACAGGATCTTAAAATGTTGAGTTTAGATGTTTTTGGCCAGTTTAGAAGATAATAACCATTGTTATAGCTTCTATTTTATTGTTTTGCAAATTCTGACTATAATCTTGGGGAATAGGATGGTATTTAGATATGGGCTGTATGATTTCTTGTATTGTACTATGTTAACCTAGATATGGTAGGATGAATTGACAGCCTTAGTAGTTGGTTAGTAAACTTGAAAGAATTCCATGTCTATGATTTCTTACTTATCCATGCTGTCTTGTCGTCTAGGATTTAGCATATGAATGTGTTTCTTTGACGGTGTTGGTTGTATTGTCAGTCTTCATCCTATGAGCTGTTCATATTTTGCATTGGGTTCCATAGATCTACTGTGTTGTGCCTGTTCTCTGCATCTTTTAATTCTTGCTGAATATCATTTATGCTCTAGATATTCGCCTCCTTTGTTTTGGATTTTGTCCTTATATTTTTCAAGTTTTGTTTTTTATTTTTATCTACATTAGTCCATATATCTTTTATGTTCACCTTTACAATGTAATTAGGCTATGTAAACAAAATTTGAGAAGCCAGTAATTTGGTTTTTTTGCAATTTTTTGTTGTCCATTGATAGTGTGTGTCACACGCAAATGTTTGCCTTTTGTGTTGTAAGTTTATCTATATCTACTAGATACTTGACTCCAAGAACATTTTTAATTTTGTCTGAGAAAAGGTACAAAAACTAAGGATTCAATGACAGATAAAGCTGGTTTAACTTGGTTGATTGGCCGGAATTTATTTGGAAAGCAGAGTTTATTGGCAGAATTCAAAAAATAATGTACTCGAAAGGATTTCATCTGAATTATGTTATTCTAAATATTTTATCAACCAAGACTGAGGATAAAACAAAAACGATTTTAACCACAAAGGGCTCCAAGCGTGACTGTCATAGCGGAATTTTCAAATTTAATGTTATCTGGAAGGCTAGAATCGTACGACTCTCTTTTCTAACACTTGCCCATCTCTGGTAACTTTGCCATGGCAGCTAAAGTTCCATGCCGCTTAAAGAGGGAAAAAATATAGTCTTCTGATTTTAAAAAAACTACAAAGCAATTATTGGGTTCTTCAATTCAAATGGGTCGTAGGCAAAACAGCTCAGAACTGGGTCGTTTTGTTCTTTGATCCTCCTCTTCTTCGGTGGTCTCTCATGTTTGTTGGTATATCACGGGTTTTTTGAGACTTATAATTCATCTTTCAATGAAATTGGGGGTGAAGGAGACAAAGAAATCGTGTTGTGGAGGAGTTCAGTAGTTGGAGCTGTAGGGTGAAGCTGTGAAAGTGGGTGGATTCTGAATACAAGGTGAATTTCCCAGAAGAATGTTGCATGGCTTGAAAGGACAGGTTTCGGGGCGTTGATTGGCCTTGTCCCAGTAATTCTTGCGTCTTCTGTAGTTATTAATAAGACTGTGGCTCCAGATTTGGTGTGAGTGACTAATTCTGTTGTTCTTGTATTTATGTTTTGTTTTCTATTCATCTTATCTGATTGAAATTCTGAAAGTTTTCTGGGTTAGGTTTGTGTTAAACATAACTGCAACCAATTTGATATCTGGAAATCGAAAGTTTGGTAGTGGTGTATGAGAAACAAATAATTCATGATTCGTAAAATTCCGTGCTTTAGTGTTGGCTGAAGGAGGAGAATGACCTATTGGATCCTGACCGACGGCATGCAGGCTATCCAGTTATCTACTGATACTTGGTATTATCCTGTGACTGTTGTATCATTCACTACACGTTTTTCTTTTTTCATGGCTGTGAAACTTCAATTGGTATGAGCATGCTATTCACTTTTCAAATCTTTTAATCAATATTATTGTTTTCACTATTTCTTGCAGTGTACCGTTGGACTGGAAATGAACAAGGCAACAGTGTGCTGTAAGTTTAGTCTAACGCTACTTGTGGTACATAGCAGTATGATGCAGTTTTGGGACATTTGATTTTTCGCAGCTTTTACCTGAATCTTCCCCAGTTTCTATTGCTTAATCCTCGAGCTATTGACATTACAACATTGTGCAGGCTGCCAATTTTTTTTGAGCGGAAAACCGAGGAGCCAGTTGGGATTCAAAAGGAAATCACATTGCATATGTTAGTTATCTTGTCACTTTGTACTGGGTTTTGTTGCTTCCAGTGAGTTGTTTTTACTCATTTACTACTGAAAATGAGTTCTGATCCAACTTTTTTTATTTGGAAACAGTAAAAGTTTGTCTTGGAAGATGATGCAAAACAGGGCCCAGGATAACATCATCTAATGCAAGAGTCAATTTGAGTTAGCTTGAATGCATGATGGTCAATTTGAGATTAAACTCAGTTTGTTTGAATCATCAGAGAAGAAAAAGAATCATGAATGAGCTGTTTTTCTGGTGATGTTGGCACAACAACAGGGTTTGAGGTGTAAAGAGTGTAATAATATAAAGACTTGATACCATACTTACTCTGTAGATAGGGTAATAATATTATGACCTGCAATTTTAAGGAGGCTACGCTGAAGGCTTCAAATGAAGATGTATGCATCATTATATTTTACTATAATTAGTTGTCCTTTTTTTAGTAAGGCACATCTTTAGACTTTCTTAATCTGGTGTGCTTATCAGTGAGGCTACCAACTTCCTCATATAATAATAAAGGAAGTTGGCATTCTACTTCTAGCACAAAACCACATGGTGGAGTTTCAGTTGGTGTAAGTTTATTCAAGTAGGAAGCCACAAACATAAACATTGCCCTTTCCAGTCACTCAAAAACTCATTCTATAGAATATGCAAGTATAGCAAATTAATTATTCACACAACGGCAGGCAGCTTACTTGTAAAACACAGAAAGGGGTCAAAAATAGAACCCATGGGAAGCACATAAAAAATAAAATAAACTGATTCGCTTCTCATCAATTCTATTCAAGATTGTTTATTTTATCAGTGATTCACCTTTCTAATAATATTATTTATCTTTCAGTAACATGTAGATTAACTTAAATGAATTCATTCACAATTGATATTATGAATTTGATTCCAGCCGGACCCATGCAAATGAATATTGCCTACAGTAACCCTAAGCCACTCCATATTCATAATTCATAACCATCAATCTCTACCACATGAGACATTGGCTAGATATTAACAAGAAACAACTCAGGTCTATGCCTTGCCCTGATCACAATATGACACCACGGTTATAAATATATATAAACAAAAGCTAATTAAGTTCCACGTTCGTCCCAAAAAAATGAATAAAACCATGAAAACACAACTATAATAATCTAACTTCAAAAAAAAAAAAAAAAAAGCTAGCACTCTTACACCAGAAAAAAATCAAAAACCATTATTGGGATCATCTTCTAAGCCTCGGGGCTGCGCATCCTTTTGGGCTTCTTATTCTTTTCAGAAACAGCCTTAGCAAAAGCCTCCACAATCCGCTGTTGAGATTCCAAAATCATCTGCGTACGCTTCACCTCCATATCCATACGCATAGCTTCAAGCTCTCTTGCCAGTTCCATCTTCATCTCTTCCGTTCTCACAAAACCATCCCCCAACATCTTTATAGCCGCCACCATCTCCGCCAACGGTTCCCTTTCTCTCTTCGCAATTGGCGTCTCTTCACATCCTCCCAAAACCCTTGTCCCATAATTCACCCCTGACCCTCCTGGACCCCCGAAATTTGGTTTAGTGTTATAATTAGGAGAATGGTTAGCATTAGGGTTTACGATCTTTGCATAAATCTTAGGCCCAGGTTGCGCTATACTAACTCCGGTGGGGATTCTGATTCTAAACCCACTACTATTTCCATCGCCACCACTAGCTCCCGTATTAATTCCATTACGATACAAATTATGAACACTCCTCGTGTTAGCTACACCGTCCTTAAAATTAGGCCGTTCCTGATACAAATCTTGATTAATATCATCATCATCTTCGTCATCATTGTCGTCCTCATCTGCGCTGTCAGAATTATAACCCGATTTCGTCGATGGACCTTTCTCCATGGAGTCCATCCTCTTGAAGTGAACCCAAGAAGATGAGAATCGAGAGAGAGGCATGGATCTCGCACGCTGGATCTCAGTACGATATCGTTTCCGCAGCTTCTCCATCTTGTGACGGCACTGGACGGCCGTCTTCGGTGGGGACGAAGCCGGGCATCGTCGACCTACAGCGTCGGCGACCTCTTGCCAGTGGGTGGCCTTGAGGTTACCACGTCGGAGAGCATACCACTTCTCACAGTAAGCATCGATCAAAGCGATGGTCTCGTCGTGTGACCAACAAGGCGGAGGAAGACGGCGGGGATTGACAGAGGGAGGTTGTATCGGCGGCGCAGGTAAAGCAAGAGGAGATGGGCCCTGGGGGATTGGATCTGGGGGTGGAGGAGAGGAGGACATAATGGAAGAGGGCGTAGGTGAAGAAGGGGGAAACTGAAATAAAAGGAGGAAAGAAAGATAAGAAGAATGGGAAAGTGGGTGGGGGTGGGGGTGGTGGTGGTGAAAGTGGGGTTTGGTGACATATTTGATTGGGGGGGAGGTGTGTGCGGCTGATTTTGAGATCTACTAGGATGAGATGAGGCCACCGCTTAGGTGTGAGAGGGGTTGGTATCTAACATGCGCCGTGGGTAATGGGTTGTCCACCAGAGCCAGCTAGGTCCACTTACTGACTTTGTTGTTGGCCAGTATCACAATAAAAAAAATGGGGAAAAAAAAAAAGAAGAAGAAGAGTTACCAAGCAAGCAAACCCGCCGCACTGGGTAGGTAGGTCGGGTTTGTTTAGGCGGTGATTGGGCTGTCATTTTAATTTCGAAGGTTGTGCTGGCTGTGTTTGACTGCGGACAACACATGGCGTTTTTTCTGTGTAGGCATGGAAGAAACTAAAGTGGAGGGTGCAACTTGAAAGCTATTCGATACAAATTTAGTCCGGGTCGCATGTTACTTCGGTGAAAAAAAGCCCAAAAAGGCATAATGGACTTTGAAAACACCGCTAGAAGGAGGGCTTGAACCTCCGACCTTGTGGTTAACAGCCACACGCTCTAACCAACTGAGCTATTCCAGCTTCTGATTGATCATCTCTACTATCAATTTAAGAGATAATATTAATTGACAGAGCAGTAAAATTTTATCCAGCACCAGTCAATCACTTTAATGCTTTATGGTATATAATGAGTTACTTGCCTCTGTAATTATCTTGCATTCTATAGTCTAGGTAGGGCAACTTTCATATTTTTCATGGTGTCTGTCCACTCATAATTATTCCAAGAAGTAATTTATGTTTACACATTTTGGCATATAATTTAACTTCACAAATGAAATATCATTATATGATTGGGTGTTACTTTAATTTCAAATTATTTAATCAAATAATGATATTTTATTTATGTATCTAAATTATATATATATATATATATATATATATATATATATATATATATATATATATATATATATATATATATATACACATAATTTTATTGTATTTGAATTGAGTTTGTTTGAATTGGATCCATTCTTACCTAATATGTGATGGATCCAAATGATATGTTTTTAATAATGGTGTTTTCTCACTCAAAAATTGTTTTAGATGGAAATGTCTTTACTGATTAAACTTCTCATTTGGCGTACACAAGTAGTCGTACAACAACTAAATATATAATCTCAAAAGCCTTTTCTATCCATAAAAATGAAAAAATAAATAAAACTTTTAAAAGTTTAGTAGTCCGGGGAAATTAATTAAAATAGACATCAAATTAGCTGTATAAACTTTTTTTTGATAAAATTTCAATAGTTTTATCTTTTTAAGTAAACTGTACTTTTTATTCTAAGAATACTTTTCATCCTATTTCTTCTTATTTAGGATAATTTTTATTGAAAAATCTTATTTTTAAGAGTATACAGATTAATTTTAGATTGATTTTTCTGTAATTATTAAGATTTATAAATTAAAAACAGGTTAATTTCTTATATAATAGTTGATATTTACATATCTTTACAAATTGATAAACATAACTATCACAGGTGTGAACGGATGTGTGAAAATACAAATGGGTATGCGAACAAATAAACGGATGTGCAAAAATCCAAACGAGTGAAAATATAAATAGATGCGTAAAAATATAAATGGATATATAAAAATGCAAACGAATACATAAAAATACAAACATATATGTAAAAATATATATGAATATGTGAAAATATAAACAAATACATCAAAATATAAACAGATACGTAAAAATATAAATAGATATATAAAAATACAAACAAATATATAAAAATACATACGGGTGTGTATATATATAAAAATGACTTCTTCGCACCCGTTATTTATATAATTATATATATATAAAATAATATAATAAAATATTAATATATTATATATAAATATATATTATATTATATAATATATATACGAAAGGTGCGAAAAATTGCAAAAGATGCGCGCTTCATTTCATCTTTATTTATATATATTTAATAATATAATATAATATATATATATATATATATATATATATATATATATATATATATATATATATAAAGTATATTATATTATATATTATATATATAAATATATATTATAGTATTTTATAATATATATAAGGTGTGAGGAAGCGTGCACCATTTTATATTTGTATGTATCTATTTATATTTTTATGCATTTATTTATATTTTTACGCACTTATATATATTTTTACACACTCGTATATATTTTTACGTACTCGTTTATATTTTCACGCATTTGTTTATATTTTTATATACCTATTTATATTTTCACATACCCGTTTATATTTTGATGCACCTATTTCTTTTTTCACTTACTCGTATGAATTTTTACGTACCTGTTTATATTTTCATGCACCCATTTATATTTTTATTCACCCATTTTTATTTTCACGCACCCATTTATATTTTCATGCACCCTTTCACACCCGTGATAGCTATGTTCATTGTTTTGTAAATATATATAAATATAAACTATTATATAAGAAATTAACCTGTTTTTTATTTGTAAATTTTAATAATTACAGAAAAATTAATATAAAATTAATCTGTATACTCTAAAAAATAAGATTTTCTAATAAAAATTACTTTGAATACGAAGAAATAGGATGAAGGATATTTTTAGAATAAAAAATATAGTTTGCTTAAAAAAGTAAAGTTACTAAAATTTTATCGAAAAAAAGTTTAGGCAACTAATTTGATACATATTTTAATTAATTTCCTATTTTAACCTCTTCACATTCTATTTTTATTTCTTATGAATGTGAGATAATCTAATCATTTCCTATTTTAACGAGACAACATAATTGACAAGTTACATTTAGATATATAGATTCAATATGGTTATTTCATCTTCCTGTCCTATAAATATTATTATTTAAGATTATAAAGAAGGGCAATTTTTACTTACATGTTGCTCTATGACAAAATTTCACTTATAAACTTAATAACATATCAACTTTAGACTCTACCAACCTAAATAAATACCTTGCTTTTGGTCTTAAGTATGCGTACTTGTTCCACAATGGATAATAAGAGGAGAGGAGGGGTTCATTAAACATTCTGCTAAGTATGCGTACTTCTTCTGCAATTGATAATAAGAGGAGAGTTACCTTGAAGTTTCTGCTAACCACAGTGGGTACGTGTAATTCTCCTTTCAAGCAAACGAGCCAAACAAATTGAGGTTATTTCGCTTACTTATCTTGAACAAAAGATCAACCCGTTCTGTGCAATCGAGAAAGAAACTTCTGTTTCTCTTTAACAAACTTCAATCTCCAAAGACAAGACTCGTATCTCAGAAACATGTTTCTTCAACCATCTCTTCACAATCACCACAACATTTCTCTCTCTTCAACCCTCTCTTATTCTCAACTTCTTACATGTAAAGTTCCTCCTTTTACCCTTCTCCACGCTGTAGAGTACCAGAAACTCCCCATCATAAGATGCTCTATTTCGCAAACTCACCACTATGGGACGGCGGACTTTGAGCGAAGACCCATGATCAAATGGAATGCTATTTACAAGAAAATATCCCTAATGGAGAACCCTGAAATGGGTTGTGCTTCTGTGTTGAATCAGTGGGAGAATGGTGGCAGGAAGGTTACAAAATGGGAGCTTTCTAGAGTGATTAAGGAGCTTAGGAAGTTTAGGCGCTACAAGCAAGCTCTGGAGGTATTAAACCAATCAAAAATAATAATTTCGGTGCTTTGTTTAGCGGTTATTTATTATTTTCAGATGAAATGAATTGGTTTTTTTTTATAGATTTGATGCTGCAAGTAAGGTTTTGACTTTTGAGACAAATGAATCTAATCTGGGGTCTTTGTTTAGTTTTATGGGCATTTTTCATTTCAATTAAAGTTGTAAAATCAAACCTCTTTTCAACTGCATAATGAATTTTAACTGTTATGAGCTTTCTGTACATATGAAGTTTACAAACTGTCTCAGTGGAAAGCCTAGTTTAAGCTATTTCTATTAGAAGGGTAGCTAGTGCAGGAGGAAAGAATCAATTTCTGCAGCAATTTTTTGTGAGCTTTTTGGCCCCAGAAAAATTTAGGGACAGAAATAGTAGAACACGTGAAGTAATTTCAATATAAAATATGTTGAAGCGGGTTGTTAGGAATTGTCTCCTAATTTTGAGGAAAGAAGAGAAAATATTTGTCCAAGTCTCAATAGGATACTGACGGCCTCTTTTGTAGAGTCGATTTGAAGAAATTGTGTCCTTTGGTGTTTCCTTGGCTGGGGTCTATTGGAATTTTTGCATCAGAGATTTGAGTTGCTAAGTTATGACTTTATTTTCTGCAGGTGTGTGATTGGATGAACAATAGAGGAGAGAGGTTCAGATTATCTGCTAGTGATGCTGCAATTCAGTTAGACCTAATTGCCAAAGTTCATGGAATATCTACTGCAGAAGATTTTTTCCTACGGCTCCCTGATACTTTAAAGGAGAGGAGAGTATATGGGGCTCTTCTGAATGCCTATGTTCGGGCTAGAATGAGAGAAAATGCCGAAAAATTATATGATAAATTAAGAGATAAGGGTTATGCTATGCACTCGCTTCCATTCAATGTGATGATGACTCTTTATATGAAGCTCAAGAAGTATGATAAAGTTGACTCAATGGTTTCAGAAATGATGGAGAAAGGCGTACGACTAGATGTATATTCATACAACATTTGGCTATCATCTTATGGGTCCCAAGGATCTGCAGAAAAGATGGAACAAGTATATGAACAGATGAAAATGGATAGAGCTGTTAATCCGGACTGGACTACATTCAGCACAATGGCGACAATGTATATTAAGATGGGACAGTTTGAAAAGGCTGAAGAGTGCTTAAGGAGGGTAGAGAGTAGAATGAACGGTCAGTATAGGATACCTTATCATTATCTCTTAAGTCTGTATGGTGGTGTTGGTAATAAAGAGGAGGTATATCGGGTATGGAAGGCTTACAAATCGAATTTTCCTAGTATTCCTAATTTGGGGTACCATGCTATGATCTTGTCTTTGGTTAAGATTGGTGATATTGAAGGGATGGAGAACATATATGAGGAATGGCTGTCAGTTAAGTCGTATTATGACCCTAGAATAGCAAATCTTCTCCTGGGATGTTATATTAACGAAGGAAATTTTGATAAAGCTGAGACTTTCTTCAATCACATGGTTGAAGTAGGAGGAAAGCCAAATTCAACGATGTGGGAGATTCTTGCCAAATGGCATATTGGAGAGAAGAGAATTCTTGATGCTTTGTCTTGCTTAAAGGAAGCTTTTGGAGCTGTGGGAGTTAAGAATTGGAGGCCAAAACCTGTAAATGTGCTTGCCTTCTTTAAACTCTGTGATGAAGAATCCAACATGGTTAGTAAAGAGGTTTTGGTGGGATTATTGAGGCAATCTGGGTATCGTAAAGACAAAGCTTATATTTCAATGATTGGCTTAACCGATGAGACTTTTAATACAAATGTTTTATCAGAGATTGACAGGACTGACTATAACAATGATAGTGGTGAAGATGAAGATCAAACACTTCTTAGCCAACTGCAGAGTAGCCTGTGATTTATCTTCTTTCTCCTTTTACTTCAAATATCACAAAATAGTTTTGTACCTTTTAAAAGTGGATGATTGTGCATGGGGTGAGGTGCTAAAGATTTGAGTTCGGCTCACAGCAACTAGGAGTCAGCTTTGCCGCAATAGAGGGTGCTTGTCATCTCTATTTCACCTGTTTAATATTGCTTTTATCTTTACGGTATTCTTCTGTAGCCTTTGGCTAGTAGAAATTTGGCCTTAGCCTTACAGTTGGTTCAGGGTTTTTTTTTTTTTTTGAGTATTATTAAATGTTTACCACATTTTAATCTGTTAGGTTTTCTTTCTGATGATTAAAGTCTTCCTTCAGGGCATTTGATGGGACTTTTGTTTCAGAATGAATCCTTCAGGGCATTTTCTAGGACCTGTCGGTTTCAGATTGAGCAAAGACATTGCTTTGCCTTGGCTGAAATTGTTTGTGAGTACTGTGGACAAGCTTTGCCCGCATTTTAAGAATAAACAGAAAGAAAATTGAGGACTGATACTTGCGAGGGACCAGGGCTGGATGCAATCTGAGCTGGTTTGAGCTCATTTTATAGTTCGGATTAAACGAGTTGAGTTTGAGCTCGAGCCAAGTTCTAATTGATTTGTACAATTGAGTTCAAATTCAGCCCAAATTGAATTCAAAGTTACTTTCAAGTCAAGTTTGTGTCTGGATATTACAGCTTGAGCTTGCTTTCAAGTCAAGTTTGAGTCTTGATAATACAGCTCTCTCTCAAGTTAAAAGAAGCTCCAGCTCGTCAATTTCAGGTTGATCTCCAGTCTGCTCTTGTTCCAGTTTGGCTTACATCAAATTCTGCCTAGAACTATACAAATAGAAACCTATACTCAGTCATGAGAACTTCCCGCCAATCCGCCCCTTCAAGAAGTAGTTGACTTTTGGGAACTTGATTAAGAACACAAAAGATGAATCTTGGACTTGTTGGATTCCAGTTCAGTCAAATTTGTCACCTTCTGAGAATGAAATTCTGTTTCCATCCTTGATTGAACACACAATGTTAGAATTACCAATAATGCTTTTGTTCCTCTCTTCTTCAACGAAATCTTTAGCTACTGTGGCGTGTTCTTTGCTGTTCAAAGGAGAAGAGATAGTCGGGCAAGGCCAAGTGTTTGTGTTGAAATCTTTCTTTGCGTGGATTTTTTTATTGCACTTGTGTTGGAGCAATTGGAAAGCCTTACCAACTTACCAAAAAAATAAATAAAATAAAATAAAAGCCCAAATGTACAAATCGCATGTGCCCTATCCTATGTTCTGAAAATACAATTTTGATGAAGAAGTGGCCTGACCTCAATGGTAGATCTCCAGTAAAACCTTGGAAAAAGAGATTACTATTGTTGAGGATGGTTGTTGAAGGAGAAAGACCCACTACACTAGCAGGCATTGAATAATGAATGGAAGAGCAAGTGAGGAGGTGTAGTAAAATAAATATAGAATTGGGTACAAAAGTAATGAAGGGAGTATTTTTTGAGGTAGAGAAGAGGAGAAACCACATGGATGGTTTCGGAATACGGTACAGATAAGTTTACATGCAAATGCAATTCAATAGAAATGCTTACTTATTTTGTTTACGAGTTTTACACATTTTACTCTAATTCTAATGCACAGGACAAGACATGCTTTGCTCCTGTTTCACTCCAAGGAAAGAATAACTCAACATGCTTCCAGCTTGGCTACTGTTAATTACAACACAAAGCTGAAAGGATAACTGTGTGCAGATTGCATATGTTATGTAGAACTAATTGCTGTAAAGTCACCTCTTCTCTTCTTTTTGGTTGTATAATAATATACTTTTGAGTTTGTGTAAAGATATGTCATCAATAATGCTCACCATTGCTTCACATAAAATGCCTGTAAATATATATCCCTCCACCTTCAATTCAAGACTTGAGCTGGAAATATTTGTCCAAGCAAGCGTTAATGATATTTTAGAATTGAAATGATGAGTTTTTTCAACCTTAATATTGGATTAGGGTCGGCTTTAGGATTTGCAGACAGATTATGTAGATCCAACCCAAGCGCCAACCGCAAATCGAATTTATTTTGTGTTATGATGGACCAACAACATTACAATTCCATTCATAGGGTGTTTAACTTTCCCACCCCGGATTAGCCTTAAATGATGTAAAACATGCTTTTTCTTCATCTAAAATTTAACTTGCTTAATGAAAATGATTTTCTTTGATACAGTATAAATTACCATATTTTCTTTAACTATTCATTTTTAAATATTAACACATGATGAGAATGGCATGCCATCACCATTCTCACATTTAATCACTTAAATCCCTAAAAAATTTAAGATTCCAATTTATTTTTACCTTTTTTTTTTTTATTTCTTGTATTCATCCCCTTTCTTTTCAAGAAAAAAAAAAACACTCATTAATCCACCATAATACCCAACTTTTGTTCCCTCTTTCACAGGTTAAACTTTGAATTCAATACTCATAAGCCAAAAACCAACTCAAACCCCACCTACTGGGGACATCCAAGTCATAATTCAAACCTTCGGGTTAATTTTTTTTAATTTTATGTAATCAGTCCCACCATTAGTGGCCACCTCACCCTGTTTTAATATTTTTATATGAACATAAAACCTTATATATCTCAACAGTGGCATTTACAAAAGCTAAAAAAGTTATTTGGTCATCAATGGCAGAGTTAGAGAACCCAACTGTGATGACTAATGTTATCACTTTTCTCTCTTGTCAGCTTCAAAGAGTGGCTGAATCCAACGATATTAACTGTCGACTTCAGCCCCAGAAAATTTCTGTTTTTCATGGCTCAACTCGCCCGTCTATCTCAATTCCAAGCTACTTAGAGAGAATTTTCAAGTACGCAAATTGTAGCCCATCTTGCTTCATTGTTGCTTATGTTTATCTTGATCGGTTCGCTCGAAGGCAACCCTCGTTGCCCATCAATTCCTTCAATGTTCATCGTTTGCTTATCACAAGTGTCATGGTTGCTGCAAAGTTCATGGATGATATGTAAGTCATACAAGTTTCTCACTTGTGAATTTTTGGATTTGATTTCTGGGTTATTAGTTTTCTTGAAAATTGATATGTTCTGTTTAGCGTTAAAAATTGGACGGAGCATGGACATTGAACTTGAAGCTTCTTTTAAATTGTTTTTGACTTGGTAAATTACTTTAAGATGCAAATTTTGGATTCTCGAATTCTTTTCGGGGATTTTCTCCAAAGAGATGAAAACTCAAGATCTTCTGGTGTAAAATTGCTGAATATCATTATAACATATATAGTTACTGAACAGTCACCAAAAAAAAAAAAAAAGGAAAAAGTGGTCGGCCAGACAAGCTCCGACACTGGAGCCGAGTTCAATTTTAATGAGCTGATACTTCTTCAGTTCAGTTCGAGCTCAGCTCATTCAAGCCAAACCCAAGTCTAATCTGGCTTGAATCTACACCTACTTGTGATTGCCAAGGAATTTCAAAGCATACAGACTTTCCAGATAATTCATTCTAGTCATGTGAAAGCCAGGTTATCTTTACAGAAAACAAGCCAAAATGCAGACGGTGAAGGAAGATTTTTCAGCCAATATGTTAATAGTTTAAAATCAATAACTCCTTTTGTCACTATACGTAGTCTATAACAAAACTTTAGTACAGTAATTTAGCCTCTTTGACTTTGCAACTGCCAGGTATTACAACAATGCTTACTATGCTAAAGTTGGAGGAATCAGCACAGCAGAGATGAACTTTCTTGAAGTAGATTTTCTTTTTGGATTGGGATTCCACTTAAATGTGACACCCAACACTTTTCACACTTGCTGTTCATATCTTGAGGGAGAGATGATGATGCTACAACCTCAACCACCTCTAAATATATCAGATTCATCTTTAAACGTTGGAAGATTACTAAAAGTCAACTTGTGTTTCAATGAAGATGAAACCTCACACCACCAAAAGCGGCAGTTAGCTGTTTAAGCTTTACTGTAAACTGTTAATTACTCTTTCAACTTTTTCTCTTTTTTTTGGGGTTGGCAAATTAAACTCATAAATTTCTGTACCAAACTTGTCTTGTGCTTTGTAATTTTTTACTTTTTCTGGGTTTTGGATTTTAATGATCTGGTATGTACAGATGGGAGATTGTCCTTTACAGTCTGGCAGCCAAAGTCCATTATGTACTCCTTCCTTAATTGTATTGCTTGATGCGTTCTTATCCATGTTATGATGGGCAATCGAATTATTCCCGTCGAAGTTTTGATGAATTCTTAAAATGAAATTTAAAAAATTTAAAATTTTATTTAAAAGTTAATTATAATTAAAGTTTTTTAATTAGGGTTATAAATAAAATTATTATTTTAATAATATTATTAAAATAATATAAAATTTATTAAATTTTTTTTTAAATTTTAAAAATTAATAATTTTAACTTTATCTAAAATTTTTTAACTTGCAAAAGTAATATTCTCCTCACAAAAGTTAAGATTTATTTTCTAGATACTTTTTAATTACCATCAACGTTTCAACCCACTTGATCTTTACTCTTTGATGTAAGAAGATTTGTTTTCGTCACATCTTTTAAAAGTGTCAGAGAGATGAAGGGTGACTAGAGATTCGTGGGTTGAAACGTTATCTCTAGTGATTAAAGAGTCTTTAAAAAATAAACCCTAAATTTTTTTTTTGCGAAGGGGGAATATTACTTTCGAAAATTAAAAATTTTTTTATATGGGTGAAGTTATTAGTTTTTTAAATTTTAAATGGAAAATATACTGAATTTTATATTTTTTAAATATTATTGATAAAATGATAATTTTACTACCCCTGACATAAAATTTTAATGATAATTGACTTATAGGTGAGATTTTAAATTTTTTTAAATTTTATAAGTGTGACTTTGAAATCTCATTAAAACTTGGGTAGGAATGAGTGGTTTGGCCTCTTCTGATTCCCTGGAGTTCTTGAGGAAGCATTAAAAGTTGAGAAATCAGAGGTGGGAAATGGGGAAAGAAAATGAGTGGTGACAAAAGACTAATAATGTAGAGGGAGTAGTATTTTCTGTTGTGGTTATTCAACAGTTTGTTGCTTTTGACAATTGTACTGATTGTTCAAAACGGGACATGGACATGTGCAATTACAGATAGCAAATTTAGACTTTAGAAAGACAGAAAGGGAAAGATGGCATTCTACCACTCACTCCAACTTGTGATATGGAAAAACTGGCTATGAGTCCCAATTCCAACAGTCTTATAATTACCATACTGACCATTTTAAGCCTATCATCCAAGCACCTGCAGCATATACAGCTCATAAAACACTTGTGTTTATGCCATTAATTCCAAATTGAGAAGAAAGAAGAAACTAAATTTCTCTTCTTTGGTCAGTTAGATTTACCAATAGGTTGACAGAAATGGGTTAGTGTCACGGGTCAAAAATGTTTTAACAGCTCGTGGAGGCGTCAACTACTGATACTTGAGAAATGAATGTGCAGGCAGAAGTCAATGGCTGCCGACTTACAGTAAGAAAACCACCATTAGTCATTAGGGCGGATTAATCGTGGTTGAGCCGGACTAATTACACCCAGTTAATCCAGCCAAACCATTACGGCTACTCAAATCCGTGAACTTAATTCAGCAATGCCAACGTAAAGTGGTGTAATTATCTGACGCCTAGACTTTCATGTCAGATTACATAAACAAATAGGTTAGGGATATTAATCTTCATCCAGGATATAAACAAAAGTGGCTAAGGCTAAGGAGACTGAAGATCATCCTGAATGCCATGCCATTGTCTACCTTGTTACTTGTACACTCGTTACACATCGGGATCAGACACCCAACTCCGAAAGGCACATCAGCCACAAACAAGATGAATCAAAATCCGACACATTCATTAAGCGTAACAGTAAAAACAGCAAAGTTACTATCATTGCACCAGTGGCAACCCATATCTCCAAATGAAAAGGAAACCTAATAATTAAAAAACCATTCAACTTTATTGATACAAAATTAATATTATATTTGGAATAGAAGGATGTAAATCATTTCTCCAACAGCAATTGGTAAATCTCCAGATTCAAATGCTTAAAGGGAGCTGGCTTAATGAGTTTAATTGCCTTTCAGCCACTGTGGAATTGTTCTGATCCCTTCTTCTTCTTGTATTGCACCCACTTGCAAACTTTCTGACCCATCTTGGAATCCATCGAAATAAAAGTGGTAGAAGAAGCGCAATTACTAGTATGACATACTTTCTGGCTCCCGCGGGTTTAACATTGTCCACTGCACAGCCGTACGTAAACATCATTGAATAAATAGCGATTTGAAGCTCTCTCTGGAAAGGGAATCTACTTGTAAGATAAATTATGATACTCAGGGAAGCTGCAAGGCTTAATGTATTTCCAAATACAAACAGATTCGACGTAACTAGAGTCCCTAAATTCCCTGAAACAGCCAGTACGCCAGAGGTAACAAGTGCACCATTTTCGATCGTTACAGTACCAGCCGGAGGAGGAGCAGAATTTGCAGTATTGGTCGTTGTATCCAGAAGAAAGCTGCTTGGAGGGTTCATCCCTGCTTGGAAAGTGACAGTTGCAATCAGTGCGGCTACGACTAACAGTGCATTGCGAGTATCACTTGGTGAGTCCCTTTCCATTTGAAATTGAAAATACTTAATCCAGTCTTTGGAAGGCTTTGGATTGCTTGATAGAGTATGAGGAGGAGTTTCTGTAACAAGGGCTCCTGCACATTGGAGGATTTCCTTTAGTCGATCATCATTCGGATTGTCTATGGGTGTATTATCTAAGAAATCCATTGCGGTCAAACCCCTCGAGTTCCTGGCATTCAGTTCCAGTATGCTGCTGATATTGTTGCTGCTAAGCAGGATCTCTACACACTACATGATGGAAATATCTTGTAAATTTTCAAACAAAACAAAATCATGATGCCCCTTGGAAAGGGATAACTAAGTATTAAATTATCAATTTCACTATTTCCTATTAAATATATCATGATGTCCCTTGCTAGTGAACTATATTTAAGGTGCAAAGAATTTCGAATTAGGGTCTAAAACAGAATTAATATTATTGATCAAATGATATACAATTTATAATATCATAAAATAGTTTGAATATAAATATGAATTTGAATCCTAATATGAGCAAGAATCTGAATCGTATGAGGATTTTGAATCCTGTGAAATAACTAAAATTAATGTACACATACCAACCAAGAGAGGAGATGCACTCCACGACGACATGTAGCAAAGGAGAAAACGCATTGCAGTTATGTTGGACGAAAGTGAACTTGCTGAAGACGACTACTTGGGCAAACGGAGGTGAACTCACCACAGTTGACTACTTGGACTAACAACGACTTAGTTTGTGGCAGATAGGTGACTAGAGATGGAGGGGATGGGGTGGATTTGGGCCGACCCGAGCCTGAACACCTCTCGGCTCTAGTTCGGCTCGCATTAAAAAATAAGTTAAATCTTTCGGTTCGAGTTTGATTTGAATTTTAATCAAACGAATTTGAATCGAGTTAAACTGAACCAAGTCAACTTTCAAGACCGAACCAACTTGGATTATATCCAGACTGTATTGAAAATTAGAGATCATTTTATTTCTGTGTCCAGTTGGAACATTTTAAAAATGACCTCCCTATTTAAAAGATGGTAAAACAAAAATGAAATCTAGAAAATATGAAAAACAAGTTTGAAGATAATTTGATAGAGTTCTTACTGTGGTGACAATTAAGTCTCTTGCAACTAGAGCAAGAGTATTTGCAGAAGAAATTATATCAGGACATTCTTCAATTGAGCTAAATCGAACTGTATACCCTTTGGCTCAAGTTCGACTCTAATTAAAAAACAAGTCAAATCTTTTGGCTCGAGTTTGATTCGAATTTTAATCAAACGAATTTGAACCGAGCTAAATCGAACCGAATCAACTTTTGAAACTGAGCCCATTCAGATCATATCCGGGCCTAGGGATGATGTCGGAAAGTGACAACAATTGGGAAGAGAAGTTTGGGGATTATGTCAGAAATAAATCAAACCCTGGGGTTGGCAAAGAAGAATAAAAAATATGTGGGGTGGGTAAAATTTGCCAAGGAAAACCTTGGATCCTAGGGAAAAAGTATATATATATATGTGGATGTTTTAAACTGATAAATACAGGAGTTTATACTACTGTTTTGATGTCATGAAAAATTTTGAATTAAGATTTTAGAATCGAATGAATATTATTAATTAATTGATAAATAATTTATAATATTATAAGATAATTTAAATATAAATATAAAATTGAATTCTAATATATATATATATATATATATATATATATATATATATATATATATATATATATATATATAAATTTCTAGTCCTATAAAATAAGTAAAATTAATATACACATAAAATAATAAAATAAATATTTTATTTAACCAGGTGAAGCTGAACTTGCCTCGAGTTGTTTTCTAGATACCGCGAGGTGCAAGATTGTGTTTCCATCTTTATCGACCCAATTCACAAGCTCTTCCAAACCAAGCCGTTCCAGCCATCTGATCAAGTTGGTAAAAGCTTCAAGTTTACAGTATTTCAAAGCCAGATGAAGCGCAGTTTCACCGATAGAAGTTACGTCCTTAACACACTCACCACAAGAGTTAAGTAATTCATCAATAATCTCAACCCTTTCATTCATGGTAGCATAATGAAGACACGTCCTTCCTGCTCTTCCCTTGAGACGGCATACATCAAGAGGGCAAGTTTTTATCATCTCTTTAACTATATCTACGTACCCAATTGCAGAAGCAATGTCCAGTGGCCGAAACCCATCCGCGTTTACTTGTCTGGCGAAATCAGGTCTCTGTGCAAGCACTTGTTGCATAAAACCGAGTTGTCCGGCCTTAGCAGCAATGTGTAAGGGGTTCTCCTGGGGAGAGAAGAGCACACAATCAGCTAGAATCAAAGGTTTTTCAAAAAGTAATTGGTGCAATAAGGGAACGTTGCCTGTTCGAGCTGCCTCGAACAATCTTCCATCCATTTCCAATCCTGAAACAGTTCAAACTTCAGAGACAGAACCGCCTTTTATTTTGGTTTTATGAGTGGCATCATTGAAGGGGTTAGGAGAAGCATAAGATACACTGCATGTTGGACTCAGTCTATGGGTCTGCAAAGATTCCTTCTAACAGATCTTTTAGAGAATAAATGTTTCTTATAAGACAAACTAATGAAAGGTGGAAATTTGTATACTATATGAAGGAAAGTCGATTTGTATGCAATAGGAAGGAAACATTTTCTCTTCGTTTTCTTCTATTTAATATTTATTGTTCTTTCGAAGCCGGCTCTTGGAAAGTAGGACGCAGACTAGGTCTTTAGGAGAGCAAAGAACTGTAACGGTACTTGGGTAGTACCACAACTACCACCACCTCCATGTTTCCTTAAAAATAAGTAAAATAAAATGAAACCCAAATACTGCTTCAAAACATGAACAGTTTAAAGCTTCAAAATAGGGGATGAATTTGCAAAGCTTGAATGGTGAACAGTGACCCCAAAATCCTGGAACTCAGAGTTAAATTAGAATTTCAGTTTGAATTTGACTCGGCTCGAAATGTTTTACTTATTTCATATTTCATAATATGAACTCTTTTTTTTTTTTTCAAATTACCAAAAAAAAGTTTTTTTTTTAATCACATCAACAGCATCTGGTTTTTTCTTGCAAATGCATGCAAGTAATTTCTTTCCTATATTATCATGATTGCCTTTCAATTAAAAGCGGCCATAATTCAACCTTAGGTTTTGTTGTATAAAGTGTACAAGGGAATGTTGTAGTTGAAATCCATTTCTGTCAAAAGTAGATGACTGCATAATCAATCGATTGTATTAGTTCCTCTGTTCTTGCTACATGCTAAGACCTTGATATGCTTTCACTTGACAGTATATGAAGAAGGAGGAGAAGAGGATTATGATTAGTGGGAAATACCAGATAAGGCTATTCCATGTCTGACATATCATCTCAACAAGGTTGAGCTGGTCAACATTTCAGGTAGGCGGATTCTTCCTACATCATCTGGCATCTGCAAATTTTGAGCTGACATTCGAGCAGCCTGATTGAGGAGTTGTAATTTTCAATATAATTGATTTTGTTTCAGGTTTTTGCTTTTGAACATAAATAGAATCCAATACTGCTTGTATATCAATATTTTACTATGTCTATACTATTATGATAGAAGGTGGCTTCTCACATGTGAAGGTAGTTTTCCCACCAAGAAATGGGTTGTGAAAATTAATTTCCTTCGGCAGACAATCTTAACTTTGGGTGGCATGCATTAAATAAGCTTGGAAAATGGCTTTATCTCATTGATCGAAGGGCAGTAGAAAATGTGCTTAAATATATTCTCCTCCCTTGCATTTGAAGAACGAAGACATACACCCTTTCTTCGCTTAATAAAAGTCTCACACATCCTTTAAGAAAACTTACTTCCTGTTTTCATTTTTAAAACTTCTAGACTTCCGGTTCTTTAGCTCATATTCATTTATAGTCCTTTTATTTTTAATTCATTTAATTATATTTATAAACATATACAAAGCAATTTAGTGGGGAATTTCATTATAGATGACACAAATATTACATGATGTGATTACCCACCTTAATTAATTTGCTTAATTGTAAATTTTGTTTTGTAATATTTGTCCACTCCTGTGGCCTGGACTCTAAAATGTAGTTGGGCTTATGTCTCCATTAATTTAAAAAAGTTTCGTCTTTTGTGCTACCATCGTGTTGGTGATCACACGCCGTCGCCAGGCAAAATGTTGAGGAGCTTGATCTCAATATGTACTCTTTCACGTCATTTGAGTTGCTTCACTGCCTAGTAACTTGTGAATCTTTGCTTGTTTTGAAGTTAAATTTCGACTTCCATTGTGTTCTAAAGCTCCCAACTTTTGCTGGTTTTAGCCGTCTCAATTCTGTGGAATTTGTCAGGATTAATTTTTCGGATTCTAATTTATTTAGAAACTTCATTTCAAGTTGTCCCCTCCTTGAGAATCTAAGTAGAAGCATGTTTATTCCGTGATTTTTAGATTCTTGATATTTCCAGGGCCAGTTTGAAGAGTCTGACTATAAATAATGGTGCTGAACACAACTTTGATGGTTTAGAAAACTGTCAACTCAAGGTAGCTTGCCCAAATCTTGCCGCTTTCATTTTCATTGGTCCATTAGCGGCTGACTACCTTTTGGAGGGTCTAAAATCTTTAACGAATCTATCCATTTATTTCGAATCCATATTTGAGGCAATTGATTTTATGGAGTACTTTGAAGGTGACTGTAAAATCTTAAAGCTTCTTAAAGGAGTTTGGAAAACAGAAGTTAACTTAGAGGTATAATTCCATGTTCCTTCGTCTTCGAAAATTCAACTTGAATGATTAACGTTTATGTACTTCATTATATTGTCTGAATTCTTTTGGTAATGCTTGTGCTTCAATTGCATTATGGTTTCTAATTTCTCTTGTGCCTACAGTTTGCTTATGAACTTGCTCTGCTGGCTAAATGGTTCCCGGTTTCTTTCGGTAATTTGAAGACTTTAACAATGATGGTGGGCGTTTTTGAGACGCATATTTTCTCCTTGCTATGCAACGCTCACAATCTGGAAACTCTTAAGGTATATTTAGCAGAGGTAAATTCGACTCCTAATTGAAACTATTATTCTTATTGGACGGTTTGTTTCTTTTTTGTTCGATTTTTACAGTATATGCCATTGGTCTAGTTAAGAATTAAAATTTCAAATGTGCAATCTATTGTTGGTATATGAGTTAGAGAAATGTTGTGTGTAGTTGTCTTGCAGTGAATTGGAGTGCTGCTCTTGATTTTAAAGCATCTCTAATCTTGTATGAAGTACCCTGCTCTTTGAGTGCCTTAGATACAACAACTCCGTGTTTTAAGATTTACATATTGAATCCGTGCTACTAAAAATAAAAGGAACTCTTCATCTAAACTCGATTACCCTATTAAAGATACACAATTAGAATGTGTCACAAGAAGGTAATCTAGATGGTTAGATATCTTGCTGTGGATGGTTGGATTGGGATAATATAATAACAATAATCTGCCATCTTGGATTTCTCCCAAAAATCATTGTACACTGATAGTCACACGTTGTTACAACTGTAAAAGTATATGATCAAATGGCTCTTTTTTACGTATACCATATTTGGAATGTCTCTTTGCATAAACATAATTGGTTAGTTGGTTATTCATTTTTTTAGTAAAAGAGAAGATATTGTGTCATTGTTACAAATTACCTTCTATTCTTCTTTGCCTATAAATTTCATTTCTTGTTACTTACCGATAATTGATATGTTTTCACTTGACAGACTGAATATGATAGATGGGAACTGCCAGATGAAGCATATTCATGTTTGACACTTTCTCTCAAGACAGTTGAGGTTTTTGAGGTTGCAGGTTGCAGAAATGAACTTGAGTTATTGAGGTATGGAGGTGTACTGCAGAAAATGAGTATACACTGGGTGAAAGGTTTTGAAATTGCCGAGGAAATAATTTCCAAGATAACCAAGCTTCTGAGATCATCTTCTGCTATTGAATTAACATTCGTAGAGTTTGTGTCCGATGTTTACTTTTATCAGTTATAATTACAAAATAGAAAAAACTAAAAATAAAAGAAAAGCAGTGTGGCTGTTGCTGGATTTTGATAGGTACCTGAACTGCTATTCTTACAACAAGACTCTTGCTGCCGTTCAACAATTTCCACCTGCAGAAATATTCACAACAACACAGCCAAAGCACCGCAACTTCCAACAAAGCAAATACTCCTACCACAACTCAAGAAAATCTCACAACAATCCATCCGGTAGCAAAGCAATAAGAGAATTTAGAAAGTAAACACAGATTTTGGAATTGTAACTTTGTATTGAATCTTCATGTAAGCACACAACATTGACATCAATACAGATGGGTACTGTTTCTAGAAATCAGAAATTGTCTCACACTCCTATTATATAAACAAAGAAGATAACCACAAATTCCTATTACATAAACTAAGAAAAACTAAGAAAAATAGCCAATATGCAAGACATTTGAAAGGTCTGCATTCTTCCTCAATTTTTCCCACTATCTCTGAAATTTTTTGATGTCCCTCTGTCGCTTTTTCCTTCTTTTTTATATACTGCTTTTGTGCTTCTTCCTTTGTTGTCTCCCCTACTGTCCACGTGTCCCTCCTTTCCATAGGTTGCTCGACCTCATCACAAAACTTTAATCCTCTGCCCTTACCCTTATATTTCTTCTTGTACACCATAGGGCCTATCAGATTATTTATATTATTAAGGGTTGTTGCATAATATGAAGCTTTTATATTTTTATATTTTATGTTGAGGACACTGATTTTTCTGTCTCATGTTGACTGAACTTGTTGAGAAATTATTATATGAATATTCTCTACTGGTTGTTAGTAATTACGATGAGGTAGGGTTGACTAGGTTGCATATTACTGCAGAATACAATTACCAAATATTTTCCCTGTGCAAATTAGTAATTGGTCAGGAAACAGAGAGCAGGTGCTTAAACAGAGATACGGTCATAGCAAAGCAACGGCAGTTAATTGCTTGATAACAGGCTTAGATCCGATCTGAAGTAACTCGAACTTGAATTGTTATTTGGCTTGGTTTAAACCCTCATGTCATATTGACCATTCTTCTTTTTTTTAACAATTCTTCTACTTTTTGTTAATAATTTATACAAACTAAACTTAATTTTGAATTGACTATTATAGATTCGAATTGAATTTGAAATGATCCTTATTTAGTTGCTAGTTTCTCAAATTTCAGTAGCATTTATTTTTTAAGGAGTAACGCTAACATTTTAGCTTAATCCAGCCCACTTAGTTTCTCTTGTAATAACACCGCACACACAACGTTGGAGTTGTCTCTTGACCTCCACATTGTGCATTTTGCCGATGTCGATTCCATCACAACTGTGTGTTGAGATGCCCTATCTTCTTTTATTCTGAAAAGAAAAAAAAAACCATGGCTGCGCTCTGAGATTTTGCAAGGGACATATGAGGGGATACAAATATGTGGATATATTGTTGCCTTTGTCAATCGATTTTGTGGAGATGGAGGCAGTTCCTGTTCTCAAGGTCCAAAGGCCAATTTAAGAGAGACATGTGAGGTGGGGTCGGATATGCAGTAAAATGCAAATCAAGTTGTGAGTAGAAATACGGAATAAAGCTGCTGCATTGAGCGTTTATGTAGGATAAATTTTTATATGGTAATTAGAGGCCTTTAGAAGGTGGCAGAAAGAGTAGAGTAACTTTAAAATCTTTGATAAACAGATGTGAATCTTATCCATCTTTCTCCATTCATATCCCCGTTTAGCTGGAGTTTAAGGGCTCACCCACAATTCTTCAATGTAACTTTTATTCATTCTTCTTCTCTTTTTACAACTACTCATCATCTTCTTTATCATTGAATCCACCGGTGTGCGAAAGGCTTTGGTGTTGTCATGTTTCAGCTTCATCATTGGCTTGAGAGAAGGCAAATGTTTTTAATTTCTAGCATGGAACTTTGTATATTATTTTTAATTTCAACTACATACAACGTCATAAATAACTGATGTATTAACAGATGTAGAGTTGTTAATTATAATTAAGAGAATTATTTCTCAGGCATGCATGCAGATGAATGTTATAGCTAGAGAGACAAAATAAGAAGACAATTTAATTATGGAAAATTAATGATCAATTGAATTCATTACAACAACGAAGTGAAGCATTGATGTTGAGATGAATTAGAATCATCATCATCACAAGGAGAGTGATTGTGTCTACCTTCATATGTTGTTATCACCATTCGACAATCCTCTGAAAGTCGTTCAACCCTCTTCTTCACTCGACAGCTATTGTGAGTGCACCGGTAATAACTCCTGTCATTTATAATGAACATGATCATGTAGAAAACAATCACTCAAACATTCTCTAAAATTAATGTTGTTCATGCTGCCTACTTTAAATTTTCGGTCATATCAACTGAAATTCACAAACTGCACTTGGTCGTCTCCACCATCAAATTGGTATAATTCAAACAGATTAGTCTAACTATAAGAGCATATTAGAATTAGATGGTGCTACTTTATGCACTTCAAACTATAGGCAATCTCAAGCCTGGCTCTTCTTACTCTAAATTTGAGATTTCGCATCACTTTTATTAACTGTTTACCCGTGATGGGTCATCACCTGCATGCATGTTGGTAATAAATTTCAGCAAACCAATGAAAACATGCAATAAGAAGATTCAATGGCTTGACCTAAATAAAACATGTTTAGAGAGCGTGCATCCTAAGACAGCAGAAGATGAAACATAATTGACTTGCAATGCAGTTGATAACCGTATCCGTATTCATCATTTTAGAAAATATCTTTGAAATTTTAAAATTTTTTATACTTATTATTTTGTTAAAGATGTTTATTTATTCATATTAATAATATATATAATATCATATAATACAAATATCATATTATATTAATTTTTTATTCATATTAAAATACATATTATTTTTTATATAATTATATCATACAATACATATATCATAGTATTCTCGTAACTATGACAAAGCATTGAATAATATTAATCAAAGAGATTTCTTAGATTTGAAGCAGCCAAGCCAACCTATCTGACATATTCAACCACAACCAACAAAGAAAGAATTGCAAATTTGTGTACATCATATTATGGAACTTTACCTAGCACTCGCATCGTCCTTATATTTCCTAATTTCAATTTTCAATGATTGAAAGAAGCCGAAATGGTAGTGACAGTGTACCATACATAAATATTCTCTTGTGGTTGTGATAATTCCCAAGAAACTTTGATGAATGTTGATCTTGACTATACTATCGATTCTAGTGCATATATTATATACACTGAGAAATCAAAGTAGGTAAGGTATGTATTACCTTGGATGAAGGCTGTTTTTGACAACTTTCTGACCATATTTTCTCCATTTGTAACCATCATCCAGCACATCTACATCACTCCTTGTTTGGAAACAGAACCTTGGTTCTCTAAGCTTCCTTCTAACTTTGACCTTGCCCTTCTCTGAGGATGAGCTCCTCCACCTGCCAAAATTAATCCAACAATGTAACTCTGATGGATCTGTCAAGACTTTGATAGATCAGGTAACTGTTTCTTCAACTAGAGACATGGATACATATCTTCTAGCTTTTTGTTAAAGGATCAAAGAATATTTTCTTTGGCATGGGTTCATCAACAGAAGATTAAACAAAGAAGAAGAAGGGGAAAGGTAATAGAAATATACCATGAACTTTTACCATCACTACCAGTGCAATTCTCGTCATTAACAGCCTTGAGATCTAACGATCCTACCTAAAATTTTAATTACAAAATGAAGCAAATCAACAACCAAAATAATCAAAATACGTAAAACAACAACATAATTATTCAAGAAAAATAAATATATGTATCACCTGGTCCTCATGAGCAAACCCTATGGTGGCAGTAGTAGAGTTGGTAGTATTAAGAGGCTGAGACTGTGATTGTAAGTTGGAAGCTGGGGCCAAGAAACTCGAAACCTGGGTTCCTTCAAACTGAGCAAACCCCATTTCATGGATGGCGTCATGAGGCGTAGAGAAAGAAACTTGTAGGTCGTAGTTTGGTAGCACTGAAGCTGATCTCTCTCCTTCCATCATACTATTTGAAAACCTAATTCAGTGAAGAAGCTGAGTTGGGGTTTTTGAAGGATTTTATTATTATTAATTATTGGGGGAATTTAAAACTGGTGCATGAGAATTGAGATGGTAAACATCCATTTTTTGGTAGTCAACTGGTCACCCTGAAGGAACTTGAGAGGAATGTTTCTTTCTTACTCTCAGTCTCCATCTTCCTTGAGCTTTCTATTTATTCTACCTAGCTACTCTCGGGTTACAAGATGCACACTACCATCGAATTATTGAGGGAATTTGTGGCTATCCACCAAAGATAATGAATGAGCATATATATATATATATATATATATATATATATATATAAAATTCATTTCTAGCTACAAATTTTTGTCTCAATTTTATTTATTTAATTTTTTATATAATTTAATTAATTTCTCTCATATGATTTCCTACGTGACCTATATACGGCTAAGGCTTGGTTACTTGTTATCCACATAATTACGAGTAAATCACGTATGTCAATCATACACTTTGATTTTACATTCTTTCAAAAACGGCTCTCACAAAATTAAGCTTCTTCAATTACTCTCTCTCTCTCTCTAGAGTTTAGTTTACCAACTCAGTAATATATATATATATATATATACACACACACACACACAGTGCATTTGAGAAACGAACACGTTATTATAAGTATGAAAGATGAAGATTTCAATTTCAAATTCAAAAGGAAATTAAAATGTGTATATATAGATAGAAAGTACTTTTTCAGTTCAGTTCAGTTCAATTCATTATACGGGAATTAATGCCAGGGGTTTCATAATGCAAATTGCTCCTCCACGTGAGTGAGAGATGAATTAGAAAGAGCAGATAGATATTATCATTTATATTCCTCCTCAGTTTTCCACTGACACTGATCATCACATTTCCATAATACAATTCCACAGCTGAATCTTGCTTACAATGAAAGAGAGGTCTCTGACTGTGATTGTCACTGTCACTCTGAGTGTGGAGGTCCCATCCCAGGGCTCCATGTGGGAGTGGGAGCCTCACTGAAGATTCCAAAAACATACAATTACAAACATTCAAATAAGAATAATACCAAACAATTCCTAAAACACTTCTACAATGGAGAAAAAGATAAATATACTTTCATTTCCATGATTTCTTTCCAGAATTCAAAGTTCAAAAGTGTAATTATAAATCTGCAAAAATGATTACAATTTGAGGCAATAAGAGAGGGCAGCTGAAGGCAATATACAAGCAAAATTCCATGCTACAATCATGGCCTTACAATCAATTTCTAAAGTCTCTGAATATCATGATGGTAGAGTCATGTATCAGATATTTCATTGATCCCACCATGTCCAGAAACGAAAGCAGGCCTATCCTCAATCCCATAAGTAAATTTTAAAGCCCAAAAACGTCAATATATTGGCCCAATTAGTTTCTCTGGACAATCATTGAGGCCCACAAACGAAAATATCCAGGCCCACGCAAATAGCACTTCTAGACAATAAATGACGACTCCACGTGTTTACGAGTTAACGGTTTTATCACTTTCAGCCAGAAATCGACGGTTCAAAAGCGAATATGCTTTCTGGTGATTAGGGTTAGGTTAACTCAGGACCAATCCCGATATATTCAACATTCCCTATTAACTCGCCGCACTTTACTCTGACTCAAAATCTCAACTCAGCAATTGAGCATCAGGCATAACCAGTAAAGGAAAGGAAAATCGGATCAAAATGGAGCAAACATTCATCATGATAAAGCCCGATGGGGTCCAAAGAGGCCTGGTAAGTCTCTTGAGTCTTTGGGATATCCCTAGTTGATGAGAAATTAGTAATTTTTTGAAAATAAAATGAAACAAATTTGATAGACCAGATGGCGTTTTTGACGTGTTTCAGGTTGGTGAGATAATTGGCAGATTTGAAAAGAAAGGATTCACTTTAAAAGGTAATTCTGGAGAAGATGGCTATTTTGCAGTTTTAGTTTTCTAATTATTGTGCTTGTGGAGAATTAATATTTACAATAATTATGTTTATGGCCGACGTGAGAGTGATTAAATATTAAAGATTCCAAGTTTAGTCCCAGTTTTTTTTTTTTTTTTTGCATACGAATCCTATTTTTAATTTAAATTTAGTATGAGAGATGTATGGTTTGTCATCACTAATGCTTTATGAACAGTGGGTGACTGTGATTGACACTGCAGTTTGTTTGCCCTTGTGAGCACGAGAACAGAAAGAATTATGATTTGGTATGTATTATTATGAATATAGGTTTGAAGCTGATGACTGTGGAGCGCTCTTTTGCTGAGAAGCACTACGAGGACCTGTCTTCAAAGCCCTTCTTTGGCGGGCTTGTTGAGTACATCATCTCCGGCCCTGTTTGCGCAATGGTTTGGGAGGGTAAGAAAGTTGTTACCACTGGCCGCAAGATCATTGGGGCAACCAATCCTCTCGAATCTGCTCCTGGAACCATCCGTGGTGATTATGCCATTGATATTGGCAGGTAACTTTCTCATTAATGGCTGTTCTTTGATTGAGTTTCTATCAAGTAAGCAATTAGATAACATTATGATGTTGATAAATCACTCTGCAGGAATGTCATCCATGGAAGCGATTCAGTTGAGAGTGCAACCAAGGAAATTGCACTATGGTTTCCAGAAGGCCCTGTTAACTGGCAGAGCAGCGTTCACCATTGGGTCTATGAATGAATTAACTTCCGTTTAGCTGTCCTTGGCTGTTCATCTGCTTCCCTGTTAGTGAACCTTCTATCAAGTTTTAAGTTAAATCATGTTTGAACTTGGTTTTGTGGCTACTTTCATATCCAGTCGCACAACATTGCGGATTTAAGTTAATAAAGCTATTTAGTTGCCATAATGGTTGTCGTTGTTGGCTTAATAATTTGATTTTAAACTAGTAAACGTTTTAAGAAATCAAAAGTTGGTCGTAGCATGAAAGCAACCAATCACTTAAAAAACTAGACTCAACCATACAAACTACGTTACCTTCATTTCACGTACAGAAAACATGGAAACTTAAGAACCCTTTCCTGAAAAATCAGAAGGAAATAAAGGGATCACCATATCGTGCACAAAGAACAACTTAGTTTAAAAGCGCTACGAAATAAATGGGAGACAACCAAAAGGAACAGAATATGCCCAATGATTGCGTGCACATCTTGCTCCTGCAAGCCATTTTGTTAACCTTGGAACTGCTAGCTGCTATAGTATCGGCTAAGAAGGCTGTATGATGGTAACTCTTCCAACCGTGTTATGTCATCGATTAGAAGCTCCCTTTCCAGTTGTCGCCGTGTGGATTTCATAACCGTCTGCGAAGTATAAATATTTGAGCTTGGATCACTATATCAATTTTTAAATGTATACATATTGACAAACAGCCAAAATCTACATGAAATTTGCTGGTTGAAGGATACGTACATTGAAGTCCATGTATGATGCACGCATCTCAAGCCATTGATAATCCATTAGTTTGAATGTGATGCAATAGAGAAGGTCAAATGCTGATTCGTTTTCTGTCGGAACAGAAGCAGAAAAAGTTCTATTAGAAAAATATGAGACAGCTCTCCCACCTATTATCTTAGTTTAGTTCCAAGTGAGGAAAAAAATGTTCACAAATAGTCCTAGATTACCTGAAAGAAACCTCAAGAAAGTTGCTCCCACCATTGTTCGTGGTTTGACTGTGAAAATTTAACAGAAGTGAAACACTTACAGTACCACAATGATATGCATAGCACATTCAGACACCTATTCATCGAAACTGAAATAGCTAGAACTGTCAGCAGACACATTGCAACAGCTGTCACTAAAGGATCCTACCCTCACTTTCTGATTTTAATTTCAAAAAGCGATAGTTAGGATTAGATTCGAACCGTATTGATTCAAGCTCATTTGCCAACTCAATTCGAATGAGTTCGGTTTAAGCAAACTAGAACTCAAGCTCAAGTTTGAAAGTGTTTCACTCACCAAGCTCACAAGCTTAGATAAACTCAATTTGAATCAACAAAGCAATATTATTTTGATTAATACTGTTAAAGTTTACAAGGCAGAGATGTTAAAATAAGAGCAAAAGGGTGCGTTTTGAATACATCTCAAAACGCATTGTTTCATTAAACTTTGATTGAAAGTCAAAGAAGGAGAGGAGAGCTCACTGGTGAAGATATTTCTTCTCATTCTAAGGCTTGTGCTTTCTCTGATTAAAAGGGGATCTAAGACTGTGATTTGTTTTCTTCAATCCGGCGTGATTTCAACAACGGTAATGCGATGATCGAGGTAGTATTGACAAAACCATCTACAGTAAGTTTTGTTTAAGCTGTCGTTTTCAATTATTGAATGAACGGTGTAAATTTCTGTTAACAGCCTGGAGTTAGCTGCATTTTTTTTTGTATATAAATGATGATTATTGAAGTTATCAAAGCCATTCAATAAGATCTTGAGGTATTGTTCATGTTCTCACTGTGTTACTTATGTTGCTCATGTTTTGATGATAGAAGTTTGGTTTAGGTTTCTCTTAGTTAGATAAACAAGACATTCAGACTGTAGTTCTTGTAATTTGAAGTATTTTGTTGATTTCTGGAAAAGTGTTCTTGGTGTTTCTTGCCGCTTGTAGTATTGAATTAGGTTCTTGAAGATTTTCTGTTTTAGAATCAGAGCCAGGTGTTTTTGTGTTTTGGGGAAAGTGTTTTGACATCAAAATGATGTTGCTTTGGTCAATTTTGACTCAACTATTGTACCAAATCAAGCCTAATTTGATATTATAGTCGAACTCAAGTCAAACTCTAACTTGACAACCCTCAAATTGAGTCAAGCTCAAACTGGTTTAAAATGAGCATACCAAGCTCGAACTTTACTTTTTCAAGTCAAGTCAAACTCAGGCTGACCCAAACTTGAACATAACTCAGCTCAAATCCAATTCCAGCGGTAATTTGTTGTCCAAAGCACAAGAAATAGGCAGATTTGAACAGTAAATTGAAAAGGAAATACAAACCTGCTTCAAGATCAAGCATCTGAATGAGCATGAATGTAATGTTCACGCCAGCTACAGCAAATGGATATTCCCACACCGAGCGATCACCTTCCTGCTTCCGAAGAAGATCTTGGAAGGACTTCTGAAAAAATTAAAAATATGGTTGGTCACACCCACTCTATCACATGCATAATTTCTTGCATAAGGCTAATACCAACAATCACATTCAAAGCAGCGAAGAGCCATGCTACCCAACGCACCAATCGTTCTTCAATTCATAAACCATTTTGGACTAGCTGTTACATTCATTGTACAAGTTTTTTTTTGTTTTTTTCAAATATAACAGTTGAGAGGCAACATGGTTGCTCAAATACTTTCAACTATTTTCCACATTGTGAACAGCAAACTATTTCATTTTTCCCATTTAATTAATTGTCTTTGCTTCCTGCAAACCTTAATCTGCAAACATATTAAATCAATTTACCACAAAAATCAAATTTTAGAAGCAATCAGAGAAATTTTTCATCAGAAGTTTATATATTTCCCAACATAGAATTTTCTATGAAACCCAAGCATGAAAGATATTTGAAAGAAGAAAACTACATGGGGTGAGGAGAAGAGACAGTAAGAGATAAGAAATACCGGAAAATTCCTAGCAAAGAACAACAAATTCTCCAATGATATGAAACCACCACCCCTACAAGATAAATTCCAAATATGAAACAACAGAAAAGAAAGGAACTTATTGTAAAAGCAATAGAGAACGCAATAAAAGACCATGGAAAACTTCTTATCTACCTAAAATCTGTTGATGGATCCTTTCCTTGCCAACCCATTTCCTTCCACTGCTCAGATATTAAACCACGGAGTTCTTCTTCCGGAAAAGCAACATTCCACAAAGCCCTTAAAGCTTCCTACAGCAAAGCAACAGTACAACACAATGATGAGAAAAAGAGTCCTAATACTCCCACAAACTATCATTTAACTATATAAAAAAATTGTTTATGATGACACAGGGCAAAAAATGATGAAAAATGTGGAACACTGAAATGCATTGCGATATTTTCTAATAATCTTCAAATAAGTATTTTGCACCAAAATTTAGAGTCCATGGAATCTTAGGTATAAACTTACCTGGTGCTCAGGGATTGAACTATCATAGGCAACATCTATACGATTTTGCAGCCTTTGCAAGCATTCCTCCTGACAGCACCGAGGCCAAAATAAAAATATAATGTGTTATGTTTGACTACATAGACACTCAGACAGAAGAAGATAAGACTTAAAAAACATTAAAAATAAAAGTTGGCTTGCTTTTCTAGAGTTGACCAGACTTAAACTGCACAGAAAGTTGCAGAAACATGAGCAAAGACAAAAAGGAGACACAATACTACAATAAAAGTGAAATCCAGACAGTAAACCAAAGAAAATAGAAATTAGGAGAAACTTAGCACACCATAAATTTGTTTAAATAACTGTCACTTATAGGTTCAACCATCTAAAATTGCACCTCTTCATTTTTTTCCCTCCTAATCACTCTTTTTCTAAACCATATATAATAGAGACCAATCTGATCAGACTACTCAAAGCAAACCAAGGCCTTGATACTTCAAGAATGGCCACTAAAGGATATGCAGGATAGCCAATAATGGGCGCTAGGTAAATAAAGAACAATAATGCATACACAATAAAGACAGGAAAGAAAAAATATTTTCATTTCAATCTTGACACATTGAAAGAAATCACTAGCAAAAAATTAAGTTCCTTGTATCTATTTCATAAAAACTTTGTAAGTTAAGGAACCAGGGCAATAAAAAGACAAGAAAACGAATGTCAAACAATTAAACATATGAAGATAAAAGTTACCTGGGCAGGGGTTAGATCAAACGAAGAACGAGGGTCACTCTCTCTCCTTTGTGCACAAACACAAGAAAGACCTCGACCCAGCCATGCAGCTGATCCTGCCACAGCCTCAGCTGTAACAAACAAAGCCATCCAATTATGAAAACAAAGATTTTGAACCTTCCAATGCAAATACACAGTTGCACACACATTTCTAAATTTCAAGCATGTCCACCATGATCACCAAGCACATAAATCTAATACCACAATCATAATTCATCAGTAAACAGACAACTTAGGCAGGCATGGAATTAAAATTTATTCTTATGGTGTAATAAGTAATCACCACCAGTTTGATTTTAAAAAAAAAAAAATGCTGCGCGACTTTTTATTAGCAACAACAAAGTGATTTTCAAATTTATCCTTCTCTCTAAATGTACATACGAAGCTAATAGCAAGGTAAAACTCTAAAGTGAAAAACTGGAGACCAGTATTTACGACAAGCTCACCGACCACAACAAATTTGAATCTCCGTAAACATGCACTTAGCGAGAGTTCTTTGTAAAACTCAAATCAAAGCATACAAAAGTTACCTCCAGATCCAAATTGAGCAAGTCAAAAAACAAGCGCTAACTGTAGTGAGAAAATATAACAAGTTATCGACAAAAACGACGGAAATTTTGATATGCAACAGAAAATATCAACACCTGAAGTTGAATGACACGTATTGCCTCGGTCGAGACCTTGAGAAATCCTCCTTACAGCTACAAATGAACCTCCTCTGTCATCCATTTTTCCACGAAACTATTGTCTAATCACCATCTATGATTTCAAAAACCCCTAACAAGCTCCTCCACAACTGAAAATACGCAGCGAAAAAAATCTAATCAAATTGCATTCAAATTTCTCCAAACGGTAACAAAACCATTGGAAACGCAGTCTCCCTCCAACGAACCGGAAACGAAAATGTAGATACAAGCAACCAAATCCCGTGGAAACTGTATTGAAATCAATGAAAAATCTAGAAATTCAGAAAAAAGGAGAAACTCTACTTCTACTCTTCCCAACGAAAGAAGACGAGATGTATAAAGGCGTAGAAGTGTACGCTAATTTAATGGAGGAGTGTTTCTTGAAAGAATCTTGAGAGCAATTCGTAGAGAATCTTTGAAAGATAAAGGTAGTGTTTCAAGATCTACAACAAGAAGAAGTCCATGAGAAGTTACAGAGACAGCACATACTCTCGCACTCTTTCTCTTGTATTTCTGGATCAGTGGCATTTGGGTCGGGTGGGTGGGGTTTGGTTTTTTGGGATAAAATGTGGGACCGACTCTTTTTGAGAGAAAGAGAGAGAGAGGGAAAGGAGTACGTTGCCTTTTAATTGTTTAATTTAATTGTATAAAAGCCGCTGAGGGGGTTTTTTGTGTGGCAACGGATCCTGAAAATGAATTATGATGGCGGCGATGCATGTGCTTGCGGGAGAAAGTTCGCTTTAATGTTATTGGTTTGGACTTCCTAACTTTGGGGTATTTTTTTGGTAACCTCACACATTAATATTTTAATTTTTGTAACTCGTTGCTATGTTACATGGAGCCAGGCAGGCGTCAACAAGGGCTCAATTGATCTCCTTAAATTTTGATATGAGAAACTCTACTGGATTTGGATTAAATTAATTATATTAGATAAGATAAATTTTAAATTTAATGATCCATATTATAATTATTTAATCAAATAAATTAAAATTTTAATTTTAATATGTCACTAAAAAATTCATATTTTTTCACACATAATTTTTTCACTCAAATTATTTTATTGTTATTTTAGTAAAAAAACCTTTTACATTTCATTCTTGATTTTACTCTGGTTATTTTTAGAAATGAATTCAAATGCATTACTATTAACATAAAAGAAAATGAAAGATTATTAAAAAGAAATTTTCAAATCCAAACCTTTTTTGGTAGGGTTAAGTGTGATATCAAAGTTAACCCGTTGGACTGGACTGGAATTTAAGGGGTAATTAATTAAAATAGGCAAAAAATTTGCCGCTTATACGTTTTTAGGCCAGCTAACAAATGTTTTACCAAAATAAGCAAACCAATATTTTTTTACCTGTTTTACCCTTACGTTAAAAACCCTAGTAAAACATATTTTGAAAGTTTCTTTGCCGAAAACGGAAAAAAGGAGGCCGAAAGCAGCAATCTGAAAATACAGAGCAAAAATCACCGTCACCGGCGAATATTAGAGGAAAAATAGCCAAAATCTGTTCGAAGTGATAAAATATATCAACAATGGCTTCCGAGGTTAGCTACAGTTTATATTTATTTTATTTATTTGGTTGATGTAATCTCCATTGATCGGTTGAAAATAATTTATTGTGGATATTGCTTAATATTGGGATGTTATGTTATTGATTGAATGATTATGAGAATGTGCGTCGATTTACGGTGGATATAAGGGTAGTTATAATGCTTGAGACGGTGGCTAGGGTTTGCACAGTAAAACCTAGTATATTTTTTTTATATATTTGCGTTTGGAATGGTAATAGATGGCTGGAAGTATGGCCGTCGGAAGACGAACGCGACGGAAAGTTGCAGACGACGGAACCGCGCAAACCGCGCAAAGCGCGCAAACCGCGCAAACTGCGCAAAGCGCGCAAACCGCGCAAACCGCGCAAACGCAAAGCCGCGCAGACCGCGCAAACCGCGCAAACGCAAAGCCGCGCAGACCGCGCAACGCAAACTGCGCAAACCGCGCAAACCGCGCAAAATCGCGCAAAATACGTTCTGCACTGCGATTCACCTGTTTAAATTTAAATTTATTGAATCAAACTTATATCATTTCATTTCATTTTTGACGTGTTTTTTTCAGAAATTTCCTATTAATAATCAAGTTGGTGAGAGAAGATTTAATAATGCGCATGATTTTAGAGTTACTATTAATATTCGAAGTCATAAGGATACGGTACAACATATAAGAGCAAAATTAAATTTACAGCAGAAAATATTATTTAGACAATCATGTTTTGGGCATTTTTTGGATCTTGAAGTCCATGGATATAGTTCAACTTTATTACATAGTGTATTATTTCGACAAGTGAATAAGGAAGAGTTGGGAGAAGTATTTTGGTTTCGGTTAAATGGGATTGATTGTAGATTTAGTCCGATTGAGTTTGCTATGATTACTGGATTAAGGTTTAGTAAAGAATTAGATATGATTGATTACATAACTACAGATTCATTGAATTTTAAAAATAAATACTTTCGAAGTGATAAATCGGTGACTTATAAGGATTTAAGTAAAAGTTTCATGTCTAAGGTGTGGGGAAACAATGATGAAGATGCTGTCAAGATGGCTGCATTATATCTGATACATTATGGATTATTAGGAGCAGATAATCGAAAAGTAGTATCAGAACTTATATTACAATTAGTAGATGATTGGGATAGTTTCAATAAATATCCGTGGGGGACTATGGTTTGGACGTTGACTGCAGAATCAATGAGCCGAGCAATAGAGAAACGATATGAAGAAGTTATGAATGATCATCGGGCATACGATCCAAAAATTCCAGTGCAATGTTATGCATTAATGGGATTTACAGTTGCATTTCAGGTATCATTCGTTTTAAATATTATTTATATTATTTTTTCTGTTTTGATGCTTAAGTTATTTATTTTATAAATAAATATCCTTATATTTGGGTGCAGCTATGGATATATGAAACTCTCAATAACTTAGGGGGTTTCGTAGCTTGCAAATCTACAGATAGAATTCCTCGTATGTTGAGATGGAAGACACTTGAGAGACCAGGGTGGGATCTTGTTAACTGCCTATTCGAAACTTCTCAGGTATATTAATATATTTTTTATATTAAAAATTAAGTTAATTTGTTATATATAAAAAATTGATACATTTAGTAAAATATTTATTAGGATGTTGTCACTCCTGTCTTGATTCCATCTATTGAGGAAAAGCAATCTGATTGGTTCAAAGAAGTTATGGATTATATGGGGTACACAGAAGAATCTGATGATGATCGTATGCTTATTCAATCTAGTGATGCAATCCAATCTTCTCACCCTACACGTCAAAGTATATCTGTACATAGTCCAGCAAGGTCTGAATGGACTCCACCACCAGTTACTAGGTCAGAGCATCAATCCACACATCGAACATCAATGTCTCCTCGGCAAACTACAAGGAGATCCCTTGGTGTTACACATGCTGCATCCACATCTTCTACTGGATATGTTCGTATTGAGGAAATGTTACGTGGATTCATGGAAACAGTGGAAGAACGTTTTAGACACTTTGAAGAGCGACAAACATCAATTGAAACAAAAGTTTCTGATATGCAACGTATGTTTTATGCCACCCCCGGAGATGAGGTTAGTAAAAATGCCTAAATGATTTTTTTTATATTTAAAATGAGATGATGATAATTATAATCTTTTATAATAACACAGGATGAGTCAGCTGAGGTCATTTTTGAGGTAGCACAGGATGATGATGTTTGTCCACCTGATTATAATGAGGTAGCTACTGAGTGTAGACCTACGGAAACACCACTTCAACCTCGGTCGAATACCCGAAGGACATTACGTGGAAGAATTATCAAGAAGGGGCGGGCACTACTCAGCCCTTTTACTGATCCTATGAGACCACGCCGGCCACGAGAAGGGAACCAACAAATAAATATTAATTTTGACCAATGGTTTGATAATGCTGACAATAACGACACTGCTTTGACTTATTTGCATGGGCCTTGTAAGAAGCTTGACTGGTGGGACCACATTTGCACTGAAAACAATTGGTTAACGGATGAGGTGCTTAATTCAATATATTTTTATATTTATACGATTTTATTTCTGTAAAATAAAGTAATTATAATTTATGTTTTTGACATTTTTTCAGCATATGGATAATTACTTAGTGATGTTACGTCATTCATATCCCACTGACAATTGGACATGTGTTGACACGTTTTGGGATGGTTGGTTACCACGTATTTTACAAGATCGAGAAGTGGCTGATGTTGACGACTTTTAATGGCCTCGACTATTATTAGATCCTATCGAAGGGAGCTGTCCACAGCTTATACAACAGGAAAGGGATATGAGATACGTTGCATGGGCGAAAGTTGATAAAGTATTTAAAATGTTATATTTTAGAGTATTTAATTTTAATTAAGATTATGTTATGTTATTTACTAGATTTTTGTTATTGTTTTTGCAGGTGTACATTCCTATCAATTATGATTGTCAACATTGGGCATGTGGGGAAATTGATCTCAAAGCGTGGACTTTTACCGTATACGACTCTTCAACTAGCTTCATATCTTCTACGGATAAGTTCATTAATATGATGGCACGATATCAACATCTTCCGGCTATCATTAATGCCACTAGATACTGGGAGGTTAGGGGTGATAACCCTAACTTGGAGCCATTCACGTTGATGCGATGTACTGATGTTCCACAACAAGGCAAAGCCTCTGGTGATTGTGGCGTATTCACACTTTTGATGATAGAGTATTTAGCCACCGGTCGGAAATTTGACTATACATCCTCTGATAGTATTACTTTGCGTAGGATGATCGCGGCTAAGATTTTTGCTCATGGATGCACTTGTTGATATTGTTTCTTCGTTATGTAAATTTATAGATTTTTTTGATTGTATGTGTAAATAGTACATATATTTTTATTATTCTGTTATGTTGTTTAGCATGATAGTAATTTATTGATGTTTCATATTATTCATGCTTTGCGAAAGAGTTACGTTGGATTGATTTTGAAGTGCTATTGAAGTGCATTTTCGGTTGAATTGGATGGATTGTGTGGATTGATTTTGAAGTGATTTTTGGTTAGATTGGTTGGATTGTGTGTATTGATTTTGAAGTGTATTTTTTGTTAGATTGGTTGGATTGGTTAGATTGATATTGAAGTGCAATTTTGGTTCGATTGGTTGGATTGTGTGGATTGATTTTGAAGTGCATTTTTGGTTAGATTGGTTGGATTTGTTAGATTGCTATTGAAGTGAATTTGTTGGTTGGATTGGTTAGATTGAGTTGAGTGATTTTAAAGTGTCTTTTTTGTTGGTTTGGTTAGATTGATTGGATTGATTTTAATGTGGCTTTTTGGTTGAAATGATTGGATTAAAAGTGTATTTTTTTGAATAAAATGTTAACAGGAGGAAGAAGATTTGGATAATGGTAATAATATAAGGGAGATTCTGTCAAAATTTTTTAAAAATTTAACCATTCACTTAATAATTTTAAAATTTTAAAATGGGATGTTGAAAGGTAGATTGTACTTTTTTAATTAAATGGAGTCCACAGTGCTATATATTCTTACAAAGTAAATGTTGTATCCCAGATAGGAATGTCTTTTCACTAGCATCATCAAGGATACTGAATAATTCTTGGGAAGATATAGGAAAGCTGGAAGGCCTAGCTTGAACAATATCCTACAAATATTCCAGGTATGTGGCATCCAAACAATGAGAATAAGTTATGGTGGGTCAAACAAATGGAAATACTAATAGATGCACTAAGTGGCAAAGACCAAATTGGAAAAAATTATATGCCAATATGCGTCATAATACTACCATATCTTAAATGCCCACGTTCAAAGAACATCCTAATGGAAATACTAATAGATGCAGCTGAATACAACCAAGACAAGTATAATTAAATTGTGCCAACTATAGAATTCTATAACAAAGTCATCAAACTCTTATAACAAAAGAAATCAAACTCAAAAAAGATTTTCAAAAACACCTAGTATATCTTCCCTTGGATACAAACAAAGTAAATGTTGCAAAAAATATCATTACACAACAATACAAAATAAAAACAAATCTATTGATACATCCAAACAGAAAAAATAATTTCCCTTAGTTCCCATTATCCTCAAATTGCGCTGTAGTGCCCAGTTTCCTCAAATTGCACATCCTAAACATCTGCAACAAAATAATATAAAATAAAATATTATAGACCCAAAAAAATAAAACAAAAAACCTGAAATGCAAATGTAATATATAGTAATTTGATACCTGGATGTACGCAATTATAAAGGGTTCGCACAAGTAAGTCTAGTATGCCCACGCTCGCGACACCGACTACAAACAGGTTGACGTACTTCCTCCCCCTGCGATGGTCTCCTTCTTTGTTCTGACGGTCGGCCTGAACGACGATTCTGTATTAGAGGTGGCTGGATCTCGGGAAGATTCTCCGGACGTAACCATTCAGAAGGATCTCCTAGTGGTTCAACACTCTCTCGATATACTGCTTGCCAATATTTGGTTGAATAGTATTTACTAACCCATTGATAACAATCCGAAAGATTCTGAAACCTAGCCACGGCTACAACGTGTGTACACGGAATATGTGACAATTGAAATTTCTTACAGCTACACTCCTGCGCACATAGATCCACTATAGCGATCGATTGGGCCACACCGTGGACTTCATATCGGTGCATACTTATTGGTTTGACAACCATGTTAGCTGATTTTAGGATATGACCTGCTATTTTCTCCTCAGCCCACGGAGTGAGTTTATTAGTAGAAGCCTCTGCATGATTATAAAAATATATATTATAAATGTATATTCAAACATCATACCCAAAAATGATAAAATAAAAAATCTATAAACAAACCTGACATAGTGCGCCGAGAGTAAAACCATTTCTGAATGGTAGAACGCAAAAACTCAAGTAGCATCATAACCGGTAATTTTCGTGCGTGTCGTGCTAAGGCATTAAACGACTCAGCAATATTTGTTGTCATTATATTATATCGAATACCTGGGAAATAAGCACGGGCCCAACGTCCATAGTCTATACCCTGTAAATATGCACCTGCTGAAGGATTTTCTTCATTAATCATTCGCATTGCACCCTCAAAATCTGGTAATCGATAAGCTTTCGCTGCTCGCCAAAACAACCCATCTATATGCTTTGTCTGTTTATACTTGCTTCGCATATTACCTTTTATATGGTGGTTACACCAACCGTGGTGTGCATTTGGGAATACTTCTCGCACGGAGTGAATGATAGCATGATGTCTATCTGAAATGATGGCCAAATCTGGAATATCACCTATACACCCATGTAACGCTCTCAAAAAAGGGGTCCAAGTCATTGTTTCTTCCTTTCCCCCTACACCAAAAGCCAAAGGATAAATTTGGTTGTTTCCATCTTTACCCACAGCAACAAACAGTGTACCCCAATAACGTCCTTTTAAAAAGGATCCATCAATACAAATAACAGGACGACAATATTCTCGAAATGCTCTAATTGAGCAACCTAAGGCCATAAAGACAAAACGAAACCGATTATCCATATCAGTGTCAATGTGTGTAATGGTGCCAGGGTTTTTTTGTTCCAAATTGTAACAATATACAGGTAATTGTCTGAACGACTCTTCAGGAGAACCTCTAATCTCATTCAACGCCCAATTCTTAGCACGCCAAGCTTGAGTATAGGAGATATCTATTTTGTATCTATCTGCCACATCCGTTATAATGTCTTTTGGCCTATAGATTCGATTAGAAGCAGTAAACACAGATTGCAATATTTTTCCAAGTGTCCGTTTACCTGCTTGTCTGTGGTGAGGCATTATCACATCCCGAGGACATGTGTGAGCTTCTAACTTTCGTAATACAAAAACATCTGTGTTATGTAATTTAACTCCCCTTGCCTTCCATTTACATTGAGCATGTGCACATTTGATATCCCATCTTTTTTTGTTCGAACTAGTCACCTTGATCTGATAGCCTTTTTCTAAGGCATCCCTATACATCGTATCTATCAACACCTGTTTAGATGTGAACTGATCATTTACTTTGATTCTCCCATCTCGTGGTGGAACTGAATGTAATACAATACCTTCATTTTCTATATCCCTGTAAGGATCTGGAACACCGAAAAAAGGATTTGTAACTTCTACGTTCAAAGGAATAGGTTGGTCATGCATTGTTGAAGTGTTATGAAATAAACTTTCCTCACCTAATCTACTTGGACCAACTCCTGCTTCATGTCCACTCCCATTATGACCTCTGTTTTCATCATTATCATCATCGGCATCACCATATTCCTCATCACCACCATTATCATTATCACTTCCATTATCCCTGAAATCATCACCCCTATTATCCCAATCAGTATAACCACCATATTCTTCCTCATCTGGTTGAAAATTTTCTCTCAGAATAGTATCCATCTCATCACATCTATCTGTTGTACCCCGTAAAGGGCGTTGCTGCCTTCTTATTTCATCATGTATCATAACCTCAACCCCATCACCCTCAGGCATACCCTCTGGCTGTGTCTCAGAATATATATTATCCACAGAGTTTATTGCATCATCCATAGGTTCAGTTCGCTGTTGTTGCATATTAGTTATACCTTCTGTAGGCCTTGTAAACACTGTAAGAAATAACGGATCCCTTTTATGTGTCTTTGATAATCTCATCATAATCCGTATATCAAAATCATCCTTCAACAAATATGGTAAATCACTGTAAGTGGTCAGATTTTGCATGTAAATTTTTACACTATTGCAACTTTGATTAATGGCTAAACGAGAGCATACTGCTTCAACAAATCCATCAAACTTTATTTTTTTACTAACTGATACAAATGTTTGAACTCCACCAACATATTTCAAACTATTATCACCTCGGTTAACCCAATGTCCACCGTATCCAAGCAAATATATTAGATGACCCATATTTCTGCACAAAGAAATTGTAAAAGAGATGAGCAGACATGCAAAACGCAAAACGGAAAGGAAAAAACGCAAATCACGCAAGACGCAAACCGCGCAAACTCAAACCGCGCATATCGCGCAAACCGCGCAAACGCAAACCGCGCAAACCGCGCAAACCGCGCATATCGCGCAAACCGCGCAAACGCAAACCGCGCAACGCAAACCGCCGCAAAACGCATACCACGCAATTAACCAGAAATGTACTGCGATTTCCATTTTTACTTAGATCTGGCTAATAAAACTATAGATTCTATAAATCTGAATATTTATAAAAAGATTTAAGCAGTTTAGAGTTACTGATTACAGTTTTAAACTTTTTATATTTGAGTTTTACAGTTTTCTGGATACAGATATTATTTATGTAAAAAAAAAACGAAAGAAACTTACTTGATATATGATAATGATGAATGCTAGAGAGAAAACACATAAAAATTTGTTGTCGTTGAAGTGTTGATAGAAGAATAACGTTCAGAGAGGAGACGATGGTGAAATAAGATGAAAGCTGCGCAAATTGATTAGTTATGTGAAATGAGAAAAGGGTAAAACAGGTAAAAAAATATTGGTTTGCTTATTTTGGTAAAACATTTGTTAGTTGGCCTAAAAACGTATAAGCGGTAAATTTTTTGCCTATTTTAATTAATTTCCCGGAATTTAAGTGTTATATATAAAGAATGCCAAACAAACTCCCAAAAAAAACTTGCGTGGGTGCACAAGTTACGAAGTGAATTTATAGTGTAATATTCGAGAAGCCCTTTAATCACATTGAATAAAAGTGGTGATGGATAACAAGAAGAGTGAGGGGTGGAGGTGGGATGGCAGCGAAGCCCGCCCAAATATGGACTTGGTTAAAGTAGGATTTGCATTTATTATAGTTACTTTAAATTGAATTTGAGTTGAGCCGGATGAAAACATGGTTGAAAATAAATTGTATTAAAAGTAAAATAAATAATATTATTAAATAAATAAATAAATAATATTATTAGAATAGGAAGAGAATTATGTTAAATTCTAATTGCTCTGATAATTTGAAATTTTAACTAAAATTTAATTCAAATTATTAATTTTAACTGGGTTGACTTTGTTCAAGTCCGTAGGATAGGACAATGACAAAATGAAATTAAAGCTTATTCTGATAAATAACATGCCATCTTTTTAAAAGCAAAACTAGGAAAGCTGTTTGGCATGCCATTGCCATCACTTTTTTGAAGAAGCAGGAAAGTAATTGTTTGGTAAAAGAAAGGAAAAAGATTGAACGATATTGTTAGGTAAAGCAATAGCAATGTATGATTTTATTTCTTTCCAACTAAGCACTCCACTGTGATGGTATAGATTTCGGGTGGGTGGGTGGACAGATTGCTTCTAGACAAAAACATCACGTTCGTTATGACCATGCCACAAGTAACTTCATTGAGATCAATTCTCTATGCCGATTTGTGTGAGTGAATTGTTAACTCTTCCATGCATAAAGCTATTAGTCCATCAAAAAAAAATGGTTTATGAAAATCAACGTTATATTCAAAACCAAATTAATTCAGTATCTAATTTGATTGATTGAAGTTAAGTTCAAACAAAAGTTTGAGTTCACCTCAAGTTAAATTTAAATTTCCTTTCAATGATAATGTTTTTCATACATATAATCTTTTGATTACATTTTTTATTATATTGAATTAATCATTATGAATTCATTATATTTGAGTTTGATTCAGTTCAAATTCAACCTTTATAAAAATATATTATATATGATTTAATTATTTAATTTGATATATAATTTTCATATTTAAATTTAAATTACTTTTTAATTGATCTTAAATTTGATCATACTCAGATCAACTCATATGAAAACAAGCCCTAATTTTAATCATAGAGGGAAGGAAAGATAAATATTATAAGGAAATCAAATCTCACAATGGTATTTTGAGGTGGGTTCGGTTATCAAGTATTAAATTGTTATTGGAACTTGATCATTTTCATATACTTTTGGGTTATGGCTAAAGCGGAGCATTGGTTAAAGTATATCAGAGAGTCAAATATGGATGTACCTACCCAGAATGTCATGTTTATGCCTCTCTACAAACGTATATTTCTATAACGTGGCAACGTGGAACTCTATTTCATCAAGACTTTGGTCCGATCATGAATCCATGAATCTAATCATTTTCAAATCTTAATACATTTATTTATAGATCTTTAATAAAGGTGCATTCAATCTGTTACTAAACATTGGTTAGAGTTTGATCAGAATTAAAATATCTAATTTGAATTCAAGTTAAAGTTCAAATTCGCTTGAACAAGTAATATGTTTGCTAAAAAAAATATAATCCTTTTCAAATCTTAATACATTTATTTATAGATCTTTAATAGAGGTGCATTCAATCTGTTACTAAACATTGGTTAGAGTTTGATCAGAATTAAAAAATCTAATTCAAATTCAAGTTAAAGTTCAAACTCGTTTGAATGAGTAATATTTTTGCTAAAAAAACTATCAAAGATGATGAAAAAATAATAAAAGTTGTCATAAAAATTAAATCTATCAAAGAATTTTCAATGACTCACTAAATTGAAACCGAATAGACTTGAACACATAAACTCAGTTCGAATTTAATTTTATGCAAATTAAACACCAAATCAATTCAGTTTGGATTCAAACCTAATTTTTAATTATTTATGTACAATTATTAAATTTTGAATAATAATGCAATCTAGGATATGAAAGTGGAAGGGAAGATGAAATGTTAAGTGGGTGATTTGGCATGGCCTTGGACAAGAAATGAAAGGTGTTTCGCTTTTTAGGAAACATCCACATTCAAAGAAAGAGAACGGGATTCGAATCTTTACCAAAAACTTTGTTTAGATTTTGCTCCATGAGTTGAAGTTAGGTGGGCTTTCTTCGTTGTAGACCAAACATTTGTAGGTCATGAAAAAAAGGCTTTTGTGTAATTGTGGCTCACAGTGTAGAGTATGACTCAAGTTGATCGGACTCAGATAGCTGGTTTGGCTTCAATTATTTCTTTAGGTTGAGATTGATGTCTTATTAGTTTTGTCACGCAGGAGATTGCTTCTTCTCATTGAGTGATTGTTCTAGTTGTGAATGATTTTTTTTTTTATGATTCATGTTCTTTTCCAATTATTTCTTTTTTTTTATTTTTTAAATAATTAATCATAAAGTTTCATAAATACAATAAAAATTTTAATACCTCATCAATTTCATTTATCTATCTTTTTAAAAGGAAAATGACTATTTCCTACCCAACTTTTGATACGTTCTTAAAATGCTATCCACGGTAGATGGAAATCCACTTTTCCCACCCATGACCAAACTGTCGTCCAATTTTTCAGTTGTCATTTTACTTTTAAAACCTTAAAACTTCAAAATTTTACCGTTTCCCCCCTCCAGGTTTTAAAAATTAATAACTAAGCCATCCTCAAAGTTTGAAAAATTTAGATTTCACCCCTAGGGTTTGCTTCCTTCTCTGGCCACCACCGACGGCCTACTCATTCGACCGATCTCTCATCTCCGACTACAAAGGACGACGAAAGACGACCCTTCATAGCCTAGATCTGGACGACGAAGCGTCGTCCAGATATGGAAAAACAGACGAAGGACGACGCTTTATCGTCCTTCGTAGTCGCGTCTAGATGATGCGACGAGCGACGAAGGACAGCGAAGCATCGTCCTTCATCGTCTGGGTGGAGCCTCTTCGTAACACGGTGGTGCGACGTCTCTTCATCGCATCGTGTGACGAAGAGATCTCCATCTCTTCGTCGCACCGTATGACAAGGAGATGAAGATCTCTTTATCGCACTACCGTCGTTGCACTAGGAGAAGGAGGAGACTAGTGATGACGTCGGAGACGATGTCAGGAGATGAAGTTGAAGAATGAGGGTGAAACTGCTAGTTTTGAAAGTTATGGGGGGGTGGCTGCATTTTGAAAATTATGGAAACCCTAGGTTTGGGGGTGAAAATGTTAGTTTTCAAAGTTTAAAAACTTTAGGTAAGGTGAAATGTTAGTTTCTAAAACTTAAGGGGGGTGAAGGTAAAACCCTCACGTCAATTTTGGGACGAATTTGACAAATTAAATTGAGGGGCATTTTTATCATTTCATCTAATAAGGGTAAAATGGATATTTTACTTTTATGTAAACAAATATCATCCATATTAACGGCTTATGGGTGGGAAAAGTAGATTTTCATCTGCCGTAGGTGACATTTTAAAAACGCATCAAAAGTTGGGTGGGAAATAGTCCTTCTCCCCTTTTTAAAACATATAGTGAATGGGTTAAACAATTTTGAACAGAGTAGTGGTAAGCTTGCCCACCTTACAAACCACCCAAGGTTTGATGTTCTGTCAAATATCCACTATTTAACTATGAAAACACCAAACACCCACCTATGAACAGTTAAAATTAACGGTGATAAAGATAAAATTGTCATTTTCTCTATAATATTAAAAAATAAACTAAAATATAATCTATTTTTACCTCCCTAAACTTTGAAAACTAAAATTTTTCCCCAGCCTAAGTTTTAAAAAATGGTAGTTTCACCCTAGGGTTTCGTTTTAAAATCTCCGGCGACATCTCTGGCTCCATTGCTGACGACCTCTCTCCTCCAAAATATCCTCTCCTTCTGGCGATCTCTTTCCCTCTATTTGGACGTCTGATCGACGTCGGAGAAACCTTGGGAGACAAATAACTTTGTCAGGGAAGACGAAGAGTCTTCCCAGAGGTCTTCTTCTGGGAAGACGATCATCTTCCCAAATGAAGACGAAGAACTTCATCCCCCAAGGCGTCTCTGATGCTGATCAGGTATCCAAATGGGAGGAAAGAGATCACCGAAAGGAGAGAATGCTTTGAGAGAGAGAGGTCATCGGCAATGGAGCCAGAGATGTCGTCGGAGATTTCAAAACTAAACTCTAAGGTGAAACTACTATTTTTTAAAACTTAGATTGGGGGAAAATTTTAGTTTTTAAAGTTTATGAGGGTAAAAAGAGATAAAATTTTCAGGCGTTAGGGTTCTATTAAATTTAACTAGTCATAGGTGGGTATTTGATATTTCCATAATTAAAAGGTAAATATTTGAGAAAATATCAAACCTTGCGTGGGACATAGTCCTTTGGCACAAGTAAATAACCCAAAACCAGCCCACTTTCTAGGCTGGCTTCTGCTGTAGCAGGTTTGGCCAGGACCATCTAGACCAACTCGTTTGTTTTGACTGAGTTGAGGATTCCCAGGGGAAACAAAACTAAATCACATATTTATCTTATATCATGACTTGTTGTTACAGACAGTAATTTTGGTTCAAATTTAAAAATTTACTCATAACAGAAAAGAAATTTTCCAATGAAAGTAAAAAAGAGATAGAGATTAAAAAAAGGGAAATTAAAATAATTGCCCCAAAGATTAAGGGCAAAAACGAAATTACCCCTAAATTTTAACACTAAACGAAAATGCCCCAAAATTGCGAAGAGACGAAAATGCCCCTCCACTCAAAATCGTCCAAAACCACACGCACAACAGCCAAACACACGAAACTGAAAATTTTGAATACACGATTCGCGCACTCGGCAACTCCGATTTCATCCGACGATTTTTTCGACGTTTTCCGGCAACGACGATGGACAAAAAGGTTAGTGAAAGAACCCTTGTCATCTCTTTATGCATTTCGTTTCACAATTTGAGCGATTTGATGTGGAATTTTGGTGTTTTGCGTTAGGGTTTACGGTTTGAAATTTTCGAAGAAAACGCTTGATTTCTTGCTGATTTTGATGAATTTTGTTAGGGCTTTTATGTTAGATTAGGTGTAGAGTTGATTGTTGTTGAAATAGAGTTTGAAAAACGAAGTTTGGAAGGTGAAATGTGGCCACACGAATTCGGCAGTCACCACGCGAATGGCGCAGTGACCACACAAATTCGTGTGGTTAGAATTCGTATGGACGGGGAGGTGTTTTGAACTTTTCAAACTTCGTGGACTACACGTGTTCGTGTGGTTGGGGGTGAAAATGTGCGTTTTCATCGTGTGGTGGGGCATAAAATAAATTGGAAAACTTTGTGGGCTGGCAAAATCGCAGTCAACCCCCCGAATTCGTGCGGTTGACGCGCGAATTCGCGTGGTGGGGCAAATTGCGATTTTCCAGAGTTATCCAACATGCGTTTCCTCTTGTTGGAATCAGGGGGCAGAATGTAATTCTATTAAAATTTACGGCTTTTTTGATATTTTTCATATGGGATCAAATGAAATTTAACCATCTTAAGGTTTTTTGACGTGTAGAATTCGAATTTGATATCTGTTTTTTCGAATAAGGCCTCTATATATAGAATTGAATAATTTATTCTCTAAAATTTATAAAAATTTAATATAATTGTAATTTAATTTTCATACAGGGAGCTGTACAAAAGAGAAAAAGAGACGAAAGCAGAGATGAACTGCGATTCCCTCTCGAAAAGCACTTCAAAGCTCAAGTTACTACACGTGGATATAGAGATGTTGGAGCCGTGATAAAAAAATTATTAACAGAGAGACAATTACAAATGTTTTGACGTACATGTTTCGGACACTTCCTAGAGTTGAAGGATAGTCGATTTAGTGGGGTCCTAATACATTCTTTCATCCTTCGAGCAGTAAATAAGGTGACTTCAGGAGAGGAGTTATGGTTTCGGGTTAATGACGTGGATGTCAGATTCAGTGCATATGAGTTTGCTATTATGACGAGCCTTTGATTCAGTCATTTGGTAGATATCGGCATCTACATTCCATCGAAGGCCACAGATCGGATCCTCCAGACATATTTTCACGGGTGTAAATCAGTTACATATGTTGATCTGAGTCGTGTTTTCCAGCAGAGACCGTGGGGGGAGAATGACACTGATGCAGTTAAGTTAGCATTGTTGTTTTATCTTCACATGGGGTTGTTAGGGAGTGACTTGAGAAAATCAATTTCCCAGAAGATATTACAATTAGCTGATCATTTGGATGGGTTTAATGCATACCCGTGGGGAGTACGAGTGTGGCAGATGACATATCGCTCTATATGCGATAACATCTCCCGAATTTTTATTGATTCCGGTCCGAAAAAGAAAAAGGAAAATCAGCTTAAGCAGTATGGCATTATGGGATTTCCATTAGCGTTTCAGGTAATTATGATATTTATTAATTCAAACAAAAAATGAATATTTAAAATAAAATTAGTTTAATATGATTGTAAATATATACAATAATCGATTTATATTGATATTGCAGTTTTAGATTTACGAGATGCTGAACTCGTTATTTTGATGGGTAGACGAGTCGCCGTATGTTAGAGCTGCCCGGATGTTGAGATGGCACACGAAGGACATTCCGGGATGGGATTCTATCTCAGCTATCTTCACTGGAGATCCAGTAAGTACTAATTTATTAAATATTAACATATACTCTAGATATGACAATAATGAATACTGAAAATAAATATCTTGTAGGATGATGTCAATTTTCCATTAGATTTGTCTCTTGTTGAGAGAGATACGCAGTGGTATGAGGATATCGTCCGATATACAAGGATGTCGGATAGTAGATCTTCTTCAGCGTCAGGAGATGCACCATCGAGTCCTCATGACTTTAGTTCTCCGATCGTTGCTCCTCCTCTTGTTGATGCTTCTGTTCAGCCCCCTCCCACGTGCCCGATTAGCGACCCTATCAAGGAGCTTATATCACCGGGTCCCGGGCCTAGGCCCTCTACCACTGAGCACATATCACCGGATCCCGTGCCTATGCCCCCTACCACTGAGCAGATATCAGATGATCCTCCTACCACTGGATCAGATTTCTTCATTCATCACTTTGATGCTGCATTGGCTCGATGGGGAAATCTTATCTTAGATCGACTTACTAGATTAGAGGCTAGGATAGAGGATAGGTTTAGGGTCATTGAGGGTAGGATGACTCTTATGGAGGATAGATTGAGTCGTATAGTGGATACGACGACTTGTACGGAGGTCGGACACTCTTATCACCACACAGATACTGTCGGACAGGTAAAAAAGTTAATATTTTATAAGATATTTCATCTATTTATATACGCAATCATATGTAATCTTATAATAATTGTAAATTATATTACAGCCTTCTCGGGACGATGGTTACAGACTATCGACAGGGGCTTTTACGTTCCCGTCTCCACCTGTTATCGATGTGAGTGTTAACTGCTTATAGTTTTTTAAGAATATTACTTTTAAAATAAATTTTAATATATTAAAATTATTACAGCGTCGGTTATTTGATGAGAGACCATCCCGAGAAGATATGATATTGACTGTTGATATTAGCGATTATATATCATCGCATGAGGTTTTCTCAATGGCACCTCATACGATGGTTCAGGTAATTAGAACGTCATTTTGAAATAAATGTTATATCTGAATTATTTGATTATACATTTATTAATCCCGTTAAATATAACTTTTCGATTAATTAATATTAATTGCTAATACTGATACAGGATGTTGGCGACGATGGATCACTCCACATGCGGTCTTCTCCGTCGACACCTTCTGTGATTATTCCGGTTAGTCAAACATAGATATACAATATTATATCTCATTTACATATCTGTAATTTGATTTTTTCTAAACTTGTTAATATCGTCCTTTGTGACAGCGACCTGACGTTTTTGTGGCTGCGTCGATTACGGATCCCATTGTGACGTCTGTTTCGACATTAGAGGTACGTACATTGTATAATGAATACTTTGTTATTTTTTTCTTAATAGTTTGATTTACTAATATTAAATGTTAATATTGTCATAGGATATTACTAATGTCGATCGGTCACCACATGCAGATGCTTCGATTACGGATTAGGAGGAGGTTGAGGTGAAGTGCCAGAAATTTCTTTTATCATATGTTACATTTGTTAATTTCAACAGTTGTTTAACCTTTCTATCCTGTTACAATAGGATCTTCGTTTGATCTATCTCAACACTCCAAGCAAAGAAAAACAGGTGATCGATATTGTTTTCCAGGATGATGAGATCACTGATGATGTTGTTGAGATCACTGCACACGAGGACCAGGAGTAAGTAATTGAATTTTCAATAAGTTTAATAACTTATTTTCATTGAAATAATTTATCATTCTATTTAGTCGATTCATGTATTTGAATATAGTCGGTCTCGAAAGAAAATATATTCGATATACCTTCACTTGCGGATTCTCCAACTATGAAACACAATATTTTTTAATCGAAAATGAGAACGAGATGTATAACTTAAAGGTGTTTCTTCCATTATTACAACAAGTCATTTTCTTTTTTATTTAATTTTACATAAATAATATCAAAATTTATTAAATATTGAGAATATTTGCAAGGTATATATATATATAAAAAATGTTGTCAACTTTCAATATATAGCCTTTATTAGGGTTGAATATGCATGTGATTCGATATAAGGAATTGTGAAGCGTAATCGAAGGATCTTTGTAGACTCAAAATAAAAAAATCAATATAAAAAGATAATATTCGCAGTAACAATCACAAATATTAGGTTTACAGAAACAGTTACAAATACAACATTTATATTAAAATTAACATCCATGAATATTAGAGTTACAAAAACAAGTGAAAAAATAACATTTATATTAAAATTAACAAGTACAAATAACAAGTGCATTTATTTCCCATTTTTCTTCTTTCTTCCTGAACTTGATGGTACAGAACTAAGTACTGGAATAGGGCTTCTGCAGTTTTGTCTTGTATGTCTAGGTTGATGACATCGACTACAGATAAGTTGTTCAACAATCTCTCCTTGAGAAGGCCGTCTGTTTTTATTTGCTAGACGTCCTGCACGACGACGATGCACATATGGTGGGTGGATAACAGTTGCCTCCTCCGGATGAAGCCACTCTGACTGATCTCCCAATGGATTGACTGCGTCTGCATAAACTGTTCGATAAAAAGTTGTGTTGTAGTATGAATGCACCCATTGAAGGCAAGTTATAAGCTTCATATATCTGGCTACAACAATAACGTGCATGCAAGGAATCTTTGATAATTGCAATTTTCTACAAGTACATGTATGCTCCGTCAGGTCTACCAGGGCATCATATTGGCATTGGCCACTACCAAGAACCTAATATCGCTCAGTTGTTATAGGACGCACTTCTAAGTTTGAAGACTTCCGTACACGTTTTACGATCTTATCTTCAACCCAAGGTGTGACTGGACTGGTACAAGCATCTGTAAATCATATAAATATAAATTCATCTGGTTAGTAACCAAATATAAGTTTGGTAACACACATTTATAACATAGTATAACAGTGAATATGAACTTACTAGCATGATTTCTTCTTTCATAAAACCATCGCTGCAATGTACCTCTAATGAACTCGATCAGCATAGTAATAGGTAAACCTCGAGCGTGTTTGACCAAGGTATTAAACGACTCAGCAATATTGGTAGTCATTACATTGTACCTATGACCTAGAAAATATGCTCGTGCCCATCGATCAAAACCCACTTCATGCAGGTATGCAGTTGCCTCAGGGTGCAAACGGGACAGTGACTTCATGACCTGTTGGAATTCAAATTCAGTGTACGCCTTGGCTGTTTTCCAGTACATCCATGCGACTTTAGCATTCTTTTTGTACTTGGACCGCATGTTACAATGGAGATGGTGACAACAATAACCGTGATGCACACTAGGGAAAACTTCAGCCAATGCAGAAAATATGCTGACATGTCGATCTGAAATGATGGCCATGTGTCATGATCTTCCCTGGGACCAATCCCAAAAGCAAGTGGATATATTTGATTATTCTCATCTAATGCGACAGCAATAAATAGTTGACCCAGATATCGACCCTTCAAGAAAGCAGCATCAATACAAATAACCGGTCGAATATGTTGCTGAAATGCACGGATACTACAACCGAATGCCATGTAAAAGTATTTAAATCGATCCTCCTCATCCGTTAGTATATGTGTCACCGTCCCCGGATTGCAACGCTCTAAATTGAGGCAATACTCTGGCAGGAACATAAACGACTCTTCTGGTGTGCCCCTCAATGATTGAAACGCCAAATTTCTCGCCCGCCATGCTTGTGCGTATGATATATCAATTTTATATCGATCGGCGATATCAGCAATGATCTCCTTCGATCGATAAATACGATCAACTAAAATGAATTTGGTCCTCAAAATTTGCCCCAAAGCTCGAGCACCTGCTTGCCTATGATGAGGTAATATTTGATTTCTGCAACATGTGTGACAGCTATCCATACGACGTAATTCAAAGCTATCAGTTTCTCCCACCCTAACTGCCTGTGCACCCCATTTACATTCTTTGTTGCGACATTTAAGAACCCATCTAAGCGTGCCTAATTTTTGCACAAAAAATTGATATCCCCTACGAAGCGCGTCTTGAGTTATCACATCAATGACATGTTGTTTACTAGGAAATAATATACCAACTTTTGGAGAATCAGTATCGGTCGATGCTTTAGAGTTTCTAGATGTAGATGGTTGATCAGGAAAAGGTGGTAACCAATGAAATGCATCAGTAAGAACATTCCCACCAGCAGGATTTATTTCTGGAAAATAACTTGTACCTCCAATATCGTTATTACCATAAGTCTTCTCTTCAATCTCTGGTTCTTCGATTGGAATATTTTGTTCAACCTTTCCATTAAATTCACTCCAGTCTGGAAAAGTTGCTTCGTTCCCATGAAGGAATTCTTCTGCGCGATACAATGCATCAACGTTAACTTCATTTATATGTGCAAAATCTTCCTCTAAGAATTCTTGTTTCAGATTGATCTCGATATTTTGAATCTCTTCTACACCAATAGTTTGATTTTCTAGATAACTGCTGGACTCCCCACCTTGAAAATCTTCATGTGCTTGTTGAGTCTCATAACTATCATCAGTAACTGTACTTATAACAAAAACTGGAACACATTCTTTGAAAAGGTTAGATAGACCGTTAAGAACCTCAACATCCTCATCATTCGAAATTTCTATCGGAGCACCGTCGTCGAGATGCCTCGGTTTCATACTCAACTGAATGTTAAATATCCGTCGATCTATATTACACTTGTCGCTCACTATTTCGATTAATTCTTCGAATGATGTGTGTTCTGGAATTTTAATCAATTTCCTATTACCTTCAACATATTTTATAACATTATCACCCTTTTCTATCCAATTTCCCCCATATCTAATTGAAGCATATCCAGCCATTTAGATTAATCCTACAATAAAATATATAATCAACATAAATAATACGACTGAAAATAATATTTACAGATAATTATTACATAATTATACTTATTCCATAATTCAATTATATATTGTGACTACTTAAATATATCATGTTTTGGTATTACCCTTTAAAAAATAATAATTTAGTTTAAAAGGGTAGTTTTGGTATTTAAGATGTTATTTGGGGCATTTTCGTTTAAATACTTTAATATAAGGGTATTTTCACTTAACTCTTAAAATTTGGGGGTAAATTGCATATTGCCTAAATCAAATATATAATCAACATAAATAATACGACTGAAAATATTATTTACAGATATCTATTACACAATTATATCTATTTCATACTTCAATTTGACAAAATAATATTATTAAACATACCCTACTAATTTTTATTATTTTACTTATTACACACAACTATAATTTATTATATAAAATATCCCATATAATTACATTATTAATAAAATAATAACGATTGAAGTAATATCATGTTATCTTATACTACTATAATATTTAAGACATAACCTATCTAATTTTTATTATTTTACATATTACATACAACTATAATTTATTATATAAAATATCACATATAATTACATTATTAATAAAATAATAACGATTAAAGTAATGACATGGATAAATACCTCGTAACGATAAACTTTTCTCTTCATGCCCGAAATCTTGAATACGAACTTATTTTCTCTCTTCAGAAATCTCTCTCAGATTTGTTAAAAATGAAGGAAGATATGTGGTTTATATAGAAATAGAGGAAGGGTAGTTTTGATATTATTTTGGGGCATTTTTGTTTAAATACTTTAATTTAAGGGTATTTATCTTTAGCCCCAAAATTTATGGTAAATTTGTTTATTACCCTTAAATAAAATAGTAATTTAAATTCGAAGGGTAGTTTTGGTATTTAAGGGGATATTTAGGGTATTTTTGTTTAAATACTTTAATTTAAGGGTATTTATTTTTAACCCCAAAATTTGGGGTAAATTTGTTTATTAGCCCACTAAAAAGGGCATTTATTTTAATTTCCCTTAAAAAAATTTTCATAACTATAGATAGATTAGAGTAGAAATATATGTGTTTTATCTCTACTTCATCCTATCTTAGCCTCAAATATATTTATTTAAAATATTAATATATTTTATAATTTTAAATTATTTATATTTTTTAAATTTATTTAATTTTTTTATATATTAAAATAATTAATATATAATATTTAAAATAATAAATTAATTTTAATTTTATTATTTAATATATTTATATTATTTTGAAGAAGGAAATTTTTTTCAGAGAAAGGAAAAGAAGTTTTTTCTTTACGAAAAATTTTTTTTTTATCATTCTCATCCCTAATTGTTCAATTCGAAAGGAAGGGTAAATCTAGTGCTAATTATCGGGGAACAGTTTAGAACTCTGCTTCTCTTCAAAATTTCAGACTGAAAATTTCAAATATGCAATCATCAGCCTGTATCCATTTCAATAGCACAGTTAAGCTAGGGTTTCGGCAGGCTCTAGGCTTGTCATCATCACGCAATACTGGGTATTTGAAGTCCAATTTCTTAAAAGCAAAACCTAGAAGGGTGTTGTTGATAACACAGAGCCACAACAAAGCTCACCAGCAACACCAAAGGAGAAGCAAAGAGAGAGTACATGTGAAGGGAAAGAAAGAAAATGTGTGGAGCATTGACAATGAAATGGCAAAAGCCAAAGAAAAAGAGTCGGAAAGGCGAAGCCAACAGAGAAGGAGAAGAGGGAGGAGAATCGTTAAAGGGAAGAGAAATAAGAGTGGTCTCGTCATGGTCTCTGCTGCCATGTTAGTGGAGGTTGAAACCGTTCTTCAAACTCAGGTACTATGCTTAATTCTTAGTCTGAATTGAAACAGTGATGAGATATATTTGAATTTTGGACCCCGTAATTCTTATATATCGCCGGCCTGACCTCCCCATAGCTTTAGTGTTAATTTAAATCACACGTATATTGATTTCTTCTGATGGGTGACTACCAAAGAGATTGATGTCTTTTTATTCATTTTCAGGAACCTGTAATAAAACCAGCATGGAATACGTTTACTAGTAGTGTGAGTGGGATATGGAAGGGGGTTGGAGCAGTGTTTTCACCCATCACTGCTGAAATGGAGCCAGTTGATATTGGAAACAAGAATGAAAACCTATATGATTGTTATATTCTCTCCTGCGTTCAGGCAATGCCATCTTCTGGAGGACAGACATCTCAAATTCAAAGGAAAGTAAATTGGATGACTTTAAACCCTTACGGTGAAATCTTGCAGCGCATTGGAGATGGTAGTAGAAGAAGTAAAGAGGGGCTTACCGAGGGAGTTGTTGATCAAAGTGTAACAAATCATGTTTTGCCTAGTTTTGAGTCTTTTAATTTTGAAAGAAGTGATGTGATGGAAGAAGATGTTATGGGCAATGAACCTGGTCTCGTATACTTTGAGGTACGCTGTAATCCAGTCATAATCGATTCATTATTGATTAGTTAAGAATTATCTATTTATGATTGCAAATTATTTCATGAAGTATAAGTTCCTATCTCTGGGTAGTAAGAGGTTGCTAAAACCTTTTCAAATAGGCATTAGCCCCTTTGATAATTGGATGTAGTACTGGTTTGAAAATCATATCCTAGGATGCTATTTCTCAGTAATAATTCAATCGCTTGGTTGACAGGACGGATCTTATTCCAGGGGTCCAGTTGATTTTCCGGTTGGTGAAGTTGATGATTCTAAATATTTCCTTTCTCCGACGTTCAAGTTTGAGCAAGTAAGTTTACAAATCTATCCTAATGCCTGCGTATATTTTAAATGTTTTACATGTATATTTTGGTATTGAAAATGAGAGTGGAGCAACAGTAATATTCAGAGATTGCAGCTTTTGCAGTGCGCCTTCTTGGTCATTCCATTTTATTGGCTTGGCCCTGGTTGAGTTAATTTTACTCATAAAATCATGTGGAAAACACTTCTTTCGAGTGAACTAGGAGAAATATGACTTCAATTTTTCAATCACTTGAAAGAAGAAACTAATTGACTAATTATTAATCTTAATTTGCTCAGTGCTTGGTAAAAGGTTGCCACAAAAGACTTCGTATTGTTCATACCATAGAATTCAGCGATGGGGGTGCAGACATACAGATAATGAGAGTTGCTGTTTATGAAGAGCAATGGCTCAGCCCTGTGAATCTTCATGACGAAAGGTATTCATGCTTCAAATCAGTGTACCTGGCTATTTTAACCAGTAAAAAATTGATCATCTTACTTACTTTCTCATAAATTATAAACAGTGATCTGGAGTTGGATGTAAAGCCATTCTCACAGCGGAAGCGGACCCAGCCATCAGAGCTGACTGGCTCTTGGAAGGTATATGAAGTGAGTGCCACTCCTGTGTTTGGTGAGGAGGAAATGGTGACTCTGGAAAGCAATGGCAGCCCATATGTGTACCTTTGTACCGAAACTCTGAAGAAGAGGAGTTTGCCTGAGAGTTCAACATACTTTGGAGAGGAAGAGATGCTAGATATGCAGGATGCAACAATTCTTTGGCTGCCGGGAGGCGTGACTAGTTATGTTGACATAAGCAAGGATGGAGTCCTTTGCATTGGTGCTGGATGGTATTCAGATGAGGGAATCAACCTGGTTATGGAAAGGGATTATGGAATGGATGGGAGGCTCAAGGAAGTCCGATATAAATCAGAGGTAAAGAGAAGGTGGCCGGATCAATTACCTGTGTAAATTTTCAATTCAAACATCTTTATTTTGTACTTGTATATTTTTACATCTTACAAATAAATCTTGTTGAATTGAATTAAGTCCGATATATATCTGACAGAATCGAATTAGGCCAAAGATTTTTAATAACCAATTTTAATTCCAGGCTGTGTTGTTTAGTTACGGTGAGAGCTTATTGAATTTTCAATTCGAGCATTACCGATTTTGAAATGGCCATGCAAGTTATCTACACAACAATATTTGTTTATGTTTTTAAATGGGCCACTTACACCGTTAAATAAATAGTATAGTTTTGTGTGTAGGGGCTGTGTTTAATTAAAATTACTGAGTTTAAATTCAAATTTAGACCAAACAAATTAAACTTAAATTAAAAATTGAACTCATTAAATTCAAATTAATCCAAATACTTAAATTTAAATTAATTTATATAGAATTAAGAGTTAAATCGATTTTTAGTGGGAATTGAAATTCAATACATTGATCTCAAACTGATCACACTCCCTGTATCAAATCCAGCCCTGTTCATGTTGACAGATGTGCCAAACTTCTTATTATTTATTGTTTTAGATATAACATTGGAGCTTTACCCCTAAAGCCAATTGTCATTTTCTCTGAAACAAGATAAAAAAGCTTAACGTTCCTAATGAAAGTAACTGCCAGAACATATAATAACAATTTCCGATTCATCCAACAATTCCAAGTCCACACGTCCTCACATAAACCACACAAAGGCCCAGATAATAACAAGGGCAAAAAAATGTCAGATGGCAAACCCTATATACTACAGAAGCAGCTGCTACAAGAACAAACTCGAAACTGCGAAATAGTCAATTTATAACAGAAGCCATGATGTTGTTATATGGGCTTGATCTTGAAGTGGAGTGAGATGAGAGAGAATACGAAGCACTTCAAGTCCTGCAACCACAACAATTGCCATAAAAACAAAAGCAAAGTAGGGTAGTAAAAACAGAAGTATTTTCCTCACCAATATGCTAAAGTAATGTTTGTCAATTGCCAATATCATGTTTTTGAAAGAACCCAATAGTTGGGAGTTTCAGAATGTTTATAAAATCATATTTGGAGAAGATGGAACAAGAAGCACAGACTTATTACTAAATACACTCTGGAAAAATCAGTTCCCCTTTCCCGGACATAGAAGCCAAATTTTGCTAATAATCAATCTATTTAATCACAAACCAGGTTAGCATTTTCACCAATATATATATATATATATATATATATATATATATACACATCTCACAAACTGCAAATACATGTCCACATGTATAAGAATTTATACTATTTGAAGCACCAAGCTCAACTGCAAAAGGGGAAGCATTAAGCAACAATGATATGGAAACATGATTTAGTCATCTAATAAAAATACCCAGGCATTCTCAAGCCTTTCCTTTTTGACAGTGGAATATTTCATATTCCACTGTATCCACACATTTTACTCGTAAATTGGGACAATCAACCCAAGATTAATCTGTTTAAAATATAGAATTTATATACAAGGACCAGCAAAGACTCTATTAGGATTGTAAGCCCCAAGGAAAACTTAAAAAAATATATATTCAAGTGCTCATATAAAGCAAGCATAAACATAGAAATTTTAAATGTAGGGTAAAAATATTGGAATAGCACATTGTTTTCTCATCCAAAGAGTTGCTACAAATACATTAATGAATCTATCCTTCTAAGCCCTATAAGAAAGCCAATTGTGTGCAATCAGTTGCCTTTCCATCAGCATATTTTCTCTTATACAATCAAACATAATTAAGAACAAAAACAAAGTAAAAACGTGTGGATGAACTGACCTGAACAAGATAATAAAAAATCCGAAGCCCTTCAGGGTCCTTACTGCTCTGGACATCAACAAGAGATCCAATCTTTGAAGTAGTGAAGGAAATATGTTCATTTCCCATCACAATCTCAAGCTCCTGTCGTCCGACACGATCAGGTTCTGGCCAGTTGTTGTCATCTTCCTTCATTATCTAAAAAAAAAAGCGCCGTTTTAAATAAAAACGAAATAGACTAGAAACCCTAGATCGGATAAATTATTACGGAATAACAAATTTTAAAAAAGCCCTAGAAGAGAGACTTAAAAAGGAACCTCGCTCTCGGAGATGATGCGGCGGCACTCGCGAAGGACGGCGGGGGTGAGGAAGACCTCTTTGCGGATCATGGTGTCATTTTTGTAGTTGGAATTATTGGCGTATCGGAGCTTCCCATCTGGCCGGAACTCGAATTCCAAAAACTCGTGGCCAAACTTCCCCTTGTGTCCCACGTAATAACGAAGGTAAAACTCTCCGTCTTCTTCTCCTGCCATTATTTTCTTCTCTTCTCTGTGTGGATGTCCCAATTCGATGCGAAAAGCCCGAGGGTTTGAGTTGAGATATTTGAATTTTACCGTCTTCGCAGGGACCGGGTTGGACTTAATAAAAGCCCACCTCTTGCCAGTCCATATAAATTTTTCTCATGGGCTTTGGGAATCACATTTACTATACACATTGATGATACAAATAGTCAATATATTTATTCAGAATAAATATTATTTAATGCTTGCTGGATTATCCACAGCCCTAGAAAGTTGGCTTAGTTTGGATTATTGGGCGGGCTCATTTGCCCATTCTTCGGCCCGTTAATGCCCAGAAAGAAAGAAGGAATTTAAAAACAAAAACGAACAACGCGATTTAAATTGTCCTCTATTTCTCCTCCTCTTACCCTCTCTTTTCTCGACTTTGTTTATTCTCCCGGCCGAAATCCAATTGAGAGATCTCGCCCGACGAATTTGTGGGCTGCTTTCGCTCCTCTTTTTCACTCTGTACGCACTCAATAATCATGAATCAGGAGTAGTAAGTTCTTTTTTCTTTTATTTTTTAAATATAAATTTGAAATTATTATGTAAATGTATTCTATGATGATGCTTATTTTTTGTATAAGGGTTTTGATTTTGATCCGAGATACCTATCGTTTCGCTTCCTTTTTAAGGAGTTTGACTTTGATGATCAGTTAGATGAATTAGATCCGTTGATTGTGTTAATATGATGACGCTTGCGTTGAATTGAACCTCTGTACCTTTTCTCTTTCGTTTTCTCTTAATCCTTATCTAGATATTTCACCTTTCTAACGAGCTTTTATGGAGATTTTTCACTTCTCTATGTGAATTAGACTTTGTAGACTTCCATGGAAATTGATTGTTTACAATTATTTTAACTGTGTTATCGATATATTGTGGAATCAATTCGAATATATCAGGCAAGGAAATTTGTGGGTGTGTTAATATTATAGGTTTTGGTTAGTATATATTTTTAGGCTTTGTGTTCTATGCGTGTTACAGATGGCTAATCTTGTAATGTTCTATTTGCAGCGATTATCTTTTTAAGCTTCTGCTTATTGGAGATTCTGGTGTTGGAAAATCATGTCTTCTATTGAGATTTGCTGTAAGCTTCTAGAGTTTTGTTTTTTTTTAAAGGAGCTGTTTTTTTTCTAAGTTAGTAAGTTGCATCATGCTATTTTTTTCAGAAGAAAACATTCTTCAAGTGGTTAACCTGTCTAAGTGCTATCTTTCTTATGCAAACTGGATTACACATGGGAAATAAGTATCGCATTAAAAAAGTTGAATGTCTTTCATCTGTACAAATGTTTTATCTGTTGTAATATTGTGACAACTTGCACTAGCAATGCAGGGAGAAGGTTGTAATTTAATTGTAATAGAGTTTCTAGTTGTTTTTTCAAGCAAGGGATATGGAGTAAAACAAATTATATTTTCCTATAAATAGAAGAAGTATATATAATCATGAAATAAAGGTATACTAATTGCACTCTGACTTTGTCAGGGTTTTGATCTGTGAACTTGACTGTATCCTTTTTCTTGTATTCAGGATGATTCATATATTGAGAGTTACATCAGCACAATAGGAGTCGATTTTGTAAGTGTGTACTTATTATTATGTAGAGTCCATACTGACAGAAATGTGTTAACTAGCGACACTAATATCAAGTTCTTTTCTGTTTGTGGTAGAAAATACGCACTGTGGAGCAAGATGGGAAGACTATTAAACTTCAAATAGTATGGTTTTATTTACTTATTGCTTCTTTTTCATTTTATTCATAATTGTTCATTTTGTTTTCTTTAGACATGAATTTAGTCAGGTGGCTTCATTCGTTTTAGTTTGAAAAATTGTCTGGTATAGGAGAGGGGTGCCCTTCACTTTTTCATGATATTCCACCAGGATAAAGACATGTTTTAATTTGATACAGTAATTAGTGCTCATAATCCAAAGCTTTGCATTGTCTTGGTCCTTTTATTTTGGATGAACCTTTTGCTAGGGGTATAGTTTTTCAATGTTTGTGCAGTGATTAACTTGTTTGGCATGCAGTGGGATACTGCTGGGCAGGAACGATTTAGGACAATCACCAGTAGCTACTACCGTGGGGCACATGGTATCATAGTGGGTGTCTCAACCTGATTTAAAGTTTTACTTTCTTTGGTTCAATTTCAATTATTGATTCTCACAAAACATTTTGTTTGTGGGTGCCTCCTTTGGTAGATTGTTTATGATGTAACAGACCAAGAGAGCTTTAATAATGTCAAGCAGTGGTTGAGTGAAATTGATCGCTATGCTAGTGATAACGTCAACAAACTTCTAGTTGGAAACAAGTGTGATCTCACTGCTAATAAAGTTGTGCCATATGAAACAGCTAAGGTATTGCTACTTTTCAAATTGGCAGGCTAGCTTTTCCCCTTAAATATGTATGTTGATGGGGTATTAAGAATTTATTTCTAATCAAGTTATATTTTGTTGTATTTTCTCTCCTACTTTAGGCATTTGCAGATGAAATTGGAATACCTTTCATGGAAACCAGTGCTAAGGATTCTACAAATGTGGAACAAGCTTTCATGGCCATGGCTGCCGCAATCAAGGATAGGTAATGATCTATATCTTTGTTTTTTTGGGAGCACATGTCGATCTGAAAAAGTAATTGCACTGCACAAGTATGGGAGAGAAAAGAGTCATTTAGATTGTGTCTAGATGTACACAGAGAGAATAATTCTTCCTTTTCAATTGTGCCATTTGGCAACTATGTTGGAGTCAGGAGAGGACTCTGGTGGTTAAACACTAATCCTTGAATGCAGTGTAGTTTGCTTGCTTTCTCAAGAAGCTTAAAGGCCTAGCTTATCAAAATGTATAATGAAAGTTACTTTTAAGTCAAGTGAAGTTGAAATTTGGAGTGTGATAAAAGTGAAAGCTGGTATAAATGTTCATCATATATTATGTATGCTTGAATTTTTATAATGGCCAGGTTAGCAACCTGTTAAATTGGTATGATACCTTAGATCTGACTTCATATTATCACATGATTTTCCTATACTCTATAATGCATCATGAAGTGAGCAGTGGCCGTAGTTTTGAAGAAACTGATGACTGCAAATTTGTAATTATGATAATATTTAAGCCAAAATTGTAATTGTGTGTAAATTTCTCACTGATGCAGAATGGCAAGCCAACCGGCCATAAACAATGCAAAGCCTCCAATGGTACAGTTCCGAGGTCAGCCTGTTGCACAGAAGAGTGGCTGCTGCTCCTCTTAAGTTACCTGAGTTTTCTCTAGTCTAGTGGCTGTCATGGAGTGTAAGATGTACGCTTGTCTTTTAGTCTTTTGAACTGAAAACATGTATCTTCGGGAGTCCGCTTGATGATCACATTCTTTCTATGCACTTGTTTAGAAATGGTAATGAATGTTAGTATTCTTCTTCTTCTACAAGTAATCTTGTTAAACAAGTCACTACACACTTGTTTATGCCATGCCGTTCATTTGTAAGCTTCATTTTATCTGTTTAAGAATTCAACGTTACTCTAGTTTTTTAAGGTTGGTTAAATTTAAATTTCGTTTGGTCATCATAAATATTTGTATCTATCTTGGTCTCTAAAAACAGAAATTGAGAACCCTCGTCCACATTTCACATGTACATCAACCGGTTAACACACAGAATCTTAAATTTGCAGTCTATACAATAGAGGGTTCAAGTTAAGACTCAGATTCTTGCAAAGCAAGTAGTTTTGGACGAACACAACACAACTAATACTCCAGATTTGTTTTATACATACATATAAATCAAATTACGAGACAGATCTGATCTTAGAAATTGTTTGATATTACACAAGGCATTAAGGGAAATTATTATACCCAATTTCAGCACCCAGAAATTCTCATTTTGCTTGAAGATATAATTAATTAAAAGTAACCAACCACAAAATAATCTATTATATTTTAAGTTATAAAATAAATCCTCAAAACTGCCAAGATAATTTCTAGTCATAAATAAATAGTTTTCACATGCCCCAAAATTTTAACACAGTTAAATCATACCAAGGCTACATCTGGGCACACATGAAGAAACACCTAAAATATACATTTTAAAGCATAAAGTTTAAAAAAATCTTTTCTGATACAGGAAACCACATTATTCAAGTCAATTTCCTGACTATGATAACCCAAAATTTCAAAAAACCCAACAGAGATTTAATGGGTTCTACACAAACTCATTTGGCCCCCAAGGTTGGGAACTGACCAGGGTCCTCAATGGAAGGGGCAGCTATGTTACTGATTGCGCTGCTCCCCCCGTATCCTCCTCTTGAACCACGGCCACGGCCACGACCACGACCACCTGGAGTGTAATACCTCTCCCTTTCTGTGGGCTTCAAAAACTCATTGATGCTGACAGACTAGAGCCAAAGCATTAAGTTAGAAGAAGTATATTCACTACAAGATGATCAATCTTGAAAAGCTGAAAGAGGAAGTCGAAAAAGTAGAACTAATAGACAAGTAATTTACCTTTTTTGCCTTCTCTTCCTTCTCAGCAGCCTCCTTTCGCTTGTCCTTTTCAGAACCCTTTACCAAAAAAAAAAAGTAGGATGATTAACTTGACATATTTTAGTTAGTTTCACAAGACCAATAACAGACGAAAATTTTCTTAAGTTCCAAAAGGTCTTACCAATTTAATAAAGACATCATCATTGCCCTTCTTGTTGAAGAGTGGTTGCATTGACTCAAACTCCTTAGCATCAACCTTTCTTTCTTCAGTCTTACGGGCCTGCAGGGCTTTCCTCTTTTTTTCCAGCAACTTCTCATACTCCTCAAGAGTCATCTCCTAAGTTTTAGGAACAATTGTTAGAGGCTACAGTAATAATCAGTAACTGCAATAAGCCTTATAAAGCTTGTCTGTATCCTTGTAAAGGGTGGACATGAAAATGAGCATGTATAAAGCTTGTTTTTATTCTTGTAAAGGGTGGAAATGACAATGAGCATATATAAGGCTTCATCAAATTGGCTAATAAGGCTTATAAATGGATATGGATCTGAATTTCTGAAAATACTAATATATCAAGCTATCTCAGCAAGGAATATTATTAACTATTGTTCGAAAAAACATAAGATACACAGGTAGACAAAACAAATAGAATGATAACAGAAGAAAATTGTAAGGGATATTGGAATATCCCTAACATTTACGAAATAAATTAAAATACACACCTTTTCCTCAGGTTCTTTCTCTTCAGGTTCATTAGCAGGACTGTCCTTGTTTCCATCAGCCACACCTTCCTCTCCTTGAGGCTTCTCATCACCGAAATTCTTCTCACTTTCATTGACAACTTCCTCATTCACCCTGGACATAGCAAACATAGGATATTGTAGAAACAGCAAAGTATTTTGGTCAACAAGAAGGCATATCTTATGAACACAAAAGCTAAATTAACAAGTATTCACACCTTTTTTTTACCATATATATATATATATATATATATATAGATAGATAGATAGATAGATAGATAGATAGATAGATAGAAAGATCATAAAGGATATACTCACTGAGAGATCTCATCAATTTGGGATCCCCAGTTACCACGGCCAGACCCTTCCCGTTTGATTTCATTTCTGCAAATAGAATAAAGGCAATTTTAGAAGCGTAAACACAATAATTCCAATACAACAGGACATATAAAAATAAGCAAAAATAAAATATATATTACCCACGCCCAGTGCCACTGTGGCGCTCAAATGTCCTACGAGGGCGTTCCTCGTCACCAATTTCACCATTACTAAAACCGCCACGACGTCCACCACGATAAGGACCACGAGGTGCACCATAGCCACGCCTTTCAGAGTTCTTCCCAGCCTCTCCATCTTCTTGAGCACCTTGACCACCAGGGACCCCACCGGTGCTGAATGAGTTCTCATCATTGGGATAATCACGCCTATATCCACCTCCACTGCCGCCACGACCACGCCCATAACCACGTCCACCTCCACGACTTCCTCCACGACCAGTATCACTCTTTGCCTCTCTCACTATACCCAACAAAAAAGGATAAAAATAAGTTCATCAAACACATGAGTCCACATATCAAAAGATCCAAGCAACCTCAAAAAACTCAGCACAACAATGTAGTTTCCAGATATCCAATGCATATAAAAGTAGTAAATTTTTTTAGCTTCGCCATAAAACAAAACCAAATCACAAATTAGAATACAATCACAATACATTGACAAAAAACAGAAAAGAAACACAGTGATGCATATTATAATCAAAAGTCTACTAAAAGACTTAGTCCATTCGATGTTCTTCAAGACTGATTATATTTGTAAATAAATCAGGTCTTTAGGATCATTACCGTTACTAATCTCTGATAGGAAATTATCAAATCCACACCGACCAATTACGAAGCATTCATACACAAAAAACAATGTTTTTATCCCAACTTAAACTTCCATTAACTTAACTAAAAAAATAAATTATTTAAATATCAACTCCACAGAGTTCACACTAAAAATTATCTTCCTATAAGGGCAATCAATAATTTCACTTTCATTTAAAATCCCTATATAATAAATGCGAAATAACATAATTAATAGTCATACAATCCATACCATAATCTTCAAATTATAATATCTTAGATTTCAAATAAATAAATTTAAACACTCAACAAATTCAAGCGTCACATATTAAAAAATAAAGATTATATAAATCCATAACGAAGTTCATATAATATATTAAAAAAAGTGGTTTACCAGCCAGAGCAGGCGGAAGGGGTTTTGAGGGAAGCTTAGCCACCTTGGTCTGAGTCAAGGGCTGCTGCTTAGCTTGATCCGTGGGCTGAGTCGACGCTTTTTTCTTAGCAACGACTTTCTGTTGAGCAGCGATCAGTTGTGATGGATCCTCGGTATCATCGTCACCCAACAAATCAAAAGGGTTCATGGTCGCCATTTCTTAAATATGATAACTCAATTAACCCCACACACACACACACACAACAAAATCTCAACTCTCAAAGAATCCTCCTCACTCAAAAAAGGCGCGACCACGAAACCCTAGCTTATCAACACCTCGTCCATGGATGTATGTTTGATCAGTGTATACGTGTAGATCTGTCAAAAGTGAAACTGAAAGTGTTAGAAGAAGAAGTTGATGAAGAAGGAAAGTGAGAGAGAAACCCTAGCCGCAACAAGAGTGGAGAGTGAGACCTAATCCGATACGCTCAATTTATTGCCGTTCTTTGTCGCTCTAAGGAGCTCGTGAGGAGGGTTTTGTCTATTATTATATTGTTTTTATATACGTGTTGTGATATAAGGAATTTAAGGCCTTTTTTAAATGACAGTTTGATCCTTACGTCTACCATATTTACGGATATGCCATTGGAGGTTTCATTTAATCCGAAACAAACTCGAATATGGGTTAACTCAAACTCGATTTAAATAAATAATGACTAACTTGAACTCATTTAAATTTGTTAGAGATGCTATTGAAAGGTCATTTAAGGGGTGGATACTTGCGTGATAAATAATATCATTAGAAAGTGATCCAAGCTAAAATAAATTTAAATTATCAAATTGAAATTCTAACTCGTAATTTTATTTCAATCAAGTTAAAAATCATATCTAACCAAACTAATTTAGCTTAGTTTTGATCTAATTCTAGTTTTGATAAAGATGGATTTGATCCCAAATTGAATATATATTTGATTGGGTTTATCTAAACTCAAATTAAAGCATCAATAATTATTCACATAAGGTTTTCTTTTCAATGATTATCCAATTTCTTTAACCATTCATCTTTATTAGTGACTTTTTTTTTTTTTTGATAATTTTATTTTTTCTCTTCTGTAATTATCCTTATTTTTCTTTCAAGCATTAATGTTTACTAAACATTTTAAATTCAAATTGAGCTTTAATTTACCTTGATTGATTGGGGTCAACTTAGTTAGAATGCATCTGGAAGAAGATTTAGTCAGGTTGCTTTGTCTTGTCTTCAGACTAATGATATTTAATACATAAATTTAAAGGATGGATTATTGACCACTTGGCTAGACAATAGCCGTTGATTTCGGGGGTTTGATTTATAGAGAGTTGCATCATTACCTTGGTGGCGGCTGTCTTGCAAATTCATAGAATTGCCCACTTGCAGACGGTGATGTGACGCATTCTTTTATTATTCCATTAGGGCTGAAGATTAACGGATTATGACAAGAATTTCTCCTCAAAGTTTGAGAAAATTAAGACACATCCCAAACATTTGACATCGATACGATAACACCCTTTGCCTAATGATATTTTTTTTCAATTTTTTATTTTAAATCTAAAATGTTGTTTCAGAAAAACAATTGATGTACCCTCTTTCATTTTAATTTGTTTATTTTATAATAAATTTATGATATATACTTTAATAAAAAGATACTACAATAATAATTAATAATTTTTGGGTGTATTTGTTATTATCAAAAACTCTTGAGTGCATTTGGAGTTTAATAGTTGGATTAGATGGACGTTGTCTGTTTTATTTTTGGACAAGAATCGATTGATTCTATACTGCACCAAATACGAATGATAAATTGTAATTTAAGATCATTTGAGTTTAGAAGATATAGCTTTATTTATCCCTGTTCCGTTCTTCGTTTCTATTAAGAATGTTTTTTCATTAAGATTGAAACTCCTAAATTCAATTAAAATTATCATCTCTCACTGAAGCGGCATGTTGGCAGTTTGACTGCCTTGCATCACTCAGATGCACAGCAGACGTAGCATATCTGATCATGAAAAAGGCCAAAAGATTATTTCTCACCCAAGGTTTGGGTTTACTGAAATGAATTACTGCCTTTTAACAAAAGCAATTTCAAAATATATTAGCCTCGAAGAATTGTTGTTGAAGGGACATGAACTTGAACATGATAGACAAAAAGGATTTTTTGAAGCTGTTGCGTCAAGAAGACCTTTCTATAAAATGCATTCCAGAAAGTTCTGATAGACATATAATATCTCTTATTCCTTTTGTTTCAGAGTCGTGGTTGTGCACTTCTTGGAATTTTTGCTGCACCAACACTACTTACTTGTAAGGGAGAAACTATTTATTGACCAGGGATGGCATGTGGTTAAATGTTCTTTAACAATGGCTGGCTTTTTTTTTTTTAAAAAAAAAATTAACACAAAAAGCAAATGTGTAAAATGTAGAAGATTGACACTCCACTCATCGATTTTCTTATTAATAATTCTGTTTGATTTTCTTATTTCATGTTCATGTAGTATGTACTCATTTTTTTTTTTTTCTTTTTTCATATATATATGTATATATAATTCTATTTGAGCAACAGAGTGCTGTTGCGTGAGACTGAGACATGCTGAAAGTTTTTATAGCAGTTTTATTGATGCTCAAGAGAGATGCAGGAATACTCCTCCTGATGCAAGCAACTTAAAAAATCTTTGCACCAGAAGTTTGATATGCTTAAGGAGCATTAGGCATTAATAATTGCTTATTTTTGGATACAACTTTTCTCTTTCTTTCTCCCTTGAGCACAAATATTACAGTGTTGCTTATGCAATCAATGATGCCATGGTCGTTTTTTCTCCTTATGATTTTAGACTTGATCTGGAAATAATTATTTATCGTTTTTGTAGTTTAACTTTTTCACATCATAAAATACAATTTCTTTGAGTACTGGTTGAATTGAAGGAATCTAAACAATCTACCCTGCAGTCTACACCATTTCATTTGTCTGGTCCCCTTGCAAAAGCTCTTGAGCTTTAATTTTAATTATTCTACTTAGCGAAATTAGTAGTGAAAGTGCTCTGAGATCAAATACTGAATTTTGCATATTTGATTTTCGACTGTAGTGATGACACAGTGAGGCATTATTTTGCTGTATAATCATATACTTGACACCAGAAGGATCAAGGTTTGATACTCACGTTGTTGATTCAGGAATTGTTTGGGAACTTCGGTTTTCCCAATGACCAAGGGCTGTTTTTCAATTCTCTATAAGCAGTATCAACATGAAAGCCTGAGGCTACTCTACACACCACGACTGTATTGCCAGTTAGTAGTCTTTAACTAGAAGATGTCTCCCAAAGGATTGATCACTTGAGTGAAAGCTTCTCAGGTTATTGTTTTTTTGACTCCAGAGAACAGATGCTATATACATGCTAGCTGTTTGGCAAAGAAAACGTGGTGGGAAGGAGCACCTTCCTAGGCTTTGTCATGTGGAAATATATGTGCATGGTTGGCTGGTTACTCTTTCATGAATTTTCTCTATCTTTACTTATCTCTTTATTTGTCTCTGGATTTCTATTCTGTTCTATCACCAATTTGCCGTTATGAGGGGTAGTTTTTTTTTTTTTTGATAAAAAACTAACGCGATGTGATTGTAATTGAGAAATATGATAATAGTTTTGATGGAGATGAGAAGTCAAAGTTATATCTATGTTTATACAAATTCAAATATATAATAATATTATACGATGATTTTAAGATAAAGATAAAAGAACATATTAATAGATGGTGATCCAGGTGGTTAAAATGTGTCAAATTAAACGGCAAAAGTTAAAAGCTAAAGCTGTAGAAGAAAATTGAACAATGATAATGCAATAAAAGACGAGAAAAGAGATGTGGAGTAGAGTAGATGTAGAAAATTGAACAGTGAGACAGACAATTGGGGGACGAAAAAAACTACCTTTCATTTTCTTTTCTTGAAAATAAGTATCCACTTATTGTGGAATATCTGCTGTGCGATATCCTCTTCCATCCTTCAATTGCTTTGATTAGAGCAGCTGATGACTTAAACAAGCAAAAGCGGTTTAACTTTGATTGTGATATTTTGCCAATGTTTAGTCCCATCCCATCCCATCTTTAGATTGTCCATAATGAAACCATTTTAAAAACAGTAGGCTCGGATCGGATCGGATCGGATCCCTGATTCAAACATTAAGAATACAATCAAATATTAAATGAATAACCCACTAAATTTCCCTAACCCAACTTTGTTTCTCATACTCCAAAATCCAACCATAAACTCACTCACTCTCTCTCTCTTTCTAAACTTTTCTCCAATGGGTTGTACGGCATCGAAACTGGACAACGAGGACACTGTTAGGCGATGCAAGGAACGTCGCCGTTTGATGAAGGAAGCCGTCTTCGCTCGCCACCAGTTAGCAGCGTCTCACGCCGACTACTGTCGCTCCCTACGGCTCACTGGCACCGCTCTCTGTGTTTTTGCAGCTGAAGAGCAAATCGCCGTTTCTGATGAAACCCCAGCCGTTTTCATCCAGCCTCCAAATCCAACTCCACAACCATCAACCAATCACATACCTCCACGTGTGACGCCATCTCCCAGTCCCACTCTCCACACACCTCAACCACCTCCCCCTCAGGTAGCAAACACAAACCTACCTAATATTGTTACTGCTTCTGCCAAACGACGCCGTAAACCACCGCCAAAACTCCCTCACATTTTGTCGGAATCGAGTATTACTTCGACACCTCGGAGTCAGATGTCTAATAATTTCTACCCTACTGCTTACAGACCGAACCCCACCTACTCAACCACGCCTTCACAAGCTTCCTCTGTTTGGAATTGGGAAAATTTCTACCCTCCTTCTCCTCCAGACTCTGAATTCTTCAACCGTAAAGCGCGCGAAAATATTCAAAACCAAAACCACCCTCATCCTCAATATTTAGACGGCGATCGAGATTCCGAAACCGAGAGATCGGAATACGACTTTTCCCAACCACATAAGGAGGGCCCTTTCCAAAACAGTAATATTGGTAACAAAACTAGTAGCTTTGTTGATGAGGAAACCGAGAGAGAGGAAGTCCATTTCAGCGAGTGGGGGGATAATTACAGTACTACGACTTCATCGGACGAAGGGGAAGACATGGATAAAGAATCAAAATCCGAGATGGGAAGCCACTCGAATTTCGGAAGTTCGGTGAAGCAACACCCTATCTATGCTGATAAATCGGAGGATGCGGCTTCCTCTTCAGCCGGTTACCGGGTTAGGGAGATTTCGGATATGAAGATGGTGGTCAGACATAAGAATTTGAAAGAGATCGTTGAAGCTCTTAAAGAGAATTTCGAGAAGGCGGCTGCAGCTGGAGACCAACTTTCTGATATCTTAGAAATTGGCAGCGCTCAGCTGGATCGCAGTTCTAAGCAATTGAAGAGTAAGTTACTATAATTATGAAATTATTTTATAACTTGTGAATTATTCTAATTTGTTAGATTATTAATCTTTTGGCTGCAGAGACGGTGTATCATTCTAGCAGTATGTTGAGCAACCTGAGCTCGAGCTGGACCTCAAAACCGCCATTGGCTGTTAAGTATCGGCTCGACACTGGTTCACTCAACGAACCGGGTGGTCCAAAGAGCCTTTGCTCCACCCTTGACCGGCTCTTGGCTTGGGAGAAAAAGCTTTACGGGGAAGTCAAGGTTCAATTTTTTTTTTAATTATTAAAAATTTAATTTTTACTTCATTTTCGGTTTTTTTATGGGTAACACCAATTAATAATATACCAACCCTACGAGTCTGTGATTTGACCAAAATGCCCTGTAGCATGGTGGGGAGTGGGGAGTTTAACCCCCCCACATAATCTGTTTTCTGTGGGAGTGTATCAATATGGAAGTATTGTCTTTAAGCATCTTTAAATTAAAAAAAAGGAGGAAACTCTTCATGGATTGGTTTTATAGTTTTATGGCATTTGATTTTTATGTTGATTATTTATTGTATTATATAGGCTAAAGAAGGTGTGAAGATTGAGCATGAAAAGAAGCTGTCATCTCTACAAAGTCAAGAGTACAAGGGGGAAGACGAAACCAAGATAGACAAGACTAAGGCTTCTATCAAGAGGCTGCAATCACTAATTATTGTTACATCTCAAGCTGTCAACACAACTTCTTCTGCCATCATCGGTGTTAGAGACAACAATCTTGTTCCAGAGCTTGTTGATCTTTGCCATGGGTAAGCTCACTTTTCCTCACCACAATCTTAATTTCCTTCGTTATAAACTGTTACAATGAGTTCAAACACATAAGTTCTCATGTTAGATTGACCTGGTTTTATATTGGAGAACTGAGTCATAATTATTGACTGGATTTGTGGCAGCAGTGGCCGTTTGTTTGGTTGGTGAATCATTAAGGGACAGATGCTCTCTAATAAGCATCTGCTTCAGTTTCTTTTTTCGAAATCTTGTTGTCCTGGACTTTTGCAATTCCTATCGACCTCTTAACAGTAACTAGTGCCCTGATACTGCACCATGCCTACGGTTTTATCACCTTTGATCTCCAGACAATTTTGTAGGCAAATGGAAATTTATGAGTGGAGTGTTAGGTGCATTAGATTATTTGATATGGCCTACCACCATTATCTATTTCTTAGACTAATAAACATGAATGTCCCATTCTACTCCTTCCCTCTTCTCTCAACCATCAGCAACTCTGCCCACCCATGCATAAAATAAAAGAAAATTGATTAATGGATGGTGACTGAATGTGGCAATGGATTATCAAATCATTCTTCATAACCAAGTTATATTTTTTTTTTTTTTAAAAAGAAACTATGCTAGCCTAGATTACCAAGTAGTCTTCTACTATTAAGCCGTACACTAGATTCTGGAATCTACAACTTTTGTACTTGCTGTTCTTGCCACCAATAACTTGTGAGCCATATTGTTAGCTCACTGTCTACGACTATTTGGTTTCTGGAAACCAAACTTGTTGGTGCTGAAGTCTTGAAACCTTAGACTGAACCTAGAAAGCTTTGCCGAATACGCACATGAAAGTAAACATATCCACAAAAACAAGACAACAGATTTAACAGTCACAATTTGGGCTAAAGTGACTTCTTCAATAATCATGATATTCTAGATTTCGTACTTTGTTCTCAAAATAGTGAATATATTGATCTTCTCTTTGATGTCTTTTTTATATAACATATTTTAATATATGAAATGTTGGATGCAGGTTCATGTATATGTGGAGGTCAATGCATCAGTACCATGAAATTCAAAAGGACATTGTGCAGCAAGTCCGAGGTTTTGTGAACCGAGCAAACCAGGGGAACTCAACTTCTGAATTACACCGACAAGCAACTCGTGACCTTGAGTCTGCTGTCTCTGCATGGCACTCTAGTTTCTGTTGCCTAATAAAATTCCAACGTGATTTCATCCGGTCCCTCCATGGCTGGTTCAAGCTTACTCTTCTTCCTGTCAGCAATGACAACAGGAGTATCAACAGGGAACCCTCTGAGTTGTATGCATTTTGTGATGAGTGGAAGCTTGCCCTTGACCGTGTCCCTGACACAGTTGCTTCTGAAGCCATCAAGAGCTTTATCATTGTTGTTCATGTGATATCTGTAAAACAAAGAGAAGAGCTCAAGATCAAAAAGCAAACTGAATCTGCCTCAAAGGATCTTGAGAAGAAGGCTTCATCTCTCAGAAACATAGAAAGGAAGTACTACCACACATACTCCATGGCTGGTGTTAAACTTCCTGATGCCGGTCCTGATAATGGACAGGTTTTAGATGCCCGGGATCCGCTAGCTGAGAAAAAATCAGAGCTTGCTGCATGCCAAAGACGGGTGGAAGATGAGATGCTGAGACATTCAAATGCGGTAGAGGTGACAAGAGCAATGACACTGAACAATCTTCAGACAGGCTTACCAGGGGTTTTTCAAGCATTAACCAGTTTCTCTTCCTTGTTTACTGAAGCTCTTGAATCGGTGTGCACCCTTGCCTATGCTATCAAATAATTATTTTAACTTAATTTTTCCACTTCAATTTTTGAGTGAAGTTTCAAATTCCTAAGAGAGATATTTTTGCCTGCAGGCTCCTATAATTATTGTTTTTTTTTTTTTTTCCCGCCTGTGGGGAAATGGGCAGAAGAAGGTTTTGATCAGTAAATATAAGGAAATTTTTTACCTTTTGGGGTTTTGTCCTTCATTTAGTATGCCAAGGGGAGAACAATGTGTTTGTACAGGAAATTGCTTCGAATTGTTGTTTCAGAGATTAGCAATTTCAGAAAATGAATAAATATACAACTGGTTTCTCTCTTCCAAGATCTTATTCTATATGTAATTATATACTAATTGAGCATAAAAATTGGTAGGGAAATATTATATGAACAAACACTATTAGGTATTAACGGTTTATCTGATATTATATGATTAAACGATTATGAATTAGATTATTTAATCATATGATGAGACTTAAAGGTGTTAAAATTTATTAGTATTTGTCAATTAGTACATGAAGTATCACTAGTTTGTAAAGAGCAATATTATGTGTATTCGCTTTGGATATAAACGTGTATACAAATTATATATATTATCACATGATTATATATTATGTTATCTTTAATTTAAAATTATTTATTCATATGATAATATATATAAGTATGTATAAATTTGTGTACTTAAAATGGGTGCATATAGTTTTATTGGTTTGTAAAATAATTTGATGTTGGAGCTTATTTAGGAGAAAGTTTCAATTCTTCCTCCTTCACACTCATAATCAACTATTTACACAAGGATTAAAATGATTAGGTGTTTGTGTAACAGTAGAGTTGAATTCAAACCGAGTTGACTCGGTTTTGAAAATCGGTTTGGTTGAATTCATTTAGTCGAAGGCAAATTGGACTCGAATCAAGATTATTTTTTAAATTGAGTTAAACTTAAACTAAAAAAGAGTTCGATTTGATCTGGTTTACAAGCTGAGTAAATCACTTGATTTAGTTCCAAGTTTAGCTTGTAGTTTAATTTAAGTTATATTAAGTACTTATTAAAATGATATCGTTTTACTCATTATTAGATAAAAAATGACATTATTTTGTTAATAAATAGTGAATTCAAATTACGAATTTGAGATATAAACTTGAGTTAAGTTTTAAATTTAGGGACTAAATTGAGTTAAAGATAATATAAACTTTGGTTTTGAGACAAATTCAAGCTCCATTTTTCATTTAAATCGAATTGAGCTATGAGTGTCCACGTTTGATTCGCTTTGTATCCACGCTTATTTGTGTTGGATAAATTGCTCATCATTCATTATTATTACCCTGATCAGACAAACATTATTCTTATCAAAAGAAAGACAATCGTGTTCATGTTCAACCATCCACCTACCTTTAATGGCCACTTCGTAATAATAGCAGAAGTTATCAGAAAGATATGAGGAGGTTAAAAAGACAAGTTAACAAGATATAGAGATAGATGCATGCATTGCAAAATAATGCAAAAGATGAAAGGAATGTAATTGTTGAAGATTGGGGACAATTCTTTGAAGAAATCAAATTTGTAAAGAGCTAGCAGCTGTGGCTGTGGGCCTCATTTCTCCCTTTTAATCGGAAAATTTACGAGAGCTACATAAAAAGGTTTGTATCGTATGTGTTACCTACTATGACTATTCATCCCTTGGTGTATTTAGTAAAACAGAAACCAACCAACAAAAAAAATAGAAAAACCCACTGATTGTAAGATTCAGATTGATTCATCGGTGTCTCTCAGTCTCTGGTGCTTCCGAAACATAGAGTCAGGCCAGTAGCTGAAGGTTTCCCATTTTGCAAAATGGAATAAATTGGCCCGGCATATAGCTTTTCCAAACGAAAACTAAATTAGAATCATACGGTGCGAAATGGTCCGTTCATTCCATTTGATTTACACCATAGATCAAGTCTGCATATTGAAAAGATAACACGAGGAGCGAAATTTCCATTATAAATTCAGATTCACAATATTAGCTCTATTGAAAAGATAACAAGTAGTCTGCTTGAAGAGTAGTTTCTGGGTTATCAGTTCTAAAAGTCTGATCACAGCATGATCCCTAAGCTTAATCCAACATACCTTGTAAACTGAAGCTATTCATTTCCAGTTGTGATGAATTTTTTTCGTCTTTCAAGTGATTCAGCTCAGGTTAATGCAAGAATACTCTTGCAGAATTAACAAATGATGATACACATACAACACAGCACAGCAATCCATTCACCCCAACTAAAAGAACTCGAAGTCCAGATATGTACCCCCAGACTTCATCATGTCTGTCCCCACCATCCTTTTACTGCTGCTACTCATGCCAACCGAGTCAGCAGGCCCAAATTTCCCAGGAAGCTCGGTTTCCACTGGTCTTGGTACCTCTGGTGGTGTACTGCACCGTATCAGAGCCCAATTCACACCTTCAAAGAAAGGGTGCTGTTTGATCTCAGTTGCACCCCTCTTCACACCAAGCCGATGTTGTGGTTCCTTAACTAGCAAGCCTCGTATCAGATCACGGCTGGCATAACTGGTTGCTGGTGAATCTGGGAATCTAAGTTGTTGCCCCACCACATTGAACAATGTAGCTCGATTTCCAGAGCCTTTGAATGGGGTTTTACCATAAAGTAGTTCATGCAAGAAAATCCCAAATGTCCACCAATCAACTGCACTACCATGACCCTCCCCCTTGATAATTTCTGGGGCTAGATACTCATGCGTTCCAACGAAGGACATAGACCGGGCTGCAGTAGGCTCTGCAACGAGCTCTGGTAATGTACTAGATGTCATTCCAAGGTCAGAACGAGGTTTTCGGGATTTCTTCTTGCTCTTCTGAGGGAATATTCGAGGGATAAAGCAAGCAGGCTGTATGCATACAGATGAGGGCTCAATACAGGCTGGCTGAACACAGAATGCACCACCAGCTGCCCGCTTCGAAGGATCAGAATCGAATGATGAGGTCTTTATGAGGGTGGGGGAAACCGTGCATCTCAAAGAAAGGTCAAAGTCTGAGAGCATTATGTGGCCATCATCACGGACCAGAACATTTTCAGGTTTCAAGTCCCTGTAGACAACACCAAGCATGTGGAGATATTCAAGCGCCAGCAAAACCTCTGCAGCATAAAATCTGCATATTAAGAGGAAAGAAGATGAATTCTTAACTTGTCTGATTAACATTATCAGTTTCAGCGAAAAACAACATTTGAAGGCTGAGTGAACAAAGAAGTGTCACACCAGCTATACTAAAACTGTAAGGATGATTTAATACAGTGGCAAAGACGATTAACCTTCAGAAACACAGAGCAAGCACATTGAGAGATTCCGAAAAACTGATTGGTTAACCTAGTGGGTATCTGGTCATGCTTAAGTCTTCAGTTTAAATTTTTTACATCTCCATTAGCTCATGGTTGTCTTTGACTTTGCATTGCTTCCCCATTATTACTTGCTAATAAATGATGAGAATCATGTATAAATAATTCTTCTAGTTATATGGAACACGGATTACTTTTCCAGGTCAAAAAAACCACTCAACAACTGACAATAATGTATAAAAATTAGCTGGCTACTCTGTTCAAAGTTGTGACATTATAATGAAAACTAGAACTGTTTCATACATGCAGTAGATAAAACCAAAGTCTCCTACCAACATCTGGTTCTTTGTTATTTCCTTCAACTTCTAAACAAGTGAAAAATAAAGTTACACATAGTAGTCATGGAACATTGTGCAAGGTTGTAGCTAAGACATAATCGACTAATTTCCCCAGGAAGTCTGAATATGGCAAGACAGGATTGTGCAACAAGAACTTATGAATACCAAGGGCCCACAACCCCCCCCCCCCCCCCCCCCAAAAAAAAAGAGGATAAATAGAGTAGAATGCTATAATGATATAAACCATACCGTGCAGCATACTCGGAGAAATGTTTCCCAGGCTGCCTTTGCCTCAAAGTGTGCAGATCACCTCCTGGACAATATTCCATGACCAAACATGAGAACCTATCAGTCTCAAAATGTGTATACAAAGTAGGCAGAAATGGATGGTCCAACAACTGCAAAATCTCCCTTTCTGTCTGAGCTCTAGTCAACTTTTTCCTACTTGCAAGGGATGCCTTGTCCATTACTTTCATTGCAAAATAACATCGAGTACTGCTCAGCTCAGAGAGATACACACTGCCAATGTCACCACAACCAAGCCTTTTGAGTAATCTAAAATGACTCATGCCCAAGATTCCATCCCGTGCTCGAATGGCAAGGATAGCCTTCCACCTTGGATCATTTCCTTTATGAGGTTTATTAGCACTGCCAGTAATGTTGCTCCAGTTACTATCATCACTTAGGCCACTGCTGTCACTTGCTCGACTAATACTTGTTTTTGCACTCTCAAGAGAATCCCCTCTAATGCTGCCTTTCGTACTCTCACAGTTCCTCTCCATACTAAGCATGCCATCACTTGTAATGGCATCACTGCGATATGTACTAGCACAGCTATTGACAATGCTCATAGCTGTGACAACACCAGTACTATCGATGCTACTATGTGGACTTACATTGCCACTTGGAGGCAATGAAGCATCCCACACACATTCCTTCTCCTCTGAATCCGGAGGGAGTGAGTTCTCTGTATTTTGTGATGCACGAGGAACTGAAAATGGAGAAGACACTACCCCTAAGTCACCAGGTTCTTCAACCAAGCTTTCTGCTGGTGAAAGAATAGCCAGGCTTGGTTTCTTGGGAGGAACCCTGATAGAAAGATCTTCTAGAAAAGGTCCCTTCCTTGACAAGTTTTTCATCAGACATGCAGCCTCAGATTTGTTTTGACCAATTGATACATACACTGTTTCAATCAGATCTGTATCAACTGGCTCTGCAGGATGACTAGCCCCAGAGAAAGAACTAGAGCCAGCATCCTCAAGCAAATCATCATTGCTCTTAAATGTCATGATATCAGTCATAAGTTCTTCCCGTTCAGGCAAGGAATCTTTTCCCTTCCACATCCTTAGAGGTGCAGATGAGTCTAAATCTCGGAAATCTCTTGCATTAGATCGAACCACTTCTCTCAACAATCCTCTATGCACATTTGAAACCTGACCAACTTCCATTCCTGAGGCCATTAATGAATTTGATACCTGGACCGCAACAGGATATTTTCCAGGAAGTGACTTTGATTCTGGAACTTTTTCCATGTCTGATGACCATACAACTTTACATGGAATAATCTATCAGCAAAAAAAACCCTGCAAACAGGAATAAGATTTGAGTTCAGTGACTACTTTTATTTCCCGGTTCAATCAAAGAGCTATAGTTTATTCCTCCTTTAGTGAAATCAAACCATTGAATCAGCATAAGAAAAATCCCCTAACTTTAGTCTACTCAAGCAGCATAAAAAATTCTTAACTAGTAACTATCCCACGTTTCTTGGAAGAATTATGCACTAAAAGTACAAAAATCATCAATCAAATCACACACACAAACAAACATAACTCTGCTTTAGCTGGCATATAAAGTACCATAAGTTTCAATTGAGTAGAGATAATTCATATTCTTACACTTAGATTTTCTCTAAAACGATTTGTCCACAGAAAGGAATAAAAGAGAAATTTAAAAAAAACTAGAATTCGTTAGAAAAATAAAAAGCGGCCTTAGGATGTCATTGAGTTTGTAAATATACAATATATCAAACATAAATCCCAAACCCTCTTCAAACCAAGTCACAAAATCATTCTGAAAGTACAAAACCCTAATTTCATACATGCTCAAAAACCTCACCAGAACAAGCAAATGAACAGCAAAATCCTTAACTTCGCTAACAATCAAGTAATATAGAGACAAATCCGGAATATTAAATCAAAACCCCATTTAATAAATTAATAAAAAAGCGGGAAAAGACCAGAAGCTCAAAAAAGTGAAAAAATACAAAAATTCTCTCAGAGCACATTCTTAACATACACACTTGAATTCTACGCAAAACCTTCAACAAAAAGGAAAACAAAACGAATATGAACAATTCAAAGTCAGTAAACGGCAAAAAGAGTGATCTCGAAATAACAAAAAAGCAAAATTAAAATAAAAAGTATGCGAAAACAGAATATTCATTTCACTCAAACAAAGAAAGGAAATATTAAAATAAAAAAATAAAAACGCACCAGTAAAATCAGTAGTAAGAATCACTACGGACTAGACCAGCAAATTTTTAAAGGATCAAACAAGCGTTTTAATTAGGGCTTCCATTGAGCTAAAGCCTGAAGCCCCTTCCTTCCCTCTCTAGAAACTCCAAAAATAAATTTAAAAGTAAAACTGGATGTTTATAGAGCCCGAGCGATGATGGCTCGAAGCTCCTTTTTCTTTTCTTTTTTCCCTCTAGACTGTGGACAGAGTCCTCTGCAACTGTGACTAAAGCTCGAGTTAATGGCGATGGTAGCTTTTGCTTTTTTAAAATTTTAAGGAGAAAATCAGGATTTGCAGTGCACTTTAGCTGTGGAGCTGTAGAGAGAGAAAGGGGAGAATGCAATTGTGGAAGAGGTAGGGCCCGCTGGCCCTTCTGTTTCTTCTTTGAACTACACATCTTTTCATAGGTGGGGACGCTTTAAACTTACGTGTGTTGAGAAACGATGGAGTGCTTCTGCGGTTTTATTTGGTGTGGTGAATTCAGCTCTGATCAAGCAATTAGCTTCAATTAAAAATTTTTTGGTAATAAATAAATATGGTCAATTTTTCTGATTAGTGGGGTTTATAAAAAAATATATATATATAATTTTATGTATAAATAATAAAATATTATTATATAATAAAATAATTTTAAATTAGAAATTAAATAATATAAAATGATGTAATAATAAATTATTATTTATATATGAAAGTACCATCATTTTTTTCATTACTTTTATAAAAATAAATAAATAGAATTGGTGATGATAGTCCTGGCCACGGTTTATGAATCAGTGGTTTCGGTTCGAAATCATTGGTTCACGATTCGAAAAAATAAGAATCATAAACCGAAACCGTAATAGGACGGTTCTAGTTCATGACCCTGGTTCAGAATCGACGATTTCGATTCGAAACTGACAGTTTTGTTTTGAAACCGACATTGAACCATCAATTCTAATACATGATCTTGATTTAATACATTAAACCTCTACATATTGGCTTTCACTTTTTGTGTTAAAAAATCATCTATAAATTGATTTTTATTCACATTTGATATATGTGAATATTGACCAAATCTCCTATTACCGGAAGAATTTCTACTACTTGTCATTTTTTGATAATAAATAAAATTAATTATATAAATAAATTATATGGTTAATTATGAAAGATAATAAAAAAATAATAAATAAAATTAATTATAGAAATAAATTCTATAATTAATTATGAATTGTATAATAAAAATATAAATTGAAATTAATAAAAAATTAAGAAATAATTTAATTAAATTTAAGAGAATTTGATTGAATTAAAAGATTGAGAGAGTATTAAGAGTTGAAAGAATGAGAATAAGAGTTTGAAGGATTGAGTAAGAGAGTGGAGAGATTGAAATTTGAATGAGAATATATATAGGAAAATTTTTTTTGAAAAAAATAAAAAAATAGGGGGGTGAATTGTGATTTTAAAAATTGCAGGGGATTTTCTTTTGCAAGCCAATGATTCCCTATGCAGGAAACCGTTGGTTGTTTAATAAATTTAAAAAAAATTCAAAAATTTTCGGTTTAGCACAGTAAACCGTCAGTTTACATGTCGGTTTATAAATCAGGTGTGAATCGGCGGTTTCACGATTCAAAATTAGCTAAACTGAACCGAACCATTAAAATTCGGTTTCAGTTCGATTCCGGGTTTGTCGGTTCCAATTTCGATTTCATCCGGACCGGTTTCAGCCCGGTTCACTGGCCAAACCGGCCCGTGGCCAGGTCTAGGTGAGAATACTCGTAATAGAATAATAATCAAATTATGTGAGTGTGTTTTTTTAACCTAATTTGAATATATTTACGATATATTATTATATAATTGAATAATTTTAAATTAAATATAAAATAATATTTAATTAGTGATAATATATTATTTATATACTTAAATTATATATCAAAATTATGTATATATAATATTACTCATAAAAAAAGAGAAATTTGTCGATGAGGAGAGTGTGAAGTCACTGGTAAACCTTAAGTTCAAGCAACTTAATTGAGTTTATCTAGTTTAGTTTGAATTACCCCTAAGTTTAGTATTAGTGAAAATTCGATTTAAGTTTGCTTGAATTTGGTTAATAGTTTGGATTGAACATATTTTGATCAAGTTTTAATAGATCAAACTGGATTCAAGCATGATTCAAGGGTTTTAGTTTACTCTTATAAATGAGTCAAGTTCAAATTAGACTTTATTTAGTTCATATGAGTTTACTATATTTTTTATCTAAATTACAAGTTGGGCTCTAGTTATTTTTTTATGGTAAGCATATATATATATATATATATATATATATATATATATATATATATATATATATATATATATATATATATCCAACATAGACTTGCAAACTATTTGATTTTAAATTTGATACAGATAGTTTGAAATTGGTTTGATTCAAGTATAGTGGTTATTTAAAGCTTGATCAAGATTAAAGATAAATATACGTACATACACACACACACACACACATATATATGTGTGTGTGTGTGTATGTACGTATATTTATCTTTAATCTTGATCAAGCTTTAAATAACCACTATACTTGAATCAAACCAATTTCAAACTATCTGTATCAAATTTAAAATCAAATAGTTTGCAAGTCTATGTTCGAGTTTATATTTTACTTATCTTACAACACTCAAGCTAAAAAAATTTAGGTCCATCAATCTCAAACCGATTTTAAACAACTCCTATGTGAACATAGGGCTAATGAGTAGAATTAATACTAATCAAATATAGGGTTTACCGCGCTAAAGAAAAGTTATATATCCATAAAATATAATTGAATTCTCATTGCTTTATTTAGTGACTGTGGATAGCTCTTTCTTTGTAACTTTATTATTATTATTATAATCGTAGTAGTCCATATATATCATAGGCAATATATTATATTTAGAAGTTGGTGGTAAGATTAAATTTAAATAGAGTTCAACCTAAATATTAAACTTAGACCAATTAAAGTTAACTTAAATTGAATTTAAATTAAATTTAAATTGATCAATGATATTATTAAAAAAGTATCTATAGAATAAATAGTATTATCAATAAAATAAATAGTATCTTAAAAGATGAATTGCTAAGGTTTCTAAAAATTTTATCCCTGACTTAAAGCACCGCTGTATACTGTATATAATGGCTAGGCATCTGTTCCATCTAATTTCCAAGAGTTTGTAAATTGACAGCATGACAATTTCAAACAATTTAAAGCAGAAAATGTTGACCAGAGAAAGCCGAAAAAAATCCCATTATTCTTAAGGTAATCAGTTCCTTTATTAATAAAGCTTTAAACTGAAGAAGTTGTTGGCAATAATTCTTTTTTTTTTTTTTTCTTTTTCTTTTGGCGCAGGGGAGAGCACATCCCAGTTCCCACTTTGCTTAGAAAGATTCGCAATGATGCAAGTGTAGTCCAGTTATGAGCAGTAGTTGACATTTGGAAGGTGGCGATGAGAAGCATCTAAAGGACATCGACAATAACATAGCAAGAAAATGCGTCGAGCAATGGGTAAGGATTTGGACAGTCAAGAAAAGGACCCGTGCGCGTGCATGGTCAAGCGGTGGCTGGCACTGGCAGTGTACAATGGGCAAGAAGAGGGTTGGGCTGGGGACGGGGATAAGGACCAATAAAAAGAAAGAGCGACCAAGTAATAAACCAAGTCAGTGAAGGGTCAGCTTCGTCTCCAATCTGCAGTCCAACATGAACAAGCTTTTATTAATTAGAATCCAGTGAAAAATATTATATGAAAATGAAAGGAAGTAAAAATGTTATAAAGTAGATTCGAGATGGGCTGAGTCGAAATAAGGATCATTTTAAACTTTAGTTTAAATTTATAGTAGTTAATTTATATTCAGCTCATTTGAGTTTGTGAATGATAATAACAGAAAAAATAAATTATCGGTAAAAGAGAAAAATTATATATACAAAATAAATTATTAACTAGATAAACTTTATTATAATGATATAAACAAGATATTTATCACAAATCGAGTTCAAATTCAATAAAATAATCATTTTTTAGCTTGAACTTAACTTGTTCAAGCCACTAATAAGTCAAGCCAGAGTTAGTTTTACGTGAATTTACTTGTAACTAGGGTTGGATTTAAATTGTGCTAACTTGATTCGATTTGATTTAAGTTTCAATTTTAACTCAACAAATTTAATTGATATCCCCTTTATTAATACTATTTATCTCACTAATTATACTATTTATCTTATTAGTCATGTTATTCATTCTATTGATAATATTTTGATGATATTTTTAATTAGTTTAAACGAGTTTAAATTAACCATTATAAATTTGATTTAAACTCAGGTTAAATTATATTTAGGTTTTATTTAACTCAAATCTTATCCTTCTGTAAAAATTATGATATAACAAGATAAAATTTAGAATTTTACTTAATTGATATAGTGGGTCATATCCTAAAAGAGTAATTTAGTTATTATAAGTTTTTTATTAGAAAGAAAAATTGAATGAATGGCATAGAGGCTGCTTGTAAATTCTAAGAAGGCTAAAAGACTTTCCCCTGTTTAAGGTATAGTAAAAACCTGAAGTGACCTTGTCTAATTTTTAAAAACCTAAATATCTATCAATTCATTAGTTTCGATTGATATACTCAAGAGTAAAATCATTATTTAGAATTTTTATTTAAATAAAAAAAAATTGATTTCTTTTTAACCTTATAATAAACTGAGTGGTTTTTCCTGATTTATTTAAACAAATAAAAATTAATTTCTTTTTTTCTTTTTATTTTTAAAAATTGACTATTTATCTGTTAATTTAATTTTAAAAAATTAATCTTTTAGCCCCACTATATATGATTTTTAGGGTTTTATATTTTAGAATGTACTACGCCCCTCAAACTTTGAAACACTGATTTACACCCCAAAATTTTTATTCTATCTTTTCGATGACTGTTCTTCGCAACTCCCTTGCTGGTGACATCTCCCCTCATCTATAGTGGTTTTTGTTGTAAAAATCATCAAAAATCTGATTGAAATAGCCAATTTTTTTGTGCATAAATCTGTGCAAAAATTAAATAGATCTATTGGATGACATCGCACAAATGTGGGCGTCATCCATGTGACACCGTCTGACTAATCTATGCATCTGTCGACGCATAGATCATCACACGGATCTATGTGATTTTTGCATAGATCTATACACGAAAATCCTACTATTTCAATCAAATTTTTAGTGGTTTTTTGTGTTGGAAAACCACCATGAAAGAATGAGAGATATCACTAGCAAGGAACATTGGTAATAACCGTCGTTGAAAAGATGAAATGAAGTTTTTAAGGTATAAATGTAATATTTCGAATTTTGAGGTGGGTAACTCATTTTAAAATATGAAATCCTAAAAAACCATATATAATGGGGGTGAAATCTTAATTTTTTAAAATTAAGTTATACAAAAAATGATTAGTTTTTAAAACTAAAATAAAAAAAATAACTTTTTTAATTTAAATAAAAATCTTTAATTGATGGTTTTATCATTGATTATAATAGTTAAAACTAATAAATGGGTAGACATTTGAGTTTTTAAAAGTTAGTTAGGATCACTTTAATTTTCGTTATCCTTTGGGTGGTAATAGTCGTTTCGCTTTCTAAGAATTAGACGGTCACGATCAATTATTGAGGTGGGCATGTGAGACTCAAATCCCATAAAAGGTGTATATGGTGATTCAAATGATTAGCCCAATTTTTTACTACTTATACCCACATTTTCCGAAAAAGAAAGTGTTTTGTAATTTCTTGGGGTTGTGCTGTGGGGATATCAGTTGTTAATTGCTTTTTGAAAAGGGCAAATTAGGGGATTGAAAGCGTAGGATTTGACTGAGCGTTGGAATTAGTAAAAGACAGTCATTCAAAGGTCGGTTCTTCCATGATCCCTTTGTCACTTAGCATTCGGTCCACTTTAAACTTTTCTTAGTGGCTATTTTGGTTGTATTACATATAAATTTATTTATAAGATAAAGGGTATTTATCTTATATTAGTATTAGACACACAATTCTTTAGTGGAATCCATGTTTTGAGTTTGTAGTGTAAATTTATCTCTGCCTATTATTAGCCTTAAAGATATTGAGATCCAAATTTCTTAAAGTGCCGACTTGTTTTCAAGATTTTAGAAATAGTAAAAGTGGAATTAGAAAAATATAATTTAATCTTTTTGACTTCAATTGTCTGCTCTTTATTATACGTTCCATCATAAACGTTACGTGATTCATCTCACCCAACCCAATCATGTGCTAGTGTTGTGTGCACTATTTCTACATTGTCTTGGCTCCAATAAAGTACCAATTTTTGTTGGCCGAAGGACTTATTCCCCTCTCACCCTCGCCCCAACACCGCAACACTCATGCTGTTTTTTCAATTTCTTTTTTAACTTTAAAAATTTTAAATATCTACCCATAATTAGTTAAAATTAACAATAATAGAGATAAAATTATTATTTTATCTATAATATTCAAAATAAACTAAAATATAATTTTTCTTTCCTCTTCTAAACTTTAAAAACTAAAAGTTTTTCCCTAATCCAAATTTTAAAAAATGACAGTTTTCTCCTAGGGTTTAGTTTCCAGATTTTTAGTGTCATTGCCAATAGTTTCTCCCTCTTAAAGCTTTTGCTCCCTCCAACGATCTTTTTTCACTCATTTAGATGTCTGATCGACATCAAATGAGACTTCGGAGACAAAAACGAAGCTCGTCTTCTTTGAGGAAGATGAAGAGCTTCATATTTTTGACAAAACTGTCTGTCTCCCGTCATCTCCCAAGCCTTATTCAGCACTAATTAGACATCCAAATGGGTGAAGAGAGACCCTCAAAGGGAGATAAAGCTTCAGGAGGGAGAGGTCGTTGACAATGGTGTCGGAGTTGACGTCAGAGATATGAAAACTAGACCCTAGGGAGAAACTATCATTTTTTAAAACTTCGGTTGGGGGGAAACTTTTAATTTGTAAAGTTTAGAGGAGGAAAAAAAGATAAAATTTTAAGGGGTTAGAGTTTTATTAATTTTAACTGCTCATCGGCGGGTATTTGAGATTTTCAAAGTTAAGGGGGGCATTCTTAGAGATGAGTATACTTTGGGTTGCAAATAGTCCTTTGGCCTAATTAATATAAAAAATAGAGGTAGGATATTTAGTAATTTAATAGGTTTGATAAAGTAAATCTAAGGAGAAGGGGAGAAGTTGGGCTTTGGGATCACGTTTTGGCGTAGAATGAGTTAAAGCTCAATCAACCACGGCCCGTTTGAGCAACAAAAGATTAGATTTCCTCAGGGCTGCACTCAACCATGCAAAACTGGAGTTGGATTTGATCTATGCCATGTAAGAATAAGCCCTAGCTTAGAAACCAATTTAAATCTAAAGAATTATTTCAAGATCATCAACTAAAGTTCAATCTTAGTTTAAAAAACATTAATTTTAGATCCGATTTGAGTTTATCCAATATGGATCAGTCTAAACTAATTATTGGTTCAAATTCAACTTATTTAATTTGAGCTAGAATTTAATGTCAAACAGTTCGGATCTTCCCCATTGATCCCATCTCATCGGTCAATGAATCCCGATGGTTTCAAGTAGAGTTCATGTGAACACCTTACGTTTTGTTCGTGGATAATCATACATGGCTGGCTTATTGGCTTATTGGCTTATTCCCCAACTTCAACCAACTTGTCCATAAGTATTCATTTGCAGGCATATCAGAACTTCCAATCCATTCAACAATACATGTAGTCCACGAACGGCTTCTTCATGCTATTGCATGGAATTACGAAATCATAATATGAAACGTCGTCATCATCAGCCTTCATATATAATAAGTATAACATACTCATACGCCGTGAGAAGAGATATGGAAGTGATGTGAAGTAAATATACGTCTTTCCACTATTCATCTTCTCACTGCAGTTAAGGATAATGATATCGTTGTAGCGTAAATTTCCTAGAAAAATTACTAGTTTTTGGTAAGTTTTGCAGAAGACAAATTTTAAGTCAGATGATTGGATACCACAGAAAAGGCGAAGGAAATGACGACGATCAACGGGTTAAGATTCCAGTCAAAGAGACTAACGCTGGTGTGAACTTAGAAGTTACCAATGAGGATTTTACTCAACGTTGAGGAAGATGCAGACAAGAAAGAAGAGCAGCTAGAATTAGCCATCTCCACTGAATTATTGCATTAAATTTTGTACTCAAGCTTACGCGGGTTCGGATTTGATTTTATAGTCTCTACGAGTTTCACTTAAACTTAATTCGATTCAAAAATATATATATATAAATTCAATCATAAATCAAATTGAATTTAAATATTTGAATTAAACTCAATTTTAATATTATAACTAAACTAAAATCAATAAAAAAAATATTATTTATATATATATTATTCAAAATGATAATACTTTAATTTATCGAAATTAAGTTCTTCTAAACTCTCAAGTTTAATGAATGAAACACGTTAAAAAAATATTTCAGACTCATCCCAATTGAGTTCGTTTAATACTCAATTGACCAAGTCAAATTGACAACCAAATTCAACTCAATTGGATTTGGATCCAACTCTAATTGCATTTAAGTATTCTTCCTTTATGGGGTTTAGCTGAGACTAGAAAGCAACTAAGTTTTAGGTATTATATAGATGGGTGATGTCATCGTTTTCTGAACAAATCCTATTATAGATTCTGTTGCAGACGTGCTTTATCCATGTGCAAAAAGTTTTTCAAGTTGTGAAGAGCGCATTAAACGTGTGCCTAATGAGCATAAAAAAACACAATGGGTGGCTCAGGGAAGGAGAATAGTCAGTTTTTGACATGATAAATCTATTAGAATTCTATGTTTAAAATTCAAATTTTATTTTAAAATAATTTAATTTTAAATCTAATTTATAATGTATTTAAATTAACCCACTTGATTTAAATTACTATTTAAAGTCTGATATAACCAAATAATTTATTCTCATCTAAAATATTTTCTTATCTCAAGTTTCTATCTATTAATTTTAAAAATTTTAAATATTCACTCATGAGTAATTAAAAATTAATAATTTTAGAAGTAAAATCGTTATTTTATCTGTAATATTAAAAATAAACTAAAATTTAATCTCTTTTCCTTTTCTAAACTTTAAAAACTAAAAGTTTTTCCTTAACTCAATTTTAAAAAATAACAGTTTTCCCCTAAGGTTTAGTTTCTAGATCTTTGATGTCAAATTCAATGTTATCGTTGACAACGAATATCGCTCGATGCCTTCTCTCCCTTCAATGATCAAGTTTCTCTCGTTTGAAAGCATGAATAACGTCAATTAATGTCAAAAATAACTTAGCTTCGTCTTGAAGACAAAACTGACTTCGTCTTCCCCAATGAAACATTGTCTTTTGTTGGGTTTAAGATTGTCAACTAGAGGGAAACAAGGTAAGGGAGTGACTACCGGAGAAAAAAATGATATCGAATTTTGAAAACCAAAACCTTAGAAAGAAAAATATTATTTTTTAAAATTTGGCTTATGAGAAAAATTATTAGTTTTAGGGTTTAGAAAAAAAAAAAGAAAAACAATTTTAAAGAATAGAATTTCGTTGACTTTAATTGCTTATAAGTGGATAAATAGAATTTTTAAAGTTAAAGGGTGAGAGCTTGCATAAGAGAATACTTTGGGCGGGAAACATTTGGCCTATTAATTATAAAAATAACAATATAATAAAGGCCTGATTTGACCCGCGCTGACTCTGTATAAATACAACTCCGGATTGGTGTAAATTAAAAAACCAGTTAAAATTTGGCCTAAAATTGATGAGTCAAGATTTGTTAAAAACAATTTAATTATTAATTTGATCTTAAAAATAAACGTAATTTAATTCGTTCGATTCAAAATTAAATAATTCAAATCAATCTATTATCTTTTACTGAAAAATTTAAAAATCAACAAATTAAATGTCACCAAGCACATTTTTTAAATAAATATTTTAGGGAGCCAAATTCAAAAGCTGACAGTCTGACAGTCATCCGCTGTGTCGCCGATGGGTGATATGCGGTCGGCCGTGATTGTAATTATCTGCTTCTTATAATGAATGCCACGTTTGTATAAGTCAAGTCGACATCTTTGTGTGTTTGATTAAAAGTAGACTGAAATTCGACTCAAAATGAAATGACGGTTCCGTTCTTTGTCCGTTACTGAATCAACCAACTACCTCCCTTGTGATTGACGCGTTACTTTCTTTTTCGCATAACAACTACTCCAATTCTGTTGTGAGAAACCCTAGATATTTCTTTTTACGGTCTATGGAAGTGGTTTCAGCTACTGTAGAGGAGAGGATCAACTTATCTGGAGGTATGGATCCATCTCCCTCCCGATTATCATCTTCTGATTTAGCCTCTGAATCACCTTCTCCCGCCAATATTCCATGCACCGCCGCGGATTCACCTGATCGCCACAATCAGTTTAGTTCCTCGCCAAACCCAAATAAAGACTCTGAAATTCAGGTTACTATTATGCTTTCTTTTTGTTGCCGCTTTATCTGATCAATTTGTTACACATTTTTGTAACTAGTTGGGAAAACAAGGAGAAGTACCTTTTTATTAGTTGACGAATATTGAACTCTTTTGGTTCACGTTTAGTTTAATTTGTAACTCGATGCTTTCTGCTTTCTGCTTTTTAATCTTTTATTTTCATTTTCAATTGAACTAGATGTTTCTTCCCCTGCCTTCATCTGGTTTTGAATAACTTGGTTACACATCTGTTCGGCCCTAGGAGATTAAACTAACTCTTGAATTTACTCATAACTTAGATCTTTGTATTAGTTTTTCTTAAATAATTATGTTGAGTTGTTGAGTTCAAACCCGAGTTGTAATTTGCTTTATTTCAAACATAACGGAAGTGTTTATTTATTTTATTGCTATCCTCGTTTTTTTTCCTTTTTGATTGCTTTTGTGCTCTGGCCATTGATGCTATTGTGTTGTTTATTAATTGTGCAGAAAAAGCAGATATTTTATGAAAATTGTGGACTCATGTATGGCACTTATGCTTTTGTCTATTGCAGTCTTCATTGGCGTTAAGAAGTGAAGAGTATCGGCAATTGTTTCGTCTTCCACCTAACGAAGTGAGTGATGTTAGATTATCTCTAACTTTTTGCATATAAATTGATAGGCATTTTTGTTTATTGAAGAACCTTTGATGCATATATGTCAACCCTGAAATTTGATAGAAACTTTTTTTTTTTAATTTCATACATGTTTCTAACAAAAAAATATATATTCCCCTCCCTTCTAATAAAATATTGTTTTATTATATATTTTCTAATATAGGTTCTTGTTCAAGATTTCAATTGTGCATTCCAAGAGAGCATTCTTCTTCAGGTAATCTTTAATTTGCCTCTGTTCTTTGTTTGGGCTTCCTTCTCTTTGAAGAAAATTTGCTAAGACTGTTGTAGTTTTTCTTATGCCACCTTGCCTTCCTGTTATAAAATCATGACATATTGAGTTCTCTGCCACAGTTTTTGCAGCTGTACTCTCTTATTAACTTTGGTGGGTGTGATGCCTAAGTTTGTTGGTTTCCTGATATTTACAAATTATTTATCTGTTGTAGGGGCATATGTACCTGTTTGTCCATTATATATGCTTCTATTCCAACATATTTGGATTTGAGACAAAGGTAATCTTAAAATTTCAATTGTATATATATATTGATAATTGCTATTGAATATTGCTGATATCAGTTGCCTCCTGAAATTTGATGAGTATACGCTCTAGAAAGTTATCCCATTCCATGAAATTACAATTGTAAGACGAGCAAAGACAGCTGGGATCTTTCCTAATGCTATAGAAATTCTTGCTGGGGAGAGAAAGGTTATTCTATATCCAAAAACTTTCTTTTGTTCTATATTATTGCTGTGATTGTCTTTATTATTTTAAATTCTAAATTAATTTATCGGTTTAACAGTATTTCTTTGCATCATTTTTGTCACGGGATGAAGCTTTCAAGCTCATTAATGATGGATGGGTACAACATGGGAATGGTTCACAAGGAATCTCTGAGCAGCAGGTATTTAACAGATAAGTTATTGTAGCTGAGTTTTGAATATATTGAAAATTCTAGGCATAATATTATCATGATGGGCTATGAATTGGAATATAATAACCCTATGAACAACTGCCTTATATTTTTTCTGTTCAGTTATTATCAAATATTTATTATGATGTCTAATGTTAACAATTATAGGAGCAGTGTTCTAATAAAGGAATTAATATTGGTACTTAGTGGATCTCATTGTTAACTGTAAGTACTGCAAACTTTTTTGCTTAGATTTCAAAAATCTGATGGTATTCCAGCTAGTTTTGTTGGTAAAAACCGTGTCATCACACAGGTCTTAGGGAGCAATTCCCACTCACATCAATGGGTAAATATTATGTGCATGTTCTATTTTGTTTAGTTCTATTTTGTTTAGTTCCTTTTCTCATATGTTTTGATCTTATCTCAGGATTTATCATCTGAAACTAGTAGCCCAGAGAATGGACCTGTTGTAATTGAGAAGGTCAATAGCTCTAATCATCATATTAATAAGCAGATTTCTATCAGAAGGTACTCTTGTAAGATGAATCTATGTTATCTATATTGGTTTTTGAATCCTATGAAAATGAATTATTGGTTTTGATTATTTGGAATTAATTATAGATCTTACCTTTGTAATGCAGGGATGAGGATGTTTCAGATGATTCCAAGCAAATATCTGATGTTGAAAATGATCTATCAACAACACAATTGGAAAAACACGATGACAATGTGGAGCAAGATGCTGAACCAGTTGTAAATGTTGACGCTTCATCTTCAACAAAGACTTTGTATTGGAAGATAGAGAATTATGATGCACCTAAGAGTTAGTGAACTCGTTTTAGCTCTGATTTATTTATTTATTTATTTTATTTCATTAGTATTTGTATGTAACATGCCAGAGATGAGTATAGTCTTACTATTTTTCAATATTGTGATTATCAGATGTGTTTTTGTTTCCACATTTACCACTACAGATCCTTGTTTATATTTTTACCAACAATTTAACTTGTCTTGCCCGGTGCCCTTGGACGGCGGAGACCTGTTAATGGGTTGATGAGTTACATGTTAGTGACTTATGGAAATGGATGGGCTATGCCACTGGACGTAGACATTGGATAATGTTCATGGAGGCAGATTCTCCTTTCAAGTTACTGTAGATATGGCCTTCTTGTTTAGATGTTTAGATTGTATATGATATATCCTGCCTTATCTTTTTCTTTTCTTAATCATTCTGGTTAACTGCTGTAGAGGTTCTTCTTGTGGTGATGTATAATGATAAATTTTTCCTGGCTCTTTTGCCTGCTGTGATAGCTTTTTGAGTAGGGTTCTTACCATTTGGTAGCCCTTCTAATTTTACATATGCAGTGGATCTAATTTTGGGGAGTTCATGAGCTTGGGGTTTGTGATAGTGGAAATGATTTTAAGGTTTGTATGCAGATTGGTGTTCAAATAGGCTTAAGGTTAGAGGGTTAGAAGTTGATGAATGGTTATGTATTGGAGGACTTGTGAACAGAAAATTGATTGTTTCCAATTTGTTTAAGGTCTAAAGATGGATTGTTTTTAGGGCAGTGGTCGGAGCCTCTTTTTTTTTTTTTTGGAAAAAAAGAGGATACTCCTTATCATGTTGTCTCTCTGCTGTACTTAATGTTTGATGCTAGAAAGGTTTGGGCACTCTAAGATGGCATTTAAAGATCTAGAAAGATTTGTAAAGTAGGTCCTGTTTTGTGGACTGGAAATACCATGCACACGCTATTGATTATACTAGTTTTGGTGTATGTACGTCATGTGGGATGTGTTATGGGCCACGAGGTGGTCTTGTATCAACTGTAGTTAAATTTGCATTCATCATTCTGCATATGTTATTTTAGAAAGGAGGAATTCATGTCTTCTTTTAGCTTGAACTGGCTGTTTCTTTCTCATGCAGTACCAGAATGTTTTACCAAGGTTGCTGAAACCAAGTTTCTGGTAATGTTAAAATTTTCTTTATTAAAACTGTTCTAAGTTTTACCATATTATAGAATTTCTTATTAACACTTGCAGGTCGAAAAATTGGTTCTTTTTTGAATGTGTTTCTTCTTTATGGACTGCAGATGAAGGTAGAGGAGTTCTTTTATTTGTTTTTTTCGGATGACGCTGTTAACTTTACTGAATCTTTTCATAGAAAATGTGGAGATAAAGGTAGTCTGCTTTATGATCATGGAATAGTCTTTCCTTGAATATGCAATTCATAATTTTATGTGATGGTTCTTTCTATATCAAGGGAGATGTAATTTTATATCTTTGCTTTTCTTTTGCCGAGTGCTTTCAGAATTTCGGTGCGCATCATGGAAACCACATGATGAATTTGGGCATGCCCGTGATGTTTCATTTCAACATCCTATAAAGATATACTTTGGTATGTATTTGTATCTCCTTTTGGTTAAAATGAGGTATGGATTTAAGTGGCTTTTAGATGTGACTCTTTTCAGATTCTAATGCTGTTTAGTCTTAATTCTTTTTTTTTTTTTAATTTTAAGGTCCTAAATTTGGCAGCTGCGCGGAGATTCAGAAATTTCGAGTTTACAAAAACAGGTTTCTATATATTTTTTTTCTGGCGTTTCCTTTTAATTATGATTTATATCGTCAATAGAAAAGTTATCAATTTCAACGACTTCATCAGTCTTAATGTTACTTGATTCCACTGGAATTAAGGAGAGTAAACACTCCTCTCTAGGAATTGAATTTTGTTGTATATGAGAATTTTTTACAGATGGAAAATCTGATCACAGTAAAACATTGACAGCTTAAGCCAAAATTTGTATCCACTGAGCAATAATGATGAGGTGTTGTGCATGCATTTTAGCTTATATTAAATGGGCCAAAAGACTTGTTCCCACCCAAGGTTTGATGTAATTCCAAAGTCCCACCTGCTAACTTTCAAAAACTCAAATACTCACCTATGAACGAATTTCTGTTAAAAATTTCAGTTAGAGTTAGAGGTAAAACCATCATTTAATAAAAAAATTTTAAAATTTAAAGTTTTATCACATTTCCTCTTTAGGTTTAAAAATCTATCATTTCGCCCTTACATAAGGTTTGAAAAATAAACATTTCCCATTTAGGGTTTATAGTTTTGTCTTGTTTCTACTTCTCCGGTGACCGGAGCCGACTAACTTTCATATTGGCACTCCTCCGTCTCTCGGACAATGATGAATCGTTGACGGTAAGACAAAACAGTTTTATACGTCGCATAGATTTGTTTCTTCTGACGCACAGATCTGTTTCTTTTGACCCACAGATTGGTTTCTTCTGACGCACAAATCAGTCGGAAGAATAAAATCTTCTTTTGGTCGATCTGTGCATCAGCCAACGCATAGATCGGTTGGAAGAAACAGATCTGTGTAACTCATATTTGTTTAATCTTCGTATTGATAAATCATTGATCCACCTTTGATTGGCCGACGATTCGTTATTGTCTGGAAGAGAGAGGAGCATTGGTATGGAGGTTGGCAGACTCCAGTCACTGGAGGAGTAGTAGCAAGGAAAAACTACAAACCCTTGGGGGAAATATGTTAAAACTTTAATTTTTAAAATTTTTTATTAAATGACGATTTTACCGCTAACCTTAACTGAGATTTTTAATAGAAATTGGCTTAAGGGTGGGTGTTTGGGTTTTTGAAAATTGGTAGGTGGGACTTTGGAATTATATCAAACCTTCGGTGGGAACAAGTCTTTTGGCCTATTAAATGCTTAAATTTGTACCCACCACAGTTGGTTTTGTTTTATTATTCTTTTTGTATGTAACTATGTATTTGTGCTTTGTGTAGTTATTCTTTTTGTATATAACTCTATATTCATTTTTTTTTTTTAAATTGACGGACGAGACTTTGAAATTACATCAAACCTTGGGTGGGAACAAGTCTTTTGGCCTATTAAATGCTTAAATTTGTACCCACCACAGTTGGTTTTATTTTATTATTCTTTTTGTATATAACTCTGTATTTGTGCTTTGTGTAGTTATTTTAATTGTTCTATTCATTTCTTTTTAGGTCTTAACCATGGATTATCCCTCAAATATCTTGTGTATTCTATGATTTTGTCACCAATTTATGTGTTATTATTGACATAATGACATTTATTTTTTCCAGTCACTTGGTTATTGCGACATCACAAGAAATCAATGATGTACCTTATGGAGATTATTTTTGTGTAGAGGTACAAACTGTTGTTTAGTTTTTAAAAATTTAAGTTTCTTTCCTAGTTTCCAGCTAATGTAAATGTTCCATCATGTTTTATTTAGAAGCAGATCATGGAATCAAGTCTGAACAAGAATTATGCAACAAGCTGATGTTATAATTTAAGTATTAAGTTTTGTCTTTTTATCTAACTGCAACTGCTAAGAATTGATGCATGTCTGTTAACATTTGACTGTATAAAATAATGCATTATGTAAGATGATGCATAAATTTTATTGTGAATCTTCTAAAATTGCTCATCACTTGCTTCCTGGCTTTTTGCCATGCTAAATTCTTACGGAGTTAGAATTTGATCTCATATGATATTCATTTATAGTGGGTGATCTCTTTGTTTTCTTTGTCTCTCCGGCATTTTCATATCTATTATTCATTTTCATTCTTTCCCTCTTTAGATGGTGCTCTCTGTCCAACGGCCATATTAACTAATATTTGTAACTGTGGGCTTGTTAGATACGACTTGCACAATAGTTCAGTAGCAGATATTCTAATTGCCTTGTTTTACTGGTTGCTATGATTCAACTTTAATTTGCCAAAGAATGTGGCCTTTATTTCTGTGTAATAGGGGCTTTGGGATGTAGAAAGATATGGAAATGAATCGAAAGAAGGCTGCATTTTGCGAGTTTATGTAAATGTGGCATTTTCGAAGAAAACTGTTTGGAAAGGTTTGCCTCTGCTAAAAAAGTACTATTAATGTGTACATCATCTTCTTGTATGTTAGTTTATTAGATGCTTGTGTGTAAACAGTATGCTTTACAGTTTCAGGGTGATGGATGGCTGGGTGGTATTTCTACAGTTTATTATGTGTTTGCTAGTTGAAATATATTGAATATGTGATGCCAAGTTGGTGTACATGGTTACAGGAAAAATAGTGCAGTCTACTCTGGAAGAATGTCGAGAAGCTTATGAAGCATGGATAGGCATGGTATTATCTTTATCTCTTTTTTTTCTTTTTTGGTGTTGGTCTGCAGTTACGTTGCATGGACATACTTTCAGCTATTTGTATATTATAACTGTCTTTCAGGCACATGATTTGTTGAAGCAGAAGAACCTTGAAAAACAGGAAGGTTAGATTGTAGTAGATAATTTAATTGTTATTGGTAGTGTTGTGAGCAATGAAATTACTAAATGTAATTAATTATGTGTACAATGTCATGAAGCAGATGTTGGTCCTACTGATAGCAGTATTCTGAATGGTGATGCCTATTCTGAAAGGGAAGTGAAAACTGGGCAATCCTTGGAAAGGTTAAGCAATATCAATGACCAAATACAGACAGTACCAACGTCATATGCCATAGATACTAACCAGCAAGTGGGCAATCTCTTGCAAGGAAGCTGGATTGGCGCTACTGCCGTGACATCTTTGTTAAGAGAATCAATGACAAAATTCTGTGCATTTCTGAGGAGGCAAAACCCTGTTTCATTGATCTTAGTCATTGCTTTTGCTGTGATCATCCTGATGCAGGTGTGCAATTCTGAACCAGCCTGTTACATTCTGTCAGTTATTGAATTGACAACTAGTTAGATGTTTCGCTTTGTCAGTCAGCCATGTGTAGGCATGAATTGTGAGATTTTGTGTTGGTTAATTTTAATTTTCAGGTGAGCATAGTTGTGCTATTAAATAGACCCCAATATATTCATGTGGCATCTCCATCAGAATATCTGGGTGTTATGGGTGGTGGTTGGAGAGGAGAAAGATCAGCTGAAACCACAGCCTGGTTGGAAAAACGGATGCACCATCTTAAGGATGAGATGCTTATGGTTGAGGCTTGGCTGGAGAGGATGGGGCGTGAATATGCATTTTTGAAAGCTCAATTTAAAGACCTCGGGCATCTTCATAGGTAGTAGTCAATAACTGTTTCTTGTTACAGAACAAGGAAAAAAAATTCTATATTGTATATTTTTGTAGTTCTATACCGTGCGTGTATATGTGTAATTTATATGTTTGGTTCATTACTACGAAACAAATTTTGATCATACTAGTGGGTCAATTGGGTGTTTACTTTCGTGAATAAAAAAAAAAAAAATTGGGAAAAACAATGACTGGTCGCAGAAACTGATGATTTACTAACAAGCGACTAGGTTTCAAATCTCAGATCGAATGAATTGATGTGAAGTTGTAGTTTGTTCATCTGTTGATTAGAGTGTCCCTTTATTGTTAAGGAGAAGTTGAAATATATATATATATATATATATATATACACACAGAGAGAGAGAGAGAGAGATTTTTTCATATACGTGTTGTGACTCTTACAAGGAACTTTTGTTTTGGTCCGGGATTCATTCAATGAAAGCTTAAGTGGGAGGTGGAAGACTTTGAGGTTTATTTGATTTAGAATGGACCACCGACTTTCAGAGCTTGTAATTCCTTGCACGCAAACAGGAAATAGAGAAACTCATACATACAGATGCAGTGTATCAATGTCCCTCACTCACTTGAATGTTATTGGACAGAAAAGATTCTGACAAGGATTGAAGAAAATAAAGATGTATGTAGTGGGGCGGAGAGGGTAAAATAAAGTTGAATTCAGGAATTTGCAGTACCACTTATTTAAGACTTGTGCTTAATTTTGGGTGTGCATGTTCCACATTGTTTTAATTTTCTCACTAACAACTGCCCTTCAATGGAGTTTCCTACTTAATCCCTGCCATACACCAACTTCAAAACTTTCAAACACACACACACACACACACGCCACACACCCTTTAGCCGTCCACCTCTTTTCAATTTCTCTACAAATTAATCTGATTATTATTCAACACTTTTGTATAAAATCATAATAAGGGCAACTCAAGTCTAACAAAAACCAATTCGAGTTTAATTTAAATTTACAATAATCAATTTGAAATTAAATTTGACTTGTTCAAATTGTTAAATAAGAGAAAAAGAATCATCAGAGAGAAATAATAAGTATCACTGTAGAGACAAACTCTGATATAATAATGCTAATAAAGTGGGTTTGAGTCAAGCCAAATAATGATTTAAGCTTGAAGTATTCTAATCAAATCTAGTTTTACTAAGGAGTTATGAGTGAAAGTTGTCAAAACCTAATAACAATGTATAGGTTGTGCTGCACAATATTCTCCTACTTGTGGGACAAGTATCATTTCAATAAAACTTCTCTAAGCAATTATAATTTGTGATTAATTGCAACACCAATGATCAATCACATTTTCTAACCAATTACTCTTCCTATGTATAAATATATCCTTTTCAAGATATCCTATAACATTAAGCTAATAACACACCATGACCATGAACATAAGTTTTGTAACCATCGGAATGAACCATACTAAAAATCCTTTTGTCTATTTTAATTTTCCTTTTACTTTATTCAAATCACATTGTAATAAACATAAGATATATCTTTTGTTGGATCTTTTATAGTTGAATTGGTGATAAATAATCTGTTCAACACAAACATCAAGCTAAAGTTCACAATTTTGATGCACAAGACTTTAGATATCAAATGTTTTTATATATTGAAGGGTTGACTTTCGCCAAGAAGGCAACCATAAGGTTTGTGTGTCTGACCACCGACTATTATGCACATGCCTTATTGTTACTTGGAATAAAATCCATCACGAAATGAAAACTTTCTCTCTTATAAATAAATAAATAAATAAATATATATATTTAAATTAAAAATAAAATAACACATTAATATTTATAAAAATAATTTAAAAAATACGACTAATCACTAGCCAGATCTCATCTCCTTTACACTCCATCTTATATCACTACTTCTCGCATCCACACACAAAATAATATGAATGGGAAGACCAACAAACGAAATTTACACCCCTCTCTCTCTCTCTCTCTCTCTCTTCATATACACACACTTGTATGAATTTTTTTAAAATTCAAAAAAACAAGCTCTTGCCGAGTCTCTAAATGGACACGTGGAACTCACGATACATTAACTAAGTGGAGATACGTACTGAGCTCGTGACAAGTCACCACATTAACATTACTGAGGTAAGGAGAATCCCTGCTGCAAAGTCTCAGCTCTTTTCCCACGTCAGCATAAACCCACTGTGTGTCTTCCACGCGCTTTTTAAACCAGTTTGGAATTCCTGCCACGTTTACCGCCTCCTTGTTTGCCACTTCATTATTATCAATCACAAATCCAGGTACTTTCGTTATGAGATCATCTGAATTCACGATACGAAGAATCTTGGTCCCACTTCTTTCCAGCTGGCATCTAAAGCTTCTGTTGCCTACACGTGGCCCTCCGAATGAAATAACAGTCACCATCTGTGCACTGGGAAAGCTTGAGTTTATATCGTAAGCTGTAAGTGTAGCAAGTGCAGCTCCCAGACTATGACCGGTGATGGTGAAACTAAGTGGTTCATCACCGTACATTTCAATAATCTTTAAAATTTCTTCTCTCACCGTTTCTTGTAAACTAGGACACGTGTCTGTTCTTGAAGAGTAGAGACTCAGAAATCCGCTCTCCACCATGGCCCTGCATTTTTTAGGAACATGATTATCACGAGCCATATCATCGGGTAAACCCGTTAAGTTGGCTCGTAAATTTTCGAGCCATTCTAAGCAAGTAGCCGTTCCTCTGAAGGCAATCACCACGTCACGTCTTCCAAGCCTCGCAATCTCTTCCCTGTCCTGGCAAACTGCCACGTAACCAATCCAGCTTGACCGTGTGGAGACCCAGCTTGGCGCTCTATCAACCCAGCTTGGTAACTGTACTCCAGCAGTGGCTCGTAGATTCTTTGTCATTTTATAGCCAGTTTCTCCGATTCCGGAGCGTGTGAAAAGTGAATTCCTGGGGTGTTTACACATAGCAAAAGTCGGAGAAGAAGTGTCAAAATCGAAAGAGCGATAAGCTGCTTCAACGAATTGCCCATAACGTAGAATTTCAGTTCGTAGATTATGGTCCAGTGGGTCGAGCAAACCTTCCCAATTGTTGCTTCCTTGATATTCCATCCAATTCTTTCCTAGTTTGACTGAGTGAGTGAGAGAGCCATATTCAACTGAGCTCAATGAGAATTTTGGGTTTTTAGCTGCTAAAGACTTAGTGTTAATCTGCTTCAGAGAAGAGATGTTACTGGCGGCGGCGGCGGAGGTGGTGGTGGTGGTGGCCGTGACGCAACATTTCGTGAGAACCAAGTCTTTGTAGTTGCTGCATGGCTTCACCACGCCAATAGGAAATTTCATACTGAATTAAAAGAATACAGAATTATCGTTAGAGTTTGAGTGGAAGCTGAGAACTGAGAGAAGAAGAATCAATGAAAGAGTATTTATAGAAAGAAGTAGCCAATCAGCGAGTGGACGGCGGTGCATGCAAAGTTTTGTAACAGTGGAAGGGAATTAGAGAGTGCAGTTTCAGTGGGTTGGCCGATGATTTGATTGATGCAAATTAAAGACGGATTCTCGGGAAAAACGGCTGTTGGACCCACCGTAGGTAACGATGATGATGAGTGGACCAGATCTATTCTTAAGCTGGAAGAAGACTTTTGACCACACAGCGCCACTGCCCCACACTCTAACTATCTCTGTCAATTTTACAAAATCACAAGTCTGTCTTCCGACCATGGAACGACGCGTTCTGGCACGTTGGATGCATTTCTCATCCACTTAGGGCTCTGCTCAAATGAGTGAGTTAAGGATTGAATTCTTTCTTATAAATGAATAGAATTTGAATTGATTGAAATATTTAAGTTTAAGTTGATTTAAATTAAATTATTTTTTAATTAAATACAATTTTCAGTTTATTAATATCAAATCTATCTTTTTAAATTTGAATCTCCAACTCTAATTTCAATTGATATGATTAATGACTAAAATCATAATCTAATAATTAATTGATGGATAAGGATAAATAAAATTGAATTGAAAAAAAAAAAAAAACTAATGGAATTGGCGTCGATCAAGACACAGGCTATTCTTTGATTCAATAATCTACAATCAATAATGGAATTATTAGATTAACATAAGTAAACTAAAATGATACCTTTTAGGGGTATTTAGGTTGGGTAATATTTTATTATTAAAATTGATAGATTATTTTATTGGGTATAAATTATTATTATATTTTATATACTTCGATAAAAATTGATAGACATAAATAATTATTGTGTTTAATTAGAAGTAATAAAATAATACTAGTATATTATTTTACTTAAATTATATTATCTATCACATATCATAATTTTTTATTACTAATAATATAAGTAATAAATGATAAATTATCAGAGTAATTTTTATAAAACTCTAACCAAATACCCCCTTTAAAGTATATGGATAATTCTAGGGTGTTTTTGTTAGTTTTTGAAATTTATGCTAAGTGTTATTTTATTCAACTCTATTGGTGTTGTAGTAGTGTCCCCTTTTTGGGGTAAACATATTATTTTCCATTTACTTTTTGTCTTAATAACACTTTCTCACCTTAAAACTTTTATAGACATTTTTTTATAACCTTGAGTCAAAAAATCAAATGTTAATTTTAAACGCTCGAGATATTTTAGATAATTAGTAAAACATACAAATATTATAAAATGAATAATATTTATGGCCAAAAGACTTATTCCCACCCAAGGTATACTGAATTCTCAATTCCCACCCATCAATTTTTAAAAACACAAACACCCACCCATGGTTTGAAAAATTAACACCTACCCTCCAAAATTAAGATAAAATTAAGGGTAAAATTATCATTTAACAAAAATATTTAACATTTATATCATTTTACCCCTTTAATTTGAAAAACTAACAATTTCACCCAAAATTAAGTTTTAAAAAGTGATATTTTACCCCCTACCTAGGGTTTCCAATTTTGTCGATGAATTTCTGGCCAACGATGGCCGATCTCTCTTCTTCCCGATATCGTCTCTCCCCCCGGTGTTCAATATTGGATTGACGATATCTAAATTCAACAAAATCCAGACGAAGAGTCGAAACTCTTATTCTGGATTTTCGTCGTCTAGACGACGAAGTCTGCTTAGTTTGGACGACAATGACTGTCTAGAAGAGACCGATCTCCTTATCTGGATCATCGTCGTCGTCCAGACGAAACTGACTTCGTCGTGACAACAAAGATCTAGACGAAGAGTTTGGACTCTTCGTTTGGATTTCGTCGAAACTAGACATTGTCGGTCTAATATTGAACACCGGAGGGAGTGACAACACCGGGAGAGAGAGAGATCAGCCATTGTTGGTAAAAAATTCACCGGTGAAATTGGAAACCTTAGGTAGGGGGAAAATGTCACTTTTCAAAACTTAATTTTGGGCAATATTGTTAGTTTTTCAAATTAAGGGGGTACAATGATATAAATGTTAAACATTATTATTAAATGACGATTTTAGCCTTAATCTTATCTTAATTTTGAAAGGTAGGTGTTAGTTTTCTAAACTATGAGTAAGTGTTTAAAAGTTGGTGGATGAGAATTTGGGAATTCACTATACGTTGGGTGGGAATAAGTCTTTTGGCCTAATATTTATAATTGTAAAATACAAACAAATCATATTTTTTATTAACTAAATAATACTACTTAAATCTCTATCTTTAATTGAAAAAATAAAACTCTAACCCTAACCTCGATCAATCTCACTAATAATCGTATTGATTATAATTGAAATTACAGTTGGATTTCAATTATTATATTGAGATTTCAACTAAATCGTATAAAACTCCAAGTGAATTGCACTATCCTTTGTGATTTGACTGGAATCCCATCAAAATCAATGTGATTCCAACTATAGTTGTACCATCTCCATGCAAATATTAAGTTGGAACTACACTACAATGGTGCAATCATGGTTAGAGTCTTCCTATCTAAATGCAATTAAGATGAAATCACATCAGAACGATGAGATTCGAATTATAATTGACCAAAATGGTGCGATTCAATTAGAATCATACCATCTCAATACATTCTAGTCAAATAGCACAATCTTTGATGTGATTTTGCTAAAATCAAATTCATCTGGATCACTAGTATATTCACTATTGATTACAAGGAAAAAAATTGTACTCATATTTTTCAGAGATGTGGTATGAAAAAAAATAATAAAGAAATAAATAAAACGCAAAATAATTTGGCAATTGTCTGGATAAAGTTGGTAAGTAAAGTTCCTCCCTCTCTAGATACCTTTGATAAAAATTAAAGCACTCTTTTGCTTCGATTCTCTTGCATACAAGAAATGAGACAGTCCACACAATTCTCTCTCTCTCTCTTTTTTTTTTTTTTTTGGTCAAATTATATATAAAGTAAAAACTTATTGAACGTTCCTGTTAGTCTTTGTCTACATTGGATTTGTTATGGGAAACACCCTATTAAAAAAGAATATTTCCTCTCCACAATCATTTCAGAGGACGATGTTTTTTAGGTATGAATTAACATGTTACAATCCCACAATATAAATATATGAGATTTAGATCTTATGCCATATGTTTCTGTTGTAATTTTTATATGGTTTTGGACTCCTAATCTTAAGAGTCAGTTTTTGGGATATAATTCTCCCAAGGTTGATTGAGCCTTTAAGAATGACTATAATAGTAGTGTTTGGAGCGCTGAAGTATATAGATGCTCTCGACTTGAATTCTATTTGGCATACTAAGAAAATTGTATGTGTTTTATGCTTGGGGTCTAGTGACTTGAGACACCTCGTCTGGTGGCCGAATAGGATGTCACAGCAAAGTGATAAGATAGGATTGACTTTGACATATGTGCCTTCACTAGTGTGACATGGTGTGCCGGGATAAGACGATAAAATTGGTAATAATATCCCAATTTCAATAGTGCAACACACATGGTGACTCTAACAATGCATTATTGGTATGACATTGGACTCCGCCATTTCTCTAACTAGATTTTGGGTTGTCATCGATATCAGCCTGATGATCATTTGTCTCTAACATTTTGTTGTTTTATAAAGTTGAAAGCTCAAACACCATTCACTTACAATTTCATTTGCATCAGGCCAAGGTTTAACTCTGTTGAACTTACCATCAACCAGACCAAGCTAGGTAATACCGAACGATACATCACGCAAATCACAGAAAAGGAGTGAAGCACATCGCAAGCAAGCTGAGACACGACATGCACGTGACAAACATGAAAACGAGCAAGAATTATATATAGTCCCACCATGATGGCTAAGGGAGAATATCGGAACTTCCAAGTACAATATTTTTCAGATGAGGCTTGTTATTTTCCTCTAATATATGATGTGACTTTTGGCATTTTCATCACATATTTTGCATTTTAATCCAAACTCCAAACCACTATACTTCCAACCTTTTTGTTTTTCTCTTGAGTGAGCCAAAATCCCCACGAAGATTTGGAGATAATATGGTGTGGGTACCAGTTATTTCTTTACCTGTGATAATGCTTGGGACCCAAAACTTTTATTTTTTTTATTTTTTGGTTCATGTATTAATTTTAGCCATTTTAACCAGGAGTTTCAGCTTGATTTATGCACAGTTTAATATCCATACCCATATGAAATATTACTGTTTCCCTCAAGTCAAAAGATCAATGATGTTGAGATATGAACACATACATAAAGAGTACTGAGAGTTAGGCCATGTTCGCCATCAAAAGCGGTACCGGTGGTCAGATTTCTTCTTCTATATTTGATTTCTTATCTAATCTAATCTAATCTGATCTGATCTAATCTAATCTGAATCTCTTGTGTTACCTAAATTACAAATATATCCCTCCTTCCTAGCTGAAAAGAAGGATTTTTCTTATTTTTCCGGCAATATAACAAAGGAGCAAGATGGATACGTGTTTCTTTCGAAGCATTTTAAGTCTTCAATTCTTGAAAATTGAAAGCTTTAATTTCTGAGGAAATTTTGATTATTTTCAATTACGTTTTGTAATTGTTTCCCTAAATACATTGGTGCAAATTCCCGCACGTAACATTATCCAAGACTATTATATCTCTGAGACTGAGATGATTTAATTGAAAAGTCTAATTTTCTAATTTAATTTATATATATTATATAATATTGCTGACAATCTGTTTTATATTTCGGGACAGTCTCTCAGCCCATTTGGCGCAAGAAAAACATGGAATTTCCAAGGAAAGAATGAGTGATGTGAAACACATGGAGGGATTAGTGGAGTTACTGTACAAATGCCCTGATTGATGGGCCTTATTATGGAGTACAATTTTAATGATTAACAAAATGATTAATCCGCAAATTTAGACCCAAGTTACAAAACAGAGAATCAGGAGGAGATGCATGAACCGATGAAAATAAAATTGAATTGAATTGAATTGCATGCTGAACCTGTCATCTTGAATTGAAGGAAAATAGTTCAGAAGGAAGGAGATGCATGAACCGATGAAAATAATCTTTACTGGCCAGAAAAAATTTATTCAAGTTTGAATTTAAATAATCAATTTCCAGATTATAAAAAAAAAATAATTTTATGTTGGATTTCATCACTTTCAATTTGAACTTAAATGACTCATATCTAAATAGCTCCCATTTATGAAGTAATATATATATTTTGTAGAATAATAAGTTGATCCCCGTATGATCTAATTCAATAAATATTCTTCAATGATTGGTGTGGACGAATTGAATATCTCTGTGCCAGCAGTCCCAAGCTTTATGCTGATGAACTTGGCGGCTGCTTGGTTTGGTTAGTTCAAAACCAACCCACCAGGGGACGGACCAATGATGATGATGATGATGATGTAATATATAAAATAAAATAATTGGCCACGATCTCGGAAAAGAATCTCACAGTACAACTATTTTCATATTAAGAAAGCAGGTTATTCCCTTTTTAATTTAGTACATCACACATGGCTGACTCCACTCTTGTTTGAAGCAACTCATCACCCTTGATTTCACCATGACAATAACTTTGTATACTCATTGCTGCTCATGTAATGATGATATTGCACTATAAGACGTGACATTGATTATGTCTATCAACTCAACTCAAGATTGACTTATAAGTTTCACATAATAAAAAGATTGAACTCTCCGTGTAACTACTATCAATTTCTCTTTCAATAGATTTATCGAGACTAATCAATAATCCTAATCGACTTATTAGAACGAAGATTGATATTCAAATTTGCCCCAATAGTTTTGGGCTCCTAATCTTTTTCAACAAACCATGCCACTCAACAAGTGGAAAGTGATATAATCATTTTTATGACTTGGATAAGTTGAACAAAAGTTAGAGATGCAGTTACAAATGTTATCTTCATTGAGTTTTATTGTAGATGACATAGATTATAATAGCACCAAATTAACGAACAGCTTTGACAAAATTACAGCTCTATAAATATTATTCTTCCACTTAGGAAGGATTACTAGGGCTTCATCTAGCTTATCTCTATGTATGGAGTATGAATATACACTGGCCTAAGCTTGTCTTGAATTTATAATGATTAGTTTGAATTTGTTGGAGATATCACTAGAAGAGAAGACAAGAGGAAAATGATGAAATTGAGACATGGTACAACTTGCTCTTCAATAGTTAGCTTTTGGAATGATAGATCTTGAACTATTTTCCTTCAATTCAAGATGACAGGTTCAGCATGCAAGTAGATTTGGTGATAACTAATGAATATTTTGTTCTGTGTTTAGGTGCATGGTACAGTAATTTTAATTCATTGTTTTAGGTGGGGGCTCGGGCTAGCTACTTTCCTTACTTATCATCTCATTCTGTCTGTTTCTACCTACATATTTTTTGTAGTAAGAAATCCGGTGCACCGGCATGACTACCCCCATCGCCTTCATATATAACTAGGGTCTAGGGTTTATTCATAACTGCATTGTTTTTTTTTTTTTTTTTTTTAACTTTAATATTTTTACTTACCGTGCAACCTGATTTTTAATACATATAAGCATGGCTTCTCGTTGGGTCTTACTTTCAAATCTGAAAGCAGCCACGAAGGGACCACCACTGGCCACAACTCTGGCCGTAGTAATTACATACAACACGTTACGGCACAGGCGTACATGCAAGTAGAGTTGACTTAGATTTGAACTACTGCCATTTATTATTGAGCCATTGATTACCATGCCAAGTCCTTCCCCCTCTAACAAATGATCTATCTCCCATGGTTCTTGATTTCAAACTTTACCTGAATTACTTTGACTCCCATCCCCCCATAAATTTATTTCTCACCTAATTTTGTATTAAAAATAAAATCATATACAATTATATAATAACATATTATTATTTGATTTGACACAAATATTAAAATAAACTTAAATTTATGATGGTTAACTCAATGAGATTGTAAGTTCACAATTCAACTAAAATAAAATACCAATAAATCTAAAAAAAATTTGAATCTTAGACTTACAATTTTAAAATCTCATTTTTTTACTTAATTTAAATATAATGAATAATTAATGAATAAATAAGTTATATAATATAAATGTAATACTTTAAAAATTTAAAGGTGAAAATATAATCTTATCTCGAGTTTGAGCAAGAGCTTGAACTCACCAACTCCTCTTAATTGAGTCAACCACTATTGAGATCAACTTGGGTTTGTTATGCCACTACATCTTTTGATGTAAGCCAAACTTAAATGGGTCCTGTTGTAGATTATATATTTGATTGAAAGAGCAAAAATAAGGTAGAAATTGACTGCAATAGTATATGAAAGCTAGATTTTTCCACTACAACAAAAATAACATTTATTGGCATTTTTTTTTTTTGGTGGCATTTGATGAAAAATCACCAAAAAATATAATAAGTCAAAAAATTAATAACTTATTATGACATTTATTATAATTGACGCTATAAAAATAACTGGTTGTATTTTTGTTATGACATTCATATTAAAAGCTACTAAAAATTATGATAATTTATTGTGACATTTATAATAATTGTTACTATAAAAATACTTTCTTATTATATTAATTTAAAAATGATATATTGACATAAATTTCTGCCTTTTTTTAAATAATTATCATTGAATAATAGAGATAAAGTTTTGATTTAATTTATTTCAGAGATATTGTTTTAAGAAGAAAATTATTGCTTTCTTGGTTTCTTAAGATAAATTGCATAAGAGAGAAAAACTATGGTTTCAATTGATTTTCAATTAATTTTAATAAAAAAATTTACTTTTTTATTTTATAAGTTTGATTGGTTCCACAAATTTTAGGGTTTTGTGCAAGTTATGAAACTTAGTTTTTTTTTTTTTTTTTCAAGTTTGAGTTTTAATTTAGGCCAAAGGACTATTTCCCAACCAAAGTATGCGCTTTTCTCAAGTTTCCCCCTATTTCCTTTGAAAATATCATTTACTTACTCGTGACCTGTTAAAATTAACGATTTCAAGAGTAAAACCGTCATTTTGTCTATATTATTAAAAATAAACTTAAATTTGATTCTATTTTCCCTCTCAAACCCTAAAAACTAACAATTTTTTCCAACCTAAGTTTTAAAAAATGGCGTTTTCCCCCTTAGGGTTTTCAATTTTCTGAGTTAGTTTTTCGACGTCGTTTCTTCTTCTCAGACGACCTCCAGGCGACTCTTCTTCCTCTCCGGTGCAGCCTCCTTCTAATGGTTGTCCTGGGAACTGTCGTCCATGAAGACGAATCGTCTTCATCCAGAGACGAAGACGAGGTCTTCGTCGACGACGAAGACTCCTCTTTGACGAAGACCTCATCTTCGTCTCGACAAAGACGATTCGATGATCGTGCCTAGCATAATCGTCGGAAGGAGGCTGCGCCGAAGAGGAAGAGGAGTCCCCTGGAGGTAGTTGGAGAGAAAGAAACGGCGCCGAAAACTAACTCTGAAAAATTGAAAACCCTAAGGGGGAAAACGCTATTTTTTAAAACTTGGATTGGGAAAATTTGTTAGTTTTGAAATTTTATGGGGGAAAATAAGATAAATTTTTCAAGGATTAGAGTTCCATTAAATTTAACAGCTCATGGGTGGGTAAATGGTATTTTCAAAGTTAATAGAGGGAAACTTGAGAAAAACGCATACTTTGGGTGGGAAATAGTCCTTTGGCCTTTAATTTATATAACATTTCTATATTTTAAGATCTTTATTCTGTTAGTTGAGATCATTTTTATTATCTTTTTTTTTACTTTGGGGTAATGTTATGGTTTTGCAAGATCTAATAGTTTGTTAGTATACATTACTAGTAACTTGTTTGATGACTCTTCTTTTTATTTTTATTTTGTTGATTTTTGTTTGATTTTAATTTGGTTTTTTTCCATTCTAATTGTTTTTTAATCTTAGGTAGGTCTAAATTTCTATATTTTGATTATATTTATGTTTTTTTGATATGCTTGATATTGTTTTAAATTGATAAGTAGTTTTTTATTTTGAAAATTTTGAGTTATAGTATGAAATAATTGTTTTAATTATATTCTTCTAACATTAATTTTTTTCTCCCTCTTTTTTTTTAGGTACATAATATGAAAGTTATAAAGTTTCGTTTTTCATTCATCTACTTTTGTGTACAAATTTTGATCAATTATTTTTGAGGTTTTAGTGACAATTGTAAATTTCAGTATAAGGTATGTTAAAAATAAATAAATAAACTTTTGTGACAATTGTAAATATCATAAATAATTATCACTATGTTGATAAGTTTTTAATGACAATTATTTCGTAGTTTTTAATACCAATATTGCAAATAATTACCGTTAAAACTTATAGTGATACAACATTCAACGGCATTTGTCCAAATACTAATAAAAGTTATAGCGACATTTATAAATGCCACTAAAATTTACAAAAAAAAAAAAAAAGCCACTAAATAATATCTTTGGTTTAGTTTTGATGTCTTTTTCTTTGAATTTGTTTATGATTTTCTTTTGACTTCAACCTCATGTATAAATAACTTCAACTGCATTGTTCAAGTTTGGTAGTGACTCTGAATATTCGGAGATTAATTAGACGTTGAAGTTTCAAATTGACTTGGATGGATATAGTATTGGCAATTTCCTTCATCTGCACTGCAATCTGGAGTGGATTCTGCACCAGCTGGTAAGGTTCCCATCACTCCAATTTGTTCATCTCAATTTTACCGTTTCATATACAAACTTTACTATTGGCTGATTCCTAAATTTTTGCCTTTATACTTTGAATTTGATCTTATAGAAGATCCCTTGTTAATGATATAAAATTACGCTAGACTTCGATAGATATGACTAGCAATAAACTGTCTTCCTCCTGACTGATCAAATTTTCTATGCATAAATGCCGTAAATGCTTATTGTCGTTGTCACGGGCATGAGAAATGTTGGTTTCAGTGAGGCAAAATATGACTTGATTTTTTTCGTAATTAATGGCGAATTGAAGATTCAATTTTTTTCTGACTAATACTTGCATAGTTTCTAGATGGACTACAATTTGACTTGGGGGTTTATTTTCCTAGGTTAACCAGGTTGATTTTAGTCAGAGAGCTATGGCATAACGTTTTGCTGCATGCATTTTCTTGTGGGTTAGAGGAGAACGTGTATGTATTCATGTGTTTTCCAGTGTGCATACGGTTAAAAGAGAAGGTTCAACTCTATGCTCTTGTAATACATTTCTATTGAAGTGAAAAATCCAAACGATAAATTGTTTGATTAATCTTTTTGAATTATAATAACTTAGTGGTTAGACTCATTCTCAAAGGAGTGGTCAAACTCCAACAAGTCAAGTTATTTATCAAACAAGAAATTATAAAATTTTCAAGACCAAAGAGAAGTAATGAGAAGGGAGAAAGATGAGAAAGTAGAATTGTGTTGTGTTTGACAAAAAATTGTCAAAGAAAAGAAATGATCCATTGATTAACAGTAAAACTATATATAATTAATTAATTAATTAATTATCCAAATAATATATTATTATATGATTAAGTGATAATATTTAATTTTATGATAATACATAATTTAAGGAGCAATTAAATATTTAAATCTGAAAACACTTCAAATTATTATCTATTTTAGGGTAGCTTGGACAATATATAATACTTAAGTTAGTTCCACGTAGCTCTACCAACCATTGTCAGCCTGCTATAAAGTAGCCCTTCCCAGTAAAAACTCTGTTATAAATAAATCACTTGCATAAGTGAAGGGCAGTTTTGACATTTTGAGCATGTTCGGCATCGACAGCCGTTGATTGGTTAGGCAATTAGGACCCAGCCGCATCTGCCGGTAGACCAGTTAAGTCCAATCCTAACTGTAAACATCCTAGGCACTTAAATTAACAGAGGCAATGCCCTATTTCTTTCTGACTCTCACTCAATCTCATTTTCAAGGCTTTCAGTTTCTTTCCAAAGAAAATTAATTGCATTTCTGGAATATCATTTAATCTGTCTACAAAATTACATGATTTATATACTTTCTGTATGACTATACACCTTAGAATCACTTTCTTTCTTTTTTTTTTTGTAATTTGAATTTAAATTCGGTTGCTCTAAATCTCAACTTTTGATCTAGCATGATTGTTGAGGACATTTCTAGCAGTAGCTCTAAATGGACAAGTGGAGCTCACAAATCCATTAACCAAGTGAAGATACGTCTTCAGCTCGTGACACGTGGCAAAATTTATACTGTTAACATAGGGAGAGTCCCGGGAACTCAGTCTCAGCTCTCTGCCAATCTCTGCATATGTCCATTGTGTATCTTCCACCTGTTTCTGTATCCAGCTCGGTAAGCCGGCCATTTTGACATTTGATACGTGATCATCTCCATCTATTACAAAACCAGGTATTTTGGTTATTAGATCATCTGAGTTCACAATTCGTAACACTTTTGTTCCTTGTTTTTCAAGGTGTTGCCGGAAGCTCCTGTTACCTACACGTGGACCGCCAAAAGAGATGACAGTCACCATTGGCGCATGGTTGAAGTTGGCTTTTATATCGTAAGCAGCCAATGTAGCCAGAGCAGCGCCAAGGCTATGGCCCGTGATGGTTAAACTAAGAGGCTCTTCGCCATAGATTTGAAGCAACCGATTAATCTCTTCACGAACCATGTCTTGTAAACTTGGCGAAATGGCGTTTCCCGAAGTGTACAAGCTGAGGAACCCACTTTCTACCATGGCCCCGGAAACATTATTACCCGGTAGGTGAGTAAGTCTAGCACGCAGATTCTCTAGCCATTCAAGACACGTGGCAGTACCTCGAAAAGCCATGACAACGTCGCGTCTTCCTAGCCGTGCAATCTCTTCTTTGTCCTGGCAGACTGCCACATAACCAATCCAGCTGGACTGAGTCGACAGCCAAGTAGGCGCCTTGTCCATCCAACGTGGCAAATTGATACCTGATGTTGCACGTAAATGTTTGGTCGGGCGATATCCGGTTTGGGGTAGACCAGAGCGGTCAAGCAATGTGTTTTTTGGGAAACGGCATGATGCATAGGTAGGTGATGAAGGGTCAAAATCGAATGACTTATAAGCAGCTTCCACGAACTCACCATATCGAAGAATTTCGTCCCGCAGATTATCATCTAATGGGTCAAGGAGACCTTCCCAGTTTTGAATGCCTTGATACTCCTTCCATCTCTTACCAAGTCTGACAGGTCTGGGTGAAAAACGGCAAGTGTTTAATGAGTTGTAGTCAATTGGGTCAAGCAAGCGCTCCAAATTATTCATGGTTTGGTTCTCTATCGACTTTCGGAATGCTATATGTGCTGTTGGTTTTGTTGTTGTTGTTGTTGTTGGGGTAGCTGCAGATGAGAGTGTGCATGGGCGTACGGCTTTCGTGGAGACGCTCATTTTGTTTCTTGAGCTTGTGATTAATGGCTCTAAGCGTGATATTAAAATGCTGCAACTGGAACTGCGTTTAGATGGCTTTTGCGGAGCCTTTTTATAAGTGCAAAATATACAACGAGAAGACATGAATGAACTTGGAGGTGGCGTGGAGCAGAGCTATAACTGGAAAAAATCATACAATGTGGTCCTCCGTATTACTAATGTATCATGCACCCCCTTGACAAGATAGAATTGATGTGAGACGACAGCAGTCAAAAAATTAATAGGTTTTTCACTTTTATGGGAATGAATTACAACCAAGTTGAGACTTGGATATTCTGATTTCTTTAAGAGATTGTAATTTTATCTTAATTTATATACAGAGTAAGATTACTGTAAAAGATGTAGTAATTAATTGGAGTTTAATATCCATGTGTCATGTTGCGACAAACAAGGTACCAACGCAAGTTCTCTTTATCATAATATAATCCTGTTTGTTGGTTTACAAATACATAGTTGTAAATTGATATATCACTGTCAGTCAAGTTTAAATTTAGCCTTAAATCCATATTTAATTCAAATAATTTAAAGTTTCAGTTCAACAATTTACTTCTTCTTCTTCTTCTTCTTCTTCATGTATGGTAGGTATCACTCTTCCCCATTTTATTTTTTATTTTTTACAAACTTGAATTAGGCTAAATATTCAAGATTCAAACTAAATTTGAGAGGACCTTTATTTCTTCTGTTCAGTCCCTTTTTACATGTTAATCTGATGCTTCAATTGTGCATGTGCATGTGCCTCATGCACATTTGAATTTTCCACCTTTTTCATCTCTGAAAATTTGCGAATAAGCTTCGTGAGGTATGTGTTTTCATGCCTTTATCAGAGTTTCCATGTATCTCTTAATTTGTAAACAAAGTGCATGTTTTCATATTATTTTTTATTCGACTTTTTACTTAGTTGAGCAATGTGTTTTCCAAATTTCGTAATCTTACTAGTTAAATTGTATATCAAAAATCTAATTTTTTATATTGTTTATTGTACCGTATCATATGATACACATTTTAAAAATAAAATAATAAAAGATTTAAAAATTAAATTAAAGGTTTTTTTTTTTATATTTTATATTTTGTTTTTCATTCAATTTAATATTACCAATATTTTTTAAACATAAGTGAAAAACTAAAATCATCTTATCAAATTGTTACTAGCTTTAGTCAAGAAAGAATATAGACTAAGGATTATAATTAAACTTTATCATCCAAAATAAATAATGCAAGAAAAAATAAATAATATGTAATTATATATTAAATATTCAATTACAATAAGAAAATTATTTTTGTTTTACAAAAAAAAATAGATTCAGTTAAGTGAACCAGTTTGGTTGTCCTATAAATTCACGTTATCTTATGATTCTCTTGCCACTTATAAAGTATTATTTTAAGTTTGATCCTAGTATCGATTCCAAATAATTAAGAATGGAAAACAAGTATTTATATTTTCAAGTGATCTGAAATATGTTTAAAGATAACAACACTTGGAATTATGAATTATTATTATTATTATTATTATTATTATTTAATTAAAAAGACTAAATTTTGTTCTTTAATTTCTATCTCAAGAACACAACTCTTAAATTTTCCTATTTAAAAAATTAAACTTAATCTCTTCTCCCACAAATGTCTATAACTATAGGCCTAGATAAGAGAAATCTAAACACTTGTCAAGCATGCTTGCATATGTATATATATGTAAAGTAGACCAGATACTTTTTAACACCGATTGAGTTGGGATGAAATTTTTTTGATAACGACCCGCTCTTGTTTCTGTCCATTATTTATAATAATTCTTCTTACTGAATTTAGCTGGTACAAGATTTTTCTCCATGTCTAAATTATTTGATGTATGATTGAATTATGTTTCAGTCAGATAAATCTCAGAATTTAGTGTCAGTTTATGAATATTTGTAACAGGTACATGTATATGCTTACGTTCACTGCAATAATAATTAGTAAAAATGCTAGCGAATGAAGTATATTGTTTAGTGTATAAAGTATTATTATATATATTAAGGTTGAAATTGAATTGGGTTGGCTTAAGTTTAGTTTAGTGTTCAGTTTGAACAAACTCAAACTTGATACTCATCTCAAGTTCTCAAACTTGATACTCATCTCAAGTTCAAGTGATTAAACCAACTTGATTTCGTCAGTTGCCAAAAATTCATTGACAAATTCATTTTTTTCGATTTTTTATTTAACAATTTCTCTTCTTCTTTATTCCTATCAATTCTTATTTTTCTTCTTTGATGATTTTAGAATGATTTATCCCATAACTCATTATTAGCGTAAGTAAGCTTAAACTCTAATTTGAGTTAGATTTTTTGGCTTCGAGCCTTTTGATGTTGGGTTTGGCTCAGTTTTGAATCTATCCCTAACGTATACAATATTTTCACGTTGGAAAACAAATTAAAGCCAGGAAACCAACTTGGATATAATATATATTTATATACAAATATGTATGTAGGTGTGTATGTTAGTATATATTCTCTTTTTCTCATAATTATAGCGGGGTTTGGCTATTAGCCATTTAGCCAGCCCCTAATCCATTGGTTCTGAGATTGCATTCCTGGGATAAAATATTCATCTTTCTATGCATGGAAAAGCTGATGAGGGAAAAAGGAAAATTAGGTAATGAGATGACAAGGCATATTACAATTTTTAAACTATCTTTTCTTGTTTTTAAAGGAAGAAGAGATATTAGTTTGGGGAACTAAATTTGGCATGAATTTTTAAACGGGTATTCTATTGAATGAAACAATTGTTCCCTTACAGGCATAGATAGATAGGTACGTTTAGAGTTTTAAAATTCTCAAAAGCTAACCAGTTAGTATATTCAAACAAAAAAAAAGTAATTCAATGTGGGAAAATAATATTAATACATCCTCATAAAAAAAGAAATAAAAAATACATATAAACGTCTTGTAATTAACCAAGGAGTTACAGTATATTAACAAACATGCTTCAATAATGAGACATACAAAAGAAAAGTTGCCATATGATTGTAACTATAAGAAAAAAAATAATACAAGTATGAAACACATGCCAAATTCCATTTGGCAGACGAAGGCTTATTCTTCTTACTCTTCTTGCTTTTCACGTTTATCATCAAGAAATACCTAGGTTGGATTTCAACGGTGGTAAAATCGGAGCCAGCGCATTGGGGACCCAATCCAATTTTTCCATATTCCTAAAAACGACCTTGTAATTACGCCTGTATATCCTTTTAAATGTTCAACTCTACATCACTTCACTTGCTCTTCTAATATTGTAAACACAAGATTCCACAACAAACAGCCAAATAAATCATGTGCCTGCACCCATCATGCAAATACCTTATTGCCCTTATAAATCTTTGGGGTGAATTCGAATTGAATTAGCTAGAGTATAAAGGGTTTTGTATTGTTGAACTCGAGTCTAGAAGTGTTATATTTGTCAAACTCGTAAGTTTGAATCAAATAAATCAAAACAATCTCATCTTTTGGTCGATTTAGTTGAACTTGAGCCAATCAACATATACTTAACTTTTATTAAGCCAAGTCAATCTCAAACTGATTTCTGTGAAGCTTGTTAAGCTCTATTTTTTAAATTGAACCAAATTCAAGTTCAATTAACTCAAATAGCACCATCAATACATCACAAAAATACGCCAAAACCAAGAAGCACAACCGTTGTATACAATGTAGAACCCTAAATGACAATATTGTTGGTGTTTTGTTCCTTCATTTATGCCATCTTTAGAAATAAAAAAGACTTGGTGATTTATCAAGTTTTCTTTGTGCTTTGTCTCGATCATTCGCCTTAATAAGCTAAATTCTAAAAATAATGCCACTTGGTTGTTGAATTAGACGTATTTCATACATAAAATGTTTTGAATCAAGTTACAATGAAATTGCAAAAAGCCCTTTGATTGAGTGCATGCATTTCCTTTTATTATAATAGTTTATGTATAAACAGTTAGACACCAATGAATGTCAATTTGTAATTGGTGATTATGAATTAGAAATGAAAAAAATAAATGATTAGATTATATAATCATACAATAACAAGTCAATATGTTTGTACCTGTTAATATCTATCATTTATACAAATAATAGGCCAAAGGACTATTTTCCGCCAAAGTTTAGATGCGTTCTGAAAGTTACATCCGTGGGATTTGAAAAGTCAAAAGTTTTATTCATCTATTTAAAATCTCAGTTAGAATTAGAGATAAAATCATCATTTATTAAAAAAATAAAATTTTATTACATTTACCTATCTCAATTGGAAAATCTCACATACTGGGATTATTCTTCGTTGGAGGAAATCAGGTTCTCCGGTGCTTGAGATTTGATTGATAGGGAGAGATAAGCTAGGAATGAGAGCTAATGCAGTCGAAGAGGATGAACTTCATCCTCTCCAGCAACGATTTCCAAACCCTAATAGAAAAATATTGATTTTTTAAACTTTGGGTTGGAAGAATTGTGGGATTTTTAAATTGAGGGGGTAAATGAATAAAACTTTAATTTTTTTATTAAATAATAATTTTATCTTTAATTTTAACTAAGATTTTAAAGGGATGGGTGTGATTTTTAACTTTTCAAACCCTATTGATGTGATTTTGAATCTTGGGTGGCAAATAGTCCTTTGGCAAAATAATCTTATCGTTCTTTTAATTTGTTCCCATTTGATTGGTAACTAATTATCCTGATGTCTTTTTTTTTTTTTTAACAGGGTAATAAGTATCAAGGTGAATTATGTCGGTGGCTGTACAAATTGGAGACAAGTGACACAGACTTACTGGTTTATGGATGGCAAATATGTATCAAGGTGAATTATGTATTAGATGTACGAAGTTTGAAAAGCCAACTTTGTAGTCGAAACTTGCTCTGGTGTTCTTCTTATAGTTTGTTGCCTCTTGATCCGATTTTGTTTGCAGAATGATGTAAACTTATCAGATAAAAATTTTCCTCCCCTATTGGTTTGAAAAATTTTTAATTGATGACTAGATTCTTTTTCTGTGAAGGCCTTGAATGCATGAAACTTCTCCAACGCTTCTAATTTTTAAACCAGGAAAAACACCAGACTCATCCAAGTAAAACACCAATAAATAAATAAAAATATCTACTTTTGTTCAAGGATGATTTATTCATTGACCCACAAATATTTGCATACACCAATTCTAAAGGTTCTTTCGCTTTTCACGCTTTCCTAGTCAGAAATGATTGTTTATGTTGCTTTCTATAAATACAACTTTCACAAACATCATCAGTAAAAGAGATAGAAGGGCAACCCATGAACCATATTTTTCTGACTTAATAGCTTCAACCCATGAACCATACAACCTTGCCAAGAATCTCTATCTTCGTCTAAAAGGCTTGCTCCATACCATTCTCTTCAGACCTGTTCATCCTCTTTTCATGTACTAAGAATGAACTCATCAACTCATAAAGAGAATAAGTAGAAAATTTTTTTGACTCCTCAATAGCAACAATAACATGATTAAATTTATGAGGTAAACTTCTCAAAACTTTTTCTATTATTGTTTGATCTTTAATCTGTTCCCCATAAGTTTTCATTTGATTCACAATGATAGAAACTCTACCGATATAACCTTGAACTGACTTACTACCTTTCATACATAGATTCTCAAATTCTCTATAAAGAGTTTAAAGTTTTACAACAGTTGCCTTATTATTTTCGTGGAACTCTTTATGCAGACTGGTCTAAGCTTCATTTGTTTTTGTCGCATTAGCAATATGAGGAAAATTGAGTCTATCATTGCTTGCTACAATATGAGTAACTCCTTTGCATTCTTCTTCCGCCATTCTCTCATCTCTACCTCCCTTTCAGGTCTACTAAATTCTATATCCTCATTTTCTATAAGATCTCACAACTTTGGGGCAATGAAAAACATCTTCATCTTTATGCTCCAAAATGCATAATTTCCTCCATTGAAGACGGGCACCAATGTTTAAGAAACATTTAGAGTATTCACACAGTTAGACATGATGAATACAAGACTCTTCACTTGCTTCAACAATAATCTCAATCACACAGTACACCCATTCTAATTGGAATTTGACTTTAATACCACAAGTGTTGGAATAAAGTAATGAAATATAGATAGATGAACAAAATTCAGAACAAATATAGTATCTCAAGAATTTTATCACACAATTTGTAGGCAAAGAAAATGAACTAAAAACAAGATACAGAGAAAAAAATGCAGCTTCAATTAACTATTAAATCTATCAACAAAACACATATATATAGGCAAACAAATGAGAAAAAAATGTCATTTTATGATTTAGTGGCTAATAACTACACCCACTAAATTAAAGATTAAAATAAATTCAACTCATTAACAACACCCATTAAGCTACAGACTATGATAAATTTAATCTACTAACAATATTCATTAAACTAAATATTAAGACATGTTTAACTAACCCAAATCACAAATAAAAATTAACTTTGCATCAATTTTAACATTAATAAATTAGTTGTTTTAATAGTTGAAAGTAAGGTTGGATTAAACAAATTAAGTTTCAACTGATCTAAATATTTGAGTTCGAACCGATTTAACTCAAATCTAAATAAGTGGAGAATTCAAGTGTTTGTGCCATTGCTAGTCAAGACCTTTGGAGTGTATAATATCAATACAACAGAAAATAGTATTAAAAAAACATTAACATAAAAACGGACAAAATCATAATTAGAACTTGCTAATTTAAAGGCAAGTATACTTTAGACATAAAATTTTACCCTAAACAGTTGATTGAGAACTAATTCAGTCTCGTAGCAACATGGTAAAATATCATCTCAACTGTATAAGATGTACATGAAGATGTTATTTGTGAACAATTACTTGGGTGAAACAATCAATACTACATTTCATCACCCAATATTTTCCGTCCAAGTTTGCTGAATGGACATAGTCACATGGTCTTTTTTTCTTTTTCTTTTCTATTTTATCTTTTCAAAATATTTATATTTGATAATAAATTATAAATTTTGAAAGGCCAAAGGATTTATTTCCACCCAAAGTTTGTTGTATTCTCAAATAGATAACCGTTAACTATTAAAAACTCAAATATCCATTTGTGAACTATTAAAATTAATATAATCAATTAAGTTTTAAAAGTAAAATTGTTATTGAACTAATAATATATTAAATAATAAAATATTTTTTATTTTTCCTCTAAATTTAAAAAACTAATAATTTATCTTAGAATTAGACTTTGAAATGTTATATTTCTCCCCCTAAAGTTTTTTTCTTTTCTCTCTCTATTTTTCGGGGCCATCTCTGACTAACTTCTCTCTCCCTTTCCTTTTCTAACGACATCTTCTCTTAGTCTTTGACAACGATGTCGTCTTTGTTCAGAGATAACATTAAAAAAGGAAAAAGAGAGAAAAACCAACCAAATATGACATAAAAAAAAGGAGGGAGAAAAAAAAGAAATCCTAGAAGAGAAAATATAATATTTTAAAGTTTAATAATAAGAAATTATTAGTTTTCTAAATCTAGAAAAAGTTGATAATATTAATTGGTTTCGTTAATTTTAAATATCTATAAATAGGTGTTTAAAATTTTAATAGTTAACAAATACCAATTTGAGAATGCAACAAACATTTCTTTAGCCATTTTTAAAATGTTAATAATATTAATAAAAATTTTCAGAAGGTTAAAGTTTCCATGAAAAATTGGTGGCGTTTTAAAATTTGTAAATATCAATATGCCCCTACTTCTAAAAGCAACAGGTGTTACGGAACAAGCAAATACATCAGGCCTATCGAATCGCCACATCAGTTGTTAGGGAACCTCGGGAAGGTCTGTCTCACAAAAAAGCACAAACCAGAAACAATTCCTCTTTAGCCCCGAGACCCATCTATTTCATCAGCCAAATTCGAAACCCTAGACTTTGAAAATTGGGTGTTTGTGTGGATATTCAAGATGGACATCGAACAAAGACAGGCTGAGCTAATTGATCACTTTGTTAAACAAGCTTCTACTCAGAAGGGCTCCGCTCTCGGCTCCGTCATCGTCGAAGCCACCTCGCAGCCTTCGCTCTTTGCCTTTTCCGAGATTCTCGCTGTTCCCAATGTTGCTGAGGTCTGACCTAAGTTTTTTCCTTTCAATTATATCTACCACTTGTAATCGTTTGGGTTAGGTGTTTATAATTTTTATTTATTTACTTTTGTGTGTTTTATGGTCTTGACCAAAGAATTTGTGCAGCTTAGAGGAACTGAAAATTCTGCGTACCTGGATGTGCTTCGCTTGTTTGCACATGGCACATGGAGTGACTACAAGAGTAAGTATACTAAGTTTTATTTTGTGAAACCATTTTTTATTTTTCCTCTTTATTTTCTGTTACTCAGTATTCCTTGTTTCGATTTTCAATGCATTTGTATTGTGTTTTATTATTCTTTCTCATTCTTGCAATGATGGTCTGCTTGATTCTTTGCGGAGAAATATTTGTTTAGCTTATGGATTGATTTTTTGTGTTTGGGAGGTGATTTTGAAACCATCTAGGATTGGATGCATATTTTTGTGCAATTGGTTGAAGCCGGTGTGTTCATCTTTGCAATTACCAAGGAATAAAATGAATTCTATTTTATTTATGAATTTGTGCCATCTGTGTTGATAGATGAAAGCTGGATAGAAATGCTACCATTTCCTGGGCGTGTTTATGTAACTTAGTTCTTGCTCATTAGAATGTGTTCTTTAATTTTTATTGATGATTTTGAATTTTCATCTTTAACTAGTTTTTGGTTTTATGCAGTGGGAATTTTTTGTATGAATTCTTCCAGAAGGTTCAACTTTAGTTGAAGAACAGTGTGCACTATTTTTTTAAAGTTTCCCATTTGTGTCTCATATACATCCACATTTGACAGTTCATATGATCTCAGGCTTTGATTGAGGAGCTTTAGGGACTCTGATGTGCTTGAAACTCTTTTTTGCTTTAGATGAAAACAGTGCATGGGGTTTTGTAAAGAATTACTTAATTCCTCAGTGGGTTGTTATTATTCATTTTTTTCCAATATTAGAAAAGAGGGCATGTCTATAATGTGTGGGTAAACATTTAAGGGTACAATGATTAAAGAATAGATATCAAACTTTGGAAATAGAAAGTTGCGAAGGAATGAATGATGATGCTTTTAGTAGCCCCTAAAATGTTTAAATGGGTGTTGGTTTTCTAGGTGCTTCTTTGATGAGTTTTAACAGAGCTGACTAGCTGTTGTTATTGTCCTCTCTTATTAATGCTTATCTAGTGCATTGGATTTTGTAATTTTGATTATTGAATCTATTTAATTTACAGATAATGCTGGTCATCTTCCACAATTGGTTCCTGATCAAGTACTCAAGTTGAAGCAGCTGACTGTGCTTACACTTTCTGAGACAAACAAGGTAACTTCTTATTGATGTGATAACTTGCAAGTTATCTGTGTAATTGGTATCTTCACCTGTTTCTTTTAACTCCTGAAGGAAAGCTGAAATTAATTTTGTAACAGGTGGATTATTATGAAACTGTGTTTTTTCTGCAGTTATAATCAAAATGGATTTTTTATTTGGTCACAATTGACCACCAGAAGTGTTAGTGGAATCTCTTGTTATTTTTTCTAATCTTTTTGTGTGTGCTTATGTTATTGGTCAAAATATTGGACTTATCTGACTTAACCTTTTAAGGGCAATTAGAATCACAATATTTCCAATTATGTTCTATAAAATAACAATAATTGAACATGTTTTAATACCATATAATCTTTTAATTTTTATATTTTATTTGGCATCATCCTAATGATTATCATTGATCCCCTGGGATATATCCAGTGTCTCTTTCTCTGATATGCATTTGTTTTTTGTAGATTTTAATTACTAGGCCTTTTTTTCAGGTACTACCCTATGATCGACTAATGCAGGAGCTAGATGTTTCAAATGTACGTGAACTTGAAGATTTTCTTATCAATGAGTGCATGTATGCAGTAAGTATCCTTGTACTTGGTTCAGAGTTGTGCCCCATTTAGTGGCCAAATTTGTTTTTGTTTTAATGTCTTAAAACACCCTTATTGATGAGAAATGGCAAGCAATAATTCTTGAAGGATGTGTGTTTAATATTTTACATATGGAAGAATGATAGTTTTTGTTGTTATGTTAATACAAAAATATTATAATGGTGTTTGAAATTTGAAATGCCACCTTACATTTTTTTCCTTCTATTAGGGCATAGTTAGAGGAAAGCTGGATCAGTTGCGAAGATGCTTTGAGGTATGGACCTCCTCATCAGTAGTCATTAACTCCTTGATTATTTTGTGTAGAAGCTGACTGGTTTAGTGCTTAATGTAAAATGCAGGTACAATTTGCTGCTGGCAGGGATCTGCGGCCTGGACAACTTGGGAGTATGATACAAATGCTATCTAATTGGTAATGTTAATAAGCCAATGGGTATTTAAATTAATTCTGTAGTTTTTCATAGGACCTCTGTTTGCTAAATAAACACTGTGGTTGCACCTGAAGGACGGTTATACTGTGCATACAACTGCAAAAATTCCTGTTACATATTTGACCTTAATATCTAATCTTTCCACAGGGATGCTATAGTCTCATACTACATAGATTTTAGTCACTCCTTTCATGAATAAGGTTTTTTAATTCTTTGTCTAAGGTTAGCCTTTGCTTCTAACTAGTAAGTTTATGGAAATTAGAGTTCCATTATTGTTCTCAAGTATGAATTTTATTTTATTTAATATTTAAGATAAAAAATCAGCTGGTCTATTGCATAAACATCGTTGTGAAAATCTGATGTGCTCGGTATCTAACATATATGTATGAATGAAAACCTAGGTTGTCAACCTCAGATAATCTACTGGTATCAATTCAAGAGAAGATAAAATGGGCAGATACTATGAATGAATCAGACAAGAAGCATCGGAAGGATGTTGAGGATAGGGTAGAAGAAGTGAAGAAGTCGCTCTCACACAAGGTCTGTTGAATCCAGTTTTAAATTTGAATGATTGGACAGTAGAAGCATATAAGTTGGGCGACATGGCTTGAATTGTCTAATTTCTGAAATTTTCTCTTTAATTTGGATTTGACTAAGTTTTCAGCCTCAGGTATCAAATCTCATATAATTGTAGATTTTTTTGGGCAAAATAGGGCATTTCTAAACATAAGGGTGAAAGAAAAACCCATTACATGAGATGGGCATTGGAGGGAATGTGGTCTCTTGTTTTGCTCTCTGCTTTAGTTTTGGTTTAATTATTAGTTTTTCCTGTCTTATACAGGGAATAATTACACTTATTGCAATTTTAAATGCCTTACTTTATTCCTAAATGGTGGATCAAGACATGCATATTTCTGAGTGGGGGTGGTAGAGAGTTATTCTAATTTTACAAAATTATGCATAAGTTTGGGATTAGAACCATTCAAATACCGAGATATGTTGGTCGATGTGTCTTACTTACATTGTGGCAGAAGTTACACACTGTAAGCAGGCAGACGTTGACTTCCGAGGGCACGAGGAGATCTACTCTGAACCCAGTGGACTGATGGAATATGAAGAAGACCGTAGCCGACCCAAGAGGTAATTAAAAGCATGTAGGAAGAATTCTAGTGTATGATTTTGTAGAAGTAATTACTTCCCTTGTTGACTGACAACGACCTTGAAAGATGCAGGAGACGACATCCAATGTCTTGATGCAAAAGATGGAATGTGGACTCATTGGATGTAGTAGGCAACCTGCCACATTTTTGCCCATAGCAACATTTCTGCTCTTGGGATGAATACTTCTTTGCTAGTGAATTTGTCATTATTGCTTGAGGTTGATATCTGAAAATCATTAGCCTGTCTTGAACCAAATTCTTCTTTCTGTTGAGTTAGCAAGCAAGAGCAAGACCTGATTTGCTGGTGCGGCCAAAAGTTGGGGATAGATACTCAGCCATGTAATTTACTTTATTCCGCTTTGTTGCTGCACTTGATGTTACTTTTGTGATGATAATGGCTGTGGCTATAATAACGTGGCATATGCTTCCTGCATTTTATCATCTTGGTAGAATTATAACGTTTTGCAAATGGGGAGGTTTCAGTGTACATTTTGGTGGTAATCTCAGGTACTTTGCCTTTCTATGGAAATTGGCTGCTAGATAAGAATTACAATAATTTCCAGGCTAGAGTAGTTCAAGTTTGTGCTTGTTCAAATTGGTGTACAATTTCGTTAGAGGATTATTAACAGTATGAACAATATTATCGATGTAATAAAGAATATTATTAAAGGATAAACATAATGAGAGAGAGAGAGAGAAACAGGTCAAATTCGAACTGAGTTATGCAGGTAGATTTTCAGTTTGAATTCTGTTTGTTTGAATTGAATCCAACTTTAAACGCATGAAAAGCTACATACTAGATAATCCCTTTTTCCATTTAAAAGAAGAGTCTGGTGAGTGGCTCTTATGTTTAACCCTAATTGGTGCATAGTGAACCACGCCAGCGAGATGCGGAAAATTGAGCTTAGCTTTGGAGCCGCGCATTTTAAAAGCGGCTTGGTCATAAGCCAGGGCAGCTTTCTCAGGCCTTTCGTACGTACCAAGCCAAACCCTAGCGCCATTCTTCTTAGGATCCCTAATTTCTGCAGCAAACTTTCCCCAAGGCCTTCTCCTCACTCCCCTGTAATTCCAATCCTTGTTTGGCGTTTGAGACTTACTCTTCTTGCAGACGTCTGTGGTCGCCTCCTCTGAAAAATTCATTGTAGATTCGAAGTCACTGGAAAGAAGAAACTGGCGAATTGATTCTAGAACAGCCATGTCTGATATTGAGGTACCGTTCAGTCCATTCATTTTCTTTCCTGATGAAAACTTCCACTTCGCTTGTTTATATAGCTTTCACTTTGGAGTGTACTTGAATCACCATAACATAAAGTATTATTATAATTTATTCAGAATGATGTTTTGGCCATTTCTGTGAAACTTCATTGGCTCATTCTCCAACTTTACATGGGATAAGCATATTGTTCACATGTCTGATTTAGATTTGTTGGAGTTGGTACTGGGTTCAGGGGAGATTATTCAATTCACCAGATGTATCGGAACGACGAGACATTTTTGACCTAAAGATTCCTTTCAACATTAATTACATAATAATTAATTATTATTTTTTCTATACCTTGTGAAACTGGTGTTTTTTTAATATTTTATCCTCTCCATTTCTTTAATACTGAAACATTAATCACATTCACATATATTCTTATTTATTCGGAGCTTTGAGTTTCAGATTTACATCCTCCACCTGTTCTTCAGCTTTATGCTCCATAAACGATTTCTTCAAATAATGGAATCCATAATATAACCAAACGATTCTCCATTTATAAATTCCAAAATTTAAACACGTGCATCTTTTTCAGAGAGCGAACTTTCATAGGAACAAGGAAACTAGAAACACGAAGAGGATTCATATATTTATATATTCCATAGCCATACCCGCTAAGCTACTCAAAAACATATACCGAAATCAAAACAAACGAAAACACTACCTAGCTATCTTTACATCATCAAGGCATGTATGGAGGTTTAGATTCTGACATGGCTCTTTTAGAGTCCATTCGCAATTTTCTTCTCGCTGATGATTGTCACGAATCTCCTGACACAACTCATTTACTTTGCAACCCCAGTTTAAGCTTCAGTAGCAGTCTATTCTTGACGGAGAACTGGAGTGATCTTTTGCAGGCCGCAAACTTCGGCTTGTCTTCAAACTTAATGACTGTGAAAAGAGAGACAAAAGAGCAGGCCACTGTTGTTGTGGAGGAGCGTGCTTCAAGAGGAATGGGTTACAGAGGCGTAAGGAGAAGGCCGTGGGGGAAGTACGCGGCGGAGATGAGAGACCCAAAGAAAAATGGCGCTAGAATTTGGCTTGGAACATACGAGACAGCAGAGGACGCCGCGTTGGCTTACGATGGAGCTGCTTTCAAAATGCATGGTGCCAAAGCCAAGTTAAATTTTCCTCACTTGATCGGCTCTGCTAATAACATTGAGGCTGTTAGAGTGAAGCGGAGACGGCGTTCCCCAGAGCCTTCCACGTCAGATACTGGCTCTCCTAACCTTAAGAGAAGAAGAAACTGAGGCTAGCTCAGCAACTGTTGCCTTCCTGTTGGCAGTAAATTAAGTGTTCTGAATTTTCAAGTCTCATGACTCACGAACGGTCGGTTATTTTTGAATGTCAAACGTTTCCATGTGTTTACTTAGTTACTTTCCTTACAAACACTTTACGAATTAATTATATAATAATAATAATAATAGGAAAAAAGAAGAAGAATAGTGAATAGCGTTCTAAATACCAGGAGTCCATTTGATAAAGAATATGCAACATGTATTATATACTATCATCCCACATGAAGATACAAAACCCCTCCCTCCTAATTCTGAACGGGCTACAGCCATAGGCCATCATAAAGCTGGTCTAATTTTTGTATGGGTTTTCTATATGGCCTTGATTCTCTAAGCCCATCCCAGGATTACGGTTACTTTAAAGCCCAAAACGTTCTGTCTTCCTCCCTTCCATTTGTATGGGAGTGGAAAAGTGTGAAGCAGAAGCCGGTACTCTGTCTGACTTCTCAAATGGAACGATGGAGTGGTATTTTGAAGATTCCGCTATGCCCAAACAACAAGAGCTTTTATAGAGTTGGGGCATCTCTCTGTCTCTCTTCTTCTTCTCCAAAAACCCTAACTGTAAGTTTTCTTTATATAACCAGCTATAAAGACAACCATCAACAACAGAATCGTAATTTATTTTTTGCTATTAAATTTCGTTCAGGTGCCTTCTGCAAATGCAATATTCTTTCATGGAGACCGTGTCGCAGGGACAGGAAATCCTGTGATTGAAAAGCTATCTGATTTACAGAAAGTAGCTGAAATTCTTGTTTCTAAGTTTGGTGCTTCTGTTAATGCCTGGGTTATTGAGGCTTCTGTTTTCAATGGCCCTTTTGCTCTTTACAAAGAATTTATCCCATCTATGACTTCCACGGGAGAGCCAGAATCGTACAGCCCAATTGGATACCCTGCTTCAACAGTCACCGTTTCTCTCTTGTCAAATTCTCTTCAGGAGGTATTTTTTCGTTAATTTTATCATTTACGTATGAACAATAGGATATGGTTATTCAAATGTTGATCATTGATCTTTCGAGCAGATTTCTCCCACTGAACTTTGTATCATATAATAATCGATTTTATTTTCTGCATGATGTTAACAATTGAGACATCCACTAAAAGATTTCATTTACTCTTGATTATGTAAATATCACAATTCGCAGGCAAAGAATATTATTTCAACAGCAGTGGGAGAACCATGCTCTGCTAACACTTGTGAAACATATTTTTATGATTATCAACCCAGAACACTCATCCTGGGTTTTAGTAAGGGCGGTGTTGTTCTTAACCAGCTCATAAGTGAGCTTGCGTTCTTAGAAGGAAAATCCATTGGAAGTGGGGCCGCCATCCAAGAAGAGATTCAAATTGTACCAACAACTAAAGAAGGCCTTTTAGACAGCATTAAAGAGATTCATTATATAGATGTAGGCTTAAACTCTGCTGGTGCATATATATCTGACCCTAATGTGATTGAAAGAATCTCCAAACGCCTTATGGAGAGTTCTAGAGGACTCCATTTCATCCTTCATGGAACTCCTAGGCAATGGTGTGATGGTAGGCGTGCTTGGATTTGTGATGAGAAGGATAAATTGGTTCATCTGCTTGAACAGGAATCTCATAAGAATGGTGGGATTTTACAGGTGTGTGAAAGATTTTATTTTGCTGATAGACCTCCTAATATGCAGATGCATTTTGAAATCATTGAGAGTCTGAATGTTAATTGAGTGTTTGTAAAAATGAAATTGTCTTAGCAATACATTATATATGTATATAAAAAAGGCTTGCATATGACTTGATCTCATTTTGTGTGGCACATCATTATCTGTTCTAAAGATTTAATTTTGATACACTTTTTACCTTATCAGTGCTGTTTACATGTGAATGGACTCATTAACCTGTTTTCTTGGAATGTGATGATTGGTGGATATTACCAAAATAAACAGCCCCATGTAGCATTGAAGTTTTTCCATGAACTACAAGCAAGCAAGGAGATTAAGAGCCTGATGAGGTAACCATTGTAAGTATTGTTCCAGCTATTGCTGATTTGTATGCTTTGGATTTGGGCAGTTGGGTTCATCAGTTTGTTTGGAGGAAACTTGACAGATCAACCAATGTTTGTACTGAACTTGGCTCAAAAACTGAGCAATATGGTATGGTAATTTTATTAGGGAGGACAGGATGCTTGGAGGAAGCTGAAAAATTAATCCATAGCATGCCTTATGAGGCAAATGGAACAATTCTTAGTTTATTTATATGTGCATGTGGGAACTGAAAGGATGTTACAAGGGCTGAGAGAGTCTTGAACAAAGTTTTTGACATGAAGCCATGGAATGATGAGAACTAAGTCATGTTGAGAAATTTGTATGTCACAGAGGAAAAATGAAGAGGAATTTAAGGATCTGATGAGGAGAAAAGGGGTAAAAAAAGGAGGTAGGCTGTAGTGTTACGGAGGTTGATTGCAGTATTTCAGAGAAGCGATAGAGTCTACCTTGCGGCAGTTATGGACGCACATGAAGGGACAAGGGAGCCATCAATATTTGTACAGATCTTGAACAAGCGGATGAAGGAGATCGGGCTGGCTGCATTGTGATTGCCTATTAAACCGAAGGCTGCAGATCTCAGGAAATAATGGTTTTGAAAAGAGAAGGGGGCAAGTGGAACTCCCATGCCACAATGTGATGCCAGCAGACATTAATCTCAAACTGAGTTTATCAAATCGAAACTTCAATTTGAAATTCGTTTGTTCAAGTTGAATTTTACAGATACAAATAATACTGCTTCATCTTATAAATTATAAAATAAAAATAATATTATATGCACAAATTCTTTATACAAATTACATATCAAGGAGTGACCCTGCATAGAACATATGAATCGGAAGAATTATCTTAAAATAAGGTGAAAAGATAGAAAATTTTAAGGGGGCGCGTGCTTGCACGGCTACACAGTAGCGTGAAGGTGGCGAGGCGTGGCACGGTCTAGACTCTCGATAGAATTTAGTACATCGGACTTATTCTGAACGTGGATTTATCTTGGAAGAAGACCGAACAGATATAGAATGGTAGTTGGCGCGTGACAGCCTGGTCATCTAATCAAAGTCCAACGCCTCGCTCTCACTTACAGTTTTTGTTTCTTCCAGAATCCCAAGAACATTGTAGCAGGTTCCTTAGATCGAGCTCTTTCTGCAAATTACTAATGTTGTTGGTCAACTAAGAATCTTCCGCCTTTTTCTATACTTAAATGAATACGGCAAAAATGGCTCATGTACAGTTATTGACCATCTTCATCGTCCTCAGCTTCTTCTGTCTTATCCCACTCTCGTACTCTGTTCCTTTCATAGTTTTGCATGGTAGTTTTCTCTCCTCTTTGTTATTATTAGCATGTAAATTCTTGATCAGGTTTGTTGTAAGTTTATAACGGATTGTCTTTTATGAAACCTGTCCTGCTTTTGTTCTTTATTATCTATCATAATATCTTTTTGCAAATAGTTATTTACTATCTGGGTTTGCTTGGAATTTATGAAAGGGAAGAACAAAATTTGATGAGTTTGACTTGCTGATATGTGGTTAATTAGTTTTCCACTTGACTACTGTGTTCTAGTTCCAGCAATTAATAAATGGTCTGTTGGTTTCCTCTGAAATTTTGTGACTGGATCTTGTTCTGAAAGAAATAAGCTATCAGTAGGCTTGTTTCGGACTACAGCTTTTTTATTAATGTCCTGTGAAGAATTTATCTCACATGTGCTATTAAGTGTATGAAAAATGGTTACATGCTCGGTTATACCCATATTTCTTTTCTGGGTCTGATAAAAAATTTCATCTACTATGCCTTGAATATTATATTCATATTTTCAAGGGTATGAAAATTTGTATTATGCTATTGCAAATGGAAATTTGTTGCTCCAGTATTTGGTTCAGTGCTTCTCACTTCCTCTTTAAACCACATACTATCAATATATTTTTTTTTCACGCAAGTATTGGCTTGTTAAAGAAGATTAAATGAGACATATTTTATAGAATTTTGCTTTTCTATTATTCATAGATGCATCATTGTAATCAAATTTTAGGCTACTACTTGATTAGCAGCATGTTTTTCACGCTTCTGATAAGGAACTATAAGGAGGCAATCCAATGTGCGAACCTTTATTGTACTGTACTGACCTTTTGTATGTGCTTTGTGGCAGGCATTAGTGATAAATGCAGTAACCGAGGAGTCACAAAGTTTACTGAGCTTTTAAGCAATTGGTCTGGCTCTCAAGGATACTGCATGTATGCTTTCATTTTTGCATTTTACTCTTTTCCAACTTAAGTCTAACTTACAGAGGCTAGATTTCAACCATGAAGTTATTAGCTCTGTGTGTGTGTCAAAAATTATTGCTAACTTATACTTCTGGCTGGAAAACCATAAAGAGATTGAAATTTAGCATTTATGTTATCAAATCAAGCTCAGCATACCAGATAAACAGTAAATTTGTCCACATGCCTGCATTTGGTGTAACGTTTTCCTGTGTACTGCTGCTGCCTTCTTCCAATGTTTGTGTATGTGGAACTTTGATTCCTCTGACCAGGCAAGTGTGGAGCAAACTGAATGAGTTTCCCTTAATGTTATGCTTCTCTGTAGAGAAATTGGAGATGGATCATGGGACTCTTGGACTATGCCCCTTAAGGAACAGGTGACACCTGAATAGATTATATGAGGGGTCTTTTCATTTAGAATGTTTATGTTTTGATAAATTCAATTCTAATGTATCACACTTACTGTTCTTGCAGACAAAAATTGCTTGTGAGAAGGTCATAAAGCCATTTGGTAATATGTTATCACATCATTGTTCCGCACTCAAGTTTAACTTTCTTCTTGTCAAATTTCAACATTACAGGTGAAGGGTATGAGTGAACTTAGTGAGGGTTACAACATAGTGGGACTTTCTCAGGTAATTGACTTTGTAAGGCTGACAACAGTTTTGGACCTTTGGAATTTCCCGTGGAAAATTTCATTTTATTTGTATTTTCTGTCCATAAGAGGGCATTCTCAGGACCCCAATCCTCCTGGTTTTCTGTAATCGATAATTGTATGACAGATTATATGTCAACAAACTCAATTCTCTCTCGGACCTTTAAAACATAGATTGGCTTATATATTTCGATTCCTTGGTTCATTCTCACTGGCATCTAGAAGTCTTTTGTTGAGTTTATATATGATTAAATTCATAAAGTTGGATTTCAAGTACCTTAAATTCCAATCTCTTGTTATTATTGGTGCTAGTACTAAAACTGATGTTTAACTAGACTGCTCGCTTAACATTTTACATTATCTTTTTTTCCATAGGGTACTATGATTGGTCGAGGAATTGTTGAATTTTGTGATGGAGGACCTTCTGTAAGAACCAATTTCATGTTCCTTCTCATTTTGCACCTAATTTTCTTTATTTTTACACAAACATTGTTTTGACTCATTTGAATATGCCACCATCATTTTCTTATGCATCTACACTCTCTATGGGCATCCAAATTTCTGTACATGAAGTATTACACAAACATATTAAGTATTGTATGATATGCTATAAATGAAGTATCTTCGCAGTATTGAGAAAATTCACCTTGACAAATCAATGTAGTATTGAGAAAATTCACCACATGAAGGACCTAGTTTCCTGCTTATATATCTCTACCCAGTTTTTATACTCATTTCTGCTTCTGGCTATTTAGCCTTATGGTAGTTGTGGGATCAGCTATACATACAGAACTAAAGTGCTGTCTACTCAAAGTGGTTTCATATCTTTCCAAAAGAAGAAAAGAAGTCTACTCTTGTTTTTCAACTAAGCTGTATGTTGAGAATCAACATTATATTTAATACCGTATGATAGTTTGAGCTCATACCTTCATCTCATCTTAATTTTATCATTGTCTTCTTCACTTTGCCATTATTTCCTCCTACATTGCATTGTGTTACAACTCTTTTGAATTCTATATTGTTTATTGCAACCCCTTTTTTCTATACTGGAACAGGTAAAGAATTTTATATCACTGGCAGGCATCCACGCTGGTACTGCTTCAATTCCATTTTGTGGTGTAAGTGATCACCACAAATTGACGTTGGTCTTTTTTCAGCCTATTAGTGCAGTGTGATTTGATATTCTCCTTTTTGCAGTCTGCATTGATATGCATTCTCCTGGATAGTTTAATTAAGTCAGAGATCTACAGCAACTATGTACAGGTGTGAAATTTTACTTAAGCCTTCAAGTCCTCACCTTTCATTTCAATCACATAAGTTGAGATGAAAGTGAAAGACCGTGTTGGAACAAATACAAACAGTTAATCCCACTCCCAACCCAGTAACAGCCTATTGAATTTTTAGGCCATATTGACATTTTAATTCATTTTTACAGATGGATTCTTCCTTCACAACTCCAGTTTTCTTTCTTGCTTTCTATCTCATATTGCAATTAATAGCGTTTTGGTGTGTATCTTTGATAAAATTGCAGGAACATTTGGCTCCCAGTGGCTATGTTAAAATACCAACTGTGAGTACTATGGTTTGGCTTAGCTTAAAATATACATGGCTGCCTATTCTTTCTGAAATGTGAAATAATTTTTTTCTATAATAATTGTTGCATATATCTTTTTCTTGATCAGAAGTGTACATTTATGGGGATTATTCTTTGCCTGTCTTAATTGCACGTGTGCTCAGTTTGTGCAACTTATCTAAGTTTGCTTTAACTATTTTTCCTTATTTTCTCTAAATCCAGGACATTCCTGATTATCTAAAAGGATGTAGGTTTCTCCCAATACTTAACAATGAACTTGCTGATAAAAGAAATTCCACTTACAAGGAACGTTTTGCTAGCTTGGAGAATTTGGTGCTTATCATGGTGAGTTCAAGAGTTATTGTGGTGTGTCCCTCTTACATTCTTTGGCCCTGTGGATATGATTGTTGATTCTTTTCTCATTCTTTGCCTGCAACATGACTCAGTTTGAGCAGGATGCAGTTTTGATACCTAAGGAGACCTCCTGGTTTGGTTATTATCCAGATGGGTCCTTTGATACTATTTTATCCGCCCAAGAGGTAATGTATTTTATCAGTGACTGGCTACTGAAGATGATAAATTTTGCATCTTTCCTGGTTTTTGTAACACCCTACATAAATCTTACATCGACAAAGTATAAAAAATATATTAGTTATATATGAGTATATCACATAACTTGGGGATGATAAGAAAAGATTGATCAAATAGTTTGTTTTTATCTCCTGATCTGTCAAGACACTGTGGCAGACTTCTTAAGTGACTTATTGAACTAAGATGTTACAGTTTCCCATAAAACGAGAACATAACAATTGTTCCCATATTTAGTGAATTTTTTTATGTGATATATGTGCAGACACCACTGTATATTGATGACTGGATTGGTTTGAAGACCTTGGATGAGGCTGGGAAAGTTAAATTCATAAACGTTTCTGGGAATCACCTTCAGATATCGTGCAGTGATATGAAAACATACATAGTTCCTTACTTGGAAAACCAGACATCATCAACAACACAGATTATGATAACAGAATCATCATCTTCATCTTATACTCACGGATGGCTGTCATCAATGTGGAACTTGTTTGTGAATATTGGTGGGTTTAGCCAGGATCAACATTTGCTATCCGTTGTATCCTAAATGATATCACAGTCCTATAAATGAGGATGGACAGTGTGTCACTATTTTATCAGTTTCTCGTGGATCATTATTGATTTGACTGTCAAATTGTGTGACTGCTCACTGATTATTTTCTGTTGGAGTATATGGTTGGAAGATGAGAAAAGTTTTGATTATTGACTGTAATATGTCGTGTTCTGCTCACATTTTTCTCTGGAATTACTATGCCAGTTATTATATCAAATTCCAAATTCTGAAATTTAATGTCAGATCATTAAATAATCAGAATACATGCTGCACAATCTTGGATTCAAACTTGAATTGAACTATCCGAGTTTGAACCAAGTATTGGACTTGTTTTCATAAAGTGAGCCGAGTTCAAATTGATTCTAACATTTGAATCCAAACAGACTCAAATCAAATTCAAAGTTAAATTGTTTTTGAATTAAATCCAAATTTTAAATTATGAATCTCAAATTGACTTTTTTAAGTTCAAACTAATCTTAAGTTGAGTCTTATTTAATTTCAACCTAGGTCGGCCTAGTATCAGTTCCCATGCACTCAAGCTGCCAACGAACACGCAACCAATATTAAGACAACAAAATATAAGCATACCCTTAAATTTCCAAGATACTGGTAAATGGTTAAACCTAACTGAAGATAACGTCTAAAACAACTGTAATATCTACGCTCTTTCAGCAGATATTGTCATAAAGAATACAAAGAAAAGAATTACGTTTTCATTCTTAAACAATCCCCCACCCAAAGTACCTTTTACATGAAAGATTTGTTACAAAAAGGGGAGAAAAGAGGAGAAAAGATTAAGCTGTATGCTAGCTTGGGCACTTGACTTTGGTTCACTTATATATAGTTACAAAAAGCAGAAAAATATTCTTACAGTTTCTGACACCGCTAGCAATGGGATCCATAGCTCTACTATATGAATAGCCACATTGACTATTCTGGGTAAATATACATCTGTAAAAGATGCTCTTTTATATTGATAGTTCTACATACTGGTTGTGGCGCTCAAGGTTCCGAAGTACAACTCTAGCAAATATTTTAGCTTCGAGTGGGGCAGTTGCAGCTGCAGCTGCAGCACGAAGAACCCGTGCTGCCCCAACACCCTGCATAAGACTTGCATGATGTACTGCATGCCGACCACCAGGAATGGTAAACTGCAATAGAGAAATTAAGATACATGAACACCCAGTCAAGCAGCAAAATGCCTATCAAACTCTTGAATTAGTAGGACAAGGAACCAAAAGGGCCTATAATGGAAAATTTTGAGGACCCTTGGAGAGTGGTACTACCTGGAGAAGCGCAAATGCTGCACAGGCCTTCAGTATAGAAGATGGGTTGCGTAGCATGGCTATGAATCTTCCTATTTCAGCTCCACTGAGACACATAGGGCAACACAACATTAAACAAAAAGAAGAGTTTTTCTTTTCTCTTTTACCCTATATATAGAGGCATTGCTAGTCTATCCCTCTCTTTGGCTCACAAGTAATTAAAAGTGTCAAAGTTAACCTGCAGAGACAAGAACTTTGCTCCCCATTTCCTTTAGTGAATTCACAGATATTTCAGAGACTTTCAAGTGTCAAATGTATACAGCATTATGAGTTACCAGTTTCAGAAAATTAGCAAAACATATAAAGGCATTCTAGGGAAGATTTTAAACTCGTAATTCCATTAATTAGGGAGGGTTAGACAAACGAAGTAAGTAGCTGCAAAAATTCTTCTACTTTAACTCCCTCATGTTGGATGGAAAATGTCAGAGAGAGAGAGAGAGAGACCTGCATCTTAAATGTCCTGCTTCTTGAATACGAGCTCTTTCTGTTACTTGTGACAATGCTGCTGGAGCAGATGATGCAGCAGCAGTAGCAAATGCCTGTGGATCAGAAAATGTAAGAACAAAAGCTTCTATACGCTTCAAAGCCATCCTTCTAGCCCCATCTAAGCTCACACTCTTTGAGGTGCTTTCTGATGAAGTTCCTATCAGCGCAAATTCATCCATTCTGTGCAGTTCATAAAATTAAAAAAATAAATATATCTTGAAAGAATTAGGAAAATAGATGACAGAAAAAAATGAAAGATAATATCAGATATTGAAATAGGTTAAGTTACACAGTAGTACCTGCCATCAAACATGTAAGCCAATGCCAACGCAGCCATGAAGCGTGCCATCTTTGATACTGAAGAACAACATAAGTGAACAAGGGCAGGAACTCCCCCTTCCTCCACTATACGTAAAGCATTCCCAGGATTAAAAGCAAGATTCCAAAGAGCTCCTGCAGCAGTTTCATGGACATCCTGGAAATGAAATACAACGTCAAATCAGGTATCATAATTGAGTTGCATTGACTATACCATGAAGTACAAGATACTTAGGCATTTTCTTTTTCAGACATCATTAATAAAATTACTTACTTCAGCCTCTGAACGTGCAAGTGCAATCAGAGGCGCAACACCTCCTTCTCGTCCAATAGCAATGCTGATTAAGACCAATAATTATGTAAAGCATTAGTATGTAAGTATATAATATTATCAGGTAAATGCCCCACATCACAAGAAAAAAAGCATTATTAGCCATATTATATAACCACCCAATGACTAATAGGGAAGCATGATTAAGGTGTGGAGGGGTTGAAGAAAATAATGATTAATAACTGAGTAAGTTTAGAGTCCATGCTGTAGCACAAAGCATGAAATGTGTCTCAATCTGAAGAGCTGGATGCCAGAATAGTCAGTGATTGGATATTATAAAAGCATAATTTCAGACGTGTGTATGTTTGAGATTATGAAACTCATAGAAATACCAATTAGCTTCAGACACAGACAATCCCCAAAGAGCACCAGCTGCCCTCTCCTGCAGACCTAGGGAGGCATTTGAACAGGATTGTGCAAGGGCAACCTACATACACAACAAAGTTTCAACATGTGGTGAAAACGAAAATGAGTCCTGACATCTCTGCTCTTATAGTTGCATAGGAGAAACAACAGTTTGCTTGCAGGAAGGAATAAAAAATATCATTACAGATACAGATCAATTTCAACAAAAAGAAAGCCATGACATGTGCTCTTTTAGTATGTAGGTATTCCCATAAAAATGGTGTTTACTTTTATGTGCTCTTGATGTATATATAGCGTCCACGAAAATACTGGACTGTCACTGAATAGCTTAAAGAACTTCTGCACAAAGCAATCTCTTTACTATCGAAAGTAATACTCCATTAGGAGCCACCTAAACATTCAAGTTGTTCCAAAGACTAACCTCCTTGGATTACAAAATATTACATATTTTACATTTGAACAAACTAAAACACATACCAGAGCCTCTACGCCACCAGCTGCTGCTATTGCTTCTCGATTCCTGTCATCAAATGACAAATTCCATAAAGCACCAGCAGCTTCTTGCCTGTTGATGAACAGATGTAATGATGCTTAATCCATTAAAAACAAGACACCTTCCACCCTATATCAATATGTTTTTACAGCTTAAAACTTTTTATAATGTAAATTAAAATGCAATTGCAATATCTAATAATTACACAAAGACGCAAAGCATAATTATAAAATGACATCAATCAAAAAATGCATCAGAGAAATTCAAGAACAGCTTAAGAGATAGCTTCTGGATTAGTTATAAAGTACCTAACACCTTCATGGGGAGAGTGTGTAAGTTGAACAAGGGCTTCAAGAGCACCTGCCTCTTGTCCAACAGCAGAATTGTTGCTATTGCTATCTCCATGAGCAGCCAAGTTAGCCAACGCGCGGGCAGCCTGAAGTATAGTGGATGAGACATCAAGGAACAACAAAATCACAAAAAGAGAGCACAGAAAATAGACCAATTTATAAATGCAAGAAAATAAATACAAAAGCAACTAAACTGCACTTGAAACATGCTATGAATATAAAATTATTCAGATTTCTAAGAACACTAAACTAGTATTACCTGCTCTTGCACTCCCTCAAACTTGCAATTACGAGCAAGCATCACCAAAGCATGTACACCACCTGCCATAGCAACTTCCATACTACACTTGTCATCAGCTGCCAAATTTGCCAAAGCACCAGCTGCACGCTCCTATAAACACAAATTGTGGAACCCAACCAACAGCATAAGTTCATAAAACATCATTCATATGCAAGTAAAAGAATACATTACAAATAAAGCATTTAACCTAAGCAAATAGAAGTTAGGAATATACCAGAACACCATCACCACTAGAGAACCATTTATCTATAAGTTCAACTAAAGCTTTTATTCCACCAGCCTCAGCAATAGCGCCCTAATAAAGAATCTCAAATTTTCACAAAATAAATTTTAAGCACACACCATAAGATGATGAAACCAATGAAAGTGTAACAACATAAATAACCTTATGCTCTTCTCCGACAGATAAATTCCATAGCCCTCCAGCAGCCTCTTCAGCTACCAGCCTATTCATGGACCCAGCCAAATATGCAAGGACATCGATTCCTCCATCTTCTGCAACAGCTTTTGCAACATTGGGATTCACAGACAAGTTTGCTATAGCCTACACAGTTTAAGAAAATGTAAAAGAAAGTAAAATTAGACTACTACCGGATTTGCAGGAAAATCATGCTCAAAGGTCATCTATTACACTGATAAATTTAGTCATAGATAATGTAGATGGACTAAAATAAACTGCTGAAAGTTACTGTGGCATATGTTTGTCATCAGTTTAATCAGACCAATTTATTAAGTTAAAAAATAATAATAATACTGAATGAAAATTAGTTTAACACAAACTGCACAGGTGGGCTAAGTCATTGCTAGTTCTCCATTAAAGAACTTACCTTTGCAGCCTCTGATTGAAGTCCTTCCCGCCAGGATTTTGCAAGGTGCAACAGAAGACGTATGCCACCATCTTTCATGACTGCTTCAGCCCTTCCACAATCTATGCTAGCACTTTCATCATTAATGACAACAAAGGTAGCAAGTCCAGTGGCTGCTCTTTCTTGAACATCCTCTTGTGAGCTCTGCATTAAACTGAGCAATAGGGCAGCACCCTGCGTAAGCCAGAAATTCTTCAAAGCAAGAGGATCGCTCTCAGCAGTACGCAGAAGTGTATGGGAAAGAATCCATTCAAGCCAAGTCATAATCTCATCCAATTTTTTATCTTTATTTTTTGAGTTCCTCCAATCCAGAAATACATTCTTCTCTTTTTGAGTAGTATTGGCATATAAAGAAGCTAGACCTTTAAAAATGTCAGTATAAAGGGAATGTATGAATTGGTCTTTATTCTTAACTGTGCTAAAGCAGGGATCCTCTTCAAGAATTGGACAATTCAAGGCACAGACAACCTTCAAGCTCTTAGACGATAGCAATCTGCCAATAGTAGTAGGACCAACATCAGTTCTTGAAACATCCAACCCAACTAAGTTAGGCAGCTTATGCCAAATCTGTGCAACCACACGCCATTTCATATTTGAGGTCCCAGCAATTGAGAGAAAATGAACAGATGATACATTTCCCAATGCCACCTCATCAATATTCAAGCAGTCTAAAAACCCAACATCTGCTAAATTCGGACAATGCTTGGCCAAAGCGTTGATGGCATCGCCACAAATATCCCTAATCCCAGACAGTCGAAGTTTCTTCAATTTGGGACAGCAAAGAGCTATAGCTTTTATGGCATCACTAGTGATCCTCTCACAGAAATCAGGCCCAAGTTGAAGGCTTTCCAGTGCTTCATGACGAGCCACAATCATAGATAAAGTAGCATCAGTTATCTTCCAACAGTAATCACCACTTATTTCTTGCAAATTCCTAGCCTGAAAGCATATTATTGCATCTGCAGACTCTGCACCACGAAATCTAAGCTTTCGAAGATTCACACATCTGGAAGCAAGTGAAGCTGCCATAGTAGCATCACATTTATGTGCACGAAGGTCCAATGAACTCCACAAACATGGAGAAGCACCTAAAGCCCTCCATGTTCTACATGTTTTTGACAAGTTTGCCCGGTCTCTATAATTCAGACTTGAAAACAACTGAATCACTGTGTCATCAGGCAAACTAGTCCAATCAACGTCCCCACTTCGCTCAGCTTCTAAAACCTCGTCCTCAACTTCAGGGAAACGTGGTACAAAAACCTTTTCCTTTCCCTTATTTGCCACTTTACGCCTCAATCTACGACTCATATCTCAATCAATTCGCAGATGTCAGCTACCAACACCCTTTAACCTTAATTTCATTAAGTCTTTAGTCAATTAAAGAAAACAAAATGGCCCATTAATTAATCAACCCTCGACCTCCAATCCGGCTCACAACACACTAAATAAGCAGAAAACAATAGACTTTGACCTCAAAAACCCTAATCCTCAAACAAGTAACAGAATTGAATACAAAAGACTAATAATTTATAAAAATCCAACCACCTGACAGTAGAATTTACAATGGTAAACGCATTGTAGAGACAAAAGTCAATTCTTTCATCAAACCTCGGAGCTCAGGCTTTGTGGGTTTGTAGGTAAACCCTTAAATCTTGAATCTTGTGAAATAAATCACTTGCCTTTTATGAGATTGCATTTGCATACAACAACTTCAATGGAGAAAACTATAAAAGAAAAACAAAAGATAGTATAATATATATATATATTAATAGAAAGAAAGTGCAAGGAGGGTCGGAGAGAATTCAGGTTTAAATGCGAAGAAAAGCCAAAAGCTTAAAGCTCAAAGATATATGGTTCACTTTTGTCTCCTAACTTTCTTTCTTATTCTGCAAAAAACCTGAAAGACACAAAGACACTTGATTGTGATGAGTTTACAGGGATAGGGCAAAATTTTTGGAACAAATTTACAGCACAAAAAAAAAAAAGATCAAAGATTAGAGAGTTGTAATCAAATTTTAACACATGGTTTTGCAGTTTCTACATGTATTTATACATTTTTTTGTACTGCTGCCTGATATATACTGTTATATACCCATATTTAAATACAAAAACAATATTACTATAAGATAATAAGACTATATTTTTTGCCTTCCTAAATTTCATAATTAATTTTTCTTTTCTTGTGTATATGAGGTAGTTCATCTGTTGGGATAAAAACAACCTTACGTATCAAATTATTATTTTTAAAATGATTGAATTCTCATCTTTTCTTTCTAAAAGGAATGATTTCTCAGATTTTATCATTAAAATCCTTTAACTTCATATTTTAATATAAAAAAGACTAAAATTTATGTATTTTTTTATAAATATACCAAATAAATGTAATTATAATTGCTTATTTTATATATTTTAAATTTTAGAAATAATATGATTAGTTTGATATTTTTAATAGAAAATAGTAAAAAAATAATTTTTTAATATAAAAATTTGAAAATTCAATTCTTTTAATTAAAAAAATTATACCTTATCAATAAAAAAAAAAAAATTGATCCTTTCAAGATTGTTATCTTTTTTATATTATAGGTTGAAAAAATAAAAGGTTGGAAAAAAAAAGGATATATTACATTCACATAAATGCATATAAAGTTAGATTTAATTCAAACTACAAGAGTTCATACATCAAATAAGCCAAAATTGAGTCTAATGATGGGTTTTATTTTCAGTTAATGTTCAGATTGATCAAAATATTTAAGTTTGAACTGGATTAAATCAAGTTAAAGGTTAATTATTATATACCTGAGTTCAAATATAAAGTTGTCAATCCCAAATTAACTCATTTATATTTGAATCAATCTCAAATTTGATTATTTAGATTTGACTTAAATCGAATCTAACCCTAATTTTTATAATAAAAAATCAAAATTTATTTTCCAAACTAAATAATATGATAGAGAAAGAATCAAAATTTGCGTAGTCATTAATAGGAATGAATTCAACATAAGTTGCTCAAGGTCGAATCGAATAAGTTGAACTCAACCCCAATTATAGGACTCGGTTTTTTATAAATTGTAATTAGTCATTTGACTATATTAACTTATAGTTGAACTAAACGAATCATATTTGTTTATTGTTTTACTATTGGTTAATCTATTGTATTAACATCATTATAACATATGTTGTAATTATTGGGACTTGAACTAGTATTGCAAGGTACGTTTAGAATTTGTCAAGTTGATGAGTGAAAATTTGTACAGTATTTGGAACTTGAATCAAGTCTAACTGATAAAAAATATGTCTCACATATTATTAGAGTACAATTTTGTTTAGCTTAATAGTGTTCTAAACTATCGATTAATCTGATTGTTGGTTAGACTGATCAAAACTCAAACTAGTTTCTTTATTGAATTAATACTCAGTTTGGGTTTCAAAATATTGTTTCTGTTCATTGCGAATGTGAAATGCAAAATTAGACGATCCTAATTCAGTTTCCTATAGACAATCATGTCAACTAAAATTTATTATTATTTTTTGAATAAATAATAACATCTAGATGTATCAAATTATCATATATTTTTTTCATCAAATGCAAAACTTTATTTTTTTAATTGAAAATATTGGATTTTCAAATTTTAATATTAAACAAACCGAACTCTTATATTTTACTATAAAAAAGACTGAACTGTCAATATTTTCTATTGAATATATCAAACAAACACTATTAAGATGATTTGTTTTATTTTTATTTTTTAACATGATGATTAGTTTGATAAATTTAATAAAAAGTAGTGATAATTTAGTCATTTTTAATATAAATTTTTGAAAGTTTATCGCAGTTCAATCAATTAAATTAACCAAAAAAAAAAATAGTTTGATAGGGATAGCAACATCTGAAAATATTAAACTATTACATTTACTCTATTGAATGGGATTAATTTTTTTTATTAAATAGATTGAACTTTCAAATATTTTCTATTAAATAGACACACTTTTAAATTTTTCTATTGAAAAGATTAAACTTTTACTATTTTTTATTAAGGTGCCAAACTAATTATTTTGATTCTAAAACAAAATAAAATAAATAATAATAACTGTGTTTGTTTGGTATCTTTAATAAGAATATACTAAAAATTTGATCAATTTCATAAGAAAATTTATAAATTCAATTTCTTTAATAAAATTTTTTAAAGTTTAGCTCTTTTATTCAAAAAATTAAAAATTGTAATCTTCCAATAAAAAAAAAATCGGATGCCTTGAAACATTGTAATCCCTAAATTAATAACTCTTATATTATTATCCCCTTTTGAAGCATTAAAATTAATGGAGAAGGTAATTACAATTAGGCTGTTATTAGGCTGTGTTAAGCCCATGATTGAATCTAGCACAGCTAGGCTGAAGCTCAAAAATAAAATCTGAAGCCGGGTCAAAACTTCACGGACTTCACTGCAATCAAGCCCGAGTCCAATCCAAACAAAACAATATTTACCTAACGAATCGTACTTACCAAACTGGACTAGTTCTGACAAATAAATACACTAAATGCGCTCCAAATCTTGTCAGGTCAGGCGAAGATGGGAGGTGGAGTTCTGACTGAAAATATCAACAGTAATCCATCTCTTTCTTCATCATCATCAACCACGTGCTTTTCTCATTTCTGCACCTCAGCTCTCAGAACCAAGGCCCTAAACTCATCCACGAATCACCGCGATGAACTTTTGCGACGTCTTGGCCTCTTCCAACTCGTACTCATCGGTGTTGGAGCTTCTATCGGCGCCGGTATATTCGTTGTCACCGGCACCGTTGCTCGTGACGCCGGTCCAGGTATCTTTTTTTTCTTAAATTATTCGAATTCTATCCAGCATCATGGAGGGAGGGAGGGAGGGAGGGACTGGGAGGGATTAAAAAAATCCAATAATTCCCTATTTATTTAAAATTGCAAAACAACCCAGACTTTCAAGGGTTTTCAAATCCGGTTAAGCTAACCAGTTTATAATATTTTGAATCGAACTGAATTGAAAAATAGAGTAAACTAAAATTAAATCGATTTATATTTCTTTTTCAGTAACCGGTTATATATTCATCTTGTTTCGAAATGGAATTTTAAATAGATGAATACATAAACCGGTTCAGAATTATATTATTAATTTTGTTTAATTTTGTTGAAAAACAGTTGGGTAAACGGTTAAAAAAAAGGGTAAGGGGATAATTAAACCGGTTTTTTTTTAATATTTTTTTATCTGATTTTCAAACCGATTTTTTAAATGATACATTTTTCTCTTCGGTTTACTGTTTATATTGGTTCGGGTTCCGTTGCTGATAATTTTTTAACATCCCTGCTGGAATACACTGAAACTTCCGTCACTGGCTGTACACAAGAAGTGTTGTTTTTGTAGTTTCAGAAACCATATCGGGTTTATTTAAGTATTCCTAAAATTCATGAGTTTAAACTGTTGTTTTTTTCATTAATCTCAGGGGTTACAATTAGTTTCATACTTGCTGGAGCGGCTTGTGTGTTAAATGCACTGTGTTATGCTGAGATGGCGTCTCGTTTCCCTGCTGTTGTTGGTGGAGCATACTTGTATACTTATTCAGCTTTCAATGAACTTACTGCTTTTCTTGTTTTCGCTCAACTTATGCTCGACTATCATATTGGGGCAGCTAGCATAGCTCGAAGCTTGGCCAGTTATGTGGTTACAGTGCTTGAGCTCTTTCCCTTTTTCAAAGATAATATTCCTAGCTGGATTGGACATGGGGGTGAAGGGTTCCTTGGAGGAACTCTCTCTATCAACATTTTAGCTCCAATTCTCCTATCACTTCTTACCATAATACTATGTAGGGGTGTTGGGGAATCTTCAATTTTGAACTCGTGCATGACTGCCATAAAGGTGCTCGTACTTTCTCACATTTTATATAATGTAGCTTTTGCAGTCTGTTGCTGGCATCTGATGTTTTGCGACTTTAACAATATAGGGGTGGAGGGGCAGAGGAAGTTTCATAGTGAATATATTTAAAATTGAGGATCAAAATTAAGGAAATATAAAAGTATTAGTGACAAAAAGTTGTCCATGCTTGGTGCTGATATTCACTCAAATTCTGCTGCAGGTTACAATTGTCATTGTTGTTATCTGTGTCGGTGCTTTTGAGGTTGATGTTTCCAATTGGTCTCCTTTTGCTCCAAATGGCTTTAAAGAAATATTGACTGGAGCTACTGTAGTATTCTTTGCATATGTAGGGTTTGATGCTGTTGCAAATTCAGCTGAGGAATCTAAGAAACCTCAGGTTTGTAATATTAATCTGATTGATGTCTTCTGCTGTGACATGTGTTGGCTGTGAGTATCTTTTGTAATTTTTTCTATGTTGATTATGTCTTTACATTCTATTGTGTCCATTTATTTGTTCCCTTTCTCTCCAAAATTGACATTTCAGCGGGATTTGCCAATTGGCATCTTGGGAAGCCTTCTAATATGTGCTGCATTATATATTGGGGTTTGTTTAGTCATCACTGGGATGGTACCTTACAAGTTGCTTGGTGAAGATGCTCCTTTGGCTGATGCCTTTTCATCCAAGGGGTTGAAATATGTTTCTGTTTTGATAAGCATAGGTGCTGTGGCTGGACTTACAACCACCCTTCTGGTTGGTCTTTATGTTCAGGTGAGTCAGTTCAGACTTTTTTTATTGCTGACCTGCCTTTATTATGTCCATGTTGGTAATGGGATATTTCTATGAGCAGTCTCGATTATATCTTGGGCTTGGAAGGGATGGTTTACTGCCTTCTGTATTTGCTGAAGTGCACCGAACACGCCACACTCCTATCCACTCCCAGATTTGGGTTGGTATTGTTGCTGCTCTTCTGGCAGGGCTATTTAATGTGCATGTGCTCTCACACATTCTCTCAGTTGGTACATTGGTATGACCTTGTAATTCTTTTATTTTTTCCTGGTTTATTTTAATTTTTACACTAATCTTTTTTCTGAGTGCAAACATAGGTTTTTATCTTCTGATTTTGCATTACTTTCTGACTTTTAGCTTCATTTAATAATATTATAATAGGATATTCGGGAGTGCCCTGAAGTAGCGCCTTGATGATTATTGTTGAAATATATGCAGTATTAATTGCTGTGGATATGCACCTGTAACTAAATTTCTCATATATATGGATGATATCAGATTGGCATGCGGAGCTCACATTCTGTTTTGGTTTGTTTTCAGACAGGTTATTCTGTTGTTTCAGCATGTGTTATAGTTCTTCGATGGAACGATAAAAAAGCAAATCAAATTCCTTCAAGATGGACTTCAGCCTCGCGGGAAGGTGTCATTTGTCTTGTCATAATCGCTGCTTGTGGTTTCAGTGGTGGACTATGTTACCGCTTGAGTAGTGCATATTTTTTTCTGCTGATACCAGGAGTCATTGCAGTATTGGCTTGTGCTTCTCTTTGCTTCCGTCAAGTGAGTATCAATCTGCACACTGTGAATAAGGGATGTTCGTTGTGAATTATTGCTTACTGTCTGAGCATGAAAGATAGAGTAATAATTAGTATGAGTCTGGCCATATATGTTATTAGTTATTCTGAACCATTTATCCCTCTAGAAGGCAATACTCTTAGCAATTGCAGCAATAATGTAGAGCAGTGTTGGGGGGGGAGAGTGTTCAATTTAATTTTCATTGGATATGATTAATCCAGTGCTTATTAAGTCATAAATGGTCTTGTTAATGTGCTATCGGATTGAGAACTGCAGTCACTGGTTGATATGGACTGTGAACATTGCTCTTCTGCTTGAAAATCATCACACTTTCTGAAAGCATTGTGGCTATTATTTTCTCTATTTGACCTTCTTCTATATATCATTGTTTCAGGCTTATGCAGATCCTCCAGGTTTCTCCTGTCCTGGTGTTCCCATTGTGCCCTCTGTTTCCATATTTTTTAACATGTTCCTTTTCGCCCAGGTATGATTACGAACAATGAACCTAATTTGATATGCTGCACCTTGTATCCCTTAGCTGTTAATTCAGTATTGCAAAGTTATCTATAACATCATCTCCTTCTATGCATGCAGTTGCACCATGAAGCTTGGTGGAGATTCATCATCCTCAGTATTATTACAATTGGTTTTTATGCAGTTTATGGACAATATCATGCGAATCCAAGTTCAGATACAATTATCTATCATAGGGCACCTGCCCAAGAAGCTCAGTAAGGGCATGTTGTAAGTGTTCAATACCCATTGCTTCTTGATATGGCTTGTACCCTGTTTGTAATATGGCACTGTGTAGTGTTTAACGAAATTTAAGAAGCAATTTGTATGAAAGATATTGTTGAAACCAATTATTGTTCCAATACTTCAAGGATCTCTTGCCATTGTTCTCTTTTCTTGAGGCGGCAATAGTATTCTTCATATTCACCGGTCATGCATCTTAATGTAAAGTGATGATTATGTTTAATTACGAAAGTGAACAATTAATATATATTTAGGCTATCCTTCGAAGGTTTAATACCAAAAGACATGTGACCATTAGTAACAATTTGGGTAGAACTTTAAGGTGGATTCAAATCGGATTTGCTCAAACTTGAATCCATAATCGATTTGAATAAGTTAAACTAGATTTGAAGATTTAGTTCAACAGTTTGGCTCCAATTTGAGTCGTTGACATCGCCTCACTTGAGTTTTTTTTGTTTTGTAATTTTTCATCTTTGGTGATTTTTTTGAATTCAAAATATTTTAATTCTTCTCTAATAATTTTTTTTTTACTAGTGATTCAAACGAGTCAAATTCAATTTTGAACTGATTGTTTTGAATTTAAGCTGAGTTTGAGATTATTCTTTTATTAGAGTTATCTTGGTTAATATTCATCCCTAGTTTTGCCTTTGGAAGCTCCCCTAATGGTTCTCACAATCTCGCCTTTGTTTAGATGTGATTATTAATGGGTAAATTAATTAGACTTCCCACTTGATATAAACATCTCATATAAATCTGTATTTTGACCAAATATTCGATATTCTTCTAAGATTTGTTGGAACTTATAATCATTCCATTGTTTGAAATTGAGCTCGACTTGAAAGAACACATTGCATTGCTTGAGAATCAGAACCAGATTATGGTTTTTGGCCAGTTTCACAAACTGACTGATAAACTGCCAGAAAAAGATCATAATAATGAGTCACAAAAGAGAATAAGAAGAATGTATTCCTTGAGATGATTTGTTGGCTGATTAGAAAATCATGAATTTTCATTGAATGAAACTCTGATTCACATCCAAAGATGAGAAAAGGCAAAGGAATCATATTAACCTGTTAACTGCACACAACATCAGAGTAAAATCCGATGGTCCTTTGACAATCCTGAACGCTGAGCATTTCGACATCAAACACTTCAAATTGCTTTGAACTGAAAAATGTAGAAGGCCCAACCTGCCTGAAACAAGATGGTATATTACTAAGGCCAAATGACTATTTCCCACCCAAGGTTTAGCGTATTCTCAAATGTCCCCCCTTTAACTATGGAAACACCAAACACCCACCCATGGCTGGTTAGATTTAACAGAACCCTAACGCCTAAAACTTCTATCTCTTTTTGCCCCCCTAAACTTTAAAAACTAACATTTTTTCCCAGCCTAAGTTTTAAAAAACCGCGGTTTCACCCTAGAGTTTGGTTTTGAAATCTCCGGCGACCTCTTCGGCTCCGTTGCCGACGGCATCTCCCTCCCGAAGCAACCTCTCCTTCCGGCGATCTCTTTCCTCCCATTTGGAGGTCCGATCGACGCTCGGAGACGCCGTGGGAGACGAAGACAACTGAGCCGTCGTCTTCGTCTGGGAAGACGGTCGTCTTCCCAGAGGTCTTCTTCTGGGAAGACGAAGAACTTCGTCTTCCCGACGAAGTTCTTCGTCTCCCACGGAGTCTTCGGGCACCGATCGGACCTCCAAATGGGAGAAAAGAGATCGCCGGAAGGAGAGGTTGCTTCGGGAGGGAGATGTCGTCGGCAACGGAGCCGGAGAGGTCTCCGGAGATTTCAAAACCAAACCCTAGGGTGAAACTGCGATTTTTTAAAACTTAGGCTGAGAGAAAATTTTAGTTTTTAAAGTTTAGGGAGGCAAAATTATATTCTATTTTAGTTTATTTTTAATATTATAGCAAAAATGACGATTTTACCCTTACCACCGTTAGGGTTTTGTTAAATCTAACCGGTCATGGGTGGGTGTTTGGTGTTTCCATAGTTAAAGGGGGGATATTTGAGAAAACGCTAAACCTTGGGTGGGAAATAGTCGTTTGGCCTATTACTAATCAATTTCATAGAAGAGTAAAAGGAGATTAACAAAAATTTGTCACAGATGGGTGGTCCAAGTTCTAGAAGTATGATGATCCTTCTTTTTTCCCCAGGTCTCATGTCTTGAATTCCTTCCTCAAATCGTGCACAGGTTTTCTCTATTTCAGCAATTTTCACCATCTAATGAAAAATATAATTCTATAGCATTCTCTTTGGACCTGGAGCCAATGCTTTAGTTTCCATGCGGATTTTCGCAGGAGAACCCTGTAAAGTAGGTGCTATCAATCCATCGACCAGACAAAATATAATTATGGCTAATCCTGCAATAGTGATAGATAACTGGCTAATTTTTAACTGAAAACAACAAAAAAAACACAACAAATAAAGAAACAGAACTATTATATTAGTGAAAGAGGATTTTGTGGTAGATAAACTGGCAATTTAAGGAATAAGAACCTCTCAATTCCAGCCATTCAAAGCATCGGAAAACTCCTAAATCAACTTAAAAGGCCAAACCCTAATTTCTTTCTCTTCCCTTTTACAACCTTAACTATCATTTATATAACATTATATACTAGACCTTAAGTACGTTTTCCCAAAAATCCTTAGTCCTAAAAAATAGATAAGCCTACAGCTTCAGTAATCTAATTCATCCTTACTTTGCCTCCCTTTTCAAGTAGTTCATGCAGAGTTTAGGTCCTTGTTGAACTACTCAAAGTCTGCATTAACAAAACTAATATAGGCTGCTGACCGCCTAATAAACCTTCTACACTTAATAAGAAATACTTTTTTTCCTCTTCTAATTCCTGTAACAGTGAAGATGTCAAACATAACTTGCAAATAGCCTCCATCTATACATAATAAGGAGAACCAGGTGAAATATCATAATTCATGGCAAAATTAAAGAAAAGGAGCCCGCAGCTTCCAAAGACAATGAAAGAAAAACCTGCTGACCAGTTTTTGGCCAATCACCTTGACCAACTTCAAAATCCCAATATATAAGTCCTGAGTCACGCTTTATGTAATTCTCCGACCCTACTACCTTAACTCCGAAACCTGAACAGATTCACAAAGATTAATGTCATTGTCGCCTGCCAGTAGCATGGATAATATTTACACAACTTGCAACAATTAATTGTAACAAAAGCTCTAAATCATCGTACAAGAGAGAAGACTCCAATTTCAGAAACATTATATTGTGAAAAAAAAGGCCTCTAAAATTGAAATTGGCGATCTTCTACATTTCCAGAAGAATGCACAAATCTTCTCTAACAAAGTTTGGGAAGTCTTCTGGTGCATTGTTTTCTCTCTGTATACGTTTGTTTTGCTCTAGCAACCGTCTCTCATCATATGGGTTCTTACTCTTTGTCTTCCCAGAAGAAGATAAAGTTGGGAACAAGCCTGAAGAGAACAAAACAAGAAACAGAAACCTGCGTTTTCATTCCCCAGTGCACCCATTTTTTGCTCTGGCCAAAATTAAAATCAGAACGGTAAGAAACTATCAAATCTCAATCAAAATTGTAACATCTCTGAGCAATTCACGTTGGCAAAGTACAGAAAAGATGTTGGTATCACAACGAGACTGTTTAAATGGCTGGGTTGCAAACTGTGTACAAAGGGACAATATCTTAAGTGTGGGTGCAAAACAAGGAGCTAATGAGTCTCACCCATCATCATCTTTCGTGTTGTGACTAAAGCGGCAAAGTACTACATGCTTCTTCTGAGGCCAGAGCAAAGATGCTGAAGTGGGAAATGCTGAAACAGTTTTTTCGAATTACCCAGAACAACAATTTCTTCATCACCAGCAAATATATGGGATTTGAAGACATGCTAATTGAATACAAAGTATAATCTACCACTAAAATTTATATTTACGGAATAATAGAATCAAATGACTTGTAAAAATAGTTGAGTTCAAAAAAACCAAAGGAAGAGAACGATTAAAACGATTATAGTCCACAGAAAGAGAACTTACAAGGTGAAAAGGAAATCAAAGAGTGGAAGTTGAGAAAATCATCAGCACAGCTCCTATGAAGCACAAGTACGCCCGTTCCCCTGCGCCCTGCCTGTTCTCTTTAGTTGGGTTGAGCGGTTGAACACTACTATCAATTATGCCGCTGCTGTTGTTCAGCATTACTTTATGCACCCTCATTTTTGTCATCTTAATTTTTTTTGGTTAATATAAGAAAATGAAATTTTGATTTAAATGTTTTTAGATCTGAACCAAACTTGATCCAGTTAAAAGGCTACAGGTTGATCAATCCAACCAATTAATCAAACTAATAATGCCAACATAATATAATTAAAAATTTAAAATAAATTTTAACTTAATAACATAAGGATGACATTTATAATAGATAAACTTGTTTGATTTAATGATCACAATTTGACACGATTCACTTAATTCAATTGTGAGTCAATTTCATCACTAAAATTAGTTTTAACCCAATCTCAAATCAACGTATCGAGATATTACTAAATAACCAATTTGAGCATGTAAATGCCTTTTATGGAAGCTTTTTACTATTTCTACCAAATCAATGATGCAAGAAAATCTATGGACAGGAATGGTATCATTGGCGCCTCACCGGTTTGTCATTACAACGCTGCCGTTTTGTCACAACCACACACAAAATTCAACCCCATCCGCCGTATCAATCATTCTTCAGCCATTCCATGGTGACCAATAGCAGTGTTTATTGTAGATTCTCCATGAGATTCACATCAGGTGACAGCGTACGGTCAAACAAAAGCAGCTATTGTTATTTTGTTTTATATATATATATATATATGCAATGGCTTTTCAGCAGATTCTTAACATCAAAAAGCTTGTTGACGCAGAAACCAACTTATCTTTCCTGAACAATAGTGTCGTCATTCATTAAATGGGCAACAGTGTTAAGAGCTGTAAGCATGGCCATTCATATTCTCTTTTTCTAGTGAACGTGTACAAAATAAATTGGGGACTGTAAACCAGAACTACGATTTCATTAGTGGGAAAAAGAAGTCGTTTATTGACCAAAGAGACAGGAAGAAATAATATAAAAGTCGAATTTTAAGGCTTGTAGGCAGCATAAAACTGTTCAAACTAAGGTGCTTCTCAAGTTTAAAGCATTGTATGCAGTAGGAAAGTACTGTTATATCTGCTTGTAATAATAATAATAAAAAAAAAAAAAAGCATCATCAACCCATTCATATGAGAATCAAGAAAATTCCTGCGGAATTGGAGGATGCAGAGGACAAACTTCCTCCTAACAAGGCACTGCAGGAAATATAAATAATGGTAAAGCTGGAGGATCAAAATTCATAAACATCATAATAGTTTATCCACTTGGTTAGAAATTTGTATAGGAGCTAATAGTCACCTAAAATAATTTAGCCCTTTTGATTTGTCTATTGATGACATTTTCTGAAGTCTAATCTGCTCTCTAAATCTGGCTATAAACTCACCAGCCTTCTTATCAACCTCGTTAGAGTCAGGCTCAGCATCATTTACGCACTTGGTTACAGCCTTTTGATACAAGTTTAACTGTAAATTTTCAACCTCACTTTCTGGTTCTTCTTTAGACTCCAAGGCAAATTCCTGTGAGGATTGTTTGTCTTTTCTCTTTTGAAGCTCTGCGAATGTTGGTTTTTGCAAAGGGTAGTGATTATCAACATCCTGCTTTCTAGCAACGGTGGACTGATTATCAAAGCCTCCACTTTTCATCTCATTTTTTCCCTTAAGAATTCCCTCGATTTCATCATTTTCTGCCTTCCTGATCTTATCTTTGATGCGGTTCCCATCTCTCTCTCCAGCACTCATTGCCTCTTCTATATATTGATGAGTCCTAACAGATTTGCCCCTAGATGAAGCCTTAACAGGATTTGTAGGTTTTTCATCCAATTTCAAAGAACCTGTTCTCCACTCATTATGGCCTAATGGATACTCTCTTTTGCTTCCACTCCTATCCTTCAAATCATCTTTAAGGCTTAATAGATACTCTCTTTTGCTTCCACTCCTATCCTTCAAATAATCTTTAAGGCCTAATAGATAATCTCTTTTGGTTCCACTCCTATCCTTCACATCACCTTTAAGGCCTAATAAATCCTCTCTTTTGCTTCCACTCCTGTCCTCAAAATGATCCTTAAATCCTAATGAATCCTCTCTTTTGCTACCACTCCTATCCTCCAAATCGTCTTTAAGGCTTAACAGGTACTCTCTTTTGCCTCCAGTCCTACCCTTCAAATCATCCTTTTGTGGATTCTTCCTAAACAAAGAACCATCGGTGTATCTTCGAATACGTAATGCATTCAATGCAGTCTTACCATTCATGGGGATAGAAGTTGGAGGATAAGAGTTCCGGAAACTCTTCTCTTTCAATGCCGCATCCTTTTTCAAGTTTGCCACCATTGAAGAAAGAGTGCCTGAGGAAGAGAGCCCATTTGGTGAATTGGACATTGAACAGGGTTGCGAAGAGTATGAATCACTGGACCCAAAGGACTGTGACTTCAAGTATTCAAACTGAGATTCATCAACGGAGAGAGGCCTAAAGTGTGAAGGATGAGTGGACATATCTGCATCTCCGCTGGTTTCCATTCTCCCGGATCTGGAACGCCATTGAATTGATGAAGATAAACCAGCAGTTTCATTGAACTTATTCTCCCTATCCAAAGGACTCAAGTAACCAAAGTGATCATCAATAACGACATGATCAGAAGGACTACTTGATGAGTCCGTCGGAATTGAACTAGATTCACTTCCATTACTAATCTCAGGACTACCTTGGCTATTTAATCCTGATCTCAAATTCCTAACTGGTAAACCCAACTGTTTATGACCTATAATTAATCCAGATTCACCATATTCATTAAATGCGTGATTTGTTTGATCTACTACAACCATCGATTCACCCCTAAAGTATTGAGAATTCCATGCTTGACTGACATTATCCTCACTATTTAAAGATCCAGTTTTGGTCTGTTCACTATTATTCACAGCAGATTCCCCTTCATGGTTATCAGAATACCAAGTTTGGCACACATTCTTGTCACCATACCCATATGAATTATCACAATCATCTCCAAAAATAGACGAAACATGAAGAACGCTAGACACATATGACTCTGTATTATCATTACTAGAGTGAGTTTCAATGTCCGTATCCACGTTCCGGCGACAAAACAAGCCATAGGACACAGCAAGACCAATGAAAAGAAGGTGAAAAAGGTCCCCAAACTTGGTCGTGGGTATAGTTTGGTTGATAAATCCAGGAGCTTGAGAAAAGAAAAACAGAAGAGCAACAAGAAAGAGAGCAAAGAAAAGAAACTTACTGTACAAGTGAGTGAAGGCCTTAGCAGCTTGGCCAATGCCAACAGGCTGTCTTGTAAGGTCTGTTGGAAACTGGGTATTGCCGCACAAGTGCTGCGTTTCAGCCATTGATGAAGAACTGGGTAGGTTTATTTGAGATTAGGGTTTTGTTTTTGAGAGTTGAAACTGATGAGATGATGATTGATGAAGAAAGGAAGACTTTGAAGGCAAGGAACGGAAAAAATGGGATGGGGTAGAGGATATTCAATTAGAAGTGACATAATAATGAGTATGACCGTTGAATTAATTGACCAAATTACCCTCGCCCCTTGTCTTTTTTTTTTTACCTATTTTTTGTCCTATTGGCAAATTTTGAGGCAACGGGAAGAAAAAATCAGAAGAACATTAAAAAATAATAAAATGACAAGCAAGCTCGATCACGCATTGAGGGCCCACCCTCCCATGGCTTCTATTGTCTATGATGTCTACGAGCAAAGCTTTAATACGATAAGTTTAGGTCGATGTGGGTCAGTTTAAGTTGATAAACTTACCAATATTGAATTTAAGTTTTATTTAGGCCAAACGACTATTTCCCACCCAAGGTGTAGCGTATCTTCAAATGTCCCCCTTTTAACTATAGAAACATCAAACACCCACCCATGGCCGGTTAGATTTAACAGAACTCTAATGTCTAAAACTTCTATCTCTTTTTACCCCCTTAAACTTTAAAAACTAACATTTTTTCTCAGCCTAAGTTTTAAAAAACTACAGTTTCACCCTAGGTCGTTGGAGATTTCAAAACCAAACCCTAGGGTGAAACTGCGATTTTTTAAAACTTAGGCTGGGAGAAAATTTTAGTTTTTAAAGTTTAGGAGGACAAAATTATATTCTATTTTAGTTTATTTTTAATATTATAGCAAAAATAACGATTTTACCCTTACCACCGTTAGGGTTTTGTTAAATCTAACCGGTCATGGGTGGGTGTTTGGTGTTTCCATAGTTAAAAAGGGGACGTTTGAAAATACGCTAAACCTTGGGTGGGAAATAGTCGTTTGGCCTTCTTAAATTAATGTTTGTTATAATTGCACCTAATATTATTATTTCTAAATATAAATTCTCTGAACTTTCAGATCCTTACTACTACTCCATATAAATTAATCAAGTTTACGAATATACCCTATTAGAAAAAAAAAAAAAAACCCTTCGGCTGTGGATGCTGAAGGCTTCGGTATGAGACAAAATCCAACGGATGACATGTACAGTCTGATTGGGCCTTGCGTGATAGGGGCGGCCACCAGTGGATTCTTTTCCGCGGGCTACTGCATCATCTTGCAGCCTGCAGCAGCGGGATGTGATTATAAGGCCAATTTGAGATAGAAAAGCTAAAAAATAAATTTGATTAAAAATATCATTTTACTTTATGTTTAATTTAAGTAACTTTAAACTCAAATATTTGAATTTATTTTATTTTATAAAAAATGAATTTAATCTTTAATTAAAATTCAAACTTAAACAGTTAGAATACTATCTTTGTCATCTATTGCTGCTTGCAACCTGTGGTGGTTTCTAAAATTATAGAAATTGTTGCTGTTAAAACTGAGTCAGAAAGGAATCCACGAGTGTAGCGCAATAAAGGCCCAGATCAATGTCGACTTTGGCTTACTTTTGATTCAATTAACAATATCTACCCATTAACTCGAATTCGGCAAATGATAGGTTATATACCAAGCAAACTATGTTTAAATGATAATACATTATTTATTTAGTATTAGAGAAAGGAACAAGCTGATAAAGTTGAACATGAACAGAAAACCTTTTTAGATTCCAAAAGCACCAATAAGATAAAGTTGAATAAGCTGATATTGTTCCTTACTTCGTTAGAATCACAAAGTACTGTCCCCGTCAATTCCCACTAAAACCTACATTCTCTGCATCAAATCTAAATGATAATATCTAAAATAAAAGATTCAGATTCACTTGTTTATATGAACAAATCCTAACCTTAATCATCACTCTTCATTGATTATTTATCTTCTAACCCTTATATGTCCTTTGACTACGATCGCGAAGCAGGGGCATCAAAAGGACGATGGTGGATTGGCAATGCAGCCCAGGGGCTAATGGGCACTGGCCTCTGATGGTTAGGACCCATGGGGAGGCGAGCGGCAGCTGCAGCAGAGGATGATGACGAAGATGAGGAGACAGCAACTCGCTCACATGAAGGGCACATAGTGAGCGTGGTTGGAGGATTCATATGCATGTAAAGTTGTGGGGAAAGTTTCAATGCCCTAAGCTCTTGGACCTCCTTCTGCAATCTCCTGTTCTCCTCTGTTAGAGTGTCGCAACACCTCTTCAAGTACTCGCAATCCACCTCTGTCTGCTTCAACTTTGTCCTGGACCAATTTCATCAACCCACTTAAATTTTCTTTCACATACAAGGCAACCACATTTATTGCATTGAAATTGAAAGCTAAGAAACATATGACATAGCAAGTGCATCTGCGATGGAAAAAAATAACAAAATTCATAAAGAAGCAATAACGGATAGATACGAACTAAACCAAAACTGAACACCCCCTCCAGTCAAATATGGTTCAAATGAAACATAGGATGATTGAGTTTGATTCGAATTGATTGAGCCAAAGTTAAGGTAACTCGAGTTTGAAATTCGAAACTTGAATCAATATATGACTCAAATTTGTAACTTAAGTTCATATCTCACTAACAAAACAATATTATTTTGCCCAACAATAGGCAAAACAACATCGATTTAATCATTGTTTGATATGACTGTAATTGGGTTTTGAAAAAAACTAGACTCGAATCAAGTTTAAAAATAAACTCAAACTGAATCAAGATATTTATTGAATTGCAAGCCAGGTGAGTCAAAATCACCCTAACTCAAGTTTATCTCAGTTTTAAAATCAAGTCAACCCTACTGGTTCAAATTTGACCCAAGTGAAATCAAAATGAGCCAAACAAATTTTCAAGAATGTGCTAACTTGATTCGAACACAGACCTAGAAGTAATATAAACAAACGGAAACAGTAAATACCGAAGGTATAAAATCCCTTGAAATACTCTTTGTTGAAATGGACAACAAATTCCTAGTCGACCTATAATTGTGTAAATTGGCAATTTATTAAATTACAAGAATACCTATAAGGAAATATTATAATAACAATAACTAACCTTGCTCTTCTGTTCTGGAACCACACTTCAACTTGTCTAGGCCTCAGATTCAACTGCTTTGCCAAAGCCAACTTTTGCTTCTGCAAGAAAAAATCAACCAATTAACAAATTTAAGTCCATTTTCCAAGCACAATCCCATCAAAAATTGCCATAAAATATTGCCACTCACAGGATTAAGAGTGTTATGCTCCTTGAAAGTCTCTTCAAGCAAGAAAGATTGTTCTTTTGACAGCCTCAGTTTCTTTCTTGATGCGTCACCAGCACCACCTCCGTCTTCATCGTCACTACCACGAGAGCAAGAAGCCCTCTCAGCTTCGGTCTCCTCTCCAATGGGCTCTCTCTCACTTCTTTTGCCGCTAATGCTAGATACAGTGCTGTTTGGAGATGAAACGCCGTTTTCTTCATCACAGTCCACCGTTGATGGTGCCATATTCACATCTATTCCTCCTATAAATGATCTAGTATCACGGGTTCGATCTGCAAAGAGTTCATTTAGGAAATTGTCACAACAATCAATACATGTAGCTAACAAAAGAAGAAACTTGTGAAAAATAAACGCCAAAGATCACAGATCTGGGGACATTTTTTATTTTCCAGGATAAACTTGTAAGATAGAGTGTGTGTGTGTGTGTGTGTGCAAGCGCGCGTGTGTACATACACACACATATATAAAAGATAATAACAAGAACAAGAACATACTTGATGAATAAAACAGCTCGTTCCAGGAAGTTTTCTGGTGAGGAATCTGCATGTTATGATGAGAAGGCATAGCCATGAGATTCAACTTAAAAGAAGGCTGAGTTGTTGGACTTGCACTTGCACATCCCAAGCTAAGATTCAACCCCAAACCATCATCTTTCTCACCCATCTTCTTCACTTTCTCACTGATGAAAAAACACCAAACAAACAGCCTTACCTTGTCTATCTTTCTAAACAAATCACCCTCACAAAGTGCACACTTTCCCTCCTTTATCTGGGTTTTTGCCCCGAATGCCCTGGTGTTTGGATTCTGAGAAAACGAAGTGGCAGAGATGAAAAAAAGTATGCTTTAAAAAATAGCTGGGTTTCGCAGCCAGAGAGAGATATCACAGCCTTTTGCTTTATGCAGTAGGGTGAAAGGATGGGTGGGATGGGACTATATATAAAGACACTGAGAGAGAAATTTAATTATACTTTCGTGTCAGTGCCTCAGTGGCCATATTGGCTCAATGATGATATGTGCATTGTTCTGTATGGGATGGGCCTGACTTAACCTTTGGTTAAAATATCATAACCATGGTTACTTTGTATTTAACCATGGTTAAAATACATTGTAACTGAGTTCTTTTAATGTATCAAGTAAATGTAAAAGCCCCTGTCTAGGTTTTTATAATAAACTTCCCTTAAAAAGAGGCTTTCTTGCACGTTGACTATTGACCAACAATATAAGGCTACGCGCGAGGCCACGCGCTGAAATCATCAGATCATGATGTAAATCATGTGCCTCCAATTTTATGTGGGACCCTATCTAAACCATGAGGGTTCAGTCGCCACTACCGGGGACCAAGACATGTATTTTAGCAAACTAAACCCTTTCGTCATGGGTGGAAGCAAATCAATCTTACACCGAATAAGGGTAAGTTTGAAATGGATTTAAATTTATAATGATTTATTTAGAGTTTAGAACCATTTCAGCCATCAATAATGGCTTTAAGAAATAACAGAAAAGTCATTAAAAAAATTTATAAAAGAAAATAACTAAACATTGAGAGTTTTGAGTCAATTATGTCAAACAATTATTTAATTTGAACTAAGTTATTAACTTAAAATTTTAGTTTAAATTTAATATATTTAAACCTTAATTAAGTTAGCATACTTTAAATATGAGCTTTTCTTAAGATGATTTAAATAAATCAAACTCTATTTAAATTATTTTTAACTCAAATTAAAATTAAATTGATTTAAATCTGTCTAATCTTTAAAATTTTTTTAACAAATTCATTTTTAATGATGTTTTTATTTCTCAAAAAATAAATTCTTTAATTTTTTTCTTTTATAATTCCTTTTTCTAGACATATTCATGTAACTTTATTAATAATTTTATTATTAATTCATATAAATTTAAATTTAAATTTAATACTTTAAATTTAAATTTGATTTAAATTCAAGTCAATTTTGTCCGACTTAGGTTTGGGTAGAATACACAACCATCCCTTTCCACCACGCCAAACCAAACCAAACCAAGTGTTTGTGTGGAGAGCGTGATGGCGCGTGGGATTTGGCTCTGGGCTCAATGTTGAAGAAATAAGTAACCGAGTAAATATGGGAACTCCATAAATGAAACATGCAATTGGTTTTCAGTTTTCAAGGCAATTTTAATATCCTTTTAATTGAATGATTTGTAATGTTCTCGTCTCATGGGTCAAAATTTCAACGTCCAATGGGTATTAACTCATGATAATTAATGCCATTTTCCAACTGAAAGAAAGTGAAAAAAAAAAAAAAAAAAGTAAATTTAGTAGAAGGAAGGATTGGCGACCTTTTGATTTTTACCAAGACAATCTTTTTCAGTTTCTTGGTTTATATTGGCAAATATCATTATTGACAAAGACATGTCATATCTGCATTGCATATTTCCCTCTGTACCTTATCGGGGAACGGGATTAGACGTTGACTCAAAAATATCAGCTTTTAATCTCCCTTACTATTTACAATAAATCAGTGGTAGGGATAGCTTTAGATTCTAACAGAATCCAGTCAAAATATGAATTGATTTGGGTTTCCCCCGTTTGAGCTTATCAAGTATGTTGTTAAAAGATGACCACTAAAAATAAACGGTATCATTATGAGATAAATACTACTATGGTTATGATAAACAGTGTCTTTTAGAGATAGTTGGAGCCAAATATTAAAACTAAACACAGCTAACTTAATTTGATAATTTAAGATTAAATTCAAATTAAATTGAATCAAACTCAAATATCAATTAACTCAATCTCAATTCAACTATATAATAGTTAATTTAATTTGAGTTTGTTTAAATTGATTAAAAATATTATCAAATAATCTTTGATAGTCTTAATCAGTGATTGAAAAACCGAATCAGATCATTCGGTCGAACTGGCCGAACCGTGAACTGATACTGTAGATGAGTACTATAGATAATAGAATGGTTTTAAGTTAAAAATTGGATTAGACCGAGGTCAAACCACAGATTTGCACTTGAACCGCAGTCCAAACCGGTTTAGGCTACTTGCCGGTTCAATGTTTTGCATATAAAACAAAAGTTTTATTCCTTTCTACTTTCTTCTTCTTTGTTGTGCACGCAGAAGAGTAGTTCTTACAGCTGACGACATCTTCCAACTTCGCAAATTCAAAGCTTCATTGATTCAGCTCTTGCTGACGACTGTTTAACGAATATGATTCGATATTCTAGGTATATTTAACTTGCATTTCATGGTGCAGCAATTTTTTTCTGAGGAAAAAAATATACGGTATCATTATCTAAGATGCTAGGTTTTGTTATTTGTTGCAAGTTCAAAAATCTTTTCCTTTACAGGATAATCTGGGTGGTCGACGACTGTAGCTAAATTTTGGTATTAGCATGGAAATGGAGGATAAACTTAAAGTTTCTGGAGACAAGGACAATGAAAGTCATGATTTTGATGATAATATTTTTGAAGTTGATTCTCATCATAATAATTCAGTTGATAAAGAAGATGAACCAAGGGCTGAGGGCTAGAGCTAGATGAATGCAATGCTAGAACTGAAGAGGGTCAGTTCATAGAGGATAGAAAACAAGACAATGATTTCACTAATGATTTATCTATTGTGCAAGTAAATGTTGAGTTGACTGAAACTGTTAAATTCACTGAAAAAGTTGTAGAATCGGGCTCTACAGCGCATGTTCAGAATGGCTGCCTTAATTCTCCAAATGAAAGTCCCATCTGCAACCATGTCATGGATGTTTGTTGTATCCTGTTTTAACATTTGAATCCTAACTTCTTTTTCGATATGAATCCTAATTTCATGACAAAAACGGTTTAAATTTTGAAAAAACTTTGAACTTTGCTGCCTATTGAGTATTGCTATATATACGTTCAAACTATATATATTTACAGATTACTATTTTGATGACTCAACCAACAATACTGTTTATAATATTAAGCCTGCCAACAAAATTCTACTACATAATTTACTCAAAATTTCTATTTCAAATGATAGATAAATGCTTTAGAAATAATGCATATATTTGTTGAATTGATTTTATTAATATATATGTTTTGTTTTGATGTAAAGTTAGTGGTTATTATTTATTAAATTGATGTTTAATAATATATATATTTTGTTAATTATGAAAAGTATACATAATATAAAATTTAGTATGTAAAATACATATAATTAAATATAATTTTTTTAGGTTATTATATACAATTAAAATTTCGATCGAACCGGTCAGTCCAAATTGTCCAACCAGTCTAATCGAAACCAATACTTAAAACGGTTTTTACTTCAATCCAGTTTTAAAAACTTTAGTCTCAATAATGTTAGTAATAAGATGAATATTACCATAGTGAAGGGATTTTGCATATTGAATTATTTGATAGGCAGTAGATTTTATTTTATTTTATTTAAGTTACATAGAAGGAAGGGGTGTGTACGATTTTCATCCTTGAATGCATCTGGACCAATATCATTGAAACTCAGCGCCAACTTGAAAATGTATATGTCTGATCCACCAAATCTTTATGTAAATCTATGAATGTGACTGTCACATGATTCTCTTTCCAATTTCAGCGACAAAAAAGTCCTACCAATTAATCAAATATCATTTTATTATATACTTTTAATGTCTCATGTTATCATTAATTCACCACTGATACGAATAAATTATAGCAAAGTTACGATATAAACGTTACAAAATATGGTCTTTTTAACCTTTACACATCTTTGAATTTATAGAAAAAGAGTTATTTATGTAATTGAATAGAAAATCATAATACACCTAATGCTCATAACTTTTACAATTGAGTAATTGTGTGCCAAACATGGAAGTGATCTCATGATAATTATGGAAAATAATAATTATAAAGTAAAAAGATTGGAAGAATTACAATGACAATCAAATTTTACTCGTTTATAATATTGAAAACGTTAAATCGACATACATATAAATAATAAGTTTGATATTTGATTGTATATTTTACCTTAGCTAATAACTAATTGTTTCTTATATATCAAATTTATGAGTTTAAATAAAAAAATTCTAATAATAAATATTATTGTTTCTTATTAAAAAATAAAGATAAATGTCAAATTGGAAATTGACTTTTTAATAGGAAATTAAGATGTGAAGGTATTAAATTATTACTTTTTATTTTGTTGAAGAGATTTGAATTTTGACTTTTTTTTTTTTAATAGAGAGACTATAAATTATCATATACTCTCATTGGATAGATTAAAATCATAAAGTTTTTTACTAAAAAAAGAAAACTGAAATATAAAATTTTTTATAAATTAAATTAAATTTTTACTATTTTATCCCTTAAATAAAAAAAAAACGTATAATTAAGTCTCCTTCATATAATTTTTTTTAAATATCTTTTAATTATGTTATTAATTATTTTTAATATTATAAAATATATATATATATATATATATATATATTTTTTTGTATTGCATCATGTATGCAGTATATAAATGTCAATGATCTTGGTTTCTTTGAGAAGACAAATACGAATTGGGCACCGCCACATACAGCTAACCTGCGAGGGCCTAGCTAGGATGTCGTAGTAATGACGGGAGGGACAAGACAACGAAGAGTGGAGGGTCACGTGAAGAAGGCAGATGAATTTCATGTGCATGAACATGTGATGCATGGGCAACTTGAAACACGTGGTCCTACAATCACACTCGTGCGTGTCATAGTGTCTCTTCACAACCAGACAAGAGCTTCTCTACAATCATTGGATCTTATCGTCTCTTCCACGATTTCATGCTACTCTCACTTTCCAACCTCCACGCGATCTCCTATCATGCATTTACTATTAAAAAACATAATAATTAATACAAAAATTATTGACCAAATTCACCGTATATATGAGATTAGCCATTAGTGCTAGAGATGTTACAAGAGGGTCTGACTGTTTGGCTTGTAGCCCCAAAAATTTAGAACAACCCACATCGGTTTGGTATTTAAATATTAAAAAATACTTTAAAAAAATTATAATTTAATAGAGGGATACGTAAAAACATGTTAACCGACTTGTTAAAGATTTATGGGGACACAATCTAGAGGGTTTTAGATCGTGCCCCAGGCCTGAGTTTTTGTCAAGTTGACCCAATATATTGGGCTATAGCTCAACTCAACATGTAGACCCAATAAATTAAATGCAAAAGGATGATGTACATAGTAGATTTTTAATTAATGTGACTCGGTGTGTTATTAAGGATTTGATGTTTGTGATTATGATATTAATGTATTATAGGAGAGTGTAAATAAAAGTTACAAAGAATAATGTCATAACAGTTGTAAAAAGGATTTGATTCTAGATAAAGGTCTTGGAAACCGTTGCTTCTTCCGTAACTTGGACGATGATTGATTATTGTAATTTTTCTTTTAGCTTTTTTTCTCGTTTAATAAATAAATAAATAAATGACGTATGAAATATTGCATCTTTTAAACATGAGAGATTTATACGTGTATCAATGTGTGTGTTATTATTATTATTATTATCATTTTTTTTTTTTTATAGTCAGTCACTTGTCAAAAAATTACTCCACAGGTAAGAGGTTGTCAAATGATTAAATAAATTAAAAAAAGAAAATTTCAATATAATTACTAAAGTCAGTCTTGATTGATATTATATTTTCTTTGCTTTGCTTTGCTATTGAAGCAGGGATGTGTTTTGTGATTAGACTTGTTAGGATTAAATCAATTAACAACTAGTTTTTATGTAAAGAGTATTTTATGAGTAGATATATCATTTAACACTTATCAGGTCAGGTTTATTTCAAAAATTTGTAAAATTGTTTTTATCTAAAAATAATAATGATTTTTGACAATTTCAACATTTATCATAATCATTTTAACATGTCATTTATATTTCTTATTATTACAAAATCATGTTTCATCTCTATTTCTTATTATTGTAAAATGACCCAATTATTCCATGATGTCTGTCTAGTCTTGTCTAGTCTATATACATTATATTATAATTTAGATATATCATTCCATGTAATTACAACAATAATCTATCTCTATGTATACATGATTCTTTTCTACCCCAAGGTAACAAGGGGAATTTTACATTTCATATCATATTGTTATTTTAGTGAACTTTAAATCTTTAAAGTACCGACAACATAACGGTAATGTAGTAACTACAGGTTTTTAACCCATTTTATTCTTCTTGCTTCTGAAAGATCATCATCCCATCCCACTAATTTTACGAATTTTTACCATCAAGACCACTGTCCATCACGTGAGGAGAGGAGAGATGTGCGTAAAACATGAAAAGCCGATAAAAATTTTGTCAGAGCTCACGTGGACAAGCATGTGGTTTTAGTACGTGTGAATAATATTATGACATGTGGTCGGTCCCAACTTTACAAGGCCTCAAGTGCCTAGACACCCTTCTTTACCAATCATTGAGCACCCCCACCACCTCAAAATTACCAAAATAAATATATAATTAATTAAACCTCTTTTTACTAGCTTTTAAGTTGCTCGTGTCATGTTTGTTTTTTTTTAATGATTTAATCACTACTTGCATTGCAAACATGCGGTGGCACTATAGTTAACCTTGTGCGTGCTTTATCAGTCATGTCAATATTCTATTATATATTATGAGTATTTTATAATATAATATATATATATATATAAATAAAATAACATATATTATAAAATTTATCAAATTAGTATAATACAATAGATATATTATATAATACGATATATGTTTTATGATACAAATTAATACATTTTTTTTAAAAATTAATAATGTAGTAGTATATATATATATATATAATTTTAAAATTTTGAAGGTATTTATAATAGATTGATAATGTGTTAATTATATTTTTATTATTTAAAAATTATATAATATAATATGATATATAATTTAATTACTATGATAGGTGTCATATATAGTATAATAATATAAATACAAGTAAAGTCAAACACAAATGGAATATAAAATGACCAGTTCTAGTTGACTCGAGTAATAAACAATAATATCATTGAGAAAAAGAGAAGAGTTGAATTAAAAAGAAATCAAAGGAAAATAAGAATAAGAATAGTTAGAAAAAATAGAGGAAAAAGAATTTTAGAAAAAAAATTGCTGAAAAAATAGAGAAAAATGAAATACTAGATATAAGAATTATGGTGTAGTGATGCTAGGAAACACTTAACCTTGAGCTAAATTAAAATTTAGTTTGAATTCAATTTATTCAATTAAATTGAATATAAATTTTAATTCAAGCTAACTCAATTCAAATTTATTCATAAATAGGAATGATATTGCAACATTTCAAAATGAGTCTCTAATGGAGATGAATTAAATCTCTATAATTGGAGATATGATAAAAATATTTTCACCCTAAAATTTTAATAATTCACCCCCTTTCTTATATATCTTTTAAATATTAAATTAATTTTATAAATTTTGATTTTTTTTTTAAATATGATTTTCCATTATTTTTATATCAGGGATAAGATAAAAATTGAAAAAAAATTTTTAAAGAGAGAATTAAGATATTCAAGCCTTTCCGTGGTGGCCATATGAGAGTTGAAGAGTGCCCACGTGTCTTGTCTCCACACGTGCAGGGCAGATGCGGAATTATGAAAATAAATGATGGATCCTCCTCCGACAATTCGCCTAGCACCGGGTCTCCAACCGTACGACAATATCTATAGCCGTTTGTCTTCCATGTGATCCACACGTGAAATTGCTGCCAAACCAATTGACAATTTTAATTTATTCTGAATAAATTGCATGCTTGGTAAAAGTAATCCGTAAACTCCCCTATGCAGTACTAAATTAGGCAATTGAGAGGAAGTTCCCTGTGTGGTTGGGATTGTAATGTATTTGTATATCTATAATAAAATTATGGGCCAGGGCTATCTTCCACCCTAGTTTGGCTGCTATCTCAAAATTATATATATATAAAAAAATTTAAAATTTCATTCCATTATTATTTTATTAATAATATTATAAAATTTATTATATTTTTTAAAAAATTTTAAAAATTAATAACTTCATCTTTATCTAAAATTTTTTAATTTAAAAAAATCATATTTTTCTTCAAAATTTTTGTTTCACTTCTTCGATTACCATCTCTGGCACCAATAACTTCCTCTCTCTATCCTAAATGATTGATCGACAAAAAGGTTTTGTCATCGTCCTTTCTAGATCACCGAAGAAATTGCCTAGAGGAAAAAAAGAAAATTTTAAGGTTTTAGAGAAGAAAATATAATTTTTCAAAGTTAAAAAACTTTAGAATTGGTGAAATGTTAATTTTTTAAACTTAAGAAAAAAAAATATAATAAATTTGATATTTTTTAATATTATTAATGAAACGAGGATTTTACTTCTGTTTCTAACAGAAAATTTTAACTTCAATTAATTAATGGATGAGACTTCAAATTTTTTAAACCCGTAAATATGACTTTAAGATTGCACCTAAATTTGGATAAAAAATAATTTATTAACTTATAAAATTATATATATAAATATATACATATTTATATAATTAAATAATTTTAAATTAAAAATAAAATAATAAATATTTACATATTTATATATATATTGATTATAAATTTAATAATATAATAATAAACTTTAAAATTAGACCAACGGAGTACAGCATGGCACACGTGTGCCCACTTGCAGTCAAACTTTTAATCCGGTCAAGACTCATAATAATCCAGGAATCCAATCATTTGCTTGGAAACTTCACACACATGTCATCTTTCCAAACAAAAACAGCTCACCGTCGTACGGTGCAATCATCACCTTCTGATGAAATGATTACCACTTCAGGGATTTTTATCAACATTCAGTTGGGCGGTGACTGCACGTGCGAGCTACAAATACGGAAAAAAATCTAGTAACGCAAGGGTAGAAGTGAGAAACACGTTTGAGATTGGAGATGGTAGCACGTTCACATGGGTTGTGATTGGAGTTAAGCATGCCCTTGTGCAAGTCAGTTCCACATGGCTAGCTCTGTAGGATTTGGCGCTTAATATGTTATCAAATCTTAGCTCGCATATATTGTTTCCCCGTGGACCCAGCAATTACAAGAGGCTCCGGGGCCACACTTTTTTTTATTTGGTTAAATATTCTGTTTCAGCTCGACCATTTTACTGAATTGATGCAGAATCTAAGGCTGAAAATATCGCTTGCATATCGTCCGACTCAGATAATTTTAACATATGTGTTTAGTATCATGTATGATTTATTCTTTATACATTTCGCATCAAGTATGACACATTTCATGTATTGCAAGACGCACACTGGATCAATGTAATATATATAAAATAGCTTAACTTAAGAGGTGACGGTTAATAATAATAAAATATAGAGTCAATTGAAAAGAAAAAAAAAAAAAAGGGGAAGAGTCGATGAAAATTTGACGATATTTTTTATATTAAACATATACAAATTGGGTACAACGGTAGAATAGAGCTGCCTGCCTCTACAATTAAATTTAAAAATAAAAACACACTCAAGAACCCCGAAATTTACCACTATCAATTGCCATACCGGCTCATCTTCATGGTATCACAAATCCGACAAAAAGAACAAGAGAGAGAAATCTTTGAGTTCAACTTCATCATCTATGCATGAATGCATCTTCATTAGCTATCTATATAAACATAACTCACAAATAAAAATATCTAACTCAAAGGAAGGGCATGGAAATTTACACCGAGTGTTCGGCATCAGCTTCTTGTATCACCTGGGAATACATATATTCATCAACTCTCTGCTCTGCCAATGCTACCTATTCCATATGGTAGATAATAAGCCTAAAAAATGATGAGCGCCAACATTCCAGTTGTTAATAGGGCTGGAGTTGATTCAAGTTCATGCAAAGAATTGGTTTCGTTGTCATAAAACAAACCAAATTTGATCCGATTTGAACATTTTTGTTTGTATTGACTTGGATTGAATTCAAGATAAAATTGTTTTGAACTAATCTCAAACTAGATCCTTTTTTATTCGAACCAATATAGAGCTGGAACTTGATTGGGTTTAACCCATATTAAACCCAACCCTAGTTCTAAACCAAGAACTGGACATAACTACTAGCACTGTTTTTTTTTTGGGTAAGTATAACTAGTAGCACACCGGTTTCTTCATTAATGAGCATGAAATTTTGCAATTACAAAATTTAGGCAAACTTCAACCAAACCAAAGTTTTTGATCTCGCTATCTGGATACACCACATTTTTTGTCACCAATTAGAAAATGATTCTGAAAAAAGAAACCTCAAACTCTTAATAATGAAGTTACTAATATGATATGCATAAATTTGACAGAAGACATGACTCAAATACATTAATCAGTTCTAGAAACAATTTTAGACACATGAAGATCATCTTTTCCGCCCTACAAAAGAAAAGAACGGATTTACCTATTGAGCACTATCACTAAACTGAATATGCCCGTGTTTTTGTTCACCTTTTTCACTGTTCACCTAAAAAGAAGTAGGATCAAAGAGCATATAAGAAATGCAAGGAAAACAAATGAATTAAGAGCAGTATTAACTAAAGAAATTAAAACAGCTTAAGAATTAAAGATAAGCCTCCCCTAATCATTGCTGCAGATTCATTTCTGATCCTTGATATGCTGGAACCACATCTTCCAATCAGCCCACTGATCAATGTCACCAAAATCATCATCTCAAATGTCATATATTCAGCTGCAAGATTGGTCGTCCTAAAGATGATGTGGTTATATTAGGTCTCGGGTTTATATTCCACGCAAAAGGAAGGCCCAAATTGGCAGCAAAAAGGGAGACAAGAAAATGAGTACACCTGGCAATTTGAAACTCAAACAGGTGGCAAGTTTACAAGAATCAGTGCAGCCAATCACAGTGAAGCAACAGGACGCTTCTGTGAGAGGGTTGGTAGTTGGGAGCAACAAAAAGGAGAAAAGGCAGACTGAAGAGTCAGGAGTGAGTTCAGAGGGGAATAGCATTGGTTAGAAGGGAGAATAAGGCCTCTCGCAGTGCCTAGGAGACTGCTGCAGGGTTATTTTGATGGACAGCAGTTTATTTGCATTTTGGGAAAAGTACTGTACTGTTGTAGTGATTTGAGCTTCTGTATTTAGCATTTCATTGATACAAACATATATACATGTAACTTTTGGAATGTGATAAATGAATGAAGTCTTTTGCTGTTGAGTGTTTGTTGTTAACTTATGAATCAGACCTGGGAATGTTTGAATGAGTTGAGGAGAATGGAAGAATATCGAATATCATAGAATATTCAATATAAAAGCAGATTTTCATTGCAGGGAATCCGTTTACATTGATCTGGAAATACATTGTATATACTGGAATCACCATTATTCAGGGGAACTGCTGCCGGAATTCATTCAGGTACCTAACACTATAACAAAAATAACTATATATTAAACCTTAATGCAAAGCTGAAAAATGTAGCAGTTCAAGATTAAGAGTACTTGACTTGAGAAGCACAGAATAATCTTGAGTAGGATCCACAAATGGTTGTGCTGGTGTTACTGCAGTATAATTGCATGTTAGGCTGATGGTTATCACTTGTCAGGGTGGGTTTTCTTCACACAAAATGAATTTGAAGAATATATTATACATAGTTAACCTGTCCCAAAGCATAAAAGGTTACCACACTGAAAAAAACTTATATGAACCTAACACAAATTTTATTAATATTAAAAGAAAACAAGCTGACAATAAGAGAGGTCAATTTCCCTTAAACCTCCTTATCAATCAGAGGCTGCCCAAAATACCCAAATAACAATATTTCTTTCCTCCTCTTTCTTTCCATCCAACACTTCCTTTATAATAACCTAATCTCATCCCAATCGTTAGGATCAAATACCAAATATCATCACATATCAATTATTTTTCAAATCAATCAAATATTACTTAAATCATAAATTATCTTCATAATTGATATCTAAAATTATTTTCCTAATATATATTACAATATTATATTAATTCATATGGATGACAACTTGACTCTAATGCCCCATCCCACCTTGTACGACAGTAAAAGGAAGGAATCCCCTGACATAAGCAGGGATGGGGACAAAAACAATCCCTAAAAATGAGGATGAGGATAGGTACATCTTGCCTCACCCCATCCCCTTCCTGCCTCGCACTTATTTCTAAAGTTGAATTTACGAAGATATCCATTACACTTTTAATTATTTACTAAAATGACATTATTGTAGTAGCACTCAAGTGGAGGGGTGAGGAAAGGGAAGGATATGGGGAGAGAATTATTTCCCGTGGATAGGGGACCGAGATTCCCCTACATCCCCATAATGGGATGGGGATGTGCCCCACCTATGAGGAAAGGGAACCCTCCCCTCCCCATCCCATTGTCATCTCTATTAATTAAATTAAATTCCTGATTAATATTATTCTAACAACAATCAAGCAATGTCAAAGTTCAGTGGAAGACTTGAGCTGATAACCAATCTCTATCAATGCCTTTAACACTACAGGAACATCACCTGATATGAGTTTAACAAATATTTTATCATTATTCATCAACACAAGAAAAAAAAAAAATGAATATAGCAAGACAAAAGGGATTTCCTGACTTTGTATATGATTCTTGCATGTGAGAAAAAAAAATTGAACACATAACATCTCACCCGTACAACTCAATGAGATTCATGAGCAGGTGCAAATAAAGGTAATTGATTTGGAGCAAGAATCACAACTGTGGCACTGGAAGAATTCCTCAATTTAACAGTATTTTGACCGGACATCCGCATTAGACAACCTGCTTGTGATCCAGCAACCAAAACTCTTGTAGCGTTAGCAGCCATATGCCCTGCAGTTACTTTTGAAGTTACTACATTGCTATCATCATCCTGTTATCTACGGAATGAAGCAAAAGTTCCATTACTCAGCTCATAATCTTTTAGGGGCCAATAGATGTTATGTCTAGACGAATAAAGATACTTCACAGCAGCAGTTTCCTCTCACCTATGACAACTTCTTGTAATTCGCAATTCAAATATGAAGTAGATACAGGTTTCTAAAACTAATTCTTAAATGTAAAGCAAAAAATTACCGTTAGAATCAATGTGGCAATTGGTTGGAGCGCATTTTCAGCATCAGAGACCAAGTCGTCACTGTCATTAGAACTTATAATAATCACTCGCTCTTCATGTCGCTGTTCAACACATTATTCACTTGTAAAACTTCACATTAATACAGTCGGTCTCCTCCGTGCATTATTTTTTTAGGCGGAATTAGAACTCTACCACGTTATTGGATTTTGAGTTCAGAGTTTTAAGAAAATGCTGTGGATTTTAGCACATAAGCAAATGAAAACCCTAATTTAAAACACAATCATACAATTAAAAAAATAATCTAAGAACGTACGGCAATAGCATCAGCAATTTTAAAAGTGGCCATGGTTTCTTCTCGAATCTTATGGATTCTATGTCCTTGTTTTCCAATGGCCTTTCCGATCTGCCTAGAAGGCACCACTATTCGAAACACCACGTCTTCTGCTTTAGCACTCCGTTTTGAACCTGTCTCTTCGCACTGTCCATCCTGACGATGGCGATTTCCGGTGAAATCAGGCTGTGTTTTGTATTCGGTGCCGGCGACGATTACAGTTGCGGGGGATTCTCAGGGATTTACTGGAATTTCGCCTGGATCGGCCACAGCTCGAGAGATGAAAGAGTAAAACCCTGGCAATGGCAATGTCAAGCAACTTGTGAAATTACTCTATTGTCCTTTCAATTTTCGTACACAAAAGGCGGGCAATTATACCAGACATTGGGTGGGAATATGTCATTTACTCTTAAGAAAATTGAAAAATAAAAAAAGTTTTGTCTGAAACAGGTTTTAAGACCTCCGAGTAAAGCCCCAAAATCCAATGAAAGCCAAAACCCTAAACCTCGTTACAACAATGCGCATCTCTGAATCTGTATACTCAATCTTTTCCCGCCGTTTGAGCTCGCTACCAAAGCTTCCAAGAATCCCAACAAAGTACAAACAACGAGCCATCAAAGAAGCGCAACAAGCAGTTACCGATTATCTCCACCACACAAAGTTCATACCTTTCGCTTACGCAGATCACATTAGCAGGAATTCTGTATACAATCTATTCAGTCTCATTTCTAATGCCGTTATTGCTTATAAAACTTCTGATTTCTCTAAGTCCATCGTTAGATTCCTCAGGTACTACCCCATTAACGAATTTGAGTTTTTCTTTGAAAGTATTGGAATACACTATAGTGAAGTAGGTAAATTTTTGCCTGCTAATAAGTTTTTCTTTTCGGAGGATCGGAGTGTTTTGGATGCTGCTGGTGCGCTTTCGAGTTTTGGGTTTCCTTGGAATATGTTGGGGAGGTTGTATAAAGAGGAAGTATTGATTTTTAGTAAGAGCTGTGAAGATATAACGTCTAGGCTTTATGGTTTTAAAAATGATCATGGGTTTAGTAATGTTATTGTGATTGGTGTGTGTTTGGCTTTTCCTCATGTGTTGTTGGTTGATGATGATGAATTGTTTGATGATTTGAAACGGGTTTTTGTGGATTTTGATTTGGTGAGTTGGGCAGAAGAAAATGTGGATTCTTGGTATGAGCTTTGTAGGAAGATTCGCTTGTTTTATGATTTGGGTTGTGAGAAGGGGAAGTTAGGTGAATTGTTGGCTGAGAATAAAAGAATATTAATTGATCATTCAGAAGAGGTATTGGCTCAAAAGCTAGAGTACTTTTGTAGATTTGGGGTTAGGAAGGTGGATGTAGCTTTGCTGCTTCTTAAATGCCCAGAGATCCTGAGTTTTGATTTGGAGACACCAGTGATTTCTGTGGAAGGATTATTCAGTCATTTTGGCCTGAGTACAAAGGAAGTGAAATCTATATCCGAAAAGTACCCCTATATATTGGGAAGAAATAAAATGGCTAATTTGCCTCATGTCATGAGGGCAGCAAATCTGCAAGATTGGTTCTTTGACAAGATCAGGAATGGAAATCATCAACTGTTAGGAAATTATGCCTTAAGCAATCCTGATGAAGATTTCAATAAGGAATTTAGGGATGGCTTGGAGAGGGTCCAATCTTCAAAACTGCGTCTTTATACTATGAACAAGTTGACATTCTTGCATGGAATTGGTTATGGAGAAAATGCTTTGACTATGAAGGTATTAGCTCACTTGCATGGATCTTGTAGTGAGTTGCAAGATAGATTTGATTGCCTTCTCCGCTGTGGGATTGAATTCTCGAAGGTCTGTACAATGATAAGATTGTCTCCAAAGGTTCTGAACCAGAATCCTGAAACCATAGAACAGAAGGTGGACTTCCTCTGCCAGCACATGGGTGCTTCTTTGGATTACCTTGATAAGTTCCCGACATTTTTGTGTTTTGACTTACAGTACAGGATTAAGCCCAGGTACAAATTCCACATGTGGCTTATAGAGAAAGGTTTGTCATCTAAAAATTACTCCATTGGAAGCATGGTTGCTACTAGTGAAAAGAGTTTCATTACTCGCGTTTATAGAATTCACCCAGCTGCTCCAAAGCTGTGGTTTGAGTGTTTCCTGCGCAAAAGACCTCATAATAATAGCTTAAAGTAGAAGGCATTTTTGTCAATGATGAAGTTCAGTAAATATCATTGAGGGTATCATCCATAATTATTTTTATTCAGTAACAAGAAAATCTTAAGCCAAATCACCCATTTCGAGTTTATTCAAGAGCTGCTTTTTCAACTGAGTCAGCTCTCAATAGACCACTGCACTAGTATCGTCTAGAAATTATTATGTCAACTTTCTTGGAAAGTTCTGCCAATTGGTATCTGACATGCCGCAATAGCATTTCCAATTTTTTGCAGATCCTCCTTGTAAACCACTAAGATGATATTGAAGCTGAAGACTATGTAGATTGCTTGTCATCAATATAGGCACCAATGCCGGCTTATAAGTCATAGCACGTTGAGTGGCGTCCACTGAATGCAATATAACAGCTGCTAATTACGGCATTTTATACTTATCATTGATTCTATTTGTTTATGATGAATTCTTTTATTGGCGAATAGAAAAATAAAAAGCGAAATTGATTGGCGCCTGCGTGAAGAAATGCAAATATTTTCCCTCGTTTTCTACCTGTTTCAGTCCATGTTTAAAAACCCGAACCAGACTGGTTGGGAGAATTGGTTCAACTGAGTCTCCATGGTCGGTTTGGTCTAGGTCAATATCTAATGTTTAATTAGTGATTAAATCAGATTAATTTACAAATGAATTAAACAAATTATATTAGATTGTAGATCAATCATTGAATCAATTCAATGAAATTGTCATGTTGACATTGACATGTTAAACTTTGCAATTGCTAGTACCCACCAAACAACAATTTTGTTCTGTTTGGTTATATATTGTGTCTGGTCAAGATTTGAAAATATTGTTTATATGCTCACTTCAAATGAAGGTCAGCAAATTTCAGAAGATCGTCTGGGTTATTACGGGCCCAGATGCAGACCAGGAGGCAAAAACATTAACAAATGCAGCATTACATAAAAATTCTTCCACCCCTGCATTCTTATGTTGTTTCCTGGACATGATTGCTCTGGAAGCTTAAAAAATGATTGTTTTTGTAAATAATTATTTTTCCCCACACTAAAAAGTACAGTAAAATACTCAGAAGATGCAGAACTGATGGCAAAGACAAGAATGGGTTGAGCATTACATAACTTTAAAAATATTCCACCGATCTAATAGAACCCTAGACCGCTGCAAACCAGGATAAAACAGTTGAAAGAAAAAGCATCATGACTAACAAACAGCCTTTCACAGGAGCGGGGATGCCCACAGAGAATTGTTGCTTTCCCCATATTCTAAAATCCGATCAAAATTAGTAAAATCTACAAATGTTTTTGGAGTCTATGCAACATTAAGCAAAGATTTCCTTAACATCAACTACATCCAAATTCGAATGGCACTCAACAGGGACCATCTCTACTTGTTACGTTTGGCAGCACGCTTTCCTTGACCCTTCTTGGGTGGTCCCTTGCCACGCCGCTTCAACATTTCAAGCTTGGATAAGCGCTCTTGTTCCTGTCTGGCCATGACAAGGGGGTCGTCCTTCTTGATGTCATATGGGTACCATTGTGAAACTTTCTCACCAATGAGCTTTTTGCGTAAAAGCTTGTGGGGAGATCTCTGTCCCGTTGGGTTCAGTACATGTCCAAAGATCCTTGCCCTAGCTTCAGTCACCCCTGTTACAACTGCTGCAGCCAACACATTCTTAAGACTATTGCCACTCATCTCCTCCAGTATTCATCTAAATTTCTTTTTCAGTGGTTTTTCCCTTCAACACCTCTGCCACTACAAGATCAAGGATAGAAACATTTGGAGAAGTTAGAAGTCTCTTTAGGGTAAAATTTATTTACAACAATGAAGGTTTCAGTTGAGACCCTTGCAAATTTCAAACACAGCGTTTGAAATCAACTCGGTTATCCCAGTAGATAAATGTTGATTTTATAGAAATACTAAAGGACAGACTACTGGTTGATGTAGCCAGGACAGACAATACCTAAAAGCAGATTTTTATCCAAAATGTGTTTCAGGGCCTGGCGTATAAGTTGAGTACATTGATTACTCAAATAAAGTACAAAAACAAAAGTATAAATAGAATACAATTGAGCTCATTTTTTCTTTGTATGGAATGAATCAGCTAACATAAGGTAGATTTGATCCAAGTTGTATCAGTTTGAATAAGCTCAAACTAAAGCTCTAATTAGACTCAAAATTGGTTCTAGATATTAAACTAACGTGTCATTGATCTAACTAATTTTACCATTTAGAATATTTAACCCTCTTCCATGAATAAGTTGTTTATGAACCAACTAAATCCTTTCACAATTTTAAGTTCCAATTCAAATAAAGTTAACCATGTCCATAACAAAATCTAGACACTGCAACAAAAATTCTGAAAACGTTCAAACAAATCCAGTTGACGAGAGCTGATCAATCAATCAACCAACTTGAAATTAGAACGGAAATAATCTGTTCATGTTATCTTGAGAGTTAAAAGAAACAAATTGATAAGATAGAAGAGTGAAGAAACAAAATCAATGCTTACATATTGCTGCCGGCAAGGACTTAAAACGATGTTGCCGCCGGAACGGGACCGTAAATGAAGAGATTATGATAGAAGAGTTTTACGATGTCAAAGAATTCGGATAGGGCTTAGGGAAGGGCCATCAAGATTCATTATTTCTATGGGTTCCCATGTTAAACAAGGGGTGAATTTATCGCGTGGTGGGGGTATAGGGTGAGTTCTCAGTTCACTGGGGTAGCATCTGAATTTATACATATTATTAAGACGATAGAAAATAAAACAATCACTCACTTTGGTTTGTATATCAAGATTAATAATTAAACTTCACTAAAAAAAAAATTAAATCTGATGTCTAATTTAAATTCAAATACCTAAATTATTTTGAGTTTGATTTATTTAAATCCAAATAAAATAATTTGAATTAAATCTAATCCGACATATAAGTGGTGCTATTAATAATAGCATACATTGTTTACAATTTTTTTGAATCTTCGATAAAATTTATTAGCATGCCACTAACAATGTTACATCAAGTAACTTATGTACCAAAGCTTACATAATTTATATAAAACATTAATAGTTTTGGAGAATAATATAATCACCACGTAGAGATGGATTCAATGAGGTTTTTTTTTTTTAACCTTTTGTTGGATTTTAATTTCTTAGTAATTATTTTGTTTTAACCTATTAACGATAGAAAAGAAGGGATCAAATAAGATATTGATTATAAATTGACATGTATGACATCTTGATATTAGTGTAAAGTGGGTTGGCCTACCTATGAGCCATCCCATTTGTTTGACATTTATTTGTTTTATTTGTTTGACATCTTGATCAATGTATACATGAATAACTTAATCCTTTATTCATTATTGATCATGAAAAACTCCTCTCTGACTTGGTCATGTACCTCTCTTCCACACCCAATTGTGCGCATGTGTTAGTGGATATTATCCTTACAAACATCCATATGATAATCTTCCAAGTATTTGTATCATAACACAACTTTATAACTTGAAGAGATGTTAATTCATTTAACATGACTCTATTGTTATGTAAATTCATTTGACATCCTTAAAGATATCTACTTTCACCTAATGATATATAAGTGCGAAAGAAAAGTCAATACCATATTTTGGAGAGGGGAGAAAGTGTAGAGATTGGGTGAAAAGAATAAATGCAAAACAAATATATATGTCAAAAGAGAAAGAATCAAAACATGCATTTATAAAATAGAGAAAAGATAAACATTTTATTTACTTATTTGCTTTCTATATAGATATAGGACAATGAAATCAGTCTTTCACTTGTAAAACCTCTAAAGAAAGTTTACTACCAAGCTAAAAGATAACCCTTGTTGTGAGGTAGAGAGAGGGGAGAAAGTTCTGCAATTTTAATGAGATAATTTTTAATTTAAAATTAACTAATTTATTTTGAATGAACTAACTTAATTCTTTTATTACTTGTAGTTTTCTAAAATTCTACTTTTGCCCTATCAAAATATTGATTTAAAAACTTGTCATGCATATATATATATATATATATATATATATATATATATATATATATATATATATATATATATATATATATATATAAGTCACATTAATTCCATCTCATTAACACTTAAACATTTAAGATGTTATTTTTGCATTCATGTAACATTTTATATAATTTTTATTATCCTTTAGAAGGTGCTAGCCAATCTCGAATAATTAATTCTCACTCTCGTAAGCTTGGTTTATTGGTATGACCCTTTAGATTTATCGTGGCATAACCATGAGTTTTTTTTCGGATGATTCGAAAGTGTATTTGAAAACTCAACGATTATGATAAATATCTAGTAATGTGTCATAGCATTTTAACCAAGAAATAGTTTATCAAACCTAAAATCTCCAATAATATATTTTATGTAGGTAATATATTTCCGTTATCTAATTTAGATCAATTTCAGACTCATGAATTGTCAAAGTCCTAATTTCGATTCTTTACGAAACATAGATTTAAATATTCGAAACATATCATAACAAACGTCTTTTGTATAACTTATATTATACTTTGGTAAGAGATTCGATTTCTAATATTTATCGATGTTCGCTTTAAAATTTAAATTCGGGTCAAATAAATAAATATTCAGAATCTAATACTTTTCGAGTCAACAAATCCCATTTTGACCATCATTCTTCTTCTTATACAAATAACAAATGACCAATATGATTTGTTTTGCGAGATGTGATTCATCCGGTATATATTCATCACATAAATCACACATATTTGTCTCGAGTCCAACCATGACATATTAGGTAAAAATATTATTTCGTACATTAGTACGATCTTATGATACGTTATTAACTACGATTTAATGACCATGTAACTTATCATTATTGGTTATATTTGAAAAACAGTTCTCTAACTATTAATCTATATAAATACTCTAATGATATAACTATCATCGTCACCTTTACTAATGTTATCTTATGATAATTAATGGAGATAATCAATATATTTATTATATAATATAATTGTCTAAGTTATATCACATTCGTAGAAAACAATTTGATAATTTAATTTGTATTAAATGAATTATCTAAACAGTTTAAATATATATATATATATATTTTGTATTATCGTAAAATAAAGGAACCAACGGATATATATAAATAAGAAAAATTATTTTTTATTAATATATTATTTAAAAAATTATATACAAAATAAAATATCTTGAAATTGATATCACAAATAATTTCTTGGACATACACCAACAGAAAGTCAATTCAATTGATGAAGATGAATAAACATGGATTAAACAAGAGTTAGAAATTAGGTAAAACAAAGTCCAGACCACACATCACTGAGAAAATTTGCTCAGTCACATTGGTCATAATATAGTGAATCTGAACCACACAATTCTTCTGGGATAAACCCACTTCACATTCATATCTGATGCATTGCATGGCGGACACGTGTCAAATTCCCAACAAAATAATACATAAAATTGGTCTATTTGCCAAATGGTTAATATAGATTGGGTCGTGTTATTCGATTTGATAAATAAATAAGGTGGAATTATATCGCAACCAAATACATACAAATAATGAACTTTGAAAGGAAAAGACTGTTCTACCCTCACTCAAAACAAAATTTTTGAGTCTTCGTCATGGACACATGGCAATGCAACTTTATTTTAGTTTAGTCTAAAGAATTAGTGTTTCAATCCATTTCAATGTATAGTTATTTTTTTTTACCTCAGTTCCAATGTTGACGCAATCAAATGATAGGTTCAGATCCATCAACTTGATGGATTTAATCATTGCTTGAGCCTAGGCTATGATAATTAATCTAACAAAAATTAAAAAAAAAAACATTTAACTTGATAAAATAAAATAAAATTGGTTCGATGAGATAGTTGTTACCATGCAAACTAATTGAAGTTTCCATTCATTATTTGCATTTTTCTTCTAATATCCAGTTCAATTAAAATATATTAACTAAAAAATAGAATAATATGTAATTAAATAGAATTGTAACCCAAAACATGTTAAAATTAAATCAAAGTAATTTGTCTGATTTAACTGTAAATTGATTTAATCTAATAGTTAATGTGAGTTTAACTATCACAATGACTAATATATGTTTAAATATTGATTCAAATCAAACCAATCTAATAGTTAATATGAGTTTAAACACTGTAATGAGCAATATGAATTTAAATAATGATTTAAATTAAACTGACTATCACATTCTACTCCGATCAATTTAATTAATCTGATCTAAAGGTAACAGTAAATCATGTTATGTCCTGCTGCCAGGCCAAAAATGAAAAGGCTGACGTCCCATAAGCTGTACTAGCCCATGAAACCTTACCTTACGCCTCAAAGCACGATAGGGTTGGTTCATAAAATCAAATTTTTATTATTTTTCGGTTTGTTTTGCACCGACCCACAAACCTTCCAATGGAAACATCGCACAACCCATTTTATTCAGGAGTCTTGGTATGTCTCACAAATTTTCTGGCCATGTCAAGCTTTATCTGCGCTCAAATTTTGTGGGCTGTGTCAGCCCATTGTATGTATGACCCGTCAGAGAGACAACCATACACGATGACACTAAATAAAGAAATAATCTAAGGGTAGTATCGGAAAAAAAGATTGTACCTGTTGTTTTTCATTCTAGTGTCGGAGTATGATACCTGCGTCTTCTCATATTAATATATTATACATACGAACGCAATCGCAAAAATCTTTCTCTGTTTCTAATTTTCTTCAGATTCGATTCTCTCACTTCTTGAATTCTACTTGTCTTTTTTTTATTTTTTTCTTTTCTGGGTTTTTCTCCCATTGAAGATTTTAACACAGCCATACAATAGATAATAATATTTCAATTGAAGTTTATGAATAGTAACCTTACCTTTGAACTCTTCAATGGTGTTTCATTCTCTCATTGAAAAGAAGGAAACGCCGGAGCAACCCCTTGACGTTATGGCTTCTTCAACGACAGTCAAATCTCAGCCTCTTCATAACTTTTCTTTGCCTGACTTAAAATGGGCCATGAACCATACAAACACTCATCGTTTTCGTAAACTCTCCGACTCTTCTCACAAATCACCCTCAAACGACGCCGATGGTGAGTCCGGGTATCCAAAGCAGAACCCGGTTCCTGAAGGTATGAAAATCGGTGATGGAATTGACAAGTCCGACAAGAAGAAATCGACGGTGCTTGTTTCAACGGATGATTTGGTTGAGAATTCAGAGAAGAAACCGAACGATTCATCTGATGGTAGTAGATCGAAGGTTTTCTTAAGAATTCGTACTAAGAACACTAAAACTGCTGATGAGGTTGCGGATACAGGGGATCATATAGACGCCGCCGAAGAGCCAGTTCCGAAGACGTGGAACTTAAGGCCGAGAAAAGTGATCGCTAAAGTTAGTAATAATGATGCGATCGGAGGAGGTGCGGTGCCGGATAACAAAGCCCAGCCATCGAGTCGCCCTGAATTGACTCGCAACCGGAATATCTTAACCACCGAGACGAAAGTTCCGGAGAAGAAAGAGAAAGAAAAAGAAAAGAAGCAAAAGTTCTCGATCTCGCTTTCGAAGGAAGAGATTGAAAATGACTTTCTTATTCTAACTGGGTCCAAGCCCGCCAGGAGACCTAAGAAGAGAGCGAAGAATGTGCAGAATCAACTCGATGTAAACCAAGATGATGTTTTATTTATTCGTTTTAAAAATATTTTTGTGCATATATTTTTTTTTTTTGGATTTCAAGTCTGCTGATTCTTGTTTTTGTTGTTTTTTCGCAGTTTGCTTTTCCGGGTTTGTGGTTGGCTTCCATAACGCCTGATTCTTACCGGGTTAATGATGGTCCGGCCAAGGTATTATTACTATTATATTCTGACCATCTGATTTGTTGACTTTATTTGTTAATGGAGGTAAAGATGTGATTATATCATATGTTGTTTGCAGGGTTAGATGGGATATTGATGTTTTATAGTTTGGGGGAAAATGGAAGGTGGATGACTGCAGTTAGAAGGTTTTTATGTCTGCTGAAGGTATAGCGAATTATGAACTTGTAAAGGTGAAGCTGAAAGGTACAAATGTATGTTATTGTTGTGCCTTTTGTCTGGTAAATGTGTGAGGAACTCAGAGTTCGGCGGAGGGGTTTTATCATAAACTGTATTATTAGTAGTTGCAGTTGTACATATAAATCATCAGTTGAATGAAATCCTTTTCATTTACCAATTCTATGAAATGAAAGTTCCTTACATGCCAGTTCATGAGGTTGTTTAGCTTTTAGTTAAACAGGTTGCTACATCAATCAAATACATATTGTATTTCTCAAATTCTCCGATCGGATGCATGCTTGGGAAAAAAATTGACAGTATATTGATTCCTGAATAATGTTAGGAAAGTGTCATCTTTCATGGAGTGAAAAAAGAAAAAATTCTTTGGCTTTCCTGACTTACAAGTCCATGGAAAAATGTACATGTGGTTGCCTCTCAATCAAGATATGTTTTATTGGATACGCTGAATTATGTAAATATGTTGGGCAACCCTGATAATTAGGATAGACACTTATGATCACTCTCTATTTTCTTCTTTTCAACTTGAAAAACAAGAATGCTTAGTTCCCATCTTTTGTTTCTGAAATTGCATGTGACAGAACAAGAATGCTTAGTTCCAAATCTTTATGAATTCAATGAATCTGTCATTCTCCATAAAATAATTACGTTGTTTTTGTCTTGCTCATCTTTCCTATTTCAAGAGCATGGGAGATACACATAGTGTCACTGACTGTTACTCGGGAATATGCATTGCAGGTGTGATAGTGGTGAGACAAATAATCTATTCTCTTCATATGGTTGAGTTATTGAAGCATGGGAAATTGAATAATTGGTTAAGTTTATTTTGATTAGATATCATTGTTTTTTAAGTCTCATTCCCAAGGGATGGCAATAAAATAACAGAATTCATTTTCAGTATCATGATTCTAATAGATTTTCGATGTGTTCTTTCTGGGCATGTTTATTATCAGCTTGCAGGTATTCTCTAAGGAAGTAAAGATGTATTTGGTAGATGATGTGAGTATGAGCATTAGGTGTTATTGGCTGCCGATTTTGAGGACGCTGTATGTCTGGTATAAAATGACTTTTCAACCTGCATGGGCAAAGATTCCTTTTCAGTAAATTGTTGATTTTGTTAGAAATTTAAATGTTTTGCAAGGCTTGAGATTTGGCTATTCAGATCTAGTGCATTATGAAGTCTCTCAGCTGATATCATATTGTCATAATCAACTGTGTCTATGGATTGTATTGTTCATAGTAGTTACCTGTATTGAAAAATGGGCTTCATCATCGAGTTGCATCTGATATCTATTTTATAGTTAAGTTTACTGCTGACAGATGCTCATTTTTTGGCATGAATCTAGTTAAGATTTCTTTCTACAATTCAGCATGAAGCATATGATTAAGCACTTTATCGCAACCTTGACTCAGTTGAATTTGTTATTTCATATCCCCTTGCTGTAATTCATAGAACGTCCTCATTTGCAGCTTGATACATGTCTTGCTTTGCTGAATAGCTACAAGGGCAGATCTCAGCATGATGGGTAAATGATGTGATGATTCTCATGTTATTTGAATTTTTGTGGCAGAAACATATGTGCTAATAAAATTACTTTTCTGCGTAAAAGTGTGCAGTGGATTGAGTCAAATTACAAAGTCAGTTACATTGACAAAGGTTCTGAATGATCTGATCTTAGATATTTTGTTCTGCTATATGAAAGCATAGATGCTTCACAAGAGTGACGCTCTGTTGTCAGCCTAAGGGATGTTACATGAAGTGAAAGCTCTTTGAAAGTTAATAAAGTTACTCTGTATTCTGAAATGCAGTCAATGTTCCTCGATGCATTCTGCCTTGTGCCCAACTGCCAAGAAATTGAATTCTCAAAACTGCACGTTCCAATTTCTTTGCACAGGCATTGTAGACTAACGTGAGATAACAGGATGCATATTCATTGCTTGTTATTCTAGTATGAACAAAGTTTCCATATAGCTTCCTTGGTTTTAGACAAATTGGATTGACAATTGTCTTTCATTCCAAGGCATAATTTTTTTTCCGTACCTTCATATTTGTTTGGACTTTGCTCCCAGCAACATAATTTGTATCCCACTGGTTTAAATTTGCCAGGAGTTTGCTCACAGTGTGCTTTTAGACCTAGAATTGTTGGAGGAGAATTCAAGTCAAATTATCTAATTGAAATTCTAACTCAGATTTGGGTTAAATTAAGCCAACCACCGGTTCAAACCGAGATCCTGCCTCAACTGTAGGACCGGTTGAATAGGATATATTCAAATAGCAATAAGGACTGAATTAAGATTTGGTAATAACATCTTATTTGAATTTGCAATGCACTTCAAGCTCTGAAGCCCCGATTTGACGTGTCCCTTGGAAAATACAAGTTCCTCTGCTTTCACCACTCTTTAAAAGGCAACAACAAAGTAGTCTTCTTCCTAGTTCAATATTGAGAAATTATATGTTGATCAAATATTTGTTTAGAAAAACCTCAATAACAATTCTTGAAAGCACTTTGCCATTAAAATATGCTCACAAATTCTGGTTGAAATGGAGCTCCTCTCAAATCAAATGGTCCTCTCTCCTACCTACATAAATACCAATGCGGCGGTAGAGGTTCAGACTATAGACGGAAACAAATTGGAGACGAGAGCAACCGCGTTGGACGATGGAGCCCAAGTAAAAAAATCGAAGTACTATATCAAATAAACAGGAGGCAAGGAATCAAAGCTTTGTATCAGATAAACAGAAGCAGAAGCGGAGATTCTCGATTTCTCTGAGTAGGGAGGGGATGGAAGCGGGATGGTAAACAATGACACTGGAGAAGGTGCAAAAAGGAGAATATTGACGGTGAGATTAACTGAACTGAATTGTTTTAGGTCTAGTTTGACAGAACTGTTTTAGGTCGGTTCGAGTACGGTGCGCTTTAAAAGAGTCTAATTTTCCCCAAACCAAATTGGGGTTTGATTTTAATAATGGGCTGATTCAGTACAGTAAACAATTAAAACGACGGACAGATATATATATATATATATATATATATATATATATATATATATATATATATATATATATATATATATATATTGATTGGAACAAAATTATTTGACTATTTTGAATCAAATTATCTTAAATTTGTGATTTAGTGAGTTGCACATTTTTGTACTCAAGCTCAATAATGTAGGACCTTCCAAGCTCTCAATTAAATTGAATTGACAATCAATCTCAAATTAGTGTGACTTAAATCCATCTTTAGAATTTAGTTTGTTTAAATCAAATCAATATAAAGTCAAACCTGAATCGATTTGTTTTGCGCCTAATACTATATCACCGTGCAAATAATTAGAAAAGAAAGATGCTAACTGGTAATAGAAAAAAGTTGGGTGATTGCATTTACATATTCTATGAGTCTAAGGTGAAATGTGTTTGTCACATGATATACATGGAGGATAATCATCAGAGGGGACTTCTGCTGATATGATATTTACCAACTTCCTTCCATTGAAGATGAGCGTCTACTAGTATGTATCATATCAAACAGAAGTTGCAGTGAGCCTGTGCATGATAGATAGCGACAAATTAAACAAATATTCTGTATTTGTTACTCTGAGAAGCGATAAGGGCCTGAGTCTGAGAGTGAAATTCTAAGTGACTCAGTCATCCGTCGATTCACTCTTTTAATGCATAGCCCATGGAGTTTATTTAGTGGTTTGTAATGTCAAATTTTCTTTATATGATTGTTTTCTTCGGGTATTTTACAACAACTTTATAAATTTTTAGGATAGCTGAAATATAACTTGTTAATACTGTAGGTAATGACGGCAACTCTTGTCAGCTTAGATGACTAAGCTTCTCAACCTGACTTATATCCACGGGTGGATTTGAGCCAAACCCAAAAAGATGGATAGCTCCTCTGGAGGTGATCCTCCAAATATAACACAGTCTCACCTCTTAGATTGATTAAGTAAATGTAATCAAGCTGCACATTAAAGAGAAACATTTTTCTATGAGTAGTGATCATCTTTCCTTTCTAATTATTAAATATGGAGGTCCCCTCCCTTACCCCGATACGATATAGACTTAAACCTACTAGTCTGAACAATTCAGGATAAATAAAGACCAAGACAGAGATATATTTTGAATAGCTTTTGAGGGAGAAGGACTATATCCCACCCAACTTTTAATGCGTACTTAAAATGTTATCTACGGTAAATAAAAATTCACTTTTCTCACCCATGACCAAACTGCCGTCCAATTTTTCAGTTAAGGATAGGGGTAAAATTATTATTTTACTTTTAAAACCTTAAAACTTTAAAATTTTATCGTTTTCCTCCTCCAGGTTTTAAAAACTAATAACTAACTCATCCTCAAAGTTTAAAAAATTTAGATTTCACCCCTAAGGTTTGCTTCCTTCTACGGCCACCACCGATGGCTGACGCATTCGACCGATCTCCTATCTCCAACTACAAAGGAGGATGAATGACGACCTTTCGTCACCCAGATCTAGACGATGAAGCGTTGTCCAGATCTGGAAGAACAGATGAAGGACGACGAAGCGTCATCTGGGTGGAGCGACGAAGAGATCTCCGTCTCTTCATCACACCGTGCGACGAGGAGATGAAGATCTCTTCATCGCACCACCGCTGTCGCACCAGGAGAAGGAGGAGGCCGGTGACGACGTCGGAGATGACGTCGGGAGATGAAGTTGAAGAATGGGGGTAAAACTGCTAGTTTTGAAAGTTATGGGGGGCGACTGTATTTTGAGAAATATAGAAATCCTAGGTTTGAGAGTAAAAATGTTAGTTTTCAAAGTTTAAAAACTTTAGGTAAGATGAAATGTTAGTTTCTAAAATCTAAAGAGGGTGAATGGTAAAACCCTCATATCAATTTTTAGATAAATTTTATAGATTAAATTGAAGGATATTTTTATTATTTTATCTAATAAGGGTAAAATAGATATTTGACCCTTATGTAAATAAAGATCATCCATATTAATGATTTATTGGTGGAAAAAATAATTTTTTGTCTATCGTAGATGGTATTTTAAGAATGCATTAAGAGTTAGGGGGAAATAGTCCTTCTCCCTTTTGAATATGAATAAGGTGTGGCCATGCGGTAACAGGATCAGGAAGAAGAAGACCGCGCATTCAACTTTGGTCAGCTGGAATATCAGACGTCAGCGTCAATCGTCATGCATGATTCAGGTATACAGACAAATGAATAAAATATGAGCTCGTTTTACAAGGCAATAATAAATACAAGTCTTCCATTACTGGTTTGGGTGCACAGGATATAAAGTAAAGGCCAAAGAACTTTATCCCGCCCAAGTTTATGTGTGCAGTCAAAGTCACCTCAGTTAAGTCTAAAAAATTCCAATCTCGCCTGTACCCTAATTATTATTAAATTTTTTTAATAATAATAAGAATAAAATTATTATTTTATTAATAATATTAAAATAATAAACTTTATTTATTTATTTTATTAAGTTTTAAAAACTAATAACTTTATCTCTATATAAAGTTTTATAATTTAAAAAGTTATATTTTTTTCTTTTTAAAATTTTTTTTTGTCTTCCCTACTACTATCTTTAGTATTAATTAACTTTTTTTTCTATCTTAAACTGTTGCTTGACGTATAAAAAAATTTTAGAATAGATATTTTCATTGAAAATGAAAAAATCCGAGAAAAGAGATTCTAAATTTTTTCATCGATAAAGAGATTTTATCATCGTTCTTTTCAGATCGTCGGAGATAGTAGTATGAAAGAAAATTTTTTTTAAAGTTTTAAGAGAAAAATATAATTTTTTAAAATAAAAAAACTTTAAAAGAGATAAATATTAGTTTTTAAAATTTAGGAAGAAAAATGTAATAAAATTTATTTTTTTAATATTATTAATAAAATAATAATTTTATAAAACTGTAAATAGTGAATGGGTGGGATTTCAGATTTTTCAAACCCCATTGGGTGACACTGTGATGCAACTAAACTTGGGGTCGAAACACTCTTTTGGCCTCAAATTAGTGCTGTGCGGTACATCTGTAAAGGTTGTTGAAAAGAGACAGAAAAATTTAACTTATTGAAAATAATCAGTGTGTGAAAATTGGCCCATACTAGGCCAGTGGACTAGATGAGGACTCAGGAAGACCATTTCTTTATATGGGTGGAATCCATCTGAGAGAAACATAAACATGTGAAAGTTTCAGACGAAGAAGTTCTGTGAGTAATATTTGAAGCAAATTTCCAGGTTTTTCTTCTGATCTTGTTATATAATATTTTGAGCTTTTTAATTCTGTTTTTTTTTTCTCTGATAAAATCGTTGATAGAATTATCTGATTTAATACGTTTGAGGAACCTCTAATGCGTGATCTCAAATGTCCTTGCTTTCCTTCACGTTGTCTGTTTTTGTATAGAGCTATGATTCATTGCAGAGATGTCATTTTGAAACTCTTGTGAGAATACTTTGTAGGTTAGCCTGACTCCTGAATTTGGAAGATGTAATACTAAAAGTATCTTTATGTAATACAATGAACTATAAAAATTGTACTCGATTTTTAACTTAATATTTTCTATTTAGTGTGTCTGCTCTAGCTTAGTAATTTATGCTGAACATACTGTTGTCTCAGAAAATATTACAGGAATAAAATTAAGATACAGTATTAAGTATATCATAATCTATGAATACATTTGCATAGCATCGATCATTCATCGTTACAATCAGATCCGATTCCAAGATGGAAAACAATCACCTGATAAAAAAATTCAATTTGGTTTTGAAAGTTTTCTCGTGATCATTAGTAGTCTATTTACTTCCAGGAGCCTGAAGCAGTTGAAGGTGAGATTGAATCGCTGAGGAATATTTTCAGGTTAAGATGAATGGGTCAGGAAGTTCCTCTGAAGATAAGCATCAAAGAGAAGATGAGGTTATTGTTGATATCAAAGACAATCTGGAGCCCCTGCCTCCATGTTGTTGTATTTATAAAGTTCCTAAGAAACTTAGGAACATAAATAATGATGCTTACACTCCTCACGTAATTTCAATCGGTCCTTATCACCACGGCCAAGGAGAATGGGATGCCATGCTGAGCCAAAAAGAATGGAAATGGGATGACATGCAGAAGCAAAAGAAGAGATATAAAGGGAAGTTCGATGAGAAAAGATTAGAGAAAATCGAGAACTTTGTCAAAGAAGAAGAACAACGTATCCGCCATTGTTATGAAGCAAACTTGGAGCATTTCGAGTCAGATAAGTTTAGAGAAATGATTGTGGATGATGCTGTCTTCATCATTGAACTCTTGATGATGAATTACCATGATGATATTAGAGATTTTTTCCTCAGTAAACCATGGCTGACAAATGCTATAAAACTGGATTTGCAATTGCTTGAAAATCAGCTTCCATACTTTGTCTTAAACGAGTCTTACGAGTTAGCCTATAGAAGCTGCAATACTAGAAAAGGGTTACCTCCCTTCATTACTCTTTCTTGCAGGTTTTTCGGTTATAGGGAACCATATGGTGACTGGAATAACAAGGAAGTTAAACATTTTGTGGACTTGATAAGACATACCATGCTGGTCGAAGTCAAAATCGATCCAAAGTTGACCAAGTCTCCAGGCGGAAAAATTGAAGATTTACCAAGTGCAGTGAAGCTAAATGAGTCTGGGGTGAAGTTTATGTCAATTAATAAAAAAGATGCAGTGAAGCCAGAAGAGTCCGGTGACAAAGGAAAAGGAAAAAGCTTACTGAACATAGAATTCGGAACGAGGGAAGACTCATACATTCCATGGCTTAGAGGAGATGTGCTAAAGATTCCACGCCTTAAAATTGAAGATGGTACAGAATGTTCGTTTCGAAACCTGATGGCCTTGGAGCAGTGCCATTATCCATTTGAAACTTATATTTGCAACTATATTGATCTAATGGATGCTCTGATCAACACCAGAAAAGATGTGGATTTTCTTTTTGAAAAGGGCATCATCTCCAATTGTGTGGGCGACCATGATTCAATAAAAGAGATGATTAACAAGCTTTGCCTGGAGATTACTCCAAGTGCTTCCTGTTACCAAGACATGTGCCAGAGGCTGAAAGACCACCATGGAAAATGGTGGAATCGGACCAAGGCAACATTGATAAGTGTGTACTTTGAAAATCTCTGGAGAGGCACTGGAACTGTTGCTGCAACTATACTCTTATTGCTCACTCTGTTACAAACCATCCAAAGATTCTATCCGGCCTTGTTTGTGTCTAAAAAATAATTAAGTTTGTGTGTTTTTATTAGGGATAACTCCACGCAAAGGTACCCATTTATCTTCTGCTTCTTCTACTTCTTTTTTTTTTTCCTTCTTCTTCTTCTAATAAAGGCACTAAATTTTCAATATGTCTTTTGAAGGTACTAAACAAAGGGCGAGATATCACATTGTTCGAGGAACTCTAGATGCAGTTGGAGTAACGGATCGTCAATAAGGGCATTCTAATGCGTTGTAGATTCTTATCCCAAACTTGTATCATTTGATGATGTAATGTGAAATGCTAGAAATATTTGGAATTGTCGTTTTATTTTGTTTTCTAGAATAATGTGATTAGATAGATACTTTATTATAAAAAAAATAAAAGTTTAGTATTTTTAATGAAAAAAGTTGAAAATTTGATCGTTTTAATAAAAAAAATTTTAATCAGACGGCAATCTGACCCAATCCAATTCGGATAGCATCCACCATTGACAAGTGACATAAACATATGTAAGCTTCAGTTGACTTAGACTTGACAAAGCTTTGGGCGGGCTATCAACAAAATATGAAAGCCCAAGGTGATTTCAGAACAAATATGAAAGCCCAAAATCAAGAGACGGACATATACTTTACAAAGTGAAACTGGAAGCGAAACAAAAGGGGGCAGTCACACTCACGCAAGAAGGAGAGGAGAGGAGAGGAGAGGAGGCGATGGAAACGGAGGAGAGTGGTGATCGGAGTGGAGTTAAGGAGATCCAGACCCACTGGTGGTGGGTCTTGGCAAGCACGGTACAATTAGGATGGGGCATATCATCTTACAGAAAAGGCTACAGCGGCGACTCTCGCCTCATGCCCGTTAAGGCGTTCGGTATTGCCGCCTTGTTTGTCGGTTCTGCTGCCTCCGCCTCCGTCGCTTCTCTTCAAGCTTCTGGAATTCACAAGGTAGTCAGATAATTTCTGTTCGTGACTTGTTGGTGTTACATTTTACTGAGTTTTAATTATTTTGGAACAAAATAATTACAGGTAGAAGACCTAATGGAGGTGGGTTCCAATATAAGAAAAAAACTTGGCATCGCATCTCGAACAAGTGCCAAGTAAGTTGAATAATTTATATTTCAGTTGAAATTATAATACATTTTTCGTGTCAGACTCTTGATGAGGAAGAAGACAGATGACCTGTTAGAAGCAAGAGAATATAGTTTGTGGCTATGGGATAATTGGTTGTTCAGTGAAATTTGAATTACTACTTATCTTTGAGCAGTAATGTTGATTACCATGGTATCGAATGAATATGAATAACTATGTTGATAACTAATTTATTACATTTTCTAGTAGAACTTAGTCTGTTGTACAAGAAAATTATTGACACAACCTACAAATACGGATACAAGCATTGATGGGTCATTCAAAATCAGAATGACATGTCAACGTTATATTTGTATATTTATACTCTCTGTCTGTATTATTAAAAATGTAATAGAGAAAGAACAAAGTCTTGAGCATTTCTAATTGCCCAAGCATTCCATTTAAGCATTAAGATCAAACGAGGCAACTTGTTTGTGCTTTTATTTCCATTAAGGTGACATAAATCGAAACATAAGCAACTACTTGTTTGTTCTTTTCTTTCCATTAAGGTGACATAAATCGAAACATAACCAACTACTTGTTTTATATGCAATATGCTTCATTGAAAACAAAGAATTACAAACAATTTTCTAGCAATATCATATGGAAAATAAAAAGAAGGCAACTTTTCCAGCATCCCTACTCACACATCGGTGACATGCGACCATTCTGGGTTGCACGCTATAATCATGTACAATAATTTCCTTTCTCGCACAGCTCCTGCACTATCTCTCCTACAATACAGCCAATCAATCCAGACACACACTGCAGAATTCTCACAATTTTGTAACAGACACAAGAGATGTGATTAATACTCCTGTAAACACTCTTTGTTAAGAAATTATTCCATAAAACACGAATTGTTCCGGTAGTCAACAATTATTCTAAACACTCAATTTAACAAGAAACAGAGAAACAGTTCTGGCAATCCTCCTCCCAAGCAGGAGCCCCCAAATCCCAGAATTAACCTTTAAGCCCTACTCCTTTTCTCTTCCATTTGCCTTTCAAATAACTGATTTGCTTCTTATCCTGTCTAGCTGCCAAGTGAGCCAATATTCTCCTTTATCAACTGATTCTAATCCAATTCTCAGAGTTTTTCCCCTGCCTTCCTTCCCTTTTCCCTTTGGTATACCTGTGTAATATGTGGCCTAACATATACATCTTTTAGGTCGGTGCTGATGCTGCTGCCGGCATGTAAGACTCCAGCATCAATTGTGCTTTCAAAGGCGAATTAATCTCAACAATTAAGTATGTAAATTTCCACTGCTTGTCCTCTTGATCTTTGAACATCTCAGCTAAAACCTTGCTGGCTCCATGAGGTCCACGGATGTAGAAATTAACCTACACCCAATCAATACAGAAAACAGAACTAAGCAACTTTAGATTGAAGTCAGAATTCCTAGTAATTTGTTGTGCAGAGTTAATGAACAAAATATGTTTTGGTTTTGACCTCACTAGAGGGTTGGGAAACATATTAAGCACAAAATCAGTTCACTAACATCCAACATTATTCACTTGAGTGGCTGGTTCACCTCAGTCAGCATAGCACATCATAACATGGTAATGACATCTGAAAAAGGGAAATGGGTGGCCCCAAGTGGCAGCTTGAGTGGCTAAGGTGGGGGTACTCAAACAAGATGACATGGGTTTGAAGCTTGCTAGAGTCGTATAAAATCAAATTCTAAACTTACTTGATGTAATTGTTGTAGGACCAGTCACTAGATCGAGGGTTTCAGTTTGGTGTGATCGGTTCAAACCAAACTAGGTTGGTTCATCTCACGTAATGGTTCCTCATTCCCCAAAAAAGCTAAAATTATTTGGTAATTTACCTCAAAATGCTCTATGCCAAATTCATCAGTATACACCCTATTGGGAATACGTTGACGGGCTGCACAATTTCTACTTTCCTGACCATAGCCATTTATAGGGGATCCAAGCCTCACTCTAACCTGATACAAAGCAAATTCAATCCAGGTGAAACCAAAGAACAATCACAGAATGCAAAATGCAACAGAGTTTGTATAATGCTTAAACAGTACAACATCATATGAACCATGAGCAACCTTTTGCAAGAAGTAAAGAGCATTTGATTTTTAATGTTACTGGTAAATAAACTAGAAAGTGAGCATACAAGTGTATTCATCATCATTTATATGCATCTACTATAATTTATAATAGAATAGAGGTTCTGGTTCTCTGTCTAGTCTCATTTTTATACCTGCAAATTCTGCCATCCCAACACTGGATTCTCCTACTTAAAAATGTCTAGCAACTAAATTATCTCTCCTCAGACCAGCGCAACATTACAATTAGAATTGACTATTTCTACAAATTCAAGTTACAAGATGAAAACATGGCGAATTCGGCAAACCTGACCATCATCTTGAACTCTTTATGAATTTTACAACATTATAAATTTTTAGGAGCAATAAAGCATAGGACAGCTCAAATATAACTTGTTAATAATGTAGGTAATGACTGCAACTCCAGTCAGCTTAGGTGACTAAGCGTCTCAACCTGACTTACATCCACGGGTGGATTTGAGCCAAATCCAAAAGATGGATAGCTCCTCTGGTGCTTATCCTCCAAATATAACACAATCTCACCCCTCGGATTGATAGAGTATGTACATGTAATCAAGCTGCACATTAAAGAGAAACCTTTTTCTATGAGGAGTAGTTATCATTGTTTTCTAATTATTAAATTTGGAGGTCCCCTCCCTCACCTGATACGATATAGACTTACACCTACTGGTTTGAACAATTAAAGGATAAATTAAGAACAAGAAAGCCAAATCTGCATGATATTTTGAACAGGGTGGGGCCATGCAGTAACAGGATCAGGAAGACGAAGATCACACTTTCAACTGTGGTAAGCTGGAATGTGCGACGTCAGCGTCAATCGTCATGCATGATTCAGTTATAGACAAATGAATAAAAATTACGTGGACAATGTTAGTGGAGTGATCAACGTGCCAACTACCGGATATTAAATATGAGCTCGTTTTACAAGGCAATAATAAATACAAGCCTTCCATTATTGGATTGGGTGGACTGGATATAAAGTAAATTAGTGCTGTGGGATACATCTAAAGGATTGTTGAAAGAGAAAACAAAAAACTTTAATTTATTGAAAATAACCTGAGGTAGACCATTTATTTATATGGGCGGAATCCATCAGAGAGAAACATTTACATGTGAAAGTTTCAGACGAAGAAGTTCTGTGAGTAATATTTGAAGAAAATTTCCAGGTTTTTCTCCTGATCTTGTTATATAATATTTTGAGCTTTTAAATTCTGTTTTTCTTTTCTCTGAGAAAATCGTTGATAGAATTATCTGATTTAATACGTTTGAGGAACCTCTAATGCATGATCTCAAATGTCCTTGTTTTCCTTCACGCTGTCTGTTTTTGTATTCATTGCAGAGATGTCATTTTGAAACTCTTGTGAGAATACTTTGTAGTTTGGCCTGACTCCTGAATTTGGAAGATGTAAAAAAGTATATTTATATAATACAATGAACTATATAAATTGTACTCGATTTTGAACTTAATATTTTCTATTCAGTGTGTCTGCTCTAGCTTAGTGATTCATGCTGAACATACTGTTGTCTCAGAAAATATTGCAGGAATAAAATTAAGATACAGTATTAAGTATATCATAATCTATGAATACATTTGCATAGCATCGATCATTCATCGTTACAATCAGATCCGATTCCAAGATGGAAAACAATCACCTGATAAAAAAGATTTAATTTGGTTTTGAAAGTTTTTTCGTGATCATTAGTAGTCTATTTACTTCCAGGAGCATGAAGCAGTTGAAGGTGAGATTGAATCACTGAGGAATATTTTCAGGGTAAGATGAATGGGTCAGGAAGTTCCTCTGAAAAAAAGCACCAAAGAGAAGACGAGGTGATTGTTAATATCAAAGACAATCTGGAGCCCCAGCGTCCATGTTGTTGTATTTATAAGGTTCCTAAGAAACTTAGGAACATAAATAATGATGCTTACACTCCTCACGTAGTTTCAATCGGTCCTTATCACCACGGCCAAGAGGAATGGGATGCCATGCTGAGCCAAAAAGAATGGAAATGGGATGACATGCAGAAGCAAAAGAAGAGATATAAAGGGGAGTTCGATGAGAAAAGATTAGAGAAAATCGAGAACTTTGTCAAAGAAGAAGAACAACGTATCCGCCATTGTTATGAAGCAAACTTGGAGCATTTCGAGTCAGATAAGTTTATAGAAATGATTGTGGATGATGCTGTCTTCATCATTGAACTCTTGATGAATTACCATGATCGTATTAGAGATTTTTTCCTCAGTAAACCATGGCTGACAAATGCTATAAAACTGGATTTGCAATTGCTTGAAAATCAGCTTCCATACTTTGTCTTAAACGAGTCTTACGAGTTAGCCTATAGAAGCTGCAATACTAGAAAAGTGTTACCTGCCTTCATTACTCTTTCTTGCAGGTTTTTCGGTTATAGGGAACCATATGGTGACTGGAGTAACAAGGAAGTTAAACATTTTGTGGACTTGATAAGACATACCATGCTGGTCGATGTCAAAATCGATCGAAAGTTGACCGAGTCTCCAGGCGGAAAAATTGAAGATTTACCAAGTGCAGTGAAGCTAAATGGGTCTGGGGTGAAGTTTATGCCAGTTAATAAAAAAGATGCAGTGAAGCCAGAAGAGTCCGGTGACAAAGGAAAAGAAAAAAGCTTACTGAACATAGAATTCGGAAAGAGAGAAGACTCATACATTCCATGGCTTAGAGGAGATGTGCTAAAGATTCCACGCCTTAAAATTGAAGATGGTACAGAATGTTCGTTTCGAAACCTGATGGCCTTGGAGCAGTGCCATTATCCATTTGAAACTTATATTTGCAACTATATTGATCTAATGGATGCTCTGATCAACACCAGAAAAGATGTGGATTTTCTTTTTGAAAAGGGTATCATCTGCAATTGTGTGGGCGACCATGATTCAATAAAAGAGATGATTAACAAGCTTTGCCTGGAGATTACTCCAAGTGCTTCCTGTTACCAAGACATGTGCCAGAGGCTGAAAAACCACCATGGAAAATGGTGGAATCGGACCAAGGCAACATTGATAAGTGTGTACTTTGAAAATCTCTGGAGAGGCACTGGAACTGTTGCTGCAACTATACTCTTATTGCTCACTCTGTTACAAACCATCCAAAGATTCTGTCCGGCCTTGTTTGTGTCTAAAAAATAATTAAGTTTGTGTGTTTTTATTAGGGATAACTCCACGCAAAGGTACCCATTTCTCTTCTGCTTCTTCTACTTTTTTTTTTTCCCTTCTTCTTCTTCTAGGAAATGGTATTCTTACTCTGTTGAACAGATTGAAGTTTCAAAATTTTCCATATGTCTTTTGAAGGTACTGAACAAAGGGCGAGATATTACATTGTTCGAGGAACTCTAGATGCAGTTGGAGTACCAGATCGTCAATAAGGGCATTCTAATGCGTTGTAGATTCTTATCCCAAACTTGTATTATTTGATGATGTCATGTGAAATGCTAGAAATATTTGGAATTGTCGTTTTATTTTGTTTTCTAGAATAATGTGATTAGATAGATACTTTATTATAAAAAAATAAATGTTTAGTATTTTTAATGAAAAAAGTTGAAAATTTTATCGTTTTAATAAAAAAATTTCAATCAAACGGCAATCTGACCCAATCCAATTCGGATAGCATCTACCATTGACAAGTGACATAAACATATGTAAGCTTCGGTTGACTTAGACTTGAGAAAGCTTTGGGCGGGCTATCAACAAAATATGAAAGCCCAAGGTGATTTCAGAACAAATATGAAAGCCCAAAATCAAGAGACGGACATATACTTTACACTGCTTGTCCTCTTGATCTTTGAACATCTCAGCTAAAACCTTGCTGGCTCCATGAGTGGTGATCGGAGTGATCACCACTTACTTGATGTAGTTGTTGTGGGACCAATCACTGGATCAAAAGTTTCAGCTTGGTGTGATCGGTTCAAACCAAACTAGGTTGGTTCACCTCACGTAACGGTTCCTCGCTCCCCTCCCCCTTCCGTTTCCGCCCCCACCCCCCCACAAAAAAAAAAAGGTGCATAAATAACTAAAATTATTTGGTAATTTACCTTAAAATGCTCTATGCCAAATTCATCAGTATATACCCTATTAGGTATATGTTGACGGGCTGCACAATTTCTACTTTCCTGATCATAGCCAGTTATAGGGGATCCAAGCCTCACTCTAACCTGATACAAAGCAAATTCAATCCAGGTGAATCAAAGAACAATCACAGAATGCAAAATGCAAAACAGTTTGTATAATGCTTAAACAGTACAACATCATATGAACCATGAGCAACCATTTGCAAGAAGTACAGAGCATTTGATTTTTCATGTTACTGGTAAATAAACTAGAAAGTGGGCATATAAGTGTATTCATCATCATTTATATGTATCTACTATAATTTATAATAGAGTAGAGGTTCTAGTTCTCTGTCTAGTCTCATTTTTATACCTGCAAATTCTGCCAACCCAACACTGGATTCTCCTACTTAAAAATGTCTAGCAACTAAACTATCTCTCCTCAGACCAGCGCAATATTACAATTAGAATTTACCATTTCTACAAATTCAAGTTACAAGACAAAAACATGTCGAATTCAGCAAAACTGACCATCAACTTGAACTCATTTCAGAGCCTTGTTAAAAATTTTATACCTAAAACAGGCAATGGTGCCAAATCAGAATGGAGGTGAAAAGGAGACACAATTCTTTACCCAAAAACACAGTTCAACAAGAGATGTCTTATTCTTTTGGTACAAATATGAGTTCTTTGAACACAGCATAAGCAGCAGCAAGCAGCAACCCCAAGCCCTGCAAGAATTATAACACTGTAGGAGGCCCCCTCAGTAAATGTTACTGGCTTCTCTGGGATATTTTAAGTAGGAGCATCAAAAAGATCCTTAACAGTAGAGATGTCTTTTTTGGGCTGTAAGGGTGTTAGAGGATATGTCAAGAGAATTAGAGAAACCTGATGTCAACATATAATCAAAAGGAAAAAAATATGGATGAAACACTTCCTCTCCAAGGTTTGAATGTTGATTTTTCATAGAAAAGAGAAATGCAGGACTCCTGTCAACAAAAGTTCTGTTCAATAACAAATCTACAGAAAAGACTTAAGTAAAACTATTTCAATTCAAAGCCATACTGCAGATGATGTTTCTGACAATTTCTTTGAAGCTTCTGATGCAAAGGACCTACCACAACAATGAGTTCTGGCATTTGCTACGTGGTTCTCAATTAGTTTATATCGAGAACGAAAATTAACCATGCATCCTCCAGTACAAGGCCCTCTTACCAGAAGAGAGATTCCTGCCAAAAAAAGGTCATCAATTATAGTCCACAAAAGGGAACCTAGGGCTCCCAATAGAATCATACACCCACTAAAATGGAGACCAGAATGCAGCTCATATATTTTAGAGCGATCATACACCAAAGGAAACACAACAATGCCAGCACCACGGTGAAGGGGCTCTGATACAAAACTAAGCACACCCTCAAATCCATTGCAACATTTTTCTCGTAAAAAACATACATAATCCTCACAATAATCTAAACCAACATAAAAAATGAATATCAGAATAGTCATCACTTACCATTAGCTCCAAATACATCCTGTAGAACAAAACAAAGGAATCATTCAGCAGCTATATACTAAAGAAAAACAAAGGTAATCGAAAGCAAAATACACATTGATGAAACTAATCAGAATACGCCAACACAAAAAACTGCACGACCATCAAGAAAGCAACTTAAAATTGATACACTAAATCCCAAAAGGCTAAAACAAATAATAGTTCTCATCTTCTGTGAAACGAAAAATCATTATACCCTTTTTGCTATATTCCACTGTGGATTTCTCATTAGACGATGATGAAAAACGAGCCAAAGACCATGTTTTCCGAACCGATGTTGTTGCTGATCTTCTAAAATTGTACGTCTTTACTGAACTCAAATGGCTTCTTCGATGACACAAACACAATAATCAAAATTTTCCCCAGGTGTTCATCATATATACAACTATCAAGTCAAAAGGAACACAATAATAAGACCTGCCCTGGTGATTAAATATGAAAATTTTCAAAACCCACGAATTATAGGTGTTTGGGGTCTATCAGACACGTGCCAGCGGGAACACATGTGTGACAGATTATCTGGATACGCCCAATCGAGAAATCCAATCGTACTGGGCCATTTAGATTGGGTTTTGATGTTGTAACACTCACTTTATCCAGGAGCGGCCCAAAAGTAAAAGGGACTTATTGTAATTGACCGGCCAAGCCAACCCATGATTGGACCAGTTCACAGCAATGGATTGATATATTGTTTAAATAAATATTTAAAATGATTTTATTTATTTAATTATTAAATATTTCATCCAAATTACAATTAATTAGAATAAGATGAATTGTAGATTAAACAGTGAATTAATGGTTTTGGGTTGATTCGATTGCACTTCCCCTTGTTTCAAAATCCAATCAACGAAAACAATGAGGGGCATATGTGCAATTTGAGTAGCTCTTTTGAATGTCAGAAAAATTAGGGGATGTGGGTTGTGATATGGGGGGTTGTGACAGTAACCGCCTTTTAACCGTCGTCACTGGGAAAACAATGTTGAAAAATATAACACAAGTTGAATGTACTGAAGAAGAATTTTGGTTTTTCAATCAACAATGGAAGGAAAAAGAGATGAAATAAGGAAAGGGCCATGGAAAGCAGAGGAAGATGAAGTGTTAATAAACCATGTGGAAAAATATGGACCAAGAGACTGGAGCTCCATTCGATCCAAAGGCCTTTTACAGAGAACTGGCAAGTCTTGTCGTCTTCGTTGGGTCAACAAACTTAGACCCAATTTGAAGAAGTAAGTTATGATGTTATTGTTATTATTATTATTGTTATTTTTGAAGTTTCATTTCTCGCCATGCATTATGTTACATGAGAAAGTGATCTGGTTCTGTGTTAGTGGGTGTAAATTTTCACTAGAGGAGGAGAGAGTGGTGATAGAATTGCAGGCACAGTTTGGGAACAAATGGGCAAGAATAGCCACGTACCTGCCTGGGAGAACTGACAACGATGTTAAGAATGTTTGGAGCAGCAGGCAAAAGAGGCTGGCCAGAATTTTGCAGAATTCAGCAACACCCTCTTCCTCTTCCAACTCCGAATCCCACAAAACTGCTAAAGAAGTTTCTGCTTTTCATGATCTTCCAATTGTAGAGGTAAATAGGCTTAATGGCTAGATGAGATGTTGATTTTATCTGCATTTTGTAATGTGTTTATGATACAAGCATTTTTCTTTTCACTCTTAGGCTTCAAGATTCAGTTCTTCAATGGAGGAAGAGTCATCCTCAAAGACTCAGTCTTGTTCGTCATCCAACATGGAGAAAGCTCGAAGTATTATTAAGATGGTTCCGCTGCCAGATTTGGTAAATCCTAAGTTACTTCATTTCGACTCCCAATTTGAGCTTATCCCATATGAGAATAATGATCCTTGCTCTGATTCTCAATTACAAAATCCGTTTCCTGAAATTACACAACCTCAACAAGACCTTACATTTTCACCGGAAAGCCAAGAGCTCTTGGCTGGGCTTGACGACCCTCACTTTATCGATTTGTTTGGACCAGTAAATGCTCCTCAACTTGATCCGAAGAATGAAAATGACAACCAAGTGAACCCAGATGCCTTCTTTGATGACTTCCCAAACGACATGTTTGATCATACTGAGCCACTTCCCACCCCATCGGACTGGTGATTCATAGACTACAAGGCTGGTGTCATGTCCCGGCAGACGATAAATGTATGATTAGTTTCTTGAGCTGGAAAATTTGATGTAATCCTTGTGAGCTGGTAATTCTGGTAACCTTTATTCTTTGTACTAAGGCTCTGTGAACTACATTGAAAGCAAGTTTCTAATCATTTACTCTATTGTTTGTCGATTGGCATCTATTCTCAGGACAATTTAATTATTTTCACATTCATTCAAGTTTTTTCAATCAAGTAAAGCCAGTAGTCTAACCAACTTGTGATGTCAATCAAGCTATAAATGATCATGCAAGTACAAGGACAATAGTCCACATATGCACAATAGTCCTGCAAGTACAAGGACATTGTTCAAATTTTAAGTATGAGGTTGATATCTTCAATGTACACTTTGTGACCTTGAGTTTGGAAGGATCGATGGAGGACACGTCTTTGGAGGACAAGTTGTTGGGATCATCTTCATCGGCACAGAGAGCACATACAATCCGTCTGGATGCAACGGAGAAAAGGTGAAACGAAGAGACATGGTGGATCGGGAACCCAAGAGCGTTTCGGATCTTCCAACCAGTACAGAATACCCTAACCCGACCCTCCTTTGCCAGGTGCAGGTCCCAAGGTCTAGCGGCGGACACTGTCCACATCGGTTCGAAGTTGTCGGTGCGGTCTCTCTGTCGTATTATGACGACTTTTTGATGAAAATTGAAGGGATTCTATCGTCTAATTGTTCTGCGCGATTTGTTGGTTTGCAATGAATCCATTTGCTTTCGAAAACTAAAATTTACGACTTAGATTCCAATCTTGTTGCGACTTTAAGTTTACAAGGCCAAACAACTGAGTCCCGCCTAAACTTTGATGAAATATTTTCCAACCCCTTTTTTTTGTCAAAGTCAATTTCGTATCCTAAAGAAATAAACAAATTATATTTTTATTTTAAACGCTTTATAATTTTTTCATCTATTTTCCCTTTTTTTCTCTTCTATCTCATTTCTTGCTAGAGAACATGGATGAAAAATTTTGTCTTATCAAAATTCATGTGAGAAATAGTCATTCAGCCTATAGTTTACTTAAATTACCTTGTTGTTAGTATATTTTCTCTTAAAACGAGGGTAGGTCCACTGAAATGGGATTGGATTAGGGTGTGCGAGTCACTGGTTCAACTGCTATTCGAAGTGATCCAATTCTCAATCCTAAAATAAAATGTGATTTGATTGGGGCTAGACACATCTGAGATTTAAAACCATGCAAAATGCATTTATGTGCTCTAAAACTGTAAAACAAGTGTAAACCCAGGCCATGTTTTTGAGCTTATCTCGGCCTCCGTTTTATCAGATTGGTCAGGCTTGACAAGTTGAGCCTTCTGGGCTAATGGAACCTTATTACTGTGTATCCATTTAGTATTACTCAAATAATTGATCCGTACAATCATATAAAACAAAATACAATGAAACTGAAGTTTACGAATACATTACTGTGTCCTACTTAGGGATCAAATTCCAGGCAAACAAATAAAGTTAGTTGTTAGAGCCATCGGGAACGACTTCCTTATGCTTGGCTTCAAACTTCTTGCACCAAAGAGGCTTGCCATCGACCTTGAACTTGGTCTGCTCATGTCCATTCAAAATCCAGATGGGTATAGAAGACATTTTGAATACCACCTTCCCAAACAACGGCGGCGGGGCGTTCACAGTTCTCGGAACTGGCCAGTGAACGTACACCCTCTCCACGCATGGCCCATACTTGCTGATCACCAGGAACACACATATAATATCAGAAAAACATATACAGCAAATGCAAAACTACTGAACAAATAACAATAATATTTGGACACATGACAAAAGCATGGCAAACCAAAACGTTGATCATGCATGGTATAAAAGTAAGACATATACTCGTTGAAAAATCTGATGATTTGGTCCTCGGAAAGGGGATATCCCTTGGAGAATGTCAGGAACAAAGTTCTATCTTCCTCGGGTGTCCTTTCAATCAAAGGATTCCACTCTTTAGCATCAGGGTTTAGTTTGGAAGATTTAGCCTTTGGGCTGCTTCCACCTGCGGAGGGTGTGGGAGCAGGAACATCCTTACTTGATGGGTCCATAATGACAGATGATCAAAGAGCCAATGAAGGACTGTGTTCTTTGTGCTGCTGTGTACGATGAATCTGTGGGTGGATTGGGATATTTCATGAAGTTTAGGCATATATATACTGAGGAGATTTGAATCATTATGTCGTTTCACAGAAGTCTTAACAAGAAAAAGTAAGGATTACAGTGTGTTTGGCGCGGGTGCAACGGTACGTTGTAAAGTTGTAACTGCTTATCAACTTAATTGGAACCAGATGGGATATATTTCTGCATTTTGCCCTGATCATGAACCAGATGAGTCTTTTCACCCTATGCTGTGATGTTTATCTGAGGATATTAAAGTAGCTTTGAGACCAAACCCAATGAAAGTGGCTATATTATATATGCAACTAACCTACTATTAAGGATTATTCTAAAATCAAAATAATAGAATAGAATGTGGCTAATTTGAGTTCCAACTTTCTTGGATAATAAATTTAAAAAACAGTGGAATAAGAACAGTAAGTCGACTTGAGTCCTGTCCTGTCTCATAACTCAAGAGAATATTCTTGTAAATATATTATCTTGGAAAATTAAATCCACTGCAAGTATTAACAACACTTTTAGATGTTGGTTTATCAATTTTTACGTTAGAAAAACCAAACTTTGTTTTTTAAATTGAAATGAGTCAATGACTGAACCCTTACATTTTTATCATACAAACAAAGAATTAAACTTTTAAATTTTTTTATAAAAGAAAATAAACTTTAATATTTATGGAAGATATTGGACGAACTCGTTTAATAATTTTTTTTTTAAAACTATGATAATTAATTTGTCCATTAAAAAAAAAATTTAAAAGTTTAGTAACTTTAATATACTGAATACTAAATTTAATCCAATCCCATTAACAAAGCACGGTTGTCTTTCTCAGTTCCACGTGGCAAATGATCACTAGTTGTCAAAAACGTCAAAGGCTTCTCTGCGCTTTGTGAGGATATTTGAGAGAGAGAGAGAGAGAGTTTGAGGGACGATATCGTACTTACGTCATGAGCTTCTGCTCTCTGAGGACTCTCTCTTCTTCATCCCAAGGACTTTCTACATGCTTCGATCCGTAAAGTTTAGATCTTTCCTATTTCTTTCTTTCTTTCTTACTAAGACTTATTTATTTTTTTAATCTTGCCAGATTTTCAAAGGTAGGGTTTTCTTTTTCTCTTCTTAAGAAATAATGAATGATTCCGATATTGTGTCACTCTGGTTGCATTTAGTGAATTTTTTTATTTGGGATTGACGATAAGATTTTGTAATTTGATGCCAGGGTCTGGCCGGATCAATGATTTAGCAATTTTCTAAATTTTTGAACATTCAATTCCTGAAGAAGATCGTTTGTTTATAGTTTTATTTTTATTTATATTTACTCTTTCGTAAATAGAGATTACTTAGGAACAATAATACTTTACCCACTAAAAATGGGTACAAACACATCATGTGATGGGGTGGATTGAATTAGAGATAATGTAACCGATAAAACTACGTGCCCAAATAATGACATGTTTCTTTGAGTGTTATTTTATTTCTAATTTAAAATTACTTAATTATATAGTGATATGTCATTATTTGTGTATATACTATTACTCTAATGTAACAATATATATATTGTATATATATTGTTTGTGCATGTATACTAACCTTGTGGATTAATTGTCTTTTTAGCTTGTAGAAGCAACGAGCACATGTTTATTATTATTTTAGCTTAGTTTGCTAGCTTGTGCTTTTTCTAAATATGCAGTATTACTGAGGTGATTCAATCATGTTTGGGCGTGCTCCAAGGAAGAGTGATAGCACTAAATATTATGAGGTTCTTGGTGTTTCAAAAAGTGCAAGTCAAGATGAGTTAAAGAAGGCGTATAGAAAAGCTGCTATAAAGAACCATCCTGACAAGGGTGGGGATCCTGAGAACGTGAGATAGTGCAATCTGTGTGTTTTTCCTTGCATGTTAATCTATGGGTTCTGCTTCTTTTATAATTTCATGTAGAAAGCTTTGGGTGGTAGAGCATTGTGTTTATACTGAAGTGCTTTTACTGATTTGGAGGACACTATCCAGATGTTTTGGGCATGAATATTCTCTCTTTTGCTTCAAGACGGTGGGTAGATGTAGATAAGAATATTTGCAATAATTTACTTTGTTAGAAAAATTTTCCTTGATATGTTTGATGAGTACTCAGTAGAAGCTCTTATGCGAATGAAATTAAAATATTTTAGTGGGTAAGCATGGAATTGTACCTGTGCTTGGGGTTGCATGATTTTTAACTATTATTAGCTGCTGTATTTCTGAATCAGTTCAAGGAGCTGGCTCAAGCTTATGAGGTTCTTAGCAATCCTGAGAAAAGGGAGATTTATGATCAGTATGGTGAAGATGCTCTTAAAGAAGGAATGGGGGGAGCTGGGTCTTCGCATAATCCATTTGATATATTTGAATCATTTTTTGGTGGAGGAGCCTTCGGTGGTGAGACCACTTGCGGAATATTTTAGTTCTTTATTATTCATATTTTCTCTGGGAAAAACTCTCTTAGACAAGTATTCTGATATTGTAGGTGGTGGTCGCTCAAGAGGAAGAAGGCAAAAGCGTGGTGAAGATGTTGTGCATACTCTGAAATGTTCTCTAGAGGAATTGTACAATGGAGCAACTAAGAAACGTTCTCTTTCAAGGAATATTCTGTGCTCAAATTGTAAAGGGTATGTCTTTATTTTGCTATCCACTTGAACCAGAAGAGGAGAGTTTATGTTTATTGTTGTTTCATATTTGGCTTGTTTCAAACTTTTGTTGTTAATCTTTATCACTTTGGATGAGTAGCAACAAATTTCACATTTTTAGTTCTTTTTTAACTTTCTTTTTGACATGAGATACTTGTGTGTGTTATTGTCTTGGATGCCAGATGCATTCGTCTTTCCAAGTTCCATGATAATCAAAGTTTACTATATGGACTTTTCATTTCATGGTAATAGTTGGATTTTCAACACTGGTATATTTTTTCAAAATGCATGCATCTCTCATTTCTGTCTTTCAAGTATTTTCATTATTGTTTATTCATATTAAATCTTTGGAGGATCATTATAGATTATAATGGCTTTGGTGCCTAAATTTTCTCAGGATAATATTTTAGGAGCTTTTGGCAATACTCATGTGAATTATGATTTTAAAATATTTATTTCATGGGCCATGAAGACTTTTCAACTCCCTTGAATGAGATAAAAGGACTTCATTTTTTACATCGAACTGGCTAATGCTTGAAGATGGTTTATTGAATTCTCTTATCTCATATACATATCAGGAAAGGTTCAAAAAGTGGGACCTCTGGTAAATGTTATGGATGCCAAGGTGCTGGAATGAAAATAACAACAAGGCAGATTGGACTGGGCATGATTCAACAAATGCAACATGTCTGTCCGGAATGCAGAGGCTCAGGTGCTTGACTGTAACATATTTGTTGCAGTTTTTTCATAATTTTTGTCACTTGATAATGTCTGTTATTTTAACTTTTCCTCTTTGGTGCAGGTGAGGTCATCAGTGAAAGAGATAAATGCCAGCACTGCAAAGGAAACAAGGTTTCTCAGGAAAAGAAGGTGCTGGAAGTGCATGTGGAAAAAGGGATGCAACATGGCCAAAAAATCGTCTTTGAGGGGCAAGCTGATGAATCTGTAAGTTTGATCTTAAATTAAATTTTGATAAACTTTAGATTAAAAGGTTAAATTGGATCTTTTTGCTGGATAGGTAAATTCACGGATTTGAAATTAGGCATAGCATGCTCATCAAACCTTTCAAGCTCTGGACAGGACTGCTTTTATGTTAAGCTGATGGATGAGGGTGACCTCATCCCTTGTTGGCCATTGGGGAAGTTGGTGCCCTATGGATGTGTAATCATGGGTGAAGATTGTTAGCTCGGTAGTGAGTTAAAAACTAGATATGTTAGAAGAAATGAGACACTATAGTTGCTTTGAGAGTAAAGTTGAATGCATTCTTAGATTTAGCATTTAATTAAATATTGCTATCTGATGTGCATTGTGGGTAAGTCTTTAGTATTTCTTATCTATTTATTCCTCTCCTAATCCTTTCTTAAGATTTTCGAGGCAGTGTTCTCTTCTTAACTTAGTGGTCCATGGCATTTCAAGATGTTGATTTTATTCATTAAATTTCAAATTGCTTTTGAGTGTTGACGTGTTCTGGATTGTGTTCTAATGTTTTCTTTCCCTTCCTTGCAGCCTGATACAATTACAGGGGACATAGTGTTTGTATTACAACAGAAGGAGCATCCCAAGTTCAAGCGGATGATTGATGATCTGTATGTAGAGCACACCCTTAGTCTCACTGAGGCTCTCTGTGGGTTTCAGTTTGCTCTGATCCATCTTGATGGCAGGCAGCTACTTGTCAAATCAAATCCTGGCGAGATTGTTAAGCCTGGTATTATTTGGGAACCTTTTTAATTATTTTGGTACGTTTTGTTCCTTTCCACTTTTTTAGTTTTCTCTTTGCTAATTGTTCGTTATTAATACAGGTCAATACAAAGCAATTAACGATGAGGGAATGCCTCACTACCAAAGGCCCTTCATGAAGGGCAGACTTTACATCCATTTCGATGTGGAATTTCCAGATTCAGGGTTTCTTTCTCTAGATCAGTGCCGGACTTTGGAGACTATACTACCCCCAAGAGCAAGCAAGCAATTGTCAGATATGGAGGTGCATGATTGTGAAGAGACCACATTGCATGATGTAAACATCGAGGATAAGATGAGACAAAAACATCATCAACATCAACAGGAGGCATATGATGAAGATGAGGAGGAGTCATCTATGCCACGAGTTCAGTGTTCTCAGCAGTAAGGCAAGAGTTCTTGTCTTTCCTGGTCGCTGATGTGGAAGAGGCTGTAATCTGCGCTCTATATTGGTGATGTTGGTGTCAAGTATTTATGTGTTGTTTCTGCCCTTGCATTTTTGTGTTTTAATTGTTAAAACAGATTATTGACTCGGGATAAAAATTCATATGCTACAGTTACCTATTTATGATAAATTAAAAGGCTTTGTTGCTTAAGAAATTACTTCCCTGGTTCACCGTGTTTCAAATCTGTGGTTCTGACTTTAGAAGCGGACAATCTCCCGGGATGCAGCATTTAAAAGTTCTTTTTCTTGGCTATCTGAACTGAAAGTCCTTTCCTCCTCTCGAGAGAGGTGATTACAATAAACTGTTGTTGATTTTGTAATTGACTGATCCGTCAGACAGGGTTTGATCAGAGCTTGAGTTTTGTTCAATTTCAGTTTGAATGAACTGAGTTTGAGATGAAGAAATATTAACTCTAGCACGGTTTAGTTTGAACATTTTTGTTGTATTGGTGTTGGTGTTGTTGCATTGGAAATTTGGTTCATCTGTGATTCTTTTTTTCTCTGATGATTTTTCATCACTAGCAATGATTCATTTTCCCATTGACTTTCCTTCAAAAGGGATGGATCTCAAGACACATCCGGAGGAAGGCTTTGCAGCACAAGAAGTGATAGCAACAGGCATTTACGCTACATCAAAGCGATAGCGGACGGCCTCTGAGGCACTAGACTTTGAGACTTTGGGAAATCGATGATTTTCGGGTAGTTGCTCAGAGAGAATGGTCCGTGCGCCCAGAAAGACAGGGGGGCTTGAATCATGAAGTATGAGATAACTTTTGTTTGGATTTGATTCAACTCTAATACAATAGGCATAAATTTTGAAGTCAAAGTAGTTATTCAAGACAAGCCAAGCCACTGAATTAGTGCACCACAGATTTGGAGCCTTGGTTAGGGGTGAGTTTGATCTGAGTTTCGGATCAAATTCATAGCTCGACACAAACATGTCAATTTTAAGTTTACTATTTATACTAACCATATTTGCACTGTTGATAACCCACTTGTGATATTGTATATAAATTCGAATGAGTTTGCTGGACATTATGTCTTTGATTCGAAATTAAGTTAGCCACTAATTCAGTTAGGATGGAATCCACCCTTATCCTTGGTTACAATCAGTCTTTTATGTTTGGATTCTCACTTTGAGATTATAAGTCGATGGATGCAATCAAGATCAATGTCTTCATTTTTATTGGTGTGTGATGGTTGGTGTTGCTATTGACTCGGGATAAGGCATAAGGCAAATCTGGACACGCAACACAACAATTATATGAAGGACGGACAAATGAGAAACTCGTGATGTGGACATTTAAGCCGCCAGCTAAATCAAATCAATCTCCTAATTCTAACTGAAATCAAGCGCATGGCCGTCCAAATTCTTGTCAATGTGAAATATGAACTGGCGTAATTCCATGCATAACACGATTTATTATGATATTATAATAATATATTTAAAACATTCATCAAGATTTTCTAAACTAATAAGAAATGGAGTAAACCTACAAATTTTCAAAATCACTGTTTCCTCTTTCCCTTTTTAGATCAGTAAGGCCATAACATCAATTAATGTTTGGCAGTTTTCAAGAAGGATCTCTGGTTGTTGTGCTATGAAATTGAAAGGCGAAAGTTGCCATTATTATTTCAATGAAACGTGACTGATTATAGAAATGGAAAGTAGAGTGATCTAGGTTCTAGGACCACAACCTTCCAAATCCATACTAGCTTGCACTCAGAATTGAAAACAGACAGAGACGACATCATTAAGAAGATGGCCCGTCTTATATATTTTCCTCACCTCTTATTTATTGCTACGGGAAGCCATGGCGAAAGAGCTGTTTTGCTCATATAAAACTACTATACAAGAGTGCCATCCTTGCACCAGAAAATAGTTTGAGTGATAAGAATAGAGACCCCCAAATAAAAGAGTTTCATTTTAAATTTTTTTAAAAAAATTTTAAAATTAAACTTTTGACTTAAATAATATAATGATGCTAAAGTTTTCTTTTATTTGGTATAATAATCGAAATCTGATTAAAAATGGTCTAACTTTATAAGTATTTGTTTGTATTATACACTTTTTCTTTTTTGGTTATGAACCACCAAGTTTCTTTTCATTTTTGTCTTACTCTTTATATATTATTTAATTTTCTTCAAGAAATACAAATTTCTTAGAGAATCTTAAAAGCTCAAACACTTCATTCTTCCGTTAGCTCAGCCTCTGTGATGGGAAAGCATATCAAGATAAAGAACATTGATGCTGATGGCCATAATCATCAACACAGTTTATTTATCTCATCTTCCTCCTCCACTTCTTGCTCACCCACCATTACTTCTTCCCTCTCCAAACACAATTCAAAAACTCCTTCTTGGACTTGTATTGCTAAAAAAGCTTCAAGAAAAGCAGAAGATGATGAAACCAGATATGAAGCTGACCAGAAACTACTCAAGGGTGATGACAATGTGAGACGCCCGCCCACCTACAGAGGAGTACGTATGCGTAGTTGGGGCAAATGGGTTTCTGAAATAAGGGAACCAAGAAAAAAATCCAGAATATGGCTTGGAACTTACCCTACTGCCGAAATGGCAGCTCGAGCTCACGATGTTGCCGCTCTAACTATCAAAGGCCGCTCAGCTTTTCTCAATTTCCCTGAATTTGTCCATCAACTTCCTCGCCCGCTCACCACCTCTCCCAAAGACATCCAAGCTGCCGCCGCCAAAGCAGCCGCTCTCACATTTCAAGACTCAGTGACCCCTTCATGTACTCAAACTGAAGCCCGACCGAGCCAACCTCAGGTTCCTTCTGTTTCTCCTTCCATTGATATCGATGACGACACGTTGTTTGACCTGCCTGATCTCTTCATCAATGGCGCCTCTGATCGAAGCGACGATGGATTTTGCAATTACTTATCATCAACATGGCAACTTTGTGCAGTCGATACAGGGTTCCGTCTTGACGAGCCATTCTTGTGGGAGTATCAGTAGAGAACCAGAAAAAAGATTGAACCCTAGTTGGAATCATATTTGGTTTGTCAATTTCTACCTTTGTAATATTATGAAATAATTTTCGATCATCATCTGGCCGTATATATACATAGTAACTCATTCCTTTTTACAATTATATATTTTCTTTGAATTTATTTTACAGGGTTTTCATGGGGTATTGACTTAAAGTTAAAAAGCTTGCCAAATTACTAAATCTAGCTTAGATAGCCACCACATTTTGATGAAACAATCTCTATTGTGATATGATTGACCTTCAGATATAAAGCCAGCTCTTTGGCCCTTCGGGTGATATTGGGATACAAGTTTCTTTCACTTTATTTGTATGTCTACCTGCAGGTAAAAAGAAGTTACTTCTGGTGCATTGCATGCAGGGTTGGACTTCATTCGAATTCGAATATAAAAGAATCTATTTTAACTTAACTTGAACAAGCTTGAACTCATATGTTTAGATTTGATCAACTTAGGTTGTTTCATGAAAACAAACCCAATCACTGGTTCCAATTTGATTAGAGTTTGAATTCAAACTAAAACAGCTTGGATCGAATGGTGGAATATTTTCGGCAATATCGTCACTCTGTCTAGTGACTCCCATATGATTGACAAGGAGAAAGTGACAAATTCAAACTTGTCTGGACACACGCAAGTACTCGAAGAAAGTGACAATTTCATCTCACCCAAGACATTTTTTTCAAGCAATAGATCTGTAACATGTATATCCCATTTAGCTAAGTCAAATCCAAAAAATAAAGATGGCATATCTGATGGTTGCGGTCCACCGAATGGACTTACTCGTAAAAATAAAGACAGAATATTTGAAACATGGTGAATTCTTTCAAGTTGTAAAGCTTGAGAGAATGCATCAAGTTCTTTTGCTCAAATTGTAATACACTTGTATGTTTTTTCATTAAGGTTAGTTTCATTGCCAAGTGTTTGAGCTTTGATGAAACGAGTTGAGTTTGAATCAAAAATTGAGTTTATTTTTTATAAAATAAATTAAACTTAATCTAATTTAAATATATGAGTTTAAATGGTTTGGATATTAGATTTGAGTTCGAATGGGATTAATCTAACCTTACTTTTCATATTATTATAATATAATATATCATTATTAATAGAATAAAGAAAATTTAAATAATTGTTATTTTTTTTAAGTATTTAAATTAATTATTATAAATTTGAATTAAACTTTAATCGAATTTATTCTAGTTTAATTGAAGTCGATTTGTGTAAAAATAAAACAGAAGAGGGAGAGGCCTGCGATGCATGGAGAGCATGTGCTATATTTTAAAACACAAATTTCTGGTACAAAAATTAAGAGAAAAGAACGAACGCCTAATCAAACAAATACACCATGCCTTTTTTTATTATTTTATATTGGATTTAGATTCAAATTTGACCATAAATGACGACCGTGCCCTCTTTTGGAACCCATAAATATCTAGGAATCCTATGCTCCCCAACCCATAATCAACCACGTGTATGTATTTTTTTTTAGGGTGATTGTCGGTGCTAACAGCAATGAATGCGGAGGTCTAATCAAATACAAACGAACCCACTTAATGGCATGTTAGTTTGAGCTTTATTGCAACCATTTCATCAAAAGCTCCAAATTCAATGCACCCCGACAGCAGTTTGCTCATGGTTTGATTTGTTTCAAATTAGGTTTGATTTGATTATTATCAAATCAAATGTAAGTTTGATTTTTTAATTGAATTCAAGATTTTATAATTTTATAAATTTATAATTTTATTTAAGTAAAATATTAATAAATTTTTAAAAATTTATTATGACCTGTGTCTCCCAGGGACCACATTAAAAATAAATGCTACAAACGACAAGCTACATTTTGAGTTTTGGCTTTGGCACGGACAAACCCCTCCAACTTGGTCATGTACGAAGCGTTACCTGGACACATTTCAAGCCGATTTGGGCACGGTCACTTTCACCACGTGAACAACGCGGACATTGAACTCTGCAATTTTCATCATCTGTTTTATCAATTTTTAAAGACTGGATTCTATATAAGCCCAAAAAAATAGAAGAAAAAGAAAAAAAAAGGCAACCTCAAGTTTTGTCTTTGTTAAAAAAATCGGGATTCAAACTTTTTTTAAAAACAATTTAATTTTAATCCAATCCAAATTAAACTCAAATTTAACTGAAAATAAGTTAGAATCTTTAACTCAAGGCGAACTCACCCACTCGATCTAGAACTAAATCCAATCCTAATAATTCCAATAACTTGGTGACAAAAACTGGAAGTTTGGCCCATGAGGGTCCTTCAACTTATTGCATTAAATCCTTTACAAAATGACAATACATGAGGCAGGAAAAAATTTATGTAAATCAATTGCATTGTAAATAGGATTAGACTGAACCAAACTAATTGAGATTAATTTGAATTAGAACTTTAATTTGATAGCTCAATTCAAATTTATCTCTCTAACGATATTACTTTATCTCATTGAAAACGCTACTTATTCTATCAGTAATACTATTGAATGTACAATCAGTCCTCCAATAACATCTTAAACTATAATATATACAAGATTAATAACACCTATCTAGTGTTTCAAAATCAAACAGTTTCCTCTCTTTAAATAGTGTGGTGATATTATTCAAACAAAAAGAGAATAATTAAAAAAAGAAAAGGGGGTGACAAGCTATCAGAGATGAACTCGATCCCAACCAAGGGCCAACCAGAAACTCGACTCAGATCACTCATTGTAAATAATAATACTAGAGTAGAGTCATCAAGAAAAAGAAATAATCACCCAAATAAAAGTGTCATTTAAATAAAAAATAATGAAACAAAAGAGCTCTTCAGCCCAATACAACTCTATCGTATCCAACCCTAAGGGCAAATGTATTAAAAGAACCAATCTTACACATAAATACAGATCACTGCAACATTTTTCTAACACAAGCCAACCATTCGAATTACAATTATGGACAAACAATTACCATAAACAGAGACGCAGCACAAGCAGGGAAAGGACTCGTTTCCAACATTATATCATTTATCATTATTCACTTCCAAAAACTTTTACATCTTCCGAACAAATCGAATTACATCTGGGCAAACAATTACTATATACATTACTTTTTTTTTGGGGGGTGGGATAAGTACATAACTACTCTTCGCTAAACAAGAAAACAAACAGAAAAATGACAAAAGCTTCAAATCATCACAAATATTCCATTAATGTTCCAGATGTTATCATTGGAAAGATAAGTATCAGAGAACCTCTTATGTACCATACCAGGATACTTCTTTTTCTTTTTGTCATAATTTTTAATCATAATAATGTCATGCAACCTCCATGGCCTTTGAAAATATAATTGGATCATTCTGAAATCTGCAAACAATAAATTGAAAGATTCCAGAGGCTGTGAAATGAAGGGGGGAAAAGAATAAATGCTGTAAATTCAAAAAAAAAAAAAAAGAACAACCAAGAACCAACCGGCAAATCTCGTGGTGATTTGGCCAGCTAGTAAATTGACAGGGAAAACCACTCTGGCTCCCGTTGATATTTGTTTTACCTCCACAATTCTCAAATACAGTAATACATGTAAACCTCAGGCCATCATTATGTCAAACATCTAAGGAACCAGATCAAAAGTGCCTCATGTTGGAAGCAGCAGATCAGATGTAAACAGGTTTGACATCATTAGGATTGAAACTTGCAGCACACACTGGACACTTGCGGTGACGACATTCAGTAACTTTCTGTACACAGGGGCTGCAGAACAAGTGGTAGCACTTTGTAATGACAACCTGAAGGTGGAAAATATCTTAGTACTGTGACAAGGAAGATGAAAACAACTGCTCAAAGTAAAAGAGTATTCAGAATAACCATCTCCAATCTAAGTCCAAACTGGAGCATTTACTCGGTAATTCAATCATTTTGAGATATATATGGCCCCCCATCCCTAAGTCCTATACTATGCCATGAACACATTATAAGCTATTATCCAATAGTTTAAATCCATCAGTTAAAAGAATGGTTTCTTTTCTTCTCTTCTAGTTATTCCAGGTGAAATTCAAAATAATTGACTGTCACATTTGGAATCTAAAAGACATGCCCACCTAGGGGTGGACTTGAGCCTAGGCTCCTGATAAATGAGTTTTCAAAAACTTGAGCTCAAGATTAATTTGATAACCTGAGCACGAGCTCGGCTCAAGCTCAACTGAAAAAAAAAAAATTAAGATAAAATTTTTCAGTGAACCCTCCCATGGCTTGAGCTGATATTTTCTTATAACTATGGTAGCTTGTTTTGAGCTCGATCAAACTAAGCTGACAATCGAGCTCGAGCTAGTTCAGCTCAAATCCAGCCTTTTGCCTTGCATACATGTGCACAACTACCATGGAACCACCACATTGGTGTTGCATTGCTCAACTATAGTTCAGCATGCAGCAACAAATTACTAATCATCAAGAATAATAGTGAACACATGACATTGCACAGTTAAAAAGGAAATTGTTACATACAACAAAAGCTCACAAATTCACTCATCAAAACTAACTCCACTCCAATCAATCATTTCTTGCACTAAGCATGCACACACACACACACACATATTCAAAATACTACAAGCACAGCAGCACATGTACCTCTTTTGGCCTTTCAAGGCAGACACTACACTTGAGTATTTCTCTGTATTCTCTAAGTTCCTGTCGTAGCTCTTCTGCAATTGAGGACTCCTCTGTCTGGGCTTGAAGACATGAAATCTTTCTCCTGGCAACTTCCAATTCCTCCTCTAATCTCTTCTTGGAAAATCTGATATAAAAGAACCATTAATCCATTTCATCCACTTCACATAAAATTATGGGAAAGTAAGACCGAATACATTACCTTTCTCTTTCTAACTCTATCTGCAGCTTCATAAGAGCCATACGACTATTATCAACCTTCAACTGAGATTCTTCCAATGACTCCCTCACTTGTACAGATGACCTTCTCACATCTAACAATTTCTTTTGGGTATTTTCCACAGTAACCGAATTTTGGTATCTGTCTTCTGTGAGTTTCTGAACCTGATCTACACAAAATTTCAACTGCAGGGGACCGACAACATTAAGCTTTAAATTCTGCAACAGTCCAGATTCTATTTCTACAAAAGATAAAGGCACACCTGATCTTCAATTCTTGCAGCTTTCATGTCATAGAAATTAAAAGATGCATTCACTTGCTGAATCTCCCTTTCCATGGTACGCTTTTCCATAACTAGAGCATCCTGCATTTGTCTTGCCCGCACACCCTCTAAAACAAGCTGAAAAGGAAGAGTAAAAGCCACAAAGTCAATTTCTGAAATTGTATAAATGAAAAAAGTTGACAGTTTAATCAATGTACACATACACATAAACTTGGACAGATTTATTTTGTCAAACAATTTTTTGGTGAGGATTATTTTCCCTTTAGTAGGAACTGCTATTAATATAGAAGAATATATAATAAATATGAAAAGTAGATAGCTATCTTTTTAAATGCTTAATATTATTGTATATTTCTGTTAATTAAATGCATACATTCTTCCATAGAATTATACTCTTCTCTGTTATAAATTACTGTAAATTATCTTTAATCTTGGGGAAGCGGAAGAAAATGGACAAAATTTTTGCCGCAAGAACTTTTATTTCCGTTATACAAAAAAATCACAATTTTTAGGTAATTAGTAAGTATAACTATACGAACAGGGGCGCTGAGGTTTAGGTAATTAGGGAATATGAAGAACGCATAAGAAAATGAAAACCAATGTTGACAATCTAATACATCAGTAAAGATTACAGATGAACCAAAAAAAAAAAAATTCCTAAAATCCTATATTTTAAGTTTAACACAAGTTAGACAATAATTGAGCGCTCTACCAGTTCCAAGCCATACAGTTCCAAAGCCAACATACTCTGGAGAGAAACAATTGGTATCATCTCCAAAAAATATGTCCATTCTTACCAGTGAAACCGCTTGTATTTACCAAAAAAATCCCTCCATCTTAATGTGTAATTGAATCAGGTTTACACAACACTGTTGTCAGAATTTAATGCCACACATTAAAGGGAAAGTTAAAATATACCAAAAGGGTTGAGCCAGAATCGTTACCTTTATGTTATAGTCATCTCTTTCTGTAATCTGCTGCAACAGTTGTTGGTTTTGTGTTTGCATGTCATCATATACCTGTCCAATTGTCTGACAAAAAACCAAACTAAGATCCTTAAGACAAACTCTGCAGTAGAACAAAAGAATGAAGCTAAATGAGATAACACGAAGGCAACCTCTATTTCCGATAAGTAGGCTTCAATCTCTTCATTTTTGGATTTCAAGGCATCAGAAAGACTAACCATTTCCCTGAAACAATAACAGCTAAGTATTAATATGTAAAATATAACCAAATAATTCAAAAGAATAAGAGTACATTTCTCATGAACTACATCCATGGTTAACCTTTTAAAAGCCTCCAGCTTCTGTCTCATGTCAGCAATCTCAGCTTCTGCAGCAGCTAGCCTTTGCTGGGATATGGCCTCAGCTTCATTGGCTGCCTTCACTCGTAATTCCAAGTTTTGCTCATCAAGAGAAGATTTCAAACTTTGAACATGAGACCATGCTTTGTATTCCAAATCCCTAGCTTCCATGACATCCCTGCAATTGAGAATTAAATTCATCAGAGCGACAAAATTATTTTGAGCTGCACATCAACCATCTGTATCAACAATTGTGTAAGCCTCACAACAAGACAAAGAGCTAAATTAGAGAAAACCGTAGCAATAGATTAACAATTCAGTCCTATAACCCAATTGGAGCGAGGAATGAAAGCACAACCCAGAAAAATATAGCAGGTGCAACAAAACAAAACAAAAAACACTTGGAACAATTAATCTAGTGAACTGTCAAAAAGCTACTGAATATAACTGATACCTAGAACATGATACAGATACAAGTTTTTGTCTAATACAAGCAAGACTGGAGAACATTCAACTTATCAAACACAAAAATCTAAAATCTACCAGCATTTTGTTTCCAAAACGAAAAAGATATTTTTTTTGAGGTTTTTTAACCTTGAATCTGTGGATTCATGTCTATACATATCCAAAATCAATTTCAACTCCAGATTACCATCTGTGAAATCTCGAACCTGCATTCAAAAAAACAAGTAAACAAGTGAATAACAGAAACCAAAGGGAAGAGCTTACAAGCTTAACTATTTGTCTTAAAAAAAAAAACTGCAAAAAATTAATTAAGTGTGAAATTATCACTTGCAATATTGTTACTCCACTTAAGTAGCAATAGATAAACTAACCAAAACATATGGTTTTCAACACAAAATAAAAAATATGCTATGCATCCAGGTCCATCAAGATGCAGCCTAAACCTTCTCTAGCAATCCATTAAAAGAGTATACCACAACCTTAATTTTTTGGTGACTGCTGCTAACCACTTCTATTTCTCATTTTACACATGAAAAATGCCTTAAATGCCAAAGATGGGGAAAGGAAAATCATTTTACTTCATAAGAACCAAATATTGATTAAACAAGATAAGAAAAAGATACATGATTCTGGACCAGCAATCAACTAAATACAATATAGGGAAAAAATGTAACAAATTGTTGAAGGCTTCCATGAATGACTATTTAAACAATATCATAATTTTTGTTTTTTATGTAACATCAGGGATAAATCGTATTCACACAAATTTAAGATCTAGCTGGCTATCTTGGTATTAAAAATTAACTTTTCATCCCATTGTGTCTGATCTTCTTTCTACTTTATGTCAATCCAATAAGATTGTCTACTTAAAAAATCAGAGCAAAATTTAACAACATTGACCTGTTGCTAAATCATGGGATTTTTTTACTTTCCAAATTAAATATTCAACAGTAAAGAGCAAACAATTTTTTAGAGCCTCAAGTCACTTGCATGTCTCCTAAATAGGTTTATTTGTCCCTAAGAAAACACACAATAGAAGAAAGGGGAATTAGGTATCACCAGTATGCGAATAGATATAGATTATCATTAGAACAAAGAAAGCCAGTTTTTGTTTTTGGATAAGAAACAGAAGACATTGAGGAGTATCAAGAATGATCAGTGACAGTTGATATCTACCTGTGTGTACAGACTAATCTAACAGTGAATCAGGTGAATGACAAGGGTGATTCAAGTTTCACCTATTCTAACTGTCAGTCCCCACCTTTTAACAGCATCAATCAATACAGATATTCTCTTTGAGTATGAGCATTTGATCATCTGTTTTTCACTTTCTATCATTATCCAATATGCAACTTTATATAGTGTTTCATTCAACCCATGACGGCTGTTACACAATTATTTTCTTCTTGCTGCTTTGCTTTCATCAGTTATTTGAATGATGATAATCACATGACCAAAAAATTAGATATTATATCTATAACAGATACATGAATATTGAAAAGGCATACTTGTGAAAGCTTCTCAGAACTAAAAATCATAAACTTCTGGACCCCTTTTTTCACAACCGTATTTCAAATATCTGTCCTGAATATAATCAGATGTTAAAAAGAAACAGAAACACATATACCATAGCTTGGAACTTATGTATTTCAGCAACTTGATCAGCAGATCTTGAATATAAAGTTTCACACTCTTTTACCTGTTCCAAAAAAATATTACAATAAAGCTTTTAAGTCTATCAATTGAATCTGAGGATATGAGTACATATAGATTCACCAACCTTCCGATTAAGTACATTAGAAAGAGACTGCACATCTGCCCGTAATGTATGAATATCCGAAGCAGTCTCTTTGTACTTACTTAATTGACATTGCATAGAACTCATTTCCTCAGGAAATGAAGAAACCAGGGCTTTAAATTCTGCAATAATTTCTTTTCTTCCTAAAATGCAGATTATTTCTATTAGATATTAAGCATAAAAGTAGAAATAAGAAAACACAGATTACATAATCAAAGGAAAGCATCGCATGATTTCTTACCAGGTTCTCTTGATGCTTCTTCCAGTTTTGTCTCAATCCTAAGTTTTTCATCAATAACTTTTTTAATATCTGTCCTTAGATCAGCAATTCTTGAATGTGAAACAGCTGAAGATCTTTGAAAAACATCAACCAAATCATTTTTCATATCTAATTCCATCTCCCTCCATGCAAGATTATCCTTCTCAACCTACAATTTCCATTGAAAAGGTCGTCAGCATCACAACAAATTCCTATGACAAAAGGATGGACAGAGGCATAAATGAAAGTACCGACCAGTTACAACCTGTAGTTTCTCAAATAATGCCTGGTAGTTGATAACTTCAGATTTAGACTTCTCTAGTTGATCTCTAACCAATAAGAAGGCTTGGGAAGAAGTAACAGATTTCACACTTTTCAATTTGTTCTGTAAATAAAATATCCTTGTTCAATGCATGTTACCAAAAAAGTAGAGCTACATCTCAAAACTCTTCATAAGAAAACCAGTAAATTAAATTCAGCATTAAAAAGCAAACCTGAAACTTAAATAACTGCTCTAGTATTTTTATTCTCTCATCATGAAGATCTTTCAGTTCCAACAGTCTGTGTGAAGCTTGGTCCTGCAGTAGCAAAGTTAATTACATTGAGGGGTTTTCTCAAGCATAAACCAAAGAGAAAAAGTACTTATAAATTACCATTAGCTCTTTGAGAGCAGATTCCATTTGGCGCAAATCTCTTTCTTCATCTCTGACCTTATCACCAGGAAGCTTATTAGCTCGGTTTAAAACAGGGAAAAATGCCCCTTTTGTTGCCTCTTTTTCGGCCTTAAGAGTTGCCAATTTACAATTACTTTCTTCTAATTCTGAAACCGCTCTCTCCCATTCGCCTTTAGAAAAACCAATCATATCATTCACAAACCTTTCATATCATGAAAATCAATGGATGTTCAAAACATAGTAAGTCAGGTTCAAAGAAATGAAAACAAAGGCAGAAATCAACACTTAAAAAGGCTTGAACTTGATCAGTTCAACGTCTAAATCGCAAGCTCAAGACAAAATTGAAAAAAAATATTCCGACAAGAATACGGAAAACAAAGTTCTCAAAACCATCAAAGAAAAATAAATCGGTGCACAGAGGCATTAAACATTCAGGAAAACAAGTTTTGAACCATATCTTAAAACCTTATAATCCAAGCATAGAAATTAATTAATATGAGCAACAAAAGATAGCTATTCAAGTATATTTAATGTGCAAATGCATTAATATAGAGGAATGCCACATTTACATATATAACTGTGTTGGGTCTAGGTTAATATGCTGGAGCTCAACAAGATGAAATACAAATAAAAGATTACCTCTTAAAAGTTTAAGCTCAGCTTTATTTTTTGCATCGATGTCTTGACAGCTCTGCAATTCCCTTGCCAACGATTTGTGCTTCAAGTGAAGATCACTTAGTTCTAATCTCAGATTTTTAACTTCAGACTGTAAGTCAGTAGATGATTTCAGCCTGCATGAACCTAAGCAAAAAGAATAATGTACATTGGAACTGAGGAATAAATCTTGCAAGTAAAGTTTACAATTGATATTACACAATATGAATTTTGCCATAATACATACCATCCCCTGTAGCCTCATTCAAAACAGCAGCATATAGTCCATCCTTCAGATGACAAAGGCTGTTAATGGCAACTAATATATTGCATAGGATGTTACTAGTCTTTTCAGATGCAGTTTCTCTATCTTCTTCCATCTGACTAGGCCAGTTATCAGAACAGGAACTTTCAGTTGCGCCAGTTTCTGTAAGTCGACTAAGAAAAGCATCCTCACCAGGAAAACGTGCCTCATCTGACATTAGAAAATAAGCAATTCCCTCAGAAAATGATAATAAAATAAATAACAATAATAATAATAAAATGAGTTCTTAAAACTCACTCTCTGAAGTTGATAAACATCTAAAATCTTGTCCCTTTTTTGACTCTCTTGCTCGGATGGAACATGATTCCAGATCAGTGATCAGCTATTGTAAAAGCAAAAATTCAATTTTCCATCAAGCAAAACACAGCACTGTAAGAATAAAGATAAAAGGTACCATATAGACTTGGCTTGTTTCTTTTCTTCTTTTTCTACTTAACAACTTACTACAATATTTTGACAACTATCAATGACATAAATCATTGAAAGTAAAAAGAAGAAATGACAACTGAAGGCATTACCTTTTCCCAAGACCTGTTCACCACCTCTAATGTGGAATTATAAGGCTGTTGTCTCTCCTTCAGTTGAGTGAACTTATTATCAAGAGCCGAATACTCAACCTTCTGTGCCTCTAACTTCTGTACAAGCTTTTGATTTTGGAAGTGAAGAACTGCAGTATCAATCTGCATTATGTAAAGGAAAATAGGTTCAAACAAACATGTTCTATAAAATAGCAAAATACTCAGTCAGACATACTTCTGTTATTTTGATCAAGAGCAAAGAAAAATAAATGTATTCTGCCAACAAGTGGCAAGCACAGTAGGAAGTTATATTTGAAACCAAGAATCAAACAATCAGGAGATTCAACCAACTACAGTACAGAATCAAAGCAAAACATGCAAAAGGTACACAGTAATTGCAAACAGTTTTGATAGGTATTCAACATTGCTATACTAGATGTGTCCCATATCATCATGCTAAAACATAAAAACGATACAAGATGCACCATGCTCTGGAGTACGCTAAACAGAACTTACCAGTTGATAACAACATGGGTTTAACAAATCAATATTCAATCACTATATTAAATGCAAACAAACAATGCCATTGTTAAACTGAAAACAGGCATTCAATTCACAGACCAGAGAAAATTTGACACCACAGCAGTCTTTCCAACATTAAAAAATACATTTCTATAACAGCCAACATTCAACCGCCAACAAATAGGTATTCTAACAGAATCAAATATGCAAATAATCAACACATGACATTATTTCTTGTTCTAATATCACAGATGCGAAAACCAATGAAACCTTTCAAATAATGCTTAGAAACTAAAATTTAAAAACAAAATAACAAAATTACACGGACTATAAAGCAAACCACGCAAAATTAAAGGTAATCACTACGAAAAAAAATCATACTTTTCTGTCCTCAGAGGAAAAGAATGGTTGTTTCTTAGTGGTAGCTGCCGTTGGAGATATGGAGTTAAAGTGACGCCGTTTTCGGTCTGGCTCACCCATGCTCCCCATAGAAACTACACACAAACACACCAAACCCTAGTACCAACCCTCATAATAGCCTCACTTTCATTAGAAAAAAACCCACTAAGAGGCTGTACGAAAATGAATTATCAATCAAAAGCACTACTAAATTAAAAACCCTAAGAATTTTACACCAAAACTTGGAACAATCATTTACCAAAACCCTAATTTAAAAGCTCAACCAAGAAGCTTATTGTGGGCTCAGAAAACCTAATTTTCAACAGGTTTTAGGCTCTATTTCTCTTTAGCATCCACCTCTAAGAAAAGTAGTAATCTGATCTCTCCCCTTGTCTCTCTGCATCTGTAATACTCGGAGAAAGAACCAGAAAACGGACTTCGTAAATCTAAATAGAATGTAATGAGGAAAATCTTGGAATTTTGTAATTGTTCTAAGGGTATTTTTTGTAACATATGTTATTTATAATTTTTAGCGCACATGGAATTCTAAATTACGGGTATTAGGATGTTTCTCTCTTGTTTTTACATGAACCAGTAGATTGGGTAGTCTCACTTAGCAGGTAATTTAAGTAGTTGGAATTCCAATTATAGCTCAACTTGAGTAAACTAAATTTGGGTTAAAATTTTAATTTATTTTTATCAATAAATGGTATAAAAAGTTTGAATTTGATTTAGATTAAATCTAATATTAAATTATTTTTAAATTAAATTCAAATGGCAATTTATTAATTTCTCATTAGTTTTTAATTTAGACCTAATCTAATCTTATTTTAAATACAGTTCATACGCCCCTTTTCATTTAAAATTACCTTGATCCAATACTTATTAAGCCTCTTGTGTACGACTTTGTTGTAATATGTATTTGATAATATAGCATATAAGATATTATACCTGATGTGTTTAACTTTTTTTAATTAGTAATTACTAATTTTAAAATTATGATCCTAAATTTGTTTGTAGATAGTTAAATTATTCTGCGTAAGTTTAAAAAATAACAATTTTACTCAAATTTATTGACGAAAATAAGAAAATTAATTATTTTTTTATGGGTTAATTTATTTTTGGGGGTAAATTTTTAAAGGTTAAGTTGATTAAATTGTTATACTAAAATCAATGGATGTATAATCAAACTTTTTTAAATCAACAAATACTTCCCAGAAAAATACCATAAAGAGAGGTAATAATCACAGTCTATCCACTCCAGAAAACAATAATTCATCGACTAACAATAAAAATAAATTCATATATAAAGTTCGAAATAACATGTCCTTATTCATAATCATTATTAATGGATAAAATATTACTCGAGTTACCACATCAAATCACAATGCTGAAATACAAAAAATTCAATCAACCTGGTGCTGGTTTCAGTGTAAATTTCTTTTGATTTTTACATTCCAATTAAAAAAAAACAAGAGTCCTTTTATATACTCAAGCTAAGTGCCTAATTCAATCAAAATGACGCCATGATGATAAGGAAAGAAGATATCGGATAATAAAATAAAAAAGGGTATAACAGTTCACCACGGCATGATAACAGGAGATTTTGAAATGGAATACTTCATGTCATTCATCTTTCATTGCAAGTTCATGCCTCTTTTTCTGCCCAGCTTCCACAAGCAAAGTCAAAAGTGCCTCACAAACCTGGGAAGCATCTGCCTCAGAAGTATCATCATTCAATGAAGAATAAACCATCCAAGCATGGTCAAGTTTACGTTTTGGCCGCACTACAATGGATCCAGGTACTTCTGCATCTCGACAGGTGACAAGCCCATCACTCTTCTCACCTGTAAAAGTTGGGCACAAGCTGCCATTGCAGCACCAAGAAGCATTACCACTGGGACTTTTGCAGGTTGGCCTGCGGATAGGGAGGGTAGCTCTGCATGAGCAACAGGAGATAATGTGGCAAGAATTGCAGGAGTAATGCCAGCTTCAGTATGGAATGAGACAACAGGAAGTTCTCTGGGCAGTCGGTGTTTCCTCAAAAAATCCTTCCTCCTCTCGTAAGTCAAGTCTTCTAAAGATTGCAAATCACCCTTCACGGTCACAGATAATAAGTAAAAATAAGACAGAAACAACTGGGAAAAAAAATGACCCCACAACAGGAGATAATGACAAAATCAAAAGCTAATAATGAACAGACACCTTCAAATACCTTGATCACTTTACAGATCAGAATCTCCATAAGTTTCCGTAAATAAACATAATCACCAAGTTGTCCTTCTCGTAAAATATCCGAAGCTATGGGGCTCCCACCATATGGGCTCTGTGCTAATGCCAACCCGGCGACCTTATCTTTCAGGTCAGGCCAGTACAATGATAATGCAGCAGCTGCATCTACACCCCCTTTGCTATGTCCAAGAAGCAAAACACGTTTCTTTGAACCCCAGCAGATTTCCTCAATGTACTCTTTTATCTCTCTAGCATTTTTCTCTACTGAAGCCTGATTATAGATCATTTTATTTTCAGGATAAGATATTAATATACAGCAAAAGAATTCAAATTAAAAAAAAAAAACATAAGTACCTCGCTGTGAATCTTGGCAATGTGACAGGCCAGACCCAACTTTGAGAAACTCATTTTTGTATTAACAAAATAAAGTGGACCATGATTACTAAACATACCTGTCAGATATAAAATAAGCCTCCAATGAGCATATAGGTGGAAAAAACTGTAAGCAATTCTATGCTTAAACTACCAAATAGGATCAGGATTCACTGCTACAAGGGGTCAACTTGTGCAGGTGACGAATTTGGTGATTGCTAATTTCTTTTAAAGATATTTTAGCAACTTTATTTGATGAATATACTAATTCATAAAGGTAAATTGCAGTGGCTACCTGGAACTAACAAGTAGACCATTGAGTTTGGCAGTTTGTGCAGACCATGCCTGACATAGGCAAAACCAACTAAATCATCAATTTTCATAACCACGCCAAGAACAGAGAGGCATACGAAAGATAAAAATAATTTACCAGTACCTGATATTGTCAAGAATTTCTAAAAAAATTTCAGTTCCATCTTCAACTGGAGGCATCTCTGGATCATGCTGTAGCCATCCTATATCATCTGCCGAACCACGAACAGTTCTTCGTGCCCGTTCAATAAGCCTGAAAGTAACCATCACATGACTTCCACTCCAGGAAAAAATAAAGGAAAAAAATGATGATTTTTCACCTATTTCAAGGAGCGATTACACAGAGAAAGCTTATGCATTAATACTTTGCAGGCACGGAAACACACACAAAAAAAAAAAAGGATTTCACTTTTCTTTGGACGGAAGTTTTCTAGTAAGTGAAAAGAAATGTTGCTTATTCTGAATCAACTTATCCTCAACTATAAAATCAAGACAAAGGAAAGGATCAATGGAATGAAATTAATGATAGGGACCAGAACAGAGTACAAGTAACTAAAACTTTACAACAAATAACTAAATCTTTAAATCATTTGCCCATAGTATCTCACACAGTTTTGCAACTTCACATGAAAGACATTCATTAACACTGCAGAATCAATGCATACCCTTTAAAAAGGGGTATTCCATTTGGACCAGTATCATTTGATTGTACAAGCTCATGACTAGAATTAGTTACACTGTCAGGATTAGGCAGAGAGGAAGTTGCAGAAGTAGATGGTTCAGATGATGATGAATTACTTGTATACTCCAGAGATTGCCCAGTTCGTCCAGAAGAAAAAGTAACCAGTTCCTGAGCATGTATAATTGAATCCTCAGAATCTCCCAAAGCACGTTCCACTGCAAAGATATTCATTAAAAAAAAACTATTATTCATTAGGGGATATATACAGCCCTGTTAATGCTTCTGAAGGTATTGTAACCATGAACAAGTTAAAATCAAGAAATTTAAATTTGGTTCAAAATTTAGAGTTAAAATATTTTTGAGGAAAAGGCAAGATATTCATCACTAGAAGAGTATATAAAAGTCCCTCAGCTTCTACATCAGCTTCAAATACAAGGTCCAGTCATTAAACTATGAATGTATAATATTCTCTATGCCAAAGTCCCATAAACGATAACACCGAGCCAATCCCACCAACTAAATACATAAAGACGATAATGTAAACTAAGACAGAAGGAATAACAAAAGAGAATGGAAGAAACACTTAGTTTACCAGAATAATCAGAGAAACAGCCAGTTATCAATGAGGTTGTTTGAGCAAGATAAGAAGCAGCTCCATTAAGAGATGGTACAGAAGTGAAAAGTTGAGGAAAGAGTCCATTTCTAGTACTATCATTCTGTCCCTGATAAAGGAAGCAGTTTTCAAAAAGTTAAAAATTATAATTTCAACCGAAAAAGAATCCATACAACAACGGAGAAGTTGATTAAAGATCACAATGCCAGGGAAGTGTTTCTAAGCACATTAAACATTATTCTTGTGCCCTACAATACAAAAACCTAGAAAAATATCCAGTGGGTGCTACAAAATATCTCATAGGTCCTCCTTAAACAGATATTTCTCTAATATGTGATGAAAGCTTCCCTTCCACAGATAAATATTTTAAGTACTCGTGCATCATGTTCAAATCACAGCTAAAATATCCATGCTTCTTCCATCACCTTCAGTTTCCACCATTCCGCTTTCATATCTTCACCTCATCTACTCGTACATCGTGTTCAAATTAGCAATAGACTTTCAACTAAAATCACAAAAACCTTATCAATAAAATTATATGCACTAGGTATTCACTTGTATACTAACAATAATGTGTTAATGTGTGATTGGTTGATTTTGAATTAGAGATAAAATAACACTACTGACCTGTAATTGTTACTACACAAATTAATACTCATTTTTAACACTAATAGGTTTTCTCATATAAAGTAAACCCTAACCAATGCACCAGTAAAAACATACCACCAATTGCCTGCTGGATGCTCTACTCATAGGATTTCCAGCTTCAGCTTCCCTCATTGAAAACAATTTTCTGACAAACAAAAACAATAGTAAGCAAGTAAATTTGTAAAACCGTCATGCATTTGGCAATCAAAATACCTTTTCTACCATTTCTATTTTCACTTAATAAGAAACGTGTATTGGCCAATTTTCAGTTGACAATCATATCATTCACAAATTCAAAGGACATATTCATCAATTCAATAAAGTTCTTAAGAAATGGAGATATAAAAACCCTAAATTAGAAACTTCCGGTAGAAAATCTTACCTGGAGTATTTAATATAGCAAAGTAACGACGATCAAATCTAAGCGCTGTGTAGTGCTTCAGTGTATCGCGAAATTCGCTTTTAGAGAGACAGAGAGAGAACAGATTCCCGTAACTAGTTATTCTTTTCTTCAATCAGAAGGTAACTGATTTGGAAGAAACTACGTCGTTTGCTTGACATCTGTTAGTATTTATTTATTCCGTTGTTTATATGAGATATTAATTAAAATGGATAAAAAAATTTACCCTGATGTTTTTCGACAAACTTTTTATATACTTATTTTTTAAGCAAATTTATCATCTTTTTTCTTTAATATACCTTCCTTTTGATTGTATTTTTTTGATACAGTCAATAACGATATACTTTAATAGTACATCATTATATTGAATACAAGATAGTATAATAGCTGACAAGTTTTAATGTCAAATAGAATTAAAAAGCATAAATATGATTTCCTAAAAACTAAGTGAAAAATACAAATGTGAGAATGTTTTTATAAAACTATTTTTATAAATGCATGAGTGAGAGAATGTGTGCGCATTCTCATATTTGTGCTTTATAAAAGCATTCTCACATTCGCACTTCGCACTTTCACTTGGTTTTTAGAAAATTACATTTTTTCTTTCTATTCCGATTTGATAAAAGAATTTATTCAACTTTTACTAAAACATTTCTTAGAAATCAATATTTTAAATTTTAAATTTTTATTCGTGAAAGTTTCCACAATAAGTTTTAAATAAGAGTTTGAATTTATTATAATATAAGTTATCAGATTATTTTGTATTCAATATAATAATGTACCATTATAGTGTATCATTGTTAATTGTGTTAAGAAAAAGCACAATTAAATAGAAGATATATTAAAGGAAAATTACATTATTAGAATAAATAATGAATTTACTTAGAAAAGTAGCTACATTAAAAGTTTGTCTAACAATATTTAAACAAAAATTTTTTATTTATTTTAATTAATATCTCAATTTATATTTCGTAAGTAAAGAAATTATCTTGTTTGATTTAGTAAATTATGATAAGACCTTTTATTTATTTTCATTGTTACTTACAACCAACTTTTATATTTTTCACTCTTAACTAGAGTGAAAATGCTCTTAGTTAGATCCACTAATAGGTTCGAATGATTAATTTAGAGTTAAAGTTTTAATTTAATGATTTGTTATGAGATTAACTTTATTTTCTATTCGATCATATTATTCATTTCATTATTAGTTTATATGATATTATACATTAATTTAAATAAGTTTAAATTGAATATTATAATTTTTATCTAAATTCAAACTAACCCTGACTTTAACTAGACCGAATCAATCATTAACTCTAAAAACTATTAGGATTAATTGTGCATGGTCATGAGTCAACCATTACGTTATTTTAGTTAAATTGAATGTTGTTTTAATATATATTTTATCACTTAGTTTGAGTTAATCTAATCAAGATCACAACTTAATTAATTGAATATTATTTTAATATTTATTTAATCACTTAATTAAAGGAGTGAAAAAATTTTTACGATTACTAAAACTCTAATTGAGTTTACCTTCTAAGAAATATACTCTATATCAGTAGACCATATGTCAATTTGGTGGTATATTATTCTAATGATTATTTAATCAATCACATGTCACATCAGTCTAATCGTACATTAATCCCCTGATTGGGTCCAATCAATCAATGTCTAATGTGAGTCCGAAAACAATTACCAGGTTATTGTGGCTAAGGGATGTTTTAGTCATTTTAGGATGCAAAAGTTGGAAGCTCAACTTAAAAATAAAAATTCTTGAATATGGTCGATCCTCGGAACTACTACTGAATTCACATGTATCGAAGGGTTGATAATAAAAGACTATTAACTGCAGCATGTGATTGATTAAAGGCTACGAAGAAGAATGCCTTCGAATGTAATGCCTGGCCCAAATGCTAAGCCAAGTCCCCATTCTTCCACTTGTTTATTCTTCAACTCCTCTCTCATATAATCCATGACATAAAAGATAGTGTTGCTACTTACGTTTCCATAGTCCATTAAAGCCTTCCTGCTACACTCCAGCTTCTCATTGTTTAATTTCAATGTGTTTTCCAGGCGGTTCAGAATTGTTGGTCCACCAGGATGGACTGCCCAAAAAAGATCGTTGAATTCCTTCAAACCATCTTTTTACATCAACTTCTTGCAGAAATCTTCTATATTATCTTCAATCTTCTGGGGCAGGTCCTTGCCAAGCTTGAAGTTTATCCCCTCTTCGGAAAGGCGCCTATCGATAACATTTTGTGTCCCGGGCAAGAATTGTTGAACTGCACAGTTTAATTCCATGAAAGGAGACTCTTTATCAATTAATGGGTTGGCTCCAATGATTACACCCGCAGCTCCATCACCAAAGAGAGCTGCCCCAACAAGATCGTAAGGGCAAGCCTTGTTTGGGGGACGAAAACCAAGTACGGTAGTTTCAGAAGTAGCTAACAAGACACGGCTCCCTGGATTGTTTTCAGCAATATCTTTAGCGACACGGAGGCCAGTGACACCACCATAACAGCCTAGAAAATACGGCATTACGCGGCCAACATCGCTTCTAAGGCCAAGCTTGCTAGCAAGATAGAGATCGCCGCCCGGAAGGCGAATCTCACTTGATGAAACATAGACAATATGAGTGATGTCTTCTACAGGTCTTCCCCATTCCTTTATGCAAGCAAGGCTTGCTTCCAAGGCCATGTCTACAACAGCTGGGTTTGCTATATCAAGTCTTTGTTTGATAGTTGGCGATCCCTCCGTCACAAGTTCGGGATATCTGTCAAGGATCTCCTTGGAGATTACAGTGTATCTTGTCTTCACAGTTGTGGTTTTACCTAACAAACAGCTTTTTTTTTTTTTTTTAAAAAAAGCACGCAGTGAGCCTAGAGTAAACCATTGGTTGACCCGAGAATCAATTTGTTTGAGCCAGTTAATGGTGGTTCATCTTGGTTCAAGTCCCAAGCCAAGTTTATAACTTAACTAGACCGAACTAGCTTATAATTTTTTATTGAATCAGTCAAACCGTTTGATTCGCCATTCGAAACATTACGTAGAAGTAATAAAGTTACTTTAGTGACTGAGCATGAGTAGCAGTGAGTTCACTTACACAAGCTTTCCAATTTTTCCTTGATGGAAACATCGTCGCATTTAGTGCCACGAGTGTAACCCTCGACCAAACAATCCTGAGGAACAAGTTGGCTGGGGAAGGCCTTTCCTATTGCAAGAACAGTAGCCTTCCCAGGAGTAGGAATCCGCCTGACTGGCGCAGAACAGTGTCTAGTAGTGCCAGTATTGTGAATTTTTGACATCTTAAAACGGCGTAGCAGCAAGAGAAACTAGTTGGTGATAATGGCGGAGAAGTTCAACAGGACAGGGGAATATAAATAGGAACTTAGTTGTGTTCTGGAGAAAGGTTGTTGTCAAGGAAGAGTAGCGTGATAAGAGAGAAAATGATAGTTTATCAGGGTCGGTAATAATTGGGTTCTTGGGTTTTTAGAGTGAAGGCTTCTGGGAGATGAACAATCTTTTCGCCTTGCTCGGCTAAACTCCTCACAAAGACAATGTGAAAATTTAAATGTTTTTGGGAAACTAACAGCTCCAAGTGCATGTCTTTCCCATTTTTAACCTCCAGATAGGATGGGATTCCGTCCAAATCATTCAAATTTGAATCAAGTGAACCTAATTCGGGTTCACAAATTGAAGAGCAAATAGAGTTTTAGCTAATTTAAGTTAAATTTTGAGTACAGATGAATACATATTAGATAATAAAAAAATAAGTTTATACTCAAATATTGTTAAAAATATTTTATGCAATTGTATGTGATAAAAGATTCCAAACTATAAAATCGAATTGTTAAAAATATATTTGAAACTTTAAAAATTTTAAAAATATGATTAAAATTGTATGATTCTTGTGTTTGTAATACATATTATATGAGTTTATATTTTCTATGTGCAATTTTTTTCTTTCTATTGGCTTAATTTTTTTAAGTGAGTTATTTAATAAACGATATCTGTATGATTATCAAATGATATTTGTATATCACCTCTCGTATCATTTTCTAGAATACAGATCAAATGATAATAAAAAAGTAATTTAGTTACAACATATATTTTAGAAATGAGTAATATTAAATATATATAATTTAGATATATAGGTAATACTTTATCACATAATTAAGTGTTATTTTATCTTTAATTCAAAATTATTTAATCATACATAATATATTATTATGTATAAAAATTATATACAAAAAAATGTATAGTTTTATTATTTGAAAATTATCACATAACTTTTTAAACTATGAGCAATATTATACATACCTATTTTAAATATACAAATATGTATATATTTATACATATTATTACATGATTAAATATTATTTTATATTTAATTTAAATTTATTTAATTATATAATAATACAAATAAATATATACATATTTATGTACTTAAATTAAATAGACGTAATTTTATTATAAGACTCCAAAAATTTACCAATACACTTTTAGAAGGTGTTTACCATATTTTACAAATTTAAAATTATATATATATCACACTAACAATAATTTATCTTGCTTGTATAAGTATATTATACACTTAATAATATTATATGTACGTATATAAATATTAATATATTATTATATAATTAAATAATTAAATATTAAAAATAAAATAATATTTAATTATATATACTATAATTTGAATATAAAATTACACCAAAAAAAAAATTTATATATATAATTTTATATAAATGTATCCTCTGTCTTAGCGCAAGAAGATAAAGGCCATTGAACAAATCAGGAAAATAGTTGGTCGAAATTCAGGGAGTGATCAGTGATCTTCTCGCGACGCCTCTCATATCTCTCCATATACAGACATGTGGTTCACAGTTCCTCTCGTGTACACTAATTAATGCATGAATTGAATTTTCAAACTAAATGTCTTGTTGGATCAGATGGCGGACAGACATACGCAGTCCCGTTACGTTAAGTTGACGCGAAATCAGAAACCTTCTGAAGATATCACACCTGGAGAACTCAATCAACCTGTGGAAGTTCCTCAGGTTTTGTGTTGTTCTTTTTGTTTTCCTTCTTGTTAAATGTAAATCCGATGCCGTTATGAGACGATTTCTTTTTTTCTATTCGATCTGGTAAGATAGGAGTTATCAATGAATATAATGTGTATGAACTAATGAAAGTGAGAGGAAAACATGGAGATGATGATGCACATGGATCCCACTGCCCGGCCGGTGGACGGGACCTGTTCCCGGCTTAGCAGGAGAACAGGGACAGTGCCCCCGGCTCGTAAGCTGTTTGGACCTAAATAACAAAGATTAGGAATGAGAATGTTTATCTAGGGGCAAGATATAACGATTAATTGGGAAGTAATTTTCATTTGTGGAGACATTGACTCTACTAGATGTACTCTGTTGAATGTTTGTTGCTGAATGATTTTACTTACTATATATTATGCAGTTGAATGTTCAAAGATGCTGTGAATGTGGACAAGTGCTACCTGAAAGCTACGAGCCTCCTGCTGATGAAGATTGGACAACTGGAATTTTTGGATGTGCTGAAGATACTGAGAGTTGTAAGAGTCTCTTAGCCTTGCTGTTATGAATTTACGGTCAAATGCTGACATATCACCTAATTTGTGAATATTAGTTTTTGTCATCAAGGAAAATATATAATCCTTGCTTCATCAACTGATTTCAGTTAGACTAAGAACTATGAAAAAGCAGCATTGATTGAATAGTTGGAATCACAGAGATGTGTTGAAGCAGCAAAATGAAGCATTTAGGAGAATTTTAAGGATTAGAAAAGAATCACAGAATGGGTTGAAAGTCACTGATTGAATTCACTGTCCAGATGATGATATTACAGTTTTTATTTGGGATAATGTTTACTGGAAAATATTGACAATATTCCAAACTTAATTCCTTACTAAAGCACATTTGATATTTTATCATGATTATTGATCACATTGAAAATTTTACCTTGTTTGACAGGCTGCACTGGACTCTTTTGCCCATGTGTGTTGTTCGGTCATAATGTTGAAACATTGAGAGAAGAAATTCCTTGGACTAATGCATGTGTTTGTCATGCCATGTGCATTGAAGGTGGATTGACACTTGCAGGGGCCACTGCACTCTTCCATGGAGTTGACCCCAAGACTTCATTCCTCATATTTGAATGTCTGCTTTTTGCTTGGTGGATGTGTGGCATCTATACTGGCCTGTTTCGACAATCATTACAGAAGAAATATCATCTCAAGGTTATTTTCTTAGAGTTGATAGTTAAGATTTTAATACTTTAAACAACAATGGTTTTGTAGAAGAACATGAGTAAGTGCTTGAACATGAATTATCTGGAAGTAGCATTAAGGCCATGGACTAAAAATTTTAGTTTGTCTTTGTATTCCGAAATTTAATTTTTGCAAGTAGAGTGAACTAGCTGGTTTATTGGTATAGACTTAAAAAATCCGTTGTCTTTAGTCTCTCCTCTGGCATCAATTCTTACCTCACATTATCATCTTTCTTCACTGAATGCATTTAAAGTAGGGTAGCATAAGATATATCCTTCCAACTGAACTTAAAGGTAAACTTCATTTATCAGTCATTCTTGAGAAAGAGAGGATATCTGAGTCTTTATAGTTTCCGGTCTCCTATACCTGAGTCTTTATAGGAGCCAATGACCGAACTTAATTTTTAGGTAGCTACAAAATTCAAGACTTTGATGCATATACTGTTTGCTTGCTTATTAATGCTGCTGCTTTGCAGAACTCACCATGTGATCCATGCATGGTTCATTGCTGCATGCATTGGTGTGCTTTGTGTCAAGAGCACAGGGAGATGAAAAATCATTTAGCAGAGAATGCAGCTAGTGAAGAGGCTGTTGTTAACCCTCCACCAGTTCAAGAGATGAACTCTGGTGAGAAATCTGAGTCTGCTGAATCTGCACCATCTTCAAATGATGAACATCACTGTATCGAGTTGCAGTTGCAGCCAGTGTAGGGTTTTACCGTCAATATATAGAGAGGTCACAGGAAGTTGCTGCCGGAAAAAATGATAAATGACAGGTTACCTTGTGCAGGAACTCCAGATAACTGCTAGTGATGTAATTCTTTTGTTTGTTAAAATTGCTTGTTTGTTATGCTAGGTAGTACCAAGATTAAGGTCCTTATTAAAAAGCCATACTTTAGATAGTATAGTATAATTCTGTTATGATGGCAAATCCATCGTTAGGGCAATTCGGTATTTGTTGAATTGATTCAGTTTAATATATATATAAAATTTTATTTATAATACTAACATATTGATAACTCTATTAATCTGATGTTAGACTAGTCAAGATGTAAACCTACCTCTTGATCAAGTCATGCATAGTTCAAGTTCGAAAACATTGATTTCATGTGAAAAATTGCTTCTCAACTCATATTAACTAATCTTGAATTGAAGAACGATTAATTTATCAAACTGAGTTTAAAATTGGTATCAAAACTTATACATTAAAAATTTTTTCTTTGACAATCGTTTTTCTCAAAAATATTGTTCAATGCACCAACTTAAACTCGAGTTGTAATAAATTGTTTTGAATTTAAGTTGGGGCTCAAATCCACCCATGGATCATTCACATGCCCTGTACTAAAACCATGCAAAGGGATATTATTAAAAATAATTTTATCATTTTTTATTTTTTTAAAAAGCCACCCGAGACCGGGATGCTTTGCGTTCATAACCACCCGCCCCAAAATTTCCCCCACTCAGGGACGGGCAAGAGACCGGGTTTGATGGAATTCTCTAGATCAGGCTCAGATTCACTGAGTGGGGGAAATCTTGCAATCAACCGTAAGAATTCGCGCGTACGTTTCAAAATCATCTCCCTGCCATTTAGGACTATAAAAGAAGTGCATTTAGCGCCTGCGATAGAAAGAAACGGTTTAAGAGTTTTACCTTCCTTTTTTTCTTGTCCCTGATTTGAATCCTCTTCGCTGTTCCACGCCACGCCTCGGTAATTTAATTTTTATTGGCTTTTAAATTCAGTTTATTTTGCATTTGAAGACGTGGGTGTTGTGATTTTGCGTAGAGGGTGCATGTTTATGTAGAAATTTTTGTACTTGTCTTTTATGTCTTTGAATTTCTATCTCAGTATTTATGTTCTCTCTTAAAGTGTAGGAATATTTTTGGATTAAAAGGGTTTTGGGTAAGTATACGGAAGGTATCATGTATCAATAATAAATATTTGTTTTACCTATTCTTGGCTCAGTTCATAATTAATTTGTTATTTTCTATTTTTAATCTCTCTCCTTATCTTTTGTATGAGGATTCGAATCGATATGTGCTTTTCACTTGAATTTATAGTCAACATACATAGCTCTTGCTGCAATTCATCTGAAAAAAATTTAGAAAGCAAACATATTGTTTCTTGTAGATTTAAAAAGTGAGTCAAGTAAATTTTGAAGCTACTGTAAGTTGGTTGAGTGTTTGTTTCAACTTTTCTAATGGGGAAGATGTCTGAATGAACAATCAGGCGATAAATATATTGACGAGTGAAAAATGGATGAGACTATAAGGCAATTCCAGCAAAGTTTGATTGAGCTTGAAACTGAAGCTGAGCATCTTCTTCTAGCCCGACATCAGGTAATTCCAACCAAACATGTTCTGTTTTCTTAACACAAGTTAGACATATTTGTTTGAACTCCCGTTCTCTGTTTGCTTGCTGAAGAATGTGTGGAAGTAAAATGATTTTCTGACAGCAGCTATGAACTTTCTTTATGATATCTGAAATTAAAATATTTGGCCTCTCAAAAAGAAGTTGAAAATTTTTTAAGTTGGGATAGTGGAATTTTTTTTAACAGGGGTGAAGGATCAAGAAACCGTGATATATTTATATATGAGCCTGATACAACCACTTTGTATGACTGGGTTTTTTACTTTCTGGACTTAAAGTATTGTCATGAATACAACATCTCTTATCTTTTATTTCCCTTGATTTTCTTGAGCAACGAATGGGATTTCACTTATGTGTTTATATGTGAGCCTGATACAACCACTTTGGGTGGCTGGGTTTTGGATTTTCTGGAATTGTTGGAGTATTATCATGAATACAACATCTGTTATATTTTCTCCCTTGATTTCTTGAGCCACAAATGGGATTTCACTTATTCCTGCTTATTAAATTTCAGTTAGTTGAAAATGATAAAGTGAGGAATGGGAACAGGGAAACACTAACAGCTTTGAGGAAGAGGGCTAGGACAATGAAAACTAGTATTCCGTCTCCTTTTGAGTCAATAATGAAGGATATCGGGAATCCTGGATCAAGGCCTTTGGTGAAGGAGGTATGTGCAAGCTGTGGTGACCATGACGCAAGTGAGCACACATGGATGATGTTCCCAGGAACTGATATCTTTGCTAGAATTCCATTTCATGCTGCCCATACTATTTTGGAGACAGGTGTCTTCTTGAAACTTCTCAGTGTAATTGAATAATGAGTTTAAATTAGTTTCGAAAATTGTTATCAGTTTATATATGAAGTGGTATTTTCTTTTTCCTAGTTTGCATGGTTATTTATTGAGTACAACTTTTTAAAATGCTAGGAAAAATATGCTATCTAACTTGATTTAAGGATAAATTTGACTGGTGATTTTGTGAGCATTTTGGTTTTCAAGGTTGGCATGCATGATTTTTACTTGAAAGAGTTTGTTGGAATTTTGAGAAGTCAGTGGCATGATCAATAATGCTTAAATAATGACTAAAATATATTGATAATCAAACAGTTAAGCAGATGATTGTCTGACATTCTAAAGATCCCTAGCCACCCTGAAGATTATCACAGAAAAGTATGGAATCTAGGTCCCCTGCCACCCCTAAAGATTACAAGGGATAGTATGGATTTTAAGTTTCTGTTTGCAATTATATTTATTTATTTGAATCATAGTTTCTCGTGAAGGCTACCATCCTTGGTCGCCGGTTAGTAGGTAAGTTTCTGTAAAATTATTTATTATCTAACTGATTGTCACTTTAATATTAACATCTGTCTTGCATGTCAAAGAATGACGATATGGGCTTTCTTTCGGTACCCCCTGCAAGGATTAGTTAAGGGTAATGGAAAGGCTTCTTAGATGAAACTACACAAATATATTGAACTCAATTGAATTCCATGCATGGCAGTTCACTGGTCTTCCTGGATTTTGGTTTTAAGAAAAGGGAGCATTCTGGAAGGCCATTTCTTCGCTGACATAAAGTTGCTAAAATAATTAAATGCCTTGCCTACTTTGTTCTCTTTTATTTTTATTCGGGGAATCACTTCCATCCTTTGTTCGTTGCAAAATTTTTTGAAAAAGTAACACATATCTTTTATAATAAATTACCGTGCGAGGTATATGCTTTGATGCATTGAAATGCCGCCAAAATGCCAAGTTCATTTAGTACTAGTTAGATGTCTTCTTATGTTCAATGTTATTCTTCTACTGTTATTTTGTTTTCTGCTATATTGTTCTTCTGCTGTTATTTCTACTGTTATAATATCTTTATTTTAAAGCAGATCAAAAACGACTTGATTATGAAGCAAAAAAATTGCAAAGCTATGTGAAGGAGAAGTCATTTCATATCTCAGAAAAAGGTGCCCTTGCTGACAAGATCAGTCCTGGTGTGCTCCGATCTCTAGTAGCCTTGTCAGACAAACCAAAGTAAGTCATTCCTGTGGAAATTATAGTCTACCTCTTTATTATTTGGTCTCATTTTTCTTTTCTACCAACTGTATCTGTTCCCATGTCACTCAAACTGAGGTGAAAATATTGAACTTAGTCCTTTATGTTTAAGTGACAATTACAACATCATGGTCACCAATTAGGTATTGAATAATTTCCACTATATTTGTAGCCCATAGGGCTAGAAATCACATCTTTTTCATGTCCCTATTGATTATGATGGAATATCTAGAACTTCTTCTGTGTATATTCTACTTTCTAATTATTAGTGTTTCATGTTTGTATAGCTACTCATGGTTAATCATTATTGACACCTGTCAAAATGCTTTAAATGCATCATCTTTGCTTTTGAAATGTGTAGGGTTTAAAAATGAGTTTGTAGTTTTCTGACTGCAGGATGCATTGAAGAATTGTTACATTTTTGTTTTCAATTTCTTACCATCCAAAGGATGCCTGCTATATTTAGTTCATATCATAACTGTTGGTCTAGACTTGGATACTGAAATCTCCAGTGTTCCTTGCCTGCACAGAGGATTATGAGCAAACTTGACTTGATAGTATATGTAGCACAGGACTCTGTTTCTGTATGAAGAATTTTTTGAAAGTTTTTTCCTAGGCCTTGAAAATCTGCATAAATGTGATAGTTGAGTTAGTGGTGAAAGTACATTTTGGTTGTCCCCTTTTCGACTCCTATGCAGCAGTTTCTTCCTCACTACTTAAATAAAGTGTAAGAAAAGCTTGGTCAGCTCTGGGACCATTTTGTTTTATACTCTTAACTATAAGTATGGAAGTTTCGTGGGGACAGATCGAGCATTATACCATATAACATCATTTTCTGCATGTTTTTATGTGGTCCTGTTTACTGACTCTCCACATGATCTAGATGGCCTTAAGAAAATTGTTCTCCTTAGTTGTTTCACATGGCTTATCCTCACCCTTACACTCTATCTCTTATTGTTGACTCCTTTGTTGTCTCTAAACTTAAAACATTGATAAAGTTTTGAGTAACAGTAAATGTAAAACGCAAGATTTCTCCTTGCTTAAGAAAAGCAAGTGTCATAATAGGGCCTTAGATATTAGAGGAAAGTCCTCAATTTTCCCTAAATTTATTTTAACATAGGAGGGATTTTTGGGTTTTCCTTGAAATCATGTGACTATCTTCTTTCCTTTCCAAAAATCTTACACTCGATGCTTGTGAACTAAATCTTGAAGATATACATGTGTGCCTTTATGATTAGGGTTGGAAATGATTTGAGTCGGCTTAGGCTTTCTGTTTTATTTTTCTTCGATGAACTTATCATTACTTGAATGAATTGAATACGATCTTGAATTGACTTTTTTAGGATCAAGTTAAGTTCAAACTTCAAACTAACATTTGTTGGGCTCAGCTTAACACGAATTTATTCATATTTCTATCTTTAGGTTATGATTTATGTGTTGTTGATCTAGATTTTATTTCTCATAAATGTTTTTCCCTTTTTATTTCAGAGAGCACGGCAATAGTTAAGACTGGCTGAAGATGCACAGATTTTGATGATTTTGACGTTAGACAAGATTCTGAGGATTCACCTTTTATTTCTTTGTTAACACGTTTGTGCTTTTGTTGTGAAGGCGTCAAATTATGGTGCAACAGTAAGTTCGTGTGGAACAAAATGAAATGCCCAGAACTGCTAGCTTCTCTGCAAGGTTATAAACGGTGGTAATTCATTTCAAAATGAGTCATTGGCATGCCAACGGCTTTATACTAGTTTAATTATGTTTATTGGGGCCCAAAAAAAGGCCTTAAAATTACAGGTGATAGTTGTTTACAGCAGCAACAGATTTGAGCTGATGGAGGCTTGTATTTATGTTTGGCTCAAAAATGAGTCGCATTAGTGCTAAAGTTCTCTGGGTGGTGCGATGTTGACAAGGCAGAAAGAAGGCGTAAAAAATTGGTGGACTGTTGTGCCCCAAATTTCGTCTTCTTTTCTTCTATTTTTCACCTTTGCTGACCAATAATTTACTGCCACTAATTATGACTATTTAGGCATTTAAAGGGTAACCCAGCTTCACTTCGGTAAGGATTTTATTTTATCCATGTATTTTATGGATAATAGACGGAAAAGAATATTGTGATTTATGAATATTCCTATAATTAAGATTGGACTGTTAATGGAGTTTTAAGAGTAAGAAAATTAATAATTCTCCTTGAAAATTTTATAATATATATATATATATATATATATAAAACAAAAATTCTTATCTAATTTTAATAATCAAATTAATCAGTAAATCAAATTTTAACTAATGTGCCCTTGTACATATCAAAACCTCTATCAGGACATGTCATGGCATATTTGACTATGAATGCCTTGCCTACAATGTCACTTCAGAAGAGTCAACTAATTTGTCAGTTTTTCACCCAATCCCACCAGACTTGTACTGTACTCTTCTCCTCTCTGTATTAATTGACTCCGTCTCTGTTTCATTTATTCACACACCAATTTTACACGCATTGCTGCGCCTGTTACTTTTATTTATGTGGGCAGAGTTGAATTAAGTTTAAAGTTAATTTAAATTAGAATTAAATTTAAATTAATATACAATTTTATTAAAAGAGATCAGATGAACTGATCTCTCTCCAAAATAATAATTCTGTCACTTTTTTTTAACCATTTACCCCTTGTTTTTTCCTTTATTTACAGCAATTGCCCTCTCATCATTCATTCGCTGGCATCGTCAATCTGTTTGTTTGTTGCGATTTACTACGAATGTCTAAGCACATCACACGTGTTTCATTCGTGGCCATCAGGAATAATGAAGCCTATTATTACACCCGATTGTCAGTGCAACTCGGCACAAATAGCCAATTCGTGTGTTTTTAGAGTAATTCGCCCTTGGCTCAAAATTTTATATCCAGTGGTACCGGTACTGGTACTGGTATATTATTTACGTGTGTAAAAATAGAAAAGTATTGATGGTTGTTACAAAATAATGGATCCTTTCATCTATATACAATTTTTCCTTTAGAAGATAGATCCATCCTTCAATTTCAAATAAAGTGTCTGAGTTCTTCCATGTTTGTTGAAGATTAATACTGTCAGGAAAAAGCAAACCAAATCCTACCCGTTAGGAGCAGATCTGCAGTTAAGTATTTTTACTGTAGTTCCAGTACAATTTGCAGATATCTACCGGTACAATTTTCACCACCTTTAAACTCTTTTTTTATTTTGCTCAGGTTGAAGAGTAAATGTTGAACATGATAAATTTAAAATTCAAAGTACAATTATTATTAGGCCAAAGCACTCCTCCCCCACCCCTCAAAGTATCTCTAAACCCTTAATTTTAAAAATCTTATTTATTCACTTATAACTATTTAAATTTGTTAATTCTAAATACAAAATTATTATTTTATACTTAATATTAAAAATAAACTTAAATTTTATTTTATTTTTTTCATAAACTCTAAAAATTAACAACTTTCTTTCAACCCAAAATTTTAAAAACTGTATTTTCCTCTTAAGGTTTTCAAACTTTCATATTTAATTTTTTCGACGACAAATACAATATTGTCTATGATCTCCAGGCATGGTCTCATCCTCTCCGATGAGCTCTCCTTCTGGTTGTCCTTTTAGACGTCTTTCTCGACAACGACATCAAGGAGGATGACCAGAAGGAGGGTGCGTTGGAGAGGATGAGACTATGTCTGGAGATCGTCAACAATGTCGTCTTCGTTGTCATAAAAATTAGGTTTGAAAATTTGAAAACCCTAAGAGAAAAATACAATTTTTAAAACTTAGGTTGGAAGAAAATTATTAGTTTTTACAGTTTATGAGAGAAAAATGATATACCTAATGGACTCGATTAATTTTAACCATTTATAAGTGAATAAATGAGATTTTCAAAATTAACGAAGAAAAACCTAAGAAGTCAAGGGGTGGGGGAGAGCAATAAGTCCTTTGGCCTTATTATTATTATTATTATTTTACTAAAAACTCTCTTTTATGGAGTTCGACACCAAACATAATAAACTTCAATGACATTGACCTAACAACCTATTATTAGAGTTTTTCATTTTAATGCAAATATATTTAAAAAATATTAATATGCATTCTCAAATACATTTGTGAGAATGTTTGTCAATGCACTAGCTTTCTTAATTTTGTAGTATGTTTCGTCTAGGGATGGCAATGGGGAGGGGCGGGGAGGGGATATCAATCCCCGTCCCCGTCCCCGTTGCGGGGATAAAAAATAATCCCCGTCCCCTCCCCGCGGAGGAAAATCCCCTCCCCGTCCTCGTGGGGAAAAATCCTCTCTCCGTCCCCGTAGAGAAAAATCCCCTCCCCATCCCCGCCCCGTCCCCGCAGGGAAAAATCCCTTCCCCATACCCATAAATATAAATTTTAATTCTTTTATATATTTCAATAAATAAAATAAATCATATTTTTCCAAAATATCACTTGCTACAAGAGCTATAAAATATTCTTTGTTATTTTAGTTCAAATATAAAGTTTTCATAAAATCTAACAATATGCAATAATCAATCTCTTCATTAGTAACTCTTCATGTATGTGATTTAGGGTAATTTTATAATAACATTAAATTTAACACTTTTCATTCACTTCAATTGATTTTATTAAGTTTATAATTTATTATTTTTTGTGTGTAAAACCTAGTGGATTGACTAACTAAATTTTGAAGTTGAAATAAAATTAATTTGGTGTATTTACATTTTATGATAATGAAATTCTAGGTTTTTTTTAATATATTAGATTAATAGTTTAGAAATTAGTAAAAGCTAATAATTGATAATTCAAAAATTAGTAAAATTAAAGTTATAGTTTTAATAAATCATAATATAAAAATTTCTAAAACTTAATAGTTTAGAAATTATTATATTAATATATTAGATTTAGGGGGTGGGGAGGGGATGGGGAGGGGAGGGACGGGGCGGGGCGGGGCGGGGACACATGTATCCCCGTCGCCGATTACGGGGATTTTTTTTTGTCCCCATCCCCGCCCCTTTCCCCGTTTTTATCGGGGAATCCCCTCCCTGTTAGGGTCGGGGAGGGTCGGGGTCCCTAAAGTCGGATCCAAATTGTCATCCCTAGTTTCGTCATTGGACTAGAAATGAATAAAAAGGGGGAGAAAGAAAGAAACATGGATTAAAAAAATAATAATAATAATAATAATTTTTTAAATAAAGTAAATGGACTTTTCAATTGGAAAATTGTTATCACTTCTTTCACATATCTAATAGATGTTAGGACATAATATGATTTTAGAGAATTTAAGACAAAATGATTTTTTGTCTTTTTAAATAATGGTTTTTACTAACTGAATTGACAAATAGGAAAATAGACTCTTCAAATTTAAAAGTGATAAACTGTTAGTTCATCAAAGTTTAGGTGGGAAATGGTTGTTTGGCTGTTTATAATAGGCTAGAAAATAAAATTTGGGTGAACAAGCAAATAAAAATCATATAATCACGTTTGATTAAGGTGAGACTCAAATTGAGTTTATTTAATTCAACTCTAATTGGTTTAAGTTGAGCTCAGTTTGATAATATTGACTTATTTTTTAAATTGAGTCAAACTTGAATTGAAGAGACATAGTTTAAATCGGTTCGTACTTAACTTATAATTCAATTTAAGTTATATCAAATAATTGACAAAATGACTTTATTTTATCAATAATCCATAAACTTGAGTTATAAATTTAAGTTATAAATTTGAGTTAAACGTCACATTTTGAACTTAGAAACCAAACATCATTAAATTGTATTTAATTTCAACACGGCAAATTTGAATTAAACTTAAATCCTCTTATTATTATATTCAAATCAAATTTGAATCTAAAAGTGTATGGGTTCGGCTCTATTCATATTCCGACTTGGGCATGTGGACCCCGAGTTTATTTATTTGCTTTAAAAATAAGAAGAAGGCCAAAAGACTTATTCCCACCAAAGGTACAGTGAAATCTCAAACTCATATCAATCAATTTTCAAAAACCTAAATACTGACCTATCACATAATTTATATTAGAACTAAGGGTAAAACTATTATTTTATTAGAAATATTATAAAAATCATATTTCTATCACATTTTCACCCCCCAAGTTTTGAAAATTAACATTTTACTCCAATCTCAACTTTTTCAATTTTGAAAAGTAACATTTTCCCCCTCAAAAAAAAAAAAAATCCCTAAGTTTTGTTCTTCCTCTCCGGTGATAATCTGACTACTACAGCTCATCTCCAGCCAACATTCAGCTATTGCGGCTCATTTCAGTATCGTCTCTTCGTCTCCATCAACGAAAAGAAGAAGAAATGTCTTTTTTTTTTTACCAAGATGAAAAAACAACTATTAAAGATGAACTATCTTAATTGGATGGTCATCAAAGATGAGTCATTATAACTAGATCGTCACTGGAGAGAAAGAATGAAACTTAGGAATTTAGAGGAAAAAATGTTATTTTTTTAAAACTGAAAAAATTGAGGCTAGAATAAAATGTTAATTTTTAAAATCTAAAGAAAATTTAGATAAAATTATATATTTTTTAATATTTTTGATAATATAATGGTTTAATCTTTACTCTAACAAAAAAATTGTAATAAAAATTGAGTAATAAGTAAATATTTAAATTTTAAAAAATTGAAAGATATGAATTTACAACTTCACTATATCTTGCTGCGATTAAGCCTTTTGGCCTAAGAAGAACGACGTGGCCCTAGACTGTAGAGAAATGAAAACCACAGGCTTATGGTACAACTTGTGGCATCTCTGTTGCCATTCGTCCTAACTTGTTGGACCAGGATGCACAAGACCTTACACTTCATTTACTTTTACACAGAAAATAATGGGTAAAATTGTAAAACTAGTATGAGGGTTAAACTCAATGTTTTCACATCCGAATCGGGTTGTTTAAACCCGAACAACTCTTTTTTTTACACAGAAATAATAAATATTTCTGATTAATTTAAAAGATTTTTTGTCTCTCTACATTTTAATCTCCATTGGAAAAACATCAACATGACAGTCCAAATTTTAATATATTGATTAAACTTAGTTGTACGCTCGGCCAATCACCTACAAGTCTGTTTCTCTCCGAGACAGTGTCTCTTTCATAGAGAGAGAAAAGAGAAGAGTTGTTTGGGAATTTATATGGTTATGTTAAAAGAGGAAGTCAGGAATGGGCTGAAGAGAGAGAAATTTTAAAAAGACAAACAGAGAAGCTTATTGTCTACGGCAAAGAAAAGAGTGGACTGGACTGCCCAAATGGCGAGCTAGGGTTTCGAAATTAGCATCGCTTCTTCTTCTTCAATGAGTTCCATTCTGCCATAGGTGAGTTCAACTGCTTACCCTAATACTCCTGAACAACCAAACCAACCAGCTTGTCTCTTCGATAATATATATATCTTCGTGAAAGCTGACTCTTCTTAATGTCACAGATCAAGAGCTCTCATAAGTAGTACAACTAGACGACGCAGTTTTTTTCTCGCGGACTTTCCGCTGTAAATATGTTGGACTATCAATGGGGAAACCCAGAGACAATTATGTTAACTGGAGATGAACCCACTCAAGAACCAAGCCAAACCCACTTCACCTCTCAACAATCCTTCACTGACAACAACTTCTTTCCTCAACCGCCTTCTAACAACACCTTCTACCACCATCAACATCCCCATAATGCTCCTTCACTCTTTGATCCACGCGCATATGGCGGCGCGTCCCCCTACGCTCCCTCACACCACCCCAGTATGCTTTCCATGGACCAGGTGTCTAGTGGAGGTGGAGGCGGTTACTTTGTTTTCCCCAAAAGTGAAGAAGTTTCTCGACCAATCGATTTTGCTTCGAGGATTGGGTTGAACTTGGGTGGAAGAACTTACTTCTCTTCAGCTGATGATGATTTTGTGAACCGGCTTTACCGTAGGTCCAGGCCAGGCGAACCCGGTCTTTCTAACTCGCCCAGGTGCCAAGCCCAGGGCTGTAATGCCGATCTGACCCAGGCTAAGCATTACCACCGTCGTCACAAGGTCTGCGAGTTCCACTCCAAGGCCTCCACCGTGATTGCTGCTGGGTTGACTCAGCGTTTCTGCCAACAATGTAGCAGGTTTTTTTTTTTTTCGTTTTGGCAAATTTACCCTCCCCATGCATTTTCATTTTCCGTATTACTTCTGTTTACTCATAATCCGGTGCAATAATCAGTCAATTACTGCCCAAGATTGATTTCTTTCTTGTAGTACATGTGGTGATCCCGAAGGCATTAACGTCCGTAAAAAAAATTCTGCCATTTCCGTTTTACGTCCCTACATGCATTCATAATATCTGTTTATCTGAAACTGCATTTTGGAAATTAAAATAGATTCCATCTTCTCTCGGAGTTCGATAATGGAAAACGCAGCTGTAGAAAGAGATTGGCAGATCACAATCGTAGAAGGCGGAAATCTCAGCAACAACAACAACAAATCCAGAAGGTCAAAAGCCACAGCTGCTTGAAACTGCAGCTTGCAATTCGTCTGAGAATCTTGCAAGTATATATATATAACCCCAAATTATAAACTTAATGATAATATTTCTTCTTCTGGATTCTGAAATTCTCTATTTAAACCTAAAATTTGTAAGCATTTATGCATTTTGTGTATAGGGTCCCCTCCAGATTCAGGAGTTCATTCGTCATCATCGGTCATAGTTGCTGTATCACCGCCACGAATGGCATTGGATTGTTTCAAGCAAAGACCTTGCCAAGCAAATGCAGTTTCTTCATCTTCAGCTTCACAAAGTTCACTTTTTTTCTCTACTGGATAATAAACGTCACTGATGAAAGGTCCAGGGAATTAGCTAGCTTATCAGTCAATAACATAGTTATGAACTGTCTGCTTTCTTCTTCTTCCTCTTCTTACCAGCAATATAAAGTACATTAATGACCTATGGAAGGACTGTCCTTTCTTTTTTATTTTTTCCCCGGAAAATATATAAATTGTCAATAGTTTCTGTCTTTATTTTTTACTGTTTGGAAATCACAGAAAGAAAAATTGAAAGGGAATTGGGATTTTTGGCCCCATCCAAGCAATAATGGCAGATTTTAAACCTATTTGGTATAATATCAGTAAAATTAATCGTTTAACTGAGTTTTTCTCCTGTATGGTATGATAGGTTCATACTTTTATTTTGAGGTTATCTCTTATTTGATATGATTGATTGAGTCCCGTTAAATCCAAAAGGTATTTGATGCAAAAGGATAATCCGACTAAGTTAAAAAAAGGTATTTTCCGGTAGAAGTAACTGTTTAGTTACAGGGATAGTTTGGACAGGCGCAGGTGTTTCTATTCATTTTTGGAATTGCATTATTAATTCATCTGCTGTCTGGTCCCGGGTCTTCGCTGCATTTGGAGTAAAAATAGATGAAAATATTGAGGTGGTAAAAAAATTGAACGAAGAGAAGATAAAGAAAGAAAGAGTGTAAGGATGGAGTCTGTCTCCCATATGGGGACTGTACGAGGCAAAGTAATTATTTATAGAATCAATTTGATGGCCCAAATAATCTTTCTGTATATCATTATCGCATCGTGGCGGACCTACCCCTCTTGTTCGTCGGAGAGTCAGTCAGCGACGGCACTCTATATCACCACAACAACGCATTCTTACACTATTTATTTAGGTCGTGTATTTATAATCTCATTTCTTCCCATTGCATTCGGCAATAGTTATAGAGTTGTCATCTACGTACATCTGATATAGGAGAAAGAGAGAAACAGGACAGTTGTTTCAATGGAATGGTAGTATTAAATGCTGAATCAGGGTGGGGTTATAGATGGCATTGAAATATAAATAGAAATTGAATATCACTTAGCCACTCTAACAAAGTACTTGTTCTATAACCTGTTGATGGAGAAAATTAATTCTTCAATAACAAGCTTAAAATGGTTCCGTTTAATACTCCGAAAACCTGCGTCTATTTTCACTAGAATTTGGTTGTAACCCTAAGCGTGTTTTCAAAATCTCTTTTGCAAAAAATATGTTTAAAACATAACATAATAATTTTATGATTGTTTGTAAGAAAGAGATAAGACGAAAATTAATTCACTTTATGATCATATAACTTTCAAGATGGAGAAGTTTTTATCCCTTTTTTGAGTGGAATCACAGTTAGTAACATGATTAGTTATTTTATATATATATATAAATAATCATTATATATACATATATATACATATATATATATATATATATATATATATATATATATATATATATATATATATTTATGAGTTTGATTAAGGAGAAATCTTGAAAATATAGCATTAGTTGAATTATCAAATCAATTTTACCTGTATTTGGACTAAGCAGGAAATAGCTGAGCTCTAGCTGCAACAAAAAAAAGGAAAAATGAAAAGCCAAATCAAACCAAATGTTACCCTCCCATGCAAACGTTAAAAAAAAAAAAAAAAAAAAAACAAATTGTCTATGTAGATGATGCTGATATCTTACATTTGTTCCTTTGTCACTTCAAAAGTCATATCTATGAGATCAACATAATTGGGAAACCTCCTTGCACCTTCCAGGAAATTGAGTTTGTGGGTCCTTGCTTGTTACTTCTCCTGTCCACTTTCTTCTTTTCAACTTCATTATCCACCCTTGCTTCTGGTAATAAGATGTGACCAAAACGTATATTTTCTAATTTTTGATATATAGTCAATTCTACTATCCAAAACCGATCCAAGTTTGAAATTAGTTTTTAAAATTTAGATTGAATTTATAATATTTATTATTTAGTTTTGAGCTTATTTAAAATTGATATATAATAATATTATATAAAAAACTTTTAACAAAATTAATAATATTGTTTATCAACAAGATAAATAATAATTTTATTGAACAAAAAAATAAACCAACCATGAATTAAGCTAACTAGAATCAATCTCTTCCTAATAATTCTTCACATTGAATCAACCCCTATAAATTCTCCTTGTAGGTTACTTCAATATCATCATCTGACTCCACCAATGCCTTATCGTCTTCATCATCTGATCATGAGTCAGTCAGATTGCAAGTCTAGGGTTTGTACCCTTGATCTGACTCTTGCGAGTTCTCATAATTTGAGACAAAAAAATATGTTTTAAAATTTTGAATTTGGATATTCAATCTTTTAATAATGGCAAACTGGTATTCCAACTGAAAATTCAATTTCCAATATTTTGGGTATCAGTTGACTTAATTCTAAACACATCTACCGGAGTTGCACCAAATTCCTGTGCCTTAGCCTTCTCATGCTCATAATCTCAGCCAAAAGCTGCATCATCCCTTCGTTTGAGTCATGGTTGATTCTCTTGACGCCAGAACAAGTACTACTACTACTACTACTGCTACTTGCAATATCAAGTGAGATTTACAGCATTAATTATTATTAATATGAGTAATATTATGTGTATCTATTTTTGGTACACAATTCATGTACACAGTGATGTGTCATCATGTAATTAGCTAATTTTAAAACATGTGTCATCACATGATAACACCTCATATATATACATAAATTGTGTACCAAAAATAGGTATACATAATTTTATTGTATTAATATATACTAAACATAGTTTATTAAAATCATTAAACTCGTATTTACCAACTAATTCATTAATATTAATGCGAAAATTTCGGGATAATAATTAAAATAGGCAAAATTTTTTCCGCTTATACTTTTTTAGGCAAACTCATAGTAGTTTTATTTTTATAAGTAAATTTTTTTATAATTCCAAAAATACCCTCTCAGCCCTGTATACGTAGGTGCTGGAAGGAAAACTTGAGTGCGTGCAGAGTGCGCGCGGTGCGTGCGTGAGTGCGTGCAGAGTGCGCGCGGTGCGTGCGTGGTGCGTGCGGTGCGTGAGCAGTGCGCGCACCCTAATTAATATATATAAACAAAGTGTGAGGGTGCGCGCACTAGGGCTGGATTCGAACCGAGCCGAGCTTGACTCGCAGCCAGCTCGGGCTCGGCTCGCTTTATTTAGTGGCGGCTCGAGTTCGGCTCGGTTCGAGTTCGACTAGTTTTTGGCTCGACTCGTTTTTCATATCAAAACGACATCGTTTTGTGTATATATGTGGATCAAAACAACGTCGTTTTGTATAAAAAAATTTTAAAAAAATCTGCCCTGCCAAGCCGAGCTAGCTCGAGCTCGATCAAGCCGAGCTAGCTCGAGCTCGATCAAGCCGAGCCCGATCTCGAGCTGGCTCGGCTCGAATCCAGCCCTAGCTCGCACCCTTTCTTTTATATATATATATTGGTGGTTTCGTTTTGCGGTTTATGACCATGTTCCGGTATGCACAATGGAAAAATTCAAAATACAATAAAATTGTGTACTTATTTTGAATAAATAATTATAAACACATTTATATATATCATCATTTAATTAAATAATTTTTAATTAAAAATAAAATAATATTTAATTATATAATAATATATAACTATATATTTAAAATAAAAATACATAATGTTATTCTTAAATTAAAAATAATGATAAAATTTTTTTTATGGATTGGTTCACAAAAACCCACAGGCACAGTCGGTCTTGTTCAGAACCACGCCCTGGGTGTTAAGGATTTGATGGACCGTAATTATTTTTTATTTTAGTATCACTAGTCTAACCCAAACCCTGTAACCGACCGGCTAAATGTTGGGTCCGAATATGGCATCATTGCTTATTGAAGTGAAACAAAATATTAAATTGGCTAAAAGAGTTGTTCCCCTCAAAGATACAGTGAAAATTAAGGTTTTATCCTCCAATTTTTTAAATTTTAAACACTTATTTATAAGCAATCTTTGTTAAAATTTTTAATTACAAGGTAATTATCATTTTAATAATAATATTTAAAAAATATGTAATAATATTAATTTTTTTTTAGGTTTTAAAAACTAATCTTTTTTACTCATATTTAAAATTTTTTAACTTTAAAAAATCATATTTTACCCCCCAAATTTAGGGTTTTTATCTTTTTTTAATTTCAATCGGTCTCATAACTTTTAAAAACTATAGTTTCACCCTCTTGTTAAACTATCCACCGTCAATGTCGACAACAAGAAATACCATACAATGAAGAGTTTCTATCTCTTCATCACACCAAAGATGCCTCTACAATGAAATGATGGAGATCTCTTCGTCACAAAGACATCTCCTATCAATGTTGGATAGCTTGGGCAATGTAAGACGGACGTTGGCTTAACTCAGACAAAAGAGGATGTTGGAGATGGATGGAGAGGATGCTAGAAAAATATCATAAACTGAAGCTCAAGAAGAGAGTAAAACTATAGTTAATAATTAATTATTAAAATTTAAGAGAAATATATAATAAAAATTATATATTTTAAATATTATTATTAAAATGATAATTTTATTTTTAATTTTAATTTAAAATTTTATTTATATATAAATATTTAATTTTTTAAAATTAAACCAGTAAGAGTTTGGATTTCTACTACTCCTTAGGTGGGAATAAGTCTCCTGGCCTATTAAATTTGTAAGGAAAGTTCAGAATGCAGGGTCCACTTAAATTGAATGCTAATGGACCTTACAAAGATGATAATTAATAGAACAGATAGTTGGCGAGGATGGGTGTCGGCCAAGGAATTTGAAAATTGAGAAAGCCTAAAATAGACCAAGGTATAAATATAAAGGTGCATTTGCCTCATTAACCACATGCTGTACTACATTAGTTTAAAAAAAGGGCAAATATTTTTTAATTTAATTAAATTAATAACTTTTGTGAGAGAAATGCATTTTATGAATGGGTCCACTAATTTTTATTGCAACTACTAACTCAACAGTGGTCGTTTTGATTAATGTTGATGTCGGAAAAAATAAAAAAGTAGATTCCAGTTAAATTAAATAAAAACATAAATTAATTTAAGTTCAATTTAAATTGATAATAGGTTTGTCTGAAAAGATGCTAAAAAAAAAGGAAAAATATCAAAGATGAAAATAATGAATTTGTTAGTATCCTCTTAAATAATCTTACAGTTTCATCACTTTTGGGTCATTTATTTCATTATTATTGTAATTTTAGTTTTATTCTCGGTTTTTCTTTTAATATTTTTACCATTTTTCTCTTTCTTATTTTTAACATTTATAAAATCAATAAAATATTTAATTAAATTTACCTTGACATTAATAAAAACTCTTTATGAATTTTGAGATAGATAGAAAATTGATAATGAGAAGTAAATTATTAGATAAATGAACTAGAGAGGGACAACCCTAAGATGGGAGCTCTCCTTCGACCAAATATAGATGCATTTGCTCGTAGAAAAGGGAACCAACCCCTAGTGCGTATTGGTGCTTATCGAGTATAGAATATATTTGCTTCTTTTTTTTCTACAAACCGAACTGTTCCATTTTTACTAAATACTAAAAGAATAGAACAAATATTAATACCTTTTCCGAGCTAATCAGCTGAAAAAAAAAGGGCGGTCCATAGCATAGTTTTTTTCAATGCAATAATGAAATAAAGTTACATAATATCTATTTTTTGGTGATAAAGGGGTATTCCCGTGGGTTTGCCTTGCTATTGTGTTCATACCATCACATTGAATGATCTCGATCGTTTGCTTTTTGTCCATATAATGCATGCAACTCTGGTTGCCGGTTGGGCCGTTCCAATGACTCTATATGAATTAGCAGTTTTTGACCCCTTGGACCCCATTCCTGTGTACAATTGTATGCTTGACTTGAAAATTAATTTTTGGATTATTTCTCACGTTACATGAAAAAGTTAACACTGTTTTCATTTAAGAATTATTAAAAACAATTTAATGCTGAACCTAACCATAGAGTCTACATCACGGTTAATTACTTTAAACTTCCAATATAATTTTATGTGTCACTTGTGGGGGAGCAAGTATTCCTACTAGCTTATAGCCACAAGCCTTAGCTGAAGATTGTGGGTAAAGTAGGAATCAAATTGAACTTAATTTGAGTTAAATAGATATTAGTGTGAACTAAGTTCAAATTGATAAAAAATCAAAGTGAGCTGGGTTTAAACTGAAGAGGGATCAAGTTGAATTCAAATTGACTATTCTAGATTAAAGTTGAGATTGAATTTACTTTTGTTCAGGTATCTCTAATTGTTAAGAGTTGCTAGTTTGGTGTTTGAAGTGTAATTACAACATATAAGCTATAAGATTAATGCATGCTCGAAGGAGTAGGAACTGCAATTACGTCTGCAAAAATTGGTAGCCCGGTTCGACCTGCTGCCGATCACTTGTTATTTTCTAGTGCAGATTCTGCACAAAAAGATCAGAAAATAACAAATGCTGCATGCCACTTGAATTACCCTCAGAAAAAGGTAAACATTAGAAGATCTCTGAGCTTAGGATGGCGATAACTGGAAGGGAAGCTTGCTTTTGTTTTCAAAGTTGATAATGGTCTTGTAACATTGTCGATTTGATTTATAATTGCGTTTAAGTTGGGACGTCTGAAACTTTCACTGCATGTTTTGGGTCAAGCCCATGCATGTGCCTTCATAATTTCTTTATGTCTCGTTTCATTCGATGTGATAGTTAAAACTTATTGACCCATTGTTAGTTGTTTAAATCTTGGATTAATTTTGAGTTAGATGGAACTCAAATGTTTGAACTCGGGATGGGGGGCCTAAGGTCGTTCCGGCCCTGGGCCAATAGTTATTTCTTAATCTCATTCTGAAGCAAGGCAGGCTGCCGTTATTTGATTAGACTTGCCTTTTCGAGCACTCCATCATGAAATCTCTAGCCATGCACATGGCTTATACGGAACTTGTATTACTGATACTGTTAACTTTACAGATAAAAACAATTCTACATATTTGATTGTACGAAGAAAATAATTGTTCTCATCAATTAGATATCAATTATAATTTTACATTTTTACTGTAATTTTTTTTGTTGATAAACTTAAGTTTTGAATTAAAAAATATAATTGATGTATTATTATATAATTAAAAAATTTTAATTTATAATAAAATAATACCTAATTATCTAATAATATATACATTTATATATTTAAAATAGAATTTCATAATATTATTTTGAAATTAAAAAAAAAAACCCACCTTTTATTTCATTGGAACCAACTTCTGCACCCGGTAGGCCTCCAAGATATCGCCATGGATACAAACAATAAAAAAACCATGGGAAAAAACTGTTTTCTGGGGCCCCGATATTGACCCTGAGAGGGACCATTCTCTCTGACTCTCTGCGTGTAAAACACTGTCTCTCTTGTCTGTTTCTCTCTTTTCTCTGTACAAGACTACAAATCCATTTCATATTGCCCAGTTATAAAGTCACCATACTGTACACATCGTCATCCAACCTGCTGATTTTCTCCGTCTGGAACAAGTTGCAGATCCCGTTCAACGAACCTTCAAGAAAATAATAAATGATAATGATTGTGATAATCTTTATCATCATTGGGCAGACACTGAAGAGATTACACTGGCTAAGAGTTGACATTGTTCAAGTTAATTGTATCCACGTGTTGAGAGAAGACAACGCCCTTGTGCACATGTAACCTGTGATTCACGTTCAACAGTTAACAAAGCTAAAACTTGAGCAAACTGGTTGAGTTCCTCATCCATGGAAACTTCAGGTGTTATTGACGAAATCAGTAAGGAATAATTTAACCAAGAAGATGATATGAACTTGAAGTAAGAGGGCAATATCTACGATCTTCTTCAAGCTAATATATAAGTCTCTTTCAAACGGATTCTCCATTGATGTTGATTTCACCCCATTATGGAGGATATAAACATGCAGAAATTAAAAGCCATTCAACCATTATTTCTTAGTAGAAGTCATTCAATTCTGTGTTAGAAAATTTCTTAAGTATGACTAACATAAATTAGATTTTAATTTGTTAAACAAGTAAATGAATAGTCTAATTAAAATACATAGATGAGCTTAATGTGATTTTTCTAGCAATACATTCGATGAATTTATTAAACCTTTTTAATGGTAGTCTCTAATAATCCACTATATATTAACTAGATTAATAAGAGTGTCTAATAATATATTATATATTAGTTAGATCTTCTTTCCAAAATTAAAAGCAATATTATAAAATACAATTAGTTTTATCATTAAAAATCGTCATTGATAAATGTTTAAAAAGATGAAAATCGGTCACCATAGATGAATTTTGGGAACTCTATAGATTCAAAATGTATGATACATAAGGTTTTCCTATAAACCTAAATTTATTTAATTCGATATTCTATAGTTTGTGTCATGATCCTACCGAATTATAACTTTGCTCTAATTGAGATATGTATACAATGTCCTGAAGTTGATACATGTTGATTTATGTGGGCTTGTGAAAACTACATCACTTGGCGGGAGTAAGCATTTTTTGTTTTTTATTGATAATTGTAGTCGAGTGAGTTGGGTGTACTTCTGACCAGCAAGTCAAAAACGTTTGAGAATTTCAGAAAATTTAAGGCCTTTATTGAAAAGCAAAGTGGTGCTTGTACAAAGACATTTTGCATAGACCGTGGTAGAGAATATTTATCTAATGAATTTGGTCTTTTTATAAAGAAAATGGCATTCACAGGGAGTTGACTACACTTTACACCTCATAGCAAAACGGTGTAGCCAAACAAAAGAATCACACGGTCATGGAAATGGCTAGAAGTTTGCTACAAGTTAGAGGACTACCAAATCTTTTTTTGGCTGAAGCAATAACAACATCAATTTACCTGTTGAATCTTTCTCCAACAAAGACCGTCTTGAATCAAACACCATATGAAGCTTGGAAAGGTACAAAGCCGTTAGTAAGTCACTTAAACTGAAAGCTTGGTAAACTCTCAAGTTTGTTATAAACTTGAGGAGAAATCTGAAAAATGTATTTTTGTTGGATATTATACTCAATCCAAAGCATATTCATTATATAACCCTTTTAGTGGCAAAATTATTATAAGCAAAGATGTAGTCTTTGATGAAAATGCACGTTGGGATTAAAATAGCAATATTGAAGCAATTTAGGGGTAGAATAATGAAGCAACTCAAAGGTAGGTTCCATTCGAAAGTAAGATGTCACCAACTAATGATGTTGAACCCACTCTTATGAATTCTTCGGCTTCATTCTCTTTATCTCCAACTTCAAGAAACAACTTATTTTCATCAAAAGAATCCTCTGATGAAACTTCACCAAGAAAGTTCAGATCCTTGAAGGAGATTTATGAGACTTGTCAATTTGCTCTTTCTATCTCAGATCCTACAACCTTTGAAGGGGCAACAACAAAAGAAGAATGGTAAAATGCAATGAAAAAAGAATTAATGACAATTCAAAAGAATGAAACATGAGAGATGGTTAACTTACCTAAAGGCAAGAATGCAATTGGCCTTAAATAGGTATTCAAAACTAAATACCACGTCGATGGAACCATCCAAAAGCATAAGGCTTGGCTCATGACTAAAGGATATTGGAAGCAATAAGATATTGATTTCAAAGAAACTTTCTCTCCAATTGCTTGATTTGAAACAGTAAGAATTGTTTTAGCTTTGGCTACACAATTACATTGGTGTGTTTATCAGTTTAATATCAAGTTTGCATTTTTAAATTAACACTTAGAAAAAGATGTTTATGTCAATTAACCTAAAGGGTTTGAGGTTAAAGGCAAAGAGATGAACGTGTACAAATTAAGAAAGACACTTTGCAAGCCAAAGCAAGCTTCGCAGGCATGGCATAACAAGATTAATGGTTAATTTGTTCAAAATGGTTTTAGAAGAAGTGAAAATAAGTCTACCCTTTATGTAAAGAAGGAAGATCGAGATAATTTTATCATTGTTTGTCTTTATGTTGATAATATTATACATATGGGTTCTTTTGATTTTCTTGTAATTGAATTCAAGTATGCAATAATAAAGAAATTTGAGATATCATATATGAGTTTATTGCATTATTTTCTTGAGCTTGAGGTGAAGCAAGTAGCTGATGGAACTTTTATCTCACAAGGAAATATGCAATGGATCTTCTCAAGAGATTTGGTTTGAATAGTTGCAAACTAGCTGCTACACATATGAATATAAATGAGAAGTTTCAACCTAAAGATGGTACAAATGCAACCAATGCAAAAAAATTTAGAAGTTTAGTAGAAGGTTTAATTTATTTAACTAATACTAGATCAAATATTACATTTTCTATTGGCATAATGTCCAGGTTTATGTAAATTCCCACACAACATCACTATGAAGCAACAAAAGGGGTCCTACGATATATTGCTGGAATTACAAATTATAGGATTTGGAATACATAGGTTACTAATTTCAGTTTGTGTGGTTTCATGGATAGTGATTGGACAAGTTTGTTGGATGATAGAAAGAGTACTTCAACAAGTGTCTTCAGCCTTAGACCAGGTGCAATCACATGGAGTTCAAAGAAACAAGCTACATCAGCATTGTCTTTGTCAGAAGCGGAGTATGTTGCAACAGTTTTAATAGCTTGTCAAGCAGCTTGGCTTAGAAGAATTCTTGTAGATCTTCATCAATAGCAAAAGTTGTAACTGATATTTTTTGTAACAACAAGGCAACTATTGTGATGACAAAAAATCCAGCTTCCATAAAAGAACAAAGCACATAGATATACGTTTTCACTTCATTCGAGATTTGGTTGCAAAAAAATGAGATTTTGTTAAAACACTGTAGCACACATGAACAAATGGCAAACATACTCACAAAGTTACTTTCAAAGGAAAAGTTTTTGTACTTCAGATCACGCCTTGGTGATTGTAATTTTGAATCAAGAGGAAGTGTTGAAGAGTGATCCAAAATTACCTATCCATGTTTAGGAATTTGTTTATCATATACTAGTGGTTTGTTATGTGACTGAGTGTGGTTCATATTATATGCTTTCGGTTATTTACGTGTCTATTTTTCTTCTATATAGTTGAGTCTAAGTAGTTCTCTATAAGCCTATTTAGAGGCACTCTTTGAAGTCAATAAACATAAGAAAAATTACTTCAAGAAAATTATTCTACCTTTGCAACTCTGTCCTATTCTGTTCTTTTTACTTTCACAACATTTTTTTTTTTTCTGGTCCCTTTCCCAACAATTATGCGTTTATTTATAGCGAGTTTCCTTGGTCTTTAAATTAGGTTCACATGGAGATCAAACAATAAGATCAGATTAAAGATCAGTAGAAAACGAAAGAAGGTGAAGTATTTATGGAGACTTCATTAGGAGAGAGAGATAGAAAAAAAAAAAAAAAAAGCAGAAGGAACGAAAGGAAAGATCTGGTTATAGATAGAGGTGGTGGTGGCTTCATTGTCAATTCAAAAGTTGCAGTAAGAAAGGGTTTTTGTTGGTTTCCAATAAATGGCCAAAATAGAAAAAGTAGATCAGAGCTTATCAGTTTGTGTACTTTGAAGATTTTTCATCACAACACTACGCGAGTCGGCACAGTACAAAAACATGAGAGAAATGAAATATCGATGTTAGATGAAGATGAATTGCCCTTAGCTTGGCCTTGGCCCAGCTTTTTAAGTTTTTTCTTCGTCAAAACAATAATAGAGGGCCTAGCAATTTAAAGACCTTCAATGAATCTGTAAAAGTTATCAGCTTTAGATTAAATACTATGAATTCTTCTGCAAAAAGTCATCCAATTAAGTGCATTCAATTCTTCTTAAGAGACTCAACATACCAAATTGGTGGAACTCCTCCCGAGAACCCTGTTGTGACTGTGACACAAACAAACCCTACTGCAACTACAAGCTGTCCTTTCCCTCGAAGACTACTTCTAAATGGGTCTATCATACAAATAATATGCATGAAATTATAGCCTTTAAACTTAAAGTGCAGTATGCATAATTTTTTTCAATTTTTTCAAGCCATTCTCGTGCGCGAAACCTAGCTAAATCATGTGTCATGCATCACCTTTTTGCGCTTTTGAAATATAGAAACTGCTTGCTTCATGTAAACCAAAGTAGAATCATCAAGAGAATTGAGGAGCGATAATCCAAAACGTTGTGCTATGCTAGCAAGCACTCGAAAGATTGATAAAAGTTACATTATTTTATTCACAACTTGCCAAAAACCACAACACAAACTAACAAAAACGCTTAACATGAAAGCAAATTATACTATGAACACGAAACTGTTGTCATTTTAACACATGACATCCTTGAGAAGCTTGTACCTGCGCGTTGTAGACCGTGGAGAAGGCGTACCACTCGGATTCTTTCCCTTGTCGGCGCTCGCTTCACGATCTTGTTGCTTGATTTTCTCACCCGAATATTCGGATCGGCTTGAGATGCCCGTTGCATATACGCTGGAAGATTTCTTGGAAGAGCTGCCATGCCTTGAGCATCTTTGTTCAGTGTGGCACCAATCACACATCTCTATTGATTCAGCATATTCGCTGGAGTAGTTACTGCAATACCTGAATCATCAAGGAAAAAATTTTAATTACCATATTATAGTTTCATGAAACAATGCAAGTGAGCAGAAATAAGATTATAAAATCGTTGAGAGATGTGATCATAATAATGATATAAATAAAAACAGGTGTATGTATGTATGTAAATATGTATGCATATGATGTTTTTTTTCTGAAATTTTATGTGAATAAATGATGATGGTAAAATCCATACGAATGTTGAAAGCGATTGCGGCATTTGTTACAACGAAAGAGCTTGTCAGGGAAACCAACGTCGCCGCACATGCAACAAACAGTTTGAACATCCACCATTGTCGAAGAGCTTGAAAGTGCTAAAACTGGAGACAAAATGAAGAAGAAGGGGAACCCGACAAGAGAGATAACTGCGACAGGGACTGAGACTGAGTCTTTTAGACACACACACATATATAGGGATAAGAACATGGCACCTTTTTTTTTTTTTAACTGAATCATAGGTGATTAATTTGGTATATATAATTGGAAATACAATTTGAACTTTAATTTTTTTAATAGAAAATATAAAATTACATAAAATTCGAATTTATTTCGTTTTAAATTTAATTTAGTTTGAAAAAGTTTAAACTTAAAATTGACAAACCATCCTTAAACCAATTTAAATTTATTTTTATTTGAAAAGAATTAAGTTTGAATTTAGTTATGATATTAAATGAAACTCAAAATAAACTTGATTCAATATAATAATTAAAAAAAATCAATCAAAATAATATTATTTTACTTGATTCAAATTAAATTTATTTTAAACTTACAAATTTAATGAATCAAACCTTATCTAAACTTGAGTTAGACAATATAAATATTTTAAACTCAAATTTAAATTCAATAATATAAAAATTTACACTCAAACTTAAACTTCGCCATACCAGAATTAGTTCAAACCAAATTTACTCTGTTCGAATCTGCCCCTGCTTCTCAGTCCTGGCCTGGTCAGTCGGTGTACAATTCCCATACGTATGAACGGGTAGACTACAGGTAGTCGTTTTCAGTTCGGAGAGCGAGAGATGTGAAGCTTAAAATTTAAATGGAAAAATGACAGTTGTATCCTGGGCTCAGCTTGCTTTATTATATTTCCTTTTTTTCGTCTTTATCTGCATCCTCCAATCGCCATTTTTAATTGACATGTTAATAAACATATCCCAATCTCTACAATGACGCGTGACCTTCACTTCCTACTTAATCTAATGGAATTATGCCTCAGGAGTCAGGACAAAAGTGCAGAATGCCAAATCCTTTTATTTGAGGAAAACTTTTGACAGCTTTGATACAAAATAAAAAACAAATTTTATTTATTGGGCATATGTCTGTCCTGCCTTAAATTTGATTTGTTTGAAATTTAAACTCCAATAACTCAAATTTACTATAATTCTAGAAATGAATAGGATTAAATGTGCCGAAAACCCCAATAATTTAAATCGAGTTTATCACTATTTATTTTATTGATGACTTTTTAAAGATATCTTTGTTAAGGTTAAATTTAGGCCAAACGACTATTTCCCACTCAAGGTTTGATGTTTTCTCAAATATCTCTCCTTTAACTATAGAAACACCAAACACCCACCCATGACCGGTTAGATTTAATAGAACCCTAACGCCTAAAAATTTTATCTCTTTTTGCCCTCCTAAACTTTAAAAACTAAAATTTTCCCTCAGCTTAAGTTTTAAAAAATCGCAATTTCACCCTAGGGTTTGGTTTTGAAATCTCCGACGACCTCTCCGACTCCGTTGCCGACGACTTCTCCCTCCCGAAGCACCATCTCCTTCCGACGATCTCTTTCCTCCCATTTGGAGGTCCGATTGATGTTAGAGACTCCTTGGGTCTTCGTCTCGGAAGACGAAGAACTTCGTCTTCCCCGACGAAATTCTTCGTCTCCCCCGACGAAATTCTTCGTCTCCCAAGACGTCTTTGACGCCGATCAGATCCCAAATAGGAGGAAAGAGATTACCGGAAGGAGAGGTTGTTTCGGGAGGGAGAGGTCGTCGTCAACGGAGCCGGAGATTTCAAAACCAAACCCTAGGGTGAAACTGCGATTTTTTAAAACTTAGGCTGGGGGAAAATTTTAGTTTTTAAAGTTTAGGGGGGCAAAATTATATTATATTTTAGTTTATTTTTAATATTATAGCAAAAATGATGATTTTACCCTTACCACTGTTAAGGTTTTGTTAAATCTAACTGGTCATGGGTGGGTATTTAGTGTTTTCATAGTTAAAGGGTGAAAACTTGAGAAAACATCAAACCTTGGGTGAAAAATAGTCGTTTGGCCTTAAATTTAATTCAAACTTAATTTAAATTAGTTATAATAGATTCAAATTAAATTTAAATTAACCTATATCCAGACTCAACTAAATCCGAATTTAACCTTTCATACCACAATCCACCACCATTTTGTGATTTATCATACCCAACATCTAAATTGACCCAAGGCAAACGTTTTATTCATGTACAATTGGGCCCATGACCCGCAGTACATGTGAATCATTCACAGTTAGTGCCCCTCAATGGATTCGGCTCACTTAAAGCTGGGGTCCGGCCTAGATTTTCCTTTCAATTTTGCACTGGAACACTCTACCAGCAATTCCCAGAGAGTTATAGTGAAAACTCATACGTAATTAGATTATGAAATTTCACTAGTTAAGAAATAAAAATTAAAAAGAAAATCATATGTTCATGGTAAGGCTGGCAGGTAGCTGACTCTAAGGCCGGTTAGGCAGAGGTGTACATTTTTCTTTTTTGGGGTGCTATTTGTATTGAAAAGAAAGTGGTGTGTATTGGATTTATATCAGTTTGAGAAATCTGGTTTTAGCGTTACGAATACACTGCACATCAGAACCACGTGCTTCATGTGCTTGGAAATGCAGGCACTGCCAACCGGAAAGCTTCTACAAAAAGCTGCCAAATTCAGTGGAAACCAACCCACCGACAACTACCATTTATATTTGCCCATTTATACCAAGCGAATGGTTTTCTTAAAATCATGCCCCGTAGATGCCCACACCTGCTGCTAGGCCTTGAATCTTAATTGTTCAACTCTAATGGAGGCTTGTTTAAACTGATCAAAGATATTATCAAAAGTCATTGACAAAATAATAATATCATTGATGGGATAAATACAAAATAAATAGTATCATCAAAAGAAGATTAAAGTCAAACTTAAGTTGAACTATTAAAATAAAATTTTAACTTAGATTTGACTCGATTTGAGTCTAACCTTGCCTATTACTCTTATACACTATAGCAATTTCTTTTTCTTGCGAGTTAAAGACGGAATTAAGGTAGAGACGAAAATACATTGAAAGCCCAAAACTATTTGGAAGCCAATACCTTATTATAATCATATATCATTTGTCATTCGTGAGGTGGATTCGAATTAAGTCAAGTCTGAAAAAAGGTCAATTCGAGCATATAAACAATAATGTCAGAGAAGAAGAAGTTAGTCAAAGAATAAAAGAATCATCAAAGAAGAAAAAAATTATCTTAAAAAAACAAAAAAATAGGCATCAATCTCGAATTGAGCTCAAGCTAAAAAGCATTGTGTGGAGAACATGAGATGTAGATCAAAAGTATAATGAGATGATAAATACTTTGATGAAGAAAATGACATGTTGGACCTGAGTTACTCATTTCAGGCCTACCAAATGTAACATTAACAATAGGGTGGATTTGATTCAAGTTGTTTGAGCTCGGATTGATGTTTAGCTCAAACCCTCTCATCGCATCAACAATGCCACACCAAAAAACCGACTCACTGGAAAATCTTTCTTCTTCCCAATGATTTACTTCAAGTTCCAAGGAGTTTTTAAAGTTTAATTTCAGGAGCTATGGCACCTTCTCTCAGTTCCTGGTATCTAGAGAACAAAATATGGGTGCAAGAAGTATAAATAACATATTTGTGGTTACATTAGAATTTGTAAGATGATCAAAATAAAATTTTGCTACAGGAGACTGATAAGATACAATTTATCACCACCTCACTCTTTCCATTTGTATGGAGCACGATTGACAACTAAATAATCTCCACGAATATCCTTCGCAATTCGAATGTCATCATCTACGTAAACAGATTCAAACCTGCAAAGGTGGAGAATTTTAAATTTTATCACAATTTATTCAAGAAAAAAAATCTAACAATCAGAGACAACGAGGAAGATAGGTATCAAGAATAAAATAACTAGCAACTGCTGTTGGTGACTTCAGTAGAAAATTTATTCTGAAATGGACTCTCATCATTTTGCCTTTGGATCATAGAATTCACAGAGTATCTATAAAGAGTTTCAAGTTGTATATTATTGCTAACTTGAATGATAAAGTTAAAAGCCAAAAAAAAGAAATGGAGTGGAGTATAAACTTGATGAAATTAAGATCAAAGTCAGATAGTATAACGAGAATCAAAAAAATTTAAGATGAGGTGGCAATCAGTTGAGGACAAAGTGAATGAAGTTAATATCTGAGTATTTCGATAACTTAAAAAGTTACTTTGGTCGCAAGGACTTCTGATTTTATAAATAATATCAAATATGCCAAGGACATGAGCTGGTAAGCAAAGTGCAATGTACAAACAAGCACATTAGTTACTCTTCAACCTTTCCTCCATGTTCATAGAGTTATATCCAAGGATCATCTAGAACTTAAAAACCTTGATGATACCTATAAACTAGCAGGATATCATATACCAATTAGGTGGTGCCAATGAACTTGGAACCAGCTCTCTTGGTTGGAATCAAGTGCTTTAAACACTCATCCTAGCCCCAGGGTTTCATGTGAACCTGTTGATTCAGCAATGCCTTATGACAGTTAAAAGATGGAACAACCCTATGCAACATTTGAGATATATGTTAATAATATATTCATGTAGCTAACCCAGTAGTAAAAATCGGAGCATACCAAAAAGTTGAACCGCATGAGGAAAAAGATAAACTTAATAAGGGGTTGACGAAGAAACAGGAAGAATTATTATTGCTATCAGAAAAAGGATCAAGTACTTATTCCCTACTTAACTGGAGATTGTGAATATCAAGATGGAGGCCTAATTGGAAGAATAGGACTAGCTAAATGAAGACGTACTAGTGATCTCATCTAGTATTTCCTCAAATATATAGCTACATGGGAACATAAAAAGGAAATGCACAAGGACAGTATAAATAATGTAACACAAAATCTAGCTGGTGCAATAAAAGATGGACTCACATTCAACACCCGTAACTGTGAAGTAGAGCAAAAGGTGAAGTCACCATATAAATCTACTCTGTCCAAGCATAAGGAGCGCAGTTCACAACTAAATAATCTCCCCTGATATCCTTCACTACTCGAATTTCATCATCAAGGTACACAGATTCAAACCTATAAGATGACAACACCCCTTAATACTACAGCAATAATTAATAATATTTATAAAAAAAACCAACATATTCGCCTCATTCAAACTCCAATGCAATCACATGGCAACAGTATTGTTTAAAAGTATTACCACGTCTTAATCAACAATGACAAACCAAAATTTGCAGGAATTGTATTAAGCTCACAATATCAATTACTCACCAGCCTTCCCCAAATGGTGGCAACGGAATTTCCCAACTTTTTCCCCGCAAAACTGCGCTGGTAAATCTAACAAAAGACCTTAGCGATTAGAGCTCAAAGCGACAATTTACACCTGAAGTTTAATCCATAATACAATAAATCCTGGTGTTCCATTTTGTAAAATAAGCTCCTGAACCTAAACATCCAACTAATAAATTACCTGAAATTCACTCTCTGGGGAGAAGCAATTTCAATATCCGACCTTACAAAGAAAACCCCATCTGGTGGAAAAGTAATTACATTGTTCAGAACCCCCTTTTCCACATCAATTACCTGCAAAACGTCACCGGCTTGAGTTCCAAACAAATAGGCTTTCTCGATGATGAATAGTTGTTCTTTCTCAGTGGTCCAGAGCAACCGCCACGTGGCAGAGAGGGAGCCATCGGTGGTGACCATATCTCTTCCAATAACAGCCATGGAATCGATAGCTTTGATGATTGCGGAAAGCTTGGTGGGATCTTTTTGCGTTTTAAGGCCTCGTTCTTGATCGGAGATAAGATTGAGCAGTTCCCGTTTAGCAAATTGTGATTTGGCCGTTATAGACGAGCAGGTGATTTTTGAAGCGCGAAAGTGTTGTCGTTTTGAAAAGTCAGAGTTAGGGTTTGAATTTGCAGGCTTCAAAGAAATTGGGAGGAGGAGAAAACATGTACAGGAACCCATTATTGCCGACTGTTTACTGTAATTTGCAGATAATTGAAATTGTGAAGGGAATTTGGCGGCTGAGGTTGCGTGCAAATCACGTGCTAATTTCTTTTCCATTTAAATTTATAGAGTAAATGACATGTTTCCCATCGAGGTTTGACCGAAACCATTGACCACCTTTTGATTGCATTAAGCACTTTTTTCCCACCCAAAATCAAATTTTGTTAATGATAAACATTCTAACAATATATTAAAAAATTAAATTGTCCAATTATTCTTAGCAAGTTCATTTATAAAACTACCATATTACCTAAAATTAAAACAACTTAAAAAAGTCATTTAAATATAAAATTTATATTACAACATTGATTTTCTCCTTTTATTTCACTCTCATGTTATTTATTTTTGGAGTCCATCAAACCTTAGCTACCAATATCATTTCTAATGACTTTTCTTTGACACTGAATCTACTTTCACACCCACTTTCAGTGTCGATCTCATTATTTTTTACTTATTTATGCATCGATATCATCATTTTTAACTAATTTTATGATAATAAAACATTTAGTGCACATTCTACATGTTGATCTCCCTTTCCATAGCTCCATTTGGCATTGATTGTGATTTTTGGTAGCTAATCCGACCAATATCTCTCTTTCTTACTTCATTTGACATCAACTCTATCATCAGTTACTCCTTATTTATGCTCAAATAGAGATTTAACTACTCTTACAATTTTAATGCATGACATGATTTGATCTTTTTCAAATTTTTATCATACCTTACCCCTTGTAACATGATCTTATTATTCTCGACAATCTTTATATTGTGATGAGATTGTTTATGATAAAATTCTAATTATATGATAACTAGAGTTTTATGGATTAAATTATAAATTTTTAAACTCATAAAAAAGTTAAATTATCGTATTTAAAATGCTAAGATGAAAAAATATATAAGATTTTTTTTTCAAAATCTTTGACGGTGAAATTACTATTATATTTTCCAACGTTTGTTAATTTTTCTTTAAATAGAGCTGGATTTTGGGTAAAAATAAGTGATTTACGTCTTTAGGGTGGGAAAGTGTTCATTGGCCAAACCTTTGAGTGAGAAACGGGATGTACACAAATTTAAAGCTACAGTTAAATCCATTAATTTATTCATATGGAACCCTTCCCGTCCCGTATCAAATTGAACTCTTAAAAGCCCCGGAGCCGCTTGAACAGGCAAGCTTCTCTTTGAAGATGCTTTGAACAATCCAGTTCCAGCTACATTTTGGAATTTCTGATTTTCTGTTTCACTGCAGAAGATAATAACTCCTAGACTCCACTTACAGATTCTAGTCTAAGGTTTGCTGTCTCGTAAAATAGAAATGGCGATTTCTTCACAAACGCCTGATATTTTAGGCGAACGCCAATCCGGCCAAGAAGTTCGTACCCAAAACGGTAAATCTTTTTTCCTTTTTTTATTTTGTAAAATTTGCGCGCTTAACTGTTCATTTCGCTTGATTTTCTTTTTAAACTGAAGATTGCTTATTTAATTTTTCGGTGTGAGTGCAGTGGTGGCATGTCAGGCAGTTGCCAACATTGTTAAATCCTCGCTTGGACCTGTCGGACTCGACAAGGTATTGTTACTAAGACAATGCTTTGTGTTCTTTCTTTTCTATTCACTGTTTGGTTACAATGCTGAAATCTTTAAAGTTGGCTGATTATTTTATATGAGACTATCCGGGGTCCTACTTGCAATCCAAATAGTTTGGTATAGGTATATGTATTTAAGTTGTTTTCAGACTGCTGTAAATATCCTATCAATAATTGTAATATAGTCTTGTATTGAACTTGGCCTTTGCTTGTGTGATAAGATTTTATCTTGCTCTTTGTTTTTGTGTGTGTGTGTTATTTAATTGCAGGTGCTTGTTGATGATATTGGTGACGTAACCATAACTAATGATGGTGCTACAATTCTCAAGATGTTAGAAGTTGAGCACCCGGCTGCCAAGGTACATAGTCATATTTTATTCTTGTTATGTCTTTGTTGTTGTGTGTGCTTGTCTCTATAGGTTAGCTCTTTTGCAACTCCTACATGTTTGAATTTTCTTTTCTGTGCTGGTAGGTACTTGTGGAGTTGGCTGAGCTTCAGGACAGAGAAGTTGGAGATGGAACGACATCAGTGGTTATTGTGGCTGCTGAGTTACTGAAGGTAACATGTGCCCTTTACCAGATACATGTCTTGGAATCTCTACTTCATGTGGATTAGTAGCAATTTCACTGATATGAGAGGTACTAAGGCTTCGTTATCTGTTGATCTGATCATAATTTCTACAGAGAGCAAATGATCTGGTGAGGAATAAGATTCACCCTACATCTATTATCAGTGGATAGAGTGAGTACCTCTTTTCTTTCAATTTTTTGTCCTTCTTTATAGATTATTGCTCATGTGCTTTTTATTTTAATTGTGGACAGCTTGCAATGAGGGAAGCTTGCAGATATGTTGAAGAGAAATTAGCCGTGAAGGTAAGGCTCCACTGGTGGTCTCAGTTCTTTAAATGTCTTTGTGACCCTAGGATTACTCTAGTACTGGTTGCATATGGTATATTGTGTACCATTGCTGTAATGTCATGCTAGTATAAGACCTAATTGTGAGGTCAATAATTCCTAAGTTACACTCCCCAGATACCATAAAGAGTTCAATTGATGGTTTATTTCTTGGTCTTTGTGATGTGTGGCAATGCTAGGATTAGGTTCCTAATTTTAAGGGTGTTCTTAACATGGTGTTTTTCTTGATTTATTTCATAGGTTGAGAAGCTGGTAAAAAATTCTTTGGTGAATTGTGCTAAGACAAGCATGTCCTCGAAATTGATTGGCAGTGACAGTGACTTCTTTGCCAATTTGGTATGTGTGTGCTTTAGAGTTCTGTTCATTGAAACCCTTGTATTTCTTATATTATTACTTGATAGAATTTTACTGTCATTAAATGCTCACTCTGGACACTTTGATCTGTGTTTTTCAGTATGTTTTGTAAAAGCAAATATTGTTCGATGTATCTTAGTGAAGGAAACCTTGTCTTAAAAGACTGTCTTGGGTGAGAAAAAAGTTCTCATTAGTGAACTTGATTGGATTATACTTTAAGTTATCGGTTTAGGTTGTAGATGCAGTACAAGCAGTGAAGATGATTAATGCACAGGGAGAAGTCATATACCCAATCAAGGTTGGTATTTGCACATTGTTTTATTGGTCATTGAAATTCTTGTATGTAATTCTTTATGGAATGAAAACATTTTACATTTTCTATCTGTATCTGGAGCTTCTTTTTACCCATATTGAACTAACAATTTACTCTCTTTTTCTTCAATTGGAAAATTTATAGTTCCATGGCTTATCTTCTCATATTGCCGGGAATCAATATTTTGAAAGCTCATGGGAAAAGTGCAAGAGATAGCTACTTGTTGAATGGGTATGCACTGAATACTGGCCGTGCTGCCCAAGGGATGCCGCTGAGAGTTGCCCCTGCAAGGATTGCTTGTCTTGACTTTAACCTTCAGAAGACAAAAATGCAGTTGGGTGTGCAAGTCTTAGTCACTGATACCAGGGAGCTTGAGAAAATTCGTCAAAGGTGATTGGTATATGATAGGTACCTGAAGGATGCTGCGGTGCGCAAGTGTTCTTCTCCTCTTCTGGTGTCGTGGAGATGGAATTCCTGGCTACGGCTGTAAGACGACTGAAGATTGTTTCGGCTTTCTATTTGGATGTAACAGTGTAAATTGCAAATAAACAGAACAAGAGAGCCATTAATCTAACTGAAATATTTTATCAAAAGTTGAGTTTGGTTACATTGCATATTTGCTATTCCCATCAACACAATCAATCAACTACTCCGATAACCAACAACAAGAAATTTCCCAACTAGCACAACAACATTCATAAGGTAACTCATTACAATAACTCAAGCAAAATAGAACCCACACACCCACCAGCATTCGAGAGGCTGGGACTCTCCCTACTCCCTTCCTTTCTTTGCTTCACAAAAGTGCCCACTCCCCTCTCCCATCTCCCTATTTCTGTCCTCCTCACTGTCACCCAACCAATCCTCAGATGCCAACTCAGCGTCCCATGTTTTCACAATTTCCATCTCCTCCAGCATACTCCTAAACTTTTGCTGCCTGTCTGCTGTCCTTTCCCCCACTGGAATGCTGCCATCTGGAGCTCCCCTGGGCTGCTTACTAATATTGCTACCAACACTATCACCAACAGCTTTTGGACTGCTGCATTCCGCTCCAATGCTCTGCTTCCTGTTATTGATATTGCTGGTGCCTTCCTTCACGTTCACTTTTCTTCCTCTTCTCTTCCTTTTCACATAGACCCGAGCCCTAACAGTATATGGTTTTAAATTTTTTTAACTCCACTAAAAAAATGATACTATTGTCTGTATCCATATTTCATGTTAATGTCTATACATTTGCGAACTTGGTTACTGATGATACTGATTTCTTCACAGAGAAGCTGATATGACAAAGGAACGCATTGAGAAACTTCTAAAAGCTGGTGCCAACGTTGTTTTGACAACAAAAGGAATTGATGACATGGCACTGAAGGCAAGCCTTTCTTAGTCAAAAGCTTTTATTTGTGCCATTGTAATGTCCATGTTAATTCGGTGTAAAGCACTTTTGAGTGTGCTTAGGGTAACTCCCTGCTTAGATTGTTGTACTTAATTGGTTTACTTCAATTCATTCTGTACCATTTGAGACATTTATTATGCTATTGTGATTCTGTTGTCTAACTAGTTATGGATTTTTGTTGTTAATTCAGTACTTTGTGGAAGCTGGTGCTATTGCTGTTAGATGTGTTCGAAAGGAGGATATGTGGCATATTGCCAAGGCAACTGGTGCAACCATGGTATATTACCTCGTCTTTTGTCATATCATATATGAATCAAGGATTGTAGTTTAAGCTATATATGATTTTTTTTAACTTTTTTCTGAACCCATTGATTTTAATTAATTTTGTGTGGAAAAGCACCAATACTTTGCAGTTCCATTTAAAATAGTTTATAACAACATTTTTTGTATTCAGGTTTCAACATTTGCTGATATGGAAGGGGAAGAAACATTTGATTCCTCATATCTTGGATCTGCTGATGAAATGGTAGAGGAGCGTGTTGCCGATGATGATGTGATTATGATAAAAGGGACTAAAACTACAAGTGCAGTGAGTGATTTACTTTCAATTGAAAGTTAATTTTAAAATATAATTGTATACACTGCTGAACATGACCTGGATATTGCCTATTGGTAAAGATGGAGTGTTTGATTTTGATACTTATATTCTCTAGGTGTGAGAGTTGAGGTAGCCTGCTTCAATTCCATCTCACCACTTTTATCAACAGAATTAAGCCCATGACAACTGAGAAGCATGTGTTCTGTGCACTTTAATCTGTGCAAAACTAGAAGCAAAATTTATCAAATTTGAAGTTCGTTTAATATAGCAAAATATATCATTTTCTCATTGGTTTTATTCGTGTTTCTGATTCTGCTAGTATTGTTATTCCCCAGGTCTCACTGATACTTAGAGGAGCAAATGACTATATGCTTGATGAGATGGATAGAGCTCTGCATGATGCTTTATGCATAGTCAAGAGGACACTTGAGTCAAGTATGGTGAGTTCCACCTTGTGGATTAGTTTCTTAGTCTATTTTTATTATCTTCCCATTGGTACATTCATGTAAACTTTGGACTGATATTCTTTAATGGCCAACAAATCGCCACATATTCATTTATCTTTGTATGGCTCCAAAAATGGGCTTTGAATGTTGTATGCATGGTGCTGTCTCAAAATATCATATAAAATGACACGAGGAATTGGGAGTTGTCATTCTAATTATATGTGCTCATGTTGTGTATAATATAGGTGGTAGCAGGTGGTGGGGCAGTTGAAGCTGCCTTGTCTGTGTATTTGGAAGGCCTTGCTATAACCCTAGGATCCCAAGAGCGGTTGGCAATTGCTGAGTTTGCTGAATCTTTATTGATTATACCACAAAGGTCTGGGATTTTTATTCGAAGGCTTGATTCATTCCCACTGGGTAATTATATTGTTGACACTAGTGGCTTTTATCCAAACAGGTTCTTGCTGCAAATGCTGCCAAGGACGCAACTGAATTAGTTGCAAAACTACGGGCATACCACCACACTGCACAAACTAAGGCTGATATGAAACATTTATCAAGGTATTCAGATTTTATGAAATGTGATTTGTTCTAGTCACATAGGGGCATGAGATATATTTTTTTAAGAACTATGATTTAACTGTACTCTTATGTTTTGCGATAATACAATTCTCTTCAGTTTCCTATCTGAATTAATAATGTAACCATGATTAAAAGAAAAGCATTAGTAGAATACTTTAGGAATTTTATCAATGACTATTTCACTCTTAAATTGTGTCATGTATTTGAATTGGTTTTCCCAAACTGATACAGCATGGGACTAGACCTTTCAAACGGCACCATTCGAAACAACTTGGAAGCAGGAGTTATTGAACCTGCAATGAGCAAAGTGAAGATTATTCAAGTAAAAGTCATGGCTCTTGCAGAAGCAGATCAATATAGGTTTTGTTTCATATTGCTCACTAATTTTTATTCCTAATTCATTTTCTTGACATTTTGCAACTGAAGTAGCCATAGCCATTCTTCGAATTGATGATATGATCAAGCTTGTCAAAGATGAAAGTCAAAATGAGGAGTAGATTAGCTTGCTTGAATTTTGACAGCCACCTTTTTGGGTATCAAGCATGAGGTAGGGGGGTGCTTTGTCATTGGTCGGAATTGAGGATGGCTCTCTGGTTTTTTGTTGGCTCCTCTATTGAATTAAATCTGGAGACAGGATTTGTTCTGTTTTGTAATGTTTGTTCATTTTCTGAAGCCTTAGCCATTTGGGAATGTGGGTGGTATTTTTAGGCAGAAATTTATGGTAAAAGAAATCGTATCGTACTGATATTAAATCTTTATGAAAAAACCCTTGGCTGAGCCTGAGAGTTCTGAAGCCTCCCAAAATCGATTTTAGTTTTTCAGTGTACAAAAAGTATGTAAATCATAAAACGACTTAGTTTGAGTCTCTTTAATAAAATAATTTAATTAAAAGTAGATGTACAAATAAAGAGTTCATTACATTTTTGTATTCAAGGCTTGACCCAAAAATACTTTTCGACTCCAATAAAAAGTCAAGCTAACATTTGTATTTAACCTTTTTATGAAAAACAAAAACCTACGAACTCAAGCTTCTGTAAAATTCACTATCGCTTTGTAAACAATAGAAAGCTAACTCAAGATAGATCTGGCTAAAGTGACCGACAAGTTCATTTCCCTTTTAACATTGCAGATTACAAATAAAAATAAAACGTGAGAATTTCAAGTAATGTCATGCTACATAGCTATTAATGCAGGAAATTATGTGAATTCATGCATCCCTGCTGAGCAAATCTGCGATTTATTTTTAGATGTTAATGCTATAGTTGTGTATAGCATGGTTTATAAGCCCCGGTACAAAGAAAAACTGAAATACACGAAAAATACTTCCAGGTTTCTAAAATATTCCTGGTGCAACCAAATCGCAAAATTGAATTTCTAAAATTAAAAGGAAGTATCTCTACATATTAGAGATGCTATATCTGCTTTAATACTCGTGTAATGATAAGAATACGGATGTGAGAATTCTCAGACAGAGATTCCATAATTACTGATTTTTGCAACCTCCTTTGTTAAAGCATTGCTTTCTCGTTTTGCCTCAGAAGCAAGGTTGGAAACCTGCAAGCAGAATCTCAAATTATCAATGCTCTAGGCAACAAAAAAGGAATACAAACACACAAGACCATTCATCTTTCCACTGAGCCCATGCATTCATACAAGAGAAAGCATCAGAAGGTAATTCATATGACAGTGACTTCAAACATACTCTCTATCATGATCTCCAATTTATTTGCATTAATGTAACTTACATGTGACCGAAATCTAGATGCTTCTCTTCTAGGGAGTTCTCCAAGAATATCTTTCAAGCCTGACACAATAGAAACAACTTCAACTCAACATGAGCATCATTCTTATCTCTGAAGTTTTAATGGTAATTACATACCTGCTGCTTGTCTTTCAATTTTATGAGCCGAACGAATCACACCTTGGATCTGCTTGCCTGCTTGTCTGAAAAAGATACAAATTTTCTGAATAAAAAAATTCAGTTGCAGGAAAAATATGACTAGAAGGCTACCATTCATCTAAAGTCATGTACCTGAGTTTCATCCTTCCACGAACAAACTCATCTTCTGCTACTGATGCTACCCTCTGATACCAGAGATGGAAAATCATGAATTAAATGAAGAGAAATGCTTGGTTGGGACTCAATGAACACTAATTTGATGTACAAGCAGCCAAAGTTTAAGTTATCATACTGATTTGTTAGGCAATATACAGCTTTACGAATAAAAGCATAATGCTTTTTCCAAGGGATCAAGGTTCGTGGAAATCCATATATAATTTTAGAGAGGATGCAATGGACATATTTTAGTACATTGAGTTTTGCAACTTGTTCTTGCTGTACTGAATTGACCCATAAAAACAAGAAAGAAATTGTACTATAAAATAGAATGCAAGAGAATGAGAGTCATCTCTCTCTTTCTGCATGTAAACTATAGCTCATAAGGGAGACTAGTCAACTAGGGAGAAGTTATCTAGTTCACACACATTCCATTGTTTGTTATTAAAATAAGATACTAGATCAAACATTTTGACTCGAATATTCCAGAACTAGGAACAGACTCTTCCACACACAAACACATGGGATAAGTCAATGCATGAAACAACATATAATCATTCACTTCACTATCTGTACCCTAGAAATAAGTGAGGTAAGAAACAATGGAAAGTCCATTTGTTCTACATCCTACTGCAACATGACAGATAAGGGAAATGTCACCTCCAATTTCTCACTTTCAGCCTTCAGGCGGTCAATTGATTGCCGCAATTCCCTTACTTTAGCATCAGCTCTTGAAGTCAAGGTCTGCAACCAGAAACATTTTGCAATAGATTTAACATTTGTATCATGCTTGAGTTATTGAGAAAATTATAATCACTGTGTAACAATATGATAGACCTATACAAGAAGAAAATCCTCCATGTGAAGCGAAAGAAATGAAAACAAAATCAAAAGATGGAAATCTTTTGTTTACGCAGTCAACAAATAGCACAAAATATTGAGATGATCAATAACAGATCAGTGAAGCCTGATTTTCCAAATTAAAATTTTGCCAATACAGGGATATTAAGACATTTCTTCTCTAGGAAACTTATTATAAGCAAAGATAAGGTTCCAGGGATGCGAACCAAGCTACTCATGGTAAATTTTGTTTAGGTTTTACAAGGAATATGATGCATAATATTTGCATGCAGACACCAAAATTTAGTTTAACTTCTTTCCGGTAAATATCTAGCCAGCAACAGAGCCAGATATGCTCTTGCTGATTGGAGTCAGTTTAGACTTCAGTGAAACTGGCAAAGATACCACCAAGTTCTGAACAAGCATATTACATCCTGGCAACCCCAAGCAGAATAGAAAGATCGTTGTCCTAATTCCTTAATGACCAAAAATTGTTAAAGAAAGTTTGCCTCCTGCTTGAAATCACAATTTCTTATTCCTGTGTGCAACTTCCAAATCGTTAAGGAACAATGTTACCTACTCTAAACCATCTCTGACTTCTAATTTAAAGAAGTCCTTAAATAACTTTCAAGGTTAGCTTTTTAAACACAAAAAACTCAAAATTAGGGGTAGGGTTTCAGATTGAGAGACAGCTATTAAGGCGCAGACACCTAAGAAGCTATCATCCTAGTGGTGTCTCCTCCCCTAGTAAGAATGGGAAGGGACAGGTCAGGGTTCAAGCCTCCGCTTGAGAGCATAAGTATCATTGGTCAAGCATTAACAGAAGGTAATATTATTTGGCTCACCTCTTCACTCATCAAAAGACGCAGGGTGTTGTAATACAAGAAACGTCTTGGCCCTGCATGTTATGACTGAATTACATGAAAGCAATCATAAAAATTAATCAACTCAAAAATAAAATATTATAATGTAAAGAAAATGGTTTTTGTGAATATTTTTAAGCATAATGAAGTCTTTACAATTAATGGGCCAAAATCACTGAATTGAAAACGGTTTAGAAACTCATTAACCAACTTTACAGGATGTGAAACGTAACCCACAATGATATGATAGGCTTAAAACGGGTGAATATATGCATTCTAGGACATACCCTTCAATGCAACAGATCCCAAACCAATGGCAACTCCGCTCGTAGTCAATGGATGAGAAGCTGCAACATCAATACCCTCTGCAAGAAAAAAGTTTAACACATTATCATTTTTTTATAAAATAAAATAAACGGTTAATTAAAAAAAAAAAAAAAACTTAGTAACAGGGCAGGTAACACAGACCTTTAACCTTTCCAAAGAGGAGGCTCTCATAAACAGCGTACTCGGATTTAAAATCTTGAAGAGAGTCCTACATTCAAGAATCAGAAAAAGGCTACATTTTATCTCTTGAAAATTTACATGCTGAAATTTTGACTCAATTGCAGATAGCAAATAGAATTCCAGATTATAACAAATTGCAACTCAGTTTTTCTTTTTTTTTTGTGTAAAATAAAACAATCCACCCATTTTAATTTCTTATATAAACGGAAAATTTCAAACATTGCCGCTTCATCTACAATTCGAAACCTTAAAAATACAATTTATCTATACTTTCGCATTCACTTCCTAAGGAACCAAATAAGAGAGCTTCTAGAAGTTTACGATGGTTTGATGAAAATGAGCAGAAGCAGTGAGACGAATTTGAGAAAGGCGAGATCTGAAGGTTTGGGTTGCAGAATCGATCGACTCTTCAAGAGTCTTTTGATAAATCATAGCTTGCTGCACTGAGTACTCGATCCATCGAGCGACATTTTCTAGGGTTTCCGATCTTATAACAAAATCAGTAGGCCGTGACGAGTTTGGATTCTCTCCATCTGACGATTCTGCTACGGCTACCATTTCAACGTGTTCTAATATATTCCGAGAAGATGTTCTGGCTCTCAAACTAAAACGATCCGTTTATTTTCTGTTTTAATACATATCCGTGGCGGTCACAGCTTTCTGGCTTTTCGATGACCCGACCCGCAACAATAAGTGGGTATAAATGGTTAAAAAATATTTAGGGCAAAGGACTATTTTTCACACAAATTTTAGCCCAATCTCAAAAGTATATATACAATAATTACAAATTTTAAATATCTATTTATAAACTAAATTCTGTTAAAATTTTTTGTTAAAAAAAAATTAAAATTATTATTTTCTCCTAAATCCTAAAACCCTGAAAATTTATAATATTTTTCACCTTATTTGGAAAACTAATATTTCCTTCATATAATTAAGTTTTGAAAAGTGATATTTTCCCTCTTTCAAATTTCCTAATGATTTTTCAACAAATGATGATTGCTCTCTCCCTCTGACACATTCTCTCTGTCAAAAGTTATCTTCCTCTAATTAGATTTTGTCTGAATTCAAAGAATTCAAATAAAACCTTTTGTCTGAACGATGAAAATGTCATCTAAACAAATTATCGTCGTCTAGATGACAATGACCTATCCAGACCAAGGGTTCATCATCATCTAGAAAAAAGGTTTCATCTGAATTCTTTGAATCAAAATGAAATCCATTCGGATGGAAAGAAGGCACCAGAGGGAGACTCATTGTCGGAAGGGAGAGTGGTCGTCACTCATCAAGAAATTTGAAAAGGATAAAATATCACTTTTCAAAACTTAATCATAAGGAAAAAAATATTAGTTTTTCAAATCAAGAGAGAAAATTATTATAAATTTTTGGGTTTTAGGGTTCAGGAAAAAAATGAGATTTTATCTTTTCCTCTAATAAAAATTTTAACAAAAGTTAATTCATATATAGATATTTGAATTTTTCAATTACTATAAATATGTTTTTAAAATTATACTAAAACTTGGATAAAAAATACTCCTTAACCCAACTATTAAAACACATGCAAATAATATTATGTAAAAATTAATACAAATAGGAATAATCTTCTTGCATTACTGTACATAATCATTGGTTATATATTACCCAATGTTTTGTAGGGTTAAGTTTTAAAAGTTGGATTGACTTATTTTAATTCGATTTAATTTTGTTTAGGTTAAACTTTAGATAAACTCAAAACAAAAAAGTTAATTTGCATTTAACGATAAGTCAAACTCTTTCTAACTCAATATTAGCTTGATTTGGTTTGTGGGTTTGGCTTGTGACTTGTTTCTGATTATTTTAAATAATTTTTAAAATAATACCGTTTTATCTAATATTATATACAATAAATAATTATTAAAATAATATCTTTTTTTTATTATTAAATAAAATAATATCATTTTATTAATAAGTCTCAAACTCAACCCATAAATTTAAACTACAAATTTTAAGCACAAACTCAAGAGAAAGTTTTAATTTAAAACTTACAAATTAAATCAAGCTCAAACTACCTTTAACTCTAGTTTTAAAATTTTGATTCAAACTCGAGCTATCTTATTTTTTATTCGAGCTAAACTCAAGTCATATGATATTTAAACTCGATTCAATTTATATCTATCTCTAATGTCATCATCTGATTGTATGTTTAATTTAAAATTACTCAATCACATAATAACATGTACACGAAAAGGTTAAAATTGATGAAGCTATCTATGACTCGACTAGTTTCAAGTTGAGTTCAAACTAAGTTTAAGTAAACTATTACTCAATTTGCTAAGCGTGTGAGTTCTTTAAACTCGAGTGAATAAAATGAATTGGAGTATAATTTATCTTATTTTATGAAACCCGAATAATTATGTAGACCTAAACTTACAAAAATACATAATTTTAAGGTACAATTATGTAATTTATTCCATGTGTGTAGACCAATATTATAAATTTATAAATAGGGTGATGTTATGTGTATTTATTTTAAATACATAAATTAATATATATTTAATATATATTATCAAATAATTAAATATTATTTTATCTTCAATTTAAAATAATTAATCACTTAATAATAAATATCGAAATTATATTCGATTTGGTTTGATTATAATAATACTCAAAGAGAGAGTTTGGTTTAAAGTAATGAAAAATTATTTTAATAATTTATTTTTTATTATTAACATTACTTTATTTAGTTTATTAATTAATAAAAGATTGATTATAGTAATCTTCTATTAACATGTGATATTTAATATAATATTAATTTGATTATCGTCTACATTAATTATTAAGAGGCATTTAAATTAATAATAATATAAAAATATTTTAAAAAATTATATTAAGAGACATTTAATAATATTATAATATTATTTTATTATATTTAATAAAATATAATAGTTATTTATACAAAATAAATTAATATACATAATATTCTAATTAGCGTATTAGCCTTTTATTTTTTATAATAAAAATATTACCTTATAACATAATATATATTATTCTAGATAAATGTTTTAAATTTTGAATATTAAAATAAAGGAAAATAATCAATATTATATGAAAATAAAAAGGATATGTTACCGTCACCGCTTACACCTCTCTATAAATATGAACGTGATGCCATTTATCCCCCATTTTCAGCGCTTAAGAGATTACCGAAGTGTAAGAGTCCGAACTGTCTCAACGTTCCTAGTCTGGGCAATCTCTTGTCGAAGATCCTCCGCCATTGCCAAATCTTCGCCCCTGCAGTTACCATGCTTGGCCTTTCATCTTTGATTCCTAGCCAGATTCGGTTCTTGTTCCAAAGCTTGACCGAAGCAAACGCCGATTCTGTATTGCGAGAGCTCTGTCAGGTACCCTGATAGAACCCTAATTTTCATGCTAAATCGATTGGCTTTTTAAAACCCTAATTGTAATCCAGAATCTGATTTGTTTTTTCGTGAGCGTAAAATTGATATTATATTATCTTCTAACTTATTATTGTGTTAGTTTTGAAGCATTGTGTGGCTGTAATTTTGAGTCCAGAGTAAATTTAGCAAGTATAGATGAACACCGAGTAAAATTTCGACCAAGTTAATGTCCTTGAGTTAAATTTACCAGGGGTAAATTTAATTGGTGTTTTCCCACAATAAATTATAGATAAGTTTACAAGAATAGTAAGCTGGTCTGCAGTAGAGAAAAAGAAACCCTAATGGCAGTTTAGTTTCAGTTTTTGAAGGTTACCTTGGTAATCTATCTTTTATTTCTTTGTTTGATTTGTTAGTAATAAAATATTACAGTAATCTTATATTACTAATGCTGACGTAACAAACAATATAGGTGGTAATCTGATTAGCACATTCACCTTAACTATTTAAAGATTACCAAGTAATCTTGATTTTATTACCTTGATTTTATTATAATTATATTATTATTTATTAATTTTTTGAGACAAAAATAAATTGATTTTTAATTAATATAACAAATAATATAAAAAATATTTAAAAATAATTATATTCAAGATCATTTAAATAAAATAATTTACTAGTAATATTTTATTACCTTTATCTAAATACAATAATTATTTATACCTACCAAATTTTATCAAACATAATAATAATTTATGCTCATTAATCTTCTAAGTAATGTAATCTTTCTATTTTGATAATAAAACATTACCCAAACCAAACGCACCCTAAAAGTATACTTCAACCTGTGGTTGATGAGTTTGGTTGGAAGGGTATGCGATTTATTGTTCCGGAATCTGATTGATGAGTTCAATTTTTTTGTGGATTTATTTAGTAATTATAAATTGAGGAGTGTACACTTTGTTTTAACGAATTTGATCACTTTGGAAGATAGAATTTTCTGATACAGGGAATATAAAATTATGAAACTCATTTACTTTTGACAATTTTGTTGCTATTTGTCTATCTCAACTGACAAGGAGTTGTCTATATGAAATTGTTGTTAAGTAATACCTATGGGGAAACAGCTCATTAATCGTGATCTCTAACCGTCAGAAATTACATGGTTTTAGTGACCTCAGCCATATAGTAAGTTTGGATGATGCCTTCCTTTGTTATATATATTTTATGCATCTGACTGGATTATTGTTATTTTTCTTTTTGGCCTTCTGCTTGGCAGTTTATTGAATATGGAATGGCGGAAGGCATTATTATGCTTCAAACTTGCTTGGATCACTTGAATCTTCATGGAACTGACTCAAGGAACCCGCAGCTTGAATCAATTGTAGCATCAGTTCTCAAATACATCATGGATAAACCAAATTTCGGTACTGTATTCTGTGAGTCACTAAGGAGTACTGAAATCAATGAGCAACTGCTGGAGAATTTATCAAATGTGTTACATTTATCTGTATCTGAAAGGATTGGGATTGGTTTTGCGATGTCTGATTCAGAAAATCTTGATGTAGTAATGTGTGGTAAGTTGCAGGTTTTAGTTGTATGATTGATGCCAATGCAGTTTTCTTTGGCTTTCAATTTGGTAGAAATTAACAGTTTGCTGCTTTCTAGGGAAGAACTATTGTATGGCTCAGATTGAGAAGTTATGTGCCAATCCTGTTCCTGTGAATTCTGCTGAGCAAATTCAGAATATTGTTATGTTCCTTCAGCGGTCAAGTGACCTTTCCAAGCATCTAGATTCTCTTATGCAGATGTTGTCTTTAGTGCAATTGAAAGACCTTACAGAATTTGCCTTAACTCCAGTGCTTCCTGACGATCTGCGTGATGCTAAGTGTTTAAGGTGCTAGGCCTTCTAGTTTTTTTCAACTTTAAATGGCTTTGATTTGATGGTATCCTGTTAACACTACTGTTAAACGCCACTTGAGAGAAATAAGCTTCTTAATTAGCTTTTGCTTTTGCTGCAGAGAAATTGATTTGTACCATGAATGCATAGATAACGATTTTGATGATATTTTAGCTGAAATGGAAAAGGAGATGAGCATGGGAGATGTTATGAAGGAACTAGGATATGGATGTACGGTTGATGCCACTCAGTGCAAAGAGATTCTTTCTCTTTTCTTACCATTGACTGAGATTAACCTTTCTAAGATACTTGGCACAATCACACGTACTCATGCTGGGCTGGAAGGCAATCATAGCACATTGTCAACATTTGGCCTAGCCCTTGGTTGTGACATTCATTCTGATCTGCCACCCTTAAGCTCCTGGAATGTTGACGTCCTTGTGAAAACGATCAAGCAACTTGTGTGTACTTCTGTTTTTCTCTTTGAATGTGATTGTTTCAACCTTTTTGTGATGATTACTACATAGTTCCTAAATTTTTATGCTGAACACAGGCACCTAGCACCAACTGGACTCAAGTTATGGAGAACCTGGATTATGACGGTTTCTACATCCCGAATGAGGAGGCCTTCTCTTTTTTCATGTCTGTATATAAATATGCATGCCAGGTATGTGCATGTCAATATATAATTAATTACATGTGAATTTATGGAGTCCCTTGCTTGTTAGTTATCTAATATTTAAGACTAAATGCAGGATCCATTCCCCCTTCATGCCATCTGTGGGTGTGTTTGGAAGAATGCTGAGGGCCAGTTATCTTTTCTTAAATATGCTGTAACTGCGCCACCAGAAATATTTACCTTTGGTCATTCTGCAAGGCAGCTGGTATGGTGCTATGTAGATCCTCTTGGTTCTACATTCCCTATGTTATCAATCTGATTGTTGTTGTTAACCGACTACTCTTGCAGACTTATGTTGATGCAGTGCATGGCCATAAGCTTCAACTTGGGCATGCAAATCATGCTTGGTTGTGCCTTGAACTTCTAGATGTGCTCTGCCAACTAGCTGAGAGGGGTTATGCTAGCTTTGTACAATCAATTCTCGAGTATCCTCTCAAAAACTGCCCTGAAGTCTTGCTTCTTGGATTGGCACACATTAATGTATACTTTTTATATTTCATCTATTTGGAACACATTTGCTGTCATGCTATTGGATATTTTATTTTTGTTTGATAAACCTTTTATTTGTTTTTGCAGACAACTTATAATCTCATCCAGTGTGAAGTATCTTTCACTGTTTTCCCAATGATAATTAAAAGTACCATGGGCAATGGAATGATTCTGCACCTTTGGCATGTGAATCCCAATCTTGTATTGCGGGGATTCATAGATACTCACAACACAGAACCTGACAGCTTGATTAGAATATTAGACATATGTCAGGAGCTGAAGGTAAAGTTAGGGTGATCCTAAGAACATGACATTGATTATTGAATCCGGTTGTGTGTTATTTGATTGATGTAATGTGCCCATTAGTGGGCTCATTGCACTGGCAATTATTTCTTGTGCATTAAGTGGTCTCTCCTTTTCATCTTAGTTATTCATTGCTAGGAAAGAATTGGTCTGTTATTTCAGTTGTGCCCATTGTTTATGCTGCTATATCAATTTCCGGTGTTAATCCAGTCATATTTCATGTGCATTTTGTTCAGATCTTATCATCAGTTCTAGAGATGGTCCCTTCTCTTTCTGCTATCAGATTGGCAGTTCTCGCTTCACAAAAAGAATTTGTAGACCTTGAGAAGTGGCTGAGTGGTAACTTAAGTACATACAAGGATTTTTTCTTTGAGGTAATTATAGTTGTCCCCAGATGCCATATGGCCTGTTGGTGGTCTTGCGCTCTCATTAATAATAAATAAATTGTAATTATAAATTGTTATAAAGATAAAAAGGCTGACTGCTTACCGCAAAATTTCAGGAGTGCCTCAAGTTTGTCAAAGAAATCCAGTTTGTTAGAACAAAGGATTTTTCGGCCAAACCTTTCCTTCATTCTGGTGCTCTATTGAATCTTTACATGAAGAAGATCACCACTATTATGAAGGTACTATTGACAAAATTGAGCTGTTCTAATTTCTACGTGCAATTCATATTTTTCAATGATTTTATCTTGTTACCTTTATTCTCATTTTTGCAGGTTTTGAAATTACATACTGGCTTGATTTCTTCAACCAAACTCCTTGATGAACTGGAAAAGTTGCATGCAACAATCTTGGATTCTACTCCAAAACTACAAAATAGTGGAGCTTCAGAATCATCAGCAACTGATGGATATGCAGATGATATTGAGACAGAAGCAAACTCTTACTTTCATCAAATGTTCTCTGGTCATTTGACTATTGAAGCAATGGTTCAAATGCTTGCACAATTCAAGGAATCTTCAGTGAAAAGGTGTTGTAATTTTCCTGTCTGGTTGCTCTTACACTGTAAATTTCATTTATTATTTTGTTGTCTTTAAATTCTTTAAATAACAGATATACTGTCATGTATGGGGATAGAAGGAAGAGAGGAGTCATATATGTGATGACAACTATTAAGTTTGGGGTTGAGGCTTAGTTGTATTGGCTTTGTGAGTTTACAACCACTGTGACCTTTTGGAACGCAACTTCTTGTCCTTTATATATCTTTAGCCTTAGAAATCCTTATTAGATAATATTTTGTTCATGATGCATATTAAGGATGATGTAAAACTGAATTCTTATTTTTACTTTCCTTAATAGTCCGTTATGGCCCTTTAATATGACTTCTGAGAAGAAATTTTTTTCCAATGCTTTATCATTTATATGGGTGCACTTCTAAAAACATATTTTTGTTAGTTTGTAGTTTGTTGTTACAATGCAGTTATTGCTCAGCTAGACGTGGAATTGTTATGCTAAAATTTGCTCATGCCATGTATAATTTTGTTAGTGTTCAGCATCTGTTACAAATGTTCATTGCTATTGATTGATTTATGAATTGACAGGGAACAATCAATTTATGAGTGCATGATTGCAAACTTGTTTGAGGAATACAGGTTCTTTCCAAAGTATCCTGAAAGGCAGCTCAGAATTGCTGCTGTTCTATTTGGTGAGTCTCATAAGCAAATTTAGTGTAACTACCCTCACTTATGTATATCTATCTTTTTTTTATTTCCCTTTTTGTTATACCAAAATCATAGCTGAGAAGCTTAAATTTTATTTTGTCTCTTTGCTTGGGTATGATAAGCACTTTTTTTTATTTGATGACTGGAGAATCCTGCCTGACTTAGCCGGACAGGTAAATCTCGGGGTACAGTGACTGGACCCATGCACCAGGTAATTCAGGGTTTGGGCATGTTAAGTGCTGCATATGTTTCCTTGCTTGGAAGATGATCCTGTCAATGCCAAGAAAGGAAAAGAATCCTTGTTTTAGGATTCATTCTCTTTGGTACTCTGGAATATGGTTAATGGTCAAGAACTGAATATTCACGGTTTACCCGCTGGAATTTATGTAGTCAACTTGATGGTCATAGTTGATGTGCTTGACTAGATACTCATTATGAATATTTGAGACAAGGCATTCTTCATCTTGTATTTGTTTTGTAGTGGTCTTGAAAGTGTGTGATTATGTGAATTGTTTGAACTTGTATTTATCACCTAAATCACTGCCTTATCATTTTTTTTCATTATAGTTACAGTAATTTATCTTTAACTTGATTTTGCTTTCATTTTATCATATTTAAGTCGTTGCCCTATAAATTTCAGGCTCCATTATAAAGCATCAACTTGTAACTCATCTCACCCTTGGGATTGCCCTGCGTGGCGTTTTAGATGCGTTGCGTAAACCTGCTGATTCTAAAGTGTGTATCTTCTTCTTCTTGAAATTTCTATTATAGTTCCATATATACTGCTGATGGCCTTTCTGTATGCAGATGTTTGTGTTTGGTACAAAAGCATTGGAGCAGTTTGTGGATCGTCTGATTGAATGGCCACAGTATTGCAACCATATTTTGCAAATATCTCACCTGCGTAGTACACATTCAGAGCTGGTTGCTTTCATTGAAAGTGCTCTTGCCAGGATTTCAGCTGGGCATTTGGAACCAGATGCAACCAATAGTGCTTCAAGTATTCATCAGCTTGGTTCTTCTCAGACTACCTCAGGAAATGGGGAGGTACATGGTGATAATTTTATGGAAAGGCAATTAGTAAGGAAATGAAATAGGTGCTATTGTCAGTGCGAAATTGCTGAAAATTAATTTGCATTCGTTATTTTATTTTGATTCCTCATATTTGTTATATGATATTGTTTGTTATGTACTTAGATCTTAATTTTTGTGCACTCCAAAATAATGGTAACTTTATGTAGCACAATTATTATTATCCTCCACCCCTACATTCTCCTACCCATCTTGTGCGGGCTAGAAGACCATCAATACTGGTATCTTTATCACTGCTGTTGCATTTACTTTGACAATTCTCTTACTTCTAACTGCAACTGTTCCAATTGCTACCATAGTTAGGACCACCACCTCACCACATTCAGATGTCCTTTTACCATCCTAGAATGGTACCATGAAAATGACTGATGTTGTTGACTGTGTTAGTATTAGTGTATTGTGATCTGTTTCTAATATAAATGACTTGGTTTTGATTTTAGTAGACACGAGACCACTTTTTTTGAAGTAATAGCAAAAATATCAAGTTTTTGTTGCTAAACCAGTGTTGGTTTTTGCATTGTGAGCTGTCTTTTCTGTTACTGATTATCATATTTTTTCAGGTTAATAGTTCTAGCATTGCACAATCTGGGCCACAACATTCTACTCAAATTCAGTTTCAATTGAGAAATGAAAGTTCTCTTGATGAGCGTCATAAAGTTTCTTCAGCTTCATCAAATGATGTAAAACCTCTTCCATCTTCCACTGGACAACCTTCTGTTGTTCCATTGGGTGATAATTCTAGTGTTCAGAAGGTGTTCTTGGCTCCAGTACTCTTATTTCAAAGTTGAAATGCCTTTTTTGCATTGATGTGATCAAAGTTATTTCTAAAATTGCAGTTGCAAAATACAATCAGTGCTTCAGCAATGCTGTCAGCTTCTCCTGGTTTTGTTCGTCCTTCCCGAGGAGTTACATCAACTAGTAATTACATGTCTAGCGTTTTTTTTTTTTTCCTCGTGTGTGTGTATAATTTCTTCATTCAAATTGGTTGGGTATTCTATTACAGAATTTGGCTCTGCTTTGAACATTGAAACACTAGTTGCTGCTGCTGAGCGAAGAGAGACTCCTATTGAGGTAATTACTTTATTTTAACCATCTTTCATAAAACATTGGATGGGACATTTGTGCAAGCTGAGAATATGTGCCAGTCTGTGACGTGGAGTGAAATTATAATATCTTGCTCCTCTTATCTTGTTTAGTTCATATTATCAATCTGCTCAAGTTAATTCTACTGTGGCTGTCACAAACTGTGTTAAGTGGGCTGCTATGTTGGACATGACCTGGACACAGATTTTTTGCATGATTGTTTTGAAATGCTTTTGTGATGAATCTGAGGTTATAGAATTAAAGGAGCTTGGTTGAGTTTTTATGGATATCTAGGGCCAGCAGTTGTGCTGGGCTAAGGCCTGCCAAAATGCGGGCTGTGCAGGCCAACAAAATGTGAAGGGCATGGTCCACAGCAGTGGGCCATGCAATTGTGGGCTTCTTGGTGGGCCAGGCCAGGCTGCAAAATATATATTTTTAAATTTTTATAATTTTTGCAGCCATGCTTCCACAACCCACATCTGTCTGTGCTGATCTTCTGGTATAAAACTTCTACAAGCTGTGTCAATTACCTTTATCATGATGTTGCTAGTTGCATGTGCCTTTAGTACTGATTAAAATTTTTTATATCATCCTTTGCTTCCATTCTAGTTCAATAAGGTTTTATCTGTGGCACAATCGGGTTATATCTGTTATATATTGTTTACAGGCTCCAGCATCAGAGATTCAGGACAAGATATCATTTATAATCAATAATATATCTGCTCTAAATATTGAGGCCAAAGCTAGAGAATGCACTGAAATATTGAAGGAGCAGTACTATCCATGGTTTGCACAGTATATGGTTATGAAAAGGTCAGAAGTGCTAAAAATATCTATTGATATTCTTAATATTTGTTTGCAAATTATGTATTGTATGCTGCATTCTATGAATAGTGTATTAATGGTGAAGCCCAACTTTCAACAGAGCGAGCATTGAACCGAATTTTCACGATTTGTACTTAAAGTTTCTTGATAAAGTTAATTCAAAGGCTTTGAACAAAGAGATCGTCCAGGCCACATATGAAAACTGCAAGGTTTATATCACCTTAACTTTGCTGTTAATATGTTTACAAAAACAAGGAACTGAAAATAATGGCTTGCATTTATAAATTCGTTTAGGTTCTATTAGGATCAGAGCTTATAAAATCAAGTGCAGAAGAGCGTTCATTGCTTAAAAATTTGGGTAGCTGGCTTGGGAAGTTAACAATTGGAAGAAACCAAGTTTTAAGGGCTCGTGAAATAGACCCTAAATCACTGATTATAGAGGTACTTGAGCCACAATGTCTCGATCTTTGAATTTAACTATTCCTTGTTATGTCCTTTGTAGATATTAATTCTTATGGTGCATTTTAGAGCTGTCTATTAAATTTTATGGATATTTAACTTCTTTGTTCCTGTTGGTAGGCATATGAGAAGGGATTGATGATTGCCGTTATTCCATTTACCTCCAAGGTTATAATCCTACTTATGGTGGTTTTGCATGTTCTGGGCTTAAGTGTTGCGCATTGTACTTATATTACTTGCTGCAGATTCTCGAACCATGCCAAAGTAGTCTAGCATATCAACCTCCAAATCCCTGGACTATGGGAATTCTTGGATTACTTGCTGAGATCTATTCGATGCCAAACCTGAAAATGAACCTTAAGTTTGACATAGAGGTGTGTACATATAATATACCTTTGTGCAAACCTAGTATTTCTTGAATTTGTCTTATACATTTACAAGATCAGTGATGCATGGAATTATGCAATTAGACATTTTTATGGTATTTCATTTCAGGTTCTATTCAAGAACCTTGGAGTGGATATGAAAGACATAACACCAACTTCTCTTCTCAAGGACCGGAAAAGAGAAATTGAAGGAAATCCTGACTTCTCTAATAAAGATGTTGGAGCATCCCAGCCTCAGATGATTCCTGAAGTTAAACCAGGAATTATTTCTGCACTAAATCAAGTTGAATTACCACTTGACGTTGCCAGCCCACCTAATTCTGTGGGCCCTACGCAATTATTATCTCAGGTTTATATTGGTTTTGTGTTCTGTTGTTTAGTGTCAGCAGTAAAGGACATGTGAATTGAAGTTCTAACTCTCTTTCACCCGTTTCACTGGTTTTAGTATGCTGCTCCTCTTCGTCTTTCTTCTGGTACTTTGATGGAGGATGAAAAATTAGCTGCTCTTGGCTTGTCTGATCAGCTTCCTTCTGCTCAAGGACTGTTTCAAGCTACTCAATCCCACACACCCTTTTCTGTTAATCAGGTATGGGATTCATTATCTCTTTTTTTTTTTTCCTTTTCTTTCTTTTTGCTAGAATTGATTGGCTTCTAATTTTTTTTCACAGCTTTCCACCCCAATACCTAACATTGGAACTCATGTTATCATCAACCAAAAGCTTAGTGCCTCGGGCTTGCACTTGCCCTTTCAGAGGTCAAAATCTGTCACCCTTTTACTATATCCTTTGCTTATTGTGTTCATTGGTTTGTACTTCTATGATACACTCTATACCTTTTATGTATTGCAGAGTGGTTCCAATTGTGATGGACAGAGCTATAAAAGAGATAGTATCAGGCATTGTTCAGCGAAGTGTTTCTATAGCAACTCAAACAACAAAAGAGCTTGTGTTAAAGGTTTGCTAACTGAATAAAATTATATATATCAACTTGGAGTGGTTACATGAATTGTAGTTTAGTTTGGACAAGTGCCGTGCCTTCCGCTCGATCATATGTTAAGTGTTTTATCATTACTTCTTCCTGTTTCTTTGTTTTCCTTTTGGAAATTGCAATTTTTTTATTTGCAGAAGCCATTATTAAAACTTTCTGTTGCTACTTATCTGATGCAACATTATGGTTATTAATTTTATTGGGGTCGTCCTCCTTAACTTTGACTTTTATCTTGTCAGCTAGTCTCGGCCTCCCAACAATTCATACTAGCCCATCCAGCTGATAATCTACCCAAGCCCCGCCCTTTAGACAAATATTTTTTTTAATCGCTATTTGTACATATATTTTTGCTTATTTTAGTTCAATTTAATGTCAGGATTATGCGATGGAATCAGATGAGACACGCATCTATAATGCAGCACACTTGATGGTTGCAAGTTTAGCAGGAAGTCTAGCTCATGTGACATGCAAGGTTTTTTTTTTAAATGCATCTGACATGACATTTTCATCCCCTTAGTTTTCTGAACAATGCCCCATGTATTTTATCTCTTTAGAGCTTCAACGTTTGACATCTTTTCTTCAATATGCTTGTGGTTTGCTAGGAGCCCTTACGTGCTTCTATATCAAGCCACTTGAGGACTTCACTGCAAGGTTTAAATATAGCGAATGAAATCCTAGAACAAGCTGTGCAGCTTGCTACCAATGATAATCTTGATCTTGGCTGTGCGGTCATCGAGCAGGCTGCTACAGATAAGGTTTGATCATTAACTCTGATCTATAGATACTTGTGTGTGATGATTACAATTGCAGTATCCCTCGCTACAAATATTTTCCACGTGGTGACTTAAACAGATAATTTCAACTTTTTTCAGGAATGTTAAAGATCCATACCAAAATGATTAATTCAGTCAAACTGATCCAATTTCTATAGAAGTTAATAAGTTGGCAGATTGGGGCTGAAATTTGAATAATCAATCCAACTCGATCCTTTGGTGATTTCCTTGTGAATATTTGTTGAAAAGGCATCCATACTTTTTTTGGAAAAATTCCAGACATTGAAACCTGGTTAAAGGAGCTAAAAGATAAAAAGACAAGAATTGAGACTTCTCCAAAAGTTTCTCTATGACCTGCTTGAGTAAATTTTTTTAATTTGTTACACATCATTCCAGACCTGTGGACTGCCTTCTTAATACATGTTCTAAATATTTAGGACTCTTGGATGAGTAGGCGTCATGGATTTTGTTGTCCCAAATAGTTTTTGTTTTACTTGCTTGTAGGTTTCTAATGTCATTTTAATTTATGCAGGCAATTCAAACTATTGATGGAGAGATAACTCAACAACTTGCTTTAAGAAGAAAGCATAGAGAAGGTGTTGGCTCCTCATTTTATGATCCAAGCATGTATGCACAAGGTTCTATGGGTGTTGTTCCTGAGGCCCTCCGCCCTAAACCAGGGCATGTGTCTGTTTCTCAACAGCGAGTTTATGAGGTAAATAATTGATGGACAGAGTTATAGAGGTGTGATTTATTTTGAGGAGAAAGCACTTAATGTTTGTTTACTTTGTGTCTTATTTCAGGATTTTGTTCGACTTCCTTGGCAGAACCAATCTAATCAGAGCTCACATGTGATGCCTGCTGGTTCTCTGACTTCATCCAATGATGTTGGTCTGACAGGTGGATATAGTTTGGCAGCAGGACAAGTCAACCCAGGCTACTCAGCAAGTGCTGGAAATACAGAATTTAAAGCAGTGTCTCGCTCATTGGATGTTTCTTCTGGGTCAATTGCAGCTAGTTCAGCTGCACTGTTGAGGTGTTTTCTATTTTCAAGTACTTTTGCTTCGTTCTATAATTCTGTCACTGATAAACTTAAAAATGTGTCATGTTTCAGTGTATCATCAGCCAATATTGTGATGGCTGATAGTGGTGGTATTCAGCATAATTCTGAAAACGATTCTGTCAATGCTTCTTTTACTCCACCTGCTCCAGCCCCTGAATTTCTTTCTGTGGATTCAACTGAGTCTGTAAAAGTGTGAAATCTTACCTTCACTGGCTTTATGCTGCTGAGCAATTAAAACTTTTTATTGCTGCTATTTACTTCTAACTTTTGTGTTCAGGAATCAGGAGCTGCTGCTTCACAATCATTACCATCACCTGTTACCCCTGAACGCCTTGGAAGTAGCACCTTAGAACCTTCACTAAGCACAAGGGATGCATTGGATAAATACCATATTGTTGCAAAGAGGGTCAGAGATTGCTGTCCTTTTTACATACATTTTTATTGGTTTCTTAATTATTTTTGTCAGAGGTGATATCTATCTGATGAGCACCTGCATATATATTCAAATTTCTGCACTATGATTATACAGTATTATCATAAACACACCTATTAAGTGAATAGCTAAAGTGATTCTGCAAAATGTTATTTGGGTTGTTTATGTTTGTAGCCTGAATATCTATTCTGCTTCAATTTTGCTTCTTGTGGGTGGTTGGGATTGTTGTGGGAGTCTTATGAGGATGTGAATTTGAGCCACGAGCTTGCAGCATGCTTTTCCTTTTCCCCTTTTATCTATTTTGTTTGAGTTCAATCAGAATCTTATTAAATTGTCTTGTTTAAATGTTTTCAGTTAGAAGCTTTGGTAGCCAGTGATGCCACAGAAGCTGAAATTCAGGTATTGTGCATTGCTGTCATCTCAGTGTGCACCTGGTCTCTGGTAGTTAAAGTAACATTCATGTTAATAGAGATATGTATTTATTGGTATGTTTTTCTTTGTTCAGGGAGTAATTTCTGAGGTTCCTGAGATAATACTCAGATGCATCAGCAGGGATGAGGCTGCCTTGGCTGTTGCTCAAAAGGTTTACTCGTTTTCATTTATTTTTTCTTTGAAGGATTGAGATTGGCCTTCCTCTGTTGTGTCCATTGTTTTCATATTGATGTCTATTTGCAAGTCTTTTGAATGATTTTGCTGGAAAATTTGTATATGGTCTTAAGGCTGTTCCATATTTCCTTACAGGTTTTCAAGGGGTTATATGAGAATGCTTCAAACAGTCTTCATGTTAGTGCTCATCTTGCAATTTTGGCAGCCATTCGCGATGTTTGCAAGCTTGTTGTTAAGGAGCTAACCCGTTGGGTATGCTCTGATCAGCTTTTCTGTATCTTGGACCAGATTTAATGGTTCCTTTACACGCATTTGTTCATAACTTGGTTTGCAACTTTTTATATAGGTTATTTACTCGGATGAAGACAGAAAGTTCAACAAAGATATTACGGTTGGCCTTATTCAAAGTACATTGCTAAACCTTGCAGAGTACAATGTTCAAATGGCAAAACTTATAGACGGGGGAAGAAACAGTATGTATAAGAAGTATTCCCTTCTCTTCTAATTCTACTGTTGATGAGAAAGCTGACCTGTTGCATAAATATGTGCAGAGGCTGCAATGGAATTCACCATTTCCCTTCTACAAACTCTGGTTACAGATGAATCCAGAGTCATTTCTGAACTACACAATCTTGTAGATGCGTTAGCTAAGGTTCCAATTATTTTGTTTGAATGAGTGGATTCATTTACAATTTCGTTGTGCAGTTTTTTTACAGTCATGGCTTTGTCTAGGTTGCTGCAAAACCTGGTTCTTCGGAGTCACTACAACAGTTGATTGAGATTGTTAGGAATCCTGTTGCTAATACAACTACTGGAATGGAGGATAAGGCTAGGCAATCCAAAGACAAAAAGGTTAATATAGATATTCTGGTCGTACACTTCTAGAGTATTATCGCTTATGATCTTGTAACTTTTTTGAACAGGTTCCCAGCCAAGATTATAACAGCATAGAGCCTGCTGATCCAGATCCTGCTGGTTTTTCTGATCAGGTATCTTGCCTTTTTATATTTTTGTTCTAAAAAAATCTTCTCATGAAGACAAAAAATGATAGAATGATCATTACCTGTATATTGTCACTTAAGTCAGTTCACTTTTAAGGCTAATAATCTGCCTGAAGACACTAACAAAATGTCATCTCCATAGCTGAGCTAATATGATCCTTTGTATTGATACAATCAACTATCTTGATGGCCAATTATTCTGGCCAAAGAAATCAACTGTCTCAAACTGACTCAATAACAGAAGCAACCACTTGGTTTCCAGTCCCTCAACAGAAGGCAACATATATACTTCTATTTTTAGTGATCTTTGAACATTCAACATTCAACATAATTCTTTCTGGTTTCTTCTTTAACTATACTCATCTATGTTAAAATAGATCTGAATTCTTGCCAATACTGGACTCTTATTGTTTTTTAATTACATACACTCATATGTGGTACATGAATGTTTCATAGGTCTATGTGTTGTTCAAGGAGTGGTACCACATATGTGAACTTCCTGGCACAAATGATGCAGCTTGCACTCGTTATATCTTACAATTGCATCAAAATGGACTGCTCAAAGGGGATGATATGACAGATCGTTTTTTCCGAAACCTTATGGTGATTTTTCTTTCATAATTTGATTTTTCCTTTGTTAAGGGTGACAGCTTTTAATTCCTTCTTCCCATTTTTCAGAAAATTGCTGTTGAACATAGCATACAATCTGAATCACTTCAACAAGTGCAGAGTGTATCCTTTCATGCCATTGATAGTTATGCAAAGCTTGTTATAACAATCCTGAAGGTAGGTATATGTCCTCCTGAATATGTGGTTTATTTTCATTTAGTTTCAAATCACATATCATTTCTGTAACTGCTGGTTTTAAAATATTATACAGTGTTTGCCCGTGGAACAAGGATCGAGTAAAATCTTTCTGTTTTTTTCAAAGGTTATCCTAACTATAATTTGTTCTTGAGTTTTTCTTTCCTATAGAACATGATTTGAATGGCAATTTTGTATGTTTCACAGATTCTGACCGTTACAGTAAGATTTATTCAAAAAGATGAGGAGAAAAAGGCATCTTTTAATCCAAGACCCTATTTTAGATTGTTTATTAACTGGCTGCTAGACCTTGGTTCAGTGGAACCTGCTATTGATGGCTCAAACTTTCAGGTTTGGCTCTTTTGCATTTACTGGGGGTTCATAATATTAATTGATTGGCTGATGTGGTTGCTTGTATTGCAGATTTTGACAGCCTTTGCAAATGCATTCCATGCTTTGCAGCCCCTTAAAGTCCCAGCATTCAGGTTGGTATCAGAACTTTATATACTTTTCAGGTTATAGTTGAAATGATTAGATTGTTGTTAAAACCTGAGAACATACCGTATTGCATCATATCAAGTACCATTTTGTAGGATACCTTCTTTAGGAGCCTTCATTTTCATTGGCATCACAATTCACTGGGATAGTTTAGCGTACATGACCATTGTGCTGGCTGAGATCAATAGCATGTCCAAATTTATTAGTCTCAAAGACCTAGGCATTTATGGAACTCCATGGTGAGCTTATGGGGGGTTACTAAACATCTTCTCCTAGGAAATGCAGATTCTCTTGTTCTGGGGTTATAACTATTTAGCTTGTGTTCAAGATAATTTGACAATGAAGTTTCTATTTAACAGTTGTGGTAATAGTATCTTATAATGTTGGAGCTAAGGTTTTAACAGGAATTAATTACTCAGGTATCTATGTTTTCCCTTGACGTTTATCCGGGACTATTTATTTGCTGCAGAGTATCTGGGGAGTCAATGGGTTCTTGCTCTAGAAGTATAGAATATCTGTCCTTTTGCTGTTCATTGATGCTATAATTTGGGATGTTAGATACACTAGTTTGGAGGCTAATATGACAATGCGCTAGGGAATATCCTTCTTGTTCTTTCGGATTTTAGTTGAATAAAACTATACGCACAAACAAATTGTACAAATTTATATGTACAAACTGAGGTGGCAACTTGTGATTGGATAATATAATTGTTTATTTTTTCTGTCACTTTGAAATTCCCAAATCAGATATTACCACATCAGTTTGTATAAATAAGTTGTACAATTTATTTGTACATATAGTATTTGATTTTATGTTTGTTTTCTTGTAGTATTAGGGTTACCGGTTACCTGATTTTAGTGCTCTTCTGGGAGTATTTTTGTTCTTTCCAAGTCTCTTCAGATGTTGATGAGTCTCCTTAATAATTCATTATTATCTGAGAGCCAATCAGATGATCATGAAAGTTGTGGGATTTGGTCATCAAAATGTTGAGCGTGTAATGTGTTACCTTAAAACTAAACCCACTTAACTTCTCAGAGAGAGACAACCTGATGATCACAAAGACTACAGGAGATTGCATTTGTTCTAGAAAATGATAAAAAATAACTGAATGAAATGCCATAGCTGTTTCAGCGTAGACGGTGATCTAGGAGAATTCTGTGAAGAATTCCTATATATAGTTTCAATGGTTTTGCTAACATTTGTTGAAAATGTTTGTCCAGCTTTGCATGGCTTGAATTGCTGAGTCACAGGACTTTCATGCCTAAATTGCTCATAGGAAATTCCCAAAAGGGTTGGCCTTATTTCCAACGTTTGTTGGTTGATCTGCTCCAATTCCTGGAGCCATTCCTGAGGAATGCCGAACTCGGAGTTCCGGTTAGCATCTCTTGATTGCTGGTTCTTTTATACTTTTATGGCCCATATAAGACAAGTATAATGGGTGCTCATTTCATTGTTTGTGCAGGTTCGATTTCTGTATAAAGGTACACTTAGAGTGCTGCTGGTACTCCTCCATGATTTCCCAGAGTTCCTGTGTGATTATCATTTTACCTTTTGTGATGTGATTCCTCCAAGCTGCATACAAATGCGCAATATTATCCTCAGTGCTTTTCCCTGTAATATGAGGCTACCAGATCCATCAACTCCCAACTTAAAGGTGCATTTCTATCATTACTATTTTTTATTAATTTAAAAATGGAAACTAAGTCCTTAAGTTTCATCAGATTGATTTGCTTCCGGAAATCAGAGATTCTCCTCGTATTCTCTCTGAAGTTGATGCGGCTCTTAGAGCAAAACAGATGAAGGCTGATGTAGATGAGTATCTCAAGGTACTTACATTCCCTTTAATTGTGTGTTCCACTGAAGAACTACATCAACGTGGTCTAATATATCAATATTCAACATTGCTACGGCTCTACTGTCTCCTAGATGGGAGTTCTAGCACCTTTTTTTTGGGTCATCCTTTTAATATAATTTCATATTATTTCAGACGGGACAGCCGGGCTCCTCATTTTTGACTGAACTGAAGCAGAAATTGCTCCTTCCTCCTAGTGAAGTTGCCGCTGCTGGCACTCGTTACAATGTACCATTGATCAACTCCCTTGTGCTTTATGTTGGCATGCAGGTGATTCTGGTTTTGAAGCTTGCATGTTTTCTTCTCCCGTTAATATTACTTTTCTCTTCACTGAGAATTTGTTCTCCAGGCCATCCACCAACTGCAGACAAGAACACCACATGCACAGTCAACGGGCGAAGATGGTTCACTCGCTGTGTTCTTGGTCAGTGCTGCCTTGGATATTTTCCAGACATTGATACAGGATCTAGATACTGAAGGGCGCTATCTCTTCTTAAATGCAGCTGCAAACCAGCTTCGCTATCCAAACAACCACACTCATTATTTTTCCTTTGTCTTACTTTATCTATATGCAGAAGCAAACCAGGTGAAAGCTCTCTATCTGGTTTCACGTATTTTTCTATGTTTAGTGGCTGTCCATTTTTTAATCCATTGGCTTAGTGCCACTGCTCTGTGCGAGTATTTCATGTTTACTTCAAAATTCCTTCTGTTAGGAAGATCTTCACTTTAGGATCAAGGCTAGATTCTTTAACTGTGGATCAATCACTTTGGCCATTATGATTAGGCCTGGATATTAGTCACGTCCAAACATAAGTTAGCTCGAGTTTCGCTTGCATGGATAATAGGACAGTTCAAGTTTGTTTAGTTGTATTGGAAGGAAGCTTGAGCTCGGTTCAGTGGGAAAATTCAAAGCTTGAAGCTCAACTCATATTCGTTGCTGAAGTGTGGCACTTAAAATGACATCGTTTTTCCTATTGTCAAAATGACATTAATTTCATGATAATCAAAACAATGTCGTTTTGACAGTTGTTCGATTCAGCTTGTTCCAAGCCACAAGTCAAGTTCAAATTGATTTGATTTTAACATTTGGCTCACGAATTAGATTGAGCCAAATACTCTCTGGCTCAAGTTTAGCTTGTTTATTATGGACTTTGGCTTGCCAGCTCAGCTCAGATCCACCGTAATTGTGATTGTGATTTCTGTTTTAAGAGTTTAGGAAGTTCCTGAAGAGTGAAACATTTTTTTTGGGAAAGTCCCTTTTTGGGTTTAGTAACAACAATTAAGACGATCAGTATAGTTGACATTATTTATTTTGGGGGGCTTGTGTAGGAAATTATCCGGGAACAAATTACAAGAGTACTGTTTGAACGTCTTATTGTGAATCGACCTCATCCATGGGGCCTCCTCATAACCTTCATAGAACTGATAAAGGTAACCTTTTTTTATCTCAATCTTGACTGTTACAATGTTCATTATTTAGTAGTAGTTGGACTTTTCAATTGATTTTTTCTCGTATTGGATATTATTAATTATTATTATCATTATGCAGAACCCCAGATACAACTTCTGGAACCAGTCTTTCATTCGGTGTGCGCCAGAGATTGAGAAAATGTTTGAATCAGTGGCTAGATCATGCGGCGGTCTAAAGCCTGTGGAAGATGGTATGGTCTCAGGGTGGGTTTCTGACAACACACACTGACACAAAACTTGTTATCCTTGTATTATTAGTAGTATTAATTTTTATTATTCTGTGTCTAAACTATTTAACTTGTATATTTAGTCAGCGTGGTATTAATAATTTTTATAAGATTTACGTCTCTCTTCTTCAGGTCAAGCGTATTTTTAGGATTAGATTCGATTTGGTTGAATTTGAATCTGAACAAGGACCGTATTTACAGATTTACGACTTAAGGATTAAACTTGACTCATCCTTGGCTCAGAAGGAATGAAAAAAAAAAACAAACATCACACTAGCAAGGCCAACCACATCATCCTTCAATCCCAACGGTGTTTTAAAAATCTGCCTAACGTTCTTAGAAGCCAAAAACAGAGCTTCAATCTCATGCGGGAGTTCACACCGCTGCAGTTGCAATTCCTCAAGACTCCATATGCTAAGGCGAAAACCTAAATGAATCAATACTCTTCTAACATATGATAGCCCTGACAAATGGCTTAAGTCCCATCATAGCTTCCTTCACATCCACTTTACTATAATTTAACTACTCTCCCACGGCCTTGCGTTGCGCCAATAATGTTAAACCAATATCTGAAACAACTGAACTGTATGGTCCAGAAATTCAACCAATCATTAGCTCCAATTTCAATAAATCCCCACAACAACATATCTCCGATTCTCGCAAAGCATGACACATCAGCAATACTCTACAAAACCTGCGCCAACAACGACTATTCTCCTCAAATCCGGATACTTTTCAGCCACTAATTCAAGCACTTGATCAACTGAATTTCAAGGTACAAAAGTAAGTTGTGGTCAACAAACCCCGTTCATTGGTGAAAGTCAAGTATCGATATGAAAAGATTTGTGAGTCACCTTAATGCTTGAATTCAAACAAGAATGATGTTTGCGTCTGAAAGATTTAAGAACTGTAGAAAGACCCGACCTTCACTATTTCAGATATTATTAATTTGACTCAAACTTTAATCCAATCCAATTTTATTTGCCACTTCGTCACTTTGGGGCCAAGCAGGGACAATTGATGTTTATGTAATGTATGTAAAATGTTACCTTAATATCTTTAGATTTTATTATTATTTTACCTTGATCCATAGGTTTAATTATTATTCTGCCTTCACTGACATTACTGGCAAACTCAAAGGGCTTCTGTAGGCCCATGATCCTTCAATATGCAAGCCCAATGCCTGCAGACTAGTTTTGTACTGGGCGCCCAGCTTTAAAATGGAATAGAAGAAAATAAAGTCAAATATGCGTACTGGGCGCCCACTGCCTGCAGAGCGCCTTAGCTATATCATCTCAAGCTTCATTTAATCACGTCGGATTAGGACCCCACTTTGTCTACCACCATACAGCGACATTGCAACTTATAATTACTCGTTGCCGCCAATTTTCTCCCCCAAGATTTTGACCAAGTCTTTGATATTAGCACGGTACATTGAAGTTTGAGGTAAAGAGTAGAGCCGTTGATTCTGCAAATTCATGAATCTATGATCTTCAAACTTAGTCTAGCTGAGCCGAGCCGAGCCGTCAGATTTGCATTACAGCCCTGGCGTGTCAGGGGGGGAAAATTGTATCCTTCGTAACGGATTTACACGTGTGTAGTGTCCATGTCATTTGCTAACATTTTCCGGCAATGTTGTCCGGACTCTGGTATTACGGGTCCACTTAATTATTACTTCTGTATCCGTGTATTTACTTATCTTTGCACCGCTTATACAAATAAATTTCATCCATTTCTTCAGCTTGATTTCTGTTTGGCTGTCATCGGAAATTCAGACAATTAATATAAAAATAATAAGCTTTCTACTCTCGCCTTCATGTTTGGATTTGGAGTGTGGAGTCTTTTCCAATTCGTAACCAGCCCGAAACGGATTGCTTGACTTCGCTAGAATTTTCGTGAAGAGTTTATTAATTGGTTAGAGTAATCTTAATTTGAGTTTAACCTGTCCCCTGTTTTTTAAACTCAAATTATCCATTGGAGGCGTTCAAATTAAATTCACCTCCCCTTCTAAGTCTAAATGGCTATCTTTGCAGGGTTTCCAAATTTGTATTCAACTCACTTAATTTTCTCTCTCCTGTCTCTGTCTACTTTCGTCAGCCTCTCCTTCTCTGTTAGATTGTTCTTATCTTGTTAGCAAAGATTTGGAGGGCATTCTTTAATTCTTCCTATTGACTTCGTTTCCACGAGGCAACACCATAAAATTGACCACTCAATTGCTCCATCAATATTCATCCTCCGTTAAGCATGAAACTCATTTTACAGAAAGAGTTTGAGAAAAGGCCTATAACATTATTCTTTCTTCTCCTTCCAAACTAGCAAAACAAAATCGTCTGAAAAATGAGCCAGTGTGTTCCCAGTTGGGATCTCGATGAAAATCCCACTTACCCTCATCTCTCTCACCGTTCCCGTTCAAATTCCACGGCGCCGTATGTCTCTATGTATTTCTTCTCTTATCTTTTCTCTCTTTTACTAATAAATATTTACCCACTTGTACTTTGTATTCCGAATTTCTGTTAAAATATATGGCTGGCGTGTTGCAGGTTAGATTATGAAGTAGCAGAGCTAACATGGGAGAACGGCCAGCTAGCCATGCACGGATTAGGACCACCACGCGTACCTGCGAAACCCGTGGCCACCGCTTCAACCACCAAGTACAATTGGGAGAAGCCACGCGCCAGTGGCACTCTCGAGTCTTTAGTCAACCAAGCCACCAACTTGCCACAACAACGCAACAAACAACCCCCATTTGAAACCGCCACCATTAACGAGGAAATCGCGCCTTGGTTTAACCAACACCACCGAGCTCCAGTTGCTACCGCCGCCGACACCATGACTATGGACGCTTTGGTTCCATGCTCAAACCGGTCCACAGAGCGTACCACCACCACGCACGTGATGGATGCGGCGCCAAAGCTTGGTGGCACGTGTGTAATGGATTGCTCTACTCGTGTGGGGTCTTGCAGCGGGCCAGCTGCCACTCAGGATGAAGATCATCAAGTCCTTCTGAAGAGAGCGAGGGTGGCGCGTGTCCCGGTGGCACATGAGTGGAGCAGCAGGGACCAAAGCGTTAGCGGTAGCGCCACGTTTGGAAGGGATAGCCAGCACGTGACTCATGATTCTTATGATATGGACATAGGTGCCGATTTAACTTCTACTTCCATGGGTTCGCCTGAAAACACTAGCTCTGCTAAACCTTGCACCAAGGCCACCACCGCCGATGACCATGACTCTGTTTGTCACAGCGCACCACAGGCAAATTTCTACCCTTTAATTTTACTATAAGCTTATAATATGTATAGCATGCATATAAAATTTCTTCTGTTTTTTTTTTCCTTTTTTGACGATTTTAGGAGATCTATATTAATTATATAATTTTTCTTGAATGTTATGGTATTTCCAAAGAGAGAAGCAGGTGACGAGGGGGAGAAGAATAAAGGAATTGGGAAATCCTCAGTTTCTACTAAAAGGAGTAGAGCTGCTGCCATTCATAATCAATCTGAACGTGTAAGTTTCTACTTAATCCCCTGATTGGTTCTTTGGGTCAGCATAGCCTTCTGGATTCATTACCAATTTAAGTTTGATAAGTTAAAATTTAGTGCAATTTTTTGTATAACATTTGGGGCATCTCACTCTCTCTTGTTTGGCCTTATTAATAACTGGCCTCCATATAAGAATAATAATGTGCACTTTTATGACTTCCAGAAAAGGAGAGATAAGATTAACCAAAGGATGAAGACACTGCAGAAGCTGGTCCCTAATTCCAGCAAGGTACCGAGTTTCAATGGCTAATTTCTTGTTTCATGTTAATCTTATACTACTATTATTTAATAGGGATGGGTTGAAGCCGAGCCCTGCTGGCTCAATCCCATGTTTAGCTCAATAACTTGGCTTAAGTTTGAGGGTTTACTAATGTTGCCACACCAAAGTTTGTCTTTTATGGCGATTCTTTTTTTTCTTTTCGGTGAATCTTTTTCTTTTCGGTGTCACTGTTTGCCATTTGAGCCAATTCAAGCTTGAACTTGAGCTGTCTACTCTGAATTTGAACCAAGTTTGAAATGGCCATTGTTTGGGTTTAGTTCAGCAAGAATCCACCCCTAACTAGATATTTAGTTTAAAATTAGAAGGTTTATGTTATAAACATGTTAGGCCCATACCTCCTAATGGTGAAAACTTTTCAATTAAAAGAGGAGCCAAACGGGAGAAAGAAAGGATACCCAAGCAATAAAACTACAATGATGAGATGACGAAAAGATAAAGAATAAAAGTGTTATCCCAAAAGCTTCCTAGCCTTCACTGTCACTTCACTTATTCTCTGCATGAGGAATATAATTTTTGAGGCCTTATCCTTAGTATATACTTTATGTTGGTCTTCCCTTTTTGACTCATGAAGGTCATATTTTTAGGTGTTCAATAGGATACTAAATTCATTCACTCTGGTTAGGAACGTGTTGCATTAAGATAAGGTAATTGTGCTAACCAGAATAGCTTTTTAAAGTTCACTGAAAATGGAGAATGGACAGAGGTGAAGTGAGTGACTGTGGTCCAAGACCCTGTTTGCATTCAAATGGCTGTAAGTATTTTTTGACAAGGATCCGATTTTCCTAGTGCACAAAAACAAAATTGACAATAGGTTGTTAGGTATGAAGACAATCACCTGCCACCACACAAACCTCCCTGCGCCTCCTCTTGTAGGTCCTAATGCACCTTCTAGCTCTTCTTCACGATTATACAATCTTTTCTTTATTGCTTCAATGGAAAGAGAGACAAGAGTGTGGGGGTGAAGAGAGAGAAATTTTGGTGTCTTATTTTTACTGAATTATTAATGGTGATTCTTTTTTCACTTTAATTTACAGACTGATAAAGCTTCGATGCTTGATGAAGTGATTGAGTATCTAAAACAACTGCAAGCTCAAGTTCAAATGATGGGTCGAATGAACATGTCACCGATGATGTTGCCAATGGCAATGCAACAACAGCTTCAAATGTCAATGATGGCTCCGATGGGAATGGGAACGGGAATAGGAATGGGGATGGGAATGGGGATGGGAGTTGGTGTCATGGACATCAACACCATGAACCGTCCCAACATCAGTGGGATGCCTTCTGTTCTTACTAATCCTTTCATGCCTGTCACTTCCTGGGATGCCTCAGCGGCACAACCAGCTGTTATGACTGATCCTTTATCCACATTCCTCGCCTGCCAACCTCAGGTAAATGTCTCTCATTCGAAGTTTTTACCAACATTTATATAAATTTTATAAATTATATGTTACATTTAATTTTTGCAGCCAATGACCATGGATGCTTATAGCAGAATGGCTGCAATGTACCAGCAGCTGCAACAACCTCCGGCTTCAAATTCTAAGAGCAAAGAATAAGAAAACAGATACATGGTTGCCTATCATATTAAATCTGGAGTTGGTATATGTTTGAAGCAGAAAATCTATTCAACTTTGTACCCTCTATTATTATGCCAACAGCTTTTGGCCAAATTGTCACCCTTTTTTCTTTGTGTGTACAAGTATGCAGCTTCTATAATTAATTTATAATTTGTATAACTATTTACAAGCTGTTATGTTTCAGTCATAAGTTGGAACCAAAGTTGGGTTGGATTCGACCTAAGTTGTTTGAGCTCCAATTGAACGAGTCAAATTCGAGTTAATGATTAGATTCATTTTTTTCAAGTTTGAGTTAATTCAAATATTTGAATTCGAATTGATTCTTATCGAATTTAGAGTTAAATTGTTTTCATAACAATTTTGAGTTTTAATTGGGTGATCTAAAGTGAATCTTTAGTTGGTTTTGTTCCATTAGAGTTGATTCAAAGTTGGATTCAATTTGGAAAAATCTCAATCCTAATTTAAAGCAATGAGATTAAAGGGGGATTTGCTCTTCTAAACTTAGTTAAATAAGGTTGACATGAGTTCGATTTGAATCTTTAATAAGTATTTTGAAGTGGTATATAATATCGAATTTATAATTAAATTTAAATTTAATTTAAACGAACCAACCATAACAAACATAAGAGTCTTAGGATAGATTTATGGTAGATTATGTGGTTGAAATTATCCGCAGAAGTGCAAAATAATATGGAAAGGTTTGCATGGAGACATATAATTTGAAATGTTTGTTAAAGATTGAACATGTAAATGATTGGACACTCATTTGTCAACTTGGATTAAGGCCTCACCACATGTTTCATTTCATATCTCTTGTTTTATGAATGACTTTTTCCCTTTCCTTTTTCTCTTTCATAAATTGACGGAAAAAAAAAATTATAATCAATGAAAAATAATCATAGACGACTTCTTTGTTAATACATGTAAAGTTGGTTTACTTTTGAGAATATTAATTAATTAATTAATTAATTAATTAATTAATTAATTAATATTGTGCTCTTTTTATTTGTACTTCTTTTTCTTTTTTAGAATAAAACAAAAGTGGTTGGTTTAGGTCGAATTTTGTGTTGAATTATTTTTAATCTCAAGCTAGATTTTTTCTATTCAATTCTATCTCAAATTGATCATTATGTAAGTTTAATTTAGATTGAATTTAATTCTACCTAAATCTCAACTTTCTTAAATGCAAAAAAATAAGTCTTTTACATAGTATTAGACATATAAATTAATCTAACTGGATTGACCCTTAATATGATTTAAATTAAATTTGGTTAAATCACATTTGGAAATGTATAGATCAAAAGCTAAAATAATAATTATATTATTATAATCTTATTAGCATATGATATAAATCATACCTTTTTAAATGTTATTCGATGATTTAGTGTAAACCAATTTTTTTTTTTTCAATTCAGGAAACAAATATTACTTTTATAATTTAAAAATTCAAAGAGGAAATTGATCTGTATCACTACAATTGTAATATGACTCTACTGTACTGTATTACTACAATTGTAAACATTTGTATAACTCCTTTTTTAGAGAAAGGGTCCCCTCCCTCCCTCCCTCCCTTCCCTTACATACTTTACAACTAGCTGCCGTAACATCAATCTACATTTGTTCCCCAAGCTGTACATTGATTGAATTGATTTGAGGATAGAGGAGAGCCCAGTCCATGATTGGAGTGGAAAGCAAACGCTTGGATGCTAAGATCACCACATGCTTTTTGTTCGAAATCTCCGTTCTCATTTGCCGGCAATCAAATTTTATCCCCTTTTATCTCTTGCTGCATGAAATCTCTATTATCATTACAAGTATCTAATAAGAAATTTACGGCAATATTGAATGAACCAAGGCTAAGGATAATTTCAATTCGAGTTTGATTATCAACTTAATTCCACCAAACTTGAAATAAGCTCGGCTTAGGTGAGTTTGACTTCGAATAAAAGGATTTTATATTATTAAATTTGAGCTTAAGTTTAGAGATGTTTGTCTTATTAAATTTGTAAACTTGATTCAAATTAGTTAAAATAATATTTTTTTTAATATGTATTAAAATGATGTTGTTTAATCGATTTTAAATTGACTATAGTTGTGAATAATATAACCAAACTCGAACTCTATTCCTCAAAATTGAGTCAAACTCGAACTAGATTAATAAAAACCTATCAAATTTAAACCTTCAAATTAAGCCAAATTTAAGTTGGTTAAAACTCAAACTTGATTCGATTTAAATTCCTTTCTGACCAAAGAAATGGAGAAAGATTGATAAAAGAAAAGTAGAAAAGGTTAAATTTATGACCAACTTGATCCGAACACTTTTTCGTTGATCCAAATAAGAGTTTTATGTAATCATTCAAAACTAGTGTCTTTATCGATGTTGATAGGTAGAGTTAGATTCGATTATGGGTAAATCTTAGTAAGATTTAATTCGAAATTGATGAATTAAAATTTTAATTTAGTTTGAAGTTAATTTAATTTAAAACATCTCAAACTCTTGAATTTTTTACCGGCTCAAATTAAACTTACTCTATCTGAATGACTCAAACAGTGTCCAATTCTATTGAAATGTATCAAACAATCGCCACATTTCTTTCTTTTTTTTTCCGATTTATATGATATTTAATAGGATAATATGAACCGACGAATTGACTAATTTCTGCAAGGGACCAGAAAAAAAAATTGCATAAAAAAAAAAAGTTTTATAATAGAAAAAATATTTCAAACTAATTAAATCTTACAAGTGGTTGTACTGTACCTAAGGTGAACCCATGTTCAGCTGCTCGGCAACAATATGCCGGAGAAGCCCAAGATAGATGAACGGCCGTCCAGGTTAGGCTGATTGGGCTGGACCATGTTTAGACTGTTGAGTAGCTGAACCTATATAATGGGCCTCCAAAATTATCTCTCTTACCCAGCATCATTCGTTGCAAAGGTGAATACAACTCAAACTAAATTCTAATCAGGTCAATCTCAAATTTGGTTCATATATAAAAGAATTAGTTTAAGATTGAGTTTAGTTTATTCATACCATCAAAGAAGAAAAAAATATCATTAAACAAAAAGAAGACTTATTGAATAAAAATAAGAAGTAGAATAATTGTTGATTAACTAGTTTTTTAGTTTAGTGGTGTAGATGTAACAAAAGCATTTAAGCTAAGTTGAAAATCAACTCAAGCTCGAATGACTTGGATTAAATCTACCACTTATTAGTTAACCATATGAATATTAAATTAAAGTGTTGGTTCTCAATCAAATCTACCTCAAATTTTTTCTCTCTTAAACATAACCTTTGTAAAGGTGGACTTAAGGCAATTCAAACCCAAACAAGGGTCAACCAAAACTTTTTGAAAACAAAATGACCAATTTAAGATTAAACTCGATTCGGTTAAGTTCCAAAAAAGAAGTTGTCATCATTGAATAAGAGAAAAAAACATTGACCAATCGGTTGTCAATGCGATTATATCAATGGGAGAAAATAATCTACTCCAAATCAAACATTAATTTAAGTTGGAGTTCGAATCTACCCATTATTAGTTGGGCAGATGGATATTGAATTTTCCTTATAAATGTGCTCTGCTCCTTTTGTTGGCATTTCAATGAGGGCACTCGACTCAGTAATTTAGGAATACTAATAAGATTTCACTTGATATCTTGCTAACTATAATGGTGACAAACTTTTAATTATATAAAAAGCCCACTGAACGACTTTTATTCGAGTTCAACAAACAAAAGTAGTACCAAGAGAATAAGAGAGTTTATTGAAAATCAACACGATAAGTAAGGAAAATTAAAAACCAATATTTGTGAATAGATCAACCGAATTTGATCTAATTTGTTTGAGTTTAAATTCAAGATCGAGCCACTGTGACATCACTTTCACCTTCTTTCCATTTATCTCTCGTCTAGTGCCACCGAATTGGTGCTCAATTTCTTCCTTCAATTCAACAAATTAGTAGAAGTAGAAGTCATGTCATCGTTAACCGTCGAAGGAGAGGTTGATGATGACCTAAAATTTGTGGATGAATCTAAGACGAACAAAGCCATAAGTCATCTCTTTCACATTGTTTCAATCGACGAGAGCTCTATGTTCAACTTTCATCAATCATCCATTGATTCGAGAGTGAGAGGGCACCAATGAAATGAAAAACAATGTTGAAAAATGAGGTGCAATCGAAGAAGAAAAGGGAAAGTGAAGGTTTTAAAGTGCAGGGTGGCGGTTGTAAGAGTAAAGAATATGGGAGGATTAGCGTAAGGTTTCCAAAGTATTAAATATGAAACCCTAAAAATGAGGGGCAAATGTGAATTTTGTAAACCTTAAAAAAAAATTTATAACTAAATTGAGTAAATTGTTACTTTTTTAAATTAAGATAAGAAAAGAGATAATTTTTATATTTTTTAAATAAATTTTCTAAATAAAAATTTTATCTTTCACAATAACAATTAAAATTAATAAACAAATGAGTATTTAGATTTTTAAAAATATAAATTATCACAAAGGCTTAGCTGTTTTGTTTGTACTTTCTCTTTACACACAGGAAGCACTCTAATCTTATCATTCGATTTCATTTTTGCTTCCACTAGCCTTCCTTTAGCCCCAAACCGGCGTCGCTTCCTTCTATAATTAATCATCACAGCTATTTATCTCGACAAGTGTTTTGTCAATAAAATATTATACGACAAACATTACGTGCAAACTGTGGAATACAGGCATGTTGATAGGGTAATTTTAAGGTAAGTGTTAATCATAATAAATAATTAGAACATTTAATCAGATATTATTGATGTAATTGAGTTGAGTTTCTTGTGAGTTACTAGTGATTAATTTGTGTTGAGTTAGGTTCAATTTGATAATTATCAAATTAAGCTTAAATTCGAGTGATTCAAGTTTGATTCTAAAATCGAATTTGAACTACTTAATACTAAATCAATTAAACTAATTTCTTAAATATAATATAAATAAATTATTTTTTTATAATTGAATATCCTATTTATATTTATTAAGTGAATAAATTTTAGATATAATAATCAAATCTATCATATCAAATAAATCAATTAAAGTTTTATATGATATTAAATAAATTAAAGTTTCATAAATATAAAAAAAAATTTAAACTCAAATTTTTACTTCAAAAATTTTAATATTTTCCTAATTTTATTAACTTTTAGAGATACAAATTATCCATATTTTGGGCTCAAGTAAAAAAACTTCGTAACTTGGCAACTTCGCGAACCCAAACTTTGTTTTCATCCCCATTATGCCCCAAACCGACGCTACTCCGCTAAGAATCGATTCAATTTCATCTCTAACCTACATCCTTACTATAAAATCCTTGTCAAAACCTTCGTTGTCCTCAACTGAAAAACCCAACCCCCCATTTTTCTCTCTTCAGTCGCTTTCACTACTAATGGCTTCATCTGCTCTTACGATTTCTCCAAGAAAGCTCCGATCAGATGTTTACTCGTATTCTTATCAGAATGATTCAAACACTCCATTGGTAATATCAGTTCTTGCCTCTCTAATTGAGAGGAATATGGCCAGGAATGAAAGAATTGCGAAAAACTGTACGTGGGCATTGTCGAAAGACATGAGAACTCGAGTTTTTGATTGCCATGAGATACCAGACATGGCAACTCAATCTTATCTCGAGAGAATCTTCAGATACACTCGCGCCGGACCATCAATTTACCTTGTTGCTTATATTTATATCGATCGCTTTTGTCAGGCCAATCCAGGATTTCGAATCAATGCCAGAAATGTACATAGACTTCTCATCACAACGATCATGGTGGCTTCTAAATATGTAGAGGACATGTAAGCCAGAAATGTAGCCTTTTTTCTACAATTTTCTGATGCAGCTTTTAATTTTGTTCCTTTTTACCCCTTATGAACAGGAATTACAGAAACTCATACTTTGCTCGAGTTGGGGGAATTGCAACAAATGAGTTGAACAAATTGGAGCTCGACTTTCTGTTCTTGATGGGTTTCAAATTGCATGTGAATGTGAGCGTTTTTGAGAGCTATTGTTGTCATTTGGAAAGAGAAGTGAGCATTGGAGGAGGCTATCATATAGAGAGGACATTGCGGTGTGCTGGAGAAATCAAGTCAAGGCAAAATGAAGAAAAAAGATTCAGTCAAATCGCTCGTATTATGTTGTAAATAAATCAAGCAAGATTCAAAGTTTTACTCAGTGCTATTTTGTTTGCCATGGTGACAGAATTACTGATGTACAGATAAAATATATGTTATGGCTTCTTCAATTTGACTTTGGAACTGGAATTTCATGGCTGCTTTTGCTCTGTTATTGAGTCTAATTAAATTTGTATGAAATTTGACTTAAAAAGAAGAGCATTTGACCATGATTTTGACGGCAAAATTGAACTGCAGTGATCACCAATAAATAGAAACATCTCCATAGCAGTGTACTTGAGAAAGAAGATTGGGCAAGTTAAAGTTTGCACCAGCAATAAGTCCAGACACACAAAACTAACATTTGATCATTTTTATGGACGTCGCACCTGTAAGTTTGACGGAGAAATAGTAATATTTTCGATTAATAACCCTACAAGTTGTAGCAGGGGAAGGCCTGCACTGCAGCGATTTACATTCTCAACTAAAATATAAGAGCCCACCAGTTTGGCATTCTTGTAAACTATAGCGAATCAGCATAGAGGCATGAAACTATGCAAAATTTGACCTTTTTAGATGTCAATTCGGCAGTTTATAAATATACCATTAAATAATATAAAAATATACACATAAGTTGCTTCAAGGAGAGGGCAACTTGCAGCAGAGGAAAGACAGAAAAAGAGCTATCGGATAAGGCAAATAGTTGACAGGAGAGGAATCTATAAGCTGCTTAGATCTGGGTTAAGCTTGAATAAACCTGGTTTAAGAGTGGTTTCAATCCAAAGTAGTATGTTTAAGTTTAATTCTAAAAAAACAAGATAATTTAATTTTAAATTTAATCTGAATATTTGACATATTTATGAAAACAATTTAAATTGAAGTCATTAAGTTTGGATCAAATCTGACCTTACCACAAACTAAAGATATGAAACAGTATGTCTTGAAAATTAATTCTACCTAATACAATTGGTTTCAACTATGGTTGTCTTATCAAATTGTGGAAGTGGGCTCTAACTCTCCATCCTGTGCCTCATCTAATCAAAATATCAATCACTTTCGGTTAATCAAGAACCATTGAGTCGATGATTAATATTTTCCACCTAAAATTTGGGAAAATAATATATTCAAATCCAACTTTTTCCAACACAATTCAAGCTAAATCGTGCTGGGAAAAATTTAATTTAATCAGAATTGCATCAAGCAAGGCAATCAGACAGTATTATATCTTTGTTTTTGGGTAACTAAACAAGAAAAAAACCCCGAATGTAATGATGGATCCAGATATATCAACAGTTTTATCTTAATAAATAGCTTTTTTTTTAAATTAATCATGAAGATGCTGTAGTCGGTGAGACGCTTTTAGTCCTTTCTTACCCTCCTTTGATGATCTGATGTACGGACTCCTCATTTTATTTGATTAAATTGATGGGCTATCCTATACCCGAAACGATGATTCTGACCCGTCGATATAGTTGAACTTCGGAAGCAGTCATAATAGCCGTCCACACAACTGATACATTATTGAAGTACCCAGGAGTCCAGGACGAATAAATAAAATCAGTAGCAAAACGACAAAGATAACATTAGAAAAAAAGTACAAACCGTAGAAGATGGGCGGTGGTAGGGCTGGATTCCATAAGTGCCGGGGACTAGAGCTGGCAAATGGGTTTGGGTGGGTTGGTGGGTGGGCCATGTGCGAATTGGATAAAAATGGGTACCTATAAAGGTGGTGTGGGTCAAAACAGAATGATATATTAGGATGATAATCTTTAAAACTTATATTTGATCTGCGGTGATCAAATAATATTAATTCTTTCTATTTTTTATTAATTTAATTTATTTATTTCATAATTTTTAATATTTTTTTCTTTAAAGATATAAGTATTATATCAAAAACAAAAATTTATCAAAATTTAAAAAAAGTTTTTTCTATAGATTTGATTTAAAAAATGTTAGCATTAAATATATAATAAATATTTATAATAAAGTATTTAATGATTATATTCTTTAAATTTGTTTTGAACACAATAACATTTTTAATTTTAAAATAGATTTAAGTTTATTTTATATCAAAAAAGAGAAAATATATAAAATTTATGTCAGATATACTATAAATTTGATATTAAAGAAAAAGAATAAGATGAATAAGAAAAAAATAACGGTAACTTACGGGTGCTGTGACTTGTAAAATTTGTAAAAATTACTTTTTCAGGGGCATTTGATTCGTGCATTTAAAAATTACTTTGGTATTTTTTTTCTATAACTAATTGTTAGATTACTTTGATAATTTAAATTATTTTGATAATATATTTTTTCTTCTTCTAATATTAATGATATAGTAAATAATACAAGAGATAATCATATTATATCTTTTATCTTTTATATTAAAATATTATTTAAAAATTTTTATTTTATTATAATAATACCATTATTTATTAATTATTTTTTCAATAATTATATCTAAAAATATTTAAATATCTTAATATTATGAGAAATATATTTTTATGATAATATTAATTTTTTAAGTAATAACGTTCTTTGAACCAAAGACAACCTTAAAATTATAAAACATACGTTAACTTGGGAGTTTAGATTAGATCAATGGGTTTTGCTTATGAGGTTTAACAATTTCTAAATAAGGGTATTTTCAATGTGTAAAATCCGATTTTGCTATATTGTTAGAGAATTTTCAAAATATAATTTTTGTTTGTTGTGCTATCTCCATTGATCCTATTTCTTTTTGTATTATTTGTTCTAGTAAAATGTAATAAAACATGTTTTTTTAATTCTAAATCCCAATTTTGAATTTAAGTAATGTAACTATTGATATAAACAAAACTTTACTAATAATGATATTTTGTGAAGAGATATGTTTTCTACCAAAAAAAATGTGAAGATGGAATTAAACTGAGAAAATTTTGAATAAAAAATCAACTTAAATAATGTGTTCGATTTGAATCTAGAACATAGAAAACACGAAAACGTATCAAAGGGTGTTTTTTCATGTTTTTGAAATGTTCCGATTTTCAAAACAGTTTAAAACCGATATGAAATATTTCTATATTATTTTAGTTATTTAAAAAAAAAAAGGAAACGCATTTATAGTTTAGAATTATATTCTCAATTTTTTTTAGTAACCTAACATTCTCTTCATCCCAAATGTATATTTTAATATCTTTTTCATCTTTAATTTAGACGTGTTGTCTTAACTATGGATTTGGTAAGTTATTATTCAATCTTAATATTCTTTTTCAATCTTCAATCTAGCATTTCAATACTCAAATTTGTGTGTAATGATAAAAGATTACGTGCGAATACTTAAAAGAAAAAATTCAGGCATTGCGGGTTTTCTTTTAAAATAATGAGAGTGTTTTTGGGTGTTTGAATGGCAAGACTCTTGGAGTGAAACTGTTGGTTCTGCTATGAGTCATATGGTTTTGCCTTTTTATTCTTTATGGCAAAAGCCAAAGATGAACTTAGCAATGTTGTGTTGTTTGTTGATTATCTAGCATTTGTTTTCATTTAAGTTCATAGTTAACTGTAGGATTATCTGTGGTGTCTTCTTAGGACATGTATTAAATATTGCAGCATTGTGAGCGTTAAAAAGTCTGGATTTTTACAATTTCTTTATTAAATGCTATGTACTTTTTTGCCTTGTAAAGTTAGGATGATTGAGGATGTGGTAAATTGGCTCTTTGATTGATACAAGTGCCCCCCTATTATATGTGATAATATTAATGCCCAATTACCCATGTAAAATTGATATTTATAGAAAAATCTTATATTTTTAATATTTATGTATTTTTTAATATTTTTGTTTTCTATATTTTTGAGAAAATACATTTTGTGTTTTTCGTTTCAATATTTTAATGTTTTCATGCTACAAATTCTAAAACTTAAAGTTTATCTTTCCTCATTTAGTGAATAATATTGTTAAAAAGGAAAAAAAATATATTTGAATTTAAAAAAAATTATGAAAGGAAAAAAAAAAGAATCATCGGTAAGATGAACTCCGATGTAACCATACCAATAGAACAAGAGGGTTCGAGCTGAAGTGATCCTAGCAAAGATTCTCGTTTGAGCAACCATATTGGATCTATCAATGTGATTCAATGTTGACTTTAGCCGAAAAAATGATCATAATTTGGTGCAACGGCAACAAGTTCAGTGCTGGGCAGAGGTGGTTACAAAAATACTGGGTCCATAAGCTTTCTGCGCCTCCACAGAAAGCCTAGTTCCGCCTGCAAAATGATTCTTTTGGGCCATTTGGAAGTAAAGTCAAACTCATCGAGTTGATGGTGAAGACACTGGACCAAAACAAAAGCTTGTCAGTGATTTATTTTTGGGCTCGACCTGTAATTGAATTGAGTTGATCGAATTGGGTTACGGCTGAATCTTCAGATCAATCCGATCATTCCGTCGAGCATGAAAAAGACCAAGTTGTTTTGTAAAAATTTTGTAATATTTGGGACTTAGAATTGAAACTTTGGCAAGTGAAAAATTTTACAGTTTACAGGATACAATCGAGTAAGGAATATACATCAGAAAATTTTATTTGGTTGAGTATTATTCTAATACTTATTTAATTTATTACTCATCCAACTATAGATTAAATCAATCATCATCCAAACCAATCTTTTAATCAAGTTAATATCAAATCCAGATTCAAAAAAGGATGAGAAAATGCTGAAGATTTAAAGATGAACGATGTCTTTGTTTATGATTAGATCTTGAAATTGTAATTAAGCGACGGTAATCACAATGTGAAAGGTGTCCAATTAAAATATGAACAGTCCTAACATTTCTTTCATTCTTCTGTTGCCGCTTTAATTTGAAAGTTAGCCATAGAAGAATAGAGTGGGGTGCTATTATTATGGATGGATTTCAGATGAGCTAACTCAGCGTCTAATTTATGTTTGGTTTGAATGTGTCAAATTCGAATTAAAAATTTAATTTTATAGTTTAATTCAAATTTAATTTGTTTATCTCTTTAATAATATTATTTATCTTTCGATGATTGATATTACAATTCATCTAACTGATAATCTCTCAGTGATATTGTATATTAATCTGAACAAATTCAAATTTGGATATTAACATTCAAACAAAATTCAAATTAACCTTTTTGAATTTGGTTCAAATCTAACTCTAGAATTGCTTTTCAAATGTGGTTCCTTCTAAGCATGCTTGTTTACTTGATCATTTTTCTCAGTGCAAAAGTAGTGAGTTGCTAGGTACAGTTGCTCTCGAATCTCCTTTGCTTTGAATCAAAGCAAAAAAGAAATAATTGATTGATTTGAGACTAAACCCACTACATTGATGGAAACAAGTATTCGTTAGTTCAGTCTATTGGATTATTCTCGAGTGGATACCTATTAGGATTGCTTTAGGTTTAGACTGAATTTAGACATAAAAAACTGAGATTTGAATTTGATTAAAAAATAATTTACTTATAAATTCAATTTGAATTAATTAAAACATAACTCGTTTATGTAAGTAAGTTTAATTCTTGAGTTTGATTTTGGGTTATTTGATACGAGATTGAATTAAATATATATTAATTTTAGATTTATGATTCCAACTTTTATATGTTTGATATTATCAAATAAATAAATAAATCGAGTTTTTGAATTGAAATTTTAATTTAAGGTTAACTCTTTTGAGAAAAGAAAGATGATAATGATAAAAATATCAAACACACGAGATTATTTTAATAAAATATGGATGGGAAAAAAAAGAAAAAGATGAAAAAATGTGTGGAAAAGCATATAGAAGCCAACCGACAGAGAAGGAAAAGCATTGGGATAATTTTCTTGGCTTAGAATTGAAGCGATATGAATAGGTATGTATGGAAGTTTTCTTTTTCCTTATTTTGTTTTTCGCAGACAACTCACTCACTGAGTTGAACTCTAATTACCCTCACACACTAACTGTTTGTACGGACAACCGTTGGTATAAGTTTGACCGGCGGCGCCACCGCACCACAAACGCAAAATCACCGTTGTAGAAAAAGTCTCAAAAGCCTTCTGCAATCCTATCCCTCCAAGTGCTATTTACACTCCCTAGACATTACTCTTCTTCTCTCTCATCCACAAAAATTATACTGAAAACTAGGACTAGTAATCCTTCTTCCACCATACAACCTGACAACAAAGTTCACTACAAGAACAATCGAACACCTCCCCTTCCATTTCCAACCTCAACCCATTTCATTTATGGCTTTGATTCTGGATCAGCATTCAAACTATAAGCATTATTGTAAATTTTGCAGGAAGGGATTTGGTTGTGGAAGAGCGCTTGGTGGGCACATGAGGGCGCATGGGATAGGAGATCATGAGAGTGATGGTATTGACGATGAAGATCAGTCTAGCGATTGGGAGGATAAACTTGGAGGCAATAACAATAAGCGTATGTATGCATTAAGAGCTAACCCGAATAGTTTAAAGAGCTGTCGGATTTGTGAAAACTGCGGGAAAGATTTTTTTTCTTGGAAATCTTTTCGTGGACATGGTAAATGTAGCTCTGAGGATGCCGAGTCTCTTGTTTCTTCACCAGGAACAGACGGTGATTGGTCCAAAAGAAAAAGATCTTTGAAAGCTGAAGTTGGTAATTTTAACTCGACTTGCCCGTCCAGTGAAGAAGAAGATCTCGCTAATTGTCTTATGATGTTGTCTCATGCAACTGTTGAGCCTGAGGAGTCTTGTGCTTCGGCAAGTAAAGATGAGGAACGAAGAAATACAATGAATTTTATTGCCATGGATAAGGCCAAAGGGGTCACCATTGCCAAAGGCATGTTTGAGTGCAAAGCCTGCAGGAAAGTGTTCAATTCTCATCAAGCATTGGGCGGACATAGAGCAAGTCACAGGAAAGTTAAAGGGTGTTTCGCAGCCAGGCTCGATCATGTTGATCAAGATAGTCTAGCTGATGAAGATCATGATGTGATCACAACACACGAAGAGTTTTTTCCTACTAAATCAACGTCAAATTTTCATTTTGACAATGGCACACATACTCCATCGCCTTCTTCATCAAAGAGAAAATCAAAACTTCATGTATGCTCAATTTGTCATCGGGTTTTTCCCTCAGGACAGGCCCTGGGTGGCCATAAAAGGTGTCACTGGATTACTTCAAATTCACATAATTTTCATCACGATACCATGAGGCAAATTCAGCAGCATAGACAAAAATTTATCGACAATTCTGACCCACTTGATCTTAAGCTTGATCTTAATCTTCCTGCTCCGGTTGATGACCATGATGTAGCAGCAAGAAAGTCGCGTGTAAAACCATCAAACTTTCAAGTGTCAACGGAGATTTACTCGCCGCCATGGCCAGGCAAAGAAAACAAGGAAGATAATCACGAGAGCCATCTAGTCAACAGTGACCATAACAAAAATAATTGTAACAGTTCAATGCAGAACGTGGATGATGAAGCTGACAGTAAAGTGAAGTTAGCAAAGCTAAGTGAACTACAGGATATGAACATGAGTGGAGGTTCGTCTCCATGGCTGCAAGTAGGGATTGGTTCAACTACTAATATGGAAGCTGACGTATAAACAACATTAATTTTTTTTTTTCTAGTGATCTTAGTTGCCTTTACGACCCAATTTTCTTTTTCTTGATCTTTTGTATTAAAAAGGTGTAATTACAAAGTCAAAAGGGTATAAATATTAGAAGCGACGAAAATTTGTACCGTTATAATTACAAATCAATTTTTTTTTTGTATAAATTAAAAATCATTAAAGAACTATTATTTCAGCAGTTGACCTTCTTTTTTTTCTGAACATTCTAGCCATGCAATTTTTTTTGGGTAATATTTTATTATCAAAATAAAAAGATTATCGTAAAAATAAATTATTTAAAAAATTATTTGATATAAATGATTATTATATTTGATAAAATTTAATATGTATAAATAATTATTATATTTGATTAAAGGTAATAAAAAAATATTAGTAAATTATTTTACTTAAATGCTTTTGAATATAATTATTTTTATATTATTTGTTATATTAATTAAAAATAAATTTATTTTTGTCTCAAAAAATTAATAAATAATAATATAATTATAATAAAATCAAAATTATCTCGGTAATCTTTTAATATCTAAGGTGAAAATGGTAATAAGATTATCACTTGTATTACCTAACACATCACTATTAGTTATAAAAGATTATTATAATTTTTTTATTACTGACAAATTAAACAAGGTAATATAAGTAATAAAAAATAGATTACTAAAGTAATCTTTAAATTTCCGAAACGAAACAGCCTTTTAAGTATATTTGGTTAGGGAGCATTAAAGATTACTCTGGTAATCTATTTTTCATTATTTATATTTAGTTTATAAATAATAAAAGATTTCGGTAATGTTCTATTACCAATAGTGATATGACATGTAATATAAAGAGTAATATAATTATCACTTCCGTCTTAGGTATTAAAATATTATTAAGTTAAACTTTATTATATTATAATTATATTTTTATTTATTAATTTTTTAGGACAAAAATAATCTTATTTTTAATTAATATAATAAATAACATAAAAAATATTTTAGAATAATTATATATAAGAATATTTAAGTAAAATAATATACTAGTATTTTTTATTACCTCTAATCAAACACAATAATTATTTATATTTATCAAGTTTATCAAATTTTATCAAATATAATAATAATTTATATTCAATAATCCTCAAAATAATCTATCTTTAAAATAATTATTTAATTTTAATAATAAAACATTCTTCAAACCAATCGTCCATTTAATATAAGATTTGGAAAATTAGCTCAAGAATCTAAAGTCCGGCCCATTCACTACAATTGTAAAATCTTGTTTTTTAATTTGAAGTACACAAAGTTAATCCATAAATTTATATGTTATAAAATTTAAAGCAATAATTTAAATTTCATGCACTTAAATTAATTTTTTGAACCAGGCTCTAATCAACTCGTCGTGACACAAAGCTCGAGTTGAGCCAAGATCTTATCGGTTCAATTTTATTTTAAATACAAATATATCATGAAACATCTAGGTGTGCACTTAAGATTTATTTGTGAAGGTGTAAAATCAATATATAAATCTTTCTAACTTCAAGCTTGAGATTCACACCTTAACTGACAGATTGAATTTGAGTATTGTCATCGAATTTAATAGAAAAAAGATAAAACATCTTGATTAAGGGAAGGTTTATATATCATGGAAGAAAAAGAGAGAAGGTAATTCAAAAAGTTGCTGGGTGGGTGGCTTTCCGTCTTTGAAGATAAAATTATAATGCAGGAATTGAAAGAATCGCAGTGTCATCTTCATCTTCAACTTCAAGTCGAATCACGCATGCATGCTCTCCAAACTGCCTGCCATTACAAGTTTGACTTGGCGAAGCAAGTTGCCCACTTCTTCAATCAACAAACAAAATTTTATTGAACAAACACCATCTCTGCTGCCACTCCAATATAATAATAATATGCCCGTATATATAATATACGAAAAAAAGATTATTTGTACAAACAAACTATACAAAATTATATGATTAGTTATTTTTATCACTTCAAAATCATTTAATTAAATATATTCACCTTAATTTATACATATAATTTTGTATAATTTATTTGTAAATATAATATTACTTAAAATATATAGTTTAAAGAATTTTTTTGATGTGTCATGACATAATATATTTCGTGAGCACGATAATTTACATAAAATATAACCTGATACAATTCATGACCATGTTTGATTTGATGGAAGGTATTTATAATGTTATTATTTTGTAATTGTGACAATTTTTTTTTATGAGATATTTTATTTTACACAGTTTTAAAAATTTAATTGGGTTAAATAATAATTATATATTTAATTAAATATTTAAAATTAGATATACATAGTATTAATTGTTTTATCTCTTTGAATACAAATATTAATATGTTTGATTATTCACATAATTCTCCCATTACAAACCATGCAACCCCATAGAAAATTTTGAAATTTCTTGCTGTTTACTGATAAACTTCTTTAAAAGCAAAAACTTGTGCTTCTCCCAACTCTGCCCAACACCCAAATAAACCAAATCTCCTTCGGCTTATACGGGGGCATTTGACCCCTAGTCCCTAGCTTCCCACTTCCCACAACTCTTTGTTTTCAATGTAATAAATGTTGCCAACAACTACAATGCTATTCTTCTTTTAGAGGTGTATCTTCAAACTACCTAAATTAACGAGAAACCGTCAAAAGTTTCAAACCAACTAAGATTGTCTTCAGTGTTTTGATTCTAGTTAAGTTGTTTAAATTTGAATTTAAGCTTGGATCCAAATATTTAAATATGGGTTTCAGTTTGAATTTATCAATTTTCAGTTACTATTCGATTGCATGATCTTAATAATTGGTCACAGTGCATGCAGCAGCAACCGACCCCATGTTTTTGTAGGCATTCTCCTTGATCATGCACTCGTGGCTTTCGGAATTAACTGGTTCAATTCACATCATAAACGACAATTACGTTTCACGTAAATGGTTATGATTTTTTAATCTGATGAGTTGAGTGGATGGCTTTGATTTGATGTACGGTTGAATTCGGTGCAAAATGAATATTAGTTTAATCAGATGAATTAAGTTAGATTTAAAAATAAGTTAAATTTAAATTTGAATTAATTTTGATTAAATGTAAAATTAAATTATTTAATAATTAAGTTTAATTTTTAACTTATTAATTTCGAATTGTTATAAAATTGATTAGTTTAAATTCAAATTAAATTTTATCTCAATTTGATCCTAATCTAATCCACCCTTCTTAAAATACAGACTAAGATCCTAGAGCTCTTCAACTGGCATGGGGGATTAAGATTTGTCAATCTTACTGGACAATTAACGTCGGAGCCACAAACTCTGGTTCCAAGCTTTAGGATCAATCCCAAATCAAAAGTCCCAGAAATTGATTCTTAAACTACTACTTCATCAATAATTATACACTATAGGAGGACCTGGTGGGTAATTTACTAAACTTGAAATCAAATTGAAGGAGGAAAGTTATAATTAATAATTAAACTCGTTTCATGCATTAATAGAGTTTAAATTAGTTTAGATTAAATTTAAAGTTAAATAATTTTCTAATCAAGTTTAAACTCTATTTCATTAATCTCAAATTGATTTCAAATAAACTTATTTATATTTAAATTTATTTTAAATTAAATCTTATTCGAATTCAGCTCTGATCTGACTACCCTTCAACTGGTCTCTGTGATTAAGATTTATCAATGTCACTGAACAATTAACGTTGGAGCATTCCAAGCTTTAGTATCAATCCCAAATTAACGGCCTAAAAATTGATTCTTGAACTACTACTACTTCATCAATAATTGTCCACAATTGGAGACCCCAGCTGGTACTTTTACGCTTACTGTAGTAATATTCCAAATCCCAAGCCCACCCACGAATATGTAGAAGAATTCAATTGCTAAATTACCGACATTCAGATTTGTTTATTTGTTTTGCCACTTAGAGGGTAACGTTATCCCTGAATAAGAATTTGATTATCCCAATAGCCAACCATAAGTAAGCCCAAGCTTTAATAGGTTTACGTAAAAATAGATTTAAACCAAATTTATTTAAACTTAATTGTTAAATTGATTTGATTAAACTTAAAATTAGCCCTTTTAAACAAACACCAGCCTAGATTGTATTATATTTAAGCTCAAATATATCGAAAACGAAATATTATTTTATCAACCAGCATCATAATAGTATTGTTTTAACCGTCAATTATACGGTTCGGATTAATATTGTAACTGAATTCGACCGCAATTTGTTTGTTGAGTGTCATCATTTCACCTATCTTCCGATGTTCCAAAAAGAAAAGCAAATCATGCAATGATGTACTGCCAAGATCGCAATTGTACTTTGTTGCTGCTTATCGTGCTGCTAACTTGCTACCACTAGACAACTGAACTAATAATCAGATGAGCTCCATTTTACACGAACTTCATTGCCACTACTTGGTCAAAAGTTAATGGATTTATCATTATTATTATTATTGTTATTATTTTGATACGGTGATTACAGCGATATAAATTCATTTTTCTTTTCCTGAATTTCGGATATTATAAAGTTTAATCCGTAGATGAACTAAGGCAAATTTATTTAAGTTTAATCCAAATTTAAGATATTCAATTTGAATTTATTTAAATTATTGCATAATACAATTAAGACAAATTAGTTGAATTATTACACCAAAACTTTAGATCAAGTTTAATTCATTTGGGTTTAAGCAGATTTCACTCCAATCTATTCTTATTATATGAGGTTGTCATTTTGTCCTTGTCCAAAAATCATGTGACTAAAATTAGGATTGGTTGTGATCCAAACCAAACCCAGAAGCATTAAACGAAGATTAACAAATTGAAAATTGAATTTAATTAAAAAATAATTTATCTAAATATCCGATCAATGTGACTCTGACTTAAATTTAATATTTAAATTAATTCAAACTCGATTTATTTTATTCAAACTTAAATACAAGTTCGAATTAAATAGAACCCTAACTAAAATGTGGTTCCAAATGCAAGCTTATTGCCTAAACATTTTCATGAATTAATTCCAAGTTGGACTAAAATTTTATGCGCATCAGCTATGTGGTATAAAATATGGCGACATTAAAACCATGCCAAACTCGAAAACCCAAACAAATAATACCTAATCAGTACAATTTGAAATGATTTTTTTTTTTTTTAATCAGAGACTTTGAAAATTAAAAGCAAGGCGTGGAAATGGAAAAAGGCATAGATGGATTTTGCATGGATTAAAATGGAAGGCATATTCGGAAAGAAAAACGTGTACATGGGACTGAAGGACCGGACTGGCCGGGTCTTCGACTAACCCCTAACAGAACGGCATTTAATCCCCATACAAAACTCCCTTCACAAAGGGATATCAGTTTTTTCCCACCCTCCATTTCCCATCAGACATGTCAACCAAAGATCCAATTTTGAAGGCAATCAAAAATAAAAAAGCCTACTGGCCGGTCCAGCCAGCCACTGACAGTTGGCTTTATGATGATAAACTGCTTACGTGGAGCGTTTTTATTTGGTAAAACAAGCCCGTCAGGTTATATTCTGTCACAGCCAGTGTGCAACAACTTTAGTGGGGTCGTTTTCTATATATGGGGAACACTGTGTGGTTTCTTTTTTATTGTGCTTCGTCGTTACAACAACCACCAAGAGAGCCACCGGTTTATTCTGGTAACCTAGCTGTAATACCTAAAATACCCTTTGGCATTCTTATCATTTATGAAATAACTATCGACGACTAAGAGAGGGCAGATTAGGAAAGGTAAAATGAGAGATAATTACAAAAAGGGGCAAGACTCGCATGTTACATGTCGTTCCTTCTCCCTTCATGCATACGCTTTTATTACATTTATATTTATTGATTTTTTTCCGTTTTAAAGAAAATTAATTACCTTTTTTATCAAAAAAAAAAAAAAATTGGCATCTCTGTATATATGATCTCTTGGTGGAGGAATGCTTGTCACCTACTCCCATTGAAAGAGAAATCCAGAGCTCACAAGCTTTGTGAGAGAGAGAGAGAGAGAGAGAGAGAGAGGGAGAGATGGAGAAACATGCGTGTAAACTTTGCTTGAAGAGCTTCTCAAATGGAAGAGCTTTAGGTGGGCACATGAGGTCTCATATGTTGAATCTTCCGGTTCCTCCAAGACAACGTGAGGAAGAAGAAGAAGAACGGGCGAATCGAGTGAGTGATGATACCGAGTCAACTTCATCGTCAGACGAAGAAGAAGGAGGAGGAGGAGAATTAGAGAAGGGTGTGTTTCATGGTTTAAGGGAGAACCCGAAGAGAAGCATTCGTTTGGTAGATTCTGAGTTCTCCTTTGCTCTTGATGCAGGGTCTGTTGTTCTTCAAGATAGAGAAAGCGAGACTGAGTCGTCAAAGAACCCAACTCGTAGACGATCCAAGCGGACTCGGAAGTTGGATTATCAGTATCATCATCATGAACGACAACAAAGACAAGAACAAGAGATGGTAAATAGGTTTAAATTTAATAAACTGAGTAAGACCGAGTCATGGGCTGAGCCTGAACCTGTGAGTTCCATTTCTGACACAACTACAGAAGAAGATGTCGCTTTCTGTCTTATGATGCTTTCAAGAGACAAATGGAAGAGAAAAGAGCAACAACAACAACGACGACGACATGAAGTTCAAGAGGAGGAAGAAGAAGAAGAAGCAGAAAAGTCAATGGAGGAAACAGATGAATCTGATCAGTTCAAATCTTCAAAACAACGAAGTCGAGGAGGAAAGTACAAGTGTGATACATGTAAAAAGGTATTCAAATCTTATCAAGCTTTAGGTGGGCATCGAGCAAGTCACAAGAAGATTAAATTTTACTCTCCGACTCAAGAACCTGAGATAGACCAAGAAAATGCAGGTACTTCTACTTCTGTTCCAATGGTGGATAGAAAGATCCATGAATGTCCTGTTTGTTTCAGAGTTTTTTCATCTGGGCAAGCTCTTGGTGGGCATAAGAGGACTCATGTAACTGGTTTAGTAACAACAACAACTAGTACTCCTGCTAGAAGTTCCTCAAAATTAGGAGAAAATCTGATAGATCTTAATCTTCCTGCTCCAATTGATGACGATGATATCAACCAAATTGAGCTTTCCGCCGTTTCTGATGCTGAATTTGTGAACCACATCAAACGATGAAATGCTGCTTGTTCCATCTAAAGGTAAAAGAATTTTTAGCTTCTTTTTGTGTGTTTTTGGGATCTAAAATCATGCCTTTCGTTGCGGTCAACTGGGTTTCTTTTTTTTTTTTCCTAATATATAATTAGTTTCTTTATATTCTAAGACTGTTCGAAATCATCTAACTGTAACTCATCTCCAGCAAATTTTCTCTCATGGCTGTAACAACCGATTCAAGAGTATTTTTATTAATGGAGAAACCATGGATATTTACTTCCTTGATTGATTATTTGTGGATAAAGTGCCAAGCATATTTTTTTGTTCTGAAAACGTACCTTCCACCTGCCATTGTTACAATTCGTGAAGAAGAAACTCATTCTGCAGTGTACATCTACTACTGTTCCATATCTGTTTTCTTCTGTCTCTGTCTCTGTCTCTTCTCACACTGTTTCATACCACTTTACCTACAGATAAATCTGGCAGTAGAGATTAGGAGGTTCATACAGCATTAATTGATGACGGTTATGGCCTTCAAATTACACCCGATTCATATTCAAATTCAATAATACACTTCCATTTCTAGAATTCTTTCTTCTTATTTCTGTTCTTCTTCTTTTAATAAACTTTCGTACAAGTCTGAAGTGGATCGAGAAATTTCTTTCCGAAAATAAAAAGGGTGTCTCAGTTTAGTGGAAAATAACGTGTTTGGTTTGTCTTGGGTAAAAGGGATCTAACCATGTCAGGTTGAGTGCATCAAATATGGAAGTTTCAGTCATTTTCATTGAATTTGTAATAAATGAGTATATGAATAGCTATCTTTATGCCTCCTTTTGCCAGTTCTAATCGCAGTCGCAGCTCGATTATTGTCTAGCTGTTGAGTTTGAGTGGTTAAGTATGTATTAATCAAGTTTGAGCTTGCTAAAGTTAGCTGTAGTTTAGTTTATTAATGAACCGTTTAAAATTTAATATATTTTGCTTCCATTTTTAAAATATTGTTCCGGAAATTTAAATATATTATTCTCAAATGGCCAAATGACTTATTTCCATCAAGGTATAGTGGAAAACAAAAGTGATATCCTTTTAACTTTTGAAAATCTAAATGTGCATTTATTTATTACTTTTGCTTTTTATAATCGGGAGTAAAATTATTATTTAAAATTTTTTATTTAAATAAAGAAATTTTTTTTTCTCTTAATTTTAAAAACTAATTATTTTTCTATAGCTCAAACTTTGAAATATTACACATACACCTTAAAAACTTCATTCCATCTTTTTGGCAGTATCTCTCCTCCCTCTATGGTGGTTTTCCATAGCAAAAACCATTAAAAATTTGGTCAAAATGATCGGATTTTCTCGTATGGATCTATGTAAAAATCGCACAGATCTATACAATGTTTGTGCATTGGTGATGCATAGATTAGCCAAACAGCGTTGCACGGACAACGCCCATGTTTGTGCGACATCGTCCGATAGATCTGTGCGATTTTTGCATAGATCTATGGGCAAAAATCTGATCATTTGGATCAAATTTTTGATAGTTTTAGCGTTGGAAAACCACCAAGGAGGAAGAAGAGATGTTGCTGGAAAAGAATGCTGGAAAAAATGGTTATTGAAAAAATGAATGAAGTTTTTGGGGGGTAAATATAATGTTTCAAAGTTTGAAGGGGGGCGACTGTTTATTATAAAATATTAAACTCTAAAAATATATATAGTGGGGCGAAAGATTAATTTTTTAAAATTAAGTTAGGAAGAAAATGATTAGTTTTAAAACTAAATGAGAAAAAAAAAATTAATATTTGTTCGTTTAAATAAATTAAGAGGAAAATAATTAGTTTTTAAAACTAAGAGGTTAAAAAGAAATCAAATTTTTTTATTTAAATAACGATTTTTTCTTGACTACAATAATCAAAACTAATAGACGAGTGAATATTTAAATTTTAAAAATTAACTAGGGTTACTTTAAATTTTCGTTATACCTTGGATGAAAATAAGTCTTTGGGCCTTCTCAAATTTTAAATATGAGATTAATTTATAGATCAATAAATTATGAGATTTAATTGTAATTTTTTAAATTAAAGACATCAGGTTAGTTGAATTTGAGCTCAAATCTTGTACCTATTTAACCTAGTAGACTCAAATTCAAGTATTACTCAACACTAAATTATGTGTATCTCTGTTTACTAATGCATGATGTATTAGCAATAGATATTAAAAGTAAATTCAAATCGAATTAATTTAAGTTTGATTGTAAACTTAATTTGATTAAGTTCAAAACAAGTTTGATTTAAACGAGTTCAGATTTAAAGAATTATTGAACTCAAATTTAGAATTGTCGTCAAGCTTATAAATTAAAAAAATTAATTAATATATATTAAAATAGAGATACTTTTTGAATTATTTTGTTTTGATTATAATATTAAGTTAAATTTAATTCAAGTTTGATTTTACATTATAATAATCAAACTCAAATTCTTTCTTTTTTTTTTTTTGAGATTGATCTGAGTTCTAAGTTTGTTTTAAAAAAGCGCGTTAAACTCAATTTTTTCTTTCTTCTATGTGAAAGAGCTACAACTGATCCAAACCTAATCGGAATAGGATTATGCCCACTCTTAAATGCAACGGGCACCGACAAAAAAGAAAAAAAGATCAGTTGTAATAAAACGATGTCTGGTGATCTTTACTGGATGGAAGAAAAGGATGGCTAAACTGGTCATGGGAAGCTAGTTTAACAGGAGGTTGAGTATTTGATGTTTGTCAGTTGAATCAGATTCACAAAATCTGTCAGAATGCATCGAGTGGTGTTGTGATCAGTTGGTACATGGAAAATGAATGCCCCTTTTTCACGTATTATTATGAGATGACCAATTGGATTGTCAGCTCTACAGCCTGACCACTTGTTACTTTTAGCTTCTTTTTTTTTGGTTTTTTAAATGTTTGGTTATTGTAGGACTCGATTTGGGGGGGATTTGGTCTAAGCCTTGCCGGAATAAAGAGTAACTTGAGATTCTATGTGAATGTAGAAATGTCAGTCTGGGTCAGAAGTGAAATTCATTAACTTGATTTCGATAAGATTTAGATTTATGTAAATTATAATCTAACATCGGTGCCACAGGTGCTTTGTGGATGTCATTAATTAGAATGAGATGCGTGCACAAAGGAATAGGATTCAAACAGCCCTTATCTTCCTCTGCTGTTCATACATAATGTCTTTTGGCAGAAAGTTAGAAACCATAAAAATTATTAAAAATAGGGGAAAAAAACAAGAGAGAGCATATTTGCTGATCGAGATTGCATTTTCACCTGTATCTTTATAGAAATATAGAGGTAAAGCACCCGTGGATTCAACGCTGGTTTAGTCAAAATTATCACACTGATTGATTCTGGTTATATAATTTGGAATATTGCCAAGTTTTATTCCAATTAGAATGATTCTATTCTAATTAAGTTGGAACAAATTTTAGTTCAAAATCTATTTGTATTTAAAAAATTATATTGAAAATTGTTGGAAATTAATGATTTGAGACTTAAACTTAATCTAAAATTAAGAAAATAAGATTCAATTTAAGATAATTTGAAATTAAATATTTAACTTGATTAAAATTTAATTTGTTTATAAAAATGAATCTAATTTTTAACTCGAACTTTGACATATTTATGAACTTGACCAACATCTCTTATCAAAATCCAATAATGAAGAATCCTCCCATATTTATTCATTTGTCAAGAAAAAACCTTCAGCTTTATACTTTGAATTCACCACCCTTTATTTCTTTGTCCCTTTAAAACGGGTAAACGTCCATTTCGACTCAATTAATGGAACAATTAAGTTTGTTTAATGTTTTAACGTCTAGCCATTTGAATCTGTTCATCTTTGATGTTGACCTAATCAACTTGATGAAGCGCATGAAAAAATTGGAAGGAATAAGATTTAGATGAGATATATTCATGCTGAAAAAGAGTCGGTGAGTTGGTTCTTCTTCCCTTCTAATCAAACAGAAAAGAGTATGAAAAAAGGAAAGTAGTCATAGTTGGTTTATAAATAATGGTAATATGTAATAGAGTAATCTGATTATTATTTCTATTTTAGGTATAAAAAAATAATTTTAATTGTATTATTATTATATCATTATTTATTAATTTATTTTAAAATAATTATATTTATATTTAAATAAAATAATTATTAAAATAATTTTTAATCCCCTACAATCAAATGCACCTATAAGATTTTCTTTACATTCGCACACTCAATGAGTCAGTGGTGGGGAACGTGCTAAGTTTGAAACAAAAGAAGAAACAATCAAAATCCAAATCGGAATCCGCTCTTATTTTGCCGGCTTCCCAAAGAACCAGCCAACAATGTCATCCTTTTTCAACTGTGCCTTTTTTCTCCTTGAACTTAACAAAACCATTAATTAATGGTTGGATTCTACCATGATCCACTCTAAACAAGACCTTCTTTAAGATTAGTTTCAATTTAAAAATGTTTGATTGAGATTATTAAGCTAAAATTTGAATTCATACTATAAAACAGTTTAATTTTAAATTTCACAGGGGTTGATTTAAATTTAAATATTTAAAATGATTAAAACTTAATTCCTTTCTATGTATATAAACTTAGTTATTGCTCTAAACTTAATTTATTCAATTTGAATTTGACATGAAACTCAAATAACAAATTTGAAACTTAACCTTATTTATTTATATGTTTTAAAAAACCCAATTTTCCATTATGAGCTTCCCACCTATCATTCACATTATTTATTTATCTTTGTATTGTAAAATCATAAACCTTCTGTGAATCGAGCTAAGTGCTTCATAATTAGCATTATGTTTCAGGTCTTTGGCTGCTTGCTCGTAATTGCAAAGGGTGAGAAAGTAATTTAATATTCATCGTGAAAGATACACCGATGATCCATTATAGTGAGTGTTGAATTCAATATGGGTTGATTGAATTTAAATCAAACAAATTGAATTTAAATTAAAGATTAAATTTATATCCATAAAAGTTGTGTTTAAATCAATTCAAACATTCAAATTCAAATTTAACTAAAATGAATCTTGATTTATCTATCTTAATTTAGTTTCTTTAAACTCAATTTGATATTAAGCTTGCCTTTATTAGAAATTTGATGTAAATTGAATCTAACTCATAAAATGGTGAAAAACTCCTTCCTTTTTCTTCAAAAATAAATAATGGAGTTGTGCATTGCCAACTATTGGATAGTGATTCAATGTTTACTTAAACTATATTAACAATTTCTAGTTGTTTAAATTTGACACAATATCATGTTGGCTATGGAAGAACTCCTGCTAACCCCATGCGAATGCCTATCAAATTATATTGACAACTGCTAGATTTTTAAATTAGAGAACTTTATCAATTTTACTATTTATTCAATCATATCATAATTATTCTCTACTTTTAATGAGCTATTATGTAATTACATAATTATCCCCTCTTTCTGTTTTATAAATATAAGATTATACAAAAGACAGATGATTATACAAAAGGCATACAAATGATTTTCCTGCCTTTTTATGAAAAGGGCATAATCATGTTTTGATTGGCAAAAACCCAGGGAGATCAATGCTTCTGTGATCTTAGCGTTCCATTGTCGAGAAGCTTGTTTCAAGCCATACAGGGATTTTCACGACATACCAATGTCTCCCCCTGTCTACGAATGTCAGGTGGAACTTCCATGTAAATTTCTTCATCTAGATCACTATGAAGGAATGCATTGTGGACATCCATCTGGTGTAAAGTCCAATCATAAGAGGCAACAACAACTAGGAGTGTGCGAACCGTGACATGTTTGGCAACGAGAGAGAACGTCTCTTGATAATAGAGTCCTTCTCGCTGGGTGAATCCTTTAGCTACTACTCGAGCTTTGTAACACTCGATGGATCCATTTGCACGATACTTGATTTTAAAAACTCATTTGCATCTTATGGGTTGTTTGTGTAATGGTCGTGGAACAAGTTCCCAAGTTTGATTGAGGGACAAGGCTTAGAGCTCATCGACCATAGCTTATCGCCAATGAGGAGACTGAATAGCCTCGGAGTATGTCTCAGGCTCATGGTGCTTAGAAATATGGCTAATATAAAATTTGTGTGCAGAAGAAAGTCTATCATAACTAACAAATTGAGAAATAGAGTGTGGTATTATATACTCGGAAGAGGCCATGCTGACATAATATGTACTCCAAATTGGTGGTTTGATTGTTTAAGTGGATCGCCTAACTAGAAGTGTTGTAGTTGGAACAATTGTTGTGGGCTCAGAACTATGAACTATTGAAGACGGATCAAATTCAGCTGTAGAGGTAGGTTCAGTGAAAGAGGAGCCAGGGAACGTATCTGTAACTAGGATAATGACATACTTTAAGGAATGAAGAAGAGTGTCATCTACCATGACTGAAGGTTGAGAAGATAGAACTGTATCTGAAGCCATATTAGCAAAGGAAAAAATGTCTTCATGAAATATGACATCTCTACTGATGAAAAATCTGTCTTCCTCGATGTCATACAAATGATACCCCTTTTGTAACATAGGGTAACCCATAAAGACGCAACATGTTGCTCTAGTATCAAATTTGTCTGAATGTTGTAGTTTGGTGGCATAGCAAAGATACCCCCTCTTAAATGCTGGATAATTGGTGATTTGCCAAACAGAAGTTCAAAAGGTATTTTACTACCTAAGGCTTTTGTGGGCATTCTATTTATCATATAGGCTATCGTGACCACACAATCGCCCTAAAAACTAAAAGGAATGTGTGCTTGGTGTTTCAAGGCACGGGCTACTTCTAAAAGATGTTTGTGTTTTTTTCTACAACACCGTTTTGTTGAGGAGTGTAAGAACAAGAACTCTTATGAAGTATATCGTGGGAGTCTAGGAAGGATGTGGTGAGGTTATTAAAGAAGTCCCAAGCATTATTTGTGTGAATGCGTCAGATTTTAGTTTGGAATTGTGTTTGAACCATAGTCACAAATTTTAAGAGGTAAGAGTGTGTTTGGGCTTTAGACTGACTGATTTCCTTGTCTGATTCCACCAAGGTTTTGTCTTATTGTATATATTTTTGCAAAGTCCAGTGTGCCATACATGTCCTTAATATATGCCCATAGTTCTCTAACACCTTCTATGGGTGGAAGTCCAACAACTACTTCTGCAGATACACTGTTGCTAATCCATGCCCTCACCAAAGTATTGCATCGAGTCCAAAAGCGCATAAGATTGGGTTCAAATGGTATGAGAACAGTGCCATCAATGAACCCAATTTTGTCTTTTGTGATTAGGGCTCGTCTGAAATCTCTTGCCCATTAAGCATAGTTTTTAGCTCCAATCAGTGTTTGTTTGATTAACACAAGTTTTGGTCCGTCTGAAGGAGGAACGTATAACACATCTCCGGGTTCTGGCTTATTTTTGTTTGTGGGAATGATGTGGAATGTTTGTTGGGATGCATGATTTGGGTCAGAGCCTTACAACATTTCAGACTCTTGTGTGGGTGATGTGGGTTTGCTTTGTGTGTTGCCAAGTGCTGTCATTTGTTCTGTAAAAGAAATGAGAACTAATCAATGTTTTGTGTTTCCCCTTTCTGCAGGTTATGGAGAAGTAGGAGGATTACTATAAGACAACAAAAAGATTGCTCCAGGAAGGAGGAATGATACAAAAAGTGCTTGGGTTTTCAAACCTACTTTGATACCATGCCAAAATTATGAGTGAGCAGAGATGATTCAATCAAAGATTGATCAGAGAGCTCAAGAATAAGTGAAGAAAGAAATTGTATATTGGTATATATTTTACAAATTACAAAGCATGATTTTATACTGTAAAACAAACCTATTTAAGAAAATAAAATCAATCAAATAAAGACTATACAAAAATTAGTTCGAAGTATGAAATAACAAGATTATTGTGTATCAATGATCGACTTTTCAGTAATTCTGATTCCTATCCAATGATTTTGATTTGCTTTCAATAATTCTAATTTCTATCCAATAATTCTGATTTGCTTTCCAATAGAATGTTAATGGTTTATTTCATAATAATTTGTCAATGAACATTTTATTTATTTGTACATAATTATGAAAGCGAATTATCATGAAAATGAAATTGGCCAGTCTTCCATGGGCATGGGCTGTCTCCAGTCCAGATTGGCCTAGTGAATAGGCGTTGGCCCCGCAGGTAGATCCTGGAAGCACATATGTAGAACCTTATATGGGTTCCTCTCTTGCCATCACACTCACCACAATAAAACAAAAATAAAATTCATGTGCATGTGAAAAATTATATGACATTCAGTCAACTTTGATATGATATAAATAAGCAGGATTCCTTCCTGGCTGGAACAAAGACAAATTCCCATGAAATGTGACCTTTATAATAGTTGAGACTTACAAAAATAGACTATTACAAGAATTGTTATAATAGTTGAGACTAGTTTAAAATTAAATTGTTTGAGTCAAACTTTGAATATAATTTGAATCAACTAAGAACCATATCCACACATATTCAGTAGTAATCTCTGTTCAGTGATTTATTGTAAATCCGATTGGGCAATCTAATTAGATTGGATTAAATTGAGGTTGAACTGGAGGAATCATGTTGCGGTTCAGTTTATGTACCTTGGGTGGTCCATAGTCCTTTGCCCTTTAGGAATTAGTAATTTACTCTTAATTGTTGCTTAAGCGTGAAACACTATGACGCAGAGTCAACCGACCTGAGTTTGATTGTGGGCTTTGTCAAAGGGCAATAATAGCCCCGCTACGAAGAGTAGAAACTGAAAATTACCGTACCAGGAATTACAATAAAAACAAGAACCAAGTTGGAAGGAAGTCAGTAGGACAAGCATCACTGTCTCTCAATCTCTCTTCGCCTTTCCTCTCGCTCTCTGAGAACCAGGATCATCCGCTTAACCGGCGCCTGAGATCCGATTTCCCTCGGCTGAAACTTCCAGTGGCCGTCTGTCTGAATCGATTGCATCATAATGAATATCGGCGAGCTTCTCGGTATCGAACCACAGGAGCTCCAATTCCCCTGTAAGCCTCTATTTGCTTTCAGATCCGTAATTTTGTTTTTAGCGCTTCTTTCAACTGTTCTAACTTTTGTTTTTCGACAAAAAAACAAAAAGTTGAATTGAGGAAGCAGATCTCGTGCTCTATACAGTTGTCAAATAAGACCGATAGTTTTGTGGCTTTCAAGGTATTTAATTCATGCCATTTTCAAATTTTACTCTATTTAATACGAGGTCGGATTCTACTTATAAGCTTCGTATAAACCTTGATATTTGAAATTAATTTGAAAATTATTGTGCCCTAGAGGTTTGTAGTCTTGATTTCTTTATGTGTGATTGTGAACTTTGTGGGCTTTTAGGTTAAGACTACAAATCCAAAGAAGTATTGTGTTAGACCAAATACTGGAGTTGTTTTGCCCAGGTCTACATGTGATATCATAGGTATTTCTAGACTTATAATTATCTGTTTTTTAAAATTAATATCATTATTTTGAATGGAAGAACTGATAAAAAGCATGATTTAGTTACAATGCAAGCACAAAAGGAGAGACCTCCGGACATGCAATGCAAAGATAAATTTTTACTTCAGAGTGTAATCACAAGTCCTGGAGCCACTGCAAAGGATGTAACTCCAGAGATGGTATTGACATGCAGGAGTCTGGTTTTGTTTTGAGCATCTATTTAGGCTTAATTAGTACAGCTTATTGGCTTATGGAAATGGGGGTTTTTAGCTTTTTTGTTATTATTTTATTTTTTAGTTCAATAAGGAGGCAGGGCATAATGTTGAAGAGTGCAAATTGAGGGTTGTTTATGTGGCTCCACCTGGCCCACCATCACCCGTTCGAGAAGGGTCTGAAGAAGGTTCTTCGCCTAGAGCATCTGTGTCAGACAATGGGAATTTGAGTGCTTCAGAAATTTCAGCTGTAAGTATTTAAGGTTTAGGTTTTTATTAGAATAATAAGTATAAGGTTTTGGTTATTAAATTTATGTAAGTATTGTGTTGTAAACTTTATTATTTCTTTTTTGGTTTGTTATGGTTTGGTTTTCATCTTGAGGTTTTGCATGTGCTCCTGTAGGCTTCAAGAGCTTTTGTTGAGCAACCTGAGTCACAAGATAAATTAACAGAGGTATTTCCTTTAGTTCTCATCTTTAACCCATTTATTGTTTTATTCCTCAAAATATAAAGGCCATTTCACTATTTAATTTAGATTCTATTTAACAAAACATGTATTTTATACTCAGTGGTCAGTTATTGTGCTTGATTCAGATTTTCAGAACATGTGTGCATGTTAGATCTAGGAAAATGCTAACTTATCAACTACCATAACTTAAACTCAACGGTTGACTGGATTTTGGTTAAGTTTTTAGTATCTGTAACTGAGCTGACGTATAATAAATATTTTAGCATTTTATGAGTTTTCTAATTTCGTCACTAATTAAAAGGATAATTTCTTTATGTATTGGTGTTCAACTTTTAAATGGAAACATTAAGTTTGCCTAATTGCTTATTGTCTGCATGTCCCATGGGGGCCGTGCATCATGTTGCATGTTAAAATGTCAATTTGCTGCTTTTTTTTTTTTTTTTCCTGTTTATATAAAAGTAGTTTGTTAGAAATTTTGAGGTGTGCATGCTGCCAAGAAATGTTTTTATACGGATTCAACTTTCTCAATGATTGCTGTAATATCTAGAGTGCTTCTTGGTTCTGTATTCTAAATTAAGCTTGCATTTCAGGCAGCTCTCATTTCAAAGCTGACTGAAGAGAAAAATTCTGTTCTTCAGCAAAATAACAAGCTTCAACAAGAGCTGGTAAGTAAGGTTCTTTTTATGTATTTTTTCCTTTTGTTGGAGCATATATATTTGCAATATTGTTGGTGGTGGTCCTCAAGTGGCCAAGCAGAGTCTGGCCTTATTTTGCAACGCTTGATCTGGTACATCTGGATGGGCATAATTAATTTTCCATACTCTGATACTTCCCCTTTTTTTTTCATTTGTTGAATTAGCAATTGTAGAGCCTAGCATTGCCTGCCTGTTGGCCCAGTTTGTCATGGTTGACACTAAGACAACCACCAATTTGTATGACATGTCTGGATCTAGTTTCCTTTGACAGTTATAAACCCCCAAAGCATTAACTGATATGTGCAACATTAGAAATTCTTGTTTATTAAACTTTGTATGTTGCAATAACGTGTGGAAGATATTTCAACACTGTAGCTTCCACCACTCTGATTGCCTAACTGTACTCATTAGAAACCATCAGAGTTCAGCTTTACAAGTTCTTATGTGTAACATAAATGATAAGTGAACTTTTTTGCACCATGAACCGTGGAAGGGGGTAGAGGGTATTTTTTGCTTGTTTGTTACAGTTTGAACTAACCGTGCGGTATGAGGAAGAAGATTTTGGTCAACTTACTATGATATTTACAGCATTTTCTTCCTGTAATGAAAAGGGACTTGACACGATTTGGGAGGGAGAAATAGGATAGCAATGTTAGGGCTGGAACTACTGGATGTTGTGGATTAATTTTCCACCAAAAAATAATACAGTGAGAGAGAGCATGTCCCAAAGAATGTATAGGTTAGTGGGCATTTCCTATGCACATACAATGATTGCAACAGCTAACTTTAATCCTTTCATTTCTCTCCAAAACTTACCAACCTACCGTGTTTTCATTCTAAGCCCCACATGATGCCATTTAATTTCATTGATACAACATTTGGTTGGAATCAGACTGTTTGATGGGCAACATAATAGTGGCCTTCATAATTACAGATTGTTTACTCTGGTAATTAATTATGAGTTTATTCATAAATAATTGCAGCATCATAATTCATAGCATGATTAGTGTTAAACACGAGCATTACTTTGAGATGTTTTATGTGCAGGAGCTCTTGAGGCGTCAAGCCAACAGAAGCAGCACCAGTATCCCGTTAATGTATATTGTTGTAGTTGGTGTGGTTGGCATCATTTTGGGGTATCTTATGAAGAAGATTTGACCTTTTAATTTTTGTTCTATAGAAATTTGAGAAGGCAGATGTGATAGCAGGAACTTGTCTTCAATGTGTTAGTGGCCTGTATCAAAACCAGAACAACTTATCGAATGTGTGAACTACCGTTAAAAGGTCACCTTTGCCCATTAAGTTACCAGGTCAAAAAATCTGTATTTTTCAATCGGTGATGTTTTAACTGAATTTTTAAGACTTTTCAATATGCTGTTGTAGATGGTAATGTAATTTCAGAGGAAAGCTCTATTATGATTCAGATGTTATGAGATTGCGAAACAGCCATGCCACCATGACTGAACACAAAGTTCACAAAATTGCAATGCTGCAAGGCAATAGTCTGTACTTAAGTAGCATATATTGGTATTTTCAATTAAAACATTTTAATAACTGAGGGTAAACTTCGGTAGATCTCAAAGCGGTGAATCTTTGCAGATTGGATTTGATCCGGACTAAATAAGAATAAGGATTCGTTTCCATGAAGATCATGGAACATCTTTCTCTGCTTAAGTTAAAATAAAGAAACAAAAACAACAGTTCCATAGAAATATAAGACTAATTATACAAATTGATGTATTTGACTCATCAGCTCGTCTAATGAGTAAAGTCCTAATTTAAAATCACCCATCAATATTGGAACGTACCAATTTGTATGAGTGGGCTTGTATATAAGTTTATATATTTAGTATTATTAAAAACATAATCACTAGTTACCATGAGTGGAAAATGGACACTGCAACTAGATTTTGTGACCTTAAATCCATCAAGGATTATCAGATGCTCTAATCATATTGCACCGGCTGACGATCCTCCAAAAATCATCAAGATTTAGCTGCAAAAGAATTGATAACATTAAAAAGAAATTCAATAAATGTAGTATTACTATAAAAATCATCCTAAGACAATCGGTAATGAAGCTTTTTAAGTATAACCAATGAATTTTCCAAGGAGCACCTTGTTTGCGACTCAGTCCACCAAATTACTACTGTCCCATTCTGCCCATTTAAAGAGGAACCAGAGAAAAAAAAAAAAATTAAAGGAAATTACCACTGCCTCCCCTCAGGTATTCTGATATCCCAACTAGACCCCCAACATATTTGAAAAACCTCAAAAGTGATGATTTGTAATTGCCTTTAAAAATTATAATAATAAGAAGCAACAAGTACTGACCTTCCCATCTCCATCACTATCAAAGAAATGAACCATATCAACCAACTCTTCATCTGTCCACAAAAAATCATGTGCAACTGCTACTCTTTGTAAATCTCTCTTAGTTATGCTACCTCTTCCTGCTTCTGCACACCAACAATGACTCATCAATAACCAAAAAACTCCCAGGGAAAAATTTGCAGCAAAGCTTACAATGAAAGAATAGTACATTAACAAACAAATTAGAAGTATATACCAAATCCATAAAGGAAAGAAAGAAAACCAGCAGTATCACAAATTACCATCAAACTGAAAAAAATGTAAGATCAATTCATCTTCAGTCATTTGTACCCGACTTGTGAACTGCTGTCCAAAACAATACACAATTAAGAAGGCTATAGTATGCAAAGCATCTCCTCATGATGAAAAAAATAGATCTGGAACCCTAAACAAACCGATTTTTTTCTCTTGCCCCTTCCTGCATCTTCCTTAGTGTGGGCTTTTCCCTTTTTTTCATTTAGAGTAGAACCTGGAACTTCAGCAGAATGTTGTAGTGAAAGAGCAATTGCCTGTATATAAATATTGATGAATTAGTGTAGCTCCATTCATGCAATCATCCAGAAGAGTAGAACCCAAATGTTAATCGTTCAATAACAAGTGATTAAAATTACCTGCATCAAGTCAGTATCTTCATCAATGTAATCTGCACTACTCAATTGCTTCTGAGAAGTTTTCTTAGATCTTGGGCTTTTACTCTTCACCTGAGTAAGATGTAAGTAAGGAGAAAGTTATTCTCTTCAATACCAAAATTATATCCAAACTTGAGACAACCAAGCGGTAACATATAGCTTCAAGAAATGACGTTCAAGCCTCCTACACATACATCATGACTAGGGCTGTTGCCCGACTTGGTGAGCTTGTGAGCACACAATTTAAAACATGCTACTGACACCTATGAAATCGTATTTCCTTGACTTTGAAAACAAGAGTAATCAATAAATATATATGATATAAGGTTAAACAAATTGTATTAGTTGAGGTCGAGCCCACAGCAATACTTGGTGCTCGGCACAGCTCAATACCAGCCATAAGTCCATGTCATTGTCATACAACAACTCCTAGGTATGCATCTTCCTAATTCCAATTCAACTGCATAAGAAATACAACTCTTCCCGAAAGACTAGAAAAACTTTTAACGTTTCCTACCGACTAGCTAATAAAATCAGCTATCAAACTAAAAGCATTACATGTGATGCCGGATAAAACTTTAACCGTATAAGAAATACAACTCTTCCCCAAAGACTAAAAAAACTTTTTAAAGTCTCCTACCGACTAGCTAATAAAATCAGCTATCAAACTAAAAGCATTACATGTGATGCCAGATAAAACTTTAACTGTAAAAGAAAATAGGAGGAAAAAATCTTCAGAGCACACCTTCCTTTTGTTAGATCTGGAACCTTTATCATCATTATCATTATCACCATCATCATCATCATTAGGCATATAATCCTCATCGTCTTCAACGACCTTGCGTTTCCCTTTACACTTATTGGAGTTCTGAGGTGAACCCATGAAAGAAGATGCCAATTTAGAGAGTCCCAGGGCTTCCAGTTTGGCTTTGTTCTCAGCAATTCTCGATAGCCTCTGCTTCTCGTACTCCGATACTTCGGGCTGTTTTTGCCCATTGCAGTTAGCCTCATCGATTTCTTCTTCTGAACTTGAATTGTCACTTTCTTCCGCTTCTGAATCTGATGGATCGGCTCGAACCATTTCGGGATCAGCTCGATTCAACAATTGAAAAGAGGGTTTCTTGGCGGTGGTTTTTGTTCAGAAGGTTTTCCTTACGGTTACATTCGCCCGCCTTTTAAACTGAAATTCCAATTTTACCCTTAACCCAATTCTCAACGACTTGAGTATTGAGAACCTATGTTGTAAAATCCGAATCGGTCCAAATGTTTTGAGTAGGACTCGGTGTTAATTAAAATGTCATTGAACTTTAATTAATTGTAAAAGTTTAATCAAATTACCATATTTATGTCAATATATTCTTGTTGGGACCATGGTTGAAAACTAAATTAATGGATCAAATCAAATCAATTCAATTGATATGTGCTGACCAATCTTATTTAGTAGAATGATACAATGTTTTACCTATAAAACTGTTTTGAATCGCAATTTAAAACAATTAGTTTTACTGTAATTTAAGATTATGTTCATCTTACTTGTCACCATATTTTTGACAATTTGAAAGTTAAATCAAAACCCTTAATTATTAAGGCTCATAAATATATACAGACCCTATCATCAAATTACATTTTGGTCAGTGGAATATCATTTAAATGTTTTTTTATTTTATTTTTTCTTGAGACAAGATGTGACAAATTTTGGTATTTTTAAATTAAAGAAATTAAAATTTTCAATTTTTTTATAAAATAGATAAAATGTTTAATTTGTTTATTTTATTTTTAAAATTAAATTATTTCAATTCGAAGTAATAAAAGTATAATATCTTCGATTAAAAAAAAATCCATAAGGAAATGTAATGGTTATGTGCAAGTATTATTATCCACCCGGATTTTGACCCGGTAATCGGCCTAGCCCACGCGCAATGCTAACACGTAAACATGGATGTTGGATCATCGACAATTCAAAGACCACTTAGAACACCTCACTCTCACAGTATTCGTTCATTCTCCTCACGGAAAGCCACAAGAAAACATGCGTTCATATTCACTATAACTGATTTCACCATTCCATTCTCCTCTTAATTCGATGGCCTCGTTTGTGGAAATCGGTCGGTACAATGTGATTCCACTTTCTCTGGCTTCTCTTTGTACTTGTCCATATCGTCCCACATTGAACAAAACCCTAATTTTCAATCAGAAACGATATCCGAAATTTAATCTCCGTATAGTCTTTGATGGATCCAGACCCATGTTTCGATTTCGCCAATCCGGCATTTCCACTAACCGCCACTTCATTGTCGCTGTTGCGAGAGCTCAGGCGGACCGGCTTGACGAGGACAATGCCAGAGAGGTAATAGTTTCTTTGGTCCTAACTATGTAAAAATATTTGTGTGTGCTAATTGTTTAATTTTAGATCTTTAATTTGGATATGGTACATGGCACGAATTTATTATGATTATATGGTTTAGGGTAATGCAAATTATTTGGTAATTTCAAATTGTTGTTATAATGAAGTCGCTAAATTTGTGTTAGTTTACTTTTTTAATGGTAGAATGGAATTATTGAAATGAGTATGTTGTAGGAAGTTGACAAAGGCAATAATTTACTGGTAATCGAGGATTCAGTTTCAGAACGTCAACAGAAAGCGAGTCAGTTGAAGAAAAGGATTGTTTCTGGACTTGGCATTGGAATCTCTTTCGGGGGTATCATACTGGCTGGAGGATGGGTTTTCACAGTGGCCTTTGCAGCTGCTGTTTTTGTTGGTGCACGTGAGTATTTTGAGTTGGTAAGAAGTCGTGGAATCACTGCAGGAATGACTCCTCCACCTCGATATGTGTCACGAGTTTGCTCTGTTATATGTGCTCTCATGCCCATACTTACCTTGTAAGATTATTAAGTTGCTGTAACTTGTTGTTCAGACACAATCTAAGTGTCTAACAATGGTACAACTGAATCCCTTTGCATGTAGTACATCATGGGATATGTTTTTCTTCAAAGTTTTGCTCTGTTTGGGATGCATATTTGTTGAGGTTGATGTAGCTGACAGTGTGTTTAGCATTTTCTTGAGTTGAGTTTTGTATCTTATGTTTGTGGGGACAATGTAGATCCTTATTTTATCATTCAGCTCCCAAGCAAAAGACAGCTTGGGCTTTCTTAGAAAACGAATATAGGGTAAGCATAAAGTGTAGATTAGGGAATACTGCAAATTTTAACTCGTGCATGAACCAATTACCTTCAATAAGTGAAGCTGAATTTCCGTCTATTTGTTATAGAATATTTATATACTTTTCTTCTTTACTAATTGTAGTGGGGTGTGACATATTGATCTTTTTTAGTTTTGACTGTATCCAAATTATTAGTTCTTTCAACAAAACATTTTGTTTTGTTTTAGGAGTGCCTGTGAAACAAAATATATTTTCACTTGTTTTTTTGCATTTTTGATTTTGCATCTTGAACAATGGCCGATGTTGGTTGTTGATAAATGTTGCTGATTAGTTTTTGTAATACATGGGCAGGTACTTTGGCCAAATTGATGTTTCAGTTACATCAGCTGCTTTCGTTGTTGCTACAGCATTACTTTTACAAAGAGGAAATCCTCGTTTTGCTCAGCTGAGTAGCACCATGTTTGGACTGTTTTACTGTGGATATCTTCCTTGTTTTTGGGTTAAGCTTCGATGTGGTTTAGCAGCCCCAGCCTTAAATACTAGTAAGTTTCTATGCTATTCCAATTGTTAAGTTAGGTATCATAGAGTTTTATTGAAAGATGCACCAGTTTCTGCTATTTCATTTCACTAGAATAAACTGCATGTATTTCTTAAGTTGGGAATGTAATAGATCTTGAAACTATTGAAGAAGACTGGTTTTAGGCCTCTTGACTATAAGTTTTGTGGCTTCTTTATCATAAATGACTGGAAAAGTGAAGTATTGATTTCTGCCCTTTTAAAGTAAATGTTTATGGGCCTTAACATATGCCAGGTTGTGCTTTATCTTTCTTCTTTCTTAATTCCTTCATTTCATTTTTCTTTTGCTTTTATTAATCTGTGTTCCCTAACCACTTAAGGTTTTGCAGGAATAGGTGCCAAATGGCCTGTTCTTCTTGGTGGTCAAGCTCATTGGACTGTTGGTCTTGTGGCAACCTTGATATCTGTCAGCAGCATAATTGCTGCAGATACATTTGCTTTCTTAGGTGGAAAGGTGTCTAAGCATTTGAGTTTGTCTGTTGTACCTTTCAATTCTCTTATGTTTCTAAATGACAAATGAGAACTAAAATATCTGTTGTCTTTGTGCATTATGATCATAGCCTGCAAGAACTTTTTCTCCTACCCGTAAGATCAGTTTTGAAGAAGAACGCTAAATATTTTTACATATTCAATGTTGCATGACAGATATACTTCTGTGGTTTTTTATAATAATTGCTGGATTTGAAATTTCTGTATTTTGTCATTTCACATTTTCATCTTCATATTTACCATCATTTCGACAAAATTGAGGAAGATGTTGCCATGCACCCCCCATATATTATTTCAAGACCATGAGATAGCTTTTATACTCTAATGCAGGCTTTTGGTAGGACACAACTTACTAGTATCAGTCCAAAGAAAACATGGGAGGGAACCATTGTTGGCTTGGGTGGTTGTATAGCCACTTCTGTTGCATTATCACAGATTTTTCGCTGGCCAACATCTCTGCTAAGGTATTTAATCTTCCTTGTGAGTAGCATTCAAGTTACAGTAAAAACTTTTTTATTCTTTTAACAGATGCAGGCTGACATCTGTTTATGGCACTATTAGTTTACGTTATGTGAAAAAAGTATTAGAGAACACTAATATAGGGGAAGTTTGATTGACTATCCTTGTTGCAGTCGTTCATGCAACTGATACATCTGTTGAAATTGAATTCATTAAGCTTTCAACTCATTCATCTGTTGTCCGTGCAGATCATACATGTGTAACTATAAGTTTGAAACTTAGGATGTGACCCATGTTTATTCTTTTGCTTTTATGTGAGCATACATCATACACCTATGCAATTATCAGCAAGTCTTACTTTATGTTTCTGGATGGTTTTCAGTGCAGTAGCTTTTGGGTTTTTGAACTTTTTTGGATCTGTTTTTGGTGATCTTACGGAGTCGATGATCAAACGTGATGCGGGTGTCAAAGACTCTGGATCCCTGATACCTGGACATGGTAATCGCCCTTTCTTCTTTCTTGTTTTAGTTCTCTAGTAGACATAGAATAAATATAAGCTGTCACCTCTTTTTGCAACCATGGCTATAATCTATACATGATCTGTAACTTGACCTGGTAGCTTTTACTTTGCCTCATCTATTTCTGATTGTTTGCAGCTTTAAAGAAATAAGCATGCTTTTTTCCACTAACGTGTGAAATCTGAGACATGGAATGCAGGTGGTGTACTGGACAGAGTTGACAGTTACATTTTCACTGGTGCACTCGCATACTCCTTTGTGAAAACCTTCCTACCGCTTTATGGAGTTTGATAAAAAAAAATTTGTGAGCAGTGGCTGGAGAAGATACTAAATAGACCCAATTATGGTTTTCCCTTAGCGGAAGTTGGGAGCAAACATACATTCACTCAGAATTCAGAAGAATAGTGTGAGGGAAATTTTTTATTCTTGCATTAATGAACCTCAGAGAAGGTAAATATGATTAAATTTTCAATTTTACCTTCTCCAAATATTTCTTTGTAGATCCCAAGTTTCTGTTAATACTTGCAATATGCATGTCCTGAATTACATAGGATCCATCACCTGTAGTTACTGGCAAATGAAATTAGGCTTATATCTGTAATACAGCCACTGTAGCATTGTAGTTTTTTCCATTCTAGGGCAGTTCCTGCTTCTTTGGCCGACCTGTGAATATTGCATATCAATTTCCAGTACATTTTCTATCTGCTTTCCTCTGAGCAGTTCTCAATTATATTTATATGCGTGTATTCAACTGGTAGTTCCAAACAAAATGACTATTGATGGGTGCTAACAAACAGCTTCGAACTTTCTTGTTTTTGCCCAAAACTTCTCCATTAACAACCAACGAAAACTTTGCCAAATTTTCACTGGAATTTTGACCCAAATCATTGAAGGAGGAGGTTCAAAGATGTCAACTTAGTTGAGGGAGAAAGGTCAACTGGGGCATACATTTAACTGTCAATGCAGAATGTAGTTATCCAATTATAATTTCTTGAGGCTACAACCACTAGAAACATGGCCCAGACAAAAGATGACCGACCTTGTGTTTTTTCCATTCTGGGGCAGTTCCTGCTTCTTTGGCCCATGCAGAAGGATTTCTCTGCTATTTAGCTTCTCTTGTCAACCTTGTGTATGTCTTACATAATATATCGAGTTACACATGTCCAAGATTAGCAATTATGCTTCCAATTAAATGTATTTGTCATGTGTTTTATGTTGTCTTTTGTCTGAGCCTAGCTGTCTTTTTTTTTTTTTAAATTTGGTTTCTCATTTAATTCGAAACTCTGATCATAGCAATTATATTCTTGCCTCCATGTACTCATCAGAGTAATTTTACATGTACAAATGGTAGATATTAGATCTAATTGTTTATCTATAGTTCAAAATGATTCAATTATAATGACACATATGTATATGGAATATTGCCCATTATTGTACATATAATATTTACTTGTGCCCCTTGTAGATGAGAAGAAAAGGGAAGGTAATAGTATGAGGGGTTAGGAAGAAACTATTAAATTAAATCAGGGGTCAATTCAGTTAGGATCAATGTTAAAACTTGTTTTAGTGATATGATTGGATCAATATGAAGTTAAATTGAATAAAATCGTATTAAGCTGGCATTTAATAGTCGAGTCAAACCAATCAGATAGTTATATTAACATCATTATGGCTAAAACCCTTTTAAGGATGAAAGGACTCAAACCGAACCAAGGGACGTCAACATTAGGTTATTGTTGCTATTTGATTAAACATTTTCTAATAAATATATTTAGTATATAATTTTATTTAATTACATTGATGTCACTAGTTTGATTGATGACAATCCACAAACAAACCGACCCTTTGACCGGGATGGAGGGGTTGGAGTGTTTTTTGTTAGTTAATGGAGGACCTACCATAATTGGCTTTTTGACAAGTATGAGTGCTTACTTTTAGGTTTTGTACTACATAAAAAAAGATGACAAATGTGTGGGATGCAAAGAACGCGTTGGTTTTAAGCTGACTGAGAAGAAAATGGAGAAAGAAAAGGATAGAATAGAAAAGAAAATAAAAACAAGGAAACCTAAAGAAGAGTTGGAGAAGAAGAAGATATATATGGTGGGCAAAAGGCATCCATAAAAGTGTAAAAAGAGAAAGAGAAAGAGAAAGATATATATATATATTGTACTGTATTAAAGTGAACAAAAACCCTAATTTACTTTTCCTGCATACGCACAGCCATGCATGTGTCTCACACAACACAACCCGCCTCATCTCATCTCCTTCTCCTCACACCTTTTGCTTTTCTTTGTATTACTTCTCTTACTTATTGCCTTGGATGCTCCTCACTACCTTCTTGGCTTTAGCCTTAGATTTTCTTTCTTTTTCTTGTTTGTTATCCATATATATTATTAACATATTCCCCTCAAACAGGAATCATAAAAAGCTGCAAAATATATATATATATATATATATATATATATATATATATCTGAAGCAAAGAAGATTATTCAGAATTCCAATGCATGGATGCAGTAAGACTTTGGGTTATAGTCATTTAAAAAGCTTAAGTAAAATGGTGATTGAGTTGCAAAATTATTCTCAATTGTGCATAGCAATTGGAGTTTTAAGGTGTATTGAACTTTGTTAGATTCAATATACTTCTTTCTATTAAATTCTAACACAATTGTTATTTAAAAGATTTTAACAGAAAAAGTGGTTTACTAAAATTCAGCTGAATTTCAAATGCTTGTGGATTCAAATAATATGGTTAAATCAAATATTTATATACCTTTTTGAAGGTTTTTGAAGAAGACAAAAGCTGGCAAAAGTGTTATCTTTAGCGTATCTTTGTTTTTCAAAATCCCTTACTCCTAGGAGGAGGCTTCTTCAAGACAAAAGTGCTTACCTCTCAATTCCTTGATGAAAAGTTGTTTATCATTACACTTTACAAGCAAGGCAAGGCAAGGCAAGGCTCATGATTTAATTTAAAAAAAAAAAAAAAAAAAATTTAAGAGCTTCAAAAAATTGTTTTACTTTTGACATGGGTTTCCATATCTAGAAGATGCTTCAATGGTGATGTCTAACTCTCTTTACCTCTTGGAATCTGCTTTCAAGTGTGTTGAGGTGACTGAAGGCAGCAGCAATGCTTGCCAGGTCCATCCAAAATCCACTTCAAAATTAGTTTGGTGAAAAATAAGGATAATGAAAACAAAAAAACAAAAAAAAAGGTTTCCTTTTCTTCTCCCACAAATGGGTCACATTGCAGCAAAAGAGAAACCAAAAATTAAAACAAGAGAGAATCTAATATACATGTATTTAAAAAAGTTGGAACGGATTAATCTATTGTTCAATTTTGGGATCAAATGTAATGTTGATGTCATTCATTTGACAAGGTTAATGCTCAAATCTAAAAACATTAAATATGGTTTCTTAAGTTTTAGTTGTCAATTCCTTTTAATTAATTGAGATTAAATTCCCTTTGTTCATGTGGAATACATAACTTTGAATATTCAAATTTTTAATTTAAAACCATAACTTTGGTTGGTTCAAACTTACTTGAATTTTAGATTGAATAATTCATAACGAATCCAACCTTATCCATATGTCCATCTTTTGTCAATGAACAAGGACATTGTAGATTAGTGAGTGAAGTGCCATCAAAATAATATTCAAATATGTGGTTGCTTCACAACTATGAAAAAAAAAAAACAAACAATCACAGACAACTCAATTATTTATCACCCATTTGAATGATTTGATATGAACCCACTTCAGAGAAACATCGTACGGTGACCCTCCAAAAACCGCAATCCCTTCATAAGATCAAACGGTCATGATCACTTCACCCAATGTGATTTAGACGTTTCACCATCAAGAGGACACCTTTCTTCCACTGCCTTTAAACCATGCATGGTCAGGCAAAGAGGGCCACCTTTGTTATCTCCCTTCTGTCCGTCTGACTTTCGTATTTTATCATCTAGCAAATTAGATTGTATATCTACCATACGCGTGGTAGTCAATTGTCACCATCAATGGGAGTGTCCCCGAACACTGCAACACAAGAGACAATGCGTCACAATCGTAGACTTGGTGCTTGGTAATTGGTCTACACTAGACTGAAGTTGGAATAGTTAGTATTGGATCACAGCTCATTCCTCCATTGATGATGCACATCGGCAAATTTCCCTCTGCGATCCAAATTTTATGTTTTCAGAATTATATTTTTCTCTATTTTTCCAGTTTTAAAATGAAATTTGAAGGAAAAAAATAGAAGGATTCAAGAACAAATAAAACCATAGATATACATATATTTTATATTAATTTATTTATACAAATTAACTAATTATATTTTATCGATCACATTATTTTAATGAAATTGTATGAATAAATTAATATATTTGTACACTTTATATTCCTTTTCAAAAATTTATTTGCTAAGAGGTTAAGGTCTGATAAGCTTCATTTTAAAAGTTGAATCACATTGGCGCATGCATTTTGTTAAAATTTCAAATATAAAGTATAAGATTTAAATCAAGTATAAAGTTTATATCGTTTGGGCTCTCTCATTTCAATGAAGAACTTTTAAGATGTAATTCTCCTAAAGTTCATATCATTTGATATTAAAATAATCACTATATCTCTCAGTTACAATCGAGCGACATAAATGATGACATTGGAATAACAATGTTCCCTCGAGGCATAACAGAAAACTAACGCACAACTAGCTCACGTAAAGGCCAAGGCTATGCAAAATATAAGACTTAAATCCTGTATTGAAAAGTATAAACAACCAATATGAGATTTTATATAATCTTACGCTTCCCCATCTCAATAACTAATCTTTAAGATATGATTCTCCTAATATTCATATCACATTTTCACCCATCTAAGAACATGCATCTACTCTTTGCTCAGTGACTTTAGATTATACTTTCAAAGTAACATTGATGGAGCATCAAAATGCTAAAATGAGTAAAATTAAAATAATCCTCAAAACGATATTGTTTTATAACTATTTTGAATACATAAGAACCGAAAACTGAAACCTACCCAATCGAATGAGTTCCAAGTAGACTTATGTCCTCACATATTTCGATTTTGATTCTTAAATCCGAATTCTACCCGAATAAATCTCTCCCCCGTTGGAAGGATAGTGCTTTTGTAGCAAAATAGAGCAACCGTTGCTAGACAATTATATAAAAATAAAAAAAATATATAAATTTTATTACCAAAAATGACAACAAAAATAAGATTGTCTGGCGTAGTAATATAGTATTAGTATTAATTGTCCAGGAAAAGCCAATGCGCTGTTAATAGAGATAAAGCTGTTGTAATCACCATAAAGCAACATGAAACATGATGGCCTTTTGTGTATTGTAAGTGTGTTGAGAAAAAGAAAAAGAGTTGTAGGGGTCCAATGATACAACACCCATGTGAATTCATTACGGACCAGAGGAGCCTAACACCAAGTTCCATTCCATGCATGCATAACAAAATTAATTAATAATAACTAAACTATAATTTAATTATCCCCAATGGATAATTTGAGTAACAAAGGTACAAAAATGGGGCATCTAAACAAGAAAATATAAATTTTCAAACTCATTTTAAAATATGTCAAGATTTAATGTATTAGTTACATGACCCGAGTTTCCAATAAGATGCAAAAGGGAACAAAATTGTTGCATTGAATAGAATTGAATTCAATCCAAACTACTTAACTCAGATAGAGTTCAAATCAAAAATTAAATTTGTTTTCATAAACAAAGCAAATTCAAATATTTAAATTCTAATTTAATCAAATCAATTCCAAAATTAAATTGTTTATTAATCAGATTCGGATCTTGTTTCTTTTAAATCCAAGTGGTTGTGTCAAAGTAGATTTTGTTCTAACTGAATTTTGCCTTAATTACGAGTCAAACTGACACTTTGGAAGAAATAGGAATGCATGTATTAAAGCAAATTAGGTTGAGCATCCTATTATTGAGACAATACAAAACCAAACAATTACCAATTCGAGCTCGGCTCAAATCTAGAACAGCCAGTTGAAGTTCAAATAGACACAAATGATAAACAATAACATGAGAAAAGACGATAAGTATCTGGAAAATGAGATGAAGATTTACCAAAAAAGAAAAAAAAAAAAAAAAGTCTAATTTGAAACCACAGAAGAAAATGAATTGCCCAAGAAGAGCAGCCCTGATAAAGAATCATCGACAAAATTTTGATCTTGAATCGAGCTACTGAGCCAAACATGCCCAAAATGGCTCAATTCAGATCCACCCATAGTTGTAAAGAAATTGAATTATGGATCATACAACAAAGAAACAGATTTGCATCAAAAAGGAGGTCTGGTTTAATCTTTGCTCAACATGTTCTTGTCAAATCACAACAAAAAAATAACAAGCATGAACATGAACAGATTTTAGAAAAGGAACAACCAAGAAGTAGCAGGCACAGACATGTTAAGAAACTGAAAATAAGAAAAGACTGTACAAAACCATGCATCCAATTACTAAATGTTTGGTTTCAATAAGAAACAATAGGCCTAAATAAATCACATAGTCAATTAGCATAAGAGATCCACAGACAACAAAATTCAAAAAAAGATCAGAAACTAAAGCAGTAAGTTATAAGGCACCTTTGCAGCCAACGGTAATTGGGCATTACAACAATACCCAAATGCTACTACTCCTTAGCACCTCCATGCCGAAGCTGAGATGAGCTCCTTCCGCTGCCAACAGAGAACAAGCGAAGACTGTCTCTTCTCAACATGAAAACCCCGAGCCAGAGTCCGTTGCACCAAACAATCAGCTTGGGACTCGGTGAAGTTACTAAATGTCAATGGAGAGAAACCAGATTGCACAAACAGACCTCTCCAAGGAGGCAAACACTCAGGCGCTCGGTGGCGACCCAGTACAAGTTTCTCAATACAAGGGTGAAGCAAGAACCTCTCAATCTTTTGCTGGGTATCAAAATTCATATTGACAGCATCAAGTGATTCAAGCAGGCCAGAATAAGATTGAAGAGCGTGAATTATATGGTGTGGGAAAGGAACATCTGCTCGATCGCAGCCTTTATCCAAAGAAACAACAATCTTGGGAGAGAGTTGCTTCACAAAATGAAGGACCAAAGGAAGGGTGGCGGGGTAATTAGAAAAGGATGCGATTGGGAGATTCACAGCAATTGCTTCGTTTTCCAGAACATGAAGAGGCAGAGGACAAGAAGCAGAATTTATGGATTCAAGGCTTAAAATTTCTATCTCAAAAGGTATATTGATTTCACTGGCAAAGTGTTTGAGGTTTTCTTGGGTGAAACAAAGCTCTAGCTCATCATGTGAGGAGGGAGATGCAAATGCTGTAATTTTAAGCGACGGTGGACCCTGACTTCGAAGAACAAGCTCTTGCATCAGAGAAGCCCACTGACCACCATACCCAATATCGAAATCTATAATGTGGATTCTGTCAAACCCTTCAGAGGCTTCAAGAAGAACTTGGTTGCAAGTGAAATTAGCAAACTGAAGAATGGGCGAGACTTCGGAGAAAGATTTATAAGCACTAATCTTGAAAATTACGTTATAAGCAGAAAAAGTTGAAGAATTAGTGGTATTCATATGGAGAAGAAATTGCAAGGCCTCTTTGAAGTAAAAAGCAGCCCTTTGAAAAGGCTTACCAATAGGTGAGAGCTGGTGATTGAGCCGCGCCAATATCCCTTGCGCGAGTACAGGATTACCAGTTTCGATCAGCTCTGCCGCCTTGAAAACCTGGTCAATTATTTCCTCCTGAAACTGCTGGTTAGCCAATTCATCGTTCACCATCTTTTGCTTCGTTGCTGTCACTGAAACTCCCATTGTTTGACTTGGTTGTTGCTGAAGCATTTGAAGCTGCTGCTGTCGCCGAAGAAAGAGCTCCTGTTGACCCAAATCCGGAAACGCTACTTTTGGAGCCTGATTATTTGGTCCCAAATTAACCCGCTTCGGTGGTGGTGCAGATAAAAGATGATGCTCTTGCAATTGAGGGTAGGACAGCGAAAAGTATACAGCTGGATTCTGCGTAAACTGAGCTTGATTTTGGTGGATCATCAACTGAGGATTGAATATCTGAGGCTTCTCTTCCAGAGATTCCATTGGTGGTGGTTGTTGCTGCTGAGAAACGGTCGGAGCAAGAGGTGGAACAGGCAATTGATTTGTAGCTGAAGCTGAGAAAATATGATTTGGATTTGGAACCGAACCAACTCTTGCATTGTTGGCTTGAACGTTATGAGTAAAATCAGCGACTTGTAAAGAAGTATCAATATTAGGGTCAAAAGCAAAACTTGCTTGATCGACAACACCAAAACCCGCATTAAAGTCCATATCTTGATGAGACAGACCTCCAGTATGCAAAATCTTGTTCAATCCTAAAGAAGGGTCATCCATATCACCCATAATTAGCCTCACAATGGATGGTTCTTGACTAGGTGAACCAGGCAACACAACCTCCCAATCTTCCACTCCCAACCCACATTTTTCTGGGTTGCCCAAGACATAAGCCGCTGCAGTCACGCCGGTGGTGTCGGTGGAGGCAATGCCTCCACCACCGCCGTTGTTATTACCGCCGAGAGACGAAGACAGTGTTGAGGAAGATGTGGGCGGGCTTGGACTTCTTCTACTATCGAGCACAGATGTGGGCTCACTGCCCACATAGCACCAACCTTCTTTGTTGTTGTTGAGCCAGTTTTGTTGTTGTTTTCGCTGCTGCTGCTGTTGTTGCTGTTGATGTGGTGAAGCTAGCGAATCTGAAGAAGATGAAGAAGAGAAATCTAAAGGCCCCTTCCCTTGAAACCCCTCAAAGGCTAAGGGCATGGCCTTCATCTAAGAAAATCAAGAGCCAAAAAACCCACAAACCCAACAACCTAAAACTCTCCAGTTTCCAAAATCAAGGGCCACCGACCGAACCTAACCTTCTCTTCGGTTCTCTCCTCCTTTCTACAACTCTATTTGCTCTGTAAGTACCTCAGAACAACATGTTCGGTACAAAAATTTTATCTGCTGGTTCTGTGGTTTAAATTTGGCCCTCTTTCTTTTTTCTCTTCTCTTCCTCGTTGGTCCTTGTAGCCCTCTGCCTTCCTTCTGATCTTCTGCTATGGATGCGTGCAACATATAAAAGTGGTGAAGCGCCCTTCATCCTTTCTCTCTCAAGTTTTTACCTTTTTTTATGTGGCTTTTGTCTGCTGACGTAGTTATCTCTGTTAGGTCTGTTTCACTACCGCCGCACCATTTCCACTCCCAACTTATAGCGCGTGCAGAATACTTTTAAAAAAAAAAAATTAAAAACAACACCCTAACAAAAACTCAAACACAACTAATCTTTTAGATGGAAAAGATTGCACAAAAGCTTGAAAAAAAAAATCCAAGTTTGTAGAATTTATACAAAAAAAAATCATAAATTCTATTCTTTTGAAAATCTATCAAAAATTTTATAATGATAAAATTCAAAAGAAACGAAGAAACAACTCTATTACCCACAATCTTACTAATATATAAAGTCAAACCAAATCAGAAAGTACACTAAACAAAATAAACATTAGAAAAATTGTTGACATAACGTGAAGGAAACTTTTATTAAGTAAATAGTGTTAGTTTTTCTCATATAGTTCAAATTTGAAATTAAACTTAACTCAATTTAAATTCAAATTGAATAAATATAGTTTAAATTAAGAATTACATTTTTTTAATGATAAATAAAATAAAGTTTAAAACTATTAAAACAAACATATTTGAGTCCATTAATATCAAATTTAAAATAAATTATAGTTAAAACAAGTTTAAATCTTCACTAATTAATTTTGAATTAATTCTATTTTTTTTAAATCGTTTTAGACTTAGACATTATTTAAACTAGATTTTGAGCAAACAACTCTAAATATAGATTCTATGTTAATATGGGAAGAAATGTATAATAAATTAAATTATAAAACAGTTAGATCCAGTAGCTTCACAATAATGTATACATTATTTAATTTTTATGATTTATTATAGGAATAGATCATTTTAATATATATTTATGATATAAAATTAAGAGGGCTTAGCATCTTGATTGAAGATGTGTGATTCACGCTCTCAAGAGGAGCGTGAGGGTTTGTTAGTGAGTCCTCTCAGGTTTATTATTTTCTTTTACAGTGACCAATGATACGGAGAAAGGGTAACTGGCTCAGACAATTTTTGCAATTTACATCCATTCCTAAAATGACCTTGTTTGTTAGGTTTATAACTCGCAAAAGTAGGTGAATTCGTGGGTGTTCTAGTAATTATGGAGAAACACTATCCGCTGGCCTGGTTTTCGAAACTGAATCTGACGGCACGAGATCATGAGTGGGGCTTTTACTGATATTATAAATATCGAGACAGTTTTTGACGGTTGTGATATTTTGTTTGCGACAAATATGTGTGGCTGTGATCGAGCGCTGGTATTTGCTCCAAAGAAGCCGTAAATTGTGATCAGGACAGTGACGTCACAAATTTTATTACCAAATGCTGGTTTATAAGTCTCAAATGGTATCTCCCCCTAAAACTCTGTAAATATCCACACAAAAGTCCACATATTTCCTGGTTTCAGGTCACCATTGATTTAATCCTCCTCTCCTCCTCTCTTTCTCGGACCCTTATTCCTATTCTTCCATTTTTCTATGATTTTTTATTTAATTGATTAATACATGGATGATGAAATCAATTAAAGTTTGGTGTTGACTATAATTCTTATTACAATGAAATAAATTATCGGACTAGTGCAATAATTATAGGATTGGTTATTAAATTTAAAATTTTTATTAATTTAATATAATCAATCCAACTTTAAGTAAAAGTTGTTGGAAAAAAAATATCTTCCAACAAATTATGGATTTTAAACAAATCAAATCTTGTTAAAAGGTCTTAATATGAACACCAATAAATAGATAACACTGGAATAATATTTAAAGTTTGACACTTGATTATTAGTCTAAAAACAGGTTGATAAAAAAAACTCGTTTGATATGAGTTATGCATAATTTCCTGGATGTTCAAGAAAACATAATTAGTGTAACAAATCTCATTGTTTTAGCTTTCTGTGAGAAAATAAGTTATATTTCAATTATTAATTAATTTAATTTAAATAATTGTTTAAAAGTCAATATTTGTGGCCATTTATAAACCAAATGTTATGTCCATCAACTAAAAATTACAATTATTCAAATCAATAAAATTATCGAGGTAATTATCTATAACTAATACAATTGTTGTTGTTGGTGTATTTTCTCCCGTAGTTGTTCTAAAGTTAATGTCATGGTTCAAATCAAAGAATAAGTTCATATTAGTTATTTAGATTCTACCTTAATTTGTAAATAATTTATTTTAAATTTAATTAAAATAAATTAAATTTATATATTTAAATTGATTCAAGTTTAATTTATTTTATAAAAATAAATTTAATTATTATTTCAAACTTAACGCATATGAGATAAACTCGAATTAAACATCTAGCAACTTAAAGCAACTCCAACCCTAAGTAGTAAGAGGGAAGAGCGAGCATGCCTAGGTTTGAGATGAATTGTTTATTGAAACCATGACTTGGACATGTCAGTATGAGGGATTAGTTTATGTTCTCCACCCATGTGAACAAGTTTCCCTTCTTCTCTCTCATATGAAGTGTAAAGTCTTCCAAATCAAACTCACTTTGCTTCCCTCTCTTCACTTTTCCAATTCAAAATTTCGGTTTTTTATTATCCCTTTCTTTCTTCTTTCTCAATATTTATATACGTCTGTCTTTGTTGTCTAAAAGGACTGGACTGGACTGGATTCTTTATCACAACTTCTTTTCTCTCTTCTCAAGACACCCCACACCGCAAGCAACATCCTAAAAAAAGGCCAGGCTAATATTTCTTATTCAAGTTTTAATTTAATTTTAAAATATATTTATAATAATTTTAAATTTTAAATTATTATTTATAGGTTAATTTTTATTAAAATTGTTAGTTTAGATAAGAATATAATTGTTATGTTACTACTAAATCTTATAAGTTAATATCATTTTTTTTAAATTTTAAAAACAACAATTCACCGAATTATTAAAGTTTAAAAAGTTAACATTTTATCTTTATAGTTTTATTTCTTACCATCCATTATTCAGCAATCGTTTTCCAACCAATCTCCTATCTATTAGTGCACCCTTACTCATCTTGGATTACAATACTATGATAAAGATTAATAGATAAAGCGACAATGATGCTTCAATTCAGATCCACGATAGAGACATTTGGAAGACATTTCGATTCAACTAGGAACGTGATGGAGATACTCAAGAGATATTATTGTTGACCGAGATTTGTCACGTGATGGATTTGAATGAATAGGCACAATTCGTCATGTTCATGGCAGCTTCATCATTGCATCATCATTTGGGATGCAAGAGGGTACGCCTATAGATGGAAGGTTGATCGGAGAACCGTCTTCGAAGAAGGAAGGGGAAAAAATGAAAACTTAAGGGTGAAATGTTAACTTTTTAAACTTTAAAAATGAAAGTGAAATATTAATTTTTAAAATATGAGAAGAAAAATGATATTTTTTATGATTTAATTATACAATGATAATTTTATTTTTATCTATAATAAAAAATTTGAATAAAAATTAATTTATAAATAAATATTAAAAATTTTAAACTACTAAAACTTCGGGGGAAAATGATCCTGGTGTGTGTATATGTCACTCAAATACGTACAGTCAATTGTTATATGCACTGAATCACTTGGAACGTGGAAGACAATGGATGGATATATAAGAATTAAGAGCGGCTCGGGTGACTGTCCAGGAAACGAAACTGTACGTTGAATCAAGATATTCATTTATTTGATGTAAATACGTGAACTTGCTGTTCATCCTTTCTGATATTCGATATATACTCTCTATATTTTTGTAATCTGTCTTTTGGCCTTCTGAAGGTTGCTGAGGATTTTAGTTTATTTTATCTTTGACACCTTCTTCATGAAACCGCATTAATATCGAATGAGTCCAATCCAATTTATAAACCGCGTACAAAACTTTTTCAAGTTGTGCTCCAGGGATACTAATATTATTAATTTATATATTAGTATTAATGTGTCGCCATTTTATCTAGGGAAAATGACTGTTTCTCACCCAAATTTTAGGTTACTCTCAAACCTATATCCATAAAAGATGAAAAACCTAAATTCTCATCTATAGTCAATCTTTTGTTAATTTTTTCTGTTAAAAAGAGGGGTAAAATAGTCATTTTATTGTTTATATCAAAAAGTTATAAAGTTTATTACTCTCTGCCCCCTCAGGGTTTAAAAACTAACATTTTACTTTTACTTAAAGTTTTTAAACTTTTAAAAGTAATATTTTCACCGCTAAACCTATGGTTTTCATATTTTTTAAAACTCAGCCGGCCCCCATAACTTTCAAAAATAGCATTTTCATCCTCATTTTTCAATTTCATCTTCCACGTCATCTTCGACCTCCTCCTTCTCCTGGTGTGACGACAGTGGTGCGATAAAGAGATCTCCATCTCCTCGTTGCATGATGCGATGAAGAGACGCAGATCTCTTCATCGCACCACCCAAAAGACAAAAGACGACGTTTCATTGCTCATTGCGTCGTCCAAAAGTGACAAAGAAGCGTCATCCTTAGTCTATTCTTTTAGATTTGGACGACGCTTAGTAGTCTAGATCTGGGCTACAAAAGGTTATCCTTTACAATTAGAGATGAGAGATTGGTGGAATACGTTGGTCGTCGGTGATGGTCGGAGAAATAAGCAGACTTTAGGGATGAAATCTAAATTTTTCAAACTTTGAGGATGGGTTGAGGTGTTAGTTTTTAAAGCCTGGAGGAGGAAAATGATAAAATTTTAAAATTTATACGTAAAATGACGATTTTACCTATGTTTCTAACTAAAATGTTGGAAGGTAGTTTGACTATAGGTGGAAATTGAGATTTTTCATCTCCTGTAGGTGTAAGTTTGAGAATGGCCTAAAATTTGGATGGGAATTAGTCATTTTCCCTTTTATCTATAGATAAATCACTAATCGTAATATGTCATGTCACCAATGGAATATAAATTAGTATTGTTAATGCATTTAGTTATATGATTATAATGGTAGGGTTACACTCATACTTCACATTAGCTTTTATTTTCACCTAATTAGAATATGAAACCATGAATCTCGCATGTGAATGATTGATAATGAAATTTGTTATGCCCATTAAGGTAGTTGTGAGTATTGGATTCGATTTAAATTGTTTAAGCTAAAATTAGAGATAAAATCAAACTTGAGTCGAGTTTGAATAAATTTTAATATTCAATTTCAAATAAATTCAAATAGTTACAAAAGTTAAATTATTTTCAAGGTAATTCCAACCTTAACTGGGTAAATTCAAGTTTGTTTTCTTTTGCTTTCTCTTAAACTATTATTTTAAATTTTTCGTCTTGACAATTTAATTGGGCAAAACTAAGCCCATTAGATTACTTTCAAGTAGAGTTTGATTTAAGTTTGAGTTTGAGTTTGAGTTTGCTTTAAAACTGTTTAAGTTTTATTTTATATTAAAATGATGTTATTTTGATTTTATTAATTAAAATGATATCATTTTAATCAATTTGTATTAATTTTTTTAAACTCATAAATTTTACAAGCTAAACACTTTTAAAACTCTAGTTTGAGTTTTAAAATATTAAACTCTCAAGCTTAAACAAGCTTGAACTTAACTTGTTTTAAGTTTGTTTAAACCGAATTTGAACTTGAGCTCAAACAAACTTAATTTGAATCTAACCCTTCCTCCAAGTAGAGTTTAAAGAGAAACGCAGTGTTTTAAAAATTGTAAGCAAGTTATCTTTTCTTCCTTGAATTGACTCTGGGGCTTGCCAACATGTGAAATTGGGCCTTTTAGAGAAATGCGTTCACTGTGATCTAGCCCAAAACAGCTTAACACAAATCACGACAAGAAGCATGCAGCGAAAACTTAATGCCAAACGAAAAGGTAATTAAGATTTGAGATGAATAAAACTAATCCGGACAGAAAAAAAAAAAAGAACAGATTGTTTATATAAATTGATATGATAATATCTAATTAGATAATATAAGTTTTTTATTATTATTATCATCATCATTTGATAACATATAACAATATTATCTTATATGAATAATTTAATAAGATTTATAATAAAATATATAAATGTGGATTACATAAGGGTATATTAGTTTTTAATATATAAATATGCATCATTTAGTTTACAAGTATATTGAAAGAGCATTGATAAGTTATATTTTTATTGGACTTTATTTTTATTTTCAACCCAAGGTTTAAGGAATCACATGCTGCCAGCCTGCCTAGTCACTCAATAAGATTCGTTAGTGATGTAAATTTATTCTAAATTTGTTGCCATATAAATTGCTACAATGTAAATATTCATCGAAATTGACACAGCATAGCATAGCATAGTGGTAACAAATAGATTTGAGTTATTCAAGTTTGGATGTGACAATTCATATTCAAAATAAGGATTTGATTAATTTTTATAAAATAAATCCAATTTAAATTAGTTTAAATTGAATATTGTTTAACTTTATTTCAAATCTCTAACTTATCAATATTAAGTGATCTAAAACTGAGTAAATTAAATTGGAGGCCATCTCGATTGGAACTTGATCGAACTCCATCAGAATCTAATCAGTCATTCTTTATGATGTTTCAGTTGAAACTGATTTAGTTTCGTTCACATCCCAGCCAACTAATCGTATGAAATCATTATCCAACGAGGTCATTTTTAATATTGAAATGGATTAACAGGAGAAGCTAGCCATCCAAAATGAAAAGAGACGGTTATAGCAAGAAAGATCAAGTCTGGCAGTAGCTGGCTTCTTTGTGAACGGCTGAAACTCCTCCGCCATGAGCGGCTTTTGCATATTTTATAATATATTTATTTAGAAAAAATTTACCAGTAACACGTCACTTTATCCATTATTTATCTGCAACTGCAAGACAAAGCTATTACAAGTTCGTCTGCTTTGGTGCAAAACGAAGAGTATTCGACAACTGATTTGAGAATCGTATTCGGTCTTTCAATTTCTAGAAATTGAATTATTAAATCTTTTCAGCGACTAACAGCGCGTTTGGTAATTGCTGTGGATACTTTTGCTATTCCCTTTCAATTTTTGATATTAGGGTTTCGTTTCTCTTTAGCCTGATTTAATTTAACATATTTTTTGCACGGTTTTGTTATTGATTTTTTTTTTTTTTTTGGTTTTACTTTCTATTTAGATAACATAGAAGCTTTCATCAGTGTTCTGCAGTTCAGTCGACAATCAAAGATGACTAAAAGTTGCTTCAAGATAGAGCATGATTTTCGTAAGTCTTTGATGATTATGTTCTGTTACAAGAATCTTCTAATTGATTGGTTTATTTTCTTTGATAGCTTCTGTAACTGATACAAATTGAGTCTGCAGAAAAAAGGCGCGCCGAGGCTGAAAGAATTAGAGATAAATATCCAGATAGAATTCCTGTGAGTACTGAGCTTTGGCTTTTATTTATTTTTTTCCTCAATTATATTCATTGAGTAATATACTGGGTGTACTACCAACGAGTACAAACGTGGGTACAGATGGATTGGTGTTATTATGTCTCTTATTCAAAATTACTCACGCATATGATGATACATGGAATTTTGTACCCGTATCCATTGTTTGTATGTGAAATAATATTGATTATAATTTGGTGCACTCCTATGCTGATATGTCAATTATTGTTGTACTAAATTGCTTCTACTTTAAATATGTGGTGCCTTCCTTCTTCAGTTAACCGTTAGTTTTATGTTTTTATGTGCTAAATACGATGTGTTTTGATAATTTAATCTGCCTCTTTGTAACCTTATACATATTTTAAGCAACTTTTTGTGGAAAAATGGGAATGTTCTGCTGGAATTCTTCTCTGTCATAGTCGAACCCTATGATATCTGTTCTCTTTTGTTGAAGGATATATAGTCAAGTTTTGTTTAAACCATTTGTACATGGTGCCAACGGTGTTGCTGCTAAACATTACTGATCAATTTTTTCTTTTGAGAATCGAGTGCCCTCCTATTATAATCTAAAAAAGTTTACTTCCATTGATGGTGAATTACATCGGCATGATAGGTTTATTAACTACTTTTACTGTTTGAAATTTTATGTCAGTTAGATACCTTCAACATTTTATTGCTATTTTATGCAATTGAGAGAGGAGCTTAATAATTCCTACATCTATTATTCTTCAAGTCAAAATATGAATGTTTTATGACCCTCTATTATAGACAACTATGATGTTGTCCCTTCAATCTCTTGCATGTGTCATGTGGTGGTGTTGGGATTCCTGGGATATGTCTTTTGGAATTGTTTAGAAGGTGTTTTGAATTTGTTGATGCTGAGGAAGTAATATACTTGTGACTATAGTTTTCTGTATGGTAGTTTTTGAACCTCTGCTTGTGTTTCGGAAGGGATCATATTGTTGAGACAGGAATTCACATTGATGGAATTTGTATTTCCCTTTCTGTTCTTTTGAAAAACGGTTTGACTGGTTGGTGAGTGTAGCTTGAATACTGAACATAATTTGAAATAACTAGACAGAAAATGGGGTTATCCCAATTCTTCACCTTAAATTAAAACTGAACAAGATCTTAAAAGTTCCAGGCCCCATCTGAAACAAAGCATCAATTTAAGCTGTTTGTTGTATGCTAGTATGGAAAAAGCCTGTGGTTAACAATATTGGATTACTTGTGCAGATAATTAACAGTGCTTGCACATATTTTTATCTGCCTATTGGATAAGTCTGGTTTTGTGGATAAAGGCATTAATTTCTTTGTGTGGTCACCCTCTTACTCATATCAATGTTTTCTATGTGCTTTATAGGTGATTGTGGAGAAGGCTGAGAGAAGTGATGTTCCCTCTATTGACAAGAAAAAGCAAGTATCAATTTTGTGCTGTATAAGTTTTTCTGTGTTTTTTTGGTTACTGTATGCAAATTGTTCACTATAGTTAATATCCGTTTTAAGGGCCTAATACAAAATTTGGATGCTTGAAAGGAGTATGTATTAACATGGTTATCATTTTGCAGATTTTTAGTACCGGCTGACCTGACAGTTGGTCAGTTTGTTTACGTGATACGGAAGAGAATTAAACTGAGTGCAGAAAAGGCAATCTTCATATTTGTTGACAGTGTCCTCCCACCTGCAGGTTTAAAGCTCTCCTCCATTGTCCTCTCTTCTTTCATTAATCTGGTTGTTTGCTCTTGAAAAATTATGGCAATTTGAAAGCAGTGGAATTTTCAAAAGACTGATATTTTCCAGTGTAGAGGTATCTAAATACTTTTGATATCGCAGGAGCAATAATGTCTACCATTTATGATGAAAAGAAGGATGAAGATGGATTTCTGTATGTGACATACAGTGGGGAAAACACATTTGGTTCATAGATGCTGCAATAGCCTCGGTGCTTTCTTCTGGTATCTGTGCTTTTCTTATGCTTGTATTTATTTCCTGCATTTCCTTCCGGTTATATTCCCTCACCTTTCTCCACCAGTATGGTTATACTTTGTATAGAGCTGGCTTTATCTGCACAAACTATGTGGTATCATAGCTGTGAATAATTAATTCCCGGATGGTTCCGATAAATTTGCTAATTTTAATATAAAAAATAATTTATCGCTGAATTCCATTCTGGCTGGGTCTGAATAATGCTCAATTTGAGAGTGGTTATAATATAAAAGAGTTTATTTGATATTGACAAGTTGAGGTTCAAATTGGGTTAGAAAATAATTTTACTTTGAATTCGATTTGAATCGGATTATATTTGAATATTCGGATTGATTTAAATTTGATTCATTTTATGAAAATGAGTTCAATGTTTTGTTTAAACTTGGTGTGATCGAATTGAGTGCCAATTAATCGGTTGAATTTAACCCTGCCTAAACAAGTTGGATTCTCCCCCAAGAAGTCTAATAACCAACTGATGTGAAAAGAAAAGGGCCTCATCTTATCTGAAAATTGTAGCTGCGGGGCGGCCTGGCATCCAATATGGTACATGATGTACTCAAATATCAATAATAAAATTATGTTTTCACTGTTAAATACTTAATGAACGAGTAATATATAACATTAGTTTGATATCAATGTTTAAACAGTAAAAGATTGTTTCAAATATATAAAATAAAAAATATAAAGAGGAAAGCGCTAGCGCTTTCTAGGATCATGCTCCAAGGTTGACCATAATCACTTAGACGAAGATCCAAGGGCAGATAGTAAAGTTAATCAGATCTCATTCCTATATTATACTTCACGGAAGTAACAGTAGATATCACAACGAGTGGCAGATTAAGCGAGAATGGCCGAGGGGACAACGAAGTCGAGTTGACCAAGAATGCTTTACTTTAACATGAAGCACCGAGTCGAGCCAATTGTCAATGCCAAGCCCGAATCCCCAGCTACCTTGGCAGCCCAGCCTGTTGTGCAGGCACTCTCACACCAACCCAAACATGTTGAAGTAGCCGGGCAGCCCGGCCGGCTCCCTCAATTCTGTCATTGCTTGTGAGACAGGCTTCGCAAAATTGTGTATCATACAGGAGATTTTAGAGTTCGGATCGATATAACTTAAAAAAATAATAAAAATTTAAAAATATATATAAAATGGTGGGTTAAAGATACAATATAGATCTTTTGAGTCATTCTTGGACCTTGTCATATTACAGATTGGTACAACCAGTAAAACCCACCATTGACAGGCCATAAATCGATATGAACCCATAAGCACGATAAACCATGTCTAATCCGTTTTATGCAACCCATTATTGTGCCTAATTAGACTACTTATATTTAAGTAGCTCAGTAAAGTAACGTTGGTTGTATCTTCCAGAGTTTGTTACAGAATCCAATAACTTACAAAGCTGTGCCAGCAATTTTGCTACATAAGATCTACTTTCCTTGATTGCCTTTCAATGTTTTTGGGTTGAAACAAGTTTACTTCATATATTATGAGTAGTTATAATATTTAACTTATAACTACACAATCCAATCATATTTGTTAATTTGACCGTAAAAATAACAAGGATGCCACTAAAATTAATAAAAAATATTACTAAAACGTTTTATTGTTACAGTGTTCATTTCTTACTTCTCCTCATCCATACATATGCATGTTCTATTAATAAAACCTCGTAAATCTCTTTGTCAACCTGCCTGCAATGTTTGTACTACATATACATAATTGCCACCATCAGTACCATAATTCCAACACTCTCCAAAACCACCACCCCTTGCTATATATACATCTTAAATCTTTTGGCACTTGTACGTCTCTTTCTATGTCGATCTCGTATTGTCTCCCCGTTTTCCTTATATGCCTGATTTCATATGCATGAAATGCTTGGCGTCTTGGTGACACCCTTGAAGAGAAATTTCACACCCTTATTAAGGTCCGTTCATATGGCTCTGTTGTAGATTATCATTGTTATTTTATGTTGAACAAATTTCAGCAAACCCCGTTTTAATCTTTACGACTTTTTCGCAGATTGATGAGAAGGAGGGTATGGACACTGTACCATTTGTACCGAAGCCAAATTCATTGTTGACGTCCAATGAACTTGCGACAACAAGAGTAGAGAGAATCGAAGACAGAAAAGACGCCAAGTTGAAGATGCCACATGAAGAAACAGGAAAGATATCAGGTGCTGGCCAAACTGATGAGCCTACAAGTTCAGTTTCTTGGCATGTGCCTCACGGTAAACATCCCCAAGAAAACCCTGGATTTAACTTGGGCTACTCAGCCAAAGACACATCCTCCTCATGACTATCTGAATACGGGTGTAGAAATACCAGTATCAAGCTAGTAATGCGAGCCTTAATATCTCCAAAGGAAAAAAAATGTTAAACCTTTGTTGCAGGCAAATATATGACTTTAAAACATAGGCCTATAATTCTTACGAGGCCCTTTTTAATTTCTTATTCTACGTGTATCATATATACTGCTACTTCTCAGCTTAACGGATCTTTTCTTACTTAGTTGACTAATTATGGCATTAATTCTTCTATCTCATTTTAATTTCCTCATTTCTTCCTTACACTATGATCGTTATCACCGTCAAGATTATGTCATTAATACGATATAAGGTTGATTACTGGACACTAGCTAGATACATATACATGACTTGCTTTCTATATCAGAAGGTTAAGTGCAGAGAGAGAGAGTCTTAGGCAATCTCTCGACCATTACTACTGATAAATGTTCCAACCTTAATGCTTACACGGTGATTTGGTGAATACAAACTTATTAGAATAAAGACCACACAAGGTTCAACCCATGGGTCAACTAATAACAATAAAATCTTATCCGAATACAAGTTTTATATGCTCTTCGATTAGGGTTGGATTCGGCCATCACACTGAGATTGAGTTAAATGATAGTCGTAGACTCATTTTCAAATCGGAGCTAAATTTAAATTATTCTTAAATTGAGTTTGAATCACAACTTGTTAATCTCAAACTAATTTTTTTAAATTCGAGACAATCTCAAACTAATTTTGTCGATATTTGGTTTGAATTGAATTTAACCTTATTTTTGTTAATCAATTGTTTAAAAAAACAATTTATATAATAATTTGGTTTTTTTAACCCTTTTTTAAATAAAGATTTCTTAAGACCCTTTGGTAAAAGTGGGTTCAAATCAAATTGAACACAAACATAAACCAACTTGAGCTAAGAAAAAATTTTAAAACAATGAGGTTGTCGAAAAAGAAGAAGAATCAGTGGAGAAAATGAATCTATTAGTGACTGTTCAAAAACTTTTTCAATTTGAGGTGATGCTATTTCAGTTTGAATTTGGCTTGTTCAAACCTAAAACCGAACTGGCTTGGCTCGGTTTATCGCATGCCCAGCCCATCCGTAATCGTTACAAGGCCTTCTCCAGAATCACTTCAGCGGGTCTCGTTTAGGGCCTATTGGCCCATCAAATTTTCAGGCCTTAGGCCTGGGCCAGCCAGATTGTTATTGATTAGCAACGCATCTCTACTGATATTTGAATTTTGTTACAAGTGCTTCCTAATCTTCCCGCCGAAACACATTTATGCTTTTCAAGATTCAAATCAATTTCAAGTTTTATAATCTAGCCCAATTCCTGTAGATTTCCCTAGAATAAACAGAGTGCGGGAGAAAAGACAGAGGATAGGAGACATGGATACGAAGAAAGCAGGATCTTCGCTCGATTCTCTGATATCTTCCTTTAATACGCGAATCGCTGAGATGCAGGAACTCGTAATCGCCCGAAACAGTGAGTCTACTGGGAATCCAATTGCTTGACTCGTCTTTCACGTACCTACGTTGTTTTAGTATTTGTTCACTCAATTTTAATTTTGTGGGCGCGCCTTTGCCTTGCAGTGTACCCAGCTAGTAGTGTCGTTGATTTGTCGGCAGTGGACGCGGCAGTGAAGACATTGGAGCTGCAAATACAGGCGATCAAGGACCGATTGCGTGAGGAGACCGAGGCTATCCCTAAAGCCAAAGTAATCGGCTCGGTTTTTTTTGTTTTTTCAATTTGGGTTTGTTTGGTTGCAATTTTGTGTTTATAATTTGACAAAGCTGCCATTTATATTCTTCTATAAAGTTTGTTGATCCGCTTTTTAATCAACCAGTATTGCTTCATTTACGTGTTAAGAACATGTAGGAAAACAATAGAATTCGAGTTTTTGCTGTTCCGGTATTCAAATATTTCCAATTATTTTACGACCTAGAAAAAGCCTAAAAGCTTCTTTTATTTTCATATGAAAACTCAAGAACTAAGCACGGCCAATTAAGTGGAGCGTTTTTGTTTCTAGTGTTGGGATTTTAACTGGAAAGTAATCTAGAATGCATTATGCATATTGAATGTTTGCTCTCAAATTGTTAGTTGATATCAGTTGGGCTGTTGCACTGATTACAGAAACTCATGGATGCATCACTGCGGCAGCAGAAGATACTGCAGGACATGTCTGTCCACGTTTCCTCACATCTGCCTCAAAGAATGCCCATGTTAGATTTGGCTACTAATAGATGGTAATTCTGTTCTTTCTGGCTCTATAGTAGATCACCAAAATTGGAATTTGATTCTAATTTTGTATTCGAGTTCATGTGACAGCAGGCTGATTTGAAAGTGCCGCCTTAATTGTAAGATGATATAATAAATGATTGAACTTGCTCAAATCTGTTACCACACCACCTGGGGCAGGAAGCTGGGATCTAAACTTTGTTTAGTGTTATTGTAGATTTGTTAGTTCAGCTATAATTGCCTTGTATAGAAACTCAATACTTAAACCGTATTTTGATATTCCAGTTTGCTTCCAGTAGCCCCTAAACACCAAGCTGATGGTGGATCTCTGAAACAAAACGAGCCAGCAGTATTACCTAAGGTGTGGACTTTCGTAGAATAGCACTAATAAATGGTTTTACTGGACCAGCATTAGTACCAGTGTATATTCTCCTGTCTAAAATCCGCTTGTTTTGGTCAATTATAGGAGAAAAGGGGTCGTGCCTCTCCACCATTGTGGTACATAACTTCCAATGAACTGGATTCTCTGTCCTCGTAAGTACATTACTCTTTTCCGAATATACAATTTTGTTTGTGATGAATGAACTCTTTCAACACCTTCTGTTTATCCATCATATTGGTTAACCAGCATGATGTAACCAGTAGTCTAAGGCTGGTCGTGAGGACAAGAGTTTCAATTCGTTGTTGAATGCTCCAGTGTGACATAAATTACTAGATAAAGAGACTACTGTGTTTCTAAGATTTTCCCTATTGAGCATATGTCATGCATTTCAGATTGTTTAGGTAGGCCAACTTTTTTAAAGATCGGAAACAGCAAGGATGATAACATTCTTAACTTCGCATGGAGATACGCGCTAGTAATTGATCACGTGTTATTTTCTAAGTGTACAAGCATGCTCTATCCTAGGAATTCAAATCAAAATGTATTGTACAATGGAATGCAATTCTTTCCCTTGTTCTCTTTTCGGTTCTTTTTGTTCAAGGATTAGATGCAGTTTAGGACACTTTCATTCTATGGTTATGTAACAGTATATTAACTCCAGCGAATTTCAGATACATGAGAGGAAGGCTCACACTAGAGAAAGTTAATGCAGCAATCAATGACATGGCAACATATGCTGAAGCAAATACCCAACTTATTTCAGCCCCAAAGAAGAAGGTTATGATCAAACTTAGTATTTTGATTATTATTCTTCAACCTTCCTCCTTACAATTATACTTCCCATTTTACCTTTCTCCATGAAGTTGGCAGAAAATCTCTGGGAAAAAGCCCTAGTAAGTGAACTTAACTGTGTCACAAAAATACTTTTTGTAGTAATTTCCTTGCAAAAAAGGCCCGCACAGAAATAGCAATATGAATTAATATTCAGTGCTAAATTTCTAGATATGTGAACCTTTCTTTAATTCAAGCTGCTGACTAAATAATTTTTAATTTATGGAATTGATTTTTGCCACATGCAGGAGCTAAGAGATATTGCAACAACGGAACCAGTTAAGGGCAAACACTTTTTCCTTGAAACTGACATGAAAGGACCGGCATTGAAGCTTGATAATACTGGAAAAGCAATACTGACTGTGAGTGCTTTCATTTACTTTGCCATTGCCTCATGCAACTTCAACCATAATCTGCAAACACATATAGTTTTCATCATGTTGAATAAATGCAAAAATAATTTCATAGTTATATCACTGTCCTTGGGCGATGATATTTGCAACTGTCTGCATAAAATATGTATCAACTTAACGGCGATGATGTTTCACAGGTCCTTCGTCACCTTGGGCGCATCAGTGAGACTCGAATTGGGCATCACAGAGTGATGATTCTTTTGAAGCCCCAGTGAATGGCTGTGCTTTCCTGGATACCCTTGGTAATATTATTGATCATTTATTTTTATTTTCAATTACCTGAGTGAGAGTAAATGTTTCAAAGCTTAGAGGTGCAGAAACAGAGAAAATATACTAGCTTTCGAATTAGGCTTAGAATATTACTGAAAACTACTATCAGTTGAAATTCAGTTCAAATTACAACTATGCTCCATCGAGTAAATGTTATACATAAACAATAAAACTATGAATACTCATTTTAAATATAAAAATAAATATATATTTAATATATGTCATTAAGTAATTGATATATATTATTAGATAATTAATAATTTTAAATTAAAAATAAAATATTATTTATTTTTATAATAATATATTAATTTATGTATTCAAAGTGTCACATAGCATTGGTCGACCAGGATAATTATGGATTGAGTTCCTAAGGCCTGGTTTGAATATTACCAGAAGAATAAAACTCTGGTGGATTTTTTTGCTTTGATTATAAAGAGTCAATATTTAGCTGGATCATCATTTTGTGCTTAGGTAGAAGCTGTTTTGTTTTGTTCTTTTATTTTTTTTCGTCAAAGTCAAATTTAAACCCAACTCTATCAAGTTAGAGAAAACTTAAATCCAACTACTGATGTATAACAATTTATTTTGATACGTGTTCAACAAGTTTTAAATCCCTGTCCACTTGGATGGCCACCCTATTGTTTTACAATTATTATTATTTTATTATTATTATTATTATCTCGGCCTTGCCTTCCATTCAATGGTGACAGAACTTTATCAGATCTTCGAGGGCCCCGCGTTGAGTGCTTTTCAATTTTTTGTCTTGTTTCTATTGGGACCTATTTTCAGAAAATAAAGAAATAATTATTGCTTGACATTAAAGTCGTGCTGAACAAACCCAGGTGTCGGAATACTATTGAAGTTTCCACTTTCTTGAAGAGAACGTTACCCTTTGTAATTGAGCGCACTTGTCAACAAAGTAAGCTAGAAGATATTGAAACAACCCCTTTGTTCAATTGACAAGGTCATTTTTTGTCATTTAATGAAGTGCTTGGAAGTTGTTCATTAAGTGTTATAATAGTCAAATGAAATTTTATTCATAACCATATGACCTGGGTTCCCCAAAATAACAAATGTTCAATTTATCAGAAACAAACCCATCTTCCAATCTACATTAGTAGAGTTTCAATCTAAGTCAAGCCGAGACTAATGCTAGCTCGAGTTTGCACGGGAGTCATAATATCCCATTCAAATTGCAAATTTAAGCATCTTCAATGTCATATAATATCATTAAAAGATTATTTTTACAATTAATAGTATTATTAGAATAACCAATCTAAAATTAAATTATCAAATTAAAATTATAGTTTAAAATTGATTCAATTCAGTCCATTAGATTTAAATTTGTTTAGATCTGACCCAATCTACCCTTAATTATAAAAGCTGCTCTAGTACTGTACAGACTAAAGTAATAAAATTTCCCCAGTTTGCCAGCAAAGACATTAGGCTTGCCTTGGTCACCACGCCACTTAAAACTTATAAATGGAATCCCGCATTACCTAGCGATCATCCAAATCAAAATTGACATTGCGTTCTTCCCATCATATCGTATCCTAACCATGAGCGCTGCGAAGACCGGTGTGACGTTTATGTTAGGAGCCATGTTCGGCTCCTTCGTTACTAGAGGAGTATTACATCGCCGGTACCATGATGACAAGACCGGTGAAGGCCGGCCTTGTCCTCGCCACGCAAAACCAAACAAGTCCACTCCAAGTCCAGAAATGGAAGCCACTACAACAACAATGCCTATGGCAGTGCACAGTTAAGCCTATATATATATTTTGTTTTAGTATTATATGTAATATCTTGCAGTGCTCAGTCAGCCATATGTATTCCTCCTATTGTAATGAATAAAAGCCTTTTGTTCTAGGAACTCGACAGAATATATTTTAGAATCAGGTAGAATTGCACAGCGAGTTCCAACACCGTTAGCAGAATAACTTTCGGTACGCGGCAGACAAGTTTATAGGATAAATCGGATGGCCTTCTAATTAACCAAACCCATTTTCGAATAGAGGTGAATTTCTTCCAAACAGAATCAATTTAAATTTAGTTCGAATCCAAAATGATCTCCACTCAAGAACAAGTTTGGTTCAGTCAAATTGTCTTAAAAAATAGAACAAGAATTGCCGGCAAACTAGTTTTCCAAAGCAGTGACACAGGCAAGACGAGAAGGTTCTGGCCGTGCTGATCATTGATCCAAACTGGAGCGGCTTGGATGAAATTCACCTCTACTTCTAATCACTAATAAAACAAAAGCTACTACTTTTTGTTCCGTCATCTGACCTGCAAAGTTAGGCTCCACTAGGAGCATGAAGGTACCAAAGTCTCTCGATGACCTTATTCCTGAGCCCTGTCGTGCAGATAAAATTAAGTTTGCATTCGTCTTTTCTGCTCTGTATCCAGCATGGAACTGGGCAATGTCAATCAATAACAAAAGAATCAGTGGCCAAGGCCAATGGTAAATAAATTTATATTCATAGCGGCAGTCCAAGTTATAGGCCCATCAATTCGTTACAGTTTTTGGGTTAACATGAACCTGAACCTATCTAAGCAGACACTCTTTTAAAATGAGGCCTTCCTCAAACTAAAAACAACTCAATAGTTGAAGCAGAATAAAATGCAAAACATGATCCACAAATTATGCACTCTAAACAGAAACTGGTACTGAAGATATTCAGATACCCAAAACATTGATATACACATTTACCTATGAATATGCTTGTTTGAACTGCAGATTCTAACCTCTCTGTGCTAGATAGCCGACCAAAACACCAAGGAGACCAATTAGTAGAACAAAAACTAAACAGAAACTGCCAGCATGAAACCCTGTTCTACAATCATGGTGAATGACAGCAAAATGAAAAAGCATAAATGAACGTAAGGAATAAAAAGGGCTTCAACTTAGAATCTAGTATTCACTTTCCATCAACACATATGGGCAAAAGTATAATTTTTCTCAATTTAAGGATGAATAAACTTTTGCATTCGGCATTTTACAAGCCCAGATGAAAATCTTACGAAAAATCAAGAAATGCAATGAGCATTTAATTTGGCCTGAAGGGCACCATTTCACACCAGGAAAATAACAAAAGAGAGAATGGCAACAAAAAATAGAAAAATTGACATAAAAATTCATTCCTAGAATTCAAATTTCCGGTTATTTGGTGGCAGCATCGCCTCTTAATTCAATCACCTGAATACAAAATGGAAACTCCTGAACAAACCATAAAATAAATCACTGCTATAAAAGAAAATCCTAGATTGCATGTACTACACTTCAGCACTTCCAAAGACACAGTTTAGGGCTACAATTCTAAAGAATAATACAGATACGATCATTCATGATTGTGGTCCAATTCCACTTCAGGGAAATAAGGGACATTAGGGAGACTAAAGACTGTTAAATAATGTTTCAAATGCCATCGTCCCAACATACTAATAAGCAAATTCACCCCTAAAGTACTTTTTATATAAAACTAGGTACAACAGCATGCAGCAATTTGTTGATGGAAATGCATTATATAAGACAAAATAACTCTAGTGCCACAAAAACGATATGGTTATTTATATCATTAAATCAAACACAGAAGTTTACATCAGTTGGAATAAGAGGAAGAAACACACAAGCCATAGCAAGCTGCTAAAAGAAATATTATTGGCATTAGAGCATGAAAAAGATTAAACTATTTGAAAACAAATCACAATAATACAGAAACACAGTCAACATAAAAATAATTAAACCAGCCAGTTCTTCCTGTAAATTCTAATTTTGTCGCATGGCAGAAGTTTTCTCCTGTGTCAACTTAGAAATCACAGACAAAGCCTACAAAAGAAATGCACATGAGAGAATTGGCAATCAAAGGAAAATAAATATAATCAAGGATAATACACATAAAAGTATAAATAAAGGTAGGCAACTTCAGACAAAAAAAATCAATTCCCACCACATATTAATAAAATGGAATCATTATATGTTTGTTGCATACTTCAAAAAAGGCTAAGGTGCAGCTGAACCAATTTTGTCAGATATTTCTAATATCTAACTCATGTGCCTTCCATTAAATATTACATTTCAATAAGCTTATGCGGTCTTGGACACCAACAACATTTGACAGCCATCAAAAAGAAAACTTCTATTGCTAAAGTTAAACACAGTCAAAGAGACTAGTTACCTCTGAGGACTTCTCTTTACTTGCCTACCTGATTTTTTAACAAAAAACTTTGAACATGCAAAAGGTAAATGAGACATTAAGAAAAACAATAACAGCAGCAAAGCACACCATTCCTGTCACTATATCTGGTGCAATAACACTTTGTAGAAGGAACTTGTCCTTGCACTGCAAATCAGGGGGTGTCTCTTTTTGTGCTTGCATTGTAACTGCCATATGAGAACAACCATTATACAAAGCAATTAGTTAAAATTTGTTGAATCCACCAATAAACAATTCAAACATAAACTATGTAAATAAATGATGATTTCAGTGAATAATAAATGCCAGACTGCAACAGTTAGTGGAAATAACAACTAAAAGAATTAGATTAATTCATCACGTTGAAATGTGTAACTTAAAAAGGTGAAACAAAAATTGCCAGGCCAGATGTCACAGTGCAAATATCTGTTTTAATCACCATACATAATTACAAGCTAAAAAGGTAAATCATGCTAAGACAATAAAAATTGTTAAGATTTCAGATTTAGAAAATCGCCATGAAGAATGACTTCAACACCAAAGTCAAAAATTACCGCATATACTTACCCGTAACGTTGCATGTGGTCCTGGGGACACCGGTATTGGGCCGAACACAGTTTTAACCTATTCAGTTACAGTGTTCAATGAACTGCACAAAAAGATAAAATTTAAAACAATAACAGATGACTATAATAAACAGCGATTACAGCTTAAAAAGAGTACCTGAAGGCTGAAGGCTACATAATCATCCGTCTTGTTGGTCAATTGCATGGAACAAGAACTCTGCTTCTTCAACACAACTTTTCTATCAGGTGCCAGAAAATGCAAACCGAAAATCAGTACATAATAAAAAAAATGCGGTATACAAAATGAAAATAAGAACCATTAACTTAACAACCAGCTATTTATGAAACTGAACAAACAATTTATAACTCAAAAGTTCAATTTCAGTTTCTATAAGAGTGACTCCAATTTTCTCGGCAACCAAACAGAAATTCGTGTGAATCACGAAGAGTGCACATAGCAGAAAGCCTAATTCAAGTGATCGTCGGGTAATTTAACAAAAACAAGATTGAACACCATATTATATTTCCATTACTAATCTTTCCTATGCGTCTGGATTTTCTCGCAAACCAAACAGAAAATGATGGAAATTCGTATACAAATATACTTACATGCAAATTTGAGCTTCGAGGGCTGAATATATACAAGATCTCCAGCACTCATGGCTCTATACAAAACACTTGTTTTTCAACTTTTTTCTTAATTAAAAAGATCATAAAATCAGAATAATTATAGATTATGGCTTGGAGAAAACAGACAAAAAAGGGTAGGATTGCGAAAGCTTGAAGACAGAAGAGCCAGGAAGGAAACGGATTGGACGGTTGCTCTGACTGTTATAACCCGTGGTTTCGAATGAATTCGAGTTCGAATCGGACGGTGATTACGGAATTGTGATGAATGTGGTCTGACCGACTTTGGACGAAGATTTAAATGTATGGCACGCTTTTTGAGGTTCGTGATTTTGAAAGGACGATCTAATATGTAGACAGTGTTATAATGACATAATTGCCCCTATTCATAAGAAAGATATTATGTTAAGATACGTTGATTATGATGGGTATCGAGGGAATGCTGGAAAAAGATTGTCAAGAGACCAAGCGTTCGGGAGATTCAGCGTCGAAGATACGGAGGAGCTTCAAAGAACTTGTCATTGGAAAGGAAAGGAAGGCGTAAATGAGCTTCAAATGTCTTCGAAGTAAAGTTGGAAGGCGGTGATTTTAAGCGTTCGGAAAGGAAAGGAATGGATTCGACGGGAAGTACGAATGGAAACTGAGATAGGGTTGACAGGAAAATTTCACGGGTGACTGAGATTGAGCATGTGCTTGGCGGGATGTAGTTGGACGACTGAGATTAGGGGAAGGACTGATGAGGAAGAAGAGTCTCTGAAGAAGCATGATGCAAGCAGCATGATACAGAAGAACTTCAAAGAACAAGTGATCTGTCCATCACAAGCTCTTCATCATTCGTGATCTGACAGTGGAAGAGTTATTGAAGAGGAGGAAGCTTGATCTACCTACAGGCCTGCAGTCAAAATCAAATTGCGGCGGGGCTTCCAATGTTTAATCATGCATGACAGTGCTCCTTTTGAAACGAACGGTTAACTTGAATTTGAGTTTGAAAGCAGAGCCACGGGGAAAAGAAGAGTCCATGAAAAGAATAATAATTGTTGAACAATAGCTCCTCTAGCGCGGTGACTCAGGTGGCCTTCAAACTTAAACCGAATTGAGTGGAATTAGACTATAAGTTCGAATACAACTGATTTGAGCCGGTTCGAATAATAAATGGGAATTATTCTGCTTTCTAATCCAAGTTTCAGTTTGTATTTGGGCCATAGATGGAGAAAATTGCAGACATTACGGAAACAAAGTCATTCAATTCCAAGGGATTGACTGAAAGTCGATACAGAAATTAATCCAAACAATCAATTAGATAGAGAGAAAATGTGACCCACCAAGTTGATGATGATGGGGATACTACAATCACCGATCAACAAGTTTTTTCTTGCTTTTGTTTCTTTCCTGGGGCAGGAGGAACAGGATAATGATTGTTGAGGAGTCAAATAAAGAAGAGTCTCACATCTAATAAACTTAAGTAAAATGAGTGGTATATAAGTGTTGTGGATTGGACCTTAACATAAGTCAATTGGTTTTATGTAACATAGGTTTCAATCTATATACTTGTAAGTCCAATTTATATTTTTAATATAGTATCAGAGTGTGAGCCAAACGGTAGGTTTAACAGCCTAAATGTTCTTGGATACAAGTGACAACACACCCAGTCAAAAAGCAGGTTTAACAGCCTAGGTGCTTGCACTTAAGCGGGGATGTTGAGGACTCAAATAAAAAAGAGTCTCACATCTAATAAATTTAAGTAAAATGAGTGGTATATAAGTGTTGTGGATTGGACCTTAACATAAGCTAATTGATTTTATGTAACATGAGTTTCAATCTACACATTTATAAACCCAATTTATATTTCCAACAATGATAAACTTATTTGACGATTCAATTATCATTCTGCCCTCTCACTCGAAGTGTCTCTTCATATAACAAACTTCGTGTTTGAAGTTTGGCAGCCTTTATAATTAGACTACGTACATATCGGAAAATATCCGAATTCTGACAGGAGATAAGATCCAAATTTTTCTATTAAATGAATAGAAGATGATAGAACCGCCGTTTCTCACCCAAATATTCAAAAGCCAAGAATTGTAATCTTTTTTAGTCAAAATTTTTCTATCTTCCATCATAACAGTCAACAATTTTTTAAAATTTTTATAATAAATTATATATATAATTTTATTATATAAATAATATATCGTCATATAATTTTAAATTAAAAATAAAATAATATTTAATTATATAATAATTTATTATCTTTATATTTAAATTATATATTAAATATATATATAATATTATTCTAAAAATATAAAACAATATTTTTTATTTTTAGTATTTATTAAAATTAAATAACAATTTGTTCCTGGAACTTTATTACACATTTTAATCCCATTTTATTATAAAAATCTTGATTTATGGCAGTCTAATATCCTTTTATTCACATTACAACGGTGCGTGCACTTCTCGTCAGAATTACACTGGTTCCAAGTTGTATGCACAATATTAATATAATTTTGAATGAAAACACATGCGAATAGCACCATTTCCAGTATGATTCTAATTAAAAACATATCAAAATTGTATAATTAAGTGAAAACGTTATTGAAATTGGGTGATTTCAATCAAAATTGAATCGAGATGGTGCAATTCAATTAAATCACACCTAGATGTATAATTTTGATTGGATTACACAATTCCAATGAAATTTTGACTTAATGCATCATTCTGGTATAATATTAACCCCATTTTAATCACAATTGACTTGATTATGAGTTCGTGACTGATTGAAATTAGGATTTGAGTTTTGATTTTTAAGGTTGCCGAATGAAGATATAATTTTTTTCACATTTATCTGTTAAATGTATTAGTCCTATGCATATAAAGTCCTATCATAAAGATAAAATTAAGGGAGAAGGACTATTTCCCACCCAACTTTTGATGCATTTTCAAATTGGCACTTACGGCAGATGAAAATTCAGTTTTCCCACCCGTGACCAAACTGCCGTCCAATTTTTCAGTTAGGGACAGGGGCAAAATCGTCATTTGCTATTTAAAACCTTAAAACTTTTAAATTTTACCGTTTCCCCCCTCCAGGTTTTAAAAACTAATAACTAACCCATCCTCAAAGTTTGAAAAGTTTAATTTCACCCCTGGGGTTTGCTGCTTCTCCGGCCACAATCGACGGCCGACGCATTCGACCGATCTCCCATCTCCGACTACAAAGGACGACGAAGGACGACCCTTCGTCGCCCAGATCTGGACGACGAAGCGTCGTCCAGATCTGGAAGAACAGACGAAGGACAACGCTTCGTCGTCGCGACTTCCAGATGCGACGAGCCACGAAGAGAGAAGAGAAGAGACCTTCGTCGAAGCAGACATCCCAGATTTGGACGACGAGCGACGAAGGGAGGTCTCTTCATCGCATCGTGCGACGAAGAGATCTCCGTCTCTTCGTCGCACTCTTCATCGCATCGTGCGACGAAGAGATCTCCGTCTCTTCGTCGCACCTTGCGACGAAAAGACGGAGATCTCTTCGTCGCACCACCGCCGTCGCACCAGGAGAAGGAGGAGGCCGGTGACGACGCCGGAGAAGACGTCGGGAGATGAGGTTGAAGAGTGGGGGTAAAATGCTAGTTTTGAAAGTTATGGGGGGCGACTGTATTTTGAAAAATATGGAAACCCTAGGTTTGGGGGTGAAAATGTTAGTTTTTAAAGTTTAAAAACTTTAGGTAAGGTGAAAATGTTAGTTTCTAAAACCTAAAGGGGGTGAATGGTAAAACCCTCACATCAATTTTGAGAAATTAAATTAAGGAGTATTTTGGTCATTTCATCTAACAAGGGTAAAATGGACATTTTACCCTTATGCAAACAGATATCATCCATTTTAACATCTCATGGGTGAAAAAACTGGATTTTCATCTGCCGTAGATGCCAATTTGAAAATGCATCAAAAGATGGGTGGGAAATAGTCCTTCTCCCTAAAATTAATACAAATAAATAATTATCTATGGTAGGGGATAGGCCAATTCAAAAGTGCGTTGTAATTCTGTGAAACAAAAGAAATAAAAAAAAGGCCCGTTTGTACTAGAATCCACACAAAAGAGAGAGGCCATATGCTTTACAAAATTGGGAGATTTGAATCTCGTACGCCTGATTTCTTCTATCTCTCCTGCCACTCTCGTTGGTGATTGGTGGCTGACGCCGTCATCACCAACCTGCACAGAGTCAATAAAGCGGGGCCCTTTGTGGGGTTTTTTTCCTTCTATTAATTAAGCTCACTGTAGTTTCCGGTACTGGAGAAGACACCGAGCGACAAGCCGTCATGCTACTCCTCTTCTTCTTGGCAATCTTAGTTGTAGCAGCAGTGCAACCTAGTGTGCTGCACCCGACTCCACCATACCCTCCTGATTCAGAAGATGTCCGGGTAGACCCGGTTGGCTGCTCGAGCATAGACTCAGGTGTCACGAGGCCGTTGTCAAAACCCGATTCCGGTAAGGGCAAGTACTTGCACTCAAAGAAAAACTTAGAGAGACCACCTTGTATGCTTAAGAGATAATTAATCTGTAATAATTTTCAGTGAAAAGGTAAGCGAGATCCATGTTAAGAAAACAAAAAGAGTTGAAAGTATGAGATGATGAGATGCAGGTGATGAAAAAGAAACCTTGCAAGAAAGAGAACAGAAGAGATAGGAATCTTGTAGGGCCCTGTCACAATTGCTGCATATGTTGCCGGAACTTCTGACCCTTGTCTGTGGCCTCTGGTTTATAAACACCACTTTTGCGCTATTTGTTATGTACGGCTGGAGAGAAAAAGAGAGAGAGAGAGCATAATTGGGTTATGAATATGCAGAGACACAGAGATGACATGATGGAAATTAAGTTACAAAACTTGCCTGGACATGGTCACAGTCAACTAATTTGGCAGCTTCATCCAACCTAATAACATCATGGTAAACATACCTTCTAATCTGAAACATGACAAAAAGTTTAGAAACCAAGGAAAAATATAAGAAAGAAAGATGGAAGTTGGAATACATAGAAGCAGAAAGTAAAGGGCTTTTTTCTTTTCAATTGTGAGAACCTGCAACAAACGATGAGAATTGTGAAGTGACAAGCAGTGAGGGCATATACTGGTGCAACAGTCCAAACAATATATGTTTTTTTCGTTCTTCTTTTCTTCTTCATGAATTATGCAAGCGTTGAAAAACTTTTCTGTGAGAAGTGCTTCAAACCAGCGAGGTAGATGTGAAGAAACCAACTGAAAACATGGTTGAATAAACACAATTCAATTAGTTGTGAAGAAAGAAGTAAACAAACAAGAAAAAGAAGAAAAGCCCACCATGGTGTTTTGAATCTTGATGGGAGAAAAAGGTTGTCTGTTTAGGATTTGTGGAGGGATATAGCTGGATTAAGCATTATTTCAGAGAGGAAAGAGCGTTAGAAAAGAGAACGGCGCCTGCAAATGATACTGGCTGGGTGGTGCAGGTACTATTACCAATGAAACAACTGGACTGGACAGAGAAAGAGAGAGATTTTTGGCCTATTTAAAGAGCTGTTTAGTGTTATATGTCTAGCCTACTCTATTTGAAACCAAGATTGGGAAATGGGATCAGACTGCTCTGAAAAATTATACAAGAAACTAAAACCAAGATTAAAACTTTGTTTTTCTATTGCTGCTGCTGTTTACTAAGAACCCAATCCCATGTCCCAAAAAACCCAAAAACCATAAACATTTGTCTCTTCGTGTATGGTTTCACTTATTGGTTCTGTTTCTCAGCGGAGCTAACTGCTAAATGACAAGACTAGAAACACTGACATTTCTCAGTTTTTTTTTCCTGTTAAAACCTGTAAAAAAAAATATGGGTTAAAAAAATGAGTATGCTTTTTCTATTCAAATTGAATCTGTCTTGCAAATTGTTTGTAAAAATTGCACTGCTTCCAGATCCGTATACAAATTTTGCTCTGGGGATCAGTGGTTGAAGTTTAAAACAATGAAAGGTCATGATAATTAATTTGTGTTCATTCAATTCTTTATAATGATAGTACAACTCAGAAATGTTTCAGCAAATACGGAATATAATAATATCTAAAAATGATGAAGTAAAATAAAGGTAAGAAATCCACAAACTTCTTATATGCAAGGTGATACCTAAAACTGTGACAAGTCAACGTTCAGGCAATAGGCTACAAGAATAGCTGTAAAATACATCCCTTACAAAGGGGTTATGTGACATACGGGAAGGAGTCCTTTATCTGAAAGAAATAATGAGAGTAGAATTTGACACATCCAGCTTCCCAAGTTTCCCATGACATAATCAATTTTCTCCATAAAGGATTATTTGAATATTTCATCAAGTGCTTAAAAAAAAAAAAATTTACTTTCTCCCAAATCAAGGTTTACCTATTTTATCTTATGTCCCTTTAAGAAAGTGGGTATTTCTTACTAAGGTAGGATGGCGTAATTATTCTACTTCCATGTAAAGTGAAATATGATTAGTGTCTAGATTCAATCTACCATGACTCATGGAGATTTAATAAAACCTATAATTCTATAAATACATAATCATACAAGGTCATGGAGGACTAATCTTTTCTTTTTAATAATTCTCAACATAAATAACATAATTATAAATATAAACTTTTGGATAATAAATTATATTATATTTAAAAAAATCATTATCCTTTAATCTCTAATCGCTCTTTAAATCAGTCCAATCAATTATCACTTTTTATATAAGATCATATCTTTGATTTTATATTGAATCAACGTGATCTATTGTTATTAACCCCATGAAGGATTACACAATAAAAAACAGTACGAGATTAGTTCATTCTAGTTTATCAAGCATGATGTGAATGGTTTATAGAACATTAAAAATGGAAAAGAAAATGAGCAAGAGATTCGGTTTTTATTTTTTAAAGAATCATATTTATTAATTCTTTTAATATATAATACGTATTATGCAAAATCTATTAAAAATTGATATAATATAATATAATATACATTCATTACCACTATGATTCTATCTATCTATTAAGAGAAATGTTAAATGTGATAAAAAGCGTCTCTTAAAAATCTTATAACTTGAGATAGTGAGTGCAATATAGTCCTAGTCCCTAGATAATGTCTTGTTAGATAGGCTTGCTGCTTCGAGTTGAAAATTAAGGGCCAAAGGACTATTCCTTACCCAAGTTTAGGTGCGTTTTCAAAATTATATTTACGAGATTTGAAAAACTCACAATTTCACTCATAACGTGATTGTTGTTAAAATTCTTTGTTAAAGGTAGGGGTAAAATTATTATTTTATTAATAATATTAAAAAATATTAAATTCATTATATTTTCTCTCATAAGTTTTTAAAACTAACAATTTCATTCCTATATAAAGTTTTCTAACTTTTAAAAATCATATTTTCTCTTCAAATTTTGTCTTCACCTCTCCATCTACCCTCTTCGACGCCAACGATCTTTCATCTCTACCCTAAATCATTGGTCTACACATGTAAACAAATTTAGAATGGATCTCTTCATCAGAGACGAAGAGATTCGATAAGATCTGGGTAAAGAGATCCGAAACCCAAATCTCTTCGTCTAGGAAGAGATCCAAATCTCTTTGTTGATAAAAAGACTCCGTCATCATCCTTTTCAATCGTCGGAGAAAGTGATAGGAAAAAAAAAATTATAAAATCTTAAAAGAAAAAATATGACTCTTTAAAGTTTAAAAAACTTTATGAGGGATGAAATATTAATTTTTAAAATTTAAAAAAGATAAATATAATAAATTTTATATTTTTTATATTATTAATAAAATAATTATTTTATTTTATTTTTAATAAAAAAAATAACCTTAATCAATAAATAAAATTTTAGATTTTTTAAATATCGGTTATGAGTTTGGGATGGCCCCTGGGCAAAATTAAGCATGCACGTAAGCAGAAGTAACAGGCTGTAGGGCATGGCAGGCCTGTGGCACAGAGCAGGAGGCACGGCTGCTTGTGTTTTAAACAGTAGATCATATCCACACTGTACTCGCCGGATCTTCTCCTTTATTGCATGAATTGACTAAAGCACACTCTAAACTTAAAAGTTTTAGGTCTTTGTGGTAACTTTTGCACGCGTTTTCCCCGAGAAGACAAAATGTGTTCCTGCAAATTTCACACCCAAACTTCTGTTATCTTCTTTGACAACCTCTTTTTCTTTGTTATGGTAATTTTGACTAGCGTTCTTCAAATTATTTTGCCATCTACAACATTGCATTGTTTGAAACCTACTCTCGACGGTTTGATTGGGACCTTGTGACAAGTCTAGTCTCAATAAAATTTTATGAACATATCTAAATTATTGAACCACTTCAAATCTTAATAAATTTAATTTTAATTCAATAAATTTGACGAAGTTAACATAATTTTTAATTTCTTTTAAATTATTGGGACTCCAGTTATAAGGTTATCCAGGTATATATAATGTACTATTATATCAATAGTTTTAATGTTTCGGTTATATAGTTAATATTACTAATTAGGCTAGGAAAGACTTGAATTAGTCCCTTGACCAAGCAAAATGTAAACCAAGTTTAAAAATATTGTAACAAGGACAAATTAACCGGTGAATACGAGTATAAAAATATTATAAAAAATGATTAATAAATTGTAAAAAGAGATTATTTAAAATAATAATAAATAATAAAATTATTTATATTTATAATATATTATAATTTAAATATTATTAATAATAATTTTTTATTATTTAAATATTAAAAATAATATTTTATTATAAAATAATTTTTAATTAAAATAATATAAAAATTCATACTTAAAGTAATACATATACAGACAATCTTATTATATATTTATAATCTTAATATATATATATATTTCTATTACATGCTAAAATGTTTGAGGAAGACAAATAAAGACAAAAACAAAGACTTCACAAAGCCCTATGAGAACAAAAAACACGACAGCGTATCTCCTGCAAAGTTCACATCAAATTGAATGTTGACAAAGACAAAATCTGACTTCTCTTTCCAACTTAATCTATACAAAAATTAATTTTTTCATCTTTATCGTGACTGCATTTCACAATTGAATACTACTGCATAAATTTATTTTAAATAATATATATTAAGCATTAATATTGTATTTATCCGACGATGAGATTTTTTGCATTCACCAAGTTTTAGAAATACATTTTCCGCTCTCACACCGTTACAACGTAGACGTTTAACAGATATTTGTGATTCTGACAGTTTATTAATATGTATAAGGCTAAAACACTAATCTCACCCAAAATTTGTTTCAGACGTAAAGTTTCGCCTGTATAGTTTTAAATTTTCAAAGTCTCTCCTATTAAAGTTAATAAAATTTATTAATTTTAAAAATAAAATCGTTATTTTATTAATAATATTAAAAATTATAAAAAGTTATATCATTTTTCTTTTAAAACCTTAAAAACTAATTTTTTTTATAAGTAAACTTTGAAAAACTATATTTTTTCTTATAGTGTATTCGTCTAGAAGAAGACGAGTATTATTTGAAATAAGACAAATCATCTTTATCTAGAAATTTAAGGCACTAGAGCAGAAATCGACAAAGACGCGAATCATTTCTCGTTTTCATCGATTTGTTTTCATCTAAATAAATACTCGTATTTTCCGATGAAAATAAAACTGGAAGAAGGAAGAGAAACGACTTGAGGGCATCAATTGCCGAAGGGGGAGATGTTTGCTTTAAAAATTGAAACCCTAAGGGAGGGGAATATAGCTTTTGAAAGTTTAATCATAAGATAAATTATTAGTTTTAAGGTTTACGAGAGAAAATAATATAAATTTTTATATAAATTAATTTTTATTATATAATTTATGAGTTTATATTGAAAGGTTTTTTTGTTATTTTATTTTTTAAAAATAAAATCATTATTTTAATTTTATCATAACAAAAATCATCCATGTTAGATGAAACTTTAGAATTTTAAAATTAAAATTTTGGGAGTACATCAAACGTTGGGTAGGGATAAGTCTTTTGGCCTATATATTATCACTATATCTCTGACATGCAAGTTGTTAATCTTTAAACTTTTATCTTTAATAATAATTAAAAAAAAAAATTGAGCCGATTAAAATAGTACTTCAAATTATAAATTCAAGGATCACACATAACAATAATATAATTTAACAGAAATCGTAGTTAGAATTATAAGATGCAACCATATAATAGTCAAAATATTGAAACTTAGACCAAATCATAACATCTTAGATGCAATATGGTTGAATTATATTATTCTAATTTTGATTTCTAATAAATCACATCGTTTTGAATGTGATATGGTTAGGTTAACGCCTAGCCAGGGTGTTTGTGGCATTCATTTTGACAAATTTTTTAAATTTTAATTATATTTTTTAACTATTATTTTTCTTATTAATATAATACAGATGTGGTAAATGCATTAAACAAAATTTCAATATAATACAGATGATAGGTGGGAAAATGTCTTACTGAAATTTTATGGACGGGAAAATTTTAATCCTTTTTGGCAAAAATCAAATAAAAAAAATAGAAAGTCTTTGGGAGCCAATTACCCATTATGGATGGCAACAGGAGGGACCTTAGTCTCTTTCCTCATTTTCGTATCTATAAATTATATTAATCTCAATTCTTATTATAAAGGTGATAATAATTTTTTATTTTATTCTTATTTATTAAAATCTTTTTTTTTTAATTTTCACAGAAAAAAATCTTTATTTGTACTCGTAAATAAAATCTATTTTTCATCTTTTTTAAATATAACATAAATATAATAAAATTAAGTAAAATTAAAAATAATTTACTAATTCAAATATCACAAATATCATATTAATTATTTTAATAAATAATAAAAATTAAATAAATTAAAAAATATAAATAATCTAAAATTATAAAAATAAATTAATATTTTAAATAAATATATTAATATAAAAAAACAAAAATATAAATATAAACTATGACAAAATAAAGAAAGGATATATATTTACCATCACTCTCAATTATATAGAGTTTAATTTAAATTTTTTCGCTTTCGTTGAAAAATTCTCTTCCCATCACGGTCAGAAAGAATCCAAACTTTAAATTACCTTCTCTATTAGCAGTTGTCGTTTCATATTTAATGAAAGTCTTCGATAGCCTAGCTAGATAGACTCTTTTGGTGGGGTAAATATAGACAGGCTATCCAGCATTGCGCCTCCTGCAATTAGTTTAGCCAGTTAAATTCAGGTCCAGATATTTAATATTTTGGGCCTGTAAAGATTATTGCCGGGGTAGCCTTAATATGTTAACTAAGGGTGAATTAGTCAATTCAAGCATGGGACCAGTTTGAACTCGGATAAAATTTATAATTTATAATTTGAATTTATTTAAATTAATGTACAACATCTTCAGAGAGATAATAATATTATTTATAAAACATAAAATAAAATAATAAATGATAACTCAAGTCCAGTTAACAAATTAGAATTATAACTTGAGCTTGATTAAATCAAAACAAATTAATTCAGATAAAATCCACCATATTGTTAAAGGCATCTCTAGAGTAGGTCAATTTGAGTTATCTTAAAGACTGGGAATTTTGACCACAGGCTATGTTTTGTTTCGGCCTGCCAGATCCATGTCCAATTGTCAATGCAATTATTTTGTACAGTTCTGGTGGGCCTAAGTAGGCCAGCCCCTGTCTTCCCAACGCGTTGTGTTTTATTCTTCAGTATTCGGAGTCATAAAGAGAAATCTGTGGGACTAACAAATCTCCAAAATTGTTATTTGATGTTAAAATTAAGGCCCTGACTGACCTCCTCTACATCCATATAATATGGTTTAAATCATGAAATTAATGTAAAAAATGAATCAAATAATATGATGAACTATAAATAAATAAATAAACAAACATATATATAAAATGAAATTGACAGAAAAAGTAATAAGATTGAAGTAAAAAATAAATCAAATGATAAGGTCAATATCCCGTGAGATGAAATTGACCTCTCTTTTTTTTACTTTTTGAAAATAAATCATTTTGGTCTATATACCAAATTAAAAAGACAAAATCACCACTTGATATCCGAAAACCAAAATTTGCCCCAAATCAGGTAATCGGACCTGCGGTTAGGGACCCATCTCAACGACAATCCTAAAAATTCCGAACGAAGATGCGAATACAAGTGAACAAGATACTGCAGGAAAAAAAAAATCATCTGGTTTGCCGCATGTTTAATGTAGTCATAAATAGACAGATTACATGCAACACACTTGTGGAACTGGTTGAAAATCAACCATCTAGAACATAAGATGAATGCCATGGGAGACGTGGATATGGAATTCATCAAGGAGCTAGCATCAGAAATACTCCCTGAAGGCCTGCTTGCAGAGGAAAGGCCAGGGAGTTCATGGCACCACAGAAGACTTGCGCTGGAGCACTTATAGAATCTCTGATTACTGATTAAGGTGGAGCTATCAGCAGCGGATATTGCTGAGTTCCTGCATTATTTTAACAAAATGCATAACAAAGAATAAATAAATAACTATGACACAATTGCCTCATTATATGAACTGTTTTGAACATCATTAATGGAAATAAAATTTATAAGAATATCCTAGGAACAAGTCTAAGGGGTATTGTGAGTGTTTGGCAAATCGTGTGTCCCAAAAAAACTTGATTTAAATACACATTAAAACAATATTGTTTTAATTGATTTTGACTTGATTATAATATCAAATTATGTTTAACTTGAGCTTGATCTGCTAATACAACTAACTAAGACTCATTTCCCTTTAAATTATGTCAAACTCGAAGTGATTTAAGGAGAAGTAGAAAACTTGTCAAACTCAAAGTTAAACTCAAGTTTGACTCTTTCAAACCAAATCGAACTTGAATTGGTGTTCAAACTAGATTAGGTTTGAATCTAAGCTTAATTTTAATCTGTTATCACATTTTATTATTTTCCTTTTGACTCACTGCCTACCATGCCTTAAATAGAGTTTTTTGGGTGCTTTTGGAATATTACGAAGACAAACAATTATGACTTCGGCAATTCTACATTCGGGCTCATGTAGGTGCCTAAACCAAAGCCCAAGCGGAATCCTGGTGCATAGTTTGAACCCAATCCAATCTCTTGGCCCCTTCTCTTTCATTTCAGATTTTGTAGAAAACTTTAATGCGTGCTACCAAATAGATGTATGTAAAATAAGGGCCTTGTGAAGATGGTTAGGTAGAGATAATAGCAACGGAGATGAGTAATATGATGGCTTTTATTCGGTGTATAAGATGATTAATATGGTTGGTGATTTCTGTATAAGAAAACGGTGAGGGTTTGTTGTTTTGGGAACCTACGTCTCTTCGAAGTGCTTATAGAAATCAGCCATATATGGATTGGCTAAGCAGGTATTTTCTTCCCTCTTATCTTCATTCAATCATTTTTATTTATAGTATAAAAGATATGGTTACATCCAATAATGTTGCATGTAATAAATTACAGTAAATGTAAAATTATACTCCTAACCTGCTGTTACATATAGGAGTGGGATGTATGTTATCTAACCCCGATTTTAGTGAAGATGACTTTTCTATGCTAACACAGAAGTTACGTTCATTCTATGCCATTGCCTCTGATTGAAGGAGTTTTACTCGCTATATATCTAGGCTTATTTGTGAGAAGATGATGTATTTGTTCGCTAAACAAATAGCATAGTATTGTTTGACAGATTGTCGTATCTATCTTTGTACTAAGCTCAACTCTAATGTAAGTTAACACATTTAGATTCAGATTCGTATGTATTGAAAGTTGAAACCTGTTTACAAAGAAATAAACTGCAAAGTTCAACCACGACTAGCAAAAACAACTATTGATCTCATGTAAGATTGGATTTGATTTGGATTGAACTTGAATAAACCCTAACTTTTGATCATCTCAAACTAAAAAAAATAAAAACTAGTTTTAAATCAAATCAACTTAAATTTGACTTGTTTATAAAAATGAGTCAAAAATAATCTTTGGCTTAAACTCAATTTGTTTTATCAAAACTCAAACTCGATTTCGAATAACTTGAATTAAATCCAACTTTTGAGATACTAAACTTCGTTGAAGACCAAAAATATTCTTGAAACATTTCAAGATGGCTTTTCCTAAAGATATTAATTTGCATCATATATGCCTACTTCTTTTATTTTCATTTTTTCAATTACATTATTCAAATGTTCTGGTTGAAATATGTTCAATTTATATATTAATTTTCTGGTCAATATATATTCGTTAAAACCGTAATGAGGTTCTCGTTGTTGTAAGCTAGCTGTTGTAACATTTAAGAAATAGAATAGTCAAAATCACTGATCATTAGGATTTTACAGCACGTTACTCAGACATCGACCTTGCTGATAGCCACTGTCTTTGACCAACAGAAAGAAATTAAAAAAAAAAAAGTTAATCCAAACTCTGATCATATATATCTTGAAAAATAAAAAACAATAATAACAGTGAAACTATGTATCTCAGCCATGTTCTTGTTCTGTTTTCATAAAACTATTGCCTTCCTTATGGTAGAGTAACATTATGCTAGCAGCTAGCTGGTTTGAGATTTTACGATGAAAATACAACAAAGTGAAAAACCTAGAGGGATCAATAAAGAAAAAAGCTTGAGCAGAATGTTATCCTGTATATCAGGAGGAGGAACAGTAAAAAATAAATAAATAAATAAATAAAATATAAAACCTATGTTATAGCAGCAGCACTTAAATAATGTGGGATCCGAGCCTTTAGAATTAACTTCCTTACTATATATACAGAAAAAACTAGAAAGAAATGAGAACGACTGATGATCAGAGTTGCTGTGAGAGAAGAGAAAGGATAAAGCCCTCAAAACTTATGCCATAAGAACATAGTTTTTCATTTTCAGGTGGATTCTGGGGAGAATCAGTTGTTAGGATTCACTAACATTCAAGTTTTTATAAACCCTCCTCTTCCCACAACATTAGCAGCAGAAACAAGCAAATCCAAACCCTTAACAGTCTTCTAATAACAAATATTTAACACGAGCTAGATTCCTAAAAAACACTTAAAAAGAAAATAGACAGCGAGAAGAAGAGACAAGTACAGAAATAAAAACCCTAACAGCTTTCACTTCTTATTTTAGTAAGGGGTGACACCCACATTTGCTTGAGTACTGAAGAAACCATCTTTCATGACCACGTCTTCGCCGTCCTAAAAAAATGAAACAAAGCTTCTCAAGTTCCAGCCCATGTACTAGCAATGTAAATAGCTTACTTGACTACTGTTGAAAACAAATCCTGTTGTGTGAAATGTGTGTTGAAGAATTAACCAATTTATTTATTTCTTTGACATTAGGATTTTTTGATTCAGTACCTGTTGGAGCATGTTGGTTTTCTTCACGGGTTGATCAGATGGCATAAGACCAAAACGGATGTGTGGAAAATGAGCCCACTGGATAAACAAAATGAAAGTTGAAAACTTATTCAGGGAATAATGAATACAAACTGAAGTAGAAAGTCAACAATTACTCTAAAAAATTAAACCCTAGAAACTCTAACATCGTTTGTTGGATTTTAATAGTATTCTTGGATCTCACATTTTTTGCAGCAGCACTAAAGGCCTCTCTGTGACTTATATCAGGATTTCCAGCTTTGATACGTTGGATCTCGTCCCTATACAGATTGGTGGATGCATGTCAAGACCATGAAAAGCAAATATAAATCACCTGTTTTTGATTTTTTTTTAATCATTTTGTTTTGTTTTGTTGTGTCTTATAGAAGTGTTAGGTTAATGAACACTTACTTGATGAAGCGGTTGTAGGCAGATGGGACTCTCTGTCTCTTCTCCGGAGCTGGGCATGGAACAGAAAGACAAATACACAAACAGAAACGTTAAGAATACTCTTCTGGCTTTTTGCGAGATTGTGCTCATTTTGATATCTTTATCTCTCTCACCTTCTTCCCTTCATTATTATCTCCAGTAACAATCTATCTATATGGATTCCCTATCAATATATGTTGCCGGGGCATTTTATTGCTCTCTTTCTCAACTTCACTACCGCAAAATCAACTATAGTTTTCGATAAAGTAAAGAATAAGTCCAGTCTAGACATTGAAAGATCAAAGAAAAGAAAACATCTCTTTGAGTGATATCATTATAGATTCTGGGACCAAAGACAAAAAAAACATTCATGCACTTTGATGTAGCCGAAGATCTGAAGTGGGCTTTCTTGTATATAGAAGAAGGCTAGGCATGACATCGATACACTGATTCGCATCCTTCGAGGAAAATCATAAGCAATGTGTAGAAGCAAAAGCTGAGAAATCATAAATTTTAACTTTCCAAACTCTTTTTCTTCAAAAGCAAAACGTCTTTTGTATATTAAAAGGACTTTTGATTCAAGGTTCTTTTAATTTCACTTCTCTAGACGAAAAGTAGGTTAGCAAGAAAAGCCATAGACCTAGAAAAGCCATGGGTTATGCTGCTTGGAATAGCCATTGGCCATCTGTAAAATATCAATGAATAAGAAATAAAAGTGAAGAATCTCACGTCTGTTAGCCACTGGGGGTTTGGGAATCTCCTGATCAACTCCTCGAACAGACATAAGCGATTGAGATTCAGTTGGATTTGAGTGATTGATCATCATCATGTTAGCTGGCACGTTTCGGATCTCCTCCTAGTTTGTATTCCGGTCAAGAAGAGTAAAAATATAATCAAATTAAAGTTAAATTACACACCAGAAGCTTACAATTGTAACTTATTTTCTGTACCAGAAGATTCTGAGGAGTAAAGAAAGGGTGTCCTAGGTGAAGTTGATTAGCCGTAGCAGGAAGCAGCAAGGCACGCATGTTGACAGACAAAAGGTTGGTGCAATGACCGCATCGAACCATCACAGTCTTGAACAAGCTAGAGCTAGGAACGCTTACCTAACCACACGAGTAAACATGAGAGAGAGATGATTAAAAAGCCTCTGAAGAGAAAAGAGAAGAGGAAAATATATGCATGATTCCAGGAAAGATAATAAGAAGAAAGGAAAGCAATAGCACAAGAGAAAGAGAAAGAATATGAAACCGCAAGGACAGTGTCGCAAAAGTTGCAATGGACGTAACAGAGTTGCTCGGAGGAAGAGGGGTCCGGTGAAAAAGCAGGTGTTGAGGAAGACATCCTTTTTCTGATTACTATCCATGAGTACTCTTCACCAAAGATGAAAAGTTTTTACTAAATTCAATAAGTAAAATTATAGATTTACTATTTGAATAGATTTGTAAATCATCTGTAAATTTCAAACTTATACTAATAATCAAAGGTTGAGGTTGAGGTTAAAGAAATGGATGGTACGCAATAGGTATTCCCGATGGATTTGTGTGTGTGTGAGAGAAAAAGAGAGAGAGGACAGAGGCGGCAGAGGTGGGGGAGAGGGAGTGAGAAAGGGACGTGTGCATGGGAGTGATTAGCTTTGGTTCATTCACCAGTTGTTTTCACAGTAAAAAGAGGATCTAATCGATGCCTTTTTCTTGGTTTACTACAATTCCATAGTGAAGCTGAGCCCACTATTGGCCACGATATGAAATCTTTGTTGACTTGTGTTTTTCAAGTATAAAGCCCTAAATAACGGGCACCTATCCTCTGTATGGTTTACTATAGATTTGGTGCCCTAGTCAGCTCCTGAATCACTAATCAACACTTGCCACCTAGCCCTTTTGTGGCTCATCTGACTTTTCATTACTATGTTAAATGAACTAATTGATGGACCATCATCAACAAGGAGATTTTATTGATCAAGCCGAACATAATAAAGCCTCATGGAGTCTTGTGAAAATGAAGGGTTTTCCTTTCATTTCCCTCTTGATATTCTCTCCAACCAATTTCAAACTTATGCCCTCTTGTTGCTTGAGTGAACCAATTTCTGTCAGTCAAACTATCATTGAAAGTTTAGCTTCATGTTTTATGTTTTAAATGTTGGAACCTTCCATTTTTAATAGTTGAAAGTAAAAAATATGTTGGATTTTGGTGACCACTTTAGTTATAAGACACTACATTGACACATATAAGGTCTTGTTGCTTGGTTGTAGAGGTCTCGCTTCACGGTGAGCAAACGGAGGTGCAAGGGCAATGCCTGCGAACTCCTAAACGGTGTTTAATTACTCACTATCCGCTCTTTGTCTTGTAGTTGAATGCTAGAGTACAACCCACAGTACCACGCGTGTGTCGGTGTTTATATATATGCAATGATAGAAGATTGCGCACTAGAACTAGCAGGATTTAATCATTGTTCATGATTTTTTTGAAAACTGTTGAAAACTTTTTCGGAAGAATCTTTTTTAACCATGATTGAATCATTGTTCATCGACAATTCGTGATAAAGTTACTCTCAGAGCTAGCACGTTTTCAGCACTTCGAATCCTCTTCAAATTAAGTCCAGCGTTTTTCTCATAATTTATGACCAATTTTCATCCTTCCAGTTCCAGCCTATCCTTCGGCGTGATATCTTTTTTATATTTCCTCATATACAAGCATCTAATTGGTCACACGCTGCTTAAAGGGAGGTACTTAATGACCAATACATGTAAATTACTTTCGGCAGTTTTAATTTTATGTTGTTTTACACCTTACAAGATTGGATTTTATCTAAATTAAGTTTGAATGAAACACAGCCTAATATTGGTTTAAATTTAACAGTCAATTTAGTATCAACCAATTGAAACTCTAATTTGATTTGAAAATTATTTAATTTTAAATTTGAATTAAATTGATCCAAAATTGACTTACTCATACTCAAAACTAGAATTTGATTTCTGAGTAGTTCAAATCAAAATCAATCTTAATGTTTGGTAATTCTTATATATAACTAGAAGAGATTTTCATATATTATGAATATTTCTTTTTGTAAGAAAGAGCTATTATTAAGGTCGGACAACCTTGTTATTTCTAATCAAGAGTTTTTTTTTTTTTTGACATAAGTAAAATTGAATGATCAAACATGATAAAACTTCAATCCAATGATTGATCCTATACACTTAATGTATATTAAACTGATATCCTCTTTATTGAAGAATGTCTTTGCATAATATGACTTTAATAGTGATGCTAACGAAAGTATTAAAGCTTTACTAACAAAAATTTTTCCGATTTGACCGCTCAGGTATTCACTCTTTCTCTCCCTCACTATTTTTTTCTTATGTGTGCAGAGATAGGTGGTTGTCAGTGACAACAGAACTACAGACTGCAGAGATCTTTCTTCAAATTTGATTTATTTGTCCTCTCCTCGCATAGATTTGAATTTTTTAGGCTATAACAAGCTGTATTATAGCTAGGCTTTCGGGCTACATTTTTATCTGCTCTCCGTAGTTTGTTCTTTCATTGCAAGAATGTTGTGTGATAACCCTAATTTTACTGTAAAAAGGCAGCAGTCAATTCCCTAACATTTTTGAAAACTATCACAATCCCAACCTGATCATCAAGGGTTTTTCTCTGCCCCAAAATTTCCCTTAAAAGTAGGCGTTATGGCAACTAATTACAAATGACCGTGGGTCTCGTATAGTAAGTATTCTTATTAGCACCTTGGATATATATATATATATATAAGCTTGTGACTTATGAGTGACCAGTAGCTCTAGCAGTACCCTCAATAATTATCGTACTAGATAATGTAATGTTGCATGACTTGACATCTTGATCTTCAACGCATACATATTACAGCCAGTCTTTTCGACGAGGAATATTTCGTCCAATGATTTGTGCTATTTAATAACTTAATAAGCAACGATTTAATGAGCTGATTAAGGAGAGACAAAAGATATGTATAGTGTATTAGTTTATTGGTGACATATATATGGACATCTTATGTTCGTACAAAGTAATTTGTCATGCGATGGGACACAGCTGAGAGATGGGGGATTGGACTCAGAAATAATTAACTGTATCTCCTGCTAAGAGACCTTCCAAGAGAAAAAAAAAATCTCTCTAATGACTAATCCAATCCAACATGACCTACTATACTTTCAAAGTACATGATTTCCCCCATCACCTATGGCTAAATTTTCATTTATTGTAGTTGACATTCAATTTTGAGATTCCGTAGCAGGGACTGTAAACAAGTATTAAATATGGCAACCAGCACTCCACGTTGTTCATTCATTCATTCATTTATATGCACGTACAGCACAAGTGCGTGTCCATTAAAATTCATTGAAGTTTCTTTCTCCTTGAAGAAATACAACATAACCAGTCCATATCAAACTTAATAAGATTTTTCTTTTAAAAAAGGAAATCGAATTCCCTCTTATCGACACAAGTCCTTTAAACGTGCAAAAAAAATTCTTGATGATTGTCAGCCTATGTCGTAATAACAGTAAATCGATCAGTGGACAGTCATCAGAAAAGAAGAAAAAAAATTTAGTTGGGTTTGATGTAAGCGAGCAAATATTGCAACTTAAACATGCAAAATAGTAAATATGATACCCTGTAAAAGCCTGTGAGAAAGTTGTCTTTCTTTCTTTCTCTCTCTCTCACACACATGATTCAGATTCAATCGATTCATTGGGTAGAAACCCAATAAAGATGATATATATATATATATTTAGAGAGAGCATTGGGTTCTTCTGCTTCTGGGCATGCAAGTTCTGCGTGTATAAATTTACTGTGGCTGCTCACAAAGTACGTACTGTGCTAAATAGTGTCGATAAAAAGTAAAGATTTATGCACTGATCAGTTGGGACGTGGCTATGAGCCTGATGAGTTATTTAGTATGTAGCTAGACTTACCAGATGTCTCTTCTCGAGGAGCACCTCACTGAAGCCAAGCCGTTCATCTATTTTTCGTTTCGGTTTTACATCGCCACTGTATCACTTCCCAAACCGGGCAAAATCGGTTCAGACTTCAGATGAGTTCATTTTCAGCCATATATAGACCATCTCTAGCTGGTGCTGGCGCTGGTTGTTGGTTAGCTTTTCGAGCTCCTCTTCATAATTTTAATGTCATAAACTTATTAATTTGGCAAAACCAAGAGTTTACACCTTTGAATTTAAAGACTATAAAATACTTAAAAAGAAAACTCAACTCCTATAAAAAATTAAAACAAAAAACTGTAGAAAAGCATAAAATGTCTTCTTCTTTCACAAAATTTTCAAAAAAAGAACTGAAAAATACTTCTATTACCAGATTGTCTGATCACACTCGAAAATATGCGATACGAAGGAAATTGGTTTTCAAGTGTTATTTGAATAGAATCGCACCAGGTGAAGGTGCAATGTAGTGAGATCATATCTTGATTGTGATTCCAATCACCAGATTGGACTAGATCATCAACAACCCATTTACAGGTAATTCAATAATTTTATAGAAATGAAATGATTAGAAGTAATATATAATTTATTTATTTATTTGATATTGTGTCGGGAAACTCTCTTCCGTAGTTGAAAACATGATTTCCCCAAACCTTTTATTAGTTTAAATTAATATATATAGACTCAATAGGGTAGGACTAGTAGGAGCTCGAGGATATATTTTTACATCTTGAAAATAATAAGCACAAATGATACGATAACATATTATTATTTATATATAAATTTATGTTTATTATTTATATATATAATTTTATTGATATATCTCGTATGATGTGGTGCTTAATGACAGTTATAGAATATTTTTCTGTGCAATAATACTATAAATACAGTAACACTTTATCGCTATTTATAAAAACAAGTGCATGTTATTCATGTAAAAATTAGGCTAAAGGACTATTTCCCACTCAAGTTTTTATGTATTCTTAAAGTCATATTCATAGGTTTTGAAAAATATAAAATCTCACCCACAAGTTTTGAAAACTCAAAGTCTCACCCATGATTAAATTGCTATTAAAATTTCTATTAGAACTAAGGGTATAATTGTTATTTTATTAATAATATTAAAATATATATAATTTTATCTCATTTTCCCCCAGGATTTTGAAAACTCACAATTCACCATAACCTCAATTTTAAAAAGTAAATTCTCCCCACCCCTAACCCCCCAAAATCACTGCAAACTCTTGTGATGGCAATGATAGTTGCTATAATCTCCGCCATTAGCTTGACAAAAGAGGGAGATGACCAACGACATCAACAAAGACAAAAAACTTTGTTTTCATCAATGAAGAAGAGACAAAAATGAATCTAATCTCTTCCTCTACAGAGACAGAAGATGACGAAGATGAAGTTCTTCATTTTTGTCAATGTCATCAACCATCTTCTTCCTTTGTCGAGCTAGAGGTGAAGATGGTGGCAACCACCATTGTCGTCACCGGATTTTGTAACAAACTCTAGGGTTTGAGAGAAAAAAGTTATTTTTCAAACTTGAGGTGAGAGGTGAAATATCAATTTTTAAAATCCAGAGAAAAAAATAAGATAAAATTATATATTTTTTAATATTATTAATAAAATAATAATTTTATCCCAAACTTTAACAAAAAATTTTAATGATAATTAATCCATAAGTAAGACTTTGAATTTTTAAGATCTCATAATCAAAATTTGAGTGGGAAATAGTCATTAGGCCTAAAAATTAAAATTAAAAAAAAATCTGTGAGCTAGCCCAGATTTTCCATGAATTAGGGCAGGAGATGGGCCAGGGTTAAAGGTTGGAGGTTCATTGTCAATTCTAGTCCTCCTCAGAACCCGAAAAAAGCGTGCGCACGCTAACACAAGTCCTCTTTTGCGTAGGCATACAAAATTAACTTTTTTGTGCTACAGTTCTGGAAAAAAATATGCCTTTTAGTAGAAGGAAAACCAAAGACCAATCTGAAGCACATGGCCTTCAGTAATTAAACAGCCATGTAAGAAATTAATCACATGGATTTCAATTTGGCAAAACTTGGAATTTCACCAGCCACCTTGCATTTTATGAGAATAAGAGCTTGACACGCGGCTAAAACAATTAAATTTTATTAAGTTAAAAAGATTGTGACAAGGCCAAAACAGTAGCGGCAACAAAGTTTGACGGAGCTACAGATTTTAGGGCCGCATATACTAATTTAGAACACAACAGGAGGAAGACATGGATAGACCATTCAACAGTTAGAAACCCAGAACTTCTATAACAAGTACAATGCCTTAGGAGTCACATGCAGCAGCAGCAACACCATTCAGCAAATTTTGTGCGTATTGAATATAAGAGAAAGACACAAAAGTCATAGCACATGCATATCATAAATTTACCCTATGCAACATGGTAAAGGCAGCTCAGACCAGGCCAAAACCCGCGACCACAATTGAAATTGACACATGATAAGGAACCAACTTTCAAACTAGTGGTTCCAATGCACTTCATGCTGACTCTTTTTCTTTATCTAGTACCTAATTTCCCTACACAATTCCTCCATGAAGATACCAAACAATAGTAACCGTCTGGAATAGTAATCACATCTTTGTGTATTCAACAAGATTCGATTTTTCATTTTCTAGGAAATTGAATTGGGAATGTACCACAAACTTCAGAAAAAGAAATTCTTTTTTACTTGAAAAAATGATACGTAAGTAAAATTCCTATGGAAAAACACCATCACTATAGATCTGTGTATGTATATCAACAAATTATAAATCACATATTTTGTTATTTTGATAGCCAATAGATGATAAGAAACAACGTACAAGCAGCAATAACTGCAGATAGAATAAGAGTGTCTCTTGAACGCCTCCTTCTGATGGAACCTAAAAAAAGGGTCTGGATTAATGATAACTAACATTAAAAACAAAAAGTGGTAGTATAAATTGTTCAATAAATTACCAAGTAAGTTTCGAATAATAGGGAACTTGTCACTCAAAACCTTCACTTTTCCCTGAACATCCCCAAACAGAGCTCTTTGCGAGCCCAAGGCAGCTCTTGTCGATTGCGCTTGATTAATTACATCATCTATCTGCACAAAGACGAACCCAGGATTGTCATATGGACACATATCAAAGACAGGTCTTGTCAATTCTATAAAATTTATGTCTCCAAGATAAAGGATGGTTACAGCCATGATAAGGCAATCAAAATACCAAAAGGATTTTTAGCCAAAATTTTCCCAATGCATTCAGGCACCTTGTCCAAAATCGAAGTTTTTAGTTCACTGAATTATTTGAACCCTGCCATTATGCATTATCACAAGCCAGCTCTACAGTTTGGCTTGTTTACAGCTTTCTTTAGGCAAGTGGGTACCATATAGAAAACTTAATGGTTATTTTCAGCAGGCACCGCATATTTTTCTTCAACGACGGCTATACTTGGCCTCATCTATCCTCCACTTGTTAAACATTTTTATATTTTCACAAAACATATAGGAAACTACTAAAGCACTGTAACATATCATTTAACTATAAGAAAACATTTTGAATCTTACATGAGTTATGCTTCCATGGATGGCAGCTCTTTCTCGCAATAACTGCATTCTTGATGACATACTCCCAGATGCCTAAATAAAGACAGATACATCATATTTATCTTTGAGGGGAATAAAAATAATTTTTCACATTTGTAAGGATGATGAAATGTTCAGTTTCAGTCATGCTCACCTTATACTCACTGATATCCTCCCTAACAGAACTGAGAAGCTCTGCATGTTCCCTCATTGAGTTTATGTTTCCTTTGATTCTTCTAAATTCCTAAAAATAACGTAATTAGTTCAACAGGACAGAAGCCACAGACCAAAGAGTTAGGAAATAGCATCTATCATTAAGAAAAAGAAACAGATAGGTCAGGTTTACAATGCTAGCAGCAGTTAAGAAATCACCAATAAGCCAGATTTAAATGAAAGATTGTATCTGAAACTGTAAGAAAACACTCCGAGCACTACCATATTAATGTCTGCCTGACTTAGACCAATTAATAAAAATACAAATGCATACAATAACTTTAAAGAATGTTAAGATAGCAAAAAGAAAATGTTAAATAAACTTAAAATCCCAAGGTTGCACTTAAGAGATATTACTAGAGAATGCAGCTGATGAGATATAAAGTTACGATTCAGATAAAAGTGAAGTAGTAGGTATACAAGATAAAGTAGGGTTCACAAAAAAAGATTCCAAAACTGTCTCTTTTGCTTCTCAATATAAGTTGCAGCCAGTTGTTGGAAAAGTGATAATGCTCAGTAAAACAATGTCAATTTAGTAGATATAAAAGACTTTTTCAGCAAGTAGTTGATTCCCAGCCAAAATGAATAGTAAAAACAAATAACAGAATATTAAACTTGAGTAAACTCATGAAATATGTCTCTGTGTCTTGCTAGCTTCTGAGTTACTGAAGTAGTTGGTGCAGCAGATGCCGCACATCTACTCATTGCATCATTAACATCTAACAGCTTCTCCAGCAATGACTGGATTTCCATTTCCATAGACTTCCAGGACCTGCCAGATCCAACTGTTGGTGATCCGATATCCACATATCCTGAACAGAACATGAATACCGTCAAAAAGAAAATAAACCCCAGATATTGAAGAAAATAAACCCCACATAATTTCTGACAGATACACTGGGCTGGCAGTGACATATCAAGAAACAGATCCAATGTTCTCCGGCCTGGCCTTTGAGTATTATAGACATAGTATCCTAAAAATTATACTGCTACTGTTGCAATACAAGAGATCAAACATTCTAAAGAATCCAGTTTGTACAAAAAAAAAAAAAAAAATTCAATAGTTGTATATTAAGAGTGTAAGGAAAAGTTCCAGTCTGGAGAATGTTTCAACGTGTTAACTTCGTCAAGAAAAAAACTACGATTAAAGCAAACAAGGTGTCACGTAATGCCAATGCTTCTCATTAGAGTAATACTATAATTGTGGTATTAGTTGTTACAAACTGATTGTCCTCATGTGATTAGTTAATTTAATTGTTTACTTTTATCTCTAATTTAAAATCAACCCTATCACATCATTAAGTATTGTTGATTTCATTGATGGCTTATAATTAATCAGCGATCAACAATCACACTCTTATTCGAATGGATGTATGCTAAAGCATACAAATTTACACTAAAAATACACAAACATAAATAATAAGCATATTCCATAATCAATTCTAACATTTATTAGAAAATTATATTATCAAGGCTAATAAAATAGTATAAAAAACAAACCTCCTTGGGCGAACCTGGCTCCGAGCTTATCGTACAAGGAGAGCTTAACATCGATATCACCCTCGATCTTACGTGCCTCCTTTCTGAGTTCCTCCCAACCCGACTCCTGTAGATACAGATTCGAATCTGTCATTTGGTGTTTGCACGATTCAGTTCCCGATTTCTTTGCGTTTCTTCAGTTCTTCTATGATCCAACGTCGGAGGTTGATTCAGTTTTTACAGTTGAAAATTGAAATTATCCTCATTCCATGCATTACCGATGTTGCTTTATTTGCACAATTACAGTATCGATCGACTCTCTTCTGCAGATCATTGCCGAGCATCGGGAATTTGAGTTGACTTTAGTCGGTCGACGAAATTGAAATCATGACTGGTCCTGGTCCTCCAGGTCCACACGACAAACGATCCGGTAACAAATTGGGCATATAAACAGAAACTTGGTCCAACCGGCTACAGGCCTTTTGAGCAAATACAGCAAAAAAATAAAGAAGAAGAAAATGGAGAGAATTCCAGAATATTCTCCTTAGAAGAAAACAAAATAGAGTTGTGTTTATATACAAAAAAAAATCTAACCAACCTGCTGCCAAAACTAATTACACGGCAAAACTATGCTAACAGAATAATGCCAGCTCAGCAACAAAATAAAAAAGGAATAAAGGAATAAATAAAATAACAATCTCTACATCCCCCCTTCAAGTTGGAGTTTGGTGGATGTCAAACAAACCCAACTTGGACATGAGAAGGCTGAATTGAGGACCAGAAAGAGGTTTTGTAAAGATATCAGCAACTTGCTGGTGAGTTGAAATATGCTGAGGTTTGATAAAACCTTGCTTGAACTACTCTCTGACTAAGTGACAATCAATGTCCAAATGTTTTGTTCTTTCATGAAACACTGGATTGGCAGTGATATGTAAGGCAGCTTGATTGTCACACCAAAGAGGAATTGGAAGCTGTAAATAAATGCCAAAATCTTTGAGAATATAGGAGATCCATTGAAGTTCACAAACTGTTGATGCTAAACTCCTATATTCGACTTCTGCTGAGGATCTGGAGATTGTAGTTTGTTTCTTGGTCTTCCAGGAAATTAATGCAGAACCTAAATAAATACAAAAACCTGTTAAAGATTTGCGAGTTTCAGTGCATGATGCCCAATCTGCATCACTGAAAGCTTCCAATTTGAGGGAGTTGTTTATTGGGTAAAACAAGCCTTTAGATGGACAGCCTTTTAAATATCTGAGTAAGTGTAAGGCAGCCTCCCAGTGTGACTGACATGGTGAGTTAACAAACTGGCTAAGTTGTTGGACCGTGTAAGTGATGTCTGGCCTGCTAATGCTGAGATACAATAAACGCCCAACTAGCCTTCGATATCTGTCTGGTTCAGTCAATAAGGAACTTTTGTTTGCAGAGAGCTTTTGACCTTTAGGAAATGGTGTTTGTGCTGGTTTAGCCCCTACGAGTCATGCATCTGTCAAGATGTCTAAAATGTATTTCCTTTGATTAATAGCAGTACCTGTAGAACTCCTTGCAATCTCCAAACCAAGGAAGTATTTGGCATAGCCTAAGTCTTTGATTGTGAAGATTTTATCCAAGTACTGCTTGACAGAGATAATTTCTGCTTCAGAGGTACCTGTTAGAAGCACATCATCTACATATACCAACAATGCAAGAAAAGAATTAGATGTGTGCTTGACAAATAAACAATGATCATGTGCTGATTGTTGGAAGCCAAAATCCTTAAGTTTAGCACAGAATTCAGAGTTCCATTGCCTTGAGGCTTGCTTCAAGCCATAGAGTGACCTTTTTAGCCTGCAAACTTGACCTTTATTAGCCTTGAAATATCCTTCTGGAGGCTGCATATAAACCTCTTCATCCAAGTATCCATGCAAAAATGCATTGTTTATATCTAGTTGATGAATGGGCCATGATTTGGATGTGGCAATAGCAAGAAAGATTCTCACAGTCACTAGCTTTGCTACAGGAGAAAAGCTATCAAAGTAGTCAATCCCTTCCACCTGATGAAAGCCTTTGGCAACAAGCCTGGCTTTATACCTCTCCACACTACCATCTGGATTCAATTTCACTTTATAGACCCATTTAGAGCCTATTGCTTTTTTTCCTTCTGGTAAATCAGTAATTTCCCAAGTTTTGTTCTGCTCAAGTGCTTCTAATTCCTTATTCATGACTTTAACCCAATTAGCATTAGTACTGGCTTTCCAATAAGAAACTGGTTCTTGAATATGTGACACATTAGCTAAAAAAGATAAGTAAGGTACAGAAAGTAAGGGTGACTGAATGAATGGATATGTTGGTGGTGTGTGAGGTGTTGATGCAGAGACCTGTGATTGAGTAAGGATTCTATCAGTAGACTTAACAGTAGTACAAGCTAAATTGGTGACATAATCTGTAAGCCATGCTGGTTTATTTCTAATCCTAGTACTGTGTTTAGAAGGAAGTGAAGAGTCAATAGGGATTGGAATTGAGGGTGTAGAGTTTATTTCTTCAGGCAGAGAAGCAGAGGATATGTCTGTAATATCTGTTGTAGGTTCAAATATGGGCATATCTATAGGTACAGGAGAATCATGTTGTACATTTGTTGCAGGTGTAGGTATGGAAGCATTATTGTTGGAATTAAGCAAGGAATCTGAATCTGAATCTAACACAGGCAATGGCAAAACAGTTGTAGGATTGACAACAAGAGAATCAGAAGTAACTTTATAAGGAAAAACCAATTCATGAAATATCACATCTCTAGAAACATATATCTTATGATTTTCTAAATCATAGGCTTTGTAAGCCTTTTGACCAGGACTATATCCTATAAAGACACATTTAAAAGCTCTATGGTCAAATTTATTCTTATGAGGAATGGTATTTGTCACAAAGCATAAGTAACCAAAGCACCTTAAATTGGTATAATCAGGTGGTTTATTAAACAAGACTTCAAATAGAGATTTCCAAGCTAACAAGTAAGTAGGTAGTCTGTTTATAATGTGAGTGGCCATGAGAATTGAATGTCCCCAAAATTTTTTTGGTAAGTGAGATTGAAACATAAGAGCTCTTGCGATTTGCAAAAGGTGCTTATGTTTCCTCTCAACAACCCCATTTTGTTGAGGAGTATAAGCACATGATTTTTGGTGTAACACCCCTTTGCTTGAAAGAAAAGATTGAAATTCATGATTTGTGAATTCTGTTCCATTATCAGATCTTATGGTTTTGATAATTTTATCAAATTGTGTCTGGATCATGTTGAAAAATTGAATGAATATGGTGAGTGTTTGGGTTTTATGCGACATCAAAAAGGTCCAGGTGGCTCTAGAAAAGTCATCCACAATTGTTAAAACATAATGTGCCCCACTGATTGAAGGTTCTTTATATGGCCCCTAGATATCTAAATGCAATAGTTCAAATGACTGTAAGGTACTGATGTTACTGACTGTAAAAGGTAACCTTTGTTGCTTAGATATGTGACAAATTTCATAAATAGGTTCATTTAATATATCAAGATGATTGAGGAAATTAATATGTTTTAAAGCATTTACTGAGGCATGCCCCAAACGCTTGTGCCAAAGAGAAGATGAGGAATGTAATGAACTTTTATTACTGGAAACAGTAACAGTACAAGGTAATGAAGTATTTGAAAGATTGGAAAAAATTCGGTCACATTTAAGCTCATTGTTACAATTGAACTGCCTAAGACAAGAGTTGTATAATATGTATAAGCTTCCTATGAGTTTGCCTACTGCTAGAATCCTTTCAGTCTGCAGGTCCTGTAGCAAACAATGGTTGGGTAAGAATATGAACTTTATTGTAACAGATTTAGCAAGTTTATTTACTGATAACAAGTTAAACTTAAAGCTGGGTATATGCAGGGCATCTTTCAAGCAAATATCTGGTGACAAACATATATTTCCAATGTGATGAACAAATTTGACAGATCCATCAGGTAAGCAAACAGGTAGTGGGTGTTTAATTGGTCTAGGTTTATCAAAAAATGATTTATTTCCACACATATGGTTTGATGCTCCTGTGTCAATTATCCAAGTACCAGGTTTCAACAGGTCAATAGTACTTAATGCAAAACTTAAAGCACATTCAGTATTTAAGGAACTACCTGCATAATTATCTAGGTTTGCAAAATTGACATGGCTTCCTTCCACAAGCATCTTGCCTTTCATCAGTTTTAGCACTTCTTGTTGCACCATGCTAGCCAGATCCATTTGCTTATCTGCCTTACCAACAAGCTTCTTTTCAGTTCCAAAATCTAATGGGGTATCCACCATATTAGCCATACTTCTGCTTACTGACTTCCCTTGTTGCTCTTTAAGTTCCTTATACCAATCTGGGTATCCATAGAGCTTGAAACAAGTCTCCTTCATATGCCCTTTCACATTGCAATGATCACAGAACTTACTATCCTTATCTTTCTTACTAAAGTCTGTCTTCTTTGTATTTCCTTTATTAGTTCCATCTCTTTTGTACGATTGTGTATTACTTTGGGTTTTAGCAAATAACCCAGTAGATTCAATGTTCTCATTGAAGGTCACATGTACTTCCCTCTGCTTCTCAACTCTGAGAATTAATGAATAGGCACGGTTCACAGAAGGTAAGGGCTCCATTACAAGGATTTGGTTTTTAACATTGTCATAACAGTCGTTAAGACCCATCAGAAATTGCATCAGTCTATTTAATGTATTAAAATCAGCAACAGCCTTAGCAGAACCACAAGTGCAAGTAGGAATCGGCATCAAACAGGTTAATTCATCCCATAATCTCTTATGTCTAGTATAGTATTTAGCTACTGAATCATTTCCTTGAGATATTGAACTTATATCTCTTTGGATTTGATACAGCAAGGGCCCGTTACTTTCACCATATCTTTCAGCAATTTCATCCCAGAGTTCTTTAGCAGAGGTGGTATATAGAAATGCATCTACTATATCTTTAGAGATTGAATTAAGGATCCAGGATGTTACCATGTAATTTACCCTCGTCCACAGCTCAAACTCAGTTGTTCCTTCATCTGGTTTGGAAATCCTTCCATCTATGAAACCCAGCTTCAATTTTGCCCCTAGAGCTATCTTCATAGATCTGCTCCAGGTGAGATAATTATTTCCAGTCAATGGTACTGTCACAAGCACCATTCCAGGATGATCCGAACCTTGCAAAGAAAATGGATCTCCATTCAAGTTATAAGCCATCTCCTTAGTGATTCCACCAGAAGCTACACCGCCGATTGTATTCTGGGTATATTGAGTAACAGAAACATCTTGCTCTTCTTCCATTTGACAATAGAGATTTACTCTAATCGATCATAAAAAAAATCACAAATACCAGATCGAATGCTCTGATACCATGAGCAAATACAGCAAAAAAATAAAGAAGAAGAAAATGGAGAGAATTCCAGAATATTCTCCTTAGAAGAAAACAAAATAGAGTTGTGTTTATATACAAAAAAAAATCTAACCAACCTGCTGCCAAAACTAATTACACGGCAAAACTATGCTAACAGAATAATGCCAGCTTAGCAACAAAATAAAAAAGGAATAAAGGAATAAATAAAATAATAATCTCTACTCAAAACCCATGTTGAGCCCGAGTTTTGTGGTGGCCCATTTTTTTTTTTGTTAAGTAACGAGGAACCCGATTTGGCTGGTATTTGTACTGGTGATACATTAAACACATATTTAACCAATATTCAATCAAATAAAACTGTGTAGGGATAGACTTAATTTGAGTCAAGTGGAGAGCCAGTTCGAGCTCAAATCAAATATATAATGTTTAGCCTAAACTCATTTGAATCGATACACAATAACATCAAATGAAAAACCTAGATTGCAAAACAATATACTGACATTAGCAAATTTGTTCAATACGATTCATTTCATTTAACCGTAGATCAATCTATTCCAATAAACATGACTGGCTTATTTATTGGGCTGTTAAGTTTTAGCCTCATGAGATAAACCCAAAGGCTGGCAAAACACTGCCCCTCCAAGTATTGTGGACCTAAAAATAGCCCAAGTAGTTCAATATCCAAATCGGCCTAATGGTCACCATCTTCCTTCCCTTATAAATTTTCTGCTAAGGAGTCTTTAGAGCATGAGATGATTCGGATCAAAGTTAAATTACTTTCTTAGTCAAGTCCAAGCCTCAAATCATCAATCTTGAGTTGTTTTTTTCATTTTAATTAAATACATTAATTTTTAATTAAATTTAAACTTCAAATTTTTAATCTTGAATTATCTTTTTTGAATTCCAATTGATTTTATATCGAACTTTCTTATCCAAGTATTATTGCTTTCTATAACTCCCACCTATTAACTTTGTAAACCTAAACTTTCACTCATTAAGAGTTAAATTTTAACAGTTTTTATTACTTTAAGTTTTAAATGATTAATTTACCCTTTCTCAAGAAAATGAGAAAAATTTCTCTCAACTTACATTATTAATATAATATATTAATCAAATGATTTAATTTTACAATTTAATAATTTTATTCTTTTTTATATCTGATTTGACACTTTGAAAGATGTCTTCTTATTTGACGTCAAAAGTTAAATTTATTCTTCACAAAATGTAGAACAGAAAAAATATTCTTCATGAATTGAAATATACATCTCTTTCCAATTATCAATTTATTAGCATAATACATTGAATTATAGCACACAAATTTTCAAAGATATTATATATCAACATCCATGTTCTTCACAAAATTAAAAGACAATACTCATTAAATGAGTATAAATTTTGTTTATGTCGATAGAATAAATAAGGAATATGGGCAACAGTTTCGTGTCATGTAAGAAATATAAAACTTTAAACTATCAATCTTTTTTCTTTTAAATGAACATAATAATATAGAGGCCAGATTGGTGGATATAAATATGTCGGAGTCGTCATTATTATCATAAAAAGTTCATCGATTATTTGACTCTCGTTGTCATGAGGTTTATAAAAGATATTTTATTTATATTGTTTGAGATGTTATCAATGATTGTTTCACAGTTTTACTAATAAATTTTTTTATAGCAAAACTCTCTTTTAAAACACTGAAAACGAAAATGAAAAGCCAAAAGACTTCATTTTTATTGTGTATGTAAATGGCTTTCTACAAAATCAACTTAATGTAAATTCGTTAATTATGATACAATGTAGGAGGAAGAAAATCTTAGTAAAGGTGGAAAAATGAAAGAGAGTATTTAATGCTCCTTACGGGATTGAGTTAAATCGTGTAAATGTTTTGAAGGAGTGGACGAAAATATTTGTATAAATACTCTCCCTCATCTCTCACCTTTGGTGAGAACTCCTTTCTCTTGTTAATAAGAAAGCTTACTCACTCTCTTAATTTGTAGCTTCCATATTCTTTCTCATGATATCAAACAATCTCACATACATAACCCATTCATCTTGTCCTTTATTTTGATTGTATTTATAAACAATTTTTCATTCGTCCACATTTTTGCAAATTTTAGTGTTAAATGACCCAAAAGACTTCTAGGTGTCACAAGTTTATTGGGTTAAAAATTCAAACGTTTCCTATGCCGTTGATTTTCGTTAAATTAATTACAGCCGTTGATGTAACGCAATATGACATTAAATATGGCTGACAGGGCCTGCAAATGGGTCAATTATGCGCATTAATTCCAACCGCCGATTAAAAAAAAAAAAAACCTCCTCATTTTTCATTATGCAGCGCACGCGTTCAACGTTCTTTCCATCATGCCAACATTTTCTTAATAAATCGCCGATTCATTCCACTGAACCGCCAAAATATCGTATGACGTAAACCGGCGCTCCGCGTGTTGCAATGGGACGAGATAACGTTAAAAAAAAGGTTGAAAGTCCGTCCCCACATTTAATGCTTCGCTGCACCCATTTGAATAAACGAATATTTTATTTGTTTAACTCATTTTACAAAATATTTGAGTTTTTATTTTATTGCCTTTTTCACTTACGATTTTCGCTAATTTTATTTTCTGATAGATGGGGGTTTGAGTTTTATAAAATTAGTGAGTGGGAGTTTGGGATAAAAGCATCATTGGCCGGGAAAAAGTCCTTTGGCCATATATATATATATATATATATATATATATATATATATATATATATATATTTATGATGCAAGAAGATTCTACAAGGAATTGATCAATCCATGTAAGGTTGAATTCAATCAAACCTTTCAATTCCTGGTAGAATCTTCTTGCATCATATATATATATATATATATATATAAAATATCAAATTCTGGATGAATATAAATAATGAAAAAGACATTATCTAATAATTGTAACTTATTAAAACAGATTTGCAGTTGAAATGCCTAAAATTCGAACAGACAAGTCCAACATACAGCTGGGAGTTATGATTTGTATTCGTGAAGTAAAGAAAAATAATTTGAAATAATTGTTACGTTGGTTGCGAGATGTCTATCACAGTATTATTTTGTATGATTATTTGTCCAAAAAGTAAACTTTACTTCACCCAATCAAAGAAAAGTAAAATCAATCTGATGAACGATGATCCATCAACAGCTTCAAATTCAATACATGGTTTTTAACTCATCGGAGTCGGATATGACACCATGGAGGTTACCTCAGTTTAAAGCATAAAAGCCAACCCAGATCGATATCAATTCACCTACGCCTCCACAGTGACTGCATCATCACTCCAACTCCAACTAGACTATCAGCTCTTTGACTGAAATAATCGGACTGGACTCACTCAGTTTAATCTGAGAGTTCAAGATAGAGAGAATCCAATCCTAATTTTGTATGTCACTCAACTCAAGTACATGAGTCTGTACAAAATAATGTAAATAAGGACGCAGATTCAAACGTGATCAGAATGCAGCGTCAGGAATTGGAACACTTTGTTGTGTCGGCAGTTGTTCTGATATTTTATTAAGGCCCGGAGTATTTATCCTGGTCTAAAATATCTTATTTTCTCAAATTTTTATTTCTTATTTTTTAAAATCTTAAACATTTATCTATAGATAATTAGAATTAACTGGTTTAAAAATAAAATTATCATTTTATCTATAATATTAATAATAAACTAAAATTTAATATCTTTTTTCCTTCGTAAACCTTAAAAATTAAAAGTTTTTCTTTAATCCAAATTAAAAAAAATGATATATTCCCTTTAAGGTTTAGTTTCTAAATCTCTGATACCAAATTCGATGTCATCACCATTGACGAAAATCTCTCAATGTCTCCTCTCCCTCCGACAGCCAAGTTTCTCTCGTTTGAAAGCTTGAATAGTATCGATTGATGCTGAAAAGAATTCCTAACTTCATCAAGAAAATGAAATTGTTCGTTTTCCTCTATGAAAACGAGATTTCTTGTTTTTGTCTGAGAGACAATGTTTCATCTTCTTCAATGAAACATCGTCTCTTATTGAGTTTAAGACTGTCAGTCAAAAAGAGAGATAATGAGATAGCGGTAGTTGAAAGAATAGAAAAAAGATGTCATTGAAGTTTGAAAACTCAACTCTAAAGAAGAAATATCATTTTTTAAAATTTGGTTTACAAAGGAAGTTATTAGTTTTTAAGATTTAAGGAAAAAATTTTTAAGAAATTAGAGTTCTATTAACTTTAATTGCCTTTGAATAGGTGAATAAGAGTTTTAAAATTAAAAACATGAAAACTTAAGGGGGCGTTTGATTTGGGTAATGTTTGATTACTAAAATAAAAAGATTACCTTGAAGATAGATTACTCAGAAGATTATTAGGTATAAATGATTACTATGTTTGATAAAATTTGATAGGTATAAATAATTATTGTGTTTGATTAAAGATAATAAAAAATTACTAGTAAAATATTTTACTTAAATGCCCTTAAATATAATTATTTTTAAATATTTTTATATTATTTATCATATTAATTAAAAATAAATTTATTTTTATCTCAAAAAATTAATAAATAATAATTTTTCTATAATAAACTCAAGATTACCCCAGTAATCTTTAAATACCTAAGGTGAAGGTGATAATCAGATTACCACCTATATTACCTGTCACGCCAGTATTGGTAATAGAAGATTACTGTAATATTTTATTAATAACAAACCAAATAAGAGAATATAAGATAGATTACCAAGATAATCTTAAAAACTTTTAACCAAACGCACCCCAAAGGTAAAAAGATACTTGGAATGGAAATTGTCCTTTGGCCTTTTATTAAAAGTATTTCTACTGTATTAATGTAAAGAACAGAGAAAACTATGTGAGCATGAACGGTAAGAGTTCCAAACACTGCTCATTGAGTTGATATAAACCCAATAAATTTAGCGACTTGCGTTTATATCTAAATTCTAAAGCAACTAGCCAAACATTTCATTATCCAAAGCCCCACAAATAAAACAGTACCGTAAAGATAGCCATTTGACAAATATGATATTCCCACTCCTCTTCAAACCCACATGGATTCATTTGTCCGATTTGTTGTTTTTACACCGACCTAGCCCCACCTTAATACGACGCTGTCCACGTGTCTTCTAACTGAACCAAGAGTTTATGGAAATGATAAATAATAAATGGGCCCTATTGTTGAAATACGAAAGGTACGATGCACGGTGGTGTACGGAATTGGGTTGACCTGGGCTATGCGATTTTTATATTTGAAGGGACCGCTCACAAATAAATGCATGCCTTCATCATTTTTGAGCTAACTCGTGTCTTTCTCTTGCGTGTTGGATTCGACTGGGGTCAAGATTGAATTCTAGACCATATTAAGAGTGATAAATTGAGGTTCCAAATCAATTTTAAAACAATTTAATTTTTTATTTTATCAGTTTTTATTTAAATTTAAATATTTAAATTAGTTTAAATTTCGTTTTATTTAAATTTAAATAATTTAAAATAAATTAATCATAATATCAACCTTTATATTAAAAGGATTTAAACTATTTTTTTTTTTGAGTGATATTATATATTTATTATGAGTATTAATTACTAATAATAATATAATATCATATGATTAAATGTTGATTTATAATTAATTTAAAATTATCTAATAAAATAATAATATATCAATATTTAATATATCAATTAAAATAATATATTTTAATCGTTTTAAATATTAATTATGATATTCTTTCAATATAAAAGGAAAACCATGAAGCCTTATTTATTATATGCGATAACTTGCAATCCTAATAAAATTAAAGACCAAAAGATTATTTCCCACCATGGTTTGTTAAAACAACAAATTCTTATTATTTAATTTTTAAAAAGCCAAATTATCATTCGTTAATATTTTTGTTAATGAATTTTAATAATCGAAAGGTTAAGATGATTATTTTTTATAAATATTTTTATTATACTTTCTTTTTCAAAATAATATATGTTTGAGGTTTATAATTTTTTAAGATAGAAAGAATGTTAATAAACCTTATAAGGGTTTTAAAAATTCAAAAAGTATTTTAAAATTAACAATTATATTCTCAATAATAAATAAAATATAACATTTTATGGTTGATTAGGATTTACCTTTTTAAAAGTTTAAATGATAAATTTTTAAATTTGATAAGTTAACATTTATGTTAAGTAATAATGATAATTTTGTGATTTCAATAAAATAGTAAAATAATTATTTCATAAAAAATAAAACAAAATTAAATGATAAATTAAAATTTTAAAACTTAAAATGTAAAAATTTAACATTTTATATAAAGTTAGATGGGAAATAGTCATTTAGTCAAAATTAAATTAAAAAATTGAATCATTCAAATATAAACAATAACCATCAGATTACCAACAGGCCTGAAAAGAATGGAGGGAGGGTTTCGAGGAAATTGATCCAGTATACACACGTGTGCAACAGAGACGATTCAATGCCATAAAATGCCAGGTCTACGCGCAATACCTTCTTAACTACCTCAGAGTTGGTCGTTCTTTGTCTGTATACTTAAAAAAATAGTACACTCTTTCAACGGTGTACTTGTCCATACAATTTCTCAGAAGCCACATGGTTGAATTTTGAGGCCAAATTTCAGATTCCTAAGCATCTAATATTCAACGACGCACGCACTCCTATGCATTGACCGCAGCCACAATTAATATTATTTTAATTTATTAATTAAGATTTAGAAATCAAATTGCAAATCCTAGTCAGATTCTATACATTATTTCTGCTTCCCATTAAATTACGTTATTGTACGGTGAGGTTTACGAGCACCCTCATAGTTATCTTAATTAAGGTTGAATTTGAATTGAGTTAAATTCAGTTTAATTTATTTATGGGTGGTTTAAGTTCGATTCGAGTTTAACTCTATTCGACTCGAGTTTGACTTGTTTTCTGCTCAACTCATTTTTCATATCAAAACGACATCGTTTTTAATATATATGGATCAAAACGATATCATTTTTTATAAAAAAATTAAAAAAAATCTACTGAGCTAACTCAAACTCGATCGAACCAAACAGAGCCCAACTCGTTTTGGGCTCGAACCAAATTGAGCCGAGCTCGAACTCTAACTGACTCAATTCGAATCTAACCCTAATCTTAATAGTATTATTATTTAATTAAATATTATTTAATTATTAATTTTAAAATATTTTATTATTAATTTTAAAATATTTAATTATTTATTAATATATTATTTAATACTTAATTAAATATTTAAAATTAAATATATATTATTTTATTGTACAAAATATATCATACATACATATGTTATATGTATACAAAGATTAAATTTCTTATCTTTACATACATCCATGTAGGATATAAATAAAAGGTTTTTTTTTTTTAATTTTGAAAGAATGAGAAAAATGATTCTTATTAATTTAATACAAATTATCTAATTTTTTTTCAATATTTTTAGATTCAATTTATTAAAATGTAAATATATACGAAATTATACCATAATCATTTATTTTTATTTATAAATAAAAAAATTGTACAAAGGAAAAATATAAGGAATTTATATATCTCATTATGCTTATAAGCCTAAAATTTCAAGAAAGACTATTCTCTTTCAAAATCTAATTATTTTATATATAAAATTATGTTTCTATGGACACATTTGGTTCAATTAATTTTTTATTATAAAAAAATTAATATAGAAATAAATTATCTGAAAAATTATGAATTTAAATTAATACTATATTTAATAAATTGACATGTATGAAAAATATTATATTTGGTTGATAAAATTAAAAAAATACTAACATATATATTTATGTATTTAATTATTTGCTCTAAAGTATCTTCCATTAATTTTATTGAATAGGAAGTTAATTGCACATATCAACCATGCGGCCCTTTATTTTATCTAATTGTTGTTGGTGGAATATTTACCGTCCACCTGTGTAAAAATCAATCAATCAGAATGAGGTTGAAAATCGAACGATCCACATAACTGTCAGTTAGCGGATGCAAGTACTTTGAGTGGTATTCTCGCCGCAACTACTTCATAATCTGACCCTTCTTTTATCTGTCATTTGACTTCTTCTAAATTGCACTCTCCTCATTCTATATAAATCACAATTTTCCCCTCCCAACAATCGCGTTAGGATTATTCCTCTTTACAACTTCCCACTTTTGACTACAAACTCTCCCAATTTTTTTATACGAGAATCAAATTCTCCGCCCACCACCGCCACCGTCCGTCTTACGCGTATGAACGAGAGAATTTGATTCTTAGCAGATATTCAAGCAGTCCTTGTTAGGATTTCGAATGAAAGAATCGTTTTTTGAAGGAAGTGAGGATGTCAAATATACCAACGTCGCTCTCTGAAGTGTGCCTCACTGTCTCTCGTCTTACCATGTCCATCGCTGATCCGTGGCCTTTCTCCTGAACTCCTCTTTCCTTTAACAAAACCCGTCAATTAGCCTCATCCGAAAGGATACTGTTTTTTGTATTTGCATATTTGTGTTTGTTTTTTGTGTTCTGTCAACGAAACGAAAAATCATGCGAAAGATAAGAGGATTCAAGATCGGGAAACGCTTGATCCGGCTTACGAGATTGCTCATCCGAAAAACAGGGACTAGATCCGGTTACCATCGTTTAGATTCAGTGGAATCGTCATGTAAAAGCAAATCGATTTCGAAACTCATCAACTGGGGTCGTCAGTTAACAAACGGAGCGAAATCTCTCTGCTTTATGAAACGCAAGTCGGGTTGCATTCCGATGGAGACCGACCGGATTAAAAATAAACCCGTTGAAGTACCGAAAGGATATTTGGCCGTTTATGTTGGACAAAAAGATGGCGATTTTCACAGGGTTTTAGTGCCTGTGATTTATTTTAACCATCCTTTGTTTGGTCAGCTTTTGAGAGAAGCCGAGGAAGAGTACGGATTTAACCAAGAGGGTGGCCTTACAATCCCCTGCTGCTACTCGGAGTTCGAGCAGGTGCAGAGCCGTATAGCTGCAGGCTCCCGTTCCCGAAAGCCAACGTGGAAACGCAACTATTAAGTGTTTTGATGGTGATTCTGATGATGACGAAGATAAATATTACATAATATAATAGTGGTCATGGTGTTTTAGGATTTTTGATTAAGTAGTGCTTTACTTTGCTTTTTTAACTTTTTATTTTTATAGCATAATGTAATTTAGATGTAAGCTTATACAAGTTTTCCTTCTGGTTTTAATGGTGTTTTGCTATTATACTTAGTATTTTAAAACTTGATTCTAATCAATCAAAGAACAATAATATGTATTCATTTTAGGTACATAAATATATACATACTTATACGTGTCATCATAAAATTAAGGGTTGTTTTATTTTTAATTCAAAATTACTTAATTATATAATGATATATATAAATGTGTATATATAATTTTGTTAATCATATTATAATTATGTTGATTATTTTCATTTAAAAACTCATTAAAAAACGCTCCTACATGGATTATTTATCAACCATAGTGTTTTGAACTTAAACAGCTAATCTATTACCAGTAATGGTGGTAAGAATCAAGAGATATGATTGTGGGGGAAAATAGTTTCTCATCGGACAAGGAATATTAGGAAGTTATCATTTTCAGGCAGAGAATGACAATTTGATTCCGTTATGAGTTGCACCATAGGCGTCTCTTTCACACAATAACTTGCTATTAGTGGAGAATCTTTTTAATGAGAATCATTGGATAGAGGCAAAGCCACTACGAGTTTGATTCATGGGAGATATCTTGATGGTTTGTATTTGATCTGTACTGCTTGAGCTCAAATCAAACAAACATTTTTCGATCCACGGATCAAATAATCCAGTTCTTTTAGATTCGAACTTGTTTTAAACTGGGCTCGGTCCAGATAGAATCAATCCCTGCCCACATCCCATTTGGGTCGCATGCATTTAAAAGAATTGGATGGTCTGGTATAAGTAGAATCGTGTCGCACTTGCCTACTGAAAAATGAATTTGACATAAACGCATTTCTTGGTAAGGCAATTAATGCGGTGCATAAGATGGGGAGGGTGGTCCATATCTTGCTCTTTCGTCACTTAATACACGATTGAACCAGTTTTCAGTTTTTTTGGTGAGGTTCTGGGAAAGGCTTCTTCTTGAAGAAGTAATTTATATTAAATCATTTCATCACGCATGCTGATGTCAATTATTAAGTGGTCATATTAGACCCGATCACTGCAATAAATTAAGCTTGAATTTATTGGTAATTATAATTTACTGGTAAATCTCAACTTCAGTTTGTTGTTGACAAAGAAAGTTGACGTAGCTTCTTGTTGAAGAAGGCTAAAAAATTAAAATGCTGTTGATTGCAGGTTACAGCGGCCAGCTCTTGACTGGAGAAGAGAAGGTTATCTAACTATAAAACCTTGAAGGCTTTTGTGTATATTTTGGGACTAGATGACCACATTGTTTATAAGACGTTACGCTGACTAATACGGGTTAGGGAGCAATTTGAACTATCAGAAAACATTGTTAAGATCTTATGAATTGAATGATGCAAGAGCATTTGAAGTATAGTGGCTCAGAATTAAAACTACTAGCTAGAATATGCTGATATTTATCACAATTATTCAGTTAGGATAGAAAGTAGATAATTAGTTCCCTGAAGACCAATGGACCCTTTCTTAATGAAGATTACAACATTAGAAGTCTTCAATTATACAACAACAAAGCCATTCTAGCTCTTAGACTTTCTCCACTCTCATCATTCTCTTATTTTCTCTGATCGGTTATAATGGCTGCTTTTCTCGTCTTCTCATGCCGCATACAATTGCTTTGCCATTGGTAATGGAACCCAACGCCACCTGAAGCCAGCATATATGGTTTATATCTGTGCAGAGGTGACTTGAAGACTATTGACTACTGCTCTAATTGTATTGAAAGAAAGTGCTGTTAACCAGATTGGTTTGGATTGTCCATCCTGTTATGGGGCTTCTTTGCGACTAGAGGGGTGTTATGTAAGATATGAGCATACAGATTTCTTAGGAAAGCTTGATACAAGTCTTAGGCATTGTACACATGTAAATACTCGTAGAGATGATGTTTTAGCTGATTTTGAAACAGCTATTGGTTTTAAAGTCAGTAGTTCTGGTTTACTTGAAGGTTTTGCACAGTTTTTGGGTGATTTGAGCCCAAATGACTGCACTACTTGCCTTGCCGAATCTGTTGCCAAGTTGAAGAATTTATGTGGGTGTTCAGTGATGAAGGCTGATCAAAATTATGTTGAAGATTGGTAATGATGTTGTAATTGTAACAACTCTATTATCTTCAACTTTTCCCGTTTTATAAAATGTGATTGTGGTATATAGAACTAGCAGTGCCCTATAATCTCCAAATCAAAAGGGCTGCCGGTTTTCCTTCGTTCAACCTGTACACAGCTTTGTAATTTACATTTAAGTTATGATTTGCTTTACTTGCACATTGTTATTTGTTGGTGAGTTATAAGTGACGGTGATATAATTAGAAGTAGATTCTAATCGAGTTAAATTCAAATGAAGATCAGTTTGAGTTTGACTAAAATCCAAAACATTCAGTTCAATATCAAACTTAGTTTGAATCTAAAACGATTAATTTGAGATTAAATTTGACTTTTTCGATTAACAATGAATTTATCAAATAAAATACTTAAAAGTCGTAAAAAAAAAAATTAATAAGGAGAATCGTTGAAAAAGATAAAAAATTATCAAAAAAACAAATTTGTCTATGATTAGATTGAAACGAATTGATTTAACTCAAACTCAAATTAAAACTATTTCTATTAAAGTTTGGCTCATTCAAACCAAGCTGCGAGTCAACCTTAAACAACTTAATTCAAGTCAATCTTAGATATGACCAATATAAAAGTTTTTTGGTTGTGGTTTAAAATCTCAATCATATGCTTCCTATTTAAAATAAACTACCTGCAGTGTTTCGGTATGCTTCCTATTTAAAATAAAGGGGAAAGGACTATTTCCCACCCATTGTTTAGTCTAATCTCAAACACATACCCACACCAGATGAAAAACCTAAAAACCCACCCAAAGTTTAATCTGTTTGCATCCACCCACAACTGCCGTTAAATTTTCCGTTAAATAGAGGGGTAAAACCGTCATTTTACTGTTTACATTCTCCTGATTTAATTCTATCGCATTTTCCCCTCCGATTTTAAAAGTTATACTTACCCCATCCCTAAACTTTAAAAAGTGACTTTCACCCCCTCAAATCCCTAATTTTTTTTTCATTTTTCCTTCGGCCACCGGCGACGACGTGGCTGGAGGGAGAGTGACGAAGGCTCGTCCATTCTCTGGACGACGGTTGTCCCTGGAATGGACGACGGTCGTCCATTCTCTGGACGATGCTAGTCGTCCAGACTGGACGACACTTCGTCGTCCAGATCTGGACGAAGCGTCGTCCAATTCTGGACGATGATCGTCTTCCAGAGGTGGTCAACCTCTGGACGAAACTTCTCTGCCGTCGCTGGAAAAATTGGCTACATTTCAGGGGGGAAAAGTGAATTTTTTAAAACTTAATTTAGGGGACAAATGTTAGTTTTTCAAATTAATGGGGGTAAAATGAAATAAAATTTTAATTATTTAATATTATTGGTAAAATGATGAAATTACCCCTTTATCTAACAGAAAATAGGTGGGTGGAACAAACAGATTAAACTTTGGGTGGGTATTTAGGTTTTTTATCTGATATGAGTATGCTTTTGAGAATGGGCTAAAAAATGGGTGGGAAATAGTCCTTTTCCCTAAAATAAACTACCTGCAGTGTTTCGGTCTTCTAAATTCTCCCCCCCCCCCCCCCCCCCCCCCACACCAATTTTTTTCCAATTTTAAAAATCTCAAATACTTATCTATGATTGATTAAAATTAACAATTATAGGTAAAATCATTCTTTTATTTATAATATTAAAAATAAACTAAAATATAATTACTTTTTTTTCTCCTAAATTTTAAAAACTAAAAATTTGTCTCTAATCTAAGTTTTAAAAAATGACAGTTTCTTCTTAAGATTTAATGTTCAGAACTTTAATACCATTGAGAGACCGTCGGAAGGAGAGGAAACTTCTTAAGGAAAAGGATGTTGATAATAGTATTAGAGATCTAGAAACTAAACCTTAAGGTAAACTGTCATAATTTTAAATTTATGTTGGAAAAAAACTTTTAATTTTTAAAGTTTAAGGAGGAAAAAGAAATAAAATTTAAAAAAATTAAGATTTTGTTAATTTTAACTATTTATAAATAGATAAATAAAGTTTTCAAAGTTAAAGAATGAAAACTTAAAATTAAAGGATATATTAAGCGAGAAATAGTCCTCGGCCTTCTAAATTCTCCAATCCTGCTTCTACTTGACATTTTTGGGTTATCGGAGACCAACCTTAAAGGCCCCAAATGTATATCTCAATACAGTCATCTAAACATGGATTTTTCATGGGCCTCAACTTACCAAGAAAAGCCTTACAGACCCAATTGATTGGACTGGTAAAACATTGGCGCTTTTCCAAGTATCTTCTGTCAAAGCGAGGAATAGGAATATTGTGTACAGAAATAAGATGTTAATTTGGTATAGACAATGATGAATGATAAAAATGAATGATTTTTTTATTTTTAATTTAAAATTAATTAATTATATAATAATATATAAATGTTTATAACCAGATTTATACTCATTATTTATATATATTGTATTATTATTTAAAAATATTACCCTTATTCCATTTATAATAAAAGAAAAAAGAAAATAGAAACACGACATTAATTCATAACATGACACACATTAATTATTTAATAAAATTATATATACTCAGTTTTAATATCTAATTAAATATCTAAATGATGTGTCATTATGTGATTGAGTGACGTTGAATTAATAGTAAAATAATATTTAATCACATAATAATATATTATTTAACTATTTAATTAAATACTCAAAATAAGGTGTATTTAATATTTTTTAAAGTTATTATGACATTATATTGCTGTTCAAATAATTATCCTATTAAATCTTTATATGAAATAATTGAAATTTGAAAATGTCTTATGAATCCAAATGAATTGCTCGTATATTTTTTAGGGTGTTGATACGAAAATACTAACATTTATAAGTTTTTTTTTATTAATTTATTTATTCATATTAATATATCATTATGTAATTAGGTTACAATTAGAAAATTCTATCATATAATATTATATAATTTTGTTGGAATAAATTAATAGCATAAATTCGGCCATGAAAGATGCCGACAAAGTCTTTTTTGTAGTCCAAGGTGTTGATAGCTTAACAGACTGATTGGAATTGGAATATTTTAAAAAAATCATCACGACTCGAAGCTGGGGAAATTAATTAAAATAAGCAAAATTTTAAGCATTTTTACATTTTTAGGCCACCCTAGAAAAGTTTTACTAAAATAAGCAAACCGTATTTTTTTTTAATCATTTTTACCCTTATGTTGAAAAACCAAGTAAAAATATTTTTTCTGAGAATGTGCGTCGGTTTATGGGGGTTACGATGGTGGCAAGAGATTTAACACTGAAACCCTAAATATGTCGAATTATGTATATGAATATTTTTGAATGTTTCGAACGCTTAAAATGATGTAGTTTCGATGTTAATGGATGTCTGGAAATGTAGTTGTTGAGAGACAAAAGAGCGCAAATTTACAGTGTCACGCAAACTACGCAAATTTACAGTACTGCGTAAACTGCACAAATAGCGTAAATACTGTTTATATAGCGTAAACACTGTTCATATTGCACAAAGTAGATATTATAGTCTGTGAACAGTATTTTTGCGCGATTTTGCAAGCGGTTTGTGTAGTGAACAGTGTTTGCGCGGTGTGAACAGTGTTTACACAATTTGTGCAGTTTGCATGACACTGTTCACTTTTTGCGCTTTTATCTCTCAACGGCTATACTTTTAGACATCCATTAACATCGAAACTACATCATTTTAAGCGTTCGAAACATTCAAAAACATTCATATACATAATTCGATATATTTAGGGTTTCACTATAAAATCCCTAGCTACCATCGTAACCACCATAAACTGACGCACATTCTCAGAAAAAATATTTTTACTTGGTTTTTCAACATAAGGGTAAAAAGGGTTAAAAAATTATGTTTTACTTATTTTGGTAAGACTTTTCTAGGATGGCCTAAAAACGTACAAACCCTTAAAATTTTGCTTATTTTAATTAATTACCCCTCAAAGCTGCAAGAGGATAATATTAAAATAGACATCGGTGTGTCATTTAGTATTGAACTTTCATCACATTGATTCCACAAAGAAATATCATACTTCGACGATGACAGTTGCATGTTAACAACCTTATTGATCTTTTCAACTGTAAAGAAAAAAAAGATTCAAATCAGAGACCGGAAGTGTAAGGCACGTTGGTGGCTGGCAACCAAGAATTTCCGGCAATAAAGCTCCCGACGGTGAACTGGTTGACTTGGGAGGCACTAGTAAGAACATGATAACCAGCCCACTTGACCCTATTTGCAGTGGATGAACCAGGGCCAGTGTTTTGGTACTCTGCATAATACAAAGTGCTGAGGGCAAAATTACCACTCCACTGCATCCACCCAGCTGGGTTTATTAAGCTACCAAGATACGTCGTCATGAAAACTGTTCTTGAATATTTTTTCCATGGCCTTCCAAGATACGTGTTAACCGAGCTTTCCACTGGCTTCAAATCGGAAGCAGCGTCGACGACGCAGTTTTGAATAATGATTCCAGTGTTTTGGTTAGGATCGGTCCTTCCTTGGGCAGTAACAGTGTTGATTTTGTTAGGAGGATCGCGAGCATATATGTTACAGTTTTGGAAGACAACGGCGGCGTTTCCAAAGATGAAATCTACGGTTCCATAGATGTTACAGTCTTTGTAGAATTGTCTCTCTGAATAAACATAAAGAGTATCTTGATATCCTTCAAAACTGCACTGGTAAAACACAGAAAGATCTGAACCACAACGTAAAGCCACCGCTTGGTGATTTTGAGCACCGGCTGTGTTACGGAATGTTATGCCTTGGCCGATGAACCCGTCTCCTAATAAACCTAAAATGCCACACAATAAAAAAATTTCAATCTGATGTATAGTTCATTGAATGTTGCACTGTGAGACCTCCCAATTAAGCAATAAATTACTTTTCTTTTTTATCTTGCATCATTCAAGTTCTCTAGACACCTTTTATATTATTTTTGACTAAATCTTAAAGTGGCAACAACATCCCGAAGAATCCAAGTATCACAATATTGAAAGAAGCAAACTTTCTTTTTTTTTTTTTAAATGAAAAGAAATGAATTTTAAAATTTTCCATGAAATTAACCTTTTACTATTTCGAAGGTATCAAATTAATCAATTTATTTTTAAAGCAAAACAAACAATTTTAATTATATTTGTTTAATACCTTAAAGATAAATACTGAAATTTTGGCTCATAAAAGTATTCTAGAGTTCAATGCTATCAAAACTCCACCTTCATAAAAATATACTAGGGTTCAATGCGATCAAAAGTCCACCGTCTGAATAGAAAAAAGTTATAGTATGATTCATCATTTAAGCTAAATGCAATGATCCCTATTGACGTCCCTATCAAAATCCAGACAGACCAACTTAACCTCTAGATTACAAGCAGTAGAAAATTTTGATTTGATTATAAACATATCTATATATATTTAATATCAATCTCAGTTAGACATTAAATTATTAGTTTCCAAAAGTCACATCAGATTATGAGACTTTTTAAGTGGCCACAGTTGAGTAGCAACTGAATAAATTAACAATTTAATATTCTTTCTTGTTGTCAAAGCAAATTTATCGGGCAACACAACTGTTCAAACTCTGGACCATACAAAGCTATGTCTACGTATAATTTGAAACTGTATGACCTCACTTGATGGATGTATATTGAGTTTTTAACATGCAAAACTAAATCAACACGTCTCCATTCGTATTCACTTTTTTTCTTAGCTTATTGAAGTTCTCAAAGCTATCGTCCATTGCCTTCTCAGCGTTCACATTAGATTAATTTATGAGATGTAATGGCTTATGTCAGATTTATATTACGACATACCAATACCAACTCGGCGTGCAAATTCACAAAATAAACAAATAAATAACCAATTTGATCGAACTCAGAATCAGTCAGAAAACTCATTCCGTTGAATTTTCCTTATGATGCTTTGGTCGAGTAATTTCGAGCTTGAGTTTAATTTTATCTCTGTGGTGACGTACGAGAGCATACCACATATGTGTATATATAATTAAGAAGATGATGACTCACCGACAGTGGCTGAACCGAAGGTTGTGGATCCCCCTCCAGCACTTTTGCTCCCAGTAATAATAGTATCGCCAATGCCATCTCCCACAAGCATAATATTTGTCAATTGGGTTCCAATCTCTATATTCTCGTTATATGTTCCTGCCTTTATGTAAATCACATATCTCCCACTACCTGAACGGGATGAAGCTGCGGTTATGGCCTCGTTTATCGTTTTAAAATTCCCAGAACCATCCTGGGCCACCACGATATTTGCCTGAGAAGCCGGTGATGTAGTCTCCAATAGCTTCCTGTCACCGGGCTTCACCCATTTTGGAAACCCATCTTGGTAGCTGGGTTTACTAAATGAAACTTTGTTTATAGACAAAGTGTTGCTAATTAACTTTGACACATTATTTGACATCAAGGGCAACAGATAATCGGCCACCCCAAGTTCAATGAAACCGGCTCGGCATGTCTCTAAGTTGGTCAGAGCCGTGCTGAGCCATGTTTGTTGATCATCTTGGACGCACTTGGTGCTAGGGTCTATGGTTTTGTTGAGCTTGAGGATTGTTAACTCGTACAACTTAACACAGTCGGCCCATGCAGCCTTTTCAAGCTCGTTTCGGCACTTAGGGCCTAGATTGTATGTGTTTGATTGGGCATTCTTGGCGCGTTCTAAAGCAAGTTTCACGGAAATTTTATAAAAATCGAACTCATTATCAATAGGACTTTGATCAAGGTTCTGAGACAGATAGTACTCACATGGCTCAGGGTTTGGTGTTTTGCTGCACCATGACTTTACGTCATTTACACTGTAGCAAAAAATAGTCGGGAAGAGAAAAAGGAGCACAGCTGAAAGTGTTATAAGAAATGGAGAAGCCATCATTGATAGAGAGCTCAGGGGTTAATAAGGTTTGCTTGGGAAATGAGTGCCAAGCTCTTTGCTTTATATAGAGAAGAAACGTTGCTACGAGCAATGGATCATGACATAATTAGAGAATGATAAGTCTAATAATCTAAGAGTTTTAATGATTGACTTTTGTGTGCGTGCTGACTTGATCGGGGGATGATGAAGCAGTCTGCAGCCAACTGGGGAGGAATTTATCCCATAATATAATGATTAAAATGCCAAATTTTATATCAAAGTTGAGTAGACTTTTCTACCAATTTGGTAAATAATAAGTATAAATATCATTGAATGGGAATTTCTTGATCATATCTTCTCGTTTTTTAGAGTTTGTACAATCTAACACGCCCTCCCTGCCCTGGCCTGGTCGCACTTGCAGTGTATATACATTATCCGAATAGTATCCATAATGGGAAACGCCCTGGTTGATAATTTTTTTTTTTTTTAAATGTAATTAGTCTTTTATAAATGTAAAATTTTATTCAAAACCATATATCAGGTTTAGATTATGAAGAGAAATGGAGTCAATTAATGGCAGATAAGCGAAATTTATAGTTTAATAACAGAAAAAAATAATGGCAAGCCACTCGAAGTCGCTACCCAATATGCATACCTATCCCTTAAAAGCTAAGAATGCTTTGTACTCAATACTTATGCCCTGCCACAGACAACTACATTGGATCCAAATTACTCAAGTTTAAATCAAAGAAATTGAGTTTAAAGTGTTTTTATAAATTTATAGATTTTAAAGTAATTCAAATCCAATCTAAAATTAAGTTATTGTTAAACTGATTTTGAATGCACTCATTTGGATTTATGTTGATCGCTCGAGCTTGGTCTTATTCAAATTCAATTTAAATTGAATTCAACCTTGCATCAAGTTTTTGTGGAATAATATATACAACTAATTAATACTATGTATAAATACAATTGAACAATACTATGTGTATCAAAATAATTTAGATATATACATAATATGTCATCATATAATTGAGTATTACTTTATTTTTAATTTAAAATTATTTAATTACATGATGATATATCATATATGTACCCAAATTGTATACTAAAATCGTGTACATATAATTTTATTAAATACAATTTCCTTTCACAAATATACTTTCGTGTACACATAATTTTATTAAATACAATTTCCTTTCACAAATATACTTTGTTTCATATATAGATTTTCTTCTGAATCTAAATGTACAAGTGAAGGATGAGGCGTAATTTATAGATAGATGTTATATTGTCACACGATTAACTATTTATTAATTGAAATAAACTTGTATAAAAAACAAACTTAGATTCTGACACTTGATGGACCATCTCATCTTGGCCGGCCGGGATGAAATTCGGAAGACAACTCCGGTCATAGACATGCAGCTCTCTTGTCTATCTTTACATTTCTGATCAGAAAGACAAGCTCAAATGGTTGGATTCCAAAGCCTGACCCTTTCTTAATGAATGTTCTGGGAAAGAGCTTCTTCAGTATTCAAAAACCACGTCCTTCACAAAGCTAGGTCAATATTAATATTAACATATTCCCCATGGCTAAAAGTGGATTTTCCAATACCTAATGAGTTTGAAGTCAAAAACTCTGGGTTGGGAATGTAATGGAATTCTGTTATACGTAATCGAAACACAAATGAAATTGGGTTTTTATATAAAGTATTTATCACAATAGTCGTATAAAACCAGCAAATCAATATTATATTGCATGTTGCATACTTAATTATTCTCAACTATATATAATACTCAATAAATATGTAATCATGCAATGCTAAATCAGCAATTATTCGTGTCCATCTGAATCTAATTTATGTAACAATTTGCGCGGTGATATATGGTGCACATATACATATTAGTATATTACGCATTTGCTCGAAAAGGAATAATACAAGTTAAGGTTGGACCCGAACAAAGATGGCTTGGGCTTAAAAGCTAATTTGACTCAATTCAGTTTGATTCAAATTCATTTACTTCATATATGAATGAAGTTTGAGTTAAGGGGTTCAACTCGTTTTAAAACCAAACCGAACTCGAACTATAGAGAGTTCGGTTCAGTTTGGCTCACGAGCTAAATAGATGATTTGATTCAATTTGAATTTGACTTGTGGTTCGATTTAAATTATGTTAAATAATTATTAAACGATGTCGTTTTATTAATAAGCCACGATTCAAACCACAAATTTGAGCCGCATATCCGAGCCATAAATTTAAGCTAAACTCGAATTAAATTCAAACTAAACTATTTTCATTCGAATTAAACTTTAACCATCATTAATATTGACTCAACAAATTCGAACTGAACTTGAGTTGAACTATTTTTTATTTGAATTGAATTTGAGCTAAAAAGTGTTTGAGCTCAGTTTGGTTCGTATCCACTCTTAATACAAATACATTTGGTGTTAAGTGTAGTACAAAGTTTCGTATAAATTACTTAGCTTTCAATATTTCTTTTTAAGAATGGAGTTCTACTCCTTTTTAAGGGTGGAACTCGACCACTAAATTAATAAATTTTGAAAAAACTAACTTAACAATCTATTTTCATGATTAGGTTTCAAATGAGGAAGTCATGAATAGCTTGGCTTGATTATTGTTGAGCTAAATTCATAAGACTTCAAAATCCTACACTTATACTATATTACTCTCTTACTTTAAATATAAAGATAATTATTAAAATATATTTTATATAGTTTAATTATAATTTATTAAGCCGAACTTGCATTCTAATCTCGAGCTCAAGCTCGAATTTTGTCAAAATATAATCAAGTCAATTTTGAACTAAAACAATATTTTATTAGTCTCGATTAAACCTTAACAAGGATTTCCCACTTTAAGATGAGGACATGAGGATATGAGGATAATGAATAGCCTTATTTATTTTGAATGTGCTAGATTAGGTTCCTTCATGAAAATAGGTTAAGTTTATGGTTGTGGATTACAAGAAACTAAAAATTTCGTTGTCCATATAATGCAGAAAATCACAACCATAATAACATCATTATCATTATCATTTTTAGATTAGATTTGATTAGACTTTGTTTGTAGACGAAATTTAGGGCTCACTTCTGCCTTGATGATTCAAAAACGAAGCAGTCCAGGGCAACAAGATCATCCTTAGTAGATCACTTACAATAAATTAGATGATTTTTGACTCATCAAAATCATGATATATTGGTATCCCAGTTGGCAACGCTTACTTGAAGTTCATTCTTTCGCGTATGCTTGAATATTCATACACACACGAACTAATTACAGACCAAAGTTAGTATTTCAAGCCACACTGAAATTTATGAGGGACGGTTCAAAATGTAATAGTAGTTCGAACATAAATAAAAGAGTAATGATATGTATATCTATTTTTTTGTATATAATTCATGTATACAGTGATATATCATCATGAATTAAATAATTTTAAAATATATGTCATCATATGATAAAGAAAAACATCTAATCACATGATAATACCTTATCTTTGTACATAAATTATGTATAAAAAATGAGTATATATAGTTTTATTGTAAATAAAATATTGAATTAAATTGATTTAGTTTTACATGAGTAATGTCCAGAATTCGGTGATCGATCATTTTCTTTTTAAACTTTACAGAGCAATGGTATTACAGAAATATTATCTTAGATTTTGGAGAAAAAAAGATATGACTAATATATATATAGTAAGTTAATGACTTATATTCAGATCATTACTCCATAAAGTATTAAACTGTGCTCATTAATTATACCAAGTCTATTGGTGTCAGTCAGCCAAACGGACATCAAAAATTTTTCTGACAAATTCTTAATGATACCATACGAATCATACTAAGTCAATTGGTGTCGGTGAACCAATAGACTAATTACTTAGGGTTTAGTATTTTTTATATTTCAATATAAAAAATAATATATCTATAATTTTTAATATAAATAATAATATATTATTATATAATTAAATAATTTTAAATTAAAAATAAAATGATATTTAATTATATATAATTATTTATATATAAAATTATAAATATTATTTATACACATTACATTATTATTATTAATTTTTTAGATAATAATATTTTCTTTTTTGGTGTAAATCAGATAACATTGCTTTATAATCCATGTGTGATTAGATTCATTGATTCAACACATGAGCATTAGACCATTATTACGTGGTCAAAACTTTTTTTTAAAGTCAATTCACAAATACAATTTGCTATATAACTAGTGATTAGCGAATTAATATTATTTTACCTACCTCACTTCTCTGGAAAGCCAAGTCCAAATAAGGATATCTTCCTTTTTAAAAGTCTTAAAATAGAAAACAAGAATCACCTTTGTTATAATAATAACAATCATCCGATATGAAATAAATATTTTCTTTTATTAAAGAATCAATCTTTCTTAGAATCAATAATACATAGTTAAATTATTGAAATATGGTCATGCTTTTATCATATTGAAACTACTACAACGTCCCTTATGCCATTAATTATTGCACCATCCTAAAAGTTATGAAACTCTTTCATTATATATACAAGGTAATGAATGAGAAAAGATGATCATAAATTAGCCACATATTCTAAGCAATTTATTGTTATAGCTTTCAGCTTATATTATAATTTTGTTATTGAATCAATAACAATACTATAGACATAAAAAATTAATCATTTCAACTAAATCATATAAAAACTATTTATCTTTATTATTCTATAATTTTTAACTAGTCTCTTTGACTTGGTGTATTCATAGTAAATGTATATTTCCACGAACAACCATGATAACAATTGAAGACATAAAAGAAACTAATCAAAATGAACGATCTAATTTCGTTATCGTGTTTGCTTCTTCACCTAGTTCCATGCATGAATGAATCCAAACAATGAAAAAAGATAAGCTAATGCATGCCATCATAACTCGATCTTTACAGAAAAATGTCAGAACTAAGTAATCCAAATTACAAAAAATTAGCAAGTAATCCGAGTTAACGCTGCGGTCTAGTAAGCCGGGAAGTGGGCTTGGGCTTCTGTTTTACCAAATGGGTTAGAGTTGCACCAAGATTTTAATTCTCATAACGAGGCCTTAACTGGTTGTGCTTAGCTCTATGACCAGAGTGAGTCCAGGCTTGCTCGTTTGCTTTGGGGTCAGAACCACACAGTTGATGATGCTTGTACGTGGCTAAGCAGCGCGCTGGCGCACCACAGGACTTTTTTGGATGGATTGGAAGAGAAGGGAGTTGTTCAATCCCCTGCAGGGATTCATTATTTAACTAGATTTCTCGGTGAGGCCTTGCAAATGTGTAACAGGAAGAAGGTTAGAAGCGTTAGAAAGGGTAAGAAGCTCATAAAGTAAATATTTCTGTGTGCTTTAAACTCAATATAACAGTTAATTTTCAGGACCACCAGGTAAAGCAAGATTCAATCAAAATGGTGGAATTATAGCATCATCGAGTACAGCAACTTCCAAGGCAGATTTTGTTGTGGCACAAGATGGCTCTGGCACACACAGCACAATTAATGAAGCATTAGCTGCACTTGCCAGAATGAGTGATAGCCGACCAGAAAGAGTAATAATCTACGTAAAATCAGGAGTCTATAACGAAAGGGTTGAGATCGAACATCACATGAAGAACATAATGTTCGTTGGCGATGGCATAGGAAGAACCATTGTTACTGGCAGCAGAAATGTCCCAGATGGCTCTACCACCTCAACTTCAGCCACATTTGGTTAGATTTAATAACGCTTTAGTCTGGTGCAAGCAAACCCTATTTGGTTCAATTTTATTATTAATTTTTGTTGGTGGGCATGCAGGTGTGTCAGGGGATCGGTTTTGGGCAAGAGATATGACATTTGAGAACAGTTTTGGTCCCCATAAACACCAAGCAGTGGCTCTACGAGTGAGCTCAGACCTCTCAGTTTTTTATGGCTGCAGTTTTATAGGTCACCAAGATACACTCTTTGTGCTCTCCCTGAGACAATTCTATCGCGATTGTCAAACACATGGCACCATTGATTTCATATTTGGTGATGCCGCAGCAGTCTTTCAGAACTGCGACATCTTTCTAGGAAGACCAATGGATCATCAAGCAAATATGATAACAGCACAAGGAAGAGACAATCCCAACGAAAACACTGGAATTTCAATTCAAGGATCGCGTGTTAGGCCATCTCAGGAATTTGTACCTGTCAAAGATTTGTTCAAGACTTACTAAGGCAGACCATAAAGAAAATATTCCAGGACAGTGTTTATGAAGACTGATCTTGGTGGAATTATAAATCCAAAGGGTTGGACAGAAAGGTATGCGAGTTTTGCTCTTTCCACTTTGTATTACGCAGAGTATTTAAATGGAGGAGCTGGTGGTTCTACCAAAAATACGGTGAATTGGTCTGGTTTTCATGTGCTTAATAGTCCACAGCAGTCTGCCTTTTTTACTGTGAGTAGCTTCATTCAGGGGAACTCATGGATCCCCGCCACTGGTGTGCCGTTTTGGCCTGGAATTTAACAGGCTTCATATATAATAATGACTAGGGACTCATGTATCTAATAATGCCTCTTTCTCGTTGAGTTGCAACATTCCGATTTCAAAACTATGAGCGTAGCAATATTATACTTCAACAAAATGCTAATGCGTGATGTTAAGATATTTGAAATAGGGCTGCATTCATTTTAAGCCGAGAAAGAACAATGGTATCCTAATCTAAAAATGATAGCTGGGGATTGAATAGTTAAATTTTTTTTTAATTTTAATTAGGTTTGATTTGTTAAATTGGGTATTGTATTCGATTGAGATACAACTTGTTTATAAATCCAATTAAAATTAAATTTAAATATTTAAATTAATTCAAATTTAATTTATTTTAATTTGGACGTAACTGTAATATTTTTAGTTTAAATTAAACTTATTCAAACTCAGACGGAGTTCGAATCCAACTGTATTTGAAATCGACCCGGCAATTTGCTTGTAGCTTGCTGCACAATTCTGTATGCAACTACAAACAAAAAGAGGAAATAGGTCTCCAGTAAAATTTATACACGTTGCAAATGCTGACGTAATGTCATATATATTGACGAAAAAGCTCAGAGCAATTCGTTTGGCTTTATGGACCTCCGTGTCCTCCTCCTTCTTTCCCTTTCAGGACCCTAGAGCCGCTCACTTTCACTCGCTCTTTCTCAAACTATTAAAAAACTTGGATACGATGGCCGGTAGCTCAGATGCGGCGGAGACTATTAGCCCATCATGTGTTCAATGTGGCAAGCCTGCTTATCTTCAGTATGTGTTTCTATCACCTCCTGGAAATATTAAATTTCAGTTGAAATTTTTTTAATTATTAACATTTTGAGAAGAAGAAAAATTGCTATTGACTTTTTTTAATTTGTAGGTGTCCAAAGTGTGTAGAGCTAAAGCTTCCTCGTGAAGGCGCAGCGTTCTGGTGAGTATTCTAATTCAAATTCGAAAATTAGAAATATCTGTAGAATTGATTTTTGAATTGTTTAGTTGAAATTTCAAGTTGTTTAATCGGATAAATTGTTCTGATATTAACAAAGTTATTATTGTCATTCTTGATAGTACACAAGATTGTTTTAAAGCTTCTTGGAGCTCTCACAAATCAGTTCATGTGAAGGCAAAGCTACTTGTTGGGACTGGTACTGCAGGTGGATCAGATGGAGTGAATGATGGCTGGTTATATTGCATGAAGAGAGGACAGGCTCGAGATCCGAAACTTCCCTATTTTAATTGGACGGGGTATTTTTAAAGGATTTTGTTTGCAATAATATGCTACTTATTTTTCTGTTTGTGTTTGTTCAGATCAGGCAATTACGTCTGACTGTCCTTGTATGTAACTCTTGTTCAACAAGATGTTGTGATTTGACAGCTTCATGGTACCTCTTTCATCTTTGCAAAGCTGTCTGATGAAAAGCGTTTCTACTTACTTATTCAAGTCTGTGATATAATATCTGTTGATATTTGATTAAAATAGTCTTATAATTTTAACAAAATTTTGAGAAATGATACCAAGTTTTCTCCATTTTTTGATTGACTTGCTTGTTTATTTAATTGAGAGGGTTGTTTTGCATATAATTTTTTATCTTAACGATATGTTCTTTGAATATTTCCATTTTTAATGAACTTTTGAAACTGTAATTATTTTCTTTTATCCTGCAGAGCACTGAGACCATATCCCATATCTAGCATGCGTTCTGTACCTGCTCACATCGATCTACCTGACTGGGCTGTGGATGTGAGTTCTTTGTACCATTTTCTTCAACTTGTTACATACTCATATCTTATCTTACCACAATTTCAGCGGAAATTTTTTTGAGATTTGGATTTGTTCATTGGTGAGTTTACTGTGCTGGACTCAGAGCATATGCACTTACTGAAGATGACTTTTTTTCTTTCCATCTCTTTGTGGTGTTTACTGTCACTGATCCAATTTCTCCTTCTAGGGAATACCAAAAATTGAGCCCAATAGTGATCTGCAGCATGTTGTCGAGGTCAGTTTGTACTGGTGCCATCATAGTATTTTTGGTACAGATAGATGTGCAATTGAAATTCAATTCCTGTTCCTTTTTTTCTTCTTCTGATTGATGTCTTTTTGTGAAGATTAAAAGCCAGGACCAAATTGAGAGAATGCGAGAAACATGTCGAGTAAGTTTGCTTCTTAATCTCTAATTTCATTAAAAAAAAATTGATCTATTTATGGGATTTATCCTTGCATTATTTCTATAATTTGGATGCATTTATTTCTGGACCTGCTGTATGGCTTACAGAATTATAAATTAGTGTTTATGTTTTGGCAGTTTGCTGTATAATATGATGGCAATCAATTGTTTTTGTGAAGTAGTACCAGAGTGTTATTTCTGTACATAGTAGCTCTGTAATTTCATGAAATATAGGCATACATAAGAAATCTCATTTGAGTTATTTGAATCTGATGCCTGTTTAAATGGAGGAAGAAAGAAAATTTTTTCTGTGCTTAAAACTTCTATGTGGAAAACAAGTGTACCTTGATAATTGTGGCATAAGATAGTTGGATCAATTCTTTATGGTAGTGATTCTTGCTATTTCAGAGTAGAATGGACTAGTTTTATTCCATGTTTAAAAATGTTGCATGTTGAGAAACTGACTTAGCTAAGAATAATTATGGAATCCTCCATCTGGTGATTGTCACTTTTAATTACTTCATCCAACCCTTGGTCTTTGTCTTCACTAATATGTTGTTTCTATATGCTGGAAAGAATGTGTTACTCATTGATAAACATGAGAATGGACTGATGACTACACAGTAAAGGAGGGAAAATATTTCTAACTTTTTCTGTAAATACTTTCAATTTATATGTGGATTATTCTTTTAGCACGGTCACTAAGAGCCAATCTGCAATATCTATGCTTAATTGAGGAGGTAATGTCTTCAGAGGCCTGTAGTGGTAAATGTTTTTAATATTTCTTGAGAAAATTAGGTATCCATGTACTCGTTAATTCCTGTTTATGTGCCAGGTGTTTCAATTTATTCTATGGCAAGCAAAATGTTTGCTGATTTTTGACCTTAAACCTATTATTTTTACTATCTTACTGTCAGATTGCAAGGGAGGTTTTGGATGCAGCAGCTCGAATGATTCGTCCTGGTGTGACAACTGATGAAATTGATAGTGTGGTTCATGAGGCAACTATCGCTGCTGGTTTGTACTTTCTATTACCATTTTATTATATCACATTTGATATTTTGCATGATTTGCAAGTGGTTAGTATTATGTATGGGCATACTTGTAAACTTCTTTGGTGCTTTGACACCTACTAAAGTCTAGGCCTTTGCAAGGAGAGGAGTGTGATGCAATATACTAGGACCTTATGGAGCAAATCTGTTTATCAGTGGGTTAATTTATGCTTGATGGCAGTAAGACTCCATCTTATGGAGCTGTATTACTACTAATTGAAATAGCTAATTCATTTTTGGGTTTTACTACTGCAGGGGGCTATCCATCTCCTCTCAATTATAATTTCTACCCAAAGTCTTGCTGCACGTAGGTACTTCTGTTGTGTAATGTTTGCCTAAGCTTGTTTAGCATTGTAGCATATTGATTAACTGAGATTATTTGTCTTTCTGTTGCAGGTCAGTTAATGAAGTAATCTGTCATGGAATTCCTGATGCCAGGTAACTTTGTTTTTGACCGTGTAACATCACTTTTTTTGTCTTTATCTTTTGTTCCGATTTCATGCTATTGAATCTCAATGGTCCTGAAACACACATGTTATGTCTCTTTCAGCCCAATTCTTAGACAATAATAAAAATGTTTTCTGTTTCCTAGACTTTTGTGTAAATATATTTTCTATGATGATAGATATTACATTTTTTGGATTTTTGACTACATCATACGGCATAACACTTCCGAGGATAGTGTTGTTTGGCAGTGCGGCAAGAAGTTGTTCATGGTTGTATGGATATTTCCCTTTTGCAGACGTTGGCATTATAGTTTTTTCCTGTTTTCTGTGCTATTGTTTAGCTTTGGTCCTTCAAATATGCATGTACTGTTGTTTGATCTCGAGAAAAACCTGAATGAACCCGAACTTGTTTTAATTCTCCAGAAAATTAGAGGATGGTGATATTGTGAATGTTGATGTGACTGTGTATTTTAAAGGTGTTCATGGTAAGAATTCAAATCTTTATATAAAATAAATTTAAGTGTTACCTAGAAGCATCATGATTAACTGCTTATTTTCACATTATGCAGGTGATCTGAATGAAACATACTTTGTGGGAAATGTTGATGCAGCGTCTCGTCAATTGGTCCAATGTACATACGAGTGCTTGGAGAAAGCAATATCTATAGGTATGTCTTGGGCTCATATTCAAAGTTTTTTCTGAGGCAAATTTGAAACCAACTGTAAGAAAGAGTAATTTTGTGGCTACTAGAATAATTTCTGATGGTTTTTCTCATTACACTGGTTAACTTCTAATAATCTGTTATGCCACACTTTTTTTTCTTTTCTGTATGAGAGATCTTCTTCGTGAACTTTAATTGTCTTAATCTGTCAATTCATCCAGTGAAACCTGGGGTGAGATTTCGTGAAATCGGTGAAGTCATTAATCGTCATGCTTCAATGTCAGGATTCTCTGTGGTAATGTATAAATTTGCGATCACTATTTTAAATCATTGCCATTATTTTAAACACTAGTAAAAAGAACTTTTTTCTTTTTTGGTTAAACCAGGTAAGATCATATTGTGGTCATGGTATTGGAGAGCTGTTCCATTGTGCACCAAATATTCCCCATTATTCAAGTAATTAACCTTGCTTTTCAATTTTATACTTCTTTGAAAATCCTTTTTCATGGATTGTGACATAAAGTATAACAATCAATTCATTCTGTAATTGTGTCAAAATGCTCATATTATTTTTCAAGTGAATTATGCTTTTGTTGGCTGAGCAGGAAATAAAGCAGTCGGTGTGATGAAAGCTGGACAGACCTTTACAATTGAACCAATGATTAATGCAGGTAGTTACATGACTTGTATATCTTGGTAAACTACCATTACATATTATAAACAATTTTATTGATAGGAGTTTGGCGTGATCGGATGTGGCCTGATGGTTGGACGGTTGTGACTGCTGATGGTAAACGCAGTGCTCAGTTTGAGCACACTCTTCTGGTAATTTCTCTACCTATTGTACTTTATTTGATGACTTTTGTGTATGCATATGGTTCTGCACTGTTTCTTTTAAGCCGTTCATGTTCGCCACTCGTGGTTGAGCAAAGTGTACCAGGAAACCCAATGAGAGTATGACCAGTGTTTTGGATGGCAATATCTTTGATAATTTAGTTTTCCTTATGAATCTCATGTTGCTGAATTGCTTAGTGGTTTTCAAAAGTAACTATTTATGGTGTGTATATATATATATATATATATATATACACAGACACAGACACAGACACAGACACAGACATACACACATTAACAAAAGTATTTTTCGCAGGTTACCGAAACTGGTGTTGAAGTTCTGACGGCAAGACTGCCTTCGTCCCCAAATATGTTTCCTTGGCTAAACTCATAGGCTAGACGATCAGGTCACACATTGTAAAGCGTAAACTACTTTGCCAAAATCTACAAGCCTTGCATATCTCCTCGAATGATGTAATTTGTGTGAAAATAATTGTTCAATTTTGAATTTAGGTTAGCAGTGTGAAGAAATGGGCTTTTCCATAAATTATTATAGTCAAGTATAAAGAATAATGAATTTTATATATATCTCTTTTTTTTATCAGCTCAGATAATGAATAATTAGGGTGATATTAGGCATTGCCTTGAAGTAGGGGTTGGATTCTATTTGACAAAGCTTTTTGAATATATAGAGTTGATTTCAAGAATTGGGTTTTTTTTTTTTTTCTCCCCATAAAAATAAGTCAATTCAAACAATTGAATATAAGGCGGTTTGGATCAAACTTAATAGGGGTGAGCAGGTTTTGGTATCTTGTAAAATTTTCAGGCATTGTAACAGGAATTGGAACAGGAACCGACCAATTTGGAACCAACCAATTCTTAAAAATAAAAATCGAAACTTGGAACATACAAAGTTGGTTCTTATTCGGAATTAATAGGTTTTGGGTAGATCACAGTTCTTAACCAGACCTTGTATTGTATCACATGCTAAAATAAGAGAGTTTATGGAGTTTGCTGCCCACACAAACAAGTTGCGTTTAATTAAGAGAGCAACCAGATGTTTTCATGCATGGAGCATGTAGACGAAGATCACTCTACTCCACTACTAAAAACACTTCCCATAACTTCAGTTTGTCTGCCCCCATAGTGTTTGAAATTGCATTTTGGACCGAAATGGATAATTGTTTTTTTCAATTCATTGGCGAATGTGACAGTATACTCGATTAACAAAAGTTTGTTTATAAAACTTGAATATTTAAGAGACACATATAGCCTTTTCATTCAATATTTTTTAATTGGCGAAATGACTTATTCGTTGATAAGTTTTACTGTGTTTCCAAAATCTCATCCACAGGGTTTTAAAACCCTAAATATTCATTCATGAGTTGTTAACCTTAATTATAATAAGAGATAAAATTATCATTTTATTACTAAACTCTGAAACCTAAGAATTTATATCATTTTCCTCCTTATAGTTTAGAAAATTATTAATTTTTTTCCATCTAAAAGTTTGAAAATTTCACTTTTTCCCCTAAAGATTTTTCTTCATTCTTCGACGACAAGAATTAATTGTCGTCATCAGCCTTCTTATTAGAGCAAGTTCGTCGAACAAAGATGAACCTCTTTGTTCAACGAAGAGACTCTTTGTCTTCGTCTGATCAACAGATTGACATCAGAAGAATTGTCTAATGCTGATCCATTGGCTAGCCAAGACGAATTATCTTGGTCTCACAAACCTGCTTTGGCGGGAAACCCAATGGCAAGAGAAGAAGATGCTGAAATGGTCAACCAATGGCGGTAACGGATTCCCATCACCGGAGAATGAAGAAAAAGCTTTAGGAAAAAAATAAAATTTTCAAACTTTTGAGTGAAGAAGAATTGTTAGTTTTCTAAAATATGAGAAGGAAATGATATAAACTCTTAAAGTTATTAGGTAAAATAACAATTTTACCTCTTATAACTAATGAGTTTTGCTTAAGGTTAACAATCCATGGATGGGTGTTTAGAGGTTTTGGAAATACATCAAAACTTGAGTGAGAATAAAGGTTTGGACCTTTTTAATTATATATATACACACTAGATGACAAGTTGTCAAGAGACACATATAAACTTGAATATTTTATCTCTAAATTCTGGTTTTGATTTCTATTTTAGTTTTTTAGAGGTTAAATCAGAATTGGAATTAGAATCAATCAGTTTTATAAAATTGAAATAAAAACTTATTTAAAATAAATTGGTTCAGGTAAGAACCAAAACCAAACTTTAGGTATTTGTTAGTTTTGGTTCTAGTTCAATTTTTTTTCTCACCCATATAATTGAATGTTAACTTATTTTCTAATAGAGTTGATTTTAAATTGGTTTATGCTTAGATTTTGTTTGATCCAATTAAGCCTATATTAGTTTAATTATTTTCATTAAATTAATTTACTTGATAAGTTCTTTGTGCAACTAAACTAAAATGATAAATGAAAGGAAAACAACAAAAAGGAAAAGACAAAAAAAGATTTGAATTCCCTTGCCGGGAATCGAACCCGGATTTCTCGGGCGAGAGCCAAATATCCGAACCGACTAGACTACAACGGAAGGACAACGGAAAAGGCAAACTTTATTTAATCTATATAAACTTAGAAATCCATTTTTGGTATTAATAAATTTGACTAAATTACGTAGGAAAAAAGACAAATAAGCTCAGATAAAAATCGATTTCAAATTATGCTTTGTCAAATCATCACTTGGTGCTTATGATGAAGTTTGAGTTAATAAATTTTCATCTATACTTTTTACGGTACAGGAAAGTTTAAATGAGAAATAACATAATATTATTATTGGAATCTTTATATTATCTAAATATTCAAATTCATCCCTTAGTTGAACCTGTTAGGATGATTTGTTTTATCTGATAATCATTTTAAAACAGCATAACCAGAAATCAATTTAAGAACAAAAGCGGTTTAATTAAATGAAATGTTTTCAGAATGACTAAAAAGTAATAATAGGTGTATCACAAATGACCTAGTAGAATATAACTTCAAAATGACAACTTTAATTTTTCCATCATTATCTTAAAAATGCATCATATTTTTAAGATATTATGAAATTTCTCATTTCTTCCCCTACCATTTTACCACATCATCACTTAAAAAACAAAAAAGGCTCAAATCCACTTCAATAAAATTAATGATACAAAACTATACATATTATATTATGTGTTAGGTCAACTATATTGTATCAATTTTTTATTCAAAGATACTTATCAACTGAATCGAACAATACTAATAAGTAAAAACCATGGTAGATACGCTTACACAATGATATGCAAAATTGCGGATACAAACTCTCAAAATTCATAGTCGAAACAAGCAACTACTAATCAGCTCCAACAGCTCAAGAAAATCTTCAAATCGATAGAACAGCCTAAAACAAGTTCATAAAAACACCATGCAAATAAGCTAAAGAAGAGGGTTCAAAAGATTTAAAAAAAAAAAATGCAACAAATTTATGCCACTCTGATAATTTTATAGATCAGAACCCAGTTGATTCAACCAACGATGAATAGGACGCGTTTTCATCAGTAGCTGTAGGCTTTGTCTTGCCATCCTTGTTTGATATTTTGTTGGTAGTGTTGACTGTTCCCACTTCCAGACCTGCCAAATCATACAATTCTAACCTTTGTGGCTTCATAGCTTCTAGGTCACCTTCCCAGCAAGTTTCAGCTATAACTTCTAGTGCCTTCTCTAGCTGATCCTCTGGTACAAGATCTCCATTTTGCATGAGGACAAGGTAAACTTGTTCGGCCGAAGCTTTACGAATCTGGGTAGAAAAGGAATAATATTGTCCATCAAGTATGATAGATATACAACAGGGCTGCCAGAGTGATACAGTTGAGATGCTTTCCAGGGAAAAAAATGATGCATGTCCTTTTAAGCAGCAAAAATTTGAGAAAAGAGTGATGCAATTGAATTTTAGCAGAAAAAAAATGAAGTTTAAGATTAACCAATGGCAAAAGTGGTGTCTAGCAACACAGACCTTAGGGTAACGATGGCCAAGAAAACTGAGAAGTTGAGAGAAGGCCTGAGAGTTGATGGGGTCTGAAACTGAAGCAATATATCCAAGTACTGCAATGCCTGCATATAATTTAGAGAAGTCCTTGGACCCTTTAAGTTCAACCGCCAGGGATTCCAAAACATGAGCACAGAAGATTGGTGTATGAACCTAAAAAATAGAAAGAAATCCAATGTTTCAAAAGAGTTCAGAAGAGAAGTATTTAGTATAAATTCAGGAAACAGAATAAATACAGTGTGAGGCTGAAATCATGTTTTTATTCTCTCTTAAAATGTCCAGTCCAGATATTCAAGTATGCTCTAAAGCTGAGAAGTTCTACAAATGAAATAATTTCTGGCACTTAAAGTAAATTATACAAGAACTAGATGAACCAACGTCAAGTGAACAGCATCAGTAAATTGGAAAAGGTGAGAAGAGAGAGAATTCAAAACTAACCTCCATATTCAAGAATATCTTCTTGCTGAAAAGAGACTCAATCGTCTACAAGACAACAAAAATCATCAAAGTTAAACAGTAACAATAAAAAGAAAATGGATAATAACAAATTATGTGGCAATGAAAAAACAGGAAAGCAATGCTTAGATATGCATGATGATGTGCTGAAAATCTAAACAAGTTATTGTAGTTTATAATACGCAGCAGAAGCAGAGTAGAAGGTTGATGAAACCACAGTACAAAAAAGTAATTTAATTATTCAACTCAAAAGTCAGGGGGGATACAGAGAAACGAATGACAACAATATTTAACTTTCTTAAGAGCAAAATCATATGGCAAAGCATACTTAAGCAAATTCAAATTCAAATTTCTAAGCAAAAGCTCATGAACCTTTAAAGTTGGTACAATCACTCGGTCACATCTCTTGTACTGTTGCAGAACCCAAAGGATGTCAGTAGATAGCATGTACTCTCTGGAGCTTCTTCCGTTGGGCTCTTCAGATTCAACTACTTGGAGGTACTCCAACAATGCTGAAATCGATACCTTTCTCAAAGAATCTTGCAACCCACCAATTGAAATAACTAATCCAGACACTACAATCCTACTATAGCAACTGAACTGAAGTAACTGTACAAAACGTGGATATGAAAAGGCAGGTTCCTACAGCAAGAAATCATTTACTCAATGTCAGAAGACTTCACTTAGTAATTATGCAAAGAATAAATGATCAATAAGTACTTACCCCCCACTTCAAATCTGCTTCATTAGGCACAACTTCTACTAGCTTTTCCCTGTAAGGTATGAATGGGACAAAAATTCTATTGTTGTACAAAATCCTTTGAAGAATCTTTGCAGCCGCTTCTCTGAGTTTATCCATCTTCTCTACAGCTTGCTTCACAATCCCTCCAATTAAACTGGTAGCCAGATTTGCGTCAAAAAATGAGTTCTTCCCACTAAACTGGGCCATGGCATTATTAGTAACTTCTGACAGAGATTCAACTACTTGTGATTTTCTTGTTAAACTCATGGAATCTCTCTCACAGAGGATATAAGTACATTTCTCAAGGCCATCCATAGCAGCCTCACGAACCCAAGATCCCACATCACCTCTATTATCCACAGAGTAGTCATCAAGAGCTCTAAACAAACTAGTCATCACTTCATCTTTTATTAGATGAAATAGAGATATGTCATTCTCTCCAAAATGGATACAGGAATCTTCTGTTGCCTGAGTTAGTGTCTCACATACTGATACAAGTCCCTTCACAGCATTTACACGTGCTTCAGCATCTCTGTCCTGAGGATTCTCCTGAACCCATAAAATATCCATTAGTTACATCAACCATTCTTTTTCAATTACTTGAGAGTGGAATATATCAATCATACCAAAAAAGTTAAATTCACCTCAATTGAACAACAGCTGCAGAGCTTTAAAAGCACATCCCTCCACCTATTAGCCAAAAAATCATATGGCAAAACACCTATTGCCAATGCAGATCCTCTTCTTACAGCCACGTTTGAATCAGTCAGCTGCTCCAGGTGCTTAGATATCATGACACCTGAAACTCCATTATCAGTAGCCACAAAATATGCTTGCACAAAATGCTTCAGTGCTTTAACCGCTGCAATCTGTACATGATAAATTTTTTTCCCAAATTCAGAATATTAAAAGAAATAAATACCACTGGCAAGCTAAAAAAATCTGATATACCTGTATCTGCGAATTAGGATGTCTCAAATTCTCATTAAGAGTATCCAACAACCTTTGCTTTGTTTTCTCTGGTAATGACACATGTGATAAAGAGATACACTCAATGAACCGGGAGACAGCTGAACGCATTATCTCTCCACCCTTCCCACGATAGAGACGAGCTTTCTCAATATCAGGAACTATACCAGCCACAAGTTTCTGTTTGTCTGTTAAAAAAAATAAATTGAAAATCCCTGACTTGATTAATGCAATTAAGAATCCAAATAAGTCAGCTGGCAAAACAAAAACATGTACTATAGTTTTCTATTTTACTAGTAAATAAGCTTTCCTTGATGCACTTCAACGCTCATGAATGAGGTTTAAATCAACTCCTAACAGTTAAAACTCATGAAGGTTCAATTGTTGACTCCCATAATCACCTATCACTGTTATCAGATGTCTCTGTCTTTGCACCCACTAAATCTTGTTTATATGTTCGAATAGACTTCTCAAGCAATTCAATATCTTTTTCCAAACATCAGCAAAACTTAATGATGCACTTCATGAGTATCAAATTTCTGGCAGTTTGATCCATCAAGAATTAAACATTAAAAAGGGACCAAAGAAGAAGACAAGCAAGCATGAAACAACTACACACTGGAAGCAAGCAGTTCCATTCAGCTAACATAAGGTTCAGGAGGAAAGAATGAGTACCAACCGGTGGAAAGGGCATAATCACATAGATGTAAAGCCAGAACAACTTCCCCAGCTGCTAAGGTTGCACCATGGCGTGTGCATAAATCAGTAGATAGTGTACAGGGAACTAATTTCTCTACAACAAAATTTGCAAAATATTCAGGTTCATATTTGACAAGAGCAGAAAGTGCCTCAGCTGCAAGTTCTCTCAAGGCTTTATCCTAAAGAAGACATTAAAAATTTCTTCAGCTACCAGTATAATAGACCAAGAAGAAAAATTGATGACAAAAAAGATGATGATGATTTAGTCAAATATTATAAGAAAAGGCATTAGATTCATAGTTTTAAGAATACAACAGAAGTTTGGTGTAAATCCAGCCATGAAGTTATACTGTTAATAAATCATAGTTCATGTAAAGTTCAAGAGTTTGAGAGTACACATGAAATTTTATATACTGTAATCAGTATTCAGAAAGCAGGCAATTTGTCCAGCAGACAAAAAGCATACACTAATTACACACCCATCCAGGAATTTATGTCTATTTTCAAACAGATGCAAGAACACTGAAAGAAATATCAAGTTAACAGCATACCCAGTGACAAATTTTGTTGTAGAGAAGCTCATCTACAAATGGATAAAGATAACCCTCATACTGGGCAATACACACTGCGACATGAAGGAAAGAGTTTACTCGTGAAGATAGTGAAAAATAATCTGCAGTATTCACTATGTCAATGCCATGTGGATAATTTCCTTGCCTTCCAACATTCTCCTGAAAAGCAGCTGCAGCTGCTCTTCTACAGTTAACCTAAACATATCATACTTGAAATTGTTAGCCTAGTGAACACAAATAAAAGAACCTTGGCCAGCTAAAAATAAACAAGAAAGCCAATTGGAGAATCACCTCACGGTCATAGCAGGCAACAGTTAATAAATCTGGAGCAAGCTGTTCCAGTATGTTTCTCATGTCCGTGTGATAATATGCACGTCCAAACGCCCAACAAACATAAGCAGCAGCATCACGTACATGAGATCCAACACTATGTGAACCCCTTCGAATATCGTAATGTAGAGCCTGTTATGAAGATCAATGTTAAGGTAGTCTCATACGTATGAGCATCTAATTGACCCCTAATTCAACTACTTAAGTTTTTTTTTAAAATGGTGATTAATGCAGTTATACAAAGGTCACAAGGGATTAAGGTTCAGCAACTATGTCAACTTTCATCATTTGATGACAACCATAACGAATATATTCAGGGAGAGCCTTAATCACCTATTAGAGTGAGCATCCTGCATATTGACTTCCTAACTTAATTACTTGTCTGATTATTCAAGTTAGATGAGTTATCAAATTTAAACAGCCAAACAAACTAGCAAGAATCAGACAGACAAAAGGCCTATTTATCAGTGACATTAGTTTCTTTATTGCAAGATGTGATTTAGAATGCAAAATTTTGTGATTCAACTCTGCCTCTATCAGAAAAATAAGAGTAAAGAACTTAAGAATATGTATGTCACTAATCAGAAAGAAAAAATAACAAAAGCCACAAAAATAAATCCTACAACCTTCACAACAACGGGAAGAACTTTAGGAAGACTGCTGGGTAAGAGCAATCCTCTACGAGCTAGTTCAGCCAATGCTAAGCAACCCCCATGCCATGAACCATCTCCCTGCAAAACAATGGTATTCTAGTAAATGAGCCTACCACAAAAATCATGTAAAAAATAACAGATAAAAGGACTTAAATATATGCATAATGGATTAAGGCATTCCAAGATATATGTGTTATATTCTCAGCAAATGCAATTACAGTCAATTCAAAAAGAGCAACAGCAAAAGTAACTCTGAAAACGATGCAGAGAGAGTAACGGCAAAAGTAAACCTCGCCTGAGGAGAACAACTCCAGCACAGATGACAAGATCTCTTCTGAAAGGGCAGATGTCAAACATGAAGTTATGCGGCCTATTCCTTTTGCGGCAGACCAGCGCACAACAGTGTCCTGAATTACAAACAATAGCAACATCAAAACACTGGTAACAGGTAAAAATTACAATAAAGTATATTGGATGTAAAATGAAGCTGAAAGAATTTGTAATCCCTTGGCAATGCATACTTTCATGTTGAACTTTTATTCACATTCAATGATGATTAAAATTCTGTCCTAAGCTGCAAGATTGTGATGAATAACTAATGGGCAAAACTAAATAACCCTTTCCATTACTTCTATTTACTCCAACGCATTATTTCTCTATTAAAATATTCAGAGTAATAAAGACTGTTTTCAGGCTCTTCACATTTTGCATCATCCATTTGGTACATTGAAAGAATAATTTCACACTTAAGACATACCGTGTCTCTCAATCCAGAGAGTAAAATTTCAATTATCTCCTCCAGAATTTCAGGAATATCCATGTCTTCATCTTCAGGGTAATTTGGATGTTGTTCAAATTTGATGTGCTTGACCAAACTATGATTACAATCATCTATTTCACTGGATGCATGTGAAGATATATTCGTTCTAAGTGTGCTTGTTTTGCTCTGCATGTACGAGGCATAACAAGTAAGCAAGAGAATGTATTTGAAGAATGTTATTTTCAATTGCCTATCTCAAAATATTAATAAAGTACCACTTTCCAAAGAGAAAATATAGCATGTGCAAATTCCCAATCACAAGGTGACTTGGAAAATATAAAACAAGGAGAGCCCAAGATGACATTCCGTAACAGTAAGTATATACTTTAGAGTAATGGTTACAATTTTATTTAAAAATAAAAACTTTGTCAGGAAGTGTTCAGTGCCACCGCCAACAGGCGATGCAGAAATAACATAGTAAAATGATTCTTTTATAAAGCTAGTAGGCCCTCTGTTTTTTCAATGAGCAGTTTAGGGTTTAGTGAATATAAAGACACAACCAAACATGCATATAAGGCACAACCCATCAAGCATAAAACAATAAACATGGTGAAACATCAGTCCTATCATAATGTCATTATGTGTGAAACCTCATCAAAATTGTGAAGCAGTTAGAATCAGATGGTGTATAATATTTAAGCACCAACCACATATCGCCAAGATGGTGTACGACGAGGGAGACAAGTAAGCCCAATCCTCTGAGTTAACTTCACAAGATACTTCCGTAGCAAAGGACTCCTAGCTGCAAAACCTGACCTGAACAAGACCGATGCATCATTCCAGACAACTGGAATCACATCCAGCAATACTTTTCGGCCACCAGCCTGACTATAATAAATAGTAAATAAGGGATTCAAATGATGGAAGTTAGACAGCAATGAAAGAGCCACTCATTAAGTAAAAACAATAAAGAAAAACCTCATGGAATAGTTACAAAAAGAATCCTAAATGCCCGCAAATTGAAAATTATACATCTTTTAGTAAGAAAAGGGATAATGAAAGTTTGAAATACCATTGTATTAAAAGATACAAGCCATATCATTGTCCATTATCAACAAAAGATAACAAAAAACACCCACTCCTTTCCAAGAAGAAACGTGTTAAAAGAATGTCCATTTCCAAGAGCCAAAAGCTCAAATGAATTGTGCAATCATTAATCGTATATTGGACAATAGTACTAACTTAAACAAAGATATATTGAAAGAATTGAAGACTATTCTCTCCTATTAATAATATCAAATAAAAAATAATTAACAATATTTTTTTAGCTTTGGCATGGAATCAAAGTACTTAAAACAAACCTTGAAAACGGCAGCTAGCGCCTCCAGAACACCAAGCAACCGAAAGTGACTCATAACATCATCGGTGTCAGAAGATAAGACATAATGTGTCCATTCAAGAAAGCTAGAAAAGAAAAAATACCACAGCAGGTAAGGTTAACAAGCACATCAAGTAACTTCAATTTTTAGCACAGAAACTGGAGGAAGTACTTATACCATAAAGCGTTTATTATACAGTTCAACTTGGATAAAAGAAGATATTACAACCTTTTTCTTCTCTTGTCAAAGATAATAGCATATTGCAAATTAATTGGACATCAAATTTGTTTTCAACTGAAAAATCAGAAGTTAAATTTATCCATTCAGTTAACATGAAGTTAGACCAAGATAGCTCAAAACTTAAAGTTAAACACCCAGAATGCTGAGAAAATACCTGGTGAAGGCTGTTGGCATATCTGGCCGTGTTAGAAGCTTAGAGAGTAGTAATCCAGCTATAGTGCGCATAGGCCCAGCGTTTGAAAGGTAATCCTTAGAGAATCCTAAGATTTTCAATACCAGAGGAGCTGGCTGATTTTTACCAAGATCATCATTGTTCACAATACTAGTATCGACAGTCGATATATCAAATGGAACCAATACAAGAATAGAAAGCCATAAAAGTATGACACATTTTGACTCCATCTCTCCAGTACTTTCTTGTCTTAGAGATGTCACTGAAGTTGTGTCATGACACTTCTCCAAGAGAGAAACGGCAAGTTCTAAATCAGAAACCTGATGTGGAAAGAACTTGATGACAGCCTTATATCCACAAACTGTGACCAGAGAATATATAATAATGCAAATTGGCTTAATAACTTCAAGGATTTCTTCCGAAGATACACCTAATTCAATTGTTTTATTACGGACAATGAACATCAAAGGAGAAACAATGTTCTCCAAATAAGGCTCTAGCAATTGACCCTGTTCTTGGTACTTGTCTATCTGCAAAACAAAAACAATGTCAAACAAATTTCAGTACTAAACCCTAACACTCACAAGTACAAGAATCACACAATCGTAAATGAAATATCAAACATAAAGCCAACCACAACCAAACTTCAAATGTAATATAATAATCAGACTTAATAAGAAAATTCAGCAATGCAGATATCAATAGTCCAGATATATAGAATTGCAGACCAGTACATTCTACATTTTAGTGGGTGAGTAAGAGAAAGTACAATGGATCGGATCTTGTAGACGGAAGAGGGGTCAGAAACACGACCATTTGAAACGATGTCATCGAGGAGAGACTTGACCAGTTTCCATTCAAGTAAAAAATACTTCTGTAGAACTCTCTCCTTAGAATCGAGTGCGTCGTCCTCTTCATAAGGAATCGCCTCTTCCATTTTTCTTCTATCGATTATTTACCCTACAGAGTGCGAGAGTGTCTATGCGAGAAGGAATGTTTGATTGTGCTGGTTTCAAATCAAATAAAAGAAAGCAAAAACAGAAGAGGAAACAAATCAAAGGTTAAACAAAAAGAGAGAGAGAGAGAGAGAGAAAAATTTGAAGACAAAAAATCCAACACCCAAATTGCGTGGAAGCATTGGCTCGCTTAGGGCAAAATTAGAAGCTCAATGAAGACATTACCGATAATACAGGTTATAAGCGATCTGATATACTCCCGACCATTTGTACATTTCATATTTTCAACTTTTGATGACCACCTATCTTACAATGAAGTGAAGTCGGTCACTTTATGACATTCATTTCAAAGGAGATGAGGGTAGACCATTATTTAGGAAACTTCATAGATTTTTTTTTTGGTTTTAGGGTTATAAGATATTAGAGTTATGATCTCCTATTTACATAGTAATTTAGCACAATACAATCATATATAAGTCTCTCTTTAAATTTAGGCTTAGATAACATAATTACAAATTACAAATTACAAATAAGTATTTGTTGGAGTTTGAAGTCTTAAGGATGCATAATTAACATTTTCATAGGATTGGCAAAGAATTGCTTGACCAAATATGATCTCAGAATTAAGGTTTAAGAGATTTTTGATAAATCTTCTGAAAATTGAGTTTTATTTATATAGTTAGCGTAGCAAGTTGGCTTGTCAAATTCAGCCAAATTCAAAATACAAAATAAAATAAAAAAATCACATCTTGTTATTCAAAAGCTCCAATAAAGAATATATGAATTCCAATTTTGCAGCAAGATATGAACTAGTGTTATGTAAGAAGGATTCTTTCTTTCTCTGGCTCAGTAACAAAATCGGCCCTGCTTGATTAAATCTAGCTCCACATCATCAGCTTGATTGATAATTTCTGATAACTACAGACCCCAAGCTTTATTTTCACCATGATCAATGAATGGTCTAATAGTTACTTCTATAATAAGTAGAATGCACAATTAGACCGTGAAAATCCATGCTGATTAACAAGACGCAAATAATTGTTAAACTAACATAAATACATTTTGTCACATATCCAAGCTGTAAACAGAATTCATCTATTATAAGAAAGCAGACATTGGATCATGCAGCTATTAATATTACCAACCCAAATGCGAAAAAAAATGCTGAGCTTAAGTAAAGTCATTTCAACTGAAACAGCCAACAATACTATTACATATATTACAAGAGGGCGACAAAAAAAAAAAAATATATATATATATATATATATATATATATATATAAAACGAGGATAAGCAACACATAATTAAACAAAGAGACATTTGGAACAAGGACTGCATACAGCTAGTCATCATTCAGCGACTTTCATGCCTGATAGATAAACCCGGCTCTGAATTACACTGCCTCTGATCCAGAAACCAGGCATTACCATCAACCCAACCTTAGGCTTCTCAGCATTTTCATCAATTATCAAATTCTTCACTACGCTTTCCATGTAAACCTCTGAGAACTCAGTACCCCGGTTAACCTGAAAAACCTTAACATTAGGCTCAAAAGAATAAGCCAGCCTGTGCAGAAGCCAGATCAACTTGGCCAGTTTCAGAAAGGCCAGGTAAAATGGAGTCCTTGGATGTCCACCACCCATTACATAATTCCGCTGATCTAAATTTCCAAAGAATGATGCTTCCATCTTTGGGTGAACAACCACAAGGTACTTACTCCAGCAAAATTTCCCGAATATGGAATCAGGGTTTTGACCCAGCATATCCAGTGGATCCACCTCCCTTAAAGCAAGAAATTGATGGAAAAAACTCTCTTTGTTAACCATAAGTTTTCCTGATTTAATGCCAAAGCTTTCCTGCTGAAAGCCACTGAACATTTTTTGGCATATATGAGACTCAAATGCATATTTCTTGTGAGCCCTCTTTGCATAAACAACATTGGGTTCGATAGAATTAGCTGCAGCATCAAGGTCCCATCCAGCTACTTTCATCAAGTTGACCAATGGTTTAGAAAAATCATGAATAGCTTTGAAAGCAGCTTCAACAGTTGCTGTGAATAGATCAGTAGTCAGATCCACAGGAAAATATCCATTTTCATCTGCAGAACCTTCCGATTCTTTGCTTGACAAGCCCCTAAGGTTAAGGTTCTTTTCCAGTTTCACTCGCTTCTGATTTGCCTCCTCAATCAGCTGCTGCAACTGAATAATCTCAGAATCTTTATTCTGAATTTCAGATTGGAACTTCTTCACCATAACCTCATATGTTTTCAGCAGGCTTTGCTGTTCTTGGATCTCTGCAGCTAGGCGGGAGTCCTGAGGAGAAGCACATATTGGTTTGGGGTTGTTTTCCCTGTAAAAATGCTTGAGTTCAGATAGATTCTTTAACTCTGAGATTACAAGTTTATCAGCAGCTTGAATTTTATCAGGGTCATAGGGAGTATGAGCAGATTGGAGCTGGATATAAGCTGACTTTAGGGAGGAGATGTATGCAAATATCTTGGACACTAAGGCTTCAACAGCTTCAGGATTCTGATTCATGGCATCTTCCATAGGTTGAGGATGGACTTTTTGGCTGTTGTTCTCACGATGTGGGTTATCTTTCACCCCAGTAGGTAGCATAGCTACTACCAACAAAGCGGTAGTTTAATTGGATTCCACCAGAATAAACAACAATGCAGAGAAACCTGCAAATCTCCCTCGATTATAAAGTTTATAGACACATAAACAAGAATGTTTGATACAATATAAAATACGAGAATAGTAGGAAAACTAACTTTGTTCACAGATTTTATAAAAAAGAGAGCCATATCTTCAGTCCTGGTTTTCAAAAGATCACATGGTTTCTATGTAACATGCTAAAGTCCTAAGCAAATGATTCTTAGGGAAAACATGGAAAAAAAGGGTTGCTTGATTGCTCACACTGAGTATAGACAGACAGTAAAGATATTATCTTAATTTAGTAACTAGTAAGGCCAGGATCAGAAATGGGACTAGTAATATTCATCAAAAGAACAGCTACGCCCATGAAACATAGATACATTGGCACAAACGATTCCCTTCTCTATGCTCTAACATGCAATGGTGAAATTTTGATCAGATACAGCATACCCAATCCTCAATAATAAGAGGGGAAAAAAAGCAAGGGAAAACTGAAATTCGGTAAAACCAACGCTCTCACTGAGTAATTTTCAAATTTGATCTAAGCAAACCTTAATTAAACATTTGGAAGTCACTCATAAGCAAATTTAACCTAAAAATTGAGAGAAGAGGTAACCTACCTCTTAAGATCAAAATCCCGTCTCCTTGGAAAGAATTCAACAATCATAATACCCGCTTACCTGAAAATTAACGATGAATAAACCAATCATTCGTCATTGATCTCTGAAACCGGGACAATGCTCATAGCCTCTTAATCATTTTGGGTTATTAGGCATAAATGAGTAGAAACAAGTTCAACGAAATAAAAAAATTTGTAATTTCCATCATAGAAATATCAATGTAAAGCCAATTTATTACTCACGAATAGAAGACACGATTAACTACGGGAAGATTGCGCATGTTTGGACGGTTTAGATAATTTGGGGACATAAAAATGAGAAAGACCAGTATGTTTACACCCAATGCTGCTGCCATTAAGCTAAGTTACTTCTACAAGCTGTCATTTTCATCGGTTTTCTTGGCAACCAAACGAGAGCTAATGATTAAAAATGTACCTGATCGAATAGATTTGCCAAAGATTAGCCGCACGAGTTGGGAGTTTTAGAACATAAGCTTTTGAAGAAAGACGGATGTGTTGAACAACTTTGGTAAAGTTTCGAACCTTGCCTGACAAAACGTTAACACTAGCTAGGCCAAGATGAATATCTTTTTCCGCAAAATCGAGGCTAAGCCAATCATTACTAGTGCTTCTAGTTGACAATCGAATTAAAACCGATGGCAACAACTGTGAGTCATTGATGGATTCATTAATTTTGACTAAATTAATGTCTTTTTCATTTACTTAATAAAACTAATATATGATATAAAATCAATACGAATACTGTGAACATAAACGTCGTTGCCGGGGAACATAATACATTCAGGGGCGTTTGATTGATGGTTTTTAATATTATCTTAGTAATCTATCTTTTATTCTCTTATTTAATTTATCAGTAATAAAATATTACAGTAATCTTCTATTATCAATACTGACGCAATAGATAATATAGGTAGTAATCTAATTACCACCTTCATCTTAGATATTTAAAAATTACTAAGATAATCTTGAGTTTATTATAATTATATTATTATTTATTAATTTTTTGAGATAAAAATAAATTTATTTTTAATTAATATAGTAAATAATATAAAAATGTTTAAAAATAATTATATTTAAGGACATTTAAATAAAAAAATTTACTAGTAATCTTTTATTACCTTTAATCAAACATAATAATTATTTATATCTACTAAATTTTATCAAACATAGTAATCATTTATACTTAGTAATCTTCTAAGTAATTTATCTTTAAGATAATATTTTTATTTTGATAATAAAATATTACCCAAATCAAACATCCTCTTAAAAGTAAAAATGTCGTCAAATCCGGGTCGCCTGTGTGACAGGCAGGAACACTTACCACTATACTACAACGACACAACGACGTCTCTATCATTGTAAATGTAGATGTTTATAGATAGAAATTTTATTGGTGTTCTCACCACACTCAGTATTCCTTTGCAGTCACATGGCTGGCATTTGTTTTCATTTATACTTGTTGATATCAGTTGCAAAACCACCTTTGAACATTCTCCAATCCTCTGGAATGGCGGTGCAAGGCTGAATATCTTGACATATACTCTATCTCAATCTCTCCTACCAGTACATTTTCGCTTACAAAGTGATACTTCACCCCTATGCTTAGCCCCAGGGGTGAACATGCAGTATAAGGCCACCCTCAAAATTGAAAAAAAAAAAAAATCAAAAAACAAAAGAGAGGATACAAAACCCATCTTCAAGGTTTTCTCCTCTCCAAATTTAAAATCTTGCTTCTTAATATCTATTTTCAACATGGAAACCCTTAGACTCCTGTTGTTTTATTGTTTTATTTCAAAAATAATAAAATTATTCATACTTATTTTGAATATATAAATAAATATATATATAATAATTAAAAATAGAATAATACTCAATCACGTAATGACATATATAAGTATGTAATTATTTATGTATTAAAAGTGGGCACACATAATATTGCTTTTTCAAAAATATTGTTTTCATTATAAAATTTGTGCAACAAAATCTTAAATTGGTGACTGATTTATGCTTTTTTTTTTAAACATTATTATGCTTATCCACTATTAGTACACATTTATATGTATCATCATGTAATTAAATATTATTTTATTTTTAACTTAAAATCGTTCATTCACGTGATGATATATATAAATGTTTACTTAATATATATATATATATATATATATATATATATATATACATAATTTCATTAATATTTTTAATTGAATATTATGCATGTTCGTATATATTAATTCTCATATTTATATAAGTTGTTTACCATTGTGTTTTATAGTTTATTATTCTTTTTGTTCCTTCAAATTTCCTAAATTTGATTTTTAATCAGAATAATTGAGTTTTAATTTTACAGTTAAATTTATAATTATATCACTTAACTAGAGATGGCAATTTGGACCCGATTTTAGGGGCCCCGACCCTCCCCGACCCTAACGGGGAGGGGATTCTCCGATAAAAACGGGGAAAGGGGCGGGGATGGGGATGAAAAAAATCCCCGTAGTCGGGGACGGGGATACATATTTCCCCGCCCCGCCCCTCCCCTCCCCTCCCCTCCCCTCCCCGCCCCGGCCCGGCCCGGCCCGGCCCATCCCCTCCCCACCCCACCCCTTAAATATAATATATTAATATAATAATTTCTAAACTATTAAGTTCTAGAAAATTTTACATTATGATTTATTAAAACTATAACTTTAATTTTACTAATTTTTGAATTATCAATTATCAGCTTTTTCTAATTTCTGAACTATTAATCTAATATATTAAAAAGACCCTAGAATCTCATTATCATAAAATGCAAATGCACCAAATTAATTTTATTTCAACTTCAAAACTTAGTTAGTCAATCCACCAGGTTTTACACAAAAAAAAATAAATTATAAATTTGATAAAATCAATTGAAGTTAATGAAAAGTGTTAAATTTAATGTTATTATAAAATTACTCTAAATCACATACATGAAAAGCTACTAATGAAGAGATTAATTATTGCATATTGTTAGATTTTATGAAAACTTTGTATTTGAACTAAAATAATAATGAATATTTTGTAGCTCTTGTAACAAGTGATATTTTGGGAGAATATGATTTATTTTATTTATTGAAATACATAAAAAAATTAAAATTTATATTTACGGGTATTCGGAGGGGATTTTTCCCTGCGGGGATGGGGAGGGGATTTTTCCCCGCGGGGACGGGGCGGGGATGGGGAGGGGATTTTTCCCCACGGGGACGGGGCGGGGATGGGGAGAGGATTTTTCCCCGCGGGGACGGGGAGGGGATGGAGAGGGGATTTTCCTTCGCGGGGAGGGGACGGGGATTATTTTTTATCCCCGTAACGGGGACGGGGCGGGGACGGGGATTGATATCCCCTACGGGGATGGGGACGGGGATTGATATCCCCTCCCCGCCCCTCCCCATTGCCATCCCTACACTTAACATTTGTCTGATTCTCTAATAATACAACTTTAAATATTTTTTATAATTTGTGATTTTTGTAAACACTTTTAAACATATTAAATTTAAGTGATTTTTTTTTTTTTTGCTTTTTTCATGTGAAGAGGTTTTTTTATATAAAAAAATATTTTATATTATTGTTTTTTTCCCCAATTTCTTGATATTGTATTATTTTTTTAATATTTGATGGTTTTTAAACAAATTTTTCTAATTAATTGACGAACAATAACAAAACCAAACTAGAAAAGCCCCTTACAGTGGAAGTTCTGGATCCACACCGTGCATAGTAAGTTATATGACGTACATGTCCATTAAATGTAAACTTCGACAAGGTGAAGATTGTAGTGCTACTTCAATGGATCATTCCAATGATCAGGAGGGCGGTGGCTGTACAGCGCGGTTGCGGCGGAGGCCGCTCAGAAACCGAAGGCCGAACCCAGCACCAACCTTTTGGTCTCAGGTACTTTTCTTACTTGGCCGGCTCTCTCTTTATTTTCCAATAACGTCCTTTATTCCTTTCCACATTTACTTCTATTTGCCATTCTCAATTTATTGATCCTTTTCTATATGATTGTTTCTCAAAGTTCTGTTTTTTTTTCTATGTGTGGAAAAAGTTTCGATTTTTGATTTTTTCCTCTTATAAGGTTAAAACTTTAGGCTTTGGATTGTTGATGTATCTGTGAGGTTAGCTCGTGATGGAACAGAAACCTAACTTTGGTGATAAACTTTAAAGAGGAATAAGAGCATTTTGACTTATTAAGAAACAAACGTCTATTCTTCAACTCGTTGAATTTTCAATCCATTCAAGGAGTAAGAGAGAATAACAACTATTGTAAGCAATACATTATTTACATATTCAAACTGCTTGTAAATAATGCATTCATATACACTTATGTAGATCATAAAACAAATTCAGAAGAAACTCACTTCAACCAAAAGAAATAAGTCTAAAGCACGCACGGATATCTGCTGGACCGGCAAACGAAAGAAGCTCAACCGAGCATAAGTCACACTGCAATGCTTCGATAATGATTAAAAAATACAATAGTCAATGTGTTGGCGATGCAAAATGCTTTAAACATTTAATTGGTTACACAAGAGAACAAAAGGCCCATATCATGTCCCCATTTTTTCCTAGCACAGAAAAGAATCAAAAAAACATATTGAATTCTCGTCAGTTAAGTTTCAAAAATCTAAATGTTCATTTATCAATATTTAAAGTTGAACCTACTTATTTTTTATTTGAACTAAACTATGAGTTAGAAGATGTTCCATCTTGGTCTAATTTGCATTTATCCAAAAGGGGAGGCAAGCATATAACATTTTTCTACTAAGTTGAAGGAGCCAAAACGTTTGTCAATTAAGATCAAACCAACCAAATTTGGGCACTCAATGCTTTTTATGTTGTGATCCCCCGTGAAAGTACACATTTGCGTTTACCTACCTGTGATCTATGATAAATTCTTACAGGTAAATTGTATATCCAAAAAGTTTCTTATTCGAAATCAATTCAAATAATTATGATAAAAAGACTAGCTAAAATATCAATAACTGAACACTCTTATTTATCAATATTCTAAAATAAAAAAATAGACACCTTAATACTATAAGAAGAACTCTATAAAATAGTATACCTCACAACTAATTATAAGAACATTTTTGCATTATTTTCTTCCGTACTTGTAAAGAAAAAATTGTTTTTTTTCTCATTGAGATTATTGTAATTATTTTATTTTAATTTAATTATAAAATAAATAAATGTTAATAATTCTATTTAAAATAAAAACGCTCATGTCCTTTTTTTTTAATTCACCTAATCTTTTTTTTTTTTGAGATTCTATCATTTTTTTTATAGACATTAATAATATATTAATATAGATGTAGGTTACATCGTGATGGATTTCAAGATTTAAAAAAGGAATGAATTATATAGATTAACGAATGGTAAGAAATCTCGTCAGTATTAATGGTAAAATTAATTGTTTGAATGATTTAATTGATTTAAATATTATTCAAAATTACTGACGATACGACGAATTATCTCATCAGCTGTGCATAGTAAAGCGTGATGCTCTCGGCATGCAATGAAACCCGTGCCTTGTACTCCGCAACACAAAGGCCAAAGAACATAGTCCCACCCAAGGTTTGATGTAATTAAATGCACACCCGTCAACTTTTAAAAACCAAAGTCTCACCCATGACTCAATTTCTATTAAAATTTTAGAGATAAAATAGTTATTTTAATAATATTATTAAAATATATAATTCATTATTTTCTTTCATAGATTTTAAAAACTAATAATTTCACTTATAATTAAAAATTTTCAAATTTGAAAAATCATAATTATCCCTCAAACTTAGAGTTTTATTTTCATCTTTTTGGCCATTGATCTTCACCTCTCCACCTAACGTCCAGATCAATGTTAGTTTAAACCGATCTAGATGAAGATTGGTGATGAAGAAGCAAAGATATTGGTCCAAATCGATGAAGAAGATCTAGATGGCATTTGTCCAAAACATGTATGATGAAAGCTATTCAAATCTTCGTTCATGAAAATGCATCTTTCTTAGGTTTTTGTTGAGGCATTTTTTGATACCAACATCCAAATCTTCTTTCACAAAGATGACTGTGCCTTTTGCTTCTTGTTGAAGTATTTTTCGATATCGATGTCCAGATCTCCGTTCTTGTATACAAATGACGAGAATGGTTTGTAGGTCAAGGTTGACGTTGGCTCAGGCAAAGGAGGAGGCTAGAGAGAGACAAAAAGAATTTCAAAAATTGAAGTTTAAAAGGAAGTGAAAGGTGAAGCTAAAATTTTTAAAAGTTTTAAAGTATATGAAATAGAAAAAATATGAAGAGAAAATATAATTTTTTAAAATCAAAATATTTTCAATATAGATAAAAATATTAATTTTTAAAATATAATAAATTATATATATTTTTAATAATATTATTAAAATAGTGATTTTACCTTTAATTTTAATTGAAAAATTTAATCAAAATTAGGTTATGGGTAGAACTTTGAGTTTTTAAAAGTTGATTGATATGAGTGACTTATATCAAACCTTGCGTGCGAATGAGTTTTTTGGCCCAACACAAAGCGCACTTTGAAGCGCGTTTCCACTTCGAGATTGTTTGTCTGTTTGATTTGCCAAGTGACTCAACCATGTACGTTTATTCAAGTCATCATTATCTTTACTTCAATCAACCAAATGGACATAATTGCCCTTGTTGAGATTTCTTCGATCAAATATCATGATATATTAGCTTGAATTTTGTTATAAACAAATTGGAAAATGCAAGCAATTGATGGTATGTGAATGGATTGACATATAATCACGTAGTTATGTAATTTTGAAATAAAATAAAATAAATAATTTAATTATATAATAATATATTTATTAATAAAAATTAAAATCATTAATTAACATATATAATTCAAAATTTTATATAAAAATGAGTTATAAAAGAGATATTAAAAACTCATAATTGAATCTTCATATTCGATATGATAAGACATTAATCTATAGTATATTATTATTTGATGTTGATTCAATAAAAGATATTCTTAAGAAGAATTGAATCTCAAATAATAATTATTGGACAAACTATACAGAGACAGAGAGGATAGAGAGAAAAAAATATATTAAAACAAAATAATATAAATATTTTTTAAATTAAATATAATTATCAAAATTTGTTCATATTCTAATTTAACTAAAATAAAAAGATGACATTGGTAAAACAATGTTGATTGGGTAGAAAAAATAATTTACTTCTGCAAGTACGATGAGAAATACTACTAAAATATTCTCACTCATATTTGTGACATATATTATTTTGTTGTTATTTTTATTATCTTCAGAGGGAGAGTTTTTTTTTTTTTTGACAATGATAGATATAATATTTATATACCCATTGATCATAATTGTTTGGGTTTCGTATAAGGAGAAGTTTATTGGACAAATACTTTACGGGTAAAATTTTTTTTCACCTTCTCATAGAGATAATATTATGTGTATAAATAATAAATATAAAAAATTATATATATAAATGATGATATATTATTTTATTTTTAATTCAAAATTATTCAATCATATAGTGATATATATTTTTTGTATATAAATTTGTATTTATTATTTGTATAAATAATGTTATTAATAACAATACCCATCATAATTTTTTTATAATAAAGAGTCTTACTCGAGTTAGATTATTATTTTTATAATTGAATTAATTATATTAAATAAAATAAATTTTAAATCTAATTATCAATCTTATAATTATTAAACTAAATAAATTAAAAGATCGAATCATTTTCTCTTATAATTATACCATCATAATTACTCAAAATACAAATATTAATAAATGTTAACTAAGGGCATATCTGTATTTTCACTAGTGGACCAGGGAATTAAAAATATTGAGTGCTACTTCTAAAGCATTCCACTTAATAGAGTAGAGGTATTGAATTGATTATTTTAATCATAATCCATAAACAATTTGGCGGGATATTAATTAAAATAGGTAAAAAATTTTCTGTTTATATCATTTTAGGTAAACGCACAATAGTTTTACTTTTATAAGTAAATTTTTTTATAACTCAAAAAATACGCTCCCAACCCTGTATATATAGACACTGAAAGGAAGGTTTGAGTGCGTGCGGAGTGCATAGGTGCGTGCAGAGTACGTGGGTGCATGCGGAGTGCACGCAGAGTGCGTGAATACGTGCAGAATGCATGAGTGCGTGCAGTATACACAGTACGTGTACAGTGTACGCACTGTACATAGTGCACAGTGCATGCACAGTACATACGCATATTATATATATATATAAAATATTATATTATTATATATATTTATTATATATATAATATATAATAATATAATATATATTTAAAAATTATTATTATTATTTATATATATTATATTAAATATTATAATATTTAATATATATATTTATTTAATATATTTTTTATATTATTTAATATATATATATTTAAAAGAAAGGGTGTGCACACTCTCACACTTTGTTTATATATATTAATCAGGGTGTGCGCACTGCTTACATATCACACGCACTGTACGCACCACGCATGCATCGCGCGTACCACGCACGCACCACGTGCACTCCGTACGTATTCATACACTCAAATTTTTCTTTTAACACCTACGTATATAGAGTTAAGAAGGTATTTTTGAAATTATAAAAAAATTTACTTATAAAAATAAAATTAATATATATTACCTAAAAAGGTATAAACAGAAATTTTTTTTACCTATTTTAATTAATATCCCTTTTTAGGCTCTCTACACCTCGACAGAAAAAAGCTACTCGCTTTCGCCCCCTTATAATCGCGTCGATATTTAATCGGACTTCCTCTCCTCTGTTCGCACTCAAACCGCCGAACGACTCAGTACTGTGACTAACACTTCTCAGTCCGTCTCTCTCTGTTAGGTACAATGCAGCACTATCGATCTCAATGGTTACGGTTTCACTCTCATAAACTCAGAACTCGCTTTATCTAAATTGTTCTTTCTTTTCAGTTAATTTTTATTTTTGCAGAAAAATGTCGTCGATGTTAGGGCGAAGAGGAGTCCATTACTTACAGAAACTAAAGGCCGCAAATATTCCAACTGCTTTGTTAGAGAAAGGACAAAATCGTGTTATCGATGCTTCTCTTACACTTATTCGTGAGAGGGCAAAACTTAAGGTACAGATGCAATCTTGATTTTATGTTAATTCAGTGACTAACAGTCTGCAGCAGAAACTATAATTGATTGTTATTTCGATCATGTGGCTATGTGATATATATTATGAAGGGAGAGCTTCTGCGTGCGTTAGGGGGTGTTAGGGCTTCGGCAACTCTTCTTGGAGTTCCATTGGGACATAACTCATCGTTTCTTCAGGGGCCGGCGTTTGCTCCACCTCGTATAAGAGAGGCTATTTGGTGTGATAGCACCAACTCTACAACTGAAGAAGGTAAAAATTATAATGAAATGATTTATTTATATATTTTAAAGGCCTTTATTTATTTATTTAGCTTTGACTCGCCTGGTTTGCGGTGTGCAGGGAAACAATTAAGCGACCCGCGGGTGTTGACAGATGTGGGTGATGTCCCTGTTCAAGAAATACGAGATTGTGGTGTCGATGATGACAGATTGATGAATGTCATTAGTGAGTCCGTGAAGCTAGTGATGGAAGAGGTAAATTAATGATTTCTGATAGTGTTTTAAGATTAAATCTGACAATAAGTTAATTGACCATTGTTGTGTATACGAGTTACTTTTCATTCATTCTTTAACCAATTGGATGAGTTTCATGGAAGCTTTATCTTTTAGATGTTGACAAATTCACTTCTCTCATAAGTATATCCTCTTCCAGGATCCATTGCGACCATTAATTTTAGGTGGTGATCATTCAATATCTTTTCCTGTTGTAAGAGCTGTCTCAGAGAAGCTTGGAGGACCCGTGGATATTCTTCATCTGGATGCCCATCCTGATATTTATCATGCGTTTGAGGGAAATATATATTCACATGCCTCATCTTTTGCCCGGATCATGGAAGGTGGTTATGCTAGGAGGCTTTTGCAGGTGAGTTTGTTTTCAACAAGCTCTCACATTTTTCCACCTTCTATGTAATAATGTTCTCATCACGATTCAATAGATGTGGGCTTAAAAAATATGATCATCATGTCATCCTCTATGTCAGTGGGAATGCTGACATGCAAACTGCTTATTCATGTGAGAGTGTGAATTCTCTTATATATCGAATAATTAGTTCAACTGCTTACTGCTTAGGTTGGACTAAGATCAATAACAAGTGAAGGCCGAGAACAGGGGAAGAAATTTGGAGTAGAGCAATATGAAATGCGGACATTTTCAAGAGATCAACACTTTTTGGAAAACCTGGTATCTTCTTTCTCTCTTTCTCCTTGGACACACACAGTGGCAAACATCCACATATGCATTTATTTTGATATATTCTTGCTTTCTTGTCTTAGCCTATCTGCTTTGCATATACAAAATATGCTAAGAATAAAAGATTTATAAGAAATACTAAATTTGTGGAATTGATTGTATTGAGAAACCAGTAAAATAGTATAAAGTGTGAGTAAAAATAATGATACATAACACTGGTATAAAAAACTTATTACATGACAAAAATATAAACATTTCTTTTGATGGTAGGCAGAAGTACTAGTGAAATTTGTGCTTTTCCATGAAAAAGAAATCCCCACAAGGATGAATTTGTAGATCTTTGATGTATCTTAATTTGTGGTAGTGTTTCTGGCTTTTACTTCTCAAAGAGTCTTCTTGCTTGGAGTGTGATGTTGTGCTCCTAATTTTTTCATCAGAAACTTGGCGAGGGAGTTAAGGGTGTGTACATATCTGTAGATGTGGACTGTCTTGATCCTGCCTTTGCTCCTGGGGTGTCTCACATTGAGCCTGGAGGTCTCTCTTTCCGTGATGTTCTCAACATTCTCCACAATCTCCAAGCTGATGTTGTTGCTGCAGATGTGGTTGAGTTCAATCCACAGCGTGACACTGTTGATGGGATGACTGCAATGGTTGCTGCTAAGTTGGTTAGGGAGCTAACTGCTAAGATATCAAAATGACGGGTACTTGACCTCCCCATCAACTTTTTGTGTACTGTTATTTATTGATGTTCTTGGAAAGTTTGATCAATGGTCAACATCATGCATTTTATTTTTTACCCAAACATTACTGAAGGAATTGAACCTGTAAACCTGTTAGGTATTATCTAAACGTATCAATCATACTTTGTACTCTGTATGATGCTAAATAAGTATAGCTACTGTCTAGCCCAATAAAGATGATGGCAATGTGCATTATAATGGTGTAAACTTGTAGTTCTTTGTTAGGGTACAGAATTAGAAATGCTTTAATGACGATTCACTGGATTAAATTATTCATTTGATCCCTTTTTTGAGTAATTAAGGGTACAAAATTAGTGTGCCCATGTCAAAATAACTCCAAACCGAAAGGATAAATGAAACATGAGGCCTTGGAGAGTCCTATCATGTAGACTGCAAAACCAAGCACGTGTCAAATAGCATGAATCTAAGGCGAGATTTCAAACTTTAGTCACCAGGTTCAAAACTTTAGTCCAGACTAAATTTACAAATGTTTGTAATAATATCCTATCAAGAACTGCGATGCTGATGGAACATGCAATTATTCTACTCGTACCAGAGAAAGTAAACTATGAAAGGGTTAATCCTGAGAGAACATGCTTGGAGTCCCTCGTGTGGAGAAGCAAAGACGCCCACTGGATTGGGAAGAACCAAGTCAAAGTCGGTCATCCCGTAAGAGTTTTAGTTTTGACCTCCTAATTTGCGCATCCAAAGAAAAGCAGTCAGGGAGCACTCGTCATTTGTTCTGTTCAATGTAAAATCTAAATGCTACTTAAGCGATTTCGAAATAGAATTTACATGAGTTCTAGAACTTTTTGGTTTTTAAAAAAGAAGTTTATATAATGATTGAATATGATCAATTCGAGATTCCATGTCGAAGAGATCGTCAATTTCAAGTCCCAGATGTGATCGTGTAACTGAAGATGGTATTTTTTTTAAAGAATTCAAGTTGCCCGACTTGAATGAAGATGAGTTGGTTTGTCATTAAGGATATTGAATTCTCGAGAACTCCTGCAAAAACTCAACATGGGTATAATACTGTTCTTGAAGGTTTTGTACTTTTAGGGATCAAGATTACCGTAGGATTGGATCCAACCAAACCTGAATAAAGACCAGCTTGAGATTGTTTTGATCCAGAAGAGTGTGCTTGAGACTAAAAGGTTAAGGTCAAGGTTAAAATTTTATTCGAAAACAATGATACAAATTGACTCAAACTTGAATGTTTGGATCGATTTGAATTTGTTTTTTCGAAGTCAAACTCAAACATTTTAGATTGAATCCAACCATAATTAGATTATCTCCAATTTGAGGTAAAATTAGAGATTTATGAAAGTTCAGTAGCTTGAGAATTAGATCAAGAATATTGTACTTATTCTTTTATTTTGACAGCGTACAGGAGCAATAGTTAAACTTAGTAAAACAATATTTGACAGGTAAAAAGTGAAACAATATTAACTAACTATTACATATATTTTTAAAAGATTCTTTTTCATTCATAGTGCTCCTCACCCATCATCATAAACATGAATATTGTTTCATTAACATTTCTCATCTCTTTTTTCCAACGATATGCACTTATAGCGCTTTGCGCACACAACAAAAAAAGCTAAATTCAGGGTAGTCAAAATAGCTGATAGAAAGAAATATCTATCCAAATGCCCATCGTTCAAATTGGAAGGAACCCAACCTGACTTTCCATTCTTAGTTGTTATAGCCATCACCACCGTCAAAATCACGCTACTAACATAACTACCAATTGCTGTTGATGACATGGGCAAAGCAATACCCAAGCTTTTTAGTCCATCTGGCGTCTGTGATCCGAAAAATTCCATTTGTGCAACAACAATGAATGCTTCCCCTACTCCCAATAACACATATTGTGGAACCTGCCAGAAAATACTCACAGAGCTTGTCTCTTCATCATTCATACTTGCATATTTTAGCCTATTTTGTTCAACAATGCCTGCTATAATCATGGCTAATGCTGCAATGATCATCCCTATTCCTGTTCTTTGCAGCTCAGATAAAGTAATCGGCTCTCTTTTTGTTACTCGGACGTATAAAGGAAGGATGATTTTGTCGTATAATAGAATGAATGTCGAGCAACTTATAATGTCAAATGCTGTCAAGCTGGCAGGAGGGATATGAAAATTTGAGATTGTTGATTTCATGGCAGCTCCTTGTTCGACAAAAAGAGAAAGCATTTGTATGGTTGCCATGGAAGTCAATATGGTACAAAACCATATAGGTAATAACCTCAACACGCATTTCACTTCTTCAACTTGTGTTACACTACAAAGACACCATGGATTTGGTGTTTGACCTACTTTAGTTGTTTCCAGGATAATGTCTGTCGGGGTGATAATAGCAGCTCGATCAAGAAACCTGCTTGTTGGAAGAGAAAATTATCAAGATTTAACCATGTGATTATGGACAGATTTTCTGTAGAATATTTTACTTACTTGAAGTCATTGGTATGAAGGATTCCTCTCAGGCCATTAGTTTTAGTTTCCTTTTCATGAACCTCATAAAGTCCTTCTCCATTTGAGGGTACTTGAAGATTCATTTTCCTCGAGGAAGCTACTATGACCTGAGAGAACCTAGAGAAGGGATTCCCAGAAGGCTTGAAGTGTCTATATCTGAAAGTCCCACTAACCAGCACAGTAAATCCGAAAATACAACAACCAGCACATATCCAAAATCCCAATGCCCAATGCCCCATTGTCTCCAAATAAACCAGAACCGTCTCGGAAAATAAGCATCCAAGGTTGAGTGCCACATAAAAGTAACTGTAAAATGAAGATTTGGATTTCTTTTCTTTAGGATCTTCCTCATCAAACTGGTCTGCACCAAATACAGCTAGAGCAGGTTCAGGGGCTCCAATTCCTATTGCGATTAAATAAATAGATATGTAGAACATTATAATATGAGCTGGTGAATGAGGATCACATGGGTGACCAATTTTGCCACAGCCATGAGGCTTGAGTAGGACTGAATTGGTTAATAAGGATAGTGCTACCAATCCCTGCCAAAATCAAGTACCATTACTAACTTTTAGAAGAGTTTCAAGGATCTATATCTACAAAGGAAGAGAAGTAGATGACTACTCACTATAATTGAGACAAGTTGAAATGTGACACAAGTTAAGTATCTTCCTAAATAAGAATCGCTAAGAAAAGCACCCATCAAAGAGGAGAGATAGAGGGTTCCCATCCATCTGTTGAATGTGTTTGCTGCCTCATCGTTAGTTTGCTTCAATACAGATTTTGAAAAAAGCACCATATTTACTTCCACTCCTGCAAATGCAAGGTTGGCTAATCCCTGGTTCACTGCTCAACAAACAAAACCGTTCAAAATATATTAAAATTTCTTATATAAGCCAAATTTCTTGCTTAGTTATGGAACTGAATATTGGGTTGGATTCAACATCAAATTGAACAATTGGATCAAGACAATTCAAATTGAATTAAAAAAAAAATTGTTTTTGACCATCTATTATGAACTAATATGAAATAACTTTTTTGAATTCAAATCTATCTTAAATTAGGTCTTGTTTGAATCGAGCCTTGTATATACCTAATAACAAAGCACCACATCTCCATCCACCAGTCCTCCTTTTTATGGTTGGTTTTTCATGAAAATTGAGTGATCCATTTCCTATGTATGCATCCCCCTGATTCTCACATTGTTTCTCATCCATTGAGTTTGACTGATTGGTCTCATCCACCCACAATCAAAGCTTGAATCTCATAAAATTTCTTCTAAACATGAAGACAGTTTGTGAATTTGAAATGCTGTTAGAAAGAAAGTAAATGACGGGACAAATTTGTCGTAAATAAATTATTCTTCATTTGGTAAATAATTATTAATTATCCATTTGTTGATAACGCTCAGTTTGGTTAATAATTATTACTGTATCTGCGCGTTGATTATGCTCTATTTGGTAATTAGTTATTAAGTATCCATACCATGTGTAGATTTGTATGAGATTTAAGGTAAGAAAATTGTCGGCATAGTTTTTTCAAAATAAATATGAAGGTTCTAAAAATAATTCTTTCTTAATTAAACCCAAAATGCTTGCAGGTTACTCACAAGAAAAATCTTTTTAGAATATTAATATAAAATTTTAAAAATTATATTGATATTTTATATATGTTTAACTAAAACTTTTTAAATATGAGAAGTCACTGAAAATTCCACAAAACTTGTATGGTCAATCCACATGCAAAGCTATAAAAAACTGAAAAATACATAGAACTTTCAAATAGAGAACTTAGTGTATATATATATATATATATATAAGGAAGTTCGAGGCTGCTCTTGTCACGTAGTAGTTGCTTAAACATCTGTGCAAGTAAACACCAAAGTTCACATGCGTGATATGTTAATTATTTGATTCTTGAACATGTTTCATGTGGGATATGCCACCGTGTCCATGTGCATTAATTTTATTCTTTTTAAACTTTATTTTGCATTAATGACAAGATCTCACCCCTTCAATTATTTATAAGATTTATTAATAAAATTAGATTAATTGTTATATTCTCGGTACTTAATAGGTATTACAAAACTAATATTTTATCATTTTATTTAGATTAAAGTTATTATTATGTTATTATTAATAAATATATAATAAATTAATTTCTAAGTACAAATTGCTCATAAAATCGCATGATATATTTGCTAATATAAAATATTTTATTTTATAAAATTTTTGTGTAAAAATTTTGGTACGAATCATCTATCATATATAAATAAGAGGTATTAGATTGGTTTATCTATGATGGGTTAATTTGATTTATACCCATATTAAAAGATTGAAATATATTATTTAATGATTTAATTAAATTGTCCTTAATAGTTATTAACGATTAATAACAGTTGAAATTTTAAATTTTAAAGTTTCAAATGCCGTCCCTAATATATATGCATTAAAAGAGAAACAAAAGGGAGTTACCTATATGAATTTTATGGTTGGTTTTTTATGACAATTGAGTGATCTATTTCCTATATAAGCATCGCCCAAATTCTCATATTCTTTCTCATCCATTGAGTTTGATTGATTGGTCTCGTCCACCTACAATCAAGTACAAAATGTAAAAGATACAATATGAATGTTATGCAAAGAAAGATGGGTTGGGGCTATTTATAAAGCTTCCCCCTAAAATCATAGACTTACGAAAATAAACATATATGATAAATTAAATATTTGATAGTGATAGTAATTGGATCGAAACACATGTGAGACAATCGTGCTATTAATGTATGTATAATGGAAGAAAGTGAAGGAAAATTGAAATCTAAAAAATGTTGAATATCCAAAGAAAATTTTCTCCATGTAAATGTTATGCAAAGAAAAACGGGTCGGGGCTATTTATAGAGTTCGCCTATTAATTCTATATATATATATATAAAATCGCAGACTTATGAAAGTAGTCTTTACACCACTTTAAAATGATTCAAAATATATTTGTATAAAGTATGTCTATTTTATTATAGTAGTAGAAGGACTATTTTTATAGGCCTAGGGTTTTAGGTATACAATTAATCGGGGAGGAGAGGAGAGAAGCTCTATAAATAAATAGGCCCCCCCACCCCCTAGAAAGAACAAAATTAATGTATAAGAATACACGAATCCATATGAAATATGTCCAACAATCACATAGTTAATTTATTAGCATATGAACCTTCGTGTTGACTTACACAAAAGTTTCATTCAACTATTATGTATAGAATTTACATACTGACATCATGTTTAGAAGGCTTCTTGTGAGATTAAAAATTTCACATTGTTGGTGATCAAAGCCAATCGGTCAAATTCAATCGATAAGAAAAAATATAAGAATTATGAGAATACGTATACAAGAAATAAGTCACTCAATCATCATAAATAATTAGCTATAAAAGGGAGCATTGGTGGGTGGAGATGTGAAACTTTGTTCTTAGATATATATAATTACCATTAAATTCAAGTAAAAGCTAATTTAAGATTGGTTTAAATACAAAAGAATTATTTGACATTAATTTATAATAGACAATTAAACACAATTTTCTTTGAATTTGATTAAAACGGTCACAATCCTATCAATCAATCCGGTGTTGAATCCAGCCCAATATGCAGTTCTATGACCAATCAAGAAATTTTGCTTATATAAAAAATTTAATATATTTTGAATGGTTATTGTTTGTTAAGCAGTGAACCAAGGATTAGCCAACTTGGCCTTTGCAGGAGTGAAAGTAAATATGATGCTCTTTTCAAAATCTGTGTTGAGGCAGACTAATGATAGAGACAACAAACACATTCAGCAAATGGATGGGAACTCTCTATCTGTCTCTCCTCTTTGATGGGTACCTTTCTTAGCATTCTTTTCAGGAAGATACGTGACTTGTGTCGCATTTTAACTTGTCTCAATTGTAGAGAGCACTTATCTACTCCCCTTTCTTGGTAGATATGGATGGTAGCACTATCCTTATTAACAAATTCAGTTCTACTCGAGTAAACATTTAATTTTATCTTAAATTAGTGATAAACTAATTAGAGTTAAATTCGATCTAAATAATTTGAGTTTAAATTTAAATTTAGATTACACAAGCAAAGTTCAAATAAAGGATAAAATTTGTTTCTGTATAAAAAAAAAAGGAAAAAGAAAAGAGAATAAATTCAAATAGATATGAATATTCAAGTTTGAATTAGTTTAAATTATTATTTTTGCATAAAATTTGAACCTTAACTATTTGGTCTTGTGTTGATTCTTTTGGTTCAATAATTGAATTTGAACTTTAAATCATTATGTAATTTGATAATTTTAAATTAAAAACAACGTAACAATAATTAAAATTACAATATAATTAAATAATATAACATTATTCTTTATAATAATAATAATCATATTGTATAAATTACACTATAATTGAAATAATTTACATGTGGTAAGAATAATATGAATTGAAGAAACTTTGGCACAATAATTTGAATAATCATTTATATATCATATAAATTTACTTCAATAATCAAATTATCAAAAATTGAATTTAAATTAATGATAGATTTGAATTAAACTAATTTTAAAAAAATGTTAACTCAAGCTTGACTAGTTCAATTGGTGAATAATAAAACTAGAAAAGAAATAAAATTGTAAATAAATAAATATATATATATATATATATATATATATATATATATATATATATATACGAATACATATACATAGTATACAATAAAAATCAATAGTAGTAATATTTTCTAAATATATTTATAATATATTTTAATATTCCTCAAATTCAATTAGATATAAAATTTGTTAATTTAAATTTGTGATATAAACATGAAAATATCCTAAAAGATGAATCTTGAAGATATCAACCAGATTGATCAATTGGAAAATTTTATCCCATGCAATTATTATAAGGAAAAATGCAATTTACTTTTTTAGATCCAATCGTGGTAAAGAATCGAGGAAAGTCTTTTCTTAATAGAACATGTTTTTTTTTTTTTTTTGGGGGGGTTTTGGTAATCTGGCGCAATTTCCTTTCTCTGGGTTGTGTTGTGGCCAACGGTTGAATTTTGTTGGTTGGATCAGAATTCTAAACTTGACCCTTCGGTATGGCGGCCAACCTGGAAACGCCATGAAACGCGGCCCCGGCTCGCTCATGGACTTACAGTTGAACCTTGTCGTCACCATCCAAATTTTGTTGGTTAATATTACCGTATCAGTATCAATCCTAATGGAAAAATAATTAACCTATGTACATGTCTACAAATACAATATATTATAGTTTGTTTATACGTATTGAAAACCAGACCAAGTAACCAGTTCATTCTGACATAGCAATATGTATTCTTTCTGACATAGCGAAACTCAAATTCAGTTTTATTGATGACATGACAGCAGCTCTATTTTGCTATTGGTAGATTCATTTCATACACTTGACACTCATGTAGCACGGCACCATATTTTACCCGTTGAAGAGCGACAAAACCAAAGTTTACACAAAATCACCAAAAAACATTGATGAATTAAAATTTAATAAATAATGATGTGGCAACCGAAGTAAAACAAGAAAAACGAAAAATTGAAAGGGAGAGCTTCTGTTAATTCCTACCCAGAGTCAACGGTAGAGATGTCTTCTCTTTGAATCTAACGGTCAGCGCTCTATACCTGTCCCTTGTGGACTGGAGACGAGAAGATCAACATCAAAGAGTTGCTACTGGTTGGCTGGCTCTCTCCGTCGTCCAGATCTTTCTCACTTCAAATAAGAACTCGCTCTTCTCCCTATCACTCAGTCCTCTCCACACCCATTTAGAGAGTGTCGATTATACCAATCTAATCATCAATCTTCTTTCAACAGTCATGGCTTCTACTGCTTCTTCTTTGACCGTTTCACAGACCCTTCTGGCTCGTGCCATTTCTCACCATGGTTCATCTCAATCCGCTGCTGACCAACGCCGTCTCACTCTTTCTTCCTCACTCTCTTTCCCCACTTTCCCCGGTCTCAAATCCACCTCTTCGTACATCTCACGCTCCACCTACTCCCGTCGCTGCCTTCCCGCGCGTCATCAAAACAGTTTAATTCGTGCTGCAGCTGTTGAAACCGTTGGCGTCACCACCGAAACCTCGTTGGTTGAGAAATCAGTTAACACTATTAGATTCCTGGCTATTGATGCTGTTGAGAAGGCAAATTCGGGCCACCCTGGCTTGCCTATGGGCTGTGCTCCGATGGGTCATATTTTGTACGATGAGATCATGAAATATAACCCCAAGAACCCCTACTGGTTCAACCGTGATCGCTTCGTGTTGTCTGCTGGACATGGCTGCATGTTGCAGTATGCTCTGCTTCACCTCGCTGGCTACGATAGTGTCAAGGTGGGTTCATCTGATTACATCTGGACTTTTAATTTTTTATTAAAACACTATAATTTGTTGTTGTGTGAGAGATTAATTTTCTTCTTTTATAAAAGTTTAGGAAGAGGACTTGAAGAACTTCAGACAGTGGGGAAGCAAAACACCTGGACACCCAGAGAACTTTGAGACACCCGGTGTTGAAGTCACAGCTGGTTAGTTGGTTTCTACTGATTGTGGGTTAATAGTTTTGTATATTTATCTTGTGGAGACTAAACTAACTTAAATCTTCCATTTTATTGCGTATTTGGTATAGGACCTCTTGGTCAGGGAATCGCCAATGCCGTTGGATTGGCCCTTGCTGAGAAGCACCTGGCTGCACGATACAACAAGCCAGATAATGAGATTGTTGACCACTATACGTATGATAACTTTTCTTGATCTCTTTTATTATGTTTTTTGTGTCTAATGTTTTGAATTTGTTGGGGTTAGTAACGTTTGTTTGTGCTTTACTGTAGATATGTTATTCTGGGTGATGGATGTCAAATGGAGGGAGTTGCAAACGAGGCATGTTCCCTTGCTGGACACTGGGGACTTGGAAAGCTTATTGCTTTCTATGATGACAACCACATCTCCATTGATGGTGACACTGAGATTGCCTTTACAGAGAGTGCTGACAAGCGTTTTGAGGGTCTTGGATGGCATGTTATCTGGGTCAAGAATGGAAACACTGGCTATGATGATATTCGTGCTGCCATTAAGGAAGCTAAGGCCGTTAAAGACAAACCCACTTTGATCAAGGTTAGATTTTTATTTCATGCAATAGATCTTTATGGTGGACTTGAATCCTTTTGAATGATAAATGGTTTATTGATTCATCCATGTATTAATACTTATAAGTTTCTATGGAGGTTTGAAACATTATTTAATTGCATTAGCATTTTGCATGTCTATGCAGAAGATTTTATGAATTCGGCCACATGTTTATATTCATCACTGAAACTGCTAGATCAAAAAAATTTCTCATTTATATAAATCATATGATGTTTTGCTGAACTTCAACATTTAACAGGTAACTACAACTATTGGATATGGGTCTCCAAACAAAGCTAACTCGTACAGCGTGCATGGAAGTGCTTTGGGTGCCAAGGAAGTGGATGCTACTAGAAAAAATCTTGGATGGCCATATGAGCCTTTCCATGTCCCTGAGGATGTTAAAAAGTAATTAATTGTATATGCCTTCAATCCATTGAACATGCTACTAGATTCAGTTCATTTTCACTAACCCTTCTGGCTCTTTTGCAGGCACTGGAGTCGCCATGCCTCTGAGGGTGCTGCTTATGAGGCTGAATGGAATGCCAAGTTTGCCGAGTATGAGAAAAAATACAAGGAGGAAGCTGCTGAATTCAAGTCTATCATCAAAGGTGAATTGCCTGCTGGTTGGGAGAAAGCACTTCCGGTGAGTGTGTCTATAATCTTGTTTACTTCTGATCATCTTACCTTTACACATGCATCATCTTTACATTTTGAATGACATTGGTTGTTTGTCTCCCCTCTACAATTTCTCATTAATCTTGCTGGATGAGTCATCTTTATTGTAGGAATATGATCTGTTAATGTAATGTTTTGCAATTTTTCAGACATATACTCCAGAGAGCCCAGCTGATGCCACTAGGAATTTATCTCAGCAATGTCTTAATGCCCTTGCAAAGGTTCTCCCTGGCCTTCTTGGTGGCAGTGCAGATCTTGCTTCTTCCAACATGACCTTGTTGAAAATGTTTGGAGACTTCCAAAAGGACACCCCTGAGGAACGCAATGTTAGATTTGGTGTTAGGGAGCATGGGATGGGAGCCATATGCAATGGCATTGCCCTTCACAGCCCTGGCCTAATTCCTTATTGTGCTACTTTCTTTGTCTTCACTGACTACATGAGAGCTGCTATGAGGATTTCTGCTTTGTGTGAAGCTGGAGTTATCTATGTTATGACCCATGATTCCATTGGTCTTGGAGAAGATGGACCAACCCATCAACCAGTTGAACACCTTGCAAGTTTCCGTGCAATGCCCAATATATTGATGCTCCGCCCAGCTGATGGAAATGAAACTGCCGGTGCATACAAGGTTGCTTTTCTCAACAGGAAGAGACCCTCTGTCCTTGCCCTCTCTCGTCAAAAGCTTCCCAACCTTCCTGGAACTTCCATTGAAGGAGTCGAAAAGGGTGGCTACATTATTTCGGACAATTCCTCTGGTAACAAACCAGATGTTATTTTGATAGGAACTGGTTCAGAATTGGAAATTGCTGCTAAGGCTGGTGAGGAACTTAGAAAGGAAGGAAAGGCTGTAAGAGTTGTGTCTTTGGTTTCATGGGAGCTTTTCGATGAGCAGTCTGCTGAATACAAGGAAAGTGTTTTCCCAGCAGCTGTGACAGCCAGAGTCAGCATTGAAGCTGGGTCAACATTTGGGTGGGAGAAGATTGTTGGAAGCAAAGGAAAAGCCATCGGAATTGATCGGTTTGGGGCTAGTGCACCTGCAGGCAAAATATACAAAGAGTTTGGTATCACTGCAGAGGCTGTTGTTGCTGCAGCTAAAGAACTCAGCTAGGTTGGGTTGGTAGTTGTCCTCTAAAACTTATTATTATTGCATATGGGTTTTTGGTGGGAGATTACCATGAAGAGAGGCCATTCCCAAGAGATTTGTTTGACGACATGTCCTCATTTGTTTTAATAAAAGCAAGATTAAAATTTCTTCTGCGTTTCATAATTTTGAATTTGTGTAGCTCTTGGGCCTGTCTTAGGTTTTGTAGTGTTTTGTTGATTTTGAATGCAGTATGCTATTCTTGGCCATCTTTAAAATTATGTTAATTAATTCTTAATCCTTATTAGTGGTGTTTTCGAGTAGAGTTGGCACAGGGTTGAACCATGTTCAGCTTGAACTAGCCAAACTCAAGCAGAAACTCTAATTCGACAGCTTGGTTTGAGTTTTCTGTATTTTTTATCTTTTCTCCCTTCCCAGTGAGCATGTTCTACCTTTATTCTCAAAAAACCAAATTCGGTGGCCAAAGTTGGTTTCTGTATGTAATGAAATAAGAGCATTTTTATAGTCCATTTATTTATCAATTATCAAAATACAAAGAAATGAATTGGCGGGTGAAAAGGGCTTTTGCGTCCCCACTGCCTAAGGGCCCTGGGGGGATTTGGCAAAGGTTTCAAGCCATTCAAGATAGGTGGGCAATCCAATCTTTTTGCAGAAACGTAGAATCCACTTGTGGGCATGGAGTTTAGAAAGAAAGATATTGGCCTCTTGATAAGTTTGTGGTTGTTGAAGCTTATGTTCTCAGCCTTGCCTATCCATATTATATGTATACACTTTTTAAATATAATTTAGATACATAAATTATATATTATTATTTGATTGAGTGTTATTTTATTTTTAAATAAAAATCATCTAATCGCATAATAACACATCATTAATGTACTTAAATTATATAACAAAAATATATAAATTTAGTTTTATTGAATGAGAAAGGCCAAAAGGCTATTTGCCACCCAAGGTTTAGCCCATTTTTAAACATATACCCATGAGATTTAAAAAACTTAAACACCCAACAATCTCTAAATTTTCATTAAAATTATCATTAAGTATAAGAGTAAAATCATTATTTTAACAATAATATTAAAAATATATATAATTTTAATTCATTTTTTCCCTTTGTTTTAAAAACTAACAACTTCACCCATATCCAAAGTTTAAAAAGTTAACATTTCACTTTAAGGGTTTGTTTTCATTTTTTGACCACCATCAATGGTTGATCATTTCCACCCATCTTTTAGATCCAACCACTTTGGAGATATAGTTCATGGCCAACATGTGACAAATTGAATAAGGAAGGCCAACTGATCTCGTGGTTTTTCGATTCATTGCCATTCCTTCTATTCGGATGATGGATCTCTTGTTGGTGGTCAAACATTGTCGAGTGTCATTAGAGCTATCATGAATCGAGAAAACGAAAATGAATTATCTTCATTTGATGAAACTACTCTAGTGAAATGGTCGACGACAGGAGAAAAAGATAGTACGAAGGTTGGCTGACAGTGGGAATAGATTTTGGTCACCAAAAAAAAAAAAAACCTAAAGGGAAAAGTAAAATTTTCAAAACTTTATTTTTAAGGAAAAATTATTAGTTTTCTAAATTAAAAAGAGAAAATAAAATATAATTTTATTTATTTTAATATTAATAGTAAAATGACGATTTTATCTTTAACCATAATAGAAGATTCTTAAATGTGTCAACATGAACTAAACCTTGATAAATATTTGGGTTTTTAAAATCTTACAGGTATGTGTCTATCTTTGCACAAATCCTTGGGTGGGAAATAGTCTTTTGGCCAATGAGAAATATCATTTTATCTTATCACATGTGACTCACAAACCCAAAAAAGTATAACTCAAATATAATTTATCCTATATATGATAAATACCATTTGCATTCAACTAAGGCATCACATATATCTAAATAAAAATATTACAAAACCTCTATGCGTGGTCAGTATACTTGCAACAAATCAATATATTGAAAAAAGAAAAATCAGTATTCAATATTTATAACATTAATGAAGAGGAAAATAGTCACAATTGATTCAAACTATTTCGAACAAATATTCAAGATTAATTAAAAGACATGAAAAAAATATAAACGAAAATCTTGTTTGTGTGCAAAAGCTAAGTATACAAGTTTATTATACGAGCTTTCAAATATTAACATCACTTTTAAGGCAAATTTATATTATAAGGTAATTTTATCCAACTTCAATGGCAATCATATCCTTATAATCATTGAAGAGTAGGTCATGTTCTTAGACTACCTCTTACTTGGAGTCATCTTAATTACTTATCTTATAATTGTATTGAAATTTAAAAATGTTAAAAAATAATTCATTTTTTTGATTTTATTTTTCATCTTAAAAATTGTTCGAATATATCACCAGATATGTCTTGCCACGTCAGCAACTATTTTTAATGAAAAGCACGTTATGTGGCGATAGGTGGGCAGCCTCTTGCTTCGGCTAATACGCGCACGAGGGAGTTGGTAACGCTATACATGCTGCAATTCAAAGCTGTACATCCGTTACCCCTTACCAGCCACACCGACCCGAATAAACCAGAATTATAGCCACAAGGTACAGTCACTCGTATCACATCCCATTGAACATTTTCGACATTAATTAAAATTTCAGGGTGTTTTTGGAACATTCGCCTATCGCCATCATCCTTGTAAAGTTGGCTGCTGAAAATCGAGGGGTTGGTGAAACCTTCCACCGAGTCAACTCAATATAACAACCACAAAGGACACCACCTGTCACCACCCATTACACCTAATTTCTTGATATAAAACTTTCCGATTTCAGGAAGAGAAACTAAGGAGAGATATGGCACAAGTTAGCAAATTTTGTAATGGAACTCAAAACGCCGTCGTTTCCCTGAATCCTTCAAAATCGCACCAGCCCAAATCAGTTTTCTCAGTTTCGTTTAGACCACAGAGCAAAGGATGTTCCAGTTATTGGGGTTTGAATCACAATGTCAGGTTGAGTAATCATGCAATTCGCACAGCTAGGGTTTCAGCCTCTGTTGATACCGCTGAGAAACCATCAAGTGTATCCGAGATTACGTTGCAACCTATCAAAGAGATTTCCGGTACAATTAAATTGCCGGGTTCCAAGTCTCTATCGAATCGGATTCTCCTCCTCGCTGCCCTCTCTGAGGTTCTTTTTTTTTTTTTTTCCTCTTTAAACTTTTAAATTAATTCTTTAATCCTCAGAAAATGTATAGAAGTTGCTTGAATTTAAATTCATCTGGGCTGGATAGATTGTATGTTGAAAAGAAAAAGAGCCATAGATATTGTCACTTGTAAATTGTAATTGCCACAGTCTTGTGACTGGTCTTTGAACATATTTGGATATGTTGATTAATTTATATTTGTGTAAAAATTATTTTCTTATTCTTAATTGACCTTTAAGAGTGTATCGGTAGAAATTTATTTTGATCATTTGACTGTGCAGGGAACAACTGTGGTTGATAACTTGTTGGAAAGTGATGATATTTTCCACATGCTTGTTGCCTTGAAAAAACTTGGATTGAATGTAGAAGAGGACAGTGCAAATAGACTGGCGATTGTGGAAGGTTGTGGTGGTCTGTTTCCAGTCGCAAAAGAATCAAAAGGTGAAGTTGAGCTGTTTCTTGGAAATGCAGGTACAGCAATGCGTCCATTGACAGCTGCCGTAACTGCTGCTGGTGGCAATTTGAGGTCTGTCTAATATTGCTTGAAAATGGATCTTTTTATGTTTGGTAATAGTGATTTTGAGACACTTGCTCTTTAAATAGGTGGTCTGTGGGCGCACAAATATTATTCATAGAATGCACATACAACTTACATTTAGGACTAATTTATAATGTACTTTAGTCAATATCATTCCAAATTTCCCAAATTTGATTACATTAGATTATGAGAAACAATTTCCACAGAAAAGTAAAATCACAAAAATTGACCACCGCTACCCTTCTCTTTGTTATTGGTCACTTGTTTAGAGTTATGCAATCCATTGGCACAGTAGCCATTAATTAACTTCTGTATGGTGAATGCATAATGTCTCTTCTTTCCACAACATATCATTACAAAGAACTTATACTCCTTTATGGCCCAATTTATATTAGCTACCTACTTGATGGAGTACCTCGAATGAGAGAGAGACCAATTGGGGACTTGGTCGATGCTCTTAAACAGCTTGGTGCTGATGCTGATTGCATTCTTGGCACAAATTGCCCCCCTGTTCGTATCAGTGGAAAGGGAGGCCTCCCAGGAGGAAAGGTGATGATCGCATTATCTTTTCATTAGTTTCTTGTGACTTGATTTAGTTGGCTCAGCTCTTTTTTAAGGTTTATACAGTGCAATAAAATAAGTGGGATCTATCTCATGCAGTAGACATAAATCAAATTGTCAGTCTGAAGCTTTTGCCTATTTATCACATGCATCGGACTAATGTTTTCATTCAGGGTTTGACTATCATATGCATAGAACTTATGTTTTTATGTAGGGCATGTGTTATCTAGATGTTTGCCTATCATATTTGACCTTGTTTTTCATTCATTATAAACTTCTCTGTCTTCTTTTTCAGGTGAAGCTTTCTGGAAAAATTAGTAGCCAATACCTGACTGCTTTGCTCATGGCAACACCTTTGGCCCTCGGGGATGTGGAAGTTGAGATAATTGATAAGCTTATTTCCATTCCTTATGTTGAGATGACTTTGAAATTGATGGAACGTTTTGGGGTCACTGTAGAGCACAGTGATAGCTGGGATCGGTTCTTCGTCCGAGGAGGTCAAAAATACAAGTAGGGTGCTTTGATAAATAGTTCTTCAGCTTTATGTAACCTAGTTGCATTTGAAGTACTGAGCTATAAACTCTTACAGGTCTCCTGGAAATGCTTTTGTGGAAGGTGATGCTTCAAGTGCAAGTTACTTCCTAGCTGGTGCTGCAATCACTGGTGGGACCATCACAGTTGAAGGTTGTGGAACAACTAGTTTACAGGTATTTCTTTTACCGATATCTTGTTGTCTTATTGTATTATGTGACAGCATCCAATGCTGCTTAATTCCATTCTATATTTAGGTCCTGGATGAGTATAGACAATGTATCTGTATTTTCTGCACACTTGAATGAACTTATTTATTTTGCCTTGTTTCTTCATTTTTCAAGGGTGATGTGAAATTTGCTGAGGTTCTTGGGCAAATGGGTGCTAAAGTTTCCTGGAAGGAGAACAGTGTCACTGTCACAGGACCACCTCGAACTCCTTATGGAAGGAAACACTTGCAAGCTATTGATGTCAATATGAATAAAATGCCAGATGTTGCCATGACTCTTGCCATAGTTGCGCTGTTTGCTGATGGTCCTACTGCCGTTAGAGATGGTATGTTTTTGCCTTTGTGAAAGATAATGTCTATAGAGTTGTAAAGCGGTTGTAGCAGATACTAAGGCTCTTGGAAATTTTTGGAGTAGTCAATGCCATGCTTTACAAAGGGTACAAATATAAAAACCTTTTTCTACCTCTTTGCTGGATTTGTAATTATCAGAAGAAAGTCTGGCCTATTCAATTGGTTCAACATTAGGGATAATGTTTAGCCTGTCCATATTTGGTAATGACTGTCAAATAAACTAAATATTATAGTGAGAATTGTGGACTTCTAAATTCATTGGTTTTGCATTTAGATGGACTTAAGTAACACTGACAACAACTGTTTGCCACCATTGCCCATATCTTTAATTCTTTCTTAAGTCAACACATTGATCTCTTTGTCAGTGGGAGACTTCACCTGAAAAGTTGAAACATCTTTAGAATAACCTGTAGTAGTGGAAATAAGAGTCTCATTCTCTATAAAGCCAACTTCATGTGCAATTTCTGAAATATAATTTATCTTAAAACTAGGTGATTAACTTAGATAATATACAGTTTCTTAGAGATCTAAAATATTAAATATTTTCTTGTACGTTTTACAGTTGCAAGTTGGAGAGTGAAAGAGACTGAGCGTATGATTGCTATTTGCACAGAACTCAGGAAGGTAGGTGAACTAGTGGCTTTGGTGTAATTCAAAGTTTGAGAATGCCTCTGCTTTAGGGTTGATTTACATTTAAGCTTAATATTTCAGCTGGGAGCTACAGTAGAAGAAGGGCCAGACTACTGTGTAATCACTCCACCAGAGAAACTAAATGTGGCTGCAATTGACACTTATGACGATCACCGCATGGCCATGGCATTCTCTCTTGCTGCCTGTGCAGAAGTTCCGGTCACCATCAAGGATCCTAGTTGCACACGGAAAACTTTCCCTGACTACTTTGATGTCCTCCAAAGGGTTACAAAGCATTAAATTAGATCTTCTACATTCATTAAAGGCAAGAGAAAAGAGGGATTGTCTTTTTGACCCCATGAACCATAGCATGGGAAAGCAATCCACACTTCATTTTACTGAAATGTATGTGCAAGTAGAACCTGTTATTATTATTTTTATTTCAAAACTGTAAGTTATTTTTTACTTGAAATGAGTTGCTTGTTTGATCCTTGTCTTGAAAGGTTCAATTTAATACCAATATGACCCAAGTGGGTTCACTCCACCTTTCTACTTAAACACTGCAAGTAGCTGGATTTATTATTATTTTTTTTTGGCCCTTTTCCACTGGACTCTCCGCTATTTCCTCGTGGATGTCAGTAACATAAAATTTGTTTGTGAGTAAGGCCGGATAAGTTTTTTAATGGAAATTATGAACATCTCCAGCTATTTTGGTTTTTCTCTGATTTCTTCTCTAATTATCCTTCTTCAGTTTTTTTTCAACAACTTTTCTCTTGTTCAGTCGTGTTTTAGATAACTTGACAAACTCATTATCAATCAAGTGAATAAAGTTTGATTTTGAATTGATTATTTTAAATTCAAATTGGTTTTTATTTAGATTGAATTTAGTTTGAATCTAACGCTTATTGCATACGATAGATTTTACATTTTACCGGAAAGATATGATGGTGAGATTGTACTGTTATATTAGATATTTTATGTGACAGTGTACTTACAAATAAAATTTACGACGTGGAGGTCGAGTCCAGCAGTAGAAAAGCATGGAATATGATGACAGAGTATAAAGAAATGGGCAGAAGGACGTGTTGTTGTCGTCTTTTAAATCAGATGTTCACATGGCGTGAGTGGCAGCGGTGGGGAAAACTAGTTTAATTTCTTCTCCTTTCTCTCATACGATTGTCCGTATTCAACTACATTTTGGTAAAAATTTCAAATTTACGTCTGCCCATTAAAAATAAAATTAAATAATGAATAGGGGTCTGATGATTTTTTTTTTAACAAGAACCCTAATTTTAGTTAAACCTCACATTTGAGGTTAAATTAATCACATTAAACAAGCAAAATTCTAGATCCACCTTAATATGTCATCAATAAAATTTGAACCAATACACTTTTGCTTGAACAAGTCCATATTTGCCACTCAAAATACTGTTTGGGAGTTGTAGTGATTGGTTTTGAACACAATTTTTCAATAAAATTTGATCTTTCTGAAAGGCTAAAATTCAAGAAAAGTTTGGAGATACAGAAAAAAATTACCCATTACACAGAGAGATCAATTCATTATAGTACGAAATCTCAAACATTGAGCCAAAGTATCCAATTTACACTTAGTTTGAACTCGACTTAAATAAATTTAATTTGAATTGAATTAAGTCGAGATAATTTTTGAATCCAAACTAACTCTAGTCTCTCTTAGGCTTATTGATATGGTGATTAAATTTTGCTCCAAATGAGTATTTGGACTAAGCCAAGTCAGTGATTTTTAAGTGCTGAAAAATATTGAAGCACATGGTGCATGCAAGACTATCAATATCATTAACAAAATTGCAATCTAAGTTTGTTTGGAAAGGTGATTTTGCCTTCATTCCAAGATTGTTTCACCAAAGTTATAACTTCCTTACTCTCTTTCTCACATGAGATAGTCTCACCCTCAATCTCAAACAAGCACAAAAGGAAACCAAAATCAAAACTAAAGTTAAGCACCCTTTGTTTTTTTCCTCAACAATAGCGTGCAATAAGCCATGATTGTTGTTGAATTTAGTAAAGGCCAAACGACTATTTCCCACCCAAGGTTTGATGTTTTCTCAAATACCCACCCGTTAACTATGAAAACACCAAAAGCCCACCCATCAATGGTTAACTTTAACAGTTTCCGTCAGAAAAAAGGGTAAATGACTGTTTTACCCTTTTCAATTGAAATGACAAAAATGTCTTGCATGCCAAATGACATAATTACCCTTTTCACTAAAATGACCTAAAAACCCTTAAATAAAAAGACCAAAATGACCTCTCAATTACCAATTTTTCATATTCCATAATTTAACCAGCAACTTCCATGGCCTGAAAACAATGCATCATTTCAGCTTGAAAACAATGCATCATTTCAGCTTGAATTACAGATTTTCGGTTGGAACTGCCTTTGATTATGAAAGTGATGAAATGCAAAGAGTTGTGTAATACATTGCTTAATACTGGCCTGCTTGGAAACCTGAAAATGCAAATCATTTTGATTCATAAATATACTTCAAAGAGTTGTGTAATACATTGCTTAATACTGGCCTGCTTGGAAACCTGGAAATGCAAATAGCTGTGTACTGGAATGCATGCAATAACAGACCATTTTGATTAATAAATCAACACTGTCAACCCAGAATACTCCTCATATCAACACTGTCAACACACAGAATACTCCTCATAAGCACTAATTCATAAATTAACACTCTCAACACTGTCAACACAGAATACTCCTCATATCAACACTGTCAACACACAGAATACTCCTCATATGCACTAATTCATAAACTAACACAGAATACACAGAATACTTATAGTGAACATTTCACTGAGCTTTCCAAAGAATTTACATGCAGAGAACATTTCACTGAGCTATAGAAAAAATTTACATGTTGTGAGGAAGAAGATGAACCAAAAAATTATCCAAAAAATGTTTAACTGAGCAATTGAGCAATTATCCAAAAAATTTACATAAGGGAAATCCCCAGTTTCATTGCATCTGTGACTCTGGATGCTGTGAGGAAGAAGATGAACCAAACTGACTTTTAGCTGACTGGCTTTCCATGGTTGGGATTGTTCTTCTCTGATATAAGGGGGAAAAAAAAATGAGTAGGTTTAATAAAACAGAAAAAACAGTAGCAAACAGAATGCTAACATATAAACAGAAGCAATACCTTTTTTTTGGGTCTTCCTGCATTGTTTGGATTGTATTGGCAGGACCTTTTGTTGTGCCCCAATTCATGGCAGTGACTACACCTAAGTGTAGACACAGGTTTTCTCTTTCTCTCTTCAGTGGGGTCTTTCCTCCTAGCCTTTCTGGGCCTGCCAGCTTTGCCATGCCTAACAGGTGGCTGCAACTTATCTTCACATTCCTCTGGCCAGGTTCTCTTGTCTGGAATAGGATGAATAATTTCAGCATACGTTCTCATATATGCTGAAATTTGCAACCTGTCATCTACAAACTTATCAATAGTAGGGAAGTTCATGTGCAATATTGAGCAGATTGCATGTTGGCAGGGAATCCCAGACAGCTGCCACATCCCACAATCACAGATTCTTTTGTCCAAATTCAAGGTGTACGTTCTGCTTGGAATACCATTCATATCAATCACCTCGAACTCTTGCATTCCAGCATATGAAATAGAGACATTTCGAGCTGTCTCAATACTTTTGTTCAATTTTTTAACAACAAGTGGGGGCAATGGAGTGACCCATTCAGTCCCTGCCTTCAGCCTACTATAAAGTCTCTTCATTATTCTTCTTCGATACAACTCCAACAAACTGAGAATAGGCAGCTCCCGACCTTCTCCAAGCCAACTATTAAATGTTTCAGACATATTATTTGTGATATGGTCAGATTTGGCTTCAGTGTCAAAGCCAAATCTAGACCATTGATCTGGCTCATTGTCAATTACCCACTTGTAAGCAGTTTCATCCATTGCCTTCATTTTATTTAATGCCTCATGAAAATCCACTTTATTTGATGCTCTAGAAATAGCCCAAAACAGTTTTCGAAGATGTACCCCAGGGAAAGTTTTCCTGAAATTCGCATATACATGTCTTGCACAAAATCTACTCTTTGCATTAGGCCACTGAGTTTGCAAGGCATGTATTATTCCCTTTTGCCTATCACTCATGAAAGTGATAGGCAAGACATCACCCATGAATTCTTTCAATATCCCCAAGAAGTAACCCCAACTATCATTGTTTTCTACTTCACAAATACAGATTGCCAATGGGAATATCCCACTGTTCGCATCAATCGTTACAGCAGACAGCAGGACTCCCCCAAAATGCCCCTTCAGATGGCATCCATCAACCCCTATAAAACGACGACAACCCTCTAAAAAGTCTTTCTTCTGTGCAGCAAAACTTAGAAAAAAGCGATGAAAACGCGGTGTCGAGGGAATTTCATCCCTAATTACCTTTAGGGCAGCTTTTGATCCTGCATTGGTCATCAACACAATATGACAATATTTAAACAGCCAGTTATACGACTCTGCATGCTCATTTGCTGACAAACCAGTGGCAATTTTCTTAGCCCTATACAATTTTCTATGATTTATCTTTAAAAAATGCTCCTGCTCCAACTGAGAAGCTAGAGGCTTAATGCTACTGCCTTCTTGTGACCTTATAAACCTGCCAAATTTCTCAGCTACCCATGATGCACTCGCAGCTGGGTTATCATGAACCCTGAGGCATGTGTGCGTATGCTCGTACTGACGTATTTGGTAGGATTGACCATCTACCATCAGAGCTGCATAGAGATGGAATGGGCAGCCTTCTGATCTACACACAACCTTTATTCTTCTCTTCTCATTGTATATCTTTTTTGTAGCAAACCCACGATCAACTGTGTAATCTTTCAGCACACCCCTGAAATGTTCAACACTGTCAAAAACATGTCCAACCTCAAAATAAATCTTCACATCTGCACCTTTCTTAAAAGCCTTTCCCTTCATATGCCTAGCTAATCTGGTAGCACCATCATCTTCTCCCTCATCACTTTCCCCATCACCATTGTCAGATTTATAATTAAGTCCTCGTGTCTCATCATCATCCTCAACAGATTCAGACCTGATTTCAACTTCGGCATGACTAACAGTCTCATCTTCATGTGATGCATCACTCCAATGAAAGTCATCATCATGCTGGGTAAATTCTTCTCCCTCATCAGAACTTTCTATTGGTTGGGTGTTGGGTGAGTTAGACTCTGTTTGTTGGGTGTTGGGTGAGTTAGGTTCTGTTGGTTCGGTGTTGGGTTGACTGTGTGAAGGTAGTAGAGGCCGAGGAGATCTGCTCTGTACTGGAATAAATTCAACATACATCTGAATAATTTGCTGACCTACTTTTCTATACTCTTCAAAGACAAACATCATGTCCTCATCACTGGCAATGATGTAATTACCCTCTCCATTAGCTGATCTTGCTTCAACTTTTATCTGCTCACCTGGATAAAGTTGCACCTCCTCATTTTCATTTGCAATACATTGCTTCACATCCTTGATGAACACAATTAAACTATACTCTTCTGGATCAATATTTCTTATTTCAGATGGTATGCCACAAGCTTCAAATTTAATAGTGAACAACTTTGTAGAACTCATCCTAACAAAACACAGAATTAGTTAAAAGAATAACAATTAATTTGAGACTGAAGGCACAGAAAACACAGTATCCCAGCTTACCCAATGACACAACAACAACACTCCTCATCCACAGAAACAAGGCAGTACGCAAAGAAACAGAAACAGAATCACTCATACAGAATCAGTCAAAACAGCATGCAAATGGGTGTGGAAATGACAGAAAGTATCCTACATTGTTGTTTAATCATTGTTGCAACTTGCAACACTGTTACACAGCCTTATTAGACCAGAGAGAATTAAGGTTTTTTGCAACCTTCTCTTTCGCGTCAGTAGCACTGCACTCTCGGGTTTCCCAGCTTATGTAACAATGATGCAACTTACCCAATGACACAACAACAACACTCCTCATGCACAGAAACAAGGCAGTATGCAACATTGTTGTTCATCAGCATGTATGCAAAGAAACAGAAGCAGAATCACTCATACAGAATCAGTCAAAACAGCATGCAAATGGGTGTGGAAATGACAGAAAGTATCCTACATTGTTGTTTAATCATTGTTGCAACTTGCAACACTGTTACACAGCCTTGTTAGACCAGAGAGAATTAAGGTTTTTTGCAACCTTCTCTTTCGCGCCAGTAACACTGCACTCTCGGGTTTCCCAGCTTATGTAACAATGATGCAACTTACCCAATGACACAACAATGACACAACAACAACACTCCTCATGCACAGAAACAAGGCAGTATGCAACATTGTTGTTCATCAGCATGTATGCAAAGAAACAGAAGCAGATTCACTCATACAGAATCACTCAAAACAGCATGCAAACGGGTGTGCACTTGACAGAAAGTATCCTACATTATTGTTTAATCATTATGAAACAGAAACTGATCATGCCCTAACTCATACACAGAAACTGATACATAATTGTTAACACAGAAACTGATCATGCCCTAACTCATACACAGAAACTGATACATAATTGTTAAAACAGAAACTGATCATGCCCTAACTCATACACAGAAACTGATACATAATTGTTAAAACAGAAACTGATCATGCCCTAACTCATACACAGAAACTGATACATAATACTTAAAACAGAAACTGATCATGCCCACACTCCCTCATAGAAACTGAACATATAACCCATACACAGAACTCAACGCCACCGAAAGTGCTCATACACAAGCCCAACAAAAGCAGTTAATACTCATACACATAACTGAATGCTCACCAAAATATAACCCCACCCTAAATAATATGTTAACAGTACACATGCAAAACCCCTACGTTAATTTTTTTTTTCCACTCAAATATACGTATAATGCATAACCCTAACATTACAAAAACCATTACAGCACCCAAATACCCTAAAAAACCAAAACCTGTTTCAAACTTCAACTTCCTAATACTCACACAGAACTGAAAACTCACGAAAATAGAAGTCATACACAGAAACTTACGTCAACAGTGGACATGCAAAACCCCCACGTTACTTTTTTTTTTTTGCCTTGCCCTAAAATATACATATAATGCTAACCCTAACATAACACAGACTATAATAGTACCCAAAATATACATATAAGGCTAACCCTAACATTACACAGACTATTACAGTACTCGACAACAAGGATAAACAAGGTATCCGAAAGAATAAACCTCGACAGCAGGAAATATTTTCTGAAGGCCTCAGTTGGAGCAGACTTCGTCGTCATTGCTGTTTAAATCACCACGAAAAGCCACTACACTTGTCGTCGGAACTGTTAGTGATCAGAGTAGCCGAAAACAGCAAACAGGTTGTACTTTCTCGTCTTCTTTGGTACTAAACTACTTCGTCCACCCTTGATAACGTCGAACGATGTCTTGTCGTGGTCGTCTTTGTCGTCGCCGTTAAAGGTTCACCGTTGATCACACTGGAGCACAATGAAACAAGGTAAACGAAAGACTTAACGCGAATGGAATGTCGAACGAAAGAATGAAGGCCAAAGGTTTTGTTCAAATTTGAAATCTGACGTCGGCTGGACAAGTGTCGCTCGTTCGTTGGTGAAAGAGAAAAATCGTTTTTCAAATTGGAGTGAAATGACACAAAGACCCCTCACGTGTCGCATGTTCATTCGCTCGATTTCCCTAGACTAATCCCTAGTCGTCGATTTGTGCCCCAAAAATTGCCACCGTTGATTTCAATATAATCATTCCGCATTTAATACAGACTGCGGCACGTCCTTTGAGCGCACAGTATTCGACGGCTGATTCAAATTTTGTGTGCCCGATTATTTTATTTAATCGACAGGTGTCCTTTTTTTGTACTGCCACGTCAACCACCAAAGATTTGCAAACCCTGAATCGCCAAAAATCGTCGAAAAATCGTTCTGCTTTTCAGATGACAACGCCACGCGTCAGCTATCCGTGCGTTGCGTGTGCACGCGTCCCGTGCAGCATTAAATGTTGCAGGAATTTTTTTTTGTAAAACCGCTTATATTGATTTTAAAATGGAGAGCCAGATTTACCATATTACCCTTTTTTCTGACGGAAACTGTTAAAGTTAACCATTGATGGGTGGGCTTTTGATGTTTTCATAGTTAACAGGTGGGTATTTGAGAAAACATCAAACCTTGGGTGGGAAATAGTCGTTTGGCCTTTAGTAAATAATACAATCCAGCACGAGGGCTGCCTAAATAAATCTAATAAAATAATTTTTATATGAAATTCAAAATTATCAAGTCAAAGGACAAGTCAATCATTAGTCACTGCACTGGCGAAAGCGGAGGGGGAGGGGGAGGGGGGGCGGCGGTGATAAAATCAAGGAAACTCTTGACAAATTTGTACTGATCTCCGTGGATTTTATTTCTAGATTTTACTGTTATTAAAAACATAAAATGAAATAATCGGGAGAAAAAAAAACAGCCTGGAAAAGTAGGTTTACACCTGAAATCGTGTAAAAGCCTGGTTTTACTGGAATTTAACATGATCTTATCTATTTTTTGGTAGGTATCTGGTAAAATTTGAACTAGAAGTAAACAAATCGACTTATATTTTAAACCGCAAACAACAGATTATGAAGAAGAAGATGGAAGTGGTAAACCCTTAACACCATTGATGATGATCAGCATGACAATAAAACTGAAAAGGAGTGAAAAACAAATTTCAAAGACTCAAATCCCCATAAATCTCTCACATGTTGCAATGGTGGGAATGGGAACCCCCTCATAATTGGCTTCAAAATCTCATCCGCACTATCATCACCCAACAAATCTTTTCCTTTCCTTCAGAAAATAGAAAACGCCCGCAAATTTTCCCCTTTGAAAGTCCTATTTTTAGACAAGATAATTAGTTTCCATTTCATTGATCACATTTGTTTTTGACCTTTCTTGATCTCCATTACCATTCCGATTACCAACTTTTGAAGTTCTTGTCATTTTCTCTTTCCCCATTATCACCATTTTTTTGGCAAAAATCAAATCTTGATCTGTATTAGAAATAGAAGAGAGCTACAAACTCGTTTCCACAAGAAATCAGAAGATTCTCCTCATTCCCATTTTCTCATTTACAGGAAGAACATGTCTTTCCTGTCACTTTTTACTCGTCTTGGAACACCACTATCCAATTTTGAATAAACCCACCAAGAATCTCTCGAACCCTAACCCTAAATCTGAATCTAAGGTCAATGTCTCAGCTGAAACTAATGTCTCATCTTGATAACATATCTTCAACTCCTGGAAAATTCAAGATGGAAAAGTCTTCCCCCTACATTAACAGACTCAGAGTCCATTCTTCTTTAGCAAAACTCACATTTTGGTCCTTCATTTTCTTTGGTGTAATCTTATTCTTCTTCTTTAGATCTCCATCCTCAAATCCTTTACCATCTGATCCTTCTCGCCGTTCTCTCCGAACCTTCAACTGGGGTGGAGCCGCTTTTGAAAAACGGGTCCGTTCTTCCGCCCGAGTTAGGACCCGTAATGGAATCTCCGTTTTGGTCACTGGGGCTGCCGGGTTTGTCGGTACACACGTGTCAGCCGCTCTCAAAAGACGCGGTGATGGGGTCCTTGGTCTTGATAATTTCAATGACTATTATGACCCTTCTTTGAAAAGAGCAAGACAGGCCCTTTTGGAGAGAAGTGGAATTTTCATTGTTGAAGGTGATATCAATGACATGGCTCTGTTGAGGAAGCTTTTTGAGGTTGTCTCATTTTCGCACGTGATGCATTTGGCTGCCCAAGCTGGAGTAAGGTATGCAATGGAAAATCCTAGTTCTTATGTTCATAGTAACATTGCTGGCCTTGTTAGTTTACTAGAAGTTTGTAAAAATGCTAATCCTCAACCTGCTATTGTGTGGGCAAGTTCTAGTTCAGTTTATGGCCTTAATACTAAGGTTCCTTTTAGTGAGAAAGATAGAACTGATCAACCTGCTAGTTTATATGCTGCTACTAAGAAAGCTGGTGAAGAGATTGCACACACTTATAATCATATATATGGTTTATCTTTAACTGGCTTGAGGTTTTTCACCGTTTATGGTCCTTGGGGAAGACCAGATATGGCGTATTTCTTTTTTACCAGAGATATTTTGAAGGGGAAGTCCATACCCATATTCGAGACTGCTAATCATGGTACAGTTGCTAGGGATTTTACCTACATTGATGATATTGTCAAGGGTTGTTTGGGGGCATTGGATACTGCTGAGAAGAGTACTGGTAGTGGGGGGAAGAAGAAGGGGCCTGCACAATTGAGGGTTTATAATTTGGGGAATACTTCTCCTGTGCCAGTTTTGGATCTTGTAAGCATTTTGGAGAGGCATTTGAAAGTTAAGGCTAGGAAGAATATTTTGAAGTTGCCAAGGAATGGGGATGTGCCTTTTACTCATGCTAATATTAGCTTGGCTCGAAGAGAGCTTGGGTATAAGCCCACGATAGATCTGCAGACCGGATTGAAGAAATTTGTGCGGTGGTACCTCAGTTACTATTCTGGTGGAAAGAAGGCCGCTGGGTGAAACATTCTTTTGATTGTGTGGTAGGATCCTTTGAATTCTTGTTGATTATGATTCTTGTGATTGTTTTTAGTATTTCTCTGTTCCTTGCCCAATTATTGTTCATCTTTCATATATTTTTACTTATGTGAATATGAGGAACATCATGTTCTGCTATGTTGGATAAGCTTTTTTGGTTGGTGGACATCGTTTCTTGGGCAGTCATGAGCTGTATTAAAAGAAAGCCAGAACAATCTTCTTTCTAGTTTTTCTTTTCTCAAATGTAATTGTAGTTTCGGCCTTGTAGAATTCATGACTGATAGAGCATATGCTGATTGTTGGACATGTATCATTTCCCTGCAACTCAATAAATAGCACACGGACTAGACGAATTGAACTACATTTGTCTTTCATTGTAATTCAATCTTTTCATAAAGACCTAGTGTGTTTATGGCTGCTAATTTTATGACTTTGTGGTTTATTGTTAATTCTTGTGTATGAATTGCAATGTTGGATTCCTAGGCTAATTTTGCTAGTGGAAATCGTTCTGTTTTGTTATTTCCAGGGAATGATTGATAAAGCGTGGCTCTTTGGTACTTTTTTTTTTTTCAATTAAGACTTGATAAACTGTTCATGTTGTCTACCGTTTTTAAAGGTGAAGATTGTTTCACTGATAGTCTTATATTGCTAACACTAGTCATTGTGGTTGGCATCTAAGTCAAGTCAATGTCATTGCAGTCGGCATCTTAGTCATCTTTTTAAGAGACTAGGCCTTCTTGTAAGATGTTATCATGTGATTGTATGATTAAATATTAGCACGTCGACTTGTAATATCTATTAATACGCATTTATTAATATATGAAGTATTATTGGAAAAAGCATTGTAAAATTTTATATTCTTAAACTATTGATGTTACCAGTGAGTTGGGTTTCTGTACCAAAAATCATAAATTTTATTTTGTCATAAAATTATGTTTGACTTGATGGTTGTTTGTATTGAATTATTATACTAACCTGCTGAAAAAGAAGTTGTCCTGTTCATTTAAGGCCTGAAAAACTAGCAGCAGCCACATGCCAGGCTTCTACCCTCTGCCTAATTGAAATTCTGGAGACGATATGTTTGATTGAGTTGAACTTTTTTTAATTGCAGTCTAGTTCAACTCACCTTAAGATTTAGCAGTAAAGTGGGGCGTGTTGCTTTTCTGTGTTTTGTTTGTATGCTCCTGGTTGTCTCCAACAATCAGTTTTGATAGATTGTTTTTGCCCCTTGTTGAGACATGCTTAATGTTCTAGTTGGTAGTAGGTCTGCAATCAAATCGAATTAAGTATTATTGCGCATGAGTTTGGCTGTAGGCTCAAGCTAGAGTTAGGAGCTTTTTAACTGGAGTTTGGTTCAAAAAATTATTATTAAACTTGCAACTAATACTTATTAATTATCTTCATTTTCAAAGTTTGTTGTTGGGCGTACAAATTTGAAAGTTAAGAGAATCATAATATAAAATTTTAATTTTTTAAGGATTATAGATATTATACTCAAGCTGCACGGCACATTCAAGAGTTCACTGAGCCAAAAAACAATGATCTTGAATTCAACTCAATTTTAATTGCAAATAACTCACAAATAACCTGAGTCATTTGCAGCCCTTATTGTTAGGGAGTGAAACTGCCTCTTGTTTAGTGAAATGATTTAGAGCATTTTTATCGTGGGAGGCTCATTTACTTTTGTTCCTTGAAGAGAAGCACTAAATGCGATTTTCCCCTCCCACCCACCAATTCTCATTCCATGGAAATTATTTGGATGGCATGTAGAAGCTTGAGACAGATTAGAGCCACGATGGAGTTCTATTTTTCTCTGCTTTATCGCAGAACATTATGAATGGGGTTGGATTCAATCTGAACACAAATTTGAGTTTGAATAGTTTGGATTTCAACCCTAATCAAATCCAAACTTATCCTATTCAACTATCACATAACTAGAGATTACTTGATTGCATTAATCCATTCATTTTGTTATCGCTTCTGTGTACAGATTGTTGATCTAAATCACAAGAAGTTATAAACTATCATCCCATTTTACCATCATGCACAGGTTTTTCATTTCTCCCTAAAAGAAACAATTTATCAACTTCAAAATTTAAATTCCTAATACTGGTGGTGGACTAATTTGAAACTGATCCTGAATTCTTCTACACTGAGTATAGGAATCAAAAAGACCAGTATATTAAGGGTCATAAAATGAATACCAGTTTACAAAGGTATAGGTCGTCTATCTGGCCATGATTCCAACTTTTCAAAGTACTTGACTGGCACCACACCATCAAAACCTTCAGTCAAGATCACCCTGTTGTTGGACATATCAAGTTTCATTCCACCTGAACATTTTTCACATGCGAAAAATAAAAACCAAGAATACATCAGTAAGTATGTAGCATATATAAACATGATGTTCAAGAGGGGAGTACATTTCTGTATTAAGTTCTCAGGATAATAAAAGTTTGTACCTCCTAAAGCTTTTCTGATATCAAGAAAGATTAAAACATTAACATCTCGTCTCATACCTGGAAAACAACAAACAAACAAATAATTGGCTTCAACAATGCTGGTTAATTCACAAAGGAATATCTATTTGTCGTCGGAATTGATCATGAGGACTCAATATTGAAGTTAAAAAATCAAGCTAACATGTATCATCTTGTGGAATCAATGTTAGCATCTCAACCATCCTCTTATCCTTCCACTACAAGAACCGCTACTTAGCTACAAGGTACAACTCTTTTAGGGAGGACCAGGTCAGCTCTCCAATCAATCCACATGCATGATTCCAAGATCTGCTTTCTAGTAGATTTAGTAGATGGCCACTCTTCAACTTTTTTTGTTGAAAGGCACAGTTACATAAAGCACTTGTTATTCACAATAATTTACATGCATTGCATCATTTCTCCTCTTTCCAAAAGATGAAAAAAGAAAATCATGAAATCTTTTTTCTACAGACAATGAGATTTCCCATAATTTCTTACCACTGATTACTTCACCATCAGTAGGCAAGCCACTCAAGAAGTGAACATTCAATCTTTTCACACGCTTCAAACGAGACTCCAAAATAGATTCCAGATACTTCTACGTTCCATGTACACACCGCCAACAAAGCATAAGAAGTATAAAGAAGCAAATAAATCAGAAAAACGTAACCATGGAATTTTTTACTGAAACTTGAAACAAAAGAGGTATGGCACCTGGAACTTCTTCAGCTGAAAGGATCGGTTTCAATAAGCTCTCAGATTTAACCGTCCGTGAAGAAAAGACACCCATTTAAATGGCAGAAAAGAATCCAGCTAAATCCACAATCTGATATCATACATCATAAAATAAAAAGTCATCCAAGTCATAAACGAAGAAAATATAAGATACATTACCGATAATGTGTGGCCTTGGTTTGCACGTATCAAATGTTCCCCATTTTCTTCAAGGAGGCTAAACCGCTGTTTACTATCCTTTCAGACTGCCTGGAATTAAGCTTTCAATGAAAATAATATTCTGCCAGTGCCAAAGCAGATCATGTAAAACCAAGTAATTTGTATTTGGAAATTAATATTCACTTCAAATGCATCGACAATAAAATTATAAAGGCCCTCATAAAATAGCATCATTTTACAGTCAAGAATCAGCATCAGATTAGATAAGTCAAGCTTCAACAGCATAATTGGGTAATCATGTTTAGACAAGAGTCACAAACTGACATGCTTTACATAATAAATTGAATATTCTACACCACTAACTCTTTCACAAGCATCAAACAATGCATTTTGCTAGAAAAGTTTGAGACAACAAAAGGCAGAGAAGAATTTAGCTACCAACCTCCCTGATGTCATCAACTGTGTGTGATCTCAATGGAATTTGGGCAAATGTTCTCATATTAAGCTTTAGCAAATCCTGAACTCTGACATATCCATCACTTTGCACGTTCAGATTTAACTCCAAAGCCATATGTCGTAAAATGCGTGTCTTGAAGATACCGAATGAATTGATAAACAAGATAAGAAATTGAATATCAATATTTTCATAACTTGGAACTGGAGAGAAACAAACTCAGCTAGACTAGACTAGACTCACCATTTGGCAAAGTGCAGCTAGACTTAAAGACATAAAAAAATTCCTTCTTAAAAATATTCTAAGAAACTCATCTCTATTGGATTAATTTTATGGCAAACCATTTAAATCACTTTTGTTTAGTTTGCTTCTTTATAGACACAAAAATAGCATCAAATACACTGCCCAAATATCTTGTTTTCCTCTTTTGTATATGTTCAGATATTTCAAGTTTCAAAAACAATATAAGGGCTTAGAGTTACCAATAGAAATAAAAGATTAAGTATAGATGTTGAAATTAAAATGAACTTCCAAATAACTTAAGAAACACGTCTAATATAAGTAGAATAAATAAAATAATAATAATTACAGAGTTTGTCTGATATTTGAGCATACAGGAGTCTACCTAGAGCATCGATTTTATCTTTGCCACCGCTGCCACGGCCGCCACCACGGCCCCCTCTCTACCTCTCTCGATCATTTTTCGAAGCTTTTCCACTACCACCAACACGGCCACAACTACACACGAAAATTATAGAAAAGAAAAGAAAATTATTTCATTAAATCCCAAAGCCGTGATTAGTTAATATTTGAGACCTAATGGGAAAAAATGATAATTGAACTGTCATTTGTTTGGCTTTCTCTTTTCATTTTGCATTTGAGAGAAAGTGAAAAATGTTAAAAAATTTATTTGAAAACACTACCTTCTACAGGAATGAGCGAAGGAATGATTAGTATTGTCCACGAAGGTAGGGCAGAAGAGACGGGGAGCAAAGAGTAGGCAGTAATAGGAGGAGAAATATGAAGACGGGAAAAGCGTAGAATTCTGAAACTGAAGATCTTGTTGCTTACATAACTCCACATCGGACGATCACCCTCATGACGATGATGTTTTCGCTTTGGAAATTGTTTGTTTACACGTGCCCACTCATTATATGGTGCTACGTTTCGTGGTATCGATCGATCAAGAGGCTAATCTCTATTGTTAGGGCCAGTAACAAAATGAATGTCCTTGCTTGGGAACGGGCAGCATAGCAATAGCGTCAATGGAACAGGCTTAGCCTTGGTGAAACAGAAAAAGGAAAAGAAAAGGAACAAGCGGCATAGCAGCAGCCCCCAATATAATCCTTCGCAATTTTTTTTTCAGATAAATATTTCATTTGAATCCTCTAAAATTTTTCAAAATATATTACTTCTACAGTATAATTTGTTTCCCAACTGCTCTAGAAAAAAGGTCGTTACTCAACTCGCATCAAAATCCGCATCGCTGATTTTTCTACTTCTGTGACAAATCTTCTTCAAATCTTCCTCTTTTACTCCGACGATTTGTACCACTCCTGAAACGACCATTCTATATTCAAACTCTAAATTCGACTCAAACTTATCCCTTATTCAACTTTGGCCATTCAAATCCACCCCTTCCTAACTTCATTCGTGGGTATAGCCCCACTTCCACGGGCAAATGAATAAAACCACTTTACGTATTTGGACCCAAACAAAGCAGTGAGAGGATTCCTTGAGGCTTACATACGGCTACAGTTTCAGCATTTTCCCAAGTATTCAGAAAAAAAAAAAAATGATTCATCTGAAAATCATAATCCAATTAAATTTAACTCTCCAGCAAAGTTTCAAAAAATAAAAAGAAAAAGATCTTCGATGGTCAAAGTGCAATGACAAATTCATCCAATACATGCCAACACATATCTCGTAATTAGCTTTAACTCAATTAAACCATATGGCCATTGTTACAGAAATAAAATTTAAATTTAAATTTACTGCATCATCCTCCATGCTCTAACATCCTGGAATGCTCCAAAAGCTAGTATTGAATTCAATGTCTCACCTAAGCCACAAGGGTGCTGGCAGTAGTCGATTCGCTGCAAAAAAAAAGTAGTTGGTAAGCGCAATGCAAGAAACACAGACATTTCACTAGATATTTTATTGGTGAATACTCAAGCTTATATCTAAACACACCAACATTAGAGAACAGCTTTTTGGTCCATTAGTTCACATGCATAATGACTTAATGACTTAACCTATGAATCATACAAGACTGAGAATCAAGAACTAGAAGCCTTAAATACTCACTATTTCCACACAGGTGGAAGTTTCTTTGTCTTCTTGTAGTAGCGAGCAAGTCGGTGAATCCTGCTCTCAACCAAGATCAACCTAAACTTGGAATCTTTATCCTTCCTGTTCCTCTCCAAATGCTTCCGAATGGCAACAGCTTTCTTGATCAGGTGGTACAAGTCCTCAGGTATTTCAGGAGCAAGCCCTAACCAAATATTGCAAATGAAGGTAAAAATGTCAATTGTTCAGTTAACAATTCCTCTTACAGAACTAAAAGAAAACAATTTTTTATAACATAGAAAAGGCCTCACAAGAATGTACCATGAGCCTTAAGTATCCGCAAGATTTTGCTCCCGGTAACACTCTTAACCTGAGCAATCCCATGGGAATCACGAAGAATAACACCAATTTGAGACGGTGTTAGACCCTTCTTTGCAAACTTGCAAATGTTATCCTCTACCTGCAACATGAAGAAGATGAATTACAATTCAAACAACAAAGAAACCCGGGCTTACCATTACCAACATTAATGGAAAAGAAAAAAGGCCCAGCTATAGTCATAACCAATAATGTAAAATACTACCATCGAAATCAGTTTCAAAAGGGCAAAGTTCCCTAAAGCTAGATATTCATCACGTAAAATACTTCCCAAAAGTTATCCAGGGAACCTCAAAACTAAATACTTCATAAAAGATGGACTGCAAAAGGATACAAACCTCGACGTCACATAATGCAATACATGGAATAGGAACCACAAAGAAGACACAAATCGGAACAAAATAAATAAAAACAATCTCAGGGCTAGAGTTACTCACATCCCCGGAAGAGATCTTGAGCCAACTCGGCGGGGTCCTCTTGTACGGTAAAGCTGAAGACGAAATACCCTTACTGAAAAAAAAAAAAAAACAAATAAGAAAAAAAAAAAAAAAGAACAAAGGGAGTCAATTGGTTATAAATTTGATGATAAATCTGTTGAAAAACGAACCCTCGACTGTGCATACGACCCATGGTAGCAGAGTATGGAGTTTCGCGGCCTCTCTGTGTCACGGCCCAAACGCTGCTCCTCTCTTTACTCTGAGTCTGACCAAACAAACAAGAACCCTAGTAGGGTTTTTATATTTTTAGTATAAAAATATTATGTTTTAATGGTCCTACCCCAGAGTCCCCACATTTTATTACGTCTTATTGTCATCCTACGGAGTAAGATTTCTCCTAACTTGGTCCAGGCTGCTAAGTGCTAAACTCAATAGTCAAGAGTCGTTAGGCCCAGCAATCAGCATGTTCAGGCCCGGCCACATGGCCTAGGACCATTAACTGATTAATGGCCCTCCCACTTGCATAATTTAACCGGACACGAATATTCATTGCCTCATCAAACCCTAGGCCCATTGTACTAAGCTAAATCCCAAGCAGGGGTGAATTAGGGGTGCAATCGAGCAAAGCTTAGTGTTATTGAGTTATAACGCAGCTCAATTGGGTTTACGAAAAACCTGAGCTTGAGTTCCTAATAGAAATTGTTTACACAAGTTTAGTTAAAGAAATTATAGGTAAATCTTACTACTTTTATATTTGGTAATTACTTTTATAATCATAGTCAAGAAATAAGATTTTAGAAAGGTAAAAGTGAGTTTCTAAAATTTTGAGATTTATGAAATTATATTCAAGAGTAAATCAAATTATTGTTCAATTCAAACAAATTAAGTCTGAGTTGAAGAAATTTTAATTTATTGATTTTGAGCCCCATTGATGATTCTTTTTTTTTGATATTATTGTTTATCAATTAAGTGAGTTAAACTCGATTTCAAATTTATTGTTTTAGATTTGAGTTGAGTTTTACTCAAACTTAGCTTAAATTCACTTTAATTATCAATTGTTCAACAATTTATGAGGCACGTTACAACATTCTACGAGAAGCCAGATCAAATGGTGAGACTTTATATATATATATATGAAATAGACATAAACATTGACAATATAAACCACTCTACATTCCCTTCAGAAACATTTGTTTCCATAAGGAACCGATACACAACTTTATGGTAAAGCCCAACAATGGCTTCCATTGAGATGAGAATTCATGCAGCAAAAGGCGTTTAAACTGAAAAGGGGGTTGGATCCGACATGGGTCGTATTAGAATAAAATTCAACTTAAATTTGACTATCTTAAAAAATAACAAATTTGAAATTGATTCGAGATCGGCAAATTTAAATCAAAACCTGACTTTGAATTCAAATATTGAAATCAGCTTGAAGTTGGTTTGCTTATAAATATGAGTTTAATCTTTAATTTGATCTCAAATTATACTTTTTAGCTTATATGAAAAAAAAAAATAGCACTAATTTATATTGTTTTGAAAACTAGATCGGATTAATTAGTTCAATTGATTAAATTAAAAATATAATTATTTCATTAAAATCAAATGAATAATTGTAACTCATTAAAAATAATATATTTTAATCACTATAAGTTTGGATATCTCAATTAATTTTATTTTTTTTTTAAATTTAAACAAAATTTATTGATTAATCTAATATTATTTAAAATTTTTATTATAATTTAATAATAAATTAAACCAATCAATCCTTAATCAAATCAATCAAATTATAACTTAGTAAAATAATTGATCCAATCATCTGGCCTTGATTATAAAACCCATTGACAACTTGCAGGGTGGTTCTTGCTCTGTGGAATCTTCAATAGCTGTTTGAATTTCTTAAGTCCATTCTAAAAAGCTGAAAAGATGGAGATAGATTATTTCAAGTTTTCAACCAGGAATGAGCTATCCAGCTGGAATATTTTGAGATTGTATGTTGCTGAGTTTCTACCGACAGAAGCTTGCAAAAAATAAAAAAATAGCCCATCTTCTTCTACCAAGATATAGAAAAAACTAAAAAGTGAAATAAAAGTCATGATTCCATCTTACTATTTTTGTTGTGAAATGTTATAGCAAGTGACAATTTCTCTGCTTATTGGGAGTTGAAAATGAAATCCAACGTTAATTATGTGTTAATATATTTACGATGCTTCTTTATGAGCAGTAAGTACATATCAGGTAGATTAAAGAATTTCATGGCTCTCATCTCACAACGTGAACAACAGGTAGTTTAATAGTTTACTAATTTTCAATTTCAATCATCAAAATTAATAATGGTGGGGAAATGATAAAGAAAGTTCACATGCAGGCTTACAGATGGAAGTAGGGTCGGTATATTGTATAGTAAAATGTTTTTAACTTTCATTCAGTCTTCGTTGTTATTATTATGATAAATAATGTCTTAGTCCACAGTAAACTGAAGGCCATATCTGACTGACTGGTGTATGTAATAAGCCACCCCGTTACTTATTGGTGAACGTGGGTGGGATCACTATTCTGCTTCATAGAGTTTTTCTCAATTCCAAGTTTAAGTTTCAGTTCAGATTTTTCTTATTTTTTAACTTTAAATAATTTTTTTCTTTTTTATATAATAAATCATCAATTCAAACAAATTAAACACAATTTTAAACTGATAGTTTTAAATTTGCGCCCAACTCAAATTAGCCCCCTATATAGAGAGTCGGCTTCTCTCCACCCACCACCAGCCATACAGATTCAATCCTTCATGATTTCCATAAAGAGACGTATGGCTGTCGGCATGCATCACGTTTTTCAACTTATTCTGAAAATGACCATCTCCTAATTTTCTTTCTTTTTTTCTACGACAGAAAAATCTGCCCTTTTTTTAATTAAATATTAGAAGGCGCTGCACAAATAGAATTCAAATTCTCAATGATGAGGCTTTGATTCTGTAACATACATACTGTTTGAGTTTTGTTTGGCATGATTGATTTTTTTTCTTAAAAAAAAATAAAATCTTCTGACAAATCTGCCATCAGTCCACTGTAGAGTCCACTGAAGAGTCATCATCGCATGTCCAAGCCATGCTTTTCATTCACTGAAGCGGGACCCTCCATTTTAAATCGGGGGGAGATGGAAATCCATAAATGGCGCAGATTCGAGTCCAGCTTGAATGTGGGCTGATTCATTTTTCACAGAAGAGAAGAGAGACAAGGCGAGAATTTGTACTTTTTCATGGCTATGCACAGTTACCACTGAACCTGTATTTTTTTCGAATACTTAAAAACACTGACTCTCATTTTCACCTTCAAATCTCAACAAAAATACAAACACCTTTCCCATAGTCTCTCTCATTTTTACTCTACTTTCCCACAAGCCAAACATGCCTTTTATCCTCTTTCTCTTTCTCTTTCTCTCACTCTCCCTTACACAAGCCTTGTCTTCACCTACTGAACTGGATCTTCTCATGCAAATCAAAGACTCTTTAGACCCACAAAACCGGTTCTTGGCTTCATGGACACCTAAAGCTGATCCATGTAGTAGTGACTCCTTCGATGGCGTGGCGTGTAATGAGAATGGCCATGTCGCTAACATTTCTCTCCAGGGAAGAGGTCTCTCTGGCAAGATACCGCCGGCTATAGGTGGGCTCAAGAGCTTGACCGGGTTGTACCTACACTTCAATGCATTGTATGGGCAGATTCCAAAGGAGATTGTTGGCTTGAGTGAGCTTAGTGACTTGTACCTTAATATGAATAATCTATCTGGAGAAATTCCTCCTCAGATTGGAACCATTACTAGTCTTCAAGGTTGAATATTTTACTTTCTCGTCATTTTTTCTTGTTATAGGTCTGTGATGAATTTTAACGCTGCCATTCAAGTCAGGAGTTCATAATCATTACAGTTTAAAGTTTTTTTTTTACCTAAAATTTCTCGGCCGTTACTTCGCTTCCAAACTCTTACAACTATGGTTTATTTGTTCTCGGTTCATCAACTCAACCACTTGGGGTCATTTTTGAAACTTGAAATTTTGGGTAAGTGAAGTAAAAGTTTCAATCTTTACTAGTAACTTCTTCTCTCCCGTTCTCACTGACTTGTGTGAAATGATTAGAGTGAAGCTCATTATTTGCTACAAACTCGTGAATTCGTCATTTTATTCCTTCCTGTAATAGCTAAAAGTGAAGGGAAAATGTCGTCTTTTTCTTTTTACTTTTTGGTTTGTTTATAACTGGGAAAAAGAGATGCCTCCATGATTACCTGAATATTTTGGAGATGAAAAAGAAAAAATGAAAGAAATGGCCCGTGGAACTATGTAATTTTCTTTCTAAACTATCTGGGTTTGCTTAAGTTGGCTCATTTACCTTAAGTTTCAGCACATGGTTTAATTTTCAAGTTTATTAAGTAATTGAATGGTGACTTAGTTTTTTTCACAGTTCTACAACTATGTTACAACAAGTTGAGTGGGAGCATTCCAACGCAGTTGGGATCTCTAAATAGGCTTAGCGTCCTGACGTTGCAATATAATCAATTAACTGGTGCAATTCCTGCAAGCTTGGGAGATTTGGGGATGTTGACTCGGTTGGATTTGAGCTTCAATAGTCTCTTTGGTTCAATTCCAGTGAAGTTAGCCAATGCTCCTAAGCTAGAAGTTCTGGACATCCGTAACAATTCTCTCTCTGGCAATGTACCACCAGGTGATATGGTCTTTCAGCTTTCCCTGTCTAATGTGTTTATACAAGTAGTTTCATTTGTTGATGAAAACTGATGAAAAAGAAATGTATTAACTAACTTGAATTTGTTTTTTGGGAATGACAATGAAGCTTTGAAGAGACTCAACAGTGGATTCCAATATCAAAACAACGCAAAACTATGCGGAGTTGGCTTTTCTGACTTGAAAAATTGCATAGCAGCTGATCACTCAAATCCGAATAGACCTGAACCTTTCAAATCTAGTGGTGTTTCTACAAAGGATATCCCAGAGTCGGCCAATTTACCACCTAATTGTGGCCAGACCCATTGCTCAAGACCATCAAAAAACTCACATACTGGTATCATTTGGGGGGTACTTGGATTGTTTATTGCGGTTGCTGTTGTTGGACTTTTTATGTTCTCGTGGTACCGTCGCCGAAAACAGAAAATTGGAAGTGCCTTTGATACTTCTGATGGTTGTCTTAGTACTGACCAGGCAAAGGAAGTTTGCAGGAGAAGTGTCTCTCCTCTTATTAGTCTAGAGTATTCCAATGGGTGGGATCCATTGGCCAAAGGTCAGAGTGGAGATGTGTTTTCTCAGGAAGTTCTTGAGAGTTTCATGTATAATTTGGAAGACGTGGAGCGTGCAACTCAATGTTTCTCGGAGATGAATTTGTTGGGAAAGAGTAATTTCTCTTCCATCTATAAGGGTATCTGGAGAGATGGTTCAGTTGTAGTAGTGAAGTGCATTGCCAAGACAAGTTGTAAAACTGATGAAGCTGAGTTTTTGAAGGGCTTGAAGATACTGGCATCGCTGAAACATGAAAATCTTGTAAGGTTGAGAGGAATTTGCTGTTCGAAAGGCAGAGGTGAGTGCTTCCTCATCTACGATTTTGTGCCCAATGGCAGTCTGTTGCAGTATCTTGATGTGAGCCAGGGCAGTGGTAAGGTTCTTGCATGGTCAACCAGAATTTCAATCATACATGCCATTGCCAAAGGTTAGTATATTTTCTTACTATATCATAAATTTGTTTTTACCTTGCTTTCTGCTAACAAGAATAGTGATCTCACCTTTTAAGATTTTAGTGGTTGAAGGAATGAATCAATGCAGTTTAAGGGATTACTTGCATTGTATACTGAAGTTTCATGTCTCTTTCCTACCAGCTATAGGCTATTTACATGGAAAAAGAACTGGTTTAGTCCACCAGAATTTATCCGCTGAGAAAGTGCTCATTGATAGACAATATAAACCCTTGCTTTCTGACTCTGGCCTGCATAAATTACTTGCCGACGACATAGTTTTCTCCATGCTCAAGGCCAGTGCTGCCATGGGGTACCTGGCTCCTGAGTACACAAATACTGGGCGATTCACAGAAAAGAGTGATATATATGCATTTGGTATGATCGTATTTCAAGTTCTCAGTGGGAAACGAATATTCAGTCAGCTGGCTCGTCTTGCTGCGGAGTCATCCAAAACTGAAGAATTCATCGACAAAAATCTTGTGGGGAAGTTTTCAGAACCAGAGGCTTCTAAACTGGCACGTATTGCTCTACTTTGCACTCACGAGTCTCCAAGCCACAGGCCATCCATAGAAAACGTGATGCAAGAACTGAATGGTTTGATCAGCCTTTCCTAACTTTTTTTAGACTCAATCTTCCCGCTGACAAGAGGCTAGCTAGACTGTCAATTACTAACTACATGCAAAAGCTTATGTCTCCATTAGTGCTTATGTGACTGCTCTGTACTATCGTGTGACTAGAGTTGTGAGTGTTGCTTAATAGTGTATTGTAATTTGTTGTATCTTTGCCCTTCAATTGTACTATTTATGTTCAGCCAAATGTAAGGAGTTGGCTTCTTTCCAAAGTGGCTGTATTCAAATTTAATATGGGTTTCTGGGATTTGGAGGTTTAGTCCTGAAATATCTTGACGTACTTTGAACTAAGAAAATGGATGGAAATATTTCATTGGTACTAAAGGTTATCTTGCCTCAAACTAAGGTTAGAATTGAGCTAGCTAAATTGAGCTCGAATATGGGTTGATTCGTGTTTAGTTCAAATCTTATATGGTCAATTCAAGCTAGTAGAAAATGTTATTTAAAGTTTGTTGGTAGGATGAATAATATCATTAATGAGATAAATAGTATTAATAGCATAATATATATTGATAGTAGGGAGAGATTCGAGCTGTGTTGTTGAATTATAACTTTAATTCAAATTTGACTCCAAGTGAGTTGATTTCAGTTTAATTCAAATCCAGTTCTTACTCAAACTAAGGCACTGAGACAACCAAAAATGAACGGTAAAGAGGCAGCTTTCCTCTGTCTGAGGTATCACTTCCCTTCCAAAAAAAATGGGTGCCTCTGAAAACACAACCAATTGGATGACGTTACAAACTCGGCACGTGATGTTGTGGGAAGTGTTCAATATTCTTCCTGGCAAATAAATTAGCAGCGGATTTGGTTTGAATCTTGGATGTTTTATTTCGAATTCAAACTCAAAACTCATTTAAGTTGATACACATCACCCAATAATTATTAACAGAATGAATAATATTGTTAATAAAATGAACTACATTACTGGAAGAATAAATAAATCAGAATCAAACCAAACAGTCCAGCTGAAGAACGCGTATATAAGTCCAAGCCAGCTAGATTTGAATTAACATTATCATACGACTCTGCATGTGCCACGAGACATTAACTTGCAGTGAAAAAGGTGACCACAGAATAAATCTAGGCTGTACACTTTTTTCAGCTTATCTGTGAACATTTCTTGTCCTCTTTAATTTTTAGCCTTTTGCTTTGTCTTGTCCGTCTCTTTTGGCTCTCTCTTTCCCGTGATCTCGAGAAATTTTTTTGCGTTATTTTCTTCAGAGGTGTGCATTTGTATATCAAATACTTCTCAGTATTCAATTCTCTTTATACATAAAAAGTATAATAATAATAAACCGGACAACAAATTCATTTCTTATATGTACAATTGACTAGCAGGGTTCGAACTTATGTCCACACATTATCTAACATGGAACAGATCTCTGTAACTTGGAGATGAGACTTATCTTGCACAAAGAATTCATAAACAGCTCCCTCAAGTTCAATCCAACTGCACCCTGGAATTTTCTTCAGGTTTTGTTTTTTCATCATTGTCCTAATCCTTCTCACATCATTCCACATACCAAGACCAGCAAACATATTAGACAGAAGTACATAAGAACTTGAATTACTAGAATCCATCCCAATGAGATGCTTAGCCACAGGCTCGGCAACAGTTAAGTTTTCATGAGTTTGACAAGCACTAAGCAAAGTCCTCCAGATAACATCATTTGGCTCAATGGGCATGTCCTCGATTAATTTTCTAGCTTCTTCTATGTGCCCTGCACGGCCTAGAATGTCTACCATGCATCCATAATGTTGCAGCTTAGGCTCCATCTTATGAACTCTTCTCATGAGCTCAAAACACAAAATACCTTCCTTCACCAGGCCGGCATGGCCACAAGCATTCAACACTCCAACGAATGTAATATCATCTGGTTCTATGAGGAATCTCTCCATCTCCATCAGCAAATCAAAAGCCAATTCACCTAATCCATGAATGGCAAATCCATTGATCATAGCATTCCAATGATCAACACTTTTTTTCTCTATATCCTCAAAAACAGAAATAGCACATTCAATACTGCCACATTTAGAATACATGTCTATGAGAGCAACACCATGTTTCCCATTTAAATTATATTCATTTTGTTCAAGATACCTATGTACAGCTATCCCTTTGTTAATATGTCCTAATTGCGCAATGGCTGACAGAATGATCAATATCGAGGCATCATCAGGACACAAATGACCCACGCATTGCATATCATGAAAGACTTCTAAAGCTTCCATGCAACACCCATTTTTAAGATAACCAGTCATCATGGCATTGCACACAACTACATCTCTCTCAGGCATTTCATCAAACAGAGCCCTAGAAATATCAACCCTGCCTATTTTCGCATAACCGTCAATCATATTAGCCCAAGTAACCACATCTTTATTTGGCATCTCATCAAACAAAGCCTGGGCATCATCCATTTTTCCAGACTTTACACACCCGTCAATCATACAGTTCCAAGAAATCAAGTCTCTTTCAGGCATTTTCTCAAACAGTGCACGGGCAATGTTGAGTCCACCTTTCGACTGCGCATAACCGCTAATCATTGAGTTCCAAGATATCAAATTCTTCTCTTTCATAGGCATAGAGTCAAATAATTCATGAGCTGAGTCAAGTTTACCATACTTCACATACCCATCAATCATTGAATTATATGAAACCGAGTCTCTAAAACGCGTTTTATCAAAAACTTGACGAGCAGATTCAAGATATCCACATTTCAAATACAATGAAATCAAACAATTTTGCAAATATAGATCTGACCCAGATTTTATTTTCCTCAATAAACCATGAATCTGCATACCTTCCTTAACTAAACCCACCCGAGAGCACGCTTTCAAAACCAAAGACAATGAGAAATTATCAAAACAAACTCCAGTTTCAAGCATTAAACAGAACACAACCAAGGCTCGTCTTGGATTAAACCCGTGAGAATACGACTTGATTATGGCATTCCAAAGGAAAGGGTCCTCGTGCTTCTTATAAATTCGAAAAACCTGACGTGTAAAGAATAAATAACGAGCGAATTCAACGAGAGGTGCGCACGATGAAGAAGAGGAAATGGCCACGATTTTGGCTGTGAGTGATGTGTTTTTTATTAACCCAGTTGTTATCAGTCGCGCGTGGATTTGATTCACATCGTTTAAGGTTCTGCATTTTCGAAGAAGTAGTAAGGTTGGAAGTGGAGGAGAGTTCCATGGTTGACAGCAAGTTGCGAAGACGAGCATTAACTTGTCTTTCTTACACAATTTCTCGATTCGGCTTCTGTCCGGTTGAGTATCCGAGTCACTCGCTTGTAACCAGGAAGTTACAGCTGAAAACGGTGTGAAACATTACAGTTTCATTGGAAATATCTACAAATATCTGAACCAGGCGGATTCAAACTGATCCGCTCTATATCGGATCACTATTTGATTTGAATGAGTTGAGTGTGAGCTTATTATATAGGTTCAATTATGATACAGAGTCACTGATTTGGTATCATTTAGGACTCGTCAAAAGAACAACATCTGCTATTGATTACTTTCTGTAAGCATTGTCTAGTCTCCTTTTAAAGTCACCCTCTTAACTTCATTTTGCTCGGCCCACTGTGGATCCGTCTTCCCAACTGATAACATATCTACGAAATCAACAACAATACACATTATTCTTATACATCATTTTTTGCTCAAGTTCCTGTCATCCTCTTCAACCTACAGTCGTGACAAACTCTCGTCTACTCAAAATGGTGCGTGTCACTATGCACAACTCTTTTTGTAATGCCAACACCATTAATTTATGTATCATTCAGAGCAACCAATCTATAAATTTAAAATGAAACAAAAAAGATATTCGAATTATTTCGATTCCTATCCAGGCTTAAGTTGTGCCATAAATATTTTAATATGAGACAGCAAATAAAACTGGTTACTTACTCTCTTGAATTGAAAGGGAAGGAGGGGCAACATAATCCTTTCCGGGAATGAAGTGTATGAAAGCATCTTTACGTGCAAATGCAATTCAATTTCTGATTTTCTTCTACAGTAGAAATGGATAGCCATTGACTTGTGCATTCAGTCATAGTCGTTATTACCTAACTATACAATTACAACACATAAATAAACTTTATACGGAAACGAGTCATCTATCAGCTATTACGTGTTTCTTAGGATTGCTTGTTCAAATTTGTGATTCCTTCGCACTCATCATGACTCATCTCAAAGATGAATAAACTCAGTCACGAAGTTGAGATCATTCTCATCTGTTTTTGAAAGTATGGTACAAATATTCATCCATTCAATGTATGACTAGCCGCCTGTGAGTTGTACAGTATTATTTCCAACGGATATGCGTGGAACAAGAAACATAATTAATGACTAGACATAGTGTAATCACCAATGCTTATCTTCTTAATTACCAGCCTTTCACGATTTTAGATTGGACGGACCGTAGACTTGGTTGAAAAGTCAGCGGTTACAGTTTTTGTCCGTCCCTTCAGTTGATATTGTTTTTTTTTTTTAATTAAATACAGAAACACCCCACTCCATTAGTTGGGTTAGATAAATAAATCTAAAATATAATAATAAATTTTATAATTATTATATTAAATTAATCAAAATTTTATAACAAATGATACTAACAAATCAATTCTTTAATTAGTTAAACGTAACTCAATTTAATTATTAACAAGTTGTGTGCCTTGTATGTGCAATTAACCTATAATTAAAGGGGGGCAAATTGTGATAATAAAGAAGTGTTAAAATTAATAGATAGATTATGTTGTCATAACTTGTCTCAACTAGAATTTTTTTTACCATTGCGATGTCATTGGCTCATCGAAATTGACTTCATTTCTCATCGCGTGCATCAGTCAATTGCTATCCATGACTCATGTGTAGATACATCCCTTTGCCGTAATGGCATTGACGGCGTATACAATGATGGCTTACCGTCGCCTGACATAATACTTTTACATATCAATATTTTCAGTCAAATTATATAAAAGGCTGTAGATTGTTATACGACAAAACTTTAAAAAAAAAAAAATCAAATTGATGGAATGATATTCAATAGGCGACAAGCCAATTTGAAACTACCAAAGAAATTCTCAATAAACTTGGCATGCAGGTAAAGACAAGATATCAAAACACATTATTTTCATATCTCTTTAACATCTTAATATAATACATTTATTTAAAAACATATGTCAAAGCAGAAAAATAATTTTTTATCAAATCAAAATAAAATAATTATTCTATCTCTCATAAAAGTAACTTTAAATTTAATTGTAATGTAAGGAATAAGAATTTAACCCTGCATCTTCCTCTCAAAAATATAACGATATACAAGAAGATAAAGCAGCGCTAGGGACACCTGAAGGACCAAACCATGATAATTGTTAATGCCCAGACTGATACCAACCAACTACACAGATTTATTGTTTTCCTTTTATCCCACAGGTTCTATTTGTGTAAGTTAAATACCCAGTTGGGTAAAAGATGTATTATTGAAAATTACTTCGTTCTTTAATTAAAATGGCCGAAGCATATGACATATCTTATTATTTTTTAAAATTGCGCAAGCAAGCAATGTCAACGCTATGTACAAAACGTAACTGCTAAGTCTCAATACCTTTTAAAACCAAACCAACAACATCACAACTACCCACGAAGCCCATTTACACACACATCACATCTATATATGCCATTTCCATTAACACGCTAAATTTTCTACGGAATCACGATGAAGCTTGTTTGGTCTCCAGAAACAGCCTCGAAAGCTTACATAGACACAGTAAAATCAGTAAGTTTTTGTTTTCTTTGAATTTTTCATCAATCAATCAAATTTCAATAACCTGGAGAAATTAATTGTCTTGAATCATTTTTGCAGTGTGAGAGTTTCAAAGAATCCAGCGTAGCTGAGCTCCTCTCAGCCCTGGCCGCTGGTTGGAACGCAAAATTGATTGTCGAAGCCTGGTCTTACGGAGGTCCAATAGCAACAAGCATCGGCCTAGCTGTAGCCGCTCGTCACACATGCGGACGACACGTCTGCGTAGTCCCAGATGAACGTTCAAGATTAGCGTACGTTAAAGGGATGAACGAGTCTGCAGGCATATCAGCAACAGAAGTGATAGTAAGAGAAGCAGAAGAGGCCATGGCGGAACTAGTCGGCGTAGATTTCTTGGTTGTTGATTATAAACGTAAAGATTTTGTTAGGGTTTTGAGGTTTGCAAAGGTTAGCAATAACGGTGCCGTTCTAGTCTGCAAAAATGCATGTCAAGGCAATAACATTTCTGGGTTGAGGTGGAACGCGGTTCTGGAGAGAGGGACACGTGTCGTGAGATCGGTGTTCTTGCCGGTAGGGCAAGGATTAGAGATGGCGCACGTAGGGAGTAAAGTCAAGGGAGAAAAAAATTTAAAAAATAGTCCAACTCGTAGCCGTTGGATCAAGCATATTGATCAACGATCGGGAGAGGAGCATGTCTTTCGAGGAAAATTTAGAGCCGAAGTTGACTGACTTTTTTTTTGTCCAAGTTTGAATCTTTCTTCTTCATCCATGTCCAAAGTCAAAGTCAGAGGGTTTAATTAATATGTTCCTTTTGTAATTCAGGAGGACATCTCATAATTCAAGTATGAATAATGTAAATATTTGCAAATGTAATAAAAATTAAAAATGTTTTTTTATTCAACATATTGAAGGCTTTCTTATTTTTGGCCCAGTTTTCTTACTTTTTATAGAATGAAGTCGGTTTTACCAGGAACCAGCACAGGAGAAAAATAGCCCACAGTTTCTGTTGAAGCTTTCTTCTTGGAGAATACCTTAACGTATAAACAGGTGAGTTCATATTGATATAAATAAATTAATAAGAGTTATTTTATAATTAGATAATTTTAAATGATTAAATTTTTAATTATATAATAACACATTAATTTATTTCTTCTGACGTATGTGATTTAAAAGAAACAGAGAGGTTGGAATAGATCAATATCAAAGCAATATTTTTGGACCCAATCAAATGGTTGGTTTACAGTTCAATTAGCGTGGTAATGATATTAACATGATATAATTAAAATTAAAAGGCAAATTTAATAAATATGTTTATTGTATAGTGTTAAGAATAAATGTTTCCAACCCTATACCCGGATTACAATCCCAAAATCAATATTTGATTAATGATTGCAAACATTAGTATGAATACAATAATCAAGAAACAAGGTTCGAGTTTTTTTTATTCTCAAGGAAAAGTTTTATTAAGTAAATTAATGAAACTGATGTCAATATAACAATTATAATGGTATGACTTAACATGATTTAACAGATTCAATGACGAATCAATCTACTCTGATAGCTAAAATAGGTTTTAATTATGATTTTAATTAATTTAATCGATTAAATATTGATCATTTCTCCATCAAATTAATTCAATTGATCAGTTTAATCCAGATTTTAAAACCATATGATAAGAGCATTAAGAGATCATACCATACCATTCTTGTCCTGCCCTCCAACCCTATACCTGATATGCCTTGCAAGCAAACTTACCCTGCCACATATCATGGAAGTAGACTCCAAAAGTTACTTGTGATATATATATATATATATATGTTCATACTAACACTATAAAAGCTTTAATATTTTATGATATCATTTTCTTTTTTTTTTTTAGACTTATAGCACCAAACCAATAGATTAGTGCTTGATTGATAGAAAATAAAAGAAAAGAAAACGATTTCCTGAAATATTTTTAATTTTTTAAATAAAGTGCATATTCAATAATATTTTGTATAAAGCTTCATATATACATACATACATACATACATACATATATAGTCGTATTACTTTTGCTAAGCAATGTTGGGCTCACCATTCCGCCCGATGGGTTTCATCTGGATTCGGGCACTGTGCTATACAAGCTTGCGACAATTTTCCCAGGGCCTACGTGAAGATTCGTAATCATATTTATCACAAAACTTTGCATTCCGTTACGTTGTTGAAGCCCAAATTTAAATTAACATTAAATTAATCAAGTTCTGACATATTCATACAGTTTTAAATCCAATTAAAATAAAATTATTTTAAAACTTAACTCAAATATTAATTCATTAATCTTAAATAGATTTTGGATTCGAGTTAATTTTTAACAAAATTTTATTTAAACTTTGTTTGAATCAGATCCAATCTCACTTATTACCACCCCAAAAAGTCAATTCGATTAACGATAAGTGAATGCCACAATACCTTACATTCCACTTTAATTTGCATAAATTTTTATTTATGCCAATAAGATAGGATGACTAATAACATATATACAGAAAATCTGGCTTCTTATAAAAAAATTTTCAGCCAGATGAACATGCCAAGTATTACCAAAAACACTGCATCCTCTAAACTGAATTGGGGCAGGAGTTCTGACAGCGTGACTTGAATTTGTCTCATTTGTTTCTTTAACAATGTTGTTGTCCTCTTATAATGTAATTTCCTCTGTTGACGTAACCATCCGACAAAACTGTGGATAGCTTGAATGAACTCAAACTAGAGATTAATGATTCAAATCAAATTTATACCAACACTTCGTATATATACCAACCTTTAATTCAAAGGGCAGTTTAAGCTTGGATTACTCTTTGATGGGTTGAGGTGATCCTAAAAACATGCTCCTCGCCTGTGCATTCATCAACCGTAACAACCCAACGACTCCTTCTTCTTCCTTTAACCACTCCATCGCCATTGCCATCGCCATCACCAACCTTCTGATATGCAGTTAATCTGGTCACAAGCAGACCATCTCCAATGGGTAAAAACTGAGTATTGAATTCACTCCACGAACCTTTATGCTGGGCATTGTATCCTACAATCATAACTCCCCCTCCCTGCTTTGTACTCTCCTGTGCGGCTCTAAATATCCCTTTATGAATATCAATATTGCAATCAATAAGCACAAAATCTGCACCTTTGTACTGGTTTATCAGCAGGTTTTGTGCGTCCCCGGCAACAAATTCAATGGAATTTGCGTAAGAGCCGAGTACATCTTTGGAAGAATTAACGGCGTCAAGTCCATTTAAAATAATACACACAACGCGACCCCCAGTTTGATGTGCTGCTGCAACTAAAGCTAGTGCAGTAGATGCAACAAAGCTTGAGCTTACCATCACCATGAGCTGTGCATTATTTCCAGCTGCAAGAGCTGATATGAACTCGGTAACATCAGGCTCCTTGCCTCTTTTACCCTACAAAATGAAACAGCAACAGAAGCACTTTATACTTCACAGAAAAATCATATATCTGTGCTGTAGAAGGATTTGCAAGAGAACTAGAGAGGGATTTCTTACCATTTTGAGAGATTGTAGATAAGCTCTGGTAGCATTTTCAGGAGACCAACAAGCCATATCTTGAATTGTTGTGGAGTTCGGGAAGAGAACCCTGATATATAACGATAAGAGATGCCACCTAGGGCTCTTGGCATTATTTTATTTCAATGGAAGCAACTCAGGAAGGTCTCAATTGAAAAGATTCTGCCATGGCAACTGCCAAGTTTGAATAAGATTGATGTTATAAAAAAATCGTTTTGACATAAACAGGTTAACCATCTTCTAATTTCATAATGTAGCTTATTGAATTCCTACGCAACTAATCACTTTTTGTGTATTTGAGTAAAACAGTCTTTTAAAATCTAAACCCGACTAATCGATCAAACTGTCATATTGACATCAAATTATTCTGTAAAATTTTGTAATTTAAGACTTGAATTAACTCGTTTGATTGGATCAATATCTAGTTTGGAATTGAAAACATTGGTAGTCTAGATTAATGTTGACAAAGGTTTAGTGTAAATTATTAGCGCACACAGAAACCAGAGAATCCATAGCGATCACTTGCACGTGTGGGCATGCCGGCCAAATGATGCTCATAAAGCACATTCATGTGACTGCGATCTAGTTCTGACCAAAAGAAATAAAATTAAAGAAGACCGTGATTCTCTGTAGCCATGAAGCTTCTTAACACGCCACCTATTTCCCTTTTCGAGTTTCCAAGCTTACCATAAAATATATGAGATTGGCTTTATGTTTACAAACGTAATACTAAGGGGGTATTTGATTTGGATAATATTTTATTATCAAAATAGAAATATTACTTTGAAGATAAATTACTTAAAAGATTACTTGGTATAAATGATTACTATGTTTAATAAAATTTGATAAATATAAATAATTATTGTGTTTGGTTGAGGTAATAAAAGATTACTAGTAAATTATTTTACTTAAATGCTCTTAAATATAATTATTTTTAAATATTTGTTTATATTATTTTTCATATTAATTAAAAATAAATTTATTTTTATCTCAAAAAATTAATAAATAATAATATAATTATAATAAAATCAAGATTACCTTGGTAACCTTTAAATACCTAAGGTGAAGGTGGTAATCAGATTACCACTTATATTACCTGTCACGTCAGCATTAATAATAGAAGATTATTGTAATCATTTATTACTGACAAACCAAACAAAGGAATAAAAAATAAATTACTAAAGTAATCTTAAAAAATCCAAACCAAATGCCCCTTACGGTTTTCAAACTGGAATTGGACATGGTCAAAGACTTGGTCTGAAATCTTGATTGATCCGATTAATAATAGATTAAATAAATATTAAAATAATATTCAATCATACAAAATTATATTTAGTGGTATGATACACTCCTTTACAATTGTTAGGATTCATCGAGTTCCAATTATTTCAATTTTTTTAATGTCGACATAGTTGTTTGGATTCTTTGAATTGGGATTGTGAGTCAATCTAATTAAATGGTTAATTAAACTTTAAATATCAATCCAAACTAGTTGACCAATTGATCCAATCAGTATTTAAAAATAATACGTATTACCATAAAAGTTGATATGAAAAAATGCACATTTATGATCTCAAAATGAAAAATGAAAAATTTAGAAGTCTTAAGATGTGGTCAAAGTTAGATTTAAATTGAGTCAAATATGAACATGAGTTGACTTGAGTTTCATTATAACCAATTCGAATTGAATTTGAGTTGGCCAAGGATGCCATTAAAAAGTTGTCAATAGTATGAGTAATACTATTAATGAGATAAATAATATCATTAGTATGATCGATAGTATTATCAGTAACAAAATGAATAATATTATCAAAAAAAGATTTAAATTAAAATCAAACCAAATTATTAAACTAAAATTTTAGTTCAAATTTAAATTATATCGATTCAAACACTAATTTAAATTAAACTAACTCAATTTAGATCTACCCTTAAACGAGACTAATGAAAATGTTTGATCTAAAACAAAATTAACCCAAGTAGCAAATTGGAAGCAGTCTTGGAACATGTCGCCAACTAGTCCCACATGTTGCCAACCGGTTCCACGAGCAATCCTGCTCTAAAGCGAAAGCTAAGCCTTTGCCTTGACTAATAAAATATTATACTTGCCTCCATATCCATCACCTTCCTCGATGGAACTTCAAATTTTAGTACTTGGTACTTGTTTAATGGCAAAAATGCATCTCTATATTCTCACCATTCCCAAAATATTCACATATATTAGCTGTAATGTTCTCGACTAGGTGACCAAAACTATCTATTAAATTTAACAACGTACCAGCAGAGGGCAGACACTTTCACAAATTTCTCATAGTCAAGCAAAACAGCGCCCATGCTGGTTCAAGCAGAAGAACAAGCTTTAATGCTTCAGTGAAACCAGCCCACAGCGACCAGGGTTTTCTTTATATTTCCTTTTGGATCAGGGGAAAGAGTAATAAATCATGGGATAATGGCCTAATCTCCGACGTAAAAGTCAATTAAGCATCATTAATAAATTATGCTTACTCGTTGAATTTGATAACTTCTATAATTTTAAAATTTCCCATATAATTTTCAATTCTCTCTTATATATGTATCTTTTACCGAACATTGCCTTAAATATATCAAACACTAATATTTGTTTTATTTATTTATTTATATCAATATTACGTTTCATATTTTATTAATATTCATGTGACTGTATTTTCTTAAAGTTGGAGTCGGGTCCCAAGGCAACACTAAAGACAGGACAGGGAATATGAAGTGTAAAACAAACTAAACGCTAGAATAAGGAGTACGATCGGGCGCAACCGATACAGAAATCTAAGTCCGATCGCATTGCTTTGCACGCACAGACCTTGATATCCACAGCCCACCCTCAGTGAGATAAATTTTTTTATTATTTTCTGGTTTCTCTTACATCTTGAGATTCTTGTATAAATGGTTGCGTTTTCAAAAAGCCACTAGAAAGACGCAATAGACACGTAACTTCAACTTGATCTCATTCAAGGGGAAAAGTTTTGTATGGATAAGATAATTAAAAAAACATATTAATTATAGAATTATTCGAATCGAATAAAGGAGACAGAGAAGGTACAACAACAAACACCACTACAAAGCACAACCATCGGCTCATTTTCTTATCTAAAGGCTATTGACACATTCGTTGAAAGATTTTGAAACACGAAAACCATCACTGAGCACAACAAACAAACATATTTTATATGATCTCCAGCAGATCCTAATAAACATACTGATAGAGACTAGAGAAACGAATGACCTGCCATTAGTAGTAATCTTGAATCATTCTATATTAATTCTAACAGCCCTTTTAGTTTCACTTGAGGAAGCACTAGTCCTAGCTTTGTTGTATGTAAAGTCTAATGAAAGAGTTAGTCTTGTTTAATCAATGATCAGATCAGACCAATAAATTGTTTAAATATATATTAAAATAATATTCAAAATAATTTTGTATAATTAGTTATTAAATATATCATCTAAATTACTTTAATATAAAAATAAACTTGCTCTGATAATACACACTATATTAATGGTTGAGTATTGAGATCAAGTTTTAACAATTGTAAAAATTTTTATTTTTTTTAAATAAAAAATAAAACAATAAATCAAATTCAGACTGATTCATCTTGATCCAATAGTTAACTTTGATTTTAGAACAAAACTGAAACAGGCTTGCTTCCGAGTCCAGACCAGCCCAAACAGCTGGTCGGATCTAGGTTTTAAATCATTAGTTATATGCAGTGGATGGAAGCATCCAGCTACCCGCCTTCCCAGTTTGGTCATCACTGCCCGAGCCTACATTGCCATTGCATGTAGAAGTTACAACCAAACAAAGCAATTAAATCATTGCTACCAGACTACCAGTCACAATGAAAAACAAATTTCTAAAAAAGGCAAAGTGTAAATCATTGTCTAGTACAAATATGTAATAAACTTAGTTATCCTCATTCACATCACTGTCTAATGTTAAGGTCCCTAGCACATGCAAATGAATCCTTCCACTACAGAATCTAACATGAGCACTGAGAAAGCAAGGAAGGCTATTCGACAGAATGACTGCATGTAATACAACAATTCAACAAACATTCAGATAAGGGCCTAAAAAATTCCTTCTTGTTGTTTGAGATTATATTCTGTCGAGGGGTGTAAGCCAAGCAGCTCAAGTTTGGCTTGACTAATGTTAAACTGAGCTCAAGTTCGAAATGCTCAAATTCAGCTTTCAAGCTAAGGATTAGTGAACACATGAGCTTACAATTCGGTTCTAGTAAAATATTAGTAAATTTACATAGTTTTAAATCTTATACTTAAACCCTTAAAATCTTATTTTTGTATTTTAAATACAACAGCGTATTTAATAAATATATAAATTACAATATTAAAAATAATAATTTAAAAGTTAGGGGGGGTTAAAATATAATTTTCGAACCAAATTAAAGTTAGCTAAACTTGTCTCAAGCTCGAATTGTAGCTGAGACTTCACTAGAGCTCGAGCTCACCACTACTCAGCTTGATAACACCCCAATTCTGTTTAAGGAAAATGACTAAGCCAACACAGGCATACACACATACACACATACAGCAAAAACAACAAAAAATAAAAACAAGATGAATATAAACCGTAACCTTAAGAAGATAAAACAATGTTACCTGCATTATGATGCCCAGAAAATCCATCACTCCAATCAAGTTTTGCATTCCTTCTCCATGATTCTTCAAAATCAGCAAGCTCTTCTGCAAAAGAACTACAATATGATACTCCTCTTGGCCCACATATTCCACATGATGGTTCAAATAAACACAATGGACGGAAGGAACAGACCTTCGTTCATATTGTGTAGAGTTTGTACTGTGTCCATCTTACCATCTGCATTAAGTTTCCTTGTAACTGAATGGCCCTGCACCAGCAATGCAACCACCTCAGTCATTACTGAAACTACAGAGTCAAATTTCTACAAGGATAATGAAATAAATTTCTTTGTTACTGGATGTCTGATTAAGTACTCTTAGATCAGAATGTAGGGACAACATATTGAATCCTGAGGCCAAATGTGCAGTAAAGAACTAAGATTAGAGTATATCCAACACAAGTATAACATATGGTTTACACGTACAACAAATCTGACTGAAAAATGAAACTGCTATGACGTGAAAATTGCAATTAATAAACAGCAAAAATGTGTGCAGTGGAAGCTGAAGAAACAATTAAATGCACCGACCTTATCATGTATTCCTTTAGAAATCCTATGTGTTGCTTGACCTCTTGTTTTATCTGCTTCTTTGCTCTCCTCGAGAACCATCTGAGAAACAATCACAATATCAGAACGAGAAAATTCAATTACAAATCAAAAAAATCACTGGAAAAATCCTTACACCATCATTGCCAGCCCTTCTTGTTCTTGTAGAAGTATAGTATGCTCCATCAACACCTCCATATGTAACTTCACAAGTCTGAAAACTGAAACTGCGAGTCTGAGACTCTGTCCCTTCCACCTTTTTCTGCTTTACATGACTCACACTCTTGCTCTTCCTCTCTATTGGATCTACCCAGCAATGATTATGGATTAAAAGTCATTCATTCCCAATAGAAAAGATAAAGATAAGCTGCTAGAACATTAAAGTTTAGTTACCATTAGTATCAACATCATCTGGATGCTCAACGGAAGGTTCTTTGCTTGAACCAGCAGGCATTTTATGATTATCTTTCTCATTCCCAGAACCTCCATCTCCTTTTTCTCTCTCTTCATCAGAATTTAGTTCTTCAATAACTACTCCCTTTGCTTCATCAGTCTGTGGTGTATTCCTGGATGAAGTCATTTGAGCAAGTATGCCAGGATCAGAAAGGCCAAAAGGATGAGTAAAGAACGGATCATCAAATGGATCCCTTCCTCCAAAAAGGCTAGGCATCATACTCTGGGATCCAGAGCCACAAAAATCCATATCAAAGAGATCATTTCTACTTTCTCTTTCCCTCTGCATTTTGTATTGCTATTTCCCCTGGGAAAAACAAGCGCTTTACAAGAAGATTTCCATTTAAGATTAACATTAAACGAACAACTTTACAAGATTGCATAAATCACCCAGATCATCTTATGTACGGAAAGCAATGAATGAAATATATTTACATTATCAACCACAACTTCGGTTCTCAATTGTTGTCAGGAAACCTATGAGATTGTTCCAAACAAAAACTTTACCCAATATTATCAAATAAAGGATCAACTGTAGAGGAAACTAAGATAATTCTAGTAAATTTACAGTGAATGTTTTTCATATGTCTCATAAAGAATGCAGAAAATTGAGATTAACTAATAATAATAATAATAATAATAACTCAATACAAGCATTCAAAATAACGAAAAAATCTTTGAGAAATTCCTTAATTTTCACAGACACGACTCGTAGCTCAGACCGATTTATATGATAATTTAAAAGACATATCATAATCTATATGATTTTTGACGACATTAAACAAAGCTGATTACACAATGCATGCAATGTATACTTCAGTGTCGTTCTTGATGCTCTGTTGCTGATACCTAGCGTAGAAATGCAGATTTGAATTCGAATAAATAAAGACGGCGATGTTTGATTGCTGAGAAAACTACCGAAAATTAAAATAAAGTGGAAATTTCAACCATATCAAAGTGTATGACGAATTGACTTCAAGATCGTCAAGAACATAGTTTCCATGACAAACGGAGGCGGCAAAATATAAGAAGCACCGTAATTAGTAACTGTTTAAAAATAATTTTCAAATCCGCGAGCGATTATCATCACCATTCCACAATAGAATTATGACGCCAAAATGTACGAGAAGGTGAGAGAGCGTACCTGACGAAATGGATGAGAAAAGAGATGATCGCGAGTTACAGAGAACGGCTTCTGCCATTTTATCCGATAACAGTCAAATTTAAATAGCTGCGAGGAACTTAAAAAAGGCAGAATATTACAGGATGTGACACTTGTCCAATACTGCAAATTAAGTGCGAACGTTCCCGCGATACGGCCTTCCTCTTTATTCTATTTCTATATATGAAGTTTAAAATTCTTAACATGTGTGGATCACGTGATACTAAATTCGTTATATCCCTGCAAATTTGAACAGTACTCAGTTGGCTCCCAGTAGATTCAATTTGATTAGAATTAGTATTCGGTTCAGTATAAGTACATTCCAAATTAAAATTTTAGTTTAATAATTTAATTTAAATATCCTTTTAACAATATTATTTCTGTAAATGTATTATTCATATTATCAAAATCCTTTGACAATATTTTTAACTAACTCAAATTATATATTTAAAATTCAAATCAAACTGAAACTAACTTATATTTGAGCTTAACGCAACTTCAACCTTACTTCAAGTCCAAACATATGCTTATAATATTAATTCAAACAATTTTACACAGTAATCCAAGTAACAAAAAAGTGTGTTCAAACCGAATTTGTAAAAAGTCAATTGGAAATTATTACGGTAGAAGAAAACGTCCCCGCATGGGCAAGCTCCTGTGCATCGAGTAGCGAGTTCGAGTCATCCAAATTTGAACCAAACAATATGATTATAATTAGTCTTAACACGTTCCATTTGAATCATCATTGCACGATTCCAAGGCCCTATGCAGAAAGAAAAGATTGATAACTTCTATCTGCAATTAGAATGAGCATCAAAAGCATGGTACACAAATTTTGATCGACTGTATTAACCAATGGACATACAAAGTATCGTACTCGTACAAAAGACCGATCAACTCTTTCTCCAATGGGCATACAAGCAAAGTATAACTATAAAGACATCAGCATGCCACCATATTAAAAAGTTGCATTTTTATCCTAAGGTCCCCACATTTCAAAACATGCAATCAGAACAAGAAACAAACATCAGCTCTTCAAAGCATATCCTATAGCAACACTAATGTCACTTCCCCTCATTTGCTCCTTCAGAAAGTACCCCGCTACTGTATTCTTATCTTTCATGTTTATTTCTGCAAGCAGACACCTGTGGGAATGAATGGTTAGAAGCCCAAATTGGCTGTGAACTGTTTCGGTTAGGATTCAAAGGAACGTTTTGAGGAGCTCCGTATCTAACGCTACGAGGAAAGTTCCAGTTTCCTAGCATCGTGCAAGTTATTAGAACTATTGAGAATCAAAGTCAGGCTTTGATGGATAGTCAAGACCCTGAAGTGCTGGCATCCGGCGTAAATCTTCATCTGAATATGCAGGAATGAACCAATATCGCTTGTCCATCCCAAAAACCTAACAAGTTAAATCAACACCAAAAGTCAGCTAAAGGTCAAAATATAAGAAGCAAAAATAACCTACTGCATTTTACATAAGAGCCCACCCCCCATTGAATACAAATATTTTTCAGTGTTAAAGTTGAAAGAGTTTATCATTTCTTGAAAAAGCCAAATCCTCTATGTTCACACACTACTTACATACCATAACTAATGTCTTCCCTATCCACAAGAGGGAGAAAAATGACTTCAATACTATTCTCAAATCAAATATTGGATCCAAGAAATCCAGACTTTCAATTTACAAACCACCATGGTCCGACGTTCCCAGTAGTAAAATATTAACACAAGTTGTTGGAAAATAAAATATAAAAGATATAACGAATCTTATTGTTTAACTAGTGCTGCTGCAGAATCCAGAACAATTCAATTTTACAGGATGACCAATCATGTTTCTAGCATTCACAATTTCTGACTTTATTAGGAATAGGGCAGATTTGTAGGTTATAAATGACGGTTGACTGCCTTTCCAAAATCCAAGTAAAGGTAATAAAAGAGATCATTATAATTGCATTCACTAAACCCAAACCAGTTCCTGATATACAATGAGCATGAATTAAAAATAAATAATAATTGCCAAACAAAACTTGATGTTATTATTCATAGTTGTAAATCTTATGCCACATTTTAATGCAAAGGAAGAAGAGAAAGAGCATCATGTTGCACATTGTAACAACCTGTTCAAAATTCTTCTTATGCCCTAGGTCATAACGCCATTTTGGAGTGGTCTTCTTCTCATATGCCTGATCACAGTAAAATGATAGATTGATCAGTGAGTAAGTCCTCATCTCCAGCACCTTCCCTCTAAAATTGTGCAAGTACCATGTTCTACAACAGAATATCATAGAAAATCCAAATGTATTTGCAATTAATATAGCTACTTAAGAGTAGGGTTTTTACTACTCTTTATATTTTTTATTTTTATTAAAAACAAATCCTTGTGGACATAGTTGAGAACATGGACCATCTGATGGGAATTGGTTTAAAATTTTCGAACCACTTAGGTTTTCCATGAGGAAGAACCAGATCTGAAAATTCTGATGTATTAAGCATGTTCCAAACTAAGGCCACCAGTACAAATCTGATTTTAAAGAATCCCTCCCACATATAATTTGATTAATATTATAAAAAAAAAATTGAGAAACACCACCATTAACAATGTGACATCAAAGTAGAAAAGTAAAAGGAAGAAAGTGGGGAAGTAACAAAAGCACTATACCTCAATAGTTGTGGTATTAGCAGCCACCAAAGATATGTGCATGATCAGAAAGCCCAGCACACTCAATGCAAATGCCAGATTCAAAACTGAGACAAGCCAGCACCCATAATTGTACAAAAGTACAGATATAACCAATAACATATTGTCAGATAAGAGGCTAAACAAGTCATACCAAAAGCAAGAAAGGTAGTTGCAAGGGTTCCTGGTGTGCCAGGAATTTCTCCTTCACTGAAGAATGCTATAAAATGCGGAAGCAGCGATAGTGTCACAAGAGTTGTCTCAAGAAATGTGTAGAACTGCATTAATATATAAGATTTATGATTTGTGCAATATCAACATAAAAACTGGACGGAAGAGTGTGTAACCATAGTCAACCAGTAACCAAAAAATACTAATAAGTTAAACCAGGATAAATTCATCTAAGACCTGTAACACTTCATCCACAGACATCTTCTCAAAAATAATTCAAATGACATAGAAATTAATTTCTCAAAATTGATTCAAATGACACAGTGCTGGTCAATACCACATCCCAATTAAAATTGAAAAAAAGTCATCTTGAAATATATGAGCTTCGAGGCATGTAATTCTGGATCATGAGGAAAGCAAAAGGAACTACAGTGTTTTGTCCTACCAGACGTTTATGTGTGACATGAAAATGGAAAACCACGCCCACTCTAGAGCAAACTACAAGTGAGATTTCAGTTTTTTTACCTCTTTCACTCTCTTTATGAGAACTACTCTGCATAATCTTAACTAAGATTTGAGAAAGAAGTCTTCTTTCACTATAAAATCAGGAATAGACCAAAGCAGAACTAAAAGTAACAATTTACAGGATAAATAAAACTGCTTATGCTTTTTTTTTTCTATAAGAATTTGTGGGTCAGCAAGAAATGCAAACATACCAAGAAGAGAAGAAAGTACTTATAATTCATTGCCCCAACACAATTAACAACCCAAACACAATGATGGTCCATCTTTAGTATGCACCGTCCACCTAAAACAAACAAAATAAATAAATAAATACAACTTATCTTTAGGTTATGAGAGATTAAAGAAAGGAAAATTTTCCAATTTAATGAGTGCAAGTAAAAACTCACAAACGGAACAATGATGGCATCTGGGTGGCTTCAGCTGGTTGCACTTCTGACAGCATCGGATTCTTTGATTTGATGGGTCAGACTGCAAACCAGTAAATTCTGACCCATTTAATGGGTCAGTCTCTCCTCTCTCCTCATCAATTGCAGGCCTCCAATTAGGTGGCACACTACCCGGATCAGTCAAAACAACTGAAAAATAACTCCACAACAGCATCACCAACTGCAAAATGTCAAAGACCTTCCATTTTAAGTACCATTCACTCCATATACTTGATCAGCTTTCACTCAATCTTCTTTTAAATAAAAATTAGAAACTCGCCATGCTTAAAAATAGCTCTAGAATCTATTTCCTTTAATAATAAGGGACTAAATATTGAACAAAATGCTGCAATTTGAAGACTTCCAAGAACGCTTAATTGTCTAAAATTTAAGTCCAGAATATCATCAAAACTGAAGTTTCCAAACCAAATGTTAAGATCCACTAAAAAATTGCCATTTGAATTGATAACCAAAGCACAAAATTCTCAACTATATTCATCACCTAAAATAATTGAGCTAAAATGCTTTTACAAATATAATCATTTCTCCAAGTCGGACATCGTAAATCAATGATTGAAAGTTTTATATAATAATAATTAATAAAAATCTCCAAACATTACCACACCCCCAGAACCAACAAGATCGTGATAAAAAACCCCCTCGTAAAGCGACGAACCAGAGCAACTTACCAAACCATGAAACAAGATCAATACAACCAGAGCAGTGAGAGAATCAAGCCCTCCGTCGTACAAAGCGGGTCCATAATTGGTCAAAACGACGGCGTAATAGGTGACACCAACGACCCCAAGAACCAACAAGATCATAATCGAACCAAGACCCCGCAAGGCCGTACAGAACTTAAACACATTCCAAGCCATCGCAGCTCCAGATCTATGCATTACGAAGAACTTAAACCCAAAAAAGAAAATCAATTGGATTTTTTCCACTGATTTCTTCAAGCAGAATGCGTGAATGATTTAGGGTTTAGAATTAAGCAGGGAGTCGCTAGCGGATGAAAATTATATTATCAAGAGTCGTTTAAAACAAGAAAACGGAATCAAAATGAAACAGAAAAAGGGGTGCTTCATGTGTTTGAGGTTTCTGAGAACTTTTGTGTTTTGTGAATTGTGAATATCGGGTTTATGTGATTTGGGATTCCAGGTGGGGTGCTGAATCCACGTCGTTGGAGAGAAGCAAGCAAGCAATGTCTGAGAGAAAAATGGGAGGCTGACTGATTACCCATCTTTTTTAAGAAAATTGCATTTTCGTCATTATTCATCTAGAAGTTCTTTTCGTCTGTGATGACGCTAACTCACTCTATTTGGGGAACAATTTTGATAAAATATTTAACAAAAAAGGTTAAATTATTTAATCAGCTCATCTACCAGTTTATTATTATTATTATTTTTTAAATTGTTATATTTTCTTGAATTAAAAATATCAAAAATAAAATTTTATATTTAAATAATTTATATAATTTTATATATAAATATTATCTTTTTATCAAATTTTTTAATAATTAATATTTTAAATATATTTTTTTTCTATCAGTCATCGTCTCTAAAAACCTACTAAAATCTATTTTTTATTAATTACTGTGATTTAATCAAACCCTTATCACCTTCGACTTTTTTTTATCATGTGATTTGATGAATAACAACAATAATATTCCAGTCAAAATGACAACAAGTGTTTTCTAAACTAAATTGTTAATTTTTAAATTCGTCAAAATGGTTAAGTTTTTATTTTTAAAACTTTAAAATTAAAATTTGGATTGGGATGATAAAAGTTTTTATTTTGTCGTTATAACTTCAACAGACCTGCCAGATTACCATGGGCAGACAAAAGTCAAGAATTGAATTCCTATGGTTACCCTCGCTGTCCAAACAATGTTGAGATGAGTGGACGAGATTGAAAATTTGGGAAAAAGCAGAAGCACGAGAAAGGATATGACGGCCAACACAAACAAACAAGCATAGTAATTCGACATTGCTCTCGAATCCAATCATCAAAGCCAAATGATATCTTCGTTAAAAAAGTTCCATGCAAGTGGATAAAGCTGTAGAGTGTTACCGGAGGAACGGGTTGAATTTGATATAACTTAATCTAGCTTAAATCATACTTTAAATAGATTGAATTAACTTCAAACCAATAATCGAATTTATTTTTATAAATAAATTAAATTCAAAGCAAATTTAAAGTTGAATTCTTTTCTAATTAAGAATAATTAATTCAATTTTAATTTTAATTCATTTAAATTAGTCAACAATAATATTAAAAAAATAGAGTTGAAAAAAAAAACTAACAAAGAAGAGAAATGGTCACCAACAAGACAAGTTTCAACTTTAATATTAATTTTGAAGTGAGTTTAAATTTAAGAAATTAATTTTTTTAATTCAAATTCGATTTATTTAAATCGAATATCAAAGCAAACTGAAACTGGTTAGCATCGAATTCACCCTATTTTTAATAAATGTGACCTATGACAAAGAATGTTTCGTGCTTAATGAGTTACATATAGAAAAAGTAATAGCCATAACAAATGTGGTCAACGAATGATACCATTCTTCAAGGCTTTGGCTTCAAAGATCTCTTATATTATTTTTGCAGACAGCTCGGTCTGGTTGAATCTTGGTACATTGTCTAAATTTAGACGGAACCCAAATATTGACCTGAAAAAAAAGTGGATTCTTTCTGGTTGTCTCAGATGTCAGTTATGGAGCCAACCTTAAACATTAAACATGTCCTGGTAATAAGCGGAATACTACTAAAACGGAATGAGTTACGTTCCATTTGCATTTGCGGCCCCAATACTATGATTTGACCCAACAAGCTGTAAGTCTCCAGTCACTCAGGCTCGATTCGAGCACTGGCTACGGTTAAAATGAGTGGACCTGCTTGATTTTCAATAAAATTACTTAAATCTAATTTTAAATATTTAATTAATTATTTAAATAATATATTAATGGTTAATATAATTAAATTAAAAATAAAAAATATTTAATTATATAATAATATATTTTTAAAATATTAAATTAAACATTTAAAATTGGAAATATATTACACTTTTGTTATTTTATAGGAAAAATGACTATTTCCCACCCTTTTTTTAAGCCTATCTCAAATGAATACCTATGAGGGATGAAAAACTCTTTCTCATACCAATAACCAAATTGCCGTCTAATTTCTCAGTTAAGGACAGGGGTAAAATTAATATTTTACTGTTTATATTAAAAAGTTATAAAATTTATTACTTTTTACTCCCCTTAGGTTTCACAAACTAACATTTCATCTTTAACCAAAGTTTTTAAACTTTGAAAACTAACATTTTCACCCCCAAACAAAGGGTTTCCATATTTTTTAAAAAGCAATTGTCCCCCATAACTTTCAAACATAACAGTTTCACCCTCATTCTTTAACTTCATTTTCCGACGTCATATCCGACGTCGTCACCAGCCTCCTCTTTCTCCTGGTGTAACGGCGGTGGTGTGACGAAGAGATCTTCATCTCCTCGTCACACGGTGCGACAAAGAGACAGAGATCTTTTCGTCTCACCACCATGCGACGAAGAGATAGAGATCTCTTCGTCGCACCACCATGCGACGAAGAGGTCTCTCTTCGTCACTCGTTGCATCGTCCAGATGCGACGACATAACATCGTCTCTTGTCTATTCTTTGAGATTTGGATGATGTTTCGTCATCCAAATCTGGGAGATGAAGAGTTGTCCTTCGTCGTCCTTTGTAGTCAGAGATGAGAGATCGATGGAATGTGTCGACCATCGGTGGTGGTCGGAGAAAGAAGCAAACCCTAGGGGTGAAATCTAAACTTTTTGAACTTTGAGGATGGGTTGAGTGGTTAATTTTTAAAACTTGGAGGGGGAAAATGGTGAAATTTTAAAGTTTTATGGTTTTAAACAGTAAAATATCAATTTTGCCCCTATCCTTAACTGAGAAATTGGACGACAGTTTGGTCATGGATAGGAAAAAGGGTTTTTCATCTTTCGTGGGTATCAGTTTGAGATAGGCGTAAAAATGGGTGGAAAATAGTCATTTTCCCTATTTTATATCAAATACAACTCTAAATGACTGACTTATTATCATATTTGAATGTGATTTTCAGTTAATATGATTGGATAAAAAAAAAAGACTAATACTATATATTCTCAATTTAAGTAAATAAATAGAGACATATTTATGTATATTATCGTGTGATTAAATATTATTTTATTTTTAATTCAAAATTATTCAATTATATAATAATATATATCAAATATATATTTATTTATATAATAAAATAGATACAAATAATTTTGTCGAGAAGTTATATATCTTGTGCTTCACTGACCATAAATACTTGGATGGTTAAAAATATTTAAAAAAATCAAAAACAGAATAAAGAAAAATATGTATGACATGATTTTAGAAATTATCTCATTCCAAAACGTAGAATTTTGCCCGTCTAGCTAGCGCAAGGCTCTTAACCTTGTGGTCGTGGGTCCGAGCCCAACGGTGGGCGTTTTCTTTAATATTTTGCCTTGGTCATATAACCTAACCATACTGATAAAAAACAATAGCACAGAGGATTTAAACAAAATAAATTAATGCTAACTCAAACCACATCTTCCAGTTCTGTATGATGGTTTCTAGTCACGCAAATTTCAGTACAATCAACCTCCAAGTCAATATTTCCACACTATTGTCCACTCAAAGTGTTTACTGTTCTACTTTTCACTCAAGTGAAGATCGGTACCATGTAATTCGTGATGAATATGCCACTGAACTTTTTAATCTCGAAAGGATTAGTGCTCAAAACTTTTGGTGTATCTGAATCAATCTGTCAGATCAGAAGCTCCTTCATGCCGGGGGCTTGATTTTGTGAATTGAATTTCCCTCATGATAGGTCAAGCGATGGCGCTGTCCACAACTTAACTTTCTTGTCACCACCAGATGTTGCTAAGATAAAGCCTTGTCCACTTCCTGTATGATATGTAAGTTCAAGCGATTAAACTTCACTCCACATCTAGTTCACAGAACATACAATGCATTGGAAGAAGAAATCAGAAGAAAAGGCACAACAAGAACTGCAATAGATTAATCATTAAATATGGATCAGCATTGGCTATCTTGCAACCATGCTCAAATATGTAGGCTTCAAAATATTTTGAATTCCCAAAGTTTTAGATTTGTTGGGAATACAAGAATGGGATATATTAATTTCATCATTGGAAAACGTTTCTGTTGACATCATCTGTGACATGCCTCTAGACCTGGGCTCTTTTGTCAAGTTTCCCACAGGATTCCAAGAATCTGAAATAAAATCACAGTTATGGATATTCTTAATAGGCTATGATGCTCCATCTATGCTACACTTGTTTCAGCGCAGTGGTGAAGGCACCTTTGCAGATGGACAAGAATATGTCTTATCTCTCAAAATAAATAAACAAAGGGGGGCAGTTTTCCAGAAGTAAACAACATATAAATTTAGGTACTAGTATAGATATTTGTATGAACTAGAAGATATCTGCAGATGTGCATCTTTGAGTTTTCTAGTTGAGAACATCAACAACTAATACCAAAGAATGGAATAGACATAGGTCATATAGCAAGGTGATTTACCCATTGGAATCGTCGTTGGTGCCCAGGCAATGGATGTGATATCACCTGCAAGATAAGACTACCATAAATACAAAGAAAGGAGCAGAATAGTAAAACAAGGTGGCATATTGAGGGGTGTTCAAGATCCAAGATTCATACACCTTCAACTGTTACGTATCAATAAAAGATATACCCAACCGGATAATTGCAGAACAAGCTACAACTACTGGACAGAAAAGTAAAGACCCAAACTTGAAAAGGATAAAAAAAAAAAAATCCAAACTTGACCATATAAAAAAGTTAAAGCATGGTTCCCCGCTCCATCTTAATCGCTCTCACAATCAATTTGACTTAAGGGTCTGGGTACATATAAAATTGCAGAATAAATTCTTCTAGATGAAAAATTAAATTTCAATTAGCAGAATAGTTAAATGAATCAGGAAACTTAATCCACAGACATACTTTCATGAGCTTTGTCAGCTGTGTCTAAAACCTTTCCACTTTCAACACTTAACCACTGCAGTGTTGAGCCATGAGTAGCTGCCAATATCCTTCCATCAGGGGACAGACTAAGATGATCATAATGCAAGGTAGCACCACTTGAATCATGAAGTGGAATTGGAAATAACTTCAAAGTCTTTGGATCCTCATCGAGATGATATCGAACTTCAGAAAACAGAAACCAAAGATCAGAATACAAAAAATTAATGTACTCACCAAAATAAGAATTTCATCCAAATAACATTATTCAGTTACAATATTCAACTCACACAAAATGTAAATTAGATCCGGTGATCATTGATTAAAGATGCATATAGTTTTAAACAAATCTTCAATTGTGCCAATAAGAGGCATATGGAATTATTAGTTCTGAGTCATGAATACTGGTAAAGTACAATAAATATGATATTATACAAACCATTGATGTTCCAAATTCTAATTGAGCCATCCTTGGAAGCTGTGATGATTTGCTCTGAGTTAGGTGCAAAGCATAACCAAGTTACTGCACTCTGCTTGTCAGAAAGCAATTTAAAAAATTAGGCCACCAATGTAACGAGAACTTCAGGATGAAAGAAGTTCAACATAGCCCATATAAAATAATCGGAGGAAATACATGCATGTTGCATCCATAGCAGCAAGTGTGACATACATGCTACAGGCATAGGGGAAGAACCTTTTTTGGTCTTGGCTCCAATTCAACACTAAACAAGTCCAAATTAATTGAATACTGGTGTCATAAATTCCATGAGTAGGTTTGTTGTTGCTTTGTATTAATCTTTATGCATCTTACAGGAATATGGTTCACAAGGGAAGAACCTTTTTTGGTCTTGGTTCCAATTCAACACTAAAAAGTCCAAAGTAACTGAATACTTGTGTCATAAATTCCCCCAGTAGGTTCGCCCTTGCTTTGTGTTAATCTTTATGCATCTTAGAGGAATATGGTTCACAAGGGAAATTTTGTATTTTTCTTATTAAAAAAAGTTCTGATTGTTGATTTGATTTTCTGAAATTGAAAATGTGAAATTTTATTCTAGTCAATTAAGATAGAATACTATTCTTGATTTGAAATTCCACGGAAATAGAACAGAAAAAAGAAAAGAAAACGAGAAGAGCATCTGTCATGGTTATAGAGGTTTATCAAATCATATAACCTTATGCCCTTTAAGCTGCATAACTTTTGAAACCTCCTTGACTGAACCATCCTTTGAGTACACAATTTCCCACACCTACATAAGAAAAAAAAATTAATTAGCAATCCACAAGATCCAATTCAAACAATCAAATGTTCACTATAGCATGTTCAAGAACTTCATCAGGGGTCTCATAAATGATCAAGAAATATCCAATGAGTTGTATATTGTCATAGGCTCTAATGGCAATAGCAGCAATACTCACCTTCACATCAGCAGTGAAAGCAGCAGCAGCAAGAAAACGCCCATTTGGTGATATAGCAGCCATGTGGTTTTTCAATTGATTTGAATCAACATTGCCCAAAAGTTTTCCAGTTTTTCCATGCCAAAGTATGATATCAGTTCCTAGAAAGCAATAATGATTAGAAAGAATCATTCTTCCGCAAAACCAACAAGTATATGAAGTTAAATAGGCCAGAATTAATAAAAGAAGTTAAGATACGCATTAAGTCATAGCATGTAGGACAAAGGAACATCATATACCTTCAGAACAAGAGGCAATAATTGCACTCCCATCACCACTGCCATAGGTAGAAGTAGCTCCGCAAAGTGTTAGAATAGCTCTTTTCTCATGGACTTTGTGATGTTCCCATTTGACTTCTGGAAGAGGAAGCTTGGCTTGCTGCTTATTTTCATTAACAGATTTAGTTTTCTCGTCTCCATACATGTATAATGAACAGCCAGAGAGATTATGAGTTGCAACAACAATCGAAGATGCATCATCAGTAAATGTGACAGCTGTTGGAGGACCTCCAGGTGGCAAATTAATTCTCAGAAACCTGCACAAGCATGAAAGGACTTAATTTCGGCAAGGATTAAAAAAAATTGCATGAACAACTAGAATTGAGGCAATATCCAGAAAAAAAAAAAATTATATGATGCTCCGGATTCATACTTGAAACTTTTACTTAAAGCATCATCCAACTTAAATACTCTGACAACTCCATCCGCACATGCTGTTCACCAAAACAACAAGAACGCATACATAAATATGAAGTTAATCTATATAAGGCACCAAATCAGCTACAACAGACAGAAGTAAGCGAAGATAAATAACCAAATACAATAAATGAAAATTCATTCTAAACAAAAGTCTTCAATTTGGCTATCCAGTCCTTTCAGAATTCGCATCATCACAGATTTGTTATCAATGATTATACAGACCAAAATAACCAGATGAATTACCTGTTACCAAATTTCGTCCGTCGGATGAGAAACATAACCCCGTCACAGAATCACCATGACCTTTCAGAGTATTAACATCCAACGGATGATGTCGCTTGTTTTGATCCTACATTAAATATTTACAATGTCATTATTCAAAATTACGTCCAAATATTAAAAAAAAAAAAAACCCTAATTTTTATCTGTTGAATATTTCAAAATATCAATAAACGAGAATTAATAGATTACTTTATCTGAGGCGTGAGTGTGAGGTTTGGAGTGAGATTTTCTGGAGGTTGGCTTCGAAGGCTTCGAAGGCTTTTTATGATCCGGTTGGAGCTCCCGTTTGGCGATGGATTGAACCTCGGATCTTCTCTTGCCAAAGTAACTTTTGAAGAAGAGGAGAACGACCAGAGCTCCGAGTACAACCGAAAGAAGTGCAATTGACAGAACGGGATCCATTCGCGAACCGGGAGAATTGCTTTGTTAATATTGATTAGAGAAAAAAGATGATGTGGAAATGGCGGTGGTTTGTCGTCTATATTTCAATGCATAATTATCTGGGAAGAGCAGGAGGGGATCAGATCATACGCTATTTTTGTTTCCAAATTTTATCACAGTAAAAAATTAATTTATGTGTTAATCCGATTACAAATGATTAATAAGGAAATTAATTAAAATTATTACAGAAGTTAATTAAAATAACGGTATAATATTAGCCATCGTGTGGATATAGCTAATATCTTAATTTAATATTTGTTTTCTCTAATTTCTACCTTTAAAAATCTTAATTTTTCAAGTACTTTTACTTCCAAAAATATATTTAAAATTAGTTAAAACAAAATATAAATTAACAAAAATGATGATTATTAATAGATGAAAATTGCTTATTAGTTATAATAAAATATTATTTATCTATAAAAATTATTATTTAGTTGAAAAATGATAAATTTTTTCCTCAGTAAAAAATTTAGGGTTAGGATAAATTTTTTAAATTTTGATTAGTATATCATAAAATTTTATTAATAAAAATAATTATTAGATGATAACAAATTATTTTTTATTAATTTATTAGTTGAATATAACAATTGTTTTGACCATAGAAAAGAGACTATTGTAATAGTCATCCAATGTAATAAACTGAATAAATTAAATCATATTTACTGTATATTATAAATTTTAGAATTGAATATTTTTTACAAAATATATATTATTTATATAATATTAGCTATTATCGTTTAATATAAATAAATTTAAGGTATTTTAATTAAAATTTCTAATTAATAAAATTTAAGGTATTTTAATTAAAATTTCTAATTAATATTTATTAGGCCAAACGACTATTTCCCACCCAAGGTTTAGCGTTTTCTCAAAAGTCCCCCCTTTCACTATGGAAACACCAAACACCCACCCATGGCCGGTTAGATTTAACCAAACCCTAACGGTGGTAGGGGTAAAATCGTTATTTTTGCTATAATATTAAAAATAAACTAAAATAGAATCTAATTTTGCCCCCCTAAACTTTAAAAACTAAAATTTTCTCCCACCCTAAGTTTTAAAAAATCACAGTTTCACCCTAGGGTTTGGTTTTGAAATCTCCGGCTCCGTTGCCGACGGCCGCTTCCTTCCGAAGCAACCTCTCCTTCCGGCGATCTCTTTCCTCCCATTTGGAGGTCCGATCAGCGCCCGGAGACCCCGTGGGAGACGAAGAACTTCGTCGGGAAGACGAAGTTCTTCGTCTTCCCACCCGACGAAGTTCTTCGTCTCCCACGGCATCTCCGGGCGTCGATTGGACCTCCAAATGGGAGGAAAGAGATCGCCGGAAGGAGAGGTTGCTTCGGGAGGGAGCGATCGTCGGCAACGGAGCCGGAGAGGTCGCCGGAGATTTCAAAACCAAACCCTAGGGTGAAACTGCCATTTTTTAAAACTTAGGCGGGGGACAAATTTCAGTTTTTTAAGTTTAGGGGGGAAAAAGGAGATAAAATTTTCAGCCGTTAGGGTTTGGTTAAATCTAACCGGTCATGGGTGGGTGTTTGGTGTTTCCATAGTTAAAGGGAGGACTTTTGAGAAAACGCTAAACCTTGGGTGGGAAATAGTCGTTTGGCCTATTTATTATTGAGAACTAGAACTCATAAAGACATAAAAACCGAGACCCCATCATAATTATGCACATTCTTAAGTAATAATTTTCTTCGAAATTTACTAGCAACCAGCCCTTGGATTACCAGCACCGGAGCCCATTAAATAACAGATAAGTCAGCATTGCCATCGTTTTTAGGGCTGTATTTGATTTAGCCCAAACCCAACCAGAATCCAATTTTAAATTGACTCAAATTGAAAATAAATTTGTGTGAAATTTAAAAAATATTTATTTTACATTTAATTTGAAATAGCTCAAACTCTGATGTTCCAATTGATTTAAACGTTTTATAATAATGAATTTAATCCTTAACTCAAACTCGATGCTTAAAATCCATACTTGAACAATTTAAATTGAATCCAACTCTCAACCGTGAATGGTAGAATTAAACATTGGCTGTGTAAATAGATTTATTTAATTTGGGAAATTTTGATTATAATGGTCTCAACATATACACTTGATAAAGTGAACCAAACACAACGAAATGATCTAGATACACTGTAGTATACAATAGGCTATAATTTAGGCCATGGAACATCATCCTGATAACCCCTAAATGAAAATCGGACTAAAATAAGCTTTCTATGCTCCGAGACTTGGAGAGAAGATTCCAAATGAATCATATCCATTGCAGGTTTTAGCTCCTCTACAGAATCCAGCCACATGTACTTGCCCAGGCTATGATTCTCCAGCTCCTCTAACATCGTAGTTTCAATCTGAACTTAAATCAACGCTGAACTTGACTCAACTTGAGTCAAATCTATCCCTAGAAAACGGGCCTAGCATCAAAAGACACCTTTTTGATGGGCTGACCAATTTTAAGAACAAAGATTACTTCTTTAAGAACAAGGATATTACTAATCATTAAGGGAATTCCATCCAACATGTAGATGTAGGTCTACCGATACATTGTTCAAATGATCAAGGATACAAGATGCTCAGATAAGTTAACACACAAAAAAAAAAAAAAAAAAGCCAGGAGAAGCATGCATCACAACAAATAAGAAGGCAGACATGTAAATGCTTCTATCATTTGACGAAACCAAATAGTCACCAAAATCATATAACTAGGTATCAAAAGAAAAAGAACTACTGATGCTAGTTTGAAACCAAAGAGCAATATAATCATTAATGGCAATCATAAACCGTAGATACATACCCGTGTCTCTTCCAGACATCAATGTAAATCCACTACAATGGAAATACATCCTGCAAACTGGATTCATTAAAAGGAAAAACCACGATGACAGGGAATATAAAAAACGTTTTAAACATAATATCATGTTCCAGCATTCCACTACAGTTAAACTGGTGCTGTAATTCTGAATAGAGACTAATCCTTCCTCAGTTCCATGTATTCACGGTGAAGACCTTCTTGATTAAGGACAACAATTTCCAGCTTGTCTCCCTGTTAAACAAGAATGGCATGTTAAAGAATAGGCAAATGCTAAATATGCATAAGTATTCTTCTTCAAAGGATTTTACAGCTTAGCACCAACAGAAAGCAATCAGGCAAATTCAGAAATAGATTGTTGCACTGAAGTTATAAAAAAGAAAAGAAAAGAAAAAGACGCATGGAAATTCTAAATGCGGGCACAAGTATAACATGTATGCTTCCAGGGAGAGAGTAAGCACAGGATAATTTATCCTGCCTCCATGAGGAAAAGGTAAATAATTACATGTTTGGGATGTTTGTATCAGTACAGTCTCCAAGTACTTACTGTTCGATCTGTATGTGTACCAAAGATAATGTGCATTTGAAGATTTTCCACTAAAAAATATAATATTCCAGTCTGTTGATGGAGGAGAGATAGCACCAAGAACTACTTCTATGATGAGAAAAAATTATAAATATATCTACGAACTACACATGAAAGAACACTAATCCTATAGCCTATTTCTAAGGTTACTGAAATAAAAGTAGAAATTAAAGGAAGATAAACTTACAGTGTATATATCTCTCTCAGTTGCTGATGCAAAACAAGTTTTGACCAAATCAACTGCTTCAGATTCTGAAAGTGGAGTAACAGCATCCTGGACAGAGCAAGAACATTGAAGCATAATATGTATAGTTAAGGAACTGTAGAGTATGATATGGGCCGCCAAATAATTATTTAAAAAGTATACCTGGGCAGGCAATAAAAGAGGACTGGGAGATTTTAGTTGGTTATCCAGAAATGGCATGATTAGTGTGGCACCAGAACCTTGGGAGCTATATCCAACCCTCTCATAGGAACCAACAGCATCATATGTGTAGACACAACCCTTACCTGAAGTTCGGAATTAAAACCATGTAAATAAAAAAACAAAGCTCAAAATTGGCACTGAAAGCTATCAGCAATTCTACCTTCATTGTCAAGGCCACCCAAAACATTAAACGAATAATAAGGAAAGAAGCGTTTGTAGTAAAGGGTATTGGAGAGTAGTTGAGCCATTGCAGGGCAGCTCACTTGTTTGTTGTGTTGGTGCTGATAAATCTATTTCCACGTAAATGCCCAGAAAAGAAAATTAGTAAATTAGTGGGAGTATGTCTTTTAAAGGCAATAGTAGCATGAACAAAGAAACTTCCCATATTAAACAACGCGGACACATTCTCAGATTTGAAGTTGGTATGTAAATAAGAATAATGTAAGAAAAATTATAATTGCTGAAAACTAATTTTGGAACAAGTTTACATATAAGGAGTTTTCAACATAATTTACATACTAATAATATTTAGAGCCTCTACTTTATGCAGAATCCTTCACAAGAACGACAACAAAAAATTCAAACAGATGAACTAAAACAAATGCAAAACAGAAAAGTGAAAATCAATTACCAACCTCACACATATAAATGTATGAATGGGTAAAAAGATATATTTACAGAAAATTGCAATGACATCAATTTATCCACCAACATGAGTAATCAGCAAATGACAATGTAGTAAATAGAAATGTCCGATGAATGCCTACTATAGAATAGCATACTTCAAAAGTTCTTTCTGGAAGAAGATTTCAAGGAATTAAAAACCAGTTAGAGTCTTGCCAAGCCTCACCAAATGCCTTGCTGCCAATTGCTTTTGTAAGGCTTTCACATCAGCTTGAAAACCAGAGGAGGCCATCACACATTTGTCTGCCCTGCATGAGGTTGAAAAATAAACAATATACAAGCACCATTAAATAACTACAATTAAAATGTTTAAACCACACTATATACCCATGAGCAACACTAGCATAGTGTCAAGTAAAAAGAACCGCACTCAATTAGTGTTCTTCAACTGTTGTTTTCTCCACCTAAAAGCCTCAGATTAGAGTCAAGTTTTCTAGCTCCAAAAATCTAAATCCGATTGCTCTATGAGCCACAGTTGCAAGCTAATATGAACGCAGAGTTTCTATCCTTATGTCATCAACGCATTGAATTGTTTCAATTGTTGAAGCACAGAAATAACAATCAACATATCACATTAACCATACACTTGAATCTCAATTTATGCCACAGTTCTTTAATCAAGGATAGCAACATGTCAAAGAGTTCAAATTGCTAAAACCGCTAAGTCTTCATGATAGCAAGAGAAGTATTCCCCAGACTAAAGTTCTCTTCTATTCATCGACTATTTTAAATTCATAATCAAGTCAATAAAACAAAGCATTGCCACTGGAAGAAAAAAAGGATCCCATTGTTCAGCTAAAAAAGGCAAAGATGGAGAATGAAACCCACAAAATCTGACGCATGGTAAAAGCCCAAATAATTGAAACCCGAAACTATTTGTAAGCAAAAAAAAATTAAACTAAGAAAGTTGTGAAAACAAATTATAAGGGAAAAAAAAAAAAGAAATCTTATGAAGATCTTACAGTTTACAGATTTTGGAGTAATCGCGAGTGAGGATGTTGTAACCAGTCGACATTCGAGTATCGGCTGCGATAACACAGTAATCGGCTCCGGCAATCGCAACACAAGTACTACAAATCACGCGCGTATAACGTAAATGACAATAAATTAAACTATCAATTAAAAAAGCTTTGAACCGAGAAATCAAGATAGGTGTGCAGAAAAGAGAGAGAAGCGGTACCCTCCATTGTTGTCGTATGGAGACCACCTGGCGTTCTGCTTCGTCATGGCCAGTGAAGATACAGAGAGAAATCAAGGGCAAGAATTTGAGCAAGGATGAACTTGGCTTGGGCTTTGCTTTTTAGTGCTTGAAGATCCCTGTCTCACACTGTCTTCGCCAACACGAAAGGAAACGGTCATCCGACGTCGTTTTATAGGGCATTAAACGAATGGGTTTTATGAGTGGGCATGCTACTCTGTCATGAACGCTTGCAAAAGGTGGCTGGAATCAACTGGTCCAACTTTTTTCCTGCAAAATAAAGGCGGGCAAACCTCCGGTCAGGCCTATCTATTTTTAGTACGGGCCTAGGCCCCGCGTACATTAACATAAGAGTAGGGATTAATTACGTAATTGTGGATACGGCTGACCCAATTTGTTTCAAGCTGGTTAGGCTGGATTCTTTTGGAATTAATTGACTCGAATTTAAATAAAATATTATGTTTATTTTTATAAATAAATAAATTTAAATATTTAAATTTATTTTTATTTAAATTAAATCTAAAAAAATTTTGATTATTTATATTTTTAAAAACATGGAATTGGAGGTGTAACCTAGAGATAGTGTTTAACTTAAGTTTGATTTAATTATATTTAAATATTATAATTTTAAAATTTTAATCTCCATCATTTATATATTTATATATAAAATTTAAAATTATCATAAATTTGATGATATTTAACTCGACCCTAACCATGCGTTTCTAATCTCACTTAGCCAACCAACAACAATGTTGAGCGGAACATGCATACCCCTTTACACCAAATATGGTATTTAATATTTTCTAATAAATATTCAATTTTATTTATTTAAAAAATTCGAACAGGCCTACCGACAACAAGCTGATGCCTTGAGCACTGCGATGGGCCTGATCGTACAAAAAATTGGGCCCAATAGAAATCAGATATTTAATTTAACAATAAAACTATGTGTACCCACTTAGGTACACAAATGTATACACATTTATATGTGTCATCATATGATTGGATGATTTTGAATTAAGAATAAAATAATAACCAATCATATAATGATATATATGAGTTTGTATATATTTATGTATCCAAAGTGAATACACATAGTATTGCTCTTAATTTAAAAGATAACAAAAGTTTTAAGAGAACATCTTGATAACATAATACAGAATGTAGCGTATAAATTGATTTAGAATCGACGAAAAGCAGAAGCCAAAAGCCAAAGCAGGGAGCAGTGGCTCTAGAGAAGTGAAGGAAAGATAGGAGAAGACCATGGGAGACCTGTTTGGATGGCTACTGGTCTTCACCTTTCTTATATCTCTTCTCGCCATTCTCAGCTACCAGGTCATGTCTCTATTATTCTCACCTTCAATATTGTTTCCTTCTTTTTCTGTTAATATTTGATATTTGTCTGATTCTCTCCTGGCAGTTAAAATTTGCATATTTTAAATCTAGAAATGCTAGAATCAAATTGCATGGCTTGTTTGGTGTTTCAACTGTTGTGTTCTTATTGTTTTTTTTTTAGAATGTTAATCCAAAATGAGCTTCTGTTTCTGTTTTTCGTGAGTTTTTTTATAGAATTGTAATTCTCAAATTATGTTTTGAATATCGTGTTAAAAAAGTTGCTTCTTGAACTTCCATTGAAAGTGAAGGATGCTACTTTAATTAGGGTAAGTTAAATTGATTCTTTTTGATGTACTAACAATAGTTATAATTTATAAACAAGGGTACAAGCACTGATGGATTTTAGTTTTAACTCAAAATTACCTAATCACGCGATAACATATCAATGTTTATACCCATGTTTGTAACTTTTGTTAGTGCATGCAAAATTACTTTGTTAATAATTCAATAAAGACGAGACCACCTTTGTAAAGACTACCTGTCAATTCATAAATTACAGTATAGAATTTTAGTTTGTTTCAGAAAGAAATATTGAAATGAGCACATTTGTTATAACTTCTTAAACTGTTTGTTACCTTCTGTTGGAAAACAATTCAGCTATTTAATATAATTGATTTCTTGATCTTAAGATGGAATTATTGGACAAAATAGGTTTTTTTTTTTTTTTTAAAGGAAATTGGAATATCTATCAAGGGAAAAGTTTTGTTAAGATCTGTGTTCTCACGCTTGGTTGTTTTAGTTGCAGCTCATGTGTTTGACGGGCCTTGAAGTGGACTATATTAACCCATATGATTCAGCAGCTCAGATAAACATGCTAGTTTTTCCAGAGTTTGCTACTCACGGAATCTTATGCATCATATATCTTATGACAGGACATTGGTTTATGTTTCTGTTGTCTCTCCCATATCTACACTACAATATGGGACTGTAAGTTTCTTTCAATCTTTTAATCACAATAACATTTTACCAATAACATGATACTTTCTGTCAATGTTGCTGGTTCATTTTCTTTGGATCACGTCAGCAAATCTTTGCATTATTTATCATCTCATAAATGCAAGCCGCGACTTCTTGATTTCCTTTTGTTTTCTCCCCATTTTGAACTAATCACATGAATAGAATTTCATTTAAGTTTAACCGGCTTTGAACTAATGGAAATGATCATATGTAATTATAGTAGCATTTTTGTATGCAATGTTTTTGTCATGTTTAGATCAACTGCTGGTTTTTAATGTGCATGCTCCAATTGGTTTTAATTTTCCTGGTAGTTTTGATACATTTAGATGGTATCTGGACTGCAATTATATAAAGTTTGTTTCCATCTTGCTGCATGTTTAATGCAAAATAAATGTGTAGAAAACAATATTATGATATGACATGTTATCCCATGAGCAGGTATAGGAGGGGACAACACTTAGTGGATGTAACTGAGATCTACAGCCAGCTGAATGGGGAAAAGAAGCAACGGCTTTTTAAGCTTGGCTATCTCATAATCCTCTTAGTCTTATGTATATTCTGGTATTATGACATATTATCCTAAGTGAATCACTCACTAGACTTCATGAAGCAATTTATTTTTTGTGGTCTCTGATTTTAAATGTATTGTAGGCTACTTTGGACTGTCGGAGAACAACATGATTAGTCAGACATCAGGTCTCTGACAAAGTTTGCCGAAAGTAAGTATTTAAATCCTTTTACATCGCTCTTCAACATTGAGGGTGTTTTGAACACTGTTATGAAGTAAGATGCGCTGTTTTTTTTGGTAGCATGTACAAGCCTCCATCCTTTTGTTCTGAATAACTAGGAAAGATAACAAAAATTACTGATGTCAATACTGATAAGGATTGATAATAACCAAAAAAATAAAAAAACCGTATAATGACAGAATATTGAACTCATTAGTATGTTTACTATTAAAGGGCAACAACACTTGTGGACAAGCGCTGTGGAACAGCTCAAGAAATTGGGTAAAATTCAATTTGAGTGGTAAAAATCTGTTGTATTATTTATATGAATAAGTTGAATCCAGGTGGATGGGTAAATTCATTCTATGTAATAATATTGGTGGAGAAGGCAGTGTCAGTGGCAGCAGCAGGGATGATGATGTTGGGTAAAGATTTGCAGTTGAAGGAACAGTGAGTCTGTGGAGTTGTAGGTGGCTTCATATCTCATGGTAGTTGTGGAGGCAATTGTGGAGGAAGATTTTAGATAATTTCTTCTAGGATCTAGTGTTGGAGGATCTTTACTATTCACAGGAGACAATGAAATATAGTTTGTAATGTTTATAACGTTTGTGGGCCATGAGAGTGTGATTTGAACGCCTGATTTTTGCATATATGTAATTGTAAATAAACTCGTAAGTCTAGCCTGTAACTGTTGGTTTCCATGGTGGAATATAAGAATATCATATCTTTTTTCCCTATTCTATTCTGATGTGAAAGTGAAAAAAAATGATCAAAGCTATAATACTTGACAAGATGCTGTAGAACTCTGACTTTTATTTGTAAGGATGAGGTCTTCTCGATTTACTTATTCTTGTCATCGTGTCGGTTATTGTCTGGCCCTTGCTTGTTACTGTAATTTGATCAGCTTCAGGTTTTTCCTTCCGGGTGTATTTAGGTGCAAACTTTTGGAGATCATATTGGAATTTCAAGGAAGTAATCAATCACAGAGTATGGTTGTACGGTAGCCAGTTTTTCTCCATGCAGTTGTTTTTTGTGCTCATAAGTCATAGTTTTACCATTTTCTCTTTCATATAGGAAAGTAATCCAGTCGTTCTATCTAATTGCCTAATGAAATTGTCTTATTTTTTATCGTTTGGCTGCGACTGCATTTCTATAGTGTCTGTTTCTTCTGAAAGCTAAAAAAGCAATATACTAATTGGATCCGCTAAGGTTGAATTCGCTCTAAACTTTTTGAATTTAGACGAAACAAGTTGTGATTAAATCTGAACTCATTGATCTCTAATTGATTTTTAAGGATGTCTTGTTGGGGCTTGACTGACGTGGATCGAATTCAGCAGTGGATCCCATATCCAATTTAATTTACCAACGCCTTTCTCATGAGTGAGTTAGGTTATGTCATAGCTTGCTGACAATATAAAGCTGCCCAGTGTGAATTTATAGATCCCATGTTAATTTAGAGACACACTATGAAGTCAAATGTAACACAAATTTTCCACAACAGATTAGGTGAAGGTTGAATACAATTAAATTATAAAAGCCCAAAAAAAAATAATTACAATATTGGAACTCTGAGTCACCGTGAGAACAAGATGGCATCCTTCTTCCATGATCCTATCAAATTGGACAGAATTGACTACCACCGTGGGTTTTGTTGTTTTGTCAGTGAATGGGTCCCGTGTTTAGATTTAAGACAGATTTGAGTGTACATCATCCCAATTTTAATTTCGTTCAGACGAGTTGAGTTTGAGGAGCTTGGTCTGAACCACTTCAACTTGGCTTAATTTGAGTGTAATTAAACTCAAATTGTACTTATGCTAAGCTTAATTTAATAAAACTCAATTTAATATTATAAAAATAAAAATTAATTAAAATAACAATATTTTAATATTAAATTTTATAAATTTACAAGTCATATAGATTTAAACTCAAATTCAATAATACAACACCCCTTAAAATCGAATTCACCCCCTCGAATATATTACAATTCATTAACTAATATATTTATTGCACCGATAAGGTTACTTGGTTTAGCCAGAGAGTGAAAAGCAACTCAACTTTTCCACGCAAGAGAGCACTGAATGATTTGATTGCATACACAATGCTTTTGTTGAAATTAGCAGGAAGTTTTACTGATTTTAACAGGTGGGGACAACCAGTGGCCAACAACAGTACGTAACAGAACAGTAACAGATATCCAACCACCCCAAAATTTAATGTTGACTTGCGTGTCACTTGAACCCTAATCGGGTTCAACTCAATCCAGGTCATCATCAAAATTTGCCGCTACAGAATTTTGAACCTAAACAACTGAATAACTGAAAATGTGAGATCTATTGTTTACCCTCTCTTCATACAGGCAAATGGCTTCCTTTGTTTTTTAACCGATGAGATCGATCTTAATTACTTAAGGAATAAGTTAACAATAAAAGCAGAATGAAAATAAGCTACGAACGAAAAAGAGTAATTAGAGTTAAGCAAATTAAGTTGGTCGCCAATAAATTTGTCAGTAATAAAACAACAAACTAGGATAACAGCCTCCACTGAATTAGCCTAGAAATCAGATGTAAAAGCCTGATCGAACCTAAGATTACAAAGAGGGCTAAAAAATAATAGCACTCTTGGCTGGAAATAAAAGCATTTAACCTAACTGGAAATCCTGTAACCCCACATCCTAAAATTAAATTCAGATCAGAACCAATCCTCAACTTTTCTAGTGATATTATAATATCAAATCAGGGATCAATAGAGTCAGTCAGACCTTGAGATCCTGATTTGGCGATTGTCATGTTAACTGGCGGGTAGAGATATGTTGATGTCTGTCGTGGAATTTCTAGGTTCCTGCATGGTGCTCCAGTTTTCTCTTCCGAAGGGATGTGACAGAGCAAGGTTTCGTTTCATCGTGCTAGAACTTTGCAGTCCATTTCTATCCATGCTATCATTGTCTGCATTTGAAGTAGGTGAGATAGTAGCAATACTAGGGGGTGGTGTACCTGTAGCCAGCACGGAGTCTGCCTTCTGTTTCTTGAGTTTCTGCTCTTGATGGTTGCCCGGTAGAAAACTGCCCACCACAACCTGGCAAGTTAAAAAAAAAAAGGCCAGTTACGAAAAAATTCAAGGCCATAGTTTTTGTAGTTACAAATGTTTCATCAAGTGCTATGGCAAGAGTATCAGGTTAAATTTAGATTTTATTCTACGCACTCAAGATAAGGTCCCCTATGTTGCATTCTGTCGAAGTCCTTGGGTTTAACCTGTTAGTTGTTGCTGTCTTAAATAGGTCATATGCTATCATTTTTTACAACAGGCCTACACATTGATCATTCTATTCCTGATCCTAAATAATGAAAATAAAACTGGAATTGGAAAAAAAAATTACCTGCACAGGGCTAGCTGCTACTAGAAGTCCAGCAACTCCTCCTCCTACAACACGACCATCTGGGCTCACCAAAGAGACACTCATGCCACCTGATCTGCTTCTTGTCCCTTGACACTCCGTAGGAATAAATGATCCAGACAAGGAAAGAATTTCAAAGCGACCCTATCAAAAATTGAAAGAGCGGAGAAATTTTTTCTTGAAAATGAGAGCAGAACCTTGGAAGACTACCAAATCATTACACAGCCATATTATTAATACAACTGTAAAAGTATAATTTTCAAATATTCACAGCTACATACTAATTTTCACATACAAAAATTAACGCAACAGGAATAACGAAGTAAACACATAACAGGAAGGCACAGAGCACCTGAACAATTTCATCACAAATTATTTTCAAAGAGGAATACAAAATGTCAGACCTCATATGTCAGTGTGCCCCCAGAAGAATCAGGTTGACGAAGTGTAACATTTGAAATTACTCCATTTGCAGATAGGATACAAATTGCTCGAGGCCCTTGTTGAGAAAATGATATAACCTTCATTGTAACATCCTTCAACAACCAAAGAAACATCCCCAATGAAGACAACAGAAAATTTTCAAAATTTCTTTTTTAAATAATAAATGTCATCCAGACCACTGAAAATGTGAAGAGAAAATTGCACTTATTTGATATAATGTAAACCACAAATATTACAATTGCACATATATATACATAACACAAATTTAAGGTCCCTGTTGAAGTAAATATATGTTATAAACAATATACAAGCACAATTTCCATTTACATTACACTTGAGCAAAGATGTCATAGTCACAAAAAATGGTGGACCCCACTTGCTTAAAGCTTTGACAATGTTAATGAATCAAAATGTGAAACTGAAACTTTATGCAATCAATGAAATAAAGTTTTTCTTCTATAACTAAACATACCTCGCCAGCATTGACAGTGATGACATGGGGCGTAAAATTTGCACCAACAGAACAAGCAGATAACTCACCTATAAAATGACAATCAAGCAATAAGTAAATCCAAAAGTTTTGGCATTTTAAGCAAATAACAGTCTGCTACTATGGACACTTTTAGTCCTGTCATAGAATTATGAAAATATTTTCTCAATCGATTGAAGCCAGGTATTTATAATAGTAGGAACAAGTAGACTGATTATATAAAAGAAAAAACTTCTCAAGTAGACTGACTAAATCTAACCTATACTCAACAGATTTATATCTCTATCCAAGAGGAAGATAAGCAAAATTGCCAAAAAGCATTTAACAATTAAATTAAACACCAAAAAACAAACAATTACATCAATAGGACCACAAATATCCTAAGAGATCAGGAATAAAATGAACATATTTATCAGTCAGCTTTTTAAAGCCATTCCAAATAACCAAAAGGCATTACCAATAAGTATATATGCAACTTTAACACATTTCTCCAATTTCTGTTTTTAAAAGCATCTAGTAATATCCTTTGCATAAAGGCAAAAAGGTAACAAATCTTAGCCACATAAGAAATATTCCTCACCCCCAAACCAAACCCAGAATAGCCCACCCTTGGCATCTATAGAATCAGCATTATACTTCCAAAATTGTACAATAGCATCTCATAACAAGTACCCACGCTTTAAACAGTATTATTATTGATAAAAGATTACATGCAAGGAATCTTGTTAAAGGGAATTTCAAATTGGATAGTAGTCCACAGTTCCACTATCAAATACAGAAATAAATCAATAAAACAGAACGTAAGCTCAAACTGAATACCATGCTACTAATATGACAAGATAAACAGCTTGAAAATAACTTATTACCAAAATTGTCCTTCCCCATTCTCTTGAACAGCCTACTTTCATAACCACTGTGCTTCCCTCTCCCTCGCTTCCCAGGGAAGGAGTGACCAGAAGGTGGAGCCGAAGATGAAATAGGCATTGGTGACAATGCCATAGCAACAGTCCCATCTGGCCCATATTTCCGTGGTCTACCTCTCTTCTTCTTTTCAGTGGGTCCGGTCAATGCTACACTAACTGAGGAAGCTGCTACTGTTGGGGACCCATCAATTTGGCTCGGATTTTCAGTTCTTGGAGCCACATGATAGGCTGATGGAGCTTCTGCCCTTATCACTGTAACTCCTGACATTCCTTCTCTTGCTTCCATGCATAGGCTAAATACAACAAACTGTCCAACTTTTGACAGAACTAGATACACCTACCAGCATCTAAAGCACAGACCTGCATAAAAATCGTTTGCTTAGCAAGATATTAACTATATTATTTTATATACAACACAAATATTTTAGGGGGAAAATGCAACTAACACTTCTTCATCTTTAAAACGTGCTTCTCAAGCTAGGTTTCTCTCGGAACACTCAAAGAACACAAAGTAATTCAATTATTATACGCAACTTCCATATCTTCACACACAACTTAAATGTACTTAAAATTTATCCAAATCTTAAAATTGTAGTTTACAACTTAGAAATAGTCAGAACAAATCTATTTTCATAAAAATAAATTGAACATCAGAAACTGCTAACCGATAGTTCATCAGGAGACGCCAGAACAGTTACTGAAAGCTCAAGATTGTGCTAAATTTTTCAAAGATCAAAACCAATAACTAAATCAGTACTCCATGAACCAGAATCAAACGAAGCAAAGCTCAAACTCACAAATTTCCTAAACTTAAAATGTTCAAAATCAGTGACTTCAACAACGGCTAAATAAAGAAACAAAAGATAAGACAAAAATAAAACTGAGGTCTTCCAGTTTCTAAGATCATGACCTGTAACAGTGATTCTGACACTCCAAAAAGCTCTTCTCTAACTTTAATAGAACTGCCTGTCTAAGACCTTTTCACATTTGCAGAGCTCAAACAGTGATTTAGAAGCTTTTTCTCGTAGTGAAATTTCAAAAAAAAAAAATCAGTATGGTTACTAACTACTTGGAAGAAAAAAAATTTATGTTTGTTTCCTGAGAAAACAGTAAACCGACTATTTTTTTCCACTTTTCAGTTGTCGGAAATCCGAAAGCCGGTGTTTCCTGTCTCACTGTCTCAACCGAGACTGCTGGTGAAAAATGAAAATAATAAATATAATATACTTAAAATACTAAAATATTTAAAAAATCGGAAATAATTATTAATTAATTGCTAAACCCGATATATACAATTTGGTTGAGAGAAATTTCACGTCCGTGAGGGAAATTGAATTTTGAAAATTGCAAGAATGGATAATTTGGTAATTTGATTTAAAAAGTTAATGGAAAAAATGAAAAGTTTTTTTATTATTTGTGTTTCTCGTTTTTCCATTTAAAGCTGTAAAGGCATCGTCGTTTGGCCGACCTTTCCGTTGCCCCTGACCTGCTTTTTTGTCTTTTTCGTCCAGCCAGTAGAAGATTGAATGCCAGGTATTACCCATCACTTGTTCCTAATTACCAAAATTTGCCGCTGAAGTGTGTTGCATCAAACATCTGACGGTGAGATTTTAATTTGCGTAACCTGCCAATCATCATGCGTCATAATGTACTCATGGTGATGAAAAACCACTTTAAAACGGCCGGACAATTCTTCAGCCCCAAGTTAGGTTAAAAGGTTCAATCCCACCCCAGGTTTGGTACAAACCCAATCTTACCCTCATTAATTTTTTAAATCTTAAAATTTATTATTCCATTAAATTTAATTATTATTATAAAAATAAAATTATTATTTAATAAAAATATTTAAAAAATAAACAAATTTATTACATTTTCTATGTTTGAAAATTTAACAAATTTTCTCTACCCAAATATTGAAAAATAAATATTTTTTATTAAGATTTTTTTAACTATCATTGTTAATAGTTTAATATTATAACGGCCAAGTTTTCTCTCTCTAGACTTCTCTATCCATCTTGATACATTTTTAATTATCACCAATCGACAAAGGCTCACCTCTCAATTCCAATGAAGACAACAATTCATCTTTGTCTTCATCAATTAAGGATAATCAATAATATAATACGATAAATAGAGAAACTAGAAGGGATAGAGAATACAACTATAGTAGTCTCTCGGCATCAATAAAGTGGTTGGAAAAATCTGGGGGGGGGGGGGAGTTTTTTTTTTTCAAACTTTAAATAAAAAAAATTTATTAGATTTTTAAATTTGAAAAAAATATAATAAATTTTTATTTTTTTTAAATATTTTTATTAAGTGATAATATTCCTCTGACAATAATAACAATATTTAATAACGAATAAATATTTAAATTTTTAAAAATTAATAAATATAAATTTGAATTAACACTAAATTTTGAATGAAAATACATTTTTGGCCTATAATTTATTATATTTTCTTGCCGCTTCTATCTGCTCCTAACATTTGTAATAGTTAAAATTTGAACATAATTAACCAGTTATTAAAATATTGATATTTTTGTTTTTATAAATATTAATTAAGGTAAAAATGGATAAACATTTTATAATTTTACAGACGATAAATTGATATCAAAGAGCTTTTTTCTCCTTTTACTAATTTTATAAAAAAAATTAATAAATTTTACAAACAAATTTAACATATAGATAAATATTATTTTTAAATTTAAAAATAAAAGTTTAATATTATATCAAGATTGAAGTGAAAAAAAAAAGTCATTTAATTATTAAAAAACAATTAAATTTCATATACTAATTATAAAATGAATATAAACAAGTAAGGGTTCATCATCCCTCTAGATGATTGTATAAATTAAATGTAAAATAAATAATTTATACTACATAATAATAACATATTAACATTAATAATGTATTAATATAAATTGATACAATATTATCAGATTTGGTAATATATATATTTATTTTTCTTTTTTGAAATTATTTATCAAATATTATTATTTTAAATTATATAAATAAGTTATAAATTTTATTTATACGAATAATAATGACTTTTTAAATAAATAAGTTATAAATATTTGAATTAATTCAAATAAAAAAATTTTATTGAAATCAAATATCCTTTTACATTTAATTGAGAATTACTTTTTTAATCTAATCAGTCTAAATTGATTATATTAAAGTAAAAAAACTGTAAATTTAATGATTTACTTTTATAAATACTGTATCAATTAAATTAAATTTTTAATTTTAATTTACGGTAGTTAATGACTACCACTCTTTTTTCAGGTACCCTTGCTTTGGCCATTAAGACTATCCCCTTGAATAAGCAGGGTGGCTCTTTAAATATATGTTTTTTAAATAAATTTTACTTAAGTCAGATAAGAAGAATTATTAATAAATAAAACCTTGACTATTCTCATAACTATAAGGATTAATAAATCGATAATTTAATATTAATATATCTTCTTTACTAAGTACACTTCAAGCACTTCTCTAACCCAGTCTTTACCGTTGAATGCATCCTTGCACAGTTATTTTTAAGCCTAAGTTTTAATATATTTTTAAAATCACATATGTAAAATTTAAAATATCCAAAATTTCACTAACAAACTAGCTATTATTAAAAATTTTTTTAGAGACATGATAAAATTTACTAATAAACCCTAAAATCATAAAAATTTATATAATTTTCTCCCTTAATTTGAAAAATTAATAATTTGTTTTTATGATCAAGTTTTGAAAAAATTATTTTTCTCCCTTAAAGATTTCAAAATCCCTCTCTATTTTTTGATTCTCGGCTCTAGTTCTTCCTTCGTCGTTGACAATGGATGACAAAACCCTACCTTCGCCAACGACGAAGCAACCAGGACGATGAAGACTCTTCAACCATTGGCGATGACGTTTCATCATCCTACTTTCTTAGGCGATGATGTAACCGAGACGATGAAGGCTTCATTTAGACAACAAAGCCTTTATCGTTCCGGTTACATCATTGCTTAAGAAGGTAGGATACCAAAACATCATCATCGGTGGTCGAAGAGAAAAAAAAAAAAACTTTAGATTTTAAGAAAAATAATACTTTTGAAAGTTAAAAAACTTTAAATAAAGACGAAAAAATATAATAAGTTTTATATTTTTTTAATATTATTAATAAAATAACTATTTTATTTATATTTTTAATAATAATTAATTTATGAATAAAATTTTAGATTTTTTAAATTTTATTGATATAATTTAAAAAATATGTCAAAATTTGGGTGGGATTAAGTCCTGCGCCCTTATTTTCAACGTATAACTTTATTTCTCTGAAAACCATTTAATTGGTCAAAAAAGAAATCGTATGGAAAAGGAATCCACATGCCTCGCTCGCTAATTTCAATGCGCTTTATTGAGCTGCTATTATTATTATTATTTCAAAGTTGAATTGAATAAGTATAAAACAAAATAGCCAAAATTCCCAAGCGGATCATTATGAGGTCTTATAATTTGAAACCAAATCAACATATACATGATTTGCTTCAGTACGAAATAATCACTTTTAGAACGACAGATAATTAATCTTTTACAGTTCAAGCATGTCGCCGGCACCTAATGTATTAGGTTGTAAAGTTGGCCAGGCAGATTAGACATTTAAACGCCAATCTGAATTTGACTCTATGACTCACTCGAATTCGATTGAAATTTAATATTTCATTTGAATTCAGACTTATTTAAGTTAGTTTTATAATGCCACTCAACGATTGTCACATGAAGATATAATTTATAATCTATAGAGGGCCATGACACCATCTAGTCTAAAGGTAGCTCCGATCCTAGGCAGTGTCATGGCCATAAGCATGGGATGGAAAGAGTTTTCCGCGATTTGAGGAGTTGTTGGCACTTGAAACGGGACGGGACAGTTCTTTATGTTATTGATTTCTTCTTTGCCAAACAGTAATACGATTAATAAGAAAAACTCTTCAGATGAGGCACCTAATAAAACTAAAAATTATCAGAGTCATGTTCCTAGCAGCCAGATTTTCCCAGTATCTTCACCGAATAGGTCCAATTTAAAATGTGGAACTCATTTTGCAAATACACTCTCATTAAACTATGTTAATTATACAGTGCTCAACTATAATTCTTGTCGGTAACAAAAAAGAAGATTATAGTTTAAGTAGTCTAAAGATGTGACAATTGTATTCTTATTATAGATGATACAGTATATACCAGAACAAGTTGCCAATCCCCCAGATGGCTGGGGATTTATCAGGGTAGTGTTTCTATTCAAACTCTCAAACTTCTTATTTGAATGCACACAAACATAGGGGTGGTTTCAATATCAGTTTGTTCATATGTCAAACATAGGGGTGGTTTCAATATTAGTTAATCTGGATTGAGTTTCTTCATGCACACAAACATGAAGAGTAGCCTTTTCAGCTATTAAGTTTTAAAGCATCTTCCCACCAAGGAAGAGTTTCCTATTTCTTTTCGTTCTTGATGAAGTTTGGGAAACCTTCGTCCCAGTCTTTGATGAACTGAGTATAGACCCATGAACATAAAGTACTTCCTTCTCTGTCATCGCTTGTCCCATAAGTATCTTTTGATCCTAAAATATAAAAAGTAAAAATAAAAAAGTCAAGCAAAGTCCATGAAGGGAGGCATGCTCATAAAGAGAAGCATGTTCAAACAGAAATCTCGGGGTTATACTCTTTTCCTTTCTTGCTTCTTCTCTTGCCACGCGTCAAGGTACTGTCGCACCTACAAAGCAATAGAATAAATCAAGCCCATGAAAGTTAACCGGAATGGTAAAAATAGAATATCCAATTAAGAAGCTATAAATTCAAAATTTGTGGAAGATTATATCACTGCCAAAATTTTGATTTATTATTAAAAAATTAATTTATTTGTCATAATTATTATAAAATCAATTACTAAATTTAGAATTTTCGTCTGTCTGATTAGGTCTATTCACTGGATTTTTAATTTAAAATAAACTCATAAAACAAGAAAAAAAAAATTGAAGATGACATCCAACTCAAGGGAAGAATAATTGATATTATTACGTGTCACTACAGGTAGAATAGATTTGACCAAGTCAAGATTTGACATTACGGAAGTTTTGTCCAATCAAAATTTCATAATTCATCAAAAGTGAATGCACCATCAAATTAAAATTCAGCGCCTCTTTCCGTCTCAAAATTGTGAGTTGTGACTTTTGAAGTCAATGATTCAATTCAACCATCGCCGCTCCCAACCAAAAAGTAGATAAATAAATAAATTACTGGCGTCAGATTCGGGGTATAATCCAAGTGGAATCCAACTAAGTATGGTTGAGCCCAGGCGGCTCAGTGACTTTTGAGTGTGAACTCGCTAAAATCTTAAATCCTAGGTCGAGTTTGAATTTAAATTATAATGGTTTAATTTGTATTTATTTAAGTTAAAAGTTGAGTTCAAAGCAATTGGATTCTTATTCAACCTACTTTAAGAGTGAAATTTTATAATTTTAATATAATTTGAATAGAAATTAATCCTTTTTTATCAATTATAAATATCAATTATTAGGTTCTATATTAAACATTTGAATATATAAAATCTTAATAGCTTTGATTTGGGAATATAGTTCACCAACCTTTATTTGTTTATATATTTATTTCTTTTTTAAAATGCAAGTAAAATAAAAAATAAGGATTAAATTTGATACGAACGATTTGAATTTAATTTCAAACTTAGTTTATCTGAATATTTAAATTTGAATTGATTGAAATTAAATTTAAAATAAAATTATTTTTAAATTAAATATAAATATAATTTTTTTGAATTTTTTTAAAAAAATTAAACAGTCTTATGAGGGCCTCATTTGGGCCCGATCCAATCGAATCCAGCCGAAAAGAAAACCATAATCCGAAGAGGGAAAGGCATGTATAGGAGAATCAGACTTTTGATGGCTAGCTGCTGGCATAAAAGACAAGTCAGAGTGTAAAACTCACTTTGACTGCATTTAATTTTGTTCAAACACAGTTCTAATCACACATGATGTCTGTAATTAAGGCCGTAGGCCCAATAGCTACACTGTAACAATACAAAAATAAATTTGGTTTGGTGGTATATTACTTGTCTTGAAATTGATGGATTCAAGCGGTTGTAAAATTTTATATATTTTTTGAAATCTAATTTTGAAAAATAAAATATAACAAAACAGTAATGTGATTGAATAATAGGATGCATGTCTCCCAATTATTGGGACTCGCTTTAGAATCTTGCTAATTACATAAATTTAAACACATTTCTCAAATCTCAATAATTACATAGTTTAATTATAGTTTAATCTAATCCACCGGTTTAGATTAATATAAAACTTTGACTTAGACCACACTAATTACTGCTAATAAATATAGATACAAACCCAAACAATCCTAAACATCTCTTGACTTGAATTAAAAATTGATTGACTTGAGTTTAAATTAAGTTTTTAAAATTAAAATTATGAATAATTTGAATTTAATTCGGTTTTCAAATTGGAAGCTCAAAACAAATTTCATCTAAATGAATTTATGTCTAGCCCGGTGGAGATTTCAGACCCAACACTGTAGGTTAAAAGCCATTAACAAGAGAGAGAAAGTTAGGGAAGTAGCTTTTATCATGTGTGGTGGGGATCATAACCGAGATAGCCTGAGGCTGTGATCACCTCTCGGTGAGCAAGAAAACAAAGAGAACGAGAAATTAAATAATAATAATAAAAAAAAAAAAGAAGAGAAGAGATGAGAAGGAGAGAGAATATAAAAAGCATACGAAACCTTTTTCAAGTTGCGAAGAGAGAGACAGTATAAACCACCGTTACCTTAGCTTAGCCCTTGCCTTGAGGTGTAAAAATGTCAGAGAAACTGAACAAAGCCTAGGAAGTTACCGAGAAAGAAACTGTTATCTTTCTCTCATGAATACTCACAAAACAGAAGACGATCTCTTCCATCACCACCACCACCATCATCATCATCATCATCATCATGATCTGACCTCACATCCTTTGATCATCACCCAGCTAGTTGAATCTCAGCCGTCCATTCATGACCCCAATCACGATGACCCTCCTTTCTCTTCTCTTCCGGAAATCGTTGTGTTTCGAACCTCCTCCGACGACTCTCCAAGTCACTCTTCCTCCGAAAATGACGACGCAGCGACTACTAACACCACCAACACTGATGTCATCCACAACAAGGTGCCGAATCAACCAACGGCTTACATTAGCCCTGAGCCCCATATTTCGACTCAATTCTATACCTTCAACGCGGAATCGCATGCTTTGATGATCCGTTGCATTTTGGAGCAACGGCTGGCTACTCCGGCCGAGATCCAAGCCGCCACGCCGAAGGCCGTTCTTAAATCTTGGCGCTCCGTGTGGAAGGACCGCAACGAGGATACGGCTTACCTGACCGCATGGAAACGCATCCAGGACAAACTAACGGTCCATGTGGATCCCAATTCTGGTAACGAATTCCTCTGTTTCAAGAATAATTCGCAGCAATATGTTTCTCACTTTAATCAATGGCAAGATATTGTTATGAGATTTCATGGCGATGCTGACTTAAAACACTTAGGGCTTAAAGAAACAATAGAGAGAATTAAACAAGTGTGGACCGTGGGTGCCAAATTTTACGGTATACCCGAAAGTTACATTAGGGTTTGTGTGGCCGCTTGCCCTGTTTGCTCTGCCTCATCAGGGTCCGCATCCAGGAGTAAACGGCGGAGGTTTGAGTATACTGAGTCCTTTGATGTTCCTGCTAAAGAGGTTCCCCATAGGTTACAACAATTAGCGGCCAAACATAAGGTTGTGCTTTGTATTAGACAGAAGTATATTAGGTATAAGCCTTTTATGGCTGAAGTGAAAGATTATGCGTGTCATAGAGCTGGAGAGCCCGTGGCAAAGAAGTCTAGGATGTTGAAGAGAGAACCTTATGCATCAAAGAGATGTGGTTGTGGGTTTAGGATTAGGGCTATAGTACCTATTGCAAATTATAATGAGAAGGATAAGACATTTGTGTATCAAGAGGAGGGGATGGCAGTATTTAAGTTGTATGCGGTGCATTCAGGGCATGAGCCCGGGCCATTGGATGGGAATGCAAGGATTATACATCGAGTTGTTGGGACAAAAGGTGGCTATTTAATGGATCAAGAAATGGTTTATGGAGTGAGAGAAGAAAGTGAGGGATTTGGCTTGATGGGGAAGGATGAGAGTGATTTGCCGCTTTCTGTTTTACAACAAGTGCAGGAATTAAGAGCCGAGGTTGGATTGCTTGAAGAGAGACTTGGGAGAATCCCACACGAGTTACTAGTTTCAGTTTCTCAAGAATTGTTTGATGTGTTGAATAAGGTTAGAAGTATTGGAGAAGAAGGTTCAAAATCAATTGGGTTGATGTCTGACAAGCCTCATTCAGATGATGTGCTGGTGGCGGAAGGTGATTTGGCACATTGGAGAACGCTTGGTGATGGGAAGGATACGGAATTGATTGAGGATGATGAAGATAGTTTTGGGCGAACACTCGGGGATGTTGTTCCTTGGGAGCCAATGAGAGCAGAATGTAGAAGTGAAAAGGATCTTATGAGCGGGCCTTGTAAGCCTGATAAGTGGTTGAAGTGCAGTGATTTTGATGATAAAAGCATTCTTGATTGTGAAGATACTAAACTAACCAAGCCCATGAGACATGATGAGTCAATAGAGGGAGATGTAGGTCTTGTTGGTATACCAGTTGATAGTTTCTACCACGATAATCCTAAATGGTATGACTCTCCTTGTGGATTGGACTCCAGCGCTGATTGTGGAGACAGTGGCTTTAGACATGGGGAAATTGTGTAGAGCCCTCAAGAACCAGTTAACCCTCTCTAACTTAGTCATGAGTTTAATAGCACCCATTCATCTATTCATGTAGCTGAAACTGGGTTGTACATTTATGTATACTCAAGATTGGATCTTCCCACGTGCTTTTAGGTTTGTTGTGTGTAATTCTGTAAATTATAGCCAATTGGCTGCTCTGCAAATAACTTATTATAACTATCTGTTAACCATTTTCTAGGCCTTAATGATTTTTGATGAGGTTCTTCTATAATTCACATCAGTTTTTTTCTACTTGTTCTGTATGCATAAGTTGTTACTATATATAATCTTGTTTCAGGACAAAATAGGTGGAATTTACTTTCGATCATGTGTACACTTTTCCTTTCTATTTTGTCATTTGTATAATTTGTTTTTTTTTTTTAAAATCATTTATACTTCTTTCTGCCATTGATGCACTTGAGTCTGAATTTACATTTTTGTAAAATATACACTGTAGTGATGGAGGTGCACTGGTGCATCCTAGGGGGTTTCTAATGTTGTCCATTCTCTTTATTCAATAGTCATTGAATATGTAGGCATCTATGAATGTGGTGCTGAACATCCCATCTTCTCGCCTTTACATTGCCATTAATAAGTTTGATGGATCATAAAATTGTAAATTGTTCATGCTTTTCTTTTATGGGTGTCATTCATGCAGAGATATAAAAGACATGTATTTTGCCAGTCCTTTGTCATCAATTTGCTTTTTTACCCACATGAACCTTACTTTCGATCATGTGTACACTTTTCCTTTCTATTTTGTTATTTGTATAATTTTTTTTTTTAAAATCATTTATACTTGTTTCTGCCATTGATGCATTTAAGTCTGAATTTGCATTTTCATAAAATACACACTGTAGTGATGGAGGTGCAGTGGTGCATCCTAGTGGGTTTCTGATGTTGTCCATTTTCTTTACTCAATAATCATTGAATATGTAGGCTTCTATGAATGGGGTGCTAAATATCCCATCTTCTCACTTTTACATGGCCATTCATTAGTTTGATGGATCATAAAATTGTAAATTGTTCATGCTTTTCTTTTATGGGTGTCATTCATGCGGAGATATGAAAGACATGTATTTTGCCAGTCCTTGTCATCAATTTGTTTTTTTTCCCACATGAACCTTTCTCCTAACAGTGGAACTTGTATGCACTTGGCTTGTATCATTAGATGTAGTTGATGATGTGAAGATTAAAAAGGTATGCACTAGGGACGATGGTTTTGGAAGACATTTATGCAGAATTTATTTAGCAGCCCACTTGTTTCATCTATGAATATTCTGTACTAGATCTTGCACTTTCATTTTTCTTTTTGTTTAAAATATTCGGCTATATTGTCAGATGTGACAAATTTTGCAAATTGTAATTCTGTTAGAAGAGTTTACTTCATGTTTAATATTTACAGGCAAGTAAGGATGTTATATATCCTATGCCAGTAATTGCCTATGGATTCTGCAATCGTGTTCTCTGTTTCCGTTTCGCAAAATGACATTTGCAGCTTGAACAATCTGACAGTGATATGCTGGCAATAGGTAGAAATTGAACTTGTGTATCTAATGCTGTTGTCTAGTATTTGTAATGTCAAAAGAGTTTTGATACACTCAATTCAGTTAGCATTTCCTTTAAAACCTGTTATGTCAAAAGAGTTTTGATACACTCAAATTTTGACTAACCTGCTAGTCGAAAATTCCTTATTGAGAAGAATTGGCAAATTTTTCTAGGGTCCAGGGCCAAGACAATAGAGAATATACTAATTTGGTTGTTGGCATGGGTATTTAGATTCAAATTCAATTCAAGTTGGTGGTAGGATTTGCTGTCAACCATATTCCAGGTCATTGGGTTGGAAGTTTGTTGTCTGTTTTAGGTAGGCAGTCTGTTTTCAGTTGAGTTAACAAAAGAACTGTAAAATTACTTCACTCCGTTTGGTGTTTCTTTTCTCAGACCGTGTTGACTTTTCTGTAAATACTCACAAAAAGCCTAAGAAAGCCTGAACTGAAGCAATGCTCAATGCCCCATGGAAACCTTCTTACGAATCTTATCAAAGATTCCCTAAGATGTTCATAATAATTTCCTGTCTTTTGTAGTTTTTGTGACATAAAACCCAAATTCTAAAATGTGTTTTGGTCCGCGTGGATTGAATTAACTTGAATAAACTGAATGAAAACATACAACAACATGATGCAATTTGGTTTTGTTGACAAGTGAAAACTTCTAATCAGAACTTGAAGAACGGAATCTAACACCTGGAAAGTACTTAGCGATAAATTCCCAAGCTAAAGCTTGGAGTTCCCCATTGTCGAGCTCCTGATCCAGTGGACAACAGGAAGTAGCAAAATCTGTGAATGATTGTCGAGGCTGTAGAGGATCAAAATGCATGGATATATTATAAGTAGGCATCAAGTCCATGGATGAGGCTATTTCTGAGGATGAATTCAGACTTGTTGGTGATGCGGTTTGAGGTTGAGCTGGCAAAGGAAACGGAAGTCGCTGCAATATTGAAAGTCGGGCCTGAGTGTAAGCTAACTCCGCCTGCAAATTTACAACCTGTAATCAAATCAACAAGACAATACTTTTTTTAAGTTTTCTGGAATGCAGAGGCATTGGCGTCTTGCCAAGCTTCTTAAATGTCAATCATGGTAAGAATACACCAAAAAAAGAGAGCTCCTCTGGGATTCAAATGTCCTCTGAAACATACTGTTACATGTGTAAAGATAAATCAAGAAATATATAAGGACATAAGGTGATAAAAACAGCAAATATGGATGAACTAAAATCGAGAGAATCAATAAAACAAACAATTATGTTTAAACCAATATAAATAACAAAAAGAAATAACACATTGGATTCATCTAAAACAAGGTTATGTTAAGCAAATTTAATATTATTTAATAATAAATTATTATATCACTAGAGTAAAAAAAGAATAATATATTTTTAGAAATCAGTTTATAATGGTTTACTAATTAGACTAATGTCATATGAATATTATTTACCCAATATAACCTCCATTCGCCCAGGTTCATCGTCTGAAACTATTGGGCCGGTCTACTCAAAACTTGAATAGGGTAAATATTATCAAACTGTTGAATCAAATCACTTGACCATCATACTTATATTACATAGCTAAAATTTATTTTAAAATTTTAACCCGTCGTATTGTCGTCATCAATCTGATGGATTGATTAGACTTACAAACTCAACTCTTTGATAGAGTGGAATTAATACGTTAGAATCAACACGTGGGAGGGCCCATTAATGCAAATTAAAAATTGATTCAAATACTAAGATATATACAGTAGAACCGACAGCCAATTAAAATAGTCAAAACAAAAATATGTGAATATTTCTCGAGCCGATCATAAGTTTGCTTCGTAGCTCCGGCAAACAATACAAGAACAGACCCCTTTGCCATTCATATATATATATATATAACTAAATCTCAAAAATATATTCATATCAAATAAAAAATTCAGACATCCACCTATTTTTAAATTACTGCTAAATTTTTCGTTGAATATAAGGATAAAACTGTTATTTAATAATAATATTTAAAAATATATAATTTTATCTCATTTTTTCTCTCAAATTTTAAAAATTAACTTTAACCTTCATAACTGAACTTTGAAAAGTGACTCTCTTCCCTTCCCCCCTCCCTAATTTTTTCTCCACTCCTCCCTCTGGGCACTGACAACCAATGTGACTGGAGGTTAAATGACAAACGTTGTCCATTTTTTGAATGACGGAGAGTCATTCAATGAGAACGATGCTTGTCATCCAGTCTAGATGATGTTTCGTCGTCCAAAGATTTGAACAACAAAACGTAGTTTAAATCTGGATGATGCTCATCATTCAACGAACAACTTTTAGATGAAGACTCCTTCGCCATTGGTCGGCCATCGCTAGAAAAAGTGGTTAGATTTTAGAGAAAAAAGTGAAAATTTTAAAACTTAATTCTGAAAAAAATATTAGTTTTTTAAATTAAAAAAGAAAAATAAAATAAAATTTTAATTATTTTAATATTATTGATAAAATGATGAATTTTTTTCTTAATCGTAACAGAAAATATGCGGATGTATTTTAACGTATTAAACTTTAGGGGATATTTGGGGTTGTATATATTTGTCATTCCAATCAACCAAACCCTGGCTAGCATAACAGGAGCTATTGTCACTCACCACCTTATCTTGAGTTTTTTCAAAAGCTCTGTGCCAGTGGTCAATATGGTTCCTATCAATGTTTAAATTCATTTAAGCTAGATGGGCAGATTGGATTGACTTAGAGATGATAGAGCAAATCACTGTTTAATCAAGATGTCAACATATTGTTTTGTAAAATTTTACAATTGTTGCAAGTCTTTTCTATTAAGGATCACGATTCAACTTAATTGATATTTATATAAATTGTTTATCAGTCCAATTGCACTCAAGACCTGTAATGAAAACCTCCTTTTCTCAGTGAAGTTTTGTCTGCAATGCTATTCGTTAAATGAATAAAGATTCAAAGCTACAGGTTAAATTCACTACTCAAACTGATTGATTAAACAGAAACATAGTTTTTTTTCCTTCTAATTTAACCATGAATGACCTTCCTGGTCAGACAAACTTTGACCATCTTCTGTAATTTCTTATAGTTTTCTTCCCTTCACATTGCGGTGACATGTAAACACCACCAGGTGCACTTAAAACCAATACCAATTTTTGGATCTGTGATTTATAAGGAATTTAATTTTGAAGAAATAAAATTTGAAGAAAATGCCTGTAGTAGTTTTCGAACCTGAAGGCTCCTTTTAAACTGTATTTATGGGAAAGTAAGAAAAAGAAAAAACCCCAAAAGATAGGGCAACGAAACATCTTCAAAACGATTCAAGGGTCTTGTTACTTTTGGAAGTTAGGATGATGATCATCAAAATAATAGAGAAGGAAATAGAGCTAACCTGCTGCTGGAGGGTAAAAATATGGCCGACGGAGCCGTATACAGGGTCTCGAACCCTAGCCAAAGCCTCATAACAAAGGGTAATAACTGCTTCAAGGCGTTTATGAACTGGTAATCGCATGAGAAGCTTAGAGGCATTACTAGCACCAAAAACCTTATGCACTGCTGCAAAATGAGCCGTGCCTTGATCCGAGTCGAAGTATGGTGCAAATATGCACCCTTTTACACACTTTCTCCGAAGAAACTTGCACGCGCCACAAGGCCCACCTCCATTACTTGTATTCATCTGATCTCTCACTTAACTGTTTCCCTACAGATAACAAATATTATCTTCTTCGAAGGTTCACCTTTCTGTGGGGTCTAGAAAGAGCAGAAGGAGAGAGATGGGTCTGGTTTTTGCAGAGAAAGATTGATTTGTATTCTATAAGCGAACTAGGAAGCTCTGGTGGTGGGTCATTTGAAAAGACCGGTAGTTAATTTCTATTTTCTTATATTGGTGATTAGTATAACACCAACTAAAATTACATTAAATATTATGAAATTCGGTAGAAAAATATGAATCATGAGAATTGCGGGACAACAAGATTTTTAATACAATTTGATTGGTGAATCAGTTTTCGTCTATGGTAATGATATATGATTAGTGTTTTAATATATATAATTTATTGAATAAAATGGAAAATCATTTCACTGGATGAGTGTCATTGTTATTATATGATTTAAATATGGTAAGAGAGTGTTAAAATGGTGAGAAATGAGTCCGAGACAATAATGAAACATTACTTAATGCTAGCTAGTACGATTGCCTAAGACATGACAAATTCATAATGGCTCTAATGTTTTTCATTACTGCTTTTGAATGATATCATGTTCTTCCACGTCTAATCTCAACTGCTAATAGTCTCCTTAGATATCATATCGGTAAGTTTGATCAAATAAGAGTTTCCACCTCCGCTCATATATATTGATCGAAAACATAAACATGCATTGAATTTAGTGTCATTGTACTAGTTTTAATCTTTAAAGCCACGGAAAGCAGAAGCAAGCAGCGCAACAGATTGCGTGAAGCAAAACATAGATGCGATGACAGTATCAACTTCCTACCGACGCAGATGCAGCCACGTCCCAACCCGACGTGGGGCAAACATCCTATCTAATCACTTTTTCTCTTGTCACTTCCATTTCACCTCTTTCTCAGGATATCCAGGTATTAATGCATACACATAAATAGCTCTACTGCTACTACTTCTATATTTCTGCTAGCTTATGCGCTATCAGTTGCTTTTTATAGTAATAACTTCTGGATATTGTAACGTTTTCCCAGTGAGCCTTTCAAGAATGAGGTCCCATAATAGCAAAAAATGGAGAACAATTACACTAAAAAGCCAGATTTAACTAGGTTTTTGGTCACTTTCTTTCCCTGGAATTCAATGCATGAGGGATATCTTGTGTTTGAGTCCAATCTTTTGTATATTGGATAGATATATTGGCTTGACATAATAGAAAATGTCATGTAGAGCCAGAGATGGGCCACTATGTATAATTATGTAATGTGCATATGAAAGAATTGTTTTACGAAACTGGGTATTAATTTCAAAATGTATGATAGTATTAAAAGAACCAAATTAAAAACTAAATAATTTATGTGGATTACAGGGTTCAGGCTAGCAGTAGCGTCCGTCAAATCCAGACCGAGTCTCACTAAATACCACACATTAATTCACGGCATGTGTCATTCTGAAGGCGTGTCCCTTACTGTCGTCTGCCCGAAGCAATCACAAATAAGGTCAGCGTGACTCATGCAAACAGCCCTGAGTACCCCTAAAAGAGACTTTGAAGCGAATAATATTTTTTGGGTTTGGTTTAGACTTGAACTTGTGTCTCAGCCACTGTATATATTAGAAAACATCATCAAATCACACATTTTATCAATGCATATAGCATATGTTATTAGGCAAATTTAAATATTATTTTTAATATTTATATAAACAGTAACCTCATTTGATCATCGAATTACTTGGATTAGCCCCTTCACCTCGATTTGGGTTGAAAACATTTTCACAATTGATTCATTAGCTTCCTTCCCTTATTTATATCATTGTTCATAAGCGCTTTTGAAGAATCACTTCTATATAGAGTTTGTAGTTCCTATAAAAGACCATGATTGTTTTGTGTCTTTCCTTATTGTAAATTAGAAAACACTTAATTTGAACAGGATCCGTTTAACACAGTTATTGACCTGCTTAACTCGTTGTATACGGCATGAATGCCAGCACAGCTAATGCAATTGAGTTTGGAAGCATTTATTGACGTTTGGCACTAGATGCATTGAAAATGGAGTACGAATTCAAATTTTATTTATCCTTCTTATTCCTTAATTATAAATTTGATTTATGCTAAATTAGTAGGTTAATTCTTTTAAGGTTTGATTCTTAATCTTCGTTTTAGCAGATAAAACAATGTTAGACAAACAAACGATTACGCAGTTGAAATTTACGGCCAAGTTGGACCATACTTCTTACTCTTGCTCATAATAAAAAGCTTCAAAACAAATCAGAACCGCGCCGTTCGCTTCTTGTCTGGTCCCGCAGCCAACCTTCAAATAATCTTAAGAAACAAACATGGTCTCCGCTTCTCCTCGTTAGTACATCTGTAAATTCACCTTTGACTGTTCTTCCGGGGCCTGACGTGACAACGTCCTCGCCTCACCGATTGGGCTCGGCCCAAGATCTACATATGTCTAACGTAGACTTGACTTGAAAGATCTGCGGATCATGATTCATGCTCTCATACTTCACTGGTCAACTTATTATAAAGACTTAGTTCTGTACAAGAGTTTGACTGATGCAATTGAAAGAGCTTCGATGAATATCATTTGATGAGAAGAGACTTATTTTTAGAGATTTAAGAGAGGGGTCACAGTGTAAGTACTCTTGGTCAGTACTTTAGTATGTATGTTGCCATTTACGTTTGAGTCTTTGTGAATCCGGTGGAAATTTTCAGGACAAAAGAAATTAAGAATGAATGGTAAAACGGAAAATAACCCGTGAACAAGACTTCTTGGTAACACCAATTCAGAAATAGTTGTCCACGTTAAAATTTCACTATCGACCAAGTACAAAAAATTAGAAATGTAATCTTACATTAGTAATAAATAACATAGGAACAAAGATATAATCTTTGTCAAGATAACACAAGAAGATTTTTAAAGTGGTTCAATTATGGGATATTAATTAAAATCGATAAAAATTTTTTTGCATAAATTTTTTTAGGCGAACGTACAACGATTTTATTTTTATAAACAAATTTACTTTTAATTTCAAAAATACCCTCTTTGACTTATTACGTGATTTTCAGTAATTTACATGTGCGTATCACAGTGTATGGGTGTGTAGATGCGTAGGGTGAATACATGATGCGTAGAATGAATACATGACACATGGGTGCGTGCAGAGTACGTAAGTACATAACAAATATAAATATATATAAATATAAATATATATATAAATATAAATATAAATAAATAAATAAATAAATAAATAAATATATATATATATATATATATATATATATATATATATATATATATATATATATATATATATATATATATATATATATAAAAGACACAGTGCCAGAGTGCGTGCACCCTTGCTCTCTGCACGCACTCTGACACTCTTTCTTATATATATATGAGGGTGCGTATACACTCTGCACACACTCATGCACTCCACACGCACTCACGTATCTCACACGCACTCTTCAGGCACCCGCACGCACCCATGCACCATGTGCGCACTCCGCGCACACCCACGCACCCTGTATGACCTTTGATATCCCATACACAGAATGATTGAAAATGACGTAATAAGCCAGAAGGTATTTTTGGAGTTACAAAAAAATTTACTTATAAAAGTAAAACTATTGTACGTTTGCCTAAAAATGTTTACACAGAAAAAATTTTACCGATTTTAATTAATATCCATTCAATTAACTACTCAAAATCTTACCTTCAGTATTTTGTTAGTGATTGTTCAGAAGAATTTTTTATAGAATAACAACATATGATGCAAAAAGGTTGTATAATTATCTATGTACAGTCTTGTATTTACTGGACAAGATAAATGAATAGATGTGTAATTATATAATTGAGATGCCCATATCCTAATAATATAATGAAATTGAAATATTAAGAAAATCTATTAATTGTGTTATTGAATGAAAAGAGGAGTTAATTGTTATCCTGTAATAACAAGTTATAGAGATGGGAGGTTGTCAAGTGAAAACATGTGAAAAAATAGACATGTTGAGGTTATCGTGAAAATAATTAGAATTAATAAAATCCATTCTTTCTGTGTTATTTTTGGGTAGAAATATATCTACTCCTATTCTAAGTGAACATACATACAGATGATATGTCTAATCGTTATAATGACTAGTCGCGGTATGGTATTTAAACACTTTCTTGCGTGCAACCTTAGCATTTTACTGAGAAAAAGCTTGACCATACAATATTCTATAACTTTTACTGTTATAATGTTTCATGGGCATATATGCTTCTTCTCATTAAGATGACTAAAAACACTGAACTTAAGCGCTCTGGATATATTCATTTGTCCTTGCCACATTATAAAGTCTTCACATTCAAAAGATTTGAATCGACAATTCATTTCAAAGACAACGTCTAGCTGTAACAACAAGTGATAGCTCTGAACTGTCGTGTATTTCTATAACAGTTCATCTTCTACTTTTCAAAGGACGATCGATCGAGATCATAAATTTGTAAACTATTCGACTGACTGACAGACATGGATCTCATCATTCTTGTGGCCCAAAACTCTTTCTTTGACTCATTTTATAATCTTTCTTTCTTTCTTATCCAATATATTACACTGCTTAACAGCTACTATGCTGTGTGTCAAGGTGACATCTTGTAATCTGAAGCACACTTCTTCCACCAGAAAACTCGCAAAGCAACCATACTTTTATGCTTTCAATTCTCCAAGTGTTGACCGCACGAGTGAAGAATTCAGAGAGTCCCAATTACGAATACATTAATCAATAAGAGGTAGAGGCTACATGATTTTTTTTTTTTTTTTAAAGGATTAGTATAAGTGAGGCTAAATGTTTGTGCTTGTAAAAGTTCAAGCAAGCCCTAACACAACTAGGGCTTTTGTCAAAACCTGGTAGGGACATTGTTGCTTCAATTTCATACATATCAATCAATCAAAGTGAAAATATATAATGGGAAATTATCACTACTTTCCAAAAGGTGGTTCGTCAAGGTCATAATTTCAAGATGAATATGATTTTTATATATTATATTATAAGGTTTATGATATTTTATAGTTTTTGGTGAAGGAAGTCATGCATTTTACATACAAATTAAGATTTAAATAAGAAAGGACGCTAAAAATTGCTTTTCGTTTTCTTTTTCCGTTTATACTTTTTTGAATAAAAAAAGATACTATTATGTTTTGAGAGAAGTTGTTATAAAATAGATAAATTGTGTGAATAGATCGTATTTGTGTTAGAATCTTTTCATGTTATAGTTTAAAATACTCAATTTGAACATGACCCAAATAAGAATCATGTTTAAAATACTAACACAAGTTGTTCGTATTTGTCAAAATTAATATATAAGATTACTTCTCTAACCAATCTAATATTGTATTAAGATGTCAAATTTTAATACCTAATCATACGTCCTCACAATATTCTCAAATTCTTAATGATACATGAACATTTCTAGTTCTATAATTTAAGTATAAAATGAATTTTTTTCAATTTATTCTAGGATACACAAGGAAGAAGCAAGATATAAACATGAGAAGGAGAAGAGAAAGAGGAAGATTCATATCTCTCAACAGAAACGATGATGTTGCTTACACAAAATGACTTGATTAATGGTCGATAAAAAATGAGTTGTTTTTGTCGATAGGTGGTTGGCTAGCCTTGTGGGGGCTAGGGTGTGTCGTGTGCCCTTACTTTGCTTTTAGAATTAAGGTTTAGGGTGGGGTGTGAATTAAGCTTAATGGTGATAGTGGGTTGGCACAACCCACAAATTTTGGGTATGACCCAAGCTTAACATGACCTATAAATTTTGGATATGACCCAAACTTAATATGACCTATAAATTTGTGGGTAGTGCTAAAACTAGTGAATAAAGTAGGCATCGTTGGAGTTTTATAAAAAAACTCACAAGTTAACATGATATAATCTATAAAATTCAATAAAATTTGAAAGGTAACAACAAATTTTTTTGTGAATTGATTTTAGAAAGCCTAAAAGGTATGACCTATTGTGCTGCGGGTTGTATAGAAGATCTTAAAGTTTTGTAAGCTAATATAACCTATCAAAACCCATAATTTATGAATTTTGACAAGATATATCATGTAACACACTAGACTTAATATTTTTTATCCAAAATGTCTTAAAATGACCAACTATTTTCTCTAACGAGGATTGTATGATATTCAAAATTTATTTGTAATTTTTTTTTATATTATAAACATGTACAGAAACCCTTATTAAAATTAATCAATTCAAACCCGCATTTTATGTACTATATTGTGTTAAGTTAATAAATTGTGTCATAAATTACACATTATGACGGAAGCAATGTCCAGCAGAATCATATCTTGGGTCATTAAAATTAAGACACGTGTTTAGTCAAATGGTGGGGCTTAGGGCTTCTGTGAATGCCTCCTGTGAACAGCACACGGGTTGGACAAGAGCCGGACGGCGCGGTGACACGCCGTTACGGACTGTAACAGATTCTTATTATTTTTTTCTCTTATATTAATTCCAAAAATAAGAAGGAAAAATTCGAAAATCTAGATTGATTGTACTTTATATATTTCAGTTTAGAAACTGAGAAACGTAGAGCTGGGCGGAACAGAAACGTTACTTTGTTTTCAAGTGAACGGCGCGTGGGTCCCGTTTCACAATGATGATGTCATCTTTTACCGGGCCGTTACGTTCTTATCACCGACTCATACGTGGCAATCTTACACCAAGCTTGTCTTTAAATGGTGCTTTGAACGCCGTAATATTATAAAATTGAATTTGATTGAATAGTGATATTTGTGTAAAATCATTTACAGGTTTGGTATCTATACAATGGTTTAACCATTATGACCTATTTGAATGGCGAATCAAAAAAATTTGACCAGTTCAATCATAAGTCACAATAATCCAATTAAAGAAAACTAATTTGATCTTATTAGAATTGAGTTGCTCATTGAATCTCAATTGAAACAATTGAATTAATTGATTCGGTATAGATTTCAAAACTATGGTCGTAAAAGTTTAAGAGTACAAACAATATTCGTATCTGTACATCATAGAATAATTCTTCTTGACTACTTGTTTATTACTGTTCTCTCAAATGCCTAAATTTAGGTATTAATGGCTTTCTTAATCAAGTGATAACTTCTTTAATTATGCAAGTTGAAAAGACAGAATTTATTAGACTACTAATTATAGTTAAAACAAATAGAAAAGAAAAAAAACCAGTGGCCATTCATGTCCTTCTCAAAAACTCACTGGCTTAGAGGGTTTTAATTTTGGCTTATTATATAGTAGAAGGAAAGGAAATGCTGAGTCATTTTCAACGTTGAGAGAGAGAGAGAGAGAATTAGCTTCTTTTGTTCTCTACGCTGCTTAATAATACACGCAGTGGCAAATACAAACAGAAGCATTGACACGTTTCGAGTTTCTAAATCTATTCTTTCGTCTTGCCAAGCAGATTCAGATATAGCAAAAGCAAAATTCAAGAGATGAAGGAAGATAAATGAGAAAGAGCAGTTGAGAATAGCTAGGCTTATCGCATGTTTGCTTCACGCAAACAGCTAAATGGGTGTTTGCTCTCTCGCGTGGCTTTAAAGACTTCATCTAGCGTTTTAAATCCCCATTAGAAAAAACAAAACACCATCTATTTCACCCACCAACCCATCTCTAAGAACACCCTTCTTATTCTTTCTCTTCTCTTCTCTTCTTCTTTGTTTTTTCTTTTAAGTGCCCTCAAACCCTAATCTTGTGATGTTACTTATTTAGAAAGAAAGAAGACAAAAAAGTCAAGAATAATTACTCTAATCATGAGTTCAAACCCTTGCAGCAGTGGCAGTGTTGGTGGTGGCGTTGCCGGTGGCTGTGGCGGTGGCAGTAGCAGCAGTAGTGGTGGAGGAGGTGGCGGTGGTAGTGGACCATGTGGCGCGTGCAAGTTTTTGAGGAGGAAATGTGTGCCGGGGTGTATATTTGCACCTTATTTCGATTCAGAACAAGGTGCAGCTCATTTTGCTGCAGTGCACAAGGTTTTTGGGGCAAGTAATGTGTCAAAGCTTCTTCTGCATATCCCCGTTCACAAAAGACTTGATGCGGTGGTTACCATATGTTTTGAGGCTCAAGCTCGTCTGAGAGATCCTGTTTATGGCTGTGTTGCTCACATCTTTGCACTTCAGCAACAGGTAACAATCTTTGCTTTATCTTGTTAAGGTTTGTCTTCATCTTGGCTTTTATCCTAGAATGACAACTTATTTTTGTTTGTTGCATGATTTGTCTTTGAAAATTCTTCTTTCCTTTCCTTTCCTTTCTTTCTTATTTTGATCTATTTACAGTTGATGAATCATCACCATGCATATACATCTCAAATTAGTACAAAGTTTTTTCATTTATAGCCTGATCAATGAAGGGTAGCTGTGGATTTAAGAGATTAATTGAGAGTGCGTGATATGAGAAAGCAATATGGTTAGAATGGTAGAAAGGGAGTTCTAAGTGATTAGAAGATAGGGCATTCTGCAGTACTTAGTTTGTTAATAAGCGAATCAAGTGAAATGAAACTGAAAATTAAAATCACGTACACACAGAACAAGATTTACATGACTAGGATTTTTTACAGAATTTAAGATAGTACAAATTTAGGCATGATCAGAGCTCCAATACAGTGGACAGTTTCGTGGTTTACTGAAATCTAGAAGGTTATTTGTTTGATTAAGAAATGATTATGGTCGGCTGTTACTAGAGAAGTTTAGCAACCCAAACAGTTTCTTGCTGTATTTCTGTGCTGGTTGGGTATATATTTTGCTGGTTTTAGGGAGATGGTCGGCTTGCTTGTTCTTGGAAGAAGTTTCTTTATCTCTACTCCCAAATCAGTTTCCTGTTCCCCCCACTGATGAATTTCTTGGGTTCCAATCACGGCACAGAATTTATGGCCAATTCTGTTAACATATTTATCATAATAGCGAAATTATTCAGGGGAAACTATTACTCTCTATCTCGTCTATCTTCCTTGTTTTGATGAATATGCATTCACTTCTTTGTTTAATAATGGACAGTAACACCAGGGATCCAGACACCAAACTTCTATTTTTTTTTCAATTGAAATGATTGAATTTTCAAAATGTTCAATTAAAGTGATTAAGGAATTTTTACGATTCATCATTGAAGTTATCAAATTGGACACTTTCTTTCTAAAATAAAATAAAACAAATAATTCTAATTATTTTGTTTAATATTTTCAATAAAAAATAACTAAATACTGAAAATTTATTTTTTTATAATTTAAAAAATTGATTCATTTATTAGAAAAAATTGAGAACTTAGTGATTTTGATTAAATAAACAAAATTTGATTATTTTAATAAAAAAATTATATGATAATTTCAATAATTCGATAATTCAAGGTCATGGGGTTGGAGGGCTAAAGGGGGGGAGTTACAAGTCTATAACTTCAAGTAGCTTAAGGAGTAACAATTAAGATGCTGCGTAATACTTATAAATCCACAGATTTCGTACTAATTGGGTACTGGTTTTAGGTTATTTCAGTGCCATTTCAAGTAACCTATTCTGTAAGTAAAAGTAGAATTCTATGATCCTTCACCTCTCTCTCTTTCTTTTCTTCTCCCTGTGTAGCGCATCCCAATAAATATGTATGTATGTATGTATGTATGTATATGTTAATTTGTTGTTAATATCGTAGCTTGAGTGGTTAAATATGCAACCACCAACAGCTTTGGGTCTTCCACTTCTCTTTTACCAACGGGCAATTATATATGCTTCATAGCTGTCATATATTTTGTTATTTCTGTGCCACAAGAAACCTTCATTTGTCCGCAACACCATGTTCTAATGCACATTATTCAAGCACCTCAAACTAATCTTTTCTTCTTTGATGGGGGCAAATTTCTTGTACAGGTGGTAAACTTGCAAGCCGAACTCTCATACTTACAAGCCCATTTAACAACTCTCGAGCTTCCATCACCACCGCCACCTCCTCCACCTCCGCCACAACCTCTAATGACATCGCCTCCTCTCTCAATATCCGACCTCCCATCAGCCTCCTCCATGCCTGCCACATATGATTTATCCTCCCTGTTTGAACCAATGGTGCAAGTGCAACCTTCATGGGCCATGCAGCAGCAGCGCCAAATGGATCCACGTCAGTTTGGAGGCCCTTGTTCTTCGACAACCAGCGTTGGGGGTGGCGGTGATCTACAAGCATTGGCACGAGAACTCTTCCATAGACCAGGGTCTTCACCACCCAGATCCGTCCCGTGCACTGATGTGTCATCTTCGCCATCTTTCTCCAAATGATCACCGAGGCTACAAGTACTATTTGCACCAGAATTTATGTATGTTGAACAATTTCCAGCATTTGCAAGAAAGTTATAATTTCATGTTATTTCAGTCATCATGAGCAAGAAATCTTAATAACCGATCTTTATATTTTTGGTATTATATATTTTTGTTCCCTACTCAGACATTACTATTGAAATTCAAATTTACTTTATAGAAGATTTACCTTTATGGTCAATTGTTTTGATTGATTATTTCGTCAGTTGACGTATCTAGACAAAATGGATAATAAATTTCTACGTTCTCTTCATAGGGTCAATTTCCAATCCGGGTTTAGAACATTTGCGTTTTCTATCGGCAGTAGAGCAGTTTGGGCTTTAGTTAAAAACACGTATAAGGAAAAGACTTATCTGATGCGGTGGTGGTTAGACTTAGAAAAACAACTTGGGCTTTAGTTAAAAGCACTATAATGGCGCACTCCAGTTTTCATTTCTGTGCGTAGTCCTATCAAATTAGGCTTTGGCTCCTTAGAGAACAATTGTTACTTATTAATCATTATTCTGCAGGGACCTACGAAGAGTCTCATAGGCCATAAGAAATACGAAGCAAGGATGAGTATGCCAAAAATAAGCAACTAAAATTAAAATCAGCATGAAATTTACATCCAGAAAAGAAAAACAATAGATTGCCAATGGGTAATGAATGCATAAGATAATTGCTGACTTTACAGGACTTTCATCTCTATGTCATCTGGGTAATCAAAAGAAACCTATTGCACATGAGACCTGAGGCGGTTTGCCGTGATTGAAACCAGAAAGGACTTGGGGATTTTGAGTAGGAGGCTGGAATTTTGCAAGTGGCTTCTGTAAAAGCATATTCTCTCTAGACATGTTTCTGCTGATCCACCACCCTCGGTCTTTTGAACCATCCAGCTAATACACCTGAAGCCTATTTTCCAGCCATAATACCATCACTTTCCAAATCCATCAGAAACTGCAAAGCCCTGTTAACGTTGTTCTCCTTTCAAAAACAGACAACACTAATGGAGCAATGTTACACATCTATCACTAGGTTCAAGACCAGCCTTCGTCATAAATGAACTTTCAATAGAAGACTAATTGATAAATATATAATCTAGACCCAAATTTGTGGAACGCTCAAGCTCTAACCTTATATAAACCAATTCAAATGCTCCCAACTATGGGTTGGAGCATTATCTTCAAACACTAAGTCATGAAAAATAAGGTAATAACGAAGTAAGCAAACAACTATCAATCCTCCATACAAACATTAAAAATTTGAAAGCAATAAATTCTCAAAGATTGGATTTTGAAAAATAAAAAAGAGTTTTGCCTGGAGATAGAGCGGCTGTTCCTTTAATCTCAATTCCTTAAGAAAAAGGAAACAAGAAGGCAACCAGCTCCCCTCGGCTTCGTATTCCTGACCCAAGCAGCCAACAGGTCCACTAAACATCCTTTTTCAGGAGAAAGCCAGATTATCTGCTTCATTAGTGCCCTCCCTCTTTTAGTCATTTTAGGTGGAAGTACATATGGCTTGATTTTGTTCTTCTGTGACATTGGGGCCAATCTCAATCCACTTAAACCCCGATTTTTCTTATTTGACTTTGTGCTTTTCCCATCTCTTCTACATTACTTACTGATAACGGAGGCCCAGAATGACTTTTGCGAACCCAGTCTGTCGGGTTTTTGATATAACAACTTCCCCCGGTACTGACAGAAACTGGATGGTTTTGTAACCGTACTGTCCCCTGTTATACGGAGGAGCCATGGCTGAAGTGTAATAATTCATAACTGTAGTTGCAGTGCAGCACCTATTAAGTGACTGGCGTTCAAGATTAAGCGGCCCTGGGTTCTTAAAAACTGGACTCTCCAAAACCCATTTGATTTCAAGGGTTCGTAAGCCCAATCCATTGCAGAGAATAATCCAAGCTTCTCAAGAAAAAATGTCTTCCTCAATCGAATAAATTACTCCTTCCCACCCAGATTTGGCAAAACTAGTTTTTTCTACCCACTGAAACTCCAAATTCCCCGCCTAAAACCTAAATTTGAGTAATTTTGTATCTAAATCTAGCCAAACAGAGGAAAAAAAAGGACACAGCCTGGCAATGAAATTATAAATTCAATCGCTTAAATTGAGAAAGTACTGCTATATATATTTCATCAATATATTTGAAAGTCAAATGGTGTAGCATCATTGTCTTAAAATTCGGAGGAGCCCGGCTGGCCCCATCGGTAACTGATCTTAAATCTTAAATCTGACTTATACCAAAAAAGAATTGATCTTAAACCTGGTCCATTGAATGATATAAACTCATTATATCAAATTAATTTAGGATTAAACTGGTATAAATAACGTTTATCATGCAGAATTACTAAAATCTCTTAAATAAGCATTATTTTTAGATCTGATTAATTCAGGATTATAATAGTGTGAACAATATCAAATTAGTTTACTAAGAGTAAATTTGATATCGTACGAGCATTTATAATTTTAAAATATTCTCATGTCATACTAATGTAATACAAATGTGTTACTTCGATCAATTTTTTAGATTAAATTGATCTTAAATCTAATCTATTGGATTATATAAACTTTTTATATCAAATTAATTTAGGATTAAACTGACATAAATAATATTTATCATATAAAGTTACTAAAATCCCTTAGATAATCATCGTTTTTAGATACGATTAATTCAAAATTATAAATGGTGAGCAAAATCAAATTTGATATCATATGGGCATTTATAATTTTAAAATATTATTATGTCATACTAACGTAATAGAAATATGTAGCTTTAATCAACCCCCTAAATTGATTAACCTAGTTGATAGATTTATATTCAAATTAAATTAACTTAATTTGATTCGATGTTTAACTCTATTTAAGTTAGAATTTTAGTTTGATAATTTAATTATAGTTCAAATAAAATTCTTTGATAATAATACTGTTTATTCAATCAATAACAAATTTTATTTTATAATAATATTATTCAATTTGTTATTGATTTTTTGATAATATATTTGATTAGTTTAAACATGTTTAATTAATTAATCATTATAAATTTAAAATAATTTATATTTATATTTAGTTTGATTTAATTCGAATTCCATTTACAGTTAACCCCGCGACAACTTTTGACCCACGACTTTAAATACTTGAGGTGTAATCAAGAGTGAAAATTTGTACATTCATCAGATGCGATTCAAAACGAGCGAAGAATTGTCGTATTGCTTAAGCTTTCGGCAAATAGTAGTGACCAATCTTTTTGAGTGAGCGACTGGTCTCATCAATTTCCGTTATATCTTATTCATCCCTCCATGAGCATTAGCTAACGACTCAATTATAAACAACCATAAAACCGAAATACCCAAATACTCTACCCCTCACGACAATATTACCCTTCTACACAGCCCGGACGCCGAATCAGAACGAGGGTATTTTGCGTCTAAAAGTTTCAAAGTTGGACTTCCATGAAAACTTAAAAAAAAAAAAAAAAAACGAAATACGATCTAAATCTGAAACCACAAACCCATAACTAAAGAGAGTTCACACTCACGCTTCCTCTTCTCGTCTTTCTGGTAAAACTCTTCGTTCCGCGCAATTTTGATGCGATCAAAACCAATAGTGACCACGCTCACTTTTCGACTCTACTCGTCACTTCCAGATCTGACTCACTGAGTCACAGCTAGTCCCAGCTCGGGAATGGCTTCTTCGGAAGCCGATTCCCGCTTGAGCCAAGCCCTTGCTCCAGCCCTCGAAAAGATCATAAAAAACGCGTCGTGGCGCAAACATTCGAAACTTGCTCATGAATGTAAATCAGTTCTTGAGAAACTGACTTCTGCTCAGAAACAGTCGCCCTCATCGCCTACAGATTCGGAGCCGGACAGCTCCATCCCTGGCCCACTCCACGACGGCGAGCCGATAGAATACTCGCTCTCAGAATCTGAGTCCATTCTTAACCCTCTGATCAACGCGTGCGGTACTGGCTTCCTCAAGATCGTTGATCCTGCCGTTGATTGTATTCAAAAATTGATCGCCCATGGTTATCTTCGCGGCGAAGCGGACCCGTCCGGAGGTCCCGAAGCGATATTTCTTTCCAAATTGATTGAATCGGTCTGCAAATGCCATGATTTAGGTGATGATGCTATTGAGTTACTAGTTCTAAAAACGCTTCTATCCGCGGTCACGTCGATGTCGTTAAGGATTCACGGAGATTGTTTGTTGCAGATTGTGAGGACTTGTTATGACATTTATCTAGGAACTAAAAATGTGGTTAATCAGACGACGGCTAAGGCTTCGCTGATCCAAATGTTGGTGATTGTTTTTAGAAGAATGGAAGCAGATTCTTCAACAGTTCCAATTCAACCAATTGTGGTTGCTGAATTGATGGAACCAGTAGAAAAATCTGATGCGGATGGGTCCATGACAATGTTTGTACAAGGTTTTATTACAAAAATTATGCAAGATATTGACGGAGTTTTGAATCCAGTTACGCCCCGTAAGATTTCAGCCGCAGGTCACGATGGTGCATTTGAAACCACTACTGTGGAGACTACTAATCCAGCCGATTTACTGGATTCAACTGATAAGGACATGTTGGACGCTAAGTATTGGGAGATTAGTATGTATAAGACCGCGTTGGAGGGGAGGAAAGGGGAATTGGCTGACGGAGAAGGGGAAAGAGAGGATGATTTGGAGGTTCAGATTGGGAATAAGTTGAGACGGGATGCATTTTTGGTATTTAGAGCACTTTGCAAGTTGTCTATGAAGACTCCTCCTAAGGAGGCATTGGCGGATCCCCAGTTGATGAGAGGGAAGATTGTGGCTCTTGAGTTGTTGAAGATCCTCTTGGAGAATGCTGGAGCTGTATTTCGGACCAGTGAAAGGTACTCATTTTTGACATCTTAATCTGCTATATTTTGTTGTCTATGCGCTGAAATTTCTCAATACCTTCATTAAGTGTTGTGTGTTATATTCATGATAATTGTGTTTCGATTCCTGTGCTGTTATGTATGAAGGATTTTGTTAATTATCCTTGTATGTAATAATAATTAATCATGGAAAAGTTTGATACATTCCATTGTGGGAACTATTTAAGAATTTCCTAAAGCGTACATGGCATCGGAAGCAGCAAGAAGTTGCCATGTGGTAGAGTTTGTTGTTGATAACACTAGTAGCTGCCTAAAAATAAGGCAAATTATTTAACGATCTGTATTATTCACTGCTTGTCACTTATGGTACCAAAATCTTTTAGTTAAGCAAAAAGATGCAAGTATGCAAGTATTAATAAGATGCCTCAATGCTGCAGTGTCTATTAAGTGAGTATTACTGTTCTACCTTTAGTTTACTCCTGTATACTGTGAGCTATGTTCTATCTTATGTTAAAAAACATGTAACTGATATTTATGTTTTGCTGAGTGTGCTTGGTGGGTATGCAGGTTTTTGGGTGCCATTAAGCAGTATCTGTGTCTGTCATTGTTGAAGAATAGTGCTTCGACTCTTATGATTGTTTTCCAGCTTTCTTGCTCCATTTTCATTAGTCTGGTATCAAGATTTAGAGCTGGATTGAAAGCAGAGATTGGCGTGTTCTTTCCTATGATTGTGCTCAGAGTTTTGGAAAATGTTGCTCAACCAAATTTTCAACAGAAGATGATAGTGCTTCGGTTTTTAGAGAAGCTTTGTGTTGATTCACAGATTTTGGTAGATATCTTTATCAACTATGATTGTGATGTCAACTCATCAAACATATTTGAGAGGTAATCTATGTTTCATCCTTCGCAGTTTAATTTTTTTTGATACGATTGAATAATTGCATTGAGCTAATGCTAATTTCAAATTCTGAAGCTAAGTCTCTCTGTTTTCATTCATGAGTGTGATTGACTTTGTGCTGTATATGTCTTCCACTTTTGTTGTAGAATGGTCAATGGACTTCTTAAAACTGCTCAAGGTGTCCCTCCTGGTACGACCACCACACTATTGCCCCCTCAAGAGGTGACAATGAAGCTTGAAGCCATGAAGTGCCTAGTGGCTATATTGAGATCAATGGGAGACTGGATGAACAAACAATTGCGTATTCCAGATCCTCATTCTCCTAAGAAATATGAGGCAGTGGAGAACTTTCCCGAGCTTGCAACTGTTTCGGTGGCAAATGGGAATGGGGATGAGGCTGTTGAGGGATCAGATACTCAATCTGAGGTGTCCAGTGAGGTTTCTGAAGTTTTGACCATTGAACAACGTCGAGCTTACAAGCTGGAACTTCAGGTAAGTAGATATATATAATTAGGATACAAGTATACCAGTCTTCTAACTGTAATTTTATCTTACTGTTGCCTATGGATTGTAATGTAAAATACGTGGCAGGAAGGTATATCTCTGTTTAATCGGAAACCCAAGAAAGGAATTGAATTTCTTATTAATGCAAATAAGGTGGGCAACTCACCAGAGGAGATAGCAGCTTTTCTAAAAAATGCCTCCGATTTGAACAAGACTTTGATCGGTGATTATCTAGGAGAAAGGGAGGAGTTATCACTTAAAGTAATGCATGCATATGTGGATTCTTTTGACTTTCAAGGCATGGAGTTTGATGAGGCAATCAGGGCCTTTTTGCAAGGCTTTAGGTTGCCTGGTGAGGCACAAAAGATTGATCGAATAATGGAAAAGTTTGCTGAACGTTATTGTAAATGTAATCCAAAGGCATTCATTAGTGCTGACACAGCTTATGTCCTTGCATATTCTGTAATAATGCTCAACACTGATGCCCATAATCCTATGGTGAAGAACAAGGTGAGTTTTCTTTTTTCATTTGACCCAATTGGATTTTGAGACACAATGTTGATAAGATTTTTGCACCTGTCTTATTGAAATCTATATAGATGTCGGCTGATGATTTTATAAGAAACAATCGTGGCATAGATGATGGAAAAGATTTACCTGAGGAGTATCTGAGGTCATTGTTTGATCGGATATCAAGAAATGAGATCAAAATGAAAGAAGATGATTTGGCTCTTCAACAGAAGCAGTCTATGAACTCAAACAAGATATTAGGCTTGGACAGTATTCTGAATATTGTGATTCTAAAGCGAGGGGAAGAAAGGCATATGGAGACCAGTGATGATCTCATCAGGCACATGCAAGAACAATTTAAGGAAAAAGCTCGCAAATCTGAGTAAGCTTGGCTAGCGTTAACAGTATTCAGAATTTTTGCTCAGAATTTATTTCAGTTTTAACTTGTTGTTTTCCTAGAGTTTATATTTGGACTCATTATAAAGTTCTGTGTTTCTTAGTTTGAAGCTTTTTTTGGATTTTTCTTATCGCTATGTACTGGTCTTGGAATATGCAGATCAGTATACTACGCAGCAACTGATGTAGTAATTCTAAGATTCATGATCGAAGTATGCTGGGCACCCATGCTGGCTGCCTTTAGCGTCCCCCTTGACCAGAGTGATGATGAAGTGATTTTAGCTCTTTGTCTTGAAGGCTTTCGTTATGCTATCCATGTCACTGCTGTCATGTCTATGAAGACTCATAGGGATGCTTTTGTGACTTCATTAGCAAAATTTACTTCTCTTCACTCTCCTGCTGACATCAAGCAGAAAAACATAGCTGCCATCAAGGTCGGTGTTTCACTTATCTCTGTTTAGCTGTTTTTAGGATGAGATTATAATATTAATAAAAGCTGGTCTTATACCTTTCCTACCGCATCTTCATCTCTCATCTGGGAAATTTGGTGCTGCATGCAAAAACTTAGGGACTAAAAGTACACAGAATTATTATGTTTGATGATAAAGATGAGTTATATAGGATATTCTCAATAAGATTCCACTACCTAACTTCTGCCACTGAGACGCAAAAGAGCTATTTGGTAGAAGATAAAAATTGAAATAAAATTAAAAAGCAGTTTAGTTGAATGAAATCTGAATGTTACAAATACCAATAACATTTGGAGCTGTAGTTTTTCATACCACCTAGTGTGCTTGTGGGATTCCAAAAAAAAAAAAATCATCCCACAATGATATTTGCTACCATGGACTCACACTGTAGACGTTCTTGGTGATACCTATATTTCTTTCATCTCTGGATGATTAATTGAATTCATTCTGATTCTGAATTTGATGTTTAACATTGTCCATAGGCAATAGTCACAATTGCAGATGAAGATGGAAATTATTTACAGGAGGCATGGGAGCATATTTTGACGTGTGTATCCAGATTTGAGCATCTTCATCTCTTGGGAGAAGGTGCTCCTCCAGATGCCACTTTCTTTGCTTTTCCACAGAATGAATCAGAAAAATCCAAACAAGCTAAGTCAACCATCCTTCCAGTTTTAAAAAAGAAAGGACCTGGGAGGATTCAGTATGCAGCTTCTGCTGTGATGAGGGGTGCATATGATAGTGCAGGCATTGGTGGCAATGCTTCTGGGGTGCTCACATCTGAACTAATGAACAATTTAGTCACCAATTTAAACATGTTAGAGCAAGTTGGAAGTTCTGAAATGAATCGTATATTTACACGCAGTCAGAAATTGAACAGTGAGGCAATAATAGACTTTGTTAAGGCTCTTTGCAAGGTCTCAATGGAGGAACTTCGATCTGCATCTGATCCACGGGTTTTCAGCCTCACAAAAATTGTCGAGATTGCGTATGTCTCTTTCTGCTTCTGTTGTTCCTTTTGGCATATATTTTTTCTCTTGATTTACTTTGTTATTATAACTGAATTGTCTGGTTTATATGATTCATTTCTATGACAGGCACTATAACATGAACCGCATCAGGCTTGTGTGGTCGAGCATCTGGCATGTCCTCTCTGATTTCTTTGTAACCATTGGCTGCTCTGAGAACCTCTCAATAGCAATTTTTGCAATGGATTCTTTGCGTCAGTTATCGATGAAATTCCTAGAGCGAGAAGAGTTGGCTAATTATAATTTTCAGAATGAATTTATGAAGCCTTTTGTTATTGTGATGCGGAAGAGTAGTGCTGTTGAAATCAGAGAATTAATCATCAGATGTGTCTCACAGATGGTTTTATCTCGTGTCAATAATGTGAAATCAGGATGGAAAAGCATGTTCATGGTATTGAAATTTTTATGATTCTCTATCTTTTGTTTCTATTTCATGTTATAAATATTATCATGTTTTTTCCTGATAGATTAGTAACTTGATACTGCATGACTTTTTATTTCAGGTTTTCACAACGGCAGCGTATGATGATCACAAAAACATTGTACTTTTGGCCTTTGAAATTATTGAGAAGATTATTCGAGACTACTTCCCCTACATTACTGAGACAGAAACAACCACCTTCACAGATTGTGTTAATTGCCTAATAGCATTCACAAACAGTAGATTCAACAAAGAAATCAGTCTGAATGCTATAGCATTTCTTCGGTTCTGTGCCACTAAACTTGCAGAAGGAGATTTAGGTGCCTCATCAAGGAGAAAAGACAAGGAAGCATCTGGAAAGATTTCTCCGAACTCTCAACCTTTGAAAGATGGAAAACTAGATAATGGAGAGATGATTGATAAAGACGATCATCTCTATTTCTGGTTCCCTTTGTTGGCTGGTAAGGAAACTGCTTATATTGATTTGTTTTCACATTGCCATACTTTTGGATATGCTATAGTTTTTGGACTTGTTTGTGCTTAAAGATCTATGTTAGAATTTTGTCTAAATTTCAATTATGTCTTTTATACATGCAGGTTTATCAGAACTTAGCTTTGACCCTAGGCCAGAAATCAGGGAGAATGCCTTACAAGTGCTGTTCGAAACTTTGCGTAATCATGGTCATCTTTTCTCATTGCCTCTGTGGGAGCGGGTGTTTGAGTCAGTCCTATTTCCAATATTTGACTACGTGCGGCATGCCATTGATCCCTCTGGGGAGAATTCGCATGGGCAAGGGATTGATGGTGATGTGGGTGAACTTGATCAAGATGCATGGCTCTATGAGACATGCACTTTGGCCCTCCAATTGGTTGTGGATCTTTTTGTCAAATTTTACAACACTGTCAATCCACTTTTGAAGAAGGTGCTAATGCTGCTGGTCAATTTTATCAAACGTCCTCATCAGAGCCTTGCTGGTATTGGAATTGCTGCTTTTGTCCGTTTGATGAGCAATGCTGGGGATCTATTTTCTGATGAAAAATGGCTAGAAGTGGTCTTTTCGTTAAAAGAAGCAGCCAATTCCACTGCTCCCGATTTTTCTTACATTCTTAGTGAGGAGAGCATGGTCAGGTACCAAGAGAATGTGTCAAATGGGCAAGCTAATGGGGAGGCTTCTGGTTCTGGTATGGCTGATGGTGATTTTGAGAACCAGAAGATACATCGTCTATACACTTCTATAGCTGATGTGAAATGCCGGGCTGCTGTACAACTTTTATTGATTCAGGTAATATCTTTTGTGATTTATAACCTTTCTGATGACATGAGGTCATGTATATAACATAAAGTATATTCCAGTTTGCATCTTATTTTTCACTGAGTACTCCTGGTTTTCATGATGAACTTTTATGGCCTGTATGAGTCGGGTCCAGGGTTACTTTTGAAATTGGCTGAGTTTTTTTTATTGAAGTTTCTTTTTTCCATTCTCCTTTGATAAAATAATGCCTGTTGTTTATGAAACATTAAAATTAAAAACTACATTCTGAAACCTAGATAAAGCTGCACGCGGTATATTAGGCATATGAAATCAAATACCTATCTGATTGTTTGTTTGTTGATATTTAAAGTGCTGGCAAAATTAGAATTATTTGTGCAAAATTTCTTTGTCTTGTGTTGGTTGTGAATGTTTGATTAAATTTGGCAGGCTGTGATGGAGATCTACAACATGTATCGGCCTCGTCTTTCTGCTAAAAACACCTTAGTCCTCTTTGAGGCTTTGCATGATGTGGCAGCCCATGCTCATGAGATCAATAGCAATGGCATGTTACGCTCAAAGCTACAAGAATTTGGCTCTATGACACAAATGCAAGATCCCCCACTATTACGCCTAGAAAATGAGTCTTTTCAGATTTGTCTGTCTTTTTTACAGAATCTTATACTGGACAGGCCTCCTACTTATGATGAGGCTGAAGTGGAGTCTTATCTGGTTGACCTTTGTCGTGAGGTGTTACAGTTCTATATTGACACCTCTCACTCTGGACAATCGACTGAATCATATGTCAATAAGAAATTGCACTGGGAGATACCTCTAGGTTCAGGGAGACGGAGGGAATTGGCTGCACGGGCACCCCTTATTGTGTCTACACTCCAGGCTATCTGTACTTTAGGAGAGACTAGCTTCGAGAAGAATTTGTCTCGGTTTTTCCCTCTTCTTTCAGGCTTAATAAGCTGTGAACATGGATCAAATGAGGTACCGGCAGCACTCAGCGATATGCTAAGCTCAGCCGTGGGTCCTGTTTTACTTCGGTCATGTTGATCTTACTGGAGTCAGATGCCACATTTTGGGATGTACGATATTCTTTACATTTAAATCTTGTAGTTTCTTTCTTTTTCTCTTTTCTCTTTTGGTTTATAAGTGTAATTCTTGTCCGAAAATATAGTTTCAGAGTGTATGAAGAGTTAGTGATGATTCTGGATTGTGGCTAGTGTTCGTAAAGCTCAAGCATTTTGTTCAGGAGCTTAGTAGCTCTTTGCTCAGAATTCATAGATATCATCAGGAGCTTTTGATGTTGTATGCTAGTCAGATAATTTTCACACAATAATTTACTGTAGAAAAATAGATTATTCAATTTGCATACTTGAGGCTGTCTCTGCTTATAATTTGTTTCAGGTTGGATTGATTCACAGTAAGGGAGGCATCATGCCGAGCTGAACTCAATAAGGGCTTGCTCTCTTTAGGCTTGGGTTAGTGGAGTTGAGTTCTTAGGCTTAACTTTGACAAGTTTGGAAGAAGTTGAGATTGAACTCAATATGATGAGTCAAACTTAATTTCAGTTTGGTATCGTAGGATTTTTAAAATTTAATTATTAATTTTCAAAAAATTATATTCTATAATAAAAAGATATTATAAAAAAGTTAAATTGTGCTGTATAACATATCAAAAGCGTAGTTTTAATGGACAAGCTAAACTATCAAAATTTCCCTTCTCAAAAATTTTGGGGATTGGGTTTTTTCGATTTATTTATATGGTGAATTATTGGGCAACAAATAGTGAACATAAATTAAAAAAAAAAGGGAGAATTCCCACCTAAGTTTGGTTGAAATGATAAATATATATTTATAATAGATGAAAAATTTAAATACTTATCTAAAGTTTATTTTGTTAGGACAAATTCATATATTTTCTATTCAAGTTAAGGGATAAATTTGTTATTTTAATAATAATATTAAAATAATTAAAATTTTATCTTATTTTCTCTCTTTAATTTAGAAAACTAATATTTTTTTTCTGAATTAAGTTTTAAAAAATTCATTTTTCCCTTTTAAAATCTAACTATTTTCTCCGGTGATGACTGACCAATGGTGGAAGAGCCTTCATCTAGAAGTTATCCTCTGGACAATGATTGTCTTTCAAGTATGACGACCGTCATCCAGATTTAAACTATGTTTTGTCGTTTAGATTTGGACGACAAGAGTCGTTTAGAGAATGGATGACGCTCCATCATTTAGTGAAGGATAACGTTCATCGTTTAACCTCTAGCTACATCGGTCATCGATGACTAGAGGGAGGAGGTTTAAGGTGAAGAAAAAATTAGGGACTTTGGGGGGGGGGGGGGGGAGAGAGAGAAAAAGAGAAAAAAAATAACTTTTCAAAGTTCAGGTATAGAGGTTAAATATTAATTTTTAAAATCTGAAAAAAAAAAATTATATATTTTTTGATATTATTATTATTAAATGATAATTTTATCTTTGTATTTAATAAAAAAAATTTAATTATAGTTTAAAAATGTATAAATATTTATTTTTTTTATATTTTATGAATATATTTTTTAAATTAGAATAAAACTTAAATACAAAATATTCTTTTATCCTAAAAAAATTATTCAGACTGAAGTCAAACTCAAACGGAAACCATTTATTTAACTTGAGCTGAGCTAAAAGCCAGCCCTGCGGGAATACAATCCTAAATCAGAATCCAAAGATAGAATGTCAATTAGTCTAATTTTAATGCTTTTTTTGACTTTTACCCTCGGCGGAATAAGGGCAAATTGGTAAATTCAATCCAATGTAGTCAATTCACATTCAGCTGGCATCCACCAAACTGGACTTGATAAAATCCTTAAGTACGTGCGTCCTCCACTCCACCGAACAGGACTTTATCGAAATTGATGTCCCGCAACAAGACAAATTAAGATTCTGCCGAAAGCCCACAGTAAATGTGATTTCACATTCGCACCCACGAACAACCTCTCTTCTTCGTACTGTCTCCACACCCCAATGTCGTCTTCTTTCAAGACCTTCTGGATATCTCTGCATCGAAAGATTAAACTCTTTTTCCAACAAATGAGAAGAAGAAAACACAAGAGACTGTCATCTGGGATTGATCTGTTAACCTCATCCTTCACAACCTTGGAAATTTCCAACCAATATAGACAAGTTTTCAAGGTGATGGACGCAAATGGAGATGGGAAATTATCAGCATTAGAGCTGAGTGAAGTCCTTGTTTGCCTTGGTTATGATGAGTCGAAAGCCACCAAAGAAGCTCAAGTATTGGTGTCCCATATAGACGACAACGGAGATGGCTTCATCGACTTGGATGAATTTATGGATGCCGTTCATAGTGATAATAGCAAAGAAGACCATCTAATGGATGCTTTTCTCATTTTTGATACCGACAAGAACGGACTCATCTCGGCAAGAGAGCTGCGAAGAGTTCTAGTTAACCTTGGACGTGATAGATGCAGCATTCAAGATTGTCAGCGTATGATTCAAGGAGTGGACAAAGACGGAGATGGGTTTGTCAGTTTTGAAGAATTTCGTTCAATGATGACACAAAATTGAACATAAAATCTGATAGTTCCGTTCAGGTATGCAAATTTTCTCAGTTTCCTGTAATTAAGTTATCTGGATATTGTAGAAAATTACAAACTGTTTAACCTGTGTGAGATTTGGTTAGAGGTGTTACACAATTACAAAAAAACTATATCTGCAATTTCATTTGGCTGTAGCGGGGAAGAAAAAATCTGCTTATGTTGATAATTTTCCTCTTGTTTTCATCATGCATGGGACCTCCATCTTTTGTCCAGTGCAGTGGAGGTGTCTGTGTCAATCAAATATGGAAACTAGAGTCACCAAAATTGGATATTAATCACAACAGAGACACGGCTTTTTCTTCCCGATAAGCCAAAAACTTATTATATAGGCCAAAAGACTCGTTCCCACCCAGTTACAGGTAAAACTCAAATTCCTATCCTCCAGTTTTTTTTTTAAATTTAATAACTTATCAACCTTAAAAAATTAAAATTTTATTAAATTTTCTTTTATATTTAAAATTTTTTATAATTTTTTAAATTCAAAATTTTAAAAATTATAAATACTTTTAGGGATTTATTTCTTTTATCTCTAATAATAATTCATCGTCTTTGACATTTGGTTATCCTCTCTCCTAGTCTCTCTTCTTTTATTTTTTTGATCTTTTTTGATTAAAATGAAAATGATTTTGTCTTTTTCTTGATCAAATATGGCAAAGAGGATAGAGAGATATCAAAGACAGAAATAAGGACAATCAACTATTAGATATGAGAAATAGACTCTAGAGAAAAGAAAAAAACCCTAAAGGGGTATTTGTCACCTTTTTAATTTTGAATTGAAAGAAAATTGTGATAATTTTAAATTTGAAGAAAAAATATGATAAAATTTTAATTTTTAATTTTTTTTAGAAAGAATAATTTTACTGTAATTTTTAATTGAGATTTTAAATATAAATTTATTTATAAATAAGTATTTAAAATTTAAAAAATTAAAAGATAGAAGTTAGAGATTTTAGTATGGCTTAGATAGGAATAAGTCTTTTGGCCTATTATATGTCCTACTAAATACGTGTTCAGTTCAACAAGTTTACGTTTCATTCCATTCTATTTATCCAAAAACGACTTTGATTTGATTGATTCCTAGTTTCGTATTTATTTTGGCTGTTGTACCATCTTAATCAAACGGCCACATTGGGCAATTGCGTCAACGCCGTTACCAGATTACTTCCATCTAATTATAATAATTTATCTACAAATTATGGATAAAAAAGAATTAATTAATTTTAAATTAAAGAAAAATATATAATTATATTATTTAATTATATAATAATATATTAATTTATTTGTATTTGTTAATATCCATAATTTATATATATAGTATTATTTACATAATTTAGTGGATGAATTTCTAACTAAGATAGAAATTAAAAACAAAAAATTTGGGGGCATTAAATGTGAAATTTTTAATCTTAATGGTGTGTGCTTCTTTGGGTGGAGTAAGCTTGGACCGAATTGGAATAAGGGCAATTTAAGATTGATGAGTTGAGATTTAAATTGACTTGAATCCAAATTTTCAAATCAAATCATACTCAACTCATTTTATGATAATAAACATAATACTTAATTTGAGCTTCACTTGTTAGATCCAAGCATGAAGACGGCCCTAGTGATCTTCCCTAATGTGGTTGAATTTGTTTATGGAATTTTAAATTATTAGGCTATATTCGGCCCATTATAGAATGAGGCCTGCAGAGTCTTTTCACATCACAGGACCAAATCTAGATTATAACATTGATAACTAAACATTAGAAACTAATGACCCAGATCCAGGAAATGGAAATTCAGACGACCAGGAATCATGATCTACACATAAGAGTACAAAGATACTCATGTCAAATTGATATATTTACTTGTAAATGGTTTTATAAATGTATTCAAAATTTATCATATGTTATAAAAACAGGAGGGAAGGTAAGGGTTAACCATTTCTTTGAATAAAAAGAAAACTTTATATGAAGTGGTATTGGTTTTAAATCTAATATAAAATTAAGAGAGAAATCTAGTTTAAAAAATAATGGGATCAGCATGGCATACTACTAGGATTTTAATATATAATTCAAAGGTGGACACGATTTAAGTTGGGTCGAGATTGAATGGTTTTTCAGTTCATACAAGCTGAAGAAATTTCAATTCATTGATTTCAAGCTTGGTTTGATCAAACTGATGCCTACCAATGTTATCAACAACGAATTTTCTTCTTCTTCGATGATTTTTCTTTTTCTACAGTATTATTATTTACCAATTCAGCAAGTCAAACTTGATTTTAAGCTAATTGTTTCGAATATAAATCAAACTTGAGTAGCTCGAATCTGCTCCTGATATAATCATTGTAAAGAAAATAAATTAAGCCCAAGACAAACTTTCTCCTGAGCTTACCATTCAAGTTGCTATGCTTATAACGTACGTAAGTAAATGACATATAATTTTAATATTTGGGGCATTTCAAAACCTCTATACATTCGTAATAATATGTATATGTACTAAGTATAATGCATTAGCTGTATTTTAATGAATAATCTTAACAAGATAATATAAGAAAGGTGACATATGTCGCACTTTTTCCGATATTAAAGCAATGGGCATCCCAACAGGGTGATCATTTTGTTTTCTTTGCTAATGTTAAAATATTAGAATCAATATATCGTATTATCATGCTTTTCAAATTTCAATTTTCAAATTGATCCATCATCTCATTGATAACTTTTAGAATGAAAAAGAAAGATAAATTAAGTTGGGTTTTAAAGTTGTTATCATATCTAGGGCTTCATTGTCTTCCAATCTACAAATTTTCTCATTATGGTTATCATGGCAGCAGTGTATTTTATAGCTACTTCTCTCAAGTCCCAATTAAACTGAATAAAATTTTCTTAGAATATTCCAAACAATAAGTAGCCCTCCCAAATATGCAGGAACTGGGTTCTATATCGTATAAATATTAACTACTGACTTGTACTTGGTTAATATTTATCATTAATATATAACAGTTCCACTCTATAAGAATAATAACTATGTTGATATTAAAAGGTTCCAAAGAATTAGATGCCAATGCCCAATACTATATACGTATAAATTTCAATATGTACCTAGCTAGCTATTCTCAATCTGATAATTAGGGTTTGCTTAGATGCTAAATTCTACTTTATCATCACTAATTGTCATCGAGAAACAATTTCAAAGTGGTTAAAGTCGCCCATTGATAAAAATTACTTTACAACATAATGCAACTTTTAAAAGTGAAAAGGATTCTATGTATAAACATGTCAAAGGAAATTAACAGCGTAAACTTGAGGTTTATGTGTAGAATATATTAATGATTAAATCAAAAGAAAATGTTGACATTATGGATGGTGGTAATGAAATGCTTGTTTGATTTGAAAGAGGTCATTTAAGCAGGTGAAAGGATGACTTAATGATGCCAAACAGATCACTATCAATCACATGGCAACCTCAGTTTTGGTCGGCTGTTTAGCTCTAAAATATTCCCAGTGCTCGATGAGTTTTGATTAATTAAGTCAAAAATCAAAGCTTTAAGATTGGCCTTCCATGGAGAAGAAGAAAAGGGTGCAACAATTTCGAGTCACTTTGAGTGAAAAGTGGCTACTAAGAGAGTGAGAACATGCGAAATTATGCTTGATTCGAAGCGATTTAGGTGCCCCTCACATGGAAGTGGCTTTATCTTGTGGTCCATACTCTTCTTGGATTAGCTTTACAATTTTAATAAGATATTAGATTTGATTTGTTTAATAAGATAGTTGATAAGTATTACAATATTTTAATTGCGTTAGCTAGCTAGACAAAAGTTGCAACAGTTTTCCAAGCTTTTATTCAATTCTTCCACTCTCATAAGGAGAAGACTATGCCTTTTAATTTCTTTAAAAAAGAATCAAGTTTTACTGTTCACAAGATTCAACATTTTAGTCATTTTTAAATAGTTAATTCATTTCGATGAACCCCGTGAAGCTTACGCTGTTTGAACTTGATTAGTTAGACTTGTGAGCCTATAGAAAAAAATCTCTGGAACCAATTTTCAATAATGTCAATCCTTCAAGACAAAGTTGGGAATAACTAAAAATAAAAAGCAATATAGATATTATGGTAAATTTTATTTCAACTAGAAATTGATCAATGATTCTAGATTGCCAGCAAACAGAAATTAATTATTGCAAGAACTATTGGGAATTGGGCAAACATTTTGTTGTATCATTGTATAAACCAATTTGATGAGACTTTTTAGTTCAGGAAATTGGGCTGGTAGATTATTAAAAAAAAGCCATGAAAGATTGATGATTATGACAGATATAATTATAGTGATGGGTAAGAAATGACTAAATTAAATAAATAATGAATAAATATATAGAGAGAAAGGGATTCCTCACGAGAGTTACTGGTTCTGAGGAGGACTTGGATTTCAGTACCTCGGCAGCCAAAGATGGTGTTGGGGACAGTTGACTATTTGAGAAAACGGTTGTTTGATCTATTACATGCATGCATCATGGGGCTTATATAAAAATAATTAACAGGTTTGTTGGGATAATTTTTATTATTAATAATAATAGATTACTGAAAAGATAAATTATGTTGAAGATTATTGATGATAGTTACATGAATATTAAAGTTTGTGATATGAATATATTTTATAGACTCCATAATTTTTTGTTATTTTAATTAATATCTCCTTATAAATTTATGTGTCTTGTTTGCTAGCTTCTTTATTTTTCACCAAAGAGAGATTGGTTTGTTATATAATATTAATTAATATATACATATGCATATATTTAACATGAAGTTTCTTCAAATTTTCTTGTTTGGTTTGTAGCAGAGACAATGGTGGGTCTAATCTACTGAAAATCGACGAAAGTAACATGAAAACGAAGAGAGGCCGGACCATTTGTCCCGCAGCACACCCATCCATCTCATCCAATCACCAACTCCTCTCTATATTTTATTCCATTCATGGGCTGAACAAAGAAGCTAAAGCGACAGCCAGCTACATGCATTTACAAGATTTTTTTTTTTTTTTTTTTTTTCTTACCATTCTTCCTATACCAAGGTAGAAACTGAGTTGGATCCACTCTAAGTTAGTTTAGGCTCAGTTTAGTGTTTAACTCAAATAAGTCAAACTTAAATAAAAGTAATTTTTGCTCAAAATCGAATTATATCAATCTGATTCAATCAAATCACCCATAGATTCTTTTTAGTGATATTTTGTTCTTTAGCTTTTTATCTCTGACAACCTTTTTTCTTTTTTTCCCTTTAATAGCTTGTCTTATAATCTCATTGTCAATTAAGCACATCAATTTTGATCTTGAGCTGACCATTTTAGTTTGTTTGAGTCTGGTTCAGATCGAATTTATCTCTATTTAAGAATGTTAAAAATTAGTTAAATCTTTTACAATTGAACTGAAACATATATAAAAATGTTTAATAATGATTTATATGAATCAGAATAGAGTTAGGATGGCAAACTTAGAAATAGAGAGAAAAAGTGTGGGTGAAATTAAGGTAGAAAGCACCAAAGGGATTCATAGAATTCAGGCCGAGGAGGTTATAGTGATGGCAGCAGTAGTGAATACTGAAAAGATATAAAAAGCATTGTCTCCAGATAGATAGTGGAGAAAGGAAAGACACCTCCTTGGTTCTCCTGAATAAACAGAAAACGAGTAGTAGGATTGGTTGATTAAAATTTTGGCATTCACTCATTCATTCATTCATGCCATCTCTTGAATGGCTGTTCGTGTTAGTGCTCCTGCTATTTCACAAACACGGACACAGTGGGTTAATGTTTAGGCCTCAGCTTCAATTGTGTGTCAGCTGAGTGTCTTTTGACTGTGTTAAAGTGTCAGCGCCACCCACGCCTTTCTCCAACTCTACTCTATCACGCCCACACGCCCTGGTTTCTTATTCACCATACACTTCCATTTAACGATGCAGTCAAACGCTTCCTTGTCTTTAATTTTCACATTTCACTTCTCTTTATTAATGCTTTCCCCACTACCACTCTATACCTTTTTTCACCTACGTTTGCAAACTCATTTTTATTTCTCCAAACTCCTAGGCTCAGGGATCCTGCCCTTCAACTTATTTTATTTGAAAATAAAGGCCAAATGACTATTTCTCGCTTGAACTCCGATGAAATAATAATTTCAATTCTTTAAATTTGAAAAATTGTTTGTTCACTTGCTATTACTTATGTGTTAATGAAAATCGTTACATAAAAAGACCAAAGTGGTCATTTGTCCCAAAACCCTCTCCTACTATCTTCCTCTAAAATTCATTCTCAGTTTTATTTGTTTGTTGTTGATTAATGATTATGTTGTGTTGTTGATTGGTGTTTGGATGGCCAAATTTAGATTGTTTGGTGGTGGATTTTGGATGAGCATCCATGGGTTGTTTGGTATCCTCGTTGGCGATTTATGGTGGCATTTGATAGGATAGTTGTTGTTCAAGGCCATAATGTTGCATTTTTGTGCACTACTATCGGTGGCCTACTAGTTAGTTCTATCTTTCGAGCTACTGACAATTAAAATCCATGGTAATGTCAAATGTGGTGATGAAGGTTTAGGGTTGGGTGAGGGAGACAAGGAAGGACGTTAAGGAGGCTCAAGGTTCGGTGATAACGAAATCCAAAAACTTGTTGGATTTGAGGTTGAGGATGGAGACAAGGATGAAGAAAAAAAAAAGGATAACTTTCTGGCCTCTTCACATAACATATTTCATTCACGGGTAGTTAAATGGACTTTTCAAATTTAGATAGTAAAAAAATTGATTCACCAAAGTTTGGGTGGGGAATAGTAATTCCACCAAAAATAAATTACTAACCAAATCTAATTCAACCCAAACGATCCGGTGTTTCATTACTTATTTTATAATTTCTACGCATCCATTATTTCAATTTCCAACTCAAAACTATCAATAAAAAGTGTCTCAAGTTGTGAGCGAAATCTTGCACTGCATAAATAGAATGGAAATTCAAAGATTGGGATCTAGCAAGATATATAGGTGAGGCAGCGTTGGTGAGTCATTTAAATATGACAGATTTTGCCAACAAGGTAGAGTATGGAGAAAATATCTAGCTTAGAAACAACCTTCTACTAATATTAATTCAAGAAAAAAGTGATACAAGTTGCTTTTATGCATATAAATGGGGGTTAATTCGTTTCGATTTGAGTAAGTCAAACTAAGCTTGGGGTTAATTTAAGTTCAAATTGAATCTATAATAACTAATTTAAATATAATATTATTAGAGAATTGTATGTCAAAAAGATAAATAGTATTATCGATAAAATAAACAAACAAATTGATTTCAAATTGAATATCAAGCTGCCACTTTAACTCAAAATCCGCTAACCAGCTCAAATAGGATCAACTTGCAGGCATATCTCCGAAATAAAAGAAAATTTATACGGGTGGAGGATCGGACGTCGATCTCGCTTTTGTTTGGAGGTAGAAAATAATTAAAACCGTAACTTGACTGGAAAGCAATCGTATATAAAGACATATATATATATATATATATCATCATCATCTGCATCGGCAAGGGAATATTCCGTCGTGCAAGGTTCCCGTGGGTGTGCTGTTGCTCATGCAAGTGCGCATGAGTTGGCAGCTAGCTCCTTGTATTACCTTAACGTGAATTCTTGGCAAACTATTGCCACACTCAGACAGATCAAAATCAAATCCAACGCTATGCTGTCAGACGTCCTCTTACAGAATAATAAAATCCTTCAGGCAATTCTTATTCTCAAACCCATATCAACACTAAAGGCTATAGCTTGATCTAGAATAGTAGGAAGGAAACGAGATAATATTTTTTAAAGCCATAATGTTGTTCTTGTGTCACACAGAATAAAGTTTTTTTTTTTTTCTGTAGTAGTTGAAAGGAAGTTTCAAATCGAAGCTCAGAATAACAATTATAATTTTGAAACCAATGTGATATGTGAAGAAGAGTAACAAGGGTTTAAGTAATGGGTGAAGGAAAACGTGATTGTTAAATTATTTGCTCTTATACGGATGCCGATGATTGCTTGCATGAAGCTTCTTTATCTGTTACATTAGTTTCAGGTGTAAATTTGAATCAAAGTTTGATACGATATACAGTATATAGGCTAGAGTCAGAGTCAATTTTTTAAAGCGGTTGCACCCAGCATACAGAAGGAAATTGCAACTTCATTTTCAATGACTTTCACAGAAAACTTGAAACCAAAGTACTTTTGCAGGTAGAAATGGAATAATTGTGCATGTTAATAACAACACTTGTATTTATCATCGTTATTTCGAGAATAATAACGATTTAGAAGTATAGATGAAACATATGGATGGTGTTTAAATGGTAAAAAAGAAAAAATAAAGAAGAAAGCAAGCAGACTTTAGTAATATAAGAATATATATAAAGAGGAAGTGGGGAGGAGACACGTCTCATGATGAACAGTTAAGTGGACGCTTTTACATAACATCAATGGGATGCGTAAATACCCGAGAGAAAGAAAGAAAGAAAGAAAAAAGGGTTGCAATTTTTTTTCCTAGAATTGAGAGTCGCCCTTCATGCAGGCACGCCCTCAGTCTGACTCTACTGTCGTGACCCAACTGTAATTCGGATGGGTCCATTGCAATTTCCCATGACCCACCACATGCATCTCATCTTTCTCTTCTAATCAAATTACACTAAATTTCATTTTCTGTTACTGTAAATTAATGTAACAGTAACTAAACAAGTATATCCACCCACTTCGCCACTGTAATTCTTGTAACGCTCAGAGGAATACCATCTTAAGCCTTCAGTTTTTTTATGACATCTTGTCATTTTGTATTGCAAAAATAACGTCTTTTCACACAATGATAACTTTTTTACTCTGTCATTGGTGCGTAAAAACTGGAATCGCATACTTGGCTTGGCTAAAGATGGATATATATGCACATTAAAATCATATAGATGTGGCTTAAAATGGATATGTATACACATTAAAATCATATAGATGTCAATGATGAAACAATGTTGAAAAGAAGAAACTATCACCCCCATGAACAAAGTTGAGGTTTTAGAGGCTGAAACTGATTTCAAGCACCTACAGGAAGAAGAGCAAGAGAAAGAGGAAGAGAAAGAGAAGAGGATGATGTTATAGTAAGGTTTATTGTTGAAGTTGACATTAATTCAAGAGAGAGGGGGAACATGGGGTGTTGGGACCCATTGGGTTCTGAGGGACAAAAGAGAGAGAAGGTGAGGTCCACAGCACCGCCCATGCGCACGCTGTCTTACCAAAACTAAACCCATCATCATCGATCCAAGACCTTGATTGACCTAACCCTAACCCGGCAACACTAACACTAACTCTATACCCAAAAAGTTAAAACAAAAATAACACCACCAGCCCAAATACCACCTCTATCTTTTCTTTCTTCTTCTTCTTCTTCTACTTCATCTTCTTCTTTTCCTTCATCTTATTCTTCTTCTTCTTCTTCATCTTTTCCATCCAACTAGTTATCTTTTCTTCTTAGGACACAGAGACCTCACCTGATTCAACCTCAGCTAAGAAGAACCAATTCCTCGCTCTTATGAGTGGTAGACATTAGAAAGATGGGCTTGATCCAGCCATTTCAGTTGAAAATTTGGTACTGATGCTTAGAGGTCCTTTCTTTTTTCCTTTGTTAGTGAAAGTTTTTATCAGTTAATCCATCAAGGTTTCAAATAAAGAAAGGGTAAGATTCAGAGCCACCAAGGAAGCAAATTTAGACAGAGAAGCTCAAGTTCATTCATTCTTCTTCTCAACTCAGGTGGATTTGTGGGAGATTTAGGGTTTGAGTAAACCAAATTAAGATATGAATCCAGTTACAGCTCATGGCCGTCCTCTTCCTCCTCCCTTTCACACAAGAGATATTCATCTACAACCCCACCACCAATTTCAACACTCTCACCGACAAAATTCTGATGAAGAACAAAACGGTAACGGAAGCTTAAACCGTGGCCAAAAACGAGATCGTGATGAAAACAACACTACAACAACAACAACAATGACCGACAACACAAACATAACTGAAAACAAAGACGAATCAGCCATGGTCCCTGGAGGAGAAGGAGAAATCAATAGAAGACCCCGAGGCAGACCGACCGGCTCCAAAAACAAGCCTAAGCCACCTATCATCATAACCCGTGATAGCGCAAATGCCCTCCGATCTCATGTCATGGAAATCGCCAACGGCTGTGATATAATGGAAAGTGTATCTACATTTGCTAGGCGAAGACAAAGAGGGATTTGCATTCTGAGTGGTTGTGGCACTGTAACTAATGTAACTCTAAGACAACCGGCTGCACCCGGTGCAGTTGTATCCTTACATGGTAGATTCGAGATTTTATCGCTTGCAGGATCATTTTTACCGCCTCCTGCGCCACCGGCTGCTTCAGGTCTCACTATATATTTAGCCGGGGGTCAGGGTCAGGTGGTGGGGGGAAGTGTTTTGGGCCCGCTTCTTGCATCAGGTCCAGTGGTGATTATGGCATCTTCTTTTGGTAATGCGGCGTATGAGAGACTTCCATTGGAGGAAGAAGAGGCACCGGTGGGCTCCATGCCTGGGAGTGGACCCCTAGGGTCGCCGGAACTTTTGGGGCAACAGCCACCAGGGCAGCAGCAAGAACAACCACAGCAATTGATGCAAGATCCTAATGCTTCTTTCATTCATGGCTTACCACCAAATCTTCTAAATTCCGTGCAATTACCAGCTGAGGCCTATTGGGGCACAGGTCGTCCTTCTTTTTAACGCAAAAACAGATTATGCTACTTCTTCTCCTTTTCTTTCTTTTTTTCTTTCCTTTTTTCTTCATACTTGTTTGAGGTCTTTAATCACCTTTCATTCTTCTTCTTCTATAAGTTAGTTTATGTTATGTTGATCTTGGAATTCAGCTACCTTTTATTGAAGAAGGATGTAAAAATTGATGAAATGGTTTTTGCTTTTAATTAATGGCACTTTTTTCTGTTCATCCCAACTCGTGATAAAAGATGAAAAACCATTAATCTCTTCTTACCTTCTCCTTGCTTTTAGAAGCTGTTCTAGCAATTGCTTGACATTGATCTTTCAGTCTTGGCTGAAAAAAGAGGAAAAGCAACCACCTATAAGGTTTTAGGTTTCAGATTTTCTTGCATGATCAAAAGCTCAAAGAAAGAGATAATAATGTTATGTTCTTCTCTTTATAACAATGTTTTAGCTTCATTTATATTTTCCATAAATGTATGTAAAGCTGAAAGTGTCTTAGAAATTCAGGATCTTGTCAGTAAATCACCTGTGATTATGCCCAAAAATTTAGCCCTTTTTTACTTTCCCAGATTGATATTTTTAATTATGCTTCATCATATATATTTAATTTTATTATTGACTCTGACTGTGAGGTCGGTGGGAGGATGGCAAATCATCACTTGAAGAAAGAAGAGTGATGATGAAAGGAATGGGCTTAGGGTTTTCTTGTCTGTTGTTTTTATCATTGACTGGTTTAGGGTTTATTATAGTAGCTGAAATGAGCATAGAATACTGGGTTACACGTGCGCTGCTCTGTAAAAGCTCTTTTCCGAGGCAGCTACACTTCCATATGAAGGCAACTAACAACCAAGACAAACACAAAGTCAAAGCTTCTCCCTTTCTCTCTATCTCTCTAAAACTGCCCTTCATCACTAGAGAAATTAAAGAGGTCCTGCCTTAGTGAATCAAGCTGTGAGGTAAGCCATGAAATAAAACACTTTGTCTTCATTTTGAAACCCTAAATCAATCTTCTTGTTCTCTATATTGTTCATAAAACTCTAGCTACTAGCAATATTTCCTTGCTGCTTTGAGCATTATTTCTTTGAATTGTATGTGATAGCTTGAGCCATTATTACTTCTGTTAAAAGGGGTACAGTTCTTTATTATTGTAACTATTTTCTTTTTTGTTACTTTTAAAAGGTTTCGAAAGTCTTTTATATTTTGAATTTCTTCTAGTTCGATCTTTTTAACTTTAAAACTTTGTAGTTGCTTGTTTGTACTATATTAATATTTTCTTCAGCTTTTCACTTTTCCTTTTCTCCTATATATGCTGCTCATTTTTCCTTGAATATTTTCATTTTTATCCAGCATTTATTGATTATTCAACATAAATTCTTGCTCATTGATGCTAATAAGGCTCATACTTATGTTTTTCTATGTTGGAACTTGAATGTTGAGGATTGTAGCTTGTTTCGTCTTTTGTTTGTTTTTTTTTTTTTTTAAGAAGTTTGAGTTTGTATTTCTTTACAAGAACTTGTTATAATAAAATTACAATTACATAAAGCTTAAGAACAATTCTACAAGGTTTAGAAAAGTATTTCATAGTAGATATATCTTTATTAGTCTCTATAAATATAGAATGTTGAGAATCAAATAATTTATAGAAGAGAAATAAGTAAGAATATCATAAAGTTTGTGGACATATAAGAGAGTTTTTATAAATGAAATTAGTTTGATGATTAGATAAATTGTGCATTTGGAATATTAGTGTTTTGTATTTTGTGATAATAATCTATTTCTCTTTCATTCATGAATGTAGATGGGTTATACTTACCTACTTTAAATATTGTGTTTTGTGTATAACTGATGATTTATTTCACATATTATTAGCCTTGAAATATGTTTATTTTGTTATACTTCCTCAAATCCTTAACCCTAAATGAATTTCAAATTTTTGTCAATGTGCACAATTTTATGTATACTTCTTTAAAGAGAAGGTTTGTTCATCTTTGCAGACCGCTTTACACAACAAACTATATATTTGTAAACTTCGTGAATGTACCAGGTTTTAATCTTAAAATATAAAGATTAAATATTGTGACCTGGGGTCTTGTACAAGTTGGAAGTGATAATTGGGTGGACCATATGTCGATGGTGGCTTTAAGAAGATGATATATATTGATCTGGTTCTTCATAATGAACTTGTCTGTCTAGCTAGGTTCTTTGAACTTCACTTCAATGATTATCAGTACATATGAAACATTAGGATACTGTTTATACTCATAATTTTCCTACTTTTGTTTTGCTTTATTCATATCTATCTATGAAAAAAAAGAACCCTCCACTTTATAGCTTACCATGTCTTGCATAATTGAAGATGAATTCTTAGAATCTGCCAAATGCCCCGATTTAACCGTATCACCACCATCATCATGTGGACCCTTTGTAGGCTTTAATGTTTGCCTTTCTCCTCGTTCTCTCCCTAAAAACTTGTGGCTTTGTCCCCTTGCCATTATCTAAATTAAAACCAGCATATCATTCTTGTGAATAATATAGGAGTGTTTTGGAGCCCCGATAAAGATTAGTTCAAGTTCAAATTCATTTGAATTGATAAATAGTTATACTAAAAGATGTGTCAATAGGATGAATAATATTGTCGAAGGAATAACTAGTGTCATCAGAGTAAACAGTATCCAAATGAGTGAATGGGTTGAACTAAAATTAAATTAGAACTTCACTTTGAGATCAATTCATTTGAATCAAACATGGACAGCTCAAACTAGAATCCGTCTAATTTTTATTTATTGAATACGGTAAAACTATTGACCAGAGGTTGCTGAAGTTACATACTCAAGAGAGACATTTTTAGTCTCAGCAAAACTTGTTATGTTTTTACGATCTTTATAGGGATATTTCATGTATTGCGATGTCATAACTTGTAAGGGAAATATAACGCATGGAAACACCATGAAAGCAAAAATTGAGTCCACGTTGCAGGGTTAAGGTCTTGCATGCAATAAGTTGAAGAATCAGCGGAGGAAATGCGCGATAAAAGTATTTTATATATGTTGGGTGATCAGATAATTCAAATTCCTGGTTCTAGTATTGGTTATAAAACTGCGTCATTGAAGGATTAGGGCCTATAACTGGTAAGATTAAAAGAAATTCATGAAGTATTTACCATTAATTAATGTTAGTACGGAAGCTAGAAACGCATCATTTTTTGCAGATGGCTGAACAATGTATCAAGCTTTTGTTTTAACTGGCAGGTTGAGGGTCGAGCGATGAATGTTAAGCTATATTTTGCTTCTCAGGAGTTGGTAATTTTGACGGTACAATTTTTCTGTTACTTAACTTCAGCATGACTGTAACTCCAAGACTTCCACATCAAGATTCAACAGGAAATACACTGACACTGATTACTGTTTTAAAGGATATAGAATGGTTTTTACAATCAGTAAGCTCAAGTCAAGGAGGGTTAGATTCAACTGAAACTGTATGAACTCAAATTGTTGCTCACAAAAAAAAAAAGAGCTGGGTTTGAGCAAATGATTAAGCTTGTTTTCATACATGAATAGAGTTTAAATCAATTCAAACTTTTGAGTCGATATCAATAGGGTGTATTAGATTTGACTTGATATTTCACTGGATGTTATTTAGACGCACTCAGATCGAATTTAGAAGTCGGCTGGAATAAAAATTTTACGGAATAATAGTCCAGCTTTAGCCGTCTATTGCAAGATAGAGGCCCAACACTACTGCTCGTTGCCTACAATCAAATGTGTATGTAAGGCCTTTTTATTGTCGGCGAGAATTTATACTGTATTTCATCCGTATGAAGTTTACGAAGGAAAGTAAACTTTAGCCCAAATGACTACCTGATCTAAGGTTGTATGCAATTAGGATGTAGTTCAAATAAGGCTGAAACTTGAGATCAACTAGCTTAAAGTTAAACTCAACTAAACAATAATTTATTGTAGATTCAATTTAATTTAATTTAAATTCAAATGTTCAGATTAATTCAAATTTAACCTATTTACAAAAACAAGTCCATTTCTTAAATCAAACATGATTCTTTTTATTTATTCTCAAATTTGACATCAAGTAACTTGAATCAAATCCAGTCCTAACCAACCCACTGAAAATATGTAATTTTGAAGATGGGAATCCAGTCCTATGAAATAATTGTACAAACCCACATCACAAACATTAGCCTTAAAGATCCATACTGGTTTACCAGATAACAGCTATTTAAAAATTTGAGAGTCTGGTAGAAACTAAAAGATAATTACTTGCATTCTAATATTCTTATATGAATCAATTTTATACAACAAACAAATAACTAAAAAAGGGGTCGTGCATTCTAAGACTTTGTATAAAATCATTCATACAACAGATACCAGAACATAAGGAGACATTCTATGTGCACAAAGATGGAGACCGGATTTGGTTGGTAACTCAGTGAAAAATGAGATGAAATCCGAGCCAGCACATAGCAAGATTCTATTCATCACCCAATCCCAAAAGTGTGGGCAAAAGAGAAACGATGAGAGGAAACTGATTACTATGGCAACAATCAGAAGTCTATCCGTAATCGCCGCATTTCAGCTTTAAAGATGGGACTGGAACTCAGAGTCCGAAGAGCAAGATTTCTTATGTCATCTCGAGAACAATCCCGTGAGATTCGTACTAACTCCCAAAGGGCACCTCCACTTATCATGTCCTTAGCATTTACTTCTGAATTTTTTTTCAAAGAAAATAACTTCACTTGAGGAACAATTCCCTGGGAATTTGTTTAAATTTCTTCCAAGAAAAGGTTCAAGTAAATTTACCATGCTGTGCTAAGTGACAGAGAGCAAGCTCAAGGTGTCGCCTGATTGCTGCAGCTTCATCATTTGCGTTTTGCACAATCCATGGAAGTGCACCATCTTCTATCAGCAGAGATCTGCCACTTTTTATCCCTGTAGTAAAGCATCATTTATAGATAGATAAATATTTTGGTATCAAAATAATATTTTCTGTGCAACCTCCGACCATTAAAATAAATTACTTAAAACTGTAAAAAAACATGTGAGAAAAATGGTGAACCTTGAGTAGCTGCTCGGGACTCGCATTTTGCAAAATTGGCAAATCCTCGTGCAACTTGAGATAAAACATCTGGGTGTCCACATCTCACTGTTCCTAGCAAGGCCCTAATTCCACCTTCCGATCTCAGCTTTGTTTGAAGCTTATCTATGAGACAACCAACAAAAAAGAGTTTCAAGGCATAAAAATGGTTTGAAATAAAATAAGAATTCTTGGCCAACTAAAATACTAAAAATGAAACAGAAAATCTCTAATTGAAGCTGAAACGACACAGCAACAAGCATGATTATAAATGGTGTCAGAAGCATATATTGCTCTGCTGCAATTGATTCTAGAAGGGCTCATCTACATATCCTAGCAACGAATTACCACATGTCCTTCCCAGTTATCAACACCTAAGCAGTTCTACAACATGAGTGACAGAAAAAATAAGATAACAAATGAGATGACAAAAGAAATACTGTATACCATTGCCACATAGATTAGCGATAGCTCCAGCAACCATGCGTAGGGTTTGAGGATCCTCAGCATCGCCTGCTGTAATAGATAACAAACTGATTCCTCCTTGTTGCATTATAAGTTCTTGATTGGACTCTGCAATCGATAAAAGAATATTGTATTGTATTGGAAGACAGATGAGATATGAAGCCTGAAGTAATTCATAAAATAAAAAAGAAAGGCCCCCTTGTTCTTGAAGATAAGACAAGAATCAATATACTATTACCATTCATTGCAAGATTGGCAATTGCACCTGCTGCTACTCTGCGAACAGTTTCGTCCTCGAAACTTCTAAGAAGCATCAGCAAGGAAGAAAGACCACCAGCTTTAACAATCCTTTCCTGATTTGCTTCTGATCAGTACACGGCAGCAAACATCAGTTCTCGGTTTAAGCGAAATAGTAATATACAATTCTAAACATTGTGCATAATTGCACATACTCTCACAACTTTTTTGTCCTCCTGCAAGTAATAATTTTCTCAAAGAATGAATAACACATACAGGGAGTTGTAGTTTGACTCTGACACTAAAATCCCCTGCTAGATGATAGGAGACATTGGAAATAATGATCATAGCAACAATGATGTCAAAGCAAATAGCCGTGAATAATACCAGTGCATATATACAAATGACAGAAGAATTTCCGTAACATATTATCCTTCTGGTTAAATAAAGAGAAAGGGGGTAGCATATTAGTTATCCATGCACACAAGTAGAATGATGCATTAGCTCAAGAGTAAAACACTGATAACACAAGGCTACAAGCACTCAACAGACATATCCTGAACTAATTTGCTAGGCCTAACCAAAGCTCCTCAGAAAAGATCCAAAAACAAGAAACAACTGCAGCAACCTAGAATCTTCAACCTGAAGGAGCAAGCAAACATCTCAAATTCTACAAGAGACAGCACATCAGAGCAGATATTAATAAAAAAGGTTCCAAGAAAAAAGATTACTCGCCTTCAGCTGCTAGGTTGGCCACCACCTTTACAGCATGAATTCGTACATTGGCATCTTCTGACTCAAGTAATGCCAATATCTTTTGCAACCCCACTGTGAAATTGATTAATAGAGAAACTATAAGAAACAAATACACCTAACATGGCTGCACTAAACATGGCTAACAGATTTACAACCTTGTTCAAAAAGGGTACTAATTGGTGCCTTCAGTCTGTTCCCAGTCTCACTGTATCGAGAATGACTATCCAAACCTGTATAAGTATTTCCATACTCACCAAGACATCTTCGCATCTATAATGACAAATTGAGTCAAAACTTAGCACAAGATCTTGTGTTAAAAGGACTTTGATGTATGCTCAAGATCACAATTCACACATAATATGAAATATCAGTCATCCTATGCAAAAAGGATCTCACACAGATTGAAACTTGAATATTTTTAATTGGATTCCTCAAGAAGCAAACTATGGGATAAACTTGAGTTTTTTTCTTATTTCCCTCCACTTCATCTTTCAGTTACAAAAAACATGAAATCAGCGCAGCCTCCAAATCACAATATTGTTAGATAATGTAACGGTTAAGTGTTCAACTACTCTCAGATTAGATCAGAAGCAATAAAATCATCAGAGCGTCATCATCAGTTATATGAACAAAGAGGAAATCATGCAAGCATAAAGAGGATCATGAAATCAAATACCTGCTCAGCTTCAAAAGTCAGTTGCATTAATTGGCTTTGTAATATCACTATATCTTCTTCAAGTTTCTTTTTCTGATGTGTCTCATCCTCCAGCATTTTCTGAAGCTTTGAAATTTCTGTATCTTCACATGACTGAAACACAAAAATAATCCCTTCGATATAGTTCAGAAATCAAGGAAGACAAAAGAATTTAATATAAGAACTCTGTACGGTTCAGAATATGAGATAATACCGCTGATTGCATATATTGCCCAAACTGACTCCTGAGCTTGGTGAGCGCATCTTCAGCTGTCTTTCTCATATACATTTCATTTTGAAGTAACTTTCTGATCTCTGCAACTTCCTCAGCAACAGCAACTCCAGGCACCTGCAGAGTATAAAAATAAAACATAACCCAGGAATTTAAAAATGATGGCAAATTCATGTCAATAGTAAGAAAGTGGTACACATAATGCCAGCACATTCACAACAATGCAAAAGCCACTGAAATGCCATTGCAGTCCAAAGATCCTCACATTCACAGATTCATTTTAAAAGCAATACAATATATTCACATTATTAAATAATACATTTAGGAAGTTAATATTTAATCAAATCCAGAAACAATTTACATATAAAAGCGCAGCTTTTAACCTTTGTCCATGGGAATTTGTTAAGAAAAATGATTAACATTGTAAGGGCCTTGACAAAGTTAACATATAGCACTTCAAAAAGGCCGAATAAATAAATAAAATTATCAACTGTCTACAGCTTTGGAAAGATATTTCTCTATGAAGAAAAGGCTACAGCTTTTAACCAATATTTCTCCCATATTATAGAAATAACATGCCTGTATTGAGCAATGTGTGAATTCTCACAGGTGTCAATAATATTCACATGAGAGTCCATCACAGTTAAGGCTTGCCTAGCTAAACATAATTTTGATACAACTTTTTCTAAAAACCAGAAGAAACAGGAAGAAATGTCTCTACAGAGAGCATACCTCTCCATTACATCTATCGCTAATGAAGCCATTACTTTCTTGCTTCTGTTGATTTAACACCATCTTTTCCTCCAGCTTCTTTACTGATTCCATATACTCCATCTGGCACTTCAGTTTTTCTTTCTACAAAAAATACCACATGTTTATCATATGCTGATTCACCCATATGAAAGAACTGAAACATCAATGTTTTACATCTTAAAAACTAGGAGGAAAAACAGGAAAGATTCTACAAAAAGCGTATTTCTTAAGTAATTTTTAGTCATTTCTTATTGTTTTTGTGTCATCATTCTAAAAGTTTAACCTAGAATAACAAGATAAGATCCATTAAAAGAAAACAAACACAAAATGTCATGTCTTCCATCCAAAAAAAAAACAAGGACTATTACCATGTCTCACACACAAATAAAGTTAAATGGATGTTATGAGAAATCACCAAAATGAATGAAAAGACAGCAACAACTTTTACAAGAAAATAATATATAAAATTAAAGAACAAACCTCCAAGGCATCAGCAAAATTTCTTTCAACCTCAGAAATACGACTCTGAGCTTCTAAATTTATTCTCTCAACTTCATCATCAAATGCTTTCTGTTGCCTTTCATTTTCTGCTATGAGCCTGTCCAGTTGTATTTCAAGCTTCCTAGACAAACTTTTATAATCAAACTCTTCTTTTATTTTCAGCATATTCTCCACCTTCATAGCCTATAGGAAATGAACAACACTACCAATCATCACTCCCACTGTCTAAGAAATATTTGCTTACAAATTTTAATTATGATAAACATATGGTAGCTTGAATGCAAACAATAAGCAACAATATGCTAAACAGTTCTAAAAGAAAAACTAACCCTCTGACCAAACAATATGGTACTGGAAGTCTCTCCTCGATGACGTGGAGATGGACCAATGGTCACAATTAATGAGGTTCTTGCTGTTCCTGCAACACAATGACAGATTTCAAGTGAAACATAGAAACAAAGATAATCAACATGAGAATAATTTGATGCATTAAAAAGGAAATGCTATGAGGGCATGCATATAGTAAAAACTAAAAATTGGGATCCATTGTATGAAGGCCTAAAATAAATTTTACTACTAAACCAAAAAGTGCAATAGGCCAAAACAATTATATTAACGGTGTCACAGAAGCATGTTTGTAACACAGAGCATCTCATGAGCTGCTTGTTCTAGTCATGTCAAAACCTGAGCAACTAATATATACAAAAGGCTTCTCACCTCCAAATGAATCTCTAAGCAATCTTGTAAGTTTCGAATCACGAACTGGTACATGGGCACTATTCTCTGCCAGAGCATTTATGCACTTTCCTAATGCACTAAGTGAAAGATTAATAGACTTGGCTTCCTCCAACATATGCCCCTCACTTCCTGCCAGAAGAGGGAAGAGAATAAAAATTCACTGCAAATGTAGCTCTAACTCCTAAAGCACAATGACCAAAATCAAGATAAAGCATTTTGAAGGAAAAAATGCAATCATAAAAGTCTAAACGTCAACCAAGAGGCAACAATTAATAATCAGAATTTACATTTCTGGAACTTTCAGATCACAGGTGTCTTTTGTTTCTATTTTGAATACTCCATGGTCTTGCAGTTATCAAGACTGCAGTAATCCCACAAGACTTTCTTCTAAAACAATTACTTGCTAAAATTTCAAATTCTTCACTGAAGGCAGACTGGAAGTAGTTCTAAATGCTTTTAATGCCGCATCTCAAGCCCTTCCATTAACTCTCTCAGCATTTTACAAGCGAAATCCATATAAGAATAGTATAATTTGGTCCAAGAAACCTCTCTGAAAAATGGTATTAAGATTGACAACTGAAATTTCTTAACAATCCATCTCATAATAGCACAACAAACATGAGGGTCTGAATCAGTCAATTCAAACTCCAATAACATTTACAACAAAAAAAGGCATGCACAGGTTGGTCAGATTGCCAACTCCTCTCCCAATCTCTCACAAGTGGAAGCACATAATGGAAAAAATTAGCTCTGAAGGAAAATCTTGAGATAAAAAGAATGTTTTCTTCTTAAAATTTAAAAAATAAAATAAAAAATACCCATTAATTGCAATAAGCACCTGACTTGTGAACACGTTCTGAACCTGCCAGATCTACTATAACCAGCTTGCTTTTATGTACAAGTGGCTTTGAAGGTTTTACCCAGTGAGATGCATTCTCAGTTTCACATGAAAAAGATTCATCTCTTCCTCCAACTGACCTCTTAACATGTATCTGTAAAGAGCTATAAATGTCAGTGTTTGCATAAATAACATAGATATCATAGGAAACATATACGAACAGATACTAGCAATTAACATACAATAATTAATACATTGGCATTTAGGAAAAAAAAAAATAGTGAACAATTATCACACACCATCAGAATAGCATGGCTGCGAGAAGACTCAGCATTTAATTTTGTATTAGCAGCAATTCGGTGAGCTTCCCCCAGCCTCAGCAATTCCACAAAACTTTTTTGGTCCCTAATCTCAACAATTGTTGCCCCGGGCAGTGAAACATCACCAGTTTTTGGATCTTCCACAATTGAGATATTATCATTCACTGGATCAAGGAGATCCTGGATGGTCTCCATGTAAAGCTACAAATATTTATTGAGAACAAATTATTAGAATACTTGCAGACTAAAGAAGCCCAAGTGGGATGTATACATAAACTTTGATATTATCAAAACTAACTAAATAAAATAAAAAGGTCAAAATTGATAAACTAGTACTAAAAAATGAGCCAAAAAGGAAAGATATTATAAAGTGAAACGGTTCCAATTCAATAACAGGAAAAATTTATCATTACATGGTAAGAGCCCAACAACCTGCAAATACGAGACACAAACAGAATCTGTCTCCAAAGAAATATCAGCTAAAATATCCTCCATTGACCGGACCATAATTCCACGACAAGAAGTGTCTTCCTCTCCCAATCGACCAAGTGTAAAAGTTTTCCCTGTGCCAGTCTGACCATAAGCCATGACAGTCCCATTGTAGCCATCCAGAACACTCTACAAAATTACAAGGAAAAATTAGTTAAATGCGGCAAGATATATCTTCCAGGGGACATGGCACAATTTGAAGCTGAGAAAAAAGAAAGCACAAACTGATTAACTTTTCTGATAAAACATAACTGATAGACATGGTCCAGGCAAAGCCAACTCATCCACTGTTGGATCATTCAGCCATGTATACAACTGATAGAGCATAACTAACTTGATTAAGATATATTAAAGATATACATCAGACATAAACAGACCTCCACAACTGGCTTCGCAACAACTTCATAGACACGCTTCTGCGATGCAAATTCAGTAAGAACTTCATCGAATTCATAAGTGTCAGAGTCCCAATTGTTCTTTCGAAGTTTCAACCTCTTAAGCTGAGGTAGAGCAAAAACCCAAAATGATTAATGGCACCACAACCAAGCTATAACCTAGCACAGAGCTCAAAACACCATCTATGAGAAAAACAAGTGACACTTTTGACTGCTACCCAAAGTTGAAAGTAACTAAAACGAGAATAAAACCACCTCTGGTTGCAGTTCCACACAATCAGCAAAATCTGCATCTGCTACCAACTCTTCAGCATTTTGAGGCCGCAATCTCACTGCCACCCGAACCCTTCCTGGTACTGTCCAAAAAAAGAAAAAGGATAACAGTAAACTTTTATTAGGGTGTTTCAACAGTAGCAAGGAAAGCAGCAAGTTGAACAGTTAAAAATCCCACAAATCGCATATTCATTGCCTTCCTCGTATAACATAAACCTCAAAGTTCATCATTTTCACCTTGTTTTCAAATCAGCAATAGAAATAAAAATCTCAAAACCGTCCATCAACTTACACCTAAATCAATAATCAAAGAAGGGCAATCACACAACATATGAATTATAAGCACGCCTTATAGCCAGTTTTATGATTTTTTACAGCCTCTCCAGTTGCATGCATCTCTATTGAGACTAAAATCATTAACAACATTATAAAGTTTCCATTCAACTTCGTGGCATATGCATCAAGTCCATATACACGCTCATGAAATTGGAAAAACAAACTACGACTAATCTTAATCGCAAACTAAACTCAAATGCTAAACACAAAAGCAAGAACATATCAATTTAAAATAAACAATACGTGCATCGAGATTCTTGAGCTCACAATCAATAATCTATAGTCAGAATGTGGAATGTAACTGACCTCCGTCATTTCCGGCAGCGGCGACAAAAGATGATGGATTGCTGCGGCGAAGAGCTGATCCCGGCGACTGAGATGGATTAAGCCTAGGTTTGAAAGAAGATGATTTCAAATTTGAAGATGTTGCAGTAATTGGCTTCACATTTCCCTTATGAACCGCACCGTTTTTATAAGTAGTGGAAGTCATAGTCAGTTCCTAATTGTAGTTCAAAATATCTTGGGAACATATACAGAAGTGAAGCCTGAACAGAGATAAGCTAGCGCTAGATTTGGGATTTTCAGTTCGGCTTGATTCAAAGATTTCAAACAAAAGTAATAATAGATGAGTGGGAAGAGACACAGGCGGTCGCAGGTTAGTGGGTCCTAATGCTACTTGATTCAATACTGATAAGTTTAAATTACTAAAAAGTTGTATTCTTTGTCCTTATTACTTTATTCCAGAGACGGTCGTGCCATGACTCTCCTAAGTCCCGCCAACATGTCCTGGACCTTCGGGTTGTGGTGCGGGTAATTGTATCAAATTACAAAATTATCCTTCGTTAACTCCAAAGTAATTCTAACTGTCACTTGGACACCGATTTTATAGCTAGGGATGGACGTGGCCTGGATGTACTGCAAATTCGTTAATTTATACTGAATATAAGGTTTAATTATTTTTAAATAATAAAACTCATTGGTTCCTCTAGTTTTATATTATAGTTAATTTCGAATTTACTTTTTTGATTTTAGTGTGGATTAAATTCAATCACATTTATAGTATCAATTCATTTTACACATTACTTCACTTAAAAAAGTAGGGGTGGATGGATATGATGCAAGTTGTTTTAGCTTAGAGCAACATTCAATTTAAATTTAGTTTAATTTTGAATATTCTTATTTTGTTTAGTAGAAGTGCAACAAAAAGTAGCAATGCAATAGAAAATTAACTCTGATAAAAAGGGGAACTTCAAAATTGGCGAATACAATAATAAAAACTCTATATTAAATAGAGAAATAAAAATTAATGTAGTCACCAACGAGAAGGAAAACTCCGAAAAAACTGGAGGAAAACCTAAAAGAATTAAAATTGCTTAGAGTTAGGATATACCTGTGGCAAAAAAAGGAAAAGAAAATGAAAAAACTGTAGGAAATGATAAGTATTGTAGATAGCTTTGAATTTCCTAAAACCCTTAAGCTGACAAAAGCTAGTAAAGCATTGTGGGATGACCTAGAAGCTCAATGCCGAATAGCTATTGCAACAGGCTTGAGGCTAGTAGAGCTTAGTCAACTAATGTGGAGTTAGTAGAAAGGCTAGCCTGGCTTGAAGCTGATAGGTATATTATGAAAAAGAAGAACTTATGGGAAGATCTGTTCTTCAAAAATAGTTGCTTCTAAAGACTAGGATATTTAGGGAGATGACAGATTTTAATGTCTTATTTGAATCTAGTCACCATAGAAATATTAATAGCTCATTAGCAAAAAGAAGAGATAGATGATCTTTTAGCAAGACTATTTGTTTTTTCAAATGGAGTTGTGAAATTGCACGTTCCTTAGAAACTCTTTAGAAGAGAAAATTGTGAACACCTCTTAAAAAGAGGTTGGATAGATGCAATGAAAATAGATGTACAGAAAGCAATGTGGACCCCCATATATTAGATGCAGTGAAGCAAATATTGTGTATTTTAGATAGGAAATTCCATACCTTCACTAGGAGTATCACTTCTTCCATCCAAGAAGATGATGATATATAACTTATATAAATATAATAGTTTGTTGTAGGAAAACCATGGTATAGATTAATGGTTCAGGAGGACGTCTCGATGGGACGATATACACTACAACAAACAGAAAAGAACCTTGATAAAGAGGATTGGTATTGGACAAGAATTCACATAGGTAAATTATTACAAGTCCAATCCAAAATTGAAGAACTTCTGTGGAGGGATACTATAGTTCATAAGGATAAAGGACTTATAGTAACCATACCAAATAAATACACAACAGTTCAAGATACTATGTTCAAAGGGAATCAGACTCAACTCCAATAGATAGTTGATGGATTTAAGATCCAAAATATCTCTCAACAAACTTGATGGAGACAACAAAGGAGACTTTTTGGCTCATATTAACTTAGAAAGTTGAGGCCCAAGCAAAAGTCAGGGTTGAAGCCCAAGCAAAAGCCCAAACTAAAATCCCAATTGAGGAAGAAGAAAACGAAAATACCTTTGGACTCTATAGATAATATTGTCTAAGGCCCAAAAGAGGGAAGGAGATTCAATCAATTTCAAATGATTGACATGTAAGATGTGACATGTATCCAATAAACATAATAGAAATAGAAGGATAAGATGTTACCGACACCCAACGAATCAACATCTAAGATGCCACCAATACTCGAATACTTTACTTTTATGAAATAAAATACGTGGGAAATAGAGACCCCAATGTTGTTATAAAAAGTTTGTATATTTATCATTTTACGTCAACTAACAGGCCAAGTGTAAAATTGTTTATGTATCATTTTGCGTTGATTGATAAGCCACGTGTAAAGTTGTTTATTATTATGTTTATGGATTTAAGATTGAGTAGAATCCGGAGTAGTACTATTCTTCTATCTATATAAAGAGATAATCAGTTGTAATATAAGAGAGATAAATAAAATAAGTTTTCTTTCAAACTTGTGAAATTTGTTCTTTCAAAATATTTTGACAAATCAAAAGCAAGGTACTCTTATATCTCTTCTAGTTATATTATGATTCATGCATATTATAATAATGTAACTATTTAATTTTCAATGAAATATATGCATGATATATTAAAAATGATCAGTTAAATTTTGATAAAAAACAATTCCTATTTTAATGTTCTTAAGTGTGGTTTGTTTATTTGTTAATGATCTGAATGTATCTGAACTTATATATTTTACTATTTTTCTTAATATGAAAGAATTTTATTTGACTATTTTTCTAAATTCGCATGAATATTTTTCTTTTTCTTAATATAAAAGAATCTTCTTTGACTATTTTTCTAAATTCGAATGAATATTTTTTTTTATAATTATTATTCTTTTTCTTTGATGTTATTTCTTCTTTGTTTTCAGTGGTATTATTTATCAATCAAACAAATTAAACTTAATTTTAAATTAATTATTATAAATTTAAACTAAACACAAATTAAATTTTTTTTTTTGACTTGGTAACCTTATTTGATGTAGAAAGTAATTAGTTGTTGATATGCTGGTCTTGCTTGAAGCTAAAAGAACTGATAATACCGTAGTACACATGGGCCCGTTTCAACTGTCGATTCCAGTGTCGAAAAAGTGGTGAACTATACAAAGCTAATGAATTTGAGTGCAATTCTGACAATAATTCGGATTGGATTTATTTAATTTTTATTTCTGTACTGATCCTTAGTTAAAAGGCCCATGAGGCCGACGACAAAATTTTTTTAAGGCCGGGCACAGGCTAAGGCTATTGAGGATTGGCGGCCTCTTCGGCTTTATCTTATTGGGTTTTCTATTAAATGCCGCAAAATTTATGTTTCAAATTTATATTGCAATAATTTGACCAAGAGTGGATTGGGATTGCGTCAAAGCTAAGCGCAGTTTTAATCCAACATAATCAATTTTGAGATTAAAAGTGGCTTGTTCTACTTATTGGAGAAAAAGAATCGTCAATAAAATAAGCTTCAATTTGATATAAACCAAGCAATGATTTGGGTTTAAACAGATAATTCAAAAAAAAAAAAAAAAAAGATATACAACTAAACTAAGTGCAGCTCAGCATAGCATTTCTTGTAGAGAATATGCGAAAAACAAGAAGATCATATATCTATGCACATTCATTTGATATAGTTTTTACATAGAAGATTATAAAATCGTGCCTGTTATTGAACAAGCTCTATAATATTCATTATAAATAGTATTTATTATTGGAATTAATGAACACTTTATCTATAAAATATGATTGATGGTCCTATTATCCGATCAGTGGATAGGAGCTTTGCACTCTAATAAACAAGGGGAAGAAGAAGGGCAACACCTCTAGACGACCCATAAATAATTTGAGCTCAACCCACAAAAGATTTTTAATAAGATTTTTCTTATAAATAAAAATCTTCTTAGAATACTAGTATATAATTGTATTATTTTATTGTATGAGTGATATAGTAATTCATTAATAGATATTTTCATTATGATCAAAACGAGAGAGATGAGGGGGGGATATAATCTATTTTAGATGAATTGTGATAAAATCCAAGTATTCATTTTTTTTACTATTGATTCCACGCACATTATCTAACAATTAGACAGGGAAAAATGGTTACATCCATAATTTCCTCAATATCCCAATTCAATGAATTCCAGCAATGAAATAAAAAAGAACAAAACGAGGGTGATAATTAAGCTAAATTAAGAAGGATCAAACCTAGAAGAAAGCAGTGGAATAAAAACCACCAACATGTCAAGATCCAAACTCGAGTTGGTTCCTGGTCGTGGTCAGAGACCACTGTGTTATGCACCATTCATTCTTATTAATCATTCAGCTTGATTATGCTTATTATATTACTGAAAATGGTTGTGGGGGCAACTGGTTCGGTGAATAATCCGGGAACTGGGTTTGTAGCTGAGATAATAAGGCTCGGTTCTCTTGACGAAGAAGAAGTGCTTTTCTTCTCAGCTTCTCGTTCTGCTTTATGATGCTTTGGTTCTTCCTGTAAAGCTTCAGGTTTATTAATTCCATCTTCTTCTTTCTTTGTGCTTCTTTCGATGATCTTCTTCTCCTGTTAAGTTGCATACCTTTCTTGTTATATCATAAATATACAGAGAAATAATAATAGCTCACTTAGAGTTGGTATTTTTCCTCAATACCCCTTAATCCCATAAAGACAGTAAAATATTGGATTAGGGTTGAATTTCTTTTTAAATAAAAATTAGTTCAAATCAATTCAATATAACTCAAAATTAAATTAGATTTTATCCGAATTGATACTAAACTAATTCAAATTGACTCAAATATTTAAAAAATTGTTACTTTAATTTATTTTTGTTAGAAATACATCAAAAAAGTATTGAAGGAAAGTGTCAAAAGAATTTAAATTCTTCTGTATCTCTATTTAGTTATACCAACTTTAATTATTCTTTATTTTTGTCAAAAATTTATCTTATATTTTGGTAGTGAGAGAGAATAAAATTATTTTGGTTCATTTGTAAGAGTGATTTATTAATAATAGTTCAGAATAATTTGAGGAAAAAAATAATAAAACTTCGAAAATATTGTAGTTTTGGTCAATTTGGGTCGTTTGAAGTTCACCCCAACATAATTTTAACCAAATTAAAATTCAGAGATTTTAATACGATTTTAAAAATCGAGTTATGGTTAACTGTGTTTAACCCAAGACACAAATTTATTGGACATGAAAATGATAAGACGACACAAATTGTCAGATTAGCTATATCTAGGGAGGGTTACGAAGAAACAAGCTGACCTGTTTAGGCGGCAAACTCGAAGGTTGCGTCGCTTGGATGATGGCGGTGCATAGCGAGAAGTAAATAACGTTGAAGTAATGGTGTATGATGAACTCAAGTTTGCAGAGTTCATGCACATTTTGTATCCTCGAAGATGAGCAAGCTAATTTTGTAAATGCCTTTTGTTGAAGAAGAGGAAGAGAACTTGAAAGAAGGAGAATTACAGAGGATGAACTTCTTGGAGTCGCATTTATAGAGATATTAGACAAGACAGATAAGTAGATAATATATGTGAATGGATTATTATATAGAAGGAAAGAGAGATATTGTTCATGAAATCTGATATAAGAGAGAGAGAGAGAGAGAGAAAGAGACTTTTCATGGTGACGGTGGCAAGAGGGAACAACAGTAAGTTAAAAGGAAACGGGGTTCGTTCTCTTCTAAATTTCTTTGGTCTATTTGATTACTTTTTCAACTTGCCATACGACTAACCGATGCAACACATAAAAAGGCGGATTGGAGTTTAGCAATTTTTTTGCACAAATAACATTTGTGTTAATTTGAATGGTTGACCTTTTATAACCTAAATATATCTTATATTATATATAAGTATCGTGTTATATTTGAATTGTGTTATTTTTGTATTAGAATAGGTTAGAGTCCATTAATTTGAGTATTATGTAATTATAAATCATATAAAATATGTTTTTTCAATCAAAATTGATCGAATAGATTGTATAACCCCTAATTTATTTCTAATACGGATTAAACATTTTATGATAATCTATTCAGGAAAAGATTTATATCATGATTGAATATTGTAACTGAAACAATATGTCTTTAATAAGATCCAATACAGATATGACTCTTTAACACGAAAATGATTATCACTATCCCTTACCCCAACCAAAACGCAACTTCATTCTTCATTACTTTATGAAATTCGTCCCCTTGAGTTCAAGATCTAGCTAATTTCGTTACATTGCCAATCCCAAAACGGAACGGAACATACGTTTCCATGTGCTTTGTCAAAACAATGATGAACAATTATTATGGTTAAAAATAGAACAAATGAGTCTTCAACGTCAAGAAAAGCAAAATCCAAGCGTCCACACAGTAAAAATTTGACTTGTGATGCGGATTCAAGTTACAACATAAATTTAAATGTAGAGATTTAGTCTAATGCAGACTCGAAAAAGTATACAACATACTGATTTGCTTTTGGAATTAACGTGGCAGATTTGTTTGACAATAACAGACACCAAAAAGTCCAAATTGAAAGTCCAGGTTCATCCGCCCACAATTTTGGGTGGGGATTGATCTTATCCGGGTTTAATCTAAATAAATACCAATTTAAATTCGATTTGAATTAATAATACCAAGTTTGAAATCATATTTGACTAGGAAGCAATATCATTAAAAAAAAAAAATCATTACAAAAATTATAAAAAAAAAAAAATTTCTAATAAAACTAGTTCGAATATAGTGATTTTAACAAGACAAGAGTCTTCGAATTTAATTAAATTTGAACTAAAATTTTTTTAATTTAAACTCAATTTATCCAATCTAAACAACAATTTAAATAGCTCGAATCAAAACTATCCCTAGTCAAGGATCAATTAAGTGAAAGTTTAAGCTTATCAACTAACGTGCAGCGAAAAAAATTAGATTCATGAGGCTAATCACAACATCCTAAGTTATTTCAAATCCTTTCATAAGTTGTTAGCGCAAAACATGCATCAACCAAAAGAAAAGGAATATTGGGCAGTCAGTTTGAATAGAGATTTGTAAATGGCATATGGTCAAAGACTCGAAAGGGTTTATCTTTTGCAAAACAGCCTCACACACAGGTTCTGCTTCAAAATCAAATATAAAACTAAGTATTATTTGCATCTTAGGTTTCTTCAATTTCAAACAGTGTAAACCCAAAACTCTATTTTCTTCCCCTCATTATGGTTCATCATTTCCATTTACATCGACGCCTTCACGATTATTAATATTTTTCTCGTTTAAGTGCTGACTAGATAGCACACTTTTGGAGGAGCAGAAGTAGAGCTGGCTATGACCTGAGCCTAACTCTAACATGGGTTGGTTCAAATTCTAACTTAAATATTAAATAATTAATTTAAATTCAAACTATCACTAAAACAAATAGTATTATCTATAATTAATTTAAATTCAAATTCGTTTCAAAGATGGTATCACTAAAACAAATAGTATTATCTATAAGTTAATAATATTATCATCAGAATCAGAATAAATAGAATAAATAGCTTTGTTAAAATGAGGTTCAAGTCTAACAGCCCTACGCAGAAGAAGCCAAGATGAAACTCCGAGTGAGATTGGTGGGAAAGGTAAAGGGGCAGTGGGATTTGAGGGAGTAGTCAATGTGATTAGGTTATTGTTTTGGGTGGCCCTTTTCTACATGTAATTGAGTACTAAAGCCATGCTCATTTATTTAGAAAATGAAAACCAATTTGGCCTCTTCTTCTTCTTCATCATCATCATCATCACATTCTCTTGCCCACGAGACATTATCATGATGATGAATCTAGTGGCTGTTTATTAGGTCCAATTCCATCCATGTTCAATATGACAAATACCACTAGACTGTAAACTTATACTGATGAATACTGTATAATAAAAATATTTAATATATATAATTTTAATTATATCATATTGATATCACTGATCCGATTAGCCGATCAAACCATAGACTAGCCCTTCAACTGGGTGAAGACAAGATTTGGCTAAAAACATTGGCTGTTAAGGGTTTGGTTAAACACAAATACATAGCACATATATAATGTATCACACACACATGCATATATATATATATACAACTCACATTATTGCATTCTGGACAGAAATGGTGGAGGTATTTGATTAGAAGTAGGAATTGGGGTGAGTAGCCCTTACTCATTTCTTGTCTTAACTACAGCCATTATATGCATCTACCTTATGGGATCAAGTGTAGCTAGTCAAAAATGAAATCAAACTCTATCCTCTTCATTCTAAATTCTTATTGCTCTATATTTGGATTCTTCAGCTGGGCATATCTGGACCTCCATCATTATATTTGGCACTGTGTTTTTTTTTTTTTCTTTTAACTCGAAACCCTTCGGCGGAGCCCGGCCATTAAACTGATAAACCTCAAAGGGCTAGCTAACAACTTACCATCAAGGTTTTTTACTTCAATACAAACATATAAAAGTACTAATATGTGCACTGAGGTCTATTTAAATGGGTGTAAAGTTGAATCTAGGTTTTCAAATTTCACACTTTAACCAATTGTTGTATAATTGGTCTTATTAAAAAAATTTTTAAAAAGATATTTATTTCTTAAATCACAGACATGAAAAACAGATGATGATTGTTTAGAAGAATGTATAAAATCAAGAGTAAGAGAGACCTTGCACCTTTGATGAAGGAAAAAAAGCACCATTGGTGATGATGATGACGACTATCCCACCACCTCTACCATCAATCATGGGTCTCATCCAGTCCAGTTCGGATCTATCACTGCCATACTATGATAATATTTGACCTAAATATCCAGAGACAGAAGCACATACCCTAACTATACGGGGGTACCACATTGAGTTTCTATTACGGAAATTCAGAGTTCAAAACTTTCACATCTCAAGTAAACCTTAACACCTGAAGTTTTTATACACCAGCAAGGTGCCCTCGGCATTACAACGGGAATTGAAAAACTTTAATGTACAATGATATCCTTAATGCCAAAAAAAGGAAATAGTGGACAATGTTGGCTGCCTGCCATGTCAATTCAAATTATACATGATAAAAAGTATCTGCATGCTATTTAAAATTTTAAAGGAGGCTTAATGTCATTTTAAGGGGTTTATGAATTTTTAGACAGGGATCCTCAAAGATTTACGTATATAATATAGCCGGACCTGGGCCACACCACTTGGGGCCCAGGTTTGTTTACATCCTAGTAAAGGAAGAAACTATTTACATGAAGAAAAACTACCATCAACTGAGAGTTCCTTTTTTCTTTTTAATCCAACAAAAATCATCTGTAAAAATGAAAATCTAGTAGACTGACACCAATAACATCTACAGACCACATATTTTTCATGTGACTTATACAACTGAAATTCCAATAACATAATGGTATTGAACTATCAAGGATGCAATCCTACCATTTTCATTATCAAACTTTACTCGTTAATTCAAAGTAAATAAGCAAAGGTTATGGTCCAAAAACCATTAGTGTATAGGGGTCCTCACTCGAATAAAATCACAGCCAAAAGCACTCATGCTTGGGCTTAGCCAGCAAGTGGATTAGCATGCATGGTCACACGGTTAAGTCTGATCTCTGCATGCGGTTGGTCCCCTGGTCCTGTTTGTGTCTGCAAAACAAAAATCAGTCAATAAAGTCGGATAGACAAATATTAATAATCACAATAACATGGATTCAACAATGAACTTCAAGCAAGTTTATCTGTTGACAACTGAGTGGACAAGGTTCACAAAAACAAAAGAATCAGATCATGCCTCAGAGTTAGAAACCATCAATGCCTAGGAAATTATTAATGTATAGCTTAATACAACAATTATTTCCCCAAAAATGGATTATAAAATAGTTTATGTCCTTCAAGTACAAAGTACCTTTTCTATGAGGTCAAGGACTTCAAAACCATGGATCACTTTGCCAAACACAGTGTACAATCCATTAAGATGCAGTTGCTTTGCATAAGTTATAAAGAATTGGCTTCCATTAGTATTAGGCCCACTATTGGCCATTGCCAATATCCCCCTTGCATTGTGCCAAAAAAAAGAAGTAGAATGATTAAACTATGTGTAATGCAAAATTATGCAATTGTTGAGGCTCAATAAACATACTCACAATTTAAAGATGTTTGAGACCTTTTGCAGTCAAAAGAATCAATCATAATTATGCCGATGTGGTTAGACCTTGATGGACCTATTTTGAGATGCAATTTACCAGAAGCAAAAAACAAGGGGGAAAGCAGAACAAAAAGTCCAATCAATAAAGCACTGCATAGCTATTATAGTCATTTACAAACAGACACTGAAAATGTACTCCTCCAGGCATATTATCATTCCTAGAGACTGACTACAAATACAAAAACAGGAAGTAAAATTCCAAAAATAATAACAATAACCATAACAATAACACATTTAACAATTTTTATAGAGATTTCCGGATTAGCCAGAGAAACGAAACTTTAGCAAACTTTTTTGACTGTAAAATGAAATGATATACCTTGAGAGACTCTAATCTCATCATTGAACTTCTTCCCCTATATACTAGCACCACCTTTCCCTGTTCCTGTTGGGTCCCCACCTTGAATCATAAAACCTTTGATGTTCCGGTGAAATATTGTCCCATCATAGTAACCACCGGCACACAGTGCCAAAAAATTCTGTGACCAGTTACACACGTGAGAATATTGAACATATTATATACTAAGAATAATATTAGATGTAAAAACAAATATTACCAGATTATTCATACAAAGAACAAACTGACCTGAAAACATGTGATTGAGTGATTTTTAAGTGAGAGAAAGAGCAAAAAATCACATCCCCAATCACATATTACTATGTCAAATTGTATGAATAAGTTAACAATATTTGTTTGTGCCACTTAGTTTTATTCATTTACTAGTTAAGGACTCAGACAGCACATACATGCACAATGTCGCACACCAAAGTACTTCCATAGCAGTAAACCCTAATTGACACTGAAATAACTATTATTTAGGAGAGAAACATTACAATGAAAACAGATCAGAAATAGCTATTTATTACTGAATCCCTTAATGCATTCTAATAAGATTCTGTTAGGTTGTAAAACCTAACGATGTGACCAGAAGCATTTGCTATTACGTAAGTTAAAACCGTTATGTATACCAAGTTCAAGTCATTCTGCAACAATGAGTTACTTGTGTATTTAAATTGAAACATAGAGAAAACTGAGTGACCTCTGCCGTTTTGAGGACCTCGTCGCAAGCAATCTCGCACTTGATGTCGCCAAGATTTGTGTGTAGAGTTACTGACTACAAGAAACGAATATCTATTAACTAACCTGCAAGAACCAACTTAAGATATTTCATGACATTGCGCAAAGAAAACTCACCAGCTGTGGAACGTCCAATGGATGCTCTCAACTTCGGTAGACTCCAGAATCGGTCGAGACGAGCCTGTTCATATACATTTTTTTCATATATATAAAGGACGGGGGGAACGGCGTCGTTCTCAATCGGTTTTTAAAATTTTTCTGCCCGATGTTAAAGGTAAAACGTTGTCGTTGAGTACACTTTCAAATATATAAAGAAACCAATATGATAGTGGGGCAGTTCCAACTTCCAGCCAGGGCTGGACAAGAGCTGTGCCTGCTCAGGCCTGAAGCCGATTTGATTTGAATTTGTAGAGTTCAAACTGGAGGTAAGGTTAGAAAAACAGAATATTATGAATCACAAGGAGATGATAAAATTTTTCGATCAAGGGAAGTAGTGTAGTTACAAGATAAATTGCTGTACACATATTTGAGTATCTATCTCATTTCCTCTCCCAGTAATTGATGTTTCTGAAACAGGAACATCTAAAGAAGTATCCAAAGGAAGCTTCTATATTAAGAGTGGCTGCTGAAGGAAATTGGATTCATCTGACCCAATTCAATTTTCTCTTTTACTAATTTCCATTTGTCCAAGTAACTATTGTTTGACCCCTAACTGGGTGAGAAAGAGATTCAGTTGTTAGAAGGAAAGTAATATCATGAATAAAGCATTTTACAGAGATTCAGTAATTGATGTATACTATTTGTCCAAAGCTTGGTCATGTTTGTTTGCAGTGGGATCCTGATAGACTCCATTGCAGACGCAACAAAGCGGGCCTCACCATTCACCTTTAATCTTCAATATATCACATAGGGGGCAGTCTACAGTCCAAAATTACTAATTTGCCTCGTAGGCATCGGAGAGAAAGAGAAATAGAAAAGGAAACAGTCACACTGCCATGCTTTCAGTGACAATATTGATGTAATCGACAGAGGAAAAACAATACAAAACTGCGACTACATACATTCTCCATTAATGGCAACTTGTTTTTCATTGAAAAGTTAGATTGCTCATGAAATATCAGTTTCACACTGTATATTTTTCTTGGACTTGGATTTGACTATGTGATTATCATTAATACATCAGTTACTAAAAAAATTGGATACTGAAGGGTTAGTTAACTTTAGCTTGTTATAATTCGATTAAGTAATTTATAGGGTTTTAACAGTTAACATCTCATCATCTAATTGGATAAATTTCACAAGAATTAACCAGAAATTTCAGAAGCTGGAATAACAAGTTTAGTTTCATGGAAAACTCAAACATAATCCTTATTTGTAATTATATGCAAAGGCAAGCAAATGCTCTACAATGGTGCCTTTCAACCTCCAAACTCTTATATCCTTTCAAATAGAATGACTCACCGCTTATTGCAGTAGGGAAAACATAGCAAGTCTTATAAATGAACAAGACAATTATACCCAATTATAAAAAAAATTTAAAAATACAAAATAAAAACTGCAATCGTTTACATAGTAATACTATATGTACAAATGGAAGTATATAACAAATACAAACAAACTAACATGACATCATGTAATTGAATTATCTAATTATTTATTTTATTTTTAATTCGAAATCACTCAATCATATAATGACAGTCAATTTATTTATCTCCGTTAATACCCAATTGTTTGTACATAAAACATTATTGCTGTCTATGTTATCCATCCTCAAGGATCCCTCTGTGCACATGCAAGCATGATGTGCTGCAGTATTTGTAATTATACCTGTGAAAAGGAACTTTACCAGCTAATGATGCACCACAACATGAACAGTTAATGTTCATTGCTAGCCCTGTTTTGGTCTGTGAAGTGCTCACTCCAGTGGTGGTTAAGTTATTGCCCTGAGTACCGAGGGCAGCAGCTGGTGCCATTCTCCTCTCAGCAGCAGCTGCTCTTTTTTCTCTCTCAGCAGCCTGTTGTCTTTTCAGTTCCTCCTGGTTTTTTGATTAATAAATGTACAATACATAAAATACTGACCAAGTGTAACAGAAACAGAGTATATAATAGCAAAAACCAGCAACATCTAAAATATTACAATAAAACAAAAATTAAGTTAGCAAACTATGTGAAGTTGTAGCCATCATGGCACCATCACGGAAAAAAAAATTAATCTAACCTCTTTAGAGATTTGTGACACCCCAGATTGAGACTGTCCTTTTATAACTGCAGATGGTGTTGAGCTGTTATCTACAACTGCTGTGGAATTCTGGGACAGTGCAGCCTCAGCCTATGTAATCCCATACAAAGTTGAAATCAGAACAGTAGTGAAGGGTACAAATGGAAAATATGCACAATGGACAATATAAAAATTACCACCAGAAATACTGGTAATAAGTATTAAATAGGAATTAATCATACTGAAGTAAAAATTCAATTGCATAGAGCCAAGAGTGCAGATGTTGTGGGACTTTACTAGATAACAGAATTAGGGCTGAAGAATGTACCTGTGCCTTCTTTTCTCTTTCTCTACGCAATTTTTTTAATTCTTTAGCTCTTGCTTTGCGCTTGGCATCTTTCTCTGCCTGAACAACCAGAGAGAATGGTAGACCATCAGCAAATCTTCAAAATACAAACTCATAGTAGTCAACAATAAGCCTTCTATTTTCTCGCTTCACAATAATCTCAATAATTCATTTTAGAAGAGCCAGTGAAAGATCAACCAACTAAAACTATCAGCCACTCAAGCATAATAGATGCATCAAGAGCACAGGCAGGGGAGAAAAAACTTTTGATAATAGAAAAGAAACAAAAAAGCACCTGTTTAGCAGCTTGAGATTCCTCCATTTCTTTTGTTAATGCACTAGGTACTTTAGCCGCATGCCAATCCCATTTATTAAGGTTTGAGGCCATAAACCGTCTAAAAGCATTCCTAACTTCCTTATCATCAGCCAGCATATATGGAGTGCGTCCCCTTTCATCTTTGATGCAAGGATCCAAACCCTGTTCTAGGAGTTCCAAAACCTTCTGAACATTGCCAGACTCTGCTGCTTCATGTAAAGCTGTTGATTTGCCAATGACTTCATTTTCACTCTCACTTGACATACACTGTTCACCAGGTTTTTTGCAACTCAAAGCGTCAGAAGTTTTCTTAAAGTCCAAGTTGTCCTCCAAGTCCTCTTTGTTGGAGCTTGGGACATTGTTGCTAGTAATGGAGTCAGCACTTAAATTTAATTCCTGATTAGAGCATGATGAAATGTCTTTTTCATCCGCTTCATATGCAACTTGTGCCAATTGCTTATATATACGCTGTGTTTCCTTGAAAGTAGGCCTCCGCACAGTCAATGGAATATTTTGAATAGCACACCTCTGATGGCTAAAATAGGGTTTATCTCCATTAAAAAGTAGTTGATGATTTGTTGAAGGAGCATAAACAAACACACAAACAGATGCATCAAAATAACGCTTCCAAGATGTAAGAAGTTCTTGTATGTCCTAAAAAATTAATGAGAAAATGTTCAGTAACTTTTGAGAATCAATTTTAACAAAACATAAGGATCAATCTATTTCTTTTTTTGGCACAACAGAAAATACATGGCACAAGTCTTGCACTATTTTTTTCCTAAAAGCACTTAAAATTTGGAAGGACAATCACATTAAAATGTATCATAATTTGCATGGTTGAAAGTGTAAATTCAGTGATTTCATAAGCTAAACTTAAAACGGAAGGTATATGACTATGACATAGGGTGTGATACCTTCTTTAAAGCAAGTTCATTATGTCGTCGAAGAGAAGCTCCAGCAGAATGTGCATGCCTGCCAGTTCTATCTTTTGATGACTGTTTATTACCAGCCTTGGCCCTCACAACGTATCTACATGGAAAGAAAAGGTATTCAAGCATAACTCAAAGCAGGAAAAAAGAAAAAACCCACATATCTAATAAAGCATAAAGCAGAAAAGTTAGACAAAATGATTTAAATCAAAAATCTAGATTGTCATTTTCTAGCAGAAATAGAATGCTCAAGCTGTAGACTTAAATGTACCAACCTGTGGAATGTTTTGTGAGTCACAACCAAGTTACCATCAAATATGCTGCCAGCAAAATGCCCACCTCTTGCAAGTAACACAACCCTAAACTGAGTACTATCTCTTGGCTCACCAGCCAAAATCTTCAATCTCTCAATCACTGCACTCTCTCCCAATCGCCCATCATTACTGATCAAAATTGCTTTATCATTCTCACATGAAATACTTTCAGACTCATTCAATAGCAAACATTTCCAAATGGAAACTCTCTCTCCGGTCTTAAGAAGGATAAACAATTTCTTCCGAACACTTCCAACCAATTCCCCATGTGAATCATTGCTGTGGTCGGGTACCTTATCAGTTTCATCTTCAGATCCTGATATGCTAGATATATCATAGTCTTTAAGAGAATCAAATGTCAGTTCGTCAAAATCTTCCTCTTTCACAATATCCTTATCAGCAAGCACTAGCTTTACCTATAATGGCATAAAATCAATTAAGGTGCAGAACATATTGCAGGAGACAACAAAGATAACTATTTATTTTCTTTATAAATGTTTTCGATAGAATTATACATCATATAACACAACTTTTCTAACTTTTTTCGCATTGAAACTTCTGATTAATTAGATATCACAAAAAAAAAAAGAATTAAATAAGGAATTATTCGTTTCTACGACAATATCTTATGAATTTATAAATCGCAACCTTGAATCTTGAAATAATACAGAAATAAAAAGAAGACGAAATTTACATTGAAACGATGAACATCGGATTTGAAGTGCTGACGCTGGTCCTGAAGAGACTCGAATTCGGTCTTACAAGTATTACATGTCCATCTGCTTAAACCGACACCGTATTTGAATTTTTCATCTTCAACGCAACCATTGGTGTCGTCAATGGTCTTGCAAGAGGAATTCTCGGCGCTGACTTCGTACTGGGACGATAAAGTTGCAGAGAGAGATAGTAAACGACAAGAATCGAAGAAGTCCGGTGAGAGGTCGAAGATTGAACGGTGTCGTTTGTCTTGTGGAGTGGTGCTTGTCTTTAAGGTGGCGCTGACGAGGGATTCGGTCGACATACTCGCGACCTCCAACTACATTTCATGTTTCGCTTTGGTGATAATTATCAATGTAAGTATCACCGGATGGAGTTCCGCATACACGACGTCGTTTGAAAAATAGGGTACAATATTTTCGTCCGGATAACTTTTGATGTGCTGAAGTGTGTTTTTTAGACTAATCTTTTATCGTTTGGTTACAATTTTAGTCTGACACAGGGGAGGAAAATTTTATTCAAGAAACAAAAGGTTGATAGTGGATTCATTGATAAATACAATCAAAATGACTTGTTATCTTACGAACTAATAAATACAAATAAAATAAAACTATTTTTATCAAGATGTAATAATTAGGTTGATTTGATTTTTTTTAAAATTAATTAAAGTCATTGAACTAGATCAATCAAATAACGAATTGAACAAATCATATCAAATTATGGGTCTTGGGGGAGATGGGGGTGTTGGTGGATAAACAAGGTGGTGACAACATATTAAAATAGAGTAAGGATGGTGGTGGGAGTGGCATAATCACAAGATGCCAACCACGGTGCTCTTAGTGTGGGGTAAGGGTGGCGCAACCAAGGAAGAGGGTTGCTTGGTGAGGGAGGACTACTTCTGGATCATGTTAATATCATCAATTTGATTGATTAATTAAACCAGTCCAAACTAAACTTTTGACTTGATTTGAATTATAAAACATTGGTATCAGGCTAAAGCCCGAATCAAATAGACAGCTAAAGAGACTTAGAAGTGGAGACAAAGGGTACATGTTTTACTTAAATAAATAGACTTTCATGTCCAGTTGCGATAGTGGAAGTCAGATGGGCGATAATGCAACCCACTGGCATGTGCATCCAATCCAGATAAACTTGAAATACACGTGCATTAACAAGGATGAATCGTGGATATTGCTGTGTCATAATGATCCACCCCAACCTCACGTTGTCATAAAAATATTGCTGTGTCGAACTTAACACAGGACCATTTACAGCCTTGTCATATTATAGTGGCATCGTTAATTATGGCACTCTCGCTGTTTAAATCAGATAAAACTAAGTTAGAGACGTTTATTTGGTTGAGGAAACGCACCTTTGACCTTTTTTTTCTTTTGAAATGGGAACGAGAATCTCTGATAAGAACTGTCAAAATCTTAATAGTTAAAAAAGATATAATAAAAATAAAAATAAATATATTATCAATTTGTTATCTCTTTTATTTGTCTATTGCTTGATATATTTCTCTAAATCCATTCTGATAGATAATAAATATTTTATTATTATTATTTTTTTAAGTAAAAAGGAGAGTGAATATAAAAAATTTTTGCTACAAGAATAAAAAAGAAGGGAAGAGAAAATTTACTATTACATTACAAGAGGACAAGGATTCCTATCTTCCTGTATCAGAGACCCTGCAAGAACATATATTAAGGTGTTTGACACGCAATCCACCAGTTCTCTTACAGAGATTAAGGGGTAAAGATTTTTGCAAGCACACCGCTTTCTATTCAGGAATCAGTAGTGGTTTTAAGGAGGACTACGGAGCTCCGATAGCTAAGCGCCTGTCATCTCCACAAGATCAATCCTTAGCTTTTTGCCTTTTTTAAGTATTAACTAATGCTCGCTCGACTTAATATTAGCTGTCTTACTCGACTTGCTTACTAGCTGCTTTTCTGACTAATATTCCACCAGTTGTCTTGCCACCAGGAAAAAAATTATTGAAAGGCTGAAAATTGAAGTGAAATTACTTTTGCTTCTTTACAGGAATAAACACAAACTACTACACTTCCCGCACAAAATGCAGATGAAGAGTTTCTGGAAAGATCTATATATATTGCAACGCCAAACCAAATAATATGCCTAGCATTGAAAAATAGGGCCACAGGCTTGAGGCTTATGGAGCCCACACAACCACGTGCAGTAACAGTCAAATTCAAAATCCCTCTTAGATCCTCAACGTTCAACGTAAAACCCAATAAATAATAAATTAAAAATAATAAAACCCGAATTCCCAGATAATAATATCTTAAAAAACAAAACATTTTAACAGAAAGCTGCAAAATAATCATCAAGACGACAAGTACAGTTCTCACCCCTCGCAAATCCACTACTTGCTACAGTGCGCCTCATCAAATTCCATAAATTAAAAATTTCCAAAATAAAAAAATAAACCTCTCCGGTCCCTAAAAATAACAACAGTAAAAAATTCAATAAAAATAAATTAACAGATTTGCGTAATTACGATTCAGGACAAAAACACCGAGCAAAGAACAGTCACCACCGTTGCGAAGAAAGCAGGTGCGTTCACGTGAATGGCAGCATTGTCGGCGGTACTATTCTCCGACCCGGCCGGACCTTCAGCTGGCGCTTCCACTGGCGTCTCAGTAGGAGGAGCTGGCGGTGACGCGGCTGACGGTGACGGCCCCTCAACGGAGGCTGGAGCAGGAGTTGGCGATGGTACAGCTGGGGCCGGAGATGGAGACGCCACTGGCTCACCTGCTGGAGCTGGAGACGGTGCCTTTCCAAATAACTCGGTAGGCAAGAGTACATTGTCAACGGTTAGAATAGCCAACGGCGTTGAGTCAAGCACAGTGTCGGCAACTCTTGACGATGCGACTCCAGTGTGCAGAGTTACCTCGTCACCGGCTGTTGTAACCGTCAGATCAAACTTTCCTGGACCTGTAGTGGCCAAGGTCGAGATTGGACTCTTAGTAGTCTTCAAGGTCCCCTTTGGATTGTAGCCAGAGGCCGCATGATACTCCAAGAGAGCAACCATGTCAGCACTACTGAGTTTACTTAGATCAGGAACACCTTCAGCCTTAAACGCCTCATCAGACGGTGCAAACACAGTCAAGCCATCAGCAATATCTGACTCGTAGGTCTTAATCACACCACTAGAAACAAGCAAGCTAGCAAAGGTCTTGCATCCAGCTTTCTCTAGCAAAGCCGTTATGTTAACGTCTGAAGCCGAAGGGGCCGGAGCCGCCAAGATTCCCGGCTGAATTATTGGAGAACTGATCTCAAGCACAGAGATATTATAAGGAATCTGTTTAACGGATTTGCTGTAGGATGAGTCGAGTTTTGAACCGGGAGTAGCCGCACCGAAACCGACCTTGCCACCTTGGAGGTCAGTAATGTTGACAAAACCCGAATTTCCAGGGGCATTTCCGGTAGTTTGGTAGAGAGTGGTAGTGAGTGTTGTTCCCTTAGAGATTTGATGGAGCTTTTGCCCATCGTAGTAGTCGAGTAAAACGTGAAGCCTAAGCTCGTTCTTGATGACAGAGAGAGGGTTTTTGCCTACGAGAGCTGACATAGCGCCATTATTGAGGACAAGAACGGTGATTGTTGTACGGCTGTTGATTTCATCGGCGAGTTTTGTTTGGGTGAGGTAGCTGTTGAACTGTGAGTACTCGGGGTGGTCTTTAAGAATGTCGGTGATGTTGTGGGCTACTACGATAGTGGCTATTACAGAGAGAATAAGAACGGACAAGAGATTTCGCGCAGAGCTCATCGTGTATGCCATGAATCGATCGGCCGAGTGGTGAAAACGCCTGAGGGCTATTTTAATAAGGAATACGGAACAGAATTTTAACTAGAGTTAAGATGTGAGCTAACTATGGTCAGTGGTTGAGTCTGTTGGGACTTTGGGGTTGGGGCCATGTGGGGAGGCAAGGATGCTTCGGTCACAGCTGGAAATGCAGTGGTTCTAGGCTTTTGGTTAAATGACAGAAATGGCCTTGCCTTTTTGTTTTTTGACATAATAGGGCAAATTTGCCTTTGGATGGTAGATTATGTCAGCATGGCTTTGTAACGGCTATAAACCAACGACCTCCTGGTCGTGGTCCGTTCAGTGGAACGTTGGACTTGATCCATAACGGCAACCTATCGAAAGGTCAATAATCTGCGGTAAGTAATGATTCGTATCTAGCATTACCTGGTAATGAGATTTTCGTCCGAATTTAGATAACAGTCTTTGAATGCGGGATCTAACTTCTTCAAAATCCTATTATTATTATTATTATTATCTATAATAAAATCAAATCCCAATAAAAATTAAATAAAATTACGTAATAAATTTTTTAATGTGTAGATGATATATTATTATATAAATAATATTATAAATATTAATTTTTAGATATATAAATAAGTATCGATATGATATATTTTCATATGATTAAATATTATTTTATTTTTTAAAATTATTCAATCACATACATATTAAATGTATATCTATTTGTGTATCGAAAATAGATATATATAATTTTATAAATTTATGATTTTTAAATTAATAATAAAATAATTTTCAATCATATAACTCATAATTTATATATCTAATTATATATTTAAAAATTGTATATATCTACTATTGCTTTAGAGTTTAAATTGAGTCATGCTTGAATAAAATATAATTTAAGATCGATTTAAATTAAAAATTAGTTTGAAATTAATAAATTACAAGTAAAACTCGATTTAAAAATATATTAACTCTCAATTGAAGCAAATTCAATTTAAACCTAAGTGTTTAAATCAACTTAAATTTTATAACTTAAAACAATTGGGATCTTGCTTATTGGAGCTAATTCCATTTTATATGGGCAAATCAAAACCAATTAAGGATTAACCTACACCAACTTACCGGAGCTAAATTTCCGTTACATATGGGCAGATTAAAACCAATTAAGTCGGTGGCCCGCCATGATTAAAAGTGAAAACTGAGTTAAAAATAAAGGAGAAACTAGCTAGTACTACTTCCCACACAAGTTTTGGAGGAATAAAAAAGGGTCAAACGGCTATTTCTCATCCAAGGTTTGATGTTTTCTCAAAAGTCCCTCCTTTAACTATGAAAATATCAAATACCCACCCATGACCGGTTAGATTTAACAAAACCCTAACGCCTAAAAATTTTATCTCTTTTTGCCCCCCTAAACTTTAAAAACTAAAATTTTCCCTCAGCTTAAGTTTTAAAAAAATGGCAGTTTCACCCTAGGGTTTGGTTTTGAAATCTCCGACGACCGTTTCCGCTCTATTGCTGACGACCTCTCCCTCCCGAAGCAGTCTCTCCTTTCGACGAATGTTTTCCTCCCATTTGAAGGTTCGATTGATGTCGGAGATGCCTTAGGAGACGAAGACGAAGTCGTCGTCTTTGTCTGGGAAGATGATCGTCTTCCCAGAAGAAGACCTCTGGGAAGATGACTATCTTCCCAGACGAAGACGACGGCTTTGTCTTCGTCTGGGGAGACGAAGCCGATCGAGCCTCCAAATGGGAGGAAAACATTCACCAGAAGGAGAGGCTGCTTCGGGAGGGAGAGACCGTCGGCAATGGAGCCGAAACGGTCGTCGGAGATTTCAAAATCAAACTCTAGGGTGAAACTGTCATTTTTTTAAAACTTAGGCTGGGGAAAATTTTAGTTTTTAAAGTTTAGGGGGCAAAATTAGATTCTATTTTAGTTTATTTTTAATATTATAGCAAAAATAACAATTTTACTCTTACCACCGTTAGGGTTTTATTAAATCTAACCGGTCATGGGTGGGTGTTTGGTGTTTCTATAGTTAAAGGGTGGAAACTTGAGATAACATCAAACCTTGGGTGGGAAACAGTCGTTCGGCCATAAAAAACTGTGCAAGTGAGCATTAGAATAACCAACTCTCAATTTGCCATCTTCCGTCACAAAACTAGAGAAGACACTGAAGAGGATTGGATTCAATACGCTGATCCCTATTCTCATCGTAAAATTTCACTCTCTTTCTTTGAACACCCCAAAATTAGAACTTAATATTATGAAACTCCTTAAACCCAAGTTCAAACATGTTTATGATATGCTTGTTATGAATTTGATGGAACTAAAATAATAATCGAACTCGAGCTAAATGGGTTTAAATGCACTGTTACCTTAAGACCAATCTTCAGGGGTTCAAAATATTGATGCAGAGCAAAAATTTAAAAAAAAAAAAAATTTAACTTGAGACAATGAGTCTTTATCACTGAGTAAAGAGAAAACAAGAGAAAAGACAATAAATCAACATCTTTCTTTCCTTTTCATATTTTCAGAGGGCCCTTTCAATTTTCAAATGCGATAGAGATAAGTATGTTTAATTCCTTTTGTTCGTCTCATCATTCTTCATGTTATTGTGAATCTCTGCGATACAGAAAAGAGACGAACCACCACCAGCTGTTAATGGCCATCAATGAATTTTCATAAACCTGAAGAAAGATATTCATAGCTTACAATAAATGTAAGAGATTGCTTCTGGTTCTCACGCGAACTCAAATTGTCGGCAACATTATCACATATACATCAAAATATGGAAAATCTATGAGATCGTTTCGGTTGGGATGCCATGTGACTATGTGCCCATTCCAACATCTGAATCCTATGCATGGTCCACCATATTTCCAATTTAAAAATTTTCCCTGTTAAGTAGAGGTGGATCCCATTTGAGTTGTTTGAGTTTGAATCATTATTCGATTTGAATTTAGCTTGCTTCATCGAGGGTTCCTTTTTGTCTCTTCTAATTATTCTTATTTTTTATATTTATTAAAGGATTTTTCTTCTTATTTGATGATTTTTTTCTTTTTAATTGTTTTTGTAGATTTGAATGACTATTCTTTTGCTTCATCTCTATTAATGTTTTTTCTTGTTCAATGACATCTTAAGCGGACTCTTATTTAGATTGGGTTTGATTCGAATCTGCCTCTAAAGGTGAGAATATATGGGGCCTAAAGACTAATTAAAGAATTAACCCATTATTATGGGGGGAAAAACCCAAGTTTTAACTCAAACTCACACTCACAGGAGATGAAAACTTAAACTCCCACCTATGACCAAATTTCTATTAATTTTTTCTGTTAAAAATAAGGGTAAAATAGTTATTTTACTGTTCATATTAAAAAATTATAAAATTTGTTACTTCCCCCCAAGGTTTTAGAAACTAATATTTCACCATCACCTAAAGTTTTCAAACTTTGAAAATTAATATTTTCACCCCTAAACCTAGGGTTTTCATATTTTTCAAATTTAGCCGCCCCCCATAACTTTCAAAAACAATAATTTCACTCTCACTCTTTAATTTCTTCTTTTGACATCGTCTTTGGGCTCCTTCTTTTCCTAGTGCGACGACGGTGATGCAACAAAGAGATATCTCTTCATTGCACTACCCAAAAGATGAAGGACGACAAAGTGTCGCCTTTCGTTTGTTCTTCCAGATTTAAACAACGCTTCGTTATCCAGATTTAGGTTTTGTAGTTGGAGATGAGAAATCAATAGAAAGCGTCGATCGTTGGTGGTGGTTGGAGAATGACGCAAACCTTAGGGGTGAAATCTAAACTTTTTAAACTTGAAAATGAGTTGACGCATTAGTTTTTAAAATCTGAAGAGAGTGAAATGATAAAAATTTTAAATTTTTAAAGTTTATAGATAAAATGACAATTTTGTCTCTGTCTCGTATTGATATGAGTTTGTGATTAGGCTAAAACTTTGGGAAAATGACTATTTCCCACCCAATTTTTAGGCCATTTTCAAATCTGCACCCACAGGAGATGAAAAACCCCTATTCTCACCCATAGACAAACTTCTGTTAATTTTTTCTGTTAAAAGGAGGGGTAAAATAGTTATTTTACTATTTATATTAAAAAGTTATAAAGCTTACTACTTTTTGCCCCCTTAAGGTTTTATAAATTAACATTTTGCCCTTACTTAAAGTTTTTAAACTTTAAAAAGTAACATTTTCGCCCCCAACCTAGGGTTTCCACATTTTTTAAAACTCAGCTGCCATCTATATCTTTCAAAATTAGCAATTTCACCCCCATTCTTCAACTTCATCTTTTGACGTCTTCTCCGACCTCCTCCTTCTCTTGGTGGACGGCGGTGGTGTGATGAAGAGACAAAGATCTCTTCGTCGCACGGTGGTGTGACGAAGAGGTCTCTCTTCATCGCTCCACCCAGACGACGAATCGTCCTTCGTCACTCGTTGCATCATTCAAACGCGACGATGAAGTGTTGTCCTTTATTTGTTTTTTTAGATCTAGATGATTCTTCGTCGTCCAAATCTGGACGACGAAGGGTCGTCTTTCATTATCCTTTATAGTCAGAGATAGGAGATCGGTGGAATACGTCAGTCGTTGGTGGTGGCCGGAGAAGGAAGCAAACCTTAGGGATAAAATCTAAACTTTTTAAACTTTAAGGATGAGTTGAGGTGTTAGTTTTTAAAACCTGGAGGGGGAAATGGTGAAATTTTAAAGTTTTAAAGTTTATAGGTAAAATGATTATTTTACCCTTGTTCCTAACTGAGAATTTTGTTGTCCAGATTTGGGCGACGAAGGGTCGTCCTTCGTTGTCCTTTATAGTCGGAGATGAGAGATCAGTGGAATGCGTCAGCCGTCAATGGTGGCCGGAGAAGAAAACAAACCTTAGGGGTAAAATCTAAACTTTTTAAACTTTAAGGATGGGTTGAGGTGTTAGTTTTTAAAACTTGGATGGGAGAAATGGTGAAATTTTAAAGTTTTAAAGTTTATAGGTAAAATGATTATTTTACCCTTGTTCCTAACTGAAAATTTGGATGACAGTTTAGTCATAGGTGAAAGTTTAAGTTTTTCATCTCCCGTGGGTGTAAGTTTGAAATTAGGCTAAAAGTTGGGTGGGAAATTGTTCTTTTCCCTAAAACTTTGGTGGGAAATAGTGCTTTCCCCTTATTATGGGTTTTGCAATGCCAATGAAAGGAGACACCCGTTTCGCTATGAGAAGCCAGTCAGGCACTTGTCAAATAAAATCGATGAGGAGGAGAAGGGTCCTTGAAATTAAAGCATGGTTTTGAACATGGCCCACAAAATAGAAAAAGCCACTTGACGTATCACATCACAGTCTATATTAGTGCCAGACAAGCAGTCTGACATGGCGCGTGGAATACATCATAACACTGTACTTAGAACAGTAAAAGACATGCACTCTTTAAGCCCGGCTGTTTTGCATGTTGTCGAATGAGAGATTCACAGAAATTTAGCACGTAGTAGAACTGCAGAAGGCTGAAACTGCCAGAAAATTTGTGACAATGGCTACAGTGCTCACTCACCATCAGTGTTATTTATTTAAGTTGATTATCTGCTATGTTTGGATTTCTCAATTCATTTTAATGGACTTTTAAGTTGTCTTTGGTTTAATCTTTTTTAAACAAAAATGAAAGATTAATATTTCGATAGATTAACTGGATCATCCTTTTGGTGTTTGATCAAGAGATTAGGGTTTGATTCAGTTGTATCAATCATATAAATCCTCTTATGACAATGGAGCTGGAGCCTCAACCGCTATGCAAACTGATTTTTTGTTTGGTTTTTAATTGATAGTATTGGGCTGCTACGATGTGATTTTTTTTTTTTTTGGTTAAAATTTTCTCAAAGATTCTTAGTAGTGAAATTTCAACCTCTTCTTCAGGAGAAGAAGGCGGTGGCGGTGAAATCCACAAGAGCGAGGAGGAAGGAGCAACGTCAACCAAGGAGCTTGGTGAAGAAAAGGATTTGATGAATTTTACAAGTATATATTGGTGTTTGAGATATGTATATTCTTCAGAATGTTTATGGGTTTGGTAAAAGCAAACGATATGCATGTTGGTTCAGTGAATTAAGCTGGGATACCGTGAATTCTGAATTCAGGTTTGTTTGTAAATTTTTTGTTGTTTTTCTGCTGTAGACAGAAATTTATCATACATGTTTCATAATATTGATTTTTCTCTGTTAATGTGAACTTCTGTGAAGAATTTGATATAACCTTTCTACAAAACTTCCCCAATGTTTCAGTGGCAGGAACATAATGGAGGTGCAGAGGAACTGACTGAAAGAAACGGAGGTATATTAAGAATGTAAGTCCTGATCATAAGTATAGTGAGCAGCACATTCGAGAGGTCGCCAGCATTCAATTGTTTTCTCTTCTGTTTACTGTTTGCAATACAAAATTGTTATGTGAAATTAATGCAATTTCATTGACTTGAGAAATAAATCAATGGATAATTATAATTTGTCAATCATATTAAATAAAGGTAAAAAATTTGTATACAGTAGTTTGATACTTTGATCTTATACCGTTTGTTCTGTGGAATTGGAGTGTAAAGAAGATTTCATCTACCGCTCGCTTATAGGACCATGAATAATAATAGCCTCTCCTTACTTAAAATCTTAAAAGGAAAAGTGAAGAACAAAAGGCAAAGGTGTCGTGGTGTAGTGGGTTATCACGTCAGTCTAACACACTGAAGGTCTCCGGTTCGAGTCCGGGCGACGCCATTGTTTCGTAGATGTGTTAGTTTTACTTTTAAATTATTTACAGTGTACAAACACTGTTTACTTCGCAGTTCGCGCTTACTGTTGCTGCTTAGAGTTTCATGGTTCTAGAAATTTTTCCAGCTAGAGTTCGAGATAAAAGAAAACATGTTCTTTAATTCAAAGCAATATTTTGTAAAATTTATCTCTTTCGTATTGAACTCAAACTTGGCTCTATCAAAATTCGTTAAGGCTAGCTAGAGCCCGAATCTACCCCTAAGAAAGATCATGCAATATATTACGTAGAAAATTCATGAATTGGAATGAAATACAAACACATTTTGTTGACTTCGCATCCATAGCTGTGGCTCCAAGTTGGGGCAGAATTCAATCAAAGCTCAAGCCAGACCTAACTCAAAATCAACTCTAATCCAAAAAAAGTAAGCTCTAAACTGATGAATTAAAATTCAAACTTAGTTCGAAAACATTCTTATTTTGGGTTCAATCTAAAACAGTACAAAATCAAACATTCAAATCGGTTTAAAATCGATTCGTTTCATAAAAACAAACCCAAGTCTTGACTCAAACTTGGCTTGTTCAAATCAATCTTAAGCAACTTGGATTGAATCCAATCTGAAGTGAACTAAAACAGGAATATCGAGTAGTATGATCCATTCAACATTCTTGAATCTGAATGGTTACATTTCCACGTTGAGGAAAAAAAACCAAAGCAATCTGACCCTTGTACAAACACCTAAGAATGTAACCGTATACAGAAGCTTTGATTTTCGCGAGCATTACAAATTTTAAGTTCAACATTATTTAGTAGAATTAGTTTAAAACTTAATACAAAAAACAGAATGAGATTAGAACTTCAAAGACCTTACAAATTGCAGCTACCCTTAGAGGGGCTCTGCATTCTTAATTATCCAAGGGTGCTCCATAATCTTCCGGAGAGAAAGTCTCTTTGAGGAGTCCTTCACCAGAAGCTGCAAAAGCTTTCAGGAACACAGTTCAGTCATTAAGTGCAATACTTGTTTTCAACTCCATATCACTGTGGTAATAGAAGAGGATAAGCTTACCTGGTTGATAAGATTTTTGGCTTCTGATGAGATACTAGGAGTGGAAGGAAAGATCAGGTCAACATTCACAATCCTGTATAAGACAAAATGATTTTATTGTATGATTAAAACCCATTCACAATATACCTCAATCCAACCTAAATAAAGCATACCCATAACCTTCTATGACCTTTTGAATGTGTCATTTTGACTCTCAGCCTCAAATGGAGGGGCACCATAGAGGAACTCGTAGCAAAGAATACCCAATGTCCAGTTATCAACTGCAAAATCATGAGCTTTGTTCTCCACCATTTCTGGTGCTAAATAATCCAATGTTCCACACATAGTGTTTCTCTTGCTTTTTGACTGTACTGACCATCCAAAGTCGGCAATTTTTAATTGACCCTATACATGAAACATATTCACACATAAATCTAGTTTCAGCAAATTAACTAAATCATAAGTATAGGGGGCTGTTTATGTCTCTACTTCCAGAATTTTCCGAACAAAATCATGAATAAGGACATAAGTATAGGGGCTGTTTATGTCTCTACTTCTGGGATTTTCCGAACAAAATCATGAATAAGGACTGGACCACAGCACTGCATCTTGAAGTTTAGTAGCAGCCACGGATGAGGTTATACACAGAAAAATAAACTACTATTGCCTTAACAATCCTTAAAACCATCCATATATTTCTGGTGCTCAAGCATGCAATTAGCAAAAGTGGGGGCTACCCCATAATTAAACACCTGCCAGAATGAAGTTTGAGTAGGAGCTGCTGTTTCCTAACAATAATCAAAACATCACCTGGCAGACTCTGGTTTGACAAGGATTTCAAATTCTTATTTTCTAAAGTATTAAGATTAGTTTTGGGATCGGGAGCTTGTGTGCTCATTTTGTTTTATTATGAGACTCATTTGACATTTGCTTGGGGTATGTCCCTCGTATTCTTGCACGTCATTTTTGTTTTTATAAATTACTTAATTTCTCCAAAAAAGTTGTAACAAAGTACAATACTAAATATAATCCAAGGATTTGCTTTGAGTTTCACAAAAGATCTTTCACTCAAAATGTGAGTACTAAGATAAAAGACTTACAGTCATTCGTTTGTGACATGCCATGTGACAACTTTATATCACTAGAAATTATTCATAGAATAATTATTTGGCTTTTTGGTGAGAAATATTCAACAACTAACAAAATAGAAGAATCTGCTAGCAATCCGACAGATAACTTATCAAACTTCTCCATGTTGACCCAACTACCTTTAACAATCTTACCAATCAGATCACCCAAACTTTGTTTTAGACCAAACAAAAATGTGCTGTTTCAAATTCGATTGAAAAACTAACAACATGCAGTGAAATTACAGGAAAAGAAACTAAACATTCTTAAAGTATACCTCATGATCCAGCAACAAGTTTTCTGGCTTAATATCTCTATGAATCACATGCTTGTCGTGACAGTATGCCAAGGCATGAGTGAGACTTGCAATGTACTGAAAATAAAAAAGTGAAAATTATATATGATATCTCAAGAAAGAAATTTAAGTGAAAAAAAAAACCCATAAAATGAAGAACAAAATTTAAAAATCGTTAAAATAATACCGTAGCGCCTTGCTTTTCAGTGAAATGACCTCTCTTTCTGAGCTCTCTGTAAAGCTCACCACCATGTGCATACTCAAGAATCATGAATATTCGCTCATCGTCATGAAACCAACCGTAGAGGCGCAGTATATTAGGGTGAACTAGACCTGTTTGTATTTCCATCTCTCTTCTCAATTGATGATGAATTCTGTACTTTTCTATCTGCTCTTTGAATATTATCTTCAATGCCACTATGTACTTGCTCTATACTCAACAAAATTTCCCGATCAAATAAAAATGACAAAACGAAATTAGCTTGAAACCAGAAAAATAAGTGAAAAAATAAAAATAAATAACAAACCTTGAATTCTCGAGCTAGGTATACTCTGCCAAATTTGCCTTTGCCCAGGGGCTTTCCGATCTCAAAGTCTTGCAAGGACCATTGTCTCCCAGGATTTTCTCCTGCTTCAGTTTCCGAATTCATTCGTGGAATTTCCAAATTTCGGCTGATACTAGATTGGGAATTCTTGAAACTAGGGGTGTGCACAGTTTGATTTTGTGCAGTTTAAGACATTTTTCAAACAAAACTGAAAAAACGGTTTCAAAAAATTCTAAGCAAAACTAAACCATTTTAGATATCAAACCAAACTAAAAAAAATACGGTTTGGGAATTCTTTACTAAGAAGGTTTAAGTAAACACGTCCAAAGAAAGAAAAAACAAAAGATAGAGTTACATAATGTGTTCACTTCAAAATTTGGACTCGAAAGAAAAACAAAACACAATGTTAAGGAACTACAGTCATTGTTCTCAACTTGAGTAAGGAAGATGAACTTTTTTTCTTTCGTAGCGGGAACTCATCATTGATGTGTGCAATCTTACAAAATTTGGTAAACTATATTATTAGATAAACAAAGATAACCTTCAAATATTAAATGACTACATCATGTAGCATGACAAAATAATCAATTTAGTCCTCATTTTAATTTCTTGATTGCAGTTTGAATAGTAAGGTAGAGCAACCTCAATTATATCACTAGATGATCCGAGTAGGGGACTATGGCAGCCCCTACTTGAATATACCATCCATGTAAATCTACCTTTTTATAAAAATATCTTGAAATCTAATTAAAAGGTGCAATAAAATTGTATAAATTGGAATAAAAACTCCTCTCCTGAGAGTCTTTTGCAGTAAATCATTTGTAATAAAACGGTAAGTGCATCAACTATGCAAAAAAAAAAAAATTTAAATTGGACTATTCTCATGCATATTATGCAACTTATTCATATAACTGGATAATCAGTTCTTCTAGTTTTGAAATAACTTGTCGCATTTGGTTAGTTACCTATTTCAATGGTGTCCCTAACATCCCAAGGGATCAAAATACATACAGAAATTTTCTGTTTCAATATTCTGCAGTTCAAAGCACTAGATAATTACATTCAGTGATATTTCATAATTATTTTGTTATCATTGAATGATTCATTGGTACAACACAACAGCCAACTATTAAGAAGAACAGGAGCAACAACTTAAATTTGTCTTGTTTTAAAGTCAGTATGAGAATGGGATTGGTGTGTTGAAGAAGGGAAAAAAATAAATGGTGTTTCAGTTTTAGCAAAAACCCAACAAGGTTTTGGCCTTTTATGGTGAATTGAAGGCATCCAATCTATGCGATGTTATACTATTTGTTTGTACCCTGAAGATGAATGTTTGGCGTAAGGTTTAAATATACCATACAGTTGATAGATTAATGGAATTTCTGGCTACCAGAGTCCAAGATAAACATCAATATCAAAATCATGTTCTTGGCTTTTGCAGGATTCTTTTTAACTTCTTGCATTACCTAGTTGATGGTGTTAAGAATCCAGAAAAAGGAAGGCCAAGTATGCAGAAACACATGCATCAAAGTTACTAAAACACTGATTCTGATTACTTTTTTTTAGGGATCCGTTCACCATATTGTGCCTGCCTGCCCATCATTTTTTCCTTTTTTTTTCTGCACCTTGTTTTAGTTTTCCTATTCTTCTTGTTTAATTACATAACAAACAGCTAGTGTGTAGAGTGACAAACACCAGACACCAAACAACCTAAAAACCGAAACCTTCGAAATCAAGCACCAAACCAACCCCCCACAACCACACACCACCCCCCCCCCCCCCCAAACAGTATATTCATTTTTAATACCAAACACCACACAAAAAAAAAAAAAAAGGATATAAACTAAAAAAAAATCAAACACCAAACCACCAGAATATACAACTACCAAACATAATATACAGGTAACAAACAGAATATGCACACCAAACAATAGATTCATAAATGAAAAACAAATCGGGAAGAAGAACAACTTACAAGCGATTTGAATGACGACTTAAACAACGACACAATTACGAAACAGTTGGATTACAAGTAGAATGACGACTGAGACGATGATGGTGATTGAGTTATGATTCTTTTTTCCGACAGGCAGACCTGGCCACGGGCCGGTTTGGCCCGTGAACCGGACCGGATAAAACCGGCAAATCCGGAACCGGAATGAACCGGAATCAAAACCGGGGTTTTGCTGTTCGGTTTCGGTTTACATAAATTGGAACCGTAAAACCGTCGGTTCACACTGATTTATGAACCGGATGTTACTGTGCTGAACCGAAAAAATTTGAATTTTTTTAAATTTTACTTAAACAGCCAACGGTTCCCTTAAACCGTTGGCTTGCTGAAGTTTGAAGAAAAACTGCAGGGGACAATTTTCAGCGACATTGCAGGGGACCAAGTCCCCTGCAAATTTTTCATAGAGTCCCCTGCAATTTCTTAAATTATTTTACCCCCTTATTTTTTTAATTTTTTCAATTTTTATATATATATATATATATATATATATATATATATATATATATATATATATATATATCAATTCAAATTTCATTATTTCAAATTTCAATCGTTCTACTACTCTCACTCTCAATCCTTCAAACTCTCATTCTCATTCTTTCAACTCTTAATACTTTCTCAATATTTCAATTCAATCAAATTCTCTTAAATTTAATTAAATTCCTTTTTAATTTTTTATTAATTCTAATTTCTATTTTTATTATACAATTTATAATTAATTATAAAATTTATTTATATAATTAATTTTATTTATTATTTTTGTATTATCTTTCCTAATTAATTATATAATTTATTTATATAATTAATTTTATTTATTTATTTATTATCTTTTATAATTAATCAAATAATTTATTTATATAATTAATTTTATTTATTATCAAAAAATGCTAAGTAGTGAAAATTCTTTCGGTAATAAGAGATTTGGTCAATATTTACATATATCAGATGTGAATAAAAATCAACTTATAGACCCTAAGAAAATACGGAAGAAATTTAATTGAAAAATTAAGTCAAAACCTTTTTTTTAATTTTTAATTATTGTAATTAATAATTTAAAAATTAAATCAAAATCATGTATTAAAATTGACGGTTCAATATCAATTTCGAATCGAAACCGTCAGTTCTGAACCGGGGCCATGAACCGGAACCATCGGTTCCGAACCGTAGACGAACCGTCCTATTACGGTTTCGATTCAGGGTCCTTATGTTTTTAAACCATGAACCGACAGTTTTAAACCGAAACCGATGGTTCACGAACCGTCGCCAGGTCTACCGACAGGTAACAATGACCGTGAAGAAAACTGAGAAATGGAGGAAAGAGGCGGTACTCGGCTGTCGAGCGTTACTGTCCAGAGAGAGACAGAGCCAGGTCGATGAAAAATGAGACTTCCATCAATACGGAAAACAGTTCTGTCGGACGTGTTTAATGATGAGCGGGTTATTGTGGTCTTTTCACGTCATATGTTTGGGTTCGAATTTCGACCGTCTCTTGCCTTCTTAAATGTATTTTCTTTGAAGTTGGACCTTGGGCTTTAAAAAAGATGGTAATATGCACGTGTCATTACATGTTAAACTTCAACTTTGCCTTTCAAATTTTTTCCTGGGTTGGACGTAATATCTTCACCAGATAAGCTTGTAATGAATCCTAACAATTATAAAATTTTTTACTGGGTTTTAAATATCCTTTGGCGAGTGTATCTATCTCACATCATACCAAATTATAACCTAACCACTGTTGAAACCAACTTCATGGTACTAGCTACAGACAACTCGATCATATGATATCCTCTATAACAGCAATGAGATGATACATGGGATAAAAATAAAGGATTTACATTCCAGAAAGTTCTTAAATCGTGAGGGCATATTAGAGATGATTTGGAATTCAATTAGAGCCAAACTCCAGATTCCACTGTTCAAGTTCTTCCCACTTGCTTTTATTTAAACTGGGTCTAATTACAGCCATTGCCTTCTTAAAGTCTTCATATCTTAGAGGTCTTAGCTGGTAGTAAGAAAAAGAAAAAAAAACAACAGTTAGCATCAAATATTAATTTCTCCAAAATATGGAAAAAAAAGTTACCAGGTCCAAAATCTTCTAGCCGGATTACCTGATTTGCCTTGACAGTCAGAATGTTGGCACCAAGCTCTCTAATTGGCATCATTGCAGCTTCTTCACATAATGCTTGTAAATCACTTCCAGAGTATCCTGTTTATTACACATTGCCACATTAAAATTTTCATTTTGTATATCAGAATTGAAGTATAAAATATTCTGAATACTGTGATTGCATCAGGCTGTGTCAAGTGTCTTGACAGAACAAGTTCATTGGCTGCAAGACACAAACCGTCTCAATCTTGGCTGAATTAATTTTTGCCAATTAAAATGGTTTATACCACTACCATCCAAACAAATATTAGTGAAAATGTTATCATACAGATAAAAATTTTACCTTCTGTGTCCCTCACAAGCCTTTGTAGGTCTCCACCTGACAGATAATGACAAGAATCAGCAAAGTTCAGTAAAGACAGCAGATTAACAGAAAATGCAAGGGATACACGATTGTGAAATACACAGTGCCATAACTGTATTATAAACAGACATTATTTGCAGAATACACATAGATTCAACAGTGTCCTTTACAACCAAAGACCAAGATTGCAGAAATCAGTTGATCACCAAAAAAACCTTCTTCTCGATAGATTTACCAGGTAAGGAAAATGCTTGGCCCTTCAGTTTGTGTTTAAGAAGAAGTCTCCTAACATTTTCATCAGGTAGAGGTATGTATATTCTCTTCACCTGGTTCAGGTTTTCACATTAAATGAGTCACTAATGTCAAATAATATGCCACTTAAAACAAAGAGAATATGACTCTCGACATGCACAGCAATGGCCACACTATATTGTCACAAGTCAACATTTTCTAAGCCATGGAGACCAGGCAACTGGGACGGGGATGGGAAGGGTTGGGGTAAGCAGCATAACTGACAAGGCTGACTTGTTATATGGAACAGAACAGAAAAGTTTAAAAACTAGTACATTACGTCCAGCTTCATCCACCCTACATTTTTCAAACATACTTCTCTAGATATCCATTATCTTTTCTCTCTTGCCACTCTAGCTGGTAATTTATGGATAAGTTTTACGATACAAATACATACACTCATAACAGTGAACAATTCTAAACAAAAAGGCAACAAAATTCCAGAATATTTGGACAGACTCAGCTCTTAAAAATCACTTGTCTAGACATCAATAGCATCAATGAAGCAGAAGCAGCAGGAAAAATATATTAAACAGTAGAACATGAATCAACACTGCCTCCAAATTAAGGCTACAACTAATGGCAATGTTACGTCTCCTAGCTAAAGACCAAAAAATAAAAAATCTACCTGCATGGGTATTTTTAGGACTTAAATAATATTATTCTTGGTACATTAAGTATAATTTTTAGGATTTGCTATTAAGAATATCATCAGAATTTAAGAAAAAGAGAGAAGCATAATACTATAACTAATGGCCTAGAAGAAAATCTTTTGAACCACAACCTGGTACTATTCTCATCTACTTCCAATAATAAGTCAAGTTTCAAAAATTAATTCATTAACATACTAACCAATCTCCTAAGAACTGCATCATCCAATTCTTGTGGCTTATTAGTAGCACCTGCAATATATGAAGACCAAGAAATTACAAAATTGTAAGGGACTCCTATAAGTACTCCCTTTGAAAAAAAAAAAATCATATATCATCTCAGGTCAGGAGATGCACATAATCAATTTTGAAGATAATTTTAAAAAGAAAAGGAAATGCAATCACCATATCAAAACTAAAATAAACATTATGAGGAACAAGGTTGCCAAGATTTACACTCTTGACGAGTCCAAGAGACCACCAAGGTTTCAACTGGTCAATAATACAATATATGAAGCTTACCCATGACAATCACTAAATCATTGGAATTAGATGTAACTCCATCAAACTGTATCAGAAACTCAGACTTCAACCTTCTGCTTGCATCATTCTCATTAGCTAACCTTGTTGACATTATGCTATCAATCTATTTAAAGCAACAAAGGAAATATGCACAGTCAATGACCATCTAATAGAAACCAGGGATGAATAGATATCATTACAGTAAAATTTAACTAAACTCAGATTGACAAGCAAACTTGACAACAAATCCTCAAATTTTTGCATACACAAAATTGTTTTAGATGAAATATTGCAGTTGAGCAATGCTGGAGGTATTGCTAGTTTTAACAGTTGTGTTAGACAATATTTGCACTGAGATGTTTGAACTTAATAATATGCTATTTCAAAAAGAGATGAGCATCCTGAAGCAACACATTGAATATTCTAGCAGTTGAATTACTTCCTTAACTCTTACAGATCACTAAGAACGAGCTAAAGTAAGTTGACATATCAAATTAAGTTATGGAAGTACTACCAGTGACAGTGATACCACTACCCAAATGGAAAAGTTGATGACAATAACAACAATAACAGTAACAAATGATAACATGCAAAGCAGAAGCAACTTGTGAGACAGGAGCAGGAAGAGGTTTTTTGAATAGATTTTCCAGACAAATCAGCATACTTCATCAATGAAAATTACAGACGGCTGTCTTGATATAGCAACCATGAACAGTGTCCGGACAAGCTTCTCAGCCTCGCCCACCTAATATACAGCAGAACTGATTAGGACACAACTTAGAAAAGCGCTATTTGCATAATAAGTAGAAACAAAACAATATGGACAGGGACAAACCCATTTTGATGTTAATGAAGATGCAGAAACATTGAAAAACGTTGCCTGTGACTCTGATGCCACTACTTTGGCAAGCATGGTCTTCCCATTTCCCGGTGGACCAAAGAGAAGCAAACCTGAAAACCAAAATAAAGAAATTCTGTCCATGTAACAAGTCTTAAGTGCTAACACATCATTTTCTGGATTAATCAATAAGTACCTCTTGCTGGCTTCCGAAGGCCAGTGAACAAATCTCTTCTTTTGGTTGGCAGAATAACCATTTCCATTAAAGTTTGCTTAGCTTTCTCAAGGCCAGCTGCCAAAAGATCCAGTGCTTATGAAATTATAATGTGATAAAAAAATATTCATTAATTTATTTATTTTTACGAAAAAAAGGGAGAAAGCAAGAAAATTTTCTCACCAACATCTTCCCACTTCACAGAAGGACTTTTATCCACTATTGCTGTATTTATCATTTCAACCAAATTTGATTCATATCTGCTACCAGATTCCTGCAGAGGTTTAGAGTTTACAGCTTTGTCAGTCTGATTCCTTGCAACTGGATTGTTTTTATTCAAATGTAGAGGATTTTGTGACACTTTTTTTCTGTAATTTGATGTTGATGAAACTGCAGCAGTTTGGGCACGAGGGATGGTGCTCTGCAAATATTTTTGAAAATTATAAACATGCCATTAAAATACAGTAAAAAATTTATCAATAACATACAGCTCAAAAATTTGTGCAAACTTTCTTCAAGAAAAAAGAATAAAGACATTTCTCAAAACCATAGCACCAGTATCCGTAAGGATCACAAAAGAAAGAAAAAGTTTGTTACACCATTGATATGACCTCCATATATGGCTAGAGGACCTAATCAACCCTGGGTTTCCTAAAATAGTTTGAGCTGCTTCTGCCAGACAATAATCTTTATAAACTCGTTGGTTCTCCAGAAGTAAAGTTTGATATATGATTTTCAGAAGCCAAGACAGAGAATCTGATACAGAAATTCCAAAGTTCTTTGTTTCAACTTTAAAGAACTAAATAGCAATAAAAATGCCCTTATGAAACATTAATTCTACCTTGAAGAACTAAATAGGAAGAAAATTGCCCTTCTGAAGCCTTAATATGAGATAAGATTTATACAAGTAAATGCTAAAAACTTCAACACTGTAGGAATACAGTATATGTGACAGATGTTCCTTAATTCTAAGAAGGAATAGAAAAAACTATAGCTTTTGCAGAATCAAACACTGCATAAAAATAATTCCGTTCTTTGTCATACTCAGAATGTTAAAAAGCATCGCCAACTAAAGCATCAGATGGAACATGTCCAAGATTAACAATAAGAAAAGAAACCCACACACAGAGATGCGATATTACCGTACCTTGTTCATTGATGTGCCGCCTGAAATGACCAAAATTAGAAAGGCCAAAGTAAGCACAACCGGTTTTTAAAAAGATATAAAAGAAAATGGTCAATGAAAAGAAAACAGTATCAATCGCAAACCTGTGCGCTGACCCAAAGTCTGTAATCTATCAGACACTTGACTCTGCCATTTCAATATCTTTTGCCGATAAGATTTCACCTTCTCTACTTCACTGTCAAAACAGTGTCCAATTATCAAAACTATTTGAGAGAATGAACAAACAACACAAATGTCCTAGATTTTAATACCTAGAGCTGATATAAGATGGAACAGGAGTCGAAATAGCTTCGTTTAAAATTCGTTGGGCGTTGTTGTAATGAATAATAGCATCGTCAACCAAACCCCATTCGTCAGCCCTAACCGCTTTGTCAATCTCTTCTTTAGCTAAATCGAAGTATCCTTTAAGCTTGTATGCTGTTCTTTCGTTTGTGACTAAAGTTCCTGCTCCAGTATCCATTGTGGAAGAGCTAGGGTTTTGTCCAGATTCATAGGGCGAATTATCGTTTGGGAAAATTGATCCTAGAGAATCAATGATGCCTTTGAGGAAACTCATGTCTGACAAAATTAACCAAAAACAATTTATTCAGGTTTAAATTCAAAGAGGAAAAAAGAAAAAGGAAATTTGAAATTCATGGAAACGATTTAGATTTTACGAACCATTTCACGGATCATGTAAGAATTTGTGATGAAATTCACTGTACGGGAAATCAATTAGGTGAAGAGAACCTGGAAATTGAATCACAGAATTCAGTAAAGATTGGGAGAAACTTGAAGATGTCAGTAGAATATGGGTCGGAACATGATTTGTAAATAGGAGAAGGAGCAGTTTGTAAGTTAGAAAATTAAGACCGAAAAAAAAGGAGGCCCGAGTGGTTTTATAGCTTATGTCGCGCGCCAAGTTGTTCGCTTAATAATGTCATAATTTCGAATTTGATCTAACGATCATTAAGCGATGTCGTATTATATCTATTATTAACGTCATTCCGAAAAGTACACGGTGTTATTTCAATTTTCTATTTTAGATGGTAAATTACGTTTCACCCAAGGTTTAGCCAAATAATTTGGCACCCACTTAATTTCTAATGGTCAAAGGACTATTCTCCACCTAAGTTTTAATACAAAGATAAATGCATATTTGTGAGATTTTAAAATTTTAATTATTAATTAATGACTCAATTTCTATTAAGAATCTCAGTTAAAATTAGAGATAAACTATTATTTATTAAAAACATTTAAAAAATTAAAGTTTTATCAAATTTTTTTTCTTAAATTTAAAATTTTCACAATTTTTTTTATCCAAAGTTTTCAAGTTTTAAAAAGTGAATATTTAATCTCCAAATTCCTAGATTTTCTTTGTCATATCTTGTGATGACAACTATCTAGAGATAAGATAGAGAGTCAGTGACCATCTTTGATAACCAAAAAGATGATGTTTCTTTGTCGACAGACGCATCTCTTTGATTGTTAGACATAGTTGTAGGCTCTTTATCTCGTCTCCAATGGTAGTCATTGTCAAAGATGGTCATCGAAGAAGGGAGAAAGAAAACAAGGATTTTTGGGTGAGATAATTATTTTTTAAAGTTTGAAAACTTCTAAAGAAAAAATTATGAGATTTTTAAACTCGAAAAAAAAATATGATAACATTTTTATTTTTAAAATTTTTTTTAGTAAATAATGATTTTATCTATAATTCTAACTAAAATTTTTAACAGATATAAGGTCACCAATAAATATTAAAATGTTTAATATCTTGTAAATATGTATTTATTTTTATATTAAAATTTAGGGAAAAAATAGTCCTTGACCAATTTCTAAATTCTAATTTTTAGCCACAATATTTAAATTCAGTATTTGAAAAGAACCATAATGTGTTAGAAAGACAAATAAATATGTTAACTTGTGTGAAATTACGTAAAAAAGCAATCAAATCCACGGTTAAAATCACATTAAATAAATAAAATTTTATAAAATCTGATTAAATTGTATTTTTATATGCAATTAAACAATTAAAATCGTAATTATTATGTGATTCGATTCGTCCGAATCACATTAAAAAATCAGCCTAATCTTTAGTTCATACATGGTTCGTTCAATCCAAATTCAAACATTTCAAAACGAAACAATCTTTAATCGTGAATGAATCTTATGGCAATGGGTAATAAATATTTTGTGATTGTGGGTATTAAACAAAAATTGCAATTTTTGGGTGTCGGTCTTACTTTTTCAACCGTTATGGAAGGAAGCGATTTTTCTTCAGTAGGTAGTGCAGTAAAGGAGACAAAATGTAGCGAAAAGGATAGAAAATCCAAAATTTAATGGAAAATCCAGAACGGGATAAGGATATTTCCACCTGCGCAGTATGGACGTCGGTTAAGCAAGTAATGAAAGCAGAAAATTCAATGCAACAGACAGAGGGACATGTAATTTTGCAGTTGGCAATTGTGAGTTTCTTTCTGCTCTGGCTCTGGCCTGCACCGGTTGAATGCTTTTATCTCTCTGAACAAATGTCGATGCTTAGAGCGAGAAGTCCATACTTTTGACGCGCCAAATTGCAAAAACGAATCGGAACCTTTGCGTCTGCTGAGAGAAAAGTTGGAGACAAACTTGTAGAGGGTTGTGAGATCAACGTTTTAAATTTCATTCTCATTTCTAATCCACAAATTATTTAACTCATTTACCGCACACTTCAATCGGCTTGTAATTTTCTCTCTCTCTTGAAGAAAATAAATTTCTTCGATTCTCTTGATTTTTCTTTTTTTAATCGAAATTCTGTTTGGATTCCAGGAAAATGGGGTTGATTTCCGGGATTTTATTTGGGACGATCTTTGGGATTGTATTAATGGCTGGATGGCGGCACATGATGAGGTACCGAAGCAACAAGCGAGTTGCAAAGGTAAGCTATTTTTTTCAACTTCTTTTTTATGGAAAACAAGCTTTTTCTTTTAGCCTTTTGAAAATTTCACAGATAGTTATGGATTAAAGAATTAAAACGAACATAGGATTGCTCTACTGATTTTTTACCCATATATAGCTTGAATTTACTTATCTCTTGATGTCTGGATTAAGATTTGAAGTAGTAGAGTACCAAACACTGTTAGTTTTGCCTTGAGTTTTTGAAGAATTATCTTCCAAACGAGCATAGTAGCATTCTTCACATCATCAGAGGCACTTTATCGAGTAAAAATGGGCAATATTCTTGTAATATTAATGAATTTTGGGTATTTGAAACAGTTTTATCGCTTCTCTGTGGTTTGTTCATAGGTTAGTACTATTTTGACTGGTTTCTACTTTTCTCCATGACGGTTATTCATTTTATCTATTTTGCTCCCTCAGGCAGTTGACATTAAACTTCTTGGGTCACTTAAAAGAGATGATTTGAAGAAAATATGTGGTGACAATTTTCCTGAATGGATATCATTCCCTGAGTATGAACAGGTTGGCTGTTTTTTCTTTCTTTCTTTTTTGTTTTTTTCATTTTTGTCTAGTGTATATATAATTTTTTTAAACAGAAAAAGAAAACAAAAAATTTCCAAATTAATCTTTTGTTTTAAAAGTAAAAGTTTCTTAACAAAAATGTCAGAGTATGATCTGATGAATTCTGGGTTTTTGAAAAGTCACTTTGCTGGTTTATTTATTTATTTGTTTTTGCTGCCAATATTAAAGGAAGAGTATCATCTGCTAATTATTTAATGCATGAAAGACCCAATTTACTTAATAAGTTATCTAAGGAAATTGTTCTGATCTATAGTTATGCTTTTTGTGCTATATTTTTGGTTTATGATATGTGCTTTTAAATTCAAAAGCAATTTTATTGGGAAATATCTGGTAATAGTATGCTTCCGAAGTTATCTTGATCACTATGATTTCCTCCCGTGTCCAATGTAGCTTATTGTGCATATACTATGGTTGGGTGTCTCAGGTGAAATGGTTGAACAAGGAATTGAGCAAATTATGGCCATATGTTGCAGATGTAAGCTCCTTGCTTTTCCTACTATATATCTTAACATGAGATAAGATAAATCAGTGGACTCCTTAGTGTTCAACAATGAATGAAGAGTTTTCATTTATGAAACTACTGCAAATAAAAGGTTCGAAGAATGTGAAGGAACTATTTGACAAAAGCCATGATTCTATCATAGGTTATTGGCTTCTTCTTTCTAGGAGTACAATTATTTTAGTAGATATATAAGATATTTTAGTGAAGAGAAATTATCAGTGAAGGTAAAGGAAGAAGAGAAAGGATTAATGGATCTCAATATGGAGAGAGAACCAGAGAATACAAATATGAGGCAATGCTAATGTGTTTGTTTTCAGGCAGCAGAATTGGTGATAAAAGAATCTGTTGAGCCTCTACTGGAAGAATACCGACCTCCAGGAATTACGTCATTAAAGTTTAGCAAGTTGTCTCTTGGCAATGTGGCACCCAAAATTGAAGGTATGCTTCAGTTTATTTCATTTGTTTCTTTTTTTTTTTTGAATTTTTCCAATATCGTTCTTACTTCTACATCATATTTATTTTTATAACCAAGGACTCGCCCAGGGGTAAACTCAGGGCACAATGATCGGACCCACAACTATTGTACCAGGTAAGTCAAGGTTTTACAAACGTGACAGAGGCTCAAACCCAAACCTTCACCTTAGAAGTTCTAATGCTCAACCAGTCTTATTAACTCTTAAGGTTACTTTTGTATCATATTTCATGGAGATTTCAGTAAATTTCAGAGTACCTTTCTTGGATTTTTATTTAGTTATTTTGAAACATAATAACTTGAAAACATCAGTTCAAATTTTCTGGAAGTAGATCTTCCAAGATTGTTACATACTACAAAATCCCAAATTCATATAAAATTGCATTAAGATTCAATTTTTTTTTAAATTTAATGCTGCCATAGGGATACTTACAAAGGTGAGTGATTTTCTCTTTTCTTCGATTTCTTTAGCTAACAAGAGAGAATTTCATCTCATGTTTCTTTAAGGGGAAAATTTCTCTTTTTTGTTTCTTTTTTTTTTCCCTCCATGTATATATTTCCCTTTTTCATGTTTTGTAAGTTTAGTTTCTGTCTTGTGTGCCCATTCTAATATTGTCACTACCAAAATTTGATCCTTGGCTTGAGGTTTGGCCACAACTCACATAAATTTGAGTGTGTTAATGATATTGTCACTATTGAAGTTCATCTCATCCCTCATATGTATATTTTTTTATTTCCTCTGGTTGCTTTTGAGGTATTTGAACCTGTATAATTACTTAATGCAGGTATCCGTGTTCAGAGTCTTAAGGAAGGTCAAATTACTATGGATATTGATTTCCGTTGGGGTGGTGATCCAAGCATCATTTTAGGTGTTGAAGCTGCACTTGTAGCTTCAATACCCATTCAGGTTAGTGCATCGACTTTGAACGATACTTTTTTCTTCATTCTGAATTTTGTTGCATTTAGAAGCCATATAATTTTTTTTTTTGTCTTTTTCATTTAGAATTTTAACAAACAAGTGGTAACTAATCAAAGTATTGCCATGGTGTTATATCTACAGTTGAAAGACCTTCAAGTTTTTACCATTATTCGTGTTATCTTCCAACTTGCTGAAGAGATACCATGCATTTCTGCCATTGTCGTTGCTCTACTTTCTGAGGTATATTTCAACAAATTTTCATATGGTGTGCAAATATGAAGTGGATTCAGTGGTTTTCTTCTCTTCCACCAAAGTCCTATGTCAAAAGGAACAAAAAATCAAATTAAAAAGTTGTGTGCTGCTTTTTAAGTTAAAATTTGAAGATAATTAAATGTGTTTAGTTCTTCTCGTCAGTGTTAGCTATGGTGAGCAGAGCACATGTGTACAAATAACATCTGCAACCCTGTTACTTTTATCCAGATTGTTGGTACTGTTGTGAGTCATTCTTAATGCTGTTTTAACAATCTATTAGTTTTGACTATTTGTCTACAGAAAATTTTCTCATTCTTAATGGTTTTAAGCACTTTCGGTGTTTGTTTGATTTTTTTTAAATATGATTTTCGTGCTTATATCATATGATTTAAAATGGATGAGAAATTCCCACATGGATTTAGTCTGTCCGAAATTCATAATGCACACATAATGACTGGAGACTCTGTGCACTTGTTAACACTGCCATGAACTAGTGTTGTTATGCATATTGACTAATTCTCATATACGTTTAATCAGCCAAAGCCAAGAATTGATTATACTCTCAAGGCTATTGGTGGAAGCTTAACAGCCATTCCCGGAATTTCGGATATGATTGATGTAAGTTCTATTCTTGGTATTTGAATTTTTATTATTATTTTGATTAAATAGTCCTGTTTGACTTAAGACTGTTGCTTGGTCTTATTGTTCTGCTTTTATCATTTCTTAGGATACTGTGAATACAATTGTCACAGACATGCTTCAATGGCCCCATAGGATTGTTGTCCCAATAGGTGGTATACCTGTTGATACAAGGTAAATTTTAATCTACAAATTCCTGTTCTCGGTTGCTTGGGATTCTTTCTTGCTATGCACTATGCAAGAGTGCAACCCCTAGAAAATATTGAATTGAGCCATAGTGGATGAGCAATTTAATTCATTACCTGTGCTAGAGTTAATCTATTTCATTTCATTATATGGATACTAGGTAGTTATTTTATTCTGTTTTTTCTAATGGTGTTATATAAGTGTTTCTTTTTCTGTATGCAGTGAATTGGAGCTTAAACCTCAGGGGAAAATTACAGTTACTGTCGTAAAAGCAAATAATTTGAAGAACATGGAGATGATTGGAAAATCTGATCCTTATGTGGTTCTGTATATTCGGCCACTATTCAAGGTTAAAACACATGTTGTTGACAACAACCTCAATCCTGTTTGGAACCAAGCATTTGAGTTGATTGCAGAAGACAAAGAGACAGAGTCAATTGTTTTTGAGGTTTTAACCTGCAAACACTTTTATTTCTTACGTAATTCTATTTTGTTTATGCTTTTCGCAATATGTGGCCTCTTTGATGGATATGTGTACATGCAAGCATGCATGTTATATCTTTGCATTCACATTATGAGTGGGAAATTATTATAAATGTCATGCGGACTTTCAACAATTGTCCATCCCTAATGCTACACAATAATTTGTTTGAATTTTTAGTCACAATCAGGTCTGCATGTGCCAGTACACAGTCATACACATAGTTGGGCTTACCCCAGAACATTTCAGTATGTTGTGTGCGAATTTTTGTTTTAGCTGGAGATTGATTACGAAGTTCAAGTTAGTGGACCTCAATCATTCAACTCAAACAAAGCCTTGATTCCATGCATCTGGGTCTATTGCCTCCATTTTTTCGGTGGGGTGGGGGGAAGGGGTGTAGAATATGAAAATTGCTACGTGTTTTTAATGGTTGCCTCTATCCATGCTATCTGATTGAGGGGAAGTTCTTAATGCTCTTATGTATTATTAATGCTATTTTTTTTAAGGATTAAGGATGGCTACATCTGTTTTCCTTTGTGCAAGTAAGTAATATTCTTAAACCTCTTATACAGGTTCTCGATCAGGACATTGGTCAAGATAAGAGATTGGGAATAGCCAAATTGCCTTTGATTGAAATTGGAGCAGAGACTCCAAATGAGGTTGAATTGAGACTTCAACCATCACTTGATATGTTGAAAATAAAAGACAAGAGGGACAGAGGAACCCTTGCTGTAAAGGTAGGCACTTTGCTCAGCATGGTTTTATCCTATTGATGTTAGTGATTTCAGATATAGTTATGACACTGTAGTTTATTTGGGGTATAAATATATATAATCTATTACATTCTGTTGTTTCTCATAATATGGCATGTCCTGTTTGCTTCCCATGTACGTGGTTTAAGCAATCAATAATGTTTTGTTACTTACCCTAATACCTTATGATATGTTCCTATTAAATTATTTTGTTTGTGGGGAAGGTTTGCAATAAGAATTTACTGAATATTGTTGCTTGTCAACATTTCTTAGAATGATGGCCTTGGGTAGCCCATTGCTATTTGTATCCTTTGCCAAGGTGGAGATTTTAATTTAGAATGCTATACTGGCCTGTATTTCCTTTTATTTAGTTATTTTCCATTGTAATAATATCTTGGTTTAATTTTCAGGTATTGTACCATGAATTTAATAAAGAGGAGCAGTTGGCCGCACTAGAAGCAGAGAAGACGATCCTGGAAGAAAGAAAGAAGCTGAAAGCTGAAGGTGTTATTGGGAGTACAATGGATGCACTTGATGAAGCAGTCTCCCTGGTTGGTTCTGGAGTTGGGCTTGTTGGAACTGGAATTGGTGCTGGAGCTGGGCTTGTGGGCAGTGGTGTTGGTGCTGGCGTCGGAATCGTTGGGAGTGGCCTTGGAGCTGTGGGCAGTGGCTTGAGCAAAGCAGGAAAGTTTATGGGCAGGACTTTGACAGGGCATTCCAGCAAAAAGAGTGGCAGCAATACTCCAGTGACTAGCATCCAGGAAAACGGTGGTGCAAAGTCGTTACAACGCTGAAATGGTGGTGCAAGGTATGCGAATGTAAATATACTTGTATGTACTCTACTGGGTGGAATTATTTTATTTCCTTGGTAGTTTCTGCTATGCTGTTCTTTCTCCTAGCTTGAGAATTTGTTAATAAAAAAGCCGGTATTCTTCAACTTGCTTTTTACTGAATTATCTTCGGTTTAGGTCATCGTGTAATTGTAACTTAGAATGTTGTACAAAATTGTGTATGTTAATCCTAAATCCTGTTATTTGTATCTGATGCCTAAGTAAATCCTTAGCCAGTGCCACTGCTTCTTGGATTTTTCTAGGAAAATTATTGCAGAAATCATACCATGTAAGGTAAGACTTAACATTATATGCCTTAGATCAGTTCAAAGTCTTGACAATACTCTATTTGAGCTGTATTTTAATTTATAAGCTGTCGATTTATAAATATTGGGTGCTGGGTTGCCGATTTATACATTTTTAGCTGTATTTTAAAGATGAAAAACATGCCACTAAATTACAGTAAAATTTATCAATGACCCACAGCTCTAAAATTTGTGCAAACTTTCTCCAAGAAAAAGGAATACCATAACACCAAGATCATAAAAGAAAGAAATTTTTTTTTTTACACCATTGATATGACCTCCATATATGGCTACAGGACCTAACCAACCCTGGGTTTCCTAAAATAGTTTGAGTTTCTTCTAACAGACAATATTCTTTATAGCATCGTTGGTTCTCTAGAAGTAAAGAATGATAAATCACTTTTTAGAGGCCAGGACTGAGAATCTGATACAGAAGATCCAACATTGAAGAAATACATAGCAATAACATTGAAGGACTAAATAGGAATAAAATTGCCCTTCTGAAGAAGATTAAGATTTATAAAAGTAAATGCTAAAAACTTCAAAATGGTAAGAATGCAGTACATGTAACAGATGTTCCTTAATTCTAAGAAGGAATGTAATAAAACAAACTATAGCTTTTGTAGAATCCACCTCTGCATAAAAATAATTCCATTCTTTATCATAATCTGAATGTTAGAATAAAAAAAGCATCACCAATTAAAGCATCAGATGAAACATTTCCAAGATTAACAATAAGAAAAGAAAACCCACACACAGAGATAATTTTACCACACCTGATGTGCCATCTGAAATGACCAAATTTAAAACGACAGAAGTAAGCTCAACCAAAGCAGTATCAATTACAAGCCTGTGCGCCGACCCAAAATTTGTAATCTATCAGAAACTTGTCTTTGCTATTTCAATATCTTTTGCCGATAAGATTTCACCGTCTCTACTTCACTGTCAAAACAGTGTCCAATTATCAACACTATTTGGGATCAACTGTAAAAAGAGTTGGATTAGGGTTATTATTTATCTCTTATAAATGTACATTTATCATGATCCACATAACCCAACAATTAAAGAGTTTGTGAAACCCTAACTGCCCAGCCCGAAGGATTTCTCTCAAACTTTTTACTCCTAGTTCATCAATCATTTGTGATCTGACTATTACTTATCTCTCAGACAAACCTCTACATTGTTGTTCAAGGCTGTTACTGTGTGAACGAGTAAAAACCCTATGAAGTTGTAGAAAATGATAAAAGTGTTTGAGACGAATTTGGGATAGATTCTGATTTGAAGGATCCATTAAAAGCAAGTTTGCAATCTAAAACTCTATTTTTACACCTATAACAACCTTTAAATCTTGGGAATAATGTTTAGTGATAAAAAATTTGGATCACGAAAACCCAATTCCCTAAGTCTTAAACTTTAATAATTATTAGCATCTTAAATGCTTTATGATTTTCAAGAAAAGTGAATAATATTTTTCTAAATTTATCATCAATATTTTTTTCAGTTGTTTGTCAAACCTTATAGGCGAAGTATTTTACAATCAACAATCTTTGCCAAAGTTCCCTAAAAATTGTTTAGACAGAAAAGCGCCTTACCTTTCTGGTGTTTGGTGAGTGGGAAAGAAAAGGAAAATGGATATGAGTGTTGTTCTGCCAGAGGAATGCATATCCAAAATCATCTCCTTGACTTGTGCTCGAGATGCATGCAGATTCTCAGCGGTTTCCTCCGGGTTCAAACCAGCTGCAGATTCAGATGCCGTGCGGGAGATGTTTCTGCCATCTGATTATCGGGAGATCATTTCCAATTCGGCCTCGTTGTCCTTGTTGTCCAAGAAGGATATTTATCTTCATCTATCATCGTCAACAACAGTACAACAGTGAAGGGAGAGATAGACACCAAAATTTTGTCCCCCAAAACCACCAATGCTGCTTACTTTGTGTTTAAGCTTGCTGAAGATAGAAAAGGTTTCAGAAGAAGACTTGTGGAGTTAGGTGTTTATTTAGCAGGTATGGATAAAGGGGACAGGCGTAAAGTGCTTTTAGATCCTCCAAGAAATACACCAACACAATGTGTAAATAGATGAGATGGTTGGATGGAAATTGAGATGGGTGAGTTCTTCAATGAAAATGGTGATGATGGATCTTTGATTTGTAGTGTGTTTGATTTTGCAGATTGTAAGCTTACGTATGGCATTATCGTTGAAGGAATTGAGCTCAGGCCTAAAAATGGTAGATAATATAATTATGTACCATGCAGACATATCTTGAGAATTCATACCTCTTCATAGGAAATAATGGCTAGTTCTACAAACCAAAGTTTGATTTTGTTATATTTCTTATATTGTAGGATTTATGGCTCAGATGAAATTGAAATTTTATGTTATCAAGCATTATTGTATTTATTTGATTAAAAAAAAGCCCAACTTGCCTTTTAGCCAATCATCTTCTGTTGTGTAATTGTGACTTTGAATATGTGATAGATGTTCAAACATTGTACAAAATTGTGTATGTTAGTCATAAATCCTGTTATTTATATCTGATGCCTTAGTAAATCATTTGCCAGTGCCACTACTTGTGGGAAAATTATTGCAGAGATCATGCAGTGTGAGGTAAGACCCTATTTGAGCTGTATTTGAATTTGCAAGTTGTTGATTTATACATATCAACTTCTGGGTTGCCGATTAATTTTTTTATTTTAAGCAGTTTTGGTGTATGGGTTGCATCTAAAATTTTTAAGTTAATATATTTAAAGCTACCAGATTTATATTCCTGATTAATCATCAAGAGAATTTGGCCCTTCAACTATACTAAAACAAACAACCTCCAAGACCTGTGTACTGTATTAGACAACGCAAACCAAGCCCCGAGTCAGTACCATTTATCGGCATTCTCCGCCCTGCCCCGTCCCTGCCAGAGCGATGGTGGAATTCTTATCTTTTTGGGAATATATTGATCCCCTTAATTGTCATGCAGATAAATATTAATCCCCTTTCTACCCGCAAAGATTTGAGCAGAGTTGGAAGATAGTGAGAGGTCTGTGTAGTACAGAAAGGTGGCAAGCAGAGGAGGCAGGCAGGCAGGCAGGCAGGCTTAGAGTTTATATATTAAAATCAATTTTTTTTATAATTATTTAAAAATGTAAAAAACTATTTTAGTAAATTTGCCTGCCATCTCTAGTCAGTACCCCACCTAACGGAAAACTACCACATATAGCGTAATAAACAAGGGTCAGGGCTAAGACTAGAAAATATTATATTATAATAGCTTAACCCCGTTCTTCAAGACATGATCATCACTTACTAGTCTGGGAAATCTGAGTCACGGGGTCAGCCCTCCCGACAGGCGTGGGCTGTGAGTTTTTTATCAGTGCAGCCAATAAGACTCTTGAGAGAACCAAAAAGTGGGACTCACATGATCTCACTCTTCTCTTCTTCTTATTCACTCTATCTCTATCTTCTTGTTTTATTACCTAAACTTTTTCCTCTCGTGAGTTTTACACGGATTCCTTTACCAAGCAAACACACAGAAGTCAAAATGGTTTTACCCGTCCTATTCTACCCAAACGCTCTTTTTCTACACTTAAATATTTTTTTTTTATAAATCATGGGTGTTTAATCAAATAAATGTCAACAGAGTTGAATTGGTATTGATTTAATTTTCACAGTTTGAATAAATTAAACTTAAATTGGGATAATCACAATTCAATTAAAAGTTGATATTGAAAAGATTTACTGTTGCTACAGTGACTGTATTCTATAAGTCCAACCTCATCCAGGACAACTTTACCTGATAACTCAAGGCAGATTAACTTCACAATTTACTAGGGTTAAATCGATAAACAGAATAATACAAAGAACTCATACCTCCATAAGCGCGTTGGGAGATTAGAAAACTACGTCATGCCCTTCTCAACATACAGGTACAGCTCTAGATCTAGAATCTTGATCCACATTCTCACTCCACGTTTACCACGCGCATCTTAAAGTGCGTGAGTAGCCATCCTCAACCGCAAAACGACCTACTACTCATCAAATCATCACTAAGTGACAACAAACTCTCACATCACATGACAGTTACAGTAAATCTGTAACCAGCCAAAGAGATATCACCACATTTGCAGAAAAAGTCAAACTAATTGCCCTCTCAGCATCATTATCTGAAAGTTCCACGTCACCCAACATCCTTGCCAATAGAAAAACAAAAAAAAAAAATTGGGCCCACTTCTGTGTACAGAACCAAGGAAACACTTATCAGTGAATCAGATCAGAGGACATAAAACACTTACAAAGCAGAGTGTGAGGGAGAAAAAATTAAGAGAACTCGCTCTCTATATTTCTACCGAATCAATGAGTCTCTCATGACTTTGTTACTATAATCTCCCCTCCATATTCCTTACTATTTACAGCCATGCCATCACGTTCTTTGTTCTCGTTACCGCCATCACCGGTGGTGCCACCTCTCATCCACCATCACCACAACCATCGTTTTCATCTACTTCCCGAAATCCTCGCCGGAAGCCTAGTCCTAGTCTTTTTCATCTTGCTCGTTGTAACCCTTCTCTGTTACCGGAAACTCTCGCGAAACCGTACGGCTCCATCAGACCTGAAATCTCCGAACCACCATCACTGTCGGAGATTCTCTTACAGTGTTATCCGTCGAGCAACGGCGTCTTTCTCTCAGTCTAACCGGCTTGGCCACGGTGGCTTCGGCTCAGTCTATAAAGCCATAGTTCCGTCGTCTTCGCAACCACTTGCGGTCAAAATACTGGACTCTTCTGGTTCACTCCAAGGCGAGCGAGAGTTCCACAACGAGCTGTCTCTGGCCTCCTCTCTGAACTCACCTCACATTGTTTCTCTTCTTGGTTTCGCTTCCGATCGGCGTGGGCGTAGGCTTGTTTTAGTTTACGAGCTGATGGAGAACCGGAGCTTACAGGACGCATTATTGGATCGCAAATGTGAAGAACTTATGGAGTGGAATAAAAGGTTTGAAATTGCTTTTGATATTGCCAGGGGGCTCGAGTACCTACATCATTCTTGCGATCCGCCTGTGATTCATGGCGATATTAAGCCAAGTAATATTTTGTTAAATGGTGATTTTAATGCAAAGATTGGAGATTTTGGTCTTGCGAGGTTGAAAACTGAGGATCTTGTGGAAGGTGAAGGTGGGAGAAAGATGGATGTTGTGGAGGATAATGGCTCGATCTTGGAGGAGACTGAGAGTGTGGTGACTACTTATGAAGAGAGTGGTGGTGTTTGCGGCGGCGGCAGTGGTATTGATAGATCGCCGGAGGGTTGCTTTTTTAGAGTGTTCGATCCCGAGGTTTCTCCTGAGACTGTTGTGTTGTCCCCTGAAGTTGGGGCTGATGAAGGGAGTGTATCAGAAGCGGGTTTTGATGGTGTTAGTATTGAGAGTGGGAGGGATTTGATTGGAAATGGTAAAAAGTGTAGTTCAAGGAGAGATTGGTGGTGGAAACAGGACAATGGAGGAGGGTCAGAGTCCGGGAGAGTGAAAGATTATGTTATGGAGTGGATTGGGAGTGAAATAAAGAAGGATCGACCCAAAAATGAATGGATAGCTTCTCCGAGTTCCACTGAAAATAATGGTTCGAGCTCCAATCTAGAGTTAAAGAAGGAAAGAGTTCGAAAGAAAGAAAAGAACCGAAAGCCAAGAGAATGGTGGAAGGAAGAGTTCTGTGAAGAGCTGACAAAAAAGAAGAAGAAAAGAGGATTGAATTCCGGTCATGGTGGTGAAATGTGGTGGCAAAAAGATGAGGAAGTGGTCCAACAGAGAAAGAAAAGAAAGAATAAGTCTAGTAGAGGTAGCATTGATTGGTGGCTTGATGGCTTCAGTGGTGAATTTAGGAGTGGAAGAAGAAATAGTCAAGATTGGGCTAGTGGAGACATACCCAAGAGTGGTGGCATTAGTAGTACGCCAAGCATGAGAGGAACAGTTTGTTATATTGCCCCTGAGTATGGTGGTGGTGGGTTGTTATCAGAGAAATGTGATGCTTATAGCTTTGGTGTCCTTCTTTTGGTTCTGATTTCAGGACGAAGGCCTTTACAAGTTACAGCTTCTCCAATGTCAGAATTTGAAAGGGCTAATTTGATTTCGTGGGCTAGGCAATTAGCTTACAATGGGAAACTTCTGGATCTTGTAGATTTATCAGTTCATTCCTTGGATAAGGATCAAGCATTGCTCTGCATTACCATTGCACTTCTCTGTTTGCAGAGATCGCCAAGCAAGCGGCCTACAATGAAAGAAATTGTTCAGATGTTCTCCGGCGAAGCTGAGCCACCACATTTGCCATTTGAATTCTCACCGTCGCCACCAAGTAATTTTCCATTTAAATCTCGAAAGAAAGCTCGATAAGTTTATTGGATTTTCTGGTGACGTTTCATTATCATTGACTGTAGAGTGTATTGTGGGAGGTCATTTGTAATTATTATGTTTTGTAGAAATTGATGAGGAGTAGTGGAAGTTGAAAAATAAGAAAAATTAACGAAAAGCAAAATTGTCGCCAAAAATGTTAAAATGTTGTTTGAGAAGATAAATATACTGACAACTTTCCGCCTTCTTGCTTGACTTGAGCTTGAACCGGGGATATCACAGCTCCAGTTTGGTTCTACTTGGATTCACCTGAGTTTATCCAGCTATAGCGTGTTTGTCTAGATGTTCACTTGGGCAATTGATCCTTCCGAATTTTGTTTCAATATCATCTTTTTTTCTCAATTACAATGATTTTTTTAGGTACAACTACAACCCCACTTGACTTTTGCTCGCACAAACTTTTGAATCTTAGGAATCCCAGGCTTAACGGTAAATGTAAAGTTATAAATATATGGAAGAGGAGATAGCTTTTGCTTTCCAGATGTTGATGCCATCTTGAAGGTTTGTTGATATATTTGCGACTTGTACTGGGGGGCCTAAATCAGCGCTTTGCATTTGATGTTTTAAGGACCTATTGGGTCCAGAAGATCTGTTGTCTGATACAGCTTGCAAGAGTGGGTGATTTTTTAGCTTTAAGTAAAATGAAATTCTGTTGAAGGAACCCAGTTATGGTCCCATATTTTTCTTTTTAGAATTGACTAAAGCAGCATATTAGTACTGTCTGTATGCACGCTCTAGTGAACATGAAACTTCTGTTAGGAACAATAGTTAACAGGGTTAAGCCTTTGACTTCTTTACATTGTTCTCTAAAATGGCATGAGAAGTTAGCTTCTGGTTATTGTAGTTTGAATCAGTTTTCAACCCATGGAGATGAGCACTGCGACCATATTGTGCCTAATACTTTCTGTTTGTCAAGCGCCTGTTATAACAATTAATTGTTGCTTTTCTCTTATAAAATTATGGTGCTTCTATTGAAAATTGCATGAATAAGAACTCAAATAGGAATGAATTTGAGCTTAATAAAGCTAAAACAGGAGTCTGCATAAGCTTTACTCGAATTCAAGAAGTCTGAGAAATATGCATCAAACATTTGTACTTGAAACGAATCTAAAATTCATACTGATACATACACCACTGTTTCGTTATTTGATGTTTTCGCTTGGTTGCCATTAAGATTGAATTTGATTCAAAATGAATCTATATAAGCAGTTTGAGATCAATGAAATGGGCAGTTTGAAAATAATTTAAATATGGATTTGATCTAAACTGGTTCGAACTGAAATATTTAAATCTGCTTTAATTTGGTTTATTTATCAAAATAAGTTTGATTTTTAATTTAAATTTAATTTGTCTAATCTAAACTTGAATTTGAATTCAAGCAACTTGGATGATGGCCGCCATCGCCCAAATGGGATGCGAACTAACCTACCCAAGCTTGGGCTTGATGACTTCAAACTTAAAAGACAAACAAGTGCACTAGGCCACGTCCAATCCGAATGGTTCATGCTAAAATCATGGTCAAGAGAAGACTCGTGTTAGTTACTATGAACGAGTTTCAAGTTGCATTCTCCTAGTCACACGTTCTAAATTATTTTTTCCATTACCAAAATTATTACCTACAACTAAAAGAGCAGCTCTTAACCGAACGAATTATGACTCTACACCTACCCATTTCTTATTAAATGCCTTCGGTTGCTCACTCTCTGTCAACAATTGCTACCACACAAGTCACAGCACAGACCCTTCAACAATGGCAGACCAATCTTCTCCTGCAACTTCCATGGCCTCCATAGATCCCTATAAACTTCTTAAAATCGTCCCTAACCCGGATGGCTCACTCACCAGACTCCTCCCAACCCCCAATGCACCTCCAACTCCTGAAATCATTGATTCAAACCCCCAACCCGCCCTCTCCAAAGACATTCCTCTGAACCCAACCAACAAAACTTCTCTTCGCTTATTCAAGCCTCAAAACATTCCTCAAAAAACCAAGCTCCCTCTCGTAATATACTTCCACGGTGGGGGCTTCATTCTCTACAGTAATGCCACTGTATTTTTTCACGACTCCTGCAACCGCATGACGGCTGTTTTCCCTGCTTTTATCCTGTCAGTCGATTACCGTCTTGCCCCTGAACACCGCCTTCCAGCGGCCTACGACGACGCTATTGAAGCCATCATGTGGGTCCGCAAACAGGCGCTTGATATCAACGGCTGTGACCCCTGGTTGAGAGATTGCGTTGATTTTACACAGTGCTTTATCATGGGTTCCAGTTCTGGCGGCAACATTGCTTACAATGCATGTTTGCGCGCTATCGATATCGATCTTTCGCCTCTTCAAATCAAAGGGCTGATACTTGTTCAACCATTCTTTGATGGCGAAAAGAGAAGTGAATCACAGAAAAGACTCGTCAACGATCGGATTTTGCCACTGACGGCTAACGATCTTATGTGGGCTCTATCGTTGCCCAAGGGTGCTGATCGTGATCATGAATACTGCAATCCGATAATCGGCGCATCCGATCAGAAAATTCAACGGTTACCAATGACTCTGGTGAGTGGACATGAAGGGGATCCGTTGGTTGACAGACAAAGGGAGTTTGTGAAAATGTTAGAGACACGTGGAGTGGAAGTGGTAACAACTTTTGGCGACGGATTTCATGGCTGCGAGCTGTTTGATCCCTCGAAAGCTCAGTCTTTGTACCAATTTATCAAGGAATTTATCAATACATATGCTGCAGCTGCTACCAAATCAACTTTGTAAAGTCGACTCGACTGGTGCCATCTTCTCCAGTTTTATTTATTTATTTCTCATTATTGATAAATATTTTCAGTCCCTAATCTATCTATCTCCTATGTTTAGCTTTTTCTAAACTGAATAAAAATAAATAATATCATGTAATTTTAGAGAATAAGATAAGATTAGGGTTCAAACCTGCTTGCTAGCTTCTTGTTTTCATTTATTAATTTCAACATTGCCAATGAATTTGTCCAAAATATTTAGATTCGATTTATAAAGACTATACATGGGCTTGATAGTAGGCCGACGGACTCTGGGTTACAATAAAATTTAGCCTAATTATCAACATGTCCATTCTGAGACGGATAGGATCAGTTTATTTGCAATCACTTGCTTAGACTAGAGTTGCTTAAATTCAGATGATTTGAAGTAGGATTGGACTCGAACTAAGGTAGCTTGATTTTAAAAGCCAAATTGATTTGAATTCATTTAACTCGAATTTGAATCAAGGTTAGGTTGAGAGGGTAGACTTATTTTTAAAATTGAGTAAATCAAGTTAAAATGAGTTTAGTTCGAGAGTTTAGCAAATAATTCAATTTAATTTACACTTGACACATAAGTTAATTTGAGTTATATAAAATAATTGTCGAAATATTATCGTTTTATTTATTATTAGATAAAATGATATCGTTGTATTAATAAGTGATAAACTCGTATTATGAATTTGAACTATAAACTCAAATAGAACTTTTTTTCATTTAAATTAAAAAAATATTCAGGTTTAACTCAGTTTATATTCACCTCTAATTTCGAACTTGGTTAAGCTCTAATTGAACCCCATCAATGTTGATACATTTTGTTAAAAATTATTCTTATTCTTTTCTATGGACAATTTTTTTTAATTCAAACAAATTTTCATCTTTTATTGAACAATTCAAACAAACAGAGTCTGATCTCAAATTCATGACTTGAGATTCAAACAGAACTGAAACTAAATCTTGCAAAGGCAAATCCAAATAAAACAGGCTTTTTAATTAATGCAGATTTTGATAAAATTAAATACCAATAGGAAACGACTGATCTAAATTGTATAAAAGGGAAAGAAATAAAATAAAATATGAAACACTAGCAACTGATAACGGGCTCCGAGTTCAACTTCGAAAGCCTCACTCAAGTGGTCGTCGTAACAACCATGACTGGCGGTGGCGGTGACGCGCAGCCACCATTACCTTGGAGTAACGGCGGCGAGTTTCTTCTCTCGTTACTTCAAAAATCACAACAGCAACCACAAACGCAATCAAATGTTCATCAATTACCCTCTTCACCCGTACCAATTAATTCTCCAAATTTACAATTGCCTGACGATCCAGCAGTTGCAGCTGTGGGTCCTTCATTGAATTTTCCCGTACAATGGCCATCCAAAGGTTTCGATCTTCCTCCACCGTGGTCCCACAATCTCTCGCCTCCTTTTCCCCACAATTTCCTAGGGTTTCCTCAAAACCATTGGCAATCGCCTCCGGGGAATCAGAGAGTTTTGAATGAAGATTTTAGCCGATTAGGGATTTCGAACGCCAGTTTCGCAATTCAAAATCTTGTTGTTCCGCAGCAGCAAAACCTTCAAGAGCAACACCAGAAACTCCTGTTTGGTTCTCTTCAAGCCCAAAACCCACCCGCTGGTTTACCTTCCAATTTGGATTCTTTGGATAAGTTGAAATACGATTTTCCAAACGGATTAGACTGGAACAATCAATTCGAGCCGCGAAGAAGTCCTGTTCCAAATCAAAATTTTGTTCAACATTTGGACAATTCAGTTGGCAAACAGCATGATACATCAGCGCCGCCTCCAGGGTTTTTGAAAAAGTCAAGAGGAGGAGGAATAGTGGGAGGAAACAGTTGGAGGGGGTCTCAGTTTAATGTGGATAAGGAGAAGGTGAACTGCAGTGTTGAAGATGGGAATGGGAGAGTGGTTAGATTGCCATCTGAACGTACCAATGCCCAAGGGCTCACTGGACAGTTTGACCATCCTGGCCCACCTTCAAGAAGTAACCTTCATTCGGTCGCAGCATCTGGTATTGAAGAGTCCATGTCGGATTTGCACAGAGAGGATGGAGAAAGGCATCGGATGCGGGAGAAGGTGAGGAGGGAGACTGGTCCTGGCTATGGTCGAGGAGGTGAAGATTTGGATGATTTTGATGGAGAACCGGTGGATTCTTTGTTGCCTGACGATGCATCTGATTACAAAAATGACCTTAACGACAGGAAACAGCCGCGGCGGGATAAGGTAGACATTGTATTATTTTGTATAATAGTTTTTTATTCAATGCTTCTTGCCTGACAACTAACGTTTTAGGTGATTATTTACGGAAAGATTTTCACTTTTGCATGGTTTGGATATGTTGTTTAAATATGGGATTGCTTGTGTTTTTTTTCATCAGGAATCCAGACGGGATAATAGAGGAAAAAGGCTACTTAGTCAAAGGATGAGAAGCTTAAAATGGCAGCTTCAATGTCGCAGTAATATAGATGGAATGAATTCTCCTTTTCTTGCAATTTATGAGTCTTTAATACCGCCAGAGGAAGAAAAGGCAAAGCAGAAGCAGTTGTTAGCATCATTGGAGAAATTAGTTTGCAAAGAATGGCCTGATGCTCGGTTGTATCTTTATGGATCCTGTGCTAATTCATTTGGAGTTTCTAAAAGTGACATTGATGTTTGCCTTGCAATTGATGATCCTAACATCAACAAATCTGAGGTGTTGTTAAAGTTGGCCGATATCTTGGAATCAGATAATCTTCAGAATGTGCAGGTGAATTGAATAACTTTTGTTCTACCATTCTTGAAATGTGCTATATGTTTTATAACATATTTCAATTGTGGTTGGTTTACTTTCTATGGATGCATTATACCACTGATTTTAAATTCTAATGTAAATTTCTTATGCCTAAGTTTCTTTACAGGCACTAACACGAGCAAGGGTCCCTATAGTAAAGCTCATGGATCCAGTGACTGGAATTTCTTGTGACATATGCATCAACAATCTCTTGGCTGTTGTAAATACAAAGCTTCTTCAGGATTATGCTCAAATTGATGTGCGATTGCGGCAACTGGCATTCATTGTTAAGCATTGGGCCAAATCAAGAGGAGTTAATGAAACTTATCATGGAACCTTATCAAGCTATGCGTAAGTTATCTATTAAGAATATACTTGCATTACCAAATTTAGCAGATAATATATATTTAATTAGATGCAATTCATGTTTGTCATTAGACTGCTCTTCCTTCCATATTGGAATCACAGTTGTGTAATACTACTTATGTTGAATGTTAGTGTTTTCAGTGAGCATGCATCTTTTTTTATAACATTTATTTTGTATCTGCTTTTCAGGTATGTTTTGATGTGCATTCATTTCTTACAGCAGCGTAGACCTGCTATTCTTCCATGTTTACAGGTGTGTTTCTTTCCTTCTTTAAATATGGCATGAAAGACGGCTTTTTTTTAATTTTTAATTGAGAGCTCTGTCAGTATATATTTTTATTTTAGTTTAAGAGCTCTATTCTTTTATGTTCATGTTATAATTCCACACCGATCCCTCACCCTCCTAGTCTGGGTGAATTGTGCCTGATTCAGGTATTTGATGCATTAGTTAATGGTACTGATATATGTTCAGAGTATTTTGACTCTGCAGACTATGTATCCTGTCCAGTTGGAATATTTTTGCTTATGAAATGCAAACTAAAATAAAAATATACACTGACATCGATTCCTCACCCTCCTAATCTGGGTGAATTGTGCCTGATTCAGGTATTTGATGCATTAGTTAATGGTACTTATATATGTTCAGAGTATTTAGAACATATATCAGTACCATTATTTAGTTGACTTTGTGGACTATGTATCCTGTCTAGTTGGAATATTTTTGCTGATGAAATGTAATCTCTGTCAAGTGAATGAAATTTCTATCAGGAAATGACTTGTGAAAATATAGCTTTTCTGTGCAGGTGGCTTGGTTTTTCCTTTTTCATTCAGTTGTAAATCATTGTGCTATTATTAATCTATTAATCGTGTTGCTAAATTTGTAGTCTCTCTTTGGGTTTTGTATTGATTTGTTGTATCTTAAATATTGGTACATGTCTGGAGGACAGCTGACATGAAATAGATTCTTGCTATTCTTCTTGCAGTTTATACTAGTCTTAATTTTGAACATTCCATTCATTTTATAATTTGGTGCTTGCTGAAGGGAATGGGGAAAACTTACTCTGTGACTGTTGATGATATTGAATGCGCTTACTTTGATCAAGTTGAAAAGCTACGCGATTTTGGGTCCCGTAGCAAGGAAACTATTGCTCAGCTTGTGTGGTCGTTTTTCAGTTATTGGGCATATGGTCATAATTATGCAAGTTCTGTGATATCTGTACGCGCAGGAAGCAAAATAAGGTAAGTTGAAATGTCATTCTTCGTTTTCATGATTGGTATTTCACTTACAAGCATGTTATACATAAATAGCAAGTCCTTACTTCCAGTAAAGAATGCCTGCATCTACAACAATATTATCATTTTGTTTAGTATATAATTCTGGTAAACGATAGTATCATTTTGTTTAGTATATAATTTTGGTAACATTCATGGGATTTAGCAACAAATAGTTTGTTTTATTTTTAAGATTTATAACAAGTTTGAAACATGGCATTGTTACTGATTACGGGGTTTTGACTAATGGACGAAAGTATCAAATTGTAAGCTGGGGTGTTCAAATGATTTTAAGGTGGATAGCCAAAGTAATGCCTGTGTTACCTGCTGTGTCACACAAAATTTTCTTCGCGTTCTCATTTATGTAGGTCATTGTCTTCCTTACAATTGGCTGATTGGTATATATTGTGTTTACTGTACAGCAAACAAGAAAAAGACTGGACGAGGAGGATTGGTAATGATCGACATTTAATATGCATAGAGGATCCCTTTGAAATAACTCATGACCTTGGTCGAGTGGTGGACAAGTTCAGCATAAAAATCCTAAGGGAGGAGTTTGAACGTGCTGCTGATATAATGCAGTGTGATCCGAATCCTTGGGTGGCACTTTTTGAACCTTATGTTCCTAGTCGACTTGTCTAAGGCTTGGTTCTGTTTGTTAGATGTAATTACAATTAAAGATTTTGATAAGCTTATATATAGGCCTCTCAGTCATCCTCCTCAGTTTCATCCTTCCGTTTATAGCATTTTTGTATTTAGCGGCTCGGCCTTTTTTATTCGTGTGATTATTGGTTTAGAAGACTTTTGCTTGATAGACCCTTTCAATTAACACAATTATCATTATCAGTTTATAGTCCTTGCACCAGATGGATTGTGCCAATTTTTACAAGAATAATTTGGCCTATGTTAGCACGATGGTTAAACCGGCTCGACCTGGCCGGGTTTTAAAGCACTGATATTGACGTTATTGAAGAGTTGTTTGTATTTTAAATTAAATTGGAAAAAATAGATTAAAAAGTTTTCAAATTAAGTCAAATTATTTTCGGTTTTAAACTAAATTAAATTGAAAAAATAGAGTTTTATCTAATTTAAAGTATGGTTTAAACTTATAAAAATAATTTATTTTTAAATATATATTATTTAATAAAATTATAATTTTTAAAAATATAATATAAATATATAAAATAAATATGAAATGTATATATAATATATCTGTAAAAAATAATAAAATAAATATGAAAAAATTATATATCTAATTACTTATTAAAATTTTTTATTATTATATATATTAAAAAATATAGTTTATGTTTAATTTGATTTGAAAATTATTCAAATTGCATTTTAAACTAAAAACTATTTTTTAAAAATATATCAATTTAAACTAAATTAAACCATAATTTTTAAATGATTTGATTCGATTTTACGTTTTACACTGAATTATGCACACCCCTGTAATATTTTGTAAGGGTTGATCATATCATGAGTTAGTTCAAACAAATTAGTTTCATGTTAAAGCTCTAGTTTAATATTTGAGTTTAAAATCGATTTATTTTATTAATTGATACTACTGTTTATCTTTTTAATAATATTATTTATTTTGTTAACAATCTTTTAATGATATTGTTCGTTAGCTCAAATAAATTTGAATTTGAGTTTAAGTTTAAGTTGAATATTTTGGCTTTGATGTGAGTTCAAATTTATCTTGAACTTAGTTTAGTTTGGATTAAATCCACTCTTAGTTTCTTAACAAATGGGTGGAATACTGATCGAATTTCAAACTAAGGGATGCCAAGAAATTTTCACCAAACTCAGGGTAGATACATGTTATTCAGGCACAGCAAAAGCCCATGCTCTTTCTTCAACAACCAGATATCATCGCCCTGGTACTTCAGTAGGACTAGAGCCGATCACTAACCTGCAGGAACCAAACATGGAAATTCATGAAAAGGAATCCCAATATCTCCCACAAGTGCTACTCTTAAAACCACCGCCTGACTTCGAACTGTTTGGAGAGGAAGCATTTCCCTCAGAAAAATTTCAGTTCTTGAAAGTATGGAAGTCAACACTCCCTCTCGATCAATTCTTGAAAACACATGCCCAGTCAGTTGAAGCCATTTTGTCCTCCGGCGGCGCCCCCGTAACAGCCGAGATCTTACTGCTAATGCCAGCGGTTCGATTAGTCATGACCACCAGTGCTGGCTTGAATCACATAGACATAGCGGAGTGCAGGCGCCGCGGCATCTCTATAGCTAATGCTGGAAATGTTTTCTCTGAAGATGTGGCGGATTTGGCCGTTGGTTTGCTGATTGATGTATTGAGGACCGTGTCTGCGGCAGATGGGTATGTTAGACGAGGCCTTTGGACTGCTAAAGGCGACTATCCCCTGGGTTCTAAGGTTGTCACTTGTCAGATTCACTTCTTTTTATTCAGTTTATTTGGAATTTGCTAGTGATTTGAGACATTTGGAATGATGCCTATATACTTATAGCATTTATTTGATAATTTTAACAATTTCTTTCCCAATAATAATATATATAATTGAAGCTTTTCTTCATTTTCAATTGAAGAGATCCTCTGTAGATGGAAATAATCCATTTATAGTTAGTATTCAGGTTAACAGGATGTAACAAGGAAATTAATCAATTATCCCACTTAATATTGACACTTTTAGTTATGACTTTGCATACTGCTGCTTGCCACAAGTTAGAGTTTGTATTAATTTAGAAAAAAATTGTTATAATAGAAATATATACAATTATACAAGGTATATTTATTCTACATGGATTAAGAATGTGTTTTCTAAGAGGAATTGTATTTCTTTATTAGCATGTAAATCTAGGATATTGATAATCAAATAGTTGATGAGAGAGAGAAATATGTAAGGGCCTCACAAAGTTTGTCATGTAGGGGAGTCTTGGCTGGGAAACACTTTTTGGGATATCATCAGTTTGAAGCTTTGACTAGTGCTCCTATGGCATCTGTATCTTTGTTTTGATATATATTCCTCTCTTATTTATGGTGGATGTATACAAGTTATGCCGAAGGTGAATCATTTTACATATTGTTAATCTTGATATTTGATGTGTCCATGAATTCCCAGGAACTAAACTTTTTTCTCTTGTATTTCTACTTTAACTAAGATGAGAAACAAGGGCATGATCATTGTTGTATATGCTAAGGGAGGGTAAGATGCAGATGCATATTATTTCTGTTCTGACTTTGGAGGGGTAGTCATTTCATAGTGATCTAGATATGGTTAAAATTCATCAAATTAGACCTCAGGGATAACAAAACTGGTAGAACATTAGAACTTTGAGAGCCTCTATTACACTTGTGAAACACTTATTTACCTGATACAATAGTTGTTGATCTAGTCACTGTATCTTGGGTTTATCTATCCAATCAAATTGGATAGGGTTCCCCGATCACCCAAATTAAAAAAAATTCAAACTATTTTCTAGTTACAAGGCAGATTTGCTTCATAATTAGTGTTCTGTTCTATTGATGACTGCTAATTTTTCAGCTTGGTGGTAAGCGAGTTGGGATTGTCGGTTTGGGGAGTATTGGCTCATTAGTTGCTGAAAGGCTAGTCACCTTTGGATGCCACATATCATACAACTCAAGAACGCAAAAACCATCTGTTCCATACCCTTTCTATTCGAGTGTCCAGGAACTTGCTGCTAATAGTGATGTTCTCATCATTTGTTGTGGATTAACTGAAGAAACACGCCACATGATCAATAAGGATGTTCTGTCAGCATTGGGGAAGGAAGGAGTCATCGTTAATATCGGACGCGGGGCTATTATTGATGAGCAGGAATTGGTTCGGTGTCTAGTGCAAGGAGAGATTAAAGGTGCAGGTTTGGATGTTTTTGAGAATGAGCCTGATGTTCCTAAAGAGCTTTTTGCAATGAACAATGTTGTTCTGTCGCCTCATCGTGCTGTTTTTACATCGGAAACTTTCCAGGATAGGCAAAAACTTGTGGTGGCTAACTTGGAAGCTTTCTTCTCAAATAAACCACTACTCACTCCAGTTGTGGATGACTGATGTATTTTAGGAAAGATTTTATTTTGTTCATCATGGATTTGGAAAACCATCTCATGTACAACACTCATTGTCCTTTTGGAAGTGATTGGTGGTAAGACTGTCAGTTTAAATCTCTATAACATTATTTATTTTTTATCCTACATATATAGTATCATATTAAGAGATACATATTCTTGTCATTAATCTTGCATTGATTGTAAAGATTTAAGCTAATCTTACGTGCTGGGGTATCCACAGCTTGATTGGAAAGTCAACAAAAGATTCATCTCCTTTGACAACATTCTAACAATTCTTCATTTTCATTTATAGCAATCCTTCTATTTTTTTTCTGACACTTTCTGATGGTCTCTCCAATGAATTTATTGTCGACTCAAATTACCCTTTGTTTAGGTACTCAAATCCACCTTGAATACATCCAAATCTTTGGCTCAAGATTTTGACATACATAATTCATCTGTATGGCGCTGCAACTCACAGCAGAAAATTGTATTTGACATAATAACATTGACGTAACTTTCCATCTAGATTTGTCTAGACAAAAGACTGCCATGCGTGCAAATTTAGTTGCGGCAATATCAAAATTGTTTGCAAGAGAAACTGAGGGTGACAACGATAGGCTAATGGGCCTTAGGGTATTTTATATAGAATCTTTAACATATGTGTGAAGCTTGGGCATTAAAACGTGACCAAATTATATTTTAGTAAGAAACAGTATCTAGCACAGCTAGACGATATCCTTCTTCTACTCAGAGGTGTAACTGAAATGCCTACTCACTCCACCACATTAGAGAACCTGGACTCACTAAATTTGGGAAAATTGGAATAATCATCTCTGAACAAACAAATGCCTAGAGCTGCTCGGTCTTGTCATTTCTTTGTACTAAACTTTAGTTACGAAGATTAGGATAGGATTTGAGTCGAACTGATTTTGAAAAAGGGTCAGCTTGATGTTAAGTGTGGATTGCTCGATTGATAAACAAACAATATATCATATACTAAGGTTGTTAGATACTGTTGGAGCTGTTTAATAACAAATCTTGGATAGCAATTTGAGTAATTAAAGGGGCGTTTAGATTAGATTAAATTTTATTTGAAATTCTTGTGGTGAAATTTTGTGGGTAAACTGAAGCATTTACAGTGACATGGTAAAGGTATTATATAATTGTGAGGGGTAATTAGTATGAGTAATACTATGTGTATCTATTTTGGGTATATAAATATATACACACTCATATGTGTTATCATATGATTGATTATTGTTTTATTCTTAATTCAAAATCATCTAATTATATGATGACATATATAAATATGTATACCTAAAATAAGTACACATAATTTTATTGAATTAGTATTAGTTTCAAAAATGGAAAAAAGAAAGGATACCAAAATGGGTGAATTAAGTTGATGACATCAAATCAGTCAAAATCAAAGTGTGGTTTGCCAGTTGCATAGTTTGCTCCACCACTAGTAAGTGCGTAAATCTTTCCCTTTTTCGGTTTGTTGTTGTCATTTCCAGTTTTCCACTAACGAATCTCTTCTTTTAATAGGGCCCGCCCGACATTCTGCTGCACCCGCACCAATTACCGAATCGGATGATAGCAAAGCAATGCCTCCAGACGTAAATAATATATACTTAATTGAAATAAATAAATGAGACGCACATCATTTAGGTATTATTAGCTTATGAATATTGGCCAAAGAACTATTTTTCACCTAAGTTTTAAAGTGTTTTTAAAATTGTATCTACGAGATTTTAAAAATATAAAATGTTATTTATGAGTCAATTCTTATTATAATTTTCTATTAAAGATAGGAATAAAATCGTTATTTCATCAATAATATTAAAAAAATATAAAATTCATTATGTTTTTCCTTTAAAGTTTAAAAAACAAACAATTTCATCCCTTCCTAAAGTTTTCTAACTTGTAAAAGTAATATTTTCCCATCTAAAACCTAGAATTTATTTTTTAGACATTCTCCAACCATCATTTTCGGTCATAGACAATAACACTTTAACCCACTATCTTTGACCATCAAATCTTCACTCTTTGGTGCAAGAAAACGTGATGAAGATACGTTGATTTATCTGAATCGATAAAAATAGTGACTTCATCTTCTAGAATCGACAAAGAAGAGAAATGAAAGGTGGTCAGAGATTTGTAGGTTGAAACATTGTCTCCAATGGTTAGAAAGCTTCAAAAAAATAAATATTAGGTTTTAGAAGAGAAAATATTACTTTTAAAAACTAGAAAACTTTAGAGAGTAGTGAAATTGTTAGTTCTTAAAAACTTTGGGGACAAAAATAGTAAATTTTATATTTTTTTAATATTATTGATAAAATGATAATTTTAATCTTACCTCTTCTAATAACCTATAGATGAGATTTTAGATTTTTCCAATCTCATAGATGTATCTTTGAGAACGTATCAAAACTTGGGTAGGAAGTAACCCTTGGAGGATGCATACATTGTGTATCCACTATCCAGAGACCTCTTGGTATGTCTCATAGAAGAAATTGAAAATTCCTTGTAGATTATTATGAATAAATTTCTGTCTAAGCTGGTATACCTACCCGCATTTCTTACCTATTGGTCTTTTAGTTGATCACTGGTCAAGATGTTCATTCGAGTAGGCTGGATGAAAGGAGAATCTAGTCTAGGTGGTGGAAATTAATTGGCATCGGAGAAAGATAAACCTCATCTTCATAGGCCTCCACTTATATTTTAAAACAGCCTATTTCAAGTAATTAATTTTCTCTTCTTGATTTCCAATTAAGATTTTTTTTCCCCTTTCTGTATAATAATACAAATATTTAAAATACGCAACAGTGATACAATAAGATTCCCAATATATTTGTTTGCCGACCCAATCCCCCCAGTGAGCGGAGTTGGCCTTGGCCTTGGCCTTCTTCTTATTAAACCCTTCCAACTTCTACCTAGCTATCAACTTTCTCTCAACTCTCAAGCCAAAACTGTCTTATAGAAGTGAGGAAAGTGGGTGCACATTTTTATATATTTATGCCAATAGATTGTCGAGCTTCTTCAATTATGACAATGCCGCCTCCTGATAACCCTTCTTTGCAGACAGCAAAGGATGAACATGAGCCTTTGGTTTTTGATGCATCACTTCTTCAATATCAGTCCAGCATACCTTCACAGTTCATATGGCCTGACCATGAAAAACCAGAACTTGAACCTCCACAATTGATGATTACTCCTATTGACTTGGGGGATTTCCTCTCCGGAGAACCTCTTGCCATCTCAAAAACATCACATCTTATCAATGAGGCATGCAAGAAACATGGATTCTTTCTAGTTGTAAATCACGGTGTTGATTTAAGCCTTATAAAAAAAGCTCACCAGTACATGGACTTGTTCTTTGGCATGCAAATCTCACAGAAGCAAAAAGTTCAAAGAAAGATTGGAGAACACTGTGGATATGCCAGTAGTTTCACTGGTAGATTCTCTTCTAAACTTCCATGGAAAGAAACACTCTCTTTTCGATATTGCGCTGATAAACAGTCCTCCAACATTGTGGAAGAATATTTCTCCAACTCAATGGCTGAAGATTTCAGGCAATTCGGGTAAGAACATGGAGAAATCTTCTTTTATGCCATCAGATTACTAGCATATATAATAAAAATCACAACTGTCTTTTTTTTAATTTATTTTATATGGATGTGTGATTTGTGCAGAAAGGTATACCAAGAATATTGTGAGGCCATGAGCAGTCTCTCACTTGGGATCATGGAGCTGTTGGGAACTAGTCTAGGGGTCGGGGGAGCATACTTTAAGGAGTTTTTTCAAGGAAATGATTCGATAATGAGACTTAATTACTATCCCCCTTGCCAAAAACCTAATTTGACACTAGGAACTGGCCCTCACTGTGATCCCACATCCTTAACAATCCTTCACCAGGACCAAGTGGGTGGACTTCAAGTGTTTGTGGATGAAGAATGGCAGTCCATTGCTCCCAACCCAGAAGCTTTCGTTGTTAACATTGGCGACACATTCATGGTAATTAAATTAATTGATGTAATTAATCAAGGTCGTAAATATTTAAGAAATTAATTAGAATGAAGTATGATTAAACTGTGGTTATTTTTCTGTCTGATGTTTCTGCAGGCTCTATCAAATGGCATTTACAAGAGTTGCTTGCACAGAGCGGTGGTGAATAATACGACTGTAAGGAAATCTCTTGCTTTCTTTCTATGTCCAAAGATGGACAAGGTGGTGACACCCCCAAAAGGTTTAGTTGATGCTGATAATCCAAGAATGTATCCAGACTTCGTGTGGGCCAGTTTGCTGGAATTTACACAGAAATATTATCGAGCTGACATGAAAACTCTTGATGCCTTCTCTCACTGGCTTCATGGTCAGCAGCAAGTATTAAGAGGGTAACCATAAAGTTGAAGAGTTATATTAATTACTGTTAAGGATTTTATCAGTTGGAGGGCCAGATATGAATATGAAGGGAGATATACATTAATTATAATGCAGATTGAGAGGCTTGGTGCTTGTATTATGATGGTGGAAAAAGTACTAAAAGAAAAGGCAACAGAACCAGCAAAAAAAGAGGTCATTTTTGTGTAATGATGTGTTTGTGTTGGAGAATCGTATCTGAAAGCAAGAAGCATATTTAGAAATAATTAAAGAGCTGAATGCATGGGCTCCATTGCGCGTTGGTATTACCAAAATGGGTACTCGCCGTGCTTTTGCTTCTGTCCACCCCCCCAACTTCTCTTCTCCATTCACGAATGTAAAGTCCTTTTTTTTAATTTTATATATATATATATATATATATTTTATAATATAAATTTTTGTGTCCAATCCTCACCAAGAAAGACAAGAGGCTCGCAATGATGCTATTGTACTACATCTTCACGTCACCCCACCCCCAAAAAAAAAAAAACTATTTTTGGAATACGTAACTTTAATCTTTTATTATTTTTTACTTATTAAATTTAAAAAAATTGATGCTCATCTATGATTCTTTAATTCCTTATCAAAACCATATGATAATTTACCGTTATAATAGATAGTATTATCCTAATCATAATTAATTACTTACTCTTGAAAGATAATAATATTTAATAAATTATAAAGTAAAGATCCAATAAGAATATACATTGCATATTAAATGGGGAACCTAACTCATACTTAATTAAACCATGCAAAATAAGCCGCACAACGTGATGATCAAGTGAATAGAGCTAGATTTGAATGTAATCAAACTCAAAAGTCAACTTAAAATCAATTTGAGATCTAATTAAAATTTCTTTTAACTCAAACTCAATTTAATTTATAAAATTAAAACTTGAACTAAACACAGAAGAAATTTGATTTTAAATTTCGCCCAAACTGAATTTAAACTTGAATATTTGAATCAATTGATTTATAAAAATAACCTAATCCTTTTCTTGAGATAAATCATTATGATTTCGAATTTGACTTAGTTAATCTAAGTTAAGAGTTGAACTCAAAGCAGCTCAGGTCGCATCATGGCCTACAAGTGTATGAGATCGGCCGGCGGTGGATGCATTTGGTCTGGAGTGGAACCTCTCAGTCTTAAATGTTGAATAGAACTTGAGCAGATTGGGAAATTCTTTAAAGAAATAAAAGGCATCGTCTAAAGACGAGAGTGAGAGTGAGAGTGAGAGTCGTAGCAGTACGCTCTAGAAATCATAATGATACTGTTGACGATATTTTAATGGAAGAAGATAATAGAAGTATAAAGCTTTCCCATTATTCCAACGTCCAAGTTTGAAGTTATTCGGACATCTACCCTTTAAGAATCCATTTAGTCAGTGGGGTTCTGGCATTTTCTTTGTAAAGAAGATGGATCAAATCATTGAATCACAATCACAATCACGTTTCCAATAGTTGTTTGGATCTTGCAGCTCAATATAAGCTAGCTAGCTCATTCCATTCTTACATGGTGCCTGAACAACCCACGTAATCCCTCACCCATTGTCCAATCAAACCAGCTATATTTTGTCAAAACAGGAATATATGTTACTCAAATGAGCATAGTTTATACTCGTAACAACAGAAAAATATAATAGATATCAAAATTAAAGGGCTAGTCTTGGCCAATCTAACTGATCAAATCATCGGTCAAACTGAATATTCAACTAAACAGAATTGTGACTTACGATATATAACACATATTTCTTACCAAATGGGTTTGTCAGCACAACGGTTCAACTGAACTGATAATACATAAATTATTAAAGAATGTATAATGAAACCACCATATTTTTATTAGCATTGACTAGTCCACAGGAGACTACTAAAGGATGCAACCAACAAGTGGTAGTTTGACAAAATTCCCTGGCCCTGCTGCACATGCTTCCTATCCTTACTCTATGCACATACATCTTTTACATACACAAGAAGATTCTGAAGACAAACAGTTAATATTTACTCTCAGTTTTACCCAATAAAATCGTTTGACATGTCCAAAGATAATGGCATTATCAAGGCTTCCACTGTCCACAAAATTAATTATAATGGGGGACAGAGAACAAATTCTCGGATTTCTTGAACAAATGAGTTTGGATTCAATTGAAGAGTAAAACTATGATCTTGATATTGATCTCGAATTTGAAAATTTTGAGAGAGAAAACACAGTTTCATGCAATGTATGTGTTCCAGAAAAGAAGTTAGTACCAGTAGAGTGAATCAAATCACATCCAGAGCAAAGATGAGATCGGCAGGTCCTAAAATAGCAATTTATGTTGAGGTACTGCTTACAAAAGCCTTGAAAGAAACGGCCCAGAATACTACACGTCTCCTTTTCTTTCTTTTCATTTAGCACAGCTGAGTCCCCAGCAACTTCTTTACTTTTCCAAGAGAGCAAAAAAAAAATCATCAATTAGAAGAACATAACAGCAATGACAAAAACTACACCCTGATTCTAAAACCGCACCATTGGCTAGATTTTGAGTGGGACATAATAATCTAATTTCCAGGCCAAAACTGCCATCATTATGAAAATAAGATTCATAACATATGCATGTGATCAACTCACAGCTTTCTCTTCTTAAAAATAATAATAATAATAGTGAATAAAAAATCCAAAGGATTGAAAGGAAGGTAGAAGACCCATTCCCTTCGGCAGTTACCTGTACTGGGATTACATCTGCTTTAAATAATACAAGAAAAACTCTTGACAAAATTTACCGAGTGGTTAATTACAACCTCTAAAACCATAAATTAAAAATAATGTCGAGAGCATATAATCTAAAATATAAACAACCTAGAATCAAGATAATCCATGTTTCTAACAGCATCAACCAGAGGGTTCCGAGTGAATTACACTGAGATGCATTGGTAAATACCAAGTCCTCAAAAAAATATTGAAAATATATATTATTTTTTCAGAAGATAAAAGAGTATTTTGAAATTAAAATCATGATTCATAATTCTTATGCTGTTTCTGTTGGAATTAAAATAGCTCACAGACATTGGTGGTTCATTGCTGTACATGAAATTGTTAAGTATCCCAGCTCTAAGAATACTAGCTTAGCAGCAACCTTGAGTGCACAAATTGACCTCCTCAGCACTGTCTTCGCCAACCCCAATCAAATGATATACTTACTATAAACTGAACACTAAATCAACTTATATAAACAAATTAAAAAAATAACTACAAAATAAGAGTAGCTAATTTTACATAATGAATCAAAAGTGGAACTTGGCGCAAAAGAAATTTTGATCAGAACCATGCATTGAAGAATGACCTAGTTTAGTGGGATAATACAGAGAAAATATCAAAGAAAAGTAAAGGCATATGCATTCCTTAAAGCAGTCAGGTTCTAGAAAACCAATGATCAGTTAACTATAATAATGGCTGAAAGACAGCAAGCCTTGATAGAAGCAAAGAAAGCCTTGATAGAAGTAGAGAAATAAAAACATATTATATTCTCTAAAGAAAGATCTGTTTAATGAACACAGAAAATTCACATTTATATAAGGTTCACTATTTCCTGTTCAAATTGAACATCTCTCAAAAAAAATGGTGATTCTACAGGTAAACATAGAATTTGTTATCTTGCTTCAGTTGATGACTAAGAATGAATCTAATGAATTACAAAGAACAGTAAACAATGCCGAATAGAGAGAAGGTACATGTAGCATGAAAAACTGAATTCCATCCCTGGAGAGAAAGAAAGAGAGCATTTGACACTACCTTAATGCCCATTACCAGGTTTATTCACTTACATTACAGCTCTGAAGGTAGGGATGAACATACTTTATATACTTGGTCCAATATGATCGATACTTTGTCATTGCCAACTCCAGCCATGGTTTCATGTTACCACTATAGTGGATAACTGCAGCACTATCAATCTCTGACTGATCAACACTAGCATTGTAACCCAAACCAAGGACATGCCATGATTTTCAAGTGGATGAGTCAGACCATAAAATGTAATCAGTCCCGAAGGCAATGTGCCAAGCTTTCAAAGTGTCCTATCTTCATTCTAATTAGGGGGACAGAAAGAAACATTAAAAAAGAAAGTCATCATGTTGTAAGATTGTACTTGTTTGCTCTTTTATTTGCATGGTGTTAGAATTCAACATGGTGAAACAAAATAGTTTAACTTTTAAGATCTCAATATTAATTTCAAGGCCAAAAATCAGTACAGAAAATCACTTTTAGTATATATGTGATTGAATGAATCAGTTTGAAGCTAGTTTGTATATATATATATATATAAAAAAAAAAGTAGAAGTTGCAGAATTTCCTTGTCACACTTGAGTAAAAATTATATTTTAGCATGCATAATAATCTTTGTAAATGGAATGAGAAAAGAAACCCGTTTATGACAGATCAGAGATTTGAAAGACTAACCATATTTTGCCACTTGTTATATATGCCAGTGATATCTTTCTTTTTCCACTCCTTCAGATCAAACATATTCATCCTAAATGCCCATCCACAAGCGTTTGGATCAAAGTGTCTTGCAATATGTGGGTTTGTAAAGTTTAGGTACCTGTCAAAACGATGAAAGCTTTCACCACAGGTTTCTACAGCACCATTCACTTTTCCATGAAGACCCACTGACCACAATTTGGTCAAGTCTTTTTGGACAACAATATCATTTTCAAGGAACAGGATTTTTTCCAACTTAGGATAGACCTGAGGGAGATAGAACCTGAGGTGGTTAAGCATTGAGAGATACTTTGGGTTACGATACTTTCAGATTTGAAGACCCATAAGAAAGAGTCGCAGGATGATCTGCCTTGAAATAATACTCTTTCATAGAGGCAGATTCAAGCTGTTGCAAAACAGGGCAGTAGGATGAGTTAAGCCAGTTAAATTTATCAACATTTTCCACATGAATAGTTGCCTTTCCAGGAGAGTTGAGAAGTAACCACATATTCATCACTCAAAAGTTGAGTTTATCGGTCACAACATGGAATGCATGTTTTGAGGAATCCTGCAATAGAAGGCAAGAAGCATATTGTGGTCAAGCTCTCATAATGCTCAACTTCCCCTTTGCAGATACATGACATTTGCCTAATGATTGGAGAACTCAGTCTCAATGAAATTTAAGAAAATGAGAAAAACAGAAATAATTGAAGGGTGCCACAATATTTTAAACCTTCAAAATAGAGTGAACTTATGACAATATGACAGGCCAAGCAGTGAACATCACCTTGGCATTCATGATGGTTGAGTTGACAACAACTGATGCAGCCAAGACATTATCAGAAAAGAGAGCATAATGATAGAGATTTGGATTTTCCAAATTCTCACCTCTAGGAAATTTCTTTTCTCTAGAGGAAGAAGATAGTACTCAATGGTAAGGCGCATAGACAAGCAATGTATTCCATTTGGAATTGTTTTGGCAGCCAACTGACTCAAAAATGTGCTCTGTTTCTTTAAGATTCTAACTTGTTCATCTGCTGTTTGAAGTATAGCTCTCTCAGCTTTGCAGTAACCAACTTACAGTCATACAATTGCTCTCTTTGCTTTTGACAGAACTTGACCCATTGCTCTAATTTTCTCAGGTTCGCCACACATGAAAGACATCGAATAAAACAAAGTTAAAAAAGCCAGAACCACAGGAAAAATTAAAAAATGAAAGCAAACTAAATGGAATCCAGTCAAGATTAAAGATCCAAAGTGCAGCCACCTGATATGTAAATCCGCATCAGTTGTTGCCTCTCCTAAACCTTTGCAATACTTAAATATACTCTTGCCATTATCATCTGATCTTGCATCAGCCGCACAGAAGAATCGGAATTCTCATTCTCATTTTATCTCCTCCATATGCTGTATTTTCCCAGGACAGCAGAGTCTACAGATTTGAAGCGTTCAATGGCTGCATTTTCCAGCTTCACAATAGCTTCATCATCTTGTCACAACATCTCAGCAGCCTGCTTTTCATGCCTTTTATCTCTCAATTGCTGCATTATGCCTCAAAGAAACAATGTTATGACTCAGAGACTGATGAACTTTCACCATCAATAGGGCTGGATTCGAGCCGAACCGAGCTCAAGCTCGGCTCGGTTTACATATAGGTGAGCTCGAGTTAGTGACAGCCAAGCTCGAACTCAATTCGGCTTGTTTTTCATTATTAAAATGACGTCGTTTTAATACATATTGATCAAAACGATATCGTTTTGTATCAAAATTTTTAATTGGAAAATTTGGTGAATAGCTCGAGCTCGGCTAAGACTGGCTCATTTCGGGTTTGTTCGAGCTGAGCTCGAGCTCGAACGGGCTCGGTTTGAGTCTAGCCCTAACCATCAAAACCAAACTCACAAAATCAAATTGCTATTTGTTTCTGAAATGATATCTTAATAACATCAAATCAATAAGATACATATAAGCAGTACAAGAACCATATGATTATTAAAAGCATGAAAGATATGGAGACCATTTACCCACCGATATTGATTTGTAGGTGTATCAATGAATTGAGAATGATCTGTAAGGCACAATCAGATCAGCCCACAGGCAATAAAGTATCAACAATAACATCCACATAATCATAACAATAGACATTACCAGCCAAAAAATTGTCATGTTTCCACTTGGGTGTTTCTCTTCTCACATTTGCTATCTGATCTGGCTTTGAACAAAATAACAATCCAAAACATCATTGGGGTCAGCAACTATAAGGTGATAAGTTTGCAGCAAAGAATAATTAAAAGTGTGTGCTATATTAAACCAAACAGCCAAGTTATCCTAACCTCAGAAGTTGTAGCATTATTCTCAACAGAAGTCTCTACTGCAACAAATCTCCATCAAGCAGAAATGTTGTTCTTTCTCAAAGAATCAAAACTCAAGGGGCCCAAATCAATTGTGCTGGCCTCAATAACATCAATGACCTTAAAAATTGTTAAAATAGAGCTCCAAGTAGTTAATAAAATTAAAGCCAAGATACTACAACTAATTTGAGAAATTAGGAACAAAAAAAACTTGAAAATTTTTTTTCACCAAATTGCACATGCCTCTTTGAAGAAAATAGATTTAACATATTGCCAATGCCAACCTTTCTCTCCAATGTAAAGTCTGCACCATTCAGCCAAAAACTTTTCCCTTATCAATAATTCTTTCATCCTTTCCCTTAGCGCAGGAAATAAAAGAGAAACTAGAATCTATCATCCAAAAGATAACCACAAAACAGTACATATGTTTGAATCTGAAAATAAAATAATATAAATAAGTCTAAGCATGAGAGTAAGTTAAAACAAACACAAAACCCAAAAGATTTGAAAAATGAACATGGCAAGAACACAATAATGTATAAATTAACAGTTTTCACATCCAATTATATAATAGTTTCTATTTTAGGGCAACAATGCATAACAAAAAATGATGACTGAATAATAGCACTAAAACTATATTATTTGTGCCTAAGGATGCCTAAGGTTGGTATAATGATAATTAAATAATATATTTTTTACAGTACCATAAAGCATATACCTTTAACAATTTAATAAATTATACTGACTATATGTGGGGTGATAAACGAAAATATTGAGCCGAGAAATTTGTAAACTGTGACTATCATTGTAATTCTTGTCAATTAGAGCACCTAATATTTTTACTATCAAAAGCAGAAACTGTAACACCTTGAACTTTGCTAACAAGAAAAGAAACACAGATAATCAAAAAGCGACAATGTAACAATTAGCATTTTCCAAAATGAAATAAAAAGCGGACAGTATGTGTAGAAAGCAGGCGGACAAAATATTCAAAACACACACTAAAGACAACGTAAAATGTGCGAGTGAAATCACTGAGATCTGAATACACAGACAAAAAATGGAGAAATTAATTACAGAATTAATAAAGAACTAAACTAACCAAAGAATGTAGAAGTGTAAATCCCTCGGCCGATGAAGAAAATTAACGGCGCTAGAACTGAGAAGAAAATGACGAGTACAATAGGCAATCGAGGTCCTCCACCATTTTTTCTGTGAAGACCTGTACTGGATACTCCCCGGCTTAACGTCATTACCTATCAAAACCTCCTGAAATCAAGTAATAGGGAAAAAAAAAAAAAGTCAAAACTGAGAGAGAGTTGATAGAGCGTATTTTGAAAGAATGTGGAGACGAGAAATACTGGCGGACGAGTTGAGTAAGAGTCGGCAGCAAGGCATAAGAAAGCGAATAGACGAAGAAAAAAGCGGACACCAGTGCGGGATAATATGATTGAGAGCCAATATAAATTTTCAAAGAATTATTAACAGCCAACAATGGCATGGAATGGAGGGAAGCACCGGATCTTCGCTTTCGGACTAGACGGCGTCGTTCAGCGCTGCGCCTCTGCTGGGCCTGGGACCAGACATGAGTATACACATTTTTGCTATATAAATGTATACGTAGACATAAAGTTATCATATAATTAGAAATATATATTTATATAAGTAGGGCAAGGAAAGGAACGTTATCTTCAACTTTATCACTTGTTAGTTTTTTCCATTCTCAGGCGAATTATAAAGAATTATTAATTAATTTCCAAATTATTATTATTATTTGAAATCTTAATTTAGGTTCACATTTGCATCTAATCAACAAGAAAATCTCTAATAATGCAATTAAATATACAATTTTAATGCAGTTTCAATCAAAGCTAGTCCGACCACCAGCAGCAACACTGACTCAAACGAATATGCGTCAGTATAACTAACAAAGATATCTAGGCCCAAAAACACATAATAATTTTTTGTTTCAGATTTTCAGTCAATAGACCTCAAAATAACTCTTTTACATTCAATCTGATTTCAAATTAAACTTAGATTCGATTTAGATTAAATTTAACTCTAGTTATAAGAAAATCGTGATGGTAGTGAAGATGTGATGACCTAAAAACATTTTAATCAAGTTTTCTAATTATTAAACCCATCGTGGGGGGTTTTTTGATTCATTCTACACCGGGGAGTTTGATTTCCAAACTGAAAGTAAAAATCATCTACCATGGCCAATTTCTTTCCTAATGTTCTAAAAACGTCACTCACCACAACATCAACTCATGTTAATAACACCATACACCTCAAGCACATGTGAAGCCAAAGATCAGCGAAAATTGCAGGCAAAGCCTTCCATGATAATGTTTCACAATCACGACAACCAATCTATAAAAGAGTTATTACGGTTGAAAACTTCTTTTAAAGAATCGCCACATCCAAGTAGTCTCCAATCTGGATAAGAGGAATATGGAGTTATAAGGAAAAACAAAAAGAAAATATAATCCAGACAGACAGCATAAAGGCAGTTTGCCTTTTACCTCAAAACCAAGTTCAGCCAATGCTTTGCCATCATCTAGTCGCCTTCCATTTCCATATGAGAAAGTCTTCCCCACCTTCACAAACAAGTAAATCACACTATTATTGTAACCCTTTTATTCATTTCACTCCAATATGTTTCAATAAATCACATTTCAGTCCAACATTGCAAAGTCATCAACCAGCGCACTTAATGCGTGCTCACTACCAACATTGTATAGACCCATACAAAAAGTAAGGTGTGCATAAAATTTCACCAATTAATTGCACGCTCTGACCACGAAAATATTCATGAAACCATGAAAAGTAGCAAATTGGTGACGAGCATGCAAAATCATTTACTTGGTGCAACTCTGACAGAAAGGAAAACAAATAAATGAGAAAAAAAAATGTAGGCAAATGGTTTATAGAGAAACAGCCAGACCTCTCTCAATACAAAATGACCATTCTTATCAGGATACACGAAAGCAAAAGACAGTCTCGCATCTCTTCTTCTAGCAGCTGATGCTACTTCCTTGACCTGTAAAGGAACCATGTTTAATTAATGCTGCCAAAATAACTGGAAAAATAGTATTAAATTACCAACTAAGAAGAGGAAACCACAACATACTCATCCCTTGCAACTTTGCAATACTCAGTAACCATTTCAATGTGATAAGAGTATGAAACATTGATAATGTTATAATGTCAGTAAAAATTTACTGGTTCTCTCTGTCTACTCTCCTATTTTAATGTCAGTACAAGAAAGTCCTATTCTGAGCAATGGCACACAAGCTTCTACATCAAGATTAAAGAAATCTTGTGTCTTCTCATCTCAAATATGTTAAACCATGTATTCCTTAGAAACTCTTGAACAAATTAAAATAATCAGAACAGCCCTCAGGTTCATTTCATGAAATTAAACAGCTTCATATTCTATCTCATAGTATCTAAATGCACAAGCTCCTAAAGAAGGCTCATAAGTTATCAGAATTCCTTCACCACACCAAGACAAAGAGAGAAACGGAAGAAGGGAAGAGATTAGTAAATAGAAAATAGTGAAAGGGAGATGCAGAACACTGTTTTAACATACCAGATCAGTTAACTCTCGGAGAGTAGCATCCTTCCATGTGTAAATTTGAACCTCATCCCTAGGCTCCTTCCCTCTAACTGCAAAATCCTCCCTGGAATGATGACCCCCAATCTGGAAAGCTTCTAACGAATAAGCCAAAATGTAACTTTCACATAGAACACAAAATCACAATGCATGAACAAAATATAAAAAGAAATGGTCTTAATTATCTTCCAAGCGGTGGCCGGAGGAAAAGAAAAATGTGAGTATACACAATCTTCAACCAAATGGAGAATAAAAGGTGCTAAGAATGAGCACTATAGGGTTTATTAAACAGCCCACTTAACACAAAAAAAACAGTAAAATTATATCACACATAAGAGAACAAGATGAACCAATGAATAACACATAATAATTTGCGCAGAATAATGAATAAACCGCCCTTCATAAGTGCAAGTATGAATTTTGGAAGACAACAACAACCTGTGTTTATATCAACTGGAGCAACAAATACAACTGGGAATCTTAACAATAGAAATACCTTAGTAAAAACTCGAAGCAATAAAGGACAAGTCTGCATTACAAAGGGGAAAAAAAGCACATTAGCATGCAGTATATGTAAAACACAAATCTGGTACAAAAATAATCTAGCTGTTATAAATTAAGACTCCAAATGATCTTAATCACAAACTTAACAACTGAATAACTCATTAATCTAGATGAATCAAAAGAAATATAAGAAATTCAACCAGTACATTACACTTAAAATAACCTATGCTTTAAAACCCTAAAACACAAGGCATATGAAAGAAAATAGGAAGTGAGAACCTTCTCGCGATCGACAGGCCCGAAACGAGGTCGAGACTGTGGAGGGCCCCTTGCAGAAGGATACATCGGCCTGCCTCCTTGTCTCATTTCTGTTTCTGTTACTCCCGCCATCTCTCCTAGTTCCTGTTTCTCTAATTCTCATTGCTCGTCTCTTGTAGGCAGTTCGGCTGCCAAAACATAAATGAAAAATCTGAAAATGTGCTCGGTGCTGAGCTCGCCCAACGAGTTTGGGCCTGTTGGGCTGCTAAGAGTAAGACCAGCGTAACAAAAACTTCACAAAAGTTAGTAACGGGTCTAAATAAACTTTTATGTAAGAGCAATTCTAATATAATCAGTTTGCAATTGGTGAACAATTTCGTTAAAAAATAATTTTATATATTTGGTTTTAGTTTGAATCGGATTGAAACTTGATTTATTTTTATAAAAATAAATCTAATACTTTATTTGAAATAGATTCATTCAATCCAAACTTAGGCAGTTTGAATTCAAGGCAACCCTATTTTTAAGTTTCAAAAATTTTAAAATTTTAGTGTTGAATTTTTTTAACATATAACAGGAAAAATTTTTTAAATTGTGATAAAAGGCTTTGAATATTTAAAGATATCTAAATTATAAATTATACTTATTTAATTTTTGTCATAATTTATATCATTATATTAAAATAAATGTTTCACTTGACGTAACTCTCTATTATAAAAATCTAAACTATTCTTAACATTGTGTTATTTTTTAGACTACAAAGTATTAAGATGGTTAGTGGGTTGATTTAGGATGGATTTAATCTGAATTACTCAAACTCATATCAATGTTTAATTTGATTCGATCTCATTGTATAGGAAAACCAGCTTGCCAACAATTCTTTTATTTTTTTGATAATTTTCTCACTTTTTTAATAATTATTTTTCTTCTATGCTAATAATAATTTTTCCTTTTACGAGTTAATTGAACTGAGTTTAAATTTGATTGACTACTCTAAATCCCAATTGAGCACAAACTGATGTTTATTTATATTTGATTTAATTCGGATTCATTTATAGGTTAATTGCATCCTGGAGAACAGGTCACAAAACAATTAATACAGAGGAATTGAAACATATGATATATATGCCCCACGCACATGAGCTGCATTGCCATAAAAGGGAAGACGACCCATAGAAGTCTTGTGTTTGGGCTAGCTAGCGGTGTACTATTGGTTCTTTATTCTGTCAATGAAGGAAACAAACACAGCGTGCTTAGCAGCAATAGTTGTAAGACTCAGATGACAGTGAAGGGCCAATACGAAAAATAGACAATTTTGCATTAAAGAAGTTTTATTCAGCGCAATCAAAGTTTTCTTCAAATGACAAAGCCTAAACCACCATCTTGTTGCCTGCCGTAAGCTATAAGAATAGTTTTCTCTCTTATAATTGTTCAAAGGCTAAAAGATTTATTCCCATCCAAGGAATAATAAAATTTTAAATTCATAATCTCCAACTTTTACAAATTTAAATATTTACCTATCACTTAAAATTTATTAAATTTTTTTTCTAGGGTTAAGAGTAAAACCGTTATTTTTTTAATAATATTAAAAAAATTATAATTTTATCTCATTTTCTTTTCCAAATTTTAAAAGCTAACAACTTTATCCATACTTAAATATTTTAAATTTTAAATTTTAAAAAATGATTATTTCCCCCACCTAGGTTTTTCTTTTTTCCCCTTTCCAACCATCACAACGTCATTGGCCCCATCCTTTTCCCACTCTCACTGTTGGAATTATTCAGACAACCTTCGTAGGAGACTGTTTGACGAAGAGATGTCGTCTCTTCATTTGAAGTAGAGATGCGTCTCTGAAGAGATAGAGAGGGACAAGGATGATCATCCCTCTCTGAGACGAAGAGACGTCAAATAGCCTCCCACAATGGTTGTCCGGACGATTTCAATAGTGAGGGTGGGAAGAAGATGGCGCCGATGACAATGCGGTAGCCGGAGAGGGGAGAAGAGAAAAACCTTGATAGAAGGAAATAGTCATTTTTTAAAATTTGAAATGTTTAAGTAAGGATGAAGTTGTTACTTTTCAAAACTTGGGGAGAAAAATAAATAAAATTATAATTTTTTTAATATTATTAGTAAATTAACAATTTTATCTTTGACTCTAATAAAAAAGTTTAACAGATTTTAGATGATAGATGGATATTTGAATTTGTGAAAATTAAATGATATAAACTTGAAATTTCACCGCACCTTCGTGAGAATAAGTCTTTTGGCCTTGTTCAAAAAGTTAGTTGGACCACAAACAAGTAGTATGAAATTATGAGCCAATTTTAATGCTGGGACTAATCACTTTCCTTGTCCTATTTGAACTATTTGTAGCAAATTTGACTTTGGGTAATAAGGGGGGCTTGGTTTTATACATTGGAACAAAAAGCGAATACATTCATATGCCAATGTTGTTAAAATTTAGCACGCTGGGCTAGGGCTGGATTCGAGCCGAGCCAGCTCGAGATCGAGCTCGGCTCGACTCGGTTCGAGCCCGAAACGAGCCGGGCTCAGCCTGACTCGATCGAGCTCGAGCCGAGCCCGAGCTGGCTCGGGTTGGCTCGGTATATTTTTTTAAAAATTTTTTTATACAAAACGGCGTCGTTTTAATCCATATATATATACAAAACGGTGTCGTTTTGATATAAAAAACGAGCCGAGCCGAGCCGTTACCGAGTCGAACTGAAAACGAGCCGAACTCGAGCCAGCCCTTAAAAAGCCGAGCCGAGCCCGAGCTGGCTGTGAGCCGAGCTCGGCTCGGCTCGAATCCAGCCCTACGCTGGGCAACCCTTATGGCACCTACAGAGAAAATTTATCATAAGGTAAAGCTATATGCATGTAGGAACTAACCTAAACCATGACACATTGGCTTGAATTGGAGAATGTATGGCACGCTGAATCTAAATTTAGCCAAACAACTTTTTATTTGATTCGGGCAATATTGTTATCAACTAATGTTTTTATATATGTATTGAGAATTGAGTTAATCCAGATATTGATCTAAATTTTGATAAATTAAATTGATGATATTATATATTTTTTAAAATAATTTTTAATAAAACAAAATTTTGGTACGATAGTATAGTGTATGTTCTTTGCAATTGTTAAGATTTTTTAACAAAATTTTATGATTAATATTTTTCTCCTAATTTCCAAAAACATATTAAAAATATATATAAATAAACATAATTGTGGTATGATATTGGAGTGTATATGAGTCGAGCTCATTAATTGTAAAATTTTACAAAATAAACACAGGTGACAACTTAAGAACAAAGTTAGTAGAAATCATGTTTAAGGAATGTTAATTATTTAATTTGTGATAATTTTGGCCTAAATGTTGAAATAGTTTCATTCCTAAATAATCAATATATATTCTTGTTTGATAATTCGATTTTGTCACTTTATGTAAGTTGCAGGGAAGGCTGTCTGCACCCTTTGGTCCCGGAATTTTTTACAGTACAGACGCCAAATCCAATAGTTACAATCGTGGAAACACGGGCCAATCAGGAGGTAAGTGAGCATCATATAAGTAAAAAATGGAGGTGACAAACACGGTGAATGGTTGCGTTGCAGTACATATCTGAGTGTCTTAAAAATTACGAATTGACCAATGGCCATATGATTATGTCATCGAAGTTTATTAATTATCAAAAATTTAAATATTTATTTATTTATTAAAATTTAATATTGTTATACTTTTATTTTTAAATTTAGAAATTAAAACTTTTTTCTATTTAAAATTTAAAACACTTATATTTTCCTTTTGAGTTTTTCTAATATATTGTTGGCAACCAGTGATGATAACGTTCTGCATCTGTAATACCCTCAGATATGTTCTAGAGGTATTTATGTTTTTTGACTCTATTTAGAGATATTTCTCATTTTAAGTATATATATTTGTTTTACATGTATATGTGTGTGTGTGTGTGTGTGTGTGTGTGTGTGTGTGTGTATATATATATATATATATATATATATATATATATATATATATATAGCTAAAGAAAAAGAAAAGAAAAAAGAAAAGAAAAGAAAAGGAAAAAGACAAAGAGAAAAAGAGAAAGAGATAAGGCTTATTATATAAAGAGAAAGAGAAGACTTTTCCATCATTCCGTCCATATTCCAGCAGCCACCATTTCTTCATGCCTTTTCTTTGCTTTCTTGAAGCCAAAGGAAGAAATTGAAGGGATATTGGAAGATAAAATAAGAAGAAAAGAAAACAAAGCACTTGGAAGTTTTGGGAACCAAAGATCTCTTTCCTTTCCCTTTCATCTATGTTTATATGCATGTTATGTGAATATGTTAGTGTGTTTTGGTATTGATTTAAAGTGATCTTGGTGATAAAGGAAGTAAAACAAAGAGGAGGAAACTAACTTGCAAAGATTTGACTTGAAACAAGGTAAGAGATATCATCCTTGATATGTGACATGTTTTAGGCTTTTGGTTCCTTAGATCTATGTTATAAATGTTGATTTTGATGTTGAGGAATATTGTTTTGCCATTTGGGATGTCTATGTATGTGATTTTGTTCATGACAGAAAGTTACATAATATTTACAGTTTTTGCCACTGAGTTCGTCCCATGTTTTGGCTGTCTTATTTGATGAATTATGAGTGCTATTATATCTTGTTGAAAAGCTCTTTGAATCCTCTTTCCAATGATATATATCTTGTATGAATTAGAGATCATTTGGACTGTTAAAGATTTGTATGAACCGGAAAGGACTGGTTTACTAAATAAACAGAGGAGGCAGTTTTGTCACTGAGTTTATCTCACGTTTTGACTGTCTTATCTATTATGAATGATATTATATCTTGTTAGAAAGATCTTTGAATTATCTTTTCAGTGATATATAGCTTGCATGAATTGGGAATCATTTGGATTGTTAAATATTGCATGAACCACAAGGACTGCTTTATCAAATAAACAGGGGAGGCAGTTTTTGCCACTGACTTTATCTGCTGTTTTGACTGCCTGATTGAATGAATTATGAGTGCTATTATAGCTTGTTAGAAAGCTCTTTGAATCCTCTTTTCAAAGATATATAGCTTGTATGAATTAGGAACCGTTTGGAATGTGAAATTGTATGAAAAAGAAGGCTGCCCTGTCAAATGAACAGGGCTGTGAACAGTATTTCACAGTTTGGAGAGGAAAAAGAAAGAAAAGAAAGGAAAGGAAAAGAAAAGAAAAGAAAGGAAAGGAAAGGAAAGGAAAGGAAAGGAAAAAAAAAAGAAAAGAAAAAGAAAAGTAAGAAAAGGTTGGGACTCAAGATTCAAGGGTCGTCCCAAGAGTAATGTCTGGTGAGTTATGAATAAATTTATATGGAAGCAAAATTAGTAAGATATAAGAGTCGCATGCATGCTATAAACTATGAGGGGGCACTTTACACTACACCGCCCGTAGTAGGGTACGTCCGCAGTAGGACACGTCCGTAGTAGGACATAGACCCCCAGTAGGGTCCGCTCACAGTAGAGCATGCTCGCAGTAGAGCTCAATTCAGATTCAGAAATAGTGTAGTGAAAGAAAAAGAGTTTGAGCTTAGAAAAGTGTCAAATCCCTATAGTTAGCTTCCAGAAAGTATTAAATAGACACCAGATGGGACAAAGTATGACCTAAATAGTAAAGAGTGAACTAAATTACCCCTTCAATCTCTTATAGAGGTTAGGATGTGAGGTTGAGTCCCAAAAGTGAGTTAGAACAGGAAAAAAGATAGTTTACTTGATTCTTTCCCCTTACTGAGTGTTCTTATCACTCATTCTCTTTTCTTTCCTGATTGCAGGTACAGGTGATCGAGGTAGCTGCGAGGCAGGGTCAGGTCAGCGTAGGTAGATCCGGTTGGAACAGGTTATCTCTGGTTTATATTACATGCATACAGTGACATGTTCTTATCGACTTTTGACTTTTTCAGATTATGGTACAATTACATATGATTACTCCCTATTTTCAGATACTTTCAGATGAGTCTTCATATGAGTATATACATCTTTTATTCGCTTTCAGATTTTCAGTTTTCTTAGAATACTTCTTAAACACTTTTAATGATGCGTTTATTTTAAAGTATTTTTAAAAAAGAAAAAAATAGACGCTCCGAATATTAATTCGTAACATTTCTCCTTCGGTGGGTAGTACTTCTAGGGAAGGATGTTACAACATCTCTCTTAGCTTCTCTTTCAGTCATACTTCATTTCTGATTATTATCAATTAACGAAAACAATTCATTTATCTCTAGACATGTTTTCAATGCATTCTCATCGCCACTCAGAGGACAATGATATATTGTCTTCATATGGAAATGAAGACTTTGTTAATCTTTTTCATGAGTTAGTGATAAGCAGGAATAAGATAAGAGGGAGAGAGAATGCGATTACTGGCAACGATGGTTAGAAAAATCTCATACGAGAAATATTATTTTTTAAATTTTGGATGAGAGAACTTATTAGATTTTTAAATTAAAAAAAGAAAATATGATAAATTTTTAAATTTTTTAAAATATTTTTGTTAAATATCAATTTTATTTTGATAGTAATAATAAATTTTAATAAAAAAATATTTATTTAAAATTTTAATAGTTAATAAATAAAAAATTAAATTTATACCAAATTAGGTGAAAAATAGTCTTTCGCCTAGACCTAATTAAAGATTGGATTCTTGTCCAACCGTCCAAGTAATTCGATTCCACTGTGTTGTGAAATGTGACTGATCACGCCCATGCCATTTTACTGACTTTCGTCACTGCCATTCCATCCCATTTTTTATTGAATTTAATTTTTGGAATTATGAACATGCGAAATAGTAGCTTAATGATAATTCCTGTTTTTGGATTCTAGCACGCTGCCGGTCGGAAAGGCGGTGACGGTGAATTACCTTTCATTTTTATCAAAGACACAATATCTATGACAAACCAATGTTTTTAGAATCAAATCAAGAATTCCAATGTATGGGTTGTTAATCTGTTCAATTGATTTAGAATCAAATCTTCAACCATTTGGCTTCTGCTGCTGCTGCTGCTGTTCCAACACCCTTTCGTTTACCATTGCCACAGGCTTCTCTCACCGATTCTTCAACCTTAGCATGATTAGTCTAAAATTATTGCGGGCCTGAGAATAATTTATCAAAATCAAACAACGAAAATTCCAGTGTAGCCCTCCTAAACCTTCATTAATAAATTTTTTTTTTTTAAAAGGAAAACTCAAAGGTGGTGAAACAGTAATTTCGTGCTTCCACAGGAAATCGCAATATACAATGATGAAAATGGGGAAAATGGACATATTTTGAATACCCACCCTCAAATATAACCATTATAAGTTATTAAACCTGTCATATGACAGCACGTGGTCGACATGATGCCACTACCCATATCTATCAGTCACCCTTCAATATCCCTCTCATCCTCTCTCTGCTCTGCCCCCTATCGACTGCACTAAATAATTCTCAATTTACTTAAAACTTTATTTTGGGATTCTTGCATCTAATTTCTTAGTATTTTTTATTCAATTCTATAAAATGATATATAAGAAAAGTAAAATAAAAATATAAAAACTAAAAACATTGTAAATTGCTCAAACAGTTGTTCAACGATGGTGCTCAGATGTTTGGCAAGTTGGCAACAATCTGTCTAGTACCTACAACTATCGTCCAACAATTCTTTAAGCAATTTATGGTGTTTTTAATTTTTTTAATTTTTAATCTTTGAAAATAAAATGTTAAATAAAAAGTAATATTTTATATATATATATATATATATATATATATTGAATACAAATATATATAAACTTATTTGTATCATAATGTAACTAAATGTTATTTTATTCTGAATTTAAAATCATCAAATTATATAATGACAAATAATGAATCATCATATGATTGTATATTATTTTATTATTAATTTAAAATCATTTAATCACATTATAACATATCATTTATATGTCAAATTAAATGTTCAAAACCAAGTGCACAAAATTGTTACTCTAAATATTAATTTTACTTGCTACATTTGATAAGGTAATGATAAGTATTGTTATTAGGCCTAAATGCGATTTATAAATCATATGTTAACTTCATAAAGTTAAATATTTCGGGCAGTATGTGTTCAAATTGGTGACCTTCTACCCTATAAAGTGTGAAGCATAAGGGTCTCATTGACCATTCAGTGGTTAGGAGCCCTAATTTTTAACAAGCGAGTAGGAGAGCATCTTAACCTATAAACAGTTTAGGTTTAATTCATAAAAAATTAATTTAGAATTTATTTTGGAAATAAGAAGCTAAACGCAATTTTTCATGTAAATTATAGTATGTTTTCTCTTATAATTAAGAATTATACTAATTAGGTTCTTGATGATTACTTGGACCAGAAATAATAATTAGATCGTACCCAAATAATTGTCAGCGGCATGGCACAAAGAAATCAGAAACGACATCGTAGTGGTTACCATTCGCTGGAGAGTGAGCGCACGCATCTCAGATGAGTTGTGGGGTGGAACTTGAATTTCTCGCCTAAGGAAGACACAGGAATAACTGAGTTTCCATTTTTTGCAAATTCACGAAGATCTCAGTCTGCCTTCTCTGTTACTACGACCTATAACTTCCTTTTCTCATATACAAAGAACCATCAATACACTTTCATTCTCAGCTCCATTTTCGTGTAGCACCAAATTAATTTCTTGAAGAAGATACATTTAGATACATATATCTCTTATATAAAACACCTGTTAGAACAGAAATCAAAATTGCGAAAAATGGGTAGAGGAAGAGTGGAGCTTAAGAGAATTGAGAACAAGATTAACAGGCAGGTGACCTTCTCTAAGAGAAGAAATGGGTTGTTGAAGAAAGCTTATGAGCTTTCTGTACTATGTGATGCTGAGGTTGCTCTTATCATCTTTTCTAGCCGTGGCAAACTCTACGAGTTTGGTAGTGCTGGGTATATTTCTATCATTTGCTTCTCTCATTTTATCTGTAGAATTTTTCTTGTGAGTCCTGTTAAAAACAACACCATGCATGTATGTATGTCTTTTTCTTCAAGAACTCTTGATTTTATCTTCAGGTTGTTTCGTTAATATCACTTTTTGGGGCTTTTGAGGTGGGTTTCTGCTTGTTTCTTGTTCGAATCAGCATGCTGTTGTTGCAATGACAGATCGATACGTTTCATAGTCCTTTGTAAGCTGAGCCTGAGACTGGCGTTTGTAGGAGATACCCACATAACTGAACTTAGCTTTTGTTCAGACTCCACTAGGTTTTTTCCCCTTCAATTTTTTTTCACTGCAAGATCTAGGGTTTTGCCCCTTTTTATCTGACTACACAAAAACATTATTATAATTTATAAAGCTTCCACACTGTTGTTCAGTGGTAGACTATCAAGCACTTAGCAGAAAGTTCATGGACCTGACTCTTGTCTTCTTCACTTTTGATCCTTTGATCTTCTGGTTATTTAAATGTTCTCCCCATTTCTTCCCTTGTTTAATAATATTTTTTTCTATTGTTAATCGTGGCAAATCAAGCCAAAGAAAATTTATATCTTCCTGCCATAAGGGTTTTTTTATTTGGAATATAAATCCGCCATAGCTGGTGCCTGGTGTTCTTCAAATTTAGAAAATGAATCATATCATAGTTTTGATCTTTACGTCTTCTTTGTTATCACTCTTTCTCTCACTCTAAAACTGGGTAGCGACATAGAGAACTTCAACTTTCATTACTGAATCTTTCCTCTTAGATCTCTTGCTTCCATCGCCGGTTTGTTTTCTCTATGCTCTTTCCCAGATCTTCAACGTTTTTCATATATAGAAATGCTCTTTTTCATTTGTATGTGTGCCGTGTGCCCATAACTGAGAAAAAAATCGATCAAGTGGAAACTGTTAGGCTTGCTATAGATATGTAATGCTGTAAGTCTGTAACGCAAAAATTGCAATTTTTCGGGAAACAAAACTTCTGATGGCACAAATTGCTGCTACTTTTTTTCCTCAGGAGTGGATTTTGAGCAACCTCATTACTTCTATTTCCCGAAACATTACAATTTTTATAAATATATACATAAATACATATATAAATATAAATAAATAAATAAATAAATATATATATAAATAAATAAATAAATAAATATATATATATATATATATATATATATTTATTTATTTATTTATATATATATATATATATATAAACAAAAACTAAAACTTTAGTAACTCTTCCAGCCTAAGTGTATCTTCCCATTTCTGTGTCAAGGCAGATCTTAATTGGGGTTTGATTCTGAGCATACGGCTAATGAAGGATTAGGACGAGAGAGAGTAATGAAAATGACTTTATGTTTAGTTTTTTTTCTAAAATTTTTTCAGAATGATTTCTATGGAGTTGGATTTTGTATATGAAACAAAGTTTTAACAGAGAATCGTATGCTTTCAGTACATCTAATACTATTGTTTCTAAATAGCAAATGCTCAAAAGATATACTGAACAAAAAGATTTTTGTTTGTATATGGATTGTTATTATATTTTAGAGTAATATTATATTTATAAATATCATACACTAACGGAAACTACTAAATAGAGGTATTATTTATGATAAGGGGTTTAATTATTTAGTTTCAACTTAAAATTATCTGATCATATAATTATTCATAATTTTATTTTATTGGTTAGTATTAACTATTTTTTTTTTAAAATATTATTATATATAATTAATATTATATCCTATCTGAATTGATTGGATGAATAAACTTCAGAATACAGTAACCAAACCTATAATTATTATATTAGATAATTCAGGATTCACAAGTATTGTAAAGGCTAAAACCCAAACTTTTCCCTTGGAAGTTATATTGCTATTTAGAAATAATTCATATGTACATTTCTAAATTATTAGAGTATGATGAATTGTAATTCACAATTTGCTTGCAACTTTAAGTTACAACATTTCAGTCCACAGCTAAAAGAATACTAGCTTAGCATTGTCTAATTTCCAAATGATATACATATTATATAGTTTTGAGAGAGCAAAAATTCATTGAAGTTGTTCATTAGCCATTTTCTTAAGTTGTTAGAATAGTAGTTATTTGCAACGTATTTTCTCTTGGGCATTTTTTAGTTGATGATTGAACTTTTTGAAGCATGTGTTGCATATTTTCTATGGAGTCTGTTTCACATATAATAATTTTTAACTTAGATGAGTTTTGAAGGACATAAACTCGGGCTCAATATAACAGTGATGCTCTAACTCATCTCATATGGATTTGGTATCCATGCAAGTCAAATTCAAGCTCAATAACTTAAAACAAAATGATGTCATTTTAATATTAAGTTATATAGTGAATGGATATCGTTCGTATTGCTTACATAATGTAATAGAGACACAAAATGTGTTATTTTGAATTGGTCAAAACATAATTGTTTTATTAAAATATGTGAGGTGCTTGCCAGCCTTCCAGATCAAATCTACCTCTCTCTGTCTATACATCTATCTATCTATTCAATATTCTAATCATTCATATTGCAAAGCAACTGAACAAACACATGTTAATTGACGATTTGCCTTTTGTCTCTATAGGATAAGTAAAACCATTGAACGATACCAACGTTGCTGCTTCAACCCTCAGGACAACAGCATCGAACGTGAAACGCAGGTTTATCTTTTCTCTATTCTTTCATAAACTTATTGTCAATTTGTCATGTTTCCTATATTTAATATTAAGTTGAACATTATTTCCAAATCATGGGATGATAATCTTTCCTCAAAATTCATTTCAGAATACTTAAAGGTTGTGTTGATTGACATAAGCTTGCCAATCGAGTAAACAGTCGTTCAATATTAAAGACTCATATAAATACTTCAGAACTTCACACATTCGCTACTGTGTTTCTAATTACTACGTTAATTTTTGGCAGAGCTGGTACCAGGAGGTGACAAAGTTGAAATCAAAATATGAATCTCTTCAACGCACACAAAGGTTTTGTTCAGTTCACTAATTATATGTACATGTTTTAGAAAGAAAAGCTGTTAGTTGTGTTTTTCGTTGCTTTGTAAGTGATGTATAAATTGCTTAGGAATTTGCTTGGAGAGGATCTCGGACCACTGAGTGTGAAAGAGCTACAAAATCTTGAGAAACAGCTTGAAGGAGCTCTTGCGATGGCTAGGCAGAGGAAGGTGCATGCATGCATGTGCTCAACTAGTATATGCAAACTATCATTTATAATTATTATTCTACTTTTGTAATGACTGTACAAGCATATAGATGAAGTCATAAATATTGCCTATGTATGCCAAAGGAATAAGAAGAACATATTCTAACTGATCTTATAGTTTAAGTTCTAGATTTTATTATTCTTTTCGTTTATCGTAACTGCAGACTCAGATTATGGTGGAACAAATGGAAGAGCTTCGCAAAAGGGTATGCCTAAGTCATATCTCATTTTTGTGTATGCACTAATAATGGATACAAAAGTTAATGTGTTATTATATATGATTGGTTAATACTTTAATTTTAGTTCATAATTACTTAATTATTTGATAGTATATCAATGTTTATACTCATGTTTGGACCAATGATTAAGAATCTTTATCACTTTTTTAAGTTAATTAAAAAGGATAAATGAAGCTTTTGTGTAAAAAAGTTGATGCATGCTTGTCAGAAGCTTATCATTAATAATAATACTTTATGCACTAACAATAGATAAAAATACAAAAATTGACATGTCATCATATGATTTAGTAATTTTAAATTTAATATAAAATAATATTCAATTATATAATGATTGATTGCATTTGTATAATTTATTAATGCATATAGTATTATTCATAATAATTATAAAAAAATATGAGTTTTGATCTATAGCTATCTTTCATTTAATTCATTTGGCTTTGCTTTATTCTGTAAATCTTTAAATTCAGAAATCATACCAAGTATCTATGTATTGTTATTATTACTATTATTATTGTTTTATTATTATTATTTTTTTTTTGGGTCTAATGTAAACTTAATTGTTATCATTGTCTGATAATTGCAACCTTCTTCTGGTTAATGGTGATAGGAGCGTGAGCTTGGAGACATAAACAAGCAACTCAAGATGAAGGTTGTTCTTGAACTGTTTTCATTAATCATGACAATGAATAAGTCAGTCTCTATAATCATTCGAATAACCCTATATATATTTATTGCTTTTCAGCTGGAGACAGAACGACTAAATCTGAAAGCCATTCAAGATTTATGGGGTTCCAGTGCAGCAGCTGCTGGAACTACAAACTTCCCTCTTCATCCTTCTCATGAAAGCACCATCAACTGTGAACCCGAACCTACTTTACAGATTGGGTACACTCCTCTCATGCATATATATATATATATATATATATAAAATAATGTTTACAGAATCTCAGCAAGATTAAAATGTTAGTTATGGATGCAGGTACCAGCACTATGTTCCTGCTGAAGGGTCTTCGGGGCCTAAGACTATGGTTGGTGAGACCAACTTCATCCAAGGATGGGTCCTTTGAACACTCAGAAACGAAATCATAATCATGCCTTATATAGATCTGTAGGTATTTATGAAGTTTTCTTTCTACTAAATAATGTAGGATTAGTACTAATCTGGCGAGATATTTGGCACATACTTATACAGCATTTAATGTGCTTAAAATGCTTCTAAGACATATCTTATGCAATATAATCGTTTGACTACTACATTTTTTGATGTGGGCTGAATGTTGCATGAGCCTGAAAGTTACCGACCAGAGAAATTGTTGTGGTTCTCTGACTCAAGTGGGTTGGGATGTGCAAACTCTCTACTGGGATTGGTCCGAATTATTGGGCCGGGAAGATATCTCCCATTGACATTGCTTACCATTTCTCTGTACTATCTGTCTTCCCGTGTTTTGGTTTTTTATCTTTACCACTATCCAAATGTTAAAAGTGTAGGTTTGAGGACGATTTAAGGTTTTAATTTGACTTAAAAATAACTTCTTTTTTTGGTTTTTGAATTTGATAGATCAATGAAAATTCTAAAACAAATTTTAATCATTCGATGTCACTGTGGCATTAACATGAAATTAAATCAAACACAATGATTGAATTAAACAACTAAATAAATTACTTACTACCATTTGAAAAGCAATCTGAAGAAATTTTTTTTTTTTTTAATATTACATACAATTAAGCAGAAGCATTATATGATAAAAATGAGAAAGGTGTTTCAAATGATAAAGGCACACAATTACTTTGACTCTATTTTCTATACTGTTAACACTATAGTAGAAAGTATATTTATTGATAGAAGTGAAGACAGTGACAGAAAGAGTTGGGGTGTTGAGGTCATGGGCGGCGGAATGGGAAACGCCTTGCTCTTCTTTCCGGCGGTAGACCGATGAACAACTCAGTCTCCACATCAGAAATTGGATTACTATCATCCCCAATGTTTTCGCTTTCTCCCAGCTCTTTTGATCCATTCAATGTTTCCACTTGCATTCCACCACACTGCAAATTAACATACTTCTTCATTTTTTACACATACTTCACTCTCTTCAGTTTACTAGAGATTAATTTATATATAGGAAGCTCACCTTCTCAGCCAGCCTTAAATTTTCAGCGGCTAGGACGATTTCCTGATATAATTACAAAGAAATAATGTACCAAGTTAGCGATAAGTACTCTTTCAGGACTTAACACAAAGTAGGCAGAATCAGAGGTATGATCCTGAGTAATTACGGTCTGACCGTACAACAACCAGGCACAACACAAATGAAGTATAAAAACATCCTCTTCCTTCTCTCCAATAGAGTCAGATAAAGAGTATGTCACTAAAGTTATTATTCTTTTTAGAAGAATGAGAGTGAGAAACAATAGCTTGTCTTCTAGATATTGATTGATATGGGGTGAGCTAACATTCATTAGTAATTTTTTCAAGTCCCGAATCTTACCTTTTCTTTAAGCTGCTGAATCTGTTCCTTGAAAAGTACTGTCTGAAACATAACAAGAAAAATATTAGTATGTTGATTTATTTTTGTGACTAAGAACCCACTTTGGGGAGCCTGACTACTAAGTCATTGTAAATCCTGAGAGACTATTTTAATAACCCACTTCAATACAAATATATATAAAAAGATGATAATACGTGTACCAAAGTCGAGTGTGGAGTCGATCTGAACCTTCTACTCCACACTTAAGATTTCACATCTTAACCAACTCTTCCATCCGTAAGGTTAAATAAACAAAGGAGATTAGGAGAAACGGATAGTAAGGCTAACCTTTCTCGCGCGAATGTTGCTTACGCTGTTCTCCAACTGTTGTTCTATCTCTTGTAGTTCTTCAATAGAGCATGATTCCAGACCTTCTCCCAACAGTTTCCTAAGGCATTTCACAACAAAAATTTCATCTCTCTCTTTGATCAAACTAAGTCGCGGAACCATGAAAATTATGTTCCAGTAAGATTTTTACCGTTTCCAATCTTCAAGATGCTCGATCTTCTTCATCATGTTAGCTGCTTCATTCTTCATATTCTGCCATTTCAAAGCAACGTCTGTGAGAAAACAAAAAATGAATGTTTCCAGAGACGTGCCATACATCCCAACAACCAATTAATACATACATATATAACTATGATTCATGTTTCATTAATGTCTACAATCAAAACTTTATGGAGCTAAGGGGATTCTAACTTAACTGAGTCTGAATAAGGGTTAGTTTGGGCTCCATTCAAATAAAAAATAGCTAACTCATGATCGAATTTAGTTTGTTTAATTGGTGCATGGTAATGTTGGAGAATAAGAAGAAAAGTTGCTGGTAGAGAAGAAGGAGAAAATAGCTAAGAAAACGAACTGAGGCTACACAGGCAAAGCATCAACCTCAAACCAAACTCGGGGATCAACGAGCTAAAATTTCTTCAGATCAAACTCAATTCATTTGAGTTTAACAAGGACCCAGCTCAGATGGCCTTCCACTCCTAATTGGTGCTGGAATAGACATTCTATTTACAAACACTTTATGGTAGTACAAACTACAAAGAGAAAGAGGCTGAGTGTATAAATATGCAACCTGCATGGTTTCTTCAGTCGGCCGCTTGCTGGCTCGAGAATCTTTTGTATGTCTTAAAAAACGTCCTATCGTCTCCTGCATGCTGAATTACAAAGTCCAACCACAACACAATCACTACATATATTTACTATGTCATATTCATTCAAAGAATAAAGATCGTAATATAATGCCCAATTGAAAATAATTTTTCTCGAGAAATTAGTTTAGATAGAATTAACAAAGTCGACTGCTTTAAAGCATGTGTTAAAGTGTCATTTGTGGTTGCAAAATATTATCATGCCTCCTCAAGTAAATCGAAAATCTCCCATAATATTGATTTACATCACAGGTTTATATACCGGTTTGTAAATTTCAAAATATTATAATATTAGCTTGAGTTAAAATCAAAATGACACCCCCAAACAATCATACAATATAATATCTATTCATATTGATAGGTAGATTCGAGTCAAATTGGTCTCGAACAAGGGTTTTTTGAATTCGGTTTAAATTCAAAACGATCACTTTGGGATAGAGTTATGCTTGCTCAAATCATCGAAAAAAAAATACAAATCATTAAAGAAGAAAAAAAGAAGAAGAATCCTCAGAAAGATGAGCTTTAATACAACAATGTCAGTGTTTTGCAAAAAGGTTCAATCTAAGTCAAACAACAATTCGAACTCAAATAATTCGGATCAAGTCCACCTTTATCTACCATGCTAATACTATAAATATAAATGTTAGTGAGAAGGATTTGAACTGAGCCACAAAAGTAATCAATCCTGAATAGCTAAGATAAAATTCATCATATCTACGTTTATCTATGTTCATAATGGCCAAAACTTACAAACAAGCGAACAAGATTATTAAATTTTAGACACCATAATTAAGTGATTTCCTTTTAGCACGAGAAGGCTCAAGGGATGATCACAACTTAAACATTTCTAAGATCAATCAGAGAAAAACACAATGGTTGAACCATACTACCTTTGTGGTTTTTTTTACCCAGCTAGCTACCTTCATTAGTAGTACATAAGAGAGCAGGACAAAAACTGTTGGCAGTAACATTATTTCCACAAGGAAATACAATTGAATTCATACAGTTGAGGAACTGGTGACATTCCATGATTGTGTTTTGTCAGTGAGAAAGTCACAAATGCATAAGCGTGATTAGACCGTAAAGGTTATCTAATACTAAAGTAATAGCATGTGTTTTATTACTATAATATAATTAAATATTGTTTTACTTTAAATTAAAAGTTATTTAATATCATAACAACACATTATTATTATTATTAGTATATAATACAGTATTTATTGTTGATATGCAGTCTTATTAATCCAATATTAATTTCTCTTGATAATCCATCCTCAAAAAATTTATGATCGAAAAGATATTATGTTCTTGAGAATGTTTAACTTATTACCAAAAAAATGAACTTAATTACAAGACAAGCCATAAAAGTGGTTAAAGAATATACTAGTAATTTAGTACAGACATGATTTTTTTTTCCCGGTTACTATAAACTTATTTAATTAATCGGAATATCATGTGAGTATCAGTTGGTACCCAATTGATTTAAACATGTATTATTACTGGAGGAAGTTACTCCATGAAAAGGTGTTCTTCTCCTTGATTTTCCACTTTATTGTTTGTGATTTCGGTGCAGCGTACTAAGTCCAAGATTTAAACAGCCAATAACTCTAGAGTTGTACAAATTCTATGAACGTACAGTGTAATTATCCAGACAACTGGAGTCATTTGGTCCCAAAAAAGAAAAAAAAAAAAACTATTAACAAGAATAAACTCCGCCATACTGAGATTGACCATAACACTGTGTCCTTTACTTGGCCTTAAATAGCATATGTCATGTACCCTCTTGTTATCATACCGGAAAAAACTTGACAAGTGAGTACTGGGATATAAAGATGGGAGAAAACAAGAATCTATCATCAACTATATATGTGGATTCAAATTTCTTTTGTGCTGGAGATGATTTTAGAGGAAGATACTTATTAGATCATTCAGTCCTATATATCAAGTACGATAAAGGTTTGTATATATGTACCTGGAACTTGCAAATTCATAGAGCTTTCCTCTAGGAGAGAAGATGATAAGGGCAACCTCGGCATCGCAAAGAACTGAGAGCTCAAAGGCTTTCTTAAGCAGCCCATTTCGCCGCTTTGAGAAGGTGATTTGCCTGCTAGTATTGTTCTCTATGCGTCTCATTTGGGTTTTGCCTCTCACCATTTTGACTAGCCTACTCAAAAAAAAGAAAAAAAAAAAAAAGGTAGATTCATTAATATATTCGTGTGAAAAGAAGACACGAGTTGAAAGTGTTGGGCAAAACCCAGAAAAAAGTTTTGCTGAGAAAGAGTGAGAAAATCAGAAATTTATCTACGTCTGGGCTTTCAGATTCAACAACTTACCAAATAGCTGGGCAAACAAGGCGTTAATGGGAGGAAAGGGAAGAGAAAATGCCAAATAGACAAGGAAATCTGAGAGCTGTAAGAAAATATCAGACAAATAAGTCAGATATAATCAGTTTTGATTGACTCTTCCTCAATCCAAGCACATCTGAACAAAGCCAAAAACATAGCAGAAAAGAAAGAAAACATTACTCACCAACTGGCAAGAAAAAGGGGGCAAAATTAATAAGTAAAATCTAAGGATTTTCAGCCATAGATATTGCAGAGAGAAAACAAAAAAATGACTAGGGTTTTTTTTTTTCCCTGTAATTTCTAAAATAATTATTCAAAACACTACCGGGGAAGCAAGCATCGCCCACTCACTCAACCACCTTTCCTTTGCTTTATCCTCAAAGTCTACCTATTTAAAGAAAACAAATAAATGGCAAAATATACGAAAATTACAGATCCTCCTCCTTTTCTTCTTTTGGTAACACTTACAATACAAACCCTGGATAGAAAATTTATACGGAAAAGGAAAAAAAAAAAAAGTCGAAGCAAAGAAGAATAAAGGTTAAAAGAGGGAAGATAGGAAAAGTGGAGGAGTGCAATGAAGACTAAAAAAAAAAAAATACTTTTTATAGTAATAAATAATTTCCCAAAAAAAAAAAAGGGGGCACACAAGTGGTTAAAATAGAAATAGAAATGGCAAACCAATCAACATCGTCCGTACAAAGACCGTACTAACTAAGCCAATAGCAGATGGAAAACGAATAAAGCAAAGACCAACATCATTATGGCTGTAATGAAAATCCAAGACCTAGTTTTGTGGTCTGTGTCTGTCAGACATTATCTACCACTTTTCCATCCACTCCCCACCCAATTTACAAAACTCTTTCTCTTCATCTTCCTCCACTATTTGCCCACTCACTTCAAACGAATTACTATAACAATATAAAGCATACTTTAGTACCACAAATTAATTAAAATATAGTTTAAATTAATATAAAAAAAAACCCAATTCAAACATAATGAAATAAATAGTTGGAAAAAAGCTATAAAAAATAATTTTAAAAAATTGCTTAAAATTAAAAAAAAAAAGTATAATCATCAAAGAATAACCTTAAAAAAGAAAATGAATAAAACAGAATTTAAAACTTAAACTCGGCTCAGAATAATTTTATTTTAAATTTAATTAAAATCAATTTAAATTTGAATTTTTGAGGTGTTTCATAAAAATATCTCTAATCTTTAGTTAACAATTTGTTTTGGATCCCACCTATCATGCGCAGCCTGACATTGATTGGTGGCACGTGATTTTGTCAATAGCACATGTGCTTCTTGTTTTGCAATTACATGTTTTTCTCATCTTTACAAAAAAAAAAAAAAAAAAGATATCTTCTATTTATCATATAAATTTCGAAAAGTTGGTTTGAGAGACTAGTTAAAACTTTGGGGGTCAATTGGTAATCCTGACGCCTTTCTATTTCTCTATTCACATGTTATATGAATATTTGATTTAGTTAATAAATATAATAAAATAAGTCTTGTAATATTTATTTGGGTATTTTTGTGTATGAAAATTGGCTTTTTGTGTTGATGGAATTATTATTGTTTTTATTGCTGCCGACAGTTACCAGCAAATGGTGAAGCGTTTGAGAAGGTAAAAAATCACTATACACCCTTGAACTTTTAGAACTAACCTTTTTAATATATTTTTCAATTTTAATAAAATTGAACCCTAAATTTAAATAAATATGTTACACACCGTCCTAAACCCTAACTCTTCTAGATTTTCATTGATAGATGTGTCAAATTTAACCAATTTACTTGTTTGATTTTGTTGGTTGTTGGGTTGTCATTGTTTGTTAGACTATGATTCTTTTTAAAACAATTTGGCCCTGTTTTAGGGTAGTTGGTTTAAAGAAAAAATAAAAATATTTTGTGAAAAAAACTATGTAATACCTTATGATTCCAGATTTTAGGGCGGTGTGTGATAGAGTTTAAGATTCAAGGTGGGAAATGGGTAGAACGGAAAATCACTCTCCAATAATTTCTGAAAAATAAGGGGTGGTGATTAATTTTCTGTCATGTCGACACCGACGAACATTTCTTCTGGTTTAAGGTATATGTTTTGGTCAGACTATTCAGAGGCCCAAGCGTCTAGTCATCTGTGGCTTGTCTTGGGAGTTGGGACCAATGGCATGCCATGGCAATTATTTTATTTATTTTCCAATTTACTCATATATATATATATATATATATAATATTTTTTACGTCATGCACTTGGAACTTCTGTGGCGTCATTTTTTTCCCAAATGTGGCTGCTTCCAGATTTAACGTTCGACCGATACATTATTGGCCCTGTCTCATTTATTATTGATTTAAAATTTAGATTAAATTGTTTGGTTAAACTAATTTAATTACAATTTGATAATTAAATTAAAATCATCAGAATAATATTAATATATTATGTTATTTATAATTTGAATAAAAAAATATTATACCCCACATATCACCAAGTGATAATTTTTTATAATTATTATTGTTCTAATCAATATTTTAATAATTAAATTGAGTTTTGACTTAGTCAAAGATCACTTTATCAAAATAATAATATTATATATATATATATATACACACACATATATTATTTAAATAATTCATCGGTTTGAATGACCTCTTGATGTGGGTGTGATAATATTGATGGATATATATAAATTTATTTAATGTATAAAATGTATTTATTATTATTGTAATATATTGCGTTTGCGTCTCATTGAATTGAATAATGTGAAGATGTGGTCCTTGTAAAATTGGGCCCCCGCCCGAATACAACTTGAAAGAAAATAATCGGCGGAAAGGAATTGGACCACTTCTCACATAATTTAAACATGTGATGAGAATGATATTGGTTTAAGACCAGGAGCCTTCAGTCTCAATCCTCTATCACACTTTCAACAGAGACGTGATATATATGAAACGGAACATCCCGGGTTTTACGGTGGAAATTAATCAATAATTGAAGCAAAACTTTCCATGTTTTACACAAACCAAATTCTTATAAGATGTTTATCCATTTTCAAATTTTAAAATAAGTCTAAATCTGATCCGAAATAGCTCAAGTTTGGATCAACTTCAATTTTCTTGTCTCGTCGGCATTGAAGTACTAAAGCTTTCTTATCCTTTTTCGCTAATTCTTCTCAAGTTTTTTTTTTTTTAACGATTTAACAATTTAAATAAGTTGAGTTTGATTTCCAATTAGTTATTTTTTAAGTTCAATTTAATTTAAATTTATCCCTAATTTGTAAGATTTTAACTTTCTGACAAAAATTACATATATTAAAAAGAATTTGAGATTTTATGGGCATGTTTCATAATAATATTTTGACTCTTTTGTATAATCAGTATCAACTAACTCAATCCATTTGCTTCGCTGAAAAGGCAAAACCAACACTGGGCGCTCAATAATGACCCAAAATAAAGCCCGCGGGTGCTGCCTTGTGCTGGACGCAACAAGGAAATTCTTGTCTCATCAAACACAGGTAGGGCAGATAATCATTCATTTCTAAAACAAAAATTTGGTATAAGAATAAAGCATGGTGGGATAAATCCTATACTTTAAGTTAAGTTGACTCATTTATTCATCAAATAATATCGTTTATCTAATTTATAATATTATTTACTTCGTGTATCAACTCAAAAGATTGAACCTGACAATTTAAAGGTTGAATTCATTATTATACGTGTATTATTTATTAATGTGGTACAAATAGGTAGTTGGAATTCATATAAAATCAACTACTCCCCACTATTGTACACGTTATTTATGTGCGATGTTGACGATTTATGTGTTCATTTATAACGTTTGTTGCAACCAAAACTGTTAAACATTTAAAACACTTTGATAAATTATCCAGCCCTTCTTGGTCTTTACTTTCTCGGCCATCTGCAGGACGCCAAGAGTTAAAAAAAAAAAAAAAAAAACAAGATAGATATAAGATGAGCAATTAAATCATTCGGTTACATCATTGTGTTAAAATCACAAACACCGCCCTGATCCACCTATGTAAGGCTTGAATCATAGACATAGTGCGATTCCAACCACTGCAATGACAGATCTAGAGCAATTATGAGAATCGCATCAGACCTAGTGCAGTGTAACAAATGACAAAGTTCATCTTCCTCCTGTCAAAGTAACGTCTTTTATATGAATTTATATTTAAGAATTCAAAGGGTCAAAGCTTTTAGTTTTCTCAGAACTTTAGGTGGGAAATAGTTATATACTTGAATAGATTATCAAAATTTATGGGGAAATGTTAATATATAAAAGGGCCGCTACATTTGCTACTAAAAATACTTTCCCTCTTACTTCCCCAGCTACAAACCCAGCAACCAATATGGATACAAATGGTACACAACAACACCCAACCAGTAGGAGCAATAAAAACTTATAAATCAAACAATCTCCCCCATACTATTGTCAGCTTCTGACAAGTCTTTCCGCAACAAACTAGGTGAAAAAATGGCTATTAAAAGAGGATTCCTTCTGAGGCAGGACACGAATTCTTCCTTGCTCACCTTCCCATTGCCGTTGCTGTCAAATAAATTGAAAAGACCATGGCTCTACATGCACCAAATTTCACATAAGATAGCTTCTGATATTATTATGCAATTCAACAATACTTTATGCACAAATGGTTGGGTGCTTTTGAATTACTGCTTGAATAAACAACTAGATAATCCAATTATACGATGATACACTAATTTGTTTATACTCTTTAGTAGTACCAACTGTTTGTACGTGCAGTATTATTCTTTAAACAATTATCAAAACATTTCTGCAATAATATTTTAAACAGATATCTTCAAGGTTTTTTTTTTTTACCTCGTGCTTGTTCACATCTGGGATAGCAGCTCTTATGGTTAATTCCAACTGTTTTCCAAAATCAAACAGAAACCAAGATAATGCAAGTGAGAATTCATCTGAACATAATTTTTGCAAAGGATACCAGAGATCATAGGCTCAGCAAAATTATAATGGAAAGAGCAACGTACTTCATGCTCTGAAATGTAGCCATTTCCTTTAGTGTCAGATTCAGCAAAGGCTAGTTCACAGGCATGACTGAATAATGGTAGTTTCATGACATGGGCTGACGCATATAAGAACTGTAACATAAATAAAATAGTATGAAGTTAACCATCTATGACAATAGGATTTGCAGCACAAGAGGCCTTTGGTGAAATCCACAGCAATCAACACCAAAGAGATGAATGAAGATGTGTGGATACATGGATGTAATGCCAGTGCATGGGAGATATCCATAGTACGGTTTTTCGCAAATTTAATTCATAATTTTATTCTCATGACAAGACATCCCTTAAAAGTAGACCAAGTTTGGTAGCACATACATAAGCACACAATAGAAGAGTAGCAGAAGTTACCTGCTTGAATGTGATCGATCCATTCTTATCTACATCAACAAATCCAAATATCTGAAATCCAACACATGAGAGAAAGTATCAAATGACGATGCATAAGTTTCAGGTCCTATGCATCAAGTTCAATATGTGTATCCACATTCTTAATGCAAAGCAAATACTTTCCAACTAAAAATTAAGGCCAGTTGATATGAAATAAGAACAGTGGATACAAACATTAATACCAGAAAAAAGGATTACACTACTTGGAATAAAGACAAAAGCAGTTGTCAACAGAACAGTTGCAAATGCTGTTTGAAAATCTCCAACATAAATACAGAGAGTAGTTCATACCTCCCAGAACAACATTTCATATCTAGATGCAACAAAAAGCATCTATGTTCTACATATGCAGTTTATTGTAACTTGTGTACCCATAATCATTTGCACAAGCCACTTTGGATTTTTTTCCATTCGTTCTAGAGTACTAAAAGAGCAAAAACACACATTTTAGTCAACCAGAAGAAGCTATAATTGCATGACACAAACCTCCTGAGAAAGGTTACAAGACTTGAGTCGTAGAACTCTCAAGAAGTCCAGAAGTTTAACATGACCACTGCAAATACAATTAAACAGTGAGTTATATGAGTCTGTATTTGCAAAAAGGGTCCTATAATTATTATTTCATGTGCATTATCAGAGTATTTATGCAAATTGTAGTGCAAAAGACACATTGAATCCCACATTGTATGGGTAATAGGAAAAGACTCAGAAATTTATTCCCATCAATATCATGAAAAGATTCCAATAGCATAATGGAGACTTCAATAAAACATGGTCACTCTGGTAATGACCATAACTTATTGCATTTTAATCAGAAGTCATGAAAAAGAGATAACAGCCTCACATTAAAAACTGTACAATTCCAAATGCTTCAAACATGCTTCATTATCTTGGGCAGCAACTTTAATAAAAAAAAAGGAATCCAATAACAGGAAAACCAAAGACAGCTATCAAAATTCAAATACCTAATGGTCTTCCACCAAAAGGTAGCACATATATACCATCAAAAGTTATTTTGGCCCCAATAAATACAAGACATAATGGAAACTGTGAAAAGAACTTGGGTCTGTCCCTTACTATTTACGGCCAAATTACTTATGTGGGACTTAATACATTTTCATCCTTAACAGCCAAAAGAAGAGACTATTCACAACTGAAAACGATTTATAACATTTAACTCCAAAGCTAAAAGAGCACTAAATTTTCTTTTCATCAATAAGATAAAATAATTCAACAATACCTGCTGTCTGGATTCATAGACAGAAACTTATCCAGAAGGTCTACAGCTTCCAAGCTGCTTATATGAAATAACTGAAAAAAAAAAGATATCTGGATCATATTTCTGTTAAAAGGATATTATAAGAGGCAACACTGAATAATTGATCAAAATGTAAATATATTTCAAGGCTTTCTTCTACTCCTAAATCTGTAAAATTTGAATAAAATAATCTGGCATTCAAAAACAAAAAATTGGCTTGTAATATGCAGTCACTTGAAAGATGAAGCGTCCAATTTTGTGAAAAAAAAAGAAACCTATAACGAAAACCATTTGTGCATAGGCAAAGATCCACCAATATGAACTTGGTTCTAGCTTCTTAAAATAGCAACACAAGAAAACATTTCAAAATAAGGCATTCAAGTGTAAGGACTTACAGATTCAACCCTTGCCATTTCAACCATATAACTTGACGAATTCCTCTACAAAGATTAAGATTAACAATATCAGTACAAAAGTAACAACATTGTCAGGTAGCTCCAAAAACGAAGCAAACTTTATATTCGATAAGCATGTCAACGAGGAGATGCAGATAAACAGGGAGGGTCCTTGAAACTAGAATGATGAAATTTTGCATGATTCTATGATGCGTGATGTCCCTTTACCAGACAAACCTAAACAAAATATACACAAATAAGAAGATAAAACTCAAACTAAAGGTGCAACAAAGAGAAGAGAAGGCCCAAGAAACATGCTTTTTAAGCAGTGAAGAAAACTATAATAGTATACTAGCATGTGCCTCTTCAACAATAAGTAACGAATTTTAAGCATGATGGCAGAAACCTTATGGCTGTTTTAACCCCCAAAAACATAAAACAAGAAGAAGAAAGATCTGTCTATAGAAGGACATATACCTGTTCCGAGTTAGATGCTTTGTTGAGTAGCATTAGATCTCCATACGAATGAGACGTTTGTACTACATTGAGAGCAGAAGCAATAGCATGGCTGGTCTGTTGACACCCAATTTCGAATAAACTTATAAATCAACAATACATATCAAAACAGAAAGCAAGTAATTTGTACAGCAAAAAAACAATGATGTAGGAAGGAACTATTAATCCCAACTTTTTCATATTTAATAAAATCAAGAGAGAGAATGCACACAATTTATTCGATACCAAGGTCTCCAACAGGTTTACAACAGGCATATTACGGGTTTGCACACTTAGACTCTCCAAAAATATGTGGAAATGGCACAACAAAGTGGCAAAATAAATCAATTACAAGCAAATACTCACCCTCTCAGCAAAATGGATGGCATTCTCTTTATTATTTTCATTTGGATAAATAACAGGAAGGTATTCTACCTGTTCAAATTAAAATAATTGTTAACGGATAAACCCATACAAATCTTTACAAAGTTGAAAGTTACCATAAATTCAAGTTAAGCCAATAGTAAAAAAGCATATACCTCCATGAAATTGTGAAACTGTGTGAACATTCTAAACATGAGCTTTGCCAAGGATATATTGCCCCTGAGAAAGATGACATAGCAAACAAAAAAGGCAGTAAGGTAAATACTATAGAGACAGCAACTAAAGAAATTTCCAACAGAAAATGAAACAGGATCATACCAAGACTGGTCAAAGTGCACATGGGGATAGCGGACAATAACTGGTTGAATAGGGAAACCGTGGATGAATGCACCAAGTTGGAACGAAATAAGAGCCTTCCCATTTGTTGTGGTTCCCTCAGGAAATAATAGCACACGAGGAAATCTATTGCAGGAAGCCTTTCTCTGTATTCAGATCCTTGAAAGCACATTTCTATATCAAATAGCTTATGAATTGATAATAATTAATCCAATTTAGTTTCATAAAGTTAACTTTAGTGTAAACATAATTGAATGTGATTGTGCCCATTTTTCAAGAAGTCTTTAAAAAGTTGACGCAAACAAATTCAATACCATTTAGACACTTTGTGAAATTGATTTTTTAGCACAACCTACACATGATTATTGAGAGTTCTTCAAATTTAATGATATTTTTAGAAAGAACAGGGGAGACATGACAAGAGCCCATCAAGAAACAAATAGATAAGAAAACAATATCAATCAAAGCAATGGAAGATGTTAACAAAAAACTATAGAAACCTTTTACCTTTATTTCATTAACAGCATTCTTCCTTGACGATTGTGAGAACCTATTTACATATATAACCTGAGAAAGTGAATTAAAAAATAAGGAGTGTTGAAAGGGAAGGAGAGAAAGTGTTAGAAACTAAAAATATAAAGACAATTAAATTAAACCTCTTAAAATTACCTGCATTGCTCTGATAATAGTTCCAACAAAGGGTATAGAATCATGTGACTCTGACGCGACAATTGTAGGGAATAATTCATAAAAATAGAAGATTGGTTCAATATATGACACATGATTAGATACAACAATAGGGGCAATCTCCCTTGAAGCAGGCTTCCCTTTCCGTCTTATCCATTGATAGCTGCAAGCAATAAAATACCAATTAACAAGAACCCAATTCATTGCCCTTGAAATCCAAAACCTGATAAAAAAGTTTTGAAATGAAAAAATTAAATTAAATTAAATTAAAAGTTAAAAAACCAGCATACCCAAATGAGAAGAGAATAAAGCGGGCACAAAACCTAGTGACCCACATGAGACGAGACCTCCACAAGGGCATAGGATTTTGCTTGTCTCTCCAACCCTCCAACGCTAACTTCGTAGCTAGGTAACCCACCGACAAAAACAGCACAAAAAGCACAAGCCTAATCAATGAAATTGGGAAACACAAGACAATCTTTAAAACCTCATAAAAACCACAAATCTCCGGCGTGTCGTTTAGAAACGGATTCAAAGTGGACGAACCAGATACCGAGAACCCTTCAGAGCCGATAAACTCATAAGGGTTTCCGGAGTTATCGGATTGATAATTAGGAAAAAGGTGGTTGTGGTCGTGCTCGATTGTGGAGGGTTGAAGTTGATCCAACGGTTCGGCAACGGAGTCATCATCGACGGCGATGATAACTTGGGAATGATCTGCGCGTGGAGATTGCAGGAGAGGAGAAGAAATATCATGGTCTTCCATTATTGAGGTCTAGGAGGGTAAAGCAGAGAGTTTCGGAGTTTGAACTTGCGACGATGAAAGAAGAAAAACAGCTTTCCGATTTATATAGATAATTTTTATATTCTGGTCACGTGCTTTTCACGTGGGTAAATTATATTTTTTAAACTTGTATTTACTATTTAATTTTTTCAAATATAAGATAATATACTATTATTAAGTCACAAATCAATAATTTAACATATTTAATATTGCCAGATAATTTTTTGTTTTTTGAGTGGTTTGAATTTAACGGAAAAGAAAGAGTTGAAGCTGAAGTCGGCAACCAAGGATTTACTTTCTATATGTGAGGCAGATTATTTTTGGTGTCAAAGAAAAGCCAAAACTTTAATGTCAAGATAAACACATATTAATAAAATTTTAAAAACTTAAATATTTATTAATGATTTAATTTTTTTTAAAAATCTTAGTTAAAATCGGGAGTTAAATAATCAATTACTAAAAAATTTAGAAAATTATCATATTTTTCACGTTAGGATTAAAAATCTCATAATTTCTTTTTCCCCGACGAAGTTCTTTATCTCCCAAGGCATTTTTGACGTCTATCGGACCTCCAAATAGGAAGAAAGAGATCGTCGAAAGGAGATGATACTTCAGGAGGGAGAGGTCGTTGGCAATGGCGTCGGAGATTTCAAAACGAAACCCTAGAATGAAACTGTCATTTTTTAAAGGGAAATTTTAAAAAATGGCCAAAATATCCTCCCATTAAGCAAAAATACCCAAAATCACTATTTTCAAGCCAAAATGCCCAAAATCATTGTTCCAAAAAAAAAAATGCCTATGACTTTTTTTAATACCAAAACTACCCTTCCCCTCATATTTATATAACTCTCCCACTTACTATGGGGTTTTAATGTAATTTTAGATAAATATGAGGGATTTTTGGATATTTTACATTATAAAGGCATTTTGATATTTATTTATTTATTTCAAACTTTTTCTAAAATGTCAAAATTACCCTTCCCTTCATTTATATAACTCCCCTCACTCATTATGGGGGTTAAATAATTTTAGATAAATATGAGGGGTTTTTGGATATTTTACATTGTAAAGGCATTTTCATTTTTCAACTTTTAGAATTAGAATTTCAGTTCCGTTTTTTCGAATTTCACCGTTTTACTATATATCGATTCGTATTTTTCAGATTTCTGAAGGATTTTTCGTTTGTTGCCATTCTAGGGTTTTTCAACTTTTACAATTCGAATTTTAGTTTCGTTTTTTCGGATTTCATCGTTTTACGAGATATCGACTCGTATTTTTCAGATTTTCGAAGGATTTTTCGTTTGTTGCCATTCTAGGGTTTTTCAACTTTTAGAATTCGAATTTTAGTTCAGTTTTTTCGAATTTCACCGTTTGACGAGATATCGACTCGTATTTTTCATATTTCCGAAGGATTTTCCGTTTGTTGCCATTCTAGGGTTTTTCAACTTTTAGAATTTGAATTTCAGTTCCGTTTTTTCGGATTTCACCGTTTTACGAGATATCGACTCGTATTTTTCAGATTTCTGAAGAATTTTTCGATTGTTTCCAATCTAGGGTTTTTCAACTTTTAGAATTCGAATTTCAGTTCCGTTTTTTTGAATTTCACCTTTTAACGAGATATCGACTCGTATTTTTCAGATTTCTGAAGGATTTTCCGTTTATTGACATTTTAGGGTTTTTCAACTTTTAGAATTCGAATTTCACCGTTTAACGAGATATCGACTCGTATTTTTCAGATTTCTGAAGGATTTTCCGTTTGTTGCCATTTAGGGTTTTTCAACTTTTAGAATTTGAATTTCAGTTCTGTTTTTTCGGATTTTACCGTTTTACGAGATATCGACTCGTATTTTTCAGATTTCTGAAGGATTTTTTGTTTGTTGTCATTCTAGGGTTTTTCAATTTTTAGAATTCGAATTTCAGTTCCGTTTTTTCGAATTTCATCATTTTACGAGATATCGACTCGTATTTTTCAGATTTCTGAAGGATTTTCCGTTTGTTGCCATTCTAGGGTTTTTCAACTTTTAGAATTTGAATTTCAGTTCCGTTTTTTCGGAGTTCATCATTTTACGAGATATCGACTCGTATTTTTCAGATTTCTGAAGAATTTTTTGATTGTTTCTATTCTAGGGTTTTTCAACTTTTAGAATTCGAATTTCAGTTCCATTTTTTTGAATTTCACCGTTTTACGAGATATCGACTCGTATTTTTCAGATTTCTGAAGGATTTTTTGATTGTTGCCATTCTAGGGTTTTTCAACTTTTAGAATTTGAATTTCACCGTTTAACGAGATATCGACTCGTATTTTTCAGATTTCTGAAGGATTTATCGTTTGTTGCCATTCTAGGGTTTTTCAACTTTTAGAATTTGAATTTCAGTTCTGTTTTTTCAGATTTTACCGTTTTACGAGATATCGACTCGTATTTTTCAAATTTCTGAAGGATTTTCCGTTTGTTGCCATTCTAGGGTTTTTCAACTTTTAGAATTTGAATTTCAGTTCTGTTTTTTCAGATTTTATTGTTTTATGAGATATCGACTCGTATTTTTCAGATTTCTGAAGGATTTTCTGTTTGTTGCCATTCTAGGGTTTTTCAACTTTTAGAATTTGAATTTCAGTTCCGTTTTTTCGGATTTCATCGTTTTACGAGATAACGACTCTTATTTTTCAGATTTTTGAAGAATTTTTCGATTGTTTCCATTCTAGGATTTTTCAACTTTTAGAATTCGAATTTCAGTTCTGTTTTTTTGAATTTCATCGTTTTACGATATATCGACTCGTATTTTTCAGATTTCTGAAGGATTTTTTGATTGTTGTCATTCTAGGGTTTTTCAACTTTTACAATTCGAATTTCAATTTCATTTTTTCGAATTTTATCGTTTTACGAGATATCGACTTGTATTTTCCAGATTTTTGAAGGATTGTTGGATTTGGTGGATTCATGCGTAAAAAAAAATATGTAAACAAATGTATACGTGGAAAAAACATAAAAAGATGAAAAATATCAAATAATCAAAAAGGAAATGAGAAACTTTAAAAAACAAGATTTAACTGCCTGATAACAGTGAAATTCGAAAAAATGAAACTGAAATTCGAATTATACACGTTCAACTACCCTAGAATGTTAAGAAACGAAAAATCGATTAAAAATCTAGAAAATACGAGTTGATATATCCTGAAATGGTGAAATTCGAAAAAACAGAATTGAAATTCGAATTCTAAAAGTTTAAAAACCCTAGAATGACAACAATCAAAAAATCCTTCGGAAATTTGGAAAATACAAGTCCATATCTCGTAAAACGGTGAAATTTGAAAAAATGAAATTGAAATTCGAATTATAAAAGTTGAAAAACGCTAGAATGGCAACAATCAAAAAATCCTTTGGAAATCTGAAAAATACGAGTTGATATATCGTAAAACGGTAAAATTCGAAAAAACGGAACTGAAATTCGAATTGTAAAAGTTGAAAAACGCTAGAATGGCAACAATAAAAAAATCCTTCGGAAATCTGAAAAATACGAGTCGATATATAGTAAAACGGTGAAATTCGAAAAAACGAAACTGAAATTCAAATTCTAAAAGTTGAAAAACCCTAGAATGGCAACAAACGAAAAATCCTTCGGAAATTGAAAAATACGAGTCGATATCTCGTAAAACGGTGAAATCCGAAAAAACGAAACTGAAATTCGAATTCTAAAAGTTGAAAAACCTTAGAATGACAACAAACGAAAAATCCTTCAGAAATCTAAAAAATACGAGTCGATATCTCGTAAAACGGTGAAATCTGAAAAAACGGAACTGAAATTCGAATTTTAAAAGTTGAAATACGCTAGAATAGCAACAATCGAAAAATCTTTCAGAAATCTGAAAAATACGAGTCGATATCTCATAAAACGGTGAAATTCGAAAAAACGGAATTGAAATTCAAATTCTAAAAGTTGAAAACCCATAGAACAGAAAAAACGGATATAAAATTTGAAAACTACCCTATCAGAAACCCTAGATAAGAAAATTCTCAATTTACCCCCTCATGAAAATTCCTATTCTAAAAAGGTCCACTATTATATGAAAAATTTCAGAAAAACCCGCTCTGTTCTAAGGAATCTCCCTGGCTTCCCAATATTTTAAAAAAGCTAAGTTATACCCCCAAAATTTGCTTAGAACGTGAGCGAACGCACTTGACGTGGGAAACACTGTTCCCACGTCGGACTGCCGATCACTTCGGCAGCCATTTTCGGCCAAAATTTGGTTGTTTCGGCCTCCGATTTCTGCATAAATCAAATCTACACGTTGTATAACATAAAACCCCTCAATCAATTCAACCAAAACAACCAAAAATCATAACATTTTAAGCATTGTTCACATCGAAACCCTAAAATTTCAAATCGCAAATTCTCAATCAAATCTCAATAATATGAGCAATAACTTGATTCAAACAAGATTACGGGAGATATACTAATCTTATTTGCCATTTCCGGTTGCCGGAAACCAAGAAAATCGTCGGAATCTGGTCGAACGTGGGATGAACGTGGTGACGTGAGTTTTGGCTGTGTTTAACGTGAGAAATAAGAAAATTTGGCTGTGTTTATATCCAGGGGCTGTTTCGTAATTTCGCCAAACTCACGTTTATGTGACCAATTTCAAAAAAACCCGACGTGGGCTATAGACTTTCCCACGACACCCCAATACTTTAAAAAAGCTTATTTACCCTCCCTAAAATCTGCTGAACGTGGGATGAAGTGCTTGACGTGGGAAACACTGTTCCCACGTCGGACTGCCGATCACTTCGGCAACCATTTTCGGCCAAAATTTTGTTGTTTCGGCCTCCGATTTTTGCATAAATCAAATCTACACGTTGTATAACATAAAACCCCTCAATCAATTCAACCAAAACAACCAAAAATCATAACATTTTAAGCATTGTTTAATTCGAAACCCTAAAATTTCAAATCGCAAATTCTCAATCAAATCTCAATAATATGAGCAATAACTTGATTCAAACAATATTACGGGAGATATACTAATCTTATTTGCCATTTCCGGTTGCCGGAAACCAAGAAAATCGGTGGAAATCCGGATAAACGTGGGAGAGTTGGAAATTTTGAATTTTCTTTGAATTTAAACAGTAACATTAACGTGGGAAGGAACGAAATTTGCTGAGTTTATATATGGGGGCAGTTTCGTCATTTCACAAAACCTGGGTATTTTTGCTTAAACCTAAATATTTTGGGTAATTTCGCTTAGACCCCCTTAATTTTGACTAATTTTTAAAATTTCCCTTTTTTAAAACTTAAGCGGGGGAAACTTTTAGTTTTTAAAATTTAGGGAGGTAAAAATAGATAAAATTTCAAGGGGTTAAAGTTCCGTTAATTTTAACTGTTCATGAGTGGGTATTTGATATTATAAAAGATAAAAGATGAAAATTTGACATTTTAACATACCTTGCGTGGAAAATAGCCGTTTGGCCTAAAAAATATTATAAATTTATTCATACCATTTAAATATGAAAACAAAATATAGTCAAGCTTTCAAAACCAATAATTTTCCCTCCCTCCGTGGTTTAGCTTTCGAAAAGTTAGAATCGCTTTCTAATTTGTCTAGCTTTCAAAAGGCAAGGCTAACACTCCTTTTTTCCTTGTAAACCACCTGTTCTCCCAATTCCTTTCTTATGGGTCCACAAATCTTGGCTCTAGGACACACTAGTTCACCTAATGAATGGTGGGCACTGGGCAGAATAAACCAATATTGAAAATATGCCCAATACTGTTTTTGGAATGATCTAAGAGGTCTACCAATTGAGTGATACCTCAAAACACAACAAAGAGAATTGAACATACGTACTGTGCTTTCGATGAGTTAAATGCACTCCTTTCCTGTAATATTCTACATAGGCAAATAGGAGCAAACTGGCTGACTGGCCAAGTCCAACAAACAACATTGAGTTTGAAGCTTACAACTATTCAATCTCATCAGAGAGGAAGCCCTGTATGCTGGCGCTCCAGCCTGAGTGATTATGTCCAACGCCTCAAATAATTCTCTATGTATGAGGAAGTGTCCTGCATTTTCTGAGGGCTTATAATTTTCTGAGACCATCAATTGTAGTTTTGATCAGCCTGGGAAATATTGGCTCATGAGGTCTCCACAACATTAATGATATCACAGGCCTTTTCTTGGGTTTGTAGCGGATTTTATTGCCGCTTCCTCTCAGCATTAGTAAGTGGATTAACATCTTGGCATCTTACAAGCCTTTGAAGTCACTAACTGGATTGGAAACTGAGAGGTAAAGGCAAATCCAACGCCACCAGCCAGTTTTTGTCCTGTCCAGTGGACCGTCCAGTGCATTATTTTTAATCTAGTGTCTAGCCCACACAGAAAGACAAGAGACAGCCCAAGATTCCAGCCAACATTTGAGATAGTTGAGAGGAAGCTTCCAAAAATTGCTGGCTGGGTCTGATATCTGTTTGTAGTGTGCAGTAATCCTTAGGTAATACTAGGATTTTTCTTATAAGGGACATGAGTATATAAAGCCTCAATTGTACAGCTCTTACCCACAATTAATACAAGCAATACAGCATACTTTCCGGTATTCACAATTCTCACTTTCTGTGTTCTCTTCTCAGTGTTTTTCCTTACCATTTTGCTCCATTCCTTTAGTATTTTCAGCACCAATCCTAGGACAGAAAAAAACTGACTTTGCTCGGAAAAATAGTAAAGTGCTGCACAACTTGCCTGTTTCAGAGAAGCTCGTGTCACAATTATCACAATTCCAGTGCTACCAGGTTCACTTGTATGGATAGCCCCTCATCATCACATTAGGAGTCCTACTCATATGTATCAATATCAAGCACAAGGCAGATAGAACATGTATTATTCACATTCAATACTACCATGTATGTTAAACCTTAAACAAGGAGCAATCAATGCCATACTTAACATGCTTCAACTCTGTTCTTCTGTACCTAACTATCATGTAAACCTATTTTAATGATCTAATTAGGTCTAGCTGATATATGATTATGTGATAAAATGTTTTTTATATTTAATTTAAAATCAACCAATCAAATGAATCATTTTGATACCTAATTAATTACTCAAAACTATATACTGTTAATTTTATTTGAAAATGGATAAATTCATGTAAGATTTAAAAGGTCTTTGAAACCTGATTCATAGATAAATAAATAATTAGGATGATGTAGGTTTTATCATTACAATGAACCTATACTTAACAATAAAATTAGTGGGTGGTTGATGGTACATTTTTTATTTTTTATTTTTTCAAATCTTGCCTTAGGGTTTTATACATCAAACTCAAATAGCGGTAAAATAGGTAATGTATTTTGTTTTTTATTTTTGATTCATAACCCAACAACCCATTGGATGTATAAATTAATCTTTTACACCTAAAATTTAACTTCATCAACAAAAAATAATCTTAATATAGTATCAAAAAGTTAAATTACTATTTTTCTAATTTTTTAAAACTTTTAAATGGTAAAATTATTATATTTCCTTTGGAAAATGTGTTTTATACATTTCATGTGTGGAAATGTATTTTTAGGCCAAACAGTGGGCTTGAAGAGTACATTAATCTGGATGATGCTAAAATTTCATAGATAAGCAAAGTCAGTAATTGTGTTTTCTGATGCTGAAAGGTTGACAATTATTGCTTGAATTGGAATGTAAGGTAAAGATTAATCAATTAGGACATTATTATATGCGAGATCTGCAGTATATAATCTGAATATTTATGACAACATTTCAAAAAAGTTCCAAAAATTACGACTAATAAACAATCTTCAATTGCCTGCTAGCATGGAGTGGGTGATCAGATTTATATGTTTCTTCTCTTATCTACTCCTTCTAATTCATATGTTGATAACAGGTATTCTTGCTGCTCCTGATGAAGAGCAACTGGTTCGTATATTTCTACTTTTCATCTCTCCCTTCTCATGCTCTATATAATTATATGTTCATCATCCATGTCCAGTGCTTTTACATGGGTCTGAATGTGCAGAATCTGTACGTTGTTTACTTGGAAGATATGATGAACAAAGACTCACTGCACCTGGACAATGATGATGATGTTATAATTCATCAATTACATATTCAAATCCTTGCATCCGTGAAGCTAAGGTACATTCATTCCATTATCCTCCTGCAAACCTGCAAGTACAAACATATTAGAGTGCCAGAAGTTTATCTTTACTTTGACAATACTAGACTTCAATTTTCAATACAATCTACAAATTTCTTTTCTTTGCACTGCAGCCTCCAGCCACGATCCACTCCAGATATTGTTGAGAATGAAGCCAGGGAGTCCATACTCTATAGCTATACAAGGAGTTTCAATGCATTTGCAGCGAAGCTATCAAAAGATGAAGTCAACAAATTGATGGGTAAGTGTAACTCTTTACTTAGCTTACTGGTGAATGTATTTTGGCTCAAAGTTTCAGATTGAAATCAACTGAGTAAAATGAATTTGTAATGTTTAGAGATGGACCAAGTACTTTCCGTGTACCCGAATAGGTATTACCAGTTACAGACAACAAAATCATGGGACTTCATCGGGCTTCCGCAAACTGCAAAAAGGAATTTAGAAGCAGAGAGTAACATTATTGTTGGTCTCTTGGATACAGGTGTAATTGTAAAGTTTTTATTTTCTTACAATAGAAAGAGCTTCCCTCGAATGTAACAAGTTCTTGTACAACAATTTGTTTTGTGTATGATGATTTGGCAGGGATTACTCCAGAGTCAGAAAGCTTTCAGGACACTGGGTTCGGTCCTCCACCTGCAAAATGGAAAGGAAGTTGTAAACACTATGCTAATTTCTCAGGATGTAACAAGTAATGGGCTCATTGCGAATATTCACTTTCTTTTTTTTTTTTTGTCTTATTTTAGAATCATATAATCATATGTTATATCAAAGTTGCAGGATTCAAAATAATTTTATTTTTTGGATACCTTATTTGGTTTATTAAAGCAAGCTTATCGGAGCAAGATACTTTCATGTGGATGGCGACTATGATCCTAATGACATCTTATCACCGGTAGACGTCAGTGGCCATGGAACTCACACATCATCAACTGCTGTGGGCAACCCTGTTGCAAATGCAAGCCTCTATGGGCTAGCCAATGGAACTGCACGTGGTGCGGTGCCAAGTGCTAGAGTGGCCGCCTACAAAGTATGTTGGGCAAGCACAGGTTGCTCTGACGTTGACATACTCGCTGGATTTGATGCCGCTATTCATGATGGTGTGGACATTTTATCAATATCCCTCGGCGGTTTCAAGGAAAATTACTCGGTTGATTCAATAGCAATCGGCTCATTTCATGCCTTAAAGAAGGGAATTATTACTGTTGCAGCAGCTGGTAATAGTGGCCCCAATTTGGGTAGTCTAAGTAACCATGCTCCGTGGCTTGTCACCGTTGCAGCTAGTGGCATTAATAGGCAGTTTAGGAGCACGGTTGAATTGGGCAATGGCAAGACTCTCTCAGTAAGTTTGATTTTCAGCATTATAATGGTTTTAGAAGAGCTACTTTCATACTTGATTTAATTTACCAGTGTTGTTTTACATGTTTTTTAGGGAATTGGGATTGACGCATTTGATCCGAAGCAGAAACTATACCCACTAATCAATGGGGCTGAGGCTGCCAACAGCGACGACAAGGACAGCGCAAGGTACTAGTTTGTCCATTAGAGCAGAAATACTCTTTTAAAACTGAAAAAAGATGGCATTGAAACGGTTAAACAATAAATGCAGGTACTGTCTTCCTGAATCACTGGACCCGAAAAAGGTGAAGGGAAAGCTTGTTTACTGTCAGCTAGAGATACGGGGTGTTGATTCTGTTGTTAAAGGGATTGGAGGGGTAGGCACTATTGTTGATAGTGATCTATTTTACGATACAGCACAGATTTTTATGGCACCAGGGACCACGGTCAACTCCAGCGACGACAATATCATCACCAGCTACATTAATTCCACAAGGTGAAATGATGAAATTATCTGTTTAAATGGCAATTTTCATTAGTATGGTAATTTAACAGAATGAATGATGATCAACTTTTCTTTCTCAATGCAGGAAACCCTTAGCAGTTATATACAGATCCCAGGAACTAGAAATCCCTGCTCCGTTTATAGGTTCTTTTTCTTCCAGGGGTCCAAATCCTGGTTCAAAACACATTCTTAAGGTAGCTCTACAAACTCATCTGCAAATTACCTTTCTCTTGTTGTTTGGGACTATATAACTTGAGTTGCTTCTTTTCTTTTACTCGGTTTATACAGCCTGATATCGCAGCACCAGGAGTTGACATCTTGGCGGCTTACACGCCTTTGAGGTCACTAACTGGATTGAAAGGAGACACCCAATTTTCAAAATTCACCATCATGTCTGGGACTTCCATGGCTTGTCCTCATGTTGCCGGAGTAGCTGCCTACGTTAAGTCATTTCGTCCAAGTTGGAGCCCGGCAGCAATAAAGTCCGCTGTATTGACCTCTGGTAAGAGACTGATAAGCTTGTTAATTCTTCTTGGAATATTGGAAACGTAAAGAAATTTTCGATTTGATCATGACCTATGGTTTTGTGTAATCTTTATTAAGCTACACCTATGAGCCGGAGGATGGACCGTTTTGCTGAATTTTCGCATGGTGTTGGCCAAGTGAACCCACATAGAGCTGTGAGCCCTGGCTTAGTTTACGATACAGATCAAATGGGTTACATCCAATTTTTATGCCATGAGGGTTATAAGGGATCGTCTTTGGCTGTTATAGTTGGTTCGAAATCCATAAATTGTTCCTCATTAATTCCTGGATTTGGCTATGATGCTCTTAACTATCCAACAATGCAAGTAAAATTGAATAATGACAAACAACCAACCACTGCAATTTTTCGGAGGACAGTCACCAATGTGGGTGCTCCTTTATCCGTCTATAATGCCACCGTTAAAGCTCCAAGTGGAGTGGAAATCTCTGTCAAGCCTATGAGTCTCTCCGTCTCTCGCAGCAGGCAGAGACACAGCTTCACAGTTGTGGTGAAGGCAAATCCAATGCCAGCTTCGACACAAGTGTTATCAGCTTCACTTGTATGGAAAAACCCTCGACATGTTGTTAGGAGTCCTATTGTTCTTTATCACACAGAGACATAAGATTTTCATCAAATACTACTAAAAATATCTCAAAGTCCAATACTCTGGACCAATATATTTATGATTATAATGGTAATATAAAATAATAGTTATTCCATTGGATCACCACTATTTAATTGAAAAAGACAATATGATTTAAGATTTAAGGCTCTTACCTTGAATTTGAGGTCGTTAACTAATTTTAGTTGGAATTCTCTTTCAATTAAAATATTTATTCTAAGGACATAAGTCAATCTAAATTATAATATAAATTTCATAATTTTAATAATATTCAATATTTCTGGTATGAGAATAATTTAACTGTGTTTTGCAGCACAAAAAAACACATACATTAAAAAAATGTTTGGATTATATCTTCTGATTGTGGGTTTGACTAACCAAGATCAGATCAATTAGTGATGAAATGACTGAAAACAACAAAAAAAAGTTCAAACTTACCAATGAAATATAATTCAAAAAAGGTTTTTATGTCATATTTTCACCCAAGGTTTAGAGAAATCACAAAATTCTACCCTTTGAAATTTTAATCTACAATTTTGCACTCAAAATCGAATATAGTTAATAAAAAAAAAATTTATGAACACAATGTCAAACTGATAAATTAGTATTCTACATTGATTGTGGTAGCAAACAATTTGTGGGAGTGCATCTTTTCTTGTGTTTCTGTTTTTTCCTTTTTCAAATTTTATTTTCACAAGCTTTTGGAAAGGAGCATGACAACCCTTGCTTACAACATTAAGTTTCTCTCTTTTTTTTTTTTTTAATAAGTTGAATTTTGCGTAGAGATTTCATATTTGTAGTTTAGGAAAGGAACATGACAACTCTGCTTATACACTTGGCTTGGTTAATGTATTTTGATTGTAAATCAATGAAAGGAACATGATATTTTGGTCTATAAATTTCTTCTCTTGAACTTGAGGCTTTCATTCTCTTTTAATGGTTGAGACAAGGCAAAGGTATATGCATTTTCTGTTCTTTTGCATGCATAGTTACATGGTTGAGCCTTCCTCATAATCATGGTTATGTATTTGTAGTTTTAACATTTATTACACATGCAAATCTTACTTGCTAGGATTCACATTTGACCTCGATCATTTTTTTTGTATTTTTGTTTTTACAGCCAGTATGATGCTAAGGATGTCTCTGTTACTGATAACCTTCCTGGTCATGGCTAGCTCATGCATTGGTTGTACAAGTACACAAACCACATATATAATTCACTGGACAAGACCAAGATGGCAGCGCTACCTAATTATTCGCCTGACAGTTCCGAACAATTCTATGAAGTAATGCTCGATTCCATCACCAAATTGTCACCCCAAACCGATGTACAAAAAGGGAAAACATGCCTCCTAATGTCCTTTATGGCTATGAAACTGCTTTTTCTGGTTTTGCGGCAAAGCTCTCAACAAACAACTTGAATTATTAAAAAAAAGTTGATGGTTTTATCTCTGCCATTCCTGATGAATTTCTAACTCTCCACACCACACACTCCCCTGAGTTTCTTGGCCTAGAAATTGGGAAAGGACTTTGGATTCTTACAAACTTAGCATCAGATGTGATATTGGTTATAGATTCTGGAATTTGGCCAGAACACATCAGTTTTCAAGATACTGGAATGACTCCACCGCCCTCTAAATGGGAAGGCGTTTGCCAGCCACGTACCAACTTTTCACAATCGCTTTGCAACAACAAACTCATTGGTGCAAGAGCCTTCTTCCAAGGCTCTGAGTCCCAGCATGAAGAATTGATGAAAAATTGGATTATCGATTTGCCAGAGATTCACAAGGTCATCGTACATGCATAGCATCAACTGCAGCTGGTAATCTTGTATGCACAATTAATACAAGCAATAGAGCACACTTTCCCGTATTCACAATTCTCACTTTCTGTGTTCTCTTCTCGGTGCTTTCCCTTACCATTTTGCTCCATTCCTTTAGTATTTTCAGCATCAATCACAGAACAGAAAAAAACTGACTTAGCTCGGAAAAATAGTTAAGTGCCGCACAACTTGCCTGTTTCAGAGAAGCTCATGTCAGAATTATCACTATTCCAGTGCTACCAGGTTCACTTGTATAGATAGCCCCTCATCATCGCATTAGGAGTCCTATTCTTTTGTATCAGTATCAAGCACAAAGCTGATAGAATTTGTATTATTCACATCCAATACTACCATGTATGTTATATCTTAAAGATGGAGTAATCAATGCCATGCTCAACATGCTCCAACTCTAATCTTTTTGCACCTAACTATGATGAGAACCTATTTGAATTATATAATTAGGTATTTAGACGATATGTAATCTATGTGATACGGTGTTACATATAATTAATTTAAAATCAATCAATCAAATGTATTATCTAAATACTCAATTAGTTACTCAAAACTGTATAATCAGAGTTTTATTGAAATTTCATTTGTTTGTTTGGGTAAATGTAAGCTTGATAATTCTTGTTAGGGGTGTTGGGAAAAAACAGGGACATAGGAAACTTTGCCGTTTATATTGGTACAAGAATCCATTCTTAACAGATAATGTTTAAATCACAAACTATGTAGTAAATATGAAAAGGTTTTTGAAACCTGATTAATAGATAAATAAATAATTAGGAGGATGTAAGTTTTATCATTACAATGAACCTATACTTAACAGTAAAATTAGTGGGTGGTGATGGTACATTTTTAATTTTTTTTTCAAAATCTTGCCTTACGGTTTTATGAATCAAACTCAATTAGCTGTAAAATAGGTAAGTTTTTTTTCTCATGAGCGATTCACATTTTCCCACCTAAGATTTAGCCTTGAAAACCTTTTTTATACACTTAAAATGTAATTTCATCAACAAAAAATAATCTTAATATTGTATCACAAAGTTAAATTACTATTTTTCTAATTTTATGAAATTTTTGAATGAAAAAATTATTATTTTTCTTTTGTGACATTAATTATTTTGACAGAGTTAGGTTTTAGATTGGAATATGTGTTTTATACATTTCATGTGTGGAAGTGTATTTTAAAGTCAAACCTTGGATGGGAAAATGTAAATCACTCTAGATGATGCTAAAATTTCATAGATAAGCAAAGTCAGTAATTATGTCTTCTGATGCTGAAAGGTTGAGAACCATTACTTGAATTGGAATGTAAGGTAAAGATTGATAAATTAAGGCATTATTATATGTGAGAGCTCTTGCATATAATCTGACTATTTATGACAACACTTCAAAATAATTTAAAAAATTACGACTAATAAACAATCTTCAATTTCCTGCTAACATGGAGTGGGTGATCAGATTTCTGTGCTTCTTCTTTTATCTACTCCTAATTCATATGTTGATAACAGGTCTTCTTGCTGCTCCTGATGAAGAGCAACTGGTTCGTATATTTCTACTTATCATCTCTTCCTTTCCATGCTTTACATAATTTTATATTCATCATCCATGTCCAGTGCTTTTACATGGTGCTAAATGTGCAGAATCTGTATGTTGTTTACTTGGAAGATATGGTGAACAAAGACTCACTGCACCTGGAGGATGATGATGATGTTATAATTGATCAATTACACATACACATCCTTGCATCCGTGAAACTAAGGTACATTCATTCCATTATCCTCCTGCAAACTTGCAAGCACAAACATATTAGAGTGCCAGAAGTTTATTCTTTACTTTGACAATACTAGACTTTAATTTTCAATAGAGTTTTCAAATTTCTTTTCTTTGCACTGCAGCCTCCAGCCACGGTCCACTCCAGATACTGTTGAGAATGAAGCCAGGAAGTCCATACTCTATAGCTATACATGGAGTTTCAATGCATTTGCAGCAAAGCTATCAAAAGATGAAGTCGACAAATTGATGGGTAAGTGAAACTCTTTACTTAGGTTACTGGTGAATGTATTTTGGCTCAAAGTTTCAGATTGAAATCAACTGAGTAAAATGAATTTGTAATGTTTAGAGATGGACCAAGTACTTTCTGTGTACCCGAATAGGCATTACCAGTTACAGACAACAAAATCATGGGACTTCATCGGGCTTCCGCAAACTGCAAAAAGGAATTTAGAAGCAGAGAGTAATATAATTGTTGGTCTCTTGGATACAGGTTTAATCATAAAGTTTTTATATCATTATATTTTAAGTAACTTCCCTCGAAGGTAACAAGTTCTTGTACAATAATTTGTATTTTGTATGATGATTTGACAGGGATTACTCCAGAGTCAGAAAGTTTTCAGGATACTGGGTTCGGTCCTCCACCCACAAAATGGAAAGGAAGTTGTAAACACTATGTTAATTTCTCAGGATGTAACAAGTAATGGGCTTATTGTTTTAGAAATCATTAACTTATTCACATATGTCGCCATGTAACGTGTGATTGATTGATACAATTTTTTAATTTTTTTTTCTTATTTTAGAATCATATAATCAAATGTTACATCAAAGTTGCAGGATCTGAAATAATTCTGTTTTTTGGGTACCTTATGTGGTTTTTAAAGCAAGCTTATCGGAGCGAGATACTTCCATGTGGAAGGCAATTATGATCCTAATGACATCATATCGCCAGTAGATGTCATTGGCCATGGAACTCACACATCATCAACTGCAGTAGGCAACGCTGTTGCAAATGCAAGCCTTTATGGGCTAGCCAACGGAACTGCACGTGGTGCGGTGCCAAGTGCTAGAGTGGCCGTCTACAAGGTATGCTGGGCCAGCTCAAGTTGCTCTGATGTTAACATACTGGCTGGATTTGATGCCGCTATTCATGATGGTGTCGACGTTTTATCAATATCCGTCGGCGGTTTCAAGGAAAATTACTCGGTAGATTCAATAGCAATCGGCTCATTTCATGCCTTAAAGAAAGGAATTATTACTGTTGCAGCAGCTGGTAATAGTGGCCCCAGTTTGGCTTCTCTATGTAACCATGCTCCGTGGCTTGTCACAGTTGCAGCTAGTGGCATTAATAGGCAGTTTAGGAGCACCGTCGAATTGGGCAATGGCAAGACTGTCTCAGTAAGTTTGGTTCTTCAGCATTATAACGGTTTTAGAAGGGCTACTTTCAATGCTTCTTGTTGTAATTTGCCAGTGTTGTTTTACATGTTTTTTAGGGAATTGGGATTGACGCATTTGATCTAGAGAAGAAACTATACCCACTAATCAGTGGGGCTGAGGCTGCCAACAGCAACGACGTGGACAGCGCAAGGTACCAGTCTGTCCATTAGAGCAGAAAATTTCTTTTAAAACAGAAAAAAACAAAAGCAATAAAAACGGTTAAACAATAAATATAGGTACTGTCTTCCTGAGTCATTGGATCCTGAAAAGGTGAAGGGAAAGCTTGTTTACTGTCGGCTAAAGAAATGGGGAGTTGATTCTGTTGTTAAGGGTATTGGAGGGGTAGGCACTATAGTTGAAAGTGATCAATCTTACGATACAGCAGAGATTTTTATGGCACCAGGGACCGTGGTCAATTCCAGCGACGGCAATACCATCACCAGTTATATTAATTCCACAAGGTAAAATGATGAAATTATCTGTTTAAATGGTCATTTTCATGAATATGGTAATTTCACAGAATGAATAATAAACAACTCTTCTTTTTCAATGCAGGAAACCCTTAGCAGTTATATACAAATCCCAGGAATTAGAAGTCCCAGCTCCGTTTATTGGTTCTTTTTCTTCCAGGGGTCCAAATCCTGGATCAAAACACATTCTTAAGGTAGCTCTATGAAGTCATCTGCACATTTACCTTTCTCTTTGTTGTTTTGGACTATATAACTTGAGTTGCTTCTTTTTATTAACTTGGGTTATACAGCCTGATATTGCAGCACCAGGCGTTGACATCTTGGCAGCTTTCACGCCGTTGGCATCACTAACCGGATTGGAAGGTGACACCCAATTTTCAAAATTCACCATCATGTCTGGGACTTCCATGGCTTGTCCTCATGTTGCCGGTGTAGCAGCCTACGTTAAGTCGTTTCATCCAAGTTGGAGCCCGGCAGCAATAAAATCGGCTATATTGACCTCTGGTAAGAGACTGATAAGCTTCTTAGTCTTCTTGGAATATTGGAAACGTTAAGAAATTTTCGATTTGATCATGGCTTATGGTTTTGTGTAATCTTTATTAAGCTACACCCATGAGCCGGAGGATGGACCGTTTTGCTGAATTTTCGTATGGTGTTGGCCAAGTGAACCCACATGGAGCTGTGAGCCCTGGCTTAGTTTACGATACAGATCAAATGGGTTACATCCAATTTTTATGCCATGAGGGTTATAAAGGGTCATCTTTGGCTGTTATAGTTGGTTCGAAATCCATAAATTGTTCCTCATTAATTCCTGGATTCGGCTATGATGCTCTTAACTATCCAACAATGCAAGTAAAATTGAATAATGACAAACAGCCAACCACTGCAATTTTTCGGAGGACAGTCACCAATGTGGGTGCTCCTGTATCCGCCTATAGTGCCACCGTTAAAGCTCCAAGTGGAGTGGAAATCTCTGTTAAGCCTATGAGTCTCTCCTTTTCTCACAACAGGCAGATACAGAGCTTTACAGTTGTGGTGAAGGCAAATCCAATGCCAGCTTCAACACTAGTGTTATCAGGTTCACTTGTATGGAAAAGCCCTCGACATGTTATCAGGACTCCTATTGTTCTTTATCATGCAAAGAAGGCATAAGACTCTCATAAGATACTATTAAAAATATCTCGAAGTCCAATGTTCTGGACCAATATATATATAATGCTAATATAAAATATTAGTTATTCAATTACATGGGCACTACTTTAATTGAGGAGGTCAGACAATTTGATATAAAGTTTAAGTCTTATATCTTGTATTTGAAATTGATAATTAATTACAGTTGAAATTCTCTTAAATTTTCATTAAAAAGTTTATTAGTGATAAAATGGTGGGAATATAGAAAAAAAGGGTTGGAACTAACCGATGAAATATTGATTTAAAAAAGGTATTAATATCATATTCTCACCCAAGGTTTGGAAAAAGTCACAAAATTCTGCTCTTTAAAATCTTAAAATATAAATTTTCACTAAAAACCTAACATGATGAACAGAAAAGAGAATAGAGAAAACATATTATCTTGAACTATTTTCCTTTGTGAAATTACCACCCTACAATGATCGTGTTAGTAGACAATTTGTCAAACAACATATTTTCTTGTGTGCTTCTGATTTATTTTTCATTTATTATTTTTACAAAATTTTGGAAAGGAACATGACAACTTAACTTTTAAGTAGAATTGGATTAGAGTCAAACTAAGTTTAAGCTCCTCTAAGCTTAAGCTCAACTTGTTTTCCGTGAAATTAAGTTCGAGTTCGCTTGAAAAATATTTGAGCTCAAATCAAGTTTTAAGCTCGATTTAGTATTAAAACAATATTGTTTTAATATATATTAATCAAAACAATATTATTTTATATCGATTTTTTTAGGATTGTGATCTTGACAAGTTAAACACCCCTAAACCTCTAGCTCAAATTTGAAAATATTAAATTTTCAGACCCAAGATCAAACTTCTAGTTTAGGGATTTTTTTATGGTATTATAACTCAATCTAGGGTTGGATTCGATCTGAACCGAGCTCGAGCTCGATTCGACTTAATAATAATATAGCTCAAGCTTGTCGAGCTCATTATGCTTGAGCTCAAACTCGGCTCGTTTCGAATTTGAATATTTGTTATTAAAACGATGTCGTTTTAATACATATTGATTAAAACAACGTTGTTTTGTATCAAAAATATTAATTTATAAATTTTGACAATTAAGCTCAAGCTCGAAAACATTGGCTCAAGCTCGCTCAAGCTAGCTTAGGGTTGGCTCGTTTTGAGCTTGAGCTTGAATAGGCTCCGCTCGAATCCAGCTCTAACTCAATCTAAAGAGTAAAGCAACTTCTAGTTTTATTCCAAGCAGAAATGAAAATGATAGCTCATACATTTGGCGTGATTGGTGCATTTTGATTGTTATCACCTGAACTAAATGTCAAAACGCATGGTTGGGAGATGTTTTATGAAATATAATAATGGGCTAGGAAGGAGATAAGCCACAACAATGCTTTTCTGTCCAGTACAAAACTTGTCGATTATTTATTTATGCTACTAACAATAATTTTAATTTGATTAACATCTTTAAAAAAATTATCAATATAATTTTAATCATTATTAATATTTTATCTTATTTATTAAATTTTTAGGACAAAAATATCTTTAATTTTTAATTAAAATAATAAATAATATAAAAAATATTTTTATACTCATTAATCTTTCCTATAATAAATAAAATAATATATTAATATTCTTTTATTACTTCTAATCAAATATAATAATTATTTATACATATCAATTTTACCAAACATAACTAAACATAGTGATAAATTTATAGCTAATAATTTATCAGGTACTCTATTTTTGTAATAATCTTTCATTTTCAATAATAAAATATTATTCAAACCAAACACACTTGTAAGGTAACACAATGGTACCATAATAAGACTAATTATCTGTACATGTCATACATAGATTATCTAATGATAAGTCAGTCATGCTATACCATAATGGTAACAATGACAACAGAGACTGAAAAACATGACATTTTGGTCTATACATTTCTTCTTTTAAACTTAATGTTCTCATTCTCTTTTGATCACTGAGGCAAGGCAGAGGTTTATGCATTTTCTACTCTTTTGAATGCATAGTTACATGGTTGAACCTTCCTCATCATCATAGTTATGTAATTGTAGTTTTAACATTTACTACACTTGCAAATCTTACTTGCTTGGATTCACATTTGACCTTGATCATTCTTTTGCATTCTTGTTTTTACAGCCAGTATGATGCTAAGGATGTCTCTGTTACTGATAGCCTTCCTGGTCATGGCTAGCTCATCCATTGCTTCTACAAGCAAACAAACCACATATATAATTCACATGGACAAGACCAAGATGACAGCGCTACCTAATTATTCGCCTGACAGTTCCAAAAAATTCTATGAAGCAATGCTCGATTCCATTACCAAATTGTCACCACAGACTGATGTAAAAGAACCTGAAAACATGCCTCCTAAGGTCCTTTATGGCTATGAAACTTCTTTTTCTGGTTTTGTGGCAAAGCTCTCAACAAAACAACTTGATTTACTAAAACAAGTTGATGGTTTTATCTCTGCCACTCCTGACGAATTTCTAACTCTCCACACCACACACTCCCCCGAGTTTCTTGGCCTAGAAATTGGGAAAGGACTTTGGAATCCTACAAACTTAGCATCAGATGTGATAATTGGGGTTATAGATTCTGGAATCTGGCCAGAACACATCAGTTTTCAAGATACAGGAATAACTCCACCGCCCTCTAAATGGAAAGGTGTTTGCGAGACAGGTACCAACTTTTCGCCATCACTTTGCAACAACAAACTCATTGGTGCAAGAGCCTTCTTCGAAGGCTTTGAGTCCGAGCTTGGAAGAATCGATGAAAAATTGGATTATCGATCTGCCAGAAATTCACAAGGTCATGGTACACACACAACATCAACAGTAGCTGGTAATCTTGTAGCAAATGCCAGTTTTTTGGGCTTAGACAATGGCTCTGCTTCTGGAATGAGGTACACATCAAGAATTGCTGCTTATAAAGTCTGCTGGAATGCTGCGACTTTTTCTGGCTGTGCTTACTCTGATATACTAGCTGCAATTGACAAAGCCGTGGCTGATGCGGTTGATGTCTTATCGATCTCTCTAGGAGGCACACCCAAGCATTTTTATGAAGACAATATAGCTATAGCATCATTTGAAGCAACTCGAAATGGGGTTTTTGTTTCATGTTCTGCAGGCAATTTGGGCCCGTCTAGGTCAACTGTTCAAAACACTGCACGGTGGATTACTACAGTGGCTGCAAACTATATTGATCGAAGCTTCTCGGCTATTGTCAAGCTCGGCAATGGACAATCTTTTGAAGGGTCAACCTTATATTTTGGTAATGCAACAAAGCAACTGGCGCTTGTCTAAGGGAAAAATGCAGGACGCGTTGGAGCTGAGTATTGTTTTGGTAGCTCTCTCAACAAAACGCTTGTAACAGGGAAGATTGTTGTTTGCCGAGGAGGACCATTTAGCGGACTTTTTAAGGGAAACAAAGTAAAATTGGCTGGAGGAGCTGGAATGATTTTAGTAAATTCTTTTTATGATGGTGAAGAAATTTTGGCTGAGCCCCACATTCTATCAGCTGCTGCATTAGCAGCCTCAGCAGCTAAAAGCGTCATCAACTATTTGAACTCCACAAAAGACCCAACTGCTTCCATTGTTTTTAAAGGAACAGTTTTTGGTAAACCTGCACCGGTGATGGCAGATTTTTCATCACGAGGTCCAAGTCACATTGCACCACAAGTGATCAAACCAGATGTGACTGCGCCAGGGGTGAACATATTGGCTGCATGGCCTCCGATGATCAGCCAAAGTGGATTTAAAACCGACGAGAGGAGTTTTATTCAACATAATTTCAGGTACTTCAATGTCCTGCCCCATGTTAGTGGCCTAGCTGCGCTTCTCAAATCAGCCCATAAAGATTGGTCACCAGCCGCCATCAAATCAGCTCTAATGACTACAGCATATAGACAACAAAGGGGTTCCAATTTCTGATGCTGGTTCAGGGGACTCTGTTTCAGCTACACCTTTTGCATATGGTTCAGGTCATGTTGACCCAGAAAGAGCTTCTGATCCTGGATTAATTTATGATTTAACCATTGACGACTATCTAAAGTTTTTGTGCTGTCTAAATTGCAGTTCTTCTCAGGTATCTTTATTTTCGAAGGGGAATTTCACTTGTTCTAAGGGTGGAGCTTTTCAGCCAGGCGACTTGAATTACCCTTCCTTTGCAGTGAATTTCAAGGGCAATTCCCCAAATATTACTGCTGTACACCAGAGGACATTGACAAATGTTGGCCCTCCTAAGTGTTCTTATACAGTCCAAGTACAGCAGCCCAATGGAGTACTGATGAGTGTGAAACCCGGGGTCGGGAGAGAAATTGAATAACAAAGTGACTTTTGTTTCATTGAAAGGGCCACCAACAACACCACCTACTCCATCTGTTGGATCCTTAACTTGGGCTTTTGGTAAATACAGAGTAAGAAGCCCCATAGCAGTAACTTGGGAGTAGTTTTTCTTGGTGTGCAAAGAATGCAAAAACTGCTTGAAGGTTCATATTGACCATGGAATGTTCAAAAGTAATCCGTATAATAAGAGGCCAAAACCCCAGCTAAAGTTTTATATACTTGTTAGACTTTTGCAATGCGGATATTCAACATCATCACTTGGATTGGATCTTTCACCCCAACTTGTTTTAACTTAGTTGCCAAAATTTTGAACCTACTCATCTGAAATATTTTATTAAAAAAATGAATATTAATGAGAGAATCAATAATATGTTTTACCGTGTGAATAGTTTTATTTTATCCTTAGTTTAAAATTGTTCAATCATATAATGAAACATCGTTATTGATACTTATTATAAATACATATAAAAGGAACAAATTACAAGTAGTATTATAATTAAGAAACCTTCATTATGCACAAGAACTGTAACTCTTTATATTTTCAATAATCTTGCCTTAGGGTTTACATTTCTATAATATCCTTGTAAAGGTCTTAATGTTAAACATCAAGCTTAACTTGTAATAAAATATAGACAATTTTTTATTCTTATTTTCCTAATAACATATCTCTAGTGAAATTTTATGTAACTTGAATATGATAATACGAGATGAGTTTTGAGTTGCAAGCACAAAAAAAACAAATTTATGACAAATTATCTATCTAAAATGAATATATTTTAACACTAAATCAATTTATTTGACCACAATGATTCAAGTCTACTAAGAGAAGTCTTTAGAGTAATTGTGTTTTGTGATGCTGAAAGGTTGAGCGCCATTGCTTGAATTGGAATGTAAGGCAGAGGGGGTTAATGAGCTCTTTATCTTCAAGCAACTCCTGAACTTGAAAATAATCTTGTAGCTAGAAAATGTCCAATTCCCAACAGTTTGATCAATAAGAAGTGTGTTTACAGTCTCGTGCTATTAATATATATATATAAAGCTTGACGGACTATTGCATGGTGCTAGCATGGAGGAGAGGCTGATGAGAATTTTATGTTTCTTTTTTTATCAACTTCTTCTAATTCATTGTCTTCTTGCAGCTGCTCCTGATGAAGAAGAGCATTCGGTTCGCAGATCTTCTTCTTGTCATCTCTTCCTTCCCATGCTTTATTTAATTATTTATTTCTATCTTCATCGTCCATGTCCAGTAATTCTGCACGATGTAAAATTTACAGAATCTATATGTTGTTTACTTGGGAGATACGGTGAACCGGGATCCACTGCACCAGGACGATGACGATGATTCTAAGATTGATCAATCACACATCGAAATCCTCACATCCGTAAAACTATGGTACATCCAAACTAAACTCATTTTTTAAATTTGAATCAGTTTAATCAAAACCTGATCATTAATTCAATTCAGTTTGAATTAACGATAAAACTTATTTTAGTCTTTAGATAAGAGTCGGTTCAACCGTTATGTTGATCAAATACAAATACCAATAAGCTGTAAACATTTTCGTTTAAATTTTTATGATAAATATATTTAATATATATAGTTTTATATTTATTAACACCCAAACCGACCGTTTGACCTACCCAATTTCCGGTCTGGCTAGAAAAATTGGGAAATTTTTAATTTTTAAATTATAACACAGTGATCCGGTAAATTGACTGCAGTTTTTTCTATTATTTAAAACATATTAGACATTTTATTTTCAAATATGGTGCTTTTCTTGGACTGCAGTCTCCAGCCTCAATCCAGTTCCGATGCTATTGAAAATGAAGCGAAAGAGTCCATACTCTATAGCTATACAAAAAGTTTCAACGCATTTGCAGCAAAGCTATCAAAAGATGAAGTCGACAAATTGATGGGTAGGTGAAAATTCTTTGCTTGAACAATCTGGTCAATGTTTGAGGACTTGCAGTTTCGGATTGAAATCAACTGAGTTAAATAAATATTTTAATGTTTAGAGCTGGACCAAGTGCTTTCTGTGTACCCGAATCAGTATCACAAGTTGCAGACGACAAAATCATGGGATTTCATCGGGCTTCCGCTAACAGCGAGGAGGAATTTGAAAGTAGAGAGTAATATAATTGTTGGTCTCCTGGATACAGGTTTTGGAAATTTTTGTTCAATCTCTTCACTTTTTTTATTATATTGTTATAATTAACAAAGAATGCGATCAAGTTCTTTCCCAATAATTTTAATGATGGTTTGGCAGGGATCACTCCAGAATCAGAAAGTTTTCAGGATACTGGGTTCGGTCCTCCGCCCACAAAATGGAAAGGAAGTTGTAAACACTACGCTAATTTCTCCGGATGCAACAAGTAATGGGCTCATTGTTTTTTACATATCAAATATATAGACACATCAAGGTAGCAGGATTTAACATATTGTATTTTTGGCGATTATTAAAGCAAGCTTATCGGAGCAAAATACTACAAACTGGATGGCACAGATGATCCTAACGACATCTTATCGCCTGTAGATGTGGAAGGCCATGGAACCCACACATCATCAACTGCGGTAGGAAATCATATAGCAAACGCAAACCTTTTTGGGCTAGCCAAGGGAACCGCACGCGGTGCAGTGCCAAGTGCTAGAGTGGCGGCCTACAAAGTATGTTGGGTCAGCTCAGGTTGCTCTGATGTTGACATACTTGCTGGATTTAATGCTGCTATTCATGATGGTGTGGACGTTATATCGATTTCCATTGGTGGCACCAATGGAAATTACTCCTCAGATTCAATAGCAATTGGTTCATTTCATGCCTTGAAGAAGGGAATTATTACTGTGGCTTCAGCTGGTAATGATGGCCCCAATTTGGCCAGTGTAAGTAACCACGCTCCGTGGCTTGTCACCGTTGCAGCTAGTGCCATTAATAGGCAGTTTAGGAGCAAAGTTGAGTTGGGCAGTGGCAAGATTATCTCAGTAAGTTCCGTATTTGCCAGTATCTTTTATATGTTGAGTCAGAAGACTCATCCTCTCACGGGGTTCATCGGTTAGTTCACAGAGAGAGGAGGATGTGAAATGGCTGGAAGAATTATTATAATGTTTTAAGATGACTTTATATGAGTATGTAATTTACCAGTATTATTATTTTACATGTTTTTTTAGGGAATTGGTCTCAATTCATTTGAACCAAAGCAGAAACTATACCCCCTAGTTAATGGGGCTGATGTTGCCAGAAACGACGACCAAAAAGAGAGTGCAAGGTACTAGCTTTCTTTAATTTCCATGGTTGTAATGCCTATTTATTTAAAGAGAAATGAAGTATTAATAACAGTTAACAATAAATACAGGTTCTGTATTTCGGACTCATTGGACCCTGCAAAGGTGAAGGGAAAGCTTGTTTTCTGCCAGCTAGAGATTTGGGGTGTTGATTCTGTTGTTAAAGGGATTGGAGGGGTAGGCACTATAGTTGAAAGTGAGCTATTTCTTGATACAGCCCAGATTTTTATGGCACCAGGGACCATGGTCAATTACAGCGATGGCAACATCATCACCAGCTATATTAATTCCACAAAGTGATAGATAAATTCTCTGTTCAAATGACACCTTTATTGTGTTGCTAACAAAAATTGTATTAAATTTTCATGAATATGGTAATTTGACAGAATGAATGATGAACTTTTCTTGTTCAATGCAGGAAACCTTTAGCCGTTATATACAAAACCGAGCAATTAGAAATCCCTGCTCCGTTTATAGGTTCCTTTTCGTCCCGTGGCCCGAATCCTGGGTCAGAACGCATTCTTAAGGTTGCTCTGCTGAGTCATCTACGCGATACTTTTCTCGTGTTTTGGGACTAAGTAACTTAAGTTGCTTCTTTTGTCTGACGTGTGTTACACAGCCTGATATTGCAGCACCAGGTGTTGACATCTTGGCAGCTTACACACCTTTGAAGTCACTAACCGGATTGGAAGGAGACACCCAGTTTTCAAAATTCACCATCATGTCTGGGACTTCCATGGCTTGTCCTCATGTTTCCGGTGCAGCAGCCTACGTTAAGTCGTTTCATCCAAGTTGGAGCCCAGCAGCAATAAAATCGGCTATCTTGACCTCTGGTAGGAGACTGATAAGCTTCTTAATTCTTCTTGGAATCTTGGAAACGTTAAAAAAATTTCGATTTGACCATGACTTATGGTTTTGTGTAATCTTTATCAAGCTACACCTATGAGCCGGAGGATGGACCGTTTTGCTGAATTTTCATATGGTGTTGGCCAATTGAACCCACATAAAGCTGTGAGCCCTGGGTTAATTTACGATACAGATCAAATGGGTTACATCCAATTTTTGTGTCATGAGGGTTATAATGGATCATCTTTGGCTGCAATAGTTGGTTCGAAATCCATAAATTGTTCCTCATTAATTCCTGGATTTGGCTATGATGCTCTTAACTATCCAACAATGCAAGTAAAATTGAATAATGAAAAACAACCGACCACTGCAATTTTTCGGAGGACAGTTACCAATGTAGGCACTCCTATTTCCGTCTACAATGCCACGTTAAAAGCTCCAGAAGGAGTGGAAATCTCTGTCAAGCCTATGAGTCTTTCCTTCTCTCGCAGGAAGCAGAAAAGGAGTTTCACAGTTGTGGTGAAAGCAAATCCAGTGCCGGCTTCTACACAAGTGTTGTCAGGCTCACTTGTATGGAAAAGCTCTCGACATGTTGTTAGGAGTCCTATTGTTCTTTATCATGCACAGGCATAATGTTCTCATCAAACACTACTAAAATTGTCTCCAACTCCTGGAGCAATATATTTACGCTTATAGTGGTATTATAAAAAAAAAATAGAGGTTTTTTTCTAATCACCAGTGGATTTGCTGATTACACAGATAGTTCAGTTCAAATTTTCAATCTCTTATCTTATTCAGTTCAAGTTCCGAATGGTGCTCTAAGATTTTATGACTTTGATAAGATTAAAGTAAAATCGCTAGACAGTGCTTCAACTGATAGACATAAGCTAGAACCCATTATTTTAACCAGAAAGATACAGTGCTATTCAATTACATTGTCACCACTTAACTGAGGGGTCAAGACAGAATGGTTGCATTGCAGCAAAATGAAAAATGTTTGTTAGGAAGAATGCACTATCGAAATAGCTTCGCAGCTCAGTGAAAAAGCCTTATCAATTTAAACTTTTATTACCAGCTACTTCTATGTTGGGAGAATTTGAACCAAACCAGTTCAAGCTTAAATTCATGTTCAGTTTGAATAAATCAAATTCAAGTTAGAATTTCAATTTGATAGCTCAGGTTTAATGTAGTTATTTACTCTTCCAATGACATTGTTTACTCTTCTCATGATACTATTCACTTTTTTATAATATTTTTTACATCTTCGACAATCATCTAATAATATTATATATTAATTTGAACAAGATTGAATTTGAGTTAAACATTATTGATTCGGGTCAAACTCGAATTACCCTTTGTTTGGGTTTGGCTCGAATCCACTTTACTTACAGTTTTATTATATTATCACTGTAACAAAACTAATTTGTTTAAATGTATAAACGCAACAATCATAGATAATGGATCACCCACTAACTTGAGTATTTAACAATGCAAAGCTAAGCTCCACATCCTTACAAAGTAAAAGGCTGTGCTGGGCTGTAGCTTGCCCCTTCAGATGCCGCCTTGATACAAACTGGTTGCTTGTGCTAGACTTAAATTTCCATTTTTCTCAAAATGGATCATGAATAAACGGGTTTTCTTTAATTTCTTTTTTCACACGAATACAGTAATACTATCTTATGCCTCCCTGGTCACCAAGTTTGTCCTGGCTGGAAGAATTTTTGTATGTGGTGAGACAAAATATTTATGATTGAGCTTGGCGTAATGGAATTGATATATATATATATATATATATATATACGAGGAAAGAGAAAGCTTATACAGTTAAGAAGTGCTTCGTCAAATTCTTTTTGACAAATAAATTAAAGGGCAAAAGACTATTTCTCATCCAAGTTTGAGCGTTTCCTTAAAAACACGTTTCGATATTTTAAAAATTCAAATATTTATCTATTTACTAATTTCTGTTTCAAAAAAAAAATCTTCATTTTAAAATTAAATTTTAAAACCTTAAAAATTTATACTATTTCTATTTTTAATTTATAAAACTTACAATTTTTCTCTATGATGAAACTTTGAAAAATTCACTTCTCCCCCCCACCCCCAATGATTAAACTCACAAATAATATGTATAACTTTATACACAAACTATGATATATCACCATATGATTATAAAGTTTCAAATTAGAGATAAAATAACATTTTAATCATACGATAACATGTTACCAGTAGATAAAACAACTGATTAGAAACATTGAATTTAAAAATTGTATTTTTGTGTATTGGATTTGAACACAATAATTTCTGCATTTTGTGTATTAAATTGGTATAATTACAAATCATAATTAAATCAATCACTTAAGGTAACACAATAGAACCATAATTAGGATAACTACCTGTACTTCCATAAATAGGCTAATATAATGGTAAGTTAATCATATGATAAAAACAATAATGATAACCATGATATCAGTGACTGAAAAAGCTTGATATATTGGTCTATAAGAGTTCCTATTTCTTGTCTTAAACTTAGAAATTATTGTTCTCTTCTAATCTTTGAAGCCAAGGCCCAGATATATGGTTGAGCTTTCTTGTCTGTCTTAGTCTTAACATTTATTATACATGGAAATCTTAGTTGCTAGGATTCATATTTGACCTCATTCTTCTGTAATTTTTTTTTTTGCAGCAGCATGATGCTAAAGATGTGTTTGTTGTTGATAGCCTTCATGGCCATGGCTAGCTCATCCATTGCTACTACAAGCAAACAATACATAATTCACATGGACAGGACCAGGATGGCAGCGCTAGGTAATCATTCTCTCAGCAGTTCCAAACAATTTTATCAAGCAATGCTCAATTCCATCACCGAATTGTCATCCCAAACCGATGCACAGGAACAAAAAAACATACCTTCTAAGGTCCTTTATGGGTATGAAACTGTTTTTTCTGGTTTTGCGGCAAAACTCTCGACAAAACAACTTGATTTATTAAAACAAGTCGATGCTTTTATCTCTGCCACTCCTGATGAATTTCTAACTCTCCACACCACATACTCCCCCAAGTTTCTTGGCCTAGAGATTGGGAAAGGACTCTGGAATCCTACATACTTAGCATCAGATGTGATAATTGGGGTTATAGATACTGGAATCTGGCCAGAACACGTCAGTTTTCAAGATACAAGAATGACTCCACCGCCTTCTAAATGGAAAGGCGTTTGCGAAGCAGGTACCAACTTTTCACAATCACTTTGCAACAACAAGCTCATTGGTGCAAGAGCCTTCTTCGAAGGCTATGAGTCCCTTTATGGAAGAATCGATGAAACATTGGATTATCGATCTGCCCGAGATTCACAAGGTCATGGTACACACACGGCATCAACTGCGGCTGGTAATATGGTAGCAAATGCCAGTTTTCTTAGCTTAGCGAATGGCTCTGCTGCTGGAATGAGCTACACATCAAGAATTGCTGCTTACAAAGCCTGCTGGATAACTGGGCTTTTTCGCTGTGTTTACTCTGATTTACTAGCTGCAATTGACAAAGCTGTTGCTGATGGGGTTGATGTGTTATCAATCTCTATAGGAGACGCACAACCAAAGAATTTTTATGAGGACAGTATAGCTATAGCCTCATTTGAAGCAACTCGAAATGGGGTTTTTGTTTCATGTTCAGCAGGCAATTCGGGCCCGTTTAGTTCAACTGTTGACAATACCGCACCATGGATTACTACAGTGGCCGCAAACTACATTGATCGAAGTTTCTTGGCTATTGTCAAGCTTGGCAATGGACAATCTTTTCAAGGTTCAACGTTATATTTTGGTAATGCAACAAATCAACTGCCGCTTGTCTATGGAAAAAGTGCAGGAGGCGAAGGAGCTGAATATTGTGTTGAGGGTTCACTCAACAAAACGCTTGTGAAAGGGAAGATTGTTGTTTGCCAAAGAGGGCAAAATAGCGGAACTGCAACAGGAGAGCAAGTAAAATTAGCTGGAGGAGCTGGAATGATATTACTAAATATTATTAATGAAGTTGAAGAAATTGTGGCTGAACCCCACGTTCTGCCAGCTGCTGAAGTAGGACCCTCATCAGCTGTAAACATTACCAACTATTTGAACTCCACAAAAGATCCAACTGCTTCCGTTGCTTTCGAAGGAACAGTTTTTGGTAAACCTGCACCAGTGATGGCTGCTTTCTCGTCACGAGGTCCAAGTCCCGTTGCACCGCAAGTGATCAAACCAGATGTGACTGCACCAGGGGTGGACATATTGGCTGCATGGCCCTCGAAGACCAGCGCAAGTGAACTATTCAACATAATTTCAGGTACTTCAATGTCCTGTCCTCATGTTAGTGGCCTGGCTGCCCTTCTCAAGTCAGCCCACAAAGATTGGTCACCAGCCGCCATTAAATCAGCTCTAATGACTACAGCATATACTCTAAACAACAAAGGGGCTCCAATTTCTGATGCTGGTTCATACCACTCTGTGGCTACACCTTTTGCCTATGGTTCAGGCCATGTTGACCCAGAAAGGGCTTCTGATCCAGGAATAATCTATGATTTAACCACTGAAGATTATCTAAACTTTTTATGTAGTCTAAATTACAGTTCTTCTCAGATATCTGTATTTTCAAAGGGGAATTTCACTTGTCCTAAAGCTGGAGCCTTTCAGCCAAGTGACTTGAATTACCCTTCCTTTGCAGTGAATTTCAAGGGAAATGCCCCAAATATTACTGAGATACACCAGAGGACAGTGACAAATGTTGGTCGTCCTGAGTGTTCTTATGCGGTTCAAGTTGAGCAGCCCAGTGGAGTATTGATGAGTGTGAAGCCTGAGACTTTAAGTTTTCAGAAGTTGGGGGAGAAATTGAACTACAAGGTGACTTTTGTTTCCTTAAAACGACCAACAGCAACATTGTTTAGTCCATCTTTTGGATCCTTAACTTGGGTTTATGGTAAATATAGAGTAAGAAGCCCCATAGCAGTAACTTGGAAGTAGTTTTTCTCGATGGGTAAAGAAAGCAAATAATTGCTCAAAGGTGAAGGCTTTTTGCCATGCTTAAATTCAATTGCATCACTTGGGTCCTTTGCCCCAACTCGTTTTTCAAGTTGCTGCCAAAATATTCATCTTACTCAATGGTAATATTTTATTAAGTTGTGATATTGCTTACCCTAAATATCAATCAGGATACTAATAATATTATATCTTTTGTAATTAAATATTATTTCCTCTTTAATTAAAAACGGTTCATATTATATTATTATTAATATTTAAATTTATACTTATTATAAGTATTAAAAAAATGACCAAATCATGAATAACATTGATTTCAGGTTTTTGTAGGCTTTGACTATTTATAATTTTGTGCTAATATTTCTTTAGTTAGATTAAACTTGTATAGTCCTCGAATCTCTTTTGGGAGTCTTGTTGTCTTTCTTATTACTATACACATTTACTTAAAAGAAAAAAAATCATGAATAGCAGGTCAAGCTTGTAATTTCCATTGTGAGCGAAAATTATTATCTTTCATAAGCAAAATGACAATAACCAATTTGATCAATTGGAATTCTATTTGATTTAAGGGTATTCGAGTTTGAATTTGTCAAACTCTTTTTAAATTAATTTAAATTCAATTCAAATTAGAAAAATTGAGTTTGAATTGGGTTAAAGTACTTAGCCAAAGTGAGTTTGATATTTGCATTATAACCGGGAAAAAACACAAAAATAATTGGTTAAAGTTAAAATTACATTATTTTAATCTATTTAAATTAATTTTTTGCATGACCCTCGGTTCGAATCCTTCCTGCCACCTTCCGCACAAACACCACCTTATATATACTACTTTCTAGAAAGTTGATAAAATTACGTAGAGCTAGGAATTTCCCATAAAATTACGTAGATGCTGTTGTGAATCCCATCAATTGAAGAGCTTTTTTAGAAGTTGAAAATGACGATAAAATGACTATTTGTTTGAAGGCTCTTCCTTTTCAGCTGAAGATCGTAAATTGAACAGACTGTGTTCAGTTGTTTGTCGATTACACGGACAGGATTTTACTCTTCTTCCTTATATTATTTTTTTCTTCAGGTTCTATCATGTCATCATCAGAATCAGATTAAAATAGGTAAACTTCCCTTGTCTTTCAACATTTTTGAAATTTCTTATTGTGTTTGGTTGACCAATAGTTTTCTTGGTTTGAAATTTTAATTCTAATTCATGTAGTCATGTGCATTGTTTATGTTTTCAAGATAATTAAGCATAATTGAGTGTTTTATCCATGGAAAATAACCCGAATAATGATAACAAGCCATATACTTACCCTTATGATCCTCCTCCGCCTCCTCAACTAAATTATGGGCATCCACCACCACCTCCACCACCGCCACCGCCACCGCTACCGCTTGATCCAGATCCATATCACCAATCTCCTTATCAGTATCCGTACAATTCTCCACAACCGTACCTCCAACGTCATAGCAACTTTCAATATGGCTCGTCACATTACCACTATCAGCAACCTGAAACTGATCCCCCATTGCGGGCTAGAGGCGATAGTTTGCCTAATTTTCATAGGCTGGATGCTATATCTAATAGAGATACTCTTCCTACAATTGATGATCACATGAGTAAGATCCGAATATCTGATACTAATCATGATAACAAAAATGATAATTGCCCATCTGTCCCTCCTTCGTCACCTGCACCTTCAGTGCCACTATTGCCTGATTTCCCTTTAAGTCATCAGAGTTCAAATTTGAACAGTCATGGGGGTTTTTATGGAAATAACAATGATTCCTTCTCGAGTCACTATGAAGCACCTTCAGATTCTTTTGATGGATCTCAACATAGTCCAAGTTCACAGATTGTGCCAATGGGGTCTTTTAAGGTTTTGCTCTTACATGGAAATTTAGATATTTGGATCTACGGTGCTATGAATCTTCCGAACATGGATCAGTTTCATAAGACTTTTGGGGATGTGTTTGGGTCACAGATGAGTGAGAAGATTACTAGTGATCCATATGTTACAGTGTCAGTAGCAGGTTCTGTGGTTGGAAGGACCTATGTGATAAACAATAACGAAGATCCTGCTTGGCAGCAACATTTTTATGTTCCGGTTGCACATTATGCTGCCGAAGTGCGTTTTTCTGTTAAAGATAGTGATGTTGTTGGATCAGAGTTGATAGGAGTTGTGGCAATTCCAGTAGAACAAATATACTCGGGTGCAAAGGTTGAAGGAATCTATCCAATCCTAAACGGCAGTGGGAAACCTTGTAAGCCTGGAGCTTCTCTGACTCTTTCAATACAGTACACCCCGATGGAGAATCTGAGCATATATTATCAAGGAGTAGGAGCAGGTCCTGAATATATTGGTGTCCCTGGCACATATTTTCCTCTTAGGAAGGGTGGTACTGTAACTCTTTATCAAGATGCCCATGTTCCCGATGGTTGTCTCCCACAAATAAAGCTTAATCGTGGAATTTATCGTGAGCATGGGAAATGTTGGTCTGACATCTCAACTGCCATAAGTGAGGCACATCGTTTAATCTACATAACAGGATGGTCAGTGTGGCACAAAGTTAAACTGGTTCGGGATGCTGGTCCGGCATTTGATTCCACCCTAGGGGAGCTTCTAAGATCAAAGTCTCAGGAAGGAGTAAGAGTGCTACTTCTTGTTTGGGATGACCCTACTTCAAGGAGCATTTTGGGTTATAAGATGGTGAGTTACCAGTTTCCCATTTCATTTCAATAACTACCTTCAGGAATTACAATCAGTGATTATGCCTGTAAGAATTAGTTGTTGCAGCTATACAATAAATTTAATTCCTTATGTTTAGGCAAGTGCATTTATAATTTGCTTTCAATATTTAATGTTTAACACTTTCAAACAGGACCTCATGTGTTTAACACTTCGAATGATAGTGAAAGATTGTATTTGCAGACTTGTACAGCAGTGTGGATGGAGAGTATTTTATTACAAATTTTGTAAATGAACAGGAATTAGAGCAATTTATTTTTAATTAATTTCCTCCATGTCAGTGCTGTGTCTTGTGGGGGCATATGATCAATTAAGATAAGTAGATTCAGATGGTAAAAATATATATATATATCAGATTAAAGAATATGCCTACTCCAGATATAGGTATATAATGGTGGGCATATTAACAGAATATTGTTGGTTGAAAACTGAGGTAACTGTTTCAGAAAATGGTCTCATAAATTCAGTTTATCATTACATGCCTATCATATTTATAAAAGTCTGTCACTAAAGTGTGCGAAATTATAATTTTGGTATATGGTTAGCTGTTACAAAAATAATTGATTCATAAGCTGGTTTGAAGAACGGGTTTTTTCTTTCTTTAATAAAAAATTTTGCCCGGTATTTTGTTTTTAATTTTGTGTGTTACTGCTTTGATATATTTTAAAATTACTCTATTCTAGAGCCATGAGTAAGACTTGATTAGCTCTATATCTTTGAATTTATCCATAATTCTGGAATTTAGTTGTGCTTTTCAAACTCTTTCATGAATTTTTCTGCACATTTCATGCTTACGAAACTCCTATTTAAAAAGCTTCATTGGAAATAGTTTTCTGTTGAACTTCCGATCGAAAAATTAAAAGGTTTTGTATTAAACTTCCTATCAAAAAATTTAAAAAATTTCTATTGAACCTCCTTTACGTTATTGATTGCAGGATGGAGTCATGCAAACCCATGATGAGGAAACACGTCGTTTTTTCAAGCACTCATCTGTGCAAGTACTTCTTTGTCCCCGCATGGCCGGAAAAAGACATAGTTGGGCCAAACAAAAGGTGAGGTTTAAGTATTGACTTTTTTCACTGCTTTCTTAACTCTAAAGATGGCCACACTTGCGTCATCTGTATTATTTTAAGTTAGGCCATCGACTGATACACCTATATTTTGGAATTAGTAGCTTATTATCTGAATTGCATATTATAAATGGATTAGTGAGATGGGATGCATTTGGTTGTTTGTCTGTCAGCCACACACTAAATGTACGATTCATTTTTGAATCAATGTCTTAAATCAGTTGGAATTTCTTGTGATAATTTGCACTGAGTTCCTTCTTACCTTTAAAATTTTCAGGAAGTTGGGACAATCTATACACACCACCAGAAAACAGTCATAGTGGACGCTGATGCTGGAAATAATAGAAGGAAAATCATAGCTTTTGTCGGTGGCCTTGATTTATGTGATGGGCGGTATGACAACCCACATCATCCTATTTTTAGGTCATTGGAAACACTACATATGGATGATTATCACAACCCTACCTTTACGGTAACTCCAAACCTTATCTTATCTGGTAGTTTGTATTGATAGTATCTATGGATTTCAATAGTGTTATACCATTCAGAATTGAATTTTTGTTTAATCAGCACATGGAGTCATATATATATTTGTTTTATGACCGGTGGGGTTAATAACTTCATGCTCAAGAAATGGCTTGTTTTGTTGGCTAACTGTTGTTTGACTATATCATGTTTTTTATTAATTATCTTGTCATGACTTGTATTGATTGACAAGGGAAGTACTGTTGGTTGCCCAAGAGAACCTTGGCATGACTTGCACTCTAGAATTGATGGTCCAGCAGCATATGATGTTTTAACCAACTTTGAGGAGCGCTGGCTAAAGGCCGCAAAACCTCATGGGATCAAAAAGCTGAAAATTTCATATGATGATGCTTTGCTCAGGCTAGACCGAATTCCAGATATCATAAGTGCAGCTGATTCTCTTTCTATTGATGCAGATGATCCTGAAGGTTGGCATGTTCAGGTATTTTCTCGTTGAACAGTATTTAGATTTGATAGGATAGTGTGTGTCTTAGGGTAAATCTTTGTATCATTTGTTTGTGTGCTCCAAATGCAGATTTTCCGTTCAATTGATTCTAATTCAGTTAAAGGCTTCCCAAAGGATCCTAAGGTTGCTACAAGCAAGGTAAGAAAAGCTTTGGTGATAAATTTACTAATTAATGTATGCAGTTTTAATATGCAAGCTTTTGTTTGCTTCTAAGCATATTGTCACATGTGAAAATTGATCAGTTATCTTTTCTTGAAACAGAATCTAATGTGTGGCAAAAATGTACTCATTGACATGAGCATACATTCTGCATATGTGAAGGCTATTCGTTCTGCTCAACACTTCATTTATATAGAGAATCAATATTTTATTGGGTCCTCATATAATTGGAGTACATATAAAGACTTGGGTGAGTATATATTTTTCACATAAGGATAATATTATGTATTTCAATGAATGCTTGTATGTCTTATCGTCAGTTTGGTTAGTGATAGAGAGAATCATAATGTTACTTTCTATTATTAGGTGCTAATAATTTGATTCCTATGGAAATCGCTCTTAAGATTGCCAATAAAGTCAGAGCGAATGAGAGATTTGCTGCATATATAGTTCTTCCAATGTGGCCTGAAGGTGTTCCAACTGGTGCTGCTACACAGAGGATTTTATTTTGGCAGGTTTGTGTCTTAACCCTTGTGTTGTCTATGCTCTGCCGATCAATGATACGTACGGCTCATTTGATGAGGAATGAGTATATTGGGGTCATTTATGTGTTTGAAAGTGTCATCAATTACTGCAGCACAAAACCATGCAAATGATGTATGAGACAATTTACAAGGCTTTAGTGGAGGTTGGGCTTGAAGATGCATTTTCACCACAAGATTACTTGAACTTTTTTTGTCTTGGCAATCGAGAGGCTGTGGATGGGAGTGAACCTACAATTATGGGAAGTCCTCCCGCCGTAAATACCCCTGAGGTATTTCTTCAACCCCCCTAAATCAAGACGTCTAGAGATAACATTTCAATATTTACTGGGTAACCTTAGCCAATTGTGCCACTTTATTTGTAGATTTCTTAATGACTATGTTTACACTTTTCAGATCCTTAGTCAAAAGAGCCGTCGGTTCATGATTTATGTTCATTCTAAAGGAATGATTGTTGATGATGAATATGTACTACTGGGATCTGCAAATATCAATCAACGATCTATGGAAGGCACAAGAGACACAGAAATTGCAATGGGAGCCTACCAACCCCAATATACATGGGCTAGAAAATTATCAAACCCATATGGACAGGTAAACTGTGTATTATTTTTAGTTTCCAAATTTGTTATTCAATCATGGAGATTAAGTTTTTTCTTTTCCAATCAAACATGCTAATTTATAATAATATTGGTAATCGATTCACTAGAAAAAGAGAAAATAAAATGTTTAGGGGAAAAACCCTGACAGTCCATACACATACTTTTATTAAATTATTCAGATTTTCCGCATTAAGTAAATCTTATTATATTGTTTAGTTATCAAAAGACATCAAAATTTATTTATGCATGTGATCGCAATTATAAATGGAAATAAAGTGAGAAAGTAGTGTGTACTTATTTTCTGGTTTTTGATATGCATCTTGGTTTGGAAACTTGTTTGGTAGATCTACGGATATAGAATGTCACTATGGGCAGAACATCTTGGAACTATCGAGGATTGCTTTATGGAACCAGCTAGTTTGGAATGTGTAAAAAGGGTTAGAACAATGGGGGAGATGAACTGGAAACAATTTGTAGCAGACGATGTAACGGAAATGAGGAGTCACCTTATAAAGTATCCTCTTGAAGTTGATCGAAAGGGCAAGGTGAAGCCAATTCCAGGACATGAAACATTCCCAGACGTAGGAGGATGTATAACTGGTTCATTTTTGGCCATTCAGGAGAATCTCACCATTTAAACAACCCAAATACCAAGGTAAATAGTCAGAAATTGGACACAAATTCAAAAATCATTTGTGTTTTGTTTGTTGAGGGTTGGGGGATATAACAATTCATATACGTAAATTATCCTAAATTCTATTATAATGTCTTATATAGATAATAATTTATAAAATTATATTTTTTTCTGTGTATTATGAGATGAAGACATTTTTTATGTAATTATTATATTAAAATCAAATGAATAATTATCACTTTTTAAAAAAGATATATTCTAATTTTTATATATTTAAGTACTCTAATTAATTTTATTTTTTATAAATTTTTAAATAAAATTTATTAATTAATTTGATATTATTTAAAATTTTAATTATAATTTAATAATAAATTAAATTGATTAGTTTTTTTATCCCATTTGATTATTAGTCAAATATTAAAAATATTGGATATTACTGTTTATAAGTTTGAGCTCGTGCTGACAGTTTTGTATGGGAGCTGGAATTTGTTTGGATGTGGCTGAATTCAAATCCATTGATATGCAATATTCTATTCACCAATTGGCCCAGGAGCATTGATTACTTCAACACGGCCCAAAACTTTTTCTATTTTCTGACTTTCTTTATGTGGACCCCATTCGAAAACGCATACTCCAATTGGGCTCACTTATGAACGGGGCCCATTGATCCATGGCCCACCAGAGTTACTTGAAAGCTGAAAAAGAGGCCGCAATAAGTCTGTTACCCTGCTTACCTCTCCAATCCACTTTCTAACCTTCAAACAAATGGATTTTATTCCTACTATTATGAGACATGAAACCCCTTTCCCTCTTCTCTCAGACTTACTTCTTGTCCGTCCGTTATCATCTTTCTACTTTATATTTACAGTCGATGGTCCATCACAAAAGCAAATTGGGACCCAATATTTTTCAGACGACAGTTTTATGCCACAACCTTACCTACCTCTTCTTCCACGCTCCGCCAATCATTGTGCAGGAATGGAGAGAGTGGTTGTCACGCGGTAGGATCCGGATAGGCAACTGGGTAAAAGAGCAAAGCCAATATTTAACTTACACTTGGACCACTTATGTGTAAATCCAGACTGTCTTATTATTGTGGACCCAGCTTTCGGTGGAACATTTTTATATTATATTTTACTACCTACTCACGCGATTACTGTATGCCATCAACCGTTGACTCTTTTAAACTTAAACGGTCGAGATTTATTGCCACCAAATGAAGCACCTTGACTACTTAATGCCACGTTGCGCAGAAAGTGCTGCCACCACCATGCTTTCAATTGTTCAATTTTGAGCCAACTCCACGACTGGCTTTTACAATAATAACTAAGCTGAGTCTTAAAACTTTAATTTAATTTGAAATTGGTTTGTATATTTATCGATAATATTGTATATTTTATTATTGATATATTCAATCTTCAACACACATAATATTTTTCTAATTAACGACTCTACAGTAATATTTTATACAAATTATTATCCACGCTCTCCAAACTCAGCTCAGAATTGGATCAAATCCTTCCACCTATTAATAGATCACGATAAAAAGGCCGCACAGAAATGGCGGTGAACAGACCAGGAAGGACTAGAGTAATTTTATTATTATTTATTTACAATCAGTTCAGAAGCAAAGTGAAAAATCCAGTGGCGTTTGATGCTATCATCATCTTCGTCGTCATTGTTATCATGATTTCTCTTTTGTAAAGCATCTCCTACGTGAAATGTGGGCCATCCAAAAACAGAGTCCACGTGTCCAACTAAAAAAAACTGCACCAAAAACAGCTAAACAAGACAAGTGTCGCTTAAAAGCGACGGACCACCGAACCAATAATATGGGAACCAGTAGGCGGCTGCCTTGGAAACAATGTGGAAACGGTACCGTTAGGCTAGCTAGATAGACTGGACCCACGTCCGCTCACTTCTCTCCTGTCATTGGGACCCGCGCCACATCACATGAGAGGGAGATGAGGTGCGCCTGTTTTTCTACTCTGCCAAAAATAAATAATATCTTGGTTTTGCACGGTCCACCACGGAGCATCGTCCGTTTGCTTTTTAGTTGAGTGTTGACCCACGACATAAGTGGACCCCTTTCCCCCCCTAATTCGACCCCACATTACACGTGCACGCCTTTTCAACTTCCCTCACGTGAGCACGTGCATTCTCTCTCTCCCCTTCACCCATCTCTGATGAGTAATAGAGAGAGGCTCTTATTGAGAAAGGAGGCCAACTTCGAGGCTCGTTAATGGCGGATATAGTTATAACAAGTACAGCATGATACCATGAACTGTTATCTTAGATATATTACACGGGAAACACTTTTTTTTTCCTTGATTTCATTCCTTTGCAGAGCGATTCATGAGTTGAAGCTCTTGCTTATCTTGAATCTCCAACGAAAAGTCTCTCAGCATCTGCGTTGTCCCGGTATTAGTAGCAGTAGTAGTAGCGGAAGCTGAACTTGGGGCCATAACTGAAACTGTTTTGGATGATTTTGAAGCGGAAACAGTTGAACCTAACGTTGTTGCTGTTGCGTTTGTTTGAATTTGAAGTGGGGTGGTTAAATTAGTGGCATGTTGCATGGAGGAAACGAAAGAAGAAATGGGTCTAGCTGCAGCTATGTTTATTAGTGGCGTAGCAGTTGCAGGGAATGCGAATATCTGAGGCTGATTATTGGAAGGTCTAGCAATGGTTGCTATAGTTTGTGGCACCATGAGTAATGCACCGGGAACGACGACGTTTGACGGTATGGCCCACATGGGTGCCAGCCTTTGTGGCACTTGTGCTACTCTAGCCTGCCGCTGGGCACTATTAGCAGTACTAATAGGAGCCAGACCAGATGTGACTGATACGACATTGTTTACATTCACGTACTCGCTATTCACCGGTCGCTTACACGTCTTTTTAACGCTTTGGTCACCTGGTTCGGAACTGGCGTTGCTTGTCGTTGGGATTTTGAGAGTTCCATTTACCGACATGGCGATGGCGGGAACTGTTCCGGTTCCGGTCGCCGCGATAATTGCAGGCTCTGCGTGTTCAAGTAACCACTTGATTGTTTCCCCATCCGATTTATGGCCAAGTTCCCGGGTCAACTGAAATATACGAGCTGCACACGTGGCTGGCATTCGGATCCTCCGACCACGACCCTCCACCTTTGTGTGGCGGTCTTTCGTCGACACTCTCTTTGGCGCAGATGGCGCCGAAGATAACGGCAGAGGCATCGCCGCCGGCACGTGGACTGCAACCGGCATAATACCTAACCCTGAAGGTGACCTCTCTTCTGTGGCTGGCTCTTCCTTGGGCTCAAACGGTGGAGTCGGTGGTGAATTTGACGTGGGGTCCATGCAGTTTTGATTATGAATTTTTTCTATGTATTCTGAATCGTTGATTCTTCGCTCAACGGTTCTCGTTTCTTCGTCTTCTTCAACTTTGTTTCTAAACCGCAACCATTTCTGTAAATGATGAGAAAACCTTGCATGTATATATAGAATTCAATGTATGTATTCGTCCAAATATTATTGCTTTGAAAAGCAACGGCTGTCCATCCTTCAGCAAAGTGTCTAGACCCAGAAGATGATGACACGTATTGTGTCCCCACTTCACGGGATTGTGAGGTAATCTTGTTGGGTAGGGTCGAAGGTGGTGATTGCTCCAATCCAACGAGGCAAACCCAAGGACAAATTCTTGGATTTAATTTTAGTACCGAATTACGAATTTAACCTTTCCAAGGTGCATGGGCAGTGACGATAGCCCCAAAGAAGAAGACTCCCGGGATGCTCTCAAATTACTTTCTTTCTTTCATTTGTCTCTTCTGCCCTTTCATTATTTATAAAATGGAAAATACACTTTGTTTCCAATAGTTTCCTTTTTTTCTTAACACGTGGCATCAAATGATAGGTGGTATGATAATTATGTTATTATATGTAGCTATCTTTATATTATCCATTTCATCCGACCACATCCACATGAAAAGAATTTTCCATCAAATTGGGATCTAGGAGTTCATATCTCAGTTGGTTATAGGCTAAGACAGTTGGAGTGGTATATTATCTAGGCCAAATGACTATTTCCCACTAAAGGTTTGATGTTTTCTCAAGTTTTCACCCTTTAATTATAGAAACACCAAACACCCACCCATGGTCGATTAAATTTAACAAAACTCTAACGGTGGTAAGGGTAAAATCGTTATTTTCGCTATAATATTAAAAATAAACTAAAATAGAATCTATTTTGCCCCCCTAAACTTTAAAAACTAAAATTTTTCCCCAGCCTAAGTTTTAAAAAATCACCGTTTCACCCTAGGGTTTCGTTTTGAAATCTCCGGCTCCATTGCCGACGGCCTCTCTCTCCCGAAGCTTCCTCTCCTTCCGACGAACTCTTTCCTCCCATTTGAACGTCCGATCGGAGTCGGAGAAGCCGTGGAAGACAAAGAACTTCGTCGGGGAAGACGAAGTTCTTCGTCTTCCCAAACGAAGACGAGACGACTCGTCGTCCTCGGGAAGACGAGTCGTCTTCATTTGGGAAGACGATCATCTTCCCAAACGACGAAGACGAGATCGATTGATCTGGTCTTCATTGTCTGGGAAGACGATTTCTCTTCCTAGACGACTTCTCTCTGCGTCGGATGCGTAGTGCAAGAGTTGAGGGCGGTCGTCGGTGGAAGAGAATCTCCTCTTCGTCGTTTGGGAAGATGATTTCTCTTCCCAGACGACTTCTCTTTGCGTCGGATGCGTAGTGCAATAGTTGAGGGCGGTCGTCGGTGGAAGAGAAACCGTCGGGAGAGGAAGACGGCCGGTGATGACGCCGGAGAAAGTGAAAGGGTTTGAAAATAAACCCTAAGGGGGGAAATGTAATCTTTTCAAACTTAGCTTTGAGAAAAAATGTTAGTTTTTAAATTTTTAGAGTGGAAAATGAGATTAAATTTACCACCGTTAGGGTTTTGTTAAATCTAACCGGTCATGCGTGAGTGTTTGGTGTTTCTATAGTTAAAGGGTGAAAACTTGCGAAAACTTGCGAAAACATCAAACTTTGGGTGGGAAATAGTCATTTGGCCTATTATCTAACAAGTACTATGAAATTCTACCAATGAAAATTACGTAATCTCTCACAAGTGATTGATTATAATCAATATGCTTTTAAAATTGTTTATTTTGCTATTTGAAAATCTAAGTTTATTGATATGGTATTTAAGTTTTTTAGCGTCAATTTGATTATGTGACAGTTTTGATTACAAATTACTCTTCCTTTGTCTCCATGCAATCCTAATCCTATAGGAAAAGAGAAAATGTTAATAGGGTAAATACATAATTTCACACACTTATATCATAATACAATGAATCTGAACATCTTGCGATGATATGACACATAGATGAGAAGTGATCTGATAGTTTGTGTCATGAGATTATATTCATATTGTGTCAATTCAGGTTTTGTATCAGAAACCTTCACCTCTAACTTGACCTAGATAAAAATTATGTTAAAAATTTTAACCCCAACTTGACCTTATAATATTTGAATTAATCCGATCCGATCCAATATGATTATGAAATTATCTATTATTTTCACTTTTAAAGTATTTTTATCATTTTATTTTTTTAACCAAATTACCTCAACTTATTATTAATAAAATACACGATATAATATTTGTCTTAATGACAAATACTCTAAAAATTTATATACTAAAATTTTTAAAATACGTCAATAATCTAATTAACCAAATCAAATTCTTATTATTTAATAATAAAATAAAAATATTTAAATAAAAATAATAAGAATAATTATAATTAAATAAATATATAATTATTAAAATAATATTTTTGTAAAATATTTATATCAATTCAAACTATATTAAATTATTTTTTATATAAATATTAATACTATTTAATTTAATTTTAAATATAATTAGATTAATTTAAAATAAATTTTATATTAAAAATTTTAATCATAATCTTATATTTTTTATACTATATTAAAAATTATCACCAATAGTCTTGGCTCCATGGCTGCCATAGACTACTAAGACGATTTGTACTGACGCACATACCAGAGATGACGAAGATGGCGTAAAGTTTCGGTTGACTTTAAAAGAAAGGAAATCTACAGACGGCAGTGCTTGCACAGTTGCGCTTAATCCTGGGGACTCCGCTGCTGGGATGTCAAAACAGCTTTTTGTGTACGGCGACAAATATAGAGTGGGACCTATGCCAATCTGTCAATCAGATGGATTCACGACCATTTATCTCACTTCTAGGTGGACCCTACCACGTTATTTTTAGATTCTAATAATTAATTAATAAAAGTAAATAGGCCATCCTTCCTTTCTTCCCTATCCGTGCAAGTGGAATGCAATTGTTGTGGACCAAATTGTGATGGTGGATCGGATCCTACATTTTTACAGGCATGGGGACGACCCCTCGAGCAGACTCGCTATTCGGTTCAATTATGACACTAACCAGCCTGTCTTAAAATTTCATTTCTTCAAATTGCATATAGAAAATAATTAATAAATAATTAAATTACAAAATATAATTATAATTTTTAAATCAAATTTGAATTAATTATTTCCATTTTAATTGAATATATAATATATAATTAATAATATATAAGTTATGAAATTTAATTATTAATATTTTAAGTTGATTTAAAATCAATATTTTTTAATTTAAATTTAAATTTAAATTCAAATATTTAAATCTTAAACTTATTTAACATGATATATATATCCAATCAAATTGAGTTTATACCTAATATGAGTTTGGCCCTAATACAACTTCACTGGTTTGCTCCGACCGTAGTGGGAACCACAACCTGGGTAAGCCACTAAGGACGTGGGTACAGACCCACTTGCTCAAGGCGGTGCCCGTTTCAGTTTTATTGGATAGAGACCCTAGTTACGGATGGACCTGCCTGTTTGTGTTTTCTTATTGGACCCCACCACCTATACAAACCCACTTTGCCTAGCGACACCACCCCACTAATGGAATTTTGACACGCATTTCTCTAATTTATATCAATTTGGTGGGGGTACCAATCTACTTATGGGGCCTGGACCTGGTCCTTTTTATATACCGGACTATCTCTTCATACCCCACATTAAAAAACAAAAATAAAGTTCAGACTTTTATCCCATGGATTAGTGTCTACCACCTCTTACATATGCTCCAGAATGGACGATATAGATTGTTGTGATGTCAGGTCGTACGGAGATCAATCTTATTATATTGAATCTTTGGTCTGGCTCCAGAATGCTCCAGATTGTTGTGATGTCAGAATGCTCCAGAATTGACTTGTTCAAGTTTTAGCTCAACTTATTTAAATCTTTGAAAAAAAAGAATAATCAATAATTGTTTAAAAACTATAAAGAATAAGAAGAATCACCAATAAATAAAATTTGATTAATGTTTAATATAATATGAGTTGACTCAAGCTCGACTCAAATCTATAATAATTACTTTAAACTCGAACTCATTCAAATTAGTTGAAAATGTTATTGAAAAGTTGCTGATAAAATAAATAATATCATTAATAGGATAAATAGTATTACTAAAAAGAGATTTGAGTTAAACTTCAATCAAATGGAAGCTTTAATATGAATTTATCTTAAATCAAACCAAACATTGAGTCGAGCTGACTTAGTTTGGATCCAACTCTTCTAGTAAGTAAATTTTTTAATGTGATAACATTGATATAATAAAAGGATTTGAGCTCAAATTAAGATTTATTCCATTTCAACTAAACTCTTGAGAGTCCAACATTGATACGAGTTTGAGCAACTTTAATCAAATTCACTACTGATTAGCCATCAAAACTTTGACAAACCCGTATAACCTGGTAAATCATTTTTATTTCATGAATTTCCGAATCAATCATTTTAGTGAGTAAATTTTTTAGTGTGATGACATCGACATAATAAAAAAATTTGAGCTCGAACTAAGATTTTTTCAATTTCAGCTCAATTCTTGAGAGTTTAACATTGGTATGAATTTGAGTAACTCTAATCAAATCCACTATTGATTAGCTATCAAAGCTTTGACAAACCCATTTAGCATGATAAATCGTTTTCATTTCATGTATTTTCAAATCAAATTTATCTCGTACATGTGAATCTTTTTTAATATAATTATTCAAAAATAAATAAATATTATATTTCTTACATATTAATTATATGATAGTAGTTCTCGTCATCATCCAATTGACATCACATTAATAATAGAATTTACATTATTATCATGTGATTATATTACATAAAAAGTCCCAAAAAAAGATAGAAGTTTTGATGATTTGCTAAATCCAGATGGATTTACTTCGAACTCTAACTAGTCTTTCCCAACTCAATTCAATTTGTTTCAATCCTAATACTAACACAAAGTATGAGTTCGAGTAACCCTAATCAAATCTACAATTTGTGCTTCTTTTCAAACATAATAGTATAATACCGAACCGAGATAATTCAAAGAAACTAAAATAAAATAAAATATTCAATTACGTTGAGTGAGAGCGCCTCAGGGAACTAGAAACGACGTCGTTGGATTCACTGAAGATATATTTTCACGAAGCGGAGGCTCGAAGAGGATCACTATTCGTATTTCTAGGGTTTTTCTAACTCTGTTGAATTTTCTTCAAATCATCAAACATGCAACTGACGCTGGAATTCGGGTAAATTATTATTCTGTCTTTATTCTGAAGAATCTGAACTTATCTATGTTTTGACTCTGATCTTAATTTTTTCTTTGGGTTCAATTTATTTTTGAAAAAATAAGGAAAAAAATCCATGCTTTGTGAAGTATAAGCATCCTGCCATATGAAATATTGAAATTCGAACAAGCATAAGTGTTATCAAGCATGCGCTTTATATCTGCAGTGAATTCAGGTGCACTCTATCGTGTCCTGCCATATGAAATATTGAAACTTTTTCTGGTTAAATTCTTTTTTTTTGACATAATGCAGTGGAGGGTTAGAGCTTCTTTGTGAGTCTATAAAGGTCCATAATGTCAACGTTGATCCACCAAAGGAAGAAGAGAAGGTGAATTTTTCATATGCATAATTGTTCTAAAAAGTCTAGTATATTAAATTTTTATTTTTTGTTATTGTACTTTTCAGTTAACTATGAAATATTTGCTTTCTTGGGTTCGCACCAATCTGATAAAGGAGAGGCCTGAAATGTTCATGAAAGCGGATACTGTGTAAGTTTTGAGTTATGTTGGTGCTATAAAATATTGCAGTAATGAGGAAAGCAGGAGCTTTACCTTTACTCAATATAATACCAAATATATTTGGGACCTCTTATTAGAAACTAATATCATGCATTTTTCTTACTTGAGGCTTTGGGATGTCAAGCAGGAGACCTGGTGTTCTAGTACTTGTCAATGATTGTGATTGGGAGCTGAGCGGCCAGCTCGACATGACATTAGAAGACAAGGATGTGGTTGTTTTTATTTCAACTTTACATGGTGGATAGTGTCAAAATGTTTGATGATAGGCACTTCACTTGTTATTAGAAGATTCTTGAAGTTTGCATTGTAGCCTTGTTTGGGCATTGAAGATGAATTATTGAAACATATAGAGTGAAATGAAGGATTTTGCTATCTTATTATCCCTCTAATTGCCTTATTTCATGTTAATTCTATCACGCACACAGCCTTCAAGCAACAGCATGAAAGACATGAGTAGTTTTTAGTGGCATGGATTTAACACTCTTCTGCAAGAAAGGTTGTATTGAAGTGGGTGGAATGTGAGCAAGGCTTCAGCACATTCCACACTTAGAAATCCCCAGTAATTTTTGTTCTTTTAAGTGCAATGTTAGTACAATATCATTGGCCCTGTAAAAACATCAAGCTCATTCTAAAAACATATTCTTCTTCAGATCTAGCATTTATGCTCAAACAGGTACTAAGATTAACCAGGCAGAACCCCGACTGTTTGTGTAGCATGATGGTAAGCAGTGTGTTTGAGTTGTGATACAGGATGGGTGGGTTGCACCAGACGACTTGTTTGGGTCAACTATTGAAGCTTGTGAAATGCTGTGACTGCTAGCCTGCCATTAAGGTTGGATTTGATTTGAGCTTTTCAAATGCAAATTTTGAGTTTGAATCAAATCTGTTGAGTTTGATTCAATGATTAGACTTATTTTTATTAAAAAAAACTAAGTTTGAATTGATCTAAATATTTGTGTTTGAGTTATTTCAGATTGAATCTAAAATTAAATTATTTTTAAATTGAGTTTGAGCCATGATTCATTTATCTCGAATCAACTCTTTTTTATTCGATTGATCTCAAATTGGGTTTTGTTCGGATTTGACTTATATCAAATTCAATCACAATTGTTAGATACAAACCTAGACACCTCGATGATCAGACCTTGTCTTAGAATCAAATGATAAAGTATTGTGCATTTACTGGTTAATTGATCTCAAATTGACTCTTTTGTATTTGATTGATTTTGAATTGAGTTTCATTTAGGTTTGACTTGGATTGAATCGAATTGCGTGATAAAGTATTATGCATTAGTTGGTTCATTGATCTCAAATTGATTTTTTTGTATTCGATCAATTTCGAATTGAGTTTGACTTGAATTGGGTTTTATATTAAGAGGTTGAGTGACGGGGTGTATGTATACGTATGTTAATGTTTGAGGGCGGGATTTGAAATAAAAGGGGAGTGAAGTCAATCAGTGAGAATATGACAAAAGACCAAAAATAAAAAATAAAAAATACGACTAATGTTGAGAGTGGAATTTGAATCCATGCCCTTCCGGACCAGAACCTTCATCTGGCGCCTTAGACCAACTCGGCTGTGTCAGCTTTGGACGATAAGTGCAAACGCTAAGACTAATAATTACAAGATCAAAACAAATTATATTTTAAATTGCCACTGCACAACAATTCATTTCAATCGAAGGGGACTCAAAACTGCCTATGCCAGACAAAACATTGCTGGCACGCATGGCAGAATTGGCATTTGGTTTATACCAAATCTACAGCTGAAGACCTACTTCAACTTTTGTATGTGGTTTAGATATCCTTACGAGACACAGACATCTGTGCCATTGGATACATCAAACCACATCCATATAAATATCAAGGGTATTCGTATTTGTGCCATGCAACAATTAAGTTAAAAAAAATAAAAAAAAATAATAGAGATTGTCATGGTAACGAAACCACCAAAGAGAAATAAAACAACAAAAAGGGGTTTCATTTGGCAGCTCAATTCAATGAGAGGTCACCAGCCTCCTTTTGTTAACTCGGGAAATTGCATAAGAAAAAAGTAGCAAGTGGGGTGTAAACATTTTGCTCATTATTATGCCTTCTGTTTTCCTTTTCTTACTCTCTCTAATTCTTCTTCAGCTTCTTCCAACGTTTTCTTTAGATTGCTTATTCTCCGTTCCAATTCTTCTACTGACCCTCGACTAGTCAATGGTTGATATGGTGTCATAAAATGCTGTGAAAATGACTTAAGAGCTTCAACACCGGTGACCTATTATAACCAAAATCTAACCATTAATATATATATATATATAGTCATAGTGACGCTTAACTGTATACACGATAACCAACTTCAGCTTTTAAAAATCATTATGGAGCAAGCCCCACAAATTACAGAATTAAATGGAAAAATACATCTAAAGAAGCCAGAATTAAGAGCAGAAAGAACAGAGATAATGAGCAGTTAAGTTGATAATAAATCTGGAGCGATCACAGGAATACCATGGGCTTATATTTTTCAGGCAATGGGTAGTCATGCTTTGGAATAAAAAAATGTTAAGATATCCAGATATTCACAAAATTATCAGATCAATAAAATTAAGATAACACTGCATCCTGTATGCTTAAACCAACGAGGCAAATAAAAAGTTGAGAATTTTATAAATCTCAACATAAAGCCTTAGTAATTTACCTCTTGCGGGAGCAATGGCAACTTAGTTATGTTGAAATCATCGTACAACATGTAGAATTGATCAAGGTACTTTTGTTGCATCCGCATTCTAGCTCTAAGCAGCTTGGATTCAACATCTACAATTGCATTACAAACCTATTGATGGTTAAGATTTTTATAGAAACAAGAATATAAAGGGCAAAATTAGGGCCATAATACAAACCTTCCTCATCAAAAAGTACTTGGTTAATGATAATATTGTGTGTATCTATCTCAAATTTGGTGAGTTCCTGCACCAGTCTCTCAGTTTCATAGAGAGAAAGGAACTCTGGAATACAAACACAGACGAATGTTGTCAAGTCCTGCCAGCAGAGAAACATGGTATGGGAACTTCATAAAAGAATGTGACATTAAAAAATAAATAAAAAATTAGTATTTTCTTTTCTTTTATAAGAAAATCTACTTATATCAGCAATAGATTCTGATTAGAGATACAACTTGTGCACAGGATCTTACTGGGTCTTTAAACTGCTTATTAACTCGTTCAATCACATCCTTCATGCCCTCAAGCCTTCCCAAGAGAGCATCCTCCCCAAAATCATCATTCATACCAAACATACGGGTCATCTGTAATGAACAGTTTCAAAATTAACCAATCACATCTTAAAATTAACCAGAAGTTGAAATGATAGAAGACAATGATAAGTCTATATCTAAACACTTAAAAGTATAAAATCACATCTAGTTTCCCAAGTTCACATGGAACCAAGCATATAACAATTATGCAAGACCAGCTATTCAACAGCAATTACAAAATAAATAAGGCCCATCTTTGTTCTTACAGAAGTTTAGTAGTTGTTGCATATGAAAACAGTGTAATTGTGTCCAAGTGAAAAGAAAGAAGAACAACAGAAGAAATCTGACCATCACACATGATAGATGCATAACCTTACTACTCTCAGATATCAAAAGTAAGAGCTTTAAACGAATAAACATCTCAGCTAGACGGTAACATATAAAGAAGATGACACACACAAAGCCCACCCCCCACATCTAGCACTTCTTCTCGTGGTGGATTAAATTTGAACTAAATTTACTTAAACGAAAACCTAGATGGAAAAATTGCATGTTAAATGACTAATATGATGACAACCAATAAGTAAGCACCTCTTAAAACCTGATAACAGAAAAGGTAAATCAAAACAGTGTAACAAAAATGAGAAATATTGGTTTCAGCTGGTGATAATAGATAAGCAAAAACAACAAGTATCAGAATCTTAACAAGAAAGGAAGCTTAAATATGAAAAAATTAGGCATTACTGTTACACTACACTAGATTACACACTCCATATGATCAGAGAGAGGTAACAGAAACTTCAAAGTGGCGAAGCATACTAGTTGATGCATCCTATGTCCTTGAGTAATTCCCAAAATTATCGTATGAGAAGACAAATAATAAATCAGACAAATGACCAAATTCCATATAAATTATGAAGAAAAGAAAAACTGGTTGCTAACGTAAAAGACATAGAAGCTTAAGTTTTGGCAATTCCCAAATGTAGACCCCTCATGTCATTAACCACAGACATGCTATGGCCAAACCTCTATTTTCTACAACCTCAAAATTATACTTGACAAAGTGTAAGTACGTACCTGACTCATTAATCCACCAAACTTATTTTTCAAAGACATCATCTTATTAAGCCCCTTCTCTAAAGTTGACGGAAATTGTAATAGCCTGAGTGTATGGCCTGTTGGTGCTGTATCAAATACTATAACAGAATAATCCATTGTCTGTACCAATCTGTGCAGAATTTATAAGTGCAGACAGAATTAGATTATAGATGGTAAATAAATTAATTCAATAGAATATGAAGCAAGCTGAGAGGATACACATCAAGGTTTTACTTTTCCCCAGTTTCTATTTGATTAGTCTACTCAACTCTAACTAATGTTCAAGAAACTAAAAATGAATGAAAGCCCTTGAGTCCTGTAAACTTAATTATTTCTTGGCATCGAAGCAAAATTAGATAAATTAATATTTCGAATTAGCTCTCAGAGATAAAATAAGAATGTAGGTTCCAAGACCAAGAATAAAATATAAGTGATCTAAGATCCTTACAATGATTAATCCACTAGGAAAAATAAAGATATGCAATCAAATGAACAGAAGCAAGAATCTTACTTCAGCATTTCTGCGAAGCTCATAGCCTCGTCAATACCAGGAATTGCATTTGCCAGCTCAGAAATCAAGCCATCCATCCCGTCACTAGATCCCATGTCTTCTTCAACAGCAGGATCCACCTCCTATAGACAATTGAGACCCAGCAAAGAAATCTCAGATATTGACCAAGAAACCCACAATGGCGAACCAACAAATACTTAAATGACAAATTTATCATAAAAAATCGAAATTCCCAATAAATTAAACAAGCCCGATAAGCGGTAAGGAAAAATAAAAAGGTACCATAGCATAAAGATTTGAGAAGCCGTTAACCAAAGTAGGAGTTTTGGTGAAGCGTTGCTGAAAGGCATCGCCGAGATTGTGAGCTGGGTCAGTGGATATGATCAAAACAGAAGGTCGGACTTCGGCCAAAAGGATCGAGAGAATCGAACTACATGTCGTTTTGCCAACACCGCCTTTGCCTCCAACGAAGACCCACTTGAGGCTGTCCTGCTCCAATATGTTCTTTACGCTTCCCTCAGGGAATTCTTGATCTTCCATCTTTTATTCTTTCAATTAATACGGTTTGCTTCTTTTCAATCTCAATTCCGAAGAAACGATTCCAATCAATTTAACCATGCGAAGAACGCAACGGTGAGTAAATAGTTTCCACTTAATTAACCGTTCAAAATACCCCTCATGATTGTCATATTATCGGATGGATCCAAATATATCATAATTTACTCACAAAACCCACTCCTCAGTTTAGTTGTCTCCATTTAATTATACATGTCGATTTATATTTAATTTAAAATTATTTAATTATATAATAATATATAATTAATAATTTATATAATTCAATTAGTTAAATTTATTTGAACTCGAAAAGATACATTATACCATATGTGTTAAACTTATATTACAAGATTTTTTTTCTTTTATTTTCACATAACCCTTTATTAGGGTGTGAAACTAATTAAACATAAATAACTTTTTCGTAAGGTTAGCTATCAATCATTATTCATATAGCTTCGAAACTGAATTTAAGAGAGATTTTTTAATAATTATACTGTCCTAAAAGTTTACATAAAGGTTAGTTATATCTTTTATATTTTATAACCTTAAAATTAAAAAAGAAAAAAACCCTAGTATACTTGCGGTTTTTGTCTTCTCACATATTATCCATGATTAAACAGCTCACAAAGATCGTGAAGAAATCTATTCGGTAGAAATTTCAAATTTAAGGGCACATGTGACATTTCAACTGAAAATATAAAACAGGCAAGGCAAGGGCATTACAGACATTTGAAGTTTCTTCAATTCCACTCACTTTGTCCAGTTGACATCTGTCATTTTCCGTTAGATTATTTAACGATCAGTCTACGGAGGGATCAATCACCGAAAGATATAAGACTAAAGAGGGACAAGTACATCACCATGGTCGAAAGATCAGAGGATATATTTGTAATTGTGCTATAACGTATTAATAGAGAGAGTTGTAGTTAAAGCAGGTGGCAACGATGGAGGAAATACAAATGAAGAGTGAAGGAATTAAGGTTACATTCAACAGCCTACTTTCACCCAAGTACCCAGATAGTGTTATTGTTCCATCTGCAATTACTCGAGCCAGGGTTCCAGCTTCTGTTGAAAGTAGTCCACCATTGAAGGTTCCTCGCGAAAGCCTCGATGACATGACCCGAGATAGCAGCGACAAATTCACACCTGAATGAAATGAATTTGTGTACTTACCCAGTTAGTTTCAGTTTAATAATGGACAACTGCAGGCGCATCGAACAAGTGCATTGAGCTGTTAAGTATTATATATAGGCCCTTACCTTCAAGAACTTCAGCTGCCACAAAGGTGATAAGTGCTGAGCCAACATATTGAGGGACTGAATAAGGGACCAATATATGAAAGCTCAGGAGTATGCCAATGCACACCATAATTTCAGATGCTAGAAGAACTTGCCTGCCATCGGCATAGAAATAAATATGCTGTTGATTTTAATATGAGCAAAAAGCATAATCATAGTGACTTCCTCACAACTGAAGATTTACCTTTCTTCAAACATATTGCTGATGTAGTTCCCAACAATGATGTTTACAGGAAGCACTGTTAGCCCAAGACATGCGAGAAAAATTGCCACGCTGCTGGTTGACCATATAAAGTAATGTTGAGTGATGACACTTGATTCAGCAAGCAGAATCTCCATTGCATATTTGAGCATAAAATAAACAAACAGTTGAACCTACAGTAAGAGAAAAGCATGATAAGAAGTCATGTATAATGCTTAACTAGTGCATACAGAGTAGCAAATAGAAGTAACTCTAAATCAGTAAAGCTTCAATACGCAATAAGATTGTCAAACTTTTATGTAGCTTATGCTCCTTTGCACCTTAACAGATGGCGTAAGTAACCGATATGCTGACACAATTGAAGTGACAGGTTTGGGAATTTTCTCAGACTCATCGTCGTAGTCATCATCATCAAGTTCTTGATTTTCATGCCCATCTTTCTGCTTAGCTTCAGAGCTCAAAAGCAAAGGATGGGTAGAACCATTTTCTACAGCATAACTTACCAATAGCCCTGCAAGAAGCAAGACACAATCAATTACATAAAACCACAACATAAATATCTGAAAGAGCCCAGCTCATTTTCTGCTTAGCAATGTACCGTGTCTAGGCCAGCCCTACTCATTGTAAAGTTCCAAGTCAAAAGGAGTAAAATATGCCTTGATATAGTTAATACTATCAGCCACTAGACTGATGTAGACAAGAAGTAGGACTAGGACTGAGAGTAGAATAAGATGAAACAATAAAGTTTTAATAACAAACATGTCTCTTTATGTGCCTCGATGATACCTTGATAAATTTAAATTATCGATTATGAGGTAAGAAAATCCTTACTTAAACATATAGAAGAGATAGAATGCCATAAACTAAATATTAAAAAAAAATAAAAGTAGAAAAAGTATTATGCAAATTGCAGAACCCAAGTATTCAATCTTGTTGACGAACCAGCATTTGAATCCTGCTGTATGGAATTCTCTTTTGTCTCTAGAGCAGGCTCTCTAAAGGAAATCCACAACCACAATAAATAGACAAGCCATGAAAGAGCCATGACCCAACCAGGCAAAGTGTCCTCATTAAATGTGAATTTGTAAAACTTAAAATTAGTTTGAAATAAGCAAGCAAGAGCAGGGCCACAAGCCATTCCTAGTGCACTGGCACTGACAAAACCTGCAGAAGCCTGCATTCGCAACTTAAGCGGAACGCAGTCACTGATATAACGCCTGTTAACAGCTCTTGCAGAACCTAACCTGAAGTATGATAACAGCAATCGGTTAGACTGTCAAAGATAAATGAGTTCCAAATTGGTCATGCATCACTCACCCACAAAATAGTCGACCAGCCAGAAGAACTGCTATCGAATTAAGATCATAAGCCAGTGCATACAAGGTGTTTCCAATTAGAAGAACGATGCTACTGAAAACAAGGGGTTTCAGGTATGATCTATTTGACCATGCACTAAAATAAATGGAGGAAAACACTTGTGCCACTGCCATTGACCCAATTATAACACCACAAACGGTTGCCGCAGCTCCAAGGCTGAGAGAGTAGTTATCCGCAGTAGGGACAATAATATATGTATTGACCATATATAGAAATGTGTTCACCAAGTTCAGGAGAAGCGACATAAAATGATATCTCTGCTCAACAACATAGTCTTCAGATGGACTAGGTAACTCATCTGGCATGATAAAAGCATGCTTTCCCAAAAACTCAAGGAAATTTGTTGAGTTTGATAACCTGTTAACAGCTGCTTTAATAGAATCAACCACAGGATCCTGCAAATTTTTAACAGAGCATATTCTTCACTCAATATGCAATTCTACCAAGTACAATTTGAAACAATCAAAAACATGGATTATTGATTCATAAAATGCAGTAAATAGATACATAAGACAGTTATAAGGGCAAATTTATGCTCAATATTAACGTCAAAAAAAATCATGTCCTAACACACATGCTGAAGTCCTGAATAGGATTTCTTCGTACTCAAATTCAGGACTAATGAAGCCTTCCTAGAATAACACATGCGGTGACTGCTTAAACATCCTCTGTAATTCTGTGTCCTGTGTCTATCAGCTAAAAAGTTTGTTCTCGTACTGTTCAACCATTTCTCATAAAAAGAATTCGTTCAAATTTTAAACTCCACATTGTTCAGAAAGGGAAAAGAAGAATAACAACATAGAATAATATTAATGGGTGGAAGAGAAAACCGGGTGGGATAAAGCAGGCTGATCATATATTGATACGTAGTTCCCATGGTGGTTTTGAAGGTCCGCAAGATTACGAGATATTGCTCCAACAACAGCTCCAATGCCCTACATATACATATTTGGATGATATAAACAATTATATTGAGAAGAAGAATTTTGATTGGAAATTGGATACACTACCACTTGCTTAAACACTTGTTGCAATTGGGAATAAGGATGATTAGCTCGGGTCTTGACATAGTAATCTGTAAATCTGTAGCCAAAGCGCTTATCAAATTTTTTCAAAATCTTACGCAACCCAGTAGCATTCATCTCAACAAAAAAAAGAAGCCTTAAAAGATCCCTTCCAACTGCTCTGTAAGATTCTTGTAATTCAGAAATCCTTGATGCATCTTGATGCTCTGTTAGGACATCATGCTGTTCTCCAAGAACTGATAACCTACTAGCTATTGCTCCTTGTTGTTCCAACAGAAACAAGACAATCTTTTCAATCTGAAAATTTTGAAAGAAGCAAAATATTTTCAATATGAAAATTCAAGTGGGAAGGAAGTGAAAAATATTACACTTACTTGAGCATCAAGCATTCTTGCGAAATCCTGAAGAACATGAAGGCGATTTTCAGTTCCGAGTTGAATTTGTTGCGCGTATCGGTTTACATTCTTCTTCAACAATTTATAATTGATATAGTATCTGAAAAAAAATCATTCAGAAAAAAATAATGAGAAATTTGTCAATAATAATTTCTGAAAGTTACATGTTCTACATACCCCTGCCATTCTTGAATTTGTGTTTCTTTCAACTTCTTTCCAAAGGCAACCATCTTTCAGGGAAAAAACTGAGATTGTCAAACACAACAAAGAACACAATTCTATCAGATTTCAGTGGAAAACAAATATTTAGGTACAAAATATTCAGATATTCACTAAAAATATTCAGGTACAAAGTTTATTTTTAAAAAAAAAAAAAAAAAACCCTGAAATGTTACACTTGTCACGTGAGCTGGGAAAGGAAAAGAAACCCAAAAATGGAAATAAAGAAAATCCAAGAAAGAATAAAATCAAGCAATGAAAATAGAAAAAGAATTTTAGTTATCACTATAAGAATAATTACCAGTATTAACCCTTTTCTTGAACATCATGTTGACACATAGCTATAGGACTGAATTTAATCTGAGTTACCCTAATTTGAATTTGAGTTGGGATATAAGAAGTCAAGTTTGAATGAATTCAACGCAACAAAAGTTTTAGTTTAAGGATCTCAAAACTATTCTTTTAAATTCAAACCTATTTAAAACAAAATTTTATAAGCTCAGATCAAATCTAACTTTTATGCAAAAGATAAAAATAATATAAGTAAAAAGAGATATCACCGATCACTACTTAATAATGCAGCTAAAAAATTTGTATTGTAGTTAATAAAATCTTTATACGAGAATGAGTATATAGCTCAAATGATTGTGTGACCCCAGTACAATTCCTACCCTTTTTTTATTTTCCTTTTGAATATTTATATACTTAATATTTTATATTAATTTTTACCATTAATTGTGGCCATGTAAAAAATAAAAATTGACCAGCATTAGTTTACAAAGCTCAGACTTCTGGTCATGGTGACTCTGTTTGAAAATGAAACTTGAGAAGTTTAAAACTGTAGTTTCCAGATTAAAGAAATATGAAAAACCTGCACTCTTGCTCTTTATAATATTCATGCATGCACATGCAGGCGGTGTGAAGTTGACTTACAGTCGGTGTTTTCTGAGAAGAAGAAGTGCAGATTATGAAGGCTTCAAACGGGACCGAATTTGCTTTGAAAGGAAGCTTCACAAGGTGTAGTTATACTTTTAACAAAAGTTGCACCAGAGCAAGAGGGGAAGATGAGATATATGGATCAATTGGGAAATGACTGTTCTTCTTTGCTGGTTCACGAGTAAAAAGTCTTCGCTATTTGCCACCACTACCAATACACGTGTCAATCTTTCACTCGTTGGGTTTTTTTAAATCTTTCCCAACCTAACCGATCCTGAACACTCTTTAGTTCAAGTTTAATTAAAATGAAAAATTGTTGGATTTGAATTTATTGAATCAATATTAAAGATTGTTTGAGTTTGATTAGAATGAAAATAATTTAATTCAAGTTTAATTTAAAATTATAGTTCAAATTTATTATTCAAATTCGTAGCTTATTAATAAAACGACGTCGTTTAATAATTATTTAACATAATTCGAATTGAGACATCACCCATCTATCTAGCTTGCGAGTCAAACTCTGTATAGCTCAAGTTTGACTTAGTTTTAAAAAGAGTCGAAGCTCTTAATCGGAACTCGATTTATATTGAAAGTAAATAAATTCGAACCAAGTAAAATAAAGCTAAATCGGCTTTTGAGCCCAAGACAATTTGGTTCGAGTTCAACCCTGTTTTCCACTAGTGTCTTCAACAGGTAAGGTGGATTCGATCCAAGATTATTTGAATCAAATTAATAATTTAGTTCAAACTAGCTAATTTCAAGTTAAAGTATTAGTTGAATAGTTTGATTTGAGATCAATTTTATTTTTCATTTAGTCATAATATTCATTTCATTGATAATATTGTTATCCTCCTTACGAAAATTTTTATTTGGTTGATGACTATTTGATTTTATATATATATATATATATATATATATATATCAATTCAAACAAACTTAAATTCAAAATTGAATTGATATTATAGCTTTGATTCAAATTCGAATGAGTGAAACTCAATTAAGATAGGATGAAATCCACTACCAACTCATGTATTTAAATTCTCCAAAAAGAGCTTTATTACTTTCTTGGTTTTAATAATTCAGTGTGGATGTTTGCAATGTAGTTACTTGGAATGATTGATATGGCATATTCTCAAGCATCAAAATAAAATACTGGCCAAAGCTGTGGAAAAAGGGGAAACCAAAAGCTGAACTAGAATGGATTATTATGGTGCCTTAATTAGCAAGAGACAAACAACATTAGTTAAAAAGGTGGAAGACCCTATTCCACTTGTTCACTTGATCTTATCCAGTTGTTTAGTGATTGTGCGTCTCCTCTCCTGGTCTCTGTAATTTGTAATGTCAACACCAGCACTAACAAAAGATTCTGTGCCAAACAAAGTGCATCTGACTGTGAGTGGCAATAGATTATTTTTGTGCAAACCTGAATCTTGTGGTCTCTTTATTGTTTTTGTGGAGGAGGAGGAGAACATAGTGACAAATTGACTGATTAGTATTGCTAGGATAAAGGATCCATTGGTGGATAAAAACTCCATCATGGAAGTATTGAGACATAACTAAGATAAAGCAATCACTCCAAGTGGAGGTTTCAGATCATCAAATCGATTACAATATATACTGATATCGATAGATTTCAATATGTGATATTTTGTCGATTAAAAGAAAAATCAAACTTTTAACCTATGGCTGGAATAGATTGGGCTAAACTACAAGACTTATCTTGATATTGACTCAAATAGAATAAACTTGATATGAGATTTGTTTAAGATCAATAAAATAAAACTCAAATTAAGTTATAAAACAATTTAATTCTGAATTTGATTTGAACAAATCGAACTTAAATATTCAAATTAGTTTGAATTTAACTCGGTTGATGAAATTAAACAAAAATCTGAAATCAAATTTAACTTATTTGATTTAAGCTTGAATTTTAAAGAGTTAGACTAATTTTAACTTTGCGTTAACCCTGATGAAAATCCAACTTTTTTGAAGATAATCAATAAGTTGAAGTGGTAGATGGTTATCGAGACAAAAGAGATATGTGGTTTTGTAATATTAAGATAGGGATTAAGAATGGATTGTAATAGACTCAAATTCAACTATATATTAACTAAAATGAGTTAAACTCAAATTAGAAAGTCACCAACAGATTCATTTTTTTTAAATATTTTTATTTTTTAATAATTATTCTTTTTCATTTCAATGTTTTTAGATAATTTCTTTAGTGAATTCATCAACAATTAGGGTTTTTTTTATGACTCAAGCTAAGCATGAATTGATGGGGACAGATTTTTTGGGCCAATAATGTGGCCAAGACAAGCCCACCCGGTAAATATCGTTTTCCACTTTTGAGTGGATAATAACAAGCCGATTCTTGTGATTCAAGATGCTTACAATTCTTCTTCTTCTTACTTTTGGATTGAATAATTGACGAATACTTTTACATTTTATATGACAAAAAAAGACATGATATGCTTAAAACTTTAAATTCTGAATGGAATGTAATTTATATGACAAGTCAAAGGAAACATCATGTCATCTACATCTATTGGATTCAAGAATCGACCCCATCACCAACTTTCCAACACTCTTCTTCTATTTTTATTGACCCCAAAAACGACTCTCAATCCACATAATCATTTATTTAATGAAAAACGTACAATTATCCCTCCTGCCAGCGTCCCTGTATTCTATTTTGGTGACTTCTGAATGAACCTTTCTTTATACAGCGGTCTACTTGTATTAAAGGGTGGTGTGTACTATAAAGATTAGCAGGTTTTTAGGGTTTTCAATTTTTGTATCCAGAGAAGAGAGACAGATTCAACCGCTCTTTGAGAACTGGTTTTTCCTTCCTTGAGTTCTCTGAGAAAATCTGCGTGTTCTTGTTTTGTTTAAGTTTATTTATGTCAATATTCCAATAGATTTCATAACTGGAATTATGATATACCACCAACAAAAACTAGCCCTATTCCCATGTGTTTGATGTGCATATGTGTCACTGTCACGTAATGAGTAGAATTTTGCTAGTTTATTACATGTTTGATAAATATACAATATATTATAAGTATGGAATTAAGGTATAAGTGTGAAAAATCGAAATTTATATTACACAAAATCAATTGACTTGTATTAAGGTTCAATCTCTCATACTTATGTAAGAACCATAAGTAATTTAGAATGTATTAAAAATTAATATAATACAATAACTCCAATACAGTGAAACCCCCCTTATGTAAGAGGCACGTTCAAACAAACCGGAAAGCTCTTCTAGATTTCTTTTTGACCACCATAAATTGAACAATTAAAATGATGCATGTAACACAATTTTTACAAGTTGAATATTTATTTCAACTAAAACACCTACTATTACATTTATACACCATAAATCCAAAACATAATGTCAAACAAACATAAATTATAGCTCATTTAAATTGAATACAAATAAAGAAAACTTTATCATCAATGTGCTCCTTCGAAAAGTATATATCTATTGGAAAAAGGCAAATGGATCTCTTCACCTACCATCCTCTATACAGCATTTTCGACCTGTATCGGACCGGCCGGGAACTCATAACAAACTTGGTTTGAGTCACAATTAAAACTTACTTTAATTATCAGACCGAACTGATTTGCGGTAGAGACATTAGTATCAACCCATGGACTGGCCAAAGTGACAGATATATGAAGAACAAATATTGGAGATGAAGAAGGAAAGATTGTTGGCATCTTGTTTTTTATATAATATTGCCTTGTGCTTTTGTTGCCTTTACCTTTAATTATTTTATATAATACTGAGAAAAGAAAATGATTCTCCTGTTTTATTGAGTTTGCGTGCAGCCTGTGCCAAAGGAAGGTGCACTTTGTATGCATATTTTTGCACTTTGTATATCATATTGAGGTTATTCGAATTCTGAAAGTTTGTAAATGATCTTTAGCCTTTTATCACTCAAAACCAACTCATAAAATCAAACATGGCGTTTTTTCTATATGAACATGATATATTTGTTTTTTATATATTTTATATCGATACGGTTTTTGTTATAGAATGGTTACTCAATGCGACAAATTTATCAAAATTATTATACATTTCATCGGGTTTTCCCAACAAGAAAGGAAAAGAGGGCAAATTCTACTAACAAAGTTTTTGTGTGATATTTTGCATCCTGTTACAAGGTACTTTGTGTTTTTTTCACGGAGGAGAAAACAGAAGAGCAAAAGAGAAAAAGAAACTAATCTAACTTCTTAATGTTATGATCTCAACAAGCAAGCTACCTTGTGAGCATGCTAGGTTGAGAAGGAGTAATCTTGATCACAAGTCCCGGGAACACATCGTCAGGATCATGAATATGAGGATTACGCTCAACTATAAAAGGGTCGCCGCACTTATCGCTGATGGTGTGAAGGGTTTCTCCTTCTCCAACAACATAAATTTCATCACAAGGTCGCACTAGAAACTGGCTACCTTTGATTTTTATATCATCGTAAGTGATACTAGGACGACTAGTACTACTTCTTGACTCTCTAAAAATGCTGAGCAAAAAAAGAGCTACAAGTACAAAGGCACAGTACCAAGCAACAGAATCAGCAACAGCTCTGGAAGTGAGCATATGCCTCTTTGAATTGGAGAGCTTGGAAGCCATGGAGAACTTTTTTAAAATAGGAGAGAGATTAGAGAGGAGAAGAGAAGGGAAAGTAGTAGAAAGAAGAGATGATGGGGAGTTAAATATATAAAGGCAGCGAAGTTGAAGGCATGAGGGTCAGTTTTGGCGGTTTTAATGGATGGTAGTTGGAATATTGAATAAAAATGGCAGCGATAGTCAAGTGTTAGTGAACGTAACCCACCTGCTTGTCTCCTAACCCACAGAACTACAACAATCCAATTGTGATCTTTTTTATATAATAATATTTAACCTTAAAAGACCCCATGTTCGATCCAAGGCAAATTACTGTACAAACTTTAGTGAGGCTCATCCACACTACTCGACTTTGTCAACAACTTCCATGCATCACATTTAAAGAGAAGGTAGAAACTGGAAAAGTGGGAGGTGGGATATTTTTTATTAAATCCTAAAACTATCATGCATCACATTTAAAGAGAACTGGGATCAAATTACAAGGTGAAACAAAAGCAGAGGAATAAGAACGTAGGAGCCCACAGTTCAAGTGCAGAAAGAAAATGAACATACAAGCAAAATCATTTAGTACAAAATAAAATTACCACATACATGTTCTTTGTTATGCGTATAGGTTACTTCCAAGTTTCCTCTTTCAGTAGCAACCCAAACTTTTATCGTCTGGTCCAAAGAACAGGACAACATATATTGATCTCAACATAGAAGAGATATTGGTGTATCAGTATGGCTGTCTAGTGTCATAACACACTGTAAATCAGGAAATACTTAAACTAGACCAAACAACAAATATTTCTTAATACTTCTACATCAGGTTAAACATATATATGGATAAGTTCAATATCATATGCATATTAAAATAAAAATTAAATAGACATCATCTCCATAACAAAATACAACTTGCCCTTATTGTACTGTCCATAGAAAGAGTAAAGCATTTTGCGCCCAACAATTAAATATGTCACAACAGTGACCTCTTAGACATCCCGCTCAAAAATAAGGATTCTCAGTTCCAGAACTGCCTTTCCATAACAAATTACCAACATTCCTGCAAAACCCAATGAATCAATTAACTTTCCAGACCAATTTAATGACCAAAAAAGATTGTGCAAAAATCCAAATTGCAAATTTGATTTTGATGTGTTAAACAACAAACAGGGCACATCAAATTCACAAAAATATGTGGTGAATAAAGACATCAAGAATGTTTTCACTGTCAAAAGATCAACAGAACTTTTATTGATAATGAACACACTAAAAACTATATCAATTGCAGAAAATAATCTAAATTGTTTAAGTTACCCGTGCCCCAGCAAACAACATTTCATTAGCAACAATCATGCAATAGACTTGGCCGACTGGTTCATTGAGGTTAAATTCAGCTGAGGACTCAATATTCCATGCCTACAACATTAGCAACAAACACAAAATCAACTTTGACGACAAAGCTATGAAGTTAAAAGATGGAATAGATTACAATAAAGGAATCAAAGAAATATAATTAGCTATAGGCTAACCTTAACAACATTGGGCATGCATATAAAGACCCATGGCCCCTCACAAATCAAACAACCAACTTCATCACCAAGATTGATTACACTAGCACATTGACCAGTATGACAGTCCCAAAGTCGTACGGTTTCGTCTCTACTGCCTGAATAAAGCTTGTCTGACCCTAAAGGAAGGGCAATCCCACTGAAAGCCTGCCATTGAATATTTAAACATTCCACATGTTTCCTTAAAATCATAAATAAATTATAGAAGTGTAAAACCATAATAATAAAAATTGACAAGCCAAATATGAGACCAAAACATTATATCCATCAACCATGCAATGAACTGGTACACGTCTGTCAAATTACCTCCTTCATTGAAGCCAAACAGAGGTTAAAAATAAACGTAACCTGAAAAACAGATCAGAGACCACAAGCATACCTTTTTGTGCCGGGTCAAGCCTTGCCAGCATTGAGATCCCAATCCTGCAAAACCATGAATGTATAAACCAGCAGTTATCACCTTTCACGCAATTTCCAGATAGCCAGTGTTGACAGACCTTTGTTGGAGTATTCAGAGTACTTATTTCGTTTCCTGACTCAACATTTCGAGTAGAAGAAGTCAAAGGGTTCTTTGGTCTGTTATAATCAGGGATCTTTCTGATTCGACTACGCCTAATTCCATCTTCTGACCCACTGGAAGTCCATACATTCTTTCGGCTACCATAGTTGGGATGTTTCCTCGGCCAGTTTTCAGGTAACTCACTTGAAATTTCAGGGTTAATACAAGGGGTTGTTGGTTGTGAATGCAAAAGACTACAGGGTTCTCCATATTGCACTTCTTAAGCATATCGAATTTACAAAATATGCTGCTAGAAGGCTATCGTCCAACAAGTAAAGATGATCGTTTCCTTCGATATGAAAGTCTCCTGGTACCTTAACGTCGACACTATAATGAAGAAAGATATAGAGAGAGGATCAATGAGCAGCATAGACATATTAGCCATTGACAATGATCTCGTGTTTATTTAATCTGTAACCAATCTAGTCTCTGAACGAATCATTCAATACCTAAGCCGACCTCTTACCAAATTAATACTGAGTCTGCTTGTGGAAACGTAGATAACAAATTGGGTTTTGTATGATTTGAAAAGGTCCTCGTTATTTAGTTCAGATGAAGAATTGAGTGTCTGACATATATACATGATTGTCGTCTTTTCTGCCCATTACCAAATCATGAGGAAACAGCAGATATTGCCGTATGGCAGTGCCCTTTTCACTATAATTCAGAATGCAGCAACAGTTGGTTGATTTTATTAGTAGGAATATCGACCTACATAGCACAACTTAACAATAGTAATAATAGAATACAACAGCATAACATTATCATCAAGCTCTTGACATGTAGCTAAGTGTAACATTTTCGTGAGAATGAGTGAACCACACAGCAAACTACAGTATTAACAACATTGACACCAATCTCTCATCTCTTGTTCTTCTTTTTTTTGCCGGTTCATCATCTCAGTTATCATAGGAAGAGCTGCTCCTGATAAAAGAACCACGGCGGTGGCCACCCACAATGGCATCTTTAAGGCGTGCTATCGGACGGAGCATCCTGTTAGCCCTCTGCTCAAATGTTGATTACAAATAAAGTCAATAGAAATAACAAAAAGTTGATGGAAACTCAGAGACAAACATCTAACAGATTTTCAAATATAACAACTCACACACATCAATGAGCAGCTTACCACATGGACAATGATAAATAATTATATGTTTGCCTACAAGCTTTAATCAATCCTGATTTCTAAAGCATATCAATTTTATTTCTTCAAAATTGAGCATATTTAGCAGGCTGCATATAATCAAGAACTAGAAGTACTTCCCACAAAATTAACTGAAACCATTACAAGAAGGTAGAAAATGTTCGTGCATGATTGTCATCAGAAACTAGCAATGAGCTTAAGTTGAGCATATTTAGCAAGCTACATATAATCAAGAACTAGAAGTACTTCCCACAAAATTAACTGAAACCGTTACAAGAAGGTAGAAAATGTTTGTGCATGATTGTCATCAGAAATTAGCAATGAGCTTTCAAAGTTAAGAAGCATTATCAGGTGGGTTTTCACACTGATTCAGGATAGATGTCAGGATTAAATCCACCAAAACCAAATTATCAATTAAGAGCAGCAGGAAAATTTTTGTGCTCTCAACAATAAAGGAACAGTGGAGAGACTGTCAACTCTATCATCGATGTAAAAAAAGAATCATATGTCACACAATAATGAAAGAAGATTGAATCGTTTATTTTTTGAAGAATCAGCAGTTAATTATTTACATCATCTTGACAATAGACTTACATGTGTAATATCACATACATGACATTTTTTTTATAGTCATCTTGGTTTAAGTCCTCCATATTATTGAATTACAAAATCTATCAAAGGATATCATTACAGATAGCAATGCTATGATTGGCTTGTAAACTCTATTAAGTGAATTTTAAACATCCAACTAATCATCAAATCAAGAGAGTAAGACTGCATTATTCCTTGTGGAAAAAAAAAAAGTTAAGCCGAAACTTTCAGGATCAGAGCTAATTCCTGAGATTTTTACTTGTGTCAAGCGCAGTGATGCAGAAACTCAATTAATACATAACATGCAGAAGATGCTAGTAAATAACCAAAAAGAAATTTCTAAACCTCTCATTTTCCAGTTCAGTAACAAAGAAAATAATATCTGGAAAACTTTAAGCTCCCAATTTCACATTTTAGTTTATGTACCATGCAAGCATGTTGGTTTTATTAACATATTAACTAATTATATAGAGTCCCACGACATTGCAATGCAAATAGAGAAAGAGGACAGAAGAAAAACACCAAAAAGAACAGACTTGTAAATACTATATAGTTGACTGTTTACTCATAATTATTTAAGTGGAAAGCAGCAATCCACGTACCTCCTCACTGATGCTAAGCTGCCACTTCAGCTGCAAGGCTTGCCACCTTTCTTGCTGCCATCGCTGCCCAATAAGTACAAGACCCATGACAGCTGCTGCAATGAAAATGGACCAAACAGCATTTGCTTCTTTTGCATGAGCATACAAGGAACTTGCCCTTCTTTTCCACCATGCTTCACAAGGAAGGTCAGATGCAGCACATTTATCATCTTTTACATGCTTCAGGGCTTTTGATGCATCTGCAGGAAGATCAATGCCTTGCTCAGAATGTTCAGTTTGTTCAGTTTCTATGTTCTCATCATACATGGTTGATCCACCGAAAACTGCTTCACTATGAAATGAACCAAATGTAGCTGCACTACAAATACTCCCTTCTTTATCACTCAAATTTAATCCAGGTAGAGGTGTCCCTTCTTCAAACTCTGTGCCAGGAATGGATAGCCTGTTGCCCTTCTCATCTAAAAACTGGATTCCTGGAAACTCATTATGTACACTCAACCTTTTAAAAGTCCAATTCTCATCATCATCTTTTCCACTGGATCTAGCCCCTTCATCAGCTCCAACTTCATTGATTACATCCTTACCTACAGTCTCATTACATATCTCACTCTTAGCAGGTCCAGGATCCAAAGGCAGATTTTCATGTTCACTGGGTGGAAAGACAAAGTGCCCAGACATGAACAATGCCCGAGTAATTTCTGCTTCAGTCTCCCCATTTGCATCACCCTCATCATCATTCTTTGGTTCAACATTTGCAGGACCAGGTGCAGCAGCATATGCAGACGCTGTAAGTGATACAACTTCCCATTCATTCCCACGAGAAGCATTCCCAGGTCCCTCCTCACTATCAGCCATCCTCCAAAATGTATTATTCTGTCATTTTTATGCATAAAAAAAATAGTAAATAATAAACATTACGGTGAGAAAACATGTGGATGCTTTCAAACACCATACTAAGAAACAATAACTTAATTGTGATTCCGCTACCCTACCTTGCTCTTTCCCTTTACTGGGTCAATAAAGATCTTGCTAAAAATGTACAAAATAAAGTCCAGTAAATATAAAAAATTCTACAACTTGGGCTAGAGGGTTATATATGACAATCAAATAAAAATTACTAGATTTCTTTAGGCAAGTGGGGTGACCCATAAATATCACAAAAACCATTACCAGATTTCTTGGGCGAAATGTGAAGACAGCAGATCTTCTAAATGCAATAAAAGGTACTTATTCCTTGAAATCACATAAAAACTAAGCAATTCTCCACAAGCAAAAGTCACACTTAGTACCATTTATACAAAATTTCATAAAAGGATACGAGAATCACATGTCAAAATTGTCTGTTTGGCTTCCAGAAACAAACAGAAAATTCACCTGAAAATATCAATCCCTACTCATACAACAAGCAACGAATTTAATTCTACCTGAAAATATTTATCAACACCCAATCCGTTAAATTCCAATCTTATGCTGTCAACCAACATCACAAAAAAAAAATGATTCTCTTATAATGAATTTGTCGGAAACAATTAACTAATCACAACCGAGAAAAAAAAATTAGATTTCATATACGGCCGTTTACATACAGGTAGTACTTTAATTGATAGCATGAGACCAAATAAATCGATTGATGTTCTCGGTTTTTACAAAGTTGTATTCCGATGGATGTAAAATTTCGGTTATGATCAATATGATATTAGCGACAATAATTTCTTCGATATCCATTAATGGCTGACAGCAATAAGGAAACCCTAAGTAAAAACAACTTACCCTCGATTGATATTAAGAAACCGAAAAAGAAAACCGAAATTGCAGTCGTGAAGCTCTGACTTTGGAGAATTGTTGATTCACAAACAAAATCGATATGGTTGATTGTTTAAAGAGAGAGAATCTATATGGAACTTGCTTTCACGTATTCTCTGCAGAGAAGGGACACGGTTACTACACCAATTTGCCATTGGATGTCTGCCATCTGGATGAGATAATATAATTAACCCACGTCCCTATTGTTTAGAAGTACATGCGTTGATAGTTAAAACCATCAAGTACGCATGTTACAACTTAAGCAAGTAACAAGGAAAATTCTTAAAAGCGGTTTGGTTGTCCTGTGCTTACCGCTCAGAAGGGTATATATACGGTTCAAACGGTCTGTGGGTTGGAGTAGTTGGACCCGGCGTGCTTGATTTGGCACGGCAGCTGGGTTCAATGGCTTTGCCGAGTTAAGGCCCACCAAATTGGAGGCTATGTTGGGCTGTCAGAATAGCAAAATCTGAGGCCCGACCGGGTCCTGAGCCGTGCTTGGATTTTTGCAGATAATTTTTATTATTTTTAATTTTAGATTGATTCAAATTAATGTACCATAACATCAAAAAAAACCAAATTTTTATTTATAAAATAAATAATATTATTAATAAAATAAACAAAATCTTCAAAAAAAAAAATAGTATATTGAAAGATAAAACAAATCAAATTCGAATTGGATTATCATTCTAAAACTTTAACTTGAATTTGATCCAGAATTCATCCACTTCTCATCAACTACGTGTAAAGGAATTAAAAACAATCAATTTGCTAATGGATTTCCGTTTCCCCTTCGTGATAATAGATTCTCCTTTCAATTATTATTATTATTTATACGATTAATTGGTAAATAAAGTTGATTCCTCGGTACATGTTGGAAGAATTGAATCGATAAATAAAGTCAAGATCAAATTGGGCCCGGCCCACCCAGCGTAGCCAAGGGTCTACAATGATTAGCAATCTTTCCGTTGATACAGGTCTCCGAGAAGCAAGTTCTGCAATACGGTATGACACTGAGATGAAGCAATTTTTTCTGATCAGTCCAAAGAATGAATTGATTTGATGCTACTATAAGGCAGGAGACAAATAATTCGGCTGGTCTGCTTAAAACTTAAAACGTCAATGATTAGTTTAGGCAAGTTATTTTTCTTCTTCTTTTGGTGCTTCAACCATTGGAAGCTGGAAGCTTGACTTGGTCATCATCTTATTCCACTCGTTTCTACAAGAAAGAAAATTCATTGAAACCGCCGGAGCATCTCCTGGACAGTCACTGCAAACACAGTCAGATAGTGAATATAATTTACAATTGCAAGCAACAAGAAAAGATAATGCAGCTTAAAGTTTAGATGGAAAACACACACAGAAATTGCTTTAGGTAAGGATTAATTACAGTGTGGTGCAAAATAGTGTCTGAAGCAAGAAATCAAAGTCCAATGAAATTCAAATGGCCTCTCATGTGAACAGGTGGCCATTGATGCCCTTTCATTGGCTGCGGTATCTTTCTAAGAGCTGCTGGACACGAAATCTAAAAACTTCATGGTTATCCCGTGTGCCACTGCAACAGGACTCGGAAATCCTTACTTTATCTAAGGATCAATATAACAATATGAGCATCAACGGCAAACAGCCCGTCTAGCTCAGTCGGTAGAGGGCAAGGCTCTTAACCTTGTGGTCGTGGGTTCGAGCCCCACGGTGGGCGCTTTTGTGCCACCGTCGCTGTACAAAGCAATAACATTTTTCATTTGAAAAAATAGATAAAAGTGGATAGGTAATTACCAGAAGAACGACGGAGAGGAGACATGGAAGAGTTGAGAGAGAAGAATATTGCTGCATGGCTGCATTCTTCTTCTTTATTTTTTTCCCTGTTATCTGATTGTGGTAGCACGGTGGCGCTATAATCATGCCAACTCATGTCAAGCCCTTGATTTGGTTCGGTCCTTTTTACTCTTTTGCTGCCAACCGGTGTTTACCCTCCGCAGTTCTCTCGCCTGTTCAGTTTTCACCGCTCCATATAAAGGCATTAATGCCACTTAAAACTTAAAACTTACGTGTCAACATGCATGTAGATCAAATCACACGTGGCCAAACAAAAAATGAGGTCCTTTCAAGCCAGTAAACATGGATTTCTAAGGTTTAAATTATTTAGTTTTGATACAAACTGACTTAAGATCGTATTTCAATGAATATTTATTCAAATTTAAACTTGAATTAATTATCCTTAAATTCGACTTTAAGCAGCCAATTCAAATCCACCTCTAATAGGAATATTTATTTTCCGATATCTATCAATTGATCAAAACATTTTATTCTTTTTAATTTTTTTTCAATTAAAATTTAGAAAATATACAAATTTGAGACTAAAAAGTTGTAGGCCTCAGTATAATTCATTTGAAAGAAAATTAAATATCAGAGAATGTATTAAAATTATATCAATGGCTTATTTTCTTCTTCCGCTTCATGGTCCAATCCAGTATTACACTCTTCTTCATCTTTTCCAGTCTTGGAAATGGTAGTTGAGGCTGCAACTCTTTTAGTAGGTTTCGTATCAGGCAAGAGTTTCAATGCAATGCCCATAGCTATCAGCAAAAGTCCAGTGCCATGTTGCTCAGTCAATGGTTTTGTAAATATCAAGTATGATAACAGTAATGTTACTGCCTTTCTTGCCGTTGTCACCTGTAACCAAACCAACCAAAGAACCAAACAACAGAATCAAAATCCATCCATGATCATAAGATTTGATATTATAAAACCAGAAGGCCTTGGTGGGGATGTACCATGGCTGTAGTAGCAGCACCAAACAGGGCAATAAGGGAAAGCACAGAGACTTGGCCGATGAAGGTGGCCATAGCTTCGAAGACCAGCACCCCATACACGTATAGATGCTGCATTGCCATTAACAAAATTTATTTGGAAATTATACACTATGTGGATGAAAGTAGAGAGAATTCATTGTTATTCTGAGTCAGTTTGAGCTTAGATTAAATCCATAATACCCAGATTGAACTTGTTTACCTGAGAACATGAATTCCATGCTTTGAATAACTCTCCTGTGAGAATCATGGGAGGAATCAAGAAAGGCAAACCGACTACAGTTGAGCAAAACAGCATCTCCATCTGGATACAGAGACAAAAACCAACATAAGAGTCACAATCTTCTAATGGAACACATATTTGTCACATTTAAGGGACAACACATAAGCAAACTAGCACATGTTAGTCACCTGGGTGGTTTCAGGATTCATGGTAAAGATTGCTTCTTGCAAATTACCCAGAAAAGAATCCATGATTAGAGCACCAGACACCATTATAACACCAATCATACTGAAATTTGGTGAGGTTTGTGCATCTGCTAATGTAAAAAGGATCAACCCCACAACTAAAAGTAGTGCAGATACATATTCATGAACTGGGTATTTTCTTCTGAGGCCCGGTATGAAAGCACCCATAACCATTACAGGCAAAACCTGAGATGACAAAGTCAAAAGCATAAAGCAAATTTCCAATTATAACCAAACTTGATTGGCATAGCAAGAGTCAATGAGCTAATTTGAGTCATTTACCTTTGTGGATTTGAACATGAGCTGTGCAGGATAATTGAGAAAAGCCAAAGACCCTTTGGTAAGGCCGTGAGAACCCATTAAGACTGCAGAGAGCTTCACGTAAGTCTTCCATGGATTCACCATTTGTTTAGTGGTGAAGCCTTGAAGATAAATGAGAACAACATAAACGAATCCTTGAACAAATGTAAAGTACCAACCGTAACTGGGAAAATAAAAGGCGTCGATTATTAATCATGATTCACAAACTAACTACTGACATTCCGGATCACGCATTAAAAATACCTGAATTGGAGTCTGTTGTATACATATTCCTGCAAATTACATGATAATCAATTTACAATCATGTGAATCAGATAATTTAGGAAATTAGAACGAACAAAATGTAACTCTTGTCAAGAGACTGTAACATTCTCGCTTTTTCAACTCTGTTTGGCAGCCGAGAAACTTGAGGGGAAAAAAATAATAGAGTACATATTTCGCAAGACTAAAAAATCCCATATCTTTCAACCGCCGTATCAAAATACTTGAAAACGGAAACAAAAAGAACATTAAACGCCAAGTTCCATTTTTTATTTTCTTTGTAATCAGGAACACAGATTCTAATAAAACTGAAAGGAAAAAAAATAGAGAAATAAATACCTCGCAGATACCATTGACAAGGTAACCGAAGAAGAAACCAGAAGAGCAAATAAGGAATTGTTGCCAACTGGGTCTATTAGATAAAGAAATTCCAAACAAAGACCGAGCTTGTCCTTCGTTTCTCATTTTCAATTTCCTGTTGAGTACTCAAAGGCGGAAGGAACTTCTGAACTTTGGAAATGAAACTTGATCAAAACACGGTAACTATATCAACCCAGTTTGCAATGCATTTGCTTGTTCTCTAGGCAAACTGAAGGAATTTTTTAAAAAAAAAAAAAAGAGTCGGTTTGGTGACTGTAACAACCTATAAAAATTATAGTTTGTACATCACAGTCCTACAAAGAGGAAGAGTTTAGTGTAATATGGAAAAAAAGATGACAAAAAAAATATAGAGATTGCAGAGGAGAGGGAGAGAATAATGAAGAAAGAGATTTTTGTTATGGAAAAAAAAATGTTATATGGGAAGAAAGTAATAATTAAAGATTTTATAAGAGATTTTCTTTTTTTTTTTTCTTTTCATGTAAATATTTTAGAAAATTATTAAGTGGAAAATTTAAAAAAAAAAAGTCTGATATTCCTCTTCAAATTTGGATTGAATTCGAAACATTGCTTATAAGAGAAAAAAAAAAAATTTGATCAAGGGAAAATTCCAACCAAACATGCTCATAGCCTATTTTAAGATTGAAATAAAAGAGGGATTTAGGCCTTTTTTTTTTTTCCTTTTTCTTGTTATTTTAAATTTTAATTAAAAATTTTAGGATTATTCCACTCTATAATTTGATAATTCATGGTAATGGTGGGCCATTTTAAGTAGAAATTCAAACTTGGAAAGATAATTTTGTGCATATCCAACATAATTTAAACCCAAATATTGAGCTGTTATTATATATGACATCATTTTTAATAATATAGTCTTGATAATTTTTTTAAGAAAAATTTTGGATTGTTTCAAATCTTCAAATTTGTTTATATTTTAAATAAAATAAGATGACTCCATCAATATTTTTTATTTACAAATAACCCATTTAAAAAATATATAGAGTTCAGGTTGAGATTCCTAGACTTAAGGGCTCGAGTTGTTTTTTTTTTTTTTTTTGAAAAGAAATTTTTTAAAAAAAATTAAATCGTCTCTTTTATTAATTTCTTTAAAAAAGGTTTTTCAATCATAAGTTAGGAAATATGATGTCATATGACAGGCTGCAGGTAATAAAGGTACATTACTTTTCAAGTAGAAGTCAGATTTGAGGACCCAATATAATGAGTCTCGAAATCGAGACTGTATGCCACGTGGAGCCGTTTGAACACATGGCAGATTGGCAGCTTTTTAAGGAATGGAAAGATTACACTCTCCTTTCTACTTCAATCAACAACCGCCTACAGCTGGAAAATATCCAATCCTTCCTTGTATTGCATAGACTGCTTTCGCCGTTCAAAGTTTGGTGGGTCCGTTGACACAGGAAAGTGCATATGCCGTTGCTCTTCGATTTTGGTTTTATTTGGTTTCTTCAAAACTATCATAAAGGTTGGATTTAATTTAACTAATTCGAGTTAAAATTTGAAATTATATTAAATAAATTGAGTTTAAATTAGAATTTAGATTCATTTTATAAAATAAGATAAGTTTAAAATAATCTAAATATTTATATTTAAATCAAATTTATAATTAAATTATTTTTTAAATGGAATTTAAATATATGCACATGGTTAAAATAATGAACTGTTCGACCTTTAAATCTGCGAGTGAGTCATTTTTGTTATTAACGAGGCCCAAAGAATGGGCTGGTGGCCGCATGGGGACAAGTGTAGGCCTGAGTTGTGCCTGTTGTCTTGCTTTAGATTCAGCATATTAAGAAATCAGCCAATGCCTCGTCCACAAAAGGGTCAACATTCCAATCCCAATTTGCAGCATTTCTTCTTGTTCCTCAGTACCCTTCCCAAATTTTATATCCATTACTCCTCTAACGCATACTTCCCAATCCATTGTAGAACCGTGGTCCATCTTTTACTTGCCCAGTCATCTCGTTGCAGTCTGATTGGACTACTATATCGTATAATAATAGAAATAATGGAATTACATTTTTAATTCAAGATTATGATAATTTTTAGAATAAGGAAATATTATGATTGTAATAAAACCAAATGATTTTAATAGATTCTAAATTAGAATAGTATAATTTTACGATACTAGAAAATAAAATAGACATGGAAAGGGTGATAATTTAGTGAGAATATTTGAAACCATGACTCAATAACAGATAAAACAATATTACTTTATAAATTTAGCTCGAATTTAAATTATATTAGACTCAATTTATAAATTCAAACTAAAATTAAATCATGAATCTAAACTATAGATTTAAATTATGAATTTGAACCAACCTCAAATCACATAAGTCATATACCCACTAACTTGAGTTTCACTTGATTTGAAATGCAAGTCAATTCCTTTGCATCGAACTCAATTCAAATTCGTATCAAATCGAACCGGTTTTTAAGATCTAGTCAACTCAGTTCAAATCCAACCTTATAGGTAAAGCTGTAAATAGAAAAAGAGATTCATTAAAGACAAAGAACTCTAATAAAGAATTGTCGATAAACTCTCAAACTCAAATCAAACTAGAGATTTAGTTAGAGTATAACTCATTCAAACCAAACATGGATTCAAATCTGAACCAATTCAGCTTGATCTCATCCCTGCATATGACATTGCATATTATTCGGGATAAATTTACAGGTTAAAATTACTCAATAGTCACCCATTGATTTGAGGTTTATTGGTAAGAAAATAGCTCTAATTTTCGACCCATTTTGTGCAGAGATAGTCTAACATCTTCTTCACCGTCTACAATAAAGAACTCTTCTTGGCTTGGTTCTGCAGCAACTTACGAAACCTTGTCAATGTATCAGAAGGAAACATTCCTCAGTCTCAATGTCGTACTTTAGAGTTGCCAAATTCCAACCCACCGTAAAAACATTTAGGGTCATTCACGAATGCAGTTACGAATTTGTTAAAGATGGGGCTAAGTTTGTTAATATATCCAAGCAGACACATATACACAAATAAGCCTCAGCTTGGTTCAAAGCATACGTATATTTTAATCCAAAAAAGGGTTATACTTACATATGGCTATCGCTTTTTAACAGATGCCTACACTTTTAACATCCTTAAATAATCATCTATTATTGACAGGGCCGATGAACGGTAACCAGAACCAAAGAGATTGTAATGATTCAAGTAATGGTACAGCATGTAAAGATCTCTTCTTTTCTCGAAGCCTGGTTGTTTCGGCATCACCTGATAAATTAAAGATACTTCATCACGATATTGAAAGACCAACTATGAAAACACAAAGTAAAATGCAAATGCAAATAGCCTATTAATTGATAAAAAGAGAGGAGGATAAATAGAACCAAGTCTCCAACTCAGTCTGAGACAAAGTTGCAACTTGAAGAGTCAAGAGACTAATTAGCTTGACACCGGTGTCAAGCGTCTTTATACTCCTTGTTGCTGAAAGTGCAAAATCTAATTTGAAATGAGATTTACACCAATCTAGCCTTAGAGTTGGTCAATGCAGTGTTTACTTGTCAGTTCATCATAGTTTATTTGTATGGAAACAGTGATACCTCAAAATATGATTTGTAAAATGATCCTCCAAAACCAGCACACCATGACATTCCAAATTCGGCTTCATTATGTCCATCTACAGAATCACATTATCAGCAAATACATGAGAATTACTGCATCATGAATCTAAACGAGTTCATGCTTTTAGTGATTCAATGAACAAAGCGAAGGAACAAATTCTCAATCTTAACTTCTTGAGGTCAGACTTCATGCTATTGGTGGCAAAAAGCATAGAAATGTCACAACATTTTACGGTTCTAAACCAGATTTCTCCAGACCATTTCTGGGTTTTGTCAAAATAAAGCCAACATAAGTCTCGTTTGTTGATCCACTAGATGGTATGCAAGCTGACTTACAGTAACAGGCTGGATCAAGAATAACAGGCTCGCCATTTTTGTCAGAGCTGATATTCCCACTCCACAAGTCTCCATGTAGTAAGCATGGCTCTATGACAATGTCTTCAAAAAGAGGTGCCAAGTTATTCATCAGTTTCTGTCCTGTTAACAAAGTTTCACTTAAGCATCAACTTTTGCAGAGTTCGAGAAAAGCTAAAACACACCATATGGGCAGAAATTTCGACAAGGAGAAAATTATGTCAAGAATGCCATTACCTCTTTGGTAAATAGTTGAATCGCCGTACTGGTCTAATGCCAACTTCAGCTGGTAACCTAATCTATGCTCTGCATAAAACTTAATCCAATCTGACGTCCATGTGTTTATTTGCGGAGTACTACATAAGCAATTTAAATGAGGCAGCTAGAAATCAATCAATTTTCAAGTCTAGTTTCCATCATGAATTCCTCAAAGCTTTAGCACTAGTCTAGGACAACTAATAAAATTTATTGAACTAACCTGCCAATGGTATTATCAACATCAAAACCAAAACCTTTACTGGATTTCCCAGCTTTATGCATTTCAGCTAGCTTCCTCCCTAAAACAGACTGCAGAACAACGAAGGGTTAAGAAATCAATAGTGCCATCATAATTTTAACATAAAACTCCCGAGCCTCACCTGATCACCTCTAGAAATACCAAACTCAATGAACTCCATGATGATATATGATCCACCAGTTGGTAAGGCTCCAACCTACAACAGTTATGCACAGATTTTATCCCCCAAGTAAAATACTAGAACTACCACCAAGAAATATTGATTTGTGGCTGGAAAGCAGTTCTATATTAGAATAAGCTAAGACTTCCTCACCTTAAAGGGTCTAGGTACTCGGATTGTTCTGGTTTCATACATTGCACCAAGACCAAGAGACTCTCCCTCAAACATTGATGGTCCGATACCCCTGATAATCCAACATTTCAACATCATCGAATATATCATTCCAATATCTCTTCTTCCTTGTAAAAATAGTAATAATGAAACATCAAGAACCCATTCAACTCACATAATATATTCAATTTATAAGCATCACATACCACACCTGTTTGTTTTAACAAAGAATGAACCAGCATCAGTGTCATAACGACTAGCAAGATTGATGCAGCCACCACCAATAGGACTAATCTTTGTAATCTGGGTTGCCTTTCCTTCTGAGAGAATCCATTCACGGACTGGGTCATCACTCATTGCCGCCACTGTCAGATATCCAAAAATCAAAATTTTTAACAGAAATTCACAGCACAGACACATAAATGATGCTTATAACTTCTGCAATTCAAGATTGTTCCTCGTGTGATAGAGCAAAATCTATATTAACTCTTTTTACAACCCTGAAATTGTTCAAAAACAGCTACATACATGGGGTGCCTCCAAAGCGGACATTGTAATTTGTGAAGTAAAATTACAACAGAAAAGTAACAAAACCCATGTCCAGAAATTTCCCAACAGCCTCAAAAATGAATTCATCAAAAGGGGTGATAAAATAAAGAACAGATAATTTCACTATCTAAAAAGGATTATAAAAACAGCTAAACCAAGACAAGGATAAAGAATAAAATTACTAGCAAATGTTGTGCGTTTGTTGAAGGAGCGAGGAGAGGGAAGACAAGGATAGCAAGAGCAAAAAGAGAGAATTCCCATGTGCGCTATTGCAACCATTATCTCATTCACACGACACAGTTAGACTTAGCGGTGGTTTGCCTGTGTCTGTGTGGTGTCTCCTTTCTATTGGCTTGATTTCAGAGAAAGCTGAGCTCAGTTTGAGAACATGGAGACGTGTTTGGTATCAAGGTTAATGGGCACTAACCAGAGATAGATTTGTCCTTTGGTCAAAGTTATTATCATGTCAACACTTCCTCAGCTGTTCATAAATTCTCCATCTTATTTCTCTCAAATATAAAATTTGAATCAAAATTACAATAACCAAAACTTTACTTCTATAAATTTCTAACTCCTGTGTTGTTTAATGAGGGTAACAGGAACAATTTCTAATCTTATAACCACTCACCAATTCTCCAAGTGTCTCACACTTTCTTTCTCTGTTAAAAATACAATTAAAATTTATCTATCTTTTGAGAGAAAAAACTATAAGATAAGTTACGTGTAATGATTATTAGACTTCAATTCACCATTTAAAATCTTTAATAAAGACTGAAAGTAAACGATTTACTTCTACTATTAAATTTAACAAAAAAAAAGATTCTGCAGTATTAGAATCAACTCATCAAAAAATTCAGAAGATTATTGCTTTTGCTTCTTTGGCAATGTTTCCAATGTAAGCCTATTTGAGCTGTTGCAATAGAATTGTCATAGTTTTGGAAAATTCAGAAGATGAGCTCAATTTATTGTTATAAAAGTGGTCTACTCTGGCCAAAAAATTTTCTTTGTCATATACGAAATGACTGTCACATACGAAGATGAGCTCAATCTATAATAGGTGTATACATAGATAAACTCTGAGAATGAATGTATGTCTGATCACACAAAATATGAAATGACTCACATCTCACTCAAACCAACCTTTATTATTATTACTATTATTATTTTTTTTCAAAATGCATTTAGCTAATTTCAGTGAACCCAGTTCTCCATCAACAAAGAGCCACCTCTAACTCAAACATCCTTCAGAAACAAGTTGTTTCCACCAATTACCATCTAAAATCCAAACCTCTAAAAGACCACAGGCCATCCCACAAAAATTTAGATGCAGGCAGCTACCACTCTACCAGGTCAAGCACCAGAGCCAAACAAGTCTTTAAATTGAAGCCCAATTTTTTGTATGATGAAATAGAAGCTCGCATTCTATCCTTTAGCCCAAATATTCAATTAGCTTTTCTGGTGGTTGTATGAAGAGCTTATCCTATAAAACAAATGGGTATTAGCATGGAATTATCGTAACTTTTTCCATTTAATCGAGATCATACCTTGTGTTTTTTTATGAATGGCCGCTGGGAAGTGGCAGGAAGTAAAAAAGCCAACAGATCATGGAATCATTAGAAGATAAATTTGTTCTATCATATGGCAATATATTTGTGAAAAAAAAAAAAAAAGAGCAAACCTTTTTGTTTATAAGATTTCTGACTGATGTGAGTTGTATTCTTATATTTGAAATTTCTTTTTTTATCAGTTAAACTGAAATTATCTTTAAAGAGTTAGTTAAACAATCATTCTTATTCTGAATATTTAATTAATACATCAAATTAATAATATTTGAGATAATGAAAGAGGCATAGAAAAAAATTAAATATTTTAATTACATATAAATTTAGTTAAGATACTATGATAATCTCTAATAAATGATATAATTAAAAGTAATATGATAATTTCAAATTTTTTTTTCATATTTGTTATAACCCTCTTGTTAATTTTTAGTGGAAAGTAATATGATAATTACAATTCTGGGACGTACACGTGTCTTAACCACAAAATCCAATAACTAATCACCAAAATTCTCACTTACAGGAAAGAAACTATTGGGAATCTAAGGCCGCATTACACGACTATAGTCATAATCCAAGGGCCACGGATTAACATTAAGACAAAGTTTTGTTCCTTAATTACCCACAAATCTAATGCCAAAACAAATTAGTTACCCATAAGTAACTTTGTAATTCTGTTCAAAACCATGTGCAATTTAGTAAATAAAGTAAACAACCAGTGTAAAAGACACGATACAGAGTTGTTTATGGAACCCACACGCAACTCACTCAGGTACCAATGGCTAAAATCCAACGGTAAACTCCACGTCACTCTCAATTAAACTAATTTTCCTGCCGGATTATTAAAATTGGAAATTGGGATTTAACGTTCCAAATCCCTTCTTCATTTACAAGCTGACAAAATCGGACCGCCTTTCTTCTGTCGTTTTGTCTCTGTAATTTTACACCATTGAGAGATCTAGCTTGTTCTAATCTCATCAAGCCGCTGCTCTTGAACTTTTAAGCTGATGGCCTTCTCTAGCAAGTGGGTTAGTGGTTCTTGCCACTACGGAACTTAAATCATCTTTACATGCTGGAAATGGGGTTCTCTGACTAACTTAAGTAAATTATACGTAATTGGAGTTGCTTTCTATCTGAAAGCTATTGGCTATATCAATTTGGAAAATAAAATTTCATATTTAGTAGTTGCTTTTCTAATTAATTGATAATGAAAGATTACTATGGATCTCTGAAATTATTGAAAGCCTAGTTCATCAGCATTGAGCCAAGCAATGGGAGCTTGCAAAGTTCATCATGTACACGATTGAAGATTAAAAAGATGTTTGAGGAAGAAGACAATATAGCGAATATTATATGCATATGGTTATTATTCACTTATAAATAATAGTCTGAGCTAGTGACCACAATATATATATATATATATATATATATATATATATATATATATATATATATATATATATATATATATATATATATATATATATATAGTACCAGGTTAGTACTTTGTACCCTTCATTCATAGTACAAAAAATTATTCTCCCTTCACCTGACTTTGGAAAACCTAATCAAAAGCTAGAGCTTGGATTCATCGTAACTTAGGTTTTGATGGCGGGGCCTGAAACAAGTAAACATACAGCAACTAGCAAGACCACGGTTCAGGCTCAACCAACCAGGAAAACGGTTCGTAGGTTTGTTGGAGTCCGGCAAAGGCCGTCGGGTAGATGGGTGGCGGAAATCAAGGACACGTCTCAACGTGTGAGATTATGGTTAGGAACATATGATACACCAGAAGAAGCTGCCAGAGCCTATGACGAAGCGGCTCGGGCCCTACGTGGGGAAAATGCTCGAACCAATTTTGCCTTGGTTAATCGTTCGAGTCAACCAGGTTCGCCCCCTCCAAACGGAAGGTTCATATCTGAATCGAATGATCAGCAGGCTGGACTTAGCTTCTCTACTTTGAAGGCAAAATTGAGCAAGAACCTACAAAGTATCGTGGCTAGGAATTCAGAAAATAATAAGTCAACAAAAAGTAGAGTGAGTGATCACTGTACCTTTGCTAATATATTCCACTTCAGGAGCTACCAATACCAAAGCCCAATGGATATAAAGAACATTGAAAAAGCGGTGCAACCTAGCATAATCGTGCCCCATGTAGCGGACGAGCCATATTCTTGGGAAAGCTATGGTGTTTCAGATTGGAGTAGTGAATGGATCGGGTTCCGGCAACCTGGGGTGGATTCATACGTGTCAGATGCTGGAGAAGTTAGCGTTGGCGATCAAGGGTTCACGGATCAAATGATGGGGTGGATTGATAACCCAGAAATTAATAGCAGTCATGAGGGTTGGGGGAGTAAAAGGCTAAAGGTTTCTTCTTCAGTTGTGGTTCCTCCAACATTTAGTGGGCTTCCACCTAGTGCTGGAGAAACGAAAGGAGTTCTATTATAGAAGAATAAAGTAATGGCTATGAATCATGTTCATGTAGATCAAATAAGTTTGAACTTGCTGCATGCTGTTTTGACTGATGATGAACATAAGTTTGACAACAATTACAGTAAGACTTATGACCCTTGGGAATAATAAGAGACCGTTGAACATGCATGGTTAAAATGGAACTATAGCTAGCGGCCCTGATAACTATATATTCTAAATGTTCCTTTGGAGACTCTTTATATTATGTGAGATGTGATCTGCAATAATATCTTAACGATTAAGTCATAGCCAGAGCCCAGAAAGAAGCGAAACAAGCATCCCAGCACAGTTCTTGAAATGTTTTACTGTAACTTATAAATTTCTTTTTCTCTTCCTATTGCGGCGCTAGCCGTGCAGCAGTGGTAATCAACAAGACGTCTGGCGGCCTTTCTGATTGCTATATCTCCAACAGTATATGCCTTTTTATACTACAATTTCGAGCTTTCTTTGAGCTAACATCATGCTTGGATGTAATTCCTAGGTTCCGATACTTATAGTCTTTGTATTGACATACTGTACAATATGAAGGTACAAGAGCGGTACACTTGAGAATCTCACTTTGATTAATAATTGTAACTAAATTCGCAGAACTTGCAGTAGTTTATTAGGCTTGCGAAAGAAGGGAATTGAGGATCAGGAGTAGTCCTGTGTCAAGAGAAACGCTTTTAGGTCAGGGAAGAGTAAAGCAATACATAGCCTTAAACAAAATAGGTTATAGTAGTAAGATAATTGAGACATGTTGATTCTATGGTTAGTCACTCTTGGGATTGTTAATTCACATGTTGGAGTTTACCATATACACGCAAGAACAAACCATGTGAAGGACAAACACCATAGTTCTCTTACTAGAGTGTTTTCGGGGTAAATTATACATGGCACAATCAGTCTAAATCATGGTTAGTTTTCAGTTCACATGTTACTTGTTACATAGTAATATATTAAGATTAACAATCTTTGTGATGATCTCTTAGAAATTTCTTAAATGAAGGTGAAGAGGAAACTTAGATTATAAAAGTATTCTATCGCTTACCAAATCGATAAAATCAAGCTCACTATTACACGTACCTTTGCCTAACTTTGTTTTCACAAAATCAATTATTATAATAACGATCAATTAATGGCAAAGATTCTCAGTTGTAAGCTATTACAAACTATAAAATCTTAGACAAGTAAAAGTTTCGACAAAGTGTTTTTGGAACTTTTTTGGAAGTGGGTTGTCATTCTCACTCAATGGCTTATAAAGCTAGACAGTGGATTTATAGATAATGGGCACTTTTTTTTTTTTTTTTTAATACCTGCTTCTGTGAACTTTGGATAGATCATGGGGCCAAGAAGACTTATTCCCACCAAGTAGGGCTGGACTCGAGCCGAGCCAGTTCGAGCTTGACTCGATCGAGCTGAGCCAGTTCGAGCTCGACTTGATCGAGCCCAAAACGAGCCAGGCTTGGCCGAGCTCGAGCTAGCTTGACAGATTTTATTAAAATTTTTTATACAAAACGACGTCGTTTTGATCAATATATATTAAAAACAATGTCGTTTTGATAACGAAAAACGAGTCAAACTTGAGCCCGAAACGAGCCGGTCTTAGCCGAGCTCGAGCCGCTCATATATTAACAGAGCTGAGCTCGGCTCTGTTAATATATGAGCGGCTCGAGCTCGACCAATCCAGCCCTACCACCAAGTTTTAGTATATTTCCGAATACCCACCCATAAACTAATTTCTATTAAAATTTTCAGATAGTTATAAGGGTAAAACCATCATTTTACCTTTAATATTAAGATTACATCTTGTTTTCCCTCTTATTTTAAAAAACTAATAATTTTTTTTTACTCAAAAGTTTGAAAACTTGCAACTTTTCTCCTAGAGTTTGATTTTTTCCAATCTAGTGATCACTCTGGGAAGACCATTAGCCAACCTTCCCACCACCTTTCTCTCCAGTGGTTTCCTAGCGTGAGAATCGCTAAAAAGCTGGTCAAAGTGGCCAATGACGTCACACAAATCTATGCAACGTTACATAGATCTGTGTGACAATTATACAATGTTGCCAACTATTTTAATGGTTTTCACATCAAAAAACCACTGGGGGGTAAGATGGTGGAAAGGCTGGGCTACAGCCTTCCCAGAGTGATCACCAGATTTAAAAAAATTGAGCACTAAGGGAAAATTACAAGTTTTCAAATTTTTAAGTGAGAGAAAATTTTTAGTTTTTTAAACTAAGAGGGGGAAATGAGATGTAATTTTATTAATTTTAATATTAATACTAAAATAACGGTTTTACCCTTATAACTAATCAAAAAATTTAATAGAACTTGAATAATAGATGGATATATAGGTTTTTAAAACCCATATGTGGATGTTTGAAGTTGCACTAAAACTTGGGTGGGATTAAGTCCTTTGCCCTAGGTCATGTTTTATCAATCTTTTATTTTAATCTTTGATTTACTGTATCATATGGATTCACTTTTCCCAGTGCTGGTGGCTTTGTGAGACTTTTTCAACAAGTTACAATCTTGGAAAACCTATTTAAGAGTTCACCCTCGAGGTTCAAGCAGGGGTGGATTTGATTAAGCCATGTAACGGGTCAGTTTTAGCTTAAATCATATTTATAATGTTCAACTTTAAATTTGTGTTTGAATTCATTCGAATGGATATGAAATATTATAAAAAGTTTACTATTAAAATAAATATTATTTTAAAAATAAATAAATAATATTATTAATAAAATAAATCATATCATCAATTGATAAATTATAAATGAATTAGCCTGAATTTAATCTGACCAGACTAAAACTCTAATCCAAGATCAATTCAATATTAGGCTTGTAAGAGTTGACACGTTTCATAATCCTCCCTCCTAGGTAACCCTTCGGAGGTGAGAAAAATAAAATGGGTCCATTTTTGCAGTTTTTCCACACGCACCGACACACGAGGCATTGGACTTTGATAATACTCATGCATGCTCCCATACTCTATAAGTTGTTCAATTCTCAGCATCAAGTAAAATTTTATACATCAAATTGTCACCCTTGGATTCGGGGATTGGCCAATACAAATTCCACAAGTAGTGCTGTCGGATTCGAATAACTTTGGTATACATATGAAAACATTTTTATGAAACGCCAAAAGTCCATAGGTTGAATGTTTCCAGATCCAACATCAAAAGATAACCATATTGCATTTGGTAAGATCTCCACGTATAATTGAGTTGGTAAGCTTTCAATTCGCATATGTGGTCATCACTTAATTGGCCCTATCCTACCGACTCCCCCAAATTCTCCTGTACTTCGCTGGATGAGCCATGTAGTAACAAAAACATATGGCTCCGTCCGTCTCTTTTTTACTGTTTCAATTTTATTAACGTAAGTCGTTCTTAACCTTTCAGGGACTCGGGATTATTTTCCAGTGTGAGGGTGGTGGGCACAAAAAGCCAAGATTGTCAGTGAACAGGCCTACACAATACAGAAAAGAGATTAATGTCCTGTCTACGCACTGCCTGGGCCATACTGGCATTACTTCCCAATAGTAGGGTTTTTTTTTTTTTTGCATTACTCTCGTGCATGCTGCCAAGGATGGTCTGAATCTGAACAAAAATAAGAGCGTAATTCAAAATTTTGAATTTGATTATAAATTTAAATATCAAATAATAAATTTAAAAAAAAAAGTCTGCCATAGATAAACCAGTAAGCCAACTTGTCAAAAAATAATACATTATGATTGGATCAAATTACATAAATTAGCAGGCCCCATCTATCCCAATTATAAAAATTAATCACCTCTTAGTGGCATTTTCGAAATTCTATTCTACTGTTTAAGTGCACAACTGTAATTGGATACCACAGTCATAACGTTTTCCACGAATTATCGTTTACACATGTGCCAACTTTACCAACCTCGAACACTAAACTTTACTTTGAAAAGTCATACACACACGTGGCGTTTAACAGCCACATAATCGTCATCATCTCGGTAACGGAAAAATTCGAAAAGCAGATTCAAATTTCACCCCATCCCAACGGTCAAAATCGAATCCTCTCTCTAGAAGCAATCAGGACCGTACGATAGCATTGATGCTCCACTGTTAAGCATCTTTGTGTTGAATCATGTCGCTTTTCTCTCTCCATAACGTTCACTTTCTCTCTCCAAAATTGGTAATTGCTGGTGTGTAGAATATAAAAATGGAAAAATCTCTTTTACAGACAGAATCCAAGGGACTGAGACAGAGAGACTTACACAGCCAGCTTGTTTGATAAGAGAAAGAAGATAGAGATTTGAAGTAATTTGATTTTTGGATGTTATTGTGATTGTCAAAGCTTAAATATTTTATTGCATTTTTTTATTATGCAAGTCTAAGTTTCTGCTTAGTTGAAGATTCTTGTGGTTTTCTTTGGTGTTGTTTTTGAGTAATTTCGACCGTTTGGTGTCTGTTTCACTGACAGGAAACAAGAAGAGTTTGTGGGTACTTCTGATTCTGTTCTGAGAGTCTGCGAGAGAGAGAGTTTTGATGACCTAGCTGTTGTTGATTGCTGAGTTTGGAGGCATTATTGGGATTAAGTGCAGAGGCAGAGAGATGAACAGGATTGAAAATAGAGTTTCCCATTCTTGGAATCATTTCTTTGGTGTAGTTGGGAGAGAAGTTTGAAGATCAAGCTATATTCGGGTTGCTTTCGGCGGAAAATAAAGGAACAAGTTACCTGTTTCTAAGTCTTAAAGGTTGGTCCTGAATTTTTTTTTTTTCTGGTTTCTAGCTTTCTTTGGTTCCTACTCGGTGAGTAGAAGAAAAAGGCTCTCTAATTTTTGTTCTTTTCCTCTGCAGTTGGGTTTCTTTTGTTTTATTCATCTCTTATTTCTTTGAAATCAGTCAAACTTGTTGGCTGTCGTAGTCTTCAATCTGTGTGTGTGATTTAAATTTGAAGGGAAGTCAAAGCAATTTTTTGTGGGGTTGATCCATCTCGGAGAATTTAAGTACACTCTACGTGTATACAACTGTAGATAGAGACTTCTGTCTTCTCTTCCAAGTAAAGCCTCCTTCTTTCTCAAACTGGCTAGTTCAGTTGGCAGGGACAACAATAGTAATACATTTAAGACTTAAAATTTTATTTCTCCTTCAAAAGAAACTTGACGTTAGATGTAGATCAAAGCCAAATAAAATCTCTTCTGGGTTGAAAAGTAAAGTTGCAGTCTTGATTCTTTCTTGTCAATATGCCCCACGAAATGACTAATACTTATTGGCTTTGCTTGATACATAACCATACCTACCGGTTTTGATTGAAAATCGGTTGTTTTGATGCTTAATAAATTACTAGCTGACGTTCTTCATCAGCACTCTTTCGCAGTGAAAAAGTAACTTCTTTCGTTTTCACGAATATAATTGTAGTACTGTTTACAGTTGACATTTAATGGTCACTTGACGAAGCGATGGAAAATATTGTGGGGCATCTATAGGTACTAAGATTTTGTTGGTCTGTTATTGTTTTCAGCAAACGAGCTTTATGTGATCATACAAAGTTCTCGAGGCTCTTGGCGTTGGCCTAATTGTTTGTTTATTTCTGTCTTGTTTCAATTGCAATCTTAATTTTGATAATTTACTTGTTTGATGATTGCAACCGCTCCATTTCCTTTTGATTTTCTATCCAAATATGACTTTATATATTTTCTCATCTGGGTATCATCTAAAGGTTTGATTTTTCTCTTAAATTCAGTTGAAAGAACTTCGCTGACCTATTTGATTGGAAAACAGATATAAATCATGGTGGAAGGTGGTGGCAATAGGGTCTTGGCAGATATTCAATCAGCTGATGACTGGTTGTTACATGCACAAGAGCTTGTTCCAGTGGCTCTTGACAAGGCTAGAGAAGTTAAAGGATTTCCTGGTAGGTGGAAGATGATAATTTTGAAATTGGAGCAGATCCCATCTCATTTATCTGACTTGTCAAGCCATCCTTGCTTCTCCAAAAATGCACTTTGTAAGGAGCAATTGCAGGCAGTGTCAAAGACCTTGAAGGAAGTAATTGAATTGGCAGACTTGTGTGTGAAGGAGAAATATGAAGGGAAGCTTAAGACGCAGAGTGATCTTGATGCCTTATTGGGGAAATTGGATTTGAATTTAAGAGACTGTGGACTTTTGATCAAGACAGGGGTGCTTGGTGAGGCTACTTTGCCTTTGTCTGTAGCTGGTGCTTCAGCGGAAGGTGAAACTGCTACAGCTCATGGCAATTTAAGGGAATTACTTGCACGGCTTCAGATTGGGCATTTGGAGGCGAAGCACAGAGCTCTCGATAGCCTGTTGGAGGTCATGAAAGAGGATGACAAGAATGTTTTGTCAGTTTTAGGGAGGAGCAATATTGCTGCTTTAGTCCAACTGTTGACAGCAACCTCTCCAAAAATACGAGAAAAAACTGCAACAGTAATGTGCTCACTTGCAGAGTCAGGTAGTTGTGAAAATTGGCTTGTTTCAGAAGGTGTTTTGCCACCTCTAATTAGGCTTGTTGAATCTGGGAGCTCAGTGGGTAAGGAGAAGGCTACAATTTCTCTTCAGAGATTGTCAATGTCAGAAGAAACAGCCCGAGCAATTGTTGGGCATGGTGGGGTTCGACCTCTGATTGAGATTTGTCAAACTGGTGATTCTGTTTCACAATCAGCTGCAGCATGTACTTTGAAGAACATATCAGCTGTCCCTGAGGTTCGACAAACACTAGCTGAAGAAGGGATCATCCAGGTCATGATAAATCTATTAGATTGTGGAATTTTGTTAGGGTCCAAAGAATATGCCGCAGAGTGCCTGCAGAATCTCACTGCCAGCAATGAGAAGCTAAGAAGGTCAGTTGTTTCAGAAGGTGGAGTCCGAAGCCTATTGGCATACCTGGACGGTCCTTTGCCTCAAGAGTCTGCAGTTGGGGCATTGAGGAATTTAGTTGGTTCAGTTTCTGTTGAGATTTTGATCTCTCTTAATTTCCTTCCTCGATTAGTTCACATGCTTAAAGCTGGATCATTGGGTGCACAACAGGCTGCATCTTCAGCTATTTGTAAGGTTAGCACCACATCAGAGATGAAGAAATTGGTGGGTGAAGCAGGGTGCATTCCTCTGCTTGTCATGATGCTTGAGGCTAAATCAAACGGTGTTAGAGAGGCTGCTGCCCAAGCAATTTCAAGCTTGATAACTCATTCTCACAATTGCAGAGAAGTAAAAAGGGATGCTAAAAGTGTGCCAAATTTAGTCCAATTGCTTGACCCAAGTCCACAAAACACTGCAAAAAAGTATGCTGTTTCCTGCCTTGCATCTCTCGCGTCAAGTAAAAAATGTAAGAAGCTGATGATTTCATATGGAGCAATTGGATATCTCAAAAAGCTTTCAGAGATGGACATCCCAGGTGGTAAGAAGCTACTTGAGCGATTGGAAAGAGGGAAGTTGAGAAGTTTGTTCTCCAGGAAATAGACAAAGGGATAATTCTGTGTATGGTTGCTGTTTCATTATCTGTATGAAACATGGGTATCACTGATATCTGTTAAGAGTTGATGCCGAATTTTATGCTAATTAAGATATCAATGCAATAATATTTATAAATGTGTAACTTTTTTCTTTATTTCACTTCTCTTGTATGAGTCGATGACGCTTTGCAGCCAAGTCCTCTTGCTGCTCACATCTCCCGATTACATAACCGAAGATAATTGTGCACTTTTGCTTTGACAGAGTTTCCAGTCTCTTATTTAAATGCCTAGAAAGTATGTATAAATATATTAAGAAGGGTGAAGTATGTAACTGAATTCTTGAACAGGGTTGTTTACCAGCACCAGCAGCCACGCCGCCAATACATCTCTTCCAAGTGCTTCAACCTTTCCTTTATTTGCAAGAAAGAAACCATATTTTGCACCTCTAGCGAGTCACCATAATTCTCATTGCTGACAGTGACTGGAATTGAACTTTAAACATGGGAAAAAAAGGCAGCTGCTTGACGTTTATGGCTACAATAATGCTACTTGATAAAATTTATAACTTGATTACCTTCTGAAATGAATGTTCTTGATTACAGGAAAGGGAGGGAGTATATTTCTCCAGAACCCAAAAACTGAGATTGTTGCAGTAGTGAGGCAGCCTTGCTTAATTAAATATTGGAACAAACCTGAAATCACCAGAGATATTGTATACTTCTTTATGCATTAAAACCTAATCCACTACTTGATGTGTTTTGGTCATGGTTTTAAGACTCTGGATCAAATTACTGGTTCAACCAGGTCGACCAAGATCCAAGGTAGCAGGGGTTTCAAGTGACAACTTAATAGTTTTAGTTATTGAACTGGTTTTCAAGAGTAAAATTTGTTTTGGTTCACAAGTGAATCACTGATTTAACTAGGATTTTTTGAGTAAATCACCGAAAGTAAGAATAAGTGAACGTAGTTGAAAATAATGAGATCAGCATGAGATGGACTTATTAGAAATAAGAATAGCGTGATGACAATTAGAAATAAAAATTAATGTAAGAGGGGCTATAAAAAAAGATATCAATACAAAATAGAGTTAGAAATGAGAAAAATTATTTGATAGAAAAGAAAAATCTAAATAATCACTTGTTCGTGGCTAGGGATTTTGATATCTCTCATTTTTATACTCTTAAATGAAATTTTCACTTCGGTTACTGCACAAAATAAAAACAATAAGATTACCATCAAATATATATCAATTTAACAATAAAAGAGACAAAATTATCCTTAAATAGTTCACCAAATTGACCATTGGTTGGCTCATCGGGCCCCATCATCGGGCCAACCTCTAATCTAAGTGTGGAACCCATGAGTTTGGTTATTTTAAATTTAAACGGTTTTTTTATATTATATCAATTCATGTATGGTTGAAAAAAAGGTTTGGATCTAATCCAACAAGAGTCTAATAAAACTCAATTCTAGATTAACATAAATTTAAAAGAATTTTTTTACGAATAGTTTAAGATTAACAAGTTAATATATAAATTCAGTTTAAAAATAATTTTATTTTAAATTTATTTTGAATATTTGAATAAAATCTAACTAAAACTCATTTTATGAAAATGAATTTATTCATTGACCTAAAGTCCTCTCATTTAGTCCAAACTCGAAATTGGGATCCAATAATTTGGTCATGATAAAATTTGAAACTTCATCATGCATTATTATAAAAAATTAATTAATTAATAATACATGTAAGTGGTGAAAGAGACTCGTTGAAAATAGCCGTCTATTAAATTTTTATACTGAACGGACGGTGAGGATATCAATGATGGATTGACGTGGGCCCTGATTAAAAAGGTCAAAAAATAAAATCGTATCGTGAATTAAAATTTTGTTTGATTATAGTGGAGAAGAGAGGACCAAACGAGGCCTTATCAAGAAGAAGTAAGCGTGGATAGAATTAGAGAGAGACAGAGAAGCAACAGCAAGAGCAAAAAGCACAAGATTGCTGACGCTACAAAGCTAAGCTCTGCGGAGAAGCCTTGAACGTTTCTTTCTCTGAAATAGTTTACGAAATATCACTCAATTTTGTGCTTTTCGAGGCCAATTCGTGGGGCACTTTTCTCGGTAATCCTCGCTTTTATCCATCTATGTATAAACCCATGTAGCCATGTCCTTCTCAGTAATATAAAATCATTTTTTCTTTCTTCATTCATTTTCCCTTGTCAAGGTATTGAAAAGAGTCGGTTTTTACTGGGATTTTGTTTATTTTGTGCTTTGCTTCGATTGATTTGTGTACTGGTTTGATTTGTAATTGGGTACTGTTTTTTTGCTCTTTTAGTATTGGGTTTTACTAATGTATGTTTTGGTTTAAACTGGGATTTTCTGATTTGATTAATCTGTTTGAGTTTTGTGATTGCCTTTCTGTGTATATGGGTGTTGCTTTCAGGGTTGTTGCTATGCTTTTTAATATTTAGGTTATTGGTCTAATTTTAGTACACAGTTAGCCTTAGTTTTCTTTGTTTGGTTATTGATGAAGTCTGAATTTGCAGGTTTAAAAAATGAGTACACTAGATGCAACTAGAGCTGAGCTTGCTCTTTTAGTTTTGTATTTGAATAAGGCTGAAACCAGAGATAAGATATGCAGGGCTATACAATATGGTTCAAAATTCTTAAGTAATGGGCAGCCTGGTACTGCCCAAACTGTTGACAAAAACACCAGCTTAGCCCGGAAAGTTTTCCGTCTTTTTAAGGTACTTTATTCTCTACTCCTGCGTCAATCAACTAACTGCTATAAAGTTGCTTTTCATTTCCTTTGTCTTGGTTTAATTCTGTAGAGAACGAGAAACATAAGAACTGAACGATAATACCCTTGATATGATATTTACTTATATTATTTCACGTTTAGAATTGAAATTTTAGGATAAATACTGATACTGAACTTAGCATAATGTGTTTTTTTCTGTGTCAATTTTGCAGTTTGTGAATGACTTGCATGCACTTATTAGCCCAGTTCCCCAAGGAAGTCCCCTTCATCTAGTTTTGCTGGGAAAGGTATGAATAGACTACTGAAATGGTTTATATCTGGTAATTGTATATATTCTTCCTCTTTGTCTTATTGATATTTTAATCCTATGTGTTTTGCAGTCAAAAAATGCTTTATTGTCTACTTTCTTGTTTCTGGATCAAATTGTTTGGCTTGGCAGATCAGGCATCTATAAGGTGAGTCATGCTTCGCATTTTCTTCAGTTCCTAAGGTTCTTTATTGGTTTCTGCCTGAAATCTTAGCAAGGCTTAACTATGAGATTTTATTTGCTGTAGAACAAAGAACGTGCTGAGTTGATTGGTCAGATATCTCTTTATTGTTGGATGGGTTCCTCAATTTGCAGCACCTTGGTTGAGGTTTGTGCTTTGTAGCTTACTGTTTCTTTTAACCGCTGGATTATATTATATTTTCCCTGATTGCTAGTTTGCTTATCCATTCTATCCCGTCATCTGCAGATTGGGGAGCTGAGTAGGCTTTCTGCATCTGTGAAAAAATTAAAGGATCTCAAGGGCAGCGATAAGTATAAAGTGAGTTCAAGTGATCTTCATGATCAGTTGACAATTTATATGTTTGGCCCCATGAGATATCAACTAACCACAACTTCTCTTGCCTCTTCTTTTTCCTTGTGCTCTATTAATGCAGAATGAGCAATACCAGGCTAAACTTCAAAAATCAAATGATAGGTCCCTTGCCCTTGTCAAAGCGGCTATGGACATTGTGGTGGCTGTTGGACTGCTTCAATTAGCACCCAAAAAGGTCACTCCTCGTGTAACTGGAGCCTTTGGGTTTGTTAGTTCTCTCATCTCTTGTTACCAGGTACCAATTCTATACTGTTAATCTCTTATGGATATCATAATTACCATATCAAAACAGGTGTTGTCATGTCAAGTGTGAAATACTTAAATGTAAAACTTCGTTGTCTGGTAAATAGAAAATACAAGCTACAAGTTTTATACCCAGAATTGAGATTGTAACCTGTGCGCAATTTAGTCCTCTGGGTCAGCTTGTACTTGTAAATGGTCCAGTTCATCTTGTAAAAGGATGTTTCAAGTGGTGATAAGATTTCTGCTTTCTATAATGCAGTTACTTCCAGCTCCAGCAAAAGCCAAGGCACACTGAAACAGAAGCTTGTTCTTCTTAAAACAAAGCTTGGATGTCATTCAAATAATTGTTCCTACTTGTTATATAAATGAAATGTTTGGTGTAAGCTTTTGAGCAATTTGCCACCTTATATGGCGACATTAAATTCTACGTTTAGCAACTTGGCAGTCACACTTTATTTTGTCTTTTTTTATAGTAGTAATAATATATGTTGTTTTTCCATTAGTAATTCTTAATCTATGTTTCAGGTTACCCAGGAAATGAGACTGGTTGATGGATTTATAGAATAAAACTACATACTAATTTATTCATGAGTGATGTAATTTTTATTTTTATTTTTTTCATTTTAAAACCATCAAATTACATCAAATTACATGATTCAGTCATCAATGCCAATTTTGAGATTAAGAATCTTTGAAATTTCAAGTCTTATATTTATTCTCATTTAAGCCATAACTTTTTAGTAATATTAAATATTCAAACAGTAAATCCTAACATATAATAAATTGACATTTCATCATGGGAGCAAGTGTAACTTTAATTTTAATTCAAAATAATACAATAACATAATGATAAATCAGTTTATTTATACCCATCTTATTTATTCACAGTTTGCTGCATCCATAGATGTCATTTATACCGGCTACCACCACAATTGGAAACTTTTAATTGACAATGGTGATATTACCAGTACACCTCCAAATTGAAAGGTAAAGGAGATACAAACAACCAAAAAGACATACATTTCTGCCTCACCACCCTCATTTAGAGAGGCTTGGTAAATGTCTCTTCACTCTCCAGAATCCAGAGGAAATCTTATTCAGTACGAAAGTTGGGACCAAAACAAAAGATCTTATTAATTTATATATAACAGCCATTACAGAGCAAACTCATTTCCCGGTGCATCAAAAGCGTGGGCCCCGCAATATGCTTATAATCAGTCCCAAACCTCTTACCCGACTGCGCAAATTTACACTATGGTTTTCACACAAATCTTCACACTCACTGGGTCGGGCATAACTGTTAACCTTCAACAGAAATTTTCCCGAGGGTTCAAGGATATCAACCCCAAAGGCAGGTGACAATGAGCGTCCCAGAATTTGAACATGAGACACACTGCAATATGCCAATAAAGTGCAGGAATTTTTAATGTCATTAAATAGTTCAGCAAAATCATACCAAAATGAATCATCTAACTCTGCAACAACAATGTACCAACCAACAGTCATGCAAATGCCCATCAATTTCAACAGAACAATTTCACAATAAGTTTAAGAAAAGCCAGGTAAAAAGCAGGCAAGCTACTAACCAAATATAGTACAAGCCATCTATTTCTTGTCGCTGAACCCTACCCAGAAGCTCAATCTTCAAAATCCCACCAATGCACATAACCGGCTCTGGAAGCTTGAAATTTTGCAACCTATTCTCCTGTTCACGATGTCATTCGAATGATTAACCTTTTGTTAATGAACATTATCATGCAGTTCAAGGAGGAAAAGAAACCATGTAATCACAATGAGAATTGCATAGCCACTCAAAGAACAAATAAGTATAATGGAAAAATAAATAATGAGAATTTGAACCATAAGCCATGAGATCATCAACAGTTTTTTATTAAGCATACTGAGTTTGCAAACCTAAAATTTTTTCCAGCATCTAAGGGTAAGCTGCTAAGATTTTAAATTGTAGTTCATTTTCCCAGAAATCAAATGAAGGAAAAAAGAAAAGATCTCAAAAAGGTGTATTCTGACAGACAAATATATGCATAAATTTTGTTGAACTGCCTCGAAAAAAAACCATTTAATACTAGATAATGAAACTTGTGTGTCAGTAAGCAAAATTTGTACTTCATGATCAAATATTTATTGGAAGCTCCACCATGATTGGTGCACAGAATGTAACAGAATTTTACAGGCCAAGACAATCTTCTATTGGTAGAGTAGTAAGTTCTGGGTAAGAAAGATTATTTTGATGGTTTTTCCTTAGGATGCAGACCAAGTTTGAGCATCTCATATTTAATACAGCTTTTATACCAGCTGCCCCTGAGCATGCTATATACATTGTTTAGTCTAATTTAATTAAAGTAATGTAGACAGACGTGTGTTAGAAAGCTACTATTTTTAATTTCCCAAAGTTGGTCGGGCTACAAAAGCACATCTCATCAGCCCTATACTCCTTCACAGTGGCACATGAAAGGCAGCTTAAATGTAAAAATAAAGAATATCATCGTTATGTCAAGTTTTGGGGAAAAAATTTTAGCAGAGCGTGCATTTAATTTATCATAATCTCTTCTGGTGGTTGCAACAAAAGGGGAAAGTAAAATTAAAACGATAGTAGAAAAGAAACCAAGTGTGACAGCTTACCTGAGCCATTGGGAACTCCTGTGAAGTATAAGTCCATTCAAATTTATCATCAGCATAATCATTGATCGACTCACCCATTGGATCATCTATTGGAGACTTGGCATGACCCATTCGGAATCTCACAGCTCTGGCTGAGTATATGGGTTGATTCCACTGAAAATAAGCTGGAAGCGAAAACACAACGTCATCAATTATGAGAATTTAAAGTTTAGGATAGATTGGAAGAGTGGATATTTCCCTAACCCTTTAGAGTATTAACCTTGGAAAGGTTGTATGTTGATTTCAGAAATAACACACAGATCACCAACCAATTTATATATCAGTGTCTCAGGCACCACAGGATTGCTATGGCCTTTGCTTGACCAGTATGAAGCTGTCCTACGAACCCTATCCCTAGATTCCAGAGTATTGTGAATGCTTTCCTCTGGATAATTATCAGTGCTGGAAGCATAGATTGGCTCAAAAATCAATCCCCTTACAGGATACGATGTACAGCCTCGAGCTAAAAAGGTATAAACTCTATTCTCACTCTCTAAACTCTGCCCTTCCACAAAATTTTCAGATGCACCTTCAGCAAGCTCTTTCAAACTGTAGCTTGGTTCAACTACACGATCAACTTTAGATAACTGCGGAAACATTCTCAAGCACAGCTGCTTACAGAGACCATTAGCAATCACTGCAAAACATAGAACAGCATATGTTAATGTTACTTTAATTAACAATACAACAGTTTCTAAAAGTTCCTTTACTATCTTTTCTGCAAACAGGGTAGCTTTCTTTACTCTTTTCCATCACTAAAAGAAAAACAATCAGAAAATAAACACACAATAACACTAAACTTCAAAATTATTACAATCATAAAGTTGGTACAATAACACAATTGGGAATGGCTAATACATGATTTCTTGAGCGAGGCTATACATAAAAAATTTCTTGTTTCTTTCCCATAAAGCAAGCAGTGACAAAAATCCATAAATATATAACAAACACTTCAACTTACCATGATGTCGCCAAGAACGTGAAACACAGCTAACACGAACAAGATCAGATAGATCATCCAAACACATGAGAATCTTCATTGACATATCGAGATGAAGACAATTCAAAAAATCAATAGGATTCTCCATTTTACAAAACAAACTGAAACAATAAGCAGCCCAGCTGTCTCTTGGAACCTCAAAACCTGAACTCAGAAGCAAAGAACACAGCATAAGATAACTTTAAAATATTAATCGAAGAAAAATAAATAAACATTGAAGAAATCCACATAATTCAAAAGGCACACACAGGCGCTCTGAAAAAATCACATAACTAAAATCATGAAATTTACTAGAAAATTCAAAAGACATAAACAACAATTCCAATGGAGTTAATACACCCAACACAAATTTGAAGAAATCAACTGGAACTCGGATGATAAATGATTCAATGGAGCGGATAAGGTTGAATAAATGAATGTACATAAACTGTGAGACACAAATATTTCGATATTAGAATGAAAATTGAAAAAGAGAAAAAAAAAAACTGAAAATATAATACGGGGACAGGATAAATTAATACTTACCTTTGAGAAATACGAGTAAAATCTGGAAAAGGCCAAAACCCAGAGCATGAAAGAAAAGTAAAAACAAATTTTAGAAAAAAAGAAAGAAATGTATGCCGATGGTCGTCGCCATGGAGGGGATGCAGACAGAAGACATAAATTATAGTTTAGAGTTGGCCAAAGCACTATTCCCACCCAAGGTGTGCTTTTTTTAACCAAATTTCCCCCTTTTAACTTTGAAAATCTAATTTATCCACCTATGAGTTGTTAAAATTAACTGAATCTATTAGTCATATTATTTTCTCTTTCAAACCCTAAAAACTAACAATTTTTTCTCATCCCAAATTTTCAAAAACTATATTTTTCCCTTAGAGTTTTCAAACCTCCAGATCTCATTTTTCTGATGACGATCGATGATCTCTAAGCATCTACTCTCTCTCTTTGATGACCCCTCTTTCCGATCATATATCTTCTGATGTCATGTGGTATCATCAACGACGAAGAGTCTTCATCTCTAAACGAAGACGATGACACTTAAGAGGGAAAGATGTCACAATGTCGAAAAGAGAAGACGGTGGGGAGGAAGAAACGTCACCTGGAGATTGTTGATCATTGCTGAAAAATTCAATCTGAAAGTTTAAAAACCTTAGGAGAAAAAATATTGTTTTTAAAAACTTGAATTAGAGGAAAATTATTAGTTTTTAGGATTTGAAGGAAAAAAATAATATTTTATTTTATTTTTTATATTATAAATAAAATGATGATTTTATTTTTATAATCATTTTTTAAAATTATTTATTGGTAGATAAATTAGATTTTCAAAGTTAATTGGGAGAAGGGAGTAGGGTTGAAAAGGCATGCCTTGGGTGGGAATAGTGCTTTGGCCTTTAGAGTTCTTTATGATTTCCCTGAGCAGTGTCTCAGAGACGTCACTGTCGCCCAATGATTTATATGATGGGCCTGCAATTTACTGTCTTGGCCGGGGTGGGTTGGCGAGCTCAAATCCATATTAAATTCCACCATGTTAAATCCGAGTTAAATTTTTAATTTAATAGCTTAATTTGAATTTAAGAAATTATCAATAATTGTTTAATGGAACTCTCTTTCTATAGCAACTATTCTTAACTTCCTTATTTAATAATTTATCATATTTATCGTTCAAATTGGCTTGTGCTTATCATTTTAGATTTTGATCGGTAAATTATTTTTCAAGTTAAAATTCAAACCTCAATTTATCCTTATTCTTTAACCGATTTTATTTTTTAGAGGTTTTTCTCTTTTAATGAGTTTTCGAAGTTTTTTTTTTTAAATAATTTATTTTTTTCTCTTATAATTCATCTGATATTATTATTTATCATTTGGGCTAATTTTAATTTTTCATTTTAGATTCATATTAAATCTAAAGTTCAATTTTTTAAAGTCAAATTTAAGTATTAGTTTATTGATAGATCATTTTGAACTATTTTTTTTTTTTATGTTTTAGTTAATTTTAAATTAAGTTTTGTTTAAATTTAAATTCGGATCGAACTATATACCTAGCTCTAATATATTTAATTATTAAAGAGGTCCATAATTAAATTTAAAAAATTAAGAGTGATGATATCCAATTGAGCTCTTACTTGTCCACATTTTAATTGTAATTAAACAATCAAATCATATAATTTTACACTTTCTTTCCCTTTCACCCAATTGAAAACTTGTGTTTTTTTTTTTTTTTCTAAATAATTTCCTAACGACACTTGTCCTAATAACACCACTACTTTTCACTGGAAGGTAATAATTAAGAAATGAAATATTATTATATATGGGTAGATGAGCCAGCAGAATCTAAAGGCAACACGTGGCAATCATCTGACGTGTAATATGGTCACCCGATGGAGAGATGTAGAAAGAGACAGAGAAACGATTATCCTCTTTTTTTTGATAAATTAAAGTAAATTCATTATCCAACAAGACTAGTTGGCTGGTCATGTCCTGTTTGGGCCTAATCAAGATGATGAAGGCAGTAGTGCGGAGCCCAGATAACCCAATTAATCGTTAAAATTTTTTTAATTTAAACTAAAAATAAAATAATATCTAATTATATATTATTTAAATATTTAAAATTAAATACATATAATATAATATTTTTTTATTAATTATAGGCTATTAATGTTCATATCGCATGCCATCACGAGACTAAACTAATCATTTGCATTTTCGTCATTGTGTAGTAGTCATGGCATACAATAGAACAAGCCATGAACATAAACACCCCACCTTTTTTTGTACTAGAGTTTTAAGATCAAATGCCTCATACAAGATGAGACAATTAACCAATCATTGAACCTCTTTTTTTAATAAGTAACCAGAGATAAGAGTACAAACATGATGAATGAAAACCAAACAATAAAATTTTGCCAAAAGGCCAAATTACCATGTCCCACCCGAACTTTGATTCAACAGAATCCTACCTCTAAAGTTTAGAAAGCTTATTTCCTTGTCCATTTGTAAAAGTTAAACGCTAGTTTTAATAGTCAATGAATATTTTTACCCCGAGCCAAATATTTTCTTCACATCTTCCTTTTTTCATTTTTTTTTTCTCATTTATTGATCGAAATAAAATACTAAAGAATAGAGATGACAACAAAAAGTGATAGAATTGAATACTCTTTTTTCTGTTTTCATTCTTATAAAAGGTATTAATCTTCATCTCTGTCTTATTTTTATTATAGAAATGAAAAAGATTTTTTGTCTCTATTTATAAAAAAAAAAAAACATAATTTATTAATAAAATTTACAAACATGTGAAATATGATCTTCTCAAACTTAAAGGACAAGAAATGTCATCAGTTCATGGAAGTTTCAATCGAAAATAGTTATTCGGCGCCAAGTTGCCAACCAAAAATGTAGTAACATGTGGCGCAGCCCTTTGTAATTTCAATGGATGCACGTGGCCCCTTTAATTTTTGTAATTAATATTAGATTTCGAGTCTTAAAACCATCCACTTTCATAAAATATTTCCATATAAAAAATGAAAAGTCAAACTAATAAACGAGAAGAAACCACTGTCATGCTCATGGCCCATCTTACCTAAACGACGCCCAAAAACTATCCACAATAAATCGCATTTTCTCAGCCCCAAAGCTATGGATTACTCCGCACGAATCCAAAACAAAACCCCCACTGCATCATCAACAACACATTCATGTTTCAGGCATCTCTCGTTCGACTAGTCTTTGTGCTAAAATTTGATCAAAAGGCCATAATGGAGAACTGGAGATTAATTGAATACATCATCAACAGAAATAAGTACAGGTTTCAGGCTACGACTGGACTGGACTGGACTGGACTAATGAGAAGGGGGACATTCTATTAGACGCGCTTTCAGACTGTGTATCGCACTTTCTTGTGCTGCTTATTAACATACATAAAAATGTTGAAACCATATAATGTCTTCTTAATTAATCTAATTACCAAATGGGTTTATTTGATAATAGAAAGGTCGAGCGTAGCTGCCAAGATAGCCCCGTATCATATTCACCAAGCATGTGCATTTACTTTAAGATGACGAGATATTTCTCGTTCCCTCTCTTTCAATCAAATCTTTAAATAAGATTAAAATTTAATTAAACTATTCAATTTTAGATAAAATAAACTAAATTTAATTTAAAAATTAAATTTGTTTTCATAATTGAGTCTTCAAGTTTAAATTAATTAAGAGCAAAATTAATTATTCTAATTTGATATTGATTGAAATTTACTCCATCTTAAAGGATGCATGTGCGATTGGAGGGTAAAAAAATTGTTTCTTTTAGGCCAAATGACTATTTTCTATTCAAGTTTTAACTCAATTTTATAAACATATTTATAGGCATTTAAAAATTCAAACACTAACTCGTATGTTAACTTCTATTATAATTTTATGTTAAAAGTAAGAGTAAAACTATTATTTTGATAATAATATTAAAAAATATATAATTTTATCTTATTCTCCTCTTCAAGTTTTGAAAATTGATATTTTATCTTAAACCTCAACTTTGAAAAGTTACAATTTCTCTCTAAGGTTTGGAATTTTTAGGGTTTTTTCTCCAGCTATCAAAGTTGGCTTTCCCCACCCATTTTTCATCTGTGACCGAAGAAGAAGGAAAGACGATCACCCATCTTTTGTCTAACGCTCGGGGTAACATTGTGCGATTCATCGATCTCAGACACAACGACGATGGGATTATGTCGAATAACTATGAGAGACATTGGGACAACAATGACAATGATTCCAAGAAGACGAATCATGAGAAAAAAGGGGAGACAATTCACACAAAAGATGGGGAGATGCTAGCTAATATCTATCCCCCTCTAAGTGTTTGATAAAAGATCAAAGGTCTAAAAGAAGGGAGAGAGATGGCCAGACAATATGGTTGTCAAAAAGAAAGAGATTTAATAGAAAAATCGAAACCTTAAAAGAAAAAATGCATTTTTTAAAATTTAATTCTCGAAAAAATTGTTAATTTTTAAACTAAAGAAGGAAAATAAATAAATTTTGAGCGTTTTAAAATTTATAAATAAAATAATAGTTTTATATTTATTTTTAATAACAATTAATTATAAATAAGTATTTAAATTTTATATCAATAATATATATACTTTTGAAATTGAATTCAACCTCGAGTGGGAAATTTGACCTTTGGCCTTTATTTTATTCCATTACATTGATTTTCAACGCAGACCTTATATAAATGCAGACAAGCAAGCTCTTGTTCAGCGATATTTGTGTTTTCTTACAATAAGAAGAGAGCGTCACCGTCACGCTCCTTTACATACCTATTTCTCTCTGAATTCCCACCAGCCACCAATTCATTCATGAGCCTTGAAAAGCTCACTCGTCGTCACCCTTAAGTTGAACCCTGCTTCTCCTTCTCCAGTCTCTACATATACACACAGACGTAGTCTCAGTTCATTCATCTGCCATCTTTCTCTTTCTTCTATCTTTTTGCTTCAGTTTCAATGGCTATGTCTTTCTCATCGAGATCATCATATTTGAATGTCAAAACCAAGAAAACCAATCTGTATTACATAATTCTGATAACGATCTTGTGCACAATCTCTTTTCTTGTTGGCGTATGGCACCACTCTGGTGGCTCTCTAAATCCTTCGGCAAAAAAATCCAGCCTCATCGAATCCTTTTCATGCGCCTCATATGGAACAAACACAACAACGACAGAACACATTCTTGACTTCTCAGCCCATCACTACGGCGCGGACCCTCCTGCTACGACGGCGCGTGTCACCCAGATCCCTCCCTGTGGCTCTAAGTACACAGAGTACATCCCATGCCATGACGTTCAAAGATCGTTGAAATTTGATAGAGACAGGCTTATTTATAGAGAGAGACATTGCCCTGAAAAGAACGAGTTGTTGAAGTGTCGTATACCGGCTCCCTACGGTTACAAGGTGCCGTTTAAGTGGCCAGAAAGTCGAGAGTTGGCTTGGTACGCTAATGCGCCACATAAGGAGTTGACAGTGGAGAAAAAAAACCAGAATTGGGTACGGGTTGAAGGAGACCGGCTCAGGTTTCCAGGAGGCGGGACAATGTTTCCTCGTGGTGCTGATGCTTACATTGATGATATCGGCAAGTTGATCAATCTCAAAGATGGCTCCATCAGGACCGCCATTGATACTGGCTGCGGGGTACGTATAATAATAAATAAATAATAATAATAATAATAATATTTCTTTCATTACCATCATTATTATATATTTTTTCAATGGTTGACTGCCCCTCCCTGTGTAAGATGAGCAGGACGGTTCATTGGTTCATGAAAATGCTTGCTTTGCCAGAGTTGAGCAAGCAAGTTGTTGCTTGTTAGGTTAGGCCGGCGGGGCAGGTTGAATTCTGATGGTTTGAGAATTTTCTCTTGTTTTATTCTTTTGGTAAGAAAGAAGGAAATGGGAAATATAGTTAATATGCCATTTTTGTCATTCCTTACCATATAATTCTAGATCTCAGAATTAATGCTATTTTTTTTTCCCAATTATGAACATTAAACAGTTACCCACTTGGGCCATTCTAAGTTTAGATATATCATGATTTCAGTTTTCACCATTTCTCCAATTATTTATAATATGGTTTTTAAAAATAAATAAAACTTAAATTGCAGTTGAATGCAACTGAATGCTAGGAAAGATGCCTTTAGTCTGAAAGTGATAACATACAGAGGGATTTTTATGTAGGGGGGGATTTGATGCGAGTTGCTCAATATTATTCGACTCAAACGAGTCAGGTTTGACAAAAAACATTTCAATTGAAATTTAACTTGGCTCAAATCGAACCTTGTCTCACTCACGATTCTTGTTTTTGGATGACCATCTAGCTGTTTCCACCCAAACCATTGCAGTTGAATGCAACTGAATGCTAAAACTGACCAAAATTAATAATTATTTTATCACACTTTTTATGACAAATTCTCTGAACTTTAGTTCTTCGTTATTACGTACCATATTAGACATGAAACGAACTCATACCATATTTTTACCAACCGTTTGGCAACTGAAATTGAATGACATTATTATATTTTCGATGTTCAAAATTGAAACTTTCCAGGTTGCGAGTTGGGGAGCTTTTCTTCTGTCAAGAAATATTATAGCAATGTCATTTGCGCCAACAGACACTCATGTGTCGCAGGTGCAGTTTGCTTTAGAACGAGGAGTTCCAGCATTGGTTGGGATCATGGCTTCTATGAGACTTCCTTACCCTTCAAGAGCTTTTGACATGGCACATTGTTCTCGTTGCCTCATTCCTTGGGGCCAGTACGGTAATTAAGAAATCAATCACTCTTCTTGATTTTCACAACTTTCAAATTGTAAAGTTTTGAGTTAGTGTTAATGAATTGGCTTGAGCAGATGGACTTTACTTGATCGAAGTTGATCGAATTTTACGGCCTGGTGGGTACTGGATTCTGTCCGGACCACCGGTGAACTGGGAAAATCATTGGAGAGGGTGGAACAGAACGGCTGAGGATCTTGAAGCAGAACAGTCAGGAATAGAAACTGTTGCCAAGAGTTTATGCTGGAAAAAATTGAAGCAGAAGGGCGATATCGCTATTTGGCAAAAGCCAACTAATCATCTCCATTGTCAAGCTAACAGAAAGGTCTTTAAACAGCCACACTTTTGTAAAGCTCAAGATCCAGACATGGCATGGTAACACCATTAATCCCTTCTTTATCCCTTCAAAATTTAACACTTCAGTTGAATTTATGCCTTGTTTCCTACAACCAGGTACACCAAAATGGAGGCTTGCTTAACCCAATTGCCTGAAGTGTCCGATGTAAAGGAAATCGCAGGGGGGCAATTAGCAAAATGGCCAGAGAGGTTGACTGCAGTCCCTCCTAGGATTTACAGAGGAAGTTTGAACGGAATTACAGCTGAAGTGTTTAGAGAAGACACGGAACTGTGGAAGAAAAGAGTGGCACGTTACAAAGCTGTGGACCATCAGTTGGCACAAAAAGGGAGGTACAGGAACTTACTTGATATGAATTCTTATTTGGGAGGCTTTGCAGCAGCCTTAGTTGATGATCCAGTGTGGGTCATGAACATGGTCCCTGTTGAAGCTGAGATCAATACCCTTGGAATCATCTATGAACGTGGCTTGATAGGATCATATCAGAATTGGTACGTTACATTGGATAATATTTAATAAACAATTGCACATGTTAAGTTCACCAGAAAATTGACCTTTGATGTCTACCTTAATGATTTCTATTTGTATGCCTGATGTTAGTAGCCTTGGTAGCACCGTAGCAGAAAAACTAACCCCTAGCCCACAATACATCTAAAATTATTTTTTCTTGGAATTATTTTTTCAATAATATATCATAATATAATTGAATGATATAATTGTTAATCCGTTAGTTCTCATCCATGTCTTTTTGTAGGTGCGAGGCCATGTCAAATTATCCACGGACTTACGACTTCATACATGCTGACTCTGTTTTCAGTCTCTACAAGGACAGGTAATAATATAAATGGTGTCCATTGGTGCCGATCTCATATCAGAGAGTTAAAAGAACTAATTGTAACTCATTGTAACAGATGTGAAATGGAAGATATGTTGATAGAGATGGATAGGTTATTAAGGCCAGAAGGGAGTGTAATTATCAGAGACGATGTTGATACATTGGTGAAGATCAAGAGCTTGACAGATGGCATGCAATGGGATGGCAGGATTGCCGATCATGAAGAAGGCCCCCATCACAGGCAAAAGATCCTATTTGCAGTTAAACAGTACTGGACAGCCCCCGCTTCTGACCAAGGGACCGGTGGTATAGCTTCATAGTCAATATATATCTGCTCCTGTTGGTAGAAATATATATTTTTATACATCAATTAAAGGTCACTTTCGTTTTATTCATTTTAATAATTATGTACGATTGTTTTAAATATTATTTTTATACAAAAACCTTAAGTCAACCGGTAATGTCGAATTATTGGGCGATAGCAACGTAAATAATCTTACTCTCACATTTGCATCAGCGTTAAGCATTTTGAGTTTGACTCAACCATCGATACCTTCAAAAAGAGATGGTTTGAACTGAACCAAATTTTAGCTAAAATTTCTTCAGTTCAAATTCCGCTGGCCGTCTGAATTAGAGAAGCTTGGATTAAATCCACCACTGACAACTATACAATCCCATGCCAAAATAACATACATGGGCCTTGATTCTGTCATGATGGGCTTTCTGCTAGTATTCATTTACTTCTACAAACAACTGAATATTTTCTCACACCATAAATATTTCTACATGCTCTGGAGTAGTTTGTGAAGTTGTAGCATGATTGCTATGAACATTGCACTTATCTACCCACAACATACAAAAATGCTTTCAAATTTTTACCTATCTGCTGAAAGCTTGAGATTAAACCATTCAAACCAAAGCCCACATACCTCTGAAATCCAACCAAATTTCGTGTCAAACATTGGGTGAATAGTTGATATGCTATATGAGCTCTAGAAACAATGCTTCTTGTTTGCTGGTCAGGCCAAGGTCACTAAAACTTAACGAGGCATCACAAATATCAAAAGCACGTCGTGGGTATGGCCTCACCTGCCCAGGAGAATCGAGAAATTCGTTGAAGTGCATATATGATTCTTTAACGTTAAAAGAAATACAAAAAATATATGTGCCACTTAGAAATTGACTTCATCATTCCACCGTTGGTTATAATAGAAAATAACTAGAACAGGGGTTCAAGAAAACTTACCACTCTGTAAGTGCCAGGCTTCACAACTCTACCAACATCTATGAAGTCAAATAGAAACTACAAAGGAACAAAGCACAGTCAATTGAGCCATAAGACAATGGAGCAATCATTTAAATATTTCATTCTACCTGAAGCTTGTCTGACTTGAGAAAGCTATGGCCACGGCGGCTGCCATCTGGCATTTTAACAAGAAGAGTTACAGCATTCTCATCCTCTGATGCTGGTTCAGGAGGGAGAGAAGTTTCTTTTACAGGTAGCCACCTTTCCAAGTTCTGTCAATGGTGAAATCCAAATGCAAATCAATGCATCAACATGAACAACCAAAATGAAAAGGCAGTTCTCTCTTTCTCTCTCTCTTAAATGTGAACAGGAAGCAAGTTATATAACACATATACTGAACCACACACTAAAAGGACTTTAACAGTTAAGTAAGAATTGGCTATGATCAACATTTCACTAAGCATAGCCTTTTTTATATTCAAGTTCACAGGCAAAAGACAATGGTATGTTGATCAAGCATGCTTATGTGAGCTTTAAGTTAATACTATCCCTTTACCACATACATAATCTGCCCAAATATATCCCCAGTCAATTAGTTGATTTACATACCATAATGACTTCTCCTAATAATACAAGTACTGAAAAAAGGAAAAAAAGGGTCAAAATACAAAGGGAAGCATCAAAAGTAACTGATTTACTCTTCCAATCACCTTTTTCACATTAGTTTCCTTAAGACAATATTTCTAATTATTTTTCATGTTAGTACAAACCATTTCCTTGGAGCTTCAGATAGATATCAATTAACATAAATTCCACCAAAAAAAAAAAAAAAACGGACAGTTGATTATCTTGTCAGGATGCTTATCACTGAAATCTAATAGATCAGGTAACCAAATCAATAGAAACATCACCTCTTCCTCAAGCAATGTTTTACAAGACTCATCTTCCTTCAAGCAAAGAGATTCAGCTTCCTTCAAAGCATTCACTTCTTTTTCTCTGTCAGCCAACAGAGATGCCAAATACTCATTATCCTGCAAGCACATTTAGACAACATGTCTTAAATAAAACATCATCAAGCATGCAACTGATATAGGGAAATTTTCACCTGTTGTTCACGTAATAACCGCTTTTCCATTAAGGATAATGATGGTTGGTGGGGAGCTGGCAGAGACTTTGGACCCACCCTTGTGTCGGGAGCACTTTGTGGCTGAGGTTCATGCTTAGAGCGATGTGGAATGTCACCAAAAAGTTCTGTCTCAATCCTAACTGCTTCATCAAGCTCTTCCGGAGATATACCACCCCACTTGAATGTCCAGAAGAAGGACATGATCCAAACAAGTAATCATAGAAGTCATACATTTTGTATTATAGTCTCTTTATCATCAAAGTAAATTGGACAATGTTGTTAAACAAAGAAGAATACCTCATCTAAAGGTAAAACATATTTATTGCTTTGAGAATGATCACCAGCGTTGTGTCTATTATACATGTAACTTTCAGATGATCGTGCTTGCACATCTTTAGCTCCCTCTTGGACTGATGAGTTTCCATGTGTAAACTAAAAACGGTATCTCTTCTTAGATGAAATGATACACAAATATAATATACTATTGGCAACTTCCATCAGATCAGAGATATCAATTGTCAAGGACATCGTCACATTGATATGCCCAAGAGTCCATATGAAAAGATGAGAAACAAGATTAGTTCTTACCTTCCTATTGCTACAGTCATTTTTATCCACTTGCATACCTAAACCGCAAACTCTGAGTTGTTGATCCTTGTCTTTCAAAACTAGTTCACGCATCGCTTTCTCTTGCTCTGCTGTCTGATACAAGTCATGAGGAATAAGACCAGTAAGAAAAGAAAAGCAGCCAAGAAATATAAACGAAAACAATAGGCAATATTTACACACCTGTAAAGACAATGAAACTGCACAAGATAATTCATCATCTTCTAAGTCAAGTTGCCTTTGCATAACTCCTATACCAGATGAATCCTGCATCAAAAAGTAAAAAGAAAGAACTGAAAAAAGATAACGAAGGGCTCAATCAAAAGTAAAATAATCTATGGACCATAATCCAGGAACCAAATTGCTTATTCAGATAACCCTCTTTAACCTCTCGTCTTGAAGCCTCAATAGCAGCTTGAATCATTTCTTCTTCTATATCATTGCCATCCAAATGTGAATCATCATCTCTTGAGACATTCCCCTGAGTGCCCATAATTTGATATGATGGAGATATTCGTCCATTATAGTCAGATGGCATAAATCCTGCATGATGAGGCTGCTCATTCCAACTATTGAACTCTCCAGGGAGCCCCACCATTCCTCCTGTACGTGAAACAGGTGTATGGCTAATTAACGCGGAAGCACCAAACTCATTTATTAGACTTCTCCTGTAACTGGGATCAAGTAACAATGATGGCCTGAAAGTTCTAGCTGCAGATAGAAGTTGTAAAAGTCTGCTTGGCCCAGGTTGAACTCGATTGTTCGTATCCACGATATTATTTGGAGGAGAAAACCCAGCTGGTGGATTTGAACTGAACAGAAATGCAGAGTGAAAATGATGGCTAATGAACAACCAGACATGCAGATAATACAAGTTAAACATAATGCCAAATTTAAGTATATAAAGAGGAATCTAGGATTAATAAAAATGAAAAAATTAAATAATTTTACAGAAGAAAGCTACAAGAAGAAATGCCATACATGGATCTGTTCCCTTCAATAAAATATGCATTTACAGCTTCATTTAGATTGCCTCCATATGCCTGTTAATGTAACAAGCAATCAAATATCTTGAGAGTACATATTTTATACATTATCGTATTATACATATGAGACGTAAAAATTGGATTATAGTGAATAATCTTGATTAGTCTAAGGCATGAGTATTACATTGTATAACACATTACAAAAATTATCTTACAGATGCTTAAAAGACAAATCATAAAGTAAATTAAGCTGTAAAAGCAACTACAAACTCTAAACAAAGTAATACTATATGAACAAAAGTACATACTAACAAGTACAAACAATTTGATATGTCATCGTGAGATTTGATGATTTAATTCTTTATTTTATTTATAATTCAAAATCACCAATTTATTTGTACCCGTTAATACCCAACCATTTATATATAAAGTGTTATTGCCGTAGAGATCAAGGAAGCTATAGAGAGTTCAGTGAAGTAGCAGAATTAAACATCGAATAAAAACTTAGTTAAAAGCCGAAGTAATTCACAATCACGAACCACATTTTGCATATCTACTCTGCTTATAAGCATTATTCAGTCAAAAGAACCAAGAAACCGTAGAAAATAAACAGAGAACTCTTTCTTGATTTTTATAGTTAAATAATTACAACAGTGACTATAATATTAAGAAAAAATTAAATAAAGAATCTTACGGAGACAACTTCTTTACGTTCTTCAAAATACACAATGTTTGTTTCTACAGATTAATCTGATCGATGAAGACGACACTTGAGCAAGTAAAAGAAAAAGACGAACGCACCTCCAATTTTTGAAGCGCGACTGACTCGGAAGATCCGGTGATTCTCATGAAAGTCTCGATTGATTCTTGATTTGGTCTCGCCATTACCGTCTGTATCGATGATGTTTCTGGATCTAAACAGAGAACGTTCTAAAATGAGAGATCTTTCAACTGGATTGGGATTTTGTGTACGAAATGTAAGAATGCGAATTGTAGAGATATAAATTATTTGCGCGCGCCTTTATTTAACTTTCGTATCAACCGATAAAGTAGCATCCGAGGAAATGCGTGGCAACAGATCCAACGTACACGTATAAAGAAATTCGTCCATGCTACTACCCGCTCTTCTTTTTGATTGTCGCAGCTGCCGTCTTTGGCCCAGCTTCATAGCATGGCTTGAAACTCAAATCTTACGGTCCATTCTACCTAATTCCACTTGGATTCGAATCTATATTTGTTTTGAACGAAATAAAATTGACTGTTTAATTTGATGGGCTGTTTGATTTATTAATAATAAAAATTTTAAATAATTATATAATATATAAGTTACAATAATTTTTTATTATTAATGATGATATGACAAATAATATAAATGATAATCTAATTATTAAAAAATTATTAATATATTTTTAATTTTATTATAATTATATTATTATTTATTAATTTTTAAATATAAAAATAATCGTATTTTTAATTAATATAAAAATATTTTATAATAATTATACTCAATGATATTTAAGTGAAATAATTTATTATTATATTTTTTTTATTAGTTTTAACTAAATATAATAATTATTTCAATAATATTTTTCAATAACTTTGATTATCCTTCTTTTTGTTTAACCCATTTGTCACATTATTTACTTTGTTGGTAACTTTTATATGACATTGTTAACAACTTAATAAAATGTAAGTTAAATATTATAAATTTTAGTGAAACTTAAACTAATTTTTATTTAAATTTATTCTATTCGAATTTAATAGAATGATTACTCTATTTTTACAAGTTGATTCGAATTATATTGATAATTAGGTATCCATTAAATAGTGTGGTCCAATTTTAAAAATAAGTAAGATATCTTAATTATTTGAGTGAGCAAAGGACATAGAGGTGGATGGGACACTTGAAAAGACTCAAAAGGGTAGACCAAGTGAGCTCTCGTACCGGTAAAATTATGATACAATATTATTTCTGCAAGCTATTCCACGGAGAGACCGTTAAAGATTCAAGCTCAATCTATCTCCAAACGTCTTTGTTATATATATTCAAGGCCAAAGGACTTATTTCTGTTTATGTTTTCATACGTTTTCAAAATTATATTCATTAAATTTAAAAAAAAAATTAAAATCTCACCAATAACTAAATTATTGTTAAATTTTTTTATTATAAATAAGAGTAAAATTGTTATTTTACTAGTAATATTAAAAAAATATAAAATTTATTATATTTTTTCTCTTAAATTTTAAAAACTAATTATTTCACCTTTACATAAATTTTTCTAATTTTAAAAAGTCAAATTCCCCCCTACAAAACTTAAGAGTTTTTCTTCATTTCTCTGGCCACCATCTCTAGTGTTAATGACCTTCTCTCTCTATCTTAAAACATTGGCTAGCACATAATAATCTCCTTGCTCCAAATCTCTTCACTAAAGACAAGAGATGTAGAGGAGATCTCTTCATTTGATGAATAGATTGATCTCTTCGTCTCGACGAAGAGACTATCTCTTCTATTCTTCTCCGATCAAAATATCTAGAGGAGATCTTTTCGTCAGAGAGGAGAGGTTGTCATGTCCCATCATTCATCGATCAACATTTAAGGGTAGAGATGAGAGGTCATTGACATCAAAGATAGTAGTTGGAGAGAAGAAAAAAAAAAACCCTATGTTTGAGATAAAAAATATAACTTTTCAAAATTAGAAACTTTAGATAAAAATAAAATTATTAGTTTTTAAAACTTACGAAGGAAAATATAATAAATTTTATTTTTTCAATATTATTAATAAAATGATGATTTTATTCATACCTCTAACAGAAAACTTAATCATAATTGACGTACTGATGAAATTTTGAGTTTTTTAAATTTGATAAATATAATTTTGACGACATCAAAACTTGGATGGGAAATAGTCCTTTGACCCATATTTCAAACATGTTGGGTTGAGAACATATATATATGTGTGTGTGTGTGACGTGAAATATAATTAATTGATTTATTTATTCAAGTTATATTAAAAAATACTTAAATAAAATAATTTATTAATATTTTTTTATTAACTTTAATTAAACATAATGATCATTTTGATAACATCTTTCAGGAACTTTGTTTACCCTCTTCTCTATTCAACTATTCACCACATTATTTACTTTGTTGATATCTTTTATATGATGTTGCTAACAACTTAGTAAAATGCAAGTTAAACATTATAAATTTATTCTATTTGAATTAAATCGAATAATAAATTCATTCATTGACTAAATTTAATTTGAAACTTGGTTAGAATAATATTAGACATTGGGTCCCCATTAAATGGTGTTTTAAAAACAAGAATGATATCTTAATTATTTGAGTGTGCAAAGTCATAGGGGTGGATGAGACAATTGAAAAGGCTGAAAAGGGTAGACCAAACGGGCTTTGTTGGTAGTAAAGTACAATACAATGTTATTTCTGCATAATATTCCATGGAGATCATTAAAGATTTCAGCTCACTCTATTTTCAAACATCTTTATTACATATTCAAGGCCAGAGGACTTATTTTGGCTCAAATTTTGATTATTTTTCAAAAGTATACTCATAAAAAATTTAAAATTTTATTTATAACTAAATCATCATTAATTTTTTTTATTAAAAGTAAAGATAAAATTATTATTTTATTAGTAATATTAAAAAATATATAATTTATTATATATATTTTTCTAAGTTATAAAAACTAATAATTTTATTTTTACCTAAAGTTTTCTAACTTTGAAAAATTATAATTTTTCTCCAAACCTAAAGTTTTTTTCTTCATCCCTCCACCTATCATCTTTAACATTGATAACCTTCTCTTTTCACCTTAAAACATTGGCCAACATAGGACGACCTCTTCGCTTCAGATCTCTTTGTCAAAAAGATCAATCTCTTCGTCTTTTCTTCTCCAACCAAGAGATTTAGAGATCTCTTCGTCAAAAAGGGGAGGTTGTCGTGTCTCATCATTCATCGGTCAACATTTTAGGATAGAGAGAGGAGGTCGTCGACACTAGAAATAGTGGTCAGAGGGGAGAAGAAAAAACCCTAAATTTACGGGAAAATATGATTTTTCAAAGTTAGAAAACTTTATATATATGTGAAATTGTTAGTTTTTAAAACATTATGGGTGAAATTAATAAATTTAATATTTTTTAATATTATTAATAAAATAATAATTTTATCTATCTTTCTAATAGAAAATTTTAATAATAATTAGTTTATAGATGAAATTTTAGAGTTTTTAAATCGGGAAAAGGACTATTTCCCACCCAAATTTTAGGTCATTCTCAAACTTACACTCACAAGAGATGAAAAACCCCTATTTCCACCCATGGGTAAACTTCTATTAATTTTTTCTGTTAAAGGGAGGGATAAAATAGTTATTTTATTGTTTATATTAAAAAGTTACAAAGTTTATTACTTTTCACCCCCTTAGGTCTTAAAAACTAACATTTCATCTTTACCTAAAGTTTTTAAACTTAAAAAAGTAACATTTTTACCCCTAAACCTAAGATTTCCATATTTTTCAAAGCGCAATCACCCCTTATAACTTTCAAAAATAGCAGTTTCAATGTCATTCTTCAACTTCATCTTCTGACGTCGTCTTTGGCCTCTTCCTCCTGGTGGGATGACAGTGGTACGATGAAGAGATCTTCATCTCCTCATCACATGGTGCGACGAAGAGATGGAGATCTCTTCGTCGCACGATGCAACAAAGAGACAAAGATCTCTTTGTTGCACAGAGCGACAAAGAGGTCTCTCTTTGTCGCTCCACCCAGACAACAAAAGACTACTCATTGCTAGATGACGCGACGACGAAGCGTCATCCTTCATCTGTTCTTTCAGATCTATACAACGCTTCGTCATCCAGATCTGGAAGACGAAGGGTTATCCTTTGTAGTTAGAGATGAGAGATCGATGAAATACGTTGGCCGTCGGTGGTGGCCGAAGAGGGAAACAAACCCTAAGGGTGAAATCTAAACTTTTTAAAATTTGAGGATTGGTTGATGTGTTAGTTTTTAAAACCTGAAAGGGGGAATGATGAAATTTTAAAGTTTTAAAATGACAATTTTATCCCTATGCTTAACTGAAAATTTGGACAACAGTTTGGTCATGGGTGAGAATAAAAGGTTTTCATCTCCTGTAGGTGTAGGTTTGATAATGGCCTAAAAGTTGGGTGGGAAATAGTCATTTTCCCTTTTAAATCTGATAAAACTAACCAGCATGCAGGGGTCCAATAGCATATGCCTGAACTTCGACTATTTAGTCTGTTTTATTTACGTCTATTTATATTAAATGCTCTTAGGGGCGTTTGGTTCAAGTTATTAAAGATTACTTTGGTAATCTACCTTTTATTCCCTTGTTTGGTTTGTCAGTAATAAAATATTACAGTAATCTTCTATTACTAATGCTGACGTGACAGGTAATATAGGCGGTAATCTGATTACCACATTCACTTTAGGTATTTAAAGATTACTAAGGTAATCTTGATTTTATTATAATTATATTATTATTTATTAATTTTTTGAGATAAAAATAAATTTATTTTTAATTAATATGACAAATAATATAAAAAATATTTAAAAATAATTATATTCAAGTGTATTTAAGTAAAATAATTTATCAATAATCTTTTATTATCTTTAACCAAACACAATAATTATTTATACCTATCAAATTTTATCAAACATAGTAATCATTTATATCCAGTAATCTTCTAAGTAATCTATCTTCAAGGTAATATTTCTATTTTGGTAATAAAATATTACTCAAATCAAACGTTCTCTTAATGTATATATAAAGAAACCAAGTGGCATGCAGGAGTCCAATAGCAGCATCTGCCTGAACTTCGACTATTCAGACTGTTTTATTTACGTCCATTTATATTAAATGCTCTTAATGTACGCTAACGCCTAACTATAATCCAACAACTGTGTTGACAAAAATGATTCTATATTAAGCTCCACCAACGAAGCCATTTCTATCTATAAAAAGCAAGCTGCTTCCCCTATCTCTTACCAATAAATAAAGAAGAAAGCATGCTGGTCGTCGCTTGTACTTGCCTGGTAGCAGTTTTGCTACTTATTACCCAGTTGATTTGTTACTGGGTCCAACTACTTGTCACCCATGTTCAAGATCATCAATTTCTCTGTGTTCTTGAAATCAATGTCAAGGATTTCTCCACTAACACCTCCCAAGATACAGGTAAAAACCTTTCTTTTTTTTTTTTAAAAAAATCTGTAATATTCTCATATTGTTTACTGTTAATACTAAAAAAAGCCTCCGATGATACCGTCAGGTCATGGTTCAACTAATGAGAGGAGGCCGGAGTCGGACTGTAAAATGCAAAGCACATAAATTTGCTGGAGAGAAGACATGATTAGAAGCTTTCTGGAGAAGAAAAACAGAAGCCATGATATACTGTAAACAGTGTAGAGAGTAATCTCAAGCTAGTAAGAATAAATAATAGTCTGGCCAGTGATACATATTCCAACAAAGATAATATGTATAACAAGCCATCAACTGTACATGTATAATCGTGAAATTAGAGCTCTGTTCTACTTTAACATGAGCTTTTCTGTTACAGTATTTTCGAGTGTATGAAGTGCATATACATATATAGATGGCTAATACTTTTGAAAGTTGAATAATGAAAGCTACAGAACGAACTGTTCTATACTGAAAACATAGAGCACGTGCGATAGTGTTTTACAGGGTGGAGGTTTAGGGTTAGCCATAAACCATTACTGAAAGAGCAATTAAAACATTTTTTTTAGCCTATGTATATATAAATCACTCTTTCTCTCCTAAAATTTCTAAAATCTGAGTCCATTTATTTAAAAAAAAATTAGGAGAAAACTGAATATTTTACAAAATTTATTTTAAACATGATAGTTTGACCATCATAAATGCTTCCCACCTAAACCTGAACACAATGACGCACTCAAATATGATAATATAATTCTTTTATATGTATGAAAATATTTTGTTCAATCCTTATAATTTAAGTTTGAAAACCTTTATTCATCACTGAGATGGGACCCCAATAGAGCTGGCTCGAACTAAAAAGTTGGTTTGATTCGGTTTAAATTTGTTTACTTTAAATATAAATCGAGTTTGAGTTAAAATGTTCGACTTATTTTAAAATCGAACTGAACTTGAACTATAAAGAGTTTGATTCAGTTTGACTTACGAACTAGATAAATGACTCGATTCGATTGAAGCTTTGCTCATAGCTTGATTTGAACTATGTTAAATAATTGTTAAACAATATCGTTTAGTAAATGACTTACAAATTTGAAGCCACAATCCTAGCCATGAATTTAAGCAATAAATTTGAGTCAAACTCAAACTAAACTATTTTCATGCTAATTAAACTCAAATCACTCTTAATATTGACTCGACGAATTTGAATCGAGTCATTTTTCGTTAGAGTGAGAGATGTTCAGACTTGATTCGATTTTGGTTCGTATCCACCCCTCATCACAACCATTATCTATCCAAACTCAACCCCACCAAAACCATTACTCACCCTAATCCAAACCCATCAAAATCGTTGTCAATCCAAATCCAAACCCATCCAGATCATTTACTAGGAAGAAAGAGTGATAATGAAAGGGAGGAGAGGAAGTAAATGATAAATCTGAATTGTAATGAGAGTGAAATAATTAGTAATAATAAGATAATTTAATTTTCTAAAATCACTCTTATTGAAATTTAAATCAATAAAAAAAAAAAGAATTACAATAGCGAGCGTGATAGGTTTTATACTAATAAAGCTGTGGAGGTAGTTTTTATCTATTTATTTATTATTATTATTATTTTACAAAGGTGTGCACATTAACACGTCAGCAAAGTAGAATGTACAAATTCAAGTATTGGGCTTGGGCTTGAAGGGTGAATTGAGTAATCCTTTTATCAACGGGTCGTTTATCAGATATTGATGCACATAAAGGTAAAAGCAGAACACGTGCGAAGCCATCTCCCTCTCCACGGACTGCACCGAAATCATCCCAACTCTGTCACTGCCGTGGTGAATTAGAAAGAAATTTCTCCATCAGCCAAACCCTAAGCATAAAATTGCCATTCTAACGCTATGGAAACGGAAGACGAACAATCAAATACAATGATGGAGGAGATCTATTCTAACGGCGGTGAGGAATCGGCACGTAACAGGCCAATCATAAGCGGTGAGCAGCTAGACATCGAAGCCTACGCCAGCCTTTACCAAGGGCGGACAAAGATCACTCGCCTTATGTTTATTGCCGAACACTGCGACAACACTTCGATGCAGCTCGAGGCGCTACGAATGGCCTACGACGAGATTAAGAAAGGCGAGAACACACAACTCTTCAGAGAGGTTGTGCAGAAAATTGATGGAAGACTGGGCCCCAGTTATACTATGGACGTGGCATGGTGCGATTCAGTGGATCGCAGAGCTGAACAGCGAAAGGAGAAGCTTGAGAACGAACTCAATGCTTATAGGGTATGAGCTTTTATAATGTTATGTTTGTATTATAAATTAATTATTGTTACGAAAGTTATATATATGTATATTCATGGATCTGTTCATCATCATATACAAATGGTTTAATTTTATACACTGTCGATGCAGACAAATTTAATTAAAGAGAGCATAAGAATGGGTTACAACGATTTTGGAGATTTTTACTATGCTCATGGTGCACTTGGGGATGCTTTTAAAAGTTATGTTCGTACTCGTGATTATTGCACTACATCCAAGCATATTATTCATATGTGTATGAGTACGATTTTGGTTAGCATTGAGATGGGTCAATTTACTCATGTGGCAAGCTACGTTAGCAAAGCAGAGCAAACGCCAGAGGCTCTTGAACTTACTACAATTGCAAAACTACGTTGTGCTGCAGGATTGGCTCACTTGGAGGCTAAAAAGTACAAGCTTGCAGCTCGTAAGGTATGTCAATTCATATCTTAACATCCTTTCTTGTCTCAATTTGATTGTTACTGAACTTTTGCTAGTATAGTGTTTGTTCTTAACTTGTGTAAGTGTTAAAAATTAGTTAACTGAATCTCAGCTGGAGATGGAAAGTGACTTAAATGAACTGAGGTCTGGTCCCTTTTGGTTTCTTTTGGAATTTTTTTTGGGTGGTGAAATTGTATGATGGGCATGTTTAGATAATTTGTATTTTTTTCTTTAAGAAATGTTTTACTACTTGTATTTCACATGCGTGCAGTTCCTGGAAGTGGGTCCTGATCTGGGAAGTAGCTACAACGAGGTGATTGCTTCTCAAGATGTTGCAACATATGGGGGACTTTGTGCTTTAGCAAGTTTTGATCGGGCTGAGCTCAAGGCATGCATCATTTTTTTTTCTCTCTAATAATTGTGTTTATCTTAAATCCATTGGTTTGCATTTTAGAGATCATTTATTGACTTGATGTTTTTATTTGGCAGAGCAAAGTTATAGACAGTGTGAGCTTCCGGAATTTCTTGGAGTTGGTTCCCGAAGTTAGGGAGCTTATTAATGATTTCCACTCAAGGTAAAAAGTAGTCTCATTGTTAAAATTTGATCAGCTAATTAGTGAATTCTGTAGTTGTGCTTCAAGCTTGTATGCAGAGAAGCTTTCTTTTCCTTTTCCACTCTGTTCAAATTTAACTTATCTGCACATAAATGCCCTTTTGAACTCTTTTATTCATCATTTCTGTTAATTCAAAGCACAAGTTCTTTTTACCCTTTTTCTCTATTGCCTCTTTTTTTTTAAACTTAATCTGTAGATTGTTTAACTAGTTTTATCATTGCATAGAGCTTTTTTTTTTAACTTTCTATGTAGTGACATGAGTACATGTCCTGATCGACTGTTGGTAGGCCTTTTGAGTGAATGGTGTGTTTTTGGGTAGTATATCTCTTTCCTCTGCCTTGTTCTAGTTTTTATAATTTATCCTCTTATTTCAGCCATTACGCATCATGTCTGGATTACCTTGGAAATCTTAAAGCAAACCTATTACTGGATATCCATTTGCATGACCATGTTGAGACGTTATATGATCAAATCCGTAATAAAGCCCTTATCCAGTATACACATCCATTTGTGTCTGTTGATTTGCAAATGATGGCAAATGCTTTCAAGACAAGTGTTGCGGGGTTAGAGAAAGAACTGGAAACCTTGATTACTGACAACGAGATACAGGTTTGATTATTGTTTTCTTATATATTTCTCTCTTTTTAAGATGCTTCAATCTGAATATGATAAATATTCCATGAGTAATGAGAGCACAGAAAACTCAGTTATACACTTCTGTTGCTGTCTACAGTGTTATTGGAACAGTTTCGGTATCCCAAGAGTATGGTAGTCCCTGTTGTGATTTTTTTATCTTTTAGGGGCTCATAGTGAGACAAACAACTCTTGCAATTCTCAGAGAATTTTAACAATACAATACCCCTTTTCTTCTGATTGTTCTATCCTTAGGGGCTCATTGTGAGACAAACAACCCTTGCAATTCCGTTAGAATTTTTAATATGCTGTGGATATACATAAATTTGTTGCTATGTCAATGAATCTCAATGTGAAAGAAATTAGTTATCATATTTTTGTGAGTCCTGGCCTAGAATCAAGTTCTTATAGGAGGATTTGGGTTAAGTGTTTGGAATTGTTTTTCTTGATCAAGCCTTCACACCTCTGCAGGCTCGCATTGACTCACACAACAAGATTCTGTATGCAAGACATGCTGATCAAAGAAATGCGACTTTTCAACGGGTTTTGCAGACTGGCAAAGAATTTGATCAGGATTTAAGGGCAATGTTGCTGAGGGCAAATATTCTGAAGTATGAATACAATCTTAGGGCTTCTAGGAAACTTTGAATCTCAAATACTGCTGGGCAATTGGCTGAGGTTGTCTATCATTTGATCTATTTCCTTTGCTTGGTCTACTAGCATGGAAGCAAGGTCCCTAGACACAGTGAAAGAAGATTGGTTGTCCATGGGAAATTGAATTTGGAAGATTTTAGGATTCATGTTCAACAGTTACAAACATCCGACAGTTTCATTACTGTATATACACAGAATTACTTTCAAAGTTGCAATTCTTCGTTTTTCTATTTGTTGTTACTTTCTATTAATTAGGATTTTTCGCTTCCTGTGTTACGCCTTCCGAGTGTAATGTCTTGTTGAATGTATTCAACTAAAATTGAAAACTGTACTGGATACTTGTTTTTGTAACCCTCGTAAGATTTGATATGCCTTTGTACATAAAAGCACAGGGTAGAAAGAATTTTGACGGACTCTCAATCCAACCGGAGTCAAGCAGTCAAGATGCGATTGGCATGTAAACTGCCTAATTATCTATTAACTCTTGTTAAATTGAGTTCACTTAGCTGGAGACCTAGTCCTTGATCTAGAAACATAATTTTCTGCTTCGAGAGTCTAATGAATTTCCCAAAGTGGTAGAACAAAACTTATCTTGTGCCACCCAACGTTTGGTGAATGGGCAAAAACATACATGTGGGAGTTAAGAAATTCAAACATTTATCTGTCTTTAATTTTTTTTTTAAAATTATCATTAAATATAAAGAGAAAATTATTATTTTAATAATAATATTAAAAAATATATAAATTACTTATTTTTTTCAAGTTTTAAAAAGTGACATTTTACTTTCAGGTCTCAACTTTGAAAAACGATTCTCCCCTTAAATTCTTAGGTTTTCTTCTCTCCAACGATGACTACTATCTTTGTCCTCCCTTCTCCCTTTACCACCGCACGACTTTGATGACATGCAAAGAAGTTTCGGTCGATGATGAATTGAAAACAAATTTCAGACGAATCAAAGACTGTCGCTTTCCATTAAATCAATCGCAACCTGTAGCATTTTCATCACCCTCTGGTCTTCTCCTAGCCCATGGTTCCAGATGTGGTTGTTGATTCCAACCAACGAAGCTGAATCGATGGCCTCATTGATTTGTTTGGATGAAGATGATTTGTCTTTATCTAAACAAAAACTCATCTTCTTCGACAAATATAAGGTTGAAAAAAGGGAAAAAGATGGTTAGATAATGTCTGTTGCTAGAGAGGGAGAAGTTTCACTAAAAAATAGCCTTGAGAAAAAAGTGAATTTTTTAAAATTAAATCCCAAAAATAAATTGTTAATTTTTCGAATAAAAAAAAAGAGATATATTTTAATTATTTTAATATTATTAGTAAAATAGTCTTGATTGAAAATTTTTGGATGTATAATAATGAAGTAAATTTTGCATGGGTATTTGAGTTTTCGATCACCCATAGGTTTGTGTCTTTTCACTAAACTTTGGGTGGGACATAGTTCTTTCGCCTTGTAAATAATTTTGTGTGCGCCTTTTCTAAGATTAATTCTTAGTCTGTGGGGCTGATAGTCCCTACCATTCTTATGGTTAGGGTTATATTTGATATGAGATGTTTGAGTTTGAAATTGACTGGGGTTGAATTTAAATTAAAAATTGAGTTTATATATAAAAAATAAGTTGAATTTTAATTAATTAAAATATTTAAGATCGACTTAATTTGAATTGATTTCAAAATTATATTATTTTTTAGAGTAATATATATATATATATATATATATATATATATTTAATTCAAAATCATCTAATTATATAATAACACAACATCTATATATATAAATTATGTATAAAAAAAAATATATACATAATTTTATTATATTTTTTAACTAAGTTCTTGTCTAAACTTAATTATCTCAAATTGATTTATCTAAATTTTGATAGATTTCATATCATCCTTTATGTGGGATTGGTTTAAATTAGATCTAACCCTACTTGAGAGGCAATTAAAGTATATTTTATAATGTTATATTTATTTATAGTAAATACTAATTTAGTTACGCCAAATGACTATTTTCACCCAAGGTTTGATATAAATCTAACTTCTTTTTTTTTTTGTTAATTATTGAAAATTTAAATATTTATCTGTTTCTTAAATTTTATTATTATTATTAAGGATAAAATTATTATTTAAACATATATTTTTGATTATTTTAAAGTTTTAAAATATTTATTTTTGTCCCCCAAATCTATGTTTTTAACTTTTATCTTTTTTTCTATTACAATCGCCCCTTAGATTTTAAAAAAATTTTAGTTGCACTCTGGTCTTTCTTTCTCTTTCTTTCTGTCGGTCTCTCCCTCCTATCTTACTGGTCGCTCTCCCTTCCAACTTTGACTGTCTTCATCTTTGTCTGACAGAGTCTCATCAAATGAGTTTTCGTCAAATGAATACTAATTGTCTTGAAGATGACTACAGAGGGGAGGGGGAGGGAAGGCAAGAGGGAGAGAACTAACGGTTTGAGACAAGGATGATTGTTGAAGATCAAATTTGAAAACTGAAAGAGAGAGAAGGGGTGAATTAAAATGTTTTAAAAAGCTAGGGGGGCAATTATAATGAAAAAAATATAAAAGTTTAAAACCTTAGAGTTATAGGAAAAATATCATTTTTAATCCTAAAAAATATAAGGTTAGAAATAAAAAAAAAATTAAAACTTTAGGATAAATTAAAATATAAGTTTAAATAAAATTTTTAAATAATGATTTTATTCTCAATAATAATAATAAAATTTAATTGATTGATAAATATTTAAATTTTTTATAATTAATAAATAAAAAATTGGAAAGTTTGATGTTAAATACTCTGGTGGCGTGGCTATTTAGTTATTAGCTACTATATGTTATAGATTTTTATTTAATTATAAGTGCGCAGGACTTAATGGCAAATGTAAGATAGATAAGGTTTGCTCTTTAATTAACCGAATAATTTATAAATTTAAATACTAAATTATCTGGTAGCGTTGAGTCCCACTGTTCAAAAATTTTCGTGCTCCAATCCACTGAAATCTACCCCGGCTGCCCACCTCACCGCATCCGACCTTTTTTATAGAGGATTTCTTGTTTGAGTCACCGTCATCCTCATGTAGTGTTTTGTTTTAGCTGTTACTGTCACGCTTGACACACTGCAGTTCAGTCTCTCAGATCAAAACCCTGCAACACTAGCATTCTTTGTGAGTGTCTGTGTTGTGTTCCAGCTTAGCTTACTTTTGATCTTTAAACACAAACCCTTGAAGAAGAAGAAACCTGTTTGTGGGCATCCAAATGTGCTGCATTTAGTCAAAAGCAGATCACATTCAGATGGGTCACCTTAACTTACCTGCATCTAAGCGCAACGCCCGTCAATGGAAACTCCTAGACATAGTCACCGCCAGTTTCTTCGGATTAGTCCTTTTGTTCTTCCTCCTAGTCTTCACTCCACTCGGCGATTCTCTTGCCGCATCGGGCCGACAGGCTTTGCTTCTTTCCACTTCCGATCCACGTCAGCGCCAGAGATTGGTGGCTTTAGTTGAGGCCAGTCACCGCCATAAACCTATCGAGTCCTGTCCTGCTGACTCAGTAGATTACATGCCGTGTGAGGATCCGAGGCGCAATAGCCAACTCAGTAGAGAAATGAATTTCTATAGAGAAAGGCATTGTCCCTTACCCGATGAAACCCCGCTTTGTTTGATTCCTCCTCCCGATGGCTATAGAGTTCCTGTTCACTGGCCTGAGAGCTTGGGCAAGGTTTAAGATTGCTTCTTTTTAAAAAAAAAAAAAAAAATTAATTGTTCATGATGAGCAGAGTTCCTAAAAGTTTAATTTTGTGATGTGCAGATATGGCATGCCAACATGCCATACAATAAAATTGCAGACAGAAAAGGTCACCAAGGTTGGATGAAAGAAAGTGGCCTTTATTTCATTTTTCCTGGTGGCGGCACCATGTTCACCGATGGTGCCGACAAATACATTGACAAATTGAAACAGTACATTCCCATAAATGGGGGAAGTCTGAGGACTGCCCTTGATATGGGATGTGGGGTACGAATCTTTTTGTATTTTTCATTTTTATTGCTTCTTCGTTCTTTTTTATTTGAAGATTTTGAAATTTTAATCCATTTGTAGGTTGCCAGTTTTGGGGGATCTTTGTTGGCGGAAGATATTTTAACTCTCTCCTTCGCTCCCAGAGATTCGCACAAAGCGCAGATACAGTTTGCATTAGAAAGAGGGATACCAGCATTTGTTGCCATGCTTGGCACACGCAGACTTCCGTTTCCTGCCTTCTCATTTGATTTTGTACATTGCTCTCGATGTTTGATTCCATTTACTGCCTATAGTGAGTTCTTTGTTTTGTTGGTTTGTATATCATCTTTGCTTCCTGTATTTTGCTCCCTTTTATGTAGAAGTCTTGCTTCTGCAGATGCCACTTATTTCCTTGAGGTGGATCGATTACTTAGGCCTGGTGGATACCTAGTCATCTCTGGTCCCCCAGTACAGTGGCCTAAACAAGACAAGGAGTGGGCAGACCTCCAGGCTGTGGCAAGAGCCTTGTGTTATGAGTTGATTGTTGTTGATGGAAACACTGTCATTTGGAAGAAGCCTGTCGGAGAATCATGTCTGCCCAACCAGAATGAGTTTGGGCTTGAATTGTGTCAAGAATCAGATGATCCAAGTTATGCATGGTAATTCTTCTCAAAATGCATTCTCAGTTTCTTAGAATTTTATCAGATATTAAGAAATTAAGACTTTAACTGAAGTATTCTTTCTTTCCATTTTGACTTTGTATTGTGCAAGTGATTTAGCTGCATGTTATATATTTCAAGCCGGAAGTCTAAACCTAAGCTTGGATGATTTGCAGGTATTTCAAGTTGAAGAAATGTGTCAGTAGGACTTCTTCTGTGAAAGGAGAATATTCTATTGGGACAATCCCAAAGTGGCCAGAGCGGCTAGCAAGAATTCCTTCAAGGGCCTGGGTCATTAAAAATGGGAATGATGTATTTGAGGCTGACACAAGGCGATGGACTAGAAGAGTTGCTTACTATAAGAAATCTTTGAACGTGAAGCTAGGAACTCCAGCTGTACGCAATGTCATGGATATGAATGCATTTTTTGGAGGTTTTGCCGCAGCAATTGCATATGATCCTGTCTGGGTGATGAATGTTGTTCCTGCTTGCAAACCATCAACTCTCAGTGTAATTTATGACAGAGGCCTTATTGGAGCCTATCATGATTGGTGAGTTCTTTTTAGCTTGTCCTTGTATTTGCTTTGAATAAGCTGCAAAAAAAAATTACAAGAATTGTTACATACAGTAATTACTCCTTGCCAAATCTGTTCCCCTTCCTATGCAGTTGTTTGGCTTGATCTACCAGAGTTTTGCATGATCAAGCTTTTCTATCATGCTAATATATCTTAAACAAAGTATTTTCTCTAATTAGTTATTCCACTTGAATTCTTACAGCTTGCATCACACCAACCTTGGTTATTGAATCTCTGATGACCAAGTTGTAAATTTAGGATAAATTTCAATTGATATTATTATCTATATGAAATTGATTCTTAAAAGGAGTTAAATTATGGATGGATATCTACCAAACATGTATTTTATTATTGTGCTCAAATTTGATTCCTAGTTGCATCTTTTCTTCTTCACTGACCCTTTCTTTCAGTTATGACATAGTTTAAGTAGTGCCAGTTTATATTTGGATTGATGATATTTTATTGGAAATTTTCACTAAAAATATGCTGTTTCTGATTAACGTTCATAGGTGTGAGCCTTTTTCAACATATCCCCGTACTTATGATCTAATCCATGTCGCTAGTATTGAATCACTAATAAGAAGTCCAGGGTCAAGGAAGAACAGGTATATATGATCTTTAATCTTATTCTTCAACACTATGTTTTTTTGTTTTCTTAACATATGATTTATGTTTATGGCTTTTGTGGAAAAATCTGTTAATTGTTCAGATATTCATCTATGAGGCCAGCTGCTTTATATCACCCTGTTTGGTGGTTGAACTTGTCCTATTTCAATTTTTTTTAACTTTCTTTCATCTTTGTACTTGTGCGTCTTAAAGGCATGGGCATGGTTGAATTGAATTGAAAGATAGTATCTTGTAATGCATAATATGTTGCATTATGCCTGTCACAAATTAATTACTGCCACTACTTTGCATGAGTTAGTATGTTGTTAACTCTTGCATTAGCATTCTAAGTTCTCCTGGTAATGCTCACAATTGACAAGCTATTTAAGTTTTATTTATAATTACCTGGAAACTGTTTAAATCATTTGGATATATGATCAAATGAATCAAAATTCACAGTAGGTTTGGCTGATCCTCTGTGGTTAGCATGCGGCTCCATGGAATTGTTTTGAGATTGTATGCTGCATTCCGTTGCCTGTAAGCAAGTCAAACGCAGCCAGCACTCATGCGTCTTTTTCTTATCTTTTTAAGTCATGGTTGATGTTAATTAAAACTCTTGCTCATATATTTTAAATTTGACTCCAGTTCTGCAAATAATCTCTTTTTTCTTTTCGTGCACCTTGTTTGTTATCATTTTAAGACCGGCACCAATATAAAAGCTGGCATTGTTTCTCTTTTATCCTTACGTGATGTTTAATTTGCATATTCTTCTGGCATTGGATAAATGCTTAGTCTTCTTTTGATAGTAAGTGCTCATCATCATATACGAATCTACTGCAGGTGTAGCATAGTAGATTTGATAGTTGAGATGGATCGAATGTTGCGTCCGGAGGGAACAGTTATTATTCGAGATTCTCCTGAAGTCATTGACAAAGTAAGCCGTGTAGCTCATGCTGTAAGGTGGACAACTGCCATACACGAGAAAGAACCGGAATCAAATGGGCGAGAGAAAATTCTTGTTGCAACCAAAAATTTTTGGAAGGTACTTTCAACATCTCTCTGAAAGAAGTTTTAGTGTTTGTAATGATAGGTATTATTTGTTTCTTGTCAATTTTTTTTACTTAATTGAAGCCAAGATGTGGTCTCCATTACATCTAAAAATGTAGCCTGCTTACTTGTTCCATGTTTTTTTTTTTTTTTTTAATTTTATTAAGATATAATAGGGGTTAGAATGTGGTGGTGGGTATAAAAATGAACAGACTCTGCAGTTTGATATTACCATACAATCAGTGGCAATGATAATTCCAGTTAACCATAATTCTAATTTGGACAACAAATATGTTTATAGTGGAGGTGGAGGTGGAGGTGGAGGTTAGGTTGTAAACAAACCGCACCACTCATGAACTGCTCACGGCTCAACTAACTAAATAAAATAGATAGACTCTTCTCTTCGTCTCAGGTTGATGAATCTTTTCAATTAAAAGATCTCCTATATTGATAATACACATTCTAGTTGGTTAAGCCTAATTTGAACTCGTTTATTTAGAAGAAAAGATATTCACGGGGCGGTTCACCTTATTCAAATATTTATGACCGAGAAGAAGAAGTATTGCATTCTCTTTCGGATAGGTCTTAAAAGGAGAAGAAAGGTTGGAATGTTAACAGACGTTTATTATTGAATTCACTCGACCTAATAGTACTAATTTTGGGAATGTCCAATGCCAAAGTCATTGAACGGGTAAGTCGTCAATCCCTAAAACGAACTATGTAATGTACTTTATTGACAGAGTTGTAGGTGAGAGTGGCTTAGATTCTTCTCCTGAGCTCAAGCTTGAGCTCGTATTGTTTGGTTTGATGAGTTTGCATCATTCGGCTTATGTTATTAATAGTGGATAATTGATAAATAAATAAGTTACATAGTTTAATATAATATTTCAAGTTGAATCTAATTTAGTTGTTTTTAGCTTACGTTTGTCATGTCTAGAGATGGATTCGAACTGAACTGCCTTTGAACATGGATTGGCTCAAGTTCGGTTTGAAGGATTTTAGAGATGGCTCAAATTCAGCTCAAGTTTAGCTAGCCAGTACAAAGGATTATTCGAGTTCAGTTTAAAAAAAAATTTGAGATTCATAATTCGATTCGAGTTTGATTTGAATTTAAAAGCTCGTAGCTTAAGATTTAAAACATGCATCTTTTACTTTAAACCCCAAACTTGTTTTTGATATATTTATAGAAAATAGAAGCAAATGCCAAAATGTTTATATTTCTTGTGCCGGGAAATTAAATCTACAAAAATATTAGAGTAATCCAATCATAATGAAATAAAAATGAATTTTTTTTTTTTCTTTTAAGTCTAAGATATTTTACAGAGTGTAAGGCACAACAAAATCAACAGCCCACTATGATCTTTCTTATTTCAACAAACATTTGATTCAACAAATGCAACCACCAAACTTATGAAAGAATTAAACAAACTCTAATACAAATCCCTAACAAACTAATTGACAAACAAAGACATTAGGGTTTTTACTGTTGAAGATGAAAACTTGAAATATATGGCACCCTAGTTGACGATAGCCAAAAAAGAGATGTGTAATTAGAATAGTGATCGGTGAGATAAACTTTCACCGGTTGTTATGACCATTAATCTGAAGAGGCAATAAGAAAAAAAAATGTGAAAGGAGATAGATCACGATGGATTTAAATTTGCTTGCTTAACGTTTGAAGAAAAGAAATGAAAATGGAGGCTGGATGAAGGTCAGATTTTATGTGTCATGTGTGTGAAGGAAAAAGTCTAAGAGAAAATATTGAGACTTGAGAAGAAGGAGAAACACAACTCTTTTAAGCTTCCCAAGTGAATATTTTATATTTGTAAACACTACCTTTTATGCAGCTTCTAAGCTAGCTCTATCTAGCAGCCATGATTTAGCTTAAATCAAGTCGGAGTTAATAATTAGCACATAAGTTGTTTCAAATCGAATTTTATCTAATTTAAGTTTGACTCATTTTTCAGTCGAGTCATATGTTATAATTCGAGTTCAACTCTAGTTTTATAAAAGAAATTCAAATTGAGTTAAATTAAACTAAATTGGCTTGACTCATATCCCAGTTTGGTTAGATTGCAAAGTGGAGTTGGAGGCAAGGGCCAGGAACAGTGAATAGAAGTTCCAATGTTATGTGGGCTGACCTACACTTAGCCTCATTTCCGTGGACATTAATATTCAATTTTATATATATATAGTTTTATTGATATATATATTATGATATAATAAGTATATTATATAACATAATATATATTACTAATATATTTTTTATTTTTAAGAAATAGTGATATAATAAGGATGACTATGAATTTTTTTTAAATTTAAATGTTGTTTGTGATTTTTTAAAAATAATATTGTGATAATTAGTATTTTAATAAAATTGTGTATCTTGATATATGTTATAAAATAATTGAATAATTTTGAATTAATAATAAAATAATACACATTTATATAATAACATATCATTAATGTATGGCCAAAGGACTATTTTTGTCCAAAGTTCATTGTATTCCTAAATTAATATATTTTAATTATTGAAAATGAAATACCCATCTGTAAATTGTTAAAATTAATAAAATATTTTAAAAATAAAATTGTTATTTAATTATAAATATATTAAAATTAATAAAACATTATTCATTTTTTCCTGATATTAAACTTTGAAATATTGTTTTTTTTTCTCTCTCCCTTTTTCAACATCATAATTGGTCAGTTTTTCTCTTCCTCCGCTTTTATGGGATTAGAAACCATAACAAATTGGTATTCGTTATTGGAGTCATCTTTGTTCAATAACAAATACCAGTTTTTTATGATTTTTTATATAAAAAAAAAAAAGAAGAAGAGAAAAATTGGTCAGTGATGATGTAAGAAAAGCAGAAGAGAAAAAAAATCTTAAGAAAAAGAAGTTACATTTTAAAGTTTAATCATAAAAAAATTATTATTTTTTTAATTTTAAAGAAATAAATAATATTAATAAATTTTATTAATTTAATTATTTATAAATAAGTATTTAAATTTTTAATAATTAAAAAATATTAATTTAAAAATCGAATAAATTTTGGACGGTAATAAGTCCTTTTAACATTAATGTATTCATTTGCGTCATAAAAAGTTGGTACACATGTTTGCTTTTAATATTTTTTTATTAATTTAAAAAAAAAAAAAACCTATTTCATGATACAAATTTATATAAAACATTAAATACGAAAAATTAATAATACACAAACGGGTGGAGGGTGGCCCCTCAACTGTTATCATTTAATGAAATTTGGACATTTCATTGTACCATATTTTAAATGGACTATTTCCAAACCCCCCCTAATGTTTCAAGTCTTTCTTCACACCTGTAAGATGTTCAAATTGTTATATAAATAACCTTCCCTATAAAATTCTAAATTTACAAAGTAAGGTGGATTTAGATATTTATCAAGTGAAAATTTTAAGAAAAGTGTTGAGTTAGTAAGTGTTAGAAGGGTAAAATGGTCTTTAAATTTAAAGTTGGACAGAGTTATAACATATTAATATATTATTAACAGAAATGCTTTAAAGATTTTTATAATAAAATAGATTCGATATGAGTTATTAAAATTTAAATAAGGTTAGTCAAATTTGAATAAAAAATTTTGTTTTTTCTTTTAAAAGATAAGTTAAGATCAAACTAATTCAAATATTTGAGGTTAAATTTAAGTTTAACAATTTATCAATTTTGAGATAATCTCAAATTAACTCTTGTAATATCAATTGATCTTGTAAGTGGAGGATAATTCTTCACACCTTTGGGGTGTGAATGATAAAATTGAAACCTCGGGGGAGGTCATTAATTGGAGAGCAGGGTCACGTCTCACGAGATCCAGATTATAAAACTTGAGCATCACATCACGGTGAGTTATAATTAAATTGAGAAAGGATTCATTGTCGTTTCTTACTAATAAGACAGCTTCATATTTTTATACGTCTGAAAATGGTGGATGGCACATCACATATGATACAGTCTCTGCAAGTATATCTCTATATATCCGCATCTTAAGGTGCAATTATTCAACGTTGTTGTCAATCAGTAAAAGTTGCGGTGGATTCTATGGCACGAGGTATCTGAATTTGAATTAGAGTTTTAATTTAATTTGATTTCGTCCTAATTACCTATTTGATAATGATGTTTATTTTGTAAAAAATATTATATATTTAATTAATGATCATTTTATGATATTATACATTACCATCGATCTTGAGTCTTTCTGATTGATGTAATTTTTTATAGTTTTCCTTTGTGATCGAAAATAATTAAAACGGGGCCTAATTGAAGGAAAAAAAATACTCTAAATGCCATATAAATAATGCGAATGTGAAACTTCAAGTATTGAGAAATTGTTTGTCTAAAAAAAATGTTTGAAGTTGAAAGGGTCATATATTTGTTTGACAATTATAAGCGTGATTTTTCAAGAGTCTTAAATTTCAACGTTGAAAGAAAAAAGTGAACGTTTATGAAAGTTGTGTTGAAAAAAGAGATGACATGAATGTATGGTCGAACAATTATACTTTATATAGAAATTATTAAAAAAATAATTAGACGTTAGTATATAAGTGTGAGATAAAATTTTACTATTTGAACTAACTTTTAAAACAAAATGTCCAATCACACTTAAGTGTATAATTGGGCTATCCAATCCCAAATCACTTAATTCACTTTTAAAACAAAAAAACAAATAATATTAATTATATTTGTTCCGTATCTGAAATAAAAAATATGAAAATTTAATCGTTAGTATAGAAAATCTAGAAATTCAATCCTAAGAGTTGGATTATTTCAATACGAAAACATAAAATCCAATCTCCTAAATTTGAAGAGTTTATTTAGAAAGTAGTACTTCTTATAATCAAAATCATGATAAACTTTCTAGACTCGAAAACTTGAAGATATTCAATTGCTTTGGTTTTGCCTTTGGGAGGACAAATGAATTAAAATGTTAAAGGGAGGTGGGGATTGGGGGGGTGGAGGGCCCTTTTGTATTACAACCATATTGAGAGTGAAAGGCCATGTGGGTTGTGGGTCTGTTTGATCATTACATCACCTTTCTACCGCCTCCACTTTCTTCTTCCCTCTCTTTTTCTCATTTTTACTTGCCATTTTTAAACCTCTTTTACATCAAATCATTGTGCTTTCTCAATGCTTGTTGAATGTAGTTTGAAGATTTAAGTATACTTCTTTTGCCCTAATTGTCAACCTTTTTTAGGCTCATACTTTAACTCAATTGAAAGGTTAATTTATACGTTTGAACAATCTCTTTATCCTTAATAACAATTTCTGTATATTTTTTACCAACTTGTTACTAGTTTTTGGCAGGTTTGGGTTTTATGCATTAGTAATAATTGTAAGTAAGAATGAACCTGAATCAAACAAATTCGATCTTAACAATTACAAATTTATCTTTTTTATCGTCTCTAACATTTTTAAAACAATTTCTACTTAACGACAACCATTAGTACAATCGCCACCATCTCCATATCCTTCATTCTTTCTGTTACTCTTCTTTATAGTCTCTGTTATTCATGTATTAATATATATTTATATATATATATATCCGTATAACTCATTTCCTTATATTTATACTAAATCATTCAAGTTTCCATCTATTTCCTTCTGTAATTTCCCTTTCTTTCAGTCTCTCAAAAATTTTCCAGTTTATATATTACAGTGTCGGCAAAGATTTCATTTTTAAAGCACCCACTTATTTCCTACGTTACAAACCCACACCAACAACCTATCTCCCTTTGAAAGAAGAAAAAATTGATGTTAGAATGTCATAACTGTCGTTTCTTCTTCCTAAAATTTGAAAAAAAACACAGGTAGGGCAACTTAGGCGATCGCAAAGTTGAAGAAATGTATTATTTATAAGGAAATCACACTAGCCAATATGTTTCTCATCAGACTCTCACTTACCCAAGTATGATTTTAGTACAATCGCATCCAAGAAGATACATTTATGACAAGAACTACACCAAATACGTGCGAATCTATCAATTGAATTAGACATCTTTATGTGTGATTTGTCACTTCTTTAATACGATTATAAAAAAAAAAATGAAGAGTTAAGGATAATACGACGGTTTTCATTTCCACACTATCTTATTCCCTTTTAATTATAATAGAATTATATATATATATATATATATATATATATATATATATATATATATATATATATATATATATATATATATATATATCAGATGAATCATTAGCGCAGTTCAACCTCAAGAAATCATCACATTTGTGTCCAACTGATTTATGTGTCAATCAATCTACATAGATTAATTGACATAGATTTATATGATACACAAATTTGTATGTTACATAGATTTTGATTGATAAATCATTGACTGACTTCTAGTTAACTAATGATTCATCTTCTCCTAATAGATTGGAGGGTGTGTTGGTATGAGAGATTGGTTGAAAAACAGTTATCAGAGAAAGAAAAAGAAAGAAAAATGAAATCCTAAAAGAAAAATTGTCACATTTTAAACTTTTTATTAAAAAAATTGTTAATTTTTAAACTTACAAGGAAAAATATGATAAATTTTTAGTTTTTTTAATAATTTAAGTTAAATAATATTTTTAGTCTTAATCTTAATAATAAATTTTAATAAAAATAATAAGTATTTAATTTTCAAAAATTAACAAATAAAAATTTAGATTTTTACCAAACATTGCGTGGGAATAAGTCATTTGGCCATTTAGTTTACCAGTTTACTACGCACTAAAACGCAAGGCAGTAATTATTCATATGGAAGTTTAAAAGGTGACTTAAAAATTAATGCAATAAAAATAAATGGTAATTAAGTTGACCACTTAATTAATAAGGATGTGAGATGTATAAAATCACTAATAATAATTTAATAAATTTTGTTATGATTATACAATTAAAAAGGCCTTCAATCAATTTCATGGAGGCCTTATTCATGAATTTCAGTAACTTGGAAGTTAAACTGGAAAGAGATTACTACGCTTCGCTCGAATTCACCCCTAAACTAGTAAAGGGTGAAATCTCGTAAGAACATTAGGCGTGGGTTGGCAATGGAGTCAAAAATGTAAAGTGATGTAATTTCCCCCATGAAAAGAGCTACTGAAGTTTGAAATTAAGCCGAATATTCAAATATAATTTGGCTGTATGTTCGTTTAGCTACGCAAAACCTCTGCCAAGCCGCTCAAACGTGTTTGGCGTTTGGCCCCATTGTCGCCTGCTTTACTGTTAACTTCACACTTATAGAGACTGAGGCCATTGACTTCTGCAGACTATCGGACCAAAACCCTGATTTGTTTTTGTCTATGATCAAATCTTTTGATGTTATTACAGATCCCAATGTTTGGTTTTTGGAAAGAGATGTGGTAATGGATGGATCTGAGCTTTCAACTTTATGCCTTCGAAACTTTTTTTCTTGCTTTCATTTTTACAGTGCTCAGATAGATATTTTACTTTACTGTCCATCACAGACTTTTTCGCAATGGAAAGAGAGAGATAGAGGAAGAGTGAAGAGTCAACCGACCCTTTTTGGTGCTCTGAATTTGTAGGGCTTCACTTAGCAAAAAAAATCAGAAAAAAAAAAGAAAATTTGTAAGGCTTCGAAGAGTCCACATATTGCGTTTTATCTTCTTCACTTTTCTTGTTTCGTTTTGCGTTTCTCTTTCATACTCTTTTCTCTTTTCGCTCTGCAAGTCTTTCGTTTTCTTTCTTTTCTATTTTTTAATTCCAATGGCAAAGTCCTAGGGATATAGTAAGTTAAGCATGCAGAGAACAAGATAGCATTTGCCCATACTAGGGTTCCCATTTTATTCAATATGAACCTGCAGCTGATTGTGAAGCCTATTTGTTGAGTTCGGCAGACCTAGGTAGAGGGAAAACCTTTTAAGAGGGAGCAAAGAGAAAGGTTTAGCCTAAGAAAAAGAGAAAGAGAGAGGGATAGAGAACGAAGAGCTAAGCAGTTAACAACAATTTTACAGGCTTTTGCTTGCTTGCTTTCTTTCTCTTTCTTTCTCTCCACAAACAAAATTTCTTCTTTCTGGAGGGGGAGTGTTGGAGACATTTGGTTTTAATCCTTCTGTCTCCTGTGCCTCTCTAGCTTTTTCTCCTTTTTCCTTTTATTGTTTCCTGTCCAAAGTCCAAACCCACCTCATATATTACATACATATTTTGATGAACACCTTTGTTTGGAATTTGTAAATTTGTAGATAAGAAGAAGAAGAAGAAGAAGAAGCAAATCTGAGGAGGTGGGATAATATACATAAAGAGAAATAGAAGAGTTATTTTGATGAGTTTTGGAGGTTTTCTCGATAATAGTTCTGGTGGCAATATACCATATAGTAACAACATGCCCACCAGTGCACTGGCTCAGCCTCGCCTTGTAAATTCTCCTATCACCAAATCCTCCATGTTCAACTCTCCAGGCCTCTCTCTCGCTCTTGTATACTCTCTTAATCTCTCTCACTTTGTGTTGCTTGTTTGTGCTTTCTTTTTTTTTTTGGGAAACTGATCGACTTTTTTTCTTCTTTTGATGTTCCAGCAGCAACCGAATATAGATAATCAAGGTGATTCGGGAAGAATGGGTGACCATTTTGAGATAGGTGTCGGCCGAAGGAGCAGAGAAGATGAGCGTGAAAGTAGATCTGGAAGCGATAACATAGATGGTGGTTCTGGTGATGATCAAGACGCTGCCGACAATCCTCCAAGAAAGAAGAGATATCACCGACACACTCCTCAGCAAATACAAGAACTTGAAGCGTAAAATTCATTTCATCATTTCGTTAGCGGTCTGTTATATTTTCATTGATTTTCCTTTTTTGTGATATTTTTTGGTGTCTTTTTGTTTTGGTTTAGTCTGTTCAAGGAGTGTCCTCATCCCGATGAGAAACAAAGACTGGAGCTTAGTAAAAGGCTTTGTTTGGAGACTAGGCAAGTCAAGTTCTGGTTTCAAAATCGCCGTACTCAGATGAAGGTAAAAACAAGAATCAAGTTCTGGTTTCGTTTTCGGTTTGATTTAGCTGGTAAACTCTAATTTTTATGATTATCTGCATCAGACTCAATTGGAACGTCATGAAAACTCGTTGCTTAGGCAAGAGAACGACAAGCTTCGAGCTGAAAACATGTCCATTAGAGATGCAATGAGAAATCCAATTTGCACCAACTGTGGTGGTCCTGCAATAATCGGTGACATATCTCTAGAAGAACAACACTTGAGGATCGAGAATGCTCGTTTAAAGGACGAGTTGGATCGAGTTTGTGCACTTGCAGGCAAATTTTTGGGGCGTCCCATATCTTCGCTGTCTACTTCAATTGCTCCTGGCATGCCAAACTCGAGTTTAGAACTTGGAGTCGGCAGCAATGGTTTTGGCGGATTAAGCACCGTGACCACAACATTGCCATTAGGGCCTGATTTTGGAGGTGGGATTTCAAGTGCCTTGCCAGTGATGCCTCCAAACAGATCCGCTACTGTAGTAACAGGTTTTGATAGATCGATTGAGAGATCAATGTTTTTAGAGCTTGCTTTGGCTGCTATGGATGAATTGATTAAGATGGCACAAACTGATGAGCCGCTTTGGATGAGAAGCCTAGAAGGGGGAAGAGTAGTATTAAATCAGGAGGAATACGTGAGAACTTTCACTCCTTGCATTGGCTTGAAACCTAATGGTTTTGTCAGTGAATCATCCAGGGAGACTGGCATGGTAATCATTAACAGCTTGGCACTAGTGGAGACTTTGATGGACCCAGTAAGAAAAATTTCCCCTTTTTTATTTTCTACTTCTGCTCTATAACTGGCTTATAATTTGTTTGGTTTATATTTTGATAGAACCGATGGGCGGAGATGTTTCCTTGTATGATTGCCAGAACCTCTACTACTGATGTAATTTCTAGTGGTATGGCAGGAACTAGAAATGGTGCACTTCAGTTGGTAAGTTACGGTTATATAATATATCTTTCTATTGCAGTCTCCTCTGTATATTAATTAGAAAATTTGCCATTTTGGTCTTAGATGCATGCTGAGCTTCAAGTTCTATCTCCTTTGGTTCCGGTTCGGGAGGTGAATTTCCTCCGATTTTGCAAGCAGCACGCAGAAGGTGTATGGGCTGTGGTTGATGTATCAATTGACTCCATCCGAGAGTCTTCTGGTGCTTCCCCATTTCTGAACTGCAGGAGGCTTCCCTCTGGTTGTGTTGTACAAGATATGCCCAATGGCTACTCCAAGGTAAATTAATTACAGAACCTATTGGAATTACAGGTTTGTAATTTACTGGTATCATTTTGTTTTCTATGCATTTAATGTTCTTTAATTTTCCAACTAGGCTTTCTTTTGCTTTAGTATTAAATGAAGTTTGTTGAACTAACTGCAACATTGGAGCCTAGTTGAGAGCATTTAATTTTGGGGGAAAAAGTCATCAAACCGGGTCAAAAAATCATGGCCAAATTGCATCCCCAATCTTCTATAAGAGCTCATGCATCTAAGAATTTTGTTTGTCTAGTGATTACTCACTATATCCCTACACTGTCAGTTGCCCAGCTTGCTTCCCGATATATAATAAATAGATATATCAAGATTATCAACGAATATGAACCTTCCTAATCTGTTATTTTATTCTTCTTGATTCTTCTTCTTGTGTATGCAATATTTTAATTTCCTATTTCAAGTTTCAACGACTGGGTTTGCTTGATAATACTAAAATATTAGGCCCCGACACTTGGAAATGGAGGTTTCAGAATTATTTATGAATAGAAGCCTCTAATTTTTGTGCCTTCATATATTGTTAATGCCTTGAAATTGTAGACTTTGTTATAATAAACTACACATTTGATGTTTCTATTCCAATCGTGTGATTTGATTCCAGCCTCATGATGTGTTTCTTTTTTAACTTTATGGGAGACCTTCAAGTCAAATTCCAAGACTGGCTATTTTGTTTTCTTCCGAGTAGCTAAGCTTGTTGAGTAGACATCAGTACATATCTCGACGCAACCCTCCAGGCTGCTTCAAATCTTGAATATCTTTATCACAACAATATTTTATGCATGTATTATACCCACATGGACTTTGTGACGGGATTGAACCTAATCTTGACCCACTTACGAGCTTTGCTTCCTAGATTATTATTCATAAATCATATGTCAATTTCACCAATCAAATTAATATAGAAAATTGACAGGTCTTCCATCCCAGTTTGTTTTAATATTCTAGTCAAATATCGAGCACTGAATTTCAGCTTATAATCTGGCAATGCATGTGTGTGTGTGTATATATATATATATTATTTTATAACGAAATGTTATATTGCAGGTGACATGGGTTGAGCATGCTGAATATGATGAGAACCAAGTTCATCATCTTTACAAATCCTTGATAAGTTCAGGCATGGGGTTCGGTGCTCAACGGTGGGTTGCTACCCTTCAAAGGCAATGCGAATGCCTCGCAATTCTCATGTCCTCCACCGTCTCCACCAGGGATCACACAGGTTTACAGCAATCATCAATACTAATGAAATTTGATTTTCTTTTTCTTAGATTAGACTTAATATTGATTATCCACCATGTTAATATAATGTGTATAGCAGCGATAACTGCAAGTGGTCGACGAAGCATGCTGAAGCTAGCCCAGAGAATGACTCAGAATTTTTGTGCTGGAGTTTGTGCTTCAACTGTGCATAAATGGAACAAGCTTAATGCTGGTAATGTGGATGAAGATGTCAGAGTTATGACTAGAAAGAGCGTCGATGATCCAGGTGAGCCACCGGGCATTGTTTTAAGCGCTGCAACTTCCGTCTGGCTGCCTGTCTCTCCTCAGAGACTCTTTGATTTTCTACGCGATGAACGGCTTAGAAGTGAGTGGGACATACTCTCCAATGGCGGGCCCATGCAGGAAATGGCCCATATAGCCAAGGGACAAGACCACGGCAACTGCGTCTCCCTCCTTCGAGCTAGCGTAAATAACCTTCTCTCTCTGTATACCATATATATATATATATGTATATATATCTCGTCCCAATGATAAGATTAATCGTGGACAAAAAAGTGACTTGAATAAAACGCAATAGGTTGTCGTGTAGAGATAAAAAGGTGAATTTGAAAGGACAGAGTTTTGAATTTGGCAGTATCTATAAAGACAGTTTCATGGCAGGTACAGATGCAGGTTTTGGTAGGCTTTAAAAAGTCAATATATAGGACACTTGCTAGCTTTCTTCATAGATCTGACCTCGTCGTTTCTGATGGATGTATAAAGTTATTTCACAACAGGGTTTGACTCAGAACGCTGTAAAAAGCTGCGTTAAAATGACAAATAACGTAAATTTCTCCTGCTAACAAATTGTCTTTTTATTCATTCAGGCTATGAATGCGAACCAGAGCAGTATGTTGATTCTGCAGGAGACATGCATAGACGCGGCTGGGTCACTTGTGGTCTACGCACCGGTCGACATACCGGCCATGCACGTTGTGATGAACGGTGGTGATTCAGCTTACGTGGCTCTTCTTCCTTCTGGGTTTGCCATTGTTCCGGATGGTCCAGGTTCACGCGGAGGGTCCATGGGTAATGGACCCACAAACGGAAACAATGGCGGTGGCGGTGGATCACCAAGAGTGAGTGGGTCATTATTAACAGTGGCTTTCCAGATCTTGGTGAACAGTCTTCCTACAGCTAAGCTAACTGTAGAGTCGGTGGAGACTGTGAACAATCTAATCTCTTGCACTGTTCAGAAGATCAAGGCTGCTCTTCAATGTGAAAGCTAGCTTGTTGATGTCACTTAGTTAGGTTAAGTTGTTAACATGTGTGACGAAGAGAGCTTGGGTGTGTGTACGTATGTGTGTGTGTGTGTGTGTGTGTGTGTGTGTGTGTGTGTGTGTGTATGTGTGCCTGTCTGTGATGAGGGGGGGTGTTGAGTCAAGAACGAACCTCGCGCAGACAACGCCTTGCATGGTGGTAAGGATAGGCGTAGGAACGACCGACAAGTCGGAAATGCTCTGTTCGTAACACAAGGCAAGGGTGGTGGTTCGGGTATTGACTCAGGTTTACCCTGAGTTGGCTCAAGTCGGTAGAAAAAGATTTCCCGTTTTAAACAGTGTTTACTGATATTTAATTTAATTTAATCGTTATTTTTGGAGGCGTTTTATATTTTTGTTTGACATTTGTAATGGAATTTATTGAAATAATCATGTCTGAATGGCTATTTTACTATTTCTGATTCGAACCTTGATAAAAGGAGCCAACTAATTTTTACTTTCTAACATCCAAAATCTTCATGTAAGTAAGTGTGTTAAAGTTAAAAGTTAAATTTATAGTTAAAATTATTTGTATCATTTTGTCCTATATAATTATATAATAAAATTAATATAGTTTATTCTTTAATAATATAAATAATTATTTTTTATTTTTTTCCTTTTTATTCCATTTCTTGATTGTTGAAACACTCAAGGTAGGGTTAACAAGTATGAACAAAAGTCCAATCCATAAACAACTTTTTATAATTTTAATGATGAGATGACAACAACGAGAGTGATCCAATTGCATTTATAATCCTTAAAAAGATAATTTTATTATTGTTACTTGAGTTAAAAAAGATGATGATGACCCAATTAGAGAAGAGTAATCGTGATGAACAAACATAAGATTTTAATCTTGTTAATAATTTTATAATTTATAATTTTTATAATTATTGAGAGGCGGATAAAAAATTTATAATTATTTAATTTTATTAAAGATATTATATATATTTTGTGTTTCTTCATCAAATTCATATAATAAATTTTATTAAAATTTTTATGTAAATAAATTTCCCAAACCTGAATTTCATCCAAGCGTGCTTGATGAAAAATAATCATTCTATATAAATATATTAAATAACAAAATTATATCAGTGGACATACGGCAGCCCAAATTCTCTGGTTTGTTTTTAAAGAAAAAAGATCTTTATACTCTATCTCTTTTTCAGAAAGAAATTTTTTTTTAATCCCATTTTTATTCTCAGGAAAAAAATGTTTTCTTTGTATTTATAGAAAAAAATCTTTTTTTCGTATTATCTAAATATAATATAAATATATTAAATAATAAAATTAAATAAAATTAAAATCAACTTACTATTTTACATATCATAAATATCATATATTAATTATTTTATTATGTATAATAAAAATTTAAATAAATTTTAAAAAATAAATAAATTAAAATTATAAAAATATATTAATATTTTTAATAAATATATTAATATGAAAAAATAAAAATAAAATCAAAGAAGAGACAAAACACATATATTTGTATTCATAATTGTAAAAAAAAAATTTATCTCTGCACTTACCCACTGTTAAGGTTAAATAGGATAAAAACCGTTAAATTTGAATCGAAATTATCGAGACTAGATTCAAGAGCGCATTAAATGAGAAGGCAGAAGCAAATGGGGGTTACATTGCTTTCATTTAATGCTAAGAATTTGGCTTTGTGTATCAACCAATTCTAACGTGACACGTTGTTGGAAGGATTGGTAAAAATCTCTGACAGTAACCCAGTTTTTCTGTTGATATATATTATTAATATTTTGGTTTCATCTGCTCCCTGCTGCATCTTTATCTTGTGGGATGGAATTAGTTTGTTCCCTAGTTATTTGCAATCATCACAAGACTGCCCGGCGGTGGTGGTGGTGGTGGTAATTTTGAGTGGAAGAGATCATAGCATTTTGTGGAGCTTTAAGAAGTAATTAATAGTCCAACTTCTGAGGGAAGGTTTTCATTCATGCAATCCTCTAACTCCGATCATCTGCGGAGAGCCAAGTAAGAAGAGATTTCATTATCCTCACTCCCTTGGGGGTGTGTAAACTCAGTTTTGACCTAGTTTGAGGGATGATAATGAACAATTGACCTAATTAATGTGTTATCAGAGATAAAACACTGCATTGGTTGAAATTAAATAAAGAAAAAAATTTGGATAAATAAATGCCCATAAGGTTGAATTTGATCTCAATTATTCCAATTCAAATACCAATTCCTATTGAACAAGAGTTGTTTGAGCCAATATTAAATTTTTTTCATTGAATTTGAATTAATTTAAATATTTAAATTTAAATCAGTTTAAATCAAATCTAAAATTAAATTATTTTTTAATTAAATTTAAACTTCAACGCGATCTCAAATTAATCTTCAAGTTTAACTTTGATTGAATCTAACTCTAATACCCTAATTGTCAAAAGGCTTCACAAGAAAAAACTCTTGAGACCAAGTCAAAACTACAAGAGGAAATTTAATATTTTCTATGACCGACTTAAAGTTAAAACCAGGCAGCCTTTCTATTCCGTAGCATAAGTAGAACCTTAAGATAAGTATATATGACATGTTATTTTGAGGAAACTTGCCGGCCAGCAACCCACAACTGCAAATATATTTAACATGCAAAATCTTTCAATTCCAGTTATGGATTAGCTACGAGAAGTGTGAAAAATGAGTGCCAAAGTGATAACCCAGACCATTTGTAAGCAAAAATCACAGAATGGTGCAAGTGGGACACGAGTGAGGCTTTGTTTTCGAGTCTCCCATGCACGTGAGGATCACAGATTTCTGGACATACAAACGAAAGGCATTAAAGTCAAGAAAGTGAAATGCTATCCGAAAGAAGGAATGGCAGTTGGGTTTTATGCGAATAAAAACATTGTTTCTGGTCCTGTTAATTCTTTTTCTTCATCTTCTTCTTTATTAGTCATAGATGAGGCCAAATCTGTGTGTGCTTGCTTCATCCCTACCTATCAGGTTCACATGCATTTGGGCTCCATTCTCACCAGTAACACTCTAACTTTCAAACCCTATCAACAAGATCTACTTCTATATTCATCCTCCCACTTTTCACCAAATTATTTGCCATTTATCCTTGAAGACCATTTCTAAAATTAGGTTAGTTCTAGATTGAACCTAAATAAAACCCAACTATAGATAAATAAAAAAATTAGTTAGATATCGGTAAATTGAGATTTGAGCTGTTAACTTTTAATTCAATGTAAGTCAATCAATATGAATTTAAATGTTTGGATTGACTCAAATTTGATTTATTAATGAAAACGAGCTTAAATCGAATTTAGTTATCTCCATTTCCTTTGTAATTTTGTTTCTAACGCACATCTCCTTTGTCTCTCTTTATATTTTGATTTTTCATCGAATAAAATATCTTGTTTTCATCTCACGCGACAAAGGATTAAAGTAGATTAGTAAGTTGTAGTTTGAGTATGCCCCTGTGAGTTGAGTTCGAGTACAACTAAAGCTTTCAATAATGGATCAACTAGTCATCTATGTTAAATACCTATAGGACGACTCTGTGTGGCTAAAATGGAACCACGACAGAAAGTAAATGGTGATAGAGAAGAGATTTGACCGATTTGTTATTAATAAGATGGTTGGCATGAAAAAACGTTTTCTAACTAATAATGAAGAATGTTAATGATCTATTCTAGCTATCAGGTCATCGAACAAACAATAATTTTATAGTAACTGAAAAGTTTAGTCAATTTTTGGCATTAGAATTGAATTCGAGTAAAGTCTGTATTCGATTTGAACAAATCAAGTTTAAATTAGAGAATGATTAGCTTGTCAAACTCAAGATTGACGTTTTATTAGTATGGCCAAATCAAAACATGCTTTGTAGGCGATTCTTTTTTTCGTTATAACCATTCTTCTTCTATGACTCAAACTTTTTCTTATATACCAGTTCAAGCAAACCAAACTCAACCCAGCTGGTGGTTATTGATATTATTATTATCAGTCTATCACTTTTACATAAAATTGAATGTTCAATTGTCTGGGATGAGAAGTCAATCTCCAGCTAAGTATGTACTCATATTTCAGCTATATAAACCGCAGATTTTGACCTAGACTGTCCTGCAAAGCTATGAGCATTGCCTCAACAAAATGAATACCAAATCATTGACATTGAAAATAAGTATACCCATAAGAATAATTTATCATTTTTTAATCAATGGTTAAGACTGGTTGGCTTCCCGATTCAACTTGCATAAATTTCCTGAGATTGTGGGAAGAAATGAAGACTTGCGGTTGAAGCAGGGCTTCAAGGTGTTTTCTGATCGGGAAACCCCTTATACAAGGTCAGTATGAAAGATAGATATTTATGTATGTATATTTGACATTTAATGCCTTGATTGTTGCCGCCATGACCATGAAATGTGCATACTTGCCCAACTTTATGACAATTTACAAAAACATTAAAACAATATGTAAATATTAAAACTACGTAAATATATTTTTGATACATAATTTAGGTAGATAAATTATTTATTATTATGTAATTGAATAATCTTGAATTAAAGATGAAAATAACATCCAATTATATAATGACACATCATCTGTATATCTAAATTATGTATTAAAACTATGTATACATAATATTGCTATACTTAATAGTTAATACAACCATTTTTCTTTCTCTTCTTCGGGATGATTGGGTATTTTGCCTAAAAATATCTTTACCCCATAAATAACGTTTTCTTTCTTTTCCTCTTCTTTGTCATTATTGTCATTACCTCCACTAAGATAGACTAAGAAGTACCTTCAGATTGTGTGCTTAAAAGTGCATATAATTGCAAGGGATGAGATTGCTAGGGTTGAGTTTTGCTACCTCCTCTCTTTTTCTACAACTATCACTCGATACGATCTTCATTAATTATTTCTTTATAGACTTCTCCCTTTGTTTCACCTTCTTTTGTACTAAACTTGACTCTTGATGCATTGATTCAACTCCTTTAGGTTGCATTATCTTTGGTAGAGACAATTTTTTGGCCAAATTGTGGCTTAGGATCGTTGCACCACCTCTCGTTTCTCTTGTAGTCGTAGCCACCCTCTCTAATCAAGATGACTGGGGAGATGACAAATAAGATTGTGATGTTGTAAGGTAGGGTTTTGATGAGGGATAAAGCAATGACATTTGAGAGTGAGTAAGTACACTGTGAGTGAAGTATCAATGTCTTGATTATCCTGTTATGACTTATGTTCAATGACCCTAAATTGGAAGATGTCCAATCCATCATTCGGAGAAAAAAAAAAGTTTAGAATTCCAGAGTGAGATATCTGTTGGAGGTCAGTTAAAGAGCAAATTTTTTTAAGTATTTAGTAATTGAAGAGGCCAACAAGTAAAGGAAGAGAAATGTGATATATAAGGTTCATTGAGAGTGGAAGGTTAATTGTAATCTGACTCATTATTTCGATTAATTTTTCTTAATTTCAGAAAATAAAAAATAATGATGTCATCTTTTTATTGTAGTGTTTTTAATGAGGATAATGTCAATCACCTAGTGAATGAATGACACATACCTTCTGATGTTACGCTAAGATACATCATATGTTTGTCTTCTTGTTTTGGGCTATGGTGCTTTTACCGTTGGTCAGATTACACCATTGTGATAGAAATTTAAACCTTTCTCTGCTTAAAGTTTTATGATTCTTGGATCGACTGCTTGATTCTTGTGCTTTTCTTGATCCAAATCAAGATGTGAAAGTGCTTACTTTTTCTCTACACGATGTGCACATTCATTTTGCAACATGGGTTTTTCTTCTTAACAACAACTTTAAACTTTAGCCATAAGAAATTGGCCCAATCCACCAATTTATTACGAGAGGTCTTAAATTTCTTGTGTTGCTTCTGGGCCATCACAATCAGGGTAGGCGATGTTGGCCCAATCATACACATGAGCTGCAAAAGAAAGCCCAATGTGGTCCATGTAGTTGTACAGCCATTTGCCTATGCCCCATTTGAAATGTATAGTACTATCTTCATGGTTTATAAGTTTTGTCATGATACAATGCTTCCATATTCGAATCATACTTGTCAATGGCGGAAAACGCCAAAAGACTGTGAGGAGTGCTATTGCCTAAGCAAAAAAGGTCAGTGAATACGTCACTTTTTCCCTAATTTCATTAATTTTTATTAAATTTAAATTATTTATTATCATATTAATAATAAAAAATTGATCGACAATATCAATAGTCTCAAATATGATAATAATTAATTATAACGTTTAGACTTCTTTGACGACAATTTATAAGAGATCAGTAAATCTATCTGATAATATTAAATCTCTTAAACAATCTTTTTAACAATTTTAAAATTCGTTAACAAACTTTTAGCAACCTTATAATTCATTATTGGACCCTCGACAACTTTTAGAACTTGTTAATGATCCTTTTCCACAACTTTGAACCTAACTAAATACCTTAAAAATTGTCAATAACTCTTATATCAAATTGAAAATTATCCAAAACCTAACTAAAAACTTAAAATTGTGTTTAAAACCGTTTAGAATTTATCAATAATTTTATTATTTAATTGTGGATATTAAAGTGAGTTTTTTTTGTACCTAAAACTTCTTTCAAGACATTGAAAAAGCACTAAAAACGATCGTCTTTAAATCATTGATCATTTTGAATATATTTACGATGGTATAACGATTATCTTAAATAAAACATACTTGAAATGTATTTTTAACAATTATGTTTCGAATAGGATATTAACTTATTTAATGACTAATAAGAGTCTTTATTAACATACTTAATAATTAAATTAATGATATATTAAATAAATATTAAAACAGCATCTAATTATAATAGAATGTTGGTATGGTAGTATTTGGCACACGTTCGTTGTCGGCTGAGTTGAATTTCTTTCTCCGATTTAGCCAACTTCATGATGGTTAAATAAACATTATAATTTAACCCACAGCTTTTTTTGACCGACTGCAAAACCCGTTGAGTTTCTTATGCGAATGGATTGGAGTATTGGACCCTATCCAAATCTGATCCTGTGTACGTATAAGATTCTGAAAATTATTCTTTTTGATGATATTATGATTACCAATGACTTTAAAATTCAACCAGAGTAATCATCGATTAAATTAAAAATTAATTTTAAGTTTAATGTAATTAGTATAAAAAATTATTTATTTATTGATTGAATTTAAATTAAATTAATTAATTAATTAAAATTAGATTTAATTATATTATTTTTAAATAATTTGATTATTTTTTATTAAATTAAATAAATTTTTAAAAATTTATAAAAAAATAAAATAAAAAAATATTTCATATTCATTAAAATATATTTTATAGATAATAATTTATAATTTTTTTATATCATGAGATTATGATTTTTTTCATTTTAATTATTTTATTAAAATTAAATGAATAATTATTATTCTTTAAAAAATATATTTTAATATTTATAAATATAAATATCTTAATTAATATTATTTTTTATATATTTTTAAATAAAATTTATTTATTATAATATGATAATAAATTAAATCAATTAATTTTTAATTAAACTAATTAAATTATAAATTAATAAAATAATTAATCTAATCAACCATCTAATTTTAAAACATTGATGATTACCATAAATGGTTGATTATCATAACCGCCAACAGAAACATAATTGACTGGTCAAAGAATTCCAGGATATTCCTTTCGCAACCCTTTTCTGTAAATACTGAATATTATAAGGTTAATTTGGTAAAACAACCTAACCTAGCCCCTCGAACTGCTAAAAAAATCAGAAATCCTCACCGTCCGACAAATAATAATGACCAATGAACGGTCGAAAATCCATGTTTGACTGAAGTACAAAAAATAAGGATGGAATGATTGGTTTTGCTCGAGCTTTGACCACGAAAAATCAAAACAAAAGGACACCTGGAGGCTTTTTTAGAGAGAGATTTTAAAAAAGGTCGCGAGAAAATTTAGAAAGTAAGGTATAGGGAGAGGAAGGGGGAGAGGGACTGGGAGGAGGGAGAGGTGAGGGATTTTTGTCTGTCTTTGCTATTCTCTGGTTGATTTTGCTCTACAATTTTCTTTTGTACTCGGAGGAAGAGAGAGAAATTCGATTGTTTCTCTCTCTTCTTGTGAATCGATTTCTTTTTTTTCTAAATTTTCGAAAATTTTATTTTCATTGAAGGAAGGGGAAGATATTAGGGTTTGTACAAAGAAATCATGAATGTGATGCGTCGGCTGAAGAGCATTGCTTCTGGTCGTACTTCTATCTCTTCCGATCCTGTGAGTTTTTTAATTATATACTTTTTTAATTTTTTTGCGTTCTTTGAGGTTGGTTTTGGATCTTCAGCTCTGTGTTGATCGTGTTTTGATTTTTAATACATTTTAAAAAAAATAATTGTTGGCTGGGATGTACTGCTGGTTTCCGAATCAGCTTGCTAATATTTTGAAAATATTATTTGTTCTTGTGTTTGGTTGGAATCTTGTGATGATTTAGCTGGGGTATGGTGAAATATCGTAGAATATTGAAGTTCTTTGTTGTGTGAGAATAGAATTTTCGTTGTTGTGTTATGACGCTGTATTATTTATTGAACAATAGTACTCGTGATATTTTAAAATTAGATTAATAGTGTTTGAGGGTAGTTGATGATAAGATGTAATTTAGCCGTTGGCTTATCGGACGAGCATTGTTGTTGCGGTTGGTGATGGGTCAAGATCAGCATTAGTGGTTCTTTACTAAGAATGGCTAGTTTATTTTTAACTTGTTTTCCTTTTATAATCACAGATGAGGCCATCTGTATCATGATTTAACTTCAAGATGGAGAAATGAAAAAGAAATTAAGGGAAATAAGTCATTCATCTAAGTTGCTGCATCTTTTCATGATGCGGACTATGTTTTATTATCATTTATTTGCATATAAGAATGATACTGCTATATCGCAGAAAATCACATTTTAATTTTCTATGACAGTTCAATTTTTCCTTTGAGGCTAGTAATGAGGTATTGATCAAGGTGCCACCTTGAAGCTACAAGAATATGCCTTTTTATAGATGCCATGCTGTTGTTTCTGTTTGCGTTTACAAAATAATATTTTAATGCTTATCCTTGTTTAGATTTTCAAGCATCTGCTTGAAACAATCTTTTAAATTACAAAATTATGAATTATTTAGTTGAGTCGATAGCATAACAGAGTTACTCGCTTCCAGTTGCTTGAGGTTAAATTAAGTATAGTCTCTCAACTCACAAAATTTTTGATTGTTATAATCTCCGTATATGGTCATGCATTGTTTATGCCTTATTTATTTTGATCGTGCATATTATACTGTTACAGCTTGTAAAGTAGAAGTTCAGTACTATGGATATATGGTTGGTTTCAAATTTTATATCTTAATGTCTACTGGATTCGTTTCAATCTTATCATACAGGGTGGGGATTCTGGCATAAAGAGGGCAAAGGTTGATAAAGAAACGGAGGGGGATGGGAGAAAAAATATGGTTGAGAGAAGTTCCACCAGTCTAGAGCAGCATATGGCTTCTACATCTCTGGAGCCTCATGCCAGTACATCCAATATCTCTGCAGTTGCTAGAACAGAAAGATCGGGCTATGATCAGTTACCTAAGGAAATGCATGAGATGAGAATTAGAGATGACAGAAATGCCAACCATGATGATAAGGTAATGGGGCGACCATATATTGAGGGTTCTTAAGGAATGCTTGTTAAAATCTTCTTATGAATCTAAAAGTTGATGATATTGTTGTGGCATTTCTTAATTTCTAATTACTGTTTTTGACTTACAGCAGGATATGGAACCATCTGTTGTGAATGGTAAAGGAACAGAAGCTGGTCAGATAATTGCTACGACAGTGGGTGGTCGAAATGGACAACCAAAGCAGGTGATTTGGACTCTTAATGGTTTAGTACTGGATTTTTAGGTGGCCTGTTCATTGCATGTGTTTTTAACTTGTCCTTTTTTATCTTAAATTGTGTTTGGGTTGTTCATATTGTAAAAATGTATTCTTCACTTATTGGCTTATCATTGATTGGAGCTGCTGTTGCTTTGGTTTTCTCCCCAAGAAGAGGGGAATTGATTGATTAGTGATGTCAAATTAATTTTACTTAAAATATATTGATAACTCTCCAATTGCAATACAAAGCAGTTTAGTATGCACAGAGATGATGTGTTTACTGATGATAGAAAGATAGTTATGATCTATATGAAATTCTGAAAGCACTATACTTCGAACGCCTTTCCTTTAATTGTTTAAGAAGCCTTCTCTGTAAATTAGTCTACATTTTGGTTGCTTTTTATTGCTATTTTATTTGAATGTTTGAAATGTGAACAAGGATTCTGACAAGCTCTTAATTCTTGGCTCCCAGACAATCTCTTTTATGGCAGAGCGTGTTGTTGGCACTGGTTCCTTTGGTGTTGTCTTTCAGGTGAATGGAACTTTTGTAATAATTAAACATATTTTTTGATTGGGACTTGAGCTCACTGCTTTTGTCAAATTTCTTCCTTATTATGTTTTGTATTTATACTGCAGGCTAAGTGTCTGGAAACAGGAGATTCAGTTGCAATAAAGAAGGTGCTGCAGGATAAAAGATACAAAAATAGGGAACTCCAGATTATGCGCGTACTTGACCACCCTAATGTTGTTCAACTGAAGCACTGTTTCCTTTCAACTACTGAAAAAGATCAGCTGTACCTTAATCTTGTCTTAGAGTATATATCTGAAACCGTCTACCGTGTTTCAAAGCATTATAGCAGAATGAACCAACATGTGCCCATCATTTATGTGCAGCTGTATACATACCAGGTAAACCTTGAAACTGTGCCTACTTTGTGTATATATTCTTAGTTCTGAGATTCTTTTGTTTATTATTGTGGATTATTAACCGGTAACTTCTGTTTTGCTTGTACCTGCACAAGTTATGACGAACTATACTTTCTTTTTGTAGATATGTCGTGGTTTGAATTATTTGCACCATGTTGTTGGAGTGTGCCATCGTGATATTAAGCCACAGAATTTACTGGTAAGATTTTCCTGCATTATTTTTGCTTGCAGATTGTGATATTAAAGAACAATTATGATCCATAATGCCCTCTACAACAGTCCCTTAAGTTGATTTAATTTATACGCTATTTTTGGAATTAATTAATTGATCATCTCACATCTTTTCTGTTCATCACAAACTAATTAATTGATTCTCTTTTGAATAAACACTAATAGACTTAGTTATTTTTGTTACTTAATGCATTGTCAAAAAATATTTTGATTGTAATATTCTTTGCAGGTGAATCCCCACACTCACCAGCTAAAGATTTGTGATTTCGGGAGTGCAAAGATGTTGGTATGTTTATTTAATTTTTTTTTTCATGTTAAAATTTGGTGGTACTATAATAATGCATGTAAGCTTATGAGTTTCACTCTCATGTCTTTAGGTGCCAGGTGAACCCAACATATCATACATATGCTCAAGATATTATAGGGCCCCAGAACTTATATTTGGGGCTACAGAATACACCACTGCTATTGATATATGGTCCGTCGGTTGTGTCTTGGCTGAGCTTCTTCTTGGACAGGTTGGTGTATGCTTGTATACTAAAGATATCAAAGAAGTGAAGTATTGTCTAGTATTTGTTGAATGGCTCTAGCATGTTCTGATGTTGACTTCATCATGTGCAGCCACTGTTTCCTGGGGAGAGTGGAGTTGATCAGCTGGTGGAAATTATTAAGGTGTTCTATCAGAGATATTTCCTATTTCTATCGTTCTAGTTTGCTTTTTCATCTTTCTCATTTTCCCTTCTCTTGGCTCTTTTGTATCAGATTTTGGGGACACCAACCAGAGAAGAAATTAAGTGCATGAATCCCAACTACACTGAATTTAAATTTCCCCAGATCAAAGCTCATCCATGGCACAAGGTGTGTCAACATACCAAGATAATTTATCTTCTGTCTTCCTCGTATATATTATATTTTGATCTTCTGTATTGTATTGATTATTTTCAGATATTTCATAAGCGAATGCCCCCTGAAGCAGTGGATCTTGTGTCACGCTTGCTGCAATATTCACCAAACCTACGTTGTACTGCTGTAAGTATTTACATATTTTTTAAATTAAGTTAATAAATTCATCATTTTAGACCACAAAATATTGCTTATGCTCATAGCAGTTTGTGTGAGTTATTGGATGCTTATTTGAGAAGTTAAACTAATGTTTCATATGGCTTGGCTCAGTTGGAGGCATGTGCACATCCCTTCTTTGATGATTTGAGAGACCCAAATGCATGCCTACCTAATGGGCGACCTCTACCTCCTCTTTTCAACTTCACGGCACAAGGTAATATGATATTTTCCGATATTCACAATATGTTTTAGGATTTCCTCTCTGTTACTGCTCATACCAATTATCCATCTGCCCTACAGAATTGGCCGGTGCATCTACTGAACTGCAACAGCGACTCATTCCGGAGCATCTCAGAAAATAAAACAGTATTCAAGTTCAGTTACACCTGTAGGCAATGTTAATCAGTTTTTGGATGTGTAGTTGCCACAAACCATCTCATCCTGGCGTGGTCTGGGTGTTACATCATCTATATTCTTTAATCGCTTTATGGCTGGCTGGGAGGCTACTCAGGGATTCAATCGGATCTGCAGACACAATTGTATTGTAGATGGAATGTGATTAAACGGCAAGGAGGTTTGACAATTTATTTATAACATTGTGATTTGCTGAAGTTGTGAAAGAAATTTATCTACAAAATTGTTATCTTTGTCATATGTAAGTTTTACCAGTGTTCATTACGGAGATCAATTTATCAAATAGATGAATTAGGGCGTCATGCTGTGTATAAATTTCTACGCTCTGTTTCTTTTTGTTACAGAGGATTCAGATTTCCTAGATCTTTTATCGGGTATTTGCCAATTTCTAATGTGCTCTGCCCCGTCAAATGAAATGAAAGAACCCAGATTGACCATTGAAGATATTTTCAACTATTTATTAATAAAGTGGGCCACAAATAAATAACAGAAAGAATGTTCAAACGCCGCTATTTTTGAAAAAAAAAAAAACTGAGAAACCATTGACAATCTGAGCTGGTTTGATGTTTGATTAGAATAAGTTGAACTCTAGCAGGGATGCTTTCAGCTGAGATCAAGTTAAGTCGACGAAAAATTGCAGACAAATTTATCTCTTTTAGTGATTTTATTCTTTTTTTTCTTTCCCAATATTCTTCATTTGGTACCACTTTCTTCGTATGCGCCAATAACTTTTCAAAGGCTTCTCTGGCAAACAGAACAACCAATTGAGTGAGGCGCGCTTGAATAGTGGTGGGCTTAAACTAATTATTTTGGATTCAACCACGATTAAGTTTGAACCCATCCCTGACAGCCATTGATCCAGCCTCTGATTTCGTGCCCCTTGAACAGAAACTAACATATTGCTGATGAAGATTTAATTTCTACCAGTAGTCTCCACACGAACATTTTCCTCCTTTGAAATGATGAAAACGGTTAGAATCCCTCAGGATAATGTGCCTGAGATATACTCCTGAAATGCATTTCATTGCAGTGTGGCAGTCTCCACAAACCCGGAGATTCTTGAATATTCGAATAGGTGCTCCCTTAGGTACCGTCAGAAGTGCAAAAGCAATGGCCAATTTTTCACTGTGATATGCCAAACCAAGCTCCTTGTTCTCTTTATCCATATCATGAAGTGCAAAATTCATGTCTGGTACATAACCAACTTCCTTGATCAATATCATGATCTCATCAATCTTGGAATAAATCTGAGCGGTCATCGGATGCTCTCTGTCTTCCGATGTGAATATGTGCACTTGGCTGTTCATTTCAACCCAACTACAGCCAGGTTCCTTAGCTATCCCCCTTGATTTCATTAACTTCCGAATTTTCGCAGCATCTTCCCATTTACCTGCTGCAGAATACATATTAGATAACAGAATATATGGGAATGCTTTCATGGGTTCTAACTGACACAGTTTTCTGGCTGCTCTCTCTCCCAATTCCAAGTTCCCATGTACTCTACATGCAGATAAGAGTGCCTTCCATACAGTTGCATCCGGTTCTACAACCATCTGCTCAAGTAATTCCTTGGCTTCATTGAGTTTACCGGAGCGTCCCAAGAGATCAATAATACATGCATAGTGTTCAGGACCTGGTTTGATATGATAAACCTTTTCCATTGATTCAAAATATTGCCGGGCATTTTCCTCTAGACCAGCATGGCTGCAAGCAAATAGTAAGCCAATAAAAGTGACGAAGTCTGGCTTTATGCCACTAGCAAGCATCTGATGATAAAATTTTAAGGAATCCTTTCCTTTTCCATTTTGTGCATAACCAACTATTAGAGCTGTCCAGGTAATTACATCCCGAGATCTCATAGATTCAAAAACACGATTAGCATCTTCTATGCATCCACACTTAGCATACATCATCACAAGGGAATTATCCACAGATAGAGAAGATCCAAGGCCAGATTTCAGAAGGGTTGCATGAACTTGTTTCCCAAATTCCAAAACTGTCAGTTCTCCACTGGAACTCAAAATGCTGGCAAGAATAATTTCATCAGGACATATACCTGTGATCTTCATGTCACGGAAAAATTTAAGGGCTTCTTCATAATAGCCATTGTGTGCATATCCTGTAACCAAGGAGGTCCAGGAGATTACATCCTTGTCTTGCATATGGTTAAACAACATAACTGCACAATCTAGTCGTCTCAACTTAGCATACATGTCAAGGAGTGCATTTTTCACCAGCTTGTAATCCTCAAATCCAGTTTTCACGATTAAACCATGGACAGAGACTGCATTTTTCTTATCCATATTGGAAGCAAAACAGTTTAAAACAGAAGGGAAAGTAAAATCATCTATCTTCATTTCTCTTGCATGCATTTTCTTGAACAAAGACAGAGCTTCCTCTTTGTACCCATGCTTCACACACCCAACTATCATGGAGTTCCAAGAAACCACATCATCAACCTCCATACTCACTAACAACTTCCTTGCACTATTCAAATCCCTGCATTTAGCATACATATCAACCAATGCACTTTGAACAAAAATGTTGGCTCCAAAACCACTCCTAACTATACAACCATGCACCTGTTCTCCAAAATCATAGGCTGAAACAGCTGCACATGCCGTCAATATACCAGGGAAAGTGTATTGATTACACTCAACACCTTCAGCTTTCATGTCTCGGAAACACTCAATTGCTCTAAACCCGTAACCGTTTTGAGAATATCCAGTTACCATGGTAGTCCAGGTCACATGATTCTTCTCATCAGGCATCATTTTAAAGATATATTCGGCTTCCAAAATGCGCTTGCACTTTGCATACATGTCAACAAGACCAGTAACAACAAAAACATCAGAATCAAAACAAGTCTTTAAAACATACCCATGAATCTGTTCTCCTCTCTGAAGCAAACCCTTTAAAGAGCACAACCTAAGAATGCTACCCATGGTGTACTGGCTAGGTTTTTGTCCCTCAATCAGCATTTTCCAAAACAACTCAAATGCTTCAATATCACATCCGCATTGACAATACCCAGATATGAGAGAAGACCATGTGATGGATTTCTTTAATGGGATCTCATTAAATAGAATTTTAGCGTCATCTAATCTTCCTGAATTGGCATAACCAGAAATCATCGTGTTCCAGGTAAATTCATCTCTATCGGACATTTTGTCAAACAGGTCTCTTGCTTCATCTATTCGACCCGATTTAGATAAATCATTCAATACCCGGTTCAATTCAAACGTAGACTGAGTGATACTTACAGCATTATGGACGTAACGAACTAATTCAAAGAGCTTGTTTCGAGAGTAGCAAGACAAATTTAGAAATTTGAAATTGAATTTGAACATAACCGCCACTTTTTCTAGCGGGTTAAGAACATAAATTCACAATCAAGGAGAGTACTATCATCCAAAAACCTGGGTCCTTGTGTGTCAGAGAGGTGACTTCAGGCCTTGGTTCGAAGCAACTTGGCGGAAACTTAGTCGGGTCCATTCAAATAAAGGTGTCGATTTTTGGCATCATTTCCAATCGGGTACTTATTTGTTGCCGTACTTTTGTTTACAAAATTTAAAATTATGTTTTGGTATTTTGTTATTGACTATAAACCCTCCTGCCACCTTAGTCACCCCCTTCACACTGTCCACCATTATCCGATTTTTTTTTTTTTTTTAAGGTTACTTACTCATGTACCATAAGCTATATACTCCGCCACAAGTGGCCCGTGTCGGGGATATTAATTAAAATAGGCACCTGCATCTCCGTCTAAACCTTTTTCGGCAATAATTACTCCGTTTTACCTTTTTAAGCAAACCAACTGTTTCATTCCAAAAATACCCTTCTTCTGATTTTTCAAACGCAACGCTTACGTTCCGCCGATTAATTCATTACTTTTCAATAAAATCATTAATATTAAATTATCTGAAATAAATAAAATTTATAAATTAAAAAAGAGATCAATATTTATAAATTATTTTATTCTTATATATAAAAAATAATGGATATATAAAAAATAATACGTTTTTCTTTAAATTACCTGTAATGAAAAATAGATGAAATTTTATTTTTATAAAATAATTGATTTTTATATATAAAAGATAATAGATATATTTAAAACGATACCTTGTGCGTTTTATTTTCAAACAGATTGCGCTGAAGAGATGCAGGAAACAAAGAAAGGGGTGCTTTGAAACCTTGGGAAAAATTGAGAAAGGGTGCGGAAATGGTCGTTAATTTGGAAAGGGGTGCAGAAACTTAGCGAAAATTTGAGAAAGGGTGCGGAAATGGTGGATAATTTGGAAAGGGGTGCGGCAAACCATCAAAGGGTGCGGCAAACCGTGAAAGGGTGCGTGGAAGGTGTGAAAATTGCGGAAAAGGTGCAGCGGCAATTGCTGAAAGGGTGCGGCAATGGCTGAAAGGGTACGGCAATTTCTGAAAGGGTGCAGCAGTTTCTAAAAGGGTGCGAAAATTACCGAAAGGGTATGTTAATTTCTGAAAGGGTGCGGTAGTTTCTGAAATGGTGCGGCAATTGACAAAAAAAGTATGGCAATTTCTGAAAGGGTGCGGGAAGTGTCAAAAGGGTGCGGGAATTATTGAAAGGGTGCGGCCGTTTATAAAAGGGTGCGAGAATTGCCGAAATGGTGCGGGAATTACTGAAAGAGTATGTTAATTTCTGAAAAGTTTCTGAAATGGTGCGGCAATTGACAAAAAAGTATGGTAATTTCTTAAAGGGTGCGGCAGTTTCTGAAAGGGTGCGGGAATTACTAAAAGGGTGCGGCATTTTCTGAAAGGGTGCGGGAATTACTGAAAGGGTGCGGCATTTTCTGAAAGGGTGCGGGAAATACTAAAATGGTGCGGCAGGGTGCGTATGTTTATGAAAGAGTGCGGCAAACTGAAAGAGTGCGAGAAAGGGTGCGGGAATTACTGAAAGGGTATGGCAATCCCGAAAAGGGTGCGGTAGTTTCTGAAAGGCTGCGGCAATTGGCCAAAATATATGGCAATTTCTGAAAGGGTGTGGCCGTTTCTGAAAGGGTGCGGGAAATACTAAAATGGTGCGACAGTTTTTAAAAGGGTGCGGGATTTGTCAAAATGGTGCGAAATTGCTAAAACGGTGCGTCCGTTTCTGAAAGGGTGCGGCAATTACCGAAAGGGTGCGGGAAATTTTAGAAAGGGTGCGGCAAGCATTATAGGCACGTTGAAGGTGTAGGAATTGCTTAACGGGTGCATGGAAGTGTGCGAATGGGTGCGTCGATGGGTGCGTGGATGGGTGCATTGCATTATAATCTAACGGTTGCGTGAAAACCCTAATGTTCAAACTTGTGCATGCATGCACAACTTATCATTTTTAATTTTAAACCTTTATTAATTTATTTTTTAATTTTAGAAAATTTTATTTATAAAATAAATAATTGTTATATATAAAAAATGTTAAGTTTTTTTCTAAATTATCTATAATTAATAAAATGTATAAATTGAAAAGCAGATTAATTTGTATAAAATAATAAATTGAGAAAAAGATTAATTTTTATAAAATAATTGATTCTTTTATATCGAAAACGGTGCGTTTTCTTCTCAGGTTGTGCAAAGATATCTGGGAATTTGGAAAGGGGTGTTGGTGCGGGACTCTGGAAACGGGTGCGGGAATTTCTAAAAGGGTGCGTGGATGGTGCAATAGTTTCTGAAAGGGTGCGGAAATTTCTGAAAGGGTGCGGCAGCTTCTGAAAGGGTGCGGGAATTTCTGAAAAGGTGCGGCAGCTTATGAAAGAGTGCGGCGGTTTTTTAAAGGGTGCGGCAATTGCGTAAAGAGTGCGGCAGCTTCTGAAAGGGTGCGGAGAGGGTGCGACAATTTCTAAAAGAGTGCGGAAAAGGTGCGATAGCTTCTGAAAGGGTGCGTCAATTGCGGAAAGGGTGCGGCAATTTTTGAAAGGGTGCGGTAATTGCGAAAAGAGTGCGACAACTTCTGAAAGGGTGCGGAGAGGTGCGACAGCTTCTGAAAGTGTGTGGAGAGAGTGCGACGGAAAGAGTGCGATAGCTTCTGAAAGGTACGACAATTACGGAAAGGGTATAATAGCTTCTGAAAGGGTGCAACAATTACGGAAAAGATGTGACAATTTTTGAAAGGGTGCGGCAATTGTGGAAAGGGTGCGACATTTACTGAAAGGGTGCGGGAATTGCTGAGAGGAGCAATAATTTCTGAAAGGGTGCGGCATTTTCTGAAAGGGTGCGGCATGTTCTGAAAGAGTGCGTGGAACTGTTGGGCGCGTTGGGCGCGTGGGCTGTAACGTTTGAGTTAGAAACTAACCCTAACTTTTTATAACTTTAATATTGCAAATCAAAACTTCAGCCAAACTTCAACCGTCTCCGCAAAACCAAAATTTCTCACACTCTCGATTCACCGTCAGAGTACCGTCGTCGGAAAATTACGGCAATGTCGTCGGAGTCGTCTCAGTCGTCTCAGGTGCGTATTTGTTACCATTTATTCGGCATTATTCTGCATTGACGCTTCGGCTTTGGCACATTGTATAAGATTTAGGTTTTCGTTTGGTTGGTTGGATGTATGTATATCGATTGGTGGTTGTTTAGGGTTTGTGATTGGTTTGCCGGTTTAACTGTGTTAGTTTTGGATGTGATTTTGCCGGATTTATTGCGTTGCGTTGGTTGATTTCACACCGTTCACGCACACATTGACGCACCCTTTCACGTTTCGTCGCACCCATTAGCACTTCCACGCACCCTTCACTCGTTTCGTCGCACCCACTTAGCACTTCCACGCACCCTTCACTCGTTTCGTCGCACCCATTAGCACTTCCACGCACCGTTCACTCGTCGACGCACCCTTAGCAGCTCTTTCACGCACCCTTCACTCAGCCACGCACCCATTCACACATCCACGCACCATTACACAGCTTGCCGCACCCTTTGCACATCCACGCACCCTTTCACATGTTTGCCGCACCCTTTGCACATCCACGCACCCTTTCACATGTTTGCCGCACCCCTTCGCACATCCACGCACCCTTTCACATGTTTGCCGCACCCCTTCGCACATCCACGCACCCTTTCACAGTTTGCCGCACCCCTTTGCACATCCACGCACCCTTTCACCGTTTGCCGCACCCCTTTGCACATCCACGCACCCTTTCACCGTTTGCCGCACCCCTTTGCACATCCACGCACCCTTTCACCGTTTGCCGCACCCCTTTGCACATCCACGCACCCTTTCACAATTTGCCGCACCCCTTCACAGTTTGCCGCACCCCTTTGCACATCCACGCACCCTTTCACCGTTTGCCGCACCCCTTTGCACATCCACGCACCCCTTCACAGTTTGCCGCACCCCTTTGCACATCCACGCACCCTTTAACAGTTTGCAATTTGTTGGATTATATTAGTTATATTAGCCTTTCAACCTTTTCCTAATTTTTTTCAACATGTTGATTGCTTTTTAGGATAATGGAGTTAATGAAATTCCTGGGGAAAGGAGGTATAATGACAGCCATTATTTTTTGGCGAAGTTAAAAGTTAGAGCTCATGTGGAAACTGTCAAAGAAATCCGAAATGCCCTTACAAATACCCAGAAAAAATTGTTTAAAACATGTTGCTTCGGGCAATTTTTTAAGATGGAGACTTTGAAGCATAGTTCCAGTTTATTACATTCTGTGTTATTTCGTCAAATCAACAAAGGAGTGGTGGGAGAGGAAATGTGGTTTCGGCTTAATGGGGTGGACTGCAGATTTGGTCCTGTTGAATTTGCTTTAATAACAGGATTAAAATTCAGTAGGGAAATGGTTAAGAGGAAGGTTATAGGAAAATCCCGATTGAAATCTCAGTATTTCCCAGGTAAAAAGGCAGTTAGCTATGGTGATTTAGCAGCAGTATTTAAAGAAAGAGTATGGATTGACAATGATGATGATGCCATTAAAATATCTGCTTTATATCTACTTCATTTTGCATTATTGGGATCCGATAATAGAAAAACTATTCCAGAGAATATTTTAAGTATTTTTGATGATTGGGATACTTTTAATTCATATCCTTGGGGCACACTTGTTTGGAAGATGACAGTAAAATCTTTGGGTGATGCTTTGGTAAAACAATACAATGAAGTTTCCAGATTGTATCCATCGAATTCAAATGATATCCCAATATTAACTTACGGTATACGAGGATGTACGTTAGCATTTCAGGTAATATTAACCCCTTTTTAATATTTCATAAGTATCTAATGTTTACTCATTTATTTTAAGTATTGTTTGTATATTTGTTATTGATAGGTTTGGATATACGAGACGCTTAATAATTTGAAAAGATTTGTAGTCTGTAAATCGGTTAAGACAATACCTCGAATGTTGAGATGGAAAAGTTTAGAAGTTCCAAGCTGGGAGGATATGGATCGTATTTTAAACTCTTCTGAAGTAAGTTCTTATGCATCTCTTCATACTGTATTATTAGTTCATTTTAAACTTCCATTAATAAACTTGATTTGAATATCTTTAGGATGTTGTCACATCTCGTATGATTGCATCCAAAGTTGAGAGGCAATCATGGTATTACGAAGATGTTATAAATGACATTGATGATTTAGAAGAATCTGATACAACTCCTGATGCACCTTCATCCCCTCCAAACATCCAACCTGATGTAACATCCCCTCCAGACATCCTTTATGGCGTTACATCCCCTCCAGATATCCAACCTGCACCTTGGAGTACTCCTGTTCGTAGGCGACGAAGTTCATTTATAAGTAGTCATGTGCCCTCGCCTCAACCGGCTGAAGAAACACATACTTGCAATATTCCAAGTGCATCTACCCGGATGGATGATGATAAATTTGATAGACTTCAAGAGCTTCTACAAGGGTTTATGCAAAAAGTGGATGAACAACTTGAAAGCATTGATGAGCGGCAAACACTACTTGAAGCACGTCAAATATCCATAGAAGCCAAATTGACCGAGCTTCAACATAAGTACCATTCAAACCCAACAAGCCCAACTGAAGTGGTATATATATATATATATATTTAAACTATATTATGATATATTATATTTTTTAATAATTGAATGATGTTATTTTAGAAATTGATAAGTGTTTTGTTTTTTATTTTCAGGATGAGCCAACAGAAGTTCTGTTTGAGTATTTTGATCAGTTGGATACGGATATCCAACAAACAATGGATGGCACAAATAAAACTCAAACAGAGAATCGTTCCATTACTCGGAGGACATTACGTGGAAGGATAATGAAGAAGGGTAAAGCACTTCGGAGCCCATACACTGATCCTTTTGAACATCGTCGTGCACGGGCAGTGATAGGGGCATCCTGCAGAGAGGATATAGTAAATCTTATGTGGGAATATTTGCAATGGTACGGAGACCCTCCCGAACCGGGATTGGGAAACACTTATTTATATGGGCCATGCGATAAAATAAAATGGTGGAAACTAGTATGTGAAGATAACCATTGGCTCATGGATCAGGTATATTAATCTTAAAAAGCCTGAAGTTACATTACTTTTATATTATTATTTTTTTTAATGTTTGCTAATCAGTTTAATATTATTTAACTTTTCAGCATATCGATAGTTATTTAGTGGTATTACGACATACATTTCCATCGGCTAAATGGACTTGTGTCGAAACTTCTTTTGATGGGTGGTTACCGCATATAATAAAAGAACGAGAAGATTATAGGTTAGATAATTATCGATGGCCACGATTATTATTAGATCCGATTGAAGGGATAAATGATTCAGACTTACATAGAGGTTATATCTCATGGGCTAACGTTGATCGGGTTTGTATTATGAATCTTGATATTTATATATTATTTTGATAAAATATATTAGATAAATTTTGACTGATGGTAATGAATTCATTTTATTACAGGTTTATATTCCGATCAATTATGAATCTCAACACTGGGCATGCGGTGAATTAGACTTAAATGCTTGGACTTTGACGGTGTATGATTCATCGAAAGCATTTTTTGACTCTACAGAGAAGTTCTTAGAGGCTATGAAACGGTATTCTTATCTTCCGTCTATTATTAATGCGACCAACTATTGGGAGTCACGGGGTCTTGAGCCAAAGTTAGACCCATTGACCATCACGAGATGCATAGATGTGCCACAACAAGGCACTGCCTCCGGTGACTGCGGGATATTCTCATTATTTATTTTAGAGTATCTCGCCACTGGCAGGAGATTAACTTTTAGGGCATCGAATGCTTCTGTAATGCGTTGTATGGTTGCTTCCAGAATATGGAGGCATGGCGGGAATACAATTCTTTGATTTTTTGTATTATATATAAACATATGAATATGATTAATATGTTTTAGTCATATGCATATTTTGATTGATATGTTGATGTGGTTGGAATTTGGGTTGATGGATATATTGATGGATATATAGATGGATATATATATATTGGAGTGCAGTTTTTTTTTTGATTTGTTATATACAGATTGGCAATTGTTGAAAATACAAAGGAGATGCTGCCAAAATTTTTAAAAAATTTGGCCTAAATGATTCTATTAATTTTATGAATTTGTATTCATATTATAATAAAAATTAAATAATACTTAATCACATATATATCATTCATATATTCAAAAATAAATATGCATAATGAAATTACTCATTTTATAATAATATCAAAACATAAATATAAAATAAATATAAATCTATCTGCTATTCTTCATCTTTCAATATTCTATTAAATATTTAAAATTTTAAACTCAACTCCATGCGCAAAAAACATAATAATAATTGCGGCAATATATTAGAAACAGCAAAAAAAAAAAAAAAATTGATTTAGAAATTGCTTAAAGTAAAGATATCCTTAAAGTAAAGATATCCCTAAAGTAAAGAAAATCATCACTTCAGCAAATTAAATCCACCATTGATAATTAACATAACCCCTCATGAAGTTTCACTTGCGAAAAGGAAAAAATTGTCATGAATCAGAGACCAAATTATCATGAAGATGTTGTAGCCTCAGTTAAGGGATTTTTACAAACTAAACGTGTGTGCCCTTTTTGATGACATCTGCTACATTCAACTTGACGGATTTCTTCTCCTTCTGATGGTCTTCTGTTATATTCTGATGGACGACCAGAACGTCGCTGTTGCATTTGTGGTGGATTAACGATACGAATATCTTCAGGTTGTACCCATTCGGAAGAATCTCCCAAAGGTTCAACAGCCTCCTGGTAAACAGCTTTCCAAAATTCAGTTGAGTAATATTTATTTACCCAAGGATAACAATTTGAGAGGTTTTGAAATCTGGCAATTGCCGCAACATGCGTGCATGCTATCTGTGATAGTTGAAACTTTTTACAACTGCATTCTTTTGTTGTAAGATTGACTATAGCGACGGATCTACCAGAACTATACACTTCATATCTATCAATGGTTACTGGTTTGACAATCATATTAGCTGATTTGCGAATATGATTGGCTAACTTTTCTTCAGCCCACGGAGTCAGAGGATGAGTACAAGTATCTGAAAGATATTATAACATATAAAAAATTAGAAAATACAGATATTTAGGGTTTTTAGCTATCATACTGCAAAGAGTAACAAATTTAGGAGGTTTGTACCTGCCATATTGCGACGAGTATAAAACCATTTTTGTAAAGTCGAACGCAAGAATTCAAGGAGCATAACCACTGGCAATTTACGTGCATGTCGTGCTAGAGCATTAAACGATTCAGCAATATTTGTGGTCATAATGTTATATCGGATGCCAGGAAAGTGAGCACGAGCCCACCGTGCGTAGTCGATCCCTTCCAAATAAGCAGCTGCAGTGGGGTTTTCAGCTTTAATCATATGCAAAGCCTCTTCAAAATCCTCTGTTCGATAAGCCTTCGCCGCTCTCCAAAATAATCCCTCCATATGTTTTGTTTGCTTGTATCGAGCACGCATATTTCCTTTTATATGATGGTTACACCAGCCATGATGTGCATTCGGAAACACCTCTCTCACAGAACGAGTGATGGCTTGGTGTCTGTCTGAGATGATTGCTAGATTAGTGAGATCGCCGATACATCTATGTAACGCTCGGAGAAACAAGGTCCAAGTCATTGTTTCCTCCCTTCCGCCAACTCCAAATGCAATTGGATAAATTTGATTGTTTCCGTCCTTCCCCACAGCAATAAAAAGTGTACCCCAATATCGACCTTTCAGAAATGCTCCATCAATACAAATAACAGGACGACAATACTCACGGAATGCTCTAATAGAGCATCCTAAAGATATGAAAACAAATTGAAATCGATTATCTGAGTCAGTTTCAATTTGTGTAATAGTACCAGGGTTTCGTTGTTGAAGGTTATAACAAAATAGTGGTAATAATCTAAAAGACTCTTCTGGTGAACCTCTAATTTCATTCAACGCCCAATTCTTTGCACGCCAAGCTTGTGCATAAGATATATCAATTTGAAACCTATCTGCCATATCTGTTATAATTTCTTTCGGCCTATACACACAATCCCCAGCAGTAAATACAGTCTGTAAGATTTTTCCAAGTGCCCTTTTACCTGCTTGCCTGTGATGAGGCCTTATCATATCGCGAGGACAAGTATGTGTTCCGAATTTATGTAAGACAAATACATCGCTATTACTTAACTTGCTCCCTCCCGCTTTCCATTTGCATTGTTGATGTAAACACTTTATATCCCACCTCTTCTTATTTGAGCTCGAGACCTTGAATTGATAACCATTTTCTATTGCATCTCTATATAATGTATCTTTCAAAACTTGTTTAGATGCAAACTGGTCTGTCACTTTGAATTTGTCGCGTGATGGTGCAACAGTATGAACTGTAATTCCTTCATTTTCAACATCTCTGTAAGGTTCTGGACCACCAAAAAATGGATTGCAACCAACTAAACTTTCAGGTGTTGTAACTGATGTACCAACCCCTACATCATCAACAACATTATCACACATTGCCGCACCATTATAATCTCTAGCACCCACGTTATCAAAACCGCAATATTCATTTTCTTCTGGAAGGTTAATATCATTTCTTGGAATATCATCTGTTTGATAACAGCCTTCAGGTGTACCCCATATTGGTTCTGGGCCTCTTTCACCATATGCCAAGTCTTGAGAAAAAGGATTCCAACCAATATCGTTCTCAATACCATCTGTATTTATCCTGCTACTTTCTGGAACACTTTCTGGAACACTTTCTGGAACACTTTCTGGAATACTTTCTGGTATATGTTCTGGTACACTTTCTGGTTGTGTATATATGTTATCCATGGAATGAATTTCGACTGATGGATTTTGTCGGATGCCTTGATGAATCTCCCGATCCAGTTGTGAATATTGCTGATAAATATCTGGAAATTCATTTTGCTGTAAAACCACTTCAAGGAAAAAAGGAGACTTTTTGTGAGATTTACATAACTGCATCATCATTCGGATATCATAATCATCTTTCAATAAATAAGGTGTATCGCTAAACTTGGTTGGATTCGGCATATAAATTTTAATTTCATTGAAACTTCGATCGATACCTAAACGAAAGCATACTCCTTCCTTAAATCCTTCGTAATTGATTCTTTTATCAGCTGAAAATAATTTCTGCAACCCACCGATATATTTGAGGTGATTACCTTCATCGTTGCGCCATTCTCCTCCGAATCCTAGCATAAACATCACTCCTACCATTCTTTCTTATGGATGGATTCAAAATCAAAAAGGTGAGATTGAAGTTATAACAAATAAAGAAAGAAAGAGATCTTTGTGAAATAACAATAATTTGTTTATGGAGAAAGTAGATAATCATAGATTTATCTACTTAATATTGCAGTAAATACTTTCATCTGCCACAAATCTACCCTACCTAAATATTAATGAAGAATTGAATTCTCTTAATATAAAAATAAATTAATTATTAACGTCTTAATAAAGGTTTAAAATTAAAAATGATAAGTTGTGCATGCATGCACAAGTCTGAACATTAGGGTTTTCACGCACCCTTTAGATTATAATGGAATGCACCCATCCACGCACCCATTCGCACACTTCCACGCACCCGTTAAGCAATTCTTGCACCTTCAACGTGCCTATAATGCTTGCCGCACCCTTTCTATAATTTCCCGCACCCTTTCGGTAATTGCCGCACCCTTTCAGAAACTGCCGCACCCTTTCTAAAATTTCCCGCACCCTTTCGGTAATTGCCGCACCCTTTCAGAAACGGACGCACCGTTTTAGCAATTTCGCACCATTTTGACAAATCCCGCACCCTTTTAAAAACTGTCGCACCATTTTAGTATTTCCCGCACCCTTTCAGAAACGGCCACACCCTTTCAGAAATTGCCATATATTTTGGCCAATTGCCGCAGCCTTTCAGAAACTACCGCACCCTTTTCGGGATTGCCATACCCTTTCAGTAATTCCCGCACCCTTTCTCGCACTCTTTCAGTTTGCCGCACTCTTTCATAAACATACGCACCCTGCCGCACCATTTTAGTATTTCCCGCACCCTTTCAGAAAATGCCGCACCCTTTCAGTAATTCCCGCACCCTTTCAGAAAATGCCGCACCCTTTTAGTAATTCCCGCACCCTTTCAGAAACTGCCGCACCCTTTAAGAAATTACCATACTTTTTTGTCAATTGCCGCACCATTTCAGAAACTTTTCAGAAATTAACATACTCTTTCAGTAATTCCCGCACCATTTCGGCAATTCTCGTACCCTTTTATAAACGGCCGCACCCTTTCAATAATTCCCGCACCCTTTTGACACTTCCCGCACCCTTTCAGAAATTGCCATACTTTTTTTGTCAATTGCCGCACCATTTCAGAAACTACCGCACCCTTTCAGAAATTAACATACCCTTTCGGTAATTTTCGCACCCTTTTAGAAACTGCTGCACCCTTTCAGAAATTGCCGTACCCTTTCAGCCATTGCCGCACCCTTTCAGCAATTGCCGCTGCACCTTTTCCGCAATTTTCACACCTTCCACGCACCCTTTCACGGTTTGCCGCACCCTTTGATGGTTTGCCGCACCCCTTTCCAAATTATCCACCATTTCCGCACCCTTTCTCAAATTTTCGCTAAGTTTCTGCACCCCTTTCCAAATTAACGACCATTTCCGCACCCTTTCTCAATTTTTCCCAAGGTTTCAAAGCACCCCTTTCTTTGTTTCCTGCATCTCTTCAGCGCAATCTGTTTGAAAATAAAACGCACAAGGTATCGTTTTAAATATATCTATTATCTTTTATATATAAAAATCAATTATTTTATAAAAATAAAATTTCATCTATTTTTCATTACAGGTAATTTAAAGAAAAACGTATTATTTTTTATATATCCATTATTTTTTATATATAAGAATAAAATAATTTATAAATATTGATCTCTTTTTTAATTTATAAATTTTATTTATTTCAGATAATTTAATATTAATGATTTTATTGAAAAGTAATGAATTAATCGGCGGAACGTAAGCGTTGCGTTTGAAAAATCAGAAGAAGGGTATTTTTGGAATGAAACAGTTGGTTTGCTTAAAAAGGTAAAACGGAGTAATTATTGCCGAAAAAGGTTTAGACGGAGATGCAGGTGCCTATTTTAATTAATATCCCCCCGTGTCGGCACCTTAGAAAATTACTTTTTCAAAAAAAAAATAATTTTACATGTAATTTATTATTATTAAACAATATTATATTATTAAATAATTAAAAATAAAATAATATTTAATTATATAATAATATATTATTATTTATACATAAAAATTATGTATATAATATTATTATTTTTAAAATTAAAAATAATAGTAAGTTGAGATGACAATGGTCATTTATCAAAATAATTTTCTTCTAAATTTATTAAAATAATCTTAATATTTCAAAAATAATTATTTAAATATTATTCAGATATAAAACAAGATAGAAATCTAATGGGGATAGAATTAGGAATGCGAAATTCAACTCTATCCCTTCCCATTGTTATTTAAGGATTTATTTCCTGAAGTTATGTAAAATAATTTTTAATTATTTTAATAAATTATGAATATATGTTTGTTATTTTATTAAAGGTTAAAGGGAAAAAACCAAAAAAACGAAAAAGAAAACGTGAGAATAATAGGAGCGTGATTAACAAGCAAGCGCGAGTAAAAGATATGCAACCTCCCACCAAATTTCAAACCAATTGAATTTCTTCTCCGAGCCCTAATCCAATTTCAGTCTTTCTGCTCTCGATATGCATTCCCCGACTCCTCCATCCGAGAACTCCGATACCTCGCCATTTCTAACCCACACAATTCCCGACCACCTTATCCGGAGCCGCCGCCTCCTCCGTCGTCCGCCAACCGCTCTACGCGGTGTCGCGGCGCGTCTCCTCAGACGCGTTAGCGGGCGTCGCATGATGCTGCGAGAGCCATCGGTGCGCGTCAGAGAAACGGCAGCGGAACAGCTGGACGAGCGTCAAAGCGACTGGGCCTACTCGAGGCCCATCATAGTTCTTGACGTTCTGTGGAATTTAGCACTTGTATTAATTGCTGTTGTGGTGTTGGGTTTGAGCGTAAACGAGAATCCTCTAGTGCCTTTAAGGTTGTGGGTTGCTGGCTATGCTTTGCAATGTATGCTTCACGTTTTTTGCGTGTTTTTAGAAAGTAGAAGAAGACGTGAAGGGGAAGATTTGGTTGCTGGGTCCAGTAGTGAGGGCACTGATTCCGAAGATGATGAACAAGACCACCTTCACACTGAAGATGGAACCAGGTACAACTCACAATTTTTTTTTAATTGCTTTATTCATTTATTTATTGCATTTTAATTTTCAAGGCTTAATGATTTTTCTTTTTATTTGTATGGATGCAGTATTGCGAAGAATTTGGAGTCTGCAAATACTATGTTTTCATTTTTATGGTGGATCATTGGGTTTTACTGGATAACTGCTAGTGGTGAAACATTAACACTTGATTCGCCGCAGCTTTATTGGTCAGCTTTAATAGAATATTCTTTAAGTGTTTTGATTTTTGAGCTCTATTTATTTAATTGTTGGTTTGCATTCCTGACCAGATGGGTTTGTTTTTGCAGGCTTTGTGTAATATTCCTTGCTTTTGATGTGGTGTTTGCTATGCTCTGTGTTGCGGTAGCATGTCTAATTGGTATTGCTGTTTGTTGCTGTCTTCCTTGTATACTTGGAGTACTATATGCCTTGACAGAGCGGGTAATTCACTTTGAAGATTTTAAAAATTCACGTTAGTATGTTTACCACACACACACACACACAATTAAGTTCAAAGTTTCCTCCTGAAGAGTGGCTGAATTTGTGCTTCATGAGATTCATGCCTGTGCATGTTTTACTGTTTTATGTGTCTTTTTGTACGTTTCATTGCATGATTAAGAAGTGGGGCTTGTTCTTGGAATACTAATTTCATGCTTACAATTTTATATGTGTTTGATTTTAAGGAGCAAGCACCTTAAATAATTCAAGAACTTGGCAATTTTACTGTTGGGAAGAATATATCTTGCACAGACAATTTTAGATAACACCTTCTTGTAATAATGCCATTGTCTTGGAGCAGTGGATATCATGTGTGCTTCAGTAAGGTCATTTGGTATGTTGAATCATGGATGTAGCATGTACTTAAAATAAATTTCCTCTGTTTACATTGCTGTGCTGGTTTTCTTTTTTTGGATTTTCCTCGTTTGTTTGCTTATTGGGAGCAGGTTATTGTTCTTTAAATTATACTATCTCATCTGTTCTCCATTCTTGTATATTCTTATTTAATTTTGTCCAAATTCCACCTTAAAACAGAAAGGAGCTACAGAAGAAGAGGTTGATCAATTGCCAAAGTATAAGTTCCAGAGATTAGGGGATTTCCAGAAAATTAATGGTGAAATTCAAGGATATTTTGGTGGGATAATGATTGAGTGTGACACTGATTCACCCACTGAACACACACTTTCCCACGAGGATGCTGTAAGTATCTTGTTGCATTTATATATGTTGTTTGATAGTTTTTTCAAAGATTCCAAATTTTGTGTATATATTTGAGCTTCTTGATTTAGCAAAATTGACACTCACCTTTTGTCTGCCCTCTGATACTAGTCCATTTAAATGTGGTACCCTTTTAAGTTTTGGTGTTAATGAATGATATTCATGCCATATGGTGGATATATATACCATATTTCTTACACAAATATTTCATGTAAATGATAGGAATGTTGCATCTGCCTCTCTGCCTATGATGATGAAACTGAACTGCGTGAGCTTCCCTGCCATCACCATTTCCATTGTGCTTGTGTAGACAAGTGGCTGTACGTTAATGCAACCTGCCCTCTTTGCAAGTTCAACATTTTGAAAATGGGCAACCAAAGAGGCAGCGAAGAGGTGTAGTAAGTCAGGTTAGACATTTGACTGGTGAATTGAGCATCTTTGATGGCTGCCTATTATTGGTTAGTGCAATTGGTATGTTGTTGGGACCATTACCTTGAGTCCTGGAGTCAGCCTTGTAGCAAAGTTGTGTAGTTTCAGCCTATCAGCAGGTGTTGCTTGTTCCACTAATATATATATATCTGTTATATGTATATTTGTTATGTATCTTAGTTGCTATGCTAGATTATGCGAAAATGGTATATTTTTGTATTCATTGTAAATACTGTTATTTTGCTCTTGTATTTGTGTGCTTAGTGTATTGCATCTTTGCATATCGTATAGGAGCGGCGTTTTAATATCTTTTTGAAAAGAGAGAAACAGAAGAAGAGCTTAGGAGAGAGTTTAATCAACTCCAGTTTGACTCTTGAGTCAATTGTGAGTTTGTTATTCTGCAGGTTTATATGATTTTGGAGTTCAAATGCAAGGTATGGGGATGTTTTTAGTGTGGCATTTGTATGGTTTTGAGCTGAGTTTCTCGGATTTATATGCTTTTTGACACTTTAATTTGAGTTGTGGATCTCTGGAAATTCGTATTAGTATATATAGGTTAATAAATAAAATGAAATCTTGGATGATCAATTAAAGTTTTAAGGATTTTAAGGATATTTTATTTGTAATGGGGCACAAGATGATCCTAACATTAACTATTTGGTTTAAAGAATGTTTTATTATTAAAATTAAAAAAATATATATTATATTTAGATAGAAATAATAGAAAAATATTGTCTTTAGGTATAATTTTTTTAAAATATGTATCGTATTATTTATTATATTAATTAAACATAAAAATATTTTATTCTTTAGAAATTAATAAATAAAATTAAAATTATATCAATAATTTTTTAATATTTAAAAATAGTGATAATTAAATTATTAATATAAACTTACTATAATATTTTATTATTAAAAAAATAATAAAGGTAGATAATTAAGATCTTTATTTGAAGGAAACCAATTGATCTATAAAGTGACATAGAAACTGTTATAAGATTGTCACATTCAGCGGTTCAAACAAGAAAACCAATTATCATATTTACAGCCAACTCAGGGAAATCTGATAATCTCAACGGAAACGAAAGAAAAACGATGTAACTAGTCGTTGGAAAAAATTTCCCATCCTAAACAAGCCAAGAGTTAGCCACGATTAGGTGGCCAAAGAGGAACCCCAGTCACAACGCCCCCAAATTTCCTCTCACCAATCGAAACTTCAATATTTTGCTCAGAGCCCTTGCATCCTGGCACATTCAACCCTGCACTGGATGAACACGCTGCATAATCAGGCACATTGGGTTTTCCTAGCGAAGAACGCACCTGTTTTGGCGATTTAACTCTCACAGAAACATTAATAATCCCATTCCTCTTCCCTCTTGTATCTTTCAGAATATAACTCAAGAATCGCAAATAATTCTCCGGAGTATACCCTCCAATGATATCAGAAACTGGTAAATTTGCAGTCCCTATTAGCCGGTCACCTGAAGAAGTCTTGCATTGTACTTCCAGGGTTAAGGAAGTTGCAGCCACAGGGAAATTGATCTCAAGAATTTCGTCCCAGGTAGGATAGCTTCCTCCAACAGGATCGGCTTTTGTTCCCTGATAGTTATAAGAATCAACCTTCACGACCGCAAAAGCGTTCTTTTTCACAAATCTGCCGCCGATTCGTAGGTCTTCCGCTGACAGGACTCTGATTTCCAACGTACGCGAACGAGAGTTGCTCATGTTGAGTTTGGAAGTCACAAATATGCGTTACTGCGCGGAAATAATCTTACTCCACTAAGTGAGATTGCCCTTTTATTCAAGGTCTTTGAAGGAAGGCGTAACGGATGCTTCTGGGATCCTTCAAATTGCCGATAAAGCCGGTCGCGCCAGTAACTTTAAAAAGAAATTTCACATCCTTCCAAATTTCCAATGATTACCTGCTTTAGAAAAGTTCTTTTTTTCCGCACGCGTTACCAAAATTTTAAAATTCAAAACAAGTGAGTGTTTCATTTTAATATGTTAAATTTTATCTCAAATTTTATTAAATATATTTTAATATCTAATTTATATTAATTTTAGTGTAATAATTAAAAAAATAAATAAATTTTAAATTTTAATGGTATTATATATGAATTGATGACTAAAATATGATACTAGAGATTGCTATAATGGTATAATTATGGTTGGAATCACACGGTTATAATTACGATTGAAATCACACCTATTTTGGCGAATTTTGATTGAATTATACAAAAAGTCTTGTATGATTTAGTCAAAATGGTATTGAAATTAGTGTTATTTAAACCATAATCTCAATTGAAAATAGTGTGATTATATGTACGAAGTTGGCTGGAACTACAGTTAGAATTTTTATTTGTTTTTTTTTTTTTTATATAGATATGTAAGCCTAAATAATAATATTTTAAGTTGGTAAAGTAATACGCAAGAGGTTATTTTTAGTTGTATTTGAGGTGGAAAAATGTTTGGAGTCTTTGGACTCAGTCAAACGCACAACTGTTCCCCCGTTAGGTTGGAGCAGCTGTGCCTGTTTGCCCGTGATTTCTTGTGAAACAAGCAAGTTTACAAATAAAGTAGTATTATTAATTGCAGACTTTATTTATAATATTAATAAAAGAATAAAAGAGGAGAAATATCACACTTTATGATATGAAAGAATGTCAAATGAAGATGATTTAATCCTTGGGCATCAAGTCCCTTGAATATATTGATGTTTGAAATAATATTTATGCATGATTTGTACCCCAAATGGGCACACCCATCACGACGCCACCAGCCGGAGGAACTCCTAACCGCGGCCGAGATGAAAACGATGCATATCCCTGCACATTTGGCCCTGTAGTCTGCGACGAACAACAAAACCCAGTTCCATATCCTTGCACATTCGGCCTTGTAAACTGCCTTGAACAAGACCCAGTTCCAAGCACCTTTAAATTTGAAGCCTGCGAAGAAAACGATGAGTAACCTGTCATCTCCAATCCTTTATTCTTGGACGAACTCTTGGCGTATCCTGGCGTCTTTACTCTCACTGAGACATTGATTATCCCATTCTTCTCCCACTTTGCATCCCTTAATCTATAACTCAAAAAGTGCAAATAATTCTCTGGTGCATACCCTCCGATAAAATCTGATACGGGTATCTTCGCAGAGCCAATACTTCTGTTCCCTGAAGAAGTCTTGGTCTGTACTTCTAAAGAAACACACCGTGCATCCATGGGTAACTCCATAACAAGCTTCTCGTTCCATGAAGGATACGCTCCTCCGACTGTATCGATTCTTGTTGTATGACAGTTGAAAAGATCGGTTTGGACGACGACGAATGTGTTCTTTTTCACCTGTTTCTTATCCAGACGGAGATTTTCCCCAGACAAGACTGTGATTTCTACTGTACGAGAAGAGGAAGCCTCCATTTTAATCGAAGTGTCAAGCAACGAAAGATCAAAGCTATAAATTCGTGATTATGTGTGTGTTTGGAGATTGAATTGATATGAAATGAGCTTAGGCTATATATAGTTGGCGACGGAAGGTCTGCAGAAAGGCGAAAGAAGTAGATACGATGTTTCTGCGGTCAAAAATTCTAGTGTCTGGCCAACGGTAAGTTTGAAAGAGAAATACTATCACGCAACCGGTTTCATGGAGACATACTACAACGACAAATGAATGTCGTGAAGTTTGACTGCAGAGCTTCCTCGTGAGTGTTTATTGGCGCGTAACAATAATTTAGAATTCAAAGGAAATCGTGCAGAAATTCAAACCTGGCGTGTAAATTTTGTTTGGGACCATCTTAGAAGTTATAAGTAAGCCAAAGGACTTATTCCCCCACAAAACCCACCCCAAAAGTATTTTGTTTTTTCCAATTTTCTTCTGTTATCTTTAAAATTTTTATTTATTTATTTATAAATTATTAAAATTAATTGAGTCAATTATTTATATCATTTCTCTCTTAAATAATAAAAATTAGCATTTTTTTTCTAATCCAATTTTCAAAAGCAATATTTTTCTCCTAAGGTTTCTAATTTTTCAAATTCAATTTTTTGATGATGAAGAGAGTTCTCCGATAATCTCTAAACAATATCTTTTCCTTTCTAGTATGTTCTTCTTTCAATATTGTGTGGCGTCGTCATTATTGAAGAAGACGAAGTCTTCATTGATGACGAAAACTTTTTATCAACAAAGATCTCGTCTTTATTTTTGTCGATAACAACGTTGCACAATATAAAAAAGAGAACACATCAGAGAGGAAGAGACGTTGTCTAAAGATCGTCGAAGAACTCTCTTGGTTGTCAAAAAATTAAATATGAAAAATTGAAAACCTTAGAAGGGAAAATATTGTTTTTGAAAACTTAGATTAGAAAAAAATTGTTAATTTTTAGAGTTTATGGAGAAAAATAAAATAAAATTTAAGTTTATTTTTAATATTAAATATAAAATAATGATTTTATTTTTAAAACTAACAGATTTAATAGTCTATAAGTGAATAAATGAAATTTTCAAAATTAACGAGAAAAAACTTTAAAAAACAATATACTTTGGATGAGAATAAGTCCTTTGGCTTATAAATTACTGTATTGTGATAGGCCTTTTTATATCAATTAAACTGTAATATACAATTTTCACTCGAATATTATTTTGTATTTAATTATATGATAATACGACATTATTTATATGTAAAAGATATACCTGTAATAACACTCTTTTTATATTACAGTATTTTATTGTATTAATGTGTATTAAATTGTTGTAAAATTTGTAACACACGTTTTTACAATAGAGTACATTATTTGTTTCCCTATAAAGTTTAACGAAATCGCCTTCTTCCATCCAATGAATTTCTCAATTAATTATTTCTTTTAAAATCTACTTTTTGAAAAACGTTTATACTACAGTATTTAAAAAAATAACTAATCATATTGTTCCTAACCGTTGAGTTTTGAATTTTTGTGAATTTACCATCTTGTACTTGAATGTGGTTGTCTACAATATTTCACATCTTGAGGTTGGAACTTGCAAATGACCCAAAAAGGTATGATTCAATCTCAGAATTGCATGCGAAAAGGTGGGATTTTGTACCGAAATTTATATTTTTATTATCAAACTGTATAATAATTAAACCTATTATTTTTATTATAGACAAAAAAAAAAAAAAAAAGAAAAGAAAAACCGAAAAGACTTATTTCAATACAAGGTTTAATCTATTTCAAATACACATAATAAAATTTAAAAAATCTAAATATTCACTTATAAACCAGCTTTTGTTATAATTTTTTGTTGGAGTTATTAAAAAATATATAATTTTATCTTATTTTCTCTTAGGTTTTGAAAATGAACATTTCATTATAGCTTTCAACTTTGAAAAATAACTTTTTTCCCTCACATCTCTAGGGTTTTCTTCTTTTCGATGACAACCACCAATGCCTTCATTTTCTTCCCTTCTCCATCTGACACCACCGATGATATTTGATGATAGGCAAAAAAGCCCTTATGATGACCAATTGAAGATGAAAAAGTCGTGGCCAACTTCTCTAGAGCATTTTCGATTGAATCAACTCTAGATGAAGCTTTTGTCGTGTGATTCATCTTCATCTAAAGTCAAATCGATGGAAAATGTGACAGATTCTTGTCATTCATCACCGAATCAAATTTCTCTTCATCTTTGATCGTCATGTTTCATTGTTGGTTAGTCTTTGGGTGCCTATTATTGAATGTCGTCGGTGGTGGCAGTAAAAGAAAATAGAAAAATGGAAGAGTTGGTTGCTATCGCTGTTGCAGAAGTGAAGAAAATCTTTAAAATGTGGAGAAAAAAGTCACTTTTTAAAATTGAGGGTTACACATGAAATATTAGTTTTAAAACTTAAAAAAAAAAAATAATAAAATTATATATTTTTTAATATTACTGATAAAATAATAATTTTATTTTTAATCTTAACAAAAAATAATTAATTTATAGATAAGTGTTTTTTAAAACTTTGTAGGTGTATATTTAAGAATGTGCTAAACGTTGGGTGGGATTTTTAAAACAGCGTAGTAGACGTGGTGCATTGCGGGGCCTTAATTAGCACGGCTAATGGGTAACTCATGAGTCACGATCGGGGTTTCGTTTCCAACCCGTCCCGTGTTGGGGTGGGTGAAACAATCCATAGGAAAAATTACTCTGATTTGGTGAACGACCAAAAAGCTTTTTGCTTTTTGTCCTGGTGGACATAATTAAATTTGAAAGGAAGGCTACTGGCTGTTGCATATAATTAAAATAATGGTTGACTTGGAACGAGTAAAGGCATAATGATGACCGAGTCTACGCTTGATTTGGAGAAAATATATTTATATATACATATTTTGGTCTTAGTCTGAAGGAAGACGTCTCCGAGGGAGACACACGGCGAGTTTCCGCATGTTTCATTAATTTCTGCGCATGTGCCTGGAATCTCGCATCTCTAGTTCTTTCATAAAATGGAATTTCAACATCAACTAAGGTAAGTGGACTTCGACCCAATAAAGTACTGATGCTAATTCTATGTTCCTTCTTGTTTCTTGCTGAATATAAGCTCCGTTAATGCTTTCAGTTTTTTGGGACAAAGGAAATATCATTGCAGCAACTAAGCAGATACACTGCTGCAGGAAACGCACACACGGTTAAAGATTGACTTGGTCGGTTGATGAAGGAGAAAGCAAAGAGTAAAGTAAAAAAAATATGTTTTCTGGATTCTCCCAAACCAGAGAGGATATATCTCGCCGTAATTGACGAGCTTCACCGGAACCTGGCCGACGCAGACCAAGTCCCGGATGAACTCGAAAAGTTTTCGATTTTGCTCCTCTTTATTGTTTCTTCGCAAAATTTTCGGGAAAAGAAAGTGAATTACTTGTTTCTTAGTTAGAGCCTTTGTTGGATTCTGATTTTGGGCCAAGAATTGCAATTAAGGTTGTGGAGAGCCTGCGAGGCGATATACTGGCAGGGAAGCTCAAATGTGCGAGTGAAATGATTATATATTATTTATATTAATCTATTATTTGCCTTATTGGAATTGGAAGTACTTTATTATTATTATTATTATTTAGGAAGTTTTGAAGAAAAGGGGGCTGGATTATTGATTAATCAAGGGAGCCAAGGCAGAGCTTTGTTCTTTATTTTTTGTTACATTTTAATGGTTAGGAGCGGTAATGTTTGTTGGTATTAATGGAGGTGGAAATACAACATCTATCGGTGAGTCACAAAATATAGAAATTTTTAAACTAGTTGAATATAGGGCTGAACGAGCTCGGTTCGGTTCATATAGAGTTGGCTCAAGTTTGAGCTTGAGCTCGGCTAAGGCCGGCTCGTTTCGGGCTCGACCAAGCCGAGCTTAAGTTTGGTTCGTTTTTCGTTATCAAAATAATGTCGTTTTAGTACATATTGATCGAAATGACGTTTTTTTATATCAAAAATTTAAATTAAAAAATCTGACGAGTAGCTCGAGCTCGACCGAGCTTAGCTAAGCCCGGCTCGTTTTGGGCTCGACTGAGCCGAGCTCGAGCTGGCTCGGTTCGAATTCAGCCCTGGTTGAATAGATGAAGTGTCTATTTTGGCAGTCCGAAAAAACTCCAAAGACCTATTATTGCTTGTTTTCTTGCTCTCAAAGAGCATGTCTTAATTAAAAAGAGTGTTTATAATTTCCTTTGCCTTGTGGTTTAGAACTTTGCCAGATATCGAAGGCAGCAGGAGACACATATACAGCAGCTGCTAAGGATCAACTTGAGATATGGGCTCTGAGGACTAGAAATGCTAAACCACCATCAGGTAGAAAGAAAAAATGTCTTATGGAATCTTTTTGCTTTGATTCTTATTCTTGGATTACAAAAATCTCAGACATGCTATAACTACTAACATATAATCTTAAAGTGCTTCCTGAATAGATCTCTCGCAGGCTGTTAAACAAGGGAAAGAACTGGGTTCTGATATTGTTTTGTGTACCTCTTATTTTGGCAGCTATGTTTGAGTTTGATTTCTGTCACTGAGAACCATCCTCTGCAGTTACTGTTAAAGGTTTCTTAAAGGATAATTCATTTGATCACACACATAATCATTAATGAACCTTTGTGTTGTTTAATCTCTATCCTATCTGGTTCATAGGATAAATCTTTGAATATGATTCTGATTACTGATTTTGGGTAATGTATATGAGTGGTGTGAATAGGAAAATTTATAATTTCTCTTGCCAATTTCTAATTCTGTTTTCTGATTCAAATGACCCAGATATCCTCTTGAAGGCAGGGAATAGATAAGGTCTCTGGATTCATGGTCAGGGGATGTTTCTTGCAAAAATGGAGCTTTCAGTCACACAAGTCTTTGTATCTGTGAGCAGTGCCACCACCTTGTTGGCACAGTTCAACAGTCAAGTCGTATACAGCAGCACCTTTCTCCTCGAATCCCATTCCTTTTGGTGTGTGACTGAATCAATTACCTCTTTTCCCCTCCTTCTGGAGTACCAAGAGTTAAATCCAGCGAACAAGTATCTTTTCCAAATGAATCATATTTTAAATCTAGATTGATCCAACCGTCTCCTTCAAAAAGGCATACGGTAAATATGTTTCACGTGTTTAATTAATATTGAGAGAGGAAGATCATAGCCGCAAATCAGTGTTCTCCAGAACCTTTTAGTTAACAAGAAAACTTACAAGCTAAACAATGTTACATGCATTTGATTTTAAATATCTACTATGTTATTATATAATTATATATATATATTTTTAATTATTTAATCAAATTATAATATATTATTTAAATATCAAATTAAATATACATAATATTATGTATAAAATTTTTTAAATTGTGTATCATAAATATACTCTTACAACATTATCACTTTATAAAAAATGAGTCTCAATATTATATCATAATATATATATATATATATATATATATATATATCAATTTATGATACATCTTAAATATTTATTATTTATTATTTCTATCCTATAATATATTATATTAAAATATTATACATACTAATAACCAGCTTCAAGAAATGAGCGTGGTTTGGCTCCTTACACAACGCACACATTTTTTTTTTATGGTAACTTCAGAACTCAAAAATTAGGATATGCTAAATTTCATGTTTATGTTGACCTAAACTGGCTGCTTACAAGGAAACAGACACATTACTCTAGGGATAAGTATAAAACACCAGTAAGTACTACCAAAAAGCCTCTTGATTACAGATAAATGGATTATTATGAAGTTTAACCATCGAAAAACAACGACAGTGAACATAGAAAAGAGCCCGAAAAGAAAAACACTCAAGTCTTTAACAAAGACAACAGTCATAGGTTTACCACAATTCTATGGTTCCATACAAGAGGCTGATAAACTTTTTATATTATCCCTGGGTCCCTGCGCAGCAGCTGGGGTTTGTGGGGCTTTGGGCAAAGATGTGAGCGCTTCATGATCCTAGGGTTTGTTCGCGGTACTGCAAACTCGATGATTCTGGGAGAGGCATAGGGATGAGAACGGGTGATTTGCTCCACAGGAGCTTGCTCCCTGTTAATTCGCCTGCGACGGTGGTCAATTCTGCAAAGGCGGGTTTTGAATTCCATATTAGGAGCTTGCTTCCTGATAATTCGCCTGTGATAGGTCTTGAATTCCACAACAGGCGCCTGCTCACTGCTAATTTGCATGGGTTCCTGTTCTGCATTTAATCCAGAACCAGAAGGCAAGGTATCAGGTACAGAAGTGGGGATTTCCACTACAGGAACTTGCTCACTGCTGATTTGCATGGATTGCGGGTAGGCTATGAATTCAGAAATGGAAGGTAAAGAATCCAGTAAGGAAGCTGCCATATTCTCAATTGGATCATTCTTGAGAAACTCTGACTTTCCAGGACCAGTGTCTTTCTCTGAGTCTAAGATCATCTTTATGTCGACGGCTTTCTCCAAGTCCATGATTTTATCAGTATCACTATCGTCTTTCTCTGAGTCCAAACTTTTCTCAGTGTCAGACTCTTCCCCTGAGTCCAAGCTTTCCTCAACTGCAATATTAATAAAAAAGAAGAATTCATATAAAAAACAAATGTTTTCATTATTATCTTCATCAGTGACAATGACCAAAATTATTCAGAGGGATTCCTCACAGAAAGTGATTAGAAACTTCTTTACATGCATCACATGATGCTCCAATCAAGAAATATCTTCAACATTTATTGGGATCTTGAGCGAGGTACTAGCTACTATGGGTGGTAAACTCTGTAGTCGTGAGAGAAGGAGATGGAATCTTAACTGCTGTGAGGATTTGGTTGTTCTATTAAAATCAGTTGGTGGGTGGGGGTACATTCATGCATACATTAGAACTTACTCTGATAGGGAGCAGACTCTAGGCTCAGGCCAGATTTCTTCTTCTTCCTGAAATCAAAATTCTGAAAGAAAAGTGGATAAATATAAATAAAGCAAGCAATAATTATCAGAGTATATGCTCCATTGTAGAGGGAGAAAAGAAGAAGAATACATAACAACTTTAATCATAGCTGGATTCAGAAAAAGGGCAAGATTAGCGATTGACATGAAAACGACTTGTGTTAACAAAAAATTGAAAAAAGAAATCCACAAAAGGAGATACAGGATGCAAAATTAAATCTCAACATCATGTCAAAAAGAACCCTAAATGCAGAGCTGCAATCAAAGCCCAAATGCTTGGAAGAAAGAAATATGAAGGCAAATAGATGCTCGTTTCATATTGTGCAGAGTCTAACAGCTACATGAGGGCAAAGTAACACCACTTTCATTACAGTATTTCAAACAATTACTGAAATTGACAGAATAATTTGACATCATGCAGACTCAGAGCTGATTATATAATTCCAACAAAACATGTTTGATAAAGATGAATCTTATTTCCTCTTTGCCGTTGCATAATTACTAATTTCTATGACCAGCAACCTTATCAGCCTCCAAACAAGAACAATATCTTAGGAGGGACTGAAGAAGTAACCAAACAAACAGGAAAGTGATGGTTTAGGTCAACCACATTGCAATGGGAAAAAGAAGAAAAAACCATGATCCATTTCAGCCAGTGCAAGAAAATAGAAACAAGGGAAGCCAGATATTTAGCCTTTTCAAGGAAAGCTATGAAAATAAAGATTTTTTGAGTCATTATATAGCTAAGGCGAAATCTTGAGAAGCTATAGATGACCAACTCATCCTGGAAGAAAAGTAATAATAGAGCTCTCCACCTTCACACCTATGGAATTGGAGGGCCTGGACATGGAGGGCTTTGAATAGGATTTAAGGAATTTAAATCCATCCAAGATTTAAAAAAAATGAAAGAATGAAGACAACAGGTTAAGGTGATTAAATTTGTCAAAACTATCAAAAACTTAAATAAGCATGCAGAAGACAAATTGTATGTGCTAAATTTTAAGAAGCTAAAAATAAAAAATCATGATTAGACAAAATCATACAGCTCCTTCAATGTCTTTCCAACCTTGTGTCATGTTCCACTGTCAGAAACTATTTTCCTCGTTCAAATTCCAAACCTCAGGTATAAGTGGCAACAAAATAAAATTTCAAATTAAAGGGATTACAGTATTGAAGAAGCTCAAACTCACTGGGAAATAGACAGGAAGCCCGGCTTCTTTGGCATACTTGACATAGTGCATCATATCTTCATAAGTATAAAACCGCTGTCCAGTTTTACGGCAGATGTAGTACTATGACAGCCAAACATTCAAAGGAACATGTCAATAATATTCTTTCTTTTGAAATTTTCAAATTCCATAATCCCCTTTGAGAAATTACATAATCTTGCATTTCAGCATATGAAGGCAACTTATTCTGATAACATACATTCAATCAAATAATTCAAAAACATCTAATCACAAGATTGTGGGTCTCATAGCCATGAGACTAGGAGCCCATGTTTCACAATCCAACCACTTTTTAGAACTAGTTCAGAATATCATCTCCTTAGATATTTAACAATTTTGTATAATAAGCAACAAAATAATTTGATGCATTAATATATAATCACTGGTAAGAATAAGCAATCTGATTAGCTCTAAAATGAATTATTCCAAATATTAGGCAGACCACTCTCAGAGAAAAAGCACCCTCACCCTACTATAAGCCAAAACTTTTCTCCACCACAAGTAACTACTCTGTTTGAATCTGTCAAATGAAACTCTTAGTTCACAGTCATTGAAAACAAAACCATATTCTACAGCTTTAGAAGTCAACAAGATCAAATGTTCATGAGTTTCTTTAAATCTGTCAAACGAAGCCTTCTTAGTTAACAATCATTAAAAACGATACCATAATCGATAGCTTTAGAAGTCAACAAGATCAAATGTTCATGACTCAGATAAATTATATGATTTAACAGATCAGGCAACACATCAAAATGGAAATAATCAAATTGGTTAACTCAATCTATAAGAAAAAAATTTATTAAGGAATTTAATATTAATGCAAGTGAAAAACGATTCAACCAAACAGATCCTAAAATGATAACTGACAGAGAAATGTACTGGTTAGGGGTCTACCGAAACTTGAGATCCATCTCTCCTCATTTTTGTCTCGAACTTCCAGCCCTCAGGAATCTGTTCTGATGAATGTTTATCTTCCATATTGAATAATCTCTCCCTCAGTGCCCTCCGCAAGAGAAGCAGCGTGGTCTAGGTTTTGATGAGAACAAGGCATTAAAAGGGGAATGCATCGGCCAGGAAAAAGATGCCTCTTGCCACGTGTTCCAATTCTCTCTGCGTGTTATGACTGGAGACCTAAACGTGCCCAACAATAACAAAAGGTAACTGAAATTCTTATTACCCAATCCAAATAAATATTTTCCTTTTGTTTCCAGGCTTATTTGGTAAGAAACGATAAAGCAAAATAACAACAGCGAATTAAACTGATTATAGTTTTCTTTGATAATAAAGGTATATAAAGAAAAACTAATGCCAATCCCAGGGCAAATTAAAAGAAAGTCATCCTAGCAATGCATGCAGAGCTAGAGTAACCTCTCTGGAAAACATGTATGACTAAAAGAAACAATCCGATTTGTTATCCCTAATAAAATAAGAAGATTAGATAACATCAAGTCAACTGTCAGTCAGAATCGGACAATCATTAATAGTAAAATAATTCAATCATGTCTATAGTAATACGATAACACATTGATGATGGCTTTCCAATGAACATCAAATTAACAAGCACAGATCTGAAATCAGATGTATAAAAGGCCAATTATGTCATGCCATTCCTGCCAAAGTCCATCGGCTGAAAAGAGTCTGATATTGCATTGCAACAAGATTAAACAATTTATCATGTAAGAAAGATCAAATGAAACCTTGATACCTTTCTTCGAGCCGTAAGAGTTCCATCAACATCAAACAGAGTAATTGAATCGAATACACAAATTTTTAAAGCTCTTTCCAACTGGGAAAAAAATAAAAGAAGTATCACTTGATTTCATTCAAAGACTATTCACCCTGAAAATACAAGCAACTTAATAAAGTGATGAAAGTTCAGAGTTTAATCTGGATGGCATTTCAGGACTCCGGGTCTATAACTAATAAATTAAGAAACTTCTCGGAATACATAAAAAGTGAAAACCGATCCATTATTAGCAGTATTTGAGGAATCAAATAAACAACCGAAAAGACAGTTTAAATAAATTTAACAACATATAAGCTAATCATGAACGTTACCTAGCACAGCTTCAACAGGTCTGAAAACTCCAGAATCGCCATCAATGGCACTGGCATCAAGTTCAAGCGAACAACTTCCTTCAGAAGCATTTGTGCTCGAATCATCCTTCAATAAAATAAAGTCGACTCAAATAAAAATTGTAAATACATACAAAATTAAGAAAATTACCATGAATCGTGCAAAATTTCGTTCCAAAAACCCTAAAATAGGTATTTAAACATGTGAATAATGACAGATTATCTACCTCTAAAGTGCAAATGAGAAAGATATATAATCAAATCCAACACTTGAATGGCGACCGTCATAGCATCAATACATCTACCATAACCTCAATTTCAAAACCAGCAGGTTCACATAACAATTAAAACAAATTGATCTTAAAGGGGAATTAATCAAATGTGTTCAAAATTTTTTTCCTTTTTAAGCGATTCGAATAAAACGTTGCCAAGAACAGAGACGACAGCGAGGAAAGCCCGTTTCATGGCAGACATAAACCGCCATAGAGAGTTTTGGTTTTTCTCTTTGGACTCGCTGGCCATAAACAAGGGTCACTGTGTTTTCCGTCAAGGCTTCTGCTTGTTGCTTTTTAAATATTGGCCAATGGTGTTTTCCACCCAAACTTTGATTAAAAAGAATCTTCCACCCTTTAATCAGCGAAGTGGACCTCGCGAGTGTGTTCCTAGAGAGAGAAGATGGGGTTGGCGGTGGGGGAAGGGCAGTGTCGTAGATTTTGACAAAGCCAGCAACAATGACGACGATTATGAGAGAGTCATGAAATTTGGACCAGGCGACGTCATAAAAGTTGTCGAAAATGTCGAAGGCGATGTGTTCAGAGAGAGTAGTAGAGCAGGAAGCGAGTTCGAAGATGCCGCCGCGCCTGCCCTTGGCCATTTTGAAGCAACACATATGTTTAGTTATCAGTGTTTCTTTAAAAATTTTATGTTATAAAATGCTCATGAAACATGTTACAAGACGTGCCCAGCAAGACGTAATCCATTTTGTGCCAAGTCTAATCGCTACATGACATTGGACCACAATGTTATATCGTGTTCCTTAGATGGTATGAATCATTAAAGTGCAAAGAACTGGCCAAAAACTATAAATTTATCGATACAGATTTAATAAAATACTTATTTCAAAAACAAAAACAGTAATTCTTTATAGAGACGAAGGGACCGATTTTCTCGTCTTGAATGAAAAGATTTAGAAAAAAAATACATCAATCGATATTTTATAATAAAAAGAAAAGATTGTTGATGTCAGATATAATAAACAAAAGAGTTAATAAAAAAATTGTGATTTTTCGAAATTTAAAAATTATTAATTTTTAAAATTTAAAAAAATATATAATAACGACGATTTTATCTTTATTTTTAATAAAAAAATTTAATAATAATTGATTCATAAATAAAATTTTCAATTTTTCAAATATTATAGTATGAGTTTAAGAATACACAAAACTTGGGTGGGAATAATTCCTTGGCCTTCTAAAAATTCATACCCAGCCTATGAATAAGGGTAAACCGTAATTTAATTTAAAAACTCTTTTAGCAAGAAATTAAACTCTCGGCAACATCATAAACACAAATAAAATCATAGTAAAATTCAATTATGTTCCTGTTAGTCAGCACAATTAGTCAGTAGATTCAGCAAAGCAACGACATAACATCAACATAAACAAATGTAAAAGCCAAAGATCAAAGAAGGATCAAATCATACTTCACTTGATCAAGGAAATCAGGGGAAGCAACGACGGCAACAATGGAGAAGAGAGAGCGTAAATGAGAAGGATGAGGAGCAAAAGGTGGAGGAAAGTAGGCCAAGAAGCTGCCGCCATTGGATGAGTGATTTGTTGTGATGAAGCAATCACTGAGATCAACGACTGAGGATGAGGTGTACAATTGAGGATGATATGTGAGGTGTGATTGAGTAAGGGTTGTACAAAGATGAGCTGTTAGGTTGTAAAGCCAACCTAGGGTTTCCAATTTTCAGAGACATAAGAGAATACAGATTAGAGCGGATTCCAGAGCAGAAGGTGAAGGAGACAAAGATGAGAGATTACAGGGCGAGGTGTAGGAGATAGAGATTAGAATATAAAGCTTGAGTTAGAATTGTATATTTCAAATCCATCCACATAAAATATATCAAAAACCTGCAACTCATATTCTATTCTAATAAATAAAAATTTAAATGAAGCAGCTTTATTACCAATTCAATTTCAAACTTATTTCAGTTCTTCCATGGCGGAACAACACAAGAAAGTCATTATTCAGACTGTTTTAATTAGCTGCAAATATATAACAGAACTTCAAAGAGTTCCACTCATACATAACTTAAAACCAACCTCCCAACCACAGACACGGCTTTATCATACTAAATTCCATAGGGTTGGGGTTTGCATTTCGGTTGGGTTTGGGGTTTCGGCTGCGATTCGGTTTTAGGTTGGGGGTGGGCGCGACCAAGGTCGAAGGCAGCTGCGTCTGTTATGTCCATATTGACCACAGCGGCTACACTGGTAAGTACTCCTGTGATTTCCCTTGCCTTTCCTATAAGCAACTGACTGATACAGCGCATGCATTGCCTGAAAGTTAGGAAACTGAATTGTGATTTATGTAAGAATTACTTATGAAGGAGTGGAAAAAGAAAATGAAACTTGGGTACCTTAACATATGGACCAGCCAATTGACACTGGTGTACCAGGTGTCCAACGCCTCCGCATCGACCGCAGCGCACTGTAGGTGGCAATATCATTGGCTGTGGCTGACCCATGCCCTGTATATATTTATGAAGGTTTTCAGTGTTATGCATAAGAGAGGTGAGTGAAGAAAAGGATGGCAAAAGGGAAGGGTCTAAAAACAAACCGGCACAGGCGCAGGGGCAGGGGCGATAGGGACGTAATTATTCTGCAACTGCGGTGCTTGTGCATATGCCACATAACGAATAAGCTCTTCCCTTGTGTGGACTGTCTTGTTCGCTTTCAGGTTGAGGAAATACTACAAAGTAACATTGCCAAGAGTTAGCGTTTTCAAATTGTTCGAAAGACTTAAAAAGTATGATTGAATTCATGATACAATTTCCAATATTCAACTTCTTTGTGCATTCAGAAGAGAAGCTAAATTTGTGCAGAAGCACATATTTTTATGTCCTTTTTTATTAATTTGTATCCATCATGAATCAACAAGACTAGTTGAACCATATATCAATGACAAATTTGGTAGCAAAGCAGACATTATGAATTCAAACTTGCGTGGATGCCTATATTTCAATGCAACATTTCGTTGCACTTTCTAGATCAATAAGATTCCATAGTTTTTATAGCAAATCTTAATATTTTGCAATTAAACAATAACAAGTGTAAAATAATTAGAAATTTAAATGTTTTAAGTGAATTAGATTCGATAGTTTTTATAACAATTCTTTATTATTTGAAATAAAATAATTAATAAGTATTATCAAACTAAAAAGCATTGAAACATTTTTTTTATTGTTAGAAATAAATATAAAAACAAGATGATGATAAAAAATTTAAAAGTGTTAAGTTAACTAAAATCGATAGTTTTCGTAATAATTCTAAGTGATAAAAATATTTTAAATGTTTGATGTGAACTAGACTCATACTTCTTATGGCGATTCATAATGAAGTTGAAACAGAAAACAAGGTGTAATTCCAAGCTACGGAGCATGTCAACGCACAATCCTGAAAGTGAAAGAGAATGGAGATTGTTTGAACCGAAAGGCAGAAAAGATTTCTCTATACACAAAACCTGATTAAAGCAGTATTTTTCAATGATAATCAAATTATTAAAGTTACCATGAACAATGAACTGTATCAATATACAAAGATAACATGAGTTCACAAAGCATAAACAAGAGAACTTGACAGATTCTTGAGTGTGAAAATACCTCCACGATGCCATCTTCATTAATTTCATTTACGACAATCCATCCTTCTGGAAGAGAGTCACAAGAAATCTCGTCATAGAGACCAATCTGAGGGAGATCATTTCGTTGAAAGGCCATGCTTCGGTGGTGAGCAACCATGGTTACAGAAGTGAAGACTGTGAGTGCAAGGTCAAGGTGTACGATGATAGTGAAGTTGTGTTAAGAAGGTGGTGCTTATAAAGAGGGTGGATTGGAGGTGAACCAATCCAGAAATCCCACTTGTAAGCATAGTTTCTGGGAGTTTGACTTGGAAGATTACTGATAAAAGATGAAGAAGAAAATTGATTCCTCATAATTTCAGTCACGCTTGCACTGAGTTATTAGCATGCGAAATGAGACAAATCAGAGTTAAGAGTGATGAGTTGTGTTGCCATATAAGAATAGAGGCTAGAGATATTGGTTTTTGGGTTCGCTGGATTTGAGTTTTTCTGGTAAGCCGGTGGCGCCGGCAGGAATCTGCAGATATCGCAGTTCTTGCCATATCTGCATATATGGCAACTATTCCAGACAAGAATGTAAATGAAGTTATAAAGAATCAGCATGTTGGTTGCCATAATAGAATAGAATAGCGGTGAGATTTTAACCCTGTCCCAGTGCAACATTAAATTGTACCATTTACTATCTACAAGACATTATTAATGGATAAGAACATATATATATATACACACACACACATACTTGGTAATTCAATTCATAATTGGAAAAAACTTAGGTTGTACCTCCAACTACTTACCAAATTTCAGTGTATTATCTTTATTGCATCAACTCAATATTTTTAATTGTCTTGAATGTATTTCCTAGTATGAACATGCTCACAAATCTGAAAAAAATTTATTTCCTTGCCTTTAAAGAAATCTCAGATTCTGTATTCAATGAAATTCCTTGTAAAAACGTGTTCACTGAGAACATCAACAGATTTTCATTTTCATTTTCAAGTATTTTTTTTTGTTCATTTAATCATCATATATAAATTTTTTATTGAATTCGTTTGTCTATGTGCACTAGTCAGTGATACTATATATATTAATACAATACACATGATAAAGATGTTCTATTCATTTATATCAAAGTAATACTATATATATTAATAATATATATAAATACAAATACAAATGTTAATATACCCGTATTTGTATTTACCATTATTGATTGAAGAATTATTGTTAAAGTCAGACTAAAATGTCCACCTCTTTCAATTACCAGGTAAACAAGAATGAGAAAAAGATCAAAATGTGAACCACGCCATTAATATCATGCCTGATGTTGAAGTTCTAGGCCACCTCTGAATCCCAAATCTTTGTTCACTTTATATTTTCACCTATTTCCGATGTTTCATTTCGCTTCTTTTTTGCCTGCAGTGAATTAAGGCAAAACAGTGTATAATTAAATCATAATTAGTTATTAATCATTCATTAATATTTAACAATTAATAGGTCCATCGTGACTATCTGCACAGAAATTACAATCAAACTGGCTTTAGAATTCAATTCCCCCTCTTCAGTTTTCTGTTTTTGGCCAGAGGAAAACCAGGAAACCATCAAGGCACCAGGCGCATCCCAAAGAAAAGTAGAAATCCATGTAGAGCATTTTTCAATACAGAAACATATCTAAAGATAAACTTTATATGCCTCGTGTATGTGGAGTAATTGCTAACCCAAGCTCCTTACATTGCTCTTCATCTGGTTGCAGGCTTGCTGGAATTGCACCAAACACTCTTCTCACTGCCTCGGACCCAGAAGATACATAGTGTACATATGCTGAAGCATTCTCCATGTTTTTTGTCAAATTTAATGATGTGGATGCAAATTCCTTCGAAGGATTTTTTGAAAGTTCATTCACAAAAGCCTGGTCCAATTCAGAAACCCTCAAAAACCGTTCTGTAGCAGCTTCCCATGATAGTTCATGCCTTTGTGCTTCAGAGAGTTGAGAGGGCTTTTCTGTGAGTGCCTGGAGTGTGGCCTCAACAAATCCATTTCCATCATCATAAGTTCGGCAATTTGGGAACTGCTTGAAGAAGTCATTAGAGGGGTGATTAGCACAGACAACAATTTTTCCCATGGCCAATGCTTCAGCTGTGGTTGTGCAAACCACATCTGTTGTGCTTGGATTCAGGAAGACTTTATAACTGGAGGAAGCAGAAAAAACAGAGAATAACAAGAAGTTAATTTGCATTTTAAACTCAACCTATTGTAAAAACTAAGAAAGAAATAACAGAACTATAAGGAAGGGGTTGATCCATGATTGGATTAGCAATCAGTGTTGCATTTTCTTAATTCTGAATACACGTGCTTACTCATGAAATACAGGGTCAGCATGATCACGCCCAGCATGAACTCTAATCATTAGTTTTAACTTGTTAGCAGCTTCTTGAACTTCATTGGAGTCCTCCCCAGTGCCATATAAATCCACTTGAAGCCCAGCTAGTTCCTTTTGGTGATCACAAAGTAGCTCAAGAAGTTCCTTGTAGCCTTTACTCCACACCATCTTCCCAATGTAATAGGCACCCTTAGTGAAGGCCTGATTCTCACTTTGCTGTTGTTCTATCTTTCTCTTGCCAATCACAAGGAATTTGGGGTTGACTCCATGAACATTGCAGATAATGGAATTAGGATAATCCTGTGTGGCAGCGGATAACCTAATTACCTGCAATTAAGATAGCACAGTGTTGTGACAAAGCAACTTTTCAAATAATACAACAACAAACGAGAATAAGAACACAGTGTACTTCTTTGGTCAAAGAATGTGGAGCACCAATAGAGGATTATTTAGCCATCTGGAAATTACACAGGTTCAAAATGATTGAACAACCTGAAGACTAATATTTGCTAGCAAAACTACAGTCAATATTGTGGCAATAAGATTTGAACATATAATGTTTTTTGACCAAAACTTGGAACTAACTTGTGCCTAGATCATTTGGTAGCCCCATGTTAGGAACCCATAAATCTCTTAACACTCAAACAATCAATCCAAACGACATAAATAGAATGGAGCAGAAAATAGGATTAGAACAAAAACAAAAACCAAACACAATTTTTCTGGCTTTTGCGAGGCCATAATCTCTCCAACTTTATCATATATGCATAATTACCCAACTTTCCCTACATTTTTCTTCCTGTAGGTTAGATATACCTTGGCTCTGACACCCCACATGCTCCCTACACTGCCTTTTTAAATATTTATTGAGTTGTCACGCTAAGTTTCTTAATTCAACCAGTAATAGGCATACGCCTGTTTAATTATTGTAAAATCATCAAACACCATCTTGTAAATATGTACAGGTAAAATCAGATAAAGAACATTTCATCTTTCAATGTGTGGGTGAGCATTTATATCTACGAACATCTACAAATCTATATCCAGACACAGAAAATGATATAAATTTGACCTGTATTCTAGTTGCAACAAGGAATTATTTTATCAACAGGAGCTTGGACCATCTGTTTTCAATCCAACACCTTTAATAAGATTTAAGTTTAGTTTGGTAAATCCAAATATATACTAAACCCATGATGTGTTCGTTTGTGCAATAGTCCTTTAAATAATTGAATTCATGTATTAACAATTTGTGTTTATTAATTCCAGGTGGTTATACAATGGCGAAAGACTACTAAGTTTCAGACATATGGAAAACTTTGAATATCTAACCTAACATGCACAGATGTAAGATTATAATAATTATACCTTGTGGCAATAGATACCAACAACCCAGGTATTTAAATGTTTAAGAAAAAACGCTTTAAGCCGTGCATTGTTCTCTCTCTTTACATATTCCAGGTAATTGGTGTGTATAATTCCTATAACAAGGCGGAATTTAGTTTTCCATCTCTTCCCATGATGAAACCAAGTGAGATGCTCAGGCTCCTCAAGGACAGCAATATCCGCATCTTCGTCGGGGATAATTTCAGAAATGTCTCCAGCAGCAAGAATGCTTCTTTTATCTACAGCAAACTGCAACCACACACAGCAAGTCATCAATGATTCTCGTCTGTCAAACCCTTATATTGTTCCTAGATGCTGTTCTAAAGCAACAGAAGATAACAATGATGCGAAACAGGGTCCAAACTCATGGCAGTGAAATAAGCTCAATGAGCATTGAATTTCATCGCAACAAAAATGTAAGTGTTACAGTCACAATGAAGTCAAATATAAAAACAAGAACAAGAACAAAAAAAATCGTCTACATCAGAGCTAGAATAAAAAAAATTACAAGTATGATTACCTTTGCAGGATAAAAACGTATAACAAAATCAGAAGTAAACGTTATCCTTTCCTGGAGCCACCGTCGGACATAACTTTCCTGATCTTGAGGTGAACTAAATGTGTTGTTGCCAGGGTATACTAGTTTTTGCTGTTGAACAGATAACCAAGGAATGACCAAAGTAACTTTTCTTTCTCCATCTTTCGCAAGATATGCAGCACGAAACAGAGGGTTAACGGCCGTCCCAGTCATCCATGGAAGACTCGCAGTAGTAAAAATCGCAATATGCCGTTTTTTATCCATTCATCATCAGCTTGCCTTAACCTCACACTATCTAAACAAAATCCATCTCCTCAAAATTAGAAATTTACAACTTCATGGCTAAGATTTATACCTAGGGTTTCTTAAAAACAAATGATTCCGAGAGACACAAGCATGTAAGAACATAATTTGAAATGCAGCAAACATTGAATAAATTGTTAAGAGTCGTGTACCTTTGGTATTTTTCTGAATAATCCCTCAGGACTTGAACGCGATGAGAAAGTAACAGAAACGTGAGAAGACCTGAGAAAAATGGTATAGAAGAATTCTTCCTGTTTTTTCTCCTCGATACGGTGTCGTTTCCGTCCTCATTCGGCGTCCATGCCAGATCATTAGTACAGGCGAGGGATTTTCATCCCTAATGTCGCGTGGGCCATAATTTTGAATATATTAATGGACTAATAGTTGTTTTTTGGGTAAGTATTAATAGACTACTTGTTGTATCATGTTTTGGTGCTCATGCTTCTTCATACACCGTTAGATCAGAAATTCTTTTTTGTCATCGTCCAATTGAAAAAACACTAAACTCTAGGTCTAGGCCATGGTGGACTGGTAGTTTCGGAGTTCATAACAAACCCCAAATTTCACGTGGAAACCCTCGAAATAAATCTGCAATTGTCTACGCAAATCCGAATTAATCAAAAGCATTTGCAACAACTATCAGGTAAGCAATGAGCACTCGTTTGATTCTGTTCCTTTCATTCATCTGATTGCCTTACTGTTTCAAACTTTCTCGAATCTCCACTGTTCGGTTCCGAGAATGGAAACGATAATGAGATTTTTCACTAACTAATAGAATACACCATTGGTAATTAATTATCTAAAAGTAAGAGTAGAAGAGAGAATCGGTTCATTTTTGGTTGATTTTACTTCTGGAAGAATGTTGTGTTGATCGCCTGCATTGTTGTATTGAGTGTTTATTCTTTGTGTGCTTGAAGATATGTTGATGGGTCACGCGGATGTTCTATCAGAACTTAGATCATCAAGAGATCAGCTACTTGGTGATCCTGAGCTGGACTTAGAGGATGATGAAGAAGCAGCTTATACTGAATCTGAACAGATAGTGTATGAAGCCTCCTTTGAAGAGCTTGCCGAAAATCACATCAAGTATGATACGATCATTTGGGTTTCTATATCTCTTTTACTGGTTTTAGCATGGGGAGTCGGCATTTTTATGTTGCTTTATCTGCCCATTCGAAGATATGTGCTTCAAAAGGATCTTTCCTCTCGCAAACTGTATGTCACACCAAGCGAAATAGTTTATAAGGTATGCAGATACAGACATGCATTCAAATGTATGCAGTTATTCTGTCAATATGAAAATAAATGAAGTTATAGAGTTTAATCTTTTTTGTTTTAATGTTTTGTTTGTGAAGGTTTCTAGGCCGTCTTTCATACCCTTTTGGGGCCAAATAACAATTGAGAAGCATGTACCTCTTTCCCTTGTGATTGATATAATTATTGAACAAGGTAATATGCGACCTCGTATATGCTTTAGCATGAATTGTTTCTTCGGGATTGAATGCCTTTATTTTTCTCTGTCATAGTATTGAATTGAAAATGCAATATATTTCTACCAAATTCATTATTGCCAATTTACACACCAATTCATCAAGCAATATCCAAAACGTTCAAAAGCAGAAGGCATGATTGTAACATTATCTCCTTGTAGTTTTCAAGAGTCAAACAATATGGACAAGCCAAGCAAGTGATTCTGTCATCAGGTTACTACTAATTTATGTCTCAGAAACTAAAAACACAAAAACAATTGTGGTAGTATATTGTCAAGTTATTATTCTCCAACACATTAAGTTATTTTGGTAATTTAATTGGCAAAATCTCTGTTTCTGCCTCTTGATTGATTTTTTAAGATGATTTTGATTCAGCATTTTTTGTTATGAACATAAAGGCCAATTGCTATTCTGTTTTTTAATTTTTGTAGGTTGCTTACAGTCAGTTTATGGAATTCATACCTTTAGAGTAGAAAGCATAGCACATGGAAAAGCGGCACCTGTTGATGAATTACAGGTACAGGGTGTTGCCAACCCTAGTCTCCTGAGGAAGGTATATAAGATTTCTCACCTTAGTTGTATCTTCATTAGTAAACTAATGGGAATTTTAATAGAGCACTAAAGGGGGGGATTTTGTGCAGGTCATTGTAGCAGAAGCAGCCAAGGTTATACAAGCGGTTGGTAGAAACTGGAAAGTTAACACTCATACTGGTGAAGGGGACAATGTGTCCAGAATGGCTTCATTGACAGAGGGACCTGCTCCTTGGAAGTCACCATCCAAAAGTTGGAAGGTTAAGCAATTTCTCAAAATTCTTAAATTCTTTATTCTTTGTAAGAATCTTGTCTTCCACCAAATTACTGATCATCAATACTGAGCCAAGTGCAAAAATGAAGAGTTAAAGGTGTATATTGGTGGTTAGAAAAGAATTTAACATCTTTCATGAAAAGAATTAGATGGTAAAAATGACATCATTCTCATTAAGTTCTAGGAGCAGAGTGAACTTAGCATCGCCTATTTAGGATTGGGCTCCACTTTCTTCTGTATGCAAGAAAATTCTGTTGCTGAACGCAAGACTAACTTTTATTGTAATTTTTCATGGATATAGACCCGGGTTCCCCCTACCAAACTTCAGTGGAACGCAGAGGGTCTGTACATGGAGACTTTCTCCTGCAAAAACTTGATGAAGTCAGTAAATCGGTAAAGGTATGGAATGTGGATTGTACCATTTGTTTATCCCGTGTCAAATCAGTTTTTCATTGTTTTAGTTACAGAGAACATGGACAGATTCTCAGAACGCTCCAAAATCTCTCTTTTGAACACTTCAGAGTCTTAAAAGTTTATTTTCATCCGAGCTTTTCACCCTTCCCATTGTTCTTTCTTTCCATAATGTCTTGTTATACTAATTAACTCTTTACTGCTAATTTCTACATGCACATGTTTTAGCTCACTTGCTGAAGGTAATCTCATGTTTGACATACAGAAAATTGAGTTCCTCGTTGAAAAGTCCAAAGATTCCCCGGAACGTAGATGAAATGCGGAAGTACAAAGATTAAGATTGCCCTTATGGTGGCTGAAACACAGCACCCTCATTAGTTAAAAGTCTATCATGTAGAGATAACAATGTGTTTTTGTTTTTTATTGTAATGTTTATGATCTCGTTAATAGTTCAGAAGTTCAAAATCCTTTCAGAAAAGAAACTGCTCAGAATCATGAATTTACATTCTCATAGACTTAGAAGTCTCTGAAGTCTGACATGTGAATTTATTCATAAATCATCACAGCAGTAAAATTTGATCAAGAGAAACAACAGTATTTGACTCCACATAACAAAATACAGCAGAGATAAAAAAGATTCACGATTAATTGAAGATGAAAATTGATGTATCGGGAGAATCAGATATTGGTATAGGTTTGTCGGTCACGGTTGAATCAGAAACACGGACCAAATAAATTTATCATCATATCTCCCATTTCACAAACCTGTCTTTTTCTGAAAATAAAAGAACTTCAAAAGATCAAACAATAAGTGAGTTTTGCGGTAGAAATAGTTTTTCGTATAATCGTAAGGGAGACGAAAAGTAATCATCAGAGACTTAAATACAGGTAATCACGATAATAATCGATCATTTTGTTGCAGTTTTTTTCCTCATCATATGATCTCATTCTGCTCCCTTATTATCAAAACATGTTGCCGACGAAACATCGGCGATACCAACCAAAACCCTAATTTATCAGGGAAACCATAAGAAACGAAACATCAACCAAGCCGCAAGAAAATTAAGAGAAGATCACCGGGAAACCCTAATCCTATTTAAAAAAAGAACGAGGGGTTAATCTGAGAAACCCCAACCATAGATTTTCAGAAGCGCATAAGGAGAATACGAGACTACCAGTGTGCTGAAACGGCTGTGGAGTGGCCTTTATATAAGACCAGAAAGGAGGTGAGAAACCCTAATTCGCGAACTTGTGCTGAGCTGTCATTTTCGACCGTTTAAAATTTACGCGGACAGATTCTTTTTAATTGTAATTTACTAATATAAATTTGCTTATAATCAATGTTTTATATGTTTACATCGCGCAAACCTGTTCACATCGCGCAAAAGTAGATATCATAGTCTATAAACAGTATTTTTTGCGTAATTTTACAAGCAGTTTGCGCGATGTGAAGAGTATTTGGTGGTTTGCGCAGTTTGCGTGACACTGTTCACAGTTTACGTGACACTGTTCATTTTTTGTGCTTTTGTCTCTCAATAACTACACTTTTAGACATCCATTAACATCGAAATTACATCATTTTAATCGTTCGAAACATTCAAAAACATCCATATACATTCGACATATTTAGGGTTTCACTGTAAAATCCCTAGCTATCATCGTAACCGCCATAAACCGACGCACATTCTCAGAAAAGATATTTTTACTTGGTTTATCAACATAAGGGTAAAAAAAGTAAAAAAAATACGGTTTGCTTATTTTGGTAAAATTTGTCCAGGGTGGCCTAAAAACGTATAAACGCTTAAAATTTTGCTTATTTTAATTAATTACCCCGGGTTTTTTTTGGCCAAAAAGATATGTTTTCATATTTAAATTCGATTTTTGTTTTGTCAATTTTAACTACAAAATACTATTTAGGTAAATTTTTATTTGTAATTATAATTTTGAAATAAATTTTTAATTTTTTTTAATTTGGTCCCCAGAACTCTTTTTCTTTAATTTTTATCTTACCACAGCTCAAAACACTTTACATCTCTTTATTCTTCCTAATCTTCATACTTAATTCACAGAATCATTAGTCCAACCCCTACCTATTAGAGCCTCTTTTTTATTGGAATTACACAATTCTAATAGCTTCTCAACACAATCTTTCTTTTATACGGTGATGAACACTCTCTTTCAAGATTTTAAACTTTGTTCATTCAATAAAATATGAATGTCTCATTGACAACCCCATTGATGATTGTTGGCACTACAATCTCAACAAGACCATTGTCGCGAACGTTTAGTTGATTATATCATTAGCTTCAACTAAACAATATTCGTTAGAAACTACAAATACAATAAATAACATAAAAGAGTGCATTACATTTTCCCACGTAAGGTTTACTCTAAAAATACTATTTTAACTTTTGAATATATAAATCATATTTTCTCAATCAAAATATAACTATGTTATTATAAAAAAATTTTGAACAATAATGTGAGCACTTTTAATTATAATATCTTTTTGATAAATAAATGTATATAATAAAAAAGCAACTACCCTCTTAAAAAGGACCCAAAAAATAATTTAAGCTTAATCTTTCTAAACGAGAGGATATCATACTAAAATAACTTTTGTAAAAAAAACTTAACTAAGAATATCTATCGTATTCTCTCATTAAAAATCCATTAAAGTTTTTATAAAATTATCTTATAATATTTGTACAATAGAGAGTGACAAGTTATCTCTTTTGTAATTATTGTTGTTAGGGTATTGCATTATTCTCCTTTTAAATTCTTTATTTGAATTTTGCTAGACACTTAATAAGAGTAAACATTTTTTTTAATTATTGTTGTGTAAGTTTTTTGGTTTCTTTGTCCTTACCATGGGAAAGGGTGAAATTAGGCTGCCTTTGTTTTTTTTTTTTTATAAAGGTTTGTATTTTTTTAATATATTTCTATCCAAAAAAGAAAAAAAAAACTCAACAAAATTATCATATTAGATATTACCCATTTAAATATAATATTTTTTAAACACCCTCTTCTTTCCAATAGTCCAATCGCCACCCCTTACTCCGACAACCCACCCCATTCTCTCGACCTCATAAGTCACCCTCTCTGAATCATTTCACAATTAACCAACCGGAAATCGTTCTTCTCCGGAACCGCCCAACTGATTCAGTCCAAATTCAAAGAAATGAGTAAAAAGAAAGTGTTGGTGGTGGGAGGCACTGGCTACTTGGGGCAGCATCTACTTCAAGCCTTATCAGAGATCCAAGGAACGCCGTATGACGTGGCAGCCACCCACCACTCCACTCCACTTCCTCAACCTTTGCTCGACGGCCTTCCTCCTTCTTTCGCTTTTTTTCACGTTGATTTGAAATCTGGATCAGGATTCGATGTCGTTTCACTCAAATTTGGTCAGGTTTGTTTCATTTTGAATTTGCGATTTTCTACTTAATACGGATTTCTAAATTTTCTAGCATTGAAGCAATAAATGTTTTTTGGTATGGCAGCCCGACGTCGTTGTGAACTGTGCTGCTCTCTCCGTGCCACGTGTATGTGAAAAAGATCCTGATTCTGCTATGTCTATTAATGTTCCTTCATCCATTGTAAATTGGTTATCGAGCTTCTCTGAGAACAAAGAAACTCTTCTGATTCATCTATCAACAGATCAAGGTATTTACGGATATGCGCATAAAATTTGAAGAATGTTGATATGATTTTGGTATTGGACTTTAACGTTTTATATATTTAAATATCAGTTTACGAAGGGGCGAAGTCGTTCTACAAAGAAGAAGATGAAACTGTTCCTGTGAATGTTTATGGCAAATCAAAAGCAGCAGCCGAGAAGTTTATCTCTGAAAAATGCTCCAATTTTGCAATTTTAAGAAGCAGTATTATCTTTGGCCCACAAACTATTTCACCTGTACCTAAATCTCTTCCAATTCAGGTGTGTGCTAACAATGGTCTTCGCTGATTGTTGACTAAACTGAAAACAAGAACTCAATTGTTGTTTTTTTTATAAATCATTTCTGACTGGAGTATGGTAGTTGAGCTGACAACAAAAATTGTTAGTGAAAGAGATGTACTGTGATCAATGGCTGGAGTCAGTGTAAAGGAATAAAGAAACAGTAAGATTTTTAGCATGGTTAGGCCAAATATTCGAAACCCTACTGTTTAGAAAGCGAATGACAGAGTTTATAATAAGAATGCTAGAAGCTATCAATACTGTTTTTGATGCCCTGAGCCTGTTTACAATCTTGAATTTATAGGAAGGGAGCCTGGACTTCCAAGTATGACAAGTGTGTCATATTGGATGGATGTGCGCTTTGGAGGTAGTAGGAGAATAATTGCTCTTTTAATTGTAAGTGTTGAAGTCATGGAAGTGATTCCATGATAATAGAAAACTGCTATTTAATGTAGAGGAACCTGCAGAAATTATGGTAACTGCCAATTTCAGTTCTCGCTGGATAAAATGGTTCCTGTTCACTTCTTGAATCAATTTGCTTGTTAGTAGAGAATCTATATGTTGTCCACTAATCGTCTCTTAGGTGTTGAATTTATGAGTTTGACCGAGGAGAAGTTTTGACCATATAATAAGAATAAACTTCAAATAAAAGATTAATGATTCAGTCAAAAACAGGATTAGAAATCAACAAAACAAGTAAAGCATATGAAGTGTTAATAATAAGAAGCTTTAGTTCTCAATTCATGATTTTTTTGTTCACTCTTAAATATCAGCTTAAGAATTGTATTTATTGAAATTTCGTTGATTTTGTATCTTCATGATTTACAAGGGATAAATACGTTGGTCGTCATGTTTTATTGGTGTCTAACCTGCATTTAAATCTTAAATGTGCAGTGGATGGATGGTGTCCTTGCTAAAGGAGAAAAAGTGGAGTTTTTCCATGATGAGTACCGCTGCCCAGTATATGTGAAGGATGTTGTGACTATCATAAAGGCTTTGATAGATAGATGGTTATCAGGTATTAATCCTGTTGGTATGGTTTTACATATTTACAACTTAGAACAATAGTGAACATAAACTCCATGGTTTTGCATCAAATATAACTAAACAAAGTTTTTGGTTAAACTTTTTACTAACTTGGAAGATATCTGCACTTTTATCTAGTTATACTCCTTTTAAGGCAGTGGAAATTCAAAATTAACTTCTTACATGTAGTAGAAGGCTGATGATGAGATTCCAAAATGAAAGAAAAGGGAGTCCTAATCATCAAACTTTGCCTTTTTAAGTATGATATGCTGTGCTAGCATCTTTTGACACTCATAATTTTTCTTTCTATCAAGTTTTTTCTTTTTCTTCAATCACCGGTCATTGAGTATTCTCTGTTTGGTTATGTACAACTTCTCTGTTTTCTCTATGCTTTCTGATCTGGAATGTAACTCTGGTTGATGTTACTATTCCAGAGGGTAATCAAATGCAGTTACTATTGAATGTTGGTGGACCAGATAGGGTATCACGAGTTCAAATGGCTGAGGCAGTGGCAGATATAAGAGGATACAACACATCCCTAATCAAACCAGTGTCTGCATCATCTGTAATTTCCTTAATCTTTTATCTTATCTTCCTGAAATCGTAGTTATGTCCGAAATATGATTTTAGTAATGTGCGTTTTTCGTGATTGGTCCTCCCACCAGTAAGGTATAATGTTGCTCCCATTTTCTGTGATTGGCCATGATTGAATGAGAATATTTTTCAGGTTGATCGAGGTGTCATGTCCCCGGCTGATATATCCATGGATATCACTAAACTGGTTCAAACACTCAATATCTGTCCAGTTTCATTCAAAGATGGGGTCAAACTGACACTACAAGAAGAAGCAAAATCTTAATGTTTCAATTATACTGTCAATGATTCTCGATTGCTTTGTGAACTTTCTACTTGAAGCCATTGCACCGACAGAAATGTACACCTTCAATACTCTGATATATTCTTCAATATGTGCAAGTCTGGTGTCAAGATAACAAGATTTGTTGGAGTACAGGATCTCTGTTGTTCCTGTGCATAACTGCTGCCTGTGTTTGCAGCCCAGCAAGTTCCATTTGTCGTCTCAACTCCATATTCTATGTTCTTGTTGGAAAATAAGCCTGAGGAAAACTAGTACCTGTGGCTGAAGTCCTGGGAGATATCTATATGTTGTACAAACTGTGCATTTATTTAATTGATTGAAATGCCATATGCGATATGTCCCAAAATAATGGCTATTTATGTTTTTGTTTCCTCTATATTATTTCACCTTTAATAACCATCACCTGGCAATAAAATTATACAACTTAGTATGCTTTATCCAATCAAGTTCTTGTTGACTTTATTATCTTTGGTTGGGAGCAAATTGAAGTTGAAGCTGAAGAAATTCCAATTCGAGCCGATCATTGTTCCACCAGAAAACTGGCTCATCAATGATTTGGATGATTTTTTTAACGATTCTTTTTCATCTTTAATAACCTGAATGAACCAAACTTAGTCTCAAACTATCTATTCTGAATTCAAGCCAAACTCTTGTTTGGATCTAGATTTGACCCGATTCAAGTATACCCCAGTTTGAGGCAGCTCATTTGAAGATAGTGTTTGTTTCAGCTGATGAGCTTGCAGTCATTGAATGTCCGAAACATTAAACAAGATAATGTGGGTTTAAGAACAGAAAATAATATGGAAGGCCCAAAACAAGCTAGGCCGTATTATGATGAATGAGGCCTTTACCAAGTGAAAACCTACACCCACTTTCGGCACGTGTGACAGCGGAAAGAGGAACGGCCCCCTCTTCGACTCCATAGCAACTCGTACGTAGTGATAATCTTTATCGAACATTTCGATTTCGAAAAGCTCGTTGTCATCTTCTCTCCAGTGTTATAATTATATCTGGTAATCACCCGTAATCTGAATTTCCGGCATCCTATTACAACACACTTAACACTTTACTGACTCTTAATTTGGCGAATGTCAAATCGTGTTATTTAGGGTTTTGAATATCGAAATAACATTTCGATCGATTTCCTTGCAGTTGAATCAATGGGAGGAGCAGAGCATGGACACGGAGGAGAGGCGGCCCACGGTGATTTCAGGTCCAAGGTCTGGAGCATGAGCGGTGGTCCATACTGTAGGCCCAAGCACTGGAAGCGCAACACGGCCATTGCTATGGCTGGCATCTTCCTTATTTGCATTCCTATTGCCATGAAATCCGCCGAGCTCGAGGTCTCTTAATTCTTTCTTTGTCATATTTACTTTTGCTTCTTCGTAGTTGTCGAGGAACTGTACGATATTCGTGGAAAATTGAGATTTTAAATGTCGTCTAATGAGTTTTCTCGGCTACAAAATCAATTTTAATGATTCTAATATTTTTATCTTGTTTGGTGATTGAATTATTTGTAAAATCTAAATTATGGTGTCGTAAGCTTATTGTGATTTGAGTGAAGGTTTTAGACTAGGTTTTAGTAAAGTGGGTGTCAATTATACAGTGTGACTGGAATATTCAAGCTATCTTGGTCCGCGAGATACAAAAAATAATCTTCAAGCTAATAAACCATAATTCTGTTTAAGCCTTGCATTATTCTTGTTTATAAACTTGTATAATGATAAGTCAATGATTAGATTATGGGGTTTTCTCTGGATGCCCCCTGACAGGGGACCAAAATCTTTAAAATGATAACTTATGAACTGAATACACTGGAGGGTTGACATAGCTTTAATGCAGACTGTTTTGAGTGGACGTTTTCATCAATTTTTAACTTTTGGCATGAAGCCTTTGGCTTATGCCATTGATTTTTAGGTTATAAATTTTAAGTCTTCTTTTTTAAGCAAAGCATACTTATGTATAGGCGCTTGCTAACCTAAACTTGATTGTTACATGCCATGCTGATCACTTAAGTTCACTACATTCTCTGGCTTGACATAATTATTGTTTGATGACAGGTAGCCATGAGGTCTAGTTTGTTATTTGGGTTCTGAAATGATGCATTTGTGAAAGTGGAAATTAGATTCATTATTTTTTGAACCTGATTTTTGTTTTTTTGTTTGGTTAACTTCTTATTTTGATGTTTGAAATGTCTGTGACGAAGGATCACATGTTCATTGACTTTCGTTTGCATTTTTTACTTGTCTGTACTACTATGTTGCTAGTGATGACCTTGATGAGTAATTGCAAGTTTCTTTTCTTGCAGCAACGGCCTCATCATCCTGTTCGCCCAATTCCTTCCCAGCTCTGGTGCAAGAACTTTGGAACCAAAGACTACTGAAGTTGTCTGGATCACCAAGTGGAAAAGTGCTTGAAGAGGTCTTTGTCAAAACTGTGCCTGTATTTTGATTGCCTGGTTTTATTAGCCTTTAATAATTTGCTTTGATAGTATTTTCAAAGATTTGATCTTCTTCTGCATTGGAACATATCAGGATGATATTATCAATAAGTTGCGGAATTGCCTGCATCTTGTTATCATATAGATGTTATGACTGTTATTGAAAATTGTGATTATATCTTGCTTTCATTAATCTCTTCATCTAGTGATGTTCAACATCGGCATCTTTAAAAGATGATAACTTGATCTTGACAAGATTGATTTGATTGTAAGATAAAAAACTACCTCTGCAGGCCAACTTTTATGAATTTATTATTGAAACTGATTTCTGCAATTAGAGGGCTTTGTTAGTGTGAGTTTGGAGGTAGTGGAGGTGGGCTCCAAGTGAAGGAAATAAGGACAGAGAAGGTTTAGGGTTTGGGGAGATAGTTGAAGCTCATTTGTCACCTCACATTTACTGGAGATTGTTGAACGTTGATCAATTTGAAAGGTCAAGTAATTTTAGCTCATAAATAGTGATAGAACAGACTGAGGAGGGCTGTTTGACTCGCCTTAAACCCTCTTATCTTGTTGGCATTGCTGAATTGAAGCTTGTCTCGTTGGTGATTTGTTTTATTCCGCAATTCATCTTCTTCTTTGATGATACTGTCTATTAGTCAAGCAAGTCTAGTTTGAATTGGTCAGTCTTTTACCCAAAAACAAGAATAAATTTTGGTAGTTTTACGCTTTGAATCAGTCACATTCTATCCATGCCTCTTATATTCATAGAGCGATTTTTGTATCTCATATTTTACTTTCTTTGAAATTTCTCTAAAACAATAACTCACTAGTGGATATGAGTTTTCATCCACAAAATGAGTTACTTCAAAAGTCTCAACTTGCGTAAAATTCAACATTAATCTTACTTACCTCTTGTGGATGGAACTTTTCCCATAAACATCGGCCATATTGGCTATTTGTGAATATGTTTCAACACATGCTCACCTTCATCTTTGACCATAATGAAACAAAGTAATGTGTGAAATTAAACAATATCAAAGTTTGTATATACTTTTGTACTTAGTATACAAATAATATGTGTTATTATATGATTGAATAATTTTGAATTAAATATAAAATAACATTTAATCATATTATAATTGATATTTAAATAAGTACTCATTATAACTATACATTATATAGTTTTAAACTATTCATGTCACATGATAAGAGAGTTAGAATTACATCAACTCGGTCATTTCAAGTATAATTTATTTTTATACAGCAATTATGGAATTTTTAATTAATTAAAAGTTGTAAATAATTATCAATCGTACCGAATAAAAAAAACCTAAAATTTAGGAATGGATTTTATAATTATTATATCATATACTTAAAGAGTAAGGTCTTAATAACACTTTTGCATGAAGGATTATTGTTTTCGTACGTGGTAAATGAATGGACCATAGGAGTACTGGAGACCACGAGAGTCTCATATCATTTTAGCGGTGTTGAAGAAGGCGTTGAAAGTTAAAATTCAACACATGCTAATCACTAAAAGACATAAATGGGTATTTTTGGAATTATGAGATAAGAATTATAAACCAATATTCAAACTGGAAAGAAATTTGATGGGTACATAAATTGGGCTCCATGAAATCTTCCGTACTGTTTTGCGTTAGGTCGCAGCTCATAGAAATTCTACTTAACGTACAAAGCGATCAAATAATCCCTACTTGCCACGTTGTCAGTGAAAAATTTTTCCAGATATTAAAAGAGGAATCGCCGGGAAAAAAAAAATACAAATAAAATAAAAATTACCAGAGAAAACCCTCAAACTGAAATTAAAAATGGATTAAGTCTGAATCAATTCGGTCAGATCCACTTCTAATTGTGTGCATGTTGGGACAATTGGCCCAATCGCTATTCCGGCGTGTTTAGTAGGGCATATAAATTGGGCTCAACGAAATTCGAGTCAAAATTGCAATTAAGACAATGCCGTCCAGTGCACCTTCAGCATTATTGAAAGGAGCCAAAATTTCGTGAGGTCAGCTGACCTGCTTCGTGGCCTGCCTTCTGGCCTTAGCTTTTTCTTCTCTTATCGATGAGATCCGGGGTAAGAAATAGGGCTCGGTAACTGTGGCTTCAATGACGTACGTTCATACGCCAAGTATCTAAATACGTTCCGAAATCCACATCTTCGTTGTCTCAATTTTCTCAAGTGCTATACCCTTCATCATCAATGGAACCATTGACAAAAAGGTAGTTGTTTATTTATTTTGCTTGTTTTGTGTTTTCTTTACACTTCGCGCCAATTTTGTGCGTTTCTGTGTTTAGGTGTGCAGTTGTTACAGGAGCAAATAAAGGAATTGGGTTTGAAATATGTAGGCAATTAGCTTCAAATGGGATCTTTGTGGTATTGACGGCCAGGGATGAGAAGAGAGGCATTGAAGCTGTTGAGAAGCTGAAAGCATCTGGCTGTGACGGCGTGGTCTTTCGTCAGCTTGATGTGGCCGACAGTGCTAGTATTCAGTCTTTTGCTGATTTCATCAGAAATCATTATGGCAAGCTTGACATTTTGGTATGACTCAATATCGTTTTCTCAAAATCTTTGTGCAATAGTAAGGCCATGCCATGAACCATTTTTGTATCTCATTGTTGAATAATTTTGAAGTGAATCAAAAGTTTTGGACATTCGCTGGCAGGTGAACAATGCGGGGATTGGTGGAACCACAGTGGATACTGATGCTTTATCCTGTTTCAAGAAGGTATATAAATATTTCGAGGGCGTAAAACAACGTTACCTATAGAATCGAACTGTTTTTTTTTTTTTTGAAATATTGGAGTGGGTGAATTTCCATTTTTTTTTTAAGGGAATTAAACTTATCTTCCCACAACAAAGGTCAAAATTGTAAAGGGCGTTTGATTTAAATAATATTTTATTACTAAAATAAAAAGATTATTTTAAAAATAGATTACTTAAAAGATTATTAGGTATAAATGATTATTATGTTTGATAAAATTTGATAGATATAAATAATTATTATGTTTGGTTAAAAATAATAAAAGAATATTAGTAAATTATTTTACTTAAATATCCTTGAATATAATTATTTTTAAATATTTTTTATATTATTTATTATATTAATTAAAAATAAATTTATTTTTATCTCAAAAAATTAATAAATGATAATATAATTATAATAAAATCAAAATTACCTATATTACTTGTCATATCAGTATTGATAATAAAAGATTATCATAATCATTTATTACTGATAAACTAAACAAGATAATATAAATAATAAAATATAGACTACCAAAGTAATTTTTAAATCTCTGGAACCAAACGGCCCCTGAGTGTTTAAGACTTTCAACAAAACAAATTAGAGGTTGATAATAGTTTCATTAACAAAATGAAAGATAAACTAAAATAAAGTAATTAAATATATAAGATATTCTAAATGTAAAAATGAAAAAAAACATGATGTTTAATGTGTAAAATGTAATTTTAGTATAATAGTAAGAGTTTAATAAAGATTGTGCAAGGTTATAAAAGAATTTGTTATCAAATTTTAGTTATTAATGGTAATGGATGGATAAACTGAGGTTTAAACTCAATTTGAAAACAGTTTTATTTTATATTTGATTTGAATCTACTCAAAATTAAATGTTTATACTTGTTTGAACTTGATGTTTTATAAAAATAATTCCAGTCCTTGGGTTGAATTTAGATTGAATCTACCTCTAGGTTAGGGTCAGGTTTTAAATGATTTTATATATAATGTTATTTTGTTTGATGATGGCTGAAAATAGAGGGATAATTTTCGACAATTGCCCTTTAAAGAGCACATTTGAATGTTCTGAGGTGAACTGAGATTAACTTGTTGTGCTCTTGATGAACTGATGGTATAGAAATACGTTTGTTCATTTTGGAAGAAATGTATGGGAAACCAATAATAGGAATGTGTTTTGGCTCATTATGCAGGAAGGAGTTCCTGTCAAATGGAAAGAAATAATGACTGAAAGTTATGAGTTAACCAAGCAATGCCTTGAAACAAACTACTATGGCGCCAAAAGAATGTGTGAAGCTCTTATCCCCTCCTCCAGCTATCCAACTCACCAAGAATTGTTAATGTTTCCTCCTCCATGGGAAAGTTAAAGGTAATAATGTTACTCAGAATCAACCTATCAGTTCTAGAACTGTAAAAATATCTCTTAAGTTGTTTATTTCATTTTGGTTCATATGCCTGAATGGTTAAAAATAATATATTCCCTGGAAAATGGAACTTATAGTTCCTATCATTTTGTTTTAGAATGTAAAAAACGAATGGGCCAGGCAAATGTTTAGTGATATTGAAAACCTTACTGAGGAGAAGGTAGACGAGGTGTTGAATGAGTATCTGAAGAATTACAAAGACGGTTCACTTGAAGCCAAAGGCTGGCCTGATTTTATGTCTGCATATGTTGTCTCAAAAGCTGCTATGAATGCATATACAAGGATCCTGGCCAAGAAGTACCCAACTTTCTGCATCAACTGTGTTTGCCCTGGCTATGTCAAAACAGATATAAACTTCAATACAGGCGTATTAACTGTAGAAGAAGGTGCTGAAAGTTGTGTGAGGTTAGCACTGCTTCCTGAGGGCAGTCCATCTGGAATGTTCTTTTCAAGGAAAGAAGAGACCTCGTTTGAGTGAACATAGTCCTTTTCTAGATTCTGTTTATGAAAGTTAAACCAACATAGCTTGTTTATATCTGATGTTATTACCCTTCTACTGTATGACTAAGTTATGATGTGTTTATATATTTATGTTCATATATTTTATGCAGTGTCATTTTTATACAGTATAAAGTTTCATGTTGGTTTGGATCCACAGAGGGCTTAAAAGATACTCAAAATTGTGTTCACTGCAGAAGAAATTTAAGTGTTTTTAACTTAGAAATTGAAGTTCTTTTAAATGGCTCTGGGCTTGCCCTTTCGTTGAACCAAAAGGATGTGAATGCTTCCTCAGTTGACTACAGGAAAGTAAGAGTATTTTCTGTGATGGACTGGGAAAATATATAGCTAAACAAGAAATCAGACTTACCAAATCTGCAAATCTAATGAATTACAGTTTATGAATCAATAAAACAAACACTCATAATCAAACAAATATAAACAATAAAGATAAAGAATGTATGATCAATTTTGGTTTATCCAAAATGGGATTGTTGTTAATTGAGTCAATATTTTTGAGATGAAGCAATCAACAATTCTAACCCATCCAAGTCTTGAAAGTGAAAGAGGAATGATTGAACTTTTGTTTGCGCAATGAGAGGAGGAAATCCCAATCCACTTGCCTGATAATTAAATTTGCAGAACTAGAAATAGTCTTTATTACATTTCTTATTCTACAATATGCAAAATATTGCATAGTTGTCTTTTTACGACTATTTCACTATATTGACATGAAAATTTGTACCAACCATAAGTAAGCAATACCAATCGTATGATTTTGTATAAATCAATTATTGCAAGGACGATAACACAATACTTATTAAGTAATAAATTGTAAAATACGTTTTGAGTTGTAAAACCTAAAAACAAAATCCACTGCCACTAGACTAAGGTTTCACATATGTGAAGAGATGACTTGGAAGTTGTTGAAAAACTGAGAGTTTGGTCTCTGCTAGCATTGCTGCTTTAGCAAATTTCATCAGAAAACAATTTGGAAAGCTAGATATTCTGGTAACATTGTGTTTTCATTTATTTTGTTGATCATAGAACACATTCCCTAAGTTCTGATCTACAACTAAGCACGAAGAACCATAGATTAATGTTTCGAACTTGTTGATGACAATTGAAAAAGTTCTAAACATCAGACTGGGAAATTTTCAATTTTCAGTTTCAACCCTATTTTTCTGCTTCATATGATAAAATATTTTCTCTATTCATGTAAGATAAGATGGCCTACCAGGGAGGGGACTTAATTTCCGTGCGCAAACAAAAGGTCATTTCACGTAATAATATTTATTTTTAAAAAGTGGTCAAAAATGACTGAAATATACTCTTCTACAATCATTAGCCACACAGTATTCTGCAGAAAATTCCAGTTTTATGATTACTCATCTTAATAAACCCAACTCCAGTTTCAATTCTCGTTTCTCCGCAGGCTTCTGACAGAATTCCAATCATGGAAGAAGAAACGACAAAGAGGTACTTACGTATTATTGTTTCAACTCATGAATGAATAAGATAGCTGAATTCGAGCACAGTTGGAACTCTAACTTAAATTTGGTTTTTTCCAACCGATCATAGCTTCAAATATAAGTTAGTTTGGCTCAAATTCAGTCAATTCCGTAACACTAATAATTTCTCTCTTTATGTAGGTATGCAGTAGTGACCGGAGCAAATAAAGGAATTGGGTTTGGAGTGTGTAAGCAGTTGGCTTCAAATGGTATTACAGTTGCGTTAACTGCTAGAGATGAGAAGAGAGGACTTGAAGCTGTTGAAAAACTCAAAGAGTCTGGTCTCTCTGATGTGCTTTTTCATCAACTTGATGTGCAAGACCCTGCTAGCATAGCTGCTCTTCGAGATTTCATCCAAGATCAATTTGGAAAACTTGATATTCTGGTAAAGTTGTACTATTTCATTTATTTATTTTTTTGAATCTTTCCGATACTGGATGTAGTGGTGGATTGGTGTCTGACTTGAATGAGTCCGAACTTGAATAGAGTTAGTTTCAGCTCGAGCCACTTTGATTTCATCGAGTCTCAAAAAGTCCTTAACAAATCCACCTTTTTTGTCGATTTTTCATTGATAAAAACGAAAATTCATATTTTCTGATAATTCCTCTATTTTTTCATCTTCGATTATCTTAATTCTTCTTCTTCAATAGTTTGGCTGGCAACTCATTGCCCGTTCAAACTTGACTTTCTGAATTCAAATCAACTAAACTTTTATCTAAGCGAGTCAAGTTTACCCCTAACTTGAAAAGTTTGACTTACCACAGTTTATACATATAATTACGGCAGAAGGAATAAACTTTAGGACTAGTTTGAGATTGCAACTTGAATTTCTGGTTGGCAACTTCAATTTGTTCATGAAAAGTGAATAATTTCTTGACATCAGATTGGAAAATTTTCAATTCTCAATTCGAACCCTGTAACTATAATTGGCCCGAAAACTGTAAATATTGTCCAAGTGTTTGTTGTTTTGTTTCTGTCGTTTTTCTTCCTACAAACTTTTAATATTCATATTTCTAATCATAGGGATACATTGCTTTTAAATCAAGACATAAAAATCTCCCGAAGATTTGGAAGGACACAAAATTTTGTAATTTGTATATGATTTTTTCCCTCTACAAGAAGGATGAAAATCTTCAAATTGTGCGCAGGTGAACAATGCAGGGGTTATCGGAAACATATTGGATGGTGATGCTCTTAGAGCTTCTCTTTCTTCTAAGGTTAGTTTACAATATATAAATCCGTGCTTTGTTCATATGAGATTTGTTTAAAGGTGTTAAATTATTCCATTTCTTCTTGGATACAGAGAAATCAAATGTATCTAGGACCAATATTGCTGCTATTAAATTGTTCGTTCATTCCTACTGTTTGGTTGGTTGATTTGGATTTTGAAATTACTTTGCTTTTGATATTGTCTTGGGCATTTTTGCTATATCTACATTAATCTATTGGAGAATTGCAGCAAGGGATAGAGCAGGTTGATTGGAGCAATCTGGCGACGGAGACATATGAATTAGCAGAAGAATGCCTGAAAATAAATTATTATGGTGCCAAAAGAACATGTGAAGCGCTTATTCCCCTCCTTCGGTTATCTGATTCACCCAAGATTGTCAATGTTTCCTCTGCTGCAGGAAGGCTAAAGGTAACAAATGATCAGAATAATTCTTCTTATTCTTTTTTGAAAAAAAAAAAAAAACACCTTGATATGTTGCTGCTTTTAACTTGATACTAGTTGAAATATAATATGAACCTAAGAGAACCAGACTCCAAAATGTCATTGTTGAGATTAGAAATCCAAAACCATATAAATCTTGCATATATTTTGATGTGAAGCCCATTCCTATACTTTCCGATGTGTCCAAAGCCATAAAGATCCTATACCAAAAGCTCAAACTTTTCAATGTGAAATAAAAAGATTATGCTAAATATGATTTATCATTTTTGGCAATTTTATTTCAGAACATGCCTGATGGATGGCCTAAGGAAGTTCTAAGTGATGCTGAAAACCTGACGGAAGAGAGATTAGATGAGGTTTTGACTGAGTTTTTAAAAGATTTCAGAGAGGGCTCATTAGCAGCCAAGGGTTGGCCTCCCCATATTTCTGCCTATAATGTTTCCAAAGCTACCCTGAATGCTTACACAAGGATTCTGGCTAAGAGATACAACACTTTCCGCATCAACTGTGTTTGCCCTGGCTATGTCAAAACAGATATAAACCAGAATACTGGCTTCTTAACTGTTGAGGAAGGTGCGGAAAGTGTTGCGAGGTTAGCTTTGCTGCCTAAGGATGGTCCTTCTGGTCTCTACTTTATTAGGAAGGAAGAGACACCTTTCTAATTGAATAAAGCCTCTTTGTGAAACTAAAAATAAAAGTGCTTGTTTCCCTCTGCTTCCCTTTAACTACGTATACTGTTAAATAAGTCTGCAAGTCTCTTGACTTGTGAATTTGGTGTTTGAATATAATTTGAAAGTTTGAATGATATGAGGTTGGTTTGTTAAGCTTGTATGAAAGATTATGCCAAAAATTAACCAATCTTCACACACAAACAACAATTACAGTAGAAGCACATAAGCGTAGAAAAATAAAGCGGATTACATAGTCGGCTAAGTAGTCACTCTCTTACAGACAAATGTTTATAGCATCTCACATGATTGTTCAAGCTCCCCTCCAATTTTGTAGTTGAAATCCCTTTAGCCCTTAGCCTTGAATTCCCTTCAAGCTTCAATAAAAGATGTGTATCCCATGATTTGGACAAGTAAACTAGCCTGCAAGAAGAGTAGAGAAAACAAACAAGGAGAATTTGCAGAACGAAGTTACCCAATTGAAAATGAATCTAAAAATAAGACCAAAAACAAAAACTACGCAGATCACTGGTCCATGGAAGAATGTTGGCAACAAGATTAAAGCAGATGACGACACTATACCTCTAAATTCTTACTGGTTGTTGTGGATACAAATGGACCAGAAGAGCACAAGTATAATTAAATATTGTGGAAATGAGGAAGAAATTGTAGAGGAAGTTGCCAAAGACCCCACAATGAATTGAAGGCTTTCTAACACCTAGGAAGTTTCCCTGATACAAACTAAAAAGTACTAACACAAACGAAACTTCTTTCTTTCTTTCTTGCTGGTTACATCTCCTCTTGTTGCCAAAGTTATCAAACAAGATATATATTTGTTTATTCTTAATTATGAAATGGGTACTATCCAAATTGATTTAACTCGGATTATTAGTTAATTTAAATAAATTGAGTTCGAATTAAATAAATTGAAAATAAAATTATTTTTAATTAAATTCAAATTTTAATTCATTTTTTAAGATTTAAATTAGGCCAAAATACTATTTTCCACTCAAAATATGTTGATTTCTTAAAATTTCTTCCGTTATCTTTAAAAATCATATTTATCCACTAATGACCATTTAAATCTGTTGATTTTGAGGGTAAAATCGTTATTTTATTTTAAATATTAAAAATAAACTTAAATATGATTTTATTTTTCCTCCATAAATTTAAAAAACTAACTTTTCTCCCCTAAACCAAGTTTGAAAAAATCACATTACCCCCTAGGGTTTAGTTTCAAAATTTCATCACTTTCTCCAGCGCCATCGCCAGTCGTCTCTCCTCTGGACAGTTTTCCTTCCTCTGACGGCTAGCCTCACTTCCATCCCATCCCTTCTGACGTCAATCAACGTCATCTAAAAAGAGAAATCGTTTTCTCAGAAGACGAAGATCAGTCGTCTTTCCAGAAGAAGCCCATCAATCAAGGAAATCCCAATCCACTTGCATGGCAATTAAATTTGCAAAAACTTAAAAAAGTCATTGTTCCATTTTTTATTCTACCATATGTAAAATATTATATAGTTGTCTTTTTATAACTCTTTCACTATGTTGACAAGAAAATTTGTACGAACCATAAGTAAGCAATACCAATTGTGTGATTTTGCACAAGTCAATGATTGCAAGGACGACAACACAACACTTATTAAATACTATACCGTAAAAAACGTTTTGGTTGTAAAGCCTAAAAATATAATCTCCCACCACTAGACTAAGGTTTCACAGATGTGAAGAGATGACTTGGAAGTTGTTGAAAAACTGAGAGTTTGGTCTCTGCTAGCATTGCTGCTTTAGCAAATTTCATCAGAAAACAATTTGGAAAACTAGATATTCTGGTAACATTGTGTTTTCATTTATTTTGTTGATCATAGAACACATTTCCTATGTTCTGATCTACAACTAAGCACGAAGAACCGTAGATTTATGTTTCGAACTTGTTGATGACAATTGAAAAAGTTCTAAACATCAGACTGGCAAATTTTCACTGTTCAGTTTCAACCCTATTTTTCTGCTTCATATAATAAAATATTTTCTCTATTCATGTAAGATAAGATGGCCTACCAGGGAGAGGACTTAATTTCCGTGCGCAAACAAAAATGTCATTTCACATAATAATATTTATTTTCAAAGAAAAGTGTCAACAATGAGCCCCACTAATTGAAAGTGGTCGAAAATGACTGAAATATACTCTTCTACGATCATTAGCCACACAATATTCTGCAAAAAATTCCAGTTTTATGATTACTCATCTTAATAAACCCAACGCCAGTTTCAATTCTCGTTTCTCCGCAGGCTTCTGACAGAATTCCAATCATGGAAGAAGAAACGACAAAGAGGTACTTACGTATTATTGTTTCAACCCATGCATGAATAAGATAGCTGAATTCGAGCTAAGTTGAAACTCTAACTTAAATTCGGTTTTTTCCAACCGATCATAGCTTCAAATATAAGTTAGTTTGGCTCAAATTCAGTCAATTCCGTAGCACTAATAATTTCTCTCTTTATGTAGGTATGCAATTGTGACCGGAGCAAATAAAGGAATTGGGTTTGAAGTGTGTAAGCAGTTGGCTTCAAATGGTATTACAGTTGTGTTAACTGCTAGAGATGAGAAGAGAGGACTTGAAGCTGTTGAAAAACTCAAAGAGTCTGGTCTCTCTGATGTGCTTTTTCATCAACTTGATGTGCAAGATCCTGCTAGCATAGCTGCTCTTCGAGATTTCATCCAAGATCAATTTGGAAAACTTGATATTCTGGTAAAGTTGTACTATTTCATTTATTTATTTTTTTGAATCTTTCTAATACTGGATGTAGCGGTGGATTGGTGCCTGTCTTGAACGAGTCCGAACTTGAATAGCGTTAGTTTCAGCTTGAGCCACTTTGATTTCATCAAGTCTCAAAAAGTAGTTAACAAATCCACCTTTTCTATCGATTTTTCATTAATAAAAACGCAAATTTATATTTTCTGGTAATTCCTCTATTTTTTTCATCTTCGATTACCCTAGTTCTTCTTCTTCAATAGTTTGGCTGGCAACTCATTGCCTGTTCAAACTCGACTTTCTGAATTCAAATCAACTAAACTTTTATCTAGGCGAGTCAAGATTACCCCTAATTTGAAAAGTTTGACTTACCACAGTTTATATATATAATTACGGCAGAAGGAATAAACTTTTAAGACTAGTTTGAGATTGCAACTTGAATTTCTGATTGGCAACTTCAATTTGTTCATGAAAAGTGAATAATTTCTTGACATCAGATTGGAAAATTTTCAATTCTCAATTCGAAACCTGTAACTGTAATTGGCCCCGAAAACTGTAAATATTGTCCAAGTATTTGTTGTTCTGTTTCTGTCGTTTTTCTTCCTACAAACTTTTCTTGTATTATTCATCATTCTAATCATAGGGATACATTGCTTTTAAATCAAGACATAAAAATTCTCCCGAAGATTTGGAAGGACACAAAATTTTGTAATTTGTATACGATTTTTTCCCTCTACAAGACGGATGAAAAATCTTCAAATTGTGCGCAGGTGAACAATGCAGGGGTTATTGGAAACATATTAGATGGTGATGCTCTTAGAGCTTCTCTTTCTTCTAAGGTTAGTTTACAATATCTAAATCCGTGCTTTGTTCAAATGAGATTTGTTTAAAGGTGTTAAATTATTCCATTTCTTCTTGGATACAGAGAAATCAAATGTATCTAGGACCAATATTGCTGCTATTAAATTTTTCGTTCATTCCTACCGTTTGGTTGGTTGATTTGGATTTTGAAATTACTTTGCTTTTGATATTGTCTTGGGCATTTTGGCTATATCTACATTAATCTATTGGAGAATTGCAGCAAGGGATAGAGCAGGTCGATTGGAGCAATCTGGCGACGGAGACATATGAATTAGCAGAAGAATGCCTGAAAATAAATTATTATGGTGCCAAAAGAACATGTGAAGCGCTTATTCCCCTCCTTCAGTTATCTGATTCACCCAAGATTGTCAATGTTTCCTCTGCTGCAGGAAGGCTAAAGGTAACAAATGATCAGAATAATTCTTCTTCTTCTTCTTAAAAAAAAAAAAAAAAAAAAAACACTAGATATGTTGCTGCATTTCACTTGATACTAGTTGAAATATAATATGAACCTAAGAGAACTAGACTCCAAAATGTTATTGTTGAGATTAGAGAATCCAAAACCATATAAATCTTGCATATATTTTGATGTGAAGCCCATTCCTATACTTTCCGATGCGTCCAAAATTATAAAAATCCTATACCAGAAGCTCAAACTTTTCGATGTGGAATAAAAAAATTATGTTAAATATAATTTATCATTTTTGGCAATTTTATTTCAGAACATGCCTGATGGATGGTCTAAGGGAGTTCTAAGTGATGCTGAAAACCTGACGGAAGAGAGATTAGATGAGGTTTTGACTGAGTTTTTAAAAGATTTCAGAGAGGGCTCATTAGCAGCCAAGGGTTGGCCTCCCCGTATTTCTGCCTATAATGTTTCCAAAGCTACCCTGAATGCTTACACAAGGATTCTGGCTAAGAGATACAACACTTTCCGCATCAACTGTGTTTGCCCTGGCTATGTCAAAACAGATATAAACCAGAATACTGGCTTCTTAACTGTTGAGGAAGGTGCGGAAAGTGTTGCGAGGTTAGCTTTGCTGCCTAAGGATGGTCCTTCTGGTCTCTACTTTATTAGGAAAGAAGAGACACCTTTCTAATTGAATAAAGCCTCTTTGTGCAACTAAAAATAAAAGTGCTTGTTTCCCTTTGTTTCCCTTTAACTACATATACTGTTAAATAAGTCTGCAAGTCTCTTGACTTGTGAATTTGGTATTTGAATGTAATTTGAAAGTTTGAATGATATGAGGTTGGTTTGTTAAGCTTGTATGAAAGATTATGCCAAAAATTAACCAATCTTCACACTCAAACAACAATTACAGTAGAAGCACAAAAGCTTAGAAAAATAAAGTGGATTACATAGTCGGCTAAGTAATCACTCTCTTACAGACAAATGTTTATAGCATCTCACATGATTGTTCAAGCTCCCCTTCAATTTTGTAGTTGAAATCCCTTTAGCCCTGAGCCTTGAACTCCCTTCAAGCTTCAATAAAAGACGTGTATCCCATGATTTGAACAAGTAAACTAGCCTGCAAGAAGAGTAGAGAAAACAAACAAGGAGAATTTGCAAAACGAAGTTACCCAATTGAAAATCAGTCTAAAAATAAGACCAAACAAAAACTACGCAGATCACTGGTCCATGGAAGAATGTTGGCAACAAGATTAAAGCAGATGACGACACTATACCTCTAAATTCTAATCGATTTAACTCGGATTATTAGTTAATTTAAATAAATTGAGTTCTAATTAAATAAATTTAAAATAAAATTATTTTTAATTAAATTCGAATTTTAATTCATTAATTTTGAATTGATTTTTTAAGATTTAAATTAGGCCAAAACACTATTTTCCACTCAAAGTATGTCGATTTTTTTAAGTTTTCCTCGTTAACTTTAAAAATTATATTTTCCCACCCATGATCATTTAAATCTGCTGATTTTAAGGGTAAAATCATTATTTTATATTTAATATTAAAAATAAACTTAAATATGATTTCATTTTTCCCCACTAAATTTAAAAAACTAACTTTTCTCTCCTAAACTAAGTTTAAAAAAATCACATTACCCCCCTAGGGTTTAGTTTCAAAATTCTATCACTTTCTCCAGTGCCATCGTCAGTCGTCTCTCCTCTGGACGGTTTTCCTTCCTCTAATGGCTAGCCTCAACTCCATCTCATCCCCTCTAACGTCGATAAACGTCGTCTAGGAAGAGAAATCGTTTTCTCAAACGACGAAAATGAGTCGTTTTTCCAGAGGAAGCCCATCAATCAAGGAAATCCCAATCCACTTGCGTGACAATTAAATTTGCAAAAACTAAAAAAAGTCGTTGTTCCATTTTTTACTCTACGATATGTAAAAATATTATATAATTGTCTTTTTACGACTCTTTCGCTATGTTGACAAGAAAATTTGTGCGAACCATAAGCAAGCAATACCAATTGTGTGATTTTGCACAAGTCAATGATTGCAAGGACGACAACACAACACTTATTAAATACTATACTGTAAAAAAGGTTTTGGTTGAAAAGCCTAAAAATATAATCTCCCACCTCTAGACTAAGGTTTCACAGATGTGAAGAGATGATTTGGAAGTTGTTGAAAAACTGAGAGTTTGGCCTCTGCTAGCATTGCTGCTTTAGCAAATTTCATCAGAAAACAATTTGGAAAACTAGATATTCTGGTAACATTGTGTTTTCATTTATTTTGTTGATCATAGAACACATTTCCTATGTTCTGATCTACAACTAAGCACGAAGAACAGTAGATTTATGTTTCCAACTTGTTGATGACAATTGAAAAAGTTCTAAACATCAGACTGGAAAATTTTTAATTTTCAGTTTCAACCCTATTTTTCTGCTTCATATAATAAAATATTTTATCTGTTCATGTAAGATAAGATGGCCTACCAGAGAGGGGACTTAATTTCCGTGCGCAAACAAAAATGTCATTTCACATAATAATATTTATTTTTAAAAAGTGGTCAAAAATGACTGAAATATACTCTTCTTATAAATATAATGGAATTAATTGAATGATGAACACTATAACTAAAATTTTATTAAAGGAATAGAAGGAAGGCTTCCGAAATGATGACAAGAAACAAAAGGAAGAAGCAAGAAAGCTTAAGGGAAGGAAGTGTGTATATTACATTAGGAGAGGAGGGGGGTATTTATTGGAAATTTTGCCGCTCCTCCAATCAACAAAAATGACTATCTTCAAAGCCAATTTTCCAAAGCATTTAATGCATTCATATAATCTTTTAGCAAAAGTCTAAATCATGTGGTGGAAAAATCCACCATGTATGACATCTTCTACAATTATTAGCCACAGTATTCTGCAGAAAATTCAAGTTTTATGATTACTCATCTTAATAAACCCAACTCCAGTTTCAATTCTCATTTCTCCGCAGGCTTCTGACAGAATTCCAATCATGGAAGAAGAAACGACAAAGAGGTACTTACGTATTATTGTTTCAACCCATGCATGAATAAGATAGCTGAATTCGAGCTCAGTTGAAACTCTAACTTAAATTCGGTTTTTTCCAACCGATCATAGCTTCAAATATAAGTTAGTTTGGCTCAAATTCAGTCAATTCCGTAGCACTAATAATTTCTCTCTTTATGTAGGTATGCAATTGTGACCGGAGCAAATAAAGGAATTGGGTTTGAAGTGTGTAAGCAGTTGGCTTCAAATGGTATTACAGTTGTGTTAACTGCTAGAGATGAGAAGAGAGGACTTGAAGCTGTTGAAAAACTCAAAGAGTCTGGTCTCCCTGATGTGCTTTTTCATCAACTTGATGTGCAAGATCCTGCTAGCATAGCTGCCCTTCGAGATTTCGTCCAAGATCAATTTGGAAAACTTGATATTCTGGTAAAGTTGTACTATTTCATTTATTTATTTTTTGAATCTTTCCGATACTGGATGTAGTGGTGGATTGGTGTTTGACTTGAATGAGTCCGGACTTGAATGAGTCTAAACTTTAATAGAATTAGTTTTAACTCCGGGCCACTTTGATTTCATTAAGTCTCAAAATCCACCTTCTTCACCAATTTTTTATTTATAATAACGAAAATTCGTATTTCCTGGTGATTCCTCTATTTTTTCATCTTCGATTACCCTTATTTTTCTTCTTCGATAGTTTGGCTGGCAACTCATCGCCAGTTCAAACTCAACTTTCTGAATTCGAATCAAGTCAACTCTTATCTGAGCTAGTCGAATTCACCCTTAATTGGAAAAGTTTGACTTACCACAGTTTATACTTATAATTATGACAAAAGGAATAAACTTTTAGAATTTGTTCATGAAAAGTGAATGATTTCTTGACATCAGATTGGAAAATTTTCAATTCTTAATTCGAAACCTGTAACTATAATTGGCCCGAAAACTGTAAATATTGTCAAAGTGTTTGTTGTTTTGTTTCTGTCGTTTTTCTTCCTACAAACTTTTCTTGTAATATTCATATTTCTAATCATAGGGATACATTGCTTTTAAATCAAGACATAAAATTCTCCCGAAGATTTGGAAGGACACAAAATTTTGTAGTTTGTATATGATTTTTTCCCTCTACAAGAAGGATGAAAATCTTCAAATTGTGCGCAGGTGAACAATGCAGGAGTTTTTGGAAACATATTGGATGGTGATGCTCTTACAGCTTTTATTTCTTCTGAGGTTAGTTTACAATATCTAAATCCGTCCTTTGTTCATATGAGATTTGTTTAAAAGTGTTAAATTATTTCATTTCTTCTTGGATACAGAGAAATCAAATGTATCTAGGACTAATATTGCTGCTATTAAGTTGTTCGTTCATTCCTACTGTTTGGTCGGTTTATTTAGATTTTGAAATTACTTCGCCTTTGATATTGTCTTGGGCATTTTGGCTATATCTACATTAATCTATTGGAGAATTGCAGCAAGGGATTGCTGATTGGGGCAATCTGGCGACGGAGACATATGAATTAGCAGAAGAATGCCTGAAAATAAATTATTATGGTGCCAAAAGAACATGTGAAGCGCTTATTCCCCTCCTCCAGTTATCTGATTCACCCAAGATTGTCAATGTTTCCTCTGCTGCAGGAAGTCTGAAGGTAACAAATTATCAGAATTCTTCTTCTTCTTCTTTGAAAAAAAAAAAAAAACACTCTGATATGTTGTTGCATTTAACTTAATACTAGTTGAAATATAATATGAACTTAGGAGAACTAGACTCCAAAATGCCATTATTGAGATTAGAGAATTCACAACCATATAAATCTTACATATATTTTGATGTGAAGCCCATACCTATATACTTTCTAATGTATCCAAAACCATAAAAATCCTATACCAAAAGATCAAACTTTTCGATGTGGAATAAAAAAATTATGCTAAATATGATTTATCATTTTTGGCAATTTTATTTCAAAACATGCCTGACGGATGGCCTAAGGAAGTTCTAAGTGATGCTGAAAACCTGACGGAAGAGAGATTAGATGAGGTTTTGACTGAGTTTTTAAAAGATTTCAGAGAGGGCTCCTTAGCAGCCAGGGGTTGGCCTCCCCATCTTTCTGCCTATGGTGTTTCCAAAGCTACCCTAAGTGCTTACACAAGGATTCTGGCTAAGAGATACAACACTTTCCGCATCAACTGTGTTTGCCCTGGCTATGTCAAAACAGATCTAAACCAGAATACTGGCTTCTTGACTGTTGAGGAAGGTGCGGAAAGTGTTGTGAGGTTAGCTTTGCTGCCTAAGGATGGTCCTTCTGGTCTCTTCTTTAGTAGGAAAGAAGAGACACCTTTCTAATTGAATAAAGCCTCTTTGTGCAACTAAAAATAAAAGTGCTTGTTTCCCTTTGTTTCCCTTTAACTACATATACTGTCAAATAAGTCTGCAAGTCTCTTGACTTGTGAATTTGGTATTTGAATGTAATTTGAAAGTTTGAATGATATGAGGTTGGTTTGTTAAGCTTGTATGAAAGATTATGCCAAAAATTAACCAATCTTCACACACAAACAACAATTACAGTAGAAGCACATAAGCGTAGAAAAATAAAGCGGATTACATAGTCGGCTAAGTAGTCACTCTCTTACAGACAAATGTTTATAGCATCTCACATGATTGTTCAAGCTCCCCTCCAATTTTGTAGTTGAAATCCCTTTAGCCCTTAGCCTTGAATTCCCTTCAAGCTTCAATAAAAGATGTGTATCCCATGATTTGGACAAGTAAACTAGCCTGCAAGAAGAGTAGAGAAAACAAACAAGGAGAATTTGCAGAACGAAGTTACCCAATTGAAAATGAATCTAAAAATAAGACCAAAAACAAAAACTACGCAGATCACTGGTCCATGGAAGAATGTTGGCAACAAGATTAAAGCAGATGACGACACTATACCTCTAAATTCTTACTGGTTGTTGTGGATACAAATGGACCAGAAGAGCACAAGTATAATTAAATATTGTGGAAATGAGGAAGAAATTGTAGAGGAAGTTGCCAAAGACCCCACAATGAATTGAAGGCTTTCTAACACCTAGGAAGTTTCCCTGATACAAACTAAAAAGTACTAACACAAACGAAACTTCTTTCTTTCTTTCTTGCTGGTTACATCTCCTCTTGTTGCCAAAGTTATCAAACAAGATATATATTTGTTTATTCTTAATTATGAAATGGGTACTATCCAAATTGATTTAACTCGGATTATTAGTTAATTTAAATAAATTGAGTTCGAATTAAATAAATTGAAAATAAAATTATTTTTAATTAAATTCAAATTTTAATTCATTTTTTAAGATTTAAATTAGGCCAAAACACTATTTTCCACTCAAAATATGTTGATTTCTTAAAATTTCTTCCGTTAACTTTAAAAATCATATTTATCCACTAATGACCATTTAAATCTGTTGATTTTGAGGGTAAAATCGTTATTTTATTTTAAATATTAAAAATAAACTTAAATATGATTTTATTTTTCCTCCATAAATTTAAAAAACTAACTTTTCTCCCCTAAACCAAGTTTGAAAAAATCACATTACCCCCTAGGGTTTAGTTTCAAAATTTCATCACTTTCTCCAGCGCCATCGCCAGTCGTCTCTCCTCTGGACAGTTTTCCTTCCTCTGACGGCTAGCCTCACTTCCATCCCATCCCTTCTAACGTCAATCAACGTCATCTAAAAAGAGAAATCGTTTTCTCAGAAGACGAAGATCAGTCGTCTTTCCAGAAGAAGCCCATCAATCAAGGAAATCCCAATCCACTTGCATGGCAATTAAATTTGCAAAAACTTAAAAAAGTCATTGTTCCATTTTTTATTCTACCATATGTAAAATATTATATAGTTGTCTTTTTATAACTCTTTCACTATGTTGACAAGAAAATTTGTACGAACCATAAGTAAGCAATACCAATTGTGTGATTTTGCACAAGTCAATGATTGCAAGGACGACAACACAACACTTATTAAATACTATACCGTAAAAAACGTTTTGGTTGTAAAGCCTAAAAATATAATCTCCCACCACTAGACTAAGGTTTCACAGATGTGAAGAGATGACTTGGAAGTTGTTGAAAAACTGAGAGTTTGGTCTCTGCTAGCATTGCTGCTTTAGCAAATTTCATCAGAAAACAATTTGGAAAACTAGATATTCTGGTAACATTGTGTTTTCATTTATTTTGTTGATCATAGAACACATTTCCTATGTTCTGATCTACAACTAAGCACGAAGAACCGTAGATTTATGTTTCGAACTTGTTGATGACAATTGAAAAAGTTCTAAACATCAGACTGGCAAATTTTCACTGTTCAGTTTCAACCCTATTTTTCTGCTTCATATAATAAAATATTTTCTCTATTCATGTAAGATAAGATGGCCTACCAGGGAGAGGACTTAATTTCCGTGCGCAAACAAAAATGTCATTTCACATAATAATATTTATTTTCAAAGAGAAGTGTCAACAATGAGCCCCACTTATTGAAAGTGGTCGAAAATGACTGAAATATACTCTTCTACAATCATTAGCCACACAATATTCTGCAAAAAAATCCAGTTTTATGATTACTCATCTTAATAAATCCAACGCCAGTTTCAATTCTCATTTCTCCGCAGGCTTCTGACAGAATTCCAATCATGGAAGAAGAAACGACAAAGAGGTAATTACGTATTATTGTTTCAACCCATGCATGAATAAGATAGCTGAATTCGAGCTCAGTTGAAACTCTAACTTAAATTCGGTTTTTTCCAACCGATCATAGCTTCAAATATAAGTTAGTTTGGCTCAAATTCAGTCAATTCCGTAACACTAATAATTTCTCTCTTTATGTAGGTATGTAGTTGTGACCGGAGCAAATAAAGGAATTGGGTTTGAAGTGTGTAAGCAGTTGGCTTCAAATGGTATTACAGTTGTGTTAACTGCTAGAGATGAGAAGAGAGGGCTTGAAGCTGTTGAAAAACTCAAAGAGTCTGGTCTCTCTGATGTGCTTTTTCATCAACTTGATGTGCAAGATCCTGCTAGCATAGCTGCTCTTCGAGATTTCATCCAAGATCAATTTGGAAAACTTGATATTCTGGTAAAGTTGTACTATTTCATTTATTTATTTTTTTGAATCTTTCTAATACTGGATGTAGCGGTGGATTGGTGTCTGTCTTGAACGAGTCCGAACTTGAATAGCGTTAGTTTCAGCTCGAGCCACTTTGATTTCATCAAGTCTCAAAAAGTCGTTAACAAATCCACCTTTTCTATCGATATAGGGATATTGAAATTTTTACCACTATTTTATTTCGTGTATACAAAAATACCACATATCCTAAAGTTTTCATAAATATACCACAACAGTATTCATCTTCCCCAAAATACCCCTCTTTAATTTTTCATACACAAATTCTCTCTCTTATTCTCTGTAAATTTTTTCTCTCTTCTTTCTCTTCTTTCAAAGTGATAAAGGAATCATGTAGAAAATAGAATAAATATTTCAAAAACAAAAGAAAAAAACTGAAAAAAGAAATAGATTTCAGATTAAGAATTATTTACTGAAAAAAATAAAAAGGTTGGTAGAAAAAAAAATCTGAAAAAAAAACTGGTTGGCAAACCTATGGAATTTTATTTTATAAATTTTAGATTTCAACTATAACAAATAAGGTAGATATTTAATTAAAAAAACTGAAAAAAAAATTAAAAAGGGCTAGCATGGGTTGGCCACATGCAACCCTTTTTTAATTTTTGAAAGTTGGCGTTAACGCTAGCCCTTGGCGTTAATGCGCCAACCCTCCAAAAAATTAACACAGGCAAAGGGTTGGCGTCCTTTGCCTGTTTTAATATAATATAATATTATTATATTATATTATAATTAAAATATAATTATATTACATAATATAATTATTATAATTATAATATAAATTTTTTTATAATATTATATATATTATTAATAATATTATATTATATATAAAATATAAAATATTATATATTATACGGTTGTGGTATAATATATATAATAATAATATTATATTATAATAATATTATATCATAAACTTTCACCTTTTTTTTTAGTTTTAATATATTATATATATATATATATATATATATATATATTATATTATATATAATATATTATATTAATATAATAATATTATATATTATATTAATATAATTTAATATTTATGGGTTGGCGTGTGCCAACCCTTCCCATGCATTAATATTTACGTCAACCTTTCACCTATTTTTAAAATTATGGGTTGACGTAACGCCAACCTTGACGTTAATGTCAACCTTCAAAAATAAAAAAAACATCATTTTTTTATTTCAATTATATGTTTAGTTTTTTTTTTCATTTAAATCTTTAAATATCAATTTTTTATCTTTTTTTAGTTAGATACTATTATATCATCTTCTCTGATCATCATTTTTTATAACATATATACAGTGTATGTACTTGAGTTTTTATGGATTGTTCTTTTTTTTTTAAATCCTTATTTTGAAAAATTCTTAATATGAAGAATTCAATATTTTTCTTCCTGCTTTTGTTTTTGAAGATGAGAAAGAAGTGAGAGTGATTCTTTCATCACTTTGGAAGAAGAGGAAGAAAAAAAAAAGTTACAGAGAAGAAGAGAGAGAATTTATGCATAAAAGATTAAAGAGGGGTATTTTGAAAAAGGTGGTTACTGTTATGGTATATTTGTTAAAGTTTTAGGATAAGTGACAATTTTGTATATACGGAATAAAATAGTACTAAAAATTTCAATTTCCCTTAATAAAAACGAAAATTTATATTTTCTGGTAATTCCTCTATTTTTTTCATCTTCGATTAGCCTAGTTCTTCTTCTTCAATAGTTTGGCTGGCAACTCATTGTCTGCTCAAACTCGACTTTCTGAATTCAAATCAACTAAACTTTTATCTAGGCGAGTCAAGCTTACCCCTAATTTGAAAAGTTTGACTTACCACAGTTTATACATATAATTACGGCAGAAGGAATAAACTTTTGAGACTAGTTTGAGATTGCAACTTGAATTTCTGATTGGCAACTTCAATTTGTTCATGAAAAGTGAATAATTTCTTGACATCAGATTGGAAAATTTTCAATTCGAAACCTGTAACTGTAATTGGCCCCGAAAACTGTAAATATTGTCCAAGTATTTGTTGTTCTGTTTCTGTCGTTTTTCTTCCTACAAACTTTTCTTGTAATATTCATCATTCTAATCATAGGGATACATTGCTTTTAAATCAAGACATGAAAATTCTCCCGAAGATTTGGAAGGACACAAAATTTTGTAGTTTGTATATGATTTTTTCCCTCTACAAGACGGATGAAAAATCTTCAAATTGTGCGCAGGTGAACAATGCAGGGGTTATTGGAAACATATTAGATGGTGATGCTCTTAGAGCTTCTCTTTCTTCTAAGGTTAGTTTAAAATATCTAAATCCGTGCTTTGTTCATATGAGATTTGTTTAAAGGTGTTAAATTATTCCAGTTCTTCTTGGATACAGAGAAATCAAATGTATCTAGGACCAATATTGCTGCTATTAAATTGTTCGTTCATTCCTACCGTTTGGTTGGTTGATTTGGATTTTGAAATTACTTTGCTTTTGATATTGTCTTGGGCATTTTTGCTATATCTACATTAATCTATTGGAGAATTGCAGCAAGGGATAGAGCAGGTTGATTGGAGCAATCTGGCGACGGAGACATATGAATTAGCAGAAGAATGCCTGAAAATAAATTATTATGGTACCAAAAGAACATGCGAAGCGCTTATTCCCCTCCTTCAGTTATCTGATTCACCCAAGATTGTCAATGTTTCCTCTGCTGCAGGAAGGCTAAAGGTAACAAATGATCAGAATAATTCTTCTTCTTCTTCTTAAAAAAAAAAAAAAAAAAAAAAAAAACACCTTGATATGTTGCTGCTTTTAACTTGATACTAGTTGAAATATAATATGAACCTAAGAGAACCAGACTCCAAAATGTCATTATTGAGATTAGAGAATCCAAAACCATATAAATCTTGCATATATTTTGATGTGCAGCCCATTCCTATACTTTCTGATGCGTCCAAAGCCATAAAAATCCTATACCAAAAGCTCAAACCTTTCAATGTGAAATAAAAAGATTATGCTAAATATGATTTATCATTTTTGACAATTTTATTTCAGAACATGCCTGATGGATGGCCTAAGGAAGTTCTAAGTGATGCTGAAAACCTGACGGAAGAGAGATTAGATGAGGTTTTGACTGAGTTTTTAAAAGATTTCAGAGAGGGCTCATTAGCAGCCAAGGGTTGGCCTCCCCATTTTTCTGCCTATACTGTTTCCAAAGCTACCCTGAATGCTTACACAAGGATTCTGGCTAAGAGATACAACACTTTCCGCATCAACTGTGTTTGCCCTGGCTATGTCAAAACAGATATAAACCAGAATACTGGCTTCTTAACTGTTGAGGAGGGTGCGGAAAGTGTTGTGAGGTTAGCTTTGCTGCCTAAGGATGGTCCTTCTGGTCTCTACTTTATTAGGAAAGAAGAGACACCTTTCTAATTGAATAAAGCCTCTTTGTGCAACTAAAAATAAAAGTGCTTGTTTCCCTTTGTTTCCCTTTAACTACATATACTGTTAAATAAGTCTGCAAGTCTCTTGACTTGTGAATTTGGTATTTGAATGTAATTTGAAAGTTTGAATGATATGAGGTTGGTTTGTTAACCTTGTATGAAAGATTATGCCAAAAATTAACCAATCTTCACACTCAAACAACAATTACAGTAGAAGCACAAAAGCTTAGAAAAATAAAGTGGATTACATAGTCGGCTAAGTAATCACTCTCTTACAGACAAATGTTTATAGCATCTCACATGATTGTTCAAGCTCCCCTTCAATTTTGTAGTTGAAATCCCTTTAGCCCTTAGCCTTGAACTCCCTTCAAGCTTCAATAAAAGACGTGTATCCCATGATTTGAACAAGTAAACTATCCTGCAAGAAGAGTAGAGAAAACAAACAAGGAGAATTTGCAAAACGAAGTTACCCAATTGAAAATCAGTCTAAAAATAAGACCAAACAAAAACTACGCAGATCACTGGCCCATGGAAGAATGTTGGCAACAAGATTAAAGCAGATGACGACACTATACCTCTAAATTCTAATCGATTTAACTCGGATTATTAGTTAATTTAAATAAATTGAGTTCGAATTAAATAAATTTAAAATAAAATTATTTTTAATTAAATTCAAATTTTAATTCATTAATTTTGAATTGATTTTTTAAGATTTAAATTAGGCCAAAACACTATTTTCCACTCAAAGTATGTTGATTTTTTTAAGTTTTCCTCGTTAACTTTAAAAATCATATTTTCCCACTCATGATCATTTAAATCTGCTGATTTTAAGCGTAAAATCATTATTTTATATTTAATATTAAAAATAAACTTAAATATGATTTCATTTTTCTCCACTAAATTTAAAAAACTAACATTTCTCTCCTAAACCAAGTTTAAAAAAATCACATTACCCCCCTAGGGTTTAGTTTCAAAATTCTATCACTTTCTTCAGTGCCATCGTCAGTCGTCTCTCCTCTGGATGGTTTTCCTTCCTCTAATGGTTAGTCTCAACTCCATCCTATCCCCTCTAACGTCGATAAACGTCGTCTAGGAAGAGAAATCGTCTTCTCAAACGACGAAGATGAGTCGTTTTTCCAGAGGAAGCCCATCAATCAAGGAAATCCCAATCCACTTGCGTGACAATTAAATTTGCAAAAACTAAAAAAAGTCATTGTTCCATTTTTTACTCTACGATATGTAAAAATATTATATAATTGTCTTTTTACGACTCTTTCGCTATGTTGACAAGAAAATTTGTGCGAACCATAAGCAAGCAATACCAATTGTGTGATTTTGCACAAGTCAATGATTGCAAGGACGACAACACAACACTTATTAAATACTATACTGTAAAAAAGGTTTTGGTTGAAAAGCCTAAAAATATAATCTCCCACCTCTAGACTAAGGTTTCACAGATGTGAAGAGATGATTTGGAAGTTGTTGAAAAACTGAGAGTTTGGTCTCTGCTAGCATTGCTGCTTTAGCAAATTTCATCAGAAAGCAATTTGGAAAACTAGATATTCTGGTAACATTGTGTTTTCATTTATTTTGTTGATCATAGAACACATTTCCTATGTTCTGATCTACAACTAAGCACGAAGAACCATAGATTTATGTTTCGAACTTGTTGATGACAATTGAAAAGGTTCTAAACATCAGACTGGAAAATTTTCAATTTTCAGTTTCAACCCTATTTTTCTGCTTCATATAATAAAATATTTTATCTGTTCATGTAAGATAAGATGGCCTACCAGAGAGGGGACTTAATTTCCGTGCGCAAACAAAAATGTCATTTCACATAATAATATTTATTTTTAAAAAGTGGTCAAAAATGACTGAAATATACTCTTCTTATAAATATAATGGAATTAATTGAATGATGAACACTATAACTAAAATTTTATTAAAGGAATAGAAGGAAGGCTTCCGAAATGATGACAAGAAACAAAAGGAAGAAGCAAGAAAGCTTAAGGGAAGGAAGTGTGTATATTACATTAGGAAAGGAGGGGGTATTTATTGGAAATTTTGCCGCCCCTCCAATCAACAAAAATGACTATCTTCGAAGCCAATTTTCCAAAGCATTTAATGCATTCATATAATCTTTTAGCAAAAGTCTAAATCATGTGGTGGAAAAATCCACCATGTATGACATCTTCTACAATTATTAGCCACGGTATTCTGCAGAAAATTCAAGTTTTATGATTACTCATCTTAATAAACCCAACTCCAGTTTCAATTCTCATTTCTCCGCAGGCTTCTGACAGAATTCCAATCATGGAAGAAGAAACGACAAAGAGGTACTTACGTATTATTGTTTCAACCCATGCATGAATAAGATAGCTGAATTCGAGCTAAGTTGAAACTCTAACTTAAATTCGGTTTTTTCCAACCGATCATAGCTTCAAATATAAGTTAGTTTGGCTCAAATTCAGTCAATTCCGTAGCACTAATAATTCTCTCTTTATGTAGGTATGCAGTTGTGACCGGAGCAAATAAAGGAATTGGGTTTGGGGTGTGTAAGCAGTTGGCTTCAAATGGTATTACAGTTGTGTTAACTGCTAGAGATGAGAAGAGAGGACTTGAAGCTGTTGAAAAACTCAAAGAGTCTGGTCTCCCTGATGTGCTTTTTCATCAACTTGATGTGCAAGATCCTGCTAGCATAGCTGCCCTTCGAGATTTCGTCCAAGATCAATTTGGAAAACTTGATATTCTGGTAAAGTTGTACTATTTCATTTAGTTATTTTTTGAATCTTTCCCATACTGGATGTAGTGGTGGATTGGTGTTTGACTTGAATGAGTCCGGACTTGAATGAGTCTAAACTTGAATAGAATTAGTTTTAACTCCGGGCCACTTTGATTTCATTAAGTCTCAAAATCCACCTTCTTCACGAATTTTTTATTTATAATAACGAAAATTCGTATTTTCTGGTGATTCTTCTATTTTTTCATCTTCGATTACCCTTATTTTTCTTCTTCGATAGTTTGGCTGGCAACTCATCACCAGTTCAAACTCAACTTTCTGAATTCGAATCAAGTCAACTCTTATCTAAGCTGGTCGAATTCACCCTTAATTGGAAAAGTTTGACTTACCACAGTTTATACTTATAATTATGACAGAAGGAATAAACTTTTAGAATTTGTTCATGAAAAGTGAATGATTTCTTGACATCAGATTGGAAAATTTTCAATTCTTAATTCGAACCCTGTAACTATAATTGGCCCGAAAACTGTAAATATTGTCGAAGTGTTTGTTGTTTTGTTTCTGTCGTTTTTCTTCCTACAAACTTTTCTTGTAATATTCATATTTCTAATCATAGGGATACATTGCTTTTAAATCAAGACATAAAATTCTCCCGAAGATTTGGAAGGACACAAAATTTTGTAGTTTGTATATGATTTTTTCCCTCTACAAGAAGGATGAAAATCTTCAAATTGTGCGCACGTGAACAATGCAGGAGTTTTTGGAAACATATTGGATGGTGATGCTCTTACAGCTTTTATTTCTTCTGAGGTTAGTTTACAATATCTAAATCCGTCCTTTGTTCATATGAGATTTGTTTAAAAGTGTTAAATTATTTCATTTCTTCTTGGATACAGAGAAATCAAATGTATCTAGGACTAATATTGCTGCTATTAAGTTGTTCGTTCATTCCTACTGTTTGGTCGGTTTATTTAGATTTTGAAATTACTTCGCCTTTGATATTGTCTCGGGCATTTTGGCTATATCTACATTAATCTATTGGAGAATTGCAGCAAGGGATTGCTGATTGGAGCAATCTGGCGACGGAGACATATGAATTAGCAGAAGAATGCCTGAAAATAAATTATTATGGTGCCAAAAGAACATGTGAAGCGCTTATTCCCCTCCTCCAGTTATCTGATTCACCCAAGATTGTCAATGTTTCCTCTGCTGCAGGAAGTCTGAAGGTAACAAATTATCAGAATTCTTCTTCTTCTTCTTTGAAAAAAAAAAAAAAACACTCTGATATGCTGTTGCATTTAACTTAATACTAGTTGAAATATAATATGAACTTAGGAGAACTAGACTCCAAAATGCCATTATTGAGATTAAAGAATTCACAACCATATAAATCTTACGTATATTTTGATGTGAAGTCCATACCAACCTTTGTTTCCCTTTAACTACATATACTGTTAAATAAGTCTGCAAGTCTCTGGACTTGTGAATTTGGTATTTGAATGTAATTTGAAAGTTTGAATGATATGAGGTTGGTTTGTTGAGCTTGTATGAAAGATTATGCCAAAAATTAACCAATCTTCGCACACAAACAACAATTACAGTAGAAGCACATAAGCTTAGAAAAATAAAGTGGATTATATAGTCGGCTAAGTAATCACTCTCTTACAGACAAACGTTTATAGCATCTCACATGATTGTTCAAGCTCCCCTTCAATTTTGTAGTTGAAATCCCTTTAGCCCTTAGCCTTGAACTCCCTGCAAACTTCAATAAAAATGTGTATCCCATGATTTGAACAAGTAAACCAGCCTGCAAGAAGAGTAGAGAAAACAAACAAAGAGAATTTGCAAAACGAAGTTACCCAATTAAAAATGAGTCTAAAAATAAGTACCAAAAACAAAAACTACACAGATCACTGGTCCATGGAAGAATGTTGGCAACAAGATTAAAGCAGATGACGACTTAACTTTGTCATTTCATTATACTTCTAAATTCTAATTCGTTGTTATGGATACAAATGGACCAGAAGAGCACAAGTACAATTAAATATTATGGAAATAAGAAAGAAACTGTAGAGGAAGTTGCCAAAGACCCCACAATGAATTGAAGGTTTTTTGTAACAACTAGGAAGTTTCCTTGATATAAAATAAAAAGTACTAACGCAAACGAAACTTCAATCTTTCTTCCTTGCTTGTTACATCTCCTCTTGTTGAAAAAGTTATCAAGCAGAATATATATTTGGGTATTCTTAGTTATAAAATAGATACAGTCTAAATCGACTTAACTGGGATTATTAGTTAATTTGAATAAATTGGGTTCGAATTAAATAAATTTAAAGTAAAATTATTTTATAAATTAAATTTTAATTTTAATTCGAATTAATTTTTTTGAATTTGAATTAATTCGAATCACATCATAAGTATTCTTTACAGGCTTTCTATGGTGGGTGATCCGTTGGGGTTAGTTATAGTGTTACGTTCTATCTCAGCAGAGGACCCTATGCCCTATGGTCAGTTATGTAAATATACTCCATCCAATGAAATTATGACGCGGCAACTCTCAGTGGAAAAAGTCAACATCTGCATAGTCCCTCCCGATATCAGCCCACAGCTCATAACGACCGTCCAAATCTGTCGTAATCAGATGACGGACGGCTCTGATCAAGAGAAAGAACAGTATCCGCAAATAGTCATCTTTGGATCTAATATGTCTCTCTCAGGTTACCCCTAAAGAATTTATTTAATTCCCTTGAGATCCCGGCGTCCCTGAGTCAAGATCTGCTTTAAATTCCATGTTCGTATTGTACTCCTACAGACGTCAAACTCTTCTTTCTGATCACATTATTATCAAGTGCCTTGCATTTGCGGGCAAATAATCGTTGAATTGAAGGCAAGTGATTAAGCTTCACAAATTCAATGGCGGGGAGAAAGCCTGGTTTAATTGCTTTGTTCGATGTTGACGGAACTCTTACGGCTCCAAGAAAGGTATGGAACTATGATTTGATCTTCCTTACATAGTAATTGTTTATTTTTTAAATACAATTTTGACTCCTTTTTTAACTCGATTGCCAGGTGGCCACAGCGCAAATGTTGGAGTTCATGCAAGAACTGAGAAAGGTAGTGAGTGTGATGAGCAATTCATGAAAGAAGATCAAGTGTTTTTCATGCTTAGTTGGTTTTATTGTATTTGTAGGTTGCTACAGTTGGTGTTGTGGGTGGATCAGATCTTTCTAAGATATCAGAGCAGCTCGGAAAATCTGGTTAGAAATTTTTTATTGAAATCGAATAATCTCATACTTGAAGAGATATAAATCAGTTTTAAAAGCTTGTTTAAATGTGGATTTCTCGATTATTGTCTTTAGAATGTATGGACTGGAGAGTCTCTAAACCATGTTCTTGTTGTTTTGCAGTCATAAATGACTATGATTATGTATTTTCGGAGAATGGTCTAGTTGCATATAAGGATGGCAAATTAATTGGCACCCAGGTATTATTAACAATGTAAACCCAAAATTGTAAGCCACATGTTAGAATTATCAAAATGCCCCTCTAAATATCAAAGAGCCTTTTGGAATGCTTTAATGTGGTAGATCCTTCTTCGTTTGATGTTGTTCTGATAGATGTTTGTGGAAAAAATTAAAGCGACAGTAAACATTATATTTAACTCTGGATTATATATTTTCCTTTGTCCAGAGCTTGAAGTCGTTTCTTGGAGAGGAAAAGCTCAAGGTAAGATCTGTCCCTGTCATATGGATGACTTTTAAATAACATTTGTAGAAATAAATACATACACATATTGGGTCATATTTTGCTTACAAGCTGTTGTTAAGTGCTAGCTGAATCGTGGGCTCAAAGACTTGATGTGCAGAGAACCTATTTTTGTATATGAAATTATTGAATTGTTATTGTGATAAATTGCTAACAATTGTGCAGGAATTTATAAATTTCACACTTCATTATATTGCTGACTTGGACATTCCAATAAAAAGGTTTGTGTATCAGAGCCCTATTATCAATTTAAGTCAAACCATACTCTGTCCATCCATTTAATTGAACAGCAGAATAATACTTTTTCTGTTCATTTTGTATAATTCTGTAGGGGAACATTCATTGAATTCCGAAGTGGGATGCTCAATGTTTCACCCATTGGGAGAAACTGCAGCCAAGAAGAAAGGGATGAGTTTGAAAAGTATGACAAGGTGTGAATTTTTTTTTCTTTTTTCCTGTTATGCTATAGATAGTATCATTAGTTTGTGTTTTTTGTTAGTATAGATATTCTGTTTGGTGATGTTTGAGTTGAAATATATGATACAACTGAGGTTTCAGGTTCACAACATACGACCAAAAATGTTATCTGTGCTTCAGGAGAAGTTTGCTCATCTCAACTTGACGTTTTCAATTGGCGGACAGATAAGCTTTGATGTCTGTGTTACTATATTGAATTGATCTTTTAGTATCCTTGAACTGGCAAATATAAGGTAAGTTAGAGGTATTGTTATTGAATATTTCATGTTGTATGATGATTGTGATAGGTTTTCCCTCAAGGTTGGGACAAGACATACTGTTTGAAGTACCTTGGTGACTTCCAGGAAATTCACTTCTTTGGAGACAAAACTTACAAGGTCAGCCTCTTAGTTTGTTGCTTATTTATTTTGCTATTCTCAACCTTTCCCTTTCCCACACCACTCGCGTCCTACATGTTTCCGAACTTGCAGTGATGTGTCTACATATTAGTGATGATTTTTATTCTATTTTCAGTTAATCTTTCCTTCAAGGGCTTCATTCACCACTAATATCATATCTTCTAGGATAAGTTTTGCTCTATGGATTTTAGCTTGATCCACAGCTTCCTATCGCACATGGAATTATTATTAACATTAATGGTTCATTATAGTCTAGTTTTGGATGCATCTGAAAATTTCGTGGTAATTTATGTCAATCTATATCTTTGTTCGGTAGTTTCATATTCTCTCGAGACTAATTGCAGACATTGGATTTTTTGTTTTGAGCAGGGAGGGAATGATCATGAAATTTACGAATCTGAGCAAACAGTGGGTCACACAGGTAAACTTGACTTTGATTTATAATTCAGGAATTTTGTATGTCACCTGGAATCGTATTATTACATCCAGGTTTCAATTAAATTGGGTGTAACTAATGGAAACCATTCAGTAAATGACCATAATGGAGCTGACGAGTAGGTAGAAGAAAATATGTAAATATCTCTCCTCGAAATTTTGAGAAATGATTTCATTGGTGAGAAAATGAATATATTCGAACATTAAATCAAGGTGGGATGATTTCATTTCTGTTGAATGCCCACAAAGCAGTTGGATGTATAAAATGAGATTATCTGATGACATGTGCTTCTGCAGTTACCAGCCCTGAAGAAACAGTGGAAAAGTGCAAAGCTCTCTTCCTAGCCAACCCCTCAGCTTAGGACAGCATACGGATTTTCCTCTTGTGAGAATAAATATGTATTTTTTTATGAGCAATTTGATGCAACTATTTAGTTTCACCAATAATATATGTTATTTGAACCACTGGAAAGGCCTGATGTAATGCTAATTGGAGAAGATATTTTTCCATCCATTGGCGCCATCATTCTTGTATAATTGCAGTTCAATAATGCTTATTCAACTTCGGCATGCCATAATATTCTCACTCAAATATTTGTGTTTCAGAGATTTTCCTTAAATTTAGTATTCAAGTTCTTCCGATTCTTAAACTTAATTTTTCTATCAAAACAAAACTTGCGCTCCAACACATCAAAATTTGCATGGAACCGTGCGAGGCACGTGGGTAGATGTGATCTAGATGGATCAGGGGTTCGGATCATTGTTCGATTTAAATAAACTATTTGAGCAACCGAAGCGTTCCAGATAGGTGCCCTGCACTGAGAGTGAGGGTGCAGCTGTAGGCAAATGTATTCCGCTCATATAGATATGGTGTCTTCCCATCAGCTGGTTGTCATATCATATTTATCTTGTGGATTAACGGTCACCAGCAATTAGTTCCAAACACAAACACCGTGAAACCAATTGCACAAAAGTGAACATGGCAGGCCGTATTCTATATCATCAAATTGGATGCAAGATGATCACAGGCAGCTAGGGCTATACAATCCAATCCAAGCCCACTCAGGCTTAGATCACGACTCGGATCAAATTATCTGAGTTTGAATAGAGGTAACCCTAACTCAACTCAATCGAATCACTAGAATGTCACCGACACATTTATCTTCTTTTCCAGTTTCTTTTATGCTAATTCTCTTCTTCATCTTTGATGAACCTTCTTATTCTCTCATGACTTTCAAACAGCCTTTTCGATGACCTCATTAACCGAGCAAATTGAACACGAGCTTGCTCTTGTTCGGGCTCAGTTTGATATCAATCCAACTCCAAGAGCTGCAAGTTCAACAAGATTTGTGCTTGGCTGGCGGCCTAGATTGAGCCTAGGATTGCATTATTGGCCTTGCTACAGCAGTGCTTGTGAAATGTTATCACCAATTTCAAATAGGGGAAGTATTTACATGGTCATCATCATATGTAATTGAGGGGGCAAAGAACTGCCCGTACATACATACTAGGTACGTGCAACATTTATATGTTCTTTCAAAATGAACTAAATGAAGGTCCTATCAAAATTTATCTTAAGGGATAATTTGAAAGTATACTACTGCCTCTTTCTCTAAGTCTATCCGTACAGTTGAAACCAATGAAATAAGTTATCCACTATATTTTCATTTTCTTAAATCATTTTATTTTCTTTTTACCTGGTTTGTACTGGCTATCTTCTATATCGCTAGTGTTCCTTCAGTGACTTCGTTTTCATCTGAAGCATCTGAGGACTGAGCTTTGGGTTTACTCGTCATACGATTAAATCCATAACCAAGAGAACTTCCAGTAGCTTCACATAGCTGCAGGTATAAAAATGGTGTCAACAAGGTATATATTGAAGAAAGGTAAGTATTTAGTTATAAACTTAGCAGTCACAAACAATTGAGATCTTTAAAAATGAAAAAAACCAAGTACCTCAGTAAGCTCAGAGAGATGGCGAGACCTATATTCATTGATTGTTGATACAATCTCGGACATGGGCAGTTTAGCCTAAACAAGAAGATAAAAGAAAAAAAATTAATTAAAAAACCAATAGTGGGAGGTAGACAACAAGGCCTATTTTCTACTGCAACCTGCACAATTCAAGCAATTAGATTTTAATACAGTCTCTGATTACATCGTTTAGTTACCACATGAAACTGAACATATATGTTATCAAAAAGCACACATAGAAAGATGGATTAAGAGATTTGATCCATTTGATTTTTTTGGTGATGATCAATTCTATGATTTTGTTATTAAAATACAGAGTTAGTTGTATACTGTGAAGGGGTGGCCATTGGGCAAGGAAAAGTGGATGGGTTGGGTGGGATTGCTCGGCAAGTGAGAAGAGGGCATTAAGGTCATTTACTCCAAAAATGTTAGTTAACGGAAAAGTACAGACGGCAGGGGGGTTCTATGTTATTACCAATACCTGAGTGGGTTTGTCGTATATAGCCAACCTTGGGGACTTAATAATTATCCCATAAAATAAAAATCTTAGCGAAAAAGGAACTTAGATAGCATCATTCAATTCAATTTACCTGTGCCAGAACAGCAGCTGCTAACTGCAGACTTGGTTCCAAAGTCTCTGGGACAACCTGCAATTTTTTTTTCACCAGGAGTGTGTTATGGAACTCGATATGGAATGTAGAAGATATGAAATCTATGTAATTATATTCCAAACTCAACCATTTATTTTAAAAATCATAATTTTACAGTTATATACTATATCAGCTTGCATTTACAAATTGCCAGATTAACCTTTAATAGGAAACTTTAAAGGAATGTGTGTATATATATATATATATATATAAATAAAGATCTCATGAGGGATCAGAATATTACAGCTGTGGCCCCAGCCTTTTCCAAATTGAGGCCATGATCAACATCATGAGCACGAACAAAAGTCTTGACATTTGGGAAATACTTGTTCAGTGCCCAAACAGCTCTATAGTTTGCACCAGGTGTATCCAAGGTAATTGCTGCAGCACACGCTCTTTCAGCACCAACTTTGTGAAGGACCTGTTCACACAGTTGAAACATGTCAGATATCTGAAATTAAGAATCATTATTCATGATTCATTTTACAATTCATTTTACTCTACCTCTCGACTACCAGCATCTCCAAAATACACAGGAAGGTCCAAGGCCCGCCCTACAGCTACTCTATCACTGGAATAACAAAGATTTCCGATAAAACACATCTTGGAACACAACATCTTCAAATATTTCATAGAAGTCTCACAGAAATTTTCAACATTAATTAATGTACCCTTTTTCTTGATGTATGATTGTTTCAAAATGTTCACAAAACATCTCTAGAGAAGCCTAACCAAAATGCTCGCATGATTATTCTTTAAGTTATTTTGGTGGAAAATGTATTGCAAACACGAAACTGTGTAATACAAAGAAAATGTTTAGACTTAGTTGTTCTGGAAACAAACAGTTTATCAAACTATTTGACTGCACTACCTCCCATGAAACAGGGCAAAAAAAGAGAAGGGAGGATATTTTACCTCCTCACATCAAGGGCAACAAATGGAATTAATCGTTCTGAAAGAAGCTGAGCAATGATCTGAAAAAATACAGTACAACAACTGTGAACACAGACATGTATAACACAGTAAATTAACAACAAATTTGACATATGAATGTTGTAAAACTTAATCCAACTTATCACAACAGAAATCAAGTCAATACCTGGCCAACACGTCCAAATCCACAGATGATAATATGATCTTGCAAGTCATCAGTCTGGAAATAAAATCATGCCCATAGAAAGATTAAAAGAATTGCTTACATGATAACCACGTTAAATATTCAACAAAAAGTTAATAAAATTGCCAAATAAGTACATAAAATAAAGGCCACTGGCAGGTATTAATGGACAGCAAGTTTAAAATATAAATTGATTTCCAAATATAAGAAAGCAAAGGAACAGGATATATTAAATAACTTGACATAGACTAAACAATTAAATCTTCTGACACAAGGTGATAATGAACATGTTATATCATAAAACATAATAACTTAATAATGTGAGTGCAGAATAATGCCTGCATGCACTGTATTTGCACAGAAATGCATATTAAGATTGAAACTGAATCCATAATAGTGGGTAATTGGACTCAAAATCATATATTGTCTGAGGTAAATCTCTGTTGGCAATGAGATCATACTGACGGCTTAGTGAGGATAGATTAATCTCATTCTAAATCAAAATAAATTTCTTGCTGTTTACAATTTTCATATTCTTTACCCTTCAAGCCTCCATGAAAAATAAATAGTGACAATTTGACAACGAGCAAAACCCCATCTAGAAAACATGACCAGATCAATTATTGAACTATACCAAATTTGTTATTTGTAAAGAATCAGCAGACCAATATCATGTGAAACAAAAATGGCTCCCATCCTCAAATACAAGCTCAATTAACTACTGAGTGCACAACAGTTAAGAAATCTTACATCAGCTAGACTATGCTCCACTATTTTGCGCTTCTCCCGAAAGTTGCTAGAGTGAAAAACAAAGATAATTTTTTTTCAAGTGGGAAGTAAATGTCCCTCAAATGGATCATAGTTACCATTTTAAGATTATGAAATAAAATCTTCATATGACACTTCCAAGTTACTCATCATCTCCACGTAGATGTCCCTCAAATGGGTCATAGTTACCATATTAAGATTATGAAATAAATTCTTCATATGATGACATTTCCAAGTTACTCATCACTCCATGTAGATGTTATCATTCTATACACAGGTAAATCAGCAAACTAACAGTACCAAGGCCTGCTGCAGATGCCTATTTGCTCAAGCTAAATAATTCTTACAAACTCATTAAAAATTATATTCCTAGTGCCTTACCTCACTCTCAACGGGTAATAAACTTCGAACATCATGTTGCTCAAACCGAGAAGCAAGTAATTGCCCTCCAGCAGCTAGCCATGGAGTGAGGGCCATTGAAATGCCAACCACAAGAAAGAGCAGAGATGACAGCTGAGAAGACATTATACCCTATAGATAAAAACAAATTAACAACCATTAATAGTTCCTTATTAAAACTATTTATTTTGTAAACAAAATTGGGGCCTCCAAGTTCTTCCCAAGCATGACAGGACTATCAGCATAAAATATATAATTTAGCAAAATAATATAGAATTTATCTCATCAAAACCACACCTAACACAATAAACTTTTAGCAAATTCATCAAGGATCTACTCCTAAACACTATCTTGTAATGTGAATCATTGAAAGAAAAGCAACAGCTCACGCAAGCAAAAAAATGTAGTTGATAGGAAACAAAACCTGATTCACGGCTTCACCAAAAGCAACAAATGCAAACTCTCCACCAGGAGCAAGAAGAAGACCAACTCTAATTGCAGAAATGATAGAAATACCGAAAAGTCTGCCCACTAAAGCAACCAATAAGGTCTTGCCACCAATTAAGAGTGCTAACGTCCCTATAATTACAGGAAAGTTAGAGATAAGTAGTTTTGGATCAATTGACATCCCAACCTGAAAACCCACAAAAAGATTGTAGTTAGTTGCAAATATAAGAGTCTTCGATAATAAAATACAATTGGCAAAACTAGTACAACAAAAAGTTAAAAAAGCCAAATTACTTAAATATTTCTTTCTTCTCACTAAATGAATAAAGCCTTTGTTAACTGAAATACAAAAGTTGTAGAAAGATGCAAATAACAAAATTACAAAGAAGCTAAAAATTCAAAAATGGAAAATTAGCAAGCATGATTTCATATTAAAAAAACCAAAATCATCTCAGAAAATTGTATGGATTTAAGTAATAAGCAAGTTTCCTTTAGGACTAAAGAGAGAATCTTATCTTTCAATCATTTTTTCACTAAAGAAATAAAAATATACATTCTCCCTAGATAAATATGCAAGTCAGAGAGATGACATTATAGGGTATTTACCGTCATGAAAAAGAGACCCAATAAAAGGCCACGGTAAGGAGCAATATCAGATTCAACCTGTAAAGAAAATTCAGTTTCTGCAAGGAGCAGACCAGCTAAAAATGCTCCTAAAGCCATGGAAAGTCCAGCCTGTTTTAAAAAAAGATGTGAATAAATATTCACAATTATAACATGCACAACAAAGAATAAAATGCATTCTCATACCCGAGCTGTAAGAAGGCTAGTTCCCAGAATAACAAGGAGTGTATTGGCTGAGAATATTTCAGCATTCTGATTTTCTGCAATTTGCTTATAGATTGGCCGAAGTAGCTGCAAAAACCCACAAAAAGAATATAAGAGCAAGCACACAAAAATTTCATTATGTACAGCAGGGTGGGTAATGGGAGACCTTATGGTTTAAGCTTATAGAGAACTAAACCGTGCAATCATGGCTGTACCCTAGGGAAAAAATGAAAGTAAATAAATAAAAAGAATTCTTAAGTAGCTACTTTGCCCAAGCCTTGCATTTTTCTTCACAACTGATGTATTCACCTAAATTCCAGTGTATAGCTTTAATACACATCCCATTCATAAAATGAAGATCTGATTCAACTTTGGGTTGAATCAATGTGAAGAAACAAAAGCTCATAACAAATATAATTTAAATTTTAAAAAAGCATTGTTGTAAACCAAATTTTGAGGCACTAGAGTAACTCCAATTTTTCCCAGTCTCGTTATCAAGCAGACATTATACCACTCAAGAGGTACATAAAGGTTTAACAATCAATAGATTGAAAGGTTCAACATTGAGTCGTTAACGGATAACATTGCACAGATTTTACAACAGTTTCCACCCAGAGTACTATACCAGATTACAGCAATTTTTTACCATAATCTCTCTCAGGCCATATAATTGGAAAGATCAAAATATTTTTTAAAAAAAGAAAGTGAAAGCTCTTAAGGCAATTGATTAACCATCATCACATATCATCTCTAATAAAAGCTACAAAACTTACCAAGCGCCCACCAGCAATTATGGCAGTGATGGCAACAGCTGCCTTCACAGCAGCCAATCCAAGAGCTTCAGCAATGGCTTGGAAACCAACCTGAAATACAGCAGGATTATATCACCCATGATGCAGAGATAAGTGGCAGTAACAGCAATGGTAATGGCAGTACCAGAGGAATGTTAAGACTCAAACAATGACTGATCATCATGATTTTTGATACACTTCACAAGAATGATATTACTTGCGTTGTGCTGCCAATGATTCTTAGTACAAGAAAGAAAGAATTGATCTGGCAGTTTAGGTTGACCTACAAGCACGAATGCTCTTAGGAGACAGAAAGTAATGATATCACATTTTACATCTAAAATTAGACAGCCAAATTTAGTCCTCAATGGGAGCTGGAGTTGTAGAAAATGAACTCACACAGCAAAATTTAACTATTCAATTGTTGTTAAAGATGCAACATGTTGACCCACAATTTCCGGAGCTAATATATCAGAATTATCATATCCATAATCTTGTTTATTTGTGAAAGCCATAACTTACAATGTGAATCTTAAACTAAATGACTCATAAGATCAATTTATCAAAAAATTCCAGTGGAGCCACTACCAACGGGCACTCATAAAACAATAGGAAAAACAGCCATTTTGAGGGCATGGCATGCCATTTTAAGGAAAATGGTAGGCTTCAGATGCAAGGAAAAAGGTCCACCACAGATTGAAACCATCAGATGAAACTGACACGTAGGTCATCTTTTGGCTTATAAAACTATAGATGTTATTGATTGGCAACCTATAACCTGAAATAATTTAATGACATGATTTAGGTGTAAGTATAACTGAGGGAAGTGAGTAAGAAATACTGCACAGAAAACAAGCCATTATAACATTTACATAACATACTAACCAACAAAGATGGAAGGAGAAATAGCTTATTAGAGTTTTCTTACCCCTCCTTTGGATGAATTTGGTGAAATAAGAGGAATGAGTATTAGCAAAACAACAACAGCCAAATCCTGTACAATACAGAATGAGCAACAAACAGTTTAGTTAACAGATCCTTCAACTCTAAGTCAATTTACTTATTCTTCAAAAAGCAGCACGAAATAATAACAAACAAATCATCATAATAGTCTACCAATTATAAATAATGGCAATAATAAATTATAAAAAAAAATCATATAGATAAACAGACAAATATACCTACAATCAAATTTATGCATGTTTTATTGAGGTACACATGGTACAACAATACACTTCAGAGGTGAAAAGGTTCAACTTTTCAAACATATCAATATCCATAGCTGATTACCATATAATGCAGCAGTAGATTTTAAATATCATCCTCGATTACTGTGAGAATACAGATGCGAGAAAGGCAAGGCAAAAATCACTAAAGCAAGGACAGATCAGTATTTATCAAGAAGTTCAGTAGGGTATTATTAACTGCATAAAGAACCACAATCCTTTAGGCACAACAACAATTACATGAAAGTACATTCCAGAACTAAAATGTATTATTCTGAGATTGTAGAGTAACCTGGAAAAGTAAGACAGAAAATGTAGCACGTCCATGTCGTGAAGTGCTCTCACCTCGCTCCTGTAACACCTGCAAAATGAGTCCAAAAAATATAAATCCACATTTGTGGCAAAATGATGTCAACTACTAGGCATTTGTATTCTAAAATAATAGGACAAGAAGTTATTATGATAAAAAATTCTTCCAACAAGGCAAATCTGATCAGAGTCATATGCCAAAGACTTAATGATATTTCTATTTGATTGAAACTGTGGAACAAATTAGGATATACAAAACAAGGCATGTAATATCTCAATTTGACAAGTTTCTTATATTTAAAATACTTCACTTTTTTTCCTTTGACAAAATGGGTGGATTCAAAGTATAATAAGTTATTATGTCAAGAAGTTTGAAACAAAAGCCATTTGTAACCATTACCTGGAGGACTACAGCAGTGGAAGACAAAGCCAGGCCATTTCCGATAACAATTGCAGCGGGACCAGCTTGCCCAGAAACAAAATGAGAAACCAAGCCAACCACCACTGCAGTCACCAAGACCTGCAATATTGAATTAATAATCCAAGGTCAAAAATAAGCATCAAAAACACCTCAAAAGAAAGATTTACAGCCAAACATGAAATATGATTATAAAGATTGAACTATCTCAATCACCTGAGCAGACCCTAATCCAAAAACATATTTCTTCATGGAACTTAGCCTTTCAACAGAAAGCTGTCAGCACAAAGTGAAGCTTCAGAATTAGCTTGGTGGATTCTATTATACATAGAAAAGTGGACCTAAAGAAAGAAAAATCTACCTCAAGGCCAATATTGAATAGTAAGAAAACAACTCCAAATTCAGCAATTGCCTTTGTCCCATGTACATGACGGATTATAGAGAGACCATAAGGCCCGATCAATATGCCAGCAGCCAAATAACCAAGAACAGGACTGCCTAAACATAGAAAACAAAATATTACAAAAATTAATGATGCATACGACTTGGACAGGATTTAAGACAAAAAAAACCACTATTATACAGCCAGATGAAGATACAGACCTATACTACTTCAGGTTTAAATTTGAGATAGCAAAATTGAACAAGGTAGTTAAAATACAAGTCTAGAACTACCAGTATTATAAAATGTATAAATCCAATTACCTCCAGGAATTTTCTGAAATATAGGGACAAATATTACACTTGCGAGCAACAACCACAACATGTCAAACAGGGAAGCTTCCTCCTCATTCATCTAAGAAAACACAAAATCAATCCTTAGAAAAAGCTATAGCATTGGACTAATGAACCAAGTATAACTATCAAATGGCAGATAAGACTGCATGCCTCTTGCTGAGGTAGCATAGCAAGCAGTTTTTTAATTCTCATAGGAAGTTTCTGCATTTGTCGAATAAGAGGTTTTGCAGTTGATGAAACTTCTTCAATGCTTGTTGTGATAACATCTGGCTGCTGAAGCTGCAGAGTATTCCTCTCTACCCGATTGGCATAGAAGGCAACTCTGTGAGCACAAAATGTCACAATCTAATAACATAAGCAAATGATACAACAAAAAATTATGGAAAATAAAGAGACTGGTAACACAGTACATGGAGCACAAACATTCAAAGCTTAAAAGATATAATGAAACAAAGAAGTTCAACAATAATACATACCCAGCTCCAATGAGCAAAAACCCAAGAACCAGTTTAGGAAACTTCTTCCTCACAGATTCCATAAGACCCTGGAAAACTGAAGCCGGTGTGAATTCAGTCCCATCTACAGCAAAAGAGAAGAATGATGCAGAAAAGAAACGAGAAGATTTTTTCAGCAATGCCTTTGGAGCATTAAGGGGTGAACTCTCTCTAGTCAAATCCTTCTGTGACTCCTGCTTTTTAACTTGCATAATATTCTTTGACTTTTCTATTTCCATTTCAGCTTCTACAGGAGAGTCAACACCTAGCTTTCCATTCTCATCACTCATTTCATCAGATTGATATTCCAAAATCTGGTTGGTTCCATCAGATAGAATATCAGGTAAAGATTCACTGATTAGATAGTCACCATTAATTGCCAAATCTCTTTCTCTTTCAGTGCTAGCATCATCAGTTTTGACCATCTTCTCCTCCTCAACAGTAGCCTCATCACCTGAAACATACCCCTTATTTCTTCCAGAGATATCAACACGAGAAATGGAAACTGACTTCTCTGCTCTCTGTAATGCAATCTCTGCATCATTCACACGTTGAGCAACCTCGAGTTCAAAAGCAACTGCTTGCTCGGCTAATAACATTATGTTTGCAACTTCTTCTTCAGCTTTCAAGGCATTCATCTCGGCTTTCTCTGCAGCCTCATTCAATCGATCCACTTCCTTCTGCAGCTCTTCTTTCTTACTCTGCAGTCGTTTCAACTCTGCCTCACAATTTGCCAAATTTGCTTGACACTCCCTGATTTCTGTTTCAGCAGCCAGCAACACTCCATCTTCTTCTCTATCACCACTTTCAGTATCATTAACTCTATAACCTTCTGAAGAATCATTCTCTTCTTTTGCAACTTGTAACGATTCTATTGCCACTTGAAGCCTTGCCTCAGCCAAAGAAAGATCCATGGTCGCTTTTTGAACAGTTTCTTTGGCAAGGCACTCCTCATTCACAATTTCTTGAACCATATCAAGGGTAGCACTAACATCTTTCCACGCATTTGATGCTTCATCCTTCAAAGCTATTGCATTTTCGGATATTCTCTGTGCCTTCTCCTCAAACATGGTACTATTAACCTGTGCAACCTCCAATTCTTTCATTGCCTTCACTAACAATTCTTTCAATTCATCCAAACTAGGTGCTTCTGCATCTTCTTTGACTTCTATTTCATCTCCACCCAAACCATTTGAATCCGCACCATCAGCAAATTCCACTCTTGAGCGCTCATCACCACTATCAAATTCTACATTTCGACCGTTTCCATTGATATATGCTACAGAATCATTATCTTGACACTGTAAGATAACTCCCCTTGGCACCTTGAAAACACCATCCACACTTTGAAATAATGACTTATTTGAATATGAAACCCATAAATTAGTCTCGAATGTACCGATTGAAACCAAACTTGAATCCAAACAACCACCAGCAATACTTCTCCTTATATTTCTGGTGGACCGTGATTTTGAAACAATTCTCGGATTGAAAAACTTACAGCCAAAACCTTGGCATCTAAACCTTGAATTTATTAATCGATCAGGAATTCGATAACTAGTGCCTTCCCCAGTAAAAAGCACATTTGAACGCTGAATACTACACGCAAAATCCATTTCTCTACAAAAATTTATATGGTTTAAAGTTACAGAAACAGTTTACAGAGTATTTCAAACACTCATATTCGAATTTTGTCAAATACCTGGTGAAAAACAAATAATACACGAGAATAAGAAAACCAGTATATTTACTTAATTTAACCGAATATTCTTAATTTAAAGAAAAATGACATCAAGTAACCCTAAAATAGGAATCTTCACACACAGAAACAAAAAAAAAACTGATCAAAATATATTTTGAAAAGAAAAAGGGCTGTCAAAAAGAAGATGAAAGATACAAGAAGAGAGTAAAGTTACCGATCATGAGGATTGGATCTGATAAAATCAACGGCGAATTTGAGGCAGAAAATGCTAGAACTGTTAACAGATTAACAACGCGGCACTTTTAATTTGTTCCTAGAGGGAGCGTAGAGAGCATGTATCCCTCTCTGTCTCTCTCTCTCGCTCTCTTTTTCTCGGCTATCTATTTCTTTGCTTGGAGAGAGTGAGAAAAAGAAAATTGATTTTGTTACTAAAAATCAATTGACGAGAATGGCCTTGGCTTGGAGTACGTGAGATTCATATATTGTTCGGATATTCCATGGGGTGAAAGGATATCTCCCCTCGCACTTTTTAGCATGTGACAAATAAAAAATCAATCCCCTGTCTGCTGTATTGTATTCAAATTAGATACACAATATTACAAATACGAGTAGTGTTACGGCCAACTGTATAAAAGTACAAAAGGTACCTGAGTTTGTACCATTTGTTATATATGTCAAAAACCACCTGCCACCACCCACCAACCACCTTTCGACGCCCACCACCCAACCACACCCTTCCACCATCTGCCATCTCTATGTATATTGTGTTGCATAGAATTGTCTTGCCATCGCCAATTTGAGTAGTAGAGAAGATAAAAGTTGAGAAAATGAGAATGAAATGAGGTGGAAGCCGGGGAAGTAAGATTGAGAGAGATGGAAAATTGATGAAGTGAGAACAGGAGGAGATTAAAGTCGATAGAGTAAAATGAAAAGAGACAAAAGTTGATTGGAGATTAAATCATTTGCAATATTTTACAAAATTTGTCATATATTTTGTATATTAAGGTGAATTTGGGTGGTTTTGTTACTATACATAATTTGCATTCACCATGCGAGTTACACATAATGAAATAATACGAAGGTAAAAGGATTTTGGATATTTGACAAACATATATGATCAACATAGTGAGAGTTTTTTATGTTTTCTTATACATGAAGAGGTTTGAAACGGTGCAAAGCATGCATGGTGGTGGATTTTTTTTGTGTAAAATGTTGCTTGTAGGCGTAAAAGAAAATATCATTTAATCATGCTTATGTAATAACGAAAAACCCCTTGTATGTAAAATATCAGTTACCCTCCAATGGCTATCTACCAAAAAAAAAATGATTTAACCATTTTTATACACTTCAAAATGATTATATTAATTAAATATTTAAAAAAATATTACATAATTATTAAATAAATAAAAATTTAAGTTAATATCAGTATGTATATCTTCATGTAGTGAACATTTTTTTAATTTCAAAATCACAACACTGAAATTTAAATGGGAGCATGAAATTGAAAATTTTAAATTTTTATAAGTTTTGGTTGTGACCTTAGTTTATGCAAAGAATTAGAGTTTATTTAAAAGAGGGTAAAAGGTTTTTGGTATTAGTTAAACTATATGTATAAACGATTATATGATTAGATAATTTTGAATTAAAAAAAACACATAAACGTTTGATAATATATCATTGTTGGTATTTTTATTTATGTTTATTGTTTATAAATATTTAACTTTGGATTTGGATTATATCTATATAACCCTCAAAAAGGTTAATTCCTTTATATACACTTCTTAATTTTGATCATTTTAATTAATAACGTTATCTATACCTATTAATTTCCAATCAATCAATAATTGTATAATCTTATAATTTTAGGGCAAAGGACTATTTTCCACCTAAGTTTTAATTGAAATTTAATTACATCTACGATAAATTAAAAATCTAAACACTGATTTATAGACTAATTTCTATTAAAATTTTAGATTATAAAAAAGGGTAAAATCATCATTTTATTCTTAAACCATAAAATCTTAAAAACTTATAAAATTTTTCTCATAATTAAGTTTTAAAAAAAATCATTTTTTTCCCAAAAGTTTTGATTTTTAGGTCAAACATCTCTCTTTTTGGCAATCAACATTGTCCGACCATTCCTCTCCCTTCTTTTGGACCACCCATCTTTCATCTAATATCGGAGGCATGGATCTTGGCTAGCGTCTCCCCATCTTTCACATGAATCGTCTCCTTTTCTTTCACTCAATTCGTCTCCTTAGTATTGTTTGAATGTCTATCATCATTGTCTCAATGTCTCTCGTAATCGTCTGACATCATCCCATCGTCGTTATTGCTAAATTGAGCATCGTGGTTGAAATTAATGAATCGTACGTCATCAGAGTATCATCCAAATGTGATAAATGAGTGGTTGTCCAAACATCAAATGAAAGATGGATGGTCGCCCTTCTTTCTTCTTTGGTCATTGACGAAAGATGGGGTGGGGAAAGCCGACTCCAATCCCCAAAGGAAAAGACCTTAAAAATTCCAAACATTAAGAGGAAAATTGTGACTTTTCAAAGTTGATGTATGGGGTAAAAGTTAATTTTCAAAACTTTGGAGGGGGGATGAGATAAAATTATATATTTTTTAATCTTATTATTAAAATAACGATTTTTCTCATGTTTTTAACAAAAAATTCTAACAGAAGTTAGTATATAAGTGAATATTTGAGTTTTTTATTTACCGTGGGCATATTTTGGAAATTCAGCTAAAATGTGGGTGGGACTGAGTCCTCTGCCCTCTATTTTATAATAAAAGAGTGCCTGAAAAAGCGTCTTATATTATTTTCGAAAAGCCTAAACGGCGGGCAGGGTACTTTCCAAACCGGTGGTCTCGCCCCGCTTCCTTTTTTGCACGGACAGTTCTTGCGCCTGGCCAAATAAAACGCACCGTTTGCTCCGTCAGTCACCGCAACCGCAGCTCCTTGAATTTGGCACAAGAAACCCTAGTTATAGAGAAACAACCACCGAATTATTGAAATACAGTTTGGGAATACATAAATCGAATTCGATGGTATTTTCTGATTGCTCTTCCGCTACAACGGCTCGGTTCCTCCCCTTCAACCGTAGCAGGCTCCCTGCGGACAGTGCTGTTAACATTGGCCGGGTAGTGGGTCCTCTCCAATGGCGACTCCCAAATCCTGTCTCTCTCCAAGCCAGAAGCACCCTCGCTGTTCACTCCTGGTCGTCACCTTCACTTGTTATCAACGGTAACTTTTTCCTTACGACTTTTAGTAAATCTATTAAAGACCGACTATAGTCTTAATGTAATTGTCGCTGTAGTTTACTGTGGTTTGGTTCTAATGTAATTTTTTGTTTCGACATTTCGTCAAATATGTGAACTCAATGGCCAATTTTCAGAGCCATCAACGCTTTGATCATATCTAAAATTTTAGGGGTTTAGAAAAGCTGTAAACCTTGCGTCGGACCTTATTTTTTAGTGTAGAAATTGGAATCGATTGAGTACAGGTCCCTTGTGGGAATAACATGTAGGAATCGACCAAACTCAATGAGTCTGGATGGAACTCTCGGGATTTAGAATCTCATAATGGACTAGATGGGAGTTCATATGATGAGGGTTATATTATTGTTATCTCGTAAAATGATGGAACTTAATGATCAGAGTTAGATGAATGGTTAGGAGAAATCATGTGCTTATTTGAACTTAAATCTTCATTTATATGCAGTTGGGCTGGTTAATAATGCAGTATATTGGTGGTAAGACTATAATTTGATAATCTCTCTTAACCCATTGATATTTTGTACAGCAACTATGGGTACTGGGACATCTGCCAAGGTTATTGATGGAAAAGCTGTGGCAAAACAGATCAGAGATGAGATAACTGCTGAAGTTTCCAGGATGAAGGATGCCATTGGTATTGTTCCAGGGTTAGCAGTTATTCTTGTTGGGGATCGGAAGGATTCTGCAACTTATGTACACAACAAGAAAAAGGCTTGTGAATCTGTGGGGATTAAATCTTTTGAAGTGCGTTTACCTGAGGACTCTTCAAAACAAGAAGTACACAACCATATTGCAGGCTTTAATGAAGATCCTTCAGTTCATGGCATCCTTGTGCAGTTGCCTCTGCCTTCTGTATTCTTCTAACTTAAACACTTATTTTTCTTTGTTGGTTGACTGAAGCTAGCTGAAGAAAAATAAAGTCATAACTAAATAACAAGAAAATCTTTTGATACTAACTGATAGTTCAAAATTTGTACTTCTAGTTTTGAGGTCCATGCCTCTTTTTTCCCTTTTTAATGCATATTGGAGCTGTTACTCATTTTTTCTTTTTTTCCCAGCATATGAATGAACAGAGCGTCTTAAATGCTGTGAGCATTGAGAAAGATGTGGATGGTTTCCACCCACTAAACATTGGTCGTCTTGCTATGCGAGGTAGAGAACCTTTGTTTGTTCCATGTACTCCGAAAGGCTGCATAGAGCTGTTGCACAGATATGGCATTAATATCAAAGGAAAAAGAGCTGTTGTGATTGGTCGGAGCAATATTGTTGGAATGCCTGCTGCCCTGTTGCTCCAAGTAATCAATTTTTACCTTCATATTAAGTATTAGTCTCTGTAAGCTAGTTTCTCAGTTTCAATTTCCTCATTTTATTTATTAACTCTCCTTTAAACAATGGCATCATTTTTTCCTCAATGTTCTTAGAGGGAAGATGCTACCATCAGTATTGTCCATTCCAGAACTCCGAACCCTGAGGACATCACAAGACAAGCAGATATCATAATCTCAGCTGTAGGACAACCAAATATGGTTAGGGAGAACTGGATAAAACCTGGTGCAGTTATAATTGATGTTGGAATAAACCCTGTTGAGGTAAGAATACTTTGTCACTGGTTTGTGATTCCATTTTTTCTTTTGTTTCCTCGCCTGCTTTCTCTTCCTCTCTCCTCAAACGGACACTCTCAGATTTTGGTTTTTACTCCTTTAATTTCAAAGTGGTATGAAATTTCTCAGTTAAGGTGTTATAGGTTGTGTCTTGTGTTGGATATTCTCTGAAGCAATGAGGGCTCAGCTGGGTTGTGCCAAGTTTATGCTTTTCTTTTTCCTGTCTGTAACTACTTGTCTATAACTATCTAGTGACAGGTTTTATTTGTGTGCATATTTTAAGGATGCTAAAAGTCCCCGAGGTTACCGACTGGTTGGAGATGTTTGTTATGAGGAGGCATGTAAGGTTGCTTCAGCTGTCACTCCAGTTCCAGGAGGAGTTGGTCCAATGACAATAGCAATGCTACTCTCTAATACTCTAAGCTCAGCAAAGAGGTTGCATAACTTCAAATGAGCTTTTGCCTTTTGCAATATTTCAATGTTATCATAAAGGTAGGAAATTCTACCATTAAATTAAAGTTCACATCCAGGTACCTAACTGGCTGACTTCAGTCTGTTTTAGTTTCAGCCCATTTTTCTGTGGGACTGAGTCCCACAAGGCTTAAATTTCAAGAGAAATTTTCAGAACGAAGTTAAAAGAATTCCTGTTATTTTGGAACTGTACAAATAAATAATTTAATTTACCTGTGCTGAAGTTGCTATTATTCTTTCGTTGAACTCAATCTTGCGGCTCCAGGTTATGCCCAGAATCAGGGGCTTAAATAAACTAACCAATCTTCACACCAAGGGGAAAAATAGAATGACAACAAAGCACAGATTTTAGAAACTCAAACGTCTAACTGCAGCCTGAGATTCCCCTGTTCTTCAGCTCCTCCACCTAATTAAACAGCCATGTGAGTTTGACTGAGTAATGACTTTTGGGTTACATTCAACTACCTTTCTTCAGAGAAGAAGTAATATATGATGTTAGCAATGTCCTCAACTGTGCAATCTTTTACTAGGATACATGGTGTTTTGTTGAAGATGATTATACCTCTTTAAGAACAATCTCCTTATTGCTTGATGAAAACTTTAATTCTCCCAATTATATTTAGAAAAGTCAAGGAATAAAAAATGAAATTTAAAAATATGTCAATGTCAAATTTTAAAAATTATATAAATATTTAAAATATTAAAAAGAATTAGTTAATGAATTTTGATAAACAATTATATATTTGATCATGAGTCATTGTAGGACATAACCTCACAATTAAGGGTAAGGGGTAGAACCTCAGAATTAAGGGTATGGGGTAGAACCTCAGAATTGCCTAGTTAGTGGGTTGTATTTGTATTGTCCCAAAAATGTCTATATAAATATAAATGATAAGTAAACCTAACGCGATCACGAGCATTATTAGTCGAATTACATAGAATTATTTTATTTTGTGTGATTAATTTTGATTTTCAATTTATTTTTGCTCGATTTGTATTCTAACATCTCGTAATTAACATTTCTAAGGCTTTCGAATTAGATTTATGAAGCAAGGCAAGTCAGGCAGAGAAACAAAATATAATATATATGTGCATATGTTAAGCTGTAACAGCAGAAATATTTTTTATCACATGATTTAATAACAATAACATAAATTAGAAAATTCAAAACAATTCAGTCAACACTCAAACAAGAGTTTAAAGATGAAGAGGATGTCTTCCTCTTCCACCAGAAAAAATGAAAAAAATTGCTTATGAGAAGTATAAAGGTTGGTGATTTATGAAGTTTCTTCCTGTGTGTCGTTATCTTCTTCAGCTTCACCATCGCCATCACCATCACCGGTAGGTTCATCTGGTTTAGTCTCAGATGGCTCAGAAGTTCCGGAATTATTTCTCTTATGGTTAGCAGCCTTGAGGACATGGCTATAATTGCCTTTCTCCAGGAAGAGCTGAGAAAAGTGATGCTTGCAGTAGAGCACTCCATCAAGAGCTGCATAAGAGGAGTGTGTCAGAGGACACCCACCATGGGCACACCTGAAACATGTCTTGTGGTAACATTCACCCTCCATTGTCACCTGCAAGTTCATTTTTTAATATTATCAACAATGCTTCATTTTGCTTAAAGGCTTAAACCCACTTTTCAAATCAAATCTAAAGCCAACTGTAATCTGAATTTCTCATAATTTCTAGCGTGTTGCACCTGGAACAACCTTTTTTTTTAAAAAATAAAAGACCAGAAGAGAAACTTGTGCATTCAGAATTTCAAACCTTCTCGAGCGGGTACACTGTTTTGTCACAGGCTGCACATTTGTCTTGGGTTCCACAAAACACTGAAGAGAGTTTGCTGGATGTCCTAGACTGTACCAGTAATCGAAATTTTTGTATTAAGATGAGTGAAAAGGGTAAAAAAAATAATCTTAGAACTGTGGTTGATTTTTGATAGTAGATATTATAAATACCATAGAGAATCCCTTCCACCAGACTTTAAAAGGGATAATCAAAAAAATAATACCATATACATTAATCATTTAATGACATATCAAAGTTTATAACTTTATTTGTATATATTGTTAATGTATGAATCGAAAAGGGTTTTACCAGATCAGGATTCCTCTCTGACTTTCCTGTAACATCATCATCATACAACACATTGTTAGCCAAGTATATATAAAGCAATGAGATGTCTATATTGTTATGAAATTTGCAGCCAATATATCATCTCATACAGACAAAAAAAGAATAATTCTTACCGGTTTGAAAATTTTTACTGAAATTGCCAGATTCCTTAAACAGTTGCTCGAAATGAGGCTTGCAGTAGAGGACTCCATCCATGGATGAATAGTTGCTCATCTGGGTAATCATAAAAATGCAAGATTATAATTTAAAAAAAAAAAAATGAAACCATTAAAAGAATGGAAACATAAATACCACTAGAGTTCCTTTGCAATGGCTGCATTTGAAGCAGGATTTGTGATAAGGTGTTCCTTCAAGAGACAACATATCAACCACATAAACAGTCTTATCACAAGCCTTGCATTTGTCCAAAGTTCCTGTGAATGCCATACTTTTTCCTTCTTGGAGAATGATCCAGTGCTACAAAATTATAAATTTTCCCGAGGATCAAGCAAATGTTGAACAGGAAAGCACCTCACTGGTTTCAGAGCTGCTGCCCCAGATAAGTTTTGAAGAATGAAGAAAGGTCCTTGGTTGGTTCATACAAAACAAAATATATATCAGACTACACAAGGGAATTTTTGCCTTGCCTTGCAATGGTGTAAAATTGATCTGCAAGTCCATACAAAAGACTGACACGTGATTGGAGATCCTCAACATTATGAGATATATGTGGATGTAATACAATAAAATTTGAGAAAAAGAAGGTTGGCACTCTGACTTTTTCAATTATATTTCAAAGCCAAACTGCGGTAAGATTTAAATGAAGGACAAATATAACAATGGCTTCTAATGCAAGTCAATGACAACTGTTCAAATCGAGTGTTGCCATGGATTATTTTTTTGATTATACTTCTTGTGCAAATAGTTGGTCTCTTGTGCAAATAGTTGGACACTAAATGTTGAATTTATAATAAAGTAAACAATTAAATAATTCATTCATATAATGACTCGTTAGTTTGTATATGCTTATTAATATCTATTGTTTGTACATAAATCCAATAAACTTTGAGCGTACTTTCAAAACAATGAAGGTTTTGGATTAACATTGACTGATTTTAACAAAGTTTGTTGCGCCCAAGCATATTCAAAGACCGCTTAACATAGCCCAACTTTCTCGCAGCTCTCTCACAAGTCCATACAAATTAATGTATTTAAATATAATCGGGTAATCTAACCCTGCCACCATATGAAAAACGAAAGACAGGCAGAGGCAGTAAAATAAAATCATATCAAGTTTCAATGGTAAATTCAAACACTTCAATGTGAATTTGTTTAATTTCTGCATAAATCCCAAATTGGAAGTTCGTCTCTCTATCATGTTCCGGCTGATGATGATTTTATTTTTCGAGTTACAAATAGCAAACAGAAGGTATTTTAACTTTGTTATTGGCATGGTACATGCCGATTACCTCTTTGTCTGCTGTCTATCCAAAGTACAACAATGAACACAGAGAATATACCTCACAAACACCAATACAACATCGGCCAACATATCATTCCATTTCCTCAATCAAAACTTTGCTCCTTGATTCTGTTTTATCCCCCAATTTTGCAGAACTCTTAACACCACCATGATCTATACATGAAAGCTTTTCCTCCTTTAAGATGGCTGCTGCAGAAGACCATGTTTCCCCGGGCTGTTCATGCACCCAACACATCATGAAATAAATCTTCCTCTCAGCAAGCTTCAGCTTCCTCCTGATTTCCACCCTTCCTGACTTTTTAGTATTCTCTGACTTTAGTTCTCTTTCCCCTGCCTGAATCATCCTCTGAATATCACAAAGCGAGCAGATTAATGCAGAACCTCCTAGGGATAGAAGGGTTATTACATCATCAATAACAGCCAATCCAAACTGCAATCCTCCCATTTGTTTGTATGAAGTGCAAGTCTGCTCCAAGCAATAAGACACAGCTTCCTTTACAGTTTCTGGCTGCCCACCTCTGCCCAAGACAGCAGACACACTCAAAGCCATCATTGCTGACCCTAGGGTGTCTGATTGCCAATCTCCATTATAAAGGCGAAGGGTGAAACAGTAGCTAAATAACATGTCAACCAGGTGGATAACTAAAAGTGGAGACGGCTCTGTAGAGCTAAGTTTGCTAACTGGGGGCAGTGGAGTGTCAGGGGCGGGAGGAATTTCAGTGGATTCACTACTCTCTAGATCATGATCAACTGGCGCTGATGCGTCATGCTTGTCAAGAGGTTGGACAAGTTGAGTTCCCTGCTGGCTAAGACAGATTGTTCTAGCTGAAGGCTTCAACCACCATGGATCCCACGGCTCAATCATCTTGCTCAGTGTACCAGATGCCATGGTTCTTTGAAACAATTTCTTTTCTTTAGCAGATAAATCATCAAAACTCACTTGTGCACCTGCATAGAGGAACTAAAATGTATATCATATCAACTTCACGCAAAGCCCCAAAATCCAGGAACACATACTCGGAAGAATAGCATACAATATCACTTCAACTACAACCTAAGGAGTGTGAGAAAAATTAAATCAGAACTGATTAATAGGAAGCAACTGAAAGTCAACTAGCACAAAAATATGGGTGAAAGCAAATAATTATTAGAGCATACCCGACAAGATCTTTTGAATCGTCTCCTCAGAAAGAGTTGATTCTGCCAGATATGAAGATTATAAATCAATAAGAAACCATTTCAAGCAATTGCATTGTTAGTAGATTATGGAATGTGAAATACTGCTAATTGCTATAGCAATTACAAACAAATGCTTAAAATTATATTATGTTCATATGTTACCAAAAGAAATGGTCATATCAATCTTGCATACACTCACGGTACAAACAAGACTCATAAAGAACTAACCCAACATGACTGTCAAAAGAAACTATCAAATTAGAGATATAAAAGGAGCTAAACAAATTGATAGGTAATTAAGTATCTCCAGCAGCTTGAGAAACAAAGCAAATGTCGGTGGAATTTCATATAAGATAGATTTAGGCACCAAGGACTCCATAGAGATTCACTAAAAAGTAGCCCCAATAGCCAATATTTCTTACCCGGTCCGCTTCATTGAAGATGGCAAACAAGAAGAAATCCTCGACCAAAATTAACTGAGGGCATAAGAGAACACTTTAAAGCAACAAAAAAGAGCAATAAGAACATACCATCCTCTTCCATGCTATCAGTCTCCTCTTCAATGCTATCACTTTCCTCTTCCGAATGCAATCGTTTCAAAATTTCAAGCATTTTTCGTTTAGTTTCATCATCAGGCTGCATTTGCCGCATCTCATCTACAACATTTTCTCGCATGAAGGACTCCGTACAACCACGACTATGAGACTGTTAAGAAGAAAATAATTAAAAAGAGCACTTAAGCCAACACCATCGAATTTTTGGATTCCAATGTTCACCAAATTCTTAAGACATGTATATTAATCAAGAACATAACATCCATTAAAATCTAACAATCCACCATGAATTTCTGCCTACCTGGTAGCACTTAAGCGAACAATATCGAGAGTTACATCGTGGGCAAGTATACTGAGAAAATTGCTTCTGACATCTGCAGGGCGGGTAGATAAGCTTTAACACTAAAATCAATATAATAAGAATTACAAACGCTGCCTCAACATAAAAATTCAAACTTCATCAATATAATGGAAGAACTTACACATGGCAGACCGTCCGAGAGGGAGGATTCAGTGAAGACGAACTGGAAGATTTATCGAAGGTAAGGATTGTGTCTGACATTTCCAAATAGGAAATAATATTATTAATGTTGGGCGACTACCCAGATTATCGTTGGGGTTTTTGATTCAAATTATTCGATTATCAAACTCCAAAGGGTTTCTGGCTTCTGCTGCCGCCGGCCTCGCGCTCTCTCGAGTCTAGAAATTTTCTCTCTGATGGTGGAGAACTATCTACACTTATGTATAATTATTTGAATTTTTAAATGACCAGCCCATATAGGCCCAGTATTGATTCGGAGAAACTTTTCTTTCTAATATTTTACCAAAAAAACTATTTTCATAATTTCATATACAAATAATAATATATTATAATATAATTAAATATTATTTTATTTTTAATTTAAAATTATTTAATTATATATTAATGTATTATTATTTATATATAAAATTATAAATATAGGTTATAGGCATAATTTTACCCATATTTTATCAGTCTGCATTTTTGTCTTGGCTACTTTGATAGCTCTTCCTTTTTCCGTTTGTTGGTTTCCCAGTCATCTGCCACTTAAGCCGTGCTGAAATGAGCCTGATAATTGACAAAAATGGATACAAAAACCTTCTAGACATAGAATCAGACCTTGAGCGTTTAAAGAAAAAGGTAATGAAAGCAGAGATACCATCTGATCCAATTACTAGCCAAGCAAGTGAAAAGTCAATCAAGATGTAAAGAAGGAGACTCCAAATGTTTTCATTTCAATGGGATTGCAGGAGAAGCTTGAACTAGCTAAGTTGGCAATATTTAAAGCACCAGGGGATCAGCCCCCTAATCAAAATCTAAAGGTGAAAAAAGTAGACAAAATAATGCAATAATTTAGGCATAATTTGTCCCAATCAGGTCCTATCTTGGGTTAAAACAGAAGCTTGGAAAACTTCACGCAGTTAAAAGGCTCGTTGAGCTGAAAGAGAAAAGTGAGAAGCTGACAGAAAAAATTATCCAAAATGTTCCAGAACAGGTTAAGAAAAAGATGAAACTTCTTAGGTTTGCCCAAGAAAAGTCATCAAAAGGAGATCCACTAGATACAGATTTGGTGAAGTGGGAAAGCTAAAGAGGAACCGTTGAAGGCTTTTGTAATATCTCACTCAAATACCCAATTTACTTATAAGGTATTGCTCATTACAGTTTAACTTTTAAGTTTTATTATAAACTATTTAATTAATCATTTCTTATCATTTTCAATAATTTAAAATGTTCGTACAGACATAAAGTCTCTTCACAACTTTGAAGGCTCAAGTTCATCAAAAGTAGTGAGCATGGAAGGAAAGATCAAGAATGGGATTCTTAGTCCTTCGGACATTGCAGCATTGAAGGAAAGGCTGAAGATTTACCAGTAGAGTTGCAATCCTTCTTGGAAACAACTAGTGGGTCAGAAGATAAGGTCCTGGCTGAAAATGGAAGATGGTGAAATACCACTTGCTTTTTTTTTTTTTTTTTTGAAAGCGATGGTTAAAACATTTTGTTAAATGTTGGATTTGCTTTAGATTATGAAATCTAATAATGTATTATTTATTATAATAAAAAAATTAAGTGTAAAAGAAGAAGAAAAGAAAATACAGAAATCATAACAAAAGAGTTTCTCACGTCCTACAACCGGCGGCAAAAAGAGCCCATTTATAATTGGAAATTCCAATTGTATACCCAATCTTTTCAATAATTACAATACAGACTCTAAAAATTCATAACACCCTGTAAGCTTTAACAATATTGTAATTAGGGTTGGATTCGAGGCGAGCTTTTTCGGGCTCAAAATGAGCTTAGCTTGAACGAGCCCGAAACGAGCTTGTTATAAGCGAAAGCGAATACGAACACGAGCCGAAGCAAAAATCAAGAAACGAATGTGAGCCCGAACCCGAATAGAGGAATGCTCGGCTCGGCGAGCCGAGTTGAGCTCGTTATTAATATGTTGGTTGTAGCCTGACGGTATTATATATGACTTCTTCTGCGTTGACTTTGTATTTTGCAGCAGCTATATAAAAAAGTTTGCTTTGCTTTGCTGGCTTCTCTTAAAATAAAAAACGTTGTCGTTTGGAAATTGGAAGCAATTAAAGAAACTAAAGCAACAAACCTAAAAATTCATAACACCCTGTAAGCTTTAACAATATTATAATTGGGGCTGGATTTGAGGCCAGCTTTTTCAAGCTCGAAACGAGCTTAGCTCGAACGAGCCCGAAACGAGCCTATTATAAGCGAACACGAATACGAACAACAGCTGAAGCAAAAATCAAGAAACGAATGTGAGCCCGAACCCGAATAGAAGAATGCTCGGCTCGGCGAGCCGAGTTGAGCTCGTTATTAATATGTTGGCTGTAGCTTGACGGTATTATATATGACTTCTTCTGCGTTGACTTTGTATTTTGCAACAGTTATATAAAAAAGTTTGCTTTACTTTGCTGGCTTCTCTTAAAATAAAAAACGTTGTCGTTTGGAAATTGGAAGCGATTAAAAAAACTAAAGCAACAAACCTAATATTTTTTTTGTTGTTCTTCATTTTTCTCTGTCGAAAATATTAGTCGAAACTAAAATACGCCGACAAGGTTTTCCATTCCACCTTTCTTCTCTACTGTTCAGCTGTCGACAAGGTTTTCCACCTTTCTTCTCTATTGTTCAGTCGTCGACAAGGTTTTCCACCTTTCTTCTTCTGCTACTCTGTTTAATTATTTATCAAACAAGAGTAATTTACATCCTGATATGTCTTGGAAAACATGTTAGGCTTGAAGATTTAGAGACGAGTCCAAGTTAGGTGCGAGCAGAATACGAACACTTAAATTATAAAGCGAGCCGAACACGAACATAAGTTTTGACGAGCACGGCGAGCCTGAAGCGAGCCGAAAATCGAATTGATTAAAAACGAGCCGAAAACAAGCTAAACAGTGTTCGGGTTCGGTTCGGCTCGTATCCACCCCTAATTGTAATGCTTTCACAACTTTTCTTTTGCCCTTATTACCCTTTTGTACAACACACCAATGCACACCACCACTCAACATGCTCGAGTCGAGACTATCTAATATTTTGTAACCCTAGGATAATCTCATTGTAATTACAAAATGAGAAATAATTGACAGTTTTTTTAAATAATAAAGGGAAAAACAATAATAAAAAAATTCCACGAAATTAGGAGACAAAGGTCGGTGGCTCTACAGGAATATGTAAAAATGGTGGGCCGTTTTCGTAAATAAAAACTCAATCAATTGACGCCCTAAGGGCAGATACGATTTGTTCATTTTTGCAGTTTCTTCAAAACAGAGCAAACAATCCATGAATCAACTTACTTCTTCTCTCTCTTCTCCTTTCCTCGGCTAGAAACCAAATCGTTTCATTTTTACAGATATCATCTTTCCTGAAATCATATCATTTTTCAAAAGATTTTTCAGATCTGTTTATAGCGGCTCGATTTTCTTCAATTTTTACGATCGAACTTTCTCTAACAAACTAACACTAGCTTATCGTGTCAATACTCTCTTCTTGTGCCATTGTTCAGGTTTCACTTCGCTAACAAACCCTAGCATCAATTTTTATTGCTAGTTTCGGTTGAGTTTGTTCGTGGTTAGGGTTTTTTTTTTTTGGGTTCTGAGACGGTGGTGATGAATAATAGTAGAGGAAGGTATCCACCAGGGATCGGCGGTGGCCGAGGAGGTATCAACGCGGCTAACCCTAGTTTTCAGTCCAACCGACCTCAACAACAATACGTGCAGCGGAATTCGGTCCCAAACCATCATCAGCATCATTTTCAACAACATCAGCAACAACAACTACAACAACATCAACAGCAGCAGCAGTGGCTGAGACGAAACAATTTTCCTGGAGCTGATTCTTCGGCCGTTGACGAGGTCGAGAAGACAGTTCAGTCCGAAGCTGCTATCGACCCAAGGTCTGTCTTTAGCTTTTGCTGTTGGTTGAGGTTGTTCTTTTATAATGAAAAGTATTCTATATTTTGCATTGGTACTTTGTTTATGGTCGAGCCAGATGATTTAAGATACTTGGCTTCTTGCATACCATTGTCTCTGTTTCTGCATAGCTCTGTAACTCTAAATTTCGTGATAATTTAAGTATTAACGTTTTGTTTCTTTCTTTTCTCTCTTCTGTTTTTGCTTGGATTCAATATTCAAATTTTACTTTAAAGTTTAAGTGTAGTAGTATTTGCATTTATCTTGTGGTAACCCAGCGGTGATGTTGCAATGGGCTGAGTGATTTTAGGATGATCATTATATATACATTGCTTGTGTTTCTTGCTTTATTGCAAGTCAAATGGGGGCCTGATCCTTTTTCTTTTTATTGTTTAATTCCTGCCTCTTATTAGTTCACAAGATTGGAAGGCAAGGCTAAAGATACCACCACCTGATACACGTTACAAAACAGAGGTATGGCTTTGAATAATGTTTCGCAATCTGATTTCAAACATCATTTGCAATGCGTCATCATTGGCTACTTTCCCACGAACTTTTTCTAGCATCCTTTTGAGAAACTGTATAACATCTAATTTGTCAGATGTCTTAGCCAGCAATGATCTTTATTACTGTATGTAGAATGTGGCCTTAATGTTTATACTCACAATTCCATTTAATGATCTCATAATGATCTAATGGGCTTTACATATATGCTGATAAAGCGGATGTATTATATTGCAGTTCACTTTTCACTGGGTAATAGAACCCAATGATGCTCCAATATGATCAATTCACACATTGCTTCTGATTTGGGGATTTATCTGTTTTTTCGTGTAATTTTTTTATATATACTCTTTCTAGAGTTGATGCTATACAAAGTGATACGAGTTATGTTTCCTTCTGTGCACACATAATCTGAATGAAGGGAATTTCTTTGGTTCTTTTTATGTTGTTGATAGTTCATATGACCTATTAATAGATGAGAACTGTGTAAATTTATTCTGATTTTAAAGCTTTTTACTTGAGGTGTCATTGAAAATATTCCAACGATTGATAACCGCTTTTTTTTCTTGTAGATACCAAATGACTAAGCAAAACAAATTTCATTCACTTTGTTGAACTAGTAGTTTACCATGTGTTTGGAGATATTGAAATTTTCTATAGTATTTATTGTTGTACTAAGATATTTGTTGCCATCCAGGATGTGACAGCCACAAAAGGGAATGAATTTGAAGACTATTTTCTGAAACGAGAGCTTCTTATGGGAATATATGAAAAAGGGTTTGAAAGACCATCTCCAATTCAGGAAGAAAGTATTCCTATTGCTTTAACTGGTAGTGATATTCTTGCAAGAGCAAAAAATGGGACTGGGAAGACTGCTGCATTTTGCATTCCAGCTTTGGAAAAGATTGACCATGACAACAATGTGATTCAGGGTATGGTCCCTACAATTTTGCTATTTTTAACTTGCATGACATCTAGGGGCCTCGTTAAAAACTACTGGCTATTTTTATGCTTAAGCAGTGCATGTATAGAAAAGCCTTGCTCATCATCAACCATGAATTATTTTCCGATCGAGAGGGATTATTCTGTCAACATGTGTTTCTTGTAGTGTATTTGCTGTAGAAAAGCTTAATATGGAAACATTAATGAATGTTTCAATTTTTTTGTAAGGTTGAATGGTGATTTCTATGTAGGGTGGTAAGAAAGGTTGGATCACTGGCATACTCAAAGACCAGTGTGGGCTCATCTGTATGAGCAAGTTTTTGGAGTCAAATAGTTGTCTTGTATGGAAAACCTGTGAACTTGATTCTCCACTTGAGTTGCTTAAGAAAAAACATAAATTGTGTTATTGAAATAAAAAAATGATGAAAAGTCTGGTGTTTCCAAATTATGTATACCGTGCAAAGTTGTGGCACATCAGCTTTAAGCTTTGGAAAATTTAACATTTTTCAATGTTCTTTCGTGTTTTAACTCTTTACTTCTGATTTTTTGTGTGCAGTTGTTATCATTGTTCCAACACGAGAGTTGGCTCTTCAGACATCACAAGTCTGTAAGGAGCTCGGAAAGCATTTGAAAATCCAAGTCATGGTTACCACGGGTGGTACCAGTCTTAAGGATGATATCATGCGATTGTATCAACCAGTTCACTTGCTTGTTGGTACTCCAGGAAGAATTATTGATCTTGCCAAAAAGGGTGTTTGCATTTTGAAAGATTGTTCAATGCTTGTAATGGATGAGGTAGATGTTTGATTAAATTATATCTGATCTTTTGATGGGTGGAGTGTCAGTTTTATGACAAATAAGTTTAATCTTTTTTCACATTTTACACGAGAGGACTAGCATTTTGAAGATTGAGGAACTGAAAATTTTCTAGTGAAATAAAAGCAAATATTTTGGTGTTTTTTCTTTTCCTGTTGAAAGAATTAAGTTTTATGGACATGCCTTTTCCTCTTAATCTAAGCTAAATTCCTGGTTCATGGTGAGGGTGGTTCATGAGAATTTTTATAATTTGGAAATAAAAGTATTCCTTCTGCATTTTAGCTATTGCTGTTTTCTATATTTCAACTTTATGGAATGCAACAATCTAATATTGCAATGGATTGCTTTGCAGGCCGATAAGCTTTTGTCGCCTGAGTTTCAACCTTCAGTGGAGCAGCTCATTCGTTTTCTGCCTGCAAAGCGTCAAATTTTGATGTTCTCAGCCACATTTCCAGTCACTGTGAAGGACTTTAAAGATAGATACCTGCAAAAACCATATGTAATTAATCTTATGGATGAGCTTACTCTCAAGGGTATCACTCAATATTATGCTTTTGTCGAAGAAAGGCAGAAAGTCCACTGCCTAAACACTCTTTTCTCTAAGGTGTGAGCTAAATCCAATTACATATTCTTTCATCTCTTACTTTTTTAAATGTGAGATACAACATGATATTGTAACTTGTCTGTCTTCAGCTGCAAATAAATCAGTCAATCATTTTTTGCAATTCGGTGAATCGAGTTGAACTGTTGGCAAAGAAAATTACAGAACTTGGCTACTCTTGTTTTTACATTCATGCAAAGATGCTGCAAGACCATCGCAACAGAGTCTTTCATGACTTCCGCAACGGTGCATGCAGGAATCTTGTTTGTACTGGTATGTTATCAGTGCTTGTTCTTTTAACATAAGGGATTCATCATGATTAGTGTGATTATGTAGTTATCTCTCCTCTTTATTTATTTATTCTAAATATGAGTATCCGTTGAATTTGTTGTTTGAGGCTTTTAAGGATGTAAGATTTCGCTCATCTTGTTTTATGTTTATATAGAAGAAAACAGAGAAATAATGTATTTGGTACTGTATCTGAATAACAAGATTTTCAGAAACATAAAATTTTTACAAAAACTAATCTTAAGCTTAAAATAAAGTGAAGGTATTTTTTATCTATTATTATGAAATAATATTTTAACAGAGTTATTTATGTGCTCCAAATGGTGAAGTTTCTCTGTTGATTGGAGAATCGTTTTTATTTCCTTACTGAAGAAGACCTTCTAATATTGTGTATCAGATACTAATGATTACCAATGCTTGATGCAGACCTGTTTACGAGAGGTATAGACATTCAAGCGGTGAATGTCGTCATTAACTTTGATTTTCCCAAGAACTCTGAGACATATCTGCACAGAGTATGTCGGACACTTTTTTTTGTTTTTCTTTTTTAAAGGAGTTAGTTTCCTTGTATAATTCTAATGGAAGTTTATCTTACTTACAGGTTGGTCGATCAGGAAGGTTTGGACACCTTGGGTTAGCTGTGAATTTGATTACTTACGAAGACCGCTTTAACTTGTATGGTTCTTTTTCCCTTGAATCCACTACCATGTTTTGTGAAATATTTTGTTACGCATGTGTTTTTTATTGAGCAAACACATTCATTTGCTTTATTTGACTTGTAAACTTTTTCACCTCAACAGGTATAGGATTGAGCAAGAACTTGGTACTGAAATTAAGCAAATTCCTCCACATATTGATCAGGCAATATACTGCCGGTAACTTATGGCATGTATCTTGCCATGTAGCCGTGTTGGTAACAGTGGTGAGTAATAGCTATTGACTTTCGAATTATTTATAGCTTTGTGGTTAAGATGCTTTGTTAAATCTTATGTGGTAAATATTGTGTCACATATGCATGCTTAAAGTTTATTGGTTTTTTGATGTGCTAAAATTGCTGAAATGATATTCTGGCAGTATCACTAAGATCAGTTAATATTATGCTTTGTGGAATCAGACTATCTTCTTTGGGTTAGGAACAGCAGCTTCTCTTTTACCATCTGTTATGACAAAATATTTAGACCATTGAAATCAAGCACTAAAGTTGTGATTATTCTTAGCATGCCATAAACACATTATGAATTGTGGTTTCAGGTGCAATCTTTGGTTATTCCAACTGCATTTATAGAGTGCTATAACTTTTGGCATTGCATTATAAATCGGGGCTCTTGATTCCAACCCTTTTTTCAAGTAATGACAATGGTCTTTTTCATTTTCTTTATTTGTTTATTTATAGGGTGAAAAGCAGGTTATAATAATAGTGCCCTATTATCTTTTACTTGTCAAAAAGATGATATTGAATTATCCTTAGTACAATTTTCATACCGTTACATAGCTCCAGGTGGATAAGAGTTGTGCCACCAACCTCTTTTTTTCTATGGAAAATTTATTTTGGAAATTGGAGTGTATTTTAAATTTTTAATTGTTTGTCTGTAGTGTATGTGCTAATTAATGATGCTTGTTATTTGGTTGTTGATTAGGATTGCAGACGCCATCCATTGTAAAGTCCTTAGCTCTGCCACTGAGGAAGGATTTACGGAATTGGAATTGTTGGTTAAAGATTTGTGGTTGCTTCCTGGAATGTTTTTCCAGGTTTCCGGATATTATAGCCCTAAATATCTAAAAGGATTGTAGGAGAGCTTTAGATTGGTTTATAAATCCCAGATAAAAGCTGGGTCTAGTTCATAGTTGCGTTTGATTATGTTAGACTGGTTTGGTTCTTGTATGTTGGTATTTTAGTTTTAATGCTGCTTAACTTTGGGAGGATTTTTTGTGCCAAATATTTACGTTTTTCTGTTCTGTTTTGAACTTGAATAAAACTAGTTTAGAGATCAAATCTTATTAATTTATTTAGATATATATTTATACATTTTAAAATTACACAATAATAATATTTCTCTTTGCTGTATGATATATCTTTACAGGTCAATAATAAAAGATTAGAACATAAAAAATTTGTTAACTATTGCTAGAAAAAAGATTTATACAAGTACAAAGCTACATATGTTGTCACTGTTTTATAATGAAATTTGAATTTGTGATAAATTTAATTTATACAGAATAATGGTGGGTCTGTCTGGGATTATTTTCATTTCGAGAACCGCAATTTGTCTCATCAGTTTTGTGATAAGGCAGACAATTATTGTATAACAATTATTCAGAGATTGCGATTAAATGGCAGTTTTTAGAATCCAATGAATGCGTCATCAGTTTATGATTCTTTACTTGGTTGTTGGGTGGGGGCTAGCTGTTTTTGAGAAGAAAACACTTAAAAAGGTATGAAGAGTTCAAAACTTAACCGCTGAACTAAAGCGAATGGCATTACGACAAGTAACTCATTTATTGCAATATTAAGGGGTTTTCCGGCGGCAAAATATGTCCATAAATAATCAGATGCCAAAGTAAGAAACGAAACGAAACGAAACGAAAGTAGTTTTCAAAATTGAAAGACAGACATGCTTTTACTCTCTCCTCATTCAATGCATTGCCCCATCGGCCATCCCAATACATGCTTCTTGTTTTAGACTGTCTTCTACGTAGGGCACACTTCTTTGTCTGTGGAAGAAATGGGTGTTCTGCAACTGCAACCATCCATTCATTCATAGAATTTATCTGTCAAAAAATAAAAGTTTATTCAAATTAAAAGATTTCACCTCTATGGTGGGGCTTCCTACTGCCGATATTACCTGCAGGGTCGTCCACTTGCATCTAAGCTTGGATTAAAATGAACAGATAAGTTCCAGTTTGAATATATTATAAATCAGTTTCATTGAAGATATGATCAAAGGGTTATAGTTAGAAAAAGATTCAAATCAAATTTAAATCAAGTTGTTAAACTGAAGCTTCAATATGAATTTGATTCAAATTAAACTGAAAAACAATTCAAATAGAACTTGCTCTGTTCAGTTCGAGTCACTGTTAGTTGCATCCCTTAATGGGGCGTTCCGTCGTTAAAATCGAATTTGGCCGGATATCTATTCTAGTTAATCACCAACATCTATTATATTATATATGCTAAATAAACATCATGTATTCTTATAATCTCCAAGATTCATAAAAATGTCTAGCTCCTCATTTTTTCTGGTATTTAATAATTGCTTAAGAACTACTCCTTCTTCTTCTTCCTCTGCTGGCTTCTGTCAGACTGACTATCACGATTATCCTTCCTTTCTACATAATTGTATTTTCATGTGTATATTATTTACAATGATACGAGATTAAAGGTTCTTTTAACAGACCAAACATTCTTTACTTTTTCTTCATTCCATTAGGTTGAATCATCATGTACTTAAAAACTTCTACTACTTTCTCCATGTATAATAAATATTATGCATGAGCAGGTGCAGCTGCTCGTCGCCCCTTTGAAACTACAAGAAAACAACCATATCTGCTTTCTACCCATTGCAGGTTTTTGACTCTTACATTGACCGCATTTATGAGACCGAATAGACTAGCCAATAGTTTTATTTATTAGAATAGAATTGCTTGTCCACTTTTCAAGTTCTTTTGACTCTATCCATCACACAGATATATAGAAAATCACCGGGCGTATACCAGAAAAAAGTTGATCACCAAACTAACAATTTCATTTGTTTGATGTGTTATCACGGGCTCAACCTGCACTGGTATTTGACAGGGGAATAAAAAATTAAAAAATTAAAAAATTTTAACTAAACAATAAATATTCTATAAAACTCCTTTTTTTGATTATTTTTGTACTTTAATTAATTTATAAACATACAAAACACATATCAAGTGTTTGATGGACAACACACATGTAAAATGTTTGATAGACGATTCCTTCATCTTTTGATAACGAAGGAAGATAACAAAAAGGTCACGTTTAGAATCAAGTATAAATCCGTTCCTTGATATTTACATGAAACAATAACTATAAAGACTAGTATGACTTTAGATGAGAAAAAAAGATATTTTGTAGTTGTTGTTAGGGTTATGAAAATTATAAAAATAAAACTCATATATTTAAAACGAGGAGGCACCTGTATATATACATAATTGTATGTGCTGCTTAGGACTTGAACATGTCTTATGCGACATCCTCATGCATGCCTGAGAGAAAACAATGTCCTAGGGGTGCATAAATGTCTTTTTATACACACACACACACATATACATATATATATACATACATATATATACATATATACATACACACACACACACACACACACATATATATATATATAATTTAATTCTCTTAATTCATAAGATTATTTACTTAATAAAATTAAGATAAAATCTCACGTGATCCTAATTTAAATTTCAAACTAGATAATATAAATTTGAGTCAATCGAAGTCAATCCTATTAATTCTTGTATATATCCTAGCAATTCAAGATTATTACATTAAGGTTATAAAATATATTTTGGGTTTATAAACCTTTCTAAGTCTCTAGATTCTCAATCTAGAATCCAAATCGAATCCAATTTAAATAATCCTCATATATTCAGAGTCCATTAACTCCTTTTATGTGTGACCTATAGATTCTGTACTAAGTCGGTAGTGATTGGATTTATATTAAATTCTCAACCCAACATCTGCCCAGATACAAACCAAGATTGACTTTTAACAAAACATCACGACCACCCGATTAGTAGAGTTATTATACGACTTTTTTTAACTTGTCAATGGTATGGTTATTTGTATAATATGATTTTTTCGTCATATAATATCTCTTCAAGGCTAAAGTATAGATTAAATGTCTCTCTTGAGACTTCCCGAATTATATAGATTAACTTTTGCTAATGACTAGATAATATTGAATCGAGCATTAACTCAATTATACTATAGCCACAAATTTAATTGGTCATTAATATTTATCAGTAAGTCCTAACTGAGATATCAACTTTTATGTGTAGAAGTGATGAATCTTTTATTGATATATCATAGTGTTCATACAAATATTGATATGACTAATGATCACCTTTCTAACAATTCTCTTACTAGTGTATTTTGAATTGATATTAAACCATATCAATTCTTGTATAAATTGATTTATGACTGTAAGTTTAAAGATCACATGTAACTCTATTCACTGAGAGTACATTTTTCATAGATATTGCATCAACCATCTATATGAAATCTCTTAGCGGATCAGTTCAATGGACATATCTACAATTTGCACCCATATATTGCACCAAGTGGTCAATAAATAGTTTTGATATATAAGAACTGTAATAATCTTTCATAGATACAAAATGATCCATGACTACAAGTTTATGGATCACATGTAATTTTGTTCATTAAGAGGATATTTTTCATAAATACTGTATCAATCATCCATATGAAATCTCTTAACTGATCAGTCCGATGGACATGTTTATAATTTACAACTATATATTACACCAAATCGTTAACAAATAGTTTTGACATATAAGATTTGTAATCATCTTTAGATGATGTTGTTGTTCAATATTATGATAACTCTATCACTATTATCCGTACCCTTTATTATGGTCTTATCACAATTATAAATATCTCAAGAATAATCTCCTAAAGTATATATGAAATTCTTACTATCAAATACTAAACACTAATATCTTTGCGATGATTTAACTATTTTTAAAATAATTATCTATTTAATAATATATAAATAATATAAATATTATTTTTATTAATTAAATGCTAAAAATTATACTAAATATTAATTATATCTATGGGCTATAGGCGGTACCTTTACACCCCCCTAAACAAATGTCTAACTTTAATATATTCTTTGTTAATTAAAAACGAAATTGAGCACGTGTCCATGAACGATTTGCTCACCCGCGGACTCGCCATGCAAAACACAGCTCTAAGCTTCCTTCAAGTTCACTCTCTACGTGAACTTCTTTTACAAAACCCTAGTTTGTAATACTAAGCGGTCTACGGAGGAGTCGAGAAACAGTGTTCAGTTTTATTTTTCCTTTTTATGATTTTGAAATAAATATATGGGTAATGTCATGTCATACAGTCATGGCCATTAATGTTTTTCTTATTTTTCTTTGTTTCTAGCTTCGTTTTCTCACTGACCAAGCAGAAACAATTGAATAACTGATGGCCGAGTCGGGTCATCATGTGTATCCGTACGCTGCAAGTCACTGTCATAGCCATAACTCTCCCTTCCTTCATAAATTTATTTCTCCCTTGTCTTCTCTTCGATGTGAATCCACTATTAATGCTATCGCTTTCAACTTCATTGCATTTGCTTTCTCTCTCATGCAGTTCCTGTGCTTCTGAAAAACCTCAAATAAGAAACCCTAATTACTCTCTTTACTGTTTGTACAAGTTTCTTGCCCTCAACCTCAATGATGATTCAATTTCTCAATGCCTGTTCACAATCTCGTTATAAATACAGACACTTCATATACATATACATGTATTTATTGCAAAGCCAGCTTGAAGCTCGCTGAGCGACCTGGCTTGCACCCACGTTATTAATATTACCAGCAGCAATAAAATTCACTTTTGATTTCCATAGATAATATTCAAACAAGCATTTAAAGCTTGCCTCTCTCTTTTTATCTGTCTGTCTTTATCTCTGATACAATATAATTTGCTTATCAGTACTTTTTTATCTCCAAAGTGAGTGTGAGCAGTTAGCCTTAAGGATTGAAGGTGTTTTGCCATTCGTTGGTGGTGGTGGTGTATGGTGTTAAGGTTTTGGTTATTGAAGCTTTGGTATTAAGTGAAGAAATGGGGAGGACACCATGTTGTGATAAGAAGGGTTTGAAGAAAGGGCCATGGACTCCTGAAGAGGATGAGATTCTTATTCAGCATATCAAGAAGAACGGCCATGGAAGCTGGCGTTCTCTTCCTAAGCTCGCAGGTTTCATCTTTCTCTCCTTCTTTTGTACACATTTTAATGCTATTTGCTTAGTCACTCTCATAGCTTGGTTTTCTTCTTTCTTTTGTACAAAGACCACTATTATTTAGCACTTCTCGAAGTTTAACCAGTGTATCTGATTATGGGTTGCCGTAAGTTACATAAGATTTAGCTTATGGAGATGTGGTTAAGGCTAATGAACCAGAAAATTTATATGGCCGAAGTTATGTGTAAGTAAATAGAAGGCTACAGTTTTGTGTAAGGGAACCAGTCCACATATCTGAAATTAGTATTTCCTTTAAGAGAAAAACTATGTAAATATTATATATGGACTATCTGTGATCTGGTATTTTGACAGGTCTTCTTCGATGCGGGAAGAGTTGCCGGCTTAGATGGACAAATTATCTTAGGCCGGACATAAAGCGTGGTCCCTTTACCGAAGAGGAAGAGAAGCTTGTCATTCAGCTTCATGGCATTCTGGGAAATAGGTTTTCTTTTCTACTTCCATCTGTTACTTTTATTGATTTTATATATATACTTTGGCCTTTAGCCGGTTTGTGTTTTGAACGGTTTATTCTTATAGAATTAAATAACTACACCATCGATGGATTTCAGGTGGGCTTCCATTGCCTCTCAGCTACCAGGAAGAACTGATAATGAAATCAAGAACTTATGGAACACTCACCTGAAGAAGCGCATGCTGTGCATGGGGCTTGATCCACAAACTCACGAGCCCTTTGCCTCTTCCTGCGGACCAGCCATTAAATCTCCTGCATCTCCTACCACTCGCCACATGGCTCAATGGGAGAATGCTAGGCTTGAAGCAGAAGCTAGGCTTTCCAGGGAGTCTTTACTCTTCAATCCTCTGCATCTGGGAAAAAATGATTCTGATTATTTTCTTCGTATATGGAATTCTGAAGTTGGAGAATCATTTAGGAATCTCAGTAAGGCTGACAAACTTGCATGCGAAAGCCCCATTTCTCAGGGTTCTTCGAGTACCAAATGTGGATCAATTTCAGCTATCACCATGGACATTGGCCACAATTTAGCAGGTTCCTCAACTCCTGCAAGTAATCAAAATGAAGATACAGAATGCAAGAGCTGTAAATCATACACTGAGGATGCCTTTGCTGATTCATCAAGCTCTGACCTGCAGGATTCATCAGACTCTGCACTGCAACTGCTGTTGGATTTTCCCATCAACAATGATATGAGCTTCTTAGAGGATAACTGTGCCACAACTTCTGCAATGTTGATGGACAACTCTTTGTTCTACCCCCTCTGAGTTTACATGCCTGTTCTGAAACCTCTTTTGCTTGAATTTTCATGTCGGTTTTTAGTTACCATAAGTAATGAAGAATGGTGTAAGAGCAAAGAGAATTTTGTGAAGGTGAATGTTCTTGGTAATATTAGTCCATGGGCAGATAAGAGTGTTGATTAGGTTAATTTATTTATGTATAGCAGATTCATATATTACTAGTGATCTCTTAAAACCTTTTAAACTTAGAATGGCAGATACTACTTTCTACATTATACTTTGATTGTCTTTTAGATACATTAAATTGCTATCATTTGTTCCTAAAACTTCATTGAAGACATATTGGCTAAAGTTAGTCGAAAGTCATTACAGGCCTAAATTTAATGAAACTTTAATTTGTAATTAGGGTTTTGGAGTTGCCAAATGCAATTGTAAACGTAGACATTATTAATTAAACCTAGAAAAATCTGTCTTGTTTTGTTTCCTAACATACTTCTCATTCATGCCTATTTAAATCAACTCTAAAGGAATCAATCTGAGACCCCTGTTTTCCAGTGTAGTTTTCTTGAGAGAAATTTATTCAGTTCAAAATGAATTGAGTCAAATACAACGTAAAACAGCTGTTTTTTTCTTTTTTTTTCCAATCAAACTCAAATCAGATTAAATAATATAGAATTCTATATCAATACACACAATTCTTGCATTTTCTCAAAAGTTTCAAGGAGGTTTACAGACAACACCAGCACACAACAAAAAGACTCAGAAAATATACGGATGTAAAGTTTCAGAAAAAAAAAAAAAAGAAAATTATGCATTTGATAATTTAGAGTTCAGAAGCAACCAAAACTCTTCTTTGGAGTGGTGTTAGTTGCACGGTATTTTACACCCGTTTCCTCTGCCTTTAGAAATTCTTCCGCACGTTTGGCTTCAACCATTGCCCTTTTTTCTTCTGCCTGTTTGTGAATTAATGCTACCTTATTTTTCATTTTTTCAGCATACTCTGCTTTCTTCCTCTCCAATTGCTCCTGCCAATTATTGAATCCGAACCGTAAAGATTATGCAATTTTTTAATTCTATTCTCATAGTACTATATTACTGCACTTCATGCCACATTATCCTTTTTTTTTTTTGTTAACCATGCTAACCAAAAATAATTTCGTGCCGACAGCTAGATGTACTACAATGTCAAAGATTATTCTAATCTAGAACAAGAGAGGCCATAAACAAGAATTCATGTGATATATAAATAGATGGATTATGAAATCACAGATTATAACAATCTAGAATAGATGCTACAGGCTAGGTTACCTCCATTTTTTTCAGTTTAGCTTCCACAGATGCTTTCTTGCTATTTTCCCATGCAGTAACATCAGAAAGCTTCCTCTGGGCCCTTTTCAATAATTAGATTCATATACCATCAAGAAAAGGAAAAAAGCAGATGTCAATGGCTAGAGAATATGGAGGTGACTTGTTGTCATGGTTGCAAATTGGCTGTACTTCAAATGTAACATATGTTAAAAGATTAGATAAAGCCTTACTTGTTCTCAGCTTTTGCTTTTTCACTCTCCTCCCAGGCTTTTATGTAGGACAATCTTTTTTCGCTCTCAACCCCAGCCAGAGCTACATCTGAAGAAATAAAAATAACACAAGTTAGTCACTTGGGACTTAGTTCTCCAGGTGTCAAGGAAAATCTTTTATCATGCACTATGACTACTTGCCTCTATCAAGCGATCCCCCAGAAATTTTCTTTTTCTCAGAATCTGGAGCCTCTGTCAAAGACAAGATACATATAAACACAAAAACCATGTTAATTTCGTATGTTGAAAAAATATATGAGCCATATACTACCTATGTAATTTAAAATAGCTTTGTATCATTTTTCAGCCAACCAAAGTAAAATGAAAACTAACTATTTTATTTCCCATTATTAGATTTAAAAGGAATTCTTTTCCCAATAAACAATTCTTCTCATGTTAAAATTGCTAGACTTGATTTCTTGCTATTATAAATTCACATATCTACTGTTGTTGGTACCTAATACCTCGCTTGATTTTGAATCAGATTCAATTGTTTAGAAGAAGTAACTATAAAAGTAGTTTCTGAACCAGGAATGAAAGTCCTACTTAGACAAATTCAGAAATCGTTTTTCTCATTTCAGTTAATACGTATGTACGAGATTAGAAGGATAAGGATATGAGTGGCCTTATTCCTCAAGGCAAGGAGAACCATTACATGATTTATAAGGATATTCACAATATATAATAATTTCCTAATAAAGGGCTAGCCAAGTCAAGCCTGCTAGGAGCAAAAGAGAAGAATGTTCTGCATTGCAAGCCTTGTAAATAAAAAAGCTAGAAATCTGAAGAGATAATTTGGTTGTGGGCTTCATTTACAAGGAAAGTGCATGTCCCATTTCAAATTTAAAAATGAATTAGTGCTTTTATATTATATCTTCTACATTTTATACCATCATTTTCATTGTCTTGTCTTCTTTAATATTTTTCATTATATAATTGGCAATGGCAGATTTCTTCCATGAAATATTTAAAATGCAAAAGCGACTATGCAAGTGGACCAATAACTTTAATTTACAGCTAATCCAATTATGAATATATAATAAAAGAAAGTCCATGTTCTCAAGCATACTATGCAGAACAGTAATACAATAATAAAAATAACAAGAAAAATCTCTTCCAAAAGGAATAGAGTAGAGGAACAGAAATGATAATGCGAAGAGCACCCCAAAGAAAAGCGGCCTTGCCAAAAGGAGATTCTCCTTAGACCTTAAAATCTGAATAGAAAGGATATGGAAATTCGTAATTCTTTTGAAAATTTTACTTCCTGTAAAAACATTTAACCTTCATTCTTTGAGAGATAGGCATCTTTTAACTGGATTTGTGCAAGGAAATAACAGAATCGTTGAAATCTGTTAAAACAAATGTTACAATTCAAAAGAAAAGGACGATCTCATTATAAATTTTCTTGAAGATATCTTTTCTCAGAACTTACAATAATTGAAAGAGCAAAAAGAGGAAATTAATTAATCCAGCCATATGACAGAAACAGAGAAGTGAACACAAAATTTACTAGTCGATAAGAAACCACTTAAGCTTGCAATCTTAAAATGAAAATAAATGCAGCAAAAACAAATAAAAACATGAACCTCTCTCCCTAATGATCTATACTGATCCTCAAAAACAGACACACGTATCATTCGATAAAAGATCTCTATGTTTCAGGGAACTGAAAGCAATCCATTCAACTTTTAGGACTCAGAACATCAAAGCTTACAGCTCACGGAAGAATCAATGAACATTCAACAATCGATAAATGCCTAACAACCTAACCAGGTAAGCTTATGACTGTTCACAGGGAGTTTGTCATGTCTGAGCTAGAAAAAGAGCTTACTATCAACTATAGCGAGAGATTTGGATTCATCAGGCTTCTTTTCAGGGACTTGACTAACAGTTTTCTCCTCCGCAACAGCCGGAACCGGAGCCAACGGCAACTCGACTGTCGAGTTCTTCAGGTCTTCCTGTGCCATGATTTTAACGTGAACAGAATCCTATGGAGAGCGTTGCTCTTATAAGCTCATCTTTTTGTGTGGGACTGCCTGTCACTAAATATAAGGCTTCGATGTGAAGCGGGAGAAGAGTGTAGTTAATTTATCAGATATATTTTAGGAATTTTGAGTTGCGTACACAAGCGGTCTAATCGCCGTTGATCTTGCAATATCATGGTCTTTAACATGATGATGGTTTAATGAAACGATAGATTGGTTCCTTGATGACCGTTGCGGAAATTGCGTAGTTGAAACGTGTAATGATTTATGCCGACAGGTGTAGGTGATGAAATCACGTAATGCCACGTAATAAGTCATTAAGAATCGGCTGTGTCGGCATGCATGATACGACGACGTTGTAATGCAAGCCTGCAAGGCGAAAGGAACGGGTGGACAGCTAGTCAGAGACAAACTTGAGATTCAATTGGATTGAGTTGGACTCGTAGTAAAACACAGCTTGAAAGTAACAATTAGGTTTCCCACGCTCTCATGTCTCGCGTCTGTCACTTACATTTATGGTAACGTGCATGAGTCCCCTTTTACGAGGACGTAGAATATCAAAGGCTTATTGGACACGCGCTGTGATGAGCGTTTAACGATGACGAATAGTTTCTCCGTATCAATCCCGTCGCCACGTGGATGCCCATTAGAACACCCCCTATGCGGCTTTCATGACGAATACAAATGGAAGGAAGTTGCCTTAAAATTAAAGATATTTGAGTTTGATTTGACTGATGAATTAGGAGTTTGAAATTCAGTTGGAATTTAAGTTTTGAATTTATAATTTTAAATAGGCCAAAGTATTATTTCTCACCCAAAGTATGTTGGTTTTCAAAGTTTCTCTTGTTAATTTAAAAAATATCATTTACCCATTCATGACTAGTTAAATTTAACGAAACCCTAACCCCTAAAAATTTAATCTCATTTTTCCTCCTAAAAGTTTAAAAACTAACATTTTATCCCCTAAGCTAAGTTTGAAAAGATCACATTTTCCCCCTTAGGGTTTAGTTTCAAAATCCGTTCACTTTCTTCGACGTCATCACCGGCCATCTCTCCCTCTCGAAGATTTTCCTTCCTCCGACAGCCCGTCTCAACTCCACCCCAACCCATCTGACGTCAAGATATGTCTTCTGAAAAGAGAAATCATCTTTTCAGATGACGAAGGCAAGATCGATCTCATCTTCGTCGTTTGGGAAGATGAAGACGATCGTGTCGTATGGGTTGGGGTGGAGTGAGGCGGGTCGTCGGAGGAAGGAAAACCGTCTGGAGGGAGAGATGGTCGGCGATGACGTCGGAGAAAGTGAACGAATTTTGAAACTAAACCTTAGGGGGCAATGTGATTTTTTCAAACTTGGTTTAGGGGAGAAAAATTAGTTTTTTAAATTTGGGGGAGGGAAATGAAATCATATTTAAATTTATTTTTAATATTAAATATAAAATGATAATTTTACCCTTAAAATTAACAGATTTAAATGGTAATGGGTGGGTAAATAAGATTTTCAAAGTTAACGGAAGGAACTTTGAGAATTCAACATAGTTTGGGTGGAAAATAGTTCTTTGGCCTTTTAAATATGTAACCCAAGTTCATAATTTATTAATAAAAAAAATTGTTTTAATAATAATTTAATATATTTTAAATCTAATCATAAACTAAGTTCAATTTAAATTAAATTATTGTTTAATTTAAAAAATTAAACTAAATTAAATTCTCTTTAATTCTATTTTAATTCAATTTTAAAAACAAATGACTATTTTTTATTTGAGTTTGGTTTAAATAAATTTAAGTTATAATAAACTAATTTTTAAAACTATATTAACTCAATTTGGATTTAATTTTACTTATAATAAAAAAAAAAAAATGCTTGAGTGAGGATCAATCGAAGTCAAACCCCAATTAGTCCAACTTGAGAAAGGTTAATCAATTTGAGATCAATTAATGGTTGATGATTTGACGGTAAATGTTAAAATTAATTTATTTTATGAAAATGAAGCAGTTTTTAATTAGAAAATCAATTAGTTGGATCAAAGTTTAAGTTTAAATTTGTACCCAACTTGTTAGAATCAAATCTTCTACGTAGTGCCAAGAGCCATAGAGTTGTCTTGTATAAAGAAAATAAAATATTTATTAATTTGATCTATTTTTATTTCATCTGGTCAATTATTATCATTACTTGATTTAATCACTTTCCCATCCCTTTCTTTTATTTCTTAGGGCCAAAGGACTATTTCCCACCCAAGTTTAAGTGTAATCCTAAAGACACATATGTGTGGTTTAAGAAATCTAAAATTCCACCAATTTATTAAAAATCTCAGTTAGGATTAATGATAAGACTATTTTTTAATTAAAAAAACTAAAGTTTTATTATGTTTGGCCCCCCTCAGCTTGAAAACTCACAATTCAACCCCCACCTGAAGTTTGAAAAATCAAAATTTTCCTCTAGAGTTTGTCAATCATGGTGGGAGTCACCAAAGATGGCCGTCTCCGGTGGCATTGGCTCTCCCTTCGGGCTCAACTCTCCCTGTTGATCACTTCCTAACCACTAGCGTAGGTCATTTCCTCCGATGAAGATGAGATGGTTGGAAAGTGATCAGCAGGGAGAGTTGAGCCCGAAGAGAGAGCCAAAGCCACTTGAGACAACCATCTCTGATGACTCCAACCATGATTTGCAAACCCTAGGGGAGTAATTTTAATGTTTCAAACTTCATATGAGGGTTGAATTGTGAGTTTTCAAGCTGAGAGAGGGAATGTAACGAAATTTTAGATTTTTAAAATTTTTTATTAAATAATTATTTTATCCCTAACTATAATTGTGATTTTTAATGGATGAGTGAGATTTTGGATTTTTTAAACTTCATTAGTGTGACTTTGGGATAACACTTAAACTTGGGGGTGAAATAGTCCTTTGGCCTATTTCTTCTTATTATGCTGAAGAAATCCTACGGTGTTTTAAGGACCAACATGAAAGGGAATCAATTTATCACACCCCAAGGCCCAAACCTCCGTCCTAAACCCCACATTTCATATCACGGTGAAGCCTTTGTACACAACAAAGAAGACGACTGCAACAATTAATGCTGCTATCTTTTGCTCTCTCGTCGATTGTGCCTAAGATTTTCTGGGTGGGTTCCATTCTGTAAGTCGTGCACCACCTGCTTTCCTTGTAGTATTTTCAGTTCAGGTCCAAATGGCTTGCTTTTACAAACTTTCACTTCCCCTATATCCTATTTCCCCCTTCTTTCATGCATGATATCATCTAAAAACTTTGCTGAAAACTTGTCGTATATCAATATAATTACAACTGTCATCTATGGCTACGGATTGATTTACCATGTTTATTCAATGTTTTGCGGTGTATATTTTCAGGTATTTCCCTTGAAAAAGCCGTTTCAACTAGGATAAATCTCCCAAACTAGCAAGAATCCCCCCTCGAGTGCACCTCTGGAAACTTAACACAAAACACAATCCCGCAAATACTGATCGAAAAGGCACGTAGGACTGCACATTTCAGGCTTATGTAATAAAGTACAAGCAGTCAATAGACCAGAGATACGTTCAGTTTATGGGGAATATTGCAGGTGCTACGTTTGTACCTCGGGTGATTGCCCGACTTGGAGATCATGTTTGACTGTGATGATCCGCCTGTCGTCCGGGCTAGAGACTTTCAAGGCCCAAATTCAAGCCCACAACATTTATAGTGAGGCCTCGTTATCATGTTTTCTTCACCACAGTAATGGTTTGGGGTAAGATTACTCGCCCACTGGGGATAAAAGCAAGTACACATATCTTAGAGTGGAATGGGGCAACAAACACATGGTAAAGGCAGAAACCATTGGAGAAGCTGGAAGCAAGTTCACACAAGAGGAACTGAAGATGGATTTTGTGTATATGATCACATGTTTCATCTATTGAACGAGTATGCTGAACTCTTGAAATTCAAACCTGAAATATCTGGAGCAGTTGAGCAATGTTCATGAGATACGGTAGCTTGCCCAACAACGGGTAATTGGAGGAAGTTTATGGTGGAACCATTGGTGAAAATCTTCAAGTGATAGACTTCCATGTACAATGCATAAAATCCATATGATCCTCTTGCTGTTAACACAAAAGTTAAACTAACAAAGCAGGTGGAGGCCTGGGAGAATAAGTACTGGACTGGCGGAAGCAGAATCTGAACAAGAAGCAATAATAATTAATTGGCTTGACACATGCTTCATATTTTTGTAATCCGAAGATGGTGTCAATTGAAATACGCATAAGAGCAAAAGAGTAATACATGGGAAAGATATTTAACGACATTTTCGATTTGATTTGACTTGTCATTTAATGATTTGGCGCAATTTTCTAATATGGCCTATGGTAGATTCGTTGAATTTGTTACTATAGATGAAAAAATCCCCTTCATCCAATCAATTTAGAATGCAGATTACGTTTACTGTTACACCTTGCGTTAATTTTCTTCTAGACAAGATTCTGAAAGTCTGAAAATAGCCGCCAGCAAAGTGGAGAAAAGATGGAAAACAGTGGTGCAATTCTTCGTTTCTGGGCACGTGGGACTCACGAACGCAGTCATTTTGTTGAGACTACTTACAGATCTGCCAAGAGATGGGCAACAAAAACTATTTCTTTATCCTTCTTCACCATCCTTTACGCTGGCTGCTTCATATATTGGCTGCATATTGTAAGTCTCTCCAAGTCAAGTTCCCTAGCAGTTTTTATGTTCATCATTTTAATTGTATGTGATGAGATTTTGCTTTAAAAAAAATTAATTCTTTGTGCTTTTTGTTTATTCAGTCTGTTATTCCACGTTCTCTTGAGCCTTCATTTACCTCTGAAAGTTCCCTTCACAATCATGCCGTTCAAATCAACTGCTCAGCCTCTGATTTGTCAATCTGCCCAGCCGACTATATATTTCCACCCAAAATTAGAGAATTACAGAGTGAAGAATGTCCTGAGTACTTTCGATGGATCCACAACGACTTGCAGCCATGGAAGAAAACGGGAATAACCAGGGAAATAATTGAAAGCGGAAAAGATCATGCCCATTTTAGACTAGTGATTGTTGAAGGCAAGGCTTATGTGGAGAAGTATAAAAAGCCATATCAAACTAGGGATCTAGTCACAATATGGGGCATTTTGCAGCTGCTGAGGTTGTACCCAGGAAAGGTACCAGACTTGGAGCTGATGTTTTGGTGTGAGGACAAGCCAGTGATCCTCAAAATTGACTACCAAGGACCAAATGCAACTTTTCCACCTCCTGTGTTTCACTACTGTGGACACAATGAATCTTTGGACATTATTTTCCCAGATTGGACCTTCTGGGGTTGGTAAAGCCTTCAGTGTTTGTTTAAGTAATTGCACATTTTATATACATTTGATAGTGCTTTAATTTTTATGACAGCATTAAGGAGCCACCAAGCATTTTTTTTTTTGTGATGTGGTTGTATTTTGTTAGGGCTGAGACCAATATAAAGCCATGGGGAAGCATATTGGAAGACCTAAAAAAAGGAAACAAGAAGATTCAATGGCAAGATAGAGAGCCTTCGCATATTGGAAAGGAAACCCCAATGTGTCTTTCACTAGATGGGACCTAATGAAATGTAATTTATCAGAAAGACGTGACTGGAATGCTCGCCTCCATGTCCAGGACTGGAAAAAAGAAGCGGAGGAGGGCTATCAGAATTCCAAATTAGAAGATCAATGCACCCACAGGTACGCACACACACACACATAAATTATTAATTATTGAGCTTAATTTGCAAATGGTTATGCTTGATTTACTAATAAGATATTGTAAATTTCGTTGTGCAGATATAAAATTTTTGTAGAAGGCAGAGCCTGGTCAGTGAGTGACAAATACATACTGGCATGCGATTCCATGACATTGATGTTAGAGCCTGAATATCATGATTTCTTTTTAAGAAGCTTGATGCCCATGAAGCATTTCTGGCCCATCAGAACCACAAGGAAATGTAGGGATATTAAATTTGCAGTCGACTGGGGCAATAAGCACAGTCAGCAGGTACTCGCTATATATATTCTTCAAAATATCATAAGCTTTACATTTGACATAATCTTATTAAATATTAAAATTTAACAGGCTCAGGCCATAGGGAAAGCAGCAAGCAAATACATTCAGGAGCAGCTCAAAATGAAGTACGTTTATGATTACATGCTTCATTTGTTAATCGAATACTCAAAGCTTTTGAGATTCAAGCCACGAATACCTCAAGAAGCGAAGCAGATTTGTTCACAGGAAATGGCTTGCTCGGAAGAAGGTTTTTGGAAACAATTCATGATGGAGTCAATAGTGAATTCTTCCAGTGAGACAGCTGCGTGCACATTACCTTCTCCTTTTGAGCCCGTTGCCCTTCGAGCCTTTTTCGAGAATAAAGAGATGGCAAAGAAACAAGTGGAAATGTGGGAGGCTGAATTCCGGGAAAATCTAGAGAAATAGCAGTTGTGACCTATGTTATACAGTAATTTAATTGCTATATTTTCTGCCTCAATTTGTTTCTTCAAGCCATTATCTGCTTTTATACTATTTGATTGACTCATGGGAACGTTTAGTTTGAATAATATTTTATTATTAAAATAAAAAAATTGTCTTGAAGATAGATTACTTAAAAGATTACTAGGTATAAATAATTACTATGTTTGATAAAATTTGGTAGGTATAAATAATTATTATGTTTGGTTAAAGGTAATAAAAAATTACTAGTAAATTATTTTACTTAAATACCTTTAAATATAATTATTTTTAAATATTTTTTATATTATTTGTCATATTAATTAAAAATAAATTTATTTTTGTCTCAAAAAATTAATAAATAATAATATAATTATAATAAAATCAAGATTACCTTAGTAATCTTTAAATACCTAAGGTGAAAGTGGTAATCAGATTACCATTTATATTACTTGTCATGTCAGCATTGATAATAAAAGATTACTGTAATATTTTATTACTGATAAACCAAACAAGAGAATAAAAGATAGATTACTAAGATAAGCTTTAAATACAGAAACCAAACGCCCCCATAATGTCATTATCCGAAATTTTGATTATATATATTTTAGAGTCCTTTGTGATGATTTACAGCGGTGATTCTAATTTTGAAATGGGTTATCCAAATTTAGGGTTTTTGGAAATGTAAACTTGCAAAGAAATACATGGTGTTAGTAAAAAGATTGGATAGATAAATTCAACTCGTATCTCACTTCTACTCTCACATGAGGTCAGAGCGTAAAACCTTTGATATTGTAAATTACTATTATTAACGTTTGTTATTGTACAATTTTTAGTTCAAAAAGAATTTTCAATCTCTATCCTTTTATCTCCTAATCTTTTTCAAGTTTTAGTAAAATTTCTACATTTACCATTCCTGGGCCTTTTTGGAAGATCTTGTGTTCTTGTGTTACGTTCCAGATTTATGAGATTTTATAGTTACATAAATTGGTGAAAAATGAAAGCTTCATCTAATAAATATATAATAATTCGGCACCATATTTTCAAGGCCAAAGGACTATTTCCCGCCCAAGGTTTAGTGAAAAGACAAATTCCCACTTGTTAACTTTTAAAAACTCAAATATCTACCTATATATTAAAATTCACTATTAGGATCAAAAGTAAAATTATCATTAATTAAAAATATTTAAAAAACTAAAAAGTTATCACATTCCCCCCCCCCCAAGGTTTAAAAACTAACATTTCTCCCACCGAATTTTTTCAGTTTTGCTAAATTTTTTTCACCCCCAAATTAGGGTTTCCTCCATATTATTCTCATTTGCAATCAGCCCCTAGTTTATTGAAACTTTCAATTTCACTCCTTTTTGAGTTTCACTCTGCAGATAATATTTCGATGAACATCCTTCCTCTATCTTTGGTGACAACCACTGCTTCAGACAGAGTCATTGTCGCTTCTGTTCTTCCTTTTGGGCGCTCTCTCTTTTTGATGACATCATTAATAGATCGATGAATATGAAATCATCCAGAGGCAATGTGCCATGATTCAAACATGATGTCTGAGTTCTCTTCGACTCTCCTTGTCAACAATAACTTATCCCTCTGTAGGTATCGTGCTTGAAGTCGGTGACCAACTGGATCAAATTTCCATGGAGAGGAGATGCACAACAAATTCGAGAGAAGAGAAATAGTGTCGTGTCATCGCGAGAGGATCGCTCGAGCGCCAGAGAGAAGGCAAGGCCGATGACAACTCAATCTCAGGCAAAGGATGACGCCGAATATGGTGGGAGAAGTCATCAAAATTTTAAAACCCTAGTTGGAAAATTTGAAGTTGAAGGAGAGGGGGCCAAATAAAGTTTTCAAAAGTCTGGGAGGTGGTTGAATGGGAAAAAGATGAAGCCCTAATAGGGAAAAAGTAATATTTTAAAATTAAACTAAAAGGGAATTATCGTATTTTTAAACCTTAAGGAAAAATATGATAAATTTTTAATTTTTTAAATATTTTTATTAAATAACAATTTTTCTCCTAACTCTAACAGAAAATTTCAACAGATGAGTGAATATTTAAATTTTTAAAAGTTAACAAATAAAAATTTATCTTTTCACTAAACTTTCGGTGGGAAATAGTCCTTTGGCCTTCTTATAACTAACAAGATGTACTTTAGGTTATAAAAATGATGTCACTTTTTTTTTTTTTTAACTTTGATATGATCCGCTTATGCTCGACTAAGGAGTGTTTCAACTTAAATTCTGCCAAAAAAAAGTATTATGGATATGGTCGTTATTTTTTTTATATAAGAATGAGTTACTTTATTATTATTCTAACTTTAATCTACATACATTTAATTCTTCTTCTTAATTTTTAATTTTTTATTATTTTTCTTGATCCCTTCTGTTGTTAATGAATGGATTTTAAAACAAAATTCGGTCAAAATAATAATAAAAATCATGAACCTAATAACTTATATTTGTATTATATAAATTAGAAAAAAAACAGAAAAATTAAATTATTAAATTGTAAAATAAAAATGCATGCAGTAATTAACGTGGCAATATGAAAGTTTATTGTGGACGTGATCAGGCTAAACTAGCAAAACAAAACTAACCCTCACTTTCCCCCACAAAAATCTCTCCTCCATCCCCTTCCTTTCTTTTCTTTGATTGCAAAACAAGTTCCTTTATGCGCCATCATAATCAGATTTTACTCTTTGTTTCATATCACTGAGACTTCTTTAGCTTGATCTCCTTATTTATTCGTATCAGGGATTTTCAATCTCTAAATGGTAATCTCTGTTTAACTTTTCTTCTTCCTGTGAATTCTTTTGGTGGTAATTTTGTACCATGATCATTGATATATATTCTTCCTGGTTTTGATGCCATTTTCATGCCAAATTTTAAATTTTGTTATATATCAATGCTTGTAGTTGGACCTTTAAAAGGTGGATTCAATCCAAATAGAACCAATTCTAAGTAGATTTGAATTTGGATCAAAGTTATAATATTTGGTTTAAGTCTAAATTTGAATTTGTTCTGGTTGATGTATAGTATGGTTGAAGGGTCATCAGCAAAATAACTAGTGACATTATTGCCAATGGGATGTATAGATTTACATTATGAAAATCATTGATAAATATTTATCCCTGTTTTGTTGCCATTTTCGTGCCACATTCTAAATTTTGTTATATATAAATGTATGAAATTGAAATTCCTAGCACCAAGCATGGGTGAATTTGATTTAAACCGAATCGAGATTGGGTCGGTTTGAGCTCGACCAAATTTAAATTCAAGTTTAGATTTGAACTTATTTAAATTGATGTATATTATCATTGCCAACCCAATCGATTAGAGTATTACCTGGGGGTGAACAATTTTACCAAATAAAGAACACCAACTCAAAATCAACTCGTTTGATCTGAGTAAGCTGAGATGGGTCCACCCCTAGCGTCAAGCATGGTTCGAGCAATTGGATCAAGTTTTGATGCTCTCCCTTATAATTAACATACAGAATAATTTTGTATATAGTAGTGGCCTACCCTTCGATCTATTCGCATATTGTGCAATATTGATGTTTTAAATATATATTTCTTTTTTGGCATGAATAGGCGAATTCGGCGTCTGGGATGGCTGTGCATGATGAGTGCAAGCTGAAGTTCTTGGAGCTTAAAGCAAAGAGGAACTATCGGTACATCGTGTTCAAGATCGATGAGCAGATTCAACAGGTGACTGTTGAGAAGGTCGGAGGCCCAGAACAAACCTATAACGATTTCACTAATTCATTGCCTGCAGATCAATGTCGCTATGCTGTCTTTGATTTTGATTTCACCACTGATGAGAACGTGCAAAAGAGCAAGATTTTCTTCATTGCCTGGTAATCAATTATCATCTAAGCTCTATGCAATGCAGATACAGACTGTATTTTAATGGCTGTTGTCATATTGTAGGGCGCCTGACACATCAAAGGTGAGGAGTAAGATGGTTTATGCAAGCTCCAAGGACAGATTCAAGAGGGAATTGGATGGCATTCAGGTGGAGTTGCAAGTAACAGATCCTAGTGAGATGAGTATGGATATCATCAAAGGCCGTGCCATCTGAGTCCCAGAGACCGAAATAACCATTGCTTTTCACTCCAGTTGTTTCACTTTGTTGTGTGTGGGCTTGATTTGTGAGAATTTTTGTCTACAATATTTGGTCGATTTTATTATTTCCTATTAGATTTGTTGTCACTTATTTTTTCAATTGGAATAAAGACATTGAGTGCTTTTTTCGGTTTCTTTCCGGAGAATCATTGTTTGATAAATGCATGCATACATCAGTTTTATTATTTGAAAATAGGCCAAAGGAATATATCCCACCCAAGGTTTAGTGAAAAAACAAATTCACAGTTGTTAACTTTCAAAAACCTAAATACTCATACATCTGTTAAAATTATCTATTAGGGTTAGGGGTAAAATTATCAATCGATAAAAAATATTTAAAAATTTATCATATTTTCCCTCTAGGTTAAAAAATATGACAATTCTCCCTTAGTTTAGTTTTAAATTATTACTTTTTCCCTATCTAGGGCTTCATCTTTTTCCCATTCAACTACCTCTCAAACTTTTGAAAACTTCATTTGGCCCCCTCTCCTTCAACTTCAAATTTCCCAGCTAGGGTTTTAAAATTTCGATGACTTCTCTCACCATTTCTGACATCATCCTTTGCCTGAGACTGAGTTGTCATCAACTTTACCTTCTCTCCGACACTCGAGCAATCCTTTGACAAAGATGTGACACAATTTCTCTTCTCTTGAGTTCGTTGTGCATCTCCTATCCATGGGAATTTCATCTAGTTGGTCGATGACTTCAAGCACGACACCTACAAAGGGAGAAGTTATTGCCAACAAGGAGAGCCGAAGAGAATTCAAACATCGTGGTTGAATCATGGTGCATTTCCTCTAGATGATTTCGTGTTTGTCGATTTGTTAATGACATCGTCAGGAACAGAGAGCACCCGAAGGAAGAACAAATGCGACAATGACTCTATCTAAAGTAGTGGTTGTCACTGGAGATGGAGGAAGGATGTTCACGGGAATGTTATCTGCAAAATTGGGGGGGTGACAGTAAAAGGAATAATATGGGGGAAACCCTAATTTGGGGGTGAAAAAATTTAGCAAAACTAAAAAAAATTGGGTGGGGGGGATGTGACAATTTTTTAGTTTTTTAAATATTTTTAACTAATAACAATTTTACCCTTAATTCTAACAGTAAATTTTAACAGATAAACCTTGGGTGGGAGATAATCCTTTGGCCTTATAAAAACTTATAAACTATTTAACAAATATTTTAGAATATTTATACATATTTAATATTTTTTTTATATTTTGTCGATTTATTCATAGATGTTATAATTTTCAGATTCGTTAGGTGAAATCAGGAAAATATAGCTTTAACTTCTTTATATGCATTACTTTTATTTGTTTAGCATTGATCATCTTTATAATTTCTTTCCATTTCAGGCAATATATATCACTTCAAGCTAAGTGAGGGCGTCCAAATGAGTGAAATAAGATTGAGAAAAGATTTGTTGCACTTTTTTAAAAAATGAAAATGAATAAATAAATAAGAAAATGGCAAAATCATAGAGCTCTAGCTGCACTATTATGGATTTTAAATTAAAATCTCATCAGAAAGAGAAAGCTGCTTTCTTCCTATATGTTTGAGAAGATAACAAATCACTATAAGATAATTTGGCAATAATTATTTTAATGTGAACATGTATGATGAACTACATAAAATGAAAATAATTTCACAGCAGACAAGACTCTTTGGAATTAACTCTACAACTTGTCAGCTTATTAATTACAGGAATCTTTTCATGAATATTTTGTTTTATGGCTCCGTTTTTGGTATGTTTGGAAGATCAGTTGATGCTTTAAGCCTTTGATTTCTAGCCATGAAATTCTGCAGTTACATTTTTATTATTTGATCTGGGTTCTCTAGCTTTGTTCTAGACTTTACCTTAATTGATCAAAATTCATCTTTAGAGAAAGTATAAATCTGGAACAAAACGAAGATTCTTAAGTTTTGCATGGACGCACTAATTACTAACTTAGATCAAGCATCAGACCAGTGGATATCCATTTCACCCCAGTGTTTTTCAGGCACTCCCAAGCCTTCCCAAATGGCTCTTGAAGCGTCGACAATATTGTTACGGCATGGAGGCTGATATTTCTGATCTGCATCACATCCCACCGTAGAATCGCACTCATCAACAACCTTGGCCTTTATCCTTTTCCCATTACCATAGATGTTAATATACTTTAAGCATCGACTTCCTCCATTGTACCATCCTGTTGAAAGCGCTACTACAGGGTCGTCATCTAAATAGAACTTGTGGCCACACTCACAAGGCACACCGCCGTCACCATTACTCTCGAAACTTTTGACTGTTAAGATTGCTTTTGTACGACCTGAGGATGAGATTGTAAGTGATCATTTGTAAGTGCTGTAATATTTACCATCTTCACAGCATTCAAAGTGCCCAGTATTGTTACATCCTGAAGGTGGTCTTTTCCCTTTTATCTTCCCACTGGGCTTGCAAATCGTCCCAGATTCAACACTGACTGTAATAGGGAAAAAATGCAGAAAAAAGGAATAAAAGTACAGTAAACTTGCTTCTTCATCTTGTGATTATTATTCTTGCATTCGTTTAAATTAAATTTGTGTGAAGAACTGGTGAATTGGAGGCAGATTATATATAGAGATAATGAGTTACCAGCTGTAATTTTGGAGTGAAAATTTTAAGGTGGTCTTTTAAAAATTACATTCATCAGAAGTATCGTACCAGAAATACAAGGTGTTCGAAGAATCTGGGAGATGAAAAAGTAGAAGAATCGTATCAAAGTTTTCAAGTGAATGATCTGTTGCTTTTATTAGCTTTGTATTTATTGTTAGATGTCATTGGAGAATTTAATTGGAAACGCTCGCGGCATCATCAAATCCAACATTCTCAGGCATTCACCAGCTAGCCGAACACACTTCGGGAAATCCGGGAGAGCCAACATTTTTTAAAAAATGCTAACTTACTTGTATATATATATACACAAGAAGTAGGGCTATACACGAGCCTAGTCAGGCTCCATTAGACAATGTTGTAGCTCGACTCTGCCACGCTATGGTTTAATTGGATCGCACAATCTTAACTCGTTTATGAAAATAAACACAATCTTTGAACTTTGAACTAAGCTTGATCAATCCAAACTTGAATTCGATTTTGAACAGCTTGAATCAAATCAAGCAGTGGAATTAACACTATATATTCTTAAACTGTTCGTTATTGTTAGGGAGTCAGGAATTTAAGAGGAAGAGATAAACGTTATAGTCTCTTAGATAAGTGTACACGGCAATCATTGCCTGTTCCAGGTTTTCGCATATAGATAAATCGAATGAAGACCCAATTAAGTAATAATTGATAGAAAATCATAGCATAACATTGTATTATTATATTAATGCTGTAACAGAAAACAAATTTTAACTATTACATAATTCATAATGTTGCACATTAAGCATCAGACCAAGAGATATCCAATTCACCCCAGTCATCTTCGGGCACTCCCAAAGCTTTCCAAACGGCTTTGGAGGCATCAACAATATTGTTAGGACATGGAGGCTGGTAATCATGTTCAGCATCACATCCCATTGTTGAATCGCACTCATCAACAACCTTGGCCTTAACACTGTTCCCATTACCGTAGATGTTAATATACTTTAAGCACCGACTCCCTCCATTATACCAGCCTGTTGAAAGTGCCACCACCGGGTCGTTATCAGAATGGTATTGGTTGTCACATTCTGATGGGCCACCGCCATCTCCATTTTTCTCAAAGCTGTTCAGCGTTAAGGTTGCCTTTGTATGTCCTGAAACAGGAGGCGAACACTTGTAAATGGGGTACGTTTTACCTTGTTTACAGCAGTCGGAGTCATTCTCAGGATTGCACTGTCCTGGTGGAGGGTTTTTGCCTTTAATCCTGCCGCTGGCCCTGCAAGTCTGGGCCTCGACACTTAAAAAATTTATCACAAGTAAAAGAAAGCAAACAAGAAGGAAAGGGCTTGAATAGAGTTGCTTCTTCATCTTCAATATCTTTTCTATCGTTTCCACTTAATTGTTGGCTCGATGTGAAAAACTGGAATGGGGAAAGGCTATAGATATAGTGATGGGCAACTGTCTTTTAATGCAAAAGCTGGACAAGTTTGCCTTCATAAATGATATAATTATTTGCACAATATTGTTACGGAATCAAAAGAACCCATGAAAGCAACAACAAAACGGTACAGACATAAAAAAGGTCAAAAATATTTTTTAAGTTTGATTGCTTGTTCAGTTACACTAGCGTCATTTTGTATGTATCGTGATTTTCATTGAGAAGGGTTTAACGGAATCAAATAAACCCTTGTGTTTTTAAAATTAACAAAATGCCCCTCAAAGTACACAGCAGCTCCCCTACTTATCCAAAAGGACAATGTGGTGTAATTGTAAATGAATAAAATTATGTATACGAACAATGATTATCACTATGAGATTAAATGTTATTTTATCTCTAATTTAAAATTATTCAATCATATAATAACATATCATTATCTATACACATAATATTATTTATTATAATACAATTTATTAATATATGAAATGAAGTATTATCCCAACAATATAGAATTTAAGAGAAAGAGATACCCGTTTTTGTCTTTGACAAGTGTACACAACAATCCATTTGTGATCTAGGTTTTTCCATATAGATGAATAGGTAGACACATCAATTAAGCCAGGCCAAATAGAGGCTCGGCCCGAAGCACAAAAAAAGGCTCGGGCATGATAAAACCCAACCCAACACTGTAAAGTATCGGATCGAGTTTTAATATTAGACCTATGGGCTGGTCTGACCCGACCCAACACTATTTATAAAAAAATAAAAATTTTTATTTTTTTTCTTGCTTCTGCCGCATCTGCTTCTACTACCTTGCGGCAGAAGCAGAAATCTGTTTCTACCAATTGGTAGTAGCGTTGTTTGCCATTGCTTAATTTTTTTTTAATTAATTTATTTTTTCTCTATAAAAACCTATTCAATTTTTCATTTTTACTTTCAATTACAATTACAAATTTCTCAATCTCTCAAACTCCCAAACTCTCAATCACAATTATTTTATTATATTTGTAATATCATTTTATTTTAATTTTATCATTATAAAATATTACAAATAGATCCAATGTCAAATGAATTCAATTTATTTGAATATTATCATACTGGTGTTGATGATATTATTGATGATGCACAAGATGGAATAAGTGAAGCACCAACGAGTGAAAATAGTACAGTCATCAGTTTTAATAATTGAAAAATAATTCGTGTTTAAAAATTTTAATTAATTTTTTTTTAAATATTGATTAAATGGGTTGGGCTAGCCCGATTAAAGCCCGACCCAACCCAATTAAGGCTCGTTATTATATAGGTGGGCTTGGGCTTTTATATTTCAATGGGCTGGCTCGGCCCGAAGGCCTATTATTTTTTGGGCCTCGGGCCCAGCCCGACCCATTAACCAAATGGGCCAAGCTGGAGCCAGCCCGACCCGACTCATTGACATCTCTATGAATAGGATAAATACCCAAATAAGGTGAGCAATTTACCATTTTAAATCAGAATCATCAAGTATTTAGATAGTTGGTTTTGTTTATATTTGAAATTAGAGAAAATATGATAGATTTTGAATAGTAATATAGCGAAACTAACGGCTTTTAGGTCTAAGATCAATTATTCTTTATAAGAAATCAAACCCAACCTAGAATCAATTTGAATATTCAAATGAGGTGTTGGTCAGATATTTGACTCAACTTTTATTTTTTTAAAGTTTACAAACATTAGATGATATCATTTTGTACAACATAAAACAACATTGTTTTGATTTATGTAATATTCTAAAGGCTACCTTCATTTCTTTTCCCCGAATCAATCAACTTTCATCGGAAATCATTCGAAAATTTTGATTATGCCTTGAGTTTTTGACTATTTTTCCTTGATTGTTCATCAAAGCTCATAGCTAAGTGTGTTATATATTAGGGTTTGGTTCGAATATAAGTTTTGTTATATATATGAGGGCTTGAATTTGATTAGTGCATCAAACCAACTGTTTACTCACCTATGCTTCCTATTCCTCCTTGTTGGACTCTTGTATCTGATAATGACGAGGAAGCTTCTGAGATTGGGGCCGGCTAGGCTTTTGCGCCTTTTACTTTGATTCGCAGGCACCAGCTGCAAGTGGGTAGCTTGTTGTTTGTTGCTTTTCTTTGAGACTTGGTAGCTCATCTCGCTTTATATCATGAGATTTTGTTCCTCTTTAATTTTTTGAAATTGAAATGCAACTAGACCAAGTTTTTCTATTTTATCGTATTACCCTTTGCCCTGGATGCTGGTGTAGAAGAAACCAAGTGCTATTATCCATTTAAATTATTTTCCATTTTATGACGAGTATAATTGTTGTACTTCACTGATAAAATTAACTTGATATCTTAGAAAATGAAACACAAATTTTAATTTTTTGATTAAAAAAATTAAGTATTGGATATTTAAGAACCGAAACTTATCTAGAATTGATAAGTTCAGTTCCTCGTAGAAACCAAGTTTAGTTGGTTCCAGTTATAATTTCTTATATTTTCAGTGTATTCAGACCGCTCACCTTGAACCCAATTAAGAAATAATTGATAGGAAATTGTATAGCATAATATTGCAGTAATATGTATTGGCAAACAGATAACAAACTTTAACTATTACATAAGTCATAATTTATGATTCAGATTCTGTATATGGTGCACATCAAGCATCAGACCAAGTGATATCCAAGCCACCCCAGTCATCTTCAGGCACTCCCAAGGCTTTCCAAACGGCTTTGGAGGCATCAACAATGTTGTTGGAGCATGGAGGCTGGTAATCATGTTCAGCATCACAACCCATTGTTGAATCGCACTCATCAACAACCTTGGCCTTCACACTGTTCCCATTACCGTAGATGTTAATATATTTTAAGCACCGACTTCCTCCGTTGTACCAAACTGTTGAAAGTGCCACTACCGGGTCGTTATCCGAATGGTATTGATTGTCACATTCTGATGGGCCACCGCCATCTCCATTTTTCTCAAAGCTGTTGAGCGTTAAGGTCGCCTTTGTATGTCCTGAAACAGGAGGCGAACACTTGTAAATGGGGTACGTTTTCCCTTGTTTACAGCAGTCGGAGTCATTTTCAGTGTTGCATTGTCCTGGTGGAGGGTTTTTGCCTCTAACGCTGCCGCTGGCCCTGCAAGTCTGAGCCTCGACAGTGAAACAATTCAACACAAGTAAAAGAAAGCAAACGAGAAGGAAAGGGCTTGAATAGACTTGCTTCTTCATCTTCTATTTCTGCTTTTGTTTTGGTGTGAAAAGCTTGAATGGGTGAAACGTTATATATAGATTCATCAGTAGAAACTTTCAGAACAGGATTCAGCCGGACAAGTTTGCATTCTCAAACAACGTAACAGTGATACAAGTTGCTGCAAATGGGATTATGTTATTGAAAAGCCACAATCGAATAGGAAAAATTGTGTATTAGTGAACGTTTGATTGTTAATTTCAACCTACACCAGCATTTAATTTTGTAATTATGGCGAACCTCCATTTGTTAATTTGCTTGGCATATCTCCGTTTGTTGTCTTTGGTGAGCGAGACAGCAATATTACAATTCTGCTACGTTGATTGCAACTGTCTTAGCTTTTAACGCAAGACAATTTGCCAGCCACAAGATCCTTGCCTCCTTGGTATGACCGTTCCGTGAGAGCAGAGCCCAAAAAGAGTTACTGCCAGCGTAGTTGCTCGGATTGGTTAACAGTGAAATCTTAAAAAAAAAAGAACCCTCATAAAATTTGTCCAAACTTTTCCAGTTTTTGTGCTGTCGGAGTCAAATCCCACGCCGGCTCGAGTTTTTGGTGTCGGAGTCAAAACTAAAACTTTTCCAGTTTTAGTTTGAATTTAGAGTTTTTGGTCTGACTCTAGAGAGGAGAAGATCTTTGATAAAATGGGAAAAGAAACGGAACGGAGATATTTTCTTAGGTACTTGCTGCCTGCCTCCCTTCCAACTTCATCCACACAGGAAGGGCTCAATTTATGGTCAACATTTGAAAATCAGGATTCAAGCGATGGATCCGGTAAATGGCTAAAGCCAATTTTAATTATTAGGTTAGATTGAATGAAAGGTATTGAATTGCAATTCAACAATTGGGTTAAATAGATTTGATTATCATATTACCATGATTATGATATTATATTAACGCCAAACAACTAAATTTATTTTAACGGTTTAATCAAATTAACTTAAGTTAAATTAGATAAATAGTATCAAATTATAATTTAAGAATCGAGTAAGATGAATCCATGTGTCATAAAGACACAATGATAATATCATGTAAATGTCATTTGTTCAACTAGATAGATGAACTAGCAACCCAAACGTTGGTCCTTTGACCAGGTCCACGCAGGATCTCCGTCGAAAACATTGGTCGTTGTTAAGATTCTCGCATGTGAAGTTGTTTTTTGCAACTCTCAATTAGGAAATGGAAATAAACAGTGGCATTTTTTGAAATCAAGATTTAAATTAGCTTATCCCCGTTTGAACGGACCGTGACAGTTATGCTAGAACTTAGAAGAATCTCATTTAGCTACCTATCAAAAAAGGTGGCATTCTCACAAAAATTGGATGATTACATTATTTGGCCATTTTTACTTTATTTTTAATTTAAATTCATCAATTTTTATATAATAATAAATTATTATAATATCTAATTAAATATTTAAAACTGAATACATATAAATTTATTATTTTTAGGTATACCCAATCGATATCAAGCTCAAGCATTCAACAAAACCAACTAGAGCAGCGAAACAAAGTAATAGAATGATGAGTTTTAGATTAAATGCTTCCCTTCTCCTAATATCAACCCTCCTATTAACAAACTGTTAGAATTTGAACTTGTGAGCACTAGAGTTTTGAAGGGAACTGTCATTAAGCTACAAATATGAGTACAAAACATCATCTGTGATGAAAAACATTAAGTGAGAATTGGATTCTACAGTCATAAATCAGATTTAAGTGTGGCACAGAATATATACATTGCTTGTGAAATTACCCACGCATTAAATCGATGTCAACATGGGGATTGTGCATATCCATTGGCCCTGAACCAGGCCATACACCAACTGAAGAAGATGGAGTGAGATTATGACTTGAAGGAATACTGGTTGAAGTCACTGGATTGTCGATTGTCTGATGTTCTCTGTCCCTCACACCTTCTGGAATTTCCCCTTTCTTATTCTTTGTCTTTAGACCTCCCCATAAGAAACTCCCCACTATTACCTGGAATCAGTTCATAAATCATCTCAGCCTAAAATTTAAAAAAAAAAATTAAAATAAAAGATAGAAAAACCTATCATCTATCTACCACAGTGCAGGGCATGCACAACTAATATAGTAATTTTCGCCGCTTCACTTTTTTTGAAAATTTCAACCCGGATTTCATACATATCTACTTGGAAGCAGTGATATGAAAACAAAAACAATCAGTTGGACCAGTTCAACCTCTAGTTCTATCGTGACTCAAGGTCATCTAACGTTAACATGCTTTTTGCAAATATTGAGACCGGAACCCAAGTCTGAGCATTTGGGAAGCATGGTGCAGCACATCAAACCACAAATTTCATTCATGATATATCATAAATATATATATTATTTAAACAGTATTGTTGTGCATCCAACCATTGGTTCAACCAATTGTCGATTGGACTGGGCTCTTGACTGGATTAAGGCCTGGTCCGGTTAGTAAAACATTGCTTAGAAGTAAACTAATCTCCTTATATAACTGGCAGTATCCCACATGATGGTTTCACCATAAAAATTAAATAAATTGAGAACCCAGAGAAATGGCAAATAAACAGAACAATATGTTATAGCAGCAAATGCAGTCAACATTACCTGAACAGTGCTTGCTGCAATAAGCATTCCCCCAACTCCTCCACCGATGACACGACCATCAGGACTAGCAAGAGAGACACTCAGACCACCACTTCGGTTGCGGGGGCCACTACTACTAGTGAGCAGGTAGGAGCCTGACAGACACAATATCTCAAAACGCCCCTAGGGAGCCCAAGATGATATTTCAGGGATGAAGTATTGGAGCAGATTTTTCAGAATGAAATTACATAAAATTTAATGGATGATTGTCTTTTCTAAAGTCGAAAAAGGCTAAGACCAAATTTGATTAATGGTCACATATGATAATACTTAGATAACTAAAACTAATCTCAACATTAGACCAATTTTTAAAGTAATATAAGAAACTTGAATTTGGTAGTTTTTTCCAGAAATTATCAAACATGTGTGTCCAGAGCTAACAGCAAACGAAAATAGAGAGAAAAAGTGCTTAACCTCATAAGTTACAGAGCCACCAGAAGTTGCTGGCTGCCGGAGAGTTGCAGTAGAGACAGCACCATTAGCTGATAAGACACATATTGCTCTGGGCCCTTGTTGTGAAAACGACATTAGTTTTGTGGCAATGTCCTACAGGGAAAATCAAGCATTTCAACAAAACAATCTATCCACAAATCACAGAACCTTCGAAAAGATGCAGTACCAAATTGAAAAACCATGCCTCAAAAAAGTAAAAAAGTGAATGATATTGTTGTATCTTATTGATAATCAAATATTGAAGAGGTTCTATGTTCCCAGTAGAAAACAGTAATTCCTTGTAAATTTCATCTGAGGTTGGAAACACAGATAAAATTGATAGGAGAAAAAGAGTCATACTTCTCCTACTGCAACAGTGATGATATGTGGAGTGAAGCCCATCCCAGCTGAGCCAGACAGCCATTCACCTAGCAAAACAGTTCAAAATCTGCAACATCATCCAATGTATATGTATAGATCAATAAGACATACAACCTTGTTCATCAAGGTAGAATCACTCTCATAGACAGAGTTGTTTATAATACTTATAATTAAATTGGATAAAGAAATCCAAATAAAAAATTTGCAAAAGTTTTGATGGTTTACTAACTATCCAATGAAACAGAGTTTTAGTATACATCCATGACACACAGGCATACATTAGATGGCAATCTACATATGGTTTTCAGCGGTTCCCTGCAACCTTAAGCAGTTTTCTGTCCAACCGTCTTCCAGTTCAGATTTTCACAAAACTAAGATTTACGAGATCATATCCTAATGCCATTGATTTTTCAAGTAGTGGTGAGGAAATTATTATTGTCCAAAATCTAAATTTCACCACGTTGTATCAGTAACTAATCCGAATCTCCTTGATTCAACCATATCATTCACCAGTACCTTTCACATTCTTGGCCAAATTATGATACTTACCAATGAATTCTATTCAAAACAGAGATCAAAACTTAGGCAAAAATCACATTCTAGGATGATAATTTATAGTTTAGATAGTGCATCAAGATTACACAGATAAGTAGCTTTACATTTAACTATTAGCCATTCAAGTGCAACTAGGTTTTTTAACCAGATTCTGCTTCAGCATAGATAATATTAGATGAGCTTTCCAAAATAGAAAACAGGTACATTGGTAACAACTTTCCCCATTGTAAATAATTAATCAATACAACAGAACTTTTACCAAGCTATAACTGGTTTCGTGACACTCAGCTACAAAGTCATCATTCACACTGCCAATAATTCTTACCAAGTGAAGCTAATTGTTGTTTTCTTCCAGTTCCAGGAGGTCGCCCTCTGCCCCGCTTTTGGGTTGGTCTTAAGTTACCAGGCTGAGTAGACACAGCAGGGGATAATGCCAATGACACATTTCCATCAGCCCCATATTTCCGGGGCCTTCCTCTCTTCCTCTTAGGAAGCTCACTTTGTGGCAAGCCAGAAGAAGCACCAACACTGACACCATGAGGTGGAATTGCTGATGAAGGCTCTACTGGTAATGTTGCGCCAAGAGAAGTGCCTCCAATATTGGATGGAAACTGTAAATTTGGATTAGATAATGCATGAATGCTGGGTGATCCATGTAGATTATGTTGTGCTCCCATCCCAGAATTAGTCATTCCTCTTTGTTGCATATAGTAAGAGGCTGACCCAGGTAAAGCCATAGCGTCCCTTCGATCCATGCATTTACTTTGGCAAACCTAAACTTAAACGACTCTCTGAATCAACTTACACCCAATTAATTGCAAAATTGAGGAACCTCCTACTTGTCAAGTGTTCAAGACCTCAATTTGTAACCAACAAATAATGCTTATTGGAAAAAAAGATAAGATTTTTAAAACCAACATTAAAGGAACAAACAGCCATATGTAAGCTTTACCGATAATTACAAAGGAAGTCAATGTAATTTCCTCTCAGAGTACACATAATAAAACACTCATGTCCAATTCCAAACAGGAAAGCTTAATGCAGATACATTGTTCTAACGATAAAGCTGGAGAAAACCCATTAGAACGCAGCCAGTGGTGTACAAGAAGTCCTATCAAATCTAGGTATGAAAGGGAAAAAAAAAACTAACAAACCCTAGATTCAATGTCTCTTCATACTCCACACAAAAAACTAATAACCGAAAACAAAGATAGAACAACACCAACAATATGGAAGAAGAAAGATAGGAAGAGAATTCAAATATTGGAAAGCAAAGACTTGAGAGAAAAGACAAAATGCAAGCTAATTTACAGCTTACCAAACCATAAGAAACAAAGAAACAAGCTTCATAATGAAGATAAAGACCAGAAAAGACTGAAACAGGTCCACACCCTCACCAACCCATGATAAACCCTTAAACACCAAGCATCTTCTTAGGCAAAACCCCTGACCCTTAGACCTTAAGAACACACATAAAAATTTATTAACAAACAAAAATAATTAAGTTCAAGTCAATGCCATAACAGAACTCAAAACCCATCCAAGTTCACACATAACAGCCATAAGAAAAAATGGTGAAAACTTCAAAGTAAAGACAGAAAATTTACTCACATTAGTGAAGTGGGTTAAAGGTAGAAAAATTTTCCAGTGGAAGAAGGAGAAGAGAAAAAGAGTTTAAATGGGGTAAAAAAGGCGACGACCCGACTGAGGAGTGTATGTAAATAGAAGGGATGCAAATTTCAAGGGCCAGTCGGCCAGAGATCTTTAGCTTTCTTTTTCTAAAACAATAAAGCTGTTCATCTTTGTATCCCTTGTGTTGTTGAGTTGAGTTTGAGTGACAATGCCCTGCTTGGCTTTGCCTTAACTCTGATTTACAGTTCTTGTGCTTGTGTGAGAGAGAAAAAGAAAGATCGAGAAACGAAAATAAGAAACAAACAAAAACTAAGTAGAGAAAAAAGCTCTACTTCTTTTGGATAATACTGATTTATTAATTTTGAAAAATAAAACTTATGGTACCTCTGACTATATCTGTACCGGCTCATATCTTTACGCTTACTTTCCCACGCGCAGTTGAGTCACGCCTCACATAAAATGCCACTCCGCAGCTTTCCTATTAAAGAGAATCAAATAATAATAAAATTCGAGTAGGGGCAAGGTCTGGTTGGATTTAAGATAACGCGCAAGTGAATAGCGTGGAGTGAAAAGAAAAGAGTAAAGTTTGTTTGCATGTGAATATTTCAGTTGTGTGGTAGCCCCCATCACATCATATCGCATCCCATCCCATCAAAACCTACAAAAATATCTGAATAATAAGTGATTCATATCCATTCCCACATTTCCCTTCTGATATTTTATTTTATTATCATTTTAATTCAATTTCTCTATTAAATTAGGATTATTTATTATTTATTATTTATTATGGCTGAATTATAAATAACACAAGGTTGACTTCTGTTTGGCCATTATTCATATTATTATAAATAATGCATAGATAGCCAAACAGAATATTTTTTTTGGTTATTTATTTATTTATTTATTTATTTTAATAGTAATATATGTTTGTGTTGTGCCAAATATGGAATCATCATGGAACTCCAAAACTAGAAGTGCACATTGGACTTCGTCCTATTATTAACTTTTTTCAATACTTTTGACGATGATTTGGCTGACAATGCCAACGCAATCTCACATAATTATAATAAATAATCACTGATAATACAAGAACAATCTCTGGATTAGCAATAAATAAATAAATAAACAAATGGTCAATTTCAATTGGCAAGCAAGTACATCTGCAAGTGATGTTAACTGTACACTACCCGACCCGTTTTCCACTTTACACCGAAAGCACACTTCTATCTTTTTTATTATTTTTATGAAATCTGCATTTTACTCCTGTCTAGAAGTCAAAATAGACATTGATACAGCAGAATTCATCAAGAATGTCTTCTTTACCCAAATATCGTTTGGATGAAAAAAAAAAAAAATTTATATATGAAAGAGTTTGAATTTATATTTTAAAATTTAAATTTATTTAATTTAATGGATATAAATTTGATTATTAGACTTAAGATTTGTTCTATTCAATATAATTAATTCTTGTTTAATATAATAATTCGATTCAAATGGAATTTTTCGTTACCAACAAAAAAGAAAAAAAGAAAACATTGTCTTCTTGAATTGAATTGGATTTGGATTGTCCAAATGAGAAAGAAAAAACAGAGAAGGACGTAAGAGTTGAAGGCAAAGATTATGTTGGTTGGTAGAACCACCGGCAACCTGTAATTGTTGAGTATAAATGTATAATAGGAAGAAAATAAGGTAAAACTCAATTCTCAGCCATAGGAACACAAGAAGTTTGAGCAAGAATCCATCAAACTAACAAAGAATTAGATTCCTTTTTTTTTTAAAAGAAAAAAAAAATTGAATTCAAATATTTAAGTTTGGGCTAATTAAATCAAATCTAAAGTAAATTATTTTTTGAGTCTCAATCTCAATTTGACTCTTTTTATTAAAACCAATCTTGAATGGAACCTTTTTAAAGATTGGTTAAAATCGAACCCAACCCTACCCTACCCTTTTAACTCAGTACACCTCTTTCAATTGCCAACTAACGCACATATAGGAGAATAATTTATATCTCGGATTTCAGAATAGAAAAAAGATGGTCCCCAATTTAAAAAACAAGTACTAGTTGCATAGCAGAAACCCAGATTTTTGTTAATGGACATGAAAAGGTGGGTCGTAGGGTTAGATATATATTCGAATTCTGTTGGCATCAACCTTTCCTTTCAACTGGTCAGGTCATGCTGGAATTCATTTCATTTTCTGCCAGAACTTGTGGCCCAAGAACATTACCTCCTCTACCTCAACATCTGTATGAGAATACAATACAACAAATTGAAATCAGGAAGATCGTAGAATCTGTGAGCCATCATCATTTTGAAACTCCGAGCTTTAATATCTCATTAAAATATACGCTGAAATTGGGTCATGTGAGCTGCGTATGGATTTGGTGGAAGTTCCTGTTGGGCCAGAAACAAAGTTTCATCTTAGAGAGTGGTCAAAACCCAACAGAATCAAAAGTTACAGCAGGCTAAAATACACAAGTATCCTAGGCCGAAAGATGAGTGGATGCAATTGAAGTGGTCTTCTCAGTATTCTCTCACTGTGGAGCCCCGCACATACCCATAATAGCTAACACATCCACGTGACCAAAAGATCATTAATTTAATGAGGCTCACTGCAGTCAGCCAGCGAAAGACTTTGGCCACAACAACCACCTATTAACTACTCTGAATGAATCGAGGAGTTATTAACTGTGAACATGGACCAGTTACTAAAATCTAGGTACTTGATAGTTTGACATCTCTTGGCATTGCATAATCAACTAATGAGAATGAATTGGAGCCACCCCAAGTTTTTGATTGATCTATGGTTTTATGGGAAAATGACTATTCTCATCCAAATTTTAGCCCAAATTCAAAGTCACACCCACAAAAGATGAAAAATTCAAACTCACACACATGACTTAATTGTCATTCAAATTTTCAGTTAAAGACAGAGGTAAAATCATTGTTTTATCTATAAACTTTAAAACTTTAAAATTTTATCATTTCCCCCCTCTATATTTTAAAAACTAACACTTCAACCCATCTTAAAGTTTGAAAAGTTTAGATTTCATCTCTAAGGTTTGCTTCCTTCTCCACCACCACCGACGACCACGCTTTCCACCAATCTCATTTTTTTGTCTACAAAGGACGACGAAGGTTGAACCTTTGTCGCCCAGATCTAGATGACAAAGCGTCGTCCAGATCTAGAAGAACAAAATCATCGCGTCGTCTAGTGATGAAGGACGACAATGTTGTCCTTCGTCATTTGGGTTGTGCGATGAAGAAAGATTTCTTCATCACACCACCTTGTGACGAGGAGATGGAGATCTCTTAGTCGCACCACCGTCATCACACTAAAAGAAGAAAGAGGTCAGAGATAATGTCGAAAAATGAAATTGAAGAGTGGAGGTGAAACTACTGTATTTGAAAGTTATTGAGGGCGATTGAATTTTGAAAAATATGGAAACCCTAGGTTCGAGAGTGAAAATATTACTTTTCAAAGTTTAAAAACTTTAAGTAAAGATGAAATATTAGTTTCTAAAACCTTGGGGGAGAGAAAAGTAATAAATTTTATAACTTTTAATATAAACAGTAAAATAACTATTTTACCCCTCCCTTTAACAGAAAAAATTAACAGAAGTTTGGCCGTGAGTGGGAGTTTGGGTTTTTCATCTCCCGTGGGTGTGAGTTTGACATTGGCCTAAAATTTAGATGGGAAATGGTCCTTTTCCCATGGTTTTATTACTAAATTCCATGTAACATTGACTCTCCAAGCTAACCTGTACCTGATCACTCACTATTTCACTTCGCTGATCATTTAACCATAACTCAAATTATTAACATATTCTGCTAGTTCCTGCAAAGAATTCTTTGATTATTCTTATAACCATAAATATGCCAAAAGCAAAAAGAGAGTCATTTACCCATTGCCTACTAGGCTTAACCTGATTAACTGAAAGTCATATCAGACAACCCCTCCCGTAAGCAGCTCTTCCAATTCTCACCAACCCCACTTATTAGGCATTCTTACAGCATGAACCAGAGGTTTGCCTCTCTCATCCAATCCTCACCTGTACCAGCAATTAAGAGTCAAAGTAATAGCACCTTCCTACTGAACTTGATAAATGCTTGTTAACAAAATTTGAAATTCGTGATGAGGATTTGAACTAGAGTCACAAAATATGACAGGCCACCAGCTAATGAAAGACAATTAAGCAGATATATAACCCCAGACAACCAACATGTTTAATAGAAGCCATTGTTATTTCTTGAGTTTGATCACCCTCAACAATCTAGTCAAATAGCCACACTTGATCAGCTACAAATGTAAGCATAACATGACTGTTGTCATAAAATTCAAAACCTTCTTCAAGTCTACACTTAATAATCTTCATAGAGAAATACAAGATTCATAGAAAATGATAGAACATTATTAAGTTGCTGGTACCAAAATTTTCCAGCTTACATGTAAGATTGTCTCATAAGCATATTACCGAAAAAAGAAATATGAGCAAAGGAAACAGAGTCTAAACAACACTGGACAAGAATTAAGACAATCAACATTGTGAACCAGATAAAATGTACATAACACTCATTACATTGTCTCAAGATAAATGGAAAAGAAAATGTCCAGATAACACAGAAAAAGGTTATTCTTATCAGAGAATGGAACAGAACATATTGACAAAAAGCCAAAGGCAAATATTAACTTTCCCATCTAATTTACAAGTACTAAAGAAACCAAGCCTACCTAGCTCAAACTGTTTCTTCAAGCTTGCTAAATTATCAACGTTCACCAAAAAGATTCAATGAGAACCCCATTTATCGAGCTCCATTGCTTGGGCAGCTTTAGCTTTCGCTACTGCTGTCAATTTGGTCTTCACCTTTCTCTTCCCTACTTGAAATCTACTTGTACCCTTCTTTTTCTTGTCTTTCCCATCAACCTAATAAATCCAAAATAAATCAACAAAATAAAATAGATCATTTTTTTAATAACTTAACTATATAATTCATAAAACACTGTAAATAGCAAATTATTTCATTATACAATTTTCTGATGCAATCAATTAGCTTAAAGTTTTAAAACTAAAACTTATAATTGCAAATTTTATACGATTTTCTAGGAAATCAAAGGGCACAACTTATGCAGCAATAGAGTGAACACAGGAAGTAAGAAACTAACCTTCATTTTATTCTTCTTAGCTTGAAGCTTGTTGCCTTCCTTTCCTTCTCTAGCTTCTCTCCTAGTTTACCAAAAACACAAAGCAATTAATTATAATTAACAAGCTAATAATGCATACAGAGAAAGATGTGATATGCATACTTTGTAGTTCGAATTCATGCTGCCTTTTTCTGCGAGCTAAATCGTTTTTCTTCGACATCTTAATTGTTCTTATATCAGACACTGATTCAATACCGTTTTCTTCTTGACAAGTTAGAATAGAACGCCGAAACCCTAACCCTAGCCGAATTTAATCCCGTAACCGTGAAATATTCTGCATTATATTGTCTAATTGGTAATTATAACTATTTAAGTGACCAACAACTAGTGTTGGTAATAAAGGGACCCACGAAATGCCACATGCAAAGCAAAATACAGAGGAGGCGGCAAGGAGAATCAAAAAGGCGCCGCTTGAAGAAGGAAAAAGGTACAAAACGGTATTGATTACCGCGAGGAGCAAAGAGAATGATGAAAGAAGCGTTAGCTTTTGGAGATTGGACCTTCACTCTTCATTTCAGTTCTTTGAATATTTTCCTTCTTCAAATATTACCAGCTCAGCACAGCACAGCACAGCTAAACAAAATTTCTAAACTAATCAAATTCAATTCATTTATTAAAAAAAAAAATTCTTTTGTATTTCTATAAAATATACAACAGATTCTTCAGTGGCCTTGAATAAAAATTCGTGACATGTCGGTAATTATTGCCTTATTCTTTTATCATCAACAAACAAATACATACATGTGGTCTGATCTGATCTCGTTTCTTCTCTTGCTTTAACATTGATTTCATTTAAAACTATCTCAATGTGGATCTTGTAAGTCTTGAATTTAATCAGAGCTCCTCCACTTGTGTTATTTTTTTGTTTGTTTGGTTTGTGTTGTGGTTTGAAGCCTAAATATGGCGTGGCGTTCAAAGTGAAGTGGGCTTTTGATTTTGCGATCTGGGTTGTGATTTATTTGTGTTTTCAACGTCACTCAAGACTAGGTTTGACTTTAAAAGGAGCTGCACTTTTTCAGGTAGGTTTTGTTGCTCGTGTTTTGTTTTATTAACTAATTTTAGCTCAGTTAAAGCAAAGTGGTTGAGGTTTTTTTTTTCTCCCCCCTATTTGCATTAAAGATTAGTTGAGTAGAGTTCTGATTTAGTTCGGACTTCATTGCAGAATATGAACAACCCATATCGGGAAAATTTCCCACCATGTTAATTTTTGCTTTATTTTTATATTTAAAAAAAAAAATCTTTTTTTTATAACAAACAATTCTATTATACTTACTAGCTATTGCGCTTGATCTCATTAAAATTTGCGCAAGAAATATTGATTGTGCTTTTAACTGATCAAGATGTCTATATTTGATCCATTATTCTATTGGATTCTTATCAGTACTAATGGGATCTCCATTTGGTGTCAGCTGCTCATTCTGCTAGTAAATTAAATTACTTTGCTTGAATGAACTGGGGCGGGTTTTGTTTAGAGGGGCAAATCATTGAAAAGGTTTCTATCATTTTATGCTTTGATTTGTGAAATTGAGATGGGGGTTCAGTGTTCTAAACACACAGTGTGTTGCTAGAACTCACAATTCAAAGCATCAGTTCTTGAGGCTCCTGATGTTGGTGGGTAAAAATAATTTCTGTTTTTGTTTATTATTTTCTTCAAGAAATATGGTTTTGGTGAATGTTAATTGTAATATTGTCTTGCTGCTGCAGAGAATGATGAGAAGAGTGAGGCTGACTGCTTGCCTGCATTCCATGAATTCACATTGGAGCAACTTAAAAATGCAACTTGTGGTTTTGCGGTTGAGAATATTGTTTCTGAGCATGGGGATAAGGCACCAAATGTTGTTTATAAAGGAAAGCTGGAAAATCAGAGGATTGCTGTTAAGCGTTTTAACAGGATGGCTTGGCCTGATTCACGACAATTCTTGGTAGGCAGTCACTAACTTGAATCCAAGATAGATTGTTTATATCTTTCTTTTCCTTCTTTCCATTAATTCTATTTTATTTTCATTTTTTACCCTTTTTTGGTTCCAGTGGGAATGATAATTTTGCCGTCTCCTTCTTTTTAGCAAGATAACCTTGCATGATACATGTCTTGTACATCTTATGGTCAGTGTCAACATCTTTTCTTTCTTTTGAGTTAAAGATATCAGTTGACCACTTTTCTGTTTCTTTATTAATGACCTTGGAGATGTAAATTACTTATGGCCTGTGATGTTATATCCTACTATGTATTTTCTGGTACTGCAGGAGGAAGCAAAATTGGTTGGTCAGCTACGAAACAATAGATTGGCCAATTTACTTGGCTGTTGTTGTGAAGGTGGTGAGAGATTACTTGTGGCAGAATATATGCCCAATGAAACACTTGCCAAACACCTTTTCCATTGTAAGGATTTTCATTATTTGGATAAACGATTAACTTGGTCCAGCATCTGGCATTAGATGAAAGTGTTCTTCTTGCATAGCATTATGTACCAACGGCTTTTAACTTAATATACATGGATATTTTAAAAATTGTGTTGAACCAGGGGAAACAAATCCTATGAAATGGGCAATGTGATTAAGGGTTGTTCTACATCTTGCCCAGGCTTTAGAATACTGCACAAGCAAAGGACGAGCCCTTTATCATGACCTCAATGCCTACAGAATTTTATTTGATGAGGTAAGTGAAATTATTACTCTCCTCTTTCAATACCTTTTTTCTGGTAAGATTGTACATTATTTGCCCCAGTTAAATACCCAAAATTTTACCGGATGGTAATCCAAGACTCTCATCTTTTGGCTTGATGAAGAATAGTCAAGATGGAAAAAGTTATAGCACAAATCTAGCCTTTACTCCTCCTGAATATCTGAGAACAGGTATGTACTTCTTTATGAAAACAATACATCTGTTCTAGATAATTTTTATCAGGAGGATTTGGTAGTTGTGTGACCTTGTTGTGAGAAATCGAGGTTTTCAATTTGAAGGGTTTACTAGAAAGCAGTCAAACTAAAAGGCTGAAAATCCTTGGAAGTTGGCCTATTTTAAGCATTATGTATCATTTATAACTCCTCTCTGATTATATTATGACATGGGTACTATCTCATTATGATTAACCAAGAATACACTTTATAGTGTTCTTTTCAATTTGTAGAGCAATGCAACTTTAGTGAGGTTGTGTACCATTATGTCATTATTATCCTTCAAAAGTTTGATTGGTCATAATTCTCTGCACTTAACTCTGTGATGGAACTGTTGGTTTTTAGTTGTTAAAATTCTTTGTGATCATGTTTTTGCAGATGCAAAACATGTTTTGGGATTGACCTTTCATAGATATTTCCATCTAGGGCACATAATATTGCAGATATCGTGCCTTGTTTTGTTCTACAGGAAGGGTAACTCCTGAAAGTGTAATATATAGCTTTGGGACTCTTTTACTTGACCTTCTTAGTGGGAAGCATATCCCCCCACGTCATGTAAGTGTACAGTTTTAGGATTGATCAACATGGGTATTATGTTTAATACCACTAGTGTATAATGCTCAAGTAATTTGTTCCAAGCCCTTGACCTGATACGGGGCAGAAATCTTCAGATGCTGACAGATTCCTGCTTGGAAGGACAATTTACTGATGATGATGGGGCCACGTTAGTACGCTTGGCTTCTAGATGTTTACAATACGAACCCGAGAACACCCAAATCCAAAATCATTAGTGGCTGCTTTGAGTCCTCTTCAGAAGGAAACTGAGGTAAAGTGGTTTTTAGCTCAAGAAGCAAGGCATTTCATTCTATGCAAGTTAAAATTTGAGAAGCATCAAGCGAAATTAATTTCTCAATATTTCTTTGTTCTGCAGGTTCCTTCTCACGTCTTGATGGGAATTCAACACAGTGCTTCATTCTCTCCTCTATCCCCACTTGGTGAAGCTTGTTCAAGAAGAGACTTAACTGCCATACATGAGATCTTAGAGAACCTTGGCTACAAGGATGACGAAGGAGTGACAAATGAGGTTTAGTATATGCTTTAAATTTTAAAGAATAACTGAATCTTTTTTGAGTATTTGTTCACACTGTCTATGATCTGCTCCTAGATGCATTTATTGAGGATCTACAGGTGGATTCAGTTATGCTTGCCTTGCATGTTCATTTCATTGGAACTCATGTGATTTTGGTGTAATATGCAAAAAATTAAATAAAAAAAAACTTTTTTTTAACTGAAACATTATGTTTTCTTATGTTTGTTACAGCTATCCTTCCAAATGTGGACAGACCAAATGCAAGAAACATTAAATTCAAAGAAAAAAGGTGATGTAGCCTTCAGGCAGAAAGAATTTAGAGATGCAATTGAGAGGTACACACAGGTAAAAGTCATATCAGGACACTTTTGGAATATGTAACAAACTTTGGCATCAAACTCATGGATGCATGCTGTTATCATTAACAATGCATCTATTGGATGTGTTTGATAGTCATCAAAATGTCACTAAAATAGCCGTAGCAAATTCTTTATAGTTTGTATTTAATCAAATCCTTGAATTTAAGCTTTTGACATCTCCATGAGGCTGGAGACGTGGTTATTCAGTATGCATAGATCTTCCTGTTACTATTAAGTATCCTGCTAATAAATTCTCTTCTTTAACTGGCAGTTTGTTGATGCTGGAACCATGATTTCTCCAACAGTTTATGCACAACGTAGTTTGTGTTATCTCATGAGTGACATGCATCAGGAAGCACTGAATGATGCAATGCAAGCCCAAGTCATTTCCCCTGTATGGCACATTGCATCTTATCTTCAGGCAGCTGCCCTTGCTGCACTGGCCATGGAGAATGAAGCTCAGGCAGCTCTGAAGGAGGGGACAACTCTTGAAGCGAAGAAGATTGCGACAACTGCACAAAAGTGAAAAAAATAAACGAAAGATTGTGCAGATTCGTAAATGTGAAGATGAATAAATTGTGTTGATTTTGATGAATCCCCAACCAGGTTAGGGAATCTGAGAATTACAGGGTTCAGACATATCAAAGTAGTTCTTTAAATCCAGTTATGGTACAAGCATCATGGGTTTAAGATGATTATGGATGAAGAAAGATACCATGATAGATGTAGGCTGTCCATTTTTTCCCTAGAGGCCTGCAAGCAGTTCTTTCATTCTTTGTGCGGTTTGATCATTTATGCATATGCAATGTTCCAATTTTAATCTTATTTACTTCTATTGAAGATGAAGTTTTTTTTATTTTTAGAAGAGAAAAGATGGGAGGCCAAGATTGTTTGTTATTCCATAATATACAGTTTTCTCTTCTAAAAATAAATTTTCTCTTCCACTTAGAGAAAGAGCATTCATTTGCATTCAATTTAATTTTCGAAATAATTCGTTTGTTATTCCATAATATACAGTTAATACGAACAGAATTGAGTTTAAATACTTTTGATTTGAGTTTGGCTCGAATAAAAATAGTATGATTAAGTCTATTGAGTTAAAGTTAACGATAGTTTAAGTTCGATTTGAATGAAAATTAGTTGAGCTTGAGTTTATGACTCAAATTTATGGTTTGGATTTATCGTTCATTGACAAAATAATATTGTTTTATTTAATAATGAGCAAAACAATGTCGTTGTAAATATTATTTGATATAACTTGAATCAAACTACAAGTCATGTTTAAATTGAAATGACCCATCCGTTTGGCTTGCAAGTTAGATTAAATTGAATATTTTTTAACTTGAGTTCAATTTAGTTTAAAAATGGATCGACTCTTTTAATTCAAACTCGATTCAAATTTAATCTAAATGAACTCTTACTGACAGATTGGATCCATTGAGATCCTTTCCGGGTTTCAAAACCATATTCAAGTAGTAGAGATAATCGGTACAAAAATAATAGGCACAAGAAAATAGCATAATCAAAATGATTGTATCATGAAGTCGAGGTGTGAAACAGCGTAAGTCTCGAAGTTACCGGGAGAGCCATAGAGCTAAAAATGAGGGTGCTTTTGAAATTTTTACAATTGAAACATCCGGTTTCTTCCAAATCCTTCCTCTCTTTACTGTGAACTGCCTTATCTCTGCCTTTCTGAAATTTAGCAAGTGAAGAAGTAGAAGCAAAGCAAGTGCATATGCTGAACCCACAAGCAGACAAGTTGGTGAGAAGAACAACGATGGTGGCCACTGCAGTTGCCTCTTATTTTCTCTTAACTGCTGATTATGGCCCCGAACCCAACGCCCTTGACCCTGTATGTTTCTTTCAACATTATTTCTATTTTTCTATCCTTTTCTCTCTGATTATATAATTTATGGGTTTTTCTTTCGAAGTTGTTTGTTATATATTCTTCTGGTTTTTTGCTCCTTTCCCATCTTTATGGGTTTCTGGGAATTATTGTCTAATGTATTTCTTTTGGAATTTTATGTTATTCTGTTTCCAATATATGCGGACTTTGGGATTATTCTATTCTCTGAAATTGTTGATTGTAATTGAATTTACGAGTCAATTATCTTGCAGTTAACTGTCATGCACTTTATACTGTTTGTTCTGCAATTGAATGTCAGTTTCTACCTTGTTTTTGCCGACAGTCTTTTCCTGCTAAAAAATGATCTCCTTTTTCCTCCCATTTAGTTTATCAATTAGATCAGTCACATTGACTCCCTCATAACTCAAGTTTTTAATTACAATTGTTTTGCATTATAAACCTGAAACTTGTGAATTAATGAGTAGATATCCTGTTGCATGCGTTTGTTCCTGTCGATATAGTTTAGGCCCTGACTCACCCTCTGTGGACGAATCTTGTGAAGGAACCCTTGGGTTTTCAGTGCATCGGATTGTCACCAACGTTTGCATTACTCAAGCCTATTATGATCAAAAGTTTGAGTAGGATTAGCTTGTGGGCTGGATGTAAGGATCAAGGTTGAATTTTATTATTTGATCCTTGGGTTGATGTCTAAGATATGCTTATAAGGCTCTCAACACCATTAAGTTTTGATTGCTTGGACTTTTGTGGTAGATCACATAGTTATAAATTTGTTTGGGTAAGATCAAAGTTATTAGTTTCATTGTTATCGCTTCGGAGAGTACTGACTTTCGGCTGCTAATGAAATCCTTTCTAATTGTTTATATTAGACGTTTGTTGAAGCACGAGGATGCAAATTGTTGTCTGGGAATGTTGTCTATACCTGTTGAATTTTGTATAAAAGACAGTGGTATCTTTAGTTACCTAGTATGGTATATTGAGTTCTCAAACAAAGAATATTCTTCAGTTTGCAACTTAGAGTTAATTGCGGAGTTGGCAGAGGGATCTATTGAAGCTAGCAGCATAGATTCACTATCTTTTGAACTTATTCATTTTAACCTTCTAAACCATTTCCTTGGAATGTCACATTGGACAGTGTTTTGTTGGCTTTCTATGAGAAGTTTTAATTTTAAGATTTCCAGAAAGATGAAAGCTAGAAGGGGACACAGACTAGAAGATTTATTCATGTATAGAGTAGTGGGGAAGTGATTCAGCTTTGGAAATTAGTCTGCCTTTATTTTTATTCATTTTTTTTATTCTTTCTTCTTCCAATCACCACATTGTAATACTGAATATCATTTCTTAACACATATTGCCCCTTATCTTATTAAATCATAACACTTTGTTGAAGATTAACATATGATTGTTCTTCTGATGGCATTAATTTGCAATGGTAGATAAAAGAGGCAATACTATCTGCAGAAAGCTTGGTGAAGGGGTTCATCTTTGGATCAATGAAAAAAACTCAAGAAACCCAGACGGAAGAGCTGAGCTCCGGTGGTGGCAAGGGACATCCTTAGGTTATACATGACTGTATTGACTTTTTAAGTAGGTTTCTATGGCTGATGTGGATATATAGAAGTTGTAATGTCAGACCAAGTTCCTTTTTTCATTTTTATATTTTGTGGAAGGAAACATTTAGGATTGTTTACATCTTGCTGAAATAATGTATGTTGGTGTTTTTTGACTTTGGTAGATATTTGAGGTTTGATAATGACCATTTTAAAAAATGCTACTAGATTGCTACAAACATTTGAGATTGTGCACAAGGTTTCAGAGGTCTTTTCGCATTTTGGAAGTGCATATTTTTTTGAAATTACCAAGTGATTTTCATAAAAAATAGTCTATGTAAGAGGATGTATATCAAAGTTTAAATGATATGTATAATATAGTGTATTAAAACCTAATTTTTTGAATTATGTTACATATGGTATTACAAATAATATTATACGCATATATTTTTTACTACACAATTGAATATATAAATAAATGATGTATTATTTTGTGATTGAGTGTTATTTTATCTGTAATTTAAAATCACTATAACAAATCATTTGTGTACTTAAACATATGTGCATAATTCTATTAATGGTATTATATAGTAAGATATGTTTTTTTTTAAACATAAATAATACTATATGCTACTTTGGTTTAAGAGAATAAAACATTATTTTTTATTGCTAATATACTTTGTTTGTTTTGTCAAACATTTATTAATGGTGTTACTTTGATGTGATAAAGAATCTTAATTTTTCATTATAATTATACGTTTGAAAAGGATAATATTTTAGTATTATTTTATTATTATCAATCAAATATAATAATTATATATATTATATATATATATATATATATATATATATATATATATATATATATATTAATTTATGTAAAGAAAATATTAATTAATATATGTATAAATAATTCGCATAATTTTGTAGGCTAAAGGAATATTTCTCACTTAAACTATGCTGAATTCTCAAAGTTTTTTTCGTTAACTTTAAAAATCTCATTCACCCACCCATGACCGTTTAAATCTATTAATTTTAAGGGTAAAATTTTTATTTTATATTTAATATTAAAAATAAACTTAAATATGATTTTATTTCCCCCCCCCAAATTTAAAAAACTAACTTTTCTCTCCTAAACCAAGTTTGAAAAAATCACATTGCCCCCAAGGGTTTAGTTTCAAAATCAGTTCAGTTTCTCCGGTGCCATCGCCAACTATCTCTCCCTCCTGACGATTTTTCTTTCTCCGACGGCTCACCTCAACTCCACCCCAACCCATCCGACGTCGAGAGACGTTGTCTGAGAAGAAAAATCATCTTCCCAGACGATGTCTCTCAGCGTCGAATGGGTTGGGGTAGAGTTGAGGTGGGCCGTCAGAGGAAGGGAAACCGTTGGGAGGGAGAGACGGTCGACGATGGCGTTGAAGAAACTGAACGGGTTTTGAAAGTAAACCTTAAGGGAAGAAATATGATCTTTTTAAACTTGACTTAGAGGATAAAATGTTAGGTTTTAAACTTTTAAGGGGGAAAATGAGATTAAATTTTTAGAGATTAGAGTTTCGTTAAATTTAACCGATCATAGGTGGATAAATAGTATTTTCAAAGTTAACAGGGAGAATTTTAAGAATTCAGTATAGTGTGAGTGGGAAATAGTCCTTTGGCCAATTTTGTATAAAATAATTATTTATTATTATATAACTAAATAATTTAAAATTTAAAATAAATTAATATTTATTATATCATAATATGTTATTATTTATTTGTAAAATTATGTATATTACGTATATATCTAGTTTTATTGTGTTAACCAATAAAGTAACGCGATTTCGAGATTCCCAACCGCCAGCGTTCATGTTTTTTGAAGCTCAATCAAGTATTACAAATTATAATATAAACAGATCAGGGACGGCCAGGTCACTTAAGTACAACTGATGAGATGGACGACAAGGAATGGTCCGTGACAAATATTTGGTCCTCATACCGTAAAATAAATATTTTAAATATTTGATCCAACTTGTTAAATTTGAACATGTGTACAATTATGAAACAATCGTTGCCAATCTTCCACTCTCGCTCTGCTTAAACCTTAACATGTTCTCTACTTCTTCTTCGCTTCAATTTCAAACCCTAATATTAAAATCCTAATCTTCAAAACCAATGAACCAACCTACCAAACTTTCACTTTCTTCCAACTTTATCCCTAAACCCCATTTCAAATACATGCTACCCTCACCTTTCCCGCCAAATCCACTAAACTTCTTACCTTCAAAGCCGTCTGTTCCTCGCAATCCGAATCAGAGTCTCCCTTTAAAACCATAGCAGTTAATTCAATTCTTCGCGCAATCCCTGAGTGGGCTGACCGCGTGAAAGAGCGTGGGATGCAACAGAAGAGATCATTGTACAACCACGAAAAATGGGTGAATCACAGAAGTTCATTGCGTCATATCAGGCATTTACTTTCAAGCTTATCTTCTCGCGTGATACTTTCATTGATCCCTCCCGTGATTGCTTTTACTTCGGTGGCTGTGGTTATTGCTAGTTACAATTCTGCTGTGGACATGCATTTGTTGCCCGGCTTCTTCCCTATCTTAAAGGCTTCTTCGTTGCCGTATCAATTGACGGCTCCGGCTTTGGCGCTTCTTTTGGTGTTTAGGACTGAGGCTTCGTATTCGAGGTATGAGGAAGGGAGAAAGGCTTGGACTAAGATCCTTGCGGGAACTAATGATTTTGCTAGTATGGTCATTTCTAGCGTTGATAATTCAGCTGATGAATCTATTAAGGAACTACTTTTGCGCTATATTATGGCTTTCCCGGTTGCTCTTAAGGTAATTTTTTTATTACTACTGCTGTTAGTCGTGGAGTAATGCATTGATTCTGATATTTTCTACGTATTACTTGGCTTGGTTTTAGTAATTGAGAAGGTGGAAACTTGAGGTTGTCGCGACTCTTTGAGCCATTTATAGTTACTTTCTTCTCTATGAAAGGATGAGGGGAAAGAGAATCTAGAACTTGTGAAATAGTATCTCCTTTGTCTAGAGAGAGTCTTCAGCAACATCTTGGATGCATTTTTGTATTGCTTCTAAAGGAAATTTTATAGATTCTCAATATTTTCATTGGTGTGACGATGGAACTTGGAAGGCCTGATGTGACTTTTTGTTTCAGTAAAACTGAGTCAATAGCAGGGGTAGTCCCATCTCGCCCGACTCAATTGCGTTGACGGCAGATTCATCTTCTCCGGTCACTTTTGTTCTTTCTTGTTATTCTTCTTCTTCATCTTTGGCTACCTTTCTTCTTCTCCAACGGTTTCTTCAATGAACTAGTGAGTCAAGTTTATACCGACCCTTGTTCGGACTCATCAAGACTTGAATCTACCCCTAGTCAAAAGAATTTATTTTTTTGTTATTTGGTCATACTGAAAAATTATACCTTGGGATATATTTCTGCATTATAAATTCTGATACGGTTGGTAATACAGCTTAATGTTTTTTTTTTTTTGGGCCTTTACAGTGTCATGTGGTTTATGGATCAGATATCGGTAGAGATCTCAAGACTTTGCTTGATGGAGATGATTTGGCAGTAGTGCTTAGTTCAAAGCATCGGCCCCGCTGCATTATTGAATTCATATCCCAAAGCCTGCGATTGCTAAACTTGCAGGAATCAAAGAGAACTATGTTGGTAGTTCCCTTCTCGCTTTACCTAAATACTTAGATTTTCATGCTATGGTTTGGGGTATAGTTTAATGAAGAATTGTTTATTCTTAAAAAGCAACTAGGGAAACTCTTTATCTTCAATGAATGAGCAGATAGGGGTCGTGAACTCAGTGTTCTTTTATCAAAATTTACATCTTAGTCACCCTCATGATGGTGCAGGAGTCAAAGATCTCTTGCTTTCATGAAGGAATTGGTATATGTGAACAACTCATGGGTATTCCTATCCCTCTCTCATACACTCGCTTGACATCAAGGTTTCTAGTCCTATGGCATCTTACTCTTCCAATCATACTTTGGGATGATTGTCATTGGATAGTAGTTCCTGCTACTTTTGTCAGTGCTGCATCTTTGTTCTGCATAGAAGAAGTACATATCTCTTTCTCTTCACTTTCAAATCTAGATGTTGCTGCATCCACTAGTTTAAATTTTCTCCTATGACTTCTCATTCATTTTTCAGCGTAAGATTTAATGTTACTTCCCAAGTTTGTTTGTACTGGCTTGCATTTGACTTCCTTCAATACTGAATTGGCGAGGCTCAAGATAAAAGTAAAATGAAGTTTTAATGCTTTGAAAATAAGGAGTCATAATAATGCTTTCACATTCCCATGCATGATATTTTCCCATGTGGGCCCAAATAGACTGCCTTCGTGCAGGGCAAATCTGAAGAATTAGAGGCATTCTTGATTTGGCATTATTCTCCCTTCTTCCTTATTATGGTTTTGAAAGTCCTACTGTTGCTAACTGTTATGGAGCTGTCAAATAACTTATTTTTGCAGCAACTGAAACACATTACTTCTTAAGTGCAAGTTATGGCAAATATGCAAAAGGATAACTTCCTATCAGCCATGCGTTTCAGAAGATATATTGCATATGTTGAGTATCAAATATGAATATGAATATGATAGTTTATTTCTGTAGGTTGGGGTACTTATTGAGGAACCATTTCCAATGTTAGCCCTGGACGAACTTTGCAATCTTGTTCAGAGCAACATTGAGGAAGCAGTTACAACTCAGAAAATTATTCAAGCGCAGATAACTGCAAAGCGAAAGAGTCATTCTTATAAGCATTCACATAATGGCTGGCCTAACCCTGTGAAGTAGACACGTAAGTCAGTCTACATCTTCACACTACAGAATAAGCTGCCAAGACACTTCCATATTGTCAGGAGCTCGGAGTTACCTCTCTTTTGCATCCAGATGACACATTACAGCTGATGCCTGGAACTTAAAATATGTCTATATGAAGTGAGGTAGCAAGGAAACCTCATTTTTGTTGTATATAAACTAAATTCATGACTGAAGTAATATTTATCTGTATAAATTATTGATACGGCAATTGGGCACACACTGCTTCTGGATTGGGATCTTGAATGCAGGACTTCAAGCTCTTATCATTATCATTTCCAACTCCAACATTGAGCCAGGAGCTGACGCAGTCTCTGTCTATGGGCTCTAATCACCCATGCCAAAGGTATCCCTGGAGCAGGATGCTCTGACTTGATATCTTACTCTGTAATTTCTTCACTGCAAATCGTTTCCGAAAACCAATTAGTAGGGAAAGGACATTTTCACCATCCCCTTCAGTCCATACGGGCAAAACTTCCACCATGATCTTTTGCATCAAGCTTGAACATCATGACAACTCCAATCAAACCACCAGAAATTTCTGCACTTCATAAGAAGTTATAAATATAACCCTAATCTTGATATAAATTCTTGACAGTAAGTTAAAGGATGGGAAACCTTCACTGACATAAATCCCTTCACTGATATAAATTATTCTTCTAGCATTAAAATCTTGTAATCCTGTTTCCTTTCTTAGATACTATCAGGTTACGGTAGATGTAGTCTCATGATATTTTTAACCAAAACACGTTAAAATTTGATTTTTCACTTTTTTTGTTTTGTTTTTGTATTTTTACAATAAAATCTATCAAAATTGATAAACAAGAATTTGAATCAAATTAAGTTTAAATTTAAGTTAGTTTAAGTTTAATTCGATTTGAAAAAATCGAGTTTGCGCTCAACAAACTTCCTTCAAATTAATTCGAGTTTATCTCAATTTGAAAGGAATTGAATTTGAGTTTGATTATAATATCAAAATAGGGTTGTTAAATGAAATCATTTTTGCCAATTTGAATTAATTTTTTCCAAGTTTACAAATTTGACAAATTGAACACCTCTTTGATATAAAATCTTTATTCCCACTTGCCTAAACCAAATATGTTTGAGTTGAGCTTACATCCACCCCCGAAGTTGTGAACTTAGTGCCAACTTTCACAACACAAAAAGCACTAACGTAGAAACAAAAGTAGGGTTACTACTTACCTGAGCATGAGGCTGTCCAGCTATAGGATCAAACCCTTGACCAACAATATTTCCATCTCCAACAATCACACAACCCACCATAGGAACTTGGATTCAAAACAAATTGAAAATACGAGTGAAAGTACTTGCATCTTTGGACAAAACGCACAATCATTGAGCAAAGCCGTTAAAAGAAAAGGCCAGACGAAAATATGTCTGAGCCCGGGTTCGAACCGGGGACCTCTAGTGTGTGAGACTAGCGTGATGACCAACTACACCACCCAGACATTGAGACTATTGTTAGCTGATTCATATTTAGATTTATCCTTTGTGACCTTGAGTTTAGCACATAATAAGGTTTTCTTAGTATGGCAGATATTTACTAAGAATATGAGGTTGAATTGATTCGTAATTCAGCACAAAACAGAATTTAGTAAATTTTGCATTTTTGAGTCTGTTAGGTTTTCTTTAGATTATTTCAATCTATAACAAAAATGAATGAAATTTTATAGGATAAATAATTAAGCTCTCCTATACCTTTATTTGAATGATTTATTAAAATCTCTAAATGTTCCATCTTATTCTAACTCAAGAATTGTTAAAGGCTAAAACTTTTCCTAATCAAACTTATAAATATTATATCCATAAAAATGATCAATGACTATCAAACATGTCACACTAGCTTGTGTAAACTACATATATGAAACTGGTGTTGAAGAGGACAATTACTCTACTACCATATTGGTGTTCATCAAGCCACATACTTTTATAGTTCACAAAACAATTATACATATGAAACTAACATCCATGACCATGAGTATAAAAACTTAACGGAGAAAGAAATAAGGTGGGAGAATTCTAACATTTCTTGCTTAATTTATTCAAATAGTCATATAATTTGGAACATAGGATTTTAGTATTTCTAACCAAATCATGTTAAAAACTGACCATCTATTTTTTTTCTTATGTTTTTTTGTATTTTTAGACTAAATACTACAACGATTCATTATACTTTTTTCCTTCAATAATTTCGTTGATGCAAATCTCAACACCACCAGGAATAGAAATAATCAAGTCAAGAAGATGGAGTCAAATGTGTTGCTAGCAAATGGCACATCAAGAAGTTAGACACCATCAGTTGGAAGTCAGCAAAAGTAAACAAATGAGTAAGGCAGGCCATGAAAAGGTATCCCGATTCTCTTTCTTTGTTTTCATGATAATGAATGAGAGCTAATGATGGACAATAATAAAATCATCTGAAACAGAATAGCCCAAGCTCAACCAGCAACAAAAAAGTAGTTCCGATGTCAATTTAATCTCCATATTTTTGTACAAACTTATGATTGATCTTCTCCAAGATATTGTTCACTGTAGGTAGAGCTTAAATCCCACAAAAGTTAAAATAGAGAAAGAAAACTACATGTGCCAAGGAATGACATACAATACAATACAATTGTTGCTAATTGCTATTCAATTCTGTCTTATAAGATGGTACAATCACAGCCTGATGGCCTGGATTTCTTCTTATCCAAACTTTCTTGGATAGTCTCAAGCCGTGAGATTATTTCTTCAAATGTTGGTCGACAATCTGGATTCTTGTGCCAGCAATCCCGGAGAAGCCTAATTTAAACAATGGCAGTTCAGAACAAAATTAATCATGTTGCATACAAGTTCTAATTGAAAATTATCAACAAAGGAATAATTATAATTACAAACTATGTCACACAGTTGATTTTATGAGTTGATAGATTGTAGATATCATAAATCAACTTCATCTTGTATTAGTGATAATTGTCTCTCAAACCAAATTATGTTGGCTATGCCTTGACAGTTGTGCCTGGAAATCAATGTTTTGGAGGAATTGAAGTCTCAAAAACTACAGGTCTCAGTTGGGCTCAGGTCCCTTTCACAATTTTTATAAGGCTCAACATTGCATTGCCATATGCAATAATTGTTTATATTAAAGCTTGTTAACAGATTCAGGTAAGTTATCTTATAAATCTTACTCCTTGACTGGTTCAGGGTACAAGGTTGATGAGAGAGGCGGTCTGGAATCTTCATAAGCTCGCCTATCAGCAATCTGTATTCCAGTTTCTGCCCTATTAGTTGGTCCCCCTTGAAACATCTGTAATGAACCAAACACAAAACAACCACATATTAAATGCAAAACTAATAACTGTTAATCAGCAATGCATAATGAGAACATTGGTAGATAAGTTTTTCTGCTTGATTAATTGGAACACATGAAGCTTGATATTATCAATGAATTTCCAACAGATAAATTACCTCATATACAATTACTGCAAAGGAGAACACATCAACGCTCTTCCCATATGATTCGCGACGATAAACCTCAGGTGCCATGTAACGATCTGGCACATGTTATACAGAAGCTCTTAGCAACCAGTTAAAATACATACATACACACACACACACACACACACATATATATATATGTATATATATAGAGCATAAACTTTCAATGATAAGAAAATTTACAAGAACCAGTTTCTCCAGTCATTTTGTAACCATATGAATCTTTTTCTTGTGCAATTTTGCTTAATCCAAAGTCTGTCACCTTGAGGCGCCCTGCTTCACCTAGTAACACATTGCTGTGATCCCAAAAAGAGGGGAACTTGAGAAAATTTAGTGAATCCAGACATCGTTTAAATAACACCCAAAGTCAAAGGCTTGGTTGAAAATTTTTAATGATCTAACATATAATATTTATCAAACTTTAAAAGCTTTCAATGTGCCATTGACAGAAAGATATAAATTGCAATACCTTGGTGTCAAATCGCGGTGTATTATAGCATGTGGTTTATGCTGATGGAGATAGTTCATTCCTCTACAAGATTTCAGAAAACATTAATCCATCATAGGAATTAATAACAGGTTACATGTGTTTGGACAATGCGAAAGCAAGGTAGAGCCACACAACTAATATGACATATACAAAACATGTCAAGTAATATTATAAATTACTAAAAATTCAACATTTAGGGAGCAAATTAAACACTATCAGGGACAATATTTCAGAAATGTCCTTCTTACAACTATGAAGATCATTATGATTAGACATAATTCAAAACCAGTATTAAGTTTGTTAATTTACACACAAAGGCCATATTTCTAATTTCAAGAAATGAATTACAGAACTCAACATAGACATAAAAGTAATAAAGATGGTACATTCAACAGTTCCATAAAACCAAGAGCATGAGAAATATAAAAAAAAAAAAATCATACCATAATCTATCATCAATAAATTTCAACAATCCTTTGAAATTTTTAAAAAATGTTGCGGGAATCGGACCGTGATGATGCACAAACCAGGCCATGTATCATATTCAAACTCATATGACATGGTTTTCATATTGGACCATCCAAGCATTACTCAGGCCATGTATCATGTTTTCATAGACAGGATAATATTCACAAATATCTTACTAATAAAATTGATGCTAAAGTCTATACTTCTATATATAAACTTCAGTATAAAAAGTGTTGGGAAAATGTACCTTGCAATATCTAAAGCATAAGAAACTGCTGTTGGTGGATCTATTCTTCCTCTCTTTTTTAATATATCATGCAAACTTCCCTAGCACATTCAGAAGAAATCAGGCACTGGCAAAATATGTAAATATAAAAAATAATATAAAATGCAAAACTCACATTGCGAAGATACTCTGTAAGAAAGATTAAGCGCTCAGAATGCTTTAGGACACCAAGGAACTGCACTATATTAGGGTGGCGCAATGTTTGCCACAAACACAATTCCTTCAGGAAAGAACTCCTGTTAGATATTCAGGCACAGAGACAAAAAGTTAAAACTTAACTAGTCTTGTCAAATTAGTCAACCACAGTTCAATTTCACGGTCACTAATCTTATTAGAAAATTATAAACACCAACAAAGTTGTTATTACTGAAAAAGGTAAAGTCAAACAGAATGATCATTTGGTATATGTACTATTTGAACACTCTAATTGACATGAATGAAAGCATAAATCACTGATTTTTAGGTTCAATAAATGCTGTTAGCACCAAAAGAATAAAAGAAAACACTATCTCCAAGTATGTTGACAAATATATAGAAATTCAAAAAGCTTCAGGCGTAAAAATGCATTTTCCTCCAAGAAATGAAGAACACTGAGTTTATTAACTCTCTAACACATCTCTGCCTTTCCCTCAGAACAAAAATCACAATAATGAAAAAGTGCAAACAGCCAAAACTAGTTCCACAAGCCAGATTTTAGTCAGAAGACCGGCTGAGAAAGTTCTATTGAAGAAAAAAAAGTGGCATATATTACACAGAAAATAAAGTAAGACAGAGGCAAGGAAGAAGTGAGAAGTAGAGGAAGGAAAGCACTAGTTAAATTATGATGAAAATGAAACTCACCTCACCCTTGGATTTGCTGCAATGGAAGACCGAATAGTTTTTGCAGCAACTTCTGTGCCACGCCACTTGACGAGATAAACTTCACCATACGCTCCCTGCAATTCTTCACAATTTAGTTATGGGTAAAGAATCACCAACAATACAGAAAGTTAAGAGAATTACAATTGTTCAGATGAGGCAGTATCAAAATAAGTTTTAAGGTGCCCTCACTTGAAACCTTCCATAGAAATTAAAATAAGAAATTACTTGTCCAATAAGTATTGCTTCATCCATGTCCACTTCATTGTGATCAATTTCATAGCAAGGAATCTGGGAGTCAAGCCCCACCTGTCATTGATAAAATAGAAAAGGGATTTAATTACACAAGTATACAAGAAAAAATTAGTCTTGTGAACCTTGCAAAATAGGTGGTTCCACTGATGTTCTCACATGGACTAAAGCATGCAAAGATGCTTATCCAACCTTCTCTACACTGTAATTAATAAATTTCAGTGAAGAGGAAAAGTGAAAATTCAGTCTTCTACAAAGTATGATGTATTAAACAGAAAAAAGAAAGAAAACCATCAGAAGATGTGAGGATGGCCCATGTGGCAGGGTTACAGAACTAATCACTGATGAAAAGAATCTTACAGGTTATACATAAAACACAGAATGGTGTTTTGGCAAATATACACACAAAGTTTGTGGTGAGCTAATTAAAGCAAAACAAATAGGTGGCACCAAATAATGACTTTTTTCAAACAATATAATAGATATAAATTTATACACAACTGCATATGCATTGATAAAAATAAATACCGGATCTATTCCACCTCTATCTTCCAATATCTTGCAAATCATCTCATGACCAAAGCTGCGGGCATCTGACAGTGGCTGAAAAGAATATTTTATCAATTTTAAGCCTAAAACAATAATATTTTATCTGGTAAATGGTAGCTTGCATTTCTATTCTGCAGGTTTGCAGCAGAAATTCAGTGAATCCCAATTTAGCCACTAACAACTTGACCAGAATTGGGAAATACCAAGACACACATAAAGCCTATGATATCATTGAGGTGAAAGAAAAATATGAATTGAGACATACAGTGCGACCCCAGCGATCTAAAGAGTTGACATCTGCTCTTCTCTCAAGAAGTAAAAGAACAATTTCAGCCCGTCCTTCACTTGACGCTAAATGAAGAGCTGTTCTCTTGTCATAGTCAGCTACATTGGGTTCAACCCCTTTCTCTAGCTCCTGTAACACCCCTGCTTTATACCCTTTACTTGAACAATAAAGCAGCCGATATGGACCCTCGGAGTCAAACTTTTGTGGCTGCATCCTCTGGTAAATATTATGCATCAATAACTAAAATATATAATCATTTAACGCCCACCTAAAGGCAAAAATCAAAAGACTCTAATAGTTTAGTGTCTACAAAATATAAGAATCTCATAGTTCAAAAGTCATCATATTCAACTAAAGGACACAATAATCTTGCACTTTTGAGTAAATATTCCTGACTTTTTTTGTCAATAACATTATTTTTTTCAATAAACGAAAAGATTCAAATTACAGATTAAAATTTGAAGCACAAGATAAATTCCAAGTTTACCTTTGAAGTCGGTGATAGAGGCCTGAATTCTTCCATAACCCAAAAACCGAAGTCTTGATTTCGAGTAGTGAAAAAAGATACTCAATGTTGCTGAAGTCAATCAAAGGGTGAAATTTTGTGGTAGAAGCAGTGGCAGTTGATAAAGGTGAATAAATCAAATACGTCGTCATCGAGCTCGGACTCAACGAAGTCAAATTTTGTCTTATTTGTCTGAAATTTATGAGATAAATATCAGCACCTCGGTTTCGCCGATCGACAAACATTATGATTAGGGTTAATCTGCTCTATCGTTCCTGAAAAAACGAAGAAGAACCGACCAAACAGCTCTCCATATTATCATTTCTGACATAGAGAGGGAGAAGTTCTAGATATAGCCGTTATATCTGCGTGACAACGACGCTATCTTGGAATTTTTGTTTTTCTTATGCCTGCTGTAAAACGACGCTGTTTAGGTATATGAATCTTGAACGTGTAAGAACAATCATAGGTGGCGAACAAGCACGCTTTTGTGGCAGGGGAAAAGGTTTGAAAAATAGGGCGTAACGCGGGCCATACCCGTAGCCTAGCGTACCCGCACCGTTTAAAAATAGGCCGCATTTCTTTTTCTACTCGAAAATTTCAAATTTCAAAACCCTAACGTCCAAAAAACCCTCCAAAAATCTGAATCTACTTTTTTTTTTTTTTTTCATCTTCCACAATCCATACATGGCTTTAAACGACCCACCGAAAACCCTAGAGACCCGAGTGGAAATTAGAGGTGCTGAATGCGGATCCGAAGAATCTGAACCCGAAGAAGACGACCTGGAGAAGCTGGAATCAGATGTGAAGCAAACGGCGCAAAAGATTCTAGAATACAGAGCAACACTTCCAGATCATCTCAAGAGCACATTTGCCTCGATTCTTTCATCTCAAAGACCAGTTTTGCCCGGGTTTGAATCTCGGATAGAGCCTGGACCCTCCGGAGACCATAACCCTGGTTCGTTTTCAGTCTAGGGTTTCTTAAATTTACTGCTACATTAATTTAATTACTTGAGTATGAACTTAATATAAGTGTTTGTTATGTGAGTAGCTAGTATTTTTATCTGAAATTGAATTTTGATCTGTTTGGTTGCTGAGAAAATTAAGTTGCTTTAGTGTTCTGTAGTGATTTGGATGTAGAGCTGATTTGAGTTGTTTTTCCCTATTTTGGTTTTCTAAAGGAAATTTTATGTTCTGTGCATGGCTGAAGACAGAACAAGATCAATTTATTTCGTCTTTCCTCAGTGGAATTTCAAGTGGGAAGTTTTTGCCCCATTTGCTTTTGGGGAATGCTTGCACCTTTCTGTCTTGGATAGCCACAAATTGGAATTGAATTAAAAGAGATGAATTCGAATTGAGTTTGCTTGTTGTTTGGCTCAAATGAGCTGAACTCGAGCTGAAGAAGGATCAGCTCGTTGAGCTTAAGCTTGGCTTGAGAACGACATCTCATTGGCAGTGCCTCACTGGTGATTTTTTTTTTTCTTCTCTAGTGACTCTTCTCCTTCTCCGGTGTTACTATTCACCAGCTCAAAGAAGCCAAGCTCGAATTGGCTGTTCTAGATTTGAGTTAAACTCAAACTGACCTTGTTTGGGCTTTGCTTAAATTCACCCTAAATTGAAATATTGTTCAGTAGAAGTAAAATGCAATGGGTTACATTTTAATGGAATTAACTTACTGGAGAGAATGAGAGATACCGTTTCAGGATTTATTATTGTCAGTTAATTTCAACTAAATGAGAGATTCCTTATATAAATTATGCTCAGATAAGCATTTTATGACTTTGTGTTTTTTATTTAAATTCTAGATAGGAAAATCATAATAATATAATGGTGATAGTTAGAGTAGAGCTTACCATTAAATTTAGTATCCTCTTAAATCACTGTAGGTCAGTTCTTGTAATTTCTGCATCTGGCATGTACACTTATGGGTATGTCAAATGGACACTGAACCGTCCAAACATTTGCTAAGTAGAGAGATTATCATCATTGGTTTTTTTTTAATTTTTTCTGGGCAAGTGAGATTATCATCATTATTAGGGTTGTCTTCTCCTACTGTGCCACAACTTGGTGAATATTGGATAGCAATCATTGCTTAATACTATCTTTCATGTTTACTTGTTTGTTTTCGGTTGTACTTGATATATCTATAATGACATGTCTCTAACATGGAAAGTATCTAGTTGTAGAATGCTTATTTAACAAACTTAGTGGTGGTAGTGGTAGGAATGGTCAACCTTGTTCTTCAATACGCCCTGCATTTATTTGTTTTCAAAGCTTTAATTGTCTTTCTACAGTTTCAAACTCTTACCTACACTAATTAAGGCCTTGACAAATTCACCATTTTACAGATTCAAGTGAACATGTTGAATCAATTAAGGGGACAACACCCGTAAAAGAAGAGCAGAAGACCGCCGAAAAAATACATTTGCTTAAAGCTAAGATATCCAGTAATGTCACTGCAATGCCAACAGTTCTGAAGAGGATCAAAGATTGTATTTCTAGAATCGAGGAACTAGATTCATACAGTGGAATCATACACCCTGCTTTTAAAAAGAAAAGGCATAGCTGATCCACCAAATCATCTTTAGTAGCTTGATTTTAGTAGTTGTTAGACTAGAAGAGACTGGCAAGGGTGTTTCCGGTGACAGACCATATTGATTTGTACAATGAACCCTTGTATTTTAGAAAGTGAGGGACTGCTAACAGGGTTCCAGAGTTATCGTTGTTTTGTAATTATAAAAGCATCACGGTTGATGTGTAACATAATGTATTGTTGATAGAATGGTACAAGCATCTCAAATGTCAATTGATGAATTTATTCTGCTGAGAACAACTTAGTGGCTGTCTTGTAGGTATGTTTCATAACTTAAGAAATCTGGTAGTGATATTCATCATATCAACTTCTTTTTCAGCACTATCTCGGTTCTCTTTGTATTTTAGTTTCTTTGTCATGCAGGATGCTGCGCTAAGGAGCACAGACAATAACAATTGGACAGGGATGAACCATGGTGCAATTGTTGGAGAATCCTTTTGGTTCGTATTCATGTATGAGGTATTATCAATAAGGTTTAAATAGCATATTCATGGCATAGCTGCATAGGGTCCTTGCGGCTGTCAGTGAATGACAGTTTTGCTGCACCCGCATGAATCTTCCTATGCTTGCTATATCAATTTTCACTGTTAATCCAATCAAAATTTCTCTGATCCCAGCTGGTGCCTACTACCTACAACAAAGGGTTTCAGCTCCAACTGCAGGACCTCGCAATCATGAAGCCGGCATCTGCCTGCTGCCAGGTGCAACTTGATGGCTCATAAACTAACACAGAAACCTTACCACATCAGATGTAAACCTTCCATCCTCGACAAAATAAAGTTCAATTTATGGGACAACGTTAGGATTCCTATGCAATTTCCCGTAGTTTGTTCAAGAGTCATAAACTTCGCAAGAATGTGTGCCAGTTGAAGTTGAACCTAACCCCCCAATGGAGTAATTTTCTCATCTAGAAACTTCACAAGGAAAGGAGCAACTGAAAGCAACAAGACCCTTGAACACATTCTTTGGAATATCATTTATAAAATTAGACAATTACATGTTCATATAATAGCAATACTACAGTCTAAAACAATTGACAGTGAGATAATTGCCGTACCAGTCCTGATATTAGCATTTTGTTAAGACATATTACGTGATACATGAATAGCTTTCGTAAAATGCAAGATACAACAAACAAAATTGCAGAGCCTGACAAATCTCAAAAATGACTGCGTTTATTCTAACATTTGTGTATTGTGTTCACAACTTTGATATAGATGCTGAATTCGGGGTCCTATGAGTCCTGAGTAAAGCCTCTTGAGTTACTGTTACAACAAGCTGTCCAACAAATAATGCATAATTTAGCTATGAAATGACATCAAGTTGGGTGAAATGGAAGACATCAAATCAATAAAATTTGTAATACCTCTCCCTTTCTATTAAAAATTTCTCCTATAACAAAGCCACGTCCATTGCCAGCAATAGGGCTCACAATCTGCAAGATACAAAATGTTAAACCAATGTATTGTAAGAAGAGGGAAGACAAAGAAGCAAAGGTGTAAATGATCGTCGTCTGTCACTTACCACAAACAACAACCAGTCATCAGCTCTAAACGACCGGTGAAACCACACCCTGAGACAGGCATTATTTCAGATTGGCAATAAATACATAGTTAATGGATTATTGATAGACTGCATCTATTTCACAGTAACATTCCAGCCAGAAGAGATTCAATTTGAAACCAAATTAAATGCAACTAGTGCTACAACATTCTCAAGTCAAACATGAGGATAATGGCAAGCTGGTTGGCCTTTTCAACTTCTTTTTAAGGCAACTGCTGTAACTCAGCCTTGAAGTTGTCAGTCTTCCACTGAAATCTATGCTTAGTCATCTTTTAACATATTTATTTTAGTTTGATTGGAAAGATCCTTAGCCTAAAAAATGGCTTGTAGGATTACTGAAGCTGTACTTACGAGTGATCCAGACTGAGAGAAGACAATCTTAAACCCTTTTTACGGTGAGGGTTCAAACTCACTGAACTGAATAATAAATCTGTAGAAAAGGCTACCACACATCTGCAAAACAAACATATAATTTATCACAAGATGTTAAATATGGACCCCTACCAGGGCATCATCATCATGACCACAGCGCACAGAGACAGATTAAGTTAAATTACACTGATAAATGCAAGAAAGATTGCAACTATAAAAAAATGTGTAAGATAAGAAGAAAAATACAAGCCTTCCTGTCTATGTTTTGCCAAATTTTCAGGTTGCCCAAATAAGGGCAAGAAAATTGGAAACATGTTGCTTCTGAAGGAGAACCTTACCTGTGCAAAGCCTCATCATCGGAAAGTTTTCCTTTTGCTCTGAACCAATACTTCAAACTGTAAAACAATTTGATCATATTTAAAGAACATAGACACGTAAATGCATAACAAATGGCGCAAAGTGATAAATAACTCAGTGTTTTTGAAAAGATAGACTTAGAAAACAGAACAAGCAAAGCAGTCTAACCTTGGAGGAGATTTAGTCTGATTAGTGTTATTGTTAGGGTCACAAAACCTCATCTCTATGGGCCAAGGGACAAATTCTGATGTGGCAACCTTGTTTCGGTAACTCCTGAAACAATCATTGAAAAAAATAACATCAAATTTAAGATAAATCTTGGCACAGAACAACAGGATAAGGCTTGTCCACAGAGATGGGCTGCATTGGCTAATTGAGTAAAAACCCAATATATCATAAAATAAGATAATCATTAATGTTTCCTTAAAGCATATTATGCACGTGTTGGTGTGCCTGTGCACACGAAAGTGGGTACGTGTGGTGTGGGGCCGTAAGGGCATGGGTATGTATGTATAGAGCGGAAAATTATGATAAATGTAATTGAAATCATACCTAGGAAGGCGAGGATCAATTATGCGTCTCTCACGTATCTCATCCAATGACAGAAGCTGCAAAACACCAAAGCTCAATACCATTTGCTAGCAATTAACTGACACATGTTAAGTTAAGCACATATCACCATTTCTGGAGGTGTCACTGATGGCATGGCTGTTTGCTGGTGGTCAAACCCCTTTGCTTCTTTCTGTAAATTAAACCAATGTCACATGCACTATGATATGTCTCAACCAGTGTTTCCACATGTAAACTTGAGTTTAAGAGCACACAATTTAGGTGAGCATTAAGAACATATCACACCAGCTAGGGTTTAGTATGAAAAAACTACAGAAGTGAATACCAAAAAATATCGGAAACTCAATTGATTCAAACCACTATGATCCTACTGATTAAGAAATTGGTTAAATATAATGGAAAGTAACGCAAGAATTAGTGCAAGTGAAGCTACAGAGAAATGTCTTTAGGAATTCACATGCCATGGATTCCATAAAGTATCCCAAGTAAGCCCAAAGATGAGAAAATATAATTAAACTTCTAAGCAAAATAACCCCATAAATCTCGTTCACCTTAACCAGAAGGTCACCTCAATCCATGCTTCTGTGCATGTTAACAAGCAGATAACTACCGTAGTGAAAACAAGACACTAAAGCTTCAATTCAATTGTAATTTCAAATCAATCATCGCTCAAAAATGACCTGGCTTATTCTAATTGAACCAAAATAGTTTAATTCATAAGACATAATAATGATGTTCTTTAATGGCAAAAATTAAAAATGAAAATTCTAGCCCCCTCACAAACAATAAGATAAGCAATACAATAAGCAACCACTTACATGTAAAGACTATTGTTATAAAAAAATAAAAAAGAGAGAGAAGAAGAAGAAGAAGAAGAATGATACAGAAATTTTCACAATATACAAACTGAGAGGCATAATTAACTTACTTGAAATGAAGCAAGCAGGGTGAATACAATATTTCCCTTTTGTATTGCATCTACTCTTCTGGTTGCAAAGCTATTGCCATCTCGTACACGGTGAACTTGGTATATAATCGGCACTGCAAAAGTATATATCTATTAACAAACAATAAATTTCTCACTTATAACTGTTGCTCCATCAATCTATCAGAGGCTTCTGTTAAGATCCTGAAGCTCACAGAAATATACTTACTGTCTAAATCCCCAATCAGAAGAAAATAGCAATGAAAGCTATGGACAAGTTTAAGACAATCAACAGTTTTTGATGCTGCAGCTAGAGCCTGCATTTCTCATTACATAATTTATGAAATTTAATTAATATTCAAAATGATAAGATAACCAATGCAAAGAATATGCAGTTAGCAGTAATAACCACAGTGTTGACTTGTCATGAACACACTTACCATGTTTAGTTGAACATAAAAAAAAAAAAGGGGAAAAAAGATACCTTTAAACAAAATAACCGCTTGAGAAAATAAATTCAATTTACTGACTATAAAGTATTTAGATTCTGTGGAGAAACAGCAAATCCACTATTAGAAAATCAGGTACTCCTTCCAAATTTTGGACTTTCTTTGCCAGTTAGGTAGTGTTCTGACTTTCAGAAACTCCAAGTGAGAATCAACATTACTTAACCAACAAAAGTCATATTGTTGTTGCTATCAAATCCATGGATCATTCCAAGATAGCAACCATGATTATCAGATTCATAGAATAAAAAAAAAAAAATTGTCATAGAAAATAGCTTCCAAGCAATGTCCAGAACACCAGAAACCATTCTGCCTACATCTAAATGTTTGAAATAAGTTAGCTTAATGGTATTTCAATTATACAAAAGCGAAGGGGGCACATGGACACATAAGATACTGATAGAAGCTCATCTTGCCTGTCCAATAAACTGTCCTCCAAAAACCTTCCCAAATTTTGGAGCATCTGGCAATGTAATCCCTTGGAACAGATTCACCTTCAAAATCAATAAAAAAATAACTTACACAATATTCACTGGTAGAAGCATAAGCATCAAGCTTAAAGAAATAGTTAATTCAGCCTAGAGAAGAAACATACTTCTATAGGTTCCAAGTGCAATATTCTCTCCATGAGTGAGCATGTATCATTCGTCTTGTCTGCACTCCAGATAGATTTTGTTTGAAGTAAAGTGCAATGTTCATGAGGCAGCACTAAGCAGGTCAGCTGCCAAGAAAGACATCACATCAAATGCGAACTAAAGGTGTTAAAAAAAAGGCCCACTTTGAGATCATTCTCGTAAGTTTGAGCAACAAGCATGATCTATCATAAAAAAAAAAAAAAAACCATGTAAATTAAACATAAAAAAGGGTTGCCACCTTGGTCAAAGCAATTACATCTCCCTGCTGAAAAAATGTAGATGTACCTGTACAGAAATTCCCAATTATTCTTCCAGCCATACTATTTGCATCACTATTTTACACTAACATTGTCATACATGTGAACTTACGATCAAACTCTAGTCATGCAAACATGTGCCATTACATATTCAAATGAAAATAGAGCAAGGAGAATTATAAGGATATACATATTTATTAATCAACATCAATATCTAACTTTTGTTGATGTAACGATTAGATGAAGTCGAAACTCATGGGTTTCATGGAAGAGGCCCCCAGAATGTGCATTCATCATATAAAATGTAAAATACCTACCTTACTGATAACCATCTCACAGTAAAAATATCAAATCCCCTAGAACTGATGAGCCTCCAATTTAACATCATATTGAAGAATAAAATAAAAGAATTGTATAACAGTAATTGAGAAAGAAAACTCCCTGATTGCACCAATAAAAAGTGTTTGTAAACGACCAACGTATCCCATTTTTTGATGCACATAACTCCATTCTCACAATAGATTGCAAACAAAAAGAATTATGTATATGAATATCAGGAAAAAGAAAAATAGCCTACAATCCAAACGAAGATTAACCTTACCGTGACCAAAGTAATCATATCGTTGCAACTGAAATTCAGGACGATCTTCTTCCTCAGCATGAACTGATCCATTAACTTCAGCCTGTGAAAAATGGGATTGAACTTTGGGCAAATGATTTCATATTATATAAAACAGATTGTAATTTGTTACAAGCATAGTAACCTGTCCTTCCCATATGAAATAAATTCCCTTCCCAATTTCCCCATCACGAATAATATACTCTCCTTTCTCTGCAAAGAAACATATGCTCAGTCACATTCAAACAGAAAAAAAGCCAAAAATAGAAGTCAATTTTTAGCTATTTACCTCGTATTGAAATCAAATCTGATAAATTTAAGAGAAAGAAAATAGAAACTTGCATCATGAATTATAAAAACTCTAAATACAAGTAAAAAGAAACTAATATTTCGTCATTGAATTATAATTAACATATAAAATAAGTAAATAAATAAAAAAATCACCGTAGCGTTCAACAATGACAACTTCAGCGATTTTCTTGAGAGAAGAACTGGGTAGCCTCTGCAACAAAGGAACACAACCCAAGAACTCGATGACTGAAAAGTCAAGCAAAACAAGTACACAACTAATTAGAAACTTAAACGAGAAAGATGAGAATTCAATTGCTGTATACTAGTTTCCGAGAAACCGTAAGAAAAAATCACAAATGAAGCACTCATATTTCACATCACCTTCTTCACCGTCCATGAAGCAGCGTGTTTGACGATGGGCAAGGGAAAATTTTTTTCTATCTTCCTCTATTTATGAAAACAAAACAGTTTTTCCAGTTTCGATTGAGGAAAAGCTGAGCTTCTTTTATTTTGGATCGTAGTGCCCTCTTGTCGAATCTTACAGACGTAGGCGCATAGGTAAGAAAGAGGACATGGGCCATCATTTGGCTGACTATTACTTTATAAATAGGCCAAACGACTATTTTTCATCTAAGGTATACTGTAATCTCAAGTTTCTATCTTTTAATTATGAAAATATTAAACACCTATTTATAGTTGGTTAAATTTAACATAACCCTAACGTCTGAAAATTTTATTTTTTTTTACCCCCTAAACTTTAAAAACTAAAATTTTCTCCTAGCCTAAGTTTTAAAAAATAATAGTTTCACTATAGGATTTCGTTTTGAAATCTCCAACGATATCTTCAACTCCATTACCGATGACCTCTCTCTTCCGAAGTATCCTCTCCTTCTAGCAATTTTTTTTTCTCTCATTTGGATGTTCAATCAGAGTCGGAGAAGCTTTGAGAGACGAAGAATTTCATCGGGGAAGACGAAGACGACAGCTTCGTCTTCGTCTGGGAAGATGAATTCGTCTTCCCCGACAAATTCTTCGGTAGAAGCCTTGGGAGACGTCGATCAGGCATCCAAATGGGAGGAAAGAGATCGTCGGAAGGAGAGGATGCTTCGGGAGGGAGAGATCGTCAGCAATGGAACTGGAGATGTCGTCGGAGATTTCAAAATGAAACCTTAAGGTAAAACTGTCATTTTTTAAAACTTAGGCTGAGGGAAATTTTTAGTTTTTAAAATTTAGGGGGACAAAAAAGATTATATTTTAGTTTATTTTTTAATATTATAGAGAAAATAACGATTTTACCCTAATCACCGTTAATTTTAACTGCTCATAGGTAGATGTTTGGTATTTTCATAGTTAAATGGTAGAAACTTGAGATTGCAGCATATCTTGGGTGAAAAATAGTCCTTTGGCCTTATAAATAATACATGATATAACATGATATCATATAAATATATATATATATATATATATATATATATATAAGTTTTTTATTAGATATTGTTTTATAAATTATTTTAACATGTAATAACATAAGTTTATAATTATGTGTTCGAAAATCATATAACTAAAAATAGGTGTGAAATGAGGTCAAATGAAGCTTTAATCACTATTTATTATTCCACTCAACTCAAACTATATTAAATATACAATTATACAAATATATGAATGAATTAAGAGAGAGTTAATATCACTATAATATTAAATTTAAATCAAATTAAATTTAAATTTGAATCAATTTAGGTTTAATATGACTTCTTAAAAGAATTTAATTAACCTTCTTCAAGAATAAATTTAAGTTTATGATTCAAAAATGAGTCAAATTTAAACTTAGTTTAATTTAAAAAAAGTTACGCTCATCTCAATTTTAACTATAATATCAAATCAAGTTTGACAACCAAAACGATGGATCGAGCTTCCTTTGAATTCGAACTGGACCATACAACAGCCCTTAGACTCACCAGCCTATACAATGACATTCCAATCCAGCACTAGCGATAGGGAATCTAGAAGCTTTCTGATCTACTTTGCTAGAACACGGGAATTCAATACACCACGTGATTTTCATGGATTCATTAATTGTTGTTCTTTTCTGTTGAAACCATATCCGTCTGGTTCGCCATCGATCTGGAGAAGTATTAATTTTTTTAATTATAATTAACAACAGAAAAAATATAAATGTTCAAGAACTATGAAAAGTTATGAGATAACCAGTTTGTGTTGATGAAAGAGAATAGAAATTAAAGGTATATATAGTCCGATTTGATACAGTTTAAGAGATTTTTTAAAGCAAATTAAAAAAAATGGTTTAAAAAATTTTCAAATCAAACCAAACCAAACTATTTTATATTTCAAACTGAATTGAAAAAATATTGTTTGATCTAGTTTACATTACGGTTTGAACCATAATTCTCAAAATCTTACGATATACGATAGATATCGTATCATACGATATAATACAATACAAATAGAAAAATATATATATCATAAAATGTATTAAATTAATACGATACAATAAATGTATCATATGATATAATACGTATTTTATAATATGATACATATTTTTCATACGAATTAATACATTTTTTTAAAGAAAATAAATACATTAAGGGCATATATAAATAATTTTAAAATATTAAAGGTGTTTGTGATATTTTTCTAAATAATGATATTAAATTATAATATTTTATTAATAATTTATTATTTTAATTTTTAAAAAGTATATCATACAATATGATACACAATATAATAAATTAAGTTTTTTATATATTATATAATACACAATTCAATTATTATAATTTGAATATTTTAAAATTATATATATTAATTAAATTATAATTTTCTAAAATATAATATACACATATAAAATAAATATAAAATATATATATAATATACATATACAAAAAAATAATAAAATAAATATAAAAAAATATGCTATACACCTAAATATTTATTAAAAAATTTTATCAAACATAATCTTTTATATATATATATATATATATGATTTAATTTATTTTAAAAATTGTTTAAACTACAATTCTAATTAAAAAAATAATTTAAAAAATTTTAACTAAAATCAATTCATAATTTTTATATGATTTGATTCAACTTTATAATTTAAACCGAATTATATATACTTTTTACAGAAATCAGTCACCCTATAGTCACGATTGTTGAATGTAATCATGGCATTAACATACTGTAGCCTCTTAAGAGATAGATCTCAACTCATTTAACTATGGAAGATAGCAACTTCCCAAAACACTACTTTAGAAACAGAAATAGAATTGAAATCTTTCAAGGACTAAAACTCTTTAGTCCTTGAAAGATATTGTCAAAAACTAAACAAACTTCAACTTTCACAACAGCCAAGTGCAGAAGCCAATCATAAATCTTTGAATGTTCAAATTGTTTCATCAAGACATGATTCTGGAAGAAATCTGACCAGAACTCATTTCTTTTTCTCCCCACCTCCAGCTGATCTGAAAAGACAAGGCCAAACACAATGTCAGATAGCTCTTCCCCACCAAAACAGTGGCGAAGAAAATAGTATTCAAGCCCCAGAAAATAATATCTGCAGTCAGGTACCTCATCTTGCGTAAAACGCTGGACATCTCCTCACGCTTCTTCTTGGCGCGCTTATGGGTCCCCAACTTTCTCTTGGCCACTTTCAAAGCTCGCTTATCCTTCCCAACTTTTAAAAGTTCAGTAATCCTCTTCTCATAAGGTGCAAAACCAGCAACCTCCCTAATGACATTCCTCACAAAATGGACTCTCTTACTAGTTTTCTAGATGAAACATAAGAAATATCTTGTATACATCAATAACAAGTACAATAACATTAAAGTAATAAAAAGAAAGCAGACCTTTCTTAATCACAAAAACATATCATGAAAACCCAAAGTATGTCCAGAACATCTTGTACACTTGACAATAAACTAAAACTAAAAAAAATGCCCTGCCAATACCGCAACATGATAGTTTAAGCCATAACACAATAAAAGATATGCCATGGTGCAAAAACTTACCCCCTTTCTGTCAGATGGGCGGAGAGCCAGCTCCTTTTTGGTTACAACATGTCCTCTATTTAGACCAACAAATAGCCCAGTACTTGGCTGCTTTGGAGCCATTGCCTGGAAGTAACAATACCCACGCCACATCAGAAAAAACAGCTAGTCTTAAAAATCAAGGATAATTTTTATCTGGCACATTTGCACAATAGTGATTATTCTATTTGATAGTACAGTCCAGTAACCATTCAAAACTAGCATTACAAGGCTTGTATCATGCTTATTTATGAACCAAAACCTGTAGTCATGAATCAGACTTGCCAAGTCAATTATGTTTTTCATAGTATATATTCAGAACATTATGAAATAACTTACAAAAAATCCCAATCACTGATGATAAACTCTATTTCTTTTCATAAGAAAATAAACAAAAAGAATCTCACATACATGTGATCCATTAAGTGAGATCCAACACTCAGCATTTTGCTTCTACCATATTAGTAACTAATAATAAGTACTCTTTATACAATGGAAAACACAAAAGGTACAAAATCTTAAAATAAAATAAAATACTAATCTCGCCATAGCACTTAGTGGATCAATCATATGTGTCACAAAATTGACAAAAGAAGGTCCACATATGATTTAATTTAAGAAAATCACAATTGATCTTATATAAAGGGAATCCTAATCTTTTAGCATATTGATTGAAATAGCTTCGAAACCTGATTGCTTAGATTGTTGGAACATTATTTTGTCCCCAATATAATCAAAAGTGAGCAACTCCTTAAACACACCCCCCTCCCCGCTTCCCTGAATGAGAAAAGAGCTTCTTATATATGCAGTAATGTCAAAACTAACAGTGGAACAGGTATGAATTACAGCATTAGAACCAAAAACTATTATCTGAATTAGCAAGTGAACAACAAGGTTAAAATTACTTAAATGCGATTACTTTCTTTTTTTTCGTCAGTAAAACAAGAACAGAAGAAATATACCATACGCAAATGAGAACAGACAAAATACAAGCTCAAACTTGCATATCAAAACGACCAAAGCAGATGTGACAGTCATTGAAATTTTCAAAAAAAAGGTTCTACAACAACTTATAACTAGGTTGAAAAAATGAAGGAGCAAGAGTGCATTTTCTCACGTACCAAACAGCTCCAACGACGATCTACCCGGAAGATCTATATGCAAGATAGACGAAAAATTTTTAAGTTACCCAAATTTATAGATGAGAAATTCAGTTGCTAGGGTTTGGAGCCTCACCATTGAATGAGGCCGCCTAGGGGTTTTGGGTTGGGTGAAGAATTTAAATGACCTTAATACCCTTATAATTGGCCTAGATCCTAATTTGGTCTGGGCCTTCACCTTCATTGCCGATTTGGGCTTCAAGTCCAGCAGTCAGTTTATATGACTTGTACACAACGCGCATCACATGGCTCGCAGATTCTGGAATCTGAGGCATTCCAGGCAGTAAATTCTGGAAATCGGAAGTGAAATGGGTTTGACTTTGACCAGCAGGTATAGCTTTGCTTGAACTCTGTTTTCTTTAGACTTATAGTTCAACCGAAACCATATCAGCTTCAATTAACCCTTCTTTTCCAATCTCAAGAACCCACCTGTGTTCCACTTTTCTATTCCTTAGATTTTATTCAGAAAGTTGTCGCATTTATAAGTGACCTTTGTAACTAGATTTTTGGTTTTTTTTTTTTTTATTTCTGTAATGAAAACCCTGGAAGCAGAAACCTATGGAGTCTTCACAAATTGAAGTACTTGGTAAGCACTTTCAGTTGCAATTTTTTTTCCAATAATCACTGTTATGTTTAATCGGCTTATAATTAACTAAATGTTTCGGCTATCTTGATTGTTCTGTATTGTGCTGAATTTGGTTTTTGATGCCGAGTCCAAGCTCAAGTTCGTTGTGGCGCGAGTAGTAATCCATTCCGAATTATGTTGTATTGTTGATCTTTTTGCCGATACTATAACTTCCGGTTCATTTGGATCTTTTTAACTTGATCTCTGTGTATAGTCCTCAGAATTTTCTTCTTTTTTTTTCCCCTAAACTCAGGTCTCTTCCATTTGAGCGTCTCTTTTATACTCAGTTGAATTTTTACCCTAGTTCTAATTTATATTGGATATTTCTTCTCTCATCATTACATTGAGCCATTTCGCTGAATCTATGTCAACATACTTGATTCATAGGCATCTATGTCAATCGTCTGTGGGATTCCCATTCTTGAATGTGTATACTGTCTTGCATGTGCACGATGGGTTTGGAAGAAATGCCTCTACACTGCAGGCCATGAAAGTGAAAACTGGGGTCTAGCTGATGTTGAAGAATTCATGCCAGTTCCACGCCTTTGTCGCCTAATCTTATCAGTATATGAAGATGATATTCGAAACCCAATTTGGGAACCCCCTGGAGGTTATGGAATCAATCCTGATTGGCTTGTCCTACGGAAAGACTATGAAGAAACACAATGTCGTGTGCCTCCTTATTTGATTTACCTTGATCATGAGAATAAAGATATTATTGTGGCTGTTAGGGGACTTAACTTGGCAAAGGAAGGTGATTATGCTGTTTTGCTTGATAACAAACTTGGGCAGACAAAGTTTGATGGTGGATATGTTCACAATGGATTATTGAAAGCTGCTGAGTGGCTTTTTCATGTAGAATGCGAAGTATTGAGAGGTTTGGTTGAGAATAATCCTGACTATACATTGACATTTACTGGGCATTCACTAGGGGCAGGGGTGGTGGCATTATTGGTTTTGGTTGTAATACAGAATCTGAACAAGTTGGGTAACATTGAGAGGAAAAGGATCAGATGCTTTGCAATGGCTCCTGCAAGATGCATGTCATTGAATTTGGCTGTGAGATATGCGGATATTATCAATTCTGTTGTGCTACAGGTAGGATAATCACCTTCTATTGCAAACTTGTATGTCCTCCTTGCTATATGATGTCCACTGTGATTAAATTTTTTTAGTCCACTAATCTATAGATGCTTATGGCTTATGTTATATAAATTACTACAATGAATCAGGATGATTTCTTACCTCGGACAACTACAGCTTTGGAAGATGTTTACAAATCACTTTTCTGGTAAAAGATAGTATGTCTTTGACACCTTTCAAGTGCTTTTTTATACATGTCTCTAAGATATTTGATGTTAATAATGGCTAAAGGCTAAAGAAATTTTTAAAATGTTGTACAACATTAGTTTATATGATACAGGCACCATTGCTGTCCATGTAAGCTACTAATTTAGCTGTGTATTCTTTGTTTTGTGCAGTTTGCCATGCTTACTTTGTATAACATGTCTGAAGGATACATTCACTCTAGAGGAGAAGATGCTTAAAGATCCAAGACGACTATATGCTCCTGGCCGGCTATACCACATTGTGGAGCGAAAACCTTTGAGGTCTGATAATATATAACTTTAAAGATGATTTAAACTATAGGCACTACTGGGAGTGCTTAATGTAAATTTATTCTATTAACCTTGTTTTAGGGTGGGAAGATTTCCCCCAGTTGTGAGGACTGCAGTCCCAGTGGATGGGAGGTTTGAGAACATAGTTCTTTCCTGCAATGCAACATCTGACCATGCCATTATTTGGATAGAGAGAGAATCCCAAAGGGCGCTTGATGTAAGTACTCAATTAAAAGCATGCCTTTAAATTCTTATTCTGATGCTCAGGACAATAAATCAGCTTCTTTGAGGCTTTATTGGAGAGCTTGATTTGGTGGAACATCCATAATATATTATCTACTGAGTCTAGCTGTCTGAGAGCAAGAAAATATCTGTGGTTTACCACATGCTGCTACTGGATTTCAGACTCCCATCTCCTTAGGTTTTGTGATACTATATCTTTTTCTTTATTAAATAGTTGATGCTGGAGAAAGATTGGATTATGGACATTCCATCAAAGCAAAGAATGGAACGGCAGGAGTCCCTTGCTCGAGAACACAGTGTGGAGTACAAGGCAGCTCTTCAAAGAGCTGTTGTTTTGGATGTCCCTCTGGCTTACTCTCCTTCTCAGTACGGAACATTCCATGAAGGGGAGACTTCAGGCAGATCAAGTGAGCATGAGCCATTCTTGTCCTCTAAGAAATGGAAGGAAAGTTGGGATAGATTTGTAGGGCGTCTCTTTGATGTTGATGAGTCCGGGAATATGGTTTTCAAGAAGCCAGTCACTTAGACTCACAAAGTTGATATCGTAAATAGCCTGGAGAAACCATTTTTTGATCATATGAACTGTGAAGCACAGTTTTTGGCCTTAATGATTGTAAAGAACATGAATTTTCAGTTTCATCATCAACTGTATATTTTAAAAGGATTCTCATGTACAAATTCCAATGTGCTATCCCACTGAATTAGAAATCAACGGGCCATGATTCGGATAAGCTTGATTCATGATTTTGTACAAATCCCAACGGAACTTTTCTTGTTAGCCCATTTCTTCTTCTGCTTGCAAATCAAGGAGGTCAGTCCAAAAGTTAAATAGCTGAGTCATTTTGGATAGCTATAGCTTATGGGAAAACGACGAAGCATTTCTCCCAATACGCAGAGCATTAGAGTTCAAGTTTTGATGAAGATGAACTGAAGAAGTCTCCATTTTTAATTTGTAATACTAGTCTGTTTGTTTCGGTAGAAAAGCAGAAAAAAAGATCAATTGAGGGGACATTGAAGAGCAAACAGTTTTGGAAAGAGAACAAGAGGGAAATGGTAAGATAAAATGATGCTTGGAAAAACCGATACATTTTTTAGATAATTGCATCAGGTTCAAGAAGATGATAGGTGGTATTTTTAAATTTTCCGTGGGTACGAGAAATTCTAACAGACTTATGTCAACTGTATACGTAATTGTCAATGAAGATCACAAAGTAAATACATGGCATCCAATCATTCGTTAAATATAAAAAGTTTTGTCAAAATCATGATATTCAAATTTGATAGGGCTTACCATTGGAGAGAATGTCAGCACAATCAATACGGGCACTTCGTTTCTTTGAGTTCCTCTTGTCAGGATTAGTATTATTGGGGTCTTAATAGTGTCTGAAAAAACCGTTACCCTTTTGAGATAGTTACATCAGGTTCAAGAAGATGATAGGTGGCGCTTATAAATTTTGTGTGGGTACAAGAAATTGTGATAGACTTATGTCAATTATACATATAACTGTTAATGAAAAACACAGAGTAAATATGTGGCATTTAATTGTTCGTTGGATGTAGAAAGATACGTGAAATCATGATTTTCAAATTTGATAAGGGTTACCATAGGAGAAAACTAAGTACAATCAATATGGGCCACTTCTTTTTTTTTAAGTTCCTCTAGCCAGGATTAATACTATTGGGCTCCAAATGAAAAGGCCTAATTTCCACTCAAATAGATAATGTTTTGAATTTGTATATAAGAGTAGATGCAACTCAAACCAATTTGAGTTTGATCCGAGCAGTATTGAAATTGTTTGTCATAAACAAACTAAATTTAAACCGATTCAAATATTTAAGTTATGCTCAATTTAGATGGAGTCTAGAGTCAAGTTATATCCAAATCGAGTTTGAGTCTTTAATTTAAAAATCAAACTAAATTCGAGTTAAAAAATTCAACTCATAAATCTCAAAGTGACTCTTATAAATCCGAACAAATCTCAAATTTATCCTTGTTAATGAGCCTAACTTTTGACTCGAATTTGATTATTCGAATTCAAGCTTGACCAACCCATATTGAAAGTAGCCCTATTTTTAATTCCATCAAAGGGTTGTTTGGTTTACTAAAATAAAATATTACTTTAATAATTCATATTTTATTATTGTTTAGTTTATTAGTAATTAAAATTTTCAGTAATATTTTATTATTAATAGGGATGTGGCAAATAATATATCCTTACGTATAAATTTTTTTAAATAAAAATATCATCATTTTTAATTAATATAATAAATAATAGAATAAATATTTTAAAATAATTATATATAAGAGTATTTAAACATACTAATATCTTAATATTTTTTTATTATTTTAATTAAATATAATAATTATTTATATTTATTATACTAATAATTTATATTTAATAATTTTTAAATAATTTATCTGTAAAAAAATAAGAAGATTATTTAAACAAAACGCCTGCTAAAAGGTCATTGGGATAACTTGTCAAACTCAAGTTAATGGGCGGACAGCCTCAAGTCAACATTTGCTCCTCCTTTACCTTTCAATTGTATTGGGTCAGAAGAATTTCATCAGCCGAGGGTCCGAGGCCCAAGTCATCCTCCCCTTGTCCAGAGGAAAAGAAAGAGTTTGTCTCCACGCGCTCTAATGGGTCCCGGATCTCTGGCCGAGCACGTGGATGTTATTGAAAATTGTGTCACACCCAAACGGAAGAGTAGCCATCATGACAATGAAACGACGACCATCAATAATTTATTCAGCACTTGACATTCTCGTCTCATCCAAATAAATATTACTGAATTGCTGTACGTTATTTTAGGTTCATTTTGTTGAAGTTAGAAGCTCGTGAGCTTTGGTTGGACAGCCTAATTTAAAATGGGCTCATTTCTTCATCGGCATTTAAATAGTTTGTTTTGTCCGTATTATTTTTTATATTAATAATTTTTTTTTGATAATATTATATAAATAAATTTAAATTCAAATTAAATATTAAATATCTCATTCAAGCTTGAGTTCAAATCACAATTAAATTTGATTTGAACTAAAAAAATTAATCTTATTTTTATAAATAAATTGAATTGAAATTAATTTAAACATTCAAATTTTAAATATATTTTAAATTAATTTTTTAAATTCAAATTAATCTTTAATTTACGCTTATGGGATGTCGCTAGAATGATAAATTCAAATTAATTTTTTAAATTCAAATTTATGGCCAAAGGATTATTTCCCACCCAAAGTATGTGCATTCTCAAGTTTTTCCCCGTTAATTTTAAAAATCTCATTTACCCACTTATGGGCTGTTAAAATTAACTGAGTCTATTAGTTATATCATTCCCCTCTCTAAACCCTAAAAACTAATAATTTCACCTCAATCCAAATTTAAAAAAAACAACATTTTTTCCCCTAAGGTTTCTAATTTTTAGATTCTATTTTTCGATGTCGTTTCTTTCTCTCCAGTAATCTCCAGATGACAACTCTTCCTCTCCGACAAGGTCTTCTTCTGGCGGCTCTCTTGGGAGTGGACGTCAACGAAAACGAGTCGTCTTCGTCAACGAGCACTCTCAAGAGAGTTGCCAAAAGGAGACTGTGTCAGAAAGGAAGAGACGTTACTTGGAGGTCATCGAAGAGGAAAAACGGCGCCAAAAAATTGAATCTAAAAAATTGAAAATCCTAGGAGGGAAAATGCTACTTTTTAAAACTTGAGTTGATAGAAATTGTTAGTTTTTAGAATTTACGGGAAGAAATTAAATCAAATTTAAGTTTATTTTTTATAATACAGACAAAATAATGATTTAACCCTTGAAACTGTTAGTTTTAACTATCTGTAGGTGGGTAAATAAGATTTTCAAAGTTAACCGAGGGTATATTGAGAAAACAGCATACCTGGGTGAGAAATAGTCGTTTGGCCTAAATTTATTTATTAATGTAATAAAAAAAATCAAAAGAATATTATACGGACACCAATCATTCACAACCTAACACGTGATATGGTTCCAAGTTTTTTAAAATTCCAATTAACATAGTTCATGTGAAACAAATAACATCGACAAACGACACAGAAAGCTTTTGCATAAAGACGAACAGAATTCACCCAAAAAGCCAAAAAAAGTTAGCAGGTCAAAAGCTAAAATCTAAACTCCTACCGTCTTCTTTCTTTTTAAATTTTGTGAATCTCATTGCCTTCTTATCTGCTATCGCCATGCTTATAGCGATTCCCTGCTCCCGCAACTTAGGCATCCATACGCCACAAGGAATGTTTTTGTACTAATCCAAGGGCTCTGAGAGACGCTGGCTCATGTGAGGAAAGGTAAATTTACTAGTGAGTTCTGTAAATTTATTTACCTGACTATGAATCCACAGTCACAATTTGACTGGAGCGAATATTGAAAAATTGTGTTCAAACGAGGTGTAAAAAGACAAGGTGAATTTAACAACTGACTGACCAGTTTCATCTTTTCTTCTGTTGTGGTTACCTTCTCTGTAATTGAACACTTTCAACTCACTTCATCATCTTCAGTCTTTACCTACTGTTTCAGACTTCATGACTCAGTCATTCACCCAATCTCACTAACTTGCCTGATAAATAACTACTGTAAAAAATTTCCATGGAATCTTCTCTATTTTTATGCAGCCAAACAAAATCACATTTCACATTCGACCTTTTATTTTCACTTGAGACTTATTTACCTGTATAAAAAAGCCTTCATATATTACAAAAAAAAAGGGTAATTTAATTATAAAGTATATGAGATCATGCAAGTGCACAGATAGCAGGATATAATAGTGAAGATTGAAGTTAGATGGATAAGCATAAGTTGGGACTAACCTAGCGAATTCCACGTAAGAGAGTTTTTAAAATAGTTCATTTTCTCTTCTAATCATACAATGATGGATAATTATATTAATAATATATCTCAACTTTATAATAAATAATTTTTTAAAAGTACGAAATAAAATAAAAAATATTTTATTGATGTTTGAGAAGTGATTTTTTTCTTTTATAATTAAGAATTTTGTTTGTATTTATTATATAAATAAACTCAAAATAAAGATTTAAATATAAATTTTTATCTTAAAATTTTTAATATTTTATTAATTTTATTAATCTTAAGGTATCTAAGAAGTGATATTATCAAAAGAAGTTGTTATTTATTTGATCTGTATAATATATCTTGATATTGATGAAATAGTTCATCGTTGAAAAATTTTGTGATGGGTATTATTTTTTGCGAGGTAGGCCAGTCATAGAGGACTTTAGGGTATATAATAGGCCAAACGACTATTTCCCACCCAAGGTATGCTGTAATGACAAGTTTCCCCCCTTTAACTATGGAAATACCAAACACCCACCCATGGCCAGTTAAATTTAACAGAATCCTAACGCCTGAAAATTTTATCTCCTTTTGCCCCCCTAAAGTTTGAAAACAAAAATTTCCCCCCAGCCTAAGTTTAAGAAAATGGCAGTTTCACCCTAGGGTTTGGTTTTGAAATCTCCGGCGACCTCTCCGGCTCCGTTGCCGACGGCTTCTCCCTCCCGAAGAATCCTCTCCTTCCGGTGATCGGTTTCCTCCCATTTGGAGGCCCGATCGTCGCCGAAAAAGCGGTGGGAGACGAAGAACTTCGTCGGGGAAGACGAAGTTCTTCGTCTTCCCAGACGAAGACGGTTGTCTTCCCTGGGAAGCCGATCGTCTTCCCCGACGAAGTTCTTCGTCTCCCACCGCTTTTTTGGCGACGATCGGGCCTCCAAATGGGAGGAAACCGATCACCGAAGGAGAGGATTCTTCGGGAGGGAGAAGCCATCGGCAACGGAGCCGGAGAGGTCGCCGGAGATTTCAAAACCAAACCCTAGGGTGAAACTGCCATTTTCTTAAACTTAGGCTGGGGGGAAATTTTTGTTTTCAAACTTTAGGGGGCAAAAGGAAATTATATTTTAGTTTATTTTTTAATATTATAGAGAAAATGACAATTTTACCCTTAACCCCGTTACTTTTAACTGGCCATGGGTGGGTGTTTGGTATTTCCATAGTTAAAGGGGGGAAACTTGTCATTACAGCATACCTTGGGTGGGAAATAGTCGTTTGGCCTATATAATAATATGAAATGACGACGAGGGGAGGCGAATGGGATGACTACCAAGTTGAAGAAACTCTGGAATCCATAGACGTTTGGGCTAAAACATGTGGGTGACTGAAGTAATGAGAGAAAAACAAGTATTCATATCGAAGAAGACAAACGTCATGACTTTTACTGTTATTAAATTTAAAACCCTGGCTACTAGCTGCTACTCCTCCCCTCACTGAATAGAGATTTGATGGGCTTTTTTGAAGAAATGGTTTTTTAGAATCCAGCTGTCAGTAGTATTCACTTCCAGGGTCCACTTTCCTTTACTATTTCTTCAATATTACCTACATTTTCTTCGTTTCAGCATGATATATTTATATTAGTGATTGCATTTACTGATCAAGAAAATCAAATTATTTAATACATGGTTTAAAGTACTATATTAACATTTTATTTATATATTTGGAATTGTGAAAAAGATTGAAAGTTATATGCTAGTCACAGAAATAATTAAAGTTACACCAGAGATAGAATTGGCCTGTACTTCATAAAAAACAAGAAGAAAAGAGGGAAAAAAACTACTTCTGTAAAATTATTTTTATCCTGGATCTCTACATTAAGTAATTATCATGTCCCACAGTATTAATTGAGAGAGCAAAACCAATACAAAGTCCAACTTTCCTCTGGCTATCTTCTGGCTCAAGAGGAGCATGCTATATGTCCTTAAGGCTTTACCAAAGTTGGTGTGAGTGAGCTATGTGTGATTAGTTATAGGATCAAGATTTGTTTACACAAGTTCCCTAGATTTGGTTTTTTTTAATACATATATATATGGCATGTACTTCTGTTTCTTTTTCACTCTGTTGAAATGGTTAATGAGTTTTCTTGCTTTACCATAACCTGATTTAAGGGAGTATTTTGTGTTTGTAAAATGGCTTCTAATGCCACTCAAAACCATGATGGGGTGCAGCAAAACTTAAGAAAACAGCTTGCAGTGGCTGTTAGAAGTATCCAGTGGAGCTATGCGATTTTCTGGTCATTGTCAGCAACACAGCAAGGGTATGTTACCTTCACTAATCTTTTTTTCTTTTTCACAAAACGTTTTTCAATTCTTCCCTCAAATTCTTTTATTTTTTTGGGGTTGTCTTTCTCTCGACTTGTGTATCTGGTTTTGTATAGTTATTGGAGTGTCTTGAATTTGTGGATATCATCTATCTATCCAAAAATGTAACTTTACTTTCTGGTCTAACTCAGTTTTCTTTTAGTAAATTATGGCTTGTCTGCCCCAGAAAATAGAATGACGTAGCCTTATGGTAGAAATTGATGAATCTGGCATCTGGGTTTGTTTACTCTCTTCTTAAAATTCCCGAGAAGTTGATGTTTAATATCTGTTTGTCATTTTGGGATGCAATTTAAGAGCTCAGATTTTACTTCTCGGCAGCAATAAGTAGACCACCTGCGAGTTAGAGGTATCAAATTTCGTTCTGAAAGTAAAGTAAATGGTCGATTGGTCACCATTTGGCAGTAGAGTGATGTTACAATAAACAAACTTTATACTCACTTCCCTTTTTACATGGTGGATGATGAGGTTTTTGCTGTTTTGATGTGAAAATGGCCGCTCAAAGTTTTTCCTTCCTTTGATTACTTATTAATAAATGGCCTATAAGTAGTGTAGTTTACATACTTATTTATTGATATTCTTTGTACTGACCTAGAGAAAATATTGTCTTGTCAACGTCTTTTAGGGTGCTGGTGTGGGGTGATGGATACTACAACGGAGACATCAAGACTAGGAAGACTGTCCAAGCCATGGAAATTAAAGCTGATAAAATAGGTCTACAAAGGAGTGAGCAACTAAGAGAGCTTTACGAGTCTCTTCTGGAGGGAGAAAGTGAGCAAGCTAATAAGAGGCCTTCTGCTGCACTGTCTCCGGAGGATCTCACAGATGCGGAGTGGTATTACTTGGTTTGCATGTCTTTTGTATTCAATTCTGGCCAAGGGTACTATCTCTGTTTTATTGTTCAAATCTTAATTTTTTCTCTTACTGGCTTAAGATGTTTCCCATTATAATCATGTATTATTATCTTCTTCTAACTATAAGACAATTATACTTCAACTTTCTTTCGTAGTTTGCCAGGAAGAGCACTAGCAAATGGTGAAACCATATGGCTGTGTAATGCTCAATATGCAGACAGTAAAGTATTCTCACGCTCTTTGTTGGCCAAGGTTGATATCCCTTGTTCAAGTTCAATTTAGTTTAAATGATATAATGTGTTCTGATATATAATCATGTATTACAATCAGAGAAACAAACTGACTTTTTGTGTTCCCTTGTTAACTATCTTCTGCACCTGGTTGCTGAACATCCATTAGAGTGCATCTATTCAGGTATGAGAAACTCTCCTTGAACAAAAAATTAAATTCAAGAAAAAGGCCGACAATTTATAAAAATAAAGTGAAAACTGAATATCTATAAGATCACAACACTGTCTGCTTGCAACTTAATGGTTGAACCCAGTTTATCAAATCCCATTCATTTTATGAACACCGATGTTCACATTGTCCTTTGTTTTATTGTTGCAGACTGTCGTTTGTTTTCCTCATCTTGATGGTGTGATTGAGCTTGGTGTCACTGAATTGGTAATTTCTTTTCTGAAGTCAGATCCCCAAGATTTTTTTTTATAGACAAAGATATATGAGCTCTGTAGCTTGTCTGCCCATTAAGTATTTATACTTTCTTCTAATTTTCTTGGTTATCTGAAGGTCCCAGAGGATTTAAGTCTCATTCAACATGTCAAAGCTTCTTTATTGGAGTTCTCAAAGCCTGTTTGCTCTGAGAAATCTTCCTCCCCTCATAATGCAGATGATGATAATGACCCAATTTGCACCAAGGTCAGCCATGAGATAGTGGATACATTGGCTTTGGAGGGGCTATACTCTCCCAGAGAAGAAATCAAATTTGATGGTGAGGGAGTTGATGATTTACATGGAAATATCAATGAAGAATTCCACATGGATTCTCCTGATGAATGTTCGAAGGGCTGTGAGCACAATCACCAGACTGAAGACTCCTTCATGCTCGAAGGTATTAATGGTGGGGCCTCTCAAGTTCAGAGTTGGCATTTTATGGATGACGACTTCAGCAATGGGCTACCAGATTCCATAAACTCAAGTGACTGTATATCTGAAGCCTTCGTGAATCGAGCAAAGGCTACTTCTTCTCCAAAGCGCAAAAATGCGGGAAGAACTCAATTGAAAGAACTTCAAGAAGGCAATCATAGGAAACTAAGTTCCTTAGATCTTGCAGCAGATGATGACTCACACTACAAAAGAACTCTTTCTGCTGTTTTGGCTAGTTCAACTCGTTTGACTGAAAACCTGTGTTTTCTTAGTCATGGTAACAAATCCAGCTTTATGAATTGGAGGAAAGGAGGAATAATTGATGGTCATAGGCCACGAGTGCAGCAGAACATACTAAAAAAGATTTTATTTATGGTCCCTTTCATGTATGGCAGTTGCCCTCATAGGTCACAGAAGGAAATCCACAGAAAAAATTGCCTTAAAACAATGGAAAGTGTTGATTTTTGCACTAGACAATTTTCATCAGATAAGAGAAAAGAGAACGAAAAATTTATGGTCCTAAGGTCAATGGTCCCATCTATTTGTGAGGTGAGTCTACCATGAACTATTCAAATATAATGTTGCCATTCCTTTTTCTGATAATGCTTTTATTAAGTTTCTGTCACTGCAACAAAATACTTATGGAGGTTATGAAAAGTTATCGACCTATCTAACTTTTGAACCATGTAGCCTATCGACACTCTAATGTAGTTTAATGCCTTCACAATGATCTCAGATTTTTTACCTTTCTTGATATTTTTTCCCCCAAGTGATTGTTGGGAGGTCGAATGCTTTGCTGTCTTGTGATATTCTTATCAGTTAAGTTAATCGTGTTTATGCAGGTTGACAAAGCATCAATTCTCAATGACACTATCAACTACTTGAAAAAGCTTGAGGCCAGAGTAGAAGAGTTGGAATCCTGCATGGACTCAGTTGATTTTGAGGCAAGGCCTAAAAGAAATTACCCGGATATGGTAGAGCAGATATCTGATAACTATGACAACCAAAAAATTGATAATGGAAGGAAGCCTTGGCTAAACAAGAGGAAGGCCAGTGACATTGATGAAACTGACCCGGAAATCAATAAAATTGTTCCCAAAGATAGCCCACCGTTCGATGTGAAAGTGAGCACTAAAGAAAAGGAGGTTCTGATTGAGATGAGATGTCCATACAGAGAATTCATATTACTAGATATCATGGATGCTATAAACAATCTGCACTTGGATGCCTACTCGGTTATATCTTCAAATCTTGATGGCATTCTGACTTTGGCCCTTAAATCTAAGGTTTGTGTTAGCTGAACTCTGAACTCTCCCCTGCACAAGGAAAAAATTTTCAAGTATAGGGTGTCCATTGGATTTCAGTTTTCCTTTAAAGTTGCGTCCAAATGCCCATGTTTAACTCATTTGAATTTGGTTTCAGTTTCTAGGAGCAGCAGTTGCACCAGCAGCAATGATTAAACAAGCTCTAAGGAAGGTTGCTGGCAAGTGTTGAAGTCGGATCGGATCAAACTAGTAATCGACCTACATTGTTAGGATTTTCAATTCATTAGATTTAGCTTCTTCATATGTGTAATGTGTAGTTGTAATGTAAGAACTCGGATCCTCTTCCTGAGATGTATTCTGCATCAACTTGTCAACCTTACTGGTGAACCGGACTTGTGACTTGCGCAATTTATGGAGAACAAAATTCTTCAATTTAATCTATCTAGTATTTTGCTCATGCTGTATCCCATTTGAACAAAATGCTGTAACTGATTATGCAGTATCCATATCTTATTGCGCCATATAATATCAGTAGAATTACAAGACATTTGTGGCTTCATGAGCAACTTACATTGTCTTTTACTTAATTTGTATTGCTACTGCTTACATGATGACTTGAAAATTTAAATTGCCAATATTTTATCTTAAATGGTTCTGCCAATAGTGACAAGTTGTTTAGTGCCAACTTCATGCAATCAATTATTAAAACAGGCTCTCTAATCTTTATATATTTTAAGAATCAGGAACCAAAAATATGTTGAATGAAGGCAAGCAACATCATCTCATTATTAAAGTCAATGGAAACCCTCTGTGCTGTCGTGGAGAAACAAGGATTTCTCTTTATCAATTCTCTGTGCTGTCATTTTGAACCAGGGCAGATGTCACCTGAGTGGTTCATGTTTGGGTTTGGATTGCTGTTCAGTTCGAATGAGCTGAATTTGAGTTAAAAAAATTTCAGCTCTTCAACCTCGAGCTCGGCTTAAGATCAACACTTCGCCGACTTTTTTCTTTAGTAACTTTTTTTTTTCTTTGGTGTTACTGTTTATTGAAAGAGCAAACTGAATTCAATCTTATACTAACTATTCTAGATTCAAGTTAAATTTGAACTGATTCTTGTTGAGGCTCGATTTCACTCGAATTTACCCCTGTTCTTGACCATCTCACTTGCCTTGCATTGGCTTCTGTTTTATTGGATGTAAAAGAATCTAAATCTATTGCAATGCAAGGAAATAAGCAAACCAAAAAGAAGAGTCTTATGATAAATTTCCATACATTCAAAAGTAGATAAATACAAGAATTATATTATACATAAGTTGGAAGTTGGAAATTGAACTCCCTACTGTAAAGCCTTTGCCCAATTAACTACCAGTAGGTTAAAGCTCCCCAATCCCAACGAATCCCTTCTCTCATCTTACACTCAACACTGGAACAACAATTTTAGTCAACATGAAAGAACAAGTAGTAAGGTTAACAAAAATCTGTGATCTTCACATCACATTTGGAGCCTGATCCCAGCAAAGTCTTTGACTGTGAATCCAACCTTTTCAAACTTCCCTCTTACATTGTTTTCTCGGAATTTCACATAATCCAAACACACAAATGGCTTATAAAGTTTCATATTTCCTTCTCCTACCACTTCATCTGGTGTCAAAATCACTTTTTCATCTTCAAAACACCAAAAGAAAGCTAGAGATAAACGGTTAATTGGTTGCTTTAGAACAACTCGATGTTCTGATGATATAAATTTTTCATTGCTCCAAGCTTGCAACATATCCCCAATGTTCACCACAAGGGTTCCCTCACATGGGTTAATGTCCACCCATTTTCCCTCTTTTGATCTCACTTGAAGCCCACCAATTTCATCCTGGTAGACAATGGTTACACAGCTCATGTCTGTGTGCGTTCCTAGCCCCTCTACTTCATTCTCCAGACTTTCAGGTGGAGTGTAGTTAATAATCCTCAAATATCCATGACAGTTCTCAAATTCGGATTCATAGTATTTCTCCTCAAAACCATCCCCCAAGCACATTAGCAACACCTCTATAATTTTCTGTGATAATTCTGTCATCTTGCTGCCATATTCTTGTAATATCTCACTGTTAGGAGTTATAAAAGAAACAGGCTAGTTTAGAAATACAAAAAAGAAGCAAGGATAAACTATGAAATAGGAGGCATAAGTTTCAAAAATAATAAGAATAAAAATCATACCTGAATTCAAGACCCTGTTGGTCAAAGAGTATATTTGCGGAACTCTGAGCAGATTCAAAGAAATTTGGTCCAGCAACTCGGAGACTCTCAAAGAAAGGAGAAGCTATGAAATGAGGAGTATAAGTTTTTGTGGAAGATATAGGACCAAGTTGAAGCTTGGTGTCAGAAGGAAGGCCGAACAGTTGTTTTGAAAGCATATAAAGTCTTTTGTAAAGATCTTTGGAAATTCCATGATTGCTGATTAGGAAGAAACCCCATCTTTTGCAAGCTTCAGAAAGGGAGGACAAAGAAGATGGTGAGTGCAAAGGCTGGGAAATGTTTAAAATGGGAAGCTCCACAGAAGTCTGTGATTCAGCCATATTGAAGAGAAAAAGGTTTGATTTTTCTTGGGCAATATATTAAAAGTTCAGTTATAGCTTATAACCACACAAGGTGCATACACAGAGCACATTCACATGCACTACTTAACCATCTCACTTGCCTTGTGTGCTGTTTCATATTCTTGCAAATTGGAAATGTCAACCCTATAATCTATAACAATTGCTGCACTCAGTAGATATATTCATTACACAAATATTAAGAAAAAATGGCAACTAGTTAGTTATAAGACCTAAAAAGCTTGAGAATACCTGTACTCCACGAAAAGATGCAATTTGGCTTTATATGTGAAAAGCAAGTCAATGAAATGAAAGTTGAATAGTTTATTTTGCAGTCAAAATGGAGCAATGACAACCTGGTGCATGGTAAGAAGGTGCCCTCACCACATGAATTTCTTATATTCTGTTGTGCATTGATTTTAGAGCTTGGATTCTTATGGAGAAAGTTTTGCCCAGCCCATATTCTTGGAATCTAAGCATGTAATTAAAACTCAGGATCTCTTGATTGATATCTCATCCCATATGAAACAGACTAGAATGCTCCTCTTTATAGTACAAACTTACAGATTAATTCCAGAACAAATGAATACATACCCCTTTACCCTGTAAATACATCAGATTAGCTTCCAATTTAAAATGATAAAATTTTCAGTACCTGCACTTCCCACTGGACTAAATTCATTCATGATGAATTAGGGCTAGATTCGAGTTGTGCTCAGTTCGAGTTCGGGTACAATACCAAGATAATATTGTTTTGATATATATTAATCAAAACGATATTGCTTTGACCATTTTGAGTTAAACTTGCAAGTTTGACAAGTTGAACACCATGAAATTCAAGCTTGAGCTTACCTAGGATTAGTTTGTTTCAAGCTCAATCAAGTTGAGCTAGCTATCAAGCTCAACCCAGTCGAACTCAAATCCAGTCCTATGATGAGCCCTAGTAAAAACTAAGACATCCTCTCAAATCTTATGCCCATTTGACTTAGAAAGTCCAAAGAACACCATTCAGAAATCCACAGTCCACTCTCGACCACTGTGAAATCATAGTTGGCAAAAGTGTGTGCATTATCAAATACCTTGGATTAAAGAAACTTGATGATTTCTGAAATGCGCCAGCACCACCCACTTACCTTGTAATGAGCCAAAATGCTCATAATTCGCCATCAAAATGGCTTGACATAAGCACCACAAGCTCCTTATTTTATAGTAGTGAAAGAATTAATCAAAATCAAAACCTTTGTTTCTACTTAACCTAAACAGAGTAATTCCACTAAATAAGCAATAATTAAAGTTTCTACTCACCAGTTCTTGCCATATCAGTCAACGTCCCACATGAGTAGAACTCTGATTTTGCGTTTTGATTCCCCCATTTAAAACGCATTAAAGGTGACACGGCCTGCTTCTCAATCACCATATACGCACAACATACAGGAATTACAATAAACAATAACAATTGGGAAAAAAATGCTCAATTGAATATAAATAAGCAAGACTGCAAACACCCAAACTTGCATCTCTGATTTCCTTTGTTATATCATATATTCATGTGATGTTTTTCAAATTTATATTTACATTTTTGTGTTTCAAGTGGTATGAGACCATATATTTTTTAGCTTCAATTTTCAAATTATTTAATTTTTATGAAACAATTTATTATCAAACACATGATTTTGAATTTAGAAATTGGGTTTTTAATTATGGGTGGATTCTCACAGTCTAAATGGAATTTAATTTGAATTTGATTTGCATTTTAAAATCTAACTCATCAAAAAATAAGAAAAATTATGGGAGATAAAAAAAATATTTTGATTAAAAAAAACTAAATAAAAAATGTCGGAAGAAAATAAATCTAATAGTTCATTGAATTTAAGCCAGTTTGACACAAACTCAAACTCCACTAATTTAAACTAAAACAAGCTATATAATTATTATTATTTTATTAGTATAAACGTCAATGCAATTTGCAAACAGTATAAACGACGTCGTTTGCCATGGAAAGGAATTTTTGGCCACGGTTATTCTGAAGTGAAATATCGATTTTACTATATTTAAAGTTTTGAAGGTTGTTTTCCTTCTCTTCTTCACAATCACGCGGGACTTTGTTTGCATTGCCCCTCATTTGAATTACTGCGCGTATTTCGTCACTCTCTCTCTCCCCTTCCCCCTCCCTTCATTGGCAGAAGAGTTCTCTCTCTTTTCCTTGGATGGGAAACCTGCGTTTTATTTTTCGTAATGCTTACAAGTTGTTCGGCAAAATTACCCAACGACACAGTTTTTCAAGAAACGACTTACATATTTTATGTTACGGTACCTTGCCGCAAAAATACTCATATACGAATCTAATCGATCTTTCCGATGATGAAAAGGACAATGTAATATCATTTACATCAAAAGTTTCGAATTTGGTGAGGAAAAACAAGCCGGAAGAAGCTATTGGTTTATTTAAAACGGTTTTTATGAGTGATCGAAGGCTCAATTACGTGACGGTTTTGAGCTTAGCACGTGCCTTCGGTGCATTCAGTTGTTTAGAATTGATTAAAATGGTTCATGGGCTGGTCATCAAAATGGGGTTTGAATCAGAAGTAATAGTTTTAACTCCTATTCTTGGTTTTTATTGTGATCATGACATGGCAGTTGGGTGGAAGTTATTTGAAAAAATATTGAATAAAGATGTTGTTTTGTGGAGTGCAATGGTTGCAGTGTGTGTGAAGAGTGGGCAATTCATTGAAGCCATTGAATTGTTTAGAGAAATGCAGTGTCACGGTGTCAAACCGAATCATGTTAGTGTTGTGAACATGTTGCCTGCTTGTGCGTATATTTGTGATGGTTTCTCTCTTGGCAAGCAGATTCATGCATTTTCAATAAGGAGGCTGCTTATTTCGTTTACTAATGTTCAAAATTCTCTTATAGATATGTATGCTAAGTGTAAGAATCTCAGGGCCTCCATTCGGGTTTTTGATGGTAACTGGAAGAAGGATTTGATCTCATGGAGGATTATGATCCGGAGTTGTATGGAGAATGATTGCACCAGAAAAGCTTTGGGTTTCTTTTCCTTGATGCAATCTTGTTGTTTTGAACCAGATGAAACTATAATTGGGGACATACTCGCATCATTATTACAGTTGGAAGAGACGAAATTTGGATTGTCATTTCATTGCTACATAATAAAAAAAGGATTTTTGAATTTTGCTTTCCTTGGGACTACACTTCTCCAACTGTATGGTAGGTTTGGTCAGTTGGATATGGCTAGGAATTTGTTTGATCAGTTGAGTCTCAAGGATGTCATTGCTTGGACTGTAATGATCTCTGTATATGCCCAAGGAGGGCAACCTCATAATGCTCTAAGTACATTTAAGCAAATGCAATTGAAGAATGAGAAACCTAATGAGTTCACTTTTGTTGGTCTGCTACTAGCATGTTCTTCAGTGGGAGTTCAAGAGCTTGGGGAGAGTATACATTCCCATTTAATTAAAGTCGGCTACACATCAAATGCATACTTGACATCAGCCTTGATTGATTTGTACTGCAAATATGGCAGGATAAAGCAAGGAAAGGCTCTTTTCAATGACATTTCTAAAAAAGATCTAATCTGCTGGAGTTCAATGATTAAAGGTTATGGGATGAATGGGTATGGAGATGAGGCTCTTGAAACTTTCTCAAACATGTTGGCTTCAGGGGTTATGCCCAATGATGTTGTTTTCATTTCTGTTTTATCTGCTTGTAGTTACTGTGGACTAGAATATGAGGGTTGGAGCTGGTTTCACTCTATGAAGGAGAAATATAACGTTACCCCAAAACTTGCGCACTATGCTTGCATGGTGGATTTGCTCAGTCATCAAGGGAAATTTGAAAAAGCTTTTGAATTTGTCAGCAAAATGCCTGTCAAGCCTGATAAAAGAATCTGGGGAGCTCTACTTTCTGGTTGCAGATCAACATGCGGGTCAACCGAGATAGCAGAGTTTGTGGTTGAACAACTCACTACCTTGGACCCACAAAATTCTAGCTATCGTAAGATTTTATCGGACATGTATGCAGAGGAATATATGGCATTATGATGTGGAGAAACTAGAAAATGTTGGATGTGAATTGATGAAGAAAGACATCTTGTTTCGCATGATGAAGCAAATTAACAATTCTTATATTCTTTCTATCGGTATATGCACTATGCAGCAGGCAAATTAATAATTCTTATATTCTTTCTATCGGGTATATGCACTTTGCAGCAGGTAAGTTTGTTTAATTGATTTACTAAATTTGTATGCTGCTTTTTGTGATAATGTGATAAGATATAATTTTAACACTAATAAAAGCTGAAGAAATGAGAGTGTCTTAGTTTTGATTCTCTCAGTTCACTTGTCATTTTGTGTTTCTTACAAATAAGCCATCAAAATAATGATTATGGAAGAGAAGTCAAGATTTTGGATTTCTTTTGATTAATATTAATATTGACTGGAGATTTGTTTGAGTAAAGAAAAACAGTGTTGCTTGCCTTCTCAGCAGGTCCACTTAGATTTCAGGTGAAGTTGACACATCTCCTAGTTTTATATTGCTGTTTTCTTTCTAGAAGAAGAATTGAGAAAATGCAGATACGTTCCCTGAATTCTCAAATCTGCAACTTATCTCAAACAGAAGATAATGTGGAAGCTTCAATTTGGAAAAGGTGTTTTAGGCAAATGTAAACTATTGTCCTACATCTAATAAATGCAAAACTGCAACTTAAAATTTATTTCTATGCAGTTATATTTGACATGCATTAATTTTGGGATGGATTAGAGATATCTTAAATTGCCCTTCCAATAGGTTCACTGTGGAATTGAGTGAGCTTGCGAAACTGCCAGTACTAAGCATTTCTTCTTTCATGTGCACAGAGACACACACATGATTCGAAGTGCTTCCTGTTAATGCTGAAGGCATTGAACATTTAAACTTCTTTGGTACTCTCTCCCCTTTGATTATAAGAAAGTCATGTTGGCATACTCTTAGATTTTCTCCTTGAAGTAGGATAATCTATTTTTTATCAATTCATCTTTTAAACTATTGGAGCTTACTAGCTGTTTTAATTTTATCTATTTTTTTCATAGGAACATAAGCCTATTACATCATTGTACGAATTGGAACTCAATAACATAGAAGCAAAGTATCATCAGGTTTAGATGCTTTTTTTGAGTTTTATGATTCTGATGCCTTGAACTTTGAATTCAAGTTTGTTCAGGCGTCCTAGTAACTGAGTTTTGTGATGCAGCTAAAGATGAGAAGGTCTGGTGGAATGAGATGTTCAGATTTGAATTCCCTCAGTCTGATTGGCGGAACTTCACCCATATCAAATTTAGAATCATGGGCATGGAATTCTTCACGAATGGTTGATTTGTTGGTGAAACCATGTAATCCCTTCCTTCATTGATATTCATGATAGAAGTTCCTCCTAGTTTCTATGCTTGTATCATATTTCCCTCTGTTTCCAAATAGTTGTGAGGCAAAAGCCAGATCAAGAAAAATAAAAGCAGAACTCAGATCATTTTGTGACAGATGATCTGAGCTGGCATAAGATCAGGAAGTTTCCCTCTGTTTTAAGCTTAGGTTTTTGATGCTTAACATCAAGGTTTAAATAACTCTTAAAAGCATGCTTTCCCTAGGATATTATATTTGGGTCTCGCAGAAGGTCACGCAATTAGCACAAGATGATTGATAATAGCTCTAGCAGCAAGGGGGAATGCTAACTCAGATTTGTTGGGTTATGATTCCTTCTAAATATTAAGCATATCAAGTTTAAAAAAAAAAAAAAAAAAACCAAAAAGGAAAAACCTTTTCATGTTTCAATTTGTAATTTCTCAAATTCTGTTCCAATTTTGATGAGTTATCTAACTATTGATGCAGATATTACCTTGGTGGAATAATTAGTGAAGGCAATGACAAAGAATCGATTGAAGTGAATCCGGCTCCATACAATGTAGTGCTTGAAGGTGACACCTGCAAAGGACAAATTAAGGTCGGATACAAATTCATCATGAAAGTAAGTATGCTTGGATGTGAAATTTGTCAATTTTTCTGTCATTACTCTTGTAGGAGTAGGATAATAAAATCACTTTTCTTTAACTTTAGGAAGAAAAGCCTATAGAAACGAGAGAATTTACGGAGACAATCAACTCGAAGCTCCCTTATTAATCTATGGAAAAATGTCATGGTTTAGGTTCTTGTTCTACTGGATTGTTATGAATACAAAAAATGATCAGAAGGAAACATAAGTGAAGCATGCTTCAGCAATTTCATGGAATCAATATGATGTTATTCATTTTTCTTTGCTGAAGTGGTGATGAATGGTCAGAGGTTCATGCATTTGTCTCCAGAAGAAGTATTTGACATGCTTTTGTTTATAGAGAGACATATTTGACCTGAATTAATTTCATTCCTAAATAATAATATCAACGTTTCTCTCTCACGTCCACAGGCCAGCCAAATGAAGAACTGGGAGGCACGTCTATATGTTTCTCGTTTAAACAACACTAACCGCCCTTATTTTCTCACTCAAACATGTGAGAATTTAATGTGAATGGATCTTAACCAGCGTGCCTTCTAAATTAACTACTGTGCTACATTAAATCTCTAACTAGGGTTAGATTCAATCTAATTTACTTAAGTTTAAATTCAAATTCAAACCGAATAAATCGAATTCAAACTATTGATTGAGTTCGTTTTTATAAAATAAATAAAGTTTAAATTAGTAGAATATTTAAATTCAAATTAATTCGAATTAAATTCAAAGTAAAAATTATTTAGTTAAATTTGAGGTTTAATTTGTTAATCTTGTATTGTTTTTTCTTAAATTTTAATTTAATATTTTTTAGTTAAATTAAACCTTATTGAAATTTGATTCGAATCAAATCTAGTAATACCCCTCCACATGCAAACAAGTACGCCATGTTTTTCAGATTTCTCTTCTCTTCTATTCGTGATGTAAAATGTAAAAAATTAGGACTAGTCGAAATTCATAATATTCTAGATGACAGAAGAAATATGCCCTCCTGTGAGCTGTCAAGTGGGGGAGATAAAGGCGGATTAAGGGGATAAAGGCCAAACGACTATTTCCCATCCAAGGTTTGATGTTTTCTCAAATATCCCCCCTTTAACTATGGAAACATCAAACATCCACTCATAGCCGATTAGATTTAATAGAATCCTAACGCCTAAATATTCTATCTCTTTTTGCCCCCCTAAACTTTAAAGAACTTCCCCGACGAAGTTCTTCATCTCCCAAGACGTCTCCAATGTTGATCGAACCTCCAAATGGGAGGAAAGAGATCGCTGGAAGGAGAGGTTGCTTCGGGAGGGAGAGTCCGTCGGCAACGGAGCCGGAGAGGTCGTCAGAGATTTCAAAACCAAACTCTAGGGTGAGACTGCGATTTTTTAAAACTTAGGCTGGGGGAAAATTTTAGTTTTTAAAGTTTAGGGGGGCAAAATTATATTATATTTTAGTTTATTTTTAATATTATAGCGAAAATGATGATTTTACCCTTACCACCGTTAGGGTTTTGTTAAATCTAACCGGTCATGGGTGGGTATTTGGTGTTTCCATAGTTAAAGGGTGGAAACTTGAGAAAACATCAAACCTTGGGTGGGAAATAGTCGTTTGGCCGGGGATAAAATGACATGCGCAAACTTAAATTAAAGGCCAAAGAACTATATCCCACCAAGGTTTAGTAAAAAGACAGTTCCTACCTATTAATTTTTAAAAACATAAATATCTACCTATTAATTCAAATTCACTATTAAAATTAAGGATAAAATAGTTATTTAGCTAAAAATATTAAAAAACTAAAAAATTTTCACATTTTGCCCCCTCTAGGTTTAAAAACTAACATTTCTTCCCTCACCTAAGGTTTGAAAATTTGCTATTCCCCCCAAGGGTGTGAAATTTTTTTTTCAATTTTTTTTTTGCGAGCTTTTTTGTCGTCATTTCCGTCTCTGTCAATCTCTTCCTCCTAGCACTCTCTCCCTCACCGACGCTCCCTCTCCCTCCAAACGTCGAGGAAGCGAATCACTGTATGAAAGAGACATTGAAGGGACAAATCGTGCAATGAAAGAGACACCGGAGAGACAAATAGCGCAATGATGGCGCCAAAGAGATGCTTTTGCTCATGGTTGAGATCCGTTGGCCTTCTTCTTTGGTCGTCAACGAAAGATTAATGGGGAAGACCCAGCTTTGCTCGTCGGAGGAAGCAAAAACAAATTCCAAATCCTAGGGGGGAATGGCAAATTTTCAAACCTTGGGTGAGGGAAATGTTAGTTTTTAAATCTAGGGGGTGAAATGTGATCATTTTTAGTTTTTTTTAAAATATTTTTAGCTAAATAACCATTTTACCCTTAATTTCAACAGTAAATTTTAACTTATTGATGGGTATTTGAGTTTTTGAAAGTTAACTGGTGAGAATCATCCTTTCACTAAACCTTGGGCGCGACAGAGTCCTCTGGCCTAAATTAAATACTTAAAATTTACACAAAGTTGACAATCTGTCAGCATGTCTTAAATTAATATCACACAAATCTGATAAAACTTAGTATAAAACTAAAACTATTAGTTTAGGATCCAGTTTGACACGATTAATTAATAAAAAGCAATGAGCCTCCAAGAAATAAGAATAATAAAAAAAAAATCATAATTAAATATAAGTTCAAATTTAAACTAATTCAATTTGAATCACTTTACTCCGAATAGATATTTCAACTAAATAAATAAATGAACATATATATATATATATATATATATATATATATATATATATATATATATATATACATACATACATACATATATATATACATACATACATACATATATATATATATATACATATATATATATATATATATATTCATTTTTTATTTAATAGTTGACCCATAATCTTTTTTATTTTTTTTATAACTACATTGTATATAGAAAGAATAGATAAGCTTCCTTGATGAGAAAGTGCATCATTTGGCACAATCAGAGGGCCTACTGGCAATCAGACAGTCACATGGACTTCATCATTTATCTGCTAATTAGAACATGATAAATTAGGGCAGTCATTGAATTATTTCCTTTCATAAAGTATTTTCGTCACGTATTTTGAAGAAACGGAAAGCATATATTAATATCATAACCCCAGACAGCCATTGATTGTTCATGTCCAACTAAGTTTCTGTTCTGCATGTTTATCTCCATAATCACTCATTCTTGAACTTGCAACTGGGTCTTTTCTGTTTCATCAGATCACAAAGGGCTACAAAAACCCAGTTCATGATCACGATCATGGTGATAAAGCTAATCTTTTGTAAAGAAAATGTTGTAAGATACATAAAGAGGCAACTGTTTCAAACGGTCTTCGGCTTCTTGCAGTAGCTTCAACGTTCAAATTCAAATCTGTTCTTGAAGGTAAAAAGAATGTTAGACTGTTGCTTTTTAATCAGCCGTTGGCTTTAAGTTTTCAAATTTTACTCTGTTCTTCAAATTATTGAATCAAAGATTGCTGCTTTATACATTATACTCAGCAATGGAAAATTTTCTGACGCATTGATGATTGTCTGCAGAATTGAGCAATGGAAAATTCAGCCCAGTTATATGAAAACTATGATCTGGGTTATCTGGCTTCACCTTCTTCTGTTGATCAAAATGATCATTCAACGACAGAAACTTCAGTTTACTCAACCATGAGTGGTGAATCTTTCGCATACCGCAGGAGTTATTCAGAGATCTCAACCCTTTCAGACCCCATTGACGACAACGGTTGTTGCAGTGAGCCTTCTCCTTCAAACTGGCCGCCTGCAAGATTAGGAATGAAACAGCAAAAGACTCCCATGGATGGTAAGCTTGATGGTCAAGAAAAAGGAGAATTAGGTAAGTCTTGCTGCAGAAAATTTATTTATTTTCGTTGGAAGATTTTAATTTACCTTACCCACAGGTTATAAGTGCTTAAATTAGTTTAGTGTTGTTACATGAATACCGTAAAAGCCATGTTTTCTGAATCCGTCATTCATTATAATTCATGTGAGGGAAATTTTGTAACATTCATGTTACTAAGACCATTGTGGTTTTAACTTGTTCACAGAGCTAGAGATGATGAAGGAAAGATTTTCAAAACTTTTGCTTGGCGAAGATATGTCTGGAAGTGGTAGGGGTGTCTGCACAGCTGTTACAATCTCAAATGCCATAACTAATCTCTATGGTAATACATTCTTCGTAAGAAAATTTTGAGACATTCATTTAGAATCGTATTGCTTCTTGGTTTATTATGTTCTTAGTCAATTATGTCAACTTTTTCAGCCACTGTGTTTGGGCAAAATTTGAGGTTAGAGCCTCTTAAACCTGAAAAGAAGGCAATGTGGAAGAGAGAAATGGATTGTTTTCTTTCTGTGTGTGACTACATTGTAGAGTTCATCCCGGAGTCAAAGAACTTATCGGATGGAACGCAGGTTGAGGTAAAGTTCCAAATCCAAGAATAATTTTCGTAATACCTGATATGCCATGCTCTCTAAATCCCAGAAATTCATGAAATTTGATGAATGCATCTACTGGTCTTCTCTCCTGTGAAGTTATTTCACTTTTTAGAATTAGAGTTCCGGAGAGAGGGCCTAGTGTCTATATAGAAGATAAATGGGCACTCCCATCCAAAGTCCAACAACAATCCTAAAACCCACATTGAACCATCTACCTAAATCATTATCTGTAAAGTGAATTTGTAATCGACTGTTTACAATCTTCACCTGTTCTTAGTTAATATGATATTGTGATCTTTCAGATGATGGCAAGCAGACCAAGGGCAGATATTTATATCAACCTTCCTGCACTCAGAAAGCTAGATACAATGCTCCTGGTAAGATAACTACCACATTCTTATTCTTGAATCCTAAAGAATCTATAGTTTCAGCTAAAATGTATGTGGGTTTTCTTTGACAGGAAATTTTAGATAGTTTCCAGGGCATGGAATTTTGGTATGCAGAACAGGGCAGCATGTCCTCTAGTTCAACTCTTTCAGGTTCATTTCGTAGAGTTGTTGTTCAGCGGAAAGAGGAGAAATGGTGGCTACCAGTTCCATGTGTTCCTCCAGGTGGTCTCTCTGAGAAGTCAAAGATACACTTACGCCACAAGCGTCATTCTGCTAATCAAATTCACAAGGCAGCCATGACCATTAATAGTAGTATTCTTGCTGAAATGGACATCCCAGATTCTTACTTGGCAACTCTTCCAAAGGTTAGTCCTTATTGCTTTTGATTAGATTTGTGTTACATCATAGTCCAATAAACCGATCTTCTGTTAAAATATTGTCTCCTTTAAATACACAGTTTATTAGAATTTTATAGACTAGATTTCTAGTTTAAGTTTGCTAAATTAAATTTCATATTTTTCAGAGTGGAAAAGCATGTCTTGGAGATTCAGTTTACCGCTATATGTATTCGACAGACAAGTTCTCCCCAGACTATCTCCTTGACTGTCTCAATCTATCATCTGAGCATGAAGCACTTGAGCTTGCAGATCGAGTTGAAGCGTCCATCTATACATGGAGACGAAAAGCCTGTATGAGCCATTCAAAATCCTCATGGGATAAGCTCAAGGGTCTAATGTCTGATACTGACCGCAGTGACAAAAATCACATTTTGGCGGAAAGGGCAGAGAGTTTGTTATTCTACTTGAAGCAGAGGTACCCTGAACTTGCACAGACATCCTTGGACACATGCAAGATTCAATATAATCGGGTAAGTCTCTTGTAACATTCTCCTTAAACATACAGTCCACAGTTTTATTTTTTAGCTTTACCATCCGAAACGAGTCTTAACAGTGTAAGCAGATATTTACATACCCAATATTTCTCCATGTTTTGTTGTTATGAAATTTTCCTGTTACATCTCTAGCCATTTTTGTATTCAGCAAAAACGAAAATTCATTATTCATACACCTGAAATTCATATACCAAAAAGAGAACACAATTGAAAAGCAACTTTTTGGTTTTTGCAGGATGTTGGGCAGGCAATCCTGGAGAGTTATTCAAGAGTGCTAGAAGGCTTAGCATTCAACATTGTCGCTTGGATTGAAGATGTTCTCTTCGTAGACAGAGCAGTGAGATCTCAAGATTACTAACGACTCGCAAATGAGCTAAATATTAAAGGAGGGATATCTCAATCCTGGCTTTTTCTCTGGTCATCTGTCCATTGAACTATTTTTGGTAGATTGATAATACCAAGGTGCTCAGGTGAACGAGCTAGGAAAAGGCTATTTTTTTATTTGTAAATATATGAAGTTAGATGTCATATAAGAACTGTTTCCAAGTCTAGTGGCATTGTTTAAACTGGCAGTCCTAACGCATGCATAATTTTTGTGTGGATAGACGTGAATTTGGGCTGAAATTCTTAAACGTAATTTCATATTTCCATTCTAGAAGAAAATATAGTAACATGAATGAATTTGACCCAAACCCAATAGAAAAAATTGTGGATTTGAGTTTGACTTGAATCTAAAAAGTTGAGTTTGAATTGACAATAAATTCACCAAAAAAGTTGTTGAAAAAAAATTGAAAAAGAAATATTATCAAAAATGATGAAGAAAAAAATTATCAAAAAACAGAAAATATTACTAAAAATAATAAAAAATGGTCAGAAAAATAAATCTACTAATAATTTGCCCGTTTCAAATGGGCTCAACTTAAGTTTAGATTAAGATTACCCAATTTGAATTATACTTATACAAGCTAAACACCCAAACCAATCCAAATCAGTTTAGCATAGATGTACCACTATACAGTAAAATGTCAATTGTAATATATCTGACTTATTTATATTACCATATTTCCACTTGAATCCAACCAAGGGAATTTAATTTCCTATTATACCGCAAAGTATGAAGCCGAAAAAGGCAAATAAAAATAAAATGGCGAAATTTTACCTAGAAAACCAATGCGAGGAAGGCATCCCATATCAAAGAGCTTTAAACATTAACAGTATCCCAAGGCTCAATTATGGACATTTCTTCTATATTTATTATGGAACATAACATTATACCCCACCCCACCCCACCCACGCCCACGCCCACGCCCACGCCCACCGCGACTTGAAATTCTTGAATAGAAGCCTGAAATTGGGTTGCCACTAATTTCTTCAGACCTCGGTGAGAGAACCGCTCCTAAGCCTTAAAGGACCCAATGGCTTCTTAGGATGAGAAGAAGACTGAAATGCCTCAAGTTTTGGCTTACAATTAGCCTGGCTTTGTCCTTTGTTTTCCTTTAAACATTTCTTCAGAGCCTCAGCTTCAGTTTGAGACATTGTCTTCTCTGTGTTATTATTATTACTACTACTGGTACCATTTAAACTTCTTTCGCTATCCATTAAATAAAGGATCACAACACAAGCGTTTTTCAACTGTACCCTGCATGCACAGCACCATCATTCACAATTGTTAACTACGTATTGACAACACCACCATAATACAGATTCAGAGAATCGTGAAAAGAACAAGAACAGAGTTGCCAGGAACTTACTGAGGATAAGAGAGCGAAAGAGAGAAATGGTTTGTCTCAATTTTTCAAGATGATGAGTCAACTGTAGCGGAGTGAAAACAGGAGTAGTGGTTAATATAAACAAGTGGTAGAAGGCGTGATTTAGTGTTTCTGTTAATTGGGTGGGAGTCATGCATAAAGCAACGTATGCCATGTACGAAGATTAAGGGTGAATTCTATCCGATTGGCTCAAATCAAATCTATGACTCGGTTCAAACAATTTAATACCTCAATTTAAAGCCGACTTGTTTTTCCATCCAATTACATTTTATACCTCTTTAACAACATTATTCACCCACAAACAACCCCCCGATAACAATTTACAATAATTTAAATGAATTTAAACTCAAACTTAAATTAGAGATTTTAACTTTTATCTGAACTCAAACCAATTTCAAAATTTGGTTTAAACCGAATCCACCCTTTGAAAGAAAGTCCCCCATAGCTCTCAAAGCAGTACATCTCTTGACTTGCAGGTAAACTAGTAGGCCTATCGTATATTTCGACGGTCTAACATTCCTTACTGAAATGAGATGTACATAATCACAAACCACATATTACATCCCTAATATCAAGTCACCAATCGTCAACAATTTTTTCGGTCCGTTAAGTGATTATCCCACTTCCCTAAAATCATAATTTCCACTTTCATTGGGAAAATTATGGATACCCACCAATGCAGCAACTTGAATTCACATATTATTAAAACTACACAATTATCATCCAATGCATGAATACCTCATCTAACGAGAATAAAATAGCTAAGCAGCTGATAATCCAACTAACCAAATTCAGAATGAATAAAATTATACATACACACTTTTAATATACAATTTAAATATACAAATAATATATCATTATGTAATTAGATAAATTTGAATAAAAAATAAAATAATATCTAATCACACAATAATACATAATTTATGTATTTAAATTATGTACCAAAATATGTATACGTTGCATTGCTCATTGAGAATAAGCTCCACGCATGCTCAACCATCAAGCAACACAAACCGCCTTTCTAAGGCAGTACAAGGCAATTTGTACGGCGACTGGATGTGAAAGAATCAACCAAAATAACCTGATTTTAATGTAATATAACAATGATAGTTGGAGCCCACCCCACCGGCTCGTTGCTCCAACAGATACATCCACACAAATAAATTTTAAAATTGTTTAGTTACCAGAAAATTAAATCAAACAAATTTACTATAGTATGGATTGGATGAACACAGAGCCAGATGAAATAGCAATGGCCAATAATAACAATAATAATAATCACACATGTGCCAATAATAATCACAGAGCCAGATGAAATAGCGATGGCCAATAATAACAATAATAATAATCACACATGTGCCAAAAGAAATCAGCATGAGTATATTTTATTATGACTGAAGAAGAGGGGACATATGTTCATTTGAATTACAAGATTGATGTGCATGAAACAGCTACATAACATTCTTGAGATATTTTACTCTTGAGACCAATCAGCAAAGTAAAACAATAATCTCTATATATACAACAAAGTTTCTGAACCACACCTGGTAGTGCATGGTCCAGTTGGGGCTGATCATAGGGTTAGTCAGTCAAGCAGGCCTGATACCAGGCCGCATGGCAGTGTGAGCACTTCTTTAAACTTTTCCACGGGGACCCGGCGTCCACCACCCTTCTCTCTCCAAAATTGAAGCCCCTTTCAACAGCTCCCTTCAACACCAAAAGCAAGAAGGACAAGTACAAAAATGGAATCTTGAAGCCAATTATGCATAATGAGAACATATATTTACCTGTTGAGGGGTTTGCTCACTCCACACCAAACAAAAATGAAGTTAAACTAAAATTAGCTATCATCATCCACAGCCCCAATGTATGTGAGGTCTGACCGCCTCACCCTAATGGCCCCTTTAAGCCAGCTGGCAGCTCTAAGATTAGCATGATCACCACTGCCTATTACAGCAGTATTACTAGAAGATTGAACTGATCCTGAACCATCTTCAAGGAGTAGCCATGGATCAAATTCCATATCATTATCCTGCTGCAATGGCAATGTCTTGGACTTCACCAAGTTAGCTGCAGTTCTTGCCAAAGGCACTGGATTTCTCTGAGGTGTATTTGAATTTCCTGGGTAAAGCCCGGAGATTGAGATGCTCGGTTGAAGTGATGAAAGAGCAGAAACTGGGGCAGAAAGAGGCTGGCAACTGATGAAGCACCGCACAGAAGGTAGTAATAATGGCATGGCAGCTTGGATACGCCATCTAATTGTGTCAGGTAGTTGCATGCGATCTAAGTCATTCTGCATCAGCAGACAGCTCATCAGAATGTAAATAATAGCGCATTTATTCACTTAGCTTCAAAATCATACATCCTTATAGAAGATTGCACATAAAAGGTGCAAAATTATAAAAGACCTAACTACAGTATATCCTAGGCAAAACATATAATACTTGCTGTTAAGCAGATATCTGTTTACTCAAGTATCTTGACAATGGTCAAACCTGCAAAGTCTCCACCATCTCACGATCAAACCCAAAAGAATCCTTGGACAAGTTGCTTGACTTGGATGCAGGCTTTCTCAACCAGCTTGGTTGGCAGCTACTCAACAACCCATGCAGGATCAATAATAAGCGATCAAACAGACTTTCCCCAGAGAAGTCCACAGAAGGTACAGAAGAATTTTCCAGTGGTGACTCCATCTCCCTTCTAGACTGAAAGCTCTGCAGGGGATAAAAGGAGAGATCTGCATCCTCATGCACAATCCGACTTCCAAGGAGACGAAGAATTACAGAGGCAAGCATGTGCCTCATGTTCCGTCCAGATAACTCCCTGAAAAATTAAACAAGCAGAAAGCTTAGCCAAATTCTATCTGCTATTGCAGCTCAAAGTTGATGATTATGAATTCCGGGCAGAACCAGCACCGCTGGTAAAAAATCCATCTGATAACCAATCCTTCGTCATTAAAATATTCTAAATACAGAGTAAATGGTAAATAAACCTACGTTCAGTATTAGTAAAATCATAGAATATATCATGTATCATTACCCATCTGCATATACAATAGGAAGCAATCTCAGAAGAAACTGCAAGCGCAATGAGATAGAAGCTCGCAAAGCACCAGGGGAGGGTGGAGAAGAATCTGCTGTACCTGCTGCTCGTCTAACCAATCCAGGACTTCCACCTCTTATACCTTTGCGATTATTGCCTTTATTTGTAGGACCTTCAATTCCAGGAGTTGATCCAGCCAGCTTACTTGCTCCCCGAGTTACTGCATTTATTTGTTGCTCAATGCTACCCAACTGCTTGATCAAATCGCTTGCAAAGATATTGCGTGAGTCATCAGAGCTTTGATCTATACAAGGAAGAACTAATTCAATGAATGCCCTCTCAGTAATGCGGTGCTGGCCGGTAATGATACCCTCAGAATCAAGTGCTTGTGTCAACCCTTTGCCATATCGTTTTGAGTCCATGCCTTCTTCAACAACCTCTCCTTCTTCAAGCGAGGCAACTTCCAACTTCTTATCTCCCCTGTTTAAAGCAGGATCAAAACCAGAATTAGACCAACCCCAAGGCTTCCAAAACTGAGCTTTAGTTGAAAGGCCTTTATTCTCGGCAATATTTATAAGACGTTGTCTAATGGTTTTTCGCCCAAAAAGAACATCATTCCCCCCAAGGAACCATTTAGCTGTCAACAACATTGAATCCTCCAGTGACCTCCCAAGGAGATGGACCAATTCTGAGTAAAGGGGAGCAGCATCTGGTCTAACTAATAGCCTTGTAAGGATTATCTCAATAAAATAGTTCTCATTCTCAGATGCAGCAGCTTTTCCAGGACTAGGTGACAACGTGCGGATGGCATCAGCTAAGGGCATATCATGGTTCTCCACTTTCTCAATGAGAGCTTGTTCATTCAAAAGAAGTCTAAGTTCAACCCACTGCCAATGGAATTTTGCAGGTTGCAATGCATCCAATACATTTACAAGTTTATCCAAAAGCTTTGTTTCATTTTCTACGCGTTGCCCTTTAGAATCACCATGCCCAGAAACCTGATTCACATCATCCTGTTTATATATGAAATGAGGCATTTTACAATCAATGATAGAATTCAGAAAAAGCCTTGCACGCAGAGGAACAAATGCCTTATATTTCAAGTGCATGTCCAAACCATTCAACTCCAGCATAGCTGCAAACTCAGCATCAGTGGAATCTGCAGCTACAAGATCATAGAAACCCTGACTGTCTCTTAGAAAAACATCCCTGAAGGGCAAGTGCCTTATGGCATCACTAATGGCCAGTGTTAAAGACTGATACAACTGATGAATGTCTTCACGGTTTGCAAGGTTACCATGTACAATGAATGCCTTCCACCTAACAAATGCAAATATTAAATAGGTAGGTGGAAAGACCAAACTAAGAGGAAGCATTCTCTGCATCCTTGAAAGAGCTACTATAGCTGGTTCACCCAAGAGATCCACAACTAATCCATCACATACAGTTCTGCAGTTCCCCACAAGCAGCCTAAACCAATGCACATAAACTTCAATTGAGTTGTCCACTTTTAAAGCCCCAATTGAACGGGCATTACCATTAGAGGTGGACTTTGTACTTCTAACAAACTGAATTACATCCAACCCTTCCTTTAGTCGAAAGACAGTAACCATTCTTTCCAGGCTGGTAACTCCATGAAGAACGGCACCAATGATCAGATAAGAAATGGAAGCTACAGTTTTTGTCACTTTCCCTATAGCTACTTTTGAAGAATTGTTTAATATATCATTGGGCATACTTTGACTGGAATCATGAGCTTCAGGAGACAACTGAAACTGACTACGAGAAGTCTTTCCAGGAGAAAAAACTCCAGCAAGAGCACACAAAGCTTCTGTTGCAAGAGCTATCTCAAACACCCGGCTTTGACGTTCTCCAAGAGCTTCTTTAAGTAAGCATAAGCAAGTAATATGTATTCGCAAAATGTGCCGAGCAAAGTTTACAAAGCCCGTAGTAGATAGACAATTTTGATAATTGCTTCCAGCCACAAAATCATGCGTCTTGGCCATAATAGGCCCCACATTACCAACAATTGCAGAAACTGCAGATGACACCAAAGATGGATCTCCTTCCTGAGCAGCACCACCAGTCTGCCTAATGCAGTCCATCAATCCAATTATTATTTGTTGGGCGACCTGAAATTCCTCATCTGACTTTTCTATGGCAGGTCCTTTTGGTGAACCAGCTGCCAGGTGCTTTCTCTCTTTTTCCAAGAAATAGAGAAAGGCATCATCCATATGCCGGTGCACAACATCTTTCATGCCCAAACCCACTCTTGATACTCGGCTACCGCTTATTTTTTGACGGAAATAATCATCAAGATCTTCAACACCAGATGGGACGCCAAGAGGAAATCCAAACTCTCCATCCAGAGATCGTCCAGACTCCAGCTCAGAAAGGAGTCTCTTATCACATGTTGACTTGAAATTTTTCTCCCATTCAATGACACTGGCCACATTGTTGTATTTCTTTAACAGATACCTAGCATACCCATAGGCCGCTGAACCTGATACTCTTCCATTGGAGGTCATAACTGCTGCAGCACGATGCATTGTAGCAGACAAGGCTTCAGGAATAAGATCTGCTGCAACAAGTATGTTCTCATACCTGGAATAAATACATCATTACACATACAAGGAAAAAATAGATATGTACTGAATCTCTGTGCCAAACATCCAGGTGTCAAAGCCAAATCATGACAGAACCGATAAAGGAGGAAAAAAGATAAATAATTAAGAAAGGACAACTTTTAAAGGCAAAATATATTTGCTTGTAGCAGACACAAGCAGGATTTATCTAATCTCTTGATAAATATTCCTACAGATGAAAGAAAATAAAATAAATTAATATAACTATAAAAGCATCCTAAATAATGCTGTAAAGTTGTAATTACAGAAGAAAGAGATCTAATAAGTCAGCTACTGAAATCAAAGCACAAAAAATAAACAGATAGCAAGCAAAAAAAATCAAGCATTTGCACACAAAAGCAAACAAAGCTGAAATCAAATTCCAAAGATGAAGGTGTCAAAGAGGAACTGTTAAGTGAATGAATCCAATTTAGACTGCACCTGCGAATTGATGATAACAGAAATGCCTCCCCCACTTCATAGACATGGCTTTCAGCATTTCGTGAAATCATTGGAACATTCCTTCCACTGTGTATTGTTGAACTGGGACTATTAAGAACCTTTGGCAACAACCAAAGAAGAAATTTGGCAGCAGAAACTAAATCACTACAAGCATTCATAAAATACAGCAGAGCAGATACTTCATCCTCACCAAGCCTCCACCGTAGAGAGGTTCTATCATCAACAGGAACATAAGGCCTACTAAATTGGCCAACCTTGGCAGCAGTCTTCTCAGAATCCTCAACAAGCTGCCTAACTACAGATATCAACCAAACTGTGATTGTCCTCTTGTCTACAAAATGCAGTTTCTTTAAAGCCTTTCCAATTGAAACAATATCTCCATAATGGGTAGTCCTGACCCCATCCATAGACTTAAGAGTTTCTCCATCTGCTCCAGTCCTATGGTGGAGACAGCTTACCTTACTATCACATACATGACTTGTTGATGCTCCCTGGCTACCTTCAATCCTAGCTGCTGCTAACTGAGCAAGACTTTGAGTTCTGCGTGCAATCTTCTGCCGACCTCTAGACACCTGCTTGCTTGACTTAAGTGGTGGATCAACTTTGAATGACTCTATGGGTTTGGGTCCCTTCCTCACCCACCACATATCTTCATCATCAGATTGAATTGGTGAAGGTATATGAAGAAATGAACTCTTTTCTTCACTTAATTTTTGTCTCTTCGCCCGTTTACAATCTTCACATCCAGGTGTTCCTTCTGATGGATCCATCTTGTTGCCTGCTGTCCCCAAAGGCCTCTTCACACTCCCTTGAGATTCATCCAGTCCCATGTCTACAGATGTAGCCAATGAACTAGGGAGCTGCAGCAGAACTGAAATAGAAGCCTTCAGTTCTTCAATGTCAGCATCACTTTTCACATTTTTACCAGAAGATTTACTGGAACAAGACCTGAAAGTTTTCCACTGATCAGCTCTAGAAAGAGCAATACCATCTTTTCCATGGATCTGATTGGACTTTAACTTCCGATATTGACTACGAAGAAGCTCTTGCAGTACAACACGACGCTCGTTTGAGTAAACATTAATGGCATCCGAAAGTTGAGATCCCTCAGCAATCCTCGCCTCTTTTAATGCATCACGCAGAAACAATCCAGGCAGCTGCTTCAGAGTTTGATGGTGTCTCCTCCTTCTGTCCGCGTCTACCATAGGACCATTATTTTCCAAAATTCCACAAACTATCAGCTGCCTCACATATGCCTGAGGGTAAAAAATGCCAGACCGTACAAGTTCACATATGAAATGCTGAAGGCGCTTGACACCCTCTCCTTTGTGAACTTCATGTTGATCAATCCAACATACAATGATATCATGTAAAGGACCAGGACTTTCAAATATATCTGACGAATGTATTCTAATTCCATCCAAATGTTTCGCATTTTTTATTTCACAACCACTTCCCAGAAATTTCCTGCCCGTATAACTATTCTGCTGGTTGGAAACTTTTGCAACACTCTCAGACTTGCGGCGTGGTGGCAAATGCCAATCTCTTATTTTTAGCTTCAACAGTCGTATAGCAACATATATTTGTGAAAAATCTTTAATCCCCGTGAACTTAGCGTCATGCATTGGAGAAGTTCGAAAATCTCTGAAATCACATGTTGCCCACTCACAAAGGAAGAATACAGAGCAAACAAATGACAGGCTTACAGCCCCAATCCACTTCAGCGAAGATCTTAAGCATGGACTGACTTGTTCTATCCAACCTTCATCAACAGCTCCATCATGAAGATCTTCAAAAAGATATTTATAAGCCCCTCTTACATCTCCTTGCAGAAGTGCTTTATCCAAGGACTGTATAGCTTTAGCAACACTGTGACCAGGGTAACCAGGGCTAGCACCCTTCGCAAGATTATCCACACGCCTCTGAATGGCAGAAATGACACATTCAAACGAAATGGATTGATACTGTGCATCAACCCCTTTCCATCTAAACACATTGGCAGCATCAGTTGAGCTATTCTTTATCTTTCCTGCATCTTCAGATGCCTTCATCATAAAATTTCCATCATTTGCTGCATAAGATACTACACAAGGTGGTAATGGGAAACAATCTAAAGCAACAAACGTATCAGGTACAGCCAGTATTAGATATCGAAGCATCTCAGCTAATGCAGACATAGTATATGCCCTCCGAGAATTATCTACAAGATCAGATCCACCAGGAGAAGGCTCACGAATAAGATGAATTGCGATTCCAACAAGGGACCGTACATATGTTTGCGATAATACAATAGTTTCTAAAACATCATAAATGATAGGCAATACCAACTGCAAAATCTCTAGCAATTCTTTTTCCTGAAACTGAAGATACAGGAATAAAAACTAGAGAAGTAAAACACACAAAAAAAAAAAAGGTTGAAATTATATTTTTCATTAGAGCAGGAACCATGTCGTACGCAAAATTAAGACCTAAAATAAAATAAGCATACCACAAAAAAATACCTTCAGTTGCCCCAGAACCCAATCGATAATATGAGAAGGAAGAAGCAGCCCTTCTGCATGGTGCCATTGCACAAGACGCACCACATACCACCATTTAAAATGTAGGGAAGGCTCCTCACCATCCATGACTGCTGCTGGATCACTCCTTTGCAGAACAGACCCAGAATAAAGCACTTGTGGCGATCGATCTCTGGAGTGCTGATTAGAATGAGAATTATTTCGTGAGATGAACTCATCCAGGAGGTATTGCAAGTAATCAATAACATCTTTCGTCCAGAGCTCAGTGCGAGACAACTGAATTTTGTCAGTAGCCCCACAAGAAATATTAGTTGAACTGGGACGGACCTGGAAAAATACAGCTACAAAGTGATGTCTTCCAATACATAAACATATGCATATTCGAAAGAAAAGAGAAAACCAAGTACAATTGAATGAGTTTGACAATTTTCCCCAACAAACCAAGCATCTATACCTGATTAAGATAAGTTACTTTAATAAACCAAGTTGCTCTCAGCAATGGAACATTATTCCGAATAAGTACTTCAAATAAGGATCTTTTCCTATACCCATGAGGAACATGGTCGGCCAAAGAACATAATTGCTTATGTTGTTGAGATAAACCCTATAATAAAAAAGGAAAAGGAAGATTTTAAATTAGTAAAACATAAATAAATAGGTACCAAGAAAGAAATTATTAGATAGAAACTGAGTATAAAACTCATACCTCAATCCATTTCTTCTTGAAATCTTCACCACATTGCCTCAGCTCAGGATAAGCACCAGGCTTAGATAAAAGTGAACCAGAAAGAGGCACTCCATAAACTTGACCAGCCTGTCATTACAAACATAAGAGTACAACTTCAATTTCCATGACAACCACATAGAACTTCCATATAGACACATGCATATTCCATAAATATATGCATAAATTATCTCAGAAAATGAAATTATAGAATAACCCACTAAAGGTACGCATTGGTTCAAGAAAAAGTACAAAAGCAGGCATATGGGAGACAGGTTTGAAGAGTGTGTGTGTGAAAATAAAATTATAGAATAACCCACTAAAGGTACAAATTGGTTCAAGAAAAAGTTAAAAAGCAGGCATATGGGAGACAGGTTTGAAGAGTGTGCACGCATATATATTATTACTTCCACAAAACCTAGTCAATAGGAGATGATCAATGGATCACCTTGCGCTTTTGAGCTCGAGATTCATTAATGGCCCTTAGACATTTTCTGATTGCCTGCAGGTAAGAGCAAATACTTAACCATCAGGCAAACTCCTAATCATTATCCATCGTACTAAATCCAGCATGGAGAAAGTATCAGAATTTTAAAAGGTCATCCCAGCCTCATGAATCAAGTCATTCACCTCTCTGCATTTCAGGACAACAGGCTTACTGAAAGTTTGAACCTGAGATGGTGAAATCTCCCTATTTTCCTGTCCAGCATATAAAACCAAGTTAGATTACAACCACCAAGGGCATCATATATGTGCTCTCATCATCAATATTTCGCAAGTAATACATGCTTTGATGATTATATTCCTTGCAAGATACACTAAGGGGCCTATTTATTCATACCAAATTAAATGCTTCTCCAGACAAACGACAATACAATGTTACTTTCACAAACACATCAAAGGACCCATTTATTCAGACTAACTTATGCTTATGCTACTGTGGCCTACAACTATACCAAATCTCAAGGAACCTGAGCATATTGTAGAGAAGAAAAAAAGATTTCTCCTTAATTTGTGACTAAGAATAAGAAAAAAGGGTAAAGTGGAAAAAGAGCTCAGACAGAATGTACAATTTAACGAATAAAACAATAACATATGAATGCTGCAACTTGGAAATCTAACAAGAATAGGTGGATTATAAGAGTGTACCTCAAGTCCTTCAACAGTCTCCTTGTATCCATTCTGCACATATTCTCTAGTGAGAGTCTCCTCAGGGCAATTTGGAGTTTGAGGGTGAAAATCAGGTGGCCCAAGCCTATGGATAGAATTATGATAAATTAAAAGATGGACAAGAGGAATTACTATGCAACATAAGGTAACATGTTTAAGAAGCCAAATACCAGAATCTGAAACTACTACACTTATGCACTCATAGCTACTTGCAAGCTCTTAACCCCATTCTGTATTCTATGTTAAATAGTTCCACAGGAGGCCAAATTAACTAATACAAAAAAATGAAAATAAGAATGCCACAGTTTTAGAAAAATTACCTGGAATTCAAAGGTTCTTTATCACACTTCAACTTGTACGGGGTTAACGGAATTGACCGCCTATAAATTGAGAAAAATTCACTTAGTTATGAGGGAACAACCTTGTTCACTTAAAAACTGTCTTGTAAAGAAAAAATAAAGAAATCGCCTTCAAAATATGATCCCCAAGCTTTTAACTAAAAAAGGAATTGCTTTAAGTGAAAAATTATTGGTGACTGAGGAAAGAGAAGGCCAAGCAATTCATAAAGACCAATTTGATAAGACAGCAGACATTATTTAACCGTTACCTAGAATTTACAGAGAAGTTAGAAGGCAGCACAGATGAATCAGTTCGGGAAGTATCCCTAGCTGATGCCCCGCCTATTGCACTGTTATTTACAGCACTAGTGCAGCCGCTAGCATGATACCGTTGCATTTCTCCCAACTACCACCGGCATGCTGCTTTCAGCATCAACAAACTAGAAGCATGTAACTAAATAAGCAGGATCACCCTGTGAGCTATAAAATAGAAACTTTTTCGGATAAAAAAGGAATAAAGTTAGATACAACAACCAAAGACTCAATTCTATCACCTCAAGTATTTAATATCTCTTGGTTAATGCAACACACCTCCCCTAGCAATGACAGAATGTGAATAGATATACTGCATTTATCCAATTAACAAAATTTTAGCTCATCCGATGAAACAAGCCATGATAATCAATGCTGCAAATGAATGGCAGAATTCTGACCTATCAAGAAGAGAGCAAAACAATACATCTCGAACAAAAAAGTGATCATGTGGGGAAATACAGAATAAGCGACAGAGAAAACCCTAATCAACCAATATAGTGTATCAAAAAGTTGAAACTTGTACCATCTTTCTTATATTTACTTACAAGTTTAATTTATTTTTACAGCCATTCTAAATATAAGATACAAAGTCAAGAATTAGGTGATAAAACAATTTTGCTAGTCTAAATTGCCAAAACATAATACATTACATAACACCCTAAAGTTTTATATTAAGCTCTCAGAAAAAGTTAGGAGTTGCCAAAATTTTGGAGCAGCAACATTAATAACATGTCAAATGCAAACCCCATAATACTGGGTACAAACCTGCCGCAATCGTTTCAGTTCAACTAATCAATAAATAACCTAATTATTCGTATTTGTCAGACATCTAACTTGTTAGAAATAAAACAAACACTATAGTAAAATGTTGAACCTCCCTGTAAACATAAACTTCAAACTTCCACAACACATAAACCTCAGTTTGAAAATGCCAAATTAACACAATTAGAAACAAAAGGAATAAAGCAATAAACTTCCAAAAAGAAAGGTTCAAACTTGTATCAATATCTCCACTAGAATGCAAAACAGCAACTAAGATTAATCAAATCACTTTGATCTGCAAACATTAATCATGAAACTACCCCCAATAGCTCAGCCCTAGCACTTCCCATCCCAAGATAACAAACCCCAGGGGCCTAATCAGTTCAAAACCAAAATGAAACGATAAAAACTTTTAAAAAAGGACAATAAATGGCACCGTATCCATCTATTAACAAAACAAATCTAATCGCAAGGAAAATTACATCCCAATTACGTCTTCTATCTTACCAACACGAATATAAACACTAAATCACCAAATCTACAACCAAAAGCATCCTAATTTCAACAAATACAAAAATTAGGGTTTATGGTCAACTCTAATTTTAGGTTCAGAAACAAGTAATTAACCTACTCCAGATTAGGGTTAAAGCGTAGCAGTATGACTAGGGTTTTGATGGCAAAAGCGTAAATTACAAGAGAACAAGTACAGGATGGAACGGGACAAAAGATAGGTTTAGATTGCTAGAGAGAAAGAGCAGTAGAAGCGTACCTTGAAAGAATTTCGGATTGAAAAAATTTCAGAGATTTTAGAGAAAAATAAATTTTAGGGTTATCGAAGAGAAGAGTCTCGGGCTTTGAGGATTTTGACCCTTTTTAGCTTTGCTGATGACGACGACGATGATGATGATGCCCCTGTTGCTTCCTGTGCTAAAAAGAATAAAAGAGAACAAGAGAGTGATCTACTACTGATTAAAAAAAAACTATTTTTTTAAGCTGTATATTTTCTCCTTCCGTTTTTGCCCTTTTAGTTCAATTTTGAATTTTCCTCCTGTAACAGTTGCTTTCGAATTTAGTGAAAATGAAACTAATTATGGTAATGTGTTCAGTTTCAATCTTTTAAATTATGTATTATTATTTTATTAAATAATTTTAAATTAAAATAAAATTAACACTTAAATTATTAATATATTGTTTAAATAGTTAATTAGTTATTTAAAATTAAATATATATAACATTATTCGGTTTAATCAGACTTTGTTTTAATTAAAGTGATAAGAGCTTGATGTGTCAATGTTAAGAAGGAATATTATTCAAAACTCAAATATTTGGAAAGAAGGTAATCTAGTCCCATCTTACCTTGTCAGGACCTCATTCAACTCACTACTCCTGTCTTTGGTACCCACTTTGGACATGGCCAGCTCCTATGGTATGATAGGCAAAACTCGGATCTGAGCGGCCTCAAATTCGTGTTGGGTTTAAGTTTTTCGATAATATATCAAAATAATATTTTTAATTGATCTATTTTAGTGGTGATGAAACTGATTTAAATGAGGTTATTCATTACCAAAAAGAAAATTCATCTTTGAATCAAATAAACCAAGTTTGAACCTCATAATTTTAGTTTTAAATCAATCTTGAATTGATTTTTTTTCTTAATTTGAGTTAATCTTGAGTTTAGAGATAGATTTAAGTCAAATCGAACTTGATTTGAGTTCGCTCAAGATTGATTGTGATATAGTAGAGTCAAGCTCGAATGACGAGTCTTGTAACTCACAAACTTGAACTCCAAATAATTGATAGTGTTCAAACTATATATAACAGTTTTTTTATAGTTATTCAATGAGGAACACAACTCCGAGCTAAAAAAGCAATCAGTTAAGATTAATATAAAAACAAAATGATTAAAAATGTTAAACCTAATAATTGATTTTTATTAACAAAAGTAAGAGAGAAAAGAAAATTTGTTGACTATTATTAAAATGGAAGGGTTGTTGTTTGAAGAGTTTAGGTTGTTCATTCATATATTGTGTTTAGATTTAGTTTCGTATACGTTGTCGTATTAGGAAGAAGTGTAGTCCACCATTGATATCTCTCTTTTTTTGTGTGCAACCTCACAATTAATCTCAGTGTGATGGAACTCATGAGTTTGATAATTTAAACACTGCGTGACTCAAGCTCAATGCAATCACCCATCAATGGCTTGAGCTTAAGCAACAATAACTCATTTTGAGTTTAATTAAGTTTGAATCAATTGGGTTCAAATCAATGGGTATTTAAGTTGATTATTTTATATTCGAGCACATATCAAACTAACTCTTTTCAAACTCGTTCAAATAGAATTTAACCCTAGTGATAAGTGATGTGTACATAGGGATGACAATTTGGACCTGACTTTAAGGATCTCGACCCTAACGGGGAGGGGATTTCCCGATAAAAACGAGGAAAAGGGCGGGGATGGAGACAAAAAGAATCCCCGTAATCAGGGACGGGTCGGGGACAGGGATACATGTATCGCCACCCCGCCCCGCCCCTCCCCTCCCCTCCCCTCCCCCTAAACCTAATATATTAATATAATAATTTCTAAACTATTAAGTTTTAGAAATTTTTACATTATGATTTATTAAAACTATAACTTTAATTTTACTAATTTTTTAATTATCAATTATTAGTTTTTACTAATTTCTAAACTATTAATCTAATATATTAAAAAAACCCTAGAATCTCATTATCATAAAATGCAAATGCACCAAATTAATTTTATTTCAACTTCAAAACTTAGTTAGTCAATCCACCAGGTTTTACATACAAAAAATAATAAATTATAAACTTGATAAAATCAATTGAAGTGAATAAAAAGTGTTAAATTTAATGTTATTATAAAATTACCCTAAATCATATACATAAAGAGCTACTAATGAAAAGATTGATTATTGCATATTGTTAGATTTTATGAAAACTTTATATTTGAACTAAAATAACAAAGAATATTTTGTAGCTCTTGTAGCAAGTGATATTTTGGGAAAATATGATTTATTTTATTTATTGAAATATATAAAAGAATTAAAATTTATATTTATGGGTATGAGGAGGGAATTTTTCCCTGCGGGGAGGGGATTTTTCCCCACGGGGACGGGGCAGGGATGAGGAGGGGATTTTTTTCCGTGGGGACGGGGAGGGGATGAAGAGGGGATTTTCCTTCACGGGGAGGGGACGGGGATTATTTTTTATCCCTGCAACGGGGACGGGGATTGATATCCCCTCCCCGCCCCTCCCCATTGCCATCCCTATGTGTACAAGGCCCAAGAACAAATTCGATATAATTTTTAAATCACTGTATGGTATTTTTTTTGAATTGTAATGTGATTTTTTTGTTGAACTGTATTACTATTATATATTTGTGTATATCTTACTAAACCAATTTTTTCATATTGAATCAGTATAAAAAAAAAAACCCAAAAAAATATATTACTATATTTCTAAATATAGATGAATGTGTATTTTATATGAATAGTATTATATGTATAAATAATGATTTATTATCATATAATTGAATATTTAAAAATTAAAGATAAAATAATATTCAATCGTATAGTAATATATTATTGTTTATGTATAAAATTATGCACATAATATTATTGATTTTATATTCATGTCATTCTTTGGTTGGGCTCTTTTATCGTGCTATGCATATCAAAGGTTATGAAAATACGCTACACATTATTGTCACATGCAGAGACTCAATCAATGGAAATGTAATTTATACATAGAGAAATTAATTTATAGTTAGAATATAATTAAATCGAAATTTTCAAAATGATGTAATGTTATGAGAGTTGGATTCAATTCTAGTTCAAACAGTTAAGATTGAATGAACAAAGTTCAATTCAAAGGGTAAGTTTGTTTTCATAAATATAGGTGGATTTAAGCGGAGTTGAATTAAAACTTAAGTAATATAGGGTTCAATTTGAGTTAAAAAAAAGTTAAACTTGAGTTCAGGTTCGGCTTGAGGGAAGACAAACTCAAATTCGATTTGCTCAAGCTTGGCTAGATGTTGTAGTTAAGCCAAAATTGATTGAAATAAAGTTTTTTTTTTTTTATATATATTGATCAAAACAATATTGTTTTAATCAATTTAAATCAAACTTTTATAAGCTCACGAGGTTGGCAAGATGAACATTTCCTAAGCTTGAACTTGATGGTACAATATCTTTATGCTTGAACTCACCTACGTTGAACTCGATTTAAGCTTGTTCAAATCTAGCTTGACAATCGAACTTATTCGAATTGAGTTAACAATTGTGCTCAAATTAGTCTGGCTCAAATCCGTAGTTATTCATATAGCGAGCCAAGTTTGAGTTGATCAAAATATTCAAGTTTGAATCAATTCGAATTGATTCTAAAGTAAAATTATTTTTTTAATAAAGTTCGACTCTTAACTTGTTGATCTTGAATTGACTTTTAAAAGATTTAAATCGATCTCAAATTAAGTTTTATTTAAATTTAACTCAAATCGAATCTAATCCTAAATGTTATTAAATATATATATATATATATATATATAGTTTATCATGAAATATTCAAAATTACAAATTAGGTACGGCAAGATAAAAAAGATGTCCAAAATTGTAAATACACAAAACCGGGCAAAGTGTGAGAGTCTTAGCAGTGGCAGCATAGGAGAACCATAAGTAGGAGTAACTACAGAGGAAAGAAGTAGACAAGGCAACGTAATATCCTCTCTGTAGTTTTGACTCTAAAGAAGGTAATGTAAAGTCTTGTCTGGCTATTTGAATCTATTATTTACCCTGTCCTCTTCCTAAATTAGGGTTTGTCAAAATTAGGGTTTGTTTGAAAAGGCATGTATGGCCTTATTAATAGCCTTTCAAAATCAATAAAACCAAATACAAAATGGGTCTTGGTGATCTGCTTCTGCTACACCAGTCCACAACAGCTTTCGTGTTGGGTATTTTAGTTGCCCCTTCAATTCATAACCCAGATTCCCAACCTTCTTGAAATCTCTCACTCTTAATTATTCAGTTAATTGCATCATCATCATCAAGATCCTACCCGGCCGTTCCGTGTGGACTCCTACCATTAATACACGCCCTTCTGCATTTCAAATTATTCGTCGCTTTCCACTCTAAGGGCAGGGTAATATAATTTGATTTCACCACCACCTTCTATCGATTTTTATATAACACTGCCACGGCCGCCCATCCACTTTACTCAACACCAATGACGCAGCGTCGCAACAGAACGCCGTCGATGGCATATGTTGGCGAAAGCGTTTGTGGTGGTGGTGGGTTGGGTGAACTGCGACGAAGTGGCGGCAACGTTAAAGCCATTTTAGCACTTTTCCTTGTTTGATTTTTTTGCTATTCAAAAGAAAATATATTTCAAAAAAGCAATGCCTGGTTACTGTTAATATGTGCATTCGATGCTTTAGTAATGTTATTATTATTATTATTTTCTGTATGAATTTGTTTGAGTATTGTCATTTTGTTGGCTGTTTGTTATATATTTTTTTGTGATGTTGAGCCCGTCTTATCGTTTTCAGACTTCATTGGAAAAGGTTTCCTATTGTTGAGAACTTTGAGTAGAAGAATATCTGTGTTGTGGTAATGAAATCCTACATGGAGAGTCCACAAATATTAGGAATGGAATTTTTTTTTTTTTTAAATTTATGATAGTGGAATTAAATGGTACGGAAATAGTACAAGAGGTTGTGTCGATTTCATGGGTTGCAGGGAAAATGTTTGAAAATTTGTCTAAATGTGACTTTGTAGGATCAGTTTGGAAGCCGTAAAGTGAGGAAGCTGCTAAGGCGGTACAATGAGCGCAAAGACACAACTAAAGACTGGACTTCCTCAAATTTTTAAATCAGATACAGCTTTGAAATTGGTAATTTTTTTTGTTTCAGTAGGTTTTGAAGAATGAGTTTTGATATTTTATGTGATGGGATGTTTTGCTTCTGGGTTTGCACCCCATTGAGATGATTGCTTGTAGTGAACTTTTTATTGTAGTACTCAAATGAATTCTCTCCCTGTGCAAAAGAAAGTGACAATTAAGTTGTGCAAATATTTATACATCTCAGGGTTGAATTTTATCTTATTTTAATAAGTGTTATGATTGAGCATGATGAGGGCCTTGGTGGTGAATGATATGACTGTGTACATGATGATTTGGGTTGACAGTGCTAGATGCTCATTTAGGTTTATAAATTGTGCCTGGATTTTTTTAGACATCTGCTTCCTTTTCCTTCTACAAGTTCATTATAAAATTCAATGTTATACTAAGAACAGCAGTTTTAGGCTTGTGTGGAAGTGGGTTATGGTGAATTCTTTGCAGAGTACATGGATTCACTGGTATTTACTTTATACATTTGCCTGACTGAAACTTTTTCCTTTTCTTTGTGCTTGACATTGTTGATGTGCAGGCTGAGCAGTGGGTTAATAATATGACTAAAGTTGAAGAGGATGAACCAACTGAAGTAGAATCAGAGGGGCGGCCTTCTAGGTCATATAACAGTCTTCACATTGTTCACCTAGGCTTTATTTCATCATAAACTGGTTGTTAGAACTACTATGCTTGTTTTTGTAGGCTTGGACTTGGTGCAAAAGTTTCACGCCAATCCAAATTTCAACCTTCAAATGATCCTGTTGAAAGAAAGTTGCATGCCAGGTTGGATGCTTGCAAAAGAAAAGCTGCGAAAAATGCTGAGGAGTCTCCTAAAGATGGGCATGATGATGATGACGAAGATGAAGATGATTTAGAAAGCAGAACTAGTGCTTTTGAAAAGAAGAGAGCAGTTGCATCTACAAAGAAACAGAAATAACTTGTCAACTCCTGAAAATCAAGTGTTTGGAACTGTGTTCATTTTACTGTAAATCACCGTTTTTGAGAACTCTGTACCTTTGACATCTTCTGGTGTATGGAAAATTTAAGCTTTTGCTGTATCCTATTGAGAGGATAAAGTTTATGGGACTGGATTGGGCTTTTTAATTAATGCTATTACTTCATTCCTTGCAAGATCCTTGAACATGGTGGATGAAATTCTGATGATGCGGGCCTTTCAGTGCAGAAGTTTGGTCTGGCAAATTTGCCTATTTTACGGTACTTAATGTGCTTTGGTAGCTGTACAGCATTTGATTGGTGCTGCAATTCATTATTTAAAACCGAGCAATCTACTTCTGAGGATAATTACATAAATTTACTTTATCATAAAGCCTGAAGCCATATGGTTTATTAGTACGAAGGCCTAATTGGGTTCTCTGTTTTCTCTTTGTCCTGTGTGTTCTTTAAAGTTCTGATTCTGGGTGAAAAACTAGAAATCCTATGTTCGCCATACTTGTGACTCTGGGTGAAAAACTAGAATCCTATATGAGGGAATTATGATATTGACAGTTTCTTTGGCTCATAACTCAATTATGTGACTAATATAGAATTAGAATATGCTGAAATAATAATACTTCTGAACAATCGATTGACAATTAAATAAATTGATACATGATTATGTAAGATAAAATAAATGATTAGATGATCTAATCATATAATTAAATGATTAGATGATCTAATCGTATAATGAAATGTTCATTTGTTTATACTATTATTATTATTATTTTATATATGTATAAAAAGAGCTTGAACAAACAATTAGAAATAATTTTGATTCGAACTGATTTTAACTTAAATTCATGATTTGACTCATTTGTCAATTTGATTATTGTTTGTTCTACAAACAATACTATTCACTTTTCGGATGACATTATTCACCTGTCAACATCCTTCAAATGACACTGTATACTAACTCAAGCGAGTTTAAATTGGATATTATGAATTTTGTATGAGCTCAAGCGGGCTCTATGATTAGTTTGACTCAGATCGAATCCAGCCCAACAAGCAATCAACAATTTTATTTGTATTGGTTTTCAATAATTCAATGTAGGACACTGAGGGATACTAACACACAGGCGTGAAATCTCATTTACTTTTCGGCTTTTATAATATAACACAGCTAGCAACACTTCCATCCAACTTTATAAATACAATAGCAAACCAGTGGAACAAAATAAGAGAAAGAAGAATGAAACAAAATCAAACAAAATAAAGAACACACCAAACTCTACAAGTTATGTAATGAGAGCACTACTTATAGTCGTTGGGTGAAATGCCCAAATCCGTAACTTACAGAGTATATGTCACCACTGAAAAAGTTGCAGCAGAAGTCACCCTTTCTTTGTATAATAATGAGTACTTTTGAGTTATTTGATCTTTGCTCAAGCAGGGTCCATCTGATGATTTCCAGCCTAAGAAAGCTCCCAATTATGGTTAAATGACACAAAAGATTGAGTATATCTACATGATCCAGTGGCAAAGTTAAGAGGATGCTGTCAAATTCTCCCTTTCTGTGATGAGATGTCACTGATCCTCTACTTGATGCATAATAGACGAGCAATCTACTTTTCCTCCCACCATGACACAAGGTGGGTTACAATTATTGATATGAACAATGAAGTGTATTCTGATTTACATTAGATTCTCATCCTTTACCTCACAGCCAGAATCTCCAGACATCCGCTTTCAGGACTTTCCTTTACTAAGCTTAATATGGTATCTTCCATCAATTCTTCAAGAATTTCTTCACTCACTTCAGTACCAATTCCATCAGTATCACATCGAAGGTCCATCCACGATGCAGATTTAGCCATGTCTTTTCTGACAGTCTGGTCTAACGTATGAGGAACTGGCGGTGGGATGAGATGCCATAAGATTCCTTTCCAAATCTCATGAAGAGCATTTTGCATGTTTGGGACTGGTCGGATGTAAGGTTTAGCAAATGATACAGAAGGCATACAACCAAAGTAGTGCCCACAAACTTCCATGAGAACTTCGTTAATGCAATCAAAGAGGAGTTTATGTTCATAACAGAGCTGGCTGGGAAAGAACTCTATCTGCTCACATAATGATGGGTCAAGAAGCTGGTCTGAAGAAAGGGACTTAATAAAAAGTTCATCCCAGATTAAGCCAGAGGTTTGTAACACTGTTTTTACATACTCAAATATTGATTTCTTGTCTTCCAGAGAACTTTTCAATTGGACATTCTGATCTTCAGTGGCAGAGTCACATTCTTCAAATTGAATTCGAAGTGGTTGTACTGGTACTTCAGCTAAAGATTTTTTAATGGAAAGACATTGTCCCAGAAGTAAAGTTAGAAACAAAGTGAACATGGACTATGTATGGACACATTAAACTCTAGATATAAATCATACCAGAACGAGTTCTGATGCTTGCAGGGCTAATGTCCTCCTCTGCAAATAGGGGCTCAAGAACAGACACAGGGCTTGGTCGCTCCAATATATCAATAGAACTCCCTTGATCTTCAACCTTCTTGGTGGTTGAAGATATTGATGGAAATGCTGATGGAGTCAATGGCAGTTGGTCATCCACAGATTGTTCCTGGATGATAAAATTTAAAAAAAAAAAAAAAGGATGAATTGAGAGAGAGAAACGAGGCAAGACCACCTCCATAAAAAGATGAGACACAGAAAAGCTCAAATATATCTCCTGTACTCTGCTGGTTTTAATACATTAACCCAAAATGTTATGCTCTTATTAAATGAGCTATTTTGTTACTTAATGCTCCTTGCTGAAAGAAAATAAAACGAAGAGAAGTGAATGACCAACATGTAGTTATCAAGTCATGGTTTAACGATAAAGGGTAATTCTATTTCTGAACACACCAGATATGCTTGATTCATTTTGAACTCAAATTGATAAATGATGTAATATCAACCAATCACCAGAAAGGATTGATCTTATGTAAGAAAGTAATACCCTTATGTGATGTTACCTGTTCGATGTTGGAGCAATAACTTTGTCCATCAACAATGTCTGACACATCAAGATTCTGGTCATCATCTTTAATGCTGAAAGAGCTACTTGGTTCACAGGGAGCATCCAAGACACTGCCCTTTTCCTGGACTACAGCTCCATTTGTGTTTACAATTTCCACATTGTCTGAAGAAATGTTTAGGAAAGGTAAATTAGGGGTAAAAAAAAAAAGAAAGAAAAAGGGAAATGGGATCAAGGGTTTTATTACTATAAATTGGATAGTTGAGAAAGCAATACCTTTAGAGACAACCTCATCTCTAATAAAAAGGGAGGTTTTACCCACTTCATCATCATGAAACTGCTTGACCGAGCTATTTGAATCAAAGTTAGTAGCTTGTACTTTATCATCAGTTATTCCATCAGATATGCATGGCTCAGTCTCTAAACTTATTGTTGTTTCAGTCAGATGGCTAACATGTCTGTCCTGTTCAAGAGATGATGTGCTCTCATTCATCTCCCTCAAAGTGTCAGAGTCAAGAAATCTCATCTGTGCAGTTACAAAGCTAGGCTCCCAGTTTCTTCCAGGACTACCAACAGGAGAGAAGTTATACTCAGGAAGAGAGAGAATTCTTCCAAGTGTTTTTGGAACACGTCTACTTGGATCCATATATTCATCACCATTATTCAGCATCTCAGAGAGATGTTTCTTAGCCTCGATATAAATGTTAGACACCCTTTGCTTAGGCAAATTAGTGCTTCTCTCTTCTGCATCTAAGTTACAGTCTTTCAGCTTGCCAATCTTTTCTCCTTTCTTTACACCAACAGGTCTACCAATTCTTTCGATAAAGAAATGGTCTTTCGATGGAGAGCTAATTCCTACATTCTCCTTAATCCCTCTGTCTCTATCCCCTGAATTCTGACGCTCATATGCTAACTCTATTGGAATACCATCAGAGCGGGTTCTCAGGTGCTCCTTTCCCATAGCATTTTTCAACTTCCTTTTAATTTCAGATAGAAAAAAGTGGGAACCAATTCTCTCATTTAGTCCCTTGTTTCTGACACTGTATTGAGGTTCGGGTGATGTGCCAATGCTTCTTTCAGATTCAAGACTTTGCAAACTTGTTGGCCTAGGCTTCAAAATAACAATTCTATTTGATGTTTGAGAACCCTTATTTCCATTCAATAGATTTCTTTCCTGAGATTTAACCTTCTTCTGGAAAAATCTGCGCTGCTTATGGTTGACAAGCTCACCAGAGTGACCATAATTACTTACCTCCTGTTCCGACATATTGGATCCGGCAATTGGCTTGGTGTCTTCATCTTTCTCTAACTGTGAATCCAGAAATTTTTGAATGCTTTTCAGCAGAAATGAATTTGGATCTTTCAGACGTTTCAGAAATAATTCCCCATCTGAACCTAAAATCTGAAGTGCATCCTGAAGTTCATTGGAGAAATGGATTTCCCCATCTTCTGAGAGATTTTTCCCTTTAATGAGTTTCTGTCCTATTAACAACTTGATTGCTTCACTCAATTTTTCATCAAAATCAGGATTCTTTTGGTTTGATTGCACATGAAGTTCATCAGGCTGGTCATGATCTGCACAAGTCACACCTTTCTGACAGATCTGGTGGCTCAACTCTTCCATTACATTTTCTATATCAAGGCTACCTGTTGATTGGTGTTCTGAAATGTGTTGACAAGATTCTTCAGATATTACACTTTCAGGAGCATTCAGATCATGGATGTTATCATAGCTTTTCTTTTGAGCCTTTTTCATTCTTTTGCGGGACTTCTTTCTGCGGTTTCCTTGTTCTGAATCAGAAGCTTTTGGTTTTACCTCAGCATTGTTTATCTCCTTGGCATCCTGCTCGCTAATCATCTCTTCTTCTATGAGACTTTTCACACTTGGCTTACCACCATCAACCACCACAGCTCTAGTCTCATCTTCACCATCCTGAAACAAATTCAAAAAGTTTATTCAATAATAATACCTAAAAACTCAGAAAAGTAAGGATTTGAGTAAACTGTCAGTCCTTACAAAGTTTCCTTCACAATTATCATTCCAGGTCAACATATGAAGCTTATTTATTGGGGATCCTGCACCTGAAATTGACCGAAAAAATTCAACCAATAAGAGGAAGACTAACACATTTTAGACTAACATTTCCAACTGGAACCCATGGTTATCATCAACACCTAAAATAACCATCTAAACATACCAAAATAATAGCTTCCAAGATTAACTTCAAATCAAAAGAAACGATCACCAACAAACAGTATAAAAACCCCTGAAGGTTATATAAATACCATCTCTCAATTCTTAGACTATATAAATACCATCTCTCAATTCTTAGACACTCACTGAGTATTTCCAATATAGCAATAAGTTTAAATAAGTTCATCTGGATCATAAACAGAGTTCTTACTGACTGCAGGTCTTCCAGAACGCCTCCGATCTGAAAGCAATCTCTGAGTGGAGCGACCATGGCGGAAGTCAAATATATTCATCAAACCCCACATACAGCCAAAGTGATCTTTCTCATATCGCACTGGACGTTTCTGTGATTTTTTGGCCATGGTCACTGCAAAGATCCTTTAACGTAATTATCCTTTCTTCCTCCAAATTTTTTCCTAGACAAAAAGAAAGGACAATCAAATAATGTCACATAAAAATGCTGCTTCTATAAATGTCTCAGCACAAAAATTGAAGGTCAAAAAGGATTCCCTCTCATGAATGACAAAAAATATGTTAAGAACGAAATGAATTCACGTGTGAATGCAAATAGCTCCAAAAGATGAAAAGAAGTAGTATAACAAGACATTACAAATCTAATGATATAGTCATCTGATAATTTTCGTCCTCTCAACACCCCCTCTCTCTAACACGCATACACATGCAAAGAGAGGCAGACAGAACATTATTGAACCTCACTGATAAAATTGTCTCGCCTTACTAAAAGACAATGTGAGATTTCTGAAATGACAGTATCAGATCAAAAAAAAAAAAAAACTAAATATGCTGTGAACTTTACAGTTATTTCTGGATTTCAAGTCATAGCTCTTTAGTATAATCTCCCAGGATTTAGAGAAATCATGTTCATCATCAAGCAATTCAATATCTAAAATAAGGCAAATAAATAAATTAAGACAAATCTTTAAACCAGAAACATGCTTTACACTGTGAGAAACAAATTCACAAAGAATCAACCATCAAAATCCTGGAAGTACAAAAAATTGTATCCACAGAAATAAAGAAGTAAATTTATAGAGCTTTTCGTTTAAAATTAAAATACCCAGAAAATTGATAACAAGTGAATGGAAATCATACCTCAATTTAAAGTGCCGAAATTCGATATGGCCGAGAAGCAAAGCAAAAACATAACCAAAATAGATCTGTCTATCGAAAAATTCCAAGCTTCTCAACAGAGTAAAGTCCAAGGTTGCTAAGCTTTCTTTACATGACAAGGTACCAGAGCCTTCTTTTTGCCTTCATAAGCCGTAACAGACGCATCAAATTCTTCACCAATCAAAAACTTTTGGATAATATAATCTGCCCTTCAACGAAAAGACCAATTTTGCCATAGCTCGACAATTCCCATCAAGAATTAGCGAAAAAAATAAAGTAATTATCAGCTTGGCAAAGAAGTGAGATCATAGTCTTGGAACACATTCAATCTCTCTATTCCCATGCTGCAACAGAAACTTCAGATATTAACTGATTTAACACCATAAGCACATAATCTCTGAACGACCACAATAAAAATTCTAAGTGTTGGAATATTTTATTTTTGCCCCACTACTTTAAGTTAAAGACTTTCCTTTAGTGTCATATCATCAACTATTGACAAGCAAATTATGTCGTTTCGAAATTCCAGTTCTCTCTTATCAAAGCCGATTAAAGCTAGCTTTTTTTTTTTTTTTTTCTAAAATATTATCTTTAAAACTTGATAAATCCAAATAAGAAAATTCTTATACACCAAAGGGCCAGATGAATTTGGGGGAATTCTAGTAGCTGAGAAAAAAACACAGCAAAAACAATGACTTTTTGTAAGTGGGTATCTGTTGACAACCAAAAAGAGAAAACAGAGACCCTCAAATTCCTATTCAACACCGATCCAATTATATTTTTTAAGAGCATTCTCAAGCGGGCAGGCATTAAAAACTTGAGAAAAGAAGGAAAAAAAAAAGTGAGAGAGAGATGGAAAGTGAAAGGAGAGGAACTTTTTACAATGTTGTTGGCTGACCGTAGAAGAATACGTGACAGTTGGTTTTGTGTTTTGTTGGGCCCATATTCAAAGAGTGAGAGAGAAAGAGAGCTTCAGCTTCATATTCAAGGAAAGTGTGCTGTGTCTCAATTGCAGGCTTCACGTTCAACCATCATCAAGCTCACTATCAACAAAACCTCTCTTTATCTCTATAAAATTATTTAAAACTTTTTCTCCGATACTTTCGTTTCTCCGTACAGAAAATGACTACAATACAAGAGTTCTTGTGTTCGTCTCTACATATTTGTTTCTTAAAGACTACAGTACAGCGATAGAATTTATGAGCGTTGAAAAATGAAGATCAAGATTCGATATTACGTTTGCACAGGTCATACTCTGTGAAGAAGGAAGGGTAAAAACGTAAATTAATCAGCTTCACAGAATAATTGCGGAAACTGTGAACAACGGCTTCTACGGGGCATTTTCTTCTGAGATTAAAAAATTATTTTAATAATTCACCGTTTTATTATTAATATTATTTTATTTAATTTATTAGACAACAATAAATTTTTATTATAATAATTATATTTAAATAAATTTAAATAAAATAATATTTTAATATTTTTTATTATTTTTAATATAATAAAATAATTATTTATTAAATATAATATTAATCTATACATAATAATTTTATAAATAATTTATCTTTAAAATAATTTGTTTAATAATAAAATATTATTTAAATTAAACACACTTTAAAAATAGTTGTCCAAACATGGGAATATGGATTCCAAACTTACACGATCAATTTCTTGACTAATTTGTTATAATAATTTTGGATCACTGAAAACTGATTTTATTTATTCTAATAAAATGGTCTAATTTAAATAATTTATTGCATTTTAGAAGTGATTGAATCAAACGCTACATTGATTAGGCTTAAAATATATAATATTATATGTTAATAATGATGTTGGTATGAGGGGTTTGGCTTCTGGTTTTGCTTTGTCACCCACTAAGATGATGATAATCATAATCATGTTATCGTTTTGAAATTCAAATTCATCGTGCTTGTTATCTAAAGATGGTGCTTTGCAGCCCACCAGCCCGGTCCGGTCAAAGTTTTGATTTAAACCCACCTGCGGTCAAAGTTTTGCATGGCTCATGCTCAACCATCGGATCTCTCTGGTTCATACCCTGTAAATAGGCATAGTCATGCCTTTGGTAATATTAGTCTCGTGGGCCGGGTGAAAGCTTTGTGTGGTTCTAAGGATTGACTCAATCCAAGCCTTGTAAATAGACACAGTAATGCCTCAGGTAATTTTGGTTTCGTGATTCAAGGTTGGTCAATTCAGGGACATGATCATGTTTCGTCCATCGCACTTGATTCAATTGAGTTGAAACCCTAAAAATAATCCGATACAAATCTTACAAATGCATATGGTCATGCTTTCCCCGGTTGCATCATTTCTAAACCTTACAAATGGTCATAGTCATAGGTGCCACCAGTTTTACCTTTATAAAGGGTGGAAATTACATTCCCTCAATGAAGAATAATAATTTACCCTTTATAGTAGTTAAAAAGAAAAGAGTGTGGGGGTGGGCAGAGAACAGAACACTAGTCTGCTTGGTTTTTTTTTTTTTAAATGGTAAGGTTGGCGATGGTGCACGTGAGGAGCAGCCTTAACTGCCGTTCAGCTTACTTTAGATAGGACCCTCCTCAGTGTTCATTGCAGGAGGGAAAGGACAACTGGTCCCTGTCTCATTCACCAACTTCAGTGGTCACAATTCCTCTTCCAATCAACAAGGCCCATATGAGACAATACCCACCCACCTCACCAGGGTCTCTTTTCCACCTCAGTTGCTTTTTAAGATAATCTTTATGACCCTCAGACAAATGTAAGCGAATAGAACATAATGCTATTTTTAGAACATTACTTGTATCAATTTGTTTATATCTATTAAGAGTTATACAAATATAATATTATATATATAAATAGTGAGTATTCTTGATAATTAGTTCATTTATATGTATTGTTTACACATAAAATTGTTATAAGATTAATGCTATACGATACACTCCAATTCATAAAATGATCAATTACAAAAGTAACAATTTTTACCTCAACTTGCAATTCCCTCGAATATAGAACACATTCTACTGGTTGACATTTCTTTTTTGTGCTTATCATGAAAAACAATAATTTTCTACTTTATTATTTGAAATTGATTTTAAATTGTAACTCATAATATTGTAACCTCTTCTTTTAGGGTCAAAGGACTCATTCTCACCCAAAGTTTATTATTTTTAAAGTTTTCACATTTTATCTTTTAAAACTCATATATTCATATATGAGCTGTTAAAAGTTAATCAAATCCGTTAGTTATATTATTTCTCTCATAAACTTTAAAAACTAACAATTTTCTCTAACTCAAGTTTTCAAAAATACCTTTCCCCCCCCCTAAGATTTTCATTTTTTCAAATACATTTTTTTTGTGATCTCTAGGCAACATCTCTTTCTCTTTGGCTTGTCCTCCTTCCGGTGTTGTTTCTTTTTGGAGCTATGCGGCGACGACGTCATTAAAAAACCAAGACGATTCATTTTTGTTCTGATGAAGATGAAGATGAGCCACTTTTGTTCTCTAATAACAATGATGCTGGGAAGAAACAAAGCCGAAAGGAGAACAAGTCAGAAAAGAAGAGAAACTGTCTAGAAATCATTAGAGAAATCTCTTTGTTGCGGGAAAAAAATGTATTTAAAAAATTGGAAAACCTAGAAAGAAAATATTATTTTTAAAAATTTAAGTTGGAAGAAATTATTAATTTTAAAAGTTTAGGGAAAGAAAATAATATAAAATTTTAATTTTTTATTAATATTATTAATATATTACTCTTAAAATTAATAGATTTAATAATCTATAAACAAATATATGAGTTTTAGAAAATAAAAAATGAGAATTTAGAGAAAGAATACCCTTAGGGGGGGAATAGGTCCTTTGGCCCTTTCCTTTAATCTTATAAATGCAAATGATTATTCAAGGAGAAACAGAAGAAATGAGAGACACAACAAAACACAAAAACAAGATGCACAATACTAATGATTAAAAAGACCTCATTACTAATTTAATTGAAGAGGCTTTCTCTAAGAGACCCAGCTGTTCTCTTTTATACTATTATCAATAATTAAATCTCTCTCTAGACTTATTTTTTTTCCTCATATTTATACATAAAACTCTTAATTACATGTAACGAGAAATTAACGTATCAAAAAATTTTGTCTTAGAATTTTAGCCCAATCAAGTGTGTATCGAATTGTTAATTGAAAGCGATTAATGGAATATCTTGAAGTTATCGACATTGACATTGTTTAAAGAAATCATGTAAGTATGGCTCCACCCAATTGGGACCACTTTATGATATGACACTCTAGTACCGACACTTTGCCTCAATTATTATGGATATTAGGAAGCAACTTGCCAGAAAAAAATGGCAGATTAAGCTTGTTTAGCATGATTTTTCTTGTCTTTAACCTTGTAATATCTCCAATCTAAGTCAGTTGAAAGAGATAGATAAGAGATTGAGACTGTTTCTGCATGCCTAAGTTGAAGAAGCCTTTTGCTTGCTTGCCCTCGAAGAATTCCAAGGTATCTGAAGGTCGAGACAGAGCTGTGATGGCCTAACGGCTGACACACATGCAGAGCAGAGAGGACCACAAAACTAAGCTCTCCTTCCTTATCCAGGCATGTTTTTCACCAACTTAATTTTCATGTACATGCAAGTGGAGAGAATGGGTTTCAATCAGAGTAATGTTTCATATATATACACGATCCGGACCTCCCCCAAGCGTCCGATGCTCAGGCCATCCGCAAGGATTAAATATTTTCAACCAACTTAATATCTAACATATTATTGATTAAAATTAGTTTATTGTATTAGGTCAGTATTATACTGTGTAATATTTAATTCAATATCAATGTTATGTGTTATAGGGTGAATATTGCCTATTGAATGGTGGTTATCTTGTAAGGGTAGAGAGAGGCCACAAAAATATGATATCATTGGATTACCCATATATGTTATGGCAGCTTGCCCTATTTTGTTTGATTTATGTTGAATTTAAACTAGAGTTTTAATTTGATAATTTAACTTGAATTCTTTTTTTGTGATATTATTTATCATATTGATAATTTTCTAACGACATATCCAACTAATTCAAACAAGTTTAAACGGATCATTATTAATGTAAGCCAAACTCGGGTCAATCCATATTTGGTCAACATAATTCTTGTGAAGAAATTAGAGCTCAATTCAGCAACTTTTGACTGTAGAAACTTTTGTTTTGATCATGAAAGGTGGACTGGTGGGGAAGGATAAGTTTCCCAGTAAAGAAAAAATAAAGGCTTTTTGGATGTGCCATTCCAACCACAATCTTTGAGCCAAAAAGCATAAGCGTGGCATAGGATGCTCCCTCAAAGAGAAGGGCAGCTCCAGCCCATACCAACATGCAGAAAAGTAAAAAAGTTTATATTTTAAGTTGAAATGCCCTCAATAAAGTAATGGCAGATTATGGCGGTTAAATCCACTTTAATATTTTATGAGTTGGCCAACTAAAGAGGCAGTGGAATGATGAGTCATTGACAGTCTCACATTAGCTTCTTCATTGTTCATTGGCAAGTAAAGCCCCACAATTACAATGACCATAAATTATTGTCATGTGATTCGTCCTCGCTTCACTATTAGGTAATTGAATAATTTTATACCATGGTTTTGAAAATTGGAGTAGACTTTCGGTACGGCTGATTCGAGCAGGATCTCTTGGCAAATTTAGTCTGATTAAGCAATCTAATAGATTTAATTTTTGTATCATTTGGAATCGCATTTCAATCAACTTAATCATGTCAATCCGTATTTAACTACTAATTTTATCTCGGTTTAATGTCACATTGACGTTAGCATATATTTTGTAAATGATAGAACCTAAACACGTCAATTGGGCCGGGCTAAATGGAGGCTCGGTCTGAAGCACGAAAAAAAGTCTGAACACGATAAAACCCGGTCCGACACTGTAAAATGTCAGACCGGGCCTAGGGCCTTAATATTAAGCCCATAGACTGGCCCAGCCCGTCCCGATACTATATATATATTTTCCTGGCTGCCTTGCGGCTTGGTCTGGCAGAAGCAGATTTATGCTTCTGCCAGGCAGAAGCTGCATAATTTAAAAAAAAAAACTTTTTTTAAATAAATCTATTTTATTTCTTTTTATTTTCACTTTTATTTATAAATCTTTTAACCATTTAATTTCAATTATTTCATTATATTTTCAATTTCATTAACTCTCTTTCAAAAAATATCTAAATTCGTAAATAATAATTATTTATTTTTGAAGAATTCAGATATTTAAATATAAAAGATGAGTAGATAAATATTATATAATAGATATATTTTATTTATGTTTTATAATTTATACCGTATGTAAATTAATTTATTTGTACTATGTTATTAATTTATAATATTTTTCATCATATAACTACGGTATTCCTCTGTCACAAGTGAGGGTTATAAATAAAATATTCGGGATACTGTTATCGGTTTTAATAATTGAAAAAAATTTATGTTAAAAAATGTTAATTAAAAATTTTTTTAAAAAATTGATTAAATGGATCGGCCCGATTAAAGCCCAACCTGGCCCGACCCCATTAAAGCCCGACCCGATTAAAGTCCGTTATTATATGAGTCGGCCTTGGACTTTTATATTTTAATGGGTTGGCCCGGCCCAAAAGCCCATTATTGTTTGGGCCTTAGGCCCGATACGACCCATTGACATCTCTAATAGAATCCATCATAGATAACACCATTGGACTCCAATTTTCAGTTTGACAATCACTCCAATGGATTGAAAAAAAAATTGTCTAATATATATTAAAAATAAAAATAAATATAAACATATTATTATTTGATTGAATGCTATTTTATTTTAAATTAAAAATTATTTATTTATATAATTATTTATTAATATTTATATTTATATTTATAGCTCATTAGTGATAGACTAGGATTAGTAATGTGATTTGATTCTGGTTTTATATAGAGGGTTTTTTTTTTTTTCTTTTTTCCCCTTTTACCTTAAATTTGTAAAGCATTGAAATAAAAGTTGTTTCGTATGCATTAGGTCCTATAATAAGACAAGATGAAGATAGTGTCATTTTAGAGATATAAACAAGGGATTTTCTAATAAACAAAATTCTACCAGTGTAATCATTGGCTGAAAGAAATAAGCATAGAGAATATAGATGACCTTGACTACATTTTCTGGATGATATTCTTGGCCGTTCAAACAAATCCATTGAAAAATCAGATGCCAAAATCGACAATTGCTGTCGTGTTTAGAATGGAAAGTACCATTAGAAATAGCTGTATAACAGCTTAGATTAATGGGGGTTGCCATCTTTCAAATCATTCTTTCTCACGTATCTCCAGAAAAGAATACTTTATATGTAACTGATAATTAGGCAGCACGTGTTAGTCTATGGGAGGTTGAGAGCGGACAAAAACGATACCCTTCAAAGATTTATTTTTTCAAACTTTAGGCAGAGGTGGGTACTACGACTTTCAAATAAATTTCTATGCCGACTTTAGTCCCAAATTAGGCCTTAAAAAGGGAAAATGAAACAAAAGGGTTCATAAACCGGTTTCAATTAGGCTGGGCCTGCACTAAATAATGTTTGTCAAGAGTAAATTTTAATCACTTTTAGATGTCATGCCATGCTATAACGACTTTTGCAATCAAAAATGGGGTTTGATTTGATTAAGTTCCAATCTAATAAGTCAAATTTAACTTAAGTGCTAAACTCATTTTCATAAAATGAATTGAATTTGAGTGGATTCAAATAAGATTCAAAAGCTATTTCATATCAAATCAAAAGTAAAATTATTGTTAGATTAAATTTGAATATCAGTTTATTGATTACAAAAATAATTTCAAATTGACTATTTTATATTCAAATTGATTTCAAATTAAATCTTAAACTGATTCAGCCAAAATGATTTCGGTTGGACTCTTTCGCAAAAATGAGCATAGGCGGACTCTTTTAAAAAATGAACCCAGATTGGCTCTTTTATGTTTAAATTGATCCCAAACTAAGTCTTCGATTGATTCAGCCCAGATAAAATCCAGTCCCATAACTAAAAAGTTATGTTAAGGTGAAGAGAAGTAGGCTTCTTTTACATTCCATCTAAATTCATCGTTCAAGAGCAAAAATCTGATTTCATATTTTTCCTGTTTTTGGTAGGGCGAGGGGGAAAAGGAATAAATTGGTAAGTAGTTATTTACTTTCGGGCTTTAATTAACATCAAACGGGATCCAGAAAGCCCATATGAGATGGGCTTGTTGTGGATCTCGAATGGCCCAAATGCTGAATACAACAAATGAACTGCATCACATATATAATCTCTGATACAAGATTCTACCAAGCGGGCAAAAATAGAAAGAAGAAAAGAACTTTACAAAATATGCATGTATGCATGTGGTAAAGGGATGAGCCGAGACTGATTAAATTCATAACTCTGCCGCTATCGTGCAAACACAATGTAGGCTTAAAAAAGAATGATGGTTGATCATAATCCCAGGGAGGAGTAATCCTGCATCTGCAGTTGCACGGTTAGCAGAGGAAACCAATAAATTTGAAAGTTCATAGCGGGACGTCGTTTCAGAACATCAGAGAGTAGTTGTAAGTAACACATGGAAAAAAAATGTGGTTGCCGCTTAGGCAAGGTAAAAACTTTTAGATCTATAACAACTGGGTAGAAAGTCCACTTAGCAAAAGGCATAATTTTATGTACCCTCAATCAATAATTACAGGATTGTTGTATTTTCTCTTTTTCCTCCTTGCTTTTCTCAAAAGCCGGTCAGTCTCTTCCTTCACATCCTGTATCAACTCGTCTCCTTTGTCTTTGAAGAAAACAGGTCCAGTTAGATTGCAATCCAGGAATTATTAACTACATAAACAACCCATATCAAACAAAAAGTCTGACAACAACAGAGTAAGGTAAATCAAAAGGATAACAAACTTCACATCTAATTATGGGTATAAAAGAGCTGAGCCACTCATAACACGGTTTATCTCAAGCCGAGCTATAGTTGAAACCACTCAAGGTTGGCTCTTGAACTGATCTTGAGTTTGAAGTTAGATGGTTAAGTGAACTCACAAGCTTATGATTCGATTTGAGTAAAATAGTTTCAAAACTTGTATTTACACTACTTTAAATATACAAAGTAATTAATAAATATATAAATTATACAACTTGAATTAATAATTTGAAATAAAAGGTTTAAATTTTTTTTTGAGTTTAACTCGAACGATCCATTCATGTTTCGGGTTTAAATTGAGATGTTACTAAATTGATTAGTTCAAACTCTCTTCTAATGTAATCAAATTAAGTTTGAGCTAAACATTATTCGACTCAACTCGACCCAATTGAACCCAATTATAAGATCGGTGAAAGAAAGACAAAATACAAAAAACCATCTTCAAAACAGGCATCTTCCTTATATTAGAGGGATCATCACTTTTCTATATAACAATTGCGTTCAGTACCTTGTGCCCATGTGAAAAGCTCCAGAGGAAGTAATATTGTCAATCAGTAAAAATAATTCAGCAAATTACCTGTTCCTTTCTCGTTAATCAAGCAGGAAAAGCCTCCATCAATCTCCTCATCTGAATCAATGATGATTCTACTTTCTTTTGCCTGCATCACACACTTTCATCTCTTATAGGCTATAATAAATACATGTTCAAATAAGGTAAAAGACCAAACTTCACAATAAGTGCATTAGGAAATGTCAGTCACAAGTGCTCTTAACAGAATGCACCCAGATATAATAACCAGCAACACACTGTTATTCTAAGCAACAAAGGGGTAAGGGAGAAATAGAAAATAAGAATTACCTCTGTGGATGAAGAAACTTCTTTCTCTTTGTGATCCTTGTTGGAGACATTCTCTTTCATAGGCTTTTTTACAGACTTCCAACCTCCCATTTCTACCTTTGGAACTTGAATTGCTTGCACAGAGACCTCTGGTGGCACAATTGGACTGAAATCAAGAGCTTTTAGGTTTCTCAACATTCAAGACAACCAGAACAATGGGAGCAAAGGAATAAGAAAATAAATCTCTTCAGCAGTTGTTCGACATAACACTAACTGGGAATAAGATGATAACAAGTTTGACATGTAACTAGCAATGACACCAAAGAGATGCCGAACCAAAGTGGTTTCAATGCGTTGAAATATACTATGGCTTATTAACAAAAAAGTTGGCAAGGATAAACTCATATGGCCAAACATGACAATATCTATGCCACATTGTGTTGTTACACTACAGCAACATGAACAGAAACAGAAGCTACCAGGGTCTACAATTTTAGAAATATGTTGTTCCATGATCACCCCACTTACCACTCAAATTTAACAAGTTCCACAAATGTACACTTAAGTTGCTGGTTCCTTCATACATTAATTTTGGGCAAAATTCTTTGAATTCCTTATGTTCTGCTTTTGTAAATAATTAAAGACTCTTTGACACGATAATGGCCTCCCAAATTTAGCAGCATAGTAATTAACAATGATAAATTTGAGTTTTACATACTTCTTAGAGGGTCTTGGCTTTCTCTGCGAAGTAGCACGACGTGCAAGAACCTACATATTTTCAAATTTGAAAAGACTTCTATGAATCATGTGTTCAGAATACACCAGGGCTCAAAAAAGTTAATGCTTCTTTCACTTATTAGTATAAAACACCTTTTGAGAAGCGACAGTGGCCATTTGACCTTTTCTATTGAGACTCTTCAAGTTTGCAGCCATTGCCTGCCATAGTCAAATGGTGAATAAGAAGGCTTTTACTAAAAAGTATTAATCGAAAAGGTTTTGCCATGAGAGGTGAAAAATGCCTTTTGTGAAAGAATTTTGGCCAATTCACACTTCTGATTAGGGCTCTTCAAGCTGCTGGAGGCCACTGCCTGCAAAAGTGAAATAAAGAGTAAGAGTGCATTTAACAATGCAGGTATTTAAAGCAAACAGGCCTACTAAATTAACTTTAAACAACTGGATTTAAGAACAAGTGAGATTGTTTCCACCTGTCATTAGATTTTATAGAAATTCCTAAGAATGTTAAACTATTTGGAACTTTCCGTTGTAGGATCATACATGCCTGCAGTTTTTCGTCCAGGAAGATGCAAAGTTTGTTTTGTAATTTCAGCAGAGATGCTTCTGTTTGCACTGGTAAGGTTGAAAACACCAACAAAATCTCTTTAAACTTCTCTTCATATGCCTTCCCAAATTGATCGGACAAAGATTTCAGACACCCATCAAGGCTAGCTTTGATATCTTCATTTCCCTTATTCTGGTTCACCACACCCCAATTGTGTTAAAAGTTTGAAACCATTAATACTGTATAAAAAGTCATTTGAAGATTAAGAATAAACAGTTACAGAAAGACTATTGTCACCATTAGTTGCTGCAATGAAGTGCTTTGAAGAACCATCTTTTGGGAAATTCCTTCCACTAGAAAAAAAAATGTAGGGAAAAAATGTTATCTAAAGAAGCATATGATACAAAATTCTTAATATTAAATGATATCGAATATCAAATGAGAGATTGTTTACAAGAAATGTCATTTTTACTAAAATATGGGGTTTATTTTTGGGTAAACAAATAGATATGTTAGAAATCACAAAATTTCATCCAACTACTTTTCACTTTCCACGTTCCTAATTCGTGGACTTACAACAGAATTTGTATAGATATGAACTATATCGCTATAATCACAAGAGCATGGATCTTAAGGAATTGGATTACTCACCCTCCAACATTACTTCTTTGGTTCCTCTATTCACTTGCATGAGATCACTCTGAACAGAATCCAGTATCATTCCGAACCTATTTAATGAAGTTTCCATCATCCCAATTCTGCGTTCAAGTTCTTCGCTAATCTGACCTGCTCTCAAAAAATAACGAAATGAAAGAAAAAGATTTAGTTTTCACACCAAAATATAGCCATACATGAAACTATATTTGTACAAATGTTAAAAGAGCTCTTTTCTTTTCACTTAAAATGAATAAACTTACATTTCCGATCAGGAGCAGAAGTAGGATTCCATTTGTGTGTTAAATTGGTGGAAGATCTTGAAATTGGCATTTGACTCTCTTCTCGTGTATAACTAAGTTGGGGTAGGCAAGGCACCTTCTTCATAGCGTTTTCACGTTCTTGAGAACTTACTCTCTACAAAGAAGGTGAAAAAAAGTCACAAAACCAATCAAAAGACCAATACAACTCCAATTAATTTAATAAAACCTGAAATACATGCAAAAAAAGATTCAACCTGATCATTTGTGAGACCTTCATCAAGAGAGGATTGAGAAAGCTGGGAAAACATGCCGTGTTGAGATGAGAGCCCCTGTGACAAGGATTGCTGTGATGGCTGGGATCGAAACTGCTGAGCATGCAGTCCAGTTGGCATGGTATTTGTTCTCCTTCACAATCACAAAAAAAATAGTAAAATGAGAAGAAAAAAAAAAAAGAGATTGGTCTCTTTCTCTTCCAATTTTAAAGCTATATTTCCATGCTTCCATAAACGGAATAAAATTGGTTAAATTAGCCTTAAAAAATGGAATAGTCTATTTTCTCAAGTCCTATATTACAAATTTTGAAAGTTTATTTCTTATGTCCTACCAGTATCTTAAAGAAGCCAACAAAACCATTTGATGAAACTGTGATACTCTCAAGTTTGCACCAATATAAGGAAAACTAAACTGAAATGAGTTGAATATTTATATTCCTTGGTTTGGATAGAGAGAAAATGGTATAAAACTAAAAAATAACTATAGATTCTCTCTTATTATCAAACCCAAATCCAAGCTGATGTCATAATATAACTTAAAGCTCAATGGATCAATGTTATTTTACCTAAATTCTAGATTATAAAATTTATTAAAATTCAAAAAAAAAAAAAAGATGAAGAGGAACTTTACAATCTCCTGATCGCATAAGTTCTTAGGAAACAAACAGAGCCACATTGAGGATCATTAAGAACGCCCTAAACATGAGACGAATCACAGAGACAAGAAACTCAAAACATCAATTTAAGTCATGATTTAGATAAGCTTTTGAGAAAATACAGTTTAAACTTTAACATATAACTAAGCTTAGGTGAATGATATTTCTAAGATTCAGAATTTGTTATTTTCTCTAAAACCGATCAGATTCTTGTTAAGAAGTACATAACCGTTTGATGATCTAGTCTCCTTCAAATATTTACGATCACAATAAAAAACGAATTGAAAGATTTTTTACCTTTTGCTCGACTTTTGGGACAAATAGTAAAAATATAGTTTAAAGAAATTTAAACATTTTGTCTTCGAAATTTTTGCAAGGCTCAGCTCATTCAAGTGAAAAAAAAAAGAAGTATACAGAGTGAATATGTCCTATAAATTCGATTAATAAAAGAGATATACTTAATACTTTCACCACATGTCTTCAACTTTCTCGAGAAACAAACGGACAGAGAAGGAAATTAAAATAAATTAAACCTTGCGTGGGGAGGGAAGACAGAGATAGAACTGAGATCGCAGGCTTTGTTGATCTTCAATTTCATTTCCAAATAATCGAAACCCTAAGTGATTGCCGAATAGATAAGCTCGGCGATTTGAAGTGAACTCAACCGACCTATTTAGAGAGACAATTAAGATTTAAGAGTAATGAATTGAGCAGACCAATTGAGGATTTTAAAATATTGTGCATGGCGGGAGAAGGAGCAAGCAGTCTTAAATATAAAAATAAGGCCGGAAGACATTTTGATCCCGATGTTACTGTGAAAAGACAAATTTGACCCTTGGTTTCAGAGAAAACTCAACATCACCCAACATCAGTTTCCATCCAATCTCAATTTTCATTTTGACCACCTTTAACCTTAAAATACCATTTTTACCCTCTATTAATCTTTTATCAGTTATCACTAAAAAAATATATATATATATTGATTTTGAATTGAGTTTTATTCTTTTTTTTTTTTCCAAGATAATAGTAATTGTTAACATATACTTAGGTAAAATTGTTATAGTAAGTGAAGTGAAAAATTGAAGATAAGGTATTTTTAAATTTTAACGAGTGAAATTCACTCATAAAAAAAAAAAAAAGATTTTTTAAATATCCAAAAGTAAGCTCCCAATGTCATCACTTTGAACTCAGTCTGCCATGATATTGCCACCCATATTTATTTACTTCGCTATCAAACGACATAGTTTTCTTAACAATATGATAATCAAACTCAACCAATAATAAGAATATTATCAGCCTCAAAAGTCTTCCGTCTCTGCAAATGACTATCGAGCCCAAGTCATAATCAGTCTTCTAATTATTTCCCTTCCTGTACTTTAATTACGGCATCCTCCGTTCCACAAGTGCAAACATTGACAGTGACTTGCCCAGAAATAGAATCCTCTGTTATAATAATATGTCATTGGCCGCCAGAGACACGGGAGAAAGCTCCCCTGCTGTCTGTTTTAGCTTGATGATAAAAATATCCACTGTTTTTGTAAGGGAAAAGAACTATTTTTCATCTAATTTTTAACTTAATTTCAAAATTATATTAATAAAAAAAAATTAAAAATTCACTTATAAATTAACTATGGTTAAAAATTTTTAATTAGAAATAGAGATAAAATCGTTATTTCATTTTTAAAGCTCAAAACCTTAGGATTTATATGATTTTCTTTTAAATTTTAAAAATTAACACTTCATTTTATTCTCAAAGTTTAAAAAGTTTAATTTCACTTTTAGAATTCATATCGCTTCTCCAATTACCACCATTTCACCCAACAACCAACCGCTTTCCATCTATTTTTCAGATCAGACTACGAAAGATGATGAAAGATGGCTACTCATTATAACAAAAAACAATGAAGCATTGTCTTACGTTAGAGAAGACTATCGTTTTTTTTTAATCATCGATCGGATTCCTTAAGCTACCAGAGTTTAAACCTAAAAAAGCAAAAAAAAGTGAATTTTTTAAAATTTAATCATAAAAAGAAATGGTTAGTTTTTTAAACTTAAAAAAAATGATATAAATTTTTAAAATTTTAGTGTTTAAAGATAAAAGTGATAATTTTACTCTAGTCTTTAATTAAAAATTTTAATAATAATTAGACTATAAATAATTGTTTGAATTTTTTATTTAACATGAGTATACTTTAGAAATTTGAGTAATACTTGGTGGGAAATTACCTTTTTCCCCTTTTATAGTGTATCATTGAGCTCATTACTAAAATATGTGCCACGCGCAGTTAAGTCATAATTCAATTTAATTAAATATTATTATAATATTTATTTAATTTATCTGACGGGTCAAGTCAAGACCCAAATCAATCTTTGACATTAATGACTGATCCGGTATGAAAACATTGTAAAAAGTTGAATTGCATCCGTGTGGGGGCCCTCCTTTGTTGCTTCCCTGCCGTATGTTTCAAGAAAGTTTTTGGCCAAACGACTATTTCCCACCCAAGGTTTAGCGTTTTCTCAAAAGTCCCCCCTTTAACTATGGAAACACCAAACACCCACCCATGGCCAGTTAGATTTAACCAAACCCTAACGGTGGTAGGGGTAAAATCGTCATTTTAGCTATAATATTAAAAATAAACTAAAATAGAATCTATTTTGCCCCCCTAAACTTTAAAAACTGAAATTTTCCCCCCGCCTAAGTTTTAAAAAATGGCAGTTTCACCCTAGGGTTTGGTTTTGAAATCTCCGACGACCTCTCCGGCTCCGTTGCCGACGGCCGCTCCCTCCGGAAGCAACCTCTCCTTCCGACGATCTCTTTCCTCCCATTTGGAGGTCCGATCGGCGTCCGGAGACGCCGTAGGAGACGAAGACTTCGTCGGGAAGAAGAAGTTCTTCATCTTCCCAGAAGAAGACCTCTGGGAAGACGACCGTCTTCCCAGACGAGGAAGACGACATCGGCTTCGTCTGGGAAGACGAAGAACTTCGTCTTCCCGACGAAGTCTTCGTCTCCCACGGCGTCTCTGGGCGCCGATCGGACCTCCAAATGGGAGGAAAGAGATCGCCGGAAGGAGAGGTTGCTTCCGGAGGGAGCGGCCGTCGGCAACGGAGCCGGAGAGGTCGCCGGAGATTTCAAAACCAAACCCTAGGGTGAAACTGTCATTTTTTAAAACTTAGGCGGGGGGAAAATTTTAGTTTTTAAAGTTTAGGGGGGCAAAAGGAGATAAAATTTTCAGCCGTTAGGGTTTGGTTAAATCTAACCGGCCATGGGTGGGTGTTTGGTGTTTCCATAGTTAAAGGGGGGACTTTTGAGAAAACGCTAAACCTTGGGTGGGAAATAGTCGTTTGGCCAAAGTTTTTTGCTTCTATAAATTTTACCTCACCTGAGCGTTGACATCTGTCTATTGGCCTCTGTAAGGTCACGATACTTTAATCCACCCAATCAAACTTTGAAACGTCTCGGTTCTTATGTCAGCTTGATTACACTTGATAATATTAAAGAAAATATTTATGTATCTGCCTTATCTGTACGGCTTATACGAATCTTCATACCAGTTACCAGTAACCTTTGAACAAATGTAGATAGCATAAACAACTGTGTCACGCGCTTTGGCTGTATGGAACAACACCGTGGCTCAGCTGCCACCTTGGTTGTTATTATCAATTTATAAATAGAGGGAACATTTTTCTCACCCAAACTATGTGAAAAGTACTGTACCACCCATAAAGTTAAAAAACTAAAAATTTCTCGTATTCCTCACAAATTCTTACTTATTTAAATTTAAATATTATTTTAAAAGAAATAAGAGTAAATTTTTTTCCTCAAATTATAACTAATCACAACTTTCTTCTTCAATCTTCATCTTAGTGTAACTTTTTTTTTACACTAACATCTCACAATAATTTTTTTTTAACTTTTATTTGCACCATTACAACTTTTCTTTCTTCTTCTTAATCAATTTTGATTGAGTTTCGTTTTAGCTGAATGTTGCTAATGATTTTTTTGTTTAATTGACTATTCAAAGGATTTGTTTGTTGAATCGAATATTTGGTTATGATTGTTGATGACAGTGAAGTTTGTGATGGAGTTATTGATGGTGACAAGAAGTGTGGTAACGTTGTCAATGGTAGCTTGAGTGGTGATAGTATTGTTGATAATTCTTGTTTGCATTCTTTTCTCACTTCTTCTTTGTGGATGCATGATGGCTTACATTAAATTGTTCACTATGTTTCTTCACATTTGTTTGTATTTTTCTCAATCAATTATTCTTCTACATAAAATAATCAAAACCCATTGGTTACATTTATATAGAAGTATGAGAAATGTAAGTGAAAATATTTTTTAAGTCGTTCAAACCACTGTTAAATGTGATTTTAAGAATTAAACGAATGCTATAAAGCTATCATTTTACGTTCATACTTCAATTATTTTATAAGAATGTTAACTTAGGTATATAAATAATATATCTAATAAAGTATTGATATTTTCTGTTGGTACCAAAGGATTATGTTATTGTTGATGAATTTATGAATTAAATCAATAAAATATTTTTATTATTTCAATATTATTGTAAAATTTTATTGAATTGCTCTTGCCCTAAAATTAGGATGAATTTGCTAAGAGAGATTGTTTTTGGGGTTCTTGTAAATAAATTAAAATACAAACCGTTAATGAAATAACAACGATTTGCATGTCCGGTATCCACGTCACACTCCCGCCAATTCAACCGTGCAATTCACGACCGAGTCACGAGCGTCGAAACCAAAATCGAAAGGAGTACAAAGTCAGTCAACAACTACTCTCACACGGCGTGTTTTTTATGTTACGGAGGCAGCCCAAAAAAGACAAGCAGCAAAGACTCACTCTCACCGATATTTTTGTAGCTACCTCTTTCAATCATCTTCTCCCTTCTCTAAACTCTCTATTTCTCTCACGAAAATAGAAACCCTAAGTCATCGTTCAGTGTATATTTAAATGGATATACAGAGAGCTGTACATATTTTAATCATAGTATTGTCGCTGAGTCCGTCTTTGGGGTCAGCCGGCGATATAGTTCACGAAGACGACAACCCTCCCAAGAGGCCTGGTTGCGATAACAACTTTGTTTTGGTAAGGTTAATCCGGTTTCGGTTTTTTTTTTTTTAATTCTATGTTACTTGAATTGAATCATTATTTCATTTTGATGTTTCTTTTGTGATTCGTTGCTGAGAAAACGAGGGAAATGAAAAGAAAGAGGAAATTTATTGGTCGATGAAATTGAGAGATTCAGTAATATTGTAACTGAGTATAGTGCAGTAGCGGTTGTTATGCTTTTACCTGAGTAGAGTTCTTCTGTTCGGTTTTCTTTTTAATAAAAAATTCTATGACTTTATCTGTTCGATTGCTGAAAAAAATTAGGAAGTAGTCCAGTCGAGAAAGGAAAATGAGAGAATAAATTTGTGCTTGAATGTCGATGTGGCTTTGGACTTAAGAAATTACGAAGTGGGCTTCATATCAGAGGAATTCTTTCCATATTCTTCGTCATATTCCTCCTTGTTTAGCCCTGAGAAAATGTGGTGTGTTGAGTTCAAAAAATAATCTCAATATGAGTTGACGTAAGTCTTTGTCTTAGGCCAGTTGAATAGATAGTTTGTCATTACTTGTTTTTCTTGGAGCGTTGAATAGAATGTAATGATTATGATTACTCAATTTTTTGTCGCATACTTTTGTGTATCAGCTTTGATCTGATTTGAAGCTTTGTAGGTTAAAGTTCCAACGTCGGTTGATGGTGTGCCAGATGTTGAATATGTTGGTGTTGGTGCTCGATTTGGCACTCCTTTGGAGTCTAAGGAAAAACATGCCAATGAAACGAGACTTGTACTGGCAGACCCCCCTGATTGCTGTAGCAAACCCAAGAATAAGGTTTTCAATTTGTCATACATATTATTCATACTTAAAGCATGCTATCTTTCAGCCTTGTTGTATCATATGTTATTTTGACTTTATTCATAAGTGTGGGATGCCTTGCCTCTCCCTAGCTTAATCATGAAGTACTTCTAGTGCATAGAGGTGGTTGCAGTTTTACAACTAAGGCATATTTTGCTGAAGAGGTAAATGCATCAGCCATCCTCATAATAAACAACAAAACAGGTATTTGCATTTATTTCCTCCTTTCTTGAGGCTTATTCAAGAGTGTTTCTGTTTTGTAAAATATAGACCTTCTTATGTCACAGAACTTTTTAAGATGGTTTGCGAAGCCAATGAAACTGACGTAAATATACAAATACCTGTCGTGATGCTTCCCCAAGATGCTGGCGAAAGCTTGGAAAATCTTATAAAGAACAACTCTTCGGGTTTGTTTCCCCTCATTCTGCATATTTCATGGCTATTCCTTGCGATGCTAATTCACAATGTGTTCTTGACTGTTTGAATGTTTGGGTGTCAATTCCCTTTTTTCAGTCTCTGTGCAGCTGTACTCTCCAAAGCGTCCAATGGTTGATGTTGCAGAAGTGTTTTTATGGCTTATGGCTGTTAGTACTATTTTATGTGCATCTTACTGGTCTGCTTGGACTGCTAGAGAAGCAGCCATTGAGCAGGAAAAGCTATTAAAGGTCCTCTACTGCATTTCAGCAGCTAATATTTATATTTCCTGAAGGAGGATTCTTCCAGTGTTTTGGCAGTATAGTTATAAATTTATTATTTTGATTTGTGAGCTCATGTTGCACTTCAGGATGGTTCAGAGGAACTTTTAAACATGGAAAATGATAGTTCCAGTGGTGTAATGGACGTCAGCACTAAATCAGCAGTTCTCTTTGTTGTGGTTGCTTCATGTTTCTTGATTATGCTCTACAAATTGATGTCATTCTGGTTTATTGAGGTTTTGGTCGTTCTATTTTGCATTGGTGGGGTAGAGGTGCGCTTTTCTTTTTGTTAAGCATGCTTTATTTAATTTGACTTATTTTTTCCATCTCTTTTACAGAACATTTCCCTGGCTATAAACTCTTTAATTATGTTATCCATCTTGATTCCATTCTTTCTTGCATCTATATGTTTCTGCCCTTCTTAAGCTAGAACTTATTCGTTTCTATATCTCACTTTTCATCCATGTTGAGCATTTTACTTCCATATATCTGCATCCTCAATACAGTCATATAATTGGTTAAACCAAAGAATCGGTACACCTGGTATGTCCAAGATACTGAAAATAAGGACGAAGAAAAACCATTTTACATTGACTGTGTGTTGAAACAATACAAGTATGATCTAAGTTTGCTGATTAATATAGGATATGGATAAGCCAACCGTCCTGTGTACATCTGCCTCCAAAGATAAGGACTTACTAAATATGTAAATTATAGGTTATATCCATATTTTTGTTTCTGTATGAGTTGAATGCTAGCATATGATTGAGAGTTGTTGATTTCAGATTGCATCACTTTCAACATTCTTTTTAGATGGATGCTGAATCTTGTAATCTCTTTCTGCTCACAGGGTCTGCAAGCTTGCTTGGTAGCATTATTATCATGGTATGCTATTACTCTTTTCAGGGCCAATATTGATTGGCTATTTTGAGGTGGACTGCTGGTTCACCATTTTTTATATATTCTTTTTGTTAATAGAATTATTTTCATCTTTCTTGTCAAACTAAATAGATTATTGTAAATTTCTCCTTCTGTATATGTTTTCCTCACCTTTAACTGATATGATAATATTATGTTGCTGAAGTTCCTGTAACTATTGAGAAGATTGAGAAAAATTGGATGTGAACCTTTATGTGTCCAAGTGTGGTGACAAATACAGTTCAGTGATTAAATAAAATCTCCTGACTTTGATGGTCCAGTTCTCTAAATGCTGCTTTTTGTTTTGGAAAATTATTTCTGCTTGTACTAATTTTCGACTTTTGGGGAAAAAATATAGTATATCTTGGACCTTGAGATGGCTGCCTTTTGATTGTTACACATATAACCATACGTTTGAGAGTAGAAGAATAATAGATAACAGGGTTTTTATCATGCTAAACATTACCATACATCAAATGTCATACATTCTTTATGTCAGTACTGAGACCATATTGTTTGCTATTAATAGATACACAAATTATATGCAATTTCGGGATGAGCAAAATATGTGAGCATCATTAGTTTGTTCAGGAGAATGCAAGTCTGTTAAATTGCATGTCTATCGTTGTGTATTCTTTCGTTTAAGTTTTCTACCCACAGGTTTGACTTGTGGAACTGACAACTAAACAAATATAGTTTCAGATGGTTTCAACATGCTGGAGAATCGTTTGTTAAAGTACCCTTCTTTGGAGCTATCTCGCATCTGACATTGGCAGTTTGTCCATTCTGCATAGCATTTTCTGTTGTATGGGCTGTTTTTCGCCGCGTATCTCTTGCTTGGATAGGTCAAGACATCCTTGTAAGAGAGATTTTTTACAACCTACCTTTACAACTTATTCTGGTTTACTTCATTTTTTGTAGTCTCTCGGTAATAATATCATATTAGCTCATGAAACTCTTGCCTCTCCTTATTCATGTGTCATTTGAATTTACAACTCCCTATAAGACCAAGTTGGCTTTGCACAATTTTTGAATCAGCCTTGTAATATATTTAGAATACAATCCAACAGAACCTATAAATTGTATCAAGTATGACATTTATAAATGTCACTTGAGTTAAATTTGGTCAAAGATTTGGTCAGGTTGACAGGGGGTTTAGTTGGTTGGGTAGTCAGGTTTTGTCCTTGGTTTGAACATTCCCTATCATAAATCTCTGTTTCATGTTGCTGATACTTTACTCATTTTTTGTACGTCACAGAGGCATATTTCTGCTGAGATGATTTGAGTCACCTATTTAGGAAAGAATCCATTACTTGCCAAAGGCATCTCTTTTCTGACTATTAATTTTGTTTCACATATATTCAACTTGGCACACCGGTTAGGTAGATAAAGACAATGGAGATGCTGTCATTTATCCTCTTATCTTTAATTGAGAATTTTTAACTTGTAACTTAATTTAGTTGCCAGCTAATGATATTTTAACTCCCCCTCCAATTTTCGGCCTCTTGATTCAGGGTATTGCACTGATGATTACAGTTCTACAGATTGTTCGTGTACCAAACCTTAAGGTGATGATTCAGACTAAGTTGTCTTTGGTGGTTACTGATTATAGATATGTGCGTGTATTCCCTTGCGTAAATCTGCACTATTGCTTTCTTGATATAATTTGTGCAAGCTTGATAACATTCTGACATTTGCTAACATCTTGTATTGTAAAAATTCATGGGGACTATAATACTTAATCTATTCCACAAAATTTCTGTAGTACTTAGCCTTTGTACATTATCTAGTTTAAAATCTATGGAGAATAAAAATTTTTAAAAGAAAAAGAAGATGAAGAAGTTGGCATGCAAGCATAAATTGGGCAAATTGAAAGTCCAGAATCGGACAAAAACAATTTTATAGCTGACGTATATGATGAGACTTGCCATATGATAGACGAAATAATGCTGATAAATGTTTCTTTATATATCTTTCCATGTTATTAATATGATGCAATCAGGTTGGAACTGTTCTGCTCAGTTGTGCCTTCCTATACGATATCTTCTGGGTATTTGTTTCTAAATGGTGGTTCCATGAGAGTGTAATGATAGTGGTAAGTAGTTGTTTAGAACTTCCTTCCCATACGTTAATCCTTCAAAATTGATTTGCTTCTGAAGGCCTGTTGCACCAATTGAGAGAGTTTCAAGTTTCTCTGATTTCCTGTCTTTCAGGTAGCTCGTGGTGATAGGAGTGGAGAGGATGGTATCCCCATGTTATTGAAAATCCCACGGATGTTCGATCCTTGGGGTGGCTACAGTGTTATTGGTTTTGGTGACATTATCTTACCAGGACTGCTTGTGGCATTTTCACTGAGGTTTGAGCTTTACCTCACTTCATAAGATGTACTTGGAGCTGCTGTAATGAGCATTTTTACCTTTATTGTTACTATTATATTATATCATTAATTGATGATTTATGGACTATCCATTAATTATATTATTGTATCGATCCCTTTTGCAGGTATGATTGGCTGGCCAAGAAAAATCTTCGTACGGGATACTTTGTATGGGCAATGACTGCTTATGGTCTAGGTATGAGAAATACAATATTGTGGAATTGGATTACCTTTTAAAAGGCAACACACAACACTTCTAGTTTAAGTGCACACATCCATGTATACGGCGGTATGCCAATAGATTTAACTAATCTCATCTGGATTTCTTTATGTTATGGTGAAGTTTGATTACTAGCAATACAAATTGACATAATAATTTATATTCCACTACAAAAAGAATCACTAAAGGTAAAACTCAGAAAATAGAGCATTCACATCTCATCTTCATTTGGATATCGATCACATTGCATATAATAATGAGTAATATAAATGTATAAACATTTATTATTGACTTATTTATACAAATTGATATTACAATATATGATTTAAAGATTTTGAAGTGAGAAAAAAAAAAATACTCGTATCACTCTGTATAGATAAATTAATAAGAAATATTTATAATAACTACTTTCTCATGTACGAATGATGCTTCCATGGCAGGTCTCCTGATTACATATGTGGCTCTGAATCTTATGGATGGACATGGCCAACCGGCTTTGCTTTATATTGTTCCATTTACGCTTGGTAAGTTGCAATGGCTTTTTGAGAAAGGTTAACTTCATATATACCCCATATATTTGTGTAAGACATGCCAAAAGTTATATTTTTCAGATCTTTTTCTTCCATTTTTTAGCCCAAAACCAAGCTTATGACCTGGCGATGTTATCCCCAATAATTTATTTCATGGATGCAGGCACCTTTTTGACATTGGGAAAGAGAAGAGGTGAACTTAAAACACTGTGGACAAGAGGAGAACCAGAAAAGCACTGCCCCCATATCCAATTTCAACCTTCTTGATTATTTTAAGTTTTAGATGATATGATCCCGATGTGTTTTTTATAGGTGTTTAGCACAAATACCCTCAAATACTTTACTTGCCTTAAATTATAGGAGAGAGCATGTTAACAAATATAGTATTTATCACATTGTCGAGTTCAGATATTAACCATTGACCAGGAGTTAGATGCTGCTGGACTAACGCCTAAAAGGTCAAGACTATTATATCATCCCGTCCCTCAGATTGGAGACCAAATCAGGTGTGGAACAGTGGAGTTTATTATAATTTATGCACATGCAGTAAATCCATGCGAGGGTAACTTTAGCATATACTTCTTGGTCTTGTACTGAATATGACTTATTTACAGTTGTGTATGATTCTATTTACAGCATAATCATAAGCCTATATATCGCACATCACAATTACATGAAAAATGAATAATTTCCACTGGACCTTCCGAATATAATAATTAGATAATTAAAATTGGAAAACACCAAGACTCTAGACAGCATGTAAAAAGTTCGCCATAGCACTGAACTGACAAAGCATATGATCCATTGTTTACACCAGTGGTACGTAACATATGGCTAAATTTATAAAGCTATTCTCTACACCCTAAGCAAAGTGCATCCTAACCTAAACTCAGGAACATTATCATTCTATTTGTGCGCGTATTGCAAAATTATAATGAAACATAACTTCTGAAACCTATCCAAGTATACTTGAAATTAAAAAAAATTAAAAAAAACAGTGTTCTCCTTTTTCCCTGTATCTCAGTATAGAAAAGTAATTACTAGGCAATGCAAGCTCAAACATCCTAGTGATAATCAAAGACAGTAACTTTCAGAAATACAGTTTCTTTATTAGTTGTTTCCCGATAAAATACAAAGTGGTTGCCCTTTTCAATCAAAATTGCAAATTGGCCAAGCACAACCAAGAAAACAAATTAAAAAATTAAATTGAAAAACTTACATGTAGACATTAATGACAATACCAATTCTTTAGACGCCACTAAACCATCTGCATAAGCATCTGATCAAAATTGTTCCAGCCATGTGGCCAATCTGGGGAGATATCATTTCTGCTCCTCATCTGGTTTTCTCCATGCAAAGAAATTACTTTGTGAGTAGTATAGAATATTAAGATCATGGCTCAATCGGACTGTGGTATTAAAGGATATCAAATTTCGGTAGGCTGAGCTGATCAGTCAATAGGCCTTTTTTTATCATTTTGTTAAAAATTAGCTTTTCTGGCAGTTGTGTTCTTAAGTCAAGGAGTCAAGAGAGTCAGGGAATGAAGTTTCAGGAGCAACTCTACAAACGCTACATTAACAACAACAAATTCCACTCATAGTTTGAGAGAAGAATAAAAATACAAGTACAAACAAATCTTATTAACTTTCCATATAAACTCATGTGTTAGCATGTAAATAGATAATGTGATTGTTTATTTTTTCTCTCTCTTCAAAATCATCCGATCACATACTATAGCATTAGATTATATGAATAAGTTAGTAAAATATGCTTGTACATGAAGTATTACTCTATCACTTAAACGTAGTGCTATGAAACGAAAAAGCAAAAACGGGGAACAGTTAACGTACTTGCATATTTTCTACCATTTCCATTGGCAGAATAATGTAACGGCCTTATTTCTGGACCCAAAGATAGCATCTCTTGCATCCTTTCAGGCCAGTCAGAATTCAGTCTCCGGGCAAAATCTTCTACCTCCCTGCATCACATGATATGATGCCAGAGCTTAAGATTTCATTTTATAAGATAAAGTACAAAGCCAGTATGCAAATAAGGAAATTTTGACATTTAACATGATGTGCATATTACTTTTCTCTACAATTGCGGCATATTTGATAATCTATTGAAAAGATCAAACAAAAATGTGAAAGAATTTTCGACTTTCTATGACAAGACATCTAAAGGCTCTGAACATGATGCACACAAAACGATAATTTAAACATCTAAAAATCCATGCATTGTCATTTGCCAGATTTTAAGCTCATAATTTTTTACTTCATCTACACTTACAGATGACAAAACACAAATTAAGATTATGAATGCACTTGTAAATTACTGGGTGTAATGAATTCACTAGTTCACCTACAGTATCCACCAGTTCAATATAGTTTATCTGAAAGGGCATTTTTTGACGACATTGAGCAGGTCAATATGAAACAGAAAGTAGAAATAATTATCACCAACAAAGTAGGTACATAGAGGCAATGAAGTAATAAGCTTATTGGATAACTTCATGCTGCTCACAACATTTACCGAGCTCATGTAATATCAAGAGCATTTGCAGTACTCAAAAAAACATAAACAAAACTCCGCTCCTCTTTTCTTCAAAACATTTCTTAAACTGCAGCAGACTTTCTATAAAGACAAACCATTTCTAAAGGTGTCATTAAGGAAGCAGGTTTAAAAATCTTATTAAAAATGAAGACGACTCTGTTGTTTGGGGCATATCACTGTAACAAATTCTTCTGCCATACTTGGCTCAGACGCAGACACATAAGCCCATGTTCAACTCTTTATGCAGCATTCCCAACGGTGGAAGCACAAAACCAAATAAGATCAGACATCTTACATGATTAATAACTGTGCACAAGTTCTAATCTGCATTAGAATTAGGCCAAGATGGTTCAAACAAACACAAATTTAGATATGTTTATCACAAGAACTTCGAGAAACAACTTAATATTTCCTTTAAGATCTAAGTCACAAAATACCAACTAACTCAGATCCACATGAAGTGACATATCACTTGATATTTTGATTAAAAAAAAAAAAAGAGTTCCCCAGCTCTCAACCATTCCCAAATAAAGACTTATCGATGTGTGTGTGCACACATACAAGTACAAGTCAGTAAGCACATTCAATAACCCAAGGATTAGCCTCACCTATCTATTTTTTCCTTTAATGCTGGATCAATCTCATCATCCACGTAACCATCATCAAACTCAGACTTCCTAGCAAAAATATCATCCTCAACATCTTGTGTATTTGATGTCTCTCCTTGATCAGGCCTCAATTCATTACCAACCTCAGCACAATGGCATAAAGTATTAAGCCCATTTGAATCCTACAACAAATGAAAATAATTAATACCTTTACAATTTTTTCATGAGTTAAGACTTAGTGACTATCTTGAAAGGAAGATACAAGAATAGCTACACAGTTCTTCAAACCTGACTGTGGGTTTTAATGGTTACATCAGCAGAGGCACTCTTCTGTTGATCTTTTTTTCTTTGATGCTTCTTTTTATTCTTGGAAGTTCTAATCCCTTTAGAATCTGTCAAAAAAGAATTGTGTAACCTCCAATGAGACCTTAAAGAGGAAGTACAGTGGAATAAACAATAATAAGAGGCAATAATACATGTGAATTGAATATATTAAGTTCTAATGTCAATTAAGAAATTATGAAAATATTAAAAGAGAACATTCAGGGCATGAAATCTGTAAACATGTATACATGTGGAAAGATCTATAGTCATAAAATCCCCTCATATTATTGCTCAAATAATTAAGCTAACTTAAAATGCACATATCAGCATGATCAAGTTTGGCATGTATATAGAAAACTGGAGGAGCAAAATGTAGATCAAATAGTATGCTATCTAAAATAAAAATGTGATGAGTTATTCCCCCAATTTAAGTCAGTCAGCATAAATCCAACTATTCATGAAGCACTAATTGTTCTATAGGGCAGCAAGAATTCAAGTCTATAGCACAGAAGAACCAACACCCACTGATACCTCCTCCTCCATTTATAAACGACAAAAGGTCATCAACTGAACGATCATCCACACGGTCTTCTCCAACGTCAACAATCTGCAAAATATGACCATCATTGTCAATATAAAAATCCCAAGTAGTAAGTATAAATGTATAGTTTGCATTTGGTTTACAATGAAAATTCATGTCAAAATGCACATTGCAGAACCAAAAAATCAACCAGCAAATGAGGAAAATATAGAAGATGAAGATAAAACAGGGAAGAAAAAACCAATTCACCTTTAATTTATCTCTTTCCTTCAGTTCTTTCCTCTTCTTTGCATACAGACGGTTTAGAAGTCGAATCCGTGGATCATCAGTAGTATTTTTCAGAGGCTCCAATTTCTCTTCCTAAACAATATAATTTACTTAAGAACAATATGAAGATGAAAATGACATACTAAGCAAACAAAATTAACAAAAGCAACAGACACCTCAGTAAGATCATCGGGCAAATGAAATATCTCACGTATCTCTTCAGGGCTTCTCCCTTCAATAATTCGTGCAAGTGCACGACTAGTAAGATCAACCAAAGGCTTCAATTGGAGACTATCAGCAGCTGATGTCAACTCACATAGCCTCTTTGTATCCATCCGAATGAACTTTTCATCAAAAGTCTTGCACTCCTATACATCAAACAAAAAAGAGCTGAAAATTAAATTCTAGTTATACAGTACACACTTCTGCCTTCCCAAACTTCATTCCACCTAAATAAAGTCAAAACAGGAAATAAAAGGGTCACATTCCTAAACTTCAGCATACCCTGAAAAAGGTAAACATTAAATGAAAAGGGCCTAAACCCTGTAAAGACAGCTTGAAATCTGGTCCCACTTCTATGGGTTTACAAAAAATGTCAAGTACCCACTTGAAATAACAAAGAAGGACATCAACTTAACAAAAAAAACAAAAAAAGACAATTCATAAATATATTGAACCTTGTTAGATCGGCCTGGCACTTGATGAAACCTGCAATAATCAAAAATCAAGCTCAATGTGGCAGGATTGACTCGTTGTGGAAGAGATATTGCATAACTCTTAGATGATCCCATTCCCTTTTGTATTACTTCATGACATATCATGGGACAAAACATGGCAACCTCTTGTTCCACTTGTTGGATAGAACCATCAGTTGTTTGGAGCCAGATGTAGGACTTCATCATCTGGAAAATGAATATCAATGTATCAGAAGCAGTTAGAACATTCAATTATAGATTGACATCATACTAGTAAATTAAATTGCACTTAAACATGGTCTACAACACAATAGTTTGATCTAGCAACCATACATTTGCTCATAACACATAGATTACATAGTACCACTTTCAATATTATAAACTGAATTAAAAATCAAGTAAACAGTGACTGATTAGCCTATACTGGCTTAATAATGTTGAATTTTTTAATTTATTGAAATAAACACGAAATAGTTCAAAACCATATAAGATAGTATACCTCAGGTTTAATGACTGCCATATTGACTTCTGACATTTGACAGTATTTGAATCAACAATAGAAGCACTTATAGAGATCCTTTGCAGAATGAGTTGTATGATTCCTTCTTTGAACGTCAGAAGTTTAGATCCACCAGATCAATTGAGAGCTTTACCCTTCTCAAGTAATAAAGATTCTCAAATTTATAAGAAGGTTTCCACAATGCTAATAGAAATAAAAAAGAAAAATACTCAATTCCTTGGACCTTGATGCCAGCAGCAGTTTTCATGAACTTTCTTAAGCTGCATCATCAAACTGGTATAGTTATCAGAAAAAAAATACTCCACACCATCCAGCTTGCTCACAAAACTTAACTTTCAGCTTACCATGCAAATAATTGAATAAAAAAGAAAATAACTGTACCAAAGAAAAGTCAAAGCATAACACAAAGACGCAAAATGTCACTCATAAAAGTCAAAGCATAACACACACACACGATAAATCTGAACTATTAAGATATATTTGAGCTAAGCTACATAGCTCAAGAAGACAAATCTTTTGGCATGTTTTTTAATTTTCCTGCATCTTAAAATTTAGCAAGCCACAATTCAAAAATTAAGTTCGTTTCATTCCTTACGCTTTACATAGAATAGAAAATTTACCTATCGATTATTAGCATACACACAGTTATTTGAAAAGAATAAAGCAAAGAAAAGCATCAAAATAATTACATATAAAACGAATTTAAGAAAAAAAAAAAACACAAGCAAAGCCATAACCCTACCCAAAGAACAGAGCAGCTATTAAAAGTCTTATATACGACAAAGAACAACTCCATATTAAGGTTAACAATACACATTTCTACTCCCTGAATCTCTCTACCATCGAAGGAATTGAAGAAAGTGTAAAGTTGTATCGTGTACCTTCGAGAAGAGAAAGTAATAACTGGAAGAGTCCGCTTTGAATTGCAGAGATTTGGCGGTTGTCGGCGACCTTACAATGGATAAATAACAGAGAAAATCAAATTTAAAGGTTTAAATAACAAAAATAAATATTTATATATGTGTAACCGGAAAACTATATGTTCTCTGTTTGAAGATTTTCTCTGTGAATGTGGTGCGCCTCGCGTCGCTGTCTCAAGCGAGCGAGGGTCCGATAAGACGTCAAAACGCCCGCCCACACGTGAACCATTTTTACTATTAGGGTTGGTTAGAGGGCTGGGTCCCAATTTGTTATTATTATTTTTTTAATCAATAGCTATTGACATAGAGAGGTCATAATTTCTATTTCTATCCACACTAGTCACCCAAAAAAAAAAAAAATTCTACCTACACTGCTGACTGAACCAGTGCACGAAAAGATTTCAGAAACTGCTTCATACCAAGTTTTTAAACGATTTGGGATGGATTTGGTAGAATTGTTCGAGCTCGAATCATTATTTAATTTGAATAGTTGAGTCAAAAGTTAAAGAAAATTCGGTTTGACATTGATGTCATTACATTGATCTTGTTCACAATTTTTCTTTTTTAATGTTTTTTATCTAATTCAATCCAAACTAAGTTGGCATTTGTCTAGAATCATCTCCCTTCGAACCTATACTTTCTTTTACTGTCTATTCATAATAAAAAGAGAAGGGAAAAAATCAATTTGGGTCGGAGGCAATTGTTTTAGAAGCCCATTTGTTAAGGTCTCTCCTGGACTATAGTAGAAGTCGGTATGGGTCAAAATCGTTAACTGATCCTTTCTTAAGGCCCATGTTCCAAGCCATGTTAGAAATCATAACAACGCTGCACCCATTTGGCAATTTGCCCCTCATTGAGCTATTTCCTTTCAAATTTCAATGCATAATAATGCTGCAACCACGTCATACGGCTCCTCTATGAAACCAACCGTTCTATCTTTCTGCAAATTCCAGTCCTGCACACCAAAATACGTCTTTTCGCGTGATTATTCAAAATTAAAAAACTTTAAACATAAATAAAGTTGTTAGTATTTAAAACTTATAAGAGAAAATATAATAAATTTTATTTTTTTAATATTATTAATAAAATGATGATTTTATCTTTATTTCTAACATAAAATTATAACGATAATTACACTATAGATAAGACTTTAGATTTTTCAAATCTTGTGGATGTGACTTTGATAATGCAACTAAACTTGGGTAGGAAATAGTCCTTTGGCCAAACAAAAAATTATGCTGCGTATAATGTAACTATGTAGGTGCCTTAATTATCTGCAGTATTCTACTTGTAATGCAATGCCTTGGCGCTGTGGTGCAGTTTACATGGCCAGCCCTACCTGCCGAGAAGCTGGGTGCATTCGTCCTCCTTCACGCTGTTTTCTTCACAACTGAGGCCGCAAGAAATGGTGCCGGAGACTCCCATGTCCTTTTGATTTCTAATTCTCTCCTTAATTCCCATAATTTCTTTCTTTATGTGGCTAACCTCTGTCTGGTAATTAAAATAATAACAGTAATAATAATAATTTGTTTGTATATATAACTTTGTTTTAGTCCAAGGGCTTAGAGTTCAACCTTAGTGTAAATTAGGCTCAAATCTTCTTTTAATACTATTGTTTATCGAGATAAAAAAAACCTTGACAATATTTTACATTGGCAAATTTTGATAATATCTTCTATCAGTTTGAATAAATTTGAATTTAATTTTAAATTAATCATTTACGATTCAAATCAAACCCACGCAAACACATGTTTTTGAACCATGCATCCCTTGCTGGGAGCAACATGTTATAATAATAGTAGAATTTTATGGTAAACGCATGTTGGAAACAGTGTGGTTCCTCGTGATTTTATAAATAGAGAAGCTCTCCTCACATTTAACGGAAAACGTTAATCACCACGTTTGGTTTTGAAAATTGAGAAACCGTAATTAATTACAGGTCTTTTTTCTTGTTCTGATCGAAATGTTACATGCTTGATGAATTCAATCAAATTCATAGAGTATATTAGTGAATTTTTCTGGGAAAATGATCATATTCCGTCTAAGAATTCTCTAGTACTTCTTAACCGATTACCATTTATAGCCAGCCAAGGTCATGCAGATAAGATTGCAAGGGATCCTTTTGTTATAGGCCTGTGTATGTATATGATAATTAATTCTTTGGTTGGTGGATGTTAGCGGGATGATTGGTTGGTGCAATTAAGAAATGGCCGGGATTTAAAGAATCTCCTCGAGCAAGCAGTGACACGTGGGGCACTGACTCATCAATTTTAACCAAAATTTTCAGCTTGCCATGAAAACCGAGGGAGACTTGTACTTTGAAAGATAACGCCAGAGAATTCAAGGTGTAACGGGTACATTTAACGCGGACAAGGATTTAACATGTGAGGACCGTTCTTGTCTCCCCCCAGAAAAGGAATAAAAAATAGACCGAATGACTGTCCTCCACCGGGATTAGATATAAATTTAATTTTTTATTTATTAATTATCAAATATTTAAATATTAATTTATTTATTAAATTTTATTATTTTTATCAGAAATAAAATTATTATTTAATAAAAATTTAGAAAATAAAAAATTTATCACATTTTTACTTTCAAATTTAAAAACTAATAAATTTTTCTTATTCAAAGTTTGAAAAACTTATATTTTTGTCTAGAATTTTTTCAGTATATTGCTAACAACGTTCTCCCTCTCTTTCAGTTTCTCTCTCAATTACACTATATTTTTTACTATTATTTGTCGAGAAAAATGATCGATGATAACATATCTTCATCTTCAAATGAAAATGCAATTTGTCTTCATCAATCACTTTCTTGAATCTGTAATCGTTAGAAATGGAACTACAGAGAAAGAGAACACGGTCATCGCCACCACTAACCGTTGAAAATGGTGGATGAAAAAATCCAAAAAAAAAATGTTTATTTTTTTAAACTTTAAGTAAAAGTATTTGTTCGATTTTTAAACTTAAAAAAGAAATATAATAAATTTTTATTTTATAAAATATTTTTATTAAATAATAATTTTACTCTTAATAGTAATAATAAAATTTAATAGATAGATAAATATTTTAATTTTTAATAATTAACAAATAAAAAATTTAACTTTCGTTAAACCTTAAGTGGAAAATAGTAATTGGGCCCTAAAAAAAAAAACACAATCTTCTCTACAAATTTAGCTGTTGTGTGAACATACACCTCCATAATTATAGTCTTAGAGCTTAAATAGCCTAAAACAAATACATCACATATCCAACTGGTTATATTTCTGATAACAATAATTAAGCTAGTTTTCAGATATTGTGTCATTCCCTGTATCTCTAACATAAGAATTTTTTAAAAAATAATTATGTATATATATTTTAAGTATATAAAATAAGTATATAGATAATCTATTATTATATTATTAAATAATTTTTAATTAAAAAATATATAATATTTAATTATATAATAATATATTCTCTATGTGTCATTCAAAGATTGTTTCTCGTATCATAACTCATAAGTATGAATAAGTTTCTCAATTAGAAATGAAAATTTGAACATCCAAAATAAGGTTGAAAAAAAACTTCATAAATAGTGATAAAAATAGATGCATTATGATCTCCTTTTTCGCTTATACATATTTAAAAAATATAATTTATAAAATATCAATTACAATTCTAATTATTTGTCATTATATCACTGGCATTTAAACAGAAGAGAAAAAGAGAGCATGTATGGATAAGGAAGAGAAAATTAGTTCCTATGGAGCAAGGATTTCCTACAGTTCACATGGCGAAGCTATCGAGGAAGAAATGGAACAGAAATATCCCAGCAAGCAGGACGGGACGATGCTTTGAATCAATGGTTTCACAATCGGATACATGATCAAACAGATTGTTTTATTAGTTTACATTTTAATCCATTTAATTAATAAAATTAATTGATTTAATTTATTATCAAATTATAATAAATAAATTTTATTTAAAATTTTATAAAAAATAAAATTAATAAAAATATTTATATTTATAAGAATTAAAATATATCTTTTTTAAAAAATAATAATTATTTATTTGAGTTTAATAAAACAATTAAAATAAAAAATATCTCAATTTTATGATTAAAAAAATTTAATTCTGTAAATTATTATTTATAAAAAATATTTCAATAAATATGAAATATTTTTTATTTTATTTTTGAACTTATTTTTTTATAAATATTTAAAAAATATTTAATTTAATAAAAATAATTATATTATCAAAAAATAATTAAAATTTAAAAATTTCTATTAAATCTCATCAAATCTAATTTTGACTCATTTATTTGATTAAATCCAAATAAATTATTTTTTTATATTAATTAGATGAAACTTAAAGCAGATTCTCAATTCATCTGATTGAATTGGTCCATCGAGTCCAGTTTTGAAATCATTGCCTTGAATGTAGTAACTTGTAGTCCCGCGATAGAAACCGAAATTTGGATTTTTCGGTCAGCGAAGCACACCCGTGTTGGAATGCAAGACTCTACATGAAAACACGCGTCAACGATTTACACGAAATGGACCATAAACCTAGAAAGGATAAGGCCACCAATAAAAGCAGACAACACAAGCTCTTCTTCAAGGCTTCAACTACTCCAGCTAACCGAAACTTTGATTATAACAACAAAAATGTTTCTTTGGCCTCCTGCATTTAAGACGAGAAATAAAAATATTTGAATAAATATAAATTTATCTATATAAATTATGATAATAAATTGTAATTAAATAATTTATTTATTATTTTATTTTAAAATGATTTAATCAGACATTTTACATACAAAAATTATTTGAATAATCCACGTAACTATTATAAATTTATTAACAATGTTGAATACTAACAGTGTCAAATTAGGCGATATATTAAAATAACCATTCAGAAAAACCTATTCTCGTAATTTCACCATCCAACGCCCACATTTAAAACCTGGCGCCACCTCTTCCTCATTCCATCCTCGCAGTCCCACTTCTATAAAAGTTAAGAAGCCAGGTTTCTGTAAGGAGAGATAGTCACAGAACCGTTGCATCTGTTACTGCTCCGAAAAATGTCTGCTAAACAGACCAGAAAGTGTCCGTCCATTACGGAATGTAGCGGCTCTACTTACGGCTCGATTGCGGCCGATCTTGAGGGCACACTACTAGTTTGTACAAGTTCCTTCCCGTACTTTATGCTGGTGGCCATTGAGGCCGGTAGTCTACTTCGCGGTCTTGTCCTTCTTCTCTCTCTCCCTATTGTCATTGTTGCTTACCTTTTCATATCAGAAGCTATTGGTATTCAAATCCTCATTTTCATTTCATTTGCTGGCCTCAAGATCAGAGATATTGAACTAGTTTCTCGCGCTGTTTTACCAAGGTAAGATGAAATGAACCAAAGATTAACGAATGGATCATATAATCTTTGTGACTTCCACAAAAAACCCTAGCCAGTTAAATTAAGTAGTTTTATTGGTTTAAGAGCCCCTAGCCTTGTATAAAGGGCTTATTCTCCTTGATCTGCAAATGCTAGGAAATTTTTTTGAGTAATATAAGATTAATTCTATACTAAGCTATTTATGTGCATGTGTTTTGGTAGGTTTTATGCAGCTGATGTGAGACAGGAAAGTTACGAGGTTCTTGACAAGTGCAAGAGGAAGGTCGTGGTGACGGCGAATCCAACCCTAATGGTGGAGCCTTTTGTGAAGGATTTCCTTGGCGTTGACAAGGTTTTAGGCACGGAGATCGAGGTGAACCCGAAGACCAAGAGAGCCACCGGGTTTGTTAAGAAGCCCGGGATTTTGATTGGGAAATGGAAGACGTTAGCCATTCTAAAGGAGTTCGGAGAGGAAGTCCCCGATCTCGGAATTGGTGACCGTGAGTCGGATCATGATTTCCTGGCGATTTGTAAGGTTTGTGTTTTACTCTATACATTTCTTTTACAAAATATGTGTTCTGTAAAGTAGGAACTTAAGAAGAGAAGCAGCAGCATAGACCGGAGACCATTTGAAACATATTCGGTTAAAGCTTTAACCCAACAGGACCCACAGTCTTAACCATTCCCAGCTGCCTGTGTAAAAATTATGTGGTCCATATATTCAAAGACTTTATTGTTGAGGCTCTGGTGCACAGCTGCCAGCCAGTTCCATTTTTTTTCATAGTGATCAGCTTATTGTTACTGCATGGTAAACAGGAGGGCTTCATGGTGCATCCAAGCAAATCCGAAAGAACTGTGGCACCAAATCGTCTTAAAAGCCGAATCATCTTCCATGATGGTCGTTTAGTCCAGCGGCCCACCCCACTGAATGCTTTGATCACCTATATATGGCTGCCATTTGGATTTATCCTTAGTCTTATTCGTGTATACTTAAATCTTCCTCTTCCTGAGCGCATCGTACGGTATACATACGAAATGCTTGGCATCCATTTCGTGATTCGTGGGACTCCACCTCCTTCCCCATCTTCTGGCTCCCCTGGTAACCTCTTCGTGTGTAATCACCGCACAGCCCTCGATCCAATCATGATCGCCTATGCCCTTGGACGCAAAGTCTCATGTGTTACATACAGCGTAAGTCGCCTCTCACGATTCATATGCCCGATCCCAGCCATTGCTTTGACTCGTGATCGCGTAGCTGATGCAGCTCGTATATCAGAACTTCTTCAAAAGGGCGATCTCGTGGTCTGTCCAGAAGGGACCACTTGCCGTGAAAACTTCCTGCTGCGATTCAGTGCTTTGTTCGCTGAAATGAGCGATAGGATTGTACCCGTGGCAGTGAATTGTAAGCAAAATTTGTTTTATGGCTCGACCGTACGCGGGGTTAAATTTTGGGACCCTTATTTCTTCTTCATGAATCCTAGGCCCACGTATGAGGTGACGTTCCTCGATCGTTTGCCAGAGGAGATGACGTGTAAGGCTGGAGGGAAATCGTCCATTGAGGTGGCGAATTATGTGCAGAAGGTATTGGGCGATGTCCTGGGATTCGAACGGACAGCATTAACCAGGAAGGACAAGTACTTGTTGCTGGGAGGGAATGATGGGAAGGTGGAGTCCATGTACAACGCCAAAAAATAAGAACGCTGTTTTTGTTAGTCATTGTTTTCTTTCAGGGGTTTATAACGATTCAATAAAATTGTAAGTCAATGTTTTCTTTCCGGGGTGGTTTGTAACAATTGAATAAGATTATAAGTCATTGTTTTCTTTCGGGGGTTTATAACAATTCAATAAAATTATAAGTCATTGTTTTTTTTTTTTTTTGAGGGTTTATAACAATTTAATAAAATTATGTATACCTTTTAAATCCTGAGGTGTTACGCTGTCACATAATTAAATTCTGAGGTGTTACGATTTAATATTCTACACAGGCAATATAATAAGACAAAAAATAATTAAAATAAGGCCGAATTACTATTTGTCACCCACATGTGACGAAACAATTTTCCATCATTTATTTTAATAAGTCTTTTTTTATTAAAAATATGTTCTTTTAAAATAAAATTAGTAAAAAAGATAAAAATGTTTTTATTTTTATAGAAACTAACTAATAATATGCCGATAAAGTTATAAATTTTGATTTATCCATTTTAATTTATCGTAAAAATTAAAATTTATAAAAGGTTGTTAATGAAGTTGTTTCTTTTTTGTTCTCACTACCCTTGCGACAGAACCAATTAGACTTTCAAATTATTGCCAATGTGTTATGGAGCTCTCTTATTACAGTTTTGTTTTCAATGTTGTGCACAACTTCTTTGTAATGTCACTTTTTCACACCAACTTGATCTCAATCTATCATTATCATTCACATATATCACTTTTTGTCCAAATTTGTCATTGATAAACTTTCTTTTGACTGGATCTTGTCTTTTTTACTAACTTTGAGACATCTTAATACCTATAGAAGTCCTAAGCATGTCCAGATTTGTCAACTCCTCTTTGGGATTTTTTTTATGGCCAAGAAATAAAAAAAGAAAAGAAAAATCCGTTGATTGTTAAAATTAACTTATAACTTTGACAGATAGTCAAAAAATGAACTTTTCAATCTTACAAGGTGAAGAATCATTTGATTAAAATTTGGGTGGAACCCTTTTTGGGCCCTTTTCTGATGGGTCCTCCGTATATCTAATTGCATGGAGGGGTAGTTGCATAAATTTATCATATGCCACGTGTCATCGACTACCCGTAAATTCTCCAAATTACCCATACCCAACTCATCATTTTACCGCTGCACCACACTAAAAGGTGCTATTTCTCATTGCATGGAGGGGTAGTTGTATAAATTTAGCCATTACTCTTCACAAAGATGTTGTGCCACATGTCATTCTCTCCTCCAATCTCATTTAAATAAATATTTTACTCTTAATAATAATAATAATAAAATTTAACAGATAATAAATATTTAAATTTTCAGTAACTACTTTAGGTGGGAAACAGTCCTGTGGCCCCCTTTTACCAGGAGAAACTTTGGAAAGTCCGCCTGGTGGGTTTACGCCTATAATTCTGTGTGAGACGTGTCATGTAGACTTTATGAGACGTGGCCCAATCATTTTCAATAGATAAATGTAAAAAGTTCGGATGATAGAGTAATCAATTTGTGAATTGCTGATTTGTCTCACCACAACTATTATTAAATTACTACTCTGTTCACTTTCTGATATCATTTGCCGATTATTTAGATAGGTCTTAAAGCTACCACATTTTACAGTTATGTTGAAGACATATGTTACATTTGGCCTGGTCATTTGGAAAGTTTGTGCAGTGGGTTTAGTGAACCACTCTGAATTGCTTCTTGATGTTGGGCAGGGAAAATATGTGAAAAGGATCAAGCTATTTCACATCTCAGGGGGGAACGATTAGGTATTGCTGTGGCCCTGAATGTGAAAGGAAGCATATTCTACCGAAAGTTGTGTAGTGAAATGGCCAATAGTTTAATGTCTGGATACAGACATTGTCACCTTGGGAAGGAACATCCTTTGTCTATACTATGTAATGAAAAGTTCCACAGAATTTATCTTCAATAAAGATTTAGTGTAAGATGTGAATGTCATCTTTTCTCTGAAAATTCACCTGCTAGCTGGTTTCAACCAAGAGCAGTAGATAGGATTGGTATGCAACTGGAAATCCTTGCAATACAAGGATGCTAAGGTGAACAGAATTCGTGCTTTCTATAAGTCCGGGGAGTATGACATAATAGAAGCGAAAGTGGACTCTTTGACTTCAGCAGAAGGGCCAGGTGAGGCCGTTCTACTAGAAGGAAACGTGCAGGAAACATCTCCTTGGTGGGAGCAATTTCCTAAACGCTGGGCGATTGTACTGCTCTGTTTTACGGCATTTCTATTGTGCAACATGGATCGTGTGAGTGTATATATAATTATTTTTTGTATCGTGTATTTACTGTGACATTTCTTGTTCAGAGTTCTCTTTATTCTAAAAATTCCTCAAAATATCAAATTAAATTCTTTTCAAGTTGGTCTTATGTGTATACTTTGGATAATGTGGTATCATTGCTTCATGCTTCCCAAATGCGGAATTTATCAATTTAGTGACAGACAGAAGTGTTTATTGGTGAGAATTTTTACAGGGCGTTGCTATGCCTGCAATGAATAACATATTATCTAAGTGGATTCCAGTGTCAGAGAGAAGCAGATCGCTTGCACTAGTGTATAGTGGAATGTATCTCGGTTCTGTTACCGGGTTGGCTGTCTCTCCCATTCTAATCCATAAATTTGTGTGGCCGTCTGTCTTCTATTCATTTGGCTCCCTAGGAAGCACCTGGTTTGCATTGTGGCTGGAAGAAGTAAGTTGATGATTCTCCGAATTGTTCTGCTGATGACACATCTTATTCACCTATCTCAAGAAAAAAAAATTCATTTTTTCAGTGTTAGGTTGCAATATTTAGTGGTACTGTTTTGAACAATATGTTAATTTATTAAGATATAAACAAGCAGAGCTGTGCAATGCCTGGACATGATCGTACACCAGAAATTGTTACTTCCTTTAGAGTAGAGAATATTTGACTGGTGGTCATTTGTGAAATGTAATTCTGAAGTGACATTTTACCTTATTTTTTGTTTTCTTCCCAGGCGTACAGCTCTCCAAAAGAAGACCCAGAACTTAAAGCTGAGGAAAAAAAATTTATATAGGTTGGCAGCGTGTTGAAGGAACCGGTTTCAGTGATTCCCTGGAAATTAATATTAGCAAAAGCACCAGTCTGGGCTCTCATGATTCTCACTTATGCCACAACTGGGGTACCTTTATTCTGTTGAGATGGATGCCTACGTACTATGATCAGGTATATTCATTCTGAGATTAGTAATATTAATTTCTGTATGTAATTTAAGTTATTTGACTGTGGGGATGCAAATGTTAGATGTGACAGTGAACCTTTTTTCTTTATAGGTGATTTTATCCAAGTTTTATTGGACATTGCTTATCCTTAGTGAATAGAAACCTCTCAAAATTTTGAGTTTTCATTGGCACGTACCCCGTACAAATTTCTTTTTAGCTCTCTATTTTTCCTTTCGGTGTAGGGTCTTGTCTGTTAGAACTATGTTTCACGGCCAGTTTTTCACCAGCGCTCTCACCAGCATAGACTTCCCATATATTATACTTAGCTATGGAGGTCATAAAACTGTATCTTGTTTTCTTTCCTTTTATTGTTTTTCTAAGCAATGCAGTTGATTAGGCCAAGAGCCATATAATGACACAACTATGATAATTATAACAAAGTTTATAAAAAGTTATTTTGTTTTCTCAGGTCTTGAAGTTCAACCTCACTGAATCTCGTGTGTTTTGCCCTGGTTGACAATGGCAGCTTTTGCAAATCTAGGAGGCTGGATTGCGGACACACTTGTGAGCAATGGTCTTTCCATAACTGCAGTTCGTAAGGTAAGACATTAATATTGTAGTTGATTCTTACTGTAATTTCTTAAGAATATTTGCAGCTGAATATTGATGTTATCACAAGTCATTCCAATTCATGTTGATCTTATCCATATGAGCAGTGCCACAACGGTAGAACTAAGCAGCCATACCATGGTTTATAAATGGTATTCAATTAGAAATAATTTTTTTCATCCTTTTCAATTTTGCAGATCATGCAATCAATTGGGTTTCTAGGCCCAGCTTTCTTTCTCACTCAGCTGAGCAATGTCAGGACTCCCGCAATGGCAGTGCTATGCATGGCGTGCAGTCAGGTTTGACATTTTTTATGTCAGTTTCAACTATATTTATTTAATCATCTTCATTATGTTTTTAAAGCTCTGCTGTCAGTTGCAAAGTATTGTTTACATCATACTAGAATGTGTAGAAAATATTGATTCTTACAGTGAAATACTCTACAATTGCTGGCTAAAATTGTTTTGACAATTAAAGAAACCAAAAGCTAATTACATAGTCACCATCTGGTCCAGCGCCTTCCAATATTTAGGTTTAAATAATACAAGTGTAGCAATCATACCCCAAATAATGGTTGTGTCAGGAGCAAATTAGAAGAATCTACTTATTACCCTCTCAACAATTCAGCGGACTTAAGAAGACCATAAAAGCAGCATCTGGCATGGGAAGGAAAGAAGGCAAACTGTGGCACTTCACTTAAACAAGATGAGAATGCAACTAACAACTTTATAAAAATGGGAAATAACTAGACTTTAATCAAAATCAGAAGTTGCAGTTTATATTATATTTTTTCTGTTATGATGACCAGATACCATTCCTATGCTGTACTTAAATACTCACAGTAATTATACACCACCACAAGATAGTGGATGCTGATTTAGTATAGTTTAGATGCAACTGCCCATCTTGTTATGTACCTGATGAATTATTCATACCTTCATGTTTACAGGCCTCTGACGCATTCTCACAATCTGGTTCACGCTATGCTGTGAGTTCTGCTATCATCCATGGTTAAACATTACTATGGCACTTGCAATTGTCCAACACTGAAATGATTTTGCCCATAACACAATAAAGAATATTTAGAAACTCATTGGTTTTTGCTATTTATAGTTTCCAAAATAGTAGACAGATTTTATACTTGAAATTCAAACCCAGCAGAGTACTTCCTCCATGATGAACTTGCAGTCTATTTCTTGTATCAATCACAGGGAGTTCTGTTAAGGCTATCAAACACAGGAGGAGTGCCCGCAGGTGTTTTTGGTACCGCGGCAACTGGTTACATACTCCAAAGAGGTACATATTTGGGCATTTTGTATTTTCTGGTCAAATTTATATTCATTGTCTATTATTCACTTCTGGTAGTCTATTTTTTCAGGTACTTGGGATGATGTATTCAAGGTAGCTGTTGTATTATACATCATTGGCACATTAGTTTGGAACATATTTGCAACTGGAGAGAAAGTTCTGGATTAGACAAGTACAGCAGGAATGAGAGGAAAATTGAGGCTATAAATTAATAACCAAAGAAAAACAGCCAACTTATAAACAAATGCAAGGAACAACATAAAGCTTGGGAATGCATCAACATTACCTGAGGTTGACGTTTAGTCCATACTAAAAAGCGGAATGTCCAGGAACTAATTGAGTTGGGTTTTGTACTCTTTGTCCCAAGTATTTAGGTCAGATGGCGCATAAAATGTTAATCATGATCTGACAGTGACAGATGTGGTTGAATTAAATAGGTTGATTCGAATTGAATCCATATTTAGCTCAAAATAGGCTAATTGAGCCGGAGTTTTAATTTGATACTTTAACTTAAACTTAGTTCGTTTATGGTTTATTCCCCTTTTAATATTATATATCTATTTGGTTATATTATTCATGGTTTTAATGATACTATTTAGTCATTTGAACATATTTTTGCCACTGATAACCTCTAATAATATTATTCATTATTTTGAATGAATTCCAGCTTGAAGTGAGTATATATATAAATTCAAATTAAATATAATATGGTTTTTGTTCAAGTTTGATTTAGCTTAATACACCTCTAATTGAATTTGTGTGGTGTCAATGAAGAGCATGATATTGACATTAATTTATTTAAAAAAAAAAATGTAGAATCGTCAACTTGTAATAAATCCAATTAAACAAAGAAAATAAAGAATTTTATAGAATAACGAAGCATCTTCCCGCAAGAAAAAGAAATTTATATTGGCTCTCTTCCTCTCGTGAGAATATTGATGAAGCAGATGGCCTTATAAACTTGAACAGCTACGTAGCTAGCCAATGCTCCCCATTAAAACCCACTTTAAACATCATCACCTACCATTTCATCAACCCTTACCCCACCATTACCATTACATTTATTATTCTCATGCAACTGCAATAATTTTCCCTCCCCCTTCTTCTTCTTAATCCTTCCCACAATCCCTTCTAATTCTCTTTTATGCACATTTACCTTCAGCCCATATTTCATAAACAACGTCAACGACATCTTCTGCTCTACCTTATGTCCTGCCACCACCGTTAAACGATGCCGTAGCAACACCGCTGCTGCTACCGACTTCATCTGCAAGTAAGCCAAATCCTTCCCCAGACATATCCTCGGCCCTGCATTGAATGCGACAAATTTATAGGAATTATGCATCATGAATTTCTTCCCATCAGATGACAACCATCTCTCTGGACGAAACTCTAGGCAATCATCTCCCCACGTCGACCTCATTCTCCCTGTTGCATATATCGAATACGTAACAGACGAACCAGCCGGCACGAATGTTCCGTCCGGTAATACGTCGTCGGAGATCACGTGCTTTGAATCTTCCGGTACTGGAGGGTACAGCCTTAGGGTTTCTGATAATGCTGCTTTTAAGTATATCAAACGGTCAACTTCTTCAAACCCCAACGGCTCTTCAAGCCACTTTGACATGTTATCGCCACGTGTATCAATCAAGACGCCGCATAATTCTTGTAAGATTTTCTCTTCTATAATTGGATTTTGTATGATTAACCAAAAGAACCAGCTCAAAGCTGCTGATGATGTGTCACGTCCAGCTAGGATAAAGTTGAGTGCCACGTGTTGGAGAAATTCGTCTGAGTAGGATTCTTTTTTCTTCATAAACCTGGAGAGCAAATCATCGTGTGGGCTCCCATCTTTTTGCTGAGTCAGCAACTCCAGTTTACGTGCATTTATTACGTCAGATAAATACTGATCGATGTGGACTAGGCTCCGGCTCAAGCTTACTTCCATGCCCATCCTCAGCCATTTCTTCAGCTTCCACAAGATTTCCGGCAAAATAAAACGTTGAAGCGAAGCTTCAGTGGCTCTGTCAAACGCCGATGCAAAGCTGTTTTCGGGAAGTCCAGACGCACAGGTTTGCGGATCCTTCCCAAAAGCCAAACCACAAATGTTATCAAACGTGAGGCGAAGCAATAGATCTTGTAGATCAACCGGCTGAGCTTCAAGCTGAGCCGATTCAAGAATCGGGCAGAACCTGAGCTTAATAGCTCTGCTGACCCAGCGAGCCATAGCCTGGCGCAAAGTCCTGGTGGTGAATTCCAGTGCAGCAGTCTTTCTCTGGAACAGCCACGTGTCACCGTCAGAATTAAAGATCCCTTTACCGAGTAAATCATGGAACACAGCTTGCCAGGTGGGTCCCTTGGGATAATTATCGAACCGCTTCTTTAATATATGCTCTACATTTTTTGGATCGCACGTGACAGTCACGAGACCTTGCTTTCTAGCGAGGAAGGGAATTGCACAGATGCAGGTCTGGTACGTGCCACCACATGCGAGGAGATTGTCGCAGATCCAGTCATGCATACGATCGCAGTTTTCAATCAAGCCAGGGAGACTCCCCAATAGAGGCCAAACACGTGGACCTTTCAATGGCCGTGAGATGAATGTGAACCACAGTCGGTAAGCCGTGACAGCTGAAAAAAGAAGCAAAGCAGTTGCTATCACCATGTATATACAGAAGAGAAATCTTTTTCCCGGAAAGAAGAAAAGAAACAGCAAAACAAGTAAAATGCAGATAGGAAGAAAGAAGAATTGGAGTGTGATATGATAGATAATGTCTGATAGTGCAAAATGAGAGCTTTAGAGAGGTGAATTTATGGTGAAAATACATTCAAAAGCAATTATTAAGGCCAGACTGTTCGTTTGAATGAATTGCACCATCAGATAAACCACCATAAATGCCCCCAGAAAAGTTCGTTGAAGCTTTCATAAGCTAAAGTCTCACCCCAGAAGAAAAAAGCATGCATACAGTCAATAACTTTTACTACCTCATCAAAATTTGACTACATCGATTAATTTAATGCATTTAATGAAGAGAATTTAATGTGTTTAGTTGAGGAACTATAGACAGAGCAGCAAGCTGAGACCTAAAAAAAAACCCAAAACAATGAACTGGTTAAAAAAGGTACAAAAATAATCCCAAAAGACAGTCTGTGTTCGGCTTGATGTAATGTATGACCATATTGTATCTCTGATTTACGTTAGTTTTCTCTGGATGAAATGATTGAATGAAAATGCATATCGGGTTCGTCGTATAACTTTGGTTAGGGTTCGGTGAGCAACTCACCAACAATATTATAATAAATTTTGCCTTTCTCCCATGCATGCGATTGATGAGATCTATCGCCATAAACTCATGGATGAAATTTAAGATAATCTTATACAAAATAGATTATGATAATACAAGAGACTTCTCACTAATTTGTGATAATAATTATCTAATTCTAAATGTAATATGTTATTGTTTGCTATTACAGACAACTAATATGAAAAGAATGTCAAAACTAGTAAATTTTATTCTCGAGACATGTCTCTGCTTGAGGAGTTGCTTCTGTATCTAATCGTTTTTCAGAGATATACTTCCCAAGTTAGAGTTTACCTATCACACACTCATATTCAAATAATATTTTTGTTCATCCTTTTATCTTTCTGATCTTTTCTCTGCAGTAAAAGCAAATTCTTCAGACTCATCTAACGGTTGACTTGACCTTGGTCTATTCTTGTATGATAAGAAAATGTGTGCCCAGTGCCTCTGCAGCTCTGCTGTTTAATAAAAAAACCCAAAAGTCAAACGTAGATTTGGCACGCAGCTGAAGGCAGATGGCTTCCTCTTATCAGCAGCACTCCGAATTTTCCAATTTCATTCATATTTTTGTTTTTTACCTTCTTTTCTCCATGGTCCACTGACTGATACCAATTACTTTCGAGTCTTTGACCTCAAGACTCCAGATCAACAATTAATTAATTTATCAGTTGACCGGTGCTCACTTAGCAGCATCAATACTGTCCAAGAGGTTGAAATTAAGTTGAGATAAATCAGTTATTTATGGACGAGGGAACCAACAGCACGCATTTACAGGGACTCAATCAAACTGGTCGATCATTTAAGTTACGTTTTATGTTATGAGTTCATCTCTCGATGAGTTGAAAAGCATTGGAAGGGCATCGAGCTTAGAATAGTGAATTATAATTCACTCCAACACTTTGGGGTTGCAAAATGAAAGCCTACTATTTGCCTCTAGGGGTGGATTTGGCTCGAGCATGATTGCTACTTCAGTTCGATCAAGTTTGGTTTAGTTAAGTTCAAACCTTAAAGATTTTGTGTTGTTAAATTCGAATTTGAGTTAGGGGTGTTCATCAAATTTATAAACTCATAAGAACTTTATTTGAATGTATCAAAATAATATCATTTTGATCAATACATATCAAAACAATGTCATTTGAACCAATTTTGATTCGACACAATATCAAGCTAAGCTTGATTTCAAATTGAATCAAATTGAGTTTGATTAAGCTCAAACCTACTCCTACTGGTTTCAATTAATTTACTTCCGCTTTCCAACTATATGAAATAAAGCATTTGAAGTTCGGTGTGCAAATCTTCACCAATTCACTCAAATCAACCGAACTTAATTAATTTGGATGTAACTAATATTTATTATTTCTGTTATCTATTTTAATTTAATAGTCGGGTCAAAACTGTTGTGGAAGAAACCAACACTGGGTGGGTTGGCTAATATTAGGTGGACTACTGCATCTAGTTAGGGAATTGGGGAGTTAAATACTAAATTGGCCTTGTTGTGTGACAAATAGAAAATTGAGACCCAGAAACTGTTTGGCAAAATTTAGTCTACATCCAAGTCAAAATGTTTCTAGTTCTGGTGCTTTAAAGGGTTTTAGTTTATGAAATTATTAATGGAGGTTACTATAATTATACAATTGGTCGAAATTTTGTTTCTTAAAGCTGATACCATCGTCCAATTAGTTGAGTTCTCACGTTCTAACACGTCCAAACAAACTTAATTCTATATATCAAACAATTTGACTCGTTTGCAACCCATCTAGTAAGTTTGCAAATTTGTGTTTTTGTCACACTTCAACAACTGATAACTTTTTCTTGCTGCTGGGTCTGAGTTTCTTGGTTCAGTAGCATTCAGTATTTCCTGCATTTAAGACAATTGACCGAAGCAAATATGCATATTCAACCTGATGAGTTCATCAGGGAAACTGAGAGGATGATGAAGAAAGAAAAATCATTTGAGAAAATGAATTTGTAGACTTTTCAAAAACTCAATTGAACCCAAGTAACTCAACTCAATCATTCAATCAGAAACCGGCTTGCCCATCAATCTTGTACTCCTATCAGGTCTCATTTGGTAAATTTTCAATTCTAAAATAAGTCGAACCAAAGAAAAGAAATCAACAATTCTAAAATCATAAATTGATAAATTCTCAATCTTTGCAGCCGTCAAATATTATTTCTTTTTTGTTTTGAGATACAAATGTCGTCGTTGTTTTATCCCATGTCAAAGGTGGAAATCAATTCTCAGTCAAGATGTGGGTGAAGGTAAGGTTTGATCCCTAATCTAATTTAGAAAATTATTAGCTAGAGTTCTTGTTTTGGTGCAGTAGCAGCATCATCATCATCATCATTATCTTCTTCTTCTTCTTCTTTGTTTTGGAGCTTCTCCTTGATAACTTGGTCTAAACAAGTATCTCCAGGTCTTCGAAAAACGTGATCACTTATCTTAACTTCATAAGCTTCTGGTTGCTTGAGTAAAAACTCTTTCAACTGGGTTCATACAAAAATTAAATCGGATGCATTTTATGTAAACAGAAATGGAAGAAAATATTTGTAGAAATGAACCTACCTCTAACTTGTCTAGGCCTCTCTGCAGAGTGAACATGACTGTGACTAGGTCAACACCCACGAAATTCACTTCAATACCTCCAGTTCTTAAAACTTTCCCCCATTTCCTAGCAATTTTTGATACTTTTTCCTAAAGACGAAGAAAGAAAGAAAGCCATTTAATACCCAGAAAACCGAAACCGAATATAAAATAGTTTTATTTTAATACCGGAGTCCGGCGGGTTCCGAGTCGGAGCTTTAACAAAGCCGAAAACAGGGCCAAACTGGCGGCTCATGATCTCGTGCTGGATCTGAGACAAGTTCATAGTGTTGTAATAAATTTTCGGGGGATCGTATTCGTCAGAAACGGGTAGCTTTTTCTTGTCCCATTCCTTCCAAGCTTTGTCTTCTTCATCGTCAACGACGTCGTCTAGATCATCCGTTATGTGGACTCCCTCTTTGCATGTGCCGTGCTGGCCTGTCAAAGACTCAGAATTCCGTAGGAAATTTCAGTCTCACCATCGTTCTGGAGGATTGTACTAAATTAAATTATCTGAAGAGAGCCATCAACACCGACCTTAGCTCAGTTGGTAGAGCGGAGGACTGTAGTGGTCATTGCTGAAATCCTTAGGTCGCTGGTTCGAATCCGGCAGGTCGGATATCCTTTTCATTTTCTTAAATTGGATCTCCTTTTCGTAGCCCAGCCCATTTTCCAAATTTACATTTGAGCATGAACGAGCGGTCATTTTACTTCTGTGGAAAAAAAGACAATAGGGGTGAATTTATGGATTCGAGTTAAGCTGAAAAGAAAAAAATAATAATTGCAGTTTGGTTGAAATATAAAATAATATATTTAAATTTAAATTGGAGTAGTTTAAATTATTAAATACAAAAATCTGCTAAAAATCAAGAAAAATGGGGAATCATTATAAACAAATAATTATAAAAGAGACAAACGCTTTTACGGCCTTGTCCAAAGTCCTTTTATCATCGGAGGATGTAATCATATGTTATTATATAATATATTATTATTTATATATAAAATAAAATAATATTTTAAATAATTTATTTTTGTGACAAGTTTTACAATTAGAAATGATTAAATATAGAATTGATAATTTTTAATATAATTCTTTATCTTGATACAACACAATATGAAAAAAATCGAATTAGGATTAAGATTTTTTAACATAAAATTTATTTCAAATCAATTTAAAATTAAATTAGATAGTATTATGGTTGATGTGAAAGTGAACCAAATAGACTTGAATGCTTAGAAAAATATTACTTTAGTAAAATTTGTTAACGATAAATTATAAAAATATTGAAAAATAATATTAATAGTAGTTAAAAATTTTACCAATTATATCTAATTTTTTTATATAGTTATAATTATTTATATTAAAGTATTTTATTTTATTATTTAATAGTAAAAATATAATTTCATTAGAAATATCTTATGTAAATTTTAGATGATAAAATATTATATTATATATTTTATTAATAGTTAATTAGATTAATTTAATAAAGAAATTAAAATTCTAAAAATATTTAGAAGAGTTAAGATAATAAATAATTTTGGATAAATTTAAGTTTTGTTATGATAACTCAATTATTAAAAAGTTTAATTAAAATTAAAAAAATTTTGATATAATTTTAATTTTGATCAAATGATAATTAAAAGTTTTAAAATTTTAAACTAATATAATAGGCATATAATCTGATGATTCGAATGAACAGATCTTATTAAACACATAAAAGATTAAACACACGTTTTTTTATTTTATCTAATCTAAATGCTTGATCGAATTGAGGAAAAAGAGTTACTGTGGAGATTTGTGTGAGAGTTGATAATCTTTTTCAATGAATGCGTTAAAACGCTCCCTCGAATATCGTAACAGAAAAAGCATTGAAAACAAAATTTCAATTCAGTCACACATAAATAGGGGTGGATTCAAAACGAGCTTATTCGGGCCCGAAACGAGTTTTGCTCGAACGAACCTGAATTTTAAGCAAAAAATAAATACGAGTCTAAATCCGAACACCGATTAAGTAAGCCGAGCACTTAAATAAAAAAACATTTAACTTAGAACAAACGACACCGCTTGTTCTTTGAAATACGATCCCAAAGCGAACCCGAGCTAAGTGCGAGCTGAGCCCGAACACTAAAATTATGAAACGAGCCGAACACGAACATGTGTTTAGCGAGCTCGACGAGCCCTAGCTTGGGCTCACTGAAAATGAGTCGAAAACGAGCTGGGCCCTATTCGAGCTCGACTCGACTCGTATCCAACCCTACGCATAAATAAATTATGTTGTACCCGTCTTGTTTTCTTCTAAGGAAAATTATTACAAATACCCATTTTATCTTTTTATTAATAAAAATATTCATTTCTCCTCTTCTTAAGTAAAAATGTCATTTTTTTCTTATTCTTAAGCAAAACTGTCATAATTTTTTCTTAAATATCAAAATTACCCTTCACCACATCTATATAAACTCTCGGACTCTCACTCTCATTACATACACTTCTCATATCATTTAAACACTCACTCTCACTCTCATTTTTACTTAATATCAATTACTACAGATTTGTTTGAAATAAATACTCTAGTATTTTTGAATTCGAATCGAAAAAATCAACTCGTAAAAAAAAGTATTTATATAAATCTTAACTCAAAATTTAATTTTATTTGTTAAATCTAGTTTGTATGTCATGTAAATGAGACATTTGGATATTTGATAATATTTAGAGGTTAAATGCATTGTTAAAAAATATTGGGGCATTTTGATATTACACAATATATAAATGATTTAAATAGCATGTTAAAAATAAATAGATATATTGAAATACCCTAGAATATCAACAATAAAAAAATCACTCGAAAATCTGAAAAAAACATATTTGAATTTTGAAAATTACACGTTCAAATAGCTTAGGAATGAAAAAACCAAAAAATCGATCTGACATTTCGTAATTACATCGTAAAATGTGTCTAAAAAACATAAAGCTAAAGAGACATATGTCAAATTTAAAAACTATATATCAAAAAAGTATAGTCTGGTCAAAACAAACTCAAAATCATAAAAACTGAAAATCCTAAATTTGGTAAAATAAAAAAACTACATAATATACACTGAAACTGTTTTATTTGGGCCTCCAACTTGGGTGCCACCATCAAAGTGGGTTGTCGTTATAGAGCTTAAAACGAGTTTCGCGTTGATATATTACAGACCCGGTAACTCCTCCCGGATCAAAAGTTATGACAGTTCAAAGTTTGTCTCCTACATGCGCTATAGTTTAAAAAAATTCAATTTTCACCTAACCCACGGTTTTCACGGTTCAATGTAAAATTTTCCACGAACCCCCGTGGATCTTTCTCTGTTCCCCCTCCCCCTAAAATTTTAAAAACGCTAAATTTTCCACCACCCCATCGACGCCCGTAGGAGTTACAGTAACGCCGATAGATCTAACCCATTTTCCAGCCAAACATTGTCATTTTAGCTTCTAATTTTAACACAAATCAAATCTACACATCCAATAACACAAAACCCCTCAAGAAATTTAAGCAAAACAACCAAAAATCAAAACATTTTATCCATTGTTTAAAATCAGAACCCTAAACATTCAAACCTCAAAATCTCTCTCAAATCTCAATATTCCTAGCAATAAATTGATTCAAACAAGAAGTGAGATGATGTACTATCCTAATTTGTCATTTTCAGTTGTTGAAAAACACGAAAAGTTAACGGAAAAGATTAAAACCCGTTGTGCTGATAGGAGACCTGTGAGAGATCTAAATTTTTCTCTGAATTTAAATAGTAAATTTGTGGGAAATGTGAGGTTTATATATAAGGGTAGTTTAACCATTTCCTAAATTGAGGGCATTTTTGTTTAATCCTTAAAGTTTTAGACAATTTTTTAACACCCTATAGTTTTAGGCATTTATTATAATTTCTCTTTTATCCTTTAAATAAGTTCATAAATTTGTATAATTTTTTATGCTAACCTTTTTTAAGTTCATTGTTTTTTAAAATAGGCCAAAAGACTATTTTCAACCTAAGTTTTAACCTAATCTCAAAAATATATTTATGATAATTTAAAAACCTAAACATTTATCTAGCTAATCTCTGTTATAAATAATAGTAAAATCATTATTTTATCATTAAATTTTAAAACCCTAAAAATTTATATCATTTTCCTTTCGTAGTTTAGAAAACTAACAATTTTTTTTATAATTAAACTTTGAAAGCTTGCATTCCCTCTTAGGTTTTTTTTTTTCCTCCAACAACGAAGTTTCTCTTTGATCGACTTCCTCTTTCCACCTATCTTTTTCACTAATGAAGTTTCTTCTTCAGTTGAAAAGTAGCCACACTTGTTCGACAAATCAATTCCTACCCATTTGTCTTTGCTCTCTCTTGTTCCTTCGTCGTTGGTTGAATCATCTTTACTATCTCTCATTTGATGAATTGTTGACTTTTGCTCTCTCGTTGTAATTCCACAAACTTTAACGTCAAATTGATTTGGCCAACGATGAAGGAACAAAAGAGAGTGACGAATGAGTGGGAATCAATTTGTCAAACTAATGTGACTACTCTTCAACTGAAGAAGACAGGTGGAAAGAGGAAGTCGGCAAGAGAGGAATCTCGTCGTTAAAGAAGAAGAAAAGAGAAACCCTAAGGGAGAGAATGCAATTTTTTAGAGTTTAATCATGAGGAAAAATTGTTAGTTTTTAAACTAAAGAAGAGAAATGATATAAATTTTTAGAATTTTAGAGTTTAATGATAAAATAATAATTTTATCTTTATCTTTAATAGAAATTAACTCATAAATAGATATTTAAAATTTTAAACTATCATAGATATATTTTTAAAATTGTACTAAAACTTGAGTAGGAAATAGTGCTTTGGCTTTTCCAATAATTCTAGTTAGATTGTTTTGCTTTGTTGGGAGAGTGGGGTCTCTCGGTAAATATAACGAAATCCGAGGTCATAAAGAGGCTACCTCTTATGGTAATTTAACCCCGGAATAGTGGGTCCCACCAGTTGGTGCATTTAGTAATTGTTACCAACCTAAGAAGAAAATTAACCAAAAAAATAAAAAAACTGATAAGGAAAAATATATATTTATTGGGCCAAAGGACTATTTCCCACCCAAGGTATGTTGAAATGTCAAGTTTCTACCATTTATCTTTGATAATACCAAATACCCACCCATGAATAGTTAAAATTAACGGAACCCTAACCCCTTGAAATTTTATCTCCTTTTGTCCCGCTAAACTTTAAAAACTAAAAGTTTCCCCCAGCCTAAGTTTTAAAAAATAACAGTTTCACCTAGGGTTTCCTTTTGAAATCTTCAGTGACATCTCTGGCTTCGTTGTCGATGACCTCTCTCTCCTGAAGCATCATCTCCTTCGGACGATCTCTTTTCTCCCATTTGGAGCCTCAATCGGCGTCAGAGACTCCTTGGAAGATAAAGACGAAGTTATTCGTCTTCCCAAACGAAGACGAAGCTGTCGTCTTCCTAGAGGTCTTCTTCTGGGAAGACAATCGTCTTCCCAGACGAAGATGACAACTTCGTCTTCGTTTGGGAAAATGAAGAACTTTGTCTTCCAAGATGTCTCCGACGCCGATCGGAGCTTCAAATGAGAGGAAAGAAATCTCCGGAAGGAGATGATGCTTCAAGAGGGAGAGGCTGTCGGTAACGGACCGGAGATGTCGCCGTAGATTTCAAAAAGAAACCCTATGGTGAAACTGCCATTTTTTAAAACTTAAACTAAGAGAAAATTTTAGTTTTTAAAGTTTAGAGGGGCAAAAATAGCTTATATTTTAGTTTATTTTTAATATTATAGAGAAAATGACGATTTTATTCTTACCACCGTTAATTTTAACTGCTCATAGGTGGGTGTTTGGTATTATCAAAGATAAAAGGTGGAAACTTGACATTTTAACATACCTTGGGTGGGATATAATCGTTTGGCCTATTTGTTATAGAAAATCTTAGGGTTTGACTGAACAAAATTTGCTTGCGAGTCGCGTGAAACCCACAATAGAGAAAGTAGTGAGTCGAATCACGGGTTCCTCTGAGTTCGGTTCACTCTCATCTTCCTGAAAAGTTACATCCCTACGAAGATCCACACGCAAATATCGCAATTTTAGAGAAAATGGGGCAAAACAAAAGTGGGGTCGTTTTTATTTTTTGAACATTGGGATCGGAGGGTAAAAAATAGTGCTTCTATATTTTAAAATTTGGAGGGATTCTTGTTAGAATTTGTTGGTGGGGTTTTCTGTTTTTTTTTTTGTTTTTATTTAATTTCTTTCCTTGTGAATTGGGGTAAAAATTATAAAATTGCATGCAATCTGGTGGGGGTGGAGGTGGTGGGCCCAGCCGGAATCTGGCGGGCCGGGCGGCATCGACATCATCTGCGGCATCGCCGTCTTCGTCATCTTCAGCTGTTTCGACTCCCCATCTGGGTTTGGATTCGGTGCAACAGCAGCAGCACCAGCAGCAACAACAGCAGAGGCAGGTAAAGACTTGTGCCGAATTGGCACTTGGGTTTCGTAATTGACGGTATTTATGCAAATGGGTAGGATTTGTTACATAATTGAAAGAGTTTGCCTAGTTGGGTTGGAGTTAATTTTAGTAATTAATGATTCTGATTTGATTTTGATTACTGATTTTTGGGTTTTGTGAGAGTTCAAATGTGAACTATGTAGCACTAAACTTTCGGGCTGTTGAAGCGAAGTCGCGCTTGTCCTATGCTTAATAAACACTCAGATGGAGCATAGTTACAACTAGCTGGAGTTTTCGTCCATTATATGTTCTTGATGTTATCTGTGTTCAGTGGATTTTCTTTAGTCGTATATTTCTATACTTTGTCCTAGAATACGTGAAAAGGTGGTGGGACTATGAAGACAAGTGGTTCACTTAAACTGTTTTTGGATGGTTTACGTTTTCAAATATGGGATAATCTAAATATTAGTTTAGGGTTGAAACTCAATAATCATAAAAGAATGGTGATTGCATAAGTTTCAGTTCTGAATGTTCTAGCAAGAATTGTCTGAACTTGTTGTTATACCTTATATATGTTGTTTTGAGTTCCATCCCTTATTTTATTTGGTGATTTATGTCATTTACTAGTTATCCTTGGGTTCTTATCATTATGTAAATTCAGTTATTCTTGAAAATGTTTTCTATACTGGATCAATGAATGTCTTTATGATTTCTTAGCTCTAATTATTGAATGTATGTGGTGTGATGTCTATACGTCTGAATTTGATAGTTATATTTTTTCAAACTTGGAGCCTTTTTTTGGGTATCTTTTCTTTCTTGTTGATGTCTGTTGTAGTTGCAGTTCTCATTCTCCATCCGAATTGTGCTGCTGGTGATAATTTTTTTATTTGTTGAATATTATTGCTCAATCATTAAGGTATGTGAAATGTATTTTGACTTCAATTTGTCTAACTGTTTTTGCAGTCACTCCAACAACAATTACTTCGAAAATCAGAAGGGAATGATGCCATTTTAGCATATCAAGTTGGTGGTCTCCCGGGAGTGATGGGAGGGGGAGGAGGGAACTTTGCTTCATCAGCAGGCTCCATGCAACTGTCTCAACAGTCTAGGAAATTCTTTGATTTTTCCCAACAGCATGGTTCATCTCAGGAAGGCCAGAATAGAAGTCAAGGTGTTGAGCAACAGGTGCTAAATCCTGTTCATCAAGCTTATCTCCAGTATGCTTTACAGGCCCATCAAAAGTCGTCTTCAGTTGTGCAATCTCAGCAGCAAGCTAAAATGGGTATGTTGGATCCTGCATCTGGGAAGGATCAAGATCTGCGGATGGGAAATTTGAAAATGCAGGAACTGATTTCCTTGCAGTCAGCCAATCAGATTCAGGCATCATCATCTAAAAATTCACCGGAACAGTTTGGCCGGGGTGAAAAGCAGATGGACCAAGGACAGCAACCAGCCTCTGACCAGAGGAATGAGCCAAAACTTCAAAGTCAGAATAGTATTGGTGGGCAATTAATGACTGCCAATATGATGAGGCCTATACAGGCAGCTCAGGCTCAGCAAAATATTCAAAATGTGGCTAGCAACCAGTTTGCAATGGCTGCCCAGTTGCAGGCATGGGCACTTCAGCGCAATATTGATCTGTCACAACCTGCAAATGCCAACTTGATGGCTCAGCTCATTCCTCTGATGCAGTCTAGGATGGCTGCTCAACAAAAAGCAAATGAAAGCAATATGGGTTCGCTGTCATCGTCTGTCCCTGTTTCAAAGCAACAGGCTGCTTCTTCACCTGCTGGTAGTGAGAGTTCTCCTCAGTCTAATTCAGTGAGTGATGTATCTGCGCAATCTGGATCTGCAAAGGCAAGGCAGACAGTCTCCCCAAGCCCTCTTCGTTCAACTCCCAATGCTGGTGTTGCTAACAGTCATGCGTTACAACAGTTTGCTGTTCATAATAGAGATAACCAAGTGCCTCCCAGACAGCCAATTGGCATTGGAAATGGAATGCCTCCTATGCATCCTCCACAGTCAACTACAAACATGAGCCAGGGTGTGGATCAGTCTTTGCCTGTAAAAAATTCAGGTGCTCCAGAAACTTCTCAAATGCAGTACCTCAGGCAGTTAAATCGTTCCTCTTCACAATCTGCAACTCCTTCCAGTGATGGAGGTCCAGTTAATGTCTCAGCACAGGGTGGGCTGGCTCCCCAGATGCCGCAGCAGCGGTTTGGGTTCACGAAACATCAACTTCATGTTCTTAAGGCTCAAATTCTGGCATTTAGGCGGCTGAAGGTGTGCAAAAGTCCTCCCTTTTTCTCTATCTCCTCTGTGTGCTTGTGTCTGTGTGTGTTATAAGCATCAGTGCAAATTTTTGCTTCTTATACTATTGTTTTCAAAGTTTGACGAAATGTTGACCCAGGGAAGGGTTTGGTCTGGTTCCACCAGTGGTCAGACCGATGAATTGTTTAAATAAATATTAAAATGATATTCAGAGTAATTTTGCATAATTAATCATTAAATATAAAATCTGAATTGCATTAATATAAGAATGATTTTTGCCTGATGGCATACGTGCTATATCAATTGATAAGGTGTTGGTTTCAAGTCCTAACAATTGCAAAAAAATTATACTTTCCTTATAAAATGCAAAAAATAGCTTAAATAAAAAAAAGTAATAAACCAAACAGGGTGTGGTTCTTCCCAACTTAACCAAAGGTTGAAACTCTGGTCTGAATATCATTCTTGCCAAAAAAAAAAAAAATTGCATTTCTTATGTTGATGTCAACATAGAGGTTTGATTGGGCTACACTGTCAGTCAAATTATGAGGCATGAACTGGGATGGTTCCAGCAGTTTGATTGTGGTTCACCCCAGTTTGAAAGCCATATCCAGTTTTGGGCAAGCTTGCCTTCAGTTCTTGGTCGGACTGGTCCAACCAGCCAGTCCAGTCCAGTTTTCAAAATAGTGCTTCTTAGCAGGTGCTGAATGGATTATTTTAATTGTCTGCTTATTGACAGAAAGGAGAAGGTACCCTTCCCCAAGAGCTTCTTCGGGCCATTGTTCCACCACCCTTTGAGTTGCAGCAGCAGCAGCAGCAATTTCTTCCTGCTCCAGTAAATAACCAGGAAAGATCTTCTGGAAAGATGGTAGATGATCAATCAAGACATTTGGAGTCTAATGGAAAGGATTCACAGGCTGCTCCATCAATTAATGGACAAAATTACATGAAAGTGGAATCTTATGCAGGAGATGATAAAGCAATTATGTCATCAGTTCATGTGCAAGGTATGCCTGCTGTGATCAAGGAGCCTGCACCAGTGGTAGCTACTGGGAAAGAAGACCCGCAAAACCCTGTTAAGTCAGACCAGGAAGTTGATCGTGGTCTTCAGAAAGCTCCTGTAAGAAGTGAATTTACTGCAGATAGAGGAAAGTCTGTTCCACCGCAGGCAGCAGGGTCTGATGCAATGCAAATTAAGAAGCCCATACAAGCGACCACTGCCCCCCAGCCAAAAGATGCTGGCTCTGCCAGAAAATATCATGGTCCACTATTTGATTTTCCCTATTTCACAAGGAAACATGATTCAGTCGGTTCAAGTACAGTGGTTAACTGTAATAATAATTTAACATTGGCTTATGATGTCAAAGATCTTCTTTTTGATGAAGGAGTGGAAGTCCTGCATAAGAAAAGATCAGAGAATTTAAAGAAGATCAGTGGTATTCTGGCAGTAAACTTGGAGAGGAAAAGGATTAGGCCTGATCTTGTTCTGCGGATGCAGATTGAAGAGAAAAAGCTTCGACTCTTAGACCTACAGGCGCGCTTAAGGGATGAAGTCGACCAACAACAGCAGGAGATAATGGCAATGCCTGATAGACCATACCGTAAATTTGTTCGGTTGTGTGAACGTCAACGCATTGAGCTGATGAGACAAGTACAAACCTCTCAGAAAGCCATGAGAGAGAAGCAATTAAAATCCATCTCTCAGTGGCGTAAGAAACTTCTTGAGGCTCACTGGGCTATCCGTGATGCACGGACTGCCCGTAACCGGGGAGTTGCAAAGTACCATGAGAGAATGTTGAGGGAATTCTCTAAGCGAAAGGATGATGACCGGAACAAAAGGATGGAAGCCTTGAAGAATAACGATGTTGAAAGGTATAGGGAGATGTTACTGGAGCAGCAGACTAGTATACCAGGTGATGCTGCAGAGAGATATGCCGTTCTCTCATCATTCTTGACTCAGACAGAAGAGTATCTTTACAAACTGGGAAGTAAAATAACTGCTGCCAAGAATCAGCAGGAAGTGGAAGAGGCAGCAAATACCGCTGCAGCTGCTGCAAGATTGCAGGCATGCTTTATTCACATTCTTTCTCTCTTTGTCACTTCTACACCCTTTCGGTTGTTAAGTTTTAGCTTTACCTCCCCTCATTTTCAAGCACCCATGCCATGAAACTGTGGAATAACCCATTCTTTTTTGATTTGCTTACTAAAGGGTCTTTCTGAAGAAGAAGTTAGGGCAGCAGCAGCTTGTGCTCGTGAAGAAGTGATGATCAGAAATCGATTTCTGGAAATGAATGCACCCAGGGATAGTTCATCCGTTAACAAGTAAGTCCTCTATTGAATTATTTGCTTCAATTTTTTTTTTCCATTTATGATGCATTCAGGATCAAGTTAACATGTATTGCCAGAACTTCTGGCCCAGAAGATTCTTTGGCTCCATTAGATGGAAGTTTTGTACTAGCCATGGAGTTAGAATATGTCTATTATATGCAGTAACAGTTTTTAGTTCAATATTAGTCTTCTTTTCATATTGTTTAATATAATTTAAGATTGAATTTTCATTTTAACTCTAAAGTCGGCTTTATCTTTAATACTTGTACCATGCACCGTAATTTTCTTATTTTGTCATTCCTTACGTTCATATTGATGGTTTTCACCAGGTATTATAGTCTTGCACATGCTGTGAATGAAAGGGTTGTGAGGCAACCCTCAATGTTACGAGCTGGAACTTTACGAGATTATCAGATTGTAGGTTGCTGTTTGACATTTTAATTCTTTCTCTGTGTTTGGCCCCTGTTCCACTATTTTTTGTTCCACACTATTACCTTAAGCCTTTTTTATTTGGTAGGTTGGGTTGCAGTGGATGCTTTCTTTGTATAACAACAAATTGAATGGAATATTGGCGGATGAGATGGGCCTTGGAAAGACTGTGCAGGTGAATTTTTGTTAGGATGAATGGTAGAAATCCCTTCTTAAAAAAGGAGATGGCAGGAAATATCTTATATTTGTAATATCGAGTAGCAGTTTCAGGTGCCTCTGTCTGTTTGGTAAATTTATGTTAGAATCTTTCAGCTTTTAGTCTGATAGAGTACTTGAATAACAATTGAAATACTCCCCTTTTGATATAAGGAGAGTAAATTAATAAGTACTGCAACACATGTTGATACAAGTGCATTTTCTGATATTTTATTTTCTGTGCAGGTTATGGCATTGATTGCTTATTTGATGGAATTTAAAGGGAACTATGGCCCGCATCTTATAATAGTCCCTAATGCTGTATTGGTAAATTGGAAGGTTAGTTTCTTTTCATTGCATTATAGTATGACCATTTCTGGTTCTTTTTACAAAGTGGCTGACCATGTTCATGTGGCAGAGTGAGCTTCATACTTGGCTGCCATCAGTCTCATGCATTTACTATGTTGGTGGAAAGGATCAGCGTTCAAAATTATTTTCTCAGGTAAATGCCATATATTTGCATAAATACTGATATTGGAGATTCTGTTTAATTCTTGATGTTTATTTTGTTCGAATTTTGTGTAGGAGGTCTGTGCCCTGAAATTTAATGTACTTGTGACAACTTATGAGTTCATCATGTATGATCGCTCAAAACTTTCAAAAATTGATTGGAAGTATATCATAATTGATGAAGCACAGCGAATGAAAGACAGAGAATCGGTTTTGGCCCGTGATCTGGATAGATACCGCTGCCAGCGGCGCTTACTTCTTACAGGGACACCTTTACAGGTATGTAAAGAGAAAGAGATATGTTCTAGTAATCAATGTGCGATCATATTTCCCTAGTATTGATTTTGCTATTATTGCACCTATATAAAATAAATAGACTTTCTTGTGGCTTGTTTTATTTTGCCTTCTGTGTTCTGTGAAGTGACATGATATCCAATGATAGGCTTTCTTCCAGTATGTACATGCAAAAAAGTTCCATAGTTGTCTACTCTGGTGTTTATATATATTCAGTAATTATGGGGAAGATATAAATGGCATTGAAATGACTTTTTAAAAAATTGTAAATAAAAGAAATACTATATTTGAATTGTTTTATATTCCTGAAGTTAATTTATGATTGGCACTGAAGGAGCTGACTGTGTGATTATAACTTTAATTTACTCCATTTTTTTAATTAATTGAGCATGGACTGACTATGATTTTGCAGAATGATTTGAAGGAACTTTGGTCACTTTTAAATCTACTTCTTCCAGAAGTGTTTGATAACCGGAAAGCATTTCATGATTGGTTCTCACAACCATTTCAAAAAGAAGGTCCTACCCACAATGCAGAGGATGACTGGCTTGAGACTGAGAAGAAGGTCATTATCATCCATCGACTTCATCAAATTTTAGAGCCTTTTATGCTCAGACGTCGTGTTGAGGATGTGGAAGGTTCACTTCCACCCAAGGTATGTTATTATAGCAATTGTAGTTAGTCATTTCCTTTTATATTTCTGGTTCCTGATATTATTTCTGGTCCGCAGGTATCCATTGTTTTAAGATGTAAAATGTCACCTATTCAGAGTGCTATTTATGATTGGATTAAATCAACTGGAACTCTTCGAGTTGATCCTGAAGATGAGAAGCTCAGGGTTCAAAAAAACCCACTGTACCAGGCTAAGGTGTATAAAACTCTAAATAATAGATGCATGGAGCTTCGGAAAACTTGCAATCATCCCCTTCTTAATTACCCATATTTTAATGACTTCTCCAAAGATTTTCTTGTGAAATCTTGTGGGAAGCTGTGGGTCCTTGATAGGATCCTTATAAAACTTCACAGAACAGGGCATCGAGTACTGCTCTTTAGCACCATGACAAAACTCCTTGATATCGTGGAGGAATATCTGCAGTGGAGGCAACTTTTGTACAGACGAATTGATGGAACTACTAGTTTAGAAGACCGTGAATCAGCTATTGTGGACTTTAATAGCCATAATTCTGACTGCTTTATATTCTTGCTTAGTATTCGTGCTGCTGGACGAGGTCTTAATCTTCAGTCTGCTGACACTGTCATCATATATGATCCTGATCCAAACCCTAAAAACGAGGAACAGGCAGTTGCTAGAGCCCACCGCATTGGACAGACAAGAGAAGTTAAGGTCATTTATATGGAAGCAGTTGTCGACAAAATTTCCAGTCATCAGAAAGAGGATGAATTCAGAAGTGGAGGTATGGTTGATTTAGAAGATGACTTTGCAGGTAAGGATCGATATATGGGATCTATTGAAGGCCTCATAAGGAACAACATCCAGCAGTATAAGATTGACATGGCTGATGAAGTTATCAATGCTGGGCGTTTTGACCAGAGAACAACCCATGAAGAGAGACGCATGACTTTGGAGACATTATTGCATGATGAGGAGAGGTATCAAGAAACTGTTCATGATGTTCCATCACTGCAGGAGGTAAATAGAATGATTGCAAGGAGTGAAGATGAAGTAGAACTGTTTGATCAGATGGATGAAGAGCTGGATTGGATAGAGGATATGACTAGGTATGACCAGGTACCAAAGTGGCTTCGAACCAGTACTAAAGAAGTGAATGCTGCTATTGCTAATTTATCAAAGAAACCATCCAAAAATATATTATTTGGAGGCAATATTGGTGTGGAACCTAGTGAAATTGGACCAGAGAGAAAAAGAGGGCCTAAGGGAAAAAAATATCCAAACTACAAGGAACTGGATGATGAAAATGAAGAATACTCTGAAGCTAGTTCTGATGAGAGGAATAGATATTCTGTGCATGAAGAAGAGGGAGAAATTGGAGAGTTTGAAGATGATGAAGACAGTGGTGCTGCTGAGGCACCACCTATCAATAAAGACCAATCAGAAGAAGATGGTCCAGTTTGCGAGGGTGGGTATGAGTATCGCCGGCCTTCAGAGAACAAAAGAAATAATCATATACTTGAAGAAGCTGGTTCATCTGGGTCATCCTCTGACAGTCGTAGATTGACACAGATTGTATCTCCGGTTTCTTCTCAAAAGTTTGGGTCTCTGTCTGCATTAGAAGCTCGGCCAGGCTCTCTCTCTAAAAAGATGGTATGTGTAATACTCGTGTTGATGCTTTGTTATTGGACTGGCTTATTTGTCCTATCTTTTTATTTCTGTACCATTAATATTGCTAGGCAGATGAACTTGAGGAAGGGGAGATTGCAGTATCTGGAGATTCTCACGTGGATCACCAGCTATCTGGAAGTTGGACTCATGATCGTGATGAAGGTGAAGATGAGCAGCAGGTCTTGCAACCCAAGATAAAACGAAAGCGTAGTATTCGAGTTCGGCCTCGTCACACTGTTGAAAGGCAGGAAGAGAAGCCTTGCAATGAGGTACCTTCTCTCCAACGTGGAGATTCATCCCTCTTGCCATTCCAGATGGACCATAAATATCAAGTACAGTTAAGGACTGATACTGAAACGAAAACGCATGGTGAACTCAATTCTTTCAAGCATGATCAAAGCGAGTCATCTTCAAAAAGTAGGCGGAACCTGCCTTCAAAGAAAATGGCTAATGCCCTGAAATTGCGTGCTTCACCAAAATCTGGCCGATCGAATACTCTATCTGGTCCTGCAGATGCTGCTGATCATGGCAGAGAAGGTTGGGATGGCAAAGTTATGAACACTGGTGGATCTTCGAATTTTGGTGCTAAGATGTCTGATGTCATCCAGAGAAGGGTATGTACTGTATCTTTGCTATTTCTGGTTCATTAAGTGGTAGGAATTGTCTATAATTTGCTCCTCTGGGTCTTCGTGTCTATTTCTTTTTCCTACTGACTTCTTGTTTCTCTGTTTCTATATTGTTGATATATATATAAATTTTTGTGATCTGGATAATTGTTTTTCTTACCTTGCATCTTTAGCCGTACTTAGCCTTTTGAATTCACTCAGCTGTTCCTTGTTGAATTTATTGATGTGTTATGTGAGATACTTTGATTGATATCATTTATTGCTGTGTGACATATAGCATACGTTTGCAATGGCTCATGTCTTTTCTTCACTTTAACCAAGTTTAGTGGAAAGGGATTAAAATTAATTTTCCGTTGTGTCTACTCTGTTGACTTTGATCTTTTTTCCTCTGCTTCCCTTCTTTTCCTTGCTGTTTATTTTGTGGAATGACCTGAAATCTATCTCTGCAGTGCAAAAATGTAATTAGTAAGTGCCAAAGGAGAATTGACAAGGAAGGACATCAAATTGTTCCTCTGCTAACAGATTTGTGGAAAAGGATTGAAAATGCTGGATACATGAGTGGAGGTGGAAACAATCTTTTCGATCTACGGAAGATTGATCAGCGAGTTGACAGAGTAGAGTATAATGGGGTGATGGAGCTGGTGTCTGATGTGCAGCTTATGTTGAAGGGTGCAATGCAGTATTATGGCTTATCACACGAGGTATGATTCCTCATGTTGAACATCTTAATAATTCCATGTCGGTGTACTTATTCAGATCCACATCTTCATAATTTTTCTAAGGAGTGTGATTTCACATGTCCCACTGACCTGCAATAAATTCCTGCAGTTTTCAATTGCCTGATCGCATCTAAACATATGATTATATTGTACAGGTTAGATCTGAAGCAAGGAAGGTACACGATCTATTTTTTGATATATTGAAGATTGCATTTCCAGATACAGATTTCCAAGAAGCAAGAAATGCACTCACTTTCTCTGGTCCAACACCTCCCTCTATCTCTTCTCCAGCCCCAAGACAGGCGGCTGCTGGCCAGGGCAAGAGACACAAGAGGATAAATGAGATGGAACCTGGTCCTAGCCCTGCCCAGAAGCCACTACAACGAGGCCCTGTTCCTGTCAATGAAGAAAACACTAGGATTAGAGTGCACATCCCTCAGAAGGATTCTAGGCTTGGAAGTGGAAGCAGCAGTAGCAGGGAGCAATTCCAGCAGGATGATTCTCCACATCCTGGCGAGCTGGTTATCTGCAAGAAGAAAAGGAAAGACAGGGAAAAGTCTGCGGTGAAGCCAAGGACTGGTTCAGCTGTCCCCATCTCACCTCCAAGCTTAGGTCGTAACGTGAAAGGTCCTGGTTCAATCCCTAAGGATAATATTCGACAGACCCAACAATCTACCCAACAAGGGTGGGCCAATCAGCCTGGTCAATCATCAAATGGCAGTGGTGGCAATGTTGGTTGGGCTAATCCTGTGAAGAGATTGAGGACTGATGCTGGTAAACGGAGGCCTAGCCAGTTATGATTTTACTATAGGTAGTGTGTCATCCACATGAAAGAAAAAGAAAAAATTGCTGTTATTGAGAGCCGGTCCTTGAAGGCCTCAGCAAGTTCAGTTAGTATTTACTGTTAATAGTGTAGATCTTTGGTTCTCCATTGTATACATGTACCTCCATTATTGGAAATCTCTAGCTTCTTATATAACTGTCTTTTGATGCCCACAAATCTTGTAAAGTGCGTACCTTTAATCTTCAAGATGTCTGTAGTTTTGACATCGGATATTAGTGGAAGACAACTGGCAGGCAAATCTGTCTATTGATTCTAGTGGGATTTCCTTTAAAAGGCTAAAGCAATATCTAACATATTATATGAATAAATGCATAGATTATCACTTTTATATGAATTAATGTTAATGTTATGATTTTGTCTCATAGCAAAACCGCATTACAACTTGTTGTGTCCTCGCACAGTCCAACAAATACACAAATAAAGGATGGTGAAGAGGATAATATTCAGTCTAGGTTGAGCTGAGCAAAGCTTAATTTGAAATTGGTTTAAATCCAAAAAGTTAATATGAGATTGTCAAACTAAGAATTAAGCTCAATTCGAAAACATTCTTATTTTGAATTCAATAATGTTTGAATCGATTCAAACTTAATTCAGTTTATGAAAATAAGTATAATCTTTAACTTAAACTCATCTCTTTCAATCTGGACTTGAATTCAAACTCGAACAACTGAGATTAAATCTAAGGCAATGAAAATTTATGTACTCTGATATACCGAATAAAAAAGGGAGAACTTATATATTATTAACAAATTATAGCATTGACACACGCAGCTAGTATAGGCTGGGATGAAGACCTTTTCCTGCTATATTCAGTTGGGATTAAATTCTTATTCTTACAAGAAAATTGAGATTGATCTTCTAACCAAGTTAAAAGGCAGAATATACAAAACAATCATTATGGACATGAACTTCTATGGGTCAGCTTGGCCTGCCACTGCCTCATCGCTTGAATCATATTCATCTTCACTCATCTCCTCATCACCTGAGTCCTCTTCTGAAGTGGCTTCTATATCTTCTGGTCGGGCATATTTCTCAGAGAACTCTGGACAAAACAACATTTTTTTTGGCTCAATTACAAAGCAAATGCTACACATTAGTAACAAATTCATAAGACACATCTTCATTATACAACTAAATATCAGTTTCATTCACTAATAAAGCTCCTATATGGAGAAATTATTCTTTTAAAAGACAATGTGCCATGTAGTCATGCAGACCATTTGCAGATGTCACATCACAACAACCTGCACATAAAATGTGTTGCAGAAAATGGCTTGCAAGGAATGCACAGTCATACTTCGAATTTAAACAAATCAAGTCTAAAACCTTATAAAAAACAGATGTAGAGGATAACAACAGTAAGATATTGGTACAGGCTTATTGACGTCGCAAAGAATGCATAATCAGAACCCAAAAACTTGAGAAAATCACTACCTTTTACTCTTTGTTCATAAGCTGGTCGATCTCGCATCATCAGTGCTGCAGCCTCTCCATTCAATGGGTCTAAAGGGTTGGGATAGAGAAGAAGTTGGGGCAGAAATACTTCAAACACATTAACCAGATCTGAAATATAATGGCCTACTAGTATAAGAATTGCTCGCTATGACCGGTAAGCAACTTTGAATGAAACAGAAATTATAATCATTATTACCAAACATGGGGCTCCAAGTCTGATTAATAACATCTAAACAAACAGAGCCAGACCTGAAATTAATATGCACCAAGACACTCAAAAACTCACACGTAATTCCCATTAAGCAGGTAAATGTAAAGTACTATCAAAATGGAAAATAATCAGTCACATCTCATCAATGTTTGGATGGTAGATCTTATTAACAAAGCCTATCGATGGAGATTTATATGGATATGCATCTGGTAGCTCCACTTTTATCCTCCATACACCTCCATGATAAGGACCTGCACATTTTATAATTTTGTTTAAAAAAATAACAAATTCACTAGAAATTCATGTTGCTCAGAATCAAAATTACCCATGAATAAGTATGAAAAATATCAAAACCATTTCAAATAATAAGCAGATAGCAAATCCAGGGATCTAAAAATCTAATTTTCAGGGCAAAAGCGGTCAAGCTGGCAGGATTCAGCATCAATATTAAGAATCTACAAATTACAGAAAATAATGGAATCAATTAACTGGATTAATCATCTCTAAGGCTACAAGCTCTGGAGAGAATGAAGGTCAAACTTCGTTCTAAATTGAGAAAATAAGCATATACCACAAAAGCATCTTCCATGTAAGGCTCAAGACTTCTTATAAACCAACCCAAAAATGAAAGACATGGGTAAAGAAAATTTACTCTCATTAGGTCCATGAAAATGTACGTAGAACTCCTGCATGCGATCATTGATCATCTCTACCTTGTAATCACTCATCATCCTATCAAAATAAAAACCAGAAAAATACAAGGTAGCAAAATCAAAAGACTGAACCTTCAACAAATAAAATAAAATTAAAAAGATTAATAAGATGATTATTAACAGTTTCATCAAGTCCATCTCTCGTCGTTTGCTTGGTGAAGACATTATTTTCCCTTTTTTCCTCCCTTTTCTTCCTGGGTTTCAAAGAGAATTAATTGCAGAGAAATGAAGAGGCCACACTTAAGCTAGAAACTTGTACAACCGGGATAAGCATATAAAACCATATGCACAATATTTGAACATAATTTGATGTGTAAATAATAATATCTGATAATATTAAGTATTATTTTAATTTTAATTTTTAATTATTTAATTATAAAATAATATATTTTTTATTTATATATAAAATTATACATATAGTATTATTTTAAATAAAAATAATATAAAATTATAAAGAGTAATGTTATATATATAATTTTTATATAAAAATAATAATGTGTATTATATAATTAAATAATTAAAAATAAAAAATAAAAAACTAATCATATTATAATATATAATTATTTATATACAAAATATATATATATATATATATATATATATATATATATATATATATATATAATTTTATTGAATTATAAATGGAAAAAATAACTGTGGGAATCAAATACCAATGAAGACCCTCACTAATATATAACTAACATAGTTGACTTTAATATTTTATTATAAGGTAAATTTTAATAAGTAAAAGTTAAATTTATTTAAAAAAATAATAATGTATATATATATATATATATATATGTGTGTGTGTGTGTGTGTTTTATATATAATATAAATATATAGATGATATATTATCATATGATTAAAGTTTCTGTTTAAAAAATTAAACCTTAACACATATAAATTAAATTGTAGGTTTTCAAACTTGTAAAAATGGTTAAACGATTAAATTAAAAACTATGAAAAATTGAAATTATTTTTATACTTCTGTATTGTTAGTTTTTTTTTTTGTCTCCGAAGAAATAATTTAAGAATTTAGTAGGTGACAACTAGTTTTTCCAAACCGTGGGTGGGAAATTTTGTTCTCTTAAAACATTTTAACATTCAATGGGCGGTTGTGGTTTTGGGGGCTTTAGAAAGACGTGTGGGACTCAACTAAAACTTTGTTTTTAATAAGGCCAAATGACTATTTCCCACCCAAGGTATGTTGCAATCTCAAGTTTCCACTCTTTAACTATGAAAATACCAAACATCCACCCATGACCGGTTAAATTTAATAGAACCCTAACACCTACAAATTTTATCTCTTTTTGCCCCTCTAAACTTTAAAAATTAAAATTTTCCCCCAGCCTAAGTTTTAAAAAATAGCAGTTTCACCATAGGGTTTTGTTTTGAAATCTTCGACGACATCTCCGGCTCCATTGCTGATGACCTCTCCCTCCCGAAGTATCCTCTCCTTCCGGTGATCTCTTTCCTCCTATTTGGACGTCCAATTGACGTCGGAGAAACCTTGGGAGACGAAGTTCTTCGTCTTCCCAGAGGAAGAAGACCTCTGGGAAGACGATAGCTTCATCTTCGTCTTTCCCGATGAAGTTCTTCGTCTCTCAAGGCTTCTCCGACGTCGATCGGATGTCCAAATGGAAGGAAATAGATCACCGAAAAGAGAGGATGTTTCGGGAGGGAGAGGTTGTCGGAGATTTTAAAACGAAATATCAGGGTAAAACTGTCATTTTTTAAAACTTAGGTTGAAGAAAAATTTTAGTTTTCAAAGTTTAAAAGGATAAAAATAGATTATATTTTAGTTTATTTTTTAATATTATAAAAAAAATGACGATTTTACCTTTATCACCATTAATTTTAACTATTCATGATAGGTATTTAATATTTTTATAATTAAATGATAAAAACTTGATATTACAGTATGCCTTAGATGAGAAATAGTCGTTTGGCCTTTTAATAATTTGAATACCCCAAAGGATATGATGGAGCAACAAATAATATAAAAAGATTTGTTGAAGCAAGCAAAGAGTCCACTGAAATTATCTTTCCCTTGGGATTCCTCCAGTCCAGTTGTGCATAGCGAAATCACGAACTCCCTGGCGTAAGGCTGCTTGGAAATTGGTCGACTCACGAGTCACAACCGATTCGTTTAGTCTTATCGTTAATGCGATTACACTTCAAATTACTTGTCTTTTTTGGGAGTGACGACAAGGCTACAATGTTTGGATCGTTAACAGAGAAGAGAAAAAGGGGTCTCTTCCCGTTTTCGCCAACTTTGTTTGCACTGATCATTTTTGTCGTTTGCAGATCTGTAATATATTTATAACATTTTTCATTTTAAGAACAGGGATAAGCGTATCCCCCTTTTTTTTTAAGGGATTAAAATCTCATAAAAAAAAAAACCTTTTAAATTTTTACATAAAAGAAGCCAAACTTTTAGTATTTTTCCCATTCGTATTAAAGATTCTGGATAAATACATTCTTTGTTTTGTAAATTAAGATGATTAGTTGAATTTCAATTAAAACAATTTATTATTTTAATAAAAAAATTAAAATTTTAATCATCTTAATTAAAAAAATCAGTCGTAAAAAATTTAAAATTTTAATCATTTTAATGAAAAAAAATTGGTCCCTCTAATAGGTGTTATCCCTTTCAAGAATTACAATGAAACCCATATGATTTTTGAAATGACAAAAAAGTACCCTAAAGAACCAAGGGCGACTATAGTAATCTTTTCTTCCCCGTTCAAAAGACTCGGGGCTGTCCAATGATACATGGTGACAGTAGAATGAAGGCAAACAGAGAGGTGTTTCTAATCATCACCCCTCAAGCCTATTGGCTCCTCTCCTCACTACAAAAATATTCTCAAGGCTTCCATTTACTGAAGGATCAGACCCTCTAGAATATTAATGAAGGATAAGAAAGAATACAAAGTATTTTGAGGTTGGCAAATTATAGTGAATGTGTATCTCAAAACTGAGCCTACCAACTAAAAGCCACTTCAACACCCATGAAGTTGCTTGAGCTTTACAGTTGACTGCTCCCACCACCACCAAAACAACTATGCAAAATGATCACCAAACAAAACATACAAATGGAAAGACTTTACATGTCTCAATAAAGCGCTTCATTTACTCCATCTTTACTAGTACTACCTAGATCTTTTATGCTTCTTGTTAGGGGAATGAAAGATGGAGCTCGGCGACTTCATTGTTTCATGTACAGAAGTTTTAGTTACTAATCCAGATTCTGATTCATAATCATCATCACTGTCGACTTCATCTGAGTTGGACCTGTTTTGGACTGCTCTGCGCTGCAGAAGGAAGACATTAAAGTAGTAGCTCACAAGTTCTTCCCTGCTTTTGGCTGGAAAAAACTTGAATATCTGATCCCAGAAGGACTTTTCAAGAGATGGAGGATTTGATCTCACTATATTCTTAAATCTCTTCTGTTCTTCCTTGGTCCAAGAGAGCATAACTTCTTCACCCATCTTATCAATTTTCCATTTGTGAAAAGCTGAAGACAATTCAAGTTTAAGTTTGGACCTTTTCTCAGCAATATGAAATCTAACACATTCAATAGAATGTGGGAACTGGCAGCCACAGGAATCTTGTCTTCCCTTTCCGATACGATCCCTTTCAATTAAAAATCTATGTTCTACCTTTTCCACTGGCCAAATCTGGGTCCCCAACCACTTATCGTCACTTTCAGAAGGCACACCAGTCCATTCTGGAACTTCAGCTTGAAAACCTGGCCCTATAGGAATTGGTTTCTCAACGTCATAGTCAAACACTGAAAGTGTAGTTGAGTAATCAATGCATTGAAGCAATTCTTTGCCAGCATCATTTTCTATCCCCCCTTTACTTGAGCCATTTTGGCCACCAGTGGAGAGTGACTGTGAACAAGTCTCCAAAAGATGCTTCTTGCTGCAGCTTAACCTCTCTCTGAGATTGTAACTGCTCCCAACATTATCATCATACAAGCAAGGGTGCATCTTCTGATTTTTCTAAAAAATGAAAAACTTATTCAACTCTTGACTGTAAATAAATGGAGGTAAGGTTCTATAACACGTTAGTTAAATGTAAAAACATGCAGTCAGGATATACAAAGTGGAGAAACTCAAATTCACAACAATTCGGTTGCCAGCTGCAAGCAATTCCAAAATAAAATTCACTACCAACTACACCAAGCTCAGCTGCTCTATCCTACTGCTCCCAACGACAAAAGAATGGAAAGAACAATGAAAGGAGAGGGCATAGCATTACAGGAACAGCTGTTAATGTGATTTCTAGTGAAAAAGTTCTTAATTGATATTATCAGTGAAAGTGCAAGTTATCATGAAGCTCCCAGTGGAAGATGGAAGGTAACCATGATAACCTTTCTATCAATTGAATCTGTTAGGATGTGTTCTTTTATAAATTCAATTTGTGTTTTTTGAAATATTAAAAAGGAATGATTTACCAAAAAGGAAAACATGTTTAGCATGTTTGTTGGAAAACTATTTTGGAATGTGAAAATGAAAATGCACTCGCAATTGTATCTAAACATTATATTATTAAAATTACAAGAATATGATATGAAATCATGATTGGCAACAAAACATGGTCAAAATGGAAAATAATATGGTGTAAATCTAGTGAAAACAATCATGTGTGAAAGAGCAATCAAGGTTTAAGTTTCATGTAAATTTTGTTTAGAAGAGAGAAAAAAGGACTTTTTATTTTATTTTATTTTTGAATGATGACCTTTTAATGTTTTCTTTGTTTCATGAAAATAAAAAGGTAAAACATAAACAAAAAGGGTTTGCATTTTTTTAGGACCAAAAAAGGAAAATAATGAATTCATTGCACATACAAGCATACCCTTAATTGTACCAAACAGGGAAAAAACTATAGAGTATGAAGCAAAAAAGAAAGAACTCAAAACAGCCACAATCAAATCAGGTTATGACAGTATAATATTAAACATAAGGTATATACCAATAAGTTTGGTATTCCCAAACGGCATAACAATCCTCAAGTTAACCATATGGTCCATATGCAAAACTGTTGTCACAAAGTAGCACATCAGTGATTGAAACACCAAGCAAAGAATATGTAAAAGGGGGTGTTAGGAGAAACTTAAACCTCATGCCAAAAAAATATAACTATGAAAGCCCTAAACATGAAAAAGATGAAGCACTCTTTACCAACCATTAAAAAAAATACCCACAAAGCCAAACAAAGAAATGACACATGTGAGAATAAACCAATATATTAACAGGAAACTTGAAAGGCACAGCCTGTAGCCAATGTAAGAGGATAAGAATAGTTTTCAACTGACTTTACTGATAACACAAGGCACAAATTTGTAGAAGACAAATACCTGACCAGTAGATTGTTCAGCACTTGAATCAACATGTCTTTTAAAGAAAGCTGCCTCTCTATAAGATAAAACTTGCTTCCATAACTCCACGTTTGTATAAGACTTCCATTTCGATCTTTCAGGTAATGAACCAACCATAGATTCACATGGGTTCTTCGCAATCCCAGCAATCCAACTCAGCATTTTCCACATAGACTCATTTTTCCTCTTACAACAAGAACTATCTTCTGTTTTCTCATGACGGCTAGAACTCCCTTCCTTTTCTTTGACAAATTCCAAATCCAGTATCACAATACCATCTTTATCACTATCAGCAGAGTTATTGCCTCCATCCGATTTTCCCACCAATACACTCTTCATATCCTCATTGTTACACTGTTCTCCTGAATCCGATAAATTCAGTACACAATTCATTACATCAGTATCATCCAGACTTGAATCATCACTAATATTCACAACTTCTACAGCATCCACATATCTCTTTTCTGGACCAATGTGTATAGTCTCCTCATCATTAACACATTTTTCAAGTTCCTTGCACTCAGCCACCATACTAACATCTTTTCTACATACATTCACATCATCTTCGTAATCCAGTTCTTCCAAATGTGGATACACCTCATCCATTTTATTTGAATACGATAAAAAACTTTTAAAATCTTCTCCTAACTTCATCAAATACTCACTCAAACTTGAGCCAGTATCAATTGAATTACTTTTCAAGTTTTTTTTATAATCAGCAACTCTATCTAACCATCTCTCTAATGCATCCAAATACGTAGCATAAACTAATTTAACAGACACGGAAGAACTCAAACCCAAACCGGACTCTTTAGCTACTAAATCCCACAATCCATTCTTTGAAACTTTATCATATCCACCTTTCTCCCTCACGACCAGAAAGAGTTTAAAGAAATCAATAGGTTGTTCATCTTTAAGCATTGGAGGAAGAGGTCGAAAGTTATCTTGGGCACAGATCTCCTTAAGAAAAATGTGAAGAAATTGGTCGAATCATAATCGAAGCTTTTTGCATATTAGTTTAGATTCTTCCGAAGACGGTTCAATCTCGACCCTGAATCCTTTACCCTTGAGATTATTTTGTTTTGACGTTCTTTGGCCGCAATCTACATCAGGCCCATCAGCTACAATCGACCACCCTGCCATGGATTTTCGATTTCGAATTCAAAACCCTAAAACAAATTATGTTTGTTTGTAATCTTCTAATCATATTGCCAAAACATAAAAAATTAAAACGAAAAATCTTAAAATTAAAGTCAATTTCATTAGCAAAATATTAACAAACTCGTGATTAAGATGGTTCATTCTACAAAGAAGTGACGATTAATCATCTGGGTCATGCTTCTCTTGGGGGGAAAAAGATAATCTAGGGTTTGGAAGAAACCCAGTACACTTTTTGGAGCTCCCGCGCACCGTCGTGATTACAGACACAACATAACGTTTGAAAGGGAAAGAGGGAGTCATATTTCAGGTTTTGAACAGCTACGGAGTTCATAGAGTCGTATTATTGCCTTATTGAATTTGAGTTTCTCGTTTTTGTCATTGTTGAAGTAAAAGATAAAAAAAACGTACCAGACGGGACGAAAATTAGGCGGTGTTAGAGTGGGGTTTGGAGTTGAATGAGACCTTCTCTGAAGACCTCCTTAGACTTTGGCCTTTTCTCTTTCTTTGCCCTATAAACTCCTCCACTTGATTTTTTAAGCCCCTTTTCCTTTTGGGTCTTGTCTTTCATTTACAAAATGAAAGTATACTAGGGTTTGAGGATGGATACATTCTCTTTGATTTATAGTTGTCATGACATGATTGGCTAACTTTGGTTAATTATTGACTATGGGTAGAGTTTAAGTTGGGTTGGGTTGAGTTTTGGGTTGTGGCTTTTGATTGTGATTGTGAAAGGGATATTTTTGAAAATTAAAAAAATATTTATTATGTGTAGTTGTCTTTTTTTAAATCTACAAGCCTATCAATGTTTCTTAGTCTTTTATTCAAAATAACTCAATCATTTGATAATATATCAGTGTTTATATCAATTTACAACGAATGAAGTTTTATTATTTTCATTTGATGAAAAAAAAACTATTTTCCCCTTGAGTTATGTTCAAATGATTATTATTATTATTATTTTTTTAAAGTAAGTGTCTATACTTTTGTATAGTTTTTTGTTATCTTATCTTCTATCTTGCTATCGAAAATATATTATGTATATAAGTATGAAGATTGAAACTTATATTATATAAAACTAATTAGTTTGTGTTAAGATTCAATCTCTCTTATACATATATCCTATTCACTTATATTGTATATATTCGATGTAAGACTTTTAGTCTTTAATGTCCTCTCTCAAGTGCAACCATCATAGATTGTCAAGTTTGTTGTTTGACTAAATTCATTTTTAGAGAAGTGCGTTGTCAGTTGTATCTAGGAATATGTTATGATGTTAGACCTATTATTTAACTTGTGCTTTGATACTATATCAAAGATATATTGGGCCTCAAGAAGAGTTTATGTTGTATTGTTCTGGCTTTAGTCTCTAAGGTTGTCTTTTTTATTTTCAAATGACAAGTTGTCACCCTTAAAGCTGTAAATTGATATTTCTCCACATTTCGTCAAAAGTTAAATATTAATTTTAAATGTCAAAGGTTGTTTTTGTCAATTTACAAAATATATGAATTTTATAGTATTTAAATCATTCACACCTTTACAACGTAAACAAATTCTTTTTCTTTCATCAATTTAATAATTTATCACTTAGATCTTCTATATTTGATTAAAAATTCAAAATCCTAAGCATAACTCCTATTAATCTCAAACTCGTAATCACATAGATTACAATTGAAATTAGAGTTAGAATTGCACTTCAATGATGCAATTCAATCCAAATTGAATAATTTCAATAATTGCATCATTATGGTGTGATTCTCGCAGGAATTGTGCAATTCTCATGTGATTTCAACCGAAATCACAACGATATGGTGCATCGTACTAGTGTAATTATGACCCTAACGCGATTCTAGTTGGAATCACACTGGTTTGATACGATTAAAGGGTTACCAATGGAGTGAAAATGTGTTTAATGAAGTTTGAGACAAAGTGTTATTTATTATTATTATTATTTTTTTGTAATGAAGAACCCTCTTCAAGTCAGACCTCCCTTTTGGAGTTGTATTAATCATACTGAATAGGTTAAACTTTGGGTCCAGTAACTAACTTCACAATTACCGCATTAAGTAAGTCAATGTTTGATTTTGATATGGGTTTTTTGTTTAATGAAAATTAAAAATAATAAAAGGTAATTTTGTTTTATCATTATATCTATTCTAAAAATTAACAAATTTCAATGTTTTTTTTTTTCTCCACTTCAAAGATGACAATTTATTGTTTTGGTATAGCTCGGGTGGAATATTCGTTCTCCCATTCATTTATCATATTATTCTTTTAGTCTATGATCACATATAGTCAATTAAACTTAAGAACTTTATGTGTTTTGTTATTCTTGTGTATTAATCAAATTCTTATTATTATTATTATTTTCAATAAAAATGTGTTGTGTTTTAACCATATAGGAATGTTATATATATTTAGTTTTAAATATCTAATAAGATATTTAAATAATTTGTTATCATATTATTGATGTATTTATATATTCTAAGTATTCAGTTGAATATTTAAAACTGGATATATATAGTTTTAATGTTAATCATATATAATAAAATTATGTATATATATTTTTAAATATACAATTAAGTATACAGATGATATATTATCATATCACATAATAATATATCATATATATACTAAATTGTATACTGAAAATATACGTACGATTAGCATTATTCAATTGTATGCGTGTTTTGTTTTCATTTATTGTTTATTAATTGGGAGTAGGTTATTTCTTACTCAAAGTACTGTAGATGTCTTGTGATTTCTTAATCTAAGGATTCTTATTGAAAAGTAACACCATCAAAAGCAGAGATGAAAATTCAAGCATTGGTGTTTGGTGTTCCATACCAATCTAGGTGTGATGATGTGTAAGGTCCAAATTGGTGATAGAGACTTGATTAAGACTTAACCCATCATCATCGATCCAAACATAGACAAAAAAATATCATAGAATATGTCAAAAAAATCTTTTTAGAAAATTTTGAAATATTTCTACTTAAATACGAAAGTAGAGTATTCCTATGATTCTTTCAGACAATAAAACTTGCAATTGTTAAATTTTCTTGTTAGTATTGTAAGGCAAAAACGAGGACAAAGATAGAGTTTTTCTGATTATTCATGTAGTGAGGGTGGAAAAGAAAAAGGGAAAGCTTCATCTTATGGGGATAGAGATAGGGATAGGGAATAAAAAATTCGACTCTGATGGCCCCTACCCCTTCTATCTCTAGTAAAATAAATGGGATGAGATATTTTAAATTAAATTGAACAAGAAATTTATGACTATTTAATTGCACCTTCACGTATGTAGGAAGGAAGTTAGAGGTGAACATTTTCATTGCCACCGTTTAAACTCTTAAACCATTGGATTGTATTGGATCAACGTTGAAAAAAATGTGTCAACTATTTAAATCAACAAATTTTAGCTAAGGTTGGCAATAGATTATCAAGTCTAGCACCATATAGTAAGGTTTAACATATTTTAATTCAATAATATTTTATAAACAAATCATTGTGTATTAAATTATACTAAATAAAATCGATATGTTATTATATGATCGAGTAATTTTATATAAAATGTAGGTCAAAAGACTTATTCCCACCTAAAGTTTAACGCATTTTCAAATTGATGCTTATTAACTATTAAAAACCTAAACACGCACTCATAAGGTATTAAAATTAACATAACCAGTTTAACATTATTTATTTCTCTCTAGGTTTAGAAAACAAATAATTTTCTTAGGATTGAACTTTAAAATGTTATATTTTTCTCTAGGGTTTCTTTCTTTTTCTCCCTCTCTTTTTCAGTGTCGTCACCGGTCAACTTCACTCTTTCTCTCTCCTTTTTCGACGCATCTTTGAACAAAGATAAATAGTCTTAGTCTAATTATGGAAACGATGTTCTTTGTTCAGAGACTCACGGAAAAAGGAGGAAGAAAAGAAAGAAACTCTAGGGGAGAAAATGTTACATTTCAAAGTTTAATTCTAAAAGAAAATTGTTAGTTTTTTAAACCCAAATAAGAAATAAATATTTTTTTATTATTTTTCATATATTATTAGTGAAATAATGATTTTACGTTAGAACTTAATTAGTTTTATTAATTTTAACAGTTCACAAAAATATATTTATATTTTTAATAATTAATAGATGTCAATTTGAAAATATAAAAAACTTTGAATGGGAATAAATCTTTAAACTTAAAATATAAGATAAACAATTAATATATCAATCATATGATAATACTTTATTATAATGATATTTTACAATCACAATAATGTCAACATATTATCTCAGTCATCGCCAACCACCATAGGTGGTTGGCTTTTGATCTTGCCAACCAATTTTTGTTTATTTTAATTTTTAAATTTAATATATTTTAGAAATAACACTATATTTATTATTAAAAATTCTATTTAGTCTTCCAAATTAATTATGTTTTATTTTGCAAGAATACAATAAATTTAAAATAAAATAAAATAAAAGAAACCCTTCATGGATAATAAATAATTTGTATACGATTTTAAAGTTAAAATACTAAACCAAAATGAAACAAAAGATGAGATTTAGAATTTTGATGGGCATAGCCACGACTGTGATGACCGATTACAGAACCTAAATCGAAAGGAGGGACCTAAATGTTATGCATATATATCTTTTGGGTTCAATTTGATTTTTTAAAAGAGAGAGGCATTAGAATGCAAATATAAGAACTTCGAGCGCATAACATAAAACAGAAAAGTATGAGGGCTTAGTGCAAGTGAAGAAGTGCCGGAAAGTTTCATAAACGGAAGGTGTTAACACACTTAACGGAAGTCGTTAATTTGTTTTGAAATTTTGATTACCATGGAGGGCTGGATTTAATCAGACACAGTCCAAGCAAAACCAAATTCGAGATCAGCTCAAAATTAATTAGTTAAAGTTCAAATTAACTCTAAAATAATTTAAGTTTTGACTTAATTTAGATTAATTCAAATTCGAATATTTAAATTCACCTATTTATAAAAATAAATTTAATCGTTGACTCAAATTTAGACTTCCTTCATTCTATAATGGAGCAGTTCGAATCAAATCCAATCCTGTTGCCATGTTTTGTAATACTGTATATGTGCCAGCTAAGTTCTGCAATGTCATCTCGTTTGCCCAAGAAGCTTTAGGATTGTTGTTGCCGATATGAAGTCTACTTGCCCCGCTCCAAATGCCTGTCCACATAGTGTAGTGCGCTTGCCGTGCCAAGCTGCATGCTTATGTATATGGCTCGTCATACGGTACCTTAAATTCCATTAATATATCAGAAAAATGAATTGAAAATTGTTATGAACAGGAGCGTAATGAGCCTCAAGGGAAACAAGCAACGTCGTAGAAGCATGGTGGCGATCAGCTCTGTCCAAGATATCAATGCCATCAATGGTGGAGACTTTTGATCACTTTACATGCCTCACCGGTGACGATTCAAGAGAGGAAGATGAAACAACTTTTGTTTTCCTGTGCTGTAAGTGCTTCAGTGTCCTTATGGTTCCCAATTTTTGCAGCTTTTATTGGACCCAAATTCAATAAACGTCTGGATGGAATGAGCACAGAGTTATTTTCTTTCCATTTATTTCTTCTGTAACTTTAGTTATTACCAGTGTTTATTGTACCCATGAATGAGGTTGTCTGTCGAATGATAAGAGTCTTAATTAAAAAAAAAAAAAGACAAGAAAAACATAGATAAGGAAGGTTTGTATTTGTGGGCTGCATATAGAATGGATTGTAGGCAGACACTTTTAACTATTTTCAAATACTGGGTTTTACATGCTTCTGAGCCAGTGACAATATATCAGGTAAACAAGTTTTGTGGGATGGGAGTAAGACTATATGTACTAAAAATAACACGTTACTATGTGATTACGTGATTTTGGATTAGTAATAAAATAACACTAATCACATAATAACATATGATTGTTAATACAAAAATTATTATTCTTTATAAGTGTACATATTTTTACTCACTGAAATATTGCCAAAATTTCGGTAGAACCATCCTTGGAACTTGTTCAAGAAAGTAAATGATAACAGGTAGCAACTACCTGGTAGGTATGTTGGTATTAGCTTTTGAAACTATTTGGGCCTTAAGCCACAGGTTCTGCAAAACCAGATTTCTTTCCTGTAAATGCCTTAAGAGAACTGCAGAAAATGGCTCCAATTGTGGCAATTCTGAAAAGGTTTTTCCTTAAGTTTATAATAAAACACAAGCTTCATCCAACTTCTTGATGTAGCATCAACATCCTCTAGCAAAGTCTACGAAGATAACAAGTCATGGGCTTGTACAGTATGAAGCAGAAAAAAAATGATGCTTTGAGCTTTAATGACAAAAACCAAAACAACTACCGGGGAGGAGAAGCTTAGACCATTCATGCATATGAGAAACCAATGAAAATTTCTTCTTTAAAAGAAAATGGTATTTCCATAAGGTGAAATGAGATGCAGAGTAATATGGCTGCACAACGCAAATATACTTGATATGTCATATGATTAAACATGGGCAGAAGAACTTGTGTTGAAATTCAAACAAATATGATTTACAAAAACAACACATTTACAGAGAACTTATATCAAAACTGACAACACAACATGGAAGGGAACACTGACCATTTCTGTTTTCTGCAAATGAGATATATCAGATTTATCCCCAACAACAGTGCAGCTGGCATCATTCTTCCACCTCAAATCAACCAATGAAATGGGCATAAAGGAGGAAAATCAGCTACCATGCGGAGTTGAAACTTTGTTTCTTTACTTAGGACTAACCCACTAAAAAAGCGACATCTTGAACAGTTCAATCTTCAAGATAAATTACAACCTAAGAGAAAATGGATCCGTCAGCACCATTCCCCAACCAGTCATGAAAAAAAATACAACTGCAGCTATCATTTCAAACAGCAAAGAAACTTCTATATCCAAAGAGAATTGGAGTTACTAATCAAAATGTGATTGAATATAATTTCCTGTGACAATGAGAACACATCTCTCTTTCATGACACATAGGGGCTGCAACATAAAAACCCAGTGATACATTTGATTCCTCTGTTGCAAGATTCAACCAGTCATTAACTTATTATTATACATTTACAAGGAATTGAAAAATTCAATCTAATTATTATACATTCAATTAATTTCAAGAGGCAAACCTGATCACAAATGGGGCAGGAGTCACTTCTTTCATTCCACTCCAAAATGCATGAGAGATGAAAATGATGTTTACATTTAGTGAAAAGTTTTGGATTCTCTTTATCATATTCTACAAGAGGAAGTACCAAGAAAATAAAACGTCAGTTGTGAAATGCTCAAATATTAAAGCAATGCAGTACTGGAATTATTTTACTGCTGATTACCCAGCAAAAATGATATTAATACAGAGGATACCATAATTAGTGCATCAAAATAATACTTTACCTTCAAGACAAATGGGACAGGTGTCCTCTTCCGCCACAATGGATTCATTTAATTTCGCAACTTCTGATTTCCTTGGTGAGATAAGCAAAGAACTAGCTTGAGTTTTGCAGTCTAATTCTTCAAGATCTTCATGTTTGGGTGATGTTTCAAAACTACTGCCACTAATTGTTTCTTCAACAGACTCTGAATCTGTTGATGATAGACATCCGAAAACAACATCATATGGTAAGGGTGCAGGAGGGGGTCGGAAAGTGTCAGGTGTTGATGCTTCCAGATGAAAATCAATCAGGAGTCCTCCTCTAAAGGTAGAGACTATGCCACTGTGAGATGTTAATGCCTCCTTCTCTTCCAAAGCTGCTGGACACTGCATTAAGGAGTTCTATAAGTTCAAGAAGGATGGACTAGTAAAATACCAAGAAGCAAGTTGTTCACAATAGTAAGTCAGTAGAGATTTCCACCTGAAAGCAACATTCTTGATAGAAACATCTAAACATAACATTATTCGCCATCAACTATTGCTATCTAGTTGGGCAGCCTAAGGGGAAATTTTTTAATAGCATGTGCCTTTTCCTGTCTGCCATCTTCCCCGCAGCCAAAAGGGCACATCCTAAATCCCTTCTCAGAAAAAACATTTGAGATTAACTCAACAGCCCCCAAGATCTTCAACTCAACTCCTCATAAAATCTGTTAACGTGGCGCCATACCATTCCACTAGCTCAGACTTTGGATAGTCCAATCAAAACAAAATCCTAATATTAATTGTAACACTTAATCTGTAAAATAAACACATCCATATTTAATTAAAAAAGAAAAGGTCCATAGACCAGAAGAGCAATCTTGTTGGAGATGTATCTTGACAATTCTCCAATATCTATTCCAAATGCAAACTGAACAGCAGAAGACCACTACTCAATATAGACATCAGCAGTTAAAGAGGGCCAGCAAAACAAAAAAGATCAAATAAAAATAAAAATAAAGCATTGATAAAAGAAAAATGAGTGATTCAAAAACCAAAGACATGTAATTTGAGAGAAACCATTACTAACATGGTTGTATACAGGTCTTCCGGGTAGATGGGGTTTCCTGGAAGAACAGCAACAACCTCCCATCCCTGCAATTATTCTGTTATCCACACAATACAAGCAGTGGTTGGTGCATTATTTCCTGTCATTCAGCATCTGGACAAAGTCAAATACTACACAGATTACAAATGAATAGATAGCAATATAATAATAATACTTATGAACAAACTCGTAACTCAAACAGCCGTTTTTTATAGATGATTCTAACACTTAGAATTAATATAATATAGCTTAAGTAAATGCTCAAGACAAGAATATGAATACAAAAAATGATATAATGAAGGCAACCAAAAAGGGGAAAAACTTAAAGTCACATAAGAATCCAAAACTAAAAATCACAAGATGGTTAAACCCTATTAAAGAACCAAATTCAATAATTAAAATTGAACAAAAAATAATAGAAGTAAAAGAAGAACGAAAACCCTAATCAGAAGGGTGAGTGAGATGCAAACGATAACCGATTCAATCAACCCTTATCTTGAATGTTTAAATAGAACATATGGAAGCTCACCTCCTACTGGGGCACACGTATAGAGGCAGAGCGAGAGACAGAGACAGAATTCGGGTCGGTGGAAAGAAGGAATTTTTTTTGGCGTTTTATATATCCATTCTTTTGCGCTGTTGTCGTTTTGTACTTTCTTCCACAATTTGCGCTCCTCTCATAACGCATCCATTTGCATCATTCTTAATAATGACCAAAGAGAAAAATACTCCTCTGCAAGTGACCTTATTAACGCTTATGCAATTGAACATTCAATACAAATATCTATATCCACTATAATGTTTCATTTGACATTGCAATACATTAAGTTCTGTCCATTGCAATCGACAGTTACCATGCTTTCCACATCTCTTCAAGTTCCACAAAACACGACCCACCTGTCCTTGCGAGTCGACCCACAACCTCAGTGCCGATTCTTGGGTCAACCCACTTACACGATTTTTCACTCAGGCCACTCTTTTTTGTTCTTAGGCCCTCAAGATCTTTGCCAAATGGCCCAAATTTGGTTTTCACCAGACAGGAAAACAGAAACATGCACACATCATAAAGTTAGGCTAAACAATAAATTATCCTTGCAAAATCAAATATTACATGTTAATGTTTAATGCAAGAACTTTGTTGATACTGAGTATGTGAAGAATATTGTGACATGGAATACACTAATCTGCAGGGTTCTTGGTTTTGGTTTTTACTTAAAGTCAAGTCCGTATCTGGCTTTTCTTTAAGGGAATGTTGTCAGACAATGTGGGTTTATGCTAGATCAGACAACGTTTCATGGTTTGTTTCGTGCGTATGTAGAAATAGAGGGGATCGAGATGGGTTCGCAACTGCATTGCTTAATTCTGAAACTGGGTTTTGATTTGAATCGCTTTGTTAGAATTGCTCTTTTTGATTTTTATGGGAAATGTGGTTCAGTTTAAGATGCAAGGCTGGTTTTTAATAAAGTTGTCTATAGAGACTTGTGTTGTGGAATGTGATGGTGTCTTGCTATGCCTTGAATTCTTTGGTAGCTGAGGCTTTTCGGGTATATGATTTGAAGCTGTTGGAAGGTGACAAGGAGGATGAATTTACATTTTCTAGTTTGCTCAATGCATGTGGGACGCTGGATCTTCTGAATTGGGGAGGCAGATTCATGACCTAATAATTAAGCATTTTCTGTATTTAGATGTTTCAGTGGCTAGTGCCCTCGTTGATTTGTAGGCCAAGAATGGAAATATAGATGATGCTCGCAGGGTAATTGATGCGACGGCTGCAAAAAATCTTGTTTCATAGAACACTATGGTTGTAGGTTATGGTCAATATGGAGATGGAAAGGTGGCTATGAGACCTCTCAAATATATGTTTCAAAGAAAATTTACCCAGATGAATTTACCCTGGCTAGTATTCTTAGCTCAAGTGGCAATTTATCCATATGCGAAATCATGCAAGTTCACGCTTATGTGATTAAATATGGATTTCAAGCTTTCCTATCTGTTGGAAATGCTTTGATAAATGCATACTCCAAATGTGATAGCATCTAAATGTTTTAGTTCAGTTACAGACCCTGAGCTTGTTAAGTGGATTTCAATTGTTGGTGCAGATGCATTCCATGGCCTTTCTGGAGAAACTATGGATATTTTTCAGAAGATGTTATCTAGTGTTATAAGCCCGGACCAAATTGCATTTTTAGGAGTTCCTTCTGCCTGTAGCCATGGTGGAGTTCTACATGAGGGGCTGCATTACTTTACGTCGATGATCAATGACTATCAAATTATGCCAGATTCATATCATTACACTTTTTCTCATTGACCTTCTTGCGCGAGCTGGTCTGCTGCATGAAGCTTATCATATATTGGCATGAATGCTTACTGAACCTACATTTGACAGTTTTGGAGCATTCATCGGGGCATGTGAAGTTAATGGAGAAGCAGGAGTAGCAAAATGGGCTGCAGAGAAGCTGTTTCACGTGGAACCTGACAAGCCTGTGAATTACATTCTTGTATCTGAATGAGGGACAAGTATAATTATAGAGTTCCAGGTTGTAGCTGGATAGAGATTGCTGGTGAAAATCACACCTTTATAACTGTAAATATTTATGGTATAATGGGGATAATGTTTGGCCTTCAAGAGGATAAAAGCTTTTCCAGGGTCTCTATATTTGATTGTGACCTGGATGCTGGATGTATCTGGGTTTAAAATTCCTGGCTGACCTATTAATGCTTTCATTTTGTAGAATGAGAAGTTCAAGCAGTGATGTTTTCTGTAGGGCTGAACTGGAACAGAGCAAATTTGAGTTTGAATTGACGTTCGGTTTAATTCAAATTTAATTTGAGCTGAAGTTTAAGTTCGATAGTTTGGTTCAAAATTTTTTTAGTGATATTGTTCATCTTATACATTATTTATTTTGTTGATTACATTATTTATTTCACTGATAATATTATTCATCCCACCGGTAATCTTCTGATGATATCTTTGAGCAGGCTGAATTCAATTTGAACTGCCATAATAGATTTGAGATGAGCTCAAACCACCCATGTATAGACTCAGGTCTTGGGCTCAAATCCAACCGTAGTTTTCTGTCCTGATTTCCAGTTTTCTTCTCTTCTTGAGGTAAAGATATGCATATTTTCCTCGTCTTTCATAGAATCTGCTCATCCAATTAAAATGTATATTGCTCTACGGGAATGGACAAAATGAGTTGGGATTAATTCTACGAATCCTATCATGAACCCCAATTGCACAAATCTTCAATAATCATTTATAATTGTGAGAGGTTGATTCAATTTGAGATTCATTCAAATTCAAAAGATTTAAATCAAGATTGATGAGTTAAGATTTAAATTCAGTTTAAGAAGTTAGAAACAATTTTATTGTGGAATTGAACCTGAACTAACTCAAACTCAAATATTCATATTAATTATTTTAGCTCGAGTAGGGTGGATCAAATCCAACCCAGAGAGTTGATTCTAGTCACTGTTTAAAAACTAATCACACAAGCCAAATTTCCACGTTGTTTGATGGAGGATTTAAGCATTATTCTGCTATCTTGGTGGAAATCATTGAGGTCTGATGTCGGCTCTGCTTGTATCAACTGAAATATGCCAGACAGTAAAACTGAATTTTGTCCACTCAGCGAATATATTTCATGTCTTTTCCGTACTTTGTTGGTTCTCTGTCACAGTGAAAACTTAGCAACAAATCTTTAATTATCATGAAACTTGATCACCTGTCACCTCTCTTCTGGAACAGGCCTTTGATTGGTAGATTTCCCTTCAAATTCTGGCAATCTTCAACTAACCAAGGAAACTTGTCAGTTTGCAGTATGGTTGATTGATTTTAAACTGTGAAAATCTTTACTTTAACTACAGAACTTAAATGGATTAACTTCTAATCAAAGAGACTTCCTTTCTCCTCCATCACAGGCACGCTTGGATTTCAACTAAACTGAGTCTGAAGAAGGTCTAATACAAAAGCCGTGTGAATTCAACTCAATTCTATGAAAACAAATGCCATACTTAACTTCAATTCGATTTGTTTGATTCGAACTTGATCAGCTCACATAAAATCCAACCTAAAAACCTAATTGTTGGTAAGATGAGAAGAGGAATTCACGGTGACATATCGCAGACGAGGAAGGAACCGTGATATTGCTCTCCACCAACCATCGTTTCTGGTCTGATGTTGCTGTTTTCAAGTCCACCTGATTTTTACGAAGATCAGATTTATCACAATACTTTTACATGCCTTTGACATCACGCAACGAGGAACGTGTCATTAGATTGCAACAATCGGGCCAAATTGAGTTGAATCGATTATAATTGGTTTGAACTTGGATGATATATATTTATGTTACATATTTATGTTCAAGCTTGATATATAAATTGCTGACTTTGGCCCTTTGGAAAGAATTATATTAAAACTCTATAACTTATATATTTTTGTATATGTAAATTTTAAAAATTAAGGGTTCAAAAAAATTTATCATAAATGTAATAAAACGAAAACATTAGTGAAACTTTAGGGGGATATATAAAGTTTTCTAGTGGTGTAAATAAAATATTAAAAAATTTTAAAAATTATAATCTTAGACAATTTAACTAAGCGCATGAATACACTAAATCAAAAAGAATAATATTATATATAAAATTTTTGTATAAAATTTTATATATAAATAATAATATATTATTATATAATTAAATAATAAAAAATTAAATATAAAATAATATTTAATTATATAATAATATATCATTATTTATAAGTATAATATTATTAATATAAAAACAGTTTTCTCAAAATAAATTTGAACAAATATTAGAATCATTTGTTTGATTAAGTCCTCTAATGAGTGAAATCCTCGTTTTTTGTTGTTGAGACATGTGCCAAAAGAGACAGTCTTTGCAACCAAAGTGAACCGAGGAGCCGAGTGACGTGCCAGCGCTTCGAATTGAGTGCCGGCACACAGCTGTGTGCTGTCAGTAAGAAGGGAGCCGGCGCCTTTCGAAGCACTTTCTAGTGTGAGTTTGATTTTGACAATAGCTAAAGCAAGTCAAGTCCAACTTAATATGATCAAAGTCTCGCAAGGCATTAGACGACCTGATTGGAGCCCTACATGTCAATTTCGCTCAAGTCAATGAAAAAACCTTTTCTCCGTCTCCGAAGACAGCCATTCTTTTTTCTTCTTTTAGCCCGGGAGGACCACGCCGCTAGGCGCAACTTGTGGCCTTTGCCAACTCTAATCTGGCTGTGGTACAAATTGACTGAAATGCCCAAACAAACGGGTTTGAAATTGAACCAATCCATAATCATCGCTTTCAAATAATGGACCCACATTGGCCCAAAAGAAGGTACCGTATTTATTGGTTTACAGCTTCAATCAGCGAAAACGACGACGTAGGCTCTCCATCATCACCCACCCATCGAAATTTCAAAGTCTTCTATACTTGATGTTTTAACACACTCTTTTCTTCTACAACTACCCGCCATTTCTACGTCGCTTCTTCTTCAGCCACTGCCTTCTCTTTCTTATTAATAGTAATGAAAAGTCCTCAACCACTTTACGGCCGACGGAACCCCAGAACCGGCGTAGAGTCAACGCCAGACCGCTTCTCTTTTTCGCCCAGTTCATCCTACTCTGTGGCATCAACTGTCCGCCGGACTTCCAAGAACCCCGTCATCGCCGTCGCCAGATCGGTGGCGGAAGTCTTTGTTGGTTGCTTCACCCCTCCTGAAACCACTAGCTCCAAGAGTTTTGTTGACTCACGCGAATTTAAAACTACTTCTACGGGTAATTCTTTTATTGTGAAAACTTAGATGGTTTGGCTGGAGAGGATCAAGATCCGGTTCTAGAAGATTGTTTTTAAAAAAAAAAAAAAGCTAAATTATGATTTGTTGTAACATGGTTCAAATTTTCAGGGTTTTCGGATTCTTCAAGAACTGGTAGTTCAAGGAGCCGAGGTTCAAGTCGGGGTGTTTATTCGAATCCATACAATTCAACTCAAAACAGAGAGCCTGGAAATGTAAAGTTTACCATGGAGGAAATCTACAAGGCTACTAGAAACTTCTCCCCTTCGTTCAAAATTGGACAAGGTGGATTTGGAACTGTTTATAAGGGCAGATTGGATGATGGAAATGTTGTTGCAATTAAGCGAGCTAAGAAGGTTCAGAATTAAATTTATTTTATATCTTTTTTAGGAATTGACTTGTTGAGAAAACAAACTGTAGAATTTATGATCTGGGTGCATTGATTTCACTCCTTTTGTGGTTAATGTTTGTCTACAGAGTCTGTATGATAAGCATTTGGGTGTGGAATTTCAAAGTGAGATTCGAACACTAGCACAGGTGGAGCATTTAAATTTAGTCAGGTTTTATGGATACTTAGAGTACCAAGATGAAAGAATTGTTGTTGTGGAGTATGTTCCAAATGGAACTCTCAGGGAACACTTGGATTGTGAGTTCTTTCCATTTGGCCTTTTTTTTTTTCTGTGTTTGATATTGAATACTTTTAATGGGGAAATTTTTTTACTGAAATTTGTGAAGCTTAAATGCAGGCGTTCATGGCAACATTCTTGACCTTGCTGCAAGATTAGATATTGCAATTGATGTAGCACATGCTATTACCTATCTTCATATGTATACAGGTAAAGATTATTTTAATCCTGTGAATTTGGGATTGTGTAAAGAAATCTAACCGGGTGGTGCTTTGGCTTTTCATGTAGATCACCCAATCATTCATAGAGACATAAAGTCTTCCAACATTTTGTTAACTGAAAACTTTCGAGCCAAGGTAACAGACTTTGGTTTTGCTAGATTGGCAGCTGACACTGAATCAGGCGCCACCCATGTGTCAACCCAAGTTAAAGGAACCGCCGGTTACTTGGACCCAGAATACCTCAGAACCTATCAACTCACAGAGAAGAGTGATGTTTATTCATTTGGTGTGTTACTGGTTGAATTAGTCACAGGCAGGCGCCCAATTGAACCTAAACGCGAACTCAAGGAGAGGATTACTGCAAAATGGGCAAGTTTCTTTCTTCTTTTACTTCTTGCTCTATGTAAAAATAATGCATCATCACACCATCAGTCTAGTTGGATTGGCAAGTTATTCTTTTTGTAAATGCAGGCGATGAAGAAGTTCGCTGATGGAGATGCCATTTCAACCATGGACCCAAAGCTAGAACAAACTGATGCAAACAACTTTGCCCTTGAAAAAGTTCTTGAACTAGCATTGCAATGCCTGGCTCCACGCAAACAGAATAGGCCAAGCATGAGAAGGTGTGCAGAGATCCTATGGAGCATACGTAAGGATTACAGAGAGCTGTCAGCTTCAGACATCCGTTTACAACCCTCTTATTCCCAGAGGAGCGCTTCAACAAAAGAAAAATAATAGGAAATGACAGACCTCTTATTCTGTTGAAGTACATTCAGGTTGCGTCAAGGCGTGCAAATACTTGAAGATTAAGAAATGCAGGGCTTCATCCAAAACCAAGCAATTGAAAATCATGAAGGAAGCAAATAATAACTTCCTAAAACCAGATGTGAATGTAGTGTTTTGCTTGTTGCAGGCATATGGAGGGTAATATTCTTGAGGTTTGGCATGTGCATAGGAAACTTCTTTGCTTCTTATCTGTGTGTACTTTCGCTTTTTTTCTTCATTATTGATTCATATCGATTTGCTCAGGAAGGTTGTAATAACTTTTGGAGCAGATTTCTATTTTATATAATGCAATTATTGATTGTATATGAACTGACGAAGAATTTTTTCAGTTTTCCTTTTAACATTCTACAATATATCAACATTTACGAAACACAAGCCTTAATGTTTGTCTTTTCATGGAGGTATCTGATCACAGCATCGACCAGAAACCTTGTAGTGTACTATGATTCGGTATAAGACCAAGAAGCTATTTTTAGGAATTGAAGTGAGTTGTTCTTTAAGTTCTTAGGGCAGTTGACGGATAATTTGTCTTCTTTTCACTTGCAACGTCCTTTTCATCTCTAGTAGGTAACCTACACGTTTCTCCGAAGGGTAAAGGATTATTTTCCCATTAAATTTTATTTTAATCTTAAAAATATATCAACAATAGATAAAAAATTCAAACATTTATTTATTTTTAAACTATTGTTTAATTTTTTATTAATATAAAAATAAAACTGTTATTTAATAATATTTTTAAAAAATATATTATTTTATCTTTTTCTTCTTCATATTTTAAAAATTAATATTTACTTTCGTCTTTAAATTTTAAAAATAATTTTTTTCTCCAAATTCTTAATTTTTTTTCATTCTTCCTCTGACTACCAAGACCTATAAGGTGCATTGAAAGACAAGTGTCATCCATTCTTCGTCCTTCATTGGACGACTCTATTTTGTTTCTTCATTATTGATCTATTGTTTATCCAAAAAAAAAATCAAATTTCAAGTTTGATATCCTAAAATAAAAAAACAATTTTTTTAAACATAATCCACATAAAAAATATTAATTTTTTAACCCAAAAAAAATATTATTTTAATATTATTAATAAAATAATAATTTTATCTTTAATCCTAACAATAAATTTATAGATTTATTCAAACAAATTAAAATTTAAACAGATATTGAAATTTTTCATCGCCTATATCTATTATTTCACCAAAACTTAAGTGGTAAATTGTCCTTTTCCCTTCTCCCAATGGCGAAGAAAAACTGTTAAATCTTTCTCTAAGGCTTAAATTAGGACCGGCCTTGACCCGGTCAAGAGCTTGGGCCGGTTCTCTCCCGATCAAAATTCAAACTATGAAATGACTCGGGGCTCTAAGTCATAACTACCGCAAAAAAAAATATATATTTACTTTCTTTATAATATAAAAAACATATTAAATAAAAATTAATCCAATCAAAGTTGTGCGGTCTATAGTGTCCTGTTAAGTCACGCAATGGCTCTGAGTCCTAATTCAAGAATCTAAGCAGTCAAATCTCAACTGTTTCTGGATGAATACAAAAACACCCTTTACAAATTTCAATTGAACATATCTTTGCCGGCCATTATGTCCTGCTCTGCCCCTTCGGCTTATATGAAAAACTTTCTGTCTATACTTGGCCTCGCCTTACTCTCTTTCCCCTACCTATATCTGAATAAATATTTAACTTAAATGACTACCATCCCCCTCAAACTGACATCACGATGAACCCACAACAAACTGCTTCTGTCTGAGGAATTTACAAATGTACTTATGATACTACAATTATCTTCTTCAGATCAAACGGTTGAAAGGTCATATGGTATAGGCAGCTAAACGGTTTTTTTTTTTTTTAATCCCTGCATGCCTAAAGAAATTACCGTTTCTTTCGAGCTAAATCTGCAAAACTTTCAGCCTCTTCCTTCCCTCCTATCACTACTTGGGATTGAATTCTGGCGAGTTAACTGATAGCTTGTTTCTCCTCCTGGCCTTTGTACCTCACTATTTACGTTATCAATTTTTTTTGAACAAAGGAAGAAGAAGGATGATGTGTACATGGTGACATGCCAAATGCTGCAAAACCAATTAATATGACAAATATGTGAGAGAGAGAAAGAGAAATGAGAGACTAACAAATTTATCGTACCTGTGCCAAATCCAGTAATTTTCACTGCTCTCTAACTTCCAACTTATTGCTGCCATTGCTAGTGCTGTGAAACCTGCTAGGACAACTGGCCATCGAAACTGTAGTAACAATGTCTTGATTAAATTACAAACCCATTGTGTAACAGTTTGTTGCCTACAGTTGAGAAAGAAAAAGAAATCAATTTCATTTGGTCCACTGTCCTGCATATCAGACTGTATAATCTTATGTGGACTTATTAGCTTGAATCTGTCTTAGTACCCAATCACAGAATCAGTCATGGTACATCAAGCGGCCAGGTCACCCAAAAGCAGCAATACATTATAGAACTTGAATTTGCATAAACTTCAACTTGATTGAAATATGCTTGAAACAATTTTAAAAAATTATTGTAGTACTGACATGTTATTTAATTTTAACAAGAAGTTGAGCCAATAGAAAGTTATAAGAACAAAAATTCAGGATTGATATGAAAAAGAAAACAAGTTACCTGTCCAGCACGTTCCTACAAGATCCAATTGAAAAGGAAAACAACCTAAACTTCGTAGAGAGTTCCACCACCCATCCAACAAGAAGACCAAATGTCCCAATTGCTATCACAAGAATAATATTGGAAGACCTGCAGACTTTAGCATGGTTAAATGCCTACTGTAATCACTTAGAAAGAAAGTCCTACTGTCAACATCATTGAATTGTATCTACTGGTTCAAGATACCTTGTTGCCTTTGTTAAAGCAAGAAGGGCTGTAAGGATAGCTACTGCCGTGTGAATTGTCCTTTTAAAAGCTTCATCTACAGTAGTTAGATACACAAAAGTGCTCACCACAGCCATGAAAGAGAGCCAGAAGTCCATGAACTGAAACAATTGCCAGTAAGCCTTATCAATAACATCTCAAACAAATAACCTTATGAAAAATGTGGGTATCTGCATAGAAGGATACTACTGTTATTAGCTAATTATTATTATTCTCTAGACATGTAACGTACCAATTCTCCAAAAGAAAAATAAATATAGAAAAAAGACAACTATGGGACTACCCATACCTGTAAGACATTGTAGGACAATGCACACCAGGTGCCAACGTCACATGCATGATATAATGCACTTGAAATACCACTAGATGTGAAGAGTACCCATTCTGCAAATGCCTGCGCAGAGAATTAATAGTCCTTTAGGCAATAAGAAAATTATTCAATAGATCAGAAAGCTCAAGTTAAATTTAGATGAAATGTCTTTTCTTCCCCAACAAATAAAAAAATATGAGTATCAGACATTGAGGTTTACCTTCCGTCGGAGAGAACAATAGGCAGGAAGTAGAGCTGCAGCATTTGATGCAATGAGAGCAATTGATTGCCATATGTGCCCTACACCAGTTTTTAGCAGGTTGATTAGGTAAAAAAAATGCTGTCAGCATAATGTCTAGTCTCTTAAGTTCACCTTCTATGCATATTGTTTTGAAAAACTAAAATCTATATCTCATCAATAGAGAGTCATAAATTACAAAAAAAAGACTGTCAGAAGATTGAGGAAAATTATTGGATATGACTTCCAGCTTTTCACAACCTTCTCAACTAATTCAGAGATCTACAGTTCCATATGACAAATTTGAGTTTTCTAGATCATTGTTTTTCTATTGAGAGCAAGGGGCAGCTTACTATCAGAAGGACAGTTCGGATATGATCGACAAAAGAAAAACACTTTGATAGCAACTTGGCATCATCAACATCAGTGTATATCAGAGACTAAATGAAAATTTTCTTTAAAATTTACTTCAAAGTAACATTTACCTTGATGAGACACAATTTCAACACTGCAGTCAAAGCCACCATAGTCACGATCACAGGAGCAGTAGCTGAAAACAAGAAAAAGGAGGACATTTAAAAAACCAGTCACAGAAGGCAAACGACAAAACAGTTGTAAACTTCTGCATGCAGGATCAAAGTTCCAACCATAATGCTTCTGGGTAAATTCATTAGAAAAAACAGAAGACCTCATATAAGAAATATATGAAAATTCTAAGAATTTTTTGATAAGGGGAGAACTGTACACAAGAACCTGTATGACGTTAATCCACTAGCATCAAAATCATATGTGCATTGCCCATGAGATGAGCATCTTCTTGGGCACCTTTCAAAGGAAATAGACATGGTAGTCTTACTACTAGAGGTATTGACATGTCTTATTCCAAAGCCCCAAGTTCCTTCTCTAGCATATAAGATATAAAAATCAACCTTTTCTTCACTTGAATTATACAACTTGAAGAACATGCAGCCGATACTGCTATTTGTTCTGTTTGCATAGTAATAATCCCAGCTCTGAAGAGATGGTAATCCTCCAAATTTAGCATATATTTCATATTTCATCTTTGTATCTGATGTCAGTTGGATGTGGATATTTCCTCCAGCTGCGCCAACAGGAACATCCATGAGAAAATAAGTCCAAATATCATCTGATTCTCCACCATAAGATGAATTGCTTAATAGAGGTTCAAGAGGAAAATCAGCAGAATCTGCAGGCACTTTTCCACTGACCGGTACATAACTGGATTCAAATAGGAATGAATCTCTCCTGATTCCTGTCTGCAGACAACCATTTTCAGCGAGCCCACAAAAATACTATGGATAAGTTTCCTCAAGCATCAACAGAAAACATACACAACAAAAGATATTGTGTATATAATATAATGTTAATTTTGAGAAAATGCTGACATGAAAACCATATAAGTATCCTGAAGTGTATGTAAAGCAAATGTAGGATGATGTCGATGTTCAAAGGTGAAACCTACATGATATGCTTAAGATATACTGAAGCCTGTCCTTTAATCATTTATTTTCCACCTTACAAGCCAAATTATGATTTAAACTCAAAGTTTCCGAAAGATGAATTTCCTATTCATCCAGCAAAGGGATCAAATGGGATCATGGAGACACTTGTTTACATTCATAAACACAACTATGCATTTGGCAAGCAAACATGAAACTGAACTTCCATCCCAATCTTAAAACTTGATTGTCACCAAATAGAAATGCCCGTATATATTTCCTTGACAAGTTAAAAATTACTCTTAAACATGAAACTTAAGATAATATTTAGAAAGGAGACCTTTAGAGGTGCAAGGAACACAATCTCACCTGAAGATTATAACTTTCCCACATACAATTTGATCCTGCCTTCCCCAAGGGACATTCAAGTACTTGCCATTCCAAAGAATAGCAAACTTGTGCATTAGTATTATGAATCTCTCCAAGTTCCTTAGAAAGGTTAGCAGGTATAACAGTAATATACCAGCGACCAACCTTAGGTGAGGGAATAGTGAGTGGGTCTGTTTGTATATCACCCGAAAAATCATATAAGGTTGATGAAGGTAGTGCACCATGACGAGCAAAACACATTATGTTAGTTCCACTAACATTTACCGTGTTAATTGAAGGTGTCATATTGAAACTGACATTCAAAGCCATAATGGTCAATTGTTCTGTGATTCCCACCACATCCAAGGAGTATACATTAGTTTCACCAATTCCATGGCAAGGAGAGTCAAAAGAGTTTCTGCAAGAAACCACATTTTCAGTTGTCCTGTTGTTCACCTTACTATCAGAAAAGTTTCCATTCAGATTATAACTGTCAGATTGAACACACGATAGAGGGTTGACTGTCTGGTTGCAGAATTGGCCCCATATTGTTGAGGTTGTACATCCTTCTACACTAATGTTGGCAATGAAAGCGTATGTCGGGCCTCGAACAATCTGCAGACCAGAGAATTAGCTGCAACTTCATTTCTCAGAAATGTTTTCAAGATTCAGAAATCTGTGGAATCAAGGTTCCTTTAACAAAGAGAATAAAGAAATGAATCAAAAGAGTAATTGGAAATAAAAAATAGTGATAATGATCATACCATCTTTGATTGTGTCCTTGTATCTCCAATGCCATTGAAAAGGCCAAGATACCAAACTCCTGGAGATATCTGAATAAAAGCCATATAAGTTAAATGATGTCAACTATTGGTAACTGACAAAAAAATTCAGAAAGAGCAATTACAATAGTGTTTGTGAAATAATCCATGCACCACCTTCCTATCCAAAAGGTAGGGAGACAGAAAGTAAAACTTGTATAAACAGGGATAAATTGAGGGACACGTTCTATTCCCATAAAAGGAAAAAACTAATTAGCAAAAAGTAAAAGGATAAACCTGCTCATTTGTCAACTTCACTGATATATTTTCCTGCATTGGAAAACATTGCTCCACATTCTCAAGATCTTCAAACACCTTGGAAGATCCATTAGAGGGGGAACCTAACACCGCAACAGAACAAATTTTAAAAGAGAATCGAAATTATTAATCTGTTATATTGGAAACAACAAAGTTGCACAAACAGGCAGGTCGTGGTCTCATGTACAATCAACAGAAAATCAGGAAAAGGAGGAGATGGGGATTTCTAAGTTCCGTTACACATCATACATAAACCTTTTAGAGTAATCTCTGAAACATCTGGCAGAGGGAGACTGCCATCTCTCAGGCAAATCAAAGGCAGAGCGCTGATAGGAACCTTGAATATTTTATTGAAATCCTACAAAATAATTGAACCACAAGCTAATAAAACAGCAAATAAATTTCTATCAAACAAAATGAAAAGGTGATGTCATGCAATCCCTTCAAAACTGAAATCAAAATTTTTTAACTGCAACTTATATCTGGTTCAAGCCAATAAAAGTCTTTTTGAGGCAAAAGAAAATATCAAGACAAAAATAACTTCAATTATGATTTTACAATCAATTAAAGCATCGAACATGCTTAAATACACAAGTAATTTACATTTGTAGGGCATACTTTTCCAAATCGTGTCTAAAGGGGCCTGTAAATTAAACATAATATCAAATTCAAGCAACTAAAGTTTGAAAAAAGAAATTAAAAAATTCAGTAATGAGGCCTCAATAGCATCTGTTATGCTATGTACAAGAAATGAATTCCATCTGTGAATATGCTTCCGGAATTTCAAACAAAAATACGCAACTTACAAGGTTTACGTTTGATTCCAACCGTATAGATAATGAGGAGAACCATGGTGGCAAATCAACTTGAACAAGGCACAACACCAACACCAAACCAGTTAGATATTATCACTGATAATTGATACCATAAATAAATTAACCAATTAAGAAAACAAGAAAAGAAATAATGTTAGCATTTATAAGAGAACAAAAGGAAAAAAATAATTGGGGCACAATACAAAAAGCTTAGCCATTACGTCAATGACGACCAATTCGATCAACAAACTCATCATTAACTATTGCTCAAAATCAATCAATCCCCATCCCAAACCCAACATGAAAGCTGGCGTTTTAGCTTATTCTTCAACAAACTAGGCAGTTTTCATCGGTAAAAGTCAAGAGAGAAAAAGTAATTCTCGCATTAAATTTGGTTTTTAATAAAACCCTCGATAATTATTCAATGAAGAGATAATACAACATGAGAATGAACTAGAAGTACACGTTACAGTAGAGATAACCAAAAACAATCACAAGACGCATTTATTAAATAAATTATTAAAAAATAATAATAAATTTGATGACATACCTCTGATATAACGCGAATCAAATGGTCGGAGCCACGTTTCAGGGTATCTAAAATTAGATACAGAGAAAGTGTTATTCGTATTTAGCTCACCAAGCGAAAAACAGCGCCAAGTGGAAGAGAAACAAATCAGCAAAAGACTGAGAATCGGATAATAACAATGACAAGGAATCAGAATCTGAACCATTTTTTCTAGAGTCGATTCGATTCTCTTGGAACAAATAACGATAAAAGAAAAGAGAATACAAGTTTTGTTAAATGGGTGATTAAGGGAGGGACCTTTTGTACTTTCTTGATTATTAATACATAACTGAGAATTATGTCACAGTTGACTTGTGTTGGTCAAGCACGTCAGTAATAAAATAGACAGAGCTGAGAGTTCAAAAACCACGAGCCTGTTATTTCTGGAGATAATCTAAGCTGATTGAGTCATCATTGGACCGTTTTGATTCGTGGTCATGATACAACACCATCATACCATAAATTTCATTTATAATATATTGTAAATACAGGTATTTAAATAGTATTTTAGTATAATTAGACTGTTAATATAACTGGCTAAAATGTAAAATATCATAATAAATTTAGATTCGATATGCAAATAATAAATAAAATATTCAATTCTTTTTATAAGAGTAAAAAATCAATTCAAATTATTGTTTAATTAGAATAAACTAAGTTTAATTTGAAATTAAAATTCGATTCAAATCTTATCAATATTGTCACATTAGAGTTATATTTTATCGATGATTTATTTACTTTTTTAAAATTTTTTAATACTTATTTAATAATTTTTTTTATTTTTAAGTGATTATTCGTTTATTAATTTTTTTTTGTGTAATACATATATTTTTTTTTCCGTTGACATTATTATTTATTAATCATGCAAATCAAATATAACCCTTGTTTACCTTTCTTTCTGCTTATTCTAATTTTCAGGAGAATAAGGAAATCAATTTTAGTTTCCATTTTTTTAATCATTACTAGAAAATTCATAAACTACCTATTTCTCACGTGTGAAAAGAACAGTCGAATATCTTGTTTCTCATGTCTAATGTCCGACCGAAACTGAAAAAAGTACAAGAAGAAACAAAAACGTCCAGTCGCCAATGGGCCCCACGATTGTTAGAAAGATCCACCTGGCAAGAATCAAACGGTTATCACATAAAGTTAAGCATTAGAACACATAAATAATCAAGAAAAATATCCTTTTTCCCTCCTCCTCTATTTGACTCTGCCACCTCCGTCTCTCAACCACGACGTCGTCGTCTTCCGCTTTCTCTTCAGCTTGGTAAACTCAGAAACTTAACTCACGCGTGTTCTCAAAAGCAGAAAATGACCGTGATAGATTTGATCACCAGAGTCGATGCGATTTGCAAGAAATATGAAAAATACGATGTTGATAAGCAGAAAGACAACAACGTAGCCGGCGATGACGCTTTCGCTCGCTTATACGGCGTTGTAGAGGCCGACCTCGATTCTGCTCTTCAGGTTCTTTACCTTTATACTTTAATTTACTCTCTTTTTTTAATAGTTATTTTCATTTTAATTTATTAACTTTTCTTTGGTTTTTTTTTTTTTTAAAGAAATCGGAGGCGGTTGCAACGGAAAAGAATCGGGCGACAGCAGTAGCCATGAACGCGGAGATTCGAAGAACGAAAGCTAAATTGCTTGAAGAATTCCCGAAGTTACAGAGACTTGCTTTTAAAAAGGTCAAAATTTTAATTTACACAGTGAATTGTGACAAAATAATATTGGTTTGTTAAATGATTGTGTACTTAACGAAAAAATGAATGGTTTCTGTTTTGATGTAGGTCAAAGGGCTTCCAAAGGAAGAGCTTGAGGCTAGAAGTGATTTAGTTGCTTCACTCAAAGATAGGATTGAAGCCATACCTGATGGATCAACAACTGCGGCTAAACAAAGTGACGGTGGGGCAACTTCGGCCTCGTATACAGGAATCAAAATTGACTCATATTCAGGTATTAGTAAGGAGGTTTATTTAAAGCAGGTTTTGGGGATTTATGGCGAACGAACAGAATAGGGTTACGAGGTCTATAATAAAAAAGTTTTATCTCTAATGTATTTGCTTGAATTATGTCAGAAGGGAAATTTGATAATGAGTATTTTCAAGAAACCGAAGTGTCGAACCAGTTCAGAAGAGAGTATGAAATGCGAAGGGTGAAACAGGCAAGTGTATTGAATTGGTGGATGGATTATTGTGGTAAAGGAAATTTATAAGTTAAGTGTTTCTGATATCATAATTCATGAGTTGAATGGTGTGAATTTGAATTTATGCAGGATCAAGGTTTAGAAGTTATAGCAGAAGGATTGGACACGTTGAAAAACATGGCCCATGACATGAATGAGGTCTTTTTCTGTAAAATTTTTCTGTTATTTGTGGTATAAAAGAATTGGAATTAGGCGTTATATTTCTTGATTGTCGTTTTGGCAGGAATTGGATAGACAAGTGCCTATGATGGATGAAATAGATGAAAAGGTGATTGATTGATTCTCTATTGCGTTAATGACACTAACTTTCTTAATGCTTCTCAATCTAGCCGCCATGGCAGTATAAGAATACCTCTCTTTCAAAGGTTATGGATTTGCATTGTTATGATTTTAACATCAATTTCCTTGCATGCTTTCAAAATGAAAAGAGATTAATACGATTGAGGGGTGAGGTTGTGAAATCGATAGTTACCTCATCAAATTGATAATTTATTTAAATAAAAATTAGAAATTTATGACTGTTTGTTGTTGGTGGTGCTGGAGTTTGCACCAATGAGGACTATATTGAATTAGGGGCCCTTGGGTGGAAGAATATGAAAAGGGCACAATAAATAAATTGGATAGTCAGGTTCGGCTGGAAAACCCCAGAGTCTACTTCCGTGGTTTTGTTATTAATGAGAAATTACAAAGTTGTAACACTGAGATAGTGTGAAATTGTCACTGTGCCGACTTAGGTTGGATTTCCTTACCTGTTTCTACTATTAAGAAATTATAGTAGTGGAAGTTAGGGTTACATGTACAACTGTGTAAGGTAGTACAGAAGTTGGTGGCTTGATTGATGTCATAGTAATCTTGATGTGGTAGGGGAGTAATTGTACCTTAAGTATGATTGTTGAAATTGAGGAGAGTGATTCCCTAACAATAGGAAACAATTACTTAATGTCTTATGAATTACAGAAGTTATGGCGGATATGGTCCTTTTTCTGTTGGTGGCTTATAGAAGAAACTAATTCTACTTGAAACTTCTTTTATAAGTTACAGGCTAGAGCAGTGCTTATCCGCCTGTCATTGGTCATCCATGTGAGTTTAATCTGTGAGTTTGGGCAAAGAAGAGATTTAAAAGCATAAAAGTTGCATAGCAATTCAAATATATATGTAGAATAATTATCTGCAGTGACTTACTTGACAATATTAATTCAGGTTGACAGGGCCACCTCTGACCTGAAAAGTACTAATGTGAGGCTCAAGGACACTGTAAACCAGGTAAATTTGTTAAGTGCGATATGAAATTTATGGTCCAAATTTTTATCCATATATTGAAGGAACCACTCCTTCATCCTATTATTTTATGCGCTTCATCTCATTTCTGGCTTGGATTTGTTCATTTCAGCTTAGGTCCAGCCGCAACTTCTGCATTGATATCATCCTCTTGTGTATTATCTTAGGCATTGCTGCCTATTTGTACAAGTAATTAATTCCTCTGCTTCAAATATTTATTTGGCTTCATTGTAGTTAGATAATATTAGGTTGAGATACAGTCTGTTTTCAATTTTCATACCTCATTAACAATCCTTGCTTTGTTACAGTGTCTTGAAGTGAAATTGGCGTTGAAGCTACAACTTCCACGACTTATCTTCTTTTCCATGGCTTTAGCTTCTGTCTGCATTGACATGTTCACACATGTATTGTGGTGCATTGTGTCTCCCTGGCTTGAGAATTTTTAATGTTTAATGTTTATATTTTTGACACCTAACAGAAGTTGAGCATGTGTTTGTTGTTAATTTTTAGTTTGGGGTGTTTTATGGGAGCTTTTTCTTGTTTTATATAAGCACTAAAATTTCAGGGCTATGACCACCCATTTGTTTTATGATAATTTTTGTCAACAATTTAGCTGTATAGTCAGGCCGACCAAGTAGTGTTTGGCTCAAGCTTGAACTCAAACTCGCCAACTCAATGAGATCTCGGTCAAGCACATTGACAGTTGATGGACTAGAATTTGTGCATACTGAGTTTTCAAGATTGGGCCAAATTTTGTACTAGTTTCGGCTCAAATTCAAGTCTAAGGCTTCAAGTTTTGGATGATGAAGCCTATAAAATTGTATAATTTGGTTGAAGCTTTCTGGGTCATAGAACAAAGGGAAAAGGACTATTCTCACCCAAATTTTAAGTCATTCCTAAATGTACACTCACGAGAGATGAAAAACCTCAACTCTCACTTATGGTTAAATTGTCGTTTAAAATTTTAGTTAGAGACAGGGGTAAAATCATCATTTTACTTATAAACTTTAAAATTTTAAAATTTTATTATTTCTCCCCTCCAGGTTTTAAAAACTAACACTTCAACCCATCCTCAAAATTTGAAAAGTTTAGATTTCACCTCTAGGGTTTGCTTTCTTCTTCGGCCACCACCAACGATTGACACATTAATTGATCTCCTATCTTCGACTATAAAGGACGACGAAGGACGACCCTTCGTCGCCCAAATCTGGATAACAAAGTGTCGTCCTTTGTTGTCTGGGTAATGTGACGAAAAGATCTCCGTCTCTTCGTCACATCGTACAATAAAGAGATGAATATCTCTTCATCGCACCATCGTCGTCGCACCAGGAGAAGGAGACTGGAGACGACGTCAGAGATGACATTGGAAGATGAAGTTGAAGGATGGAAGTAAAACTACTATTTTTGAAAGTTATGGGGGGCAGTTAAGTTTTAAAAAAAATATGGAAACCCTAGGTTTAGGGGTGAAAATGTTACTTTTTAAAGTTTAAAAACTTTGGATAAATGTGAAATGTTAGTTTCTAAAATCTGGGGGGCGAAGAGTAATAAACTTTATAATTTTTTACTATAAATAATAAAATAACTATTTTATCCAAGTTTGGCTATAGGTGAGAATTGAGGTTTTTTACCTCCCGTAGGTGTAGGTTTAAGAATGACATTAAATTTGGGTGGGGCATAGTTCGTTTCCCTATAACAAATCCCACATTTCGTTCGGTCAATTTAAATTACTACTTTCCAATTGTAAATAAACTGAAAGTAAAAATCAAAAAAAAAAGTCACGTGACATTGGTTTTTATGAAAATTACAAAATAAGAAATAATCAAACATATCCTAAGGAATATTCTAAAATTTTTATCGCAAAATGCAACATTTTATTTGGTGTTTCTTAGTAATTGAAATAATGATTCAAAAATCGACTTGAAAATTCTAAATACAATGAAATATTTTTATTAACTTATAATTTTCTAACTTAATACAAGAGCATTAAATTAATATATGAGATCAAACCAGCGGAGAATACAAAATAAAAATACATATTACCAAAAAGTATTACTTTATTATTTTGAATACAATTGAATAATGTATCAATGTTGGATCATATAATAAAAAAATATTCTATTTTTCCATGTTTAGATATAAAATATGGTTTTGAAACCTATATCAAATCCTTCGATTCAACACCAATAGTTACGAACATGAAAACTAGAGTTTGAATCCAACACTTTACCAATGGACATGTTGTATGTCATTAGACTCAATTAGATTTGTTAGATTTTTTTATTTATTTTATAAATAGAAACTCCGATTATATTTATTAGATGATTAAACTTAAGACATATTAATCAAACTCAATTAGGTAAATTAAGGTTTTACAAGGGTGACAAAGACTCAAACTCAAACTTTCATCTTAGAAATTATAATACTCTATTAATTTTGTTAATCTTTGGGGTCTAAATTTATTAGATTTTAATTTAATTTTTTGATTTAATGATTAAACAAGTAAAATTATTTTTAATATTGTTTTGTTAATTGGGATATCTGGTCCAGGTTGGTTAGATAGAGAAACTTTAAAATATAATGATCAGATCTATAATTGTGAGGTTTTACAAACATAATTAAGTTCAAACCTAGACTTTTCTTTAAAAGTTATAATGTTATATCAATTTTGTTAACTTTTAAAATTTATTTTTATTTTTGAGCCCGTCTTTTTTTTTTTTCACTCTAATGTTGTTTTAAATAATATTACAATTAAACCATTAGTTAACAGATGGGATCATTGACCAAACTAACCTTTTTATCTGGATTACTCAGTTCCAATTTGAAAATATTGATATAATTAGTCTATCACTCAAATTTTCCATTCTACATATAATAAAATGGTTTATAAAATATGGATAAATTAATACTTAATAAATCTCACCTTATGATTAGTGCAATCATTTACAGGTTTTCAAAAGTCAAAAAGTCAACAAAAAAACAAGACAAGAGTGGTGAGTCCATTATGGTGAGCACAAGTTCCCTACCAATGGCGAATTTTGATTTGATTAAAAGAATATGCGGCAAGTGAATGCAGAAGATTCGTAGCACATGCGCATCTTTCTCCTCTTATTCTGTGTCTTTTGCTCTTAAATTCCAACAAAAGCTCTCATAACTGAAACTCAACCACCTTTCTTCTGCTCTCTCATATTCTTTTTTCTTAATTAACTTCCATTTCAGCTCAACCAGGTACTTAACTTTCCCTCTCTTTATTTCTCTCTTGAATAGCATGCATGTGTTGATTTCTTCATTTGTTTTTACTTTCTGGTTGTTTCTGAAGAACCCAGCTGAGATTTCATGATGTTTTGGTGAATTTGACTTAAATATTGGGGGAAGGAATTCGGAGTTTCCGCTAGATAATGTGAATCAGTTCTTGTTTTTGAGGTTGTTCCTAAGAAGCTGATGAAAAAACTGAAATGGGTTTCGTTGAAGCGTCCGAAATTTATATTTGGATTGAAGTGTCTTCGAGGCTCTGCAACTCTTTTGTCCAAAGAGCTTATCCAAAGTCACCTTTTAATCGAATGCGTATTTGGATTGTATGTAAATGGGGATTTAAATTCGTGAAGATGTTATTAACAAATGCTGAATTTGTCCACCTATACGATTTTCAAATTAAAATATTTTAAAATTTTATATCAAGATGAAATTATGAGATGTTTGGATTCAGAAACTTTCTAGTGAGTCACTTCCTTAAGTGGTCAAATTTTTAGTGAATTTTTATCAGATTTGGTTTAAACATTCTAATTTGTATAACATTTTTTGCTCTGTTGGATGATGAAGTAGATTGAGCAGAACACTACTTGCTTCTGTCAGACTGCTTTCGACCGACGCCAGCAAGGTGTTGCTGGCAGTCAAAAGTATTAGATTTGTAGCTGGGGCTAATGAATCCGCAGAGCACATCCCAGAATAGTAGAGCCCTAGATGGTCTGCATGGAGTGCATGTGGTACCTCATTCACCTTTTTCCCATCAAGAGATGAATCAAAATGGAGAGTTCGACTCTAAAAGTTCTGCTCTAGGAGCGAGTCAATTTCTGTTGATGCAGTGAGTGAAAAGAAACTTGCCCATGAACATGTATTTTAATATTGCTTCTTACATGTTATCCGTATAAGTAATTGCATTGTTGCAATATTGTGTGATGTCATCGACATTTACTTCTTACATGTTCTCCAGACGGGTGTGGCAGCAAAGACCAGCATGCTTGAGGCCTGTTCACTGTTGTATTCAAGGTATTATACAATACAACATTTTCTCGTTTTTTCTGGTTTGCATTCTGATCTCTTGTTCAACATCTCCATTTGTTTCAAGCATTTTCTTCTTTTGTCAGGTGATCAGAATCTATTGGAAAGATTCGCCAATGTGATAACATCACTTCCATTTATTGCTCTTGGAATTTACGCCCCAAGGTAGTACTCCCCTGTAATTTGCTTTATTAAGTATAATCACAATCTTATATTTCTGTCCGGTCTGATCTTTTAACTTTACTGTTGATAAAGGAAGAATCTGAATACTAGACTGTATGCTAATTCATTAATTGGAGTTGGGGTAGCTTCAAGTGTGTATCACTCTTCAAAGGGAAGACTGAGGAAGTATTTCAGATGGGCTGACTATACAATGATTGCCACAGCAACAGTGGTAAGTCGAAACTAATTCATATAAATTCTACAATCTATATCTCTGATTTTTCCGAATCTCGTCATTTTTCTTTCGAAAACAAAAACTCAAAACTGAAGAACATTTTGTGCAGTGTCTCTCAAGGGCCCTCAGAGATGAAAACCCAAAGATGCTCATGGCAGCATCTGCAGTGTTGCTACCTATCCAACCACTGATGGTTTCAGCTGTCCACACTGGAATGATGGAGGTAAGTAGCTGTTTTAAACTCCACTCCTGTAGCTTTTCCTACACTCAAGTCTTATCTTTTTTCTGTAAAATGTTCATGTTTGTTTTACTAATCCCAGTGTGTGGAGGTGGGATCTTTCTTCATTACGTGGTTTTGCTGGTTCTACAATAATTATCTATGCCTATTCATGGACATGTATATATAGGAGTATGAAAACATATGCAAATCTTTTTGGTCAAGGTGGCTTAATTCACTGAGCTCCAGAAAAACTGCTAGTCATTAAACTTTCAGATGGAAACAGATAGAGCATAGTTGAGTTAATTGATGAGCTCAAGTTTTTTTTTTTTGGTTATTTATTCCATCCAGGTAGCATTTGCAAAAAGAGCACTGAAAGATCCAAACCTGAGGATGGCACACACCGTGCATAAGCTATCGTCACTATTGGGAGGTGCTTTTTTCATTGCAGAAGATGTCTTTCCCAAGACTCCCTTCCTTCATGCTGCCTGGCATCTGGCTGCAGCTGTTGGAGTAGGAACTTGTAACAAGCTTCTGGAGTAATGTATATATCTTGCATCAATCCCGTATTATTCATTTATTCGCGGAGAAATTAGAGCTGCAGCTTATGTGTAAAGACCTACATGGCTTTGATTTCCTCGCACAATACCATTGTTGAGTCTCAATATAATGTAGAACTCATGTACAGTTCAATGATTCAACCATTGTTCTCCATATAATGGATCAGCACTCAATGTACAGTACAATGATTCAACCATTGTTGAGTCTTCATATAATGTAGAACTCATGTAGCTGTTATGCTCACCAGCATAAACCATAAACTTAATAGTTTCGCTATAACTTGCGAAACAATAAACCTATGTGCATTAATGATGATATATAATTTTGCGAATATCATATAAGTGTAGATCCAATAATACATACGAGAATAACATTAAATCTATAATGAACAAATGGGTAACCAAGTATTTCTAAAGTAATAATTCCTTGTACAAAAGATTGATGATACATCGATACACACGAAGGTAATGATACACCCCAAAATAATACACTAAGATGACCTCTGAAAAAAATTTGGTGAGTATTTCATCATCTTTAAATCATAAAAAGTTATTGCATGATGACTTCAGAGTCAGTTGATAGATAAACACTCAATTGGGTATATGATCTATCATAAATATAATTTTATTTTTAATTTAAAATTATTTAATTATTTGAATATATATAATTTTATAGCATTTTGAAATCATGTATTCTTCAATTCAAAATTACTAATAATGTCCTAGAACAAGACAAATTCTATTAGAATTGAATCTCACATCTTTAATCATGGAGGCTCCATCCGGTATCTCTTCCTTCTCAGGATAATGGCCTATACTCATAATGCAAACCACATTATATTACTGCTCGCGCTCATGAAAAAGATTCTTTCGATAATACAAAAGTTATGATGAATCCAAACCCTGATCCTCCTCCTATTTCTTCTTCAACTCCACTTTACTGTAACTTCTTTTCTTTCATTCTTCAAACTGATTGAACAGGTGCCCGATCATACCTACATTTTGATTCGAATAAGCTGAACTAGAATAAGAACTCTAATTTAATAATTCAGTTTAAATTTGATTCATTTACCTATCCAGTAATATCGTTTACTCCATTGATAACATTTTTACCCTTTCAATAATACTATGCATCTCTTCGATAATATTGTTTTTCTTGCCAACAACCTTTTCAACATAATGTGATATGTCAATTGCTTATTTCTCTTAAGAATATCATTCAACATTTCTAATAAAATTACATGTATAATCAAATCTTACTAATTTAAATTAGGCGAATGTTACAACGATAAAATAAACATGTGCATCATTTTTTCTTTTATTTCATTAGAAACTCAAATCCTATGCTACACATACACAACTAGTAGGCTGCAACAAAACATTAATTAAATTCACTTGAGATGCAAATGGCGGTCTTCTGTATAACTGATTATTGGGTAGAAGAAAATACATAGAGAGGCTCTGGTTCAACTTTTCTCCTGATCCTGAAAGAATAAATAGACCAAAAAAAATTACAAGGCTTGGAATCTAGGAGTTTATACAAGAGAAAGTTTAAACTTCAAAGCATAAAATCAGATCATTCAGAATCCATGAGGGAAAAAACACCATCTGGATTGTTTTGGATCATCTTTCATCAGTCCCTTAGTTCTTCTGTTCTAAAAATTGGATTGTAACATTAGTCATTCTGTGAAAACTCAATTTACATGCAAAAATTTTTTGAAATTTTGTGACAATCAAGATCCTACTAGACAAGACACAATAACGAAACAAAAGCTGTACGATCATATGTGAGAGCCCAAAATACAGACAATCACACATGCTAAGGAAGAAAACAGACCAAAAGGTGGGAGGGGAGTGGGGGATGAGCGGTTCCTTTTCTAGAGTAATCAAGGGAATACTTAAAACTATTCATTTCTTCAATCCATTCCTTCATGTGAAGGTTCATAAAAACAATGGTCTATTTTTGTTGGTCTTCAGGCCAAAAGGTTCCTACATTATTATTCTCGCACCTACCAGGGAAACAATATGTCTGATGGTTGTTGCATCCAAATTCTAAAGGAAACCTAAAACTGATGATTGTATACACAGACAGATTAGATTGGGCAAAGTTGCAATGAAAGCAATACCCCAAGAAAGCAACACAAAAATTAAGGAAGAAAGTAATCAAGAATAACTAAGTAATAGATTATCAGCACAAAATACACAAGTTAGCTTCAACAGAATACAGTATTATAGATGCATATAAAATTACTAGTAACACATGGTAATTTCTAAGAATATAAAAAGAAAAAAATTTATCAAATACGAAGACTCCAAATCATTAAGCTCAATATAATATATAAAATATATTACTCACCAATTCTCTTGAGCCCATTTGCAACCATCAGTATCTACCACATGCAAGCTGTATGCATGCCTTGACTTTGAGGACTGATTTTCAAAACTGTAAAATAAAAAAATGCAAAACTGAGTTTTGCAGCCATTCATGAAAAATCTAGTCAGAGTGAACTCTAGAAAAATTTTCAAACTCACCTCTGATGAATTAGGTCACCTTGAATGACAACTAAGGATCCAGCTTTCATTTCAACAGGTACAAAGTCCTTTTGGTCAAAGGAAGGAGAAGGCCGATCAAAGTAAACTCCCTCTTCACCCCTAATGAACCTTCTAACGAGACCATCTAGAAACAACATAAAGTGCTAAAACATTAGAATAAACTATAAATATTTGCAAAACTTTTAAAGCTGAGACTTACTTATTTACCACAAAAGAAAAAAGGATCAGGAAAGGAAGAAATAAATGAAGAAAAAGGAGAGGGAGACTACGTTTATGAGAACCAGGAATGGCCCAAAGGCAACCATTTGTTATTGTTGCATCTTCTAGAGCAAGCCACGGCCCAGTGCAAGTTTTTGGTTCAGAATAGAGAAATGAATTATCCTGGGGAGGCACGACTTCCCCTCCAATGCCTGGTTGCTGTTAATAAGATGTTCACATATTATCACACGGGGAAAACAATATGAAAACTGATTGAAGAGAGTGTACATATGCATAATGGCCAACATGATTAGGAATTATTAATCCTGAATTTTCTAATGAATAAACAGACTGTTCACAACAGTGCAGAATTCCTCTGCAGTAGTTCCGAGAATAAACAGGAATGAAGCCTAAATTTTTGTCCATTTATACTTAATATTATAAAAATTATAAGCGAACATGCACTTTCCAAAACTGCAAAGAACAATGCTATGTGTACACACTTTTGATATACAATTTGGGTAAACAGATAATGTGTTATTATGTGATTGGGTGTTATTTCATCTTTAATTCAAAATTATCCAATCACATAATAAAACATCGTCTGTATAGTCATAATGTGTATTCATAGTTTTATTGAATCGCAAATATCATTTGCAATTATAAAAGGAAGAAGCACCAAAATTAGCTGCCAAGCAGGGTCAGCAGAACTGAAATAGTTCCAAATAGTTTCTGCACAAACTGCAGCACATCCAATATAAAAAAGAAAGCTGGCAAAAGCAGATATTGCCTTTACAGAATGCAAAGTGAAGAACACAGGACGCTACCTGATTCTGCTAATGTTGAATAAAAGAACTACATAAAGAATACATGCTAAATTTTTGTGTAAATGTCTAATCCTATTATTCATCTCAGACTAGAGAAATCCCTGTTATTTTACAGTTGTGATCATTTTCACACTTTTACAACTTAAGTATAAACAATTTTACAGGTAGTAACTTATACATCTTTAAGAAGTTATATTCCATATGTTTCTTACACAATCGTCTGGGAAAGCTTAAAAAATAAAATAAGTCATTATAACTAAATGATTTGTGGTGGACTCCATCTTTTTCATCGAATTTCACAACTATAACATATGCTCAGGCCTTGAGCTATTAAACACAATAGTTCAATAGAACAGGCAATAACAGAATGGAGACTTTTTGAAAACTTAGACCTTAAATTCCTATAGCAGCAAAACTCCCATATGATATCTTCATTAAGCAGATGGATTACCTTAAATATGTACATTGACTGAATAATCACAGGCCTTTTGTAAACCAAAGAGCGCAGCAATTCTGATACTTTCTTGGAGCAACAAATTTTTTTTGAAAACTGGATCAATCTCATGTAATGCTGCACCAATTTAACCCAAGAACAGTAATATTAGTTTTATTCAAATATACCATCTATTTTAATCACCATTAACAGAACGGCCAAACAAAATGACAGCAATGTAAGACACAATAACTAGACAACATACCATGCCCAGCTTTATTAATGAAGAGTTCTTTGGGTTGCTTTAAGTTTCTGTCATCCCCAAAAGCTTTCTCTGCCAACAATAACCCAAAAGAAGCAAATTTTCAGCAAGTCAAACTACCATTGCGACAACTGAAAAATATAGCCTAATTAAGTTTGACATTTCACATTACAACTATACTCCTTCTCATAACTAAGACAAAATTTCTACCATAGCATGATCCTTAATGTAAGGGCCATCAGCAACTTTCTTTATTTACTTTATAGCACAAATAATCAATCACCTCTGGTGGGTAAGTATTTTAAAAGCACTTCTATTACTTCCAAAACCAGAAAAAGAAAAAAAAAAGCAGTGATAACTTTACAAACATAAAGTGAGGGAAAAAAAGTGAACTAAAAGCAAAAGAGTCTCATAATTTATAATCCAATTACCTTCAAAGAAAAAGGAGATCTTCTCAGCAGTTTCATAGAAGTAATCATCAGTCATCTTTTGCTATAAAAACCATAAAAAAACCCAAAACGGAAAATTCAACTTGATTTCATAATCAAATAAAATATATTCAAAAGAAAAAGAAATTGAATATTAATAAAAACAAAGGGTAAGGACCTGGTTCTTAGTTGAGAACACAGAGGAGGAAGAGGAGTCAAAGCCTTGAAGCAAATGGTCCATTTGGGTTCTCATGGCTTCAATTTCTTCATTACTTGCGAAGGATTCTATCACCACGTAGCCTGCAAAAACGCAGAAAAACTGATTAGCCCACATGGGGATAGTTGAAATTAAACAGAAAAAAAGGGGAAAAATCGAACCGTGAGAGTTGAAGAAGTTAAGGTTGTCTGAACTCAACTTTCCGAGGACCCCCATTGTGTCCTTGGTCTAAAACAGAAGTACACGAGAGTACATATTCGGCTCTATTTCTGACTCCAGTTCTGTTTTTCTTTTTCTAAAAAAATTGATTTTTTTGTTTTTTTTCATAATTTAATCATATAATTTAGGCTTTAAATTAGTCAATATTATACCTTCCTAAGGTTAGTCGAAAAGTCGTCCTATAAATAAGTATACTTTAAATTCCATTTAATCTATTTCAAAATCCACACACACCACCGTCGTTGTCCACGCCACTCAACCTTACAGCAAAATCTTTGAAATCGCACAAAATGGTAAGGAGGATTAATATATTGTTGATATTCATATTTTATTGTTTGCCTTTCTAAAAATTTATATGCATTTGTATTGATTATAGTCTTATTTATAGCATAGACACATTAAAGTCGGTGTATAACACTATCTAGGCTCTCCTGTTTTTTCAGCACAATCTGTGGATTGTGTTGAGACCTTAGGGTAAAATTGACAAATCAATTGATTTAATCTATTAAAAAATAAAAATATATATAATTTGATGTATTAATCTGTAAAAATATGATTTAAAATCTAGCTTATGTAAGTTGATAAATCTTAACATGATATGCCTCGTAGATATGATAAATTGCATCAAATTAGATCGGATGCAATATATTGTTGAGTTTACCCACTAAGAAAAGGAATTAGCTTTTGTAAATTGATTATAATCCCACTTTTGGATAGTGATGGCTTAAGTATATATTTATGTGTGAGGATTTAAGAATAAATAGATAAGATTGAATTTGAGTTGAATTAAGATAAAGCTTGTTTGAATTTGAATTGAATTTAAAAATAATAATTTGAGTTTGAATTTAATTTGATTGATGGATAAACAGCTATATATCATAAAAATATGGCATATTGTCAAAAAAAAAAAAGAATTATTGATAAAAAAAATTTTGATATAATGATATCAATGAACTTCACTTCAAACTGGGTTAAATGTTTAATTCGAATTCAATTCAATCAAATTAAACATCGATTCAATCATATGTAATGTTGATTTGGTTTGGGTCCACCACTCTATCGAAAAGTACTATTTAGAAAGCCTTGATTATACGGCGTCGTTTGCCATAAGCATTGTCATCCCGCAGCGCATCTAAACTTTCGAAGTTTAAAAAATTCAACCCTTTCTCCGACCAAACTCAGAACCACGATGGCCCTTTCTACATCCTCCCTCACGTCTTCGTTTTCTTCTCTCACATTTTCCTCTCAAATTTCTCAGCAACCAAACACCTCCCTCTCATCTAAGCAATCTAAATCCATATTTATTGTGCCAATATTGAAAACTCCTAAACTTGTTGTATCCGCCACAGTTGCTTCACCGGCTGAACTAGAAAATAAAAACCCCGGGAACTACGTTAAATCGCGACTTAGTGGTGGATTTTCCGTGCCAACTATAATCGGAACTGGTCGCAGCAAAGGTACCATAGCTCCTCTGGTCCTACAAAAAGGCAACGAAGAGGTTATCATCAACTATCGTGACGCCGAGGTTCCTTTTCTTTCTTACTATCTATTTTGTAAAATGGTGGGTCTAATCTTTACTTATTATGCCTGTTGGTCTGGAAACTTCTCTTTGACGGAAATTAAACCTAATGATCGCTTGCATTGTTCAAAACTAAATGTCTAGGGTTAGTCATTGGAACTTTTGAGGAAGATTGAATGCATCATAGAGTTGGAATCCAAATTGGAATAAATCTTGGAAATTTGTAGGCTTGCAAACAGGGGCTAAGTCATGATTATAATTATACTTTCATGAAGTATGGCTCTGTTTTTCAAAATACAATGCCAAATAGTATAGAAGAATACAAAGTAGAACTTTCATTTATAAATATATATTATATAATATTTTATTTATGAAAATAAATGTAAACGTATCATACCATTATAAAACCATATCATTGTTGGATGCTGTTTGGAATATTTTATTTCTGGAATTTCTAAATTAACATTACTGGTTTATTGTATAATCTTATTCTGTTATTATCTGAAGAATGTAATTCATTTGTATTTATCATTATAATTTATTATTATACTTTATATCAAAAGTCTTTAGAGAAGAAATATATGCCTTGATGCTAAGAGAAGCAATACATGAAAGAGTTGAAGTCCTAATATAAAACACTTTGAAGTAGTAAAAATTGATGAGCTATTAGACTGTCAGTGAGACTACTTACTTCAATTGGCCATTTTAATCCTTAAAAATGGAAATCAGTGTGAGTCTTGAAAAATTTCAGGGAGGCCAAACCTGTATTGGCTGTTGTATCTCAAATATTAAAGAAAAACTATTAGGGTTATTTCAAAGGTACTGTAGTGGCCACCCTTAGGCTTAGCATGGCATCACCCATACTTGCAATATAGTTATTGCCATCCTTCATTTTGGGACCAGAGATGTTTTGCAGTTGCATCACACGATAAAATTACTTGTGCATTTTCTTTTCTTTTTTCATTAGCTGGAGACGGCCAGTTTCATAGACTCCAAAGCTCCTAGGTGCATAGCCCAGTATTATCGGAGATATATGCAAGGCTGCACAGTTTTGGTCAAACTTCTCATCTAGATTAAGCTCAACCTAATTGTTTGGGGAAAACCTTAATTTGGAAATTTTAGTTTTTAAACCCTTAAACTGTGTTGATTATTCCAAAAGAATTGGAGTTTAACTCAATTCTGTTCAAAATGGTACTTTTGAGCTAGTACTGTGGCATGAAACTCTATTCAACTCACGGCAAGGATTATGAGAGGGAGGTATGATATTGTTTTAGTTTGGTTTCCTTGTCATGAAAGAGTCTGTGTTAGTCATCTGTATAGTAAGTCCATAGTTTTATGCATTGAAGGAATGTGGTCTTCTTTTGCTCGTTTGTGCAAAGCAAGTCCTTTTTCGATAGTGGACCTTTTAAATGAAATAAAAGAACAGGCCTGCAATTTTTTGGATTTATATTTTCAGATGAGGATGATAGCAGCCTTTCTGGTGGTTCCCTATATGGCGATCCCTTAGTTATCTTCATAATAGATTGCTGTATTTAGTAGTTTTCTTAATTTTCTAATATGTTTATTCTGTCCTACTGATTTGCTTCTTTTAACGTTCTATAGGAAAATCTTCAAGGCGATTCATTGCGGCTACAGTATGTAAAAGTACCATTGGTAACTTTGGGTTATGAAAGTAGCTGTGATGTGTTTGTCAAAGCACATGATTTGAAGGTTTGGTTTGTTATGGAGAGGCTCTTGTGAGAGTAAGAGTAGGTATGGTGTTGATTTTCTGAATATTACATGTTGGGACTGAACCAAAACGTCAACAGTTCAGCAAATCAACACCATACCTACTCTCACAATAGCCTCTTCATAGCAAACCAAACCTTCAATTCCAACAAAAAATGACATTTAGTGATTCTTTTCATAAATTCATCCCTGGCATTGAGGCTAAGTCAACGTGTTCATCTTAAATTTGGTTCAGGTGCGAGTGTTTTGATTTCTACAAGGATATAATTCCATACAAAAAGGCGTGGTCCTGGCAAAAGAAAATTGTTGAGGAAAAGAAGGCTTTGATTGAGAGAAATGAAGAATGTCCAGACTCTTTGATTATTCTACAACATAGTCCTGTTTATACATTGGGCACAGCTAGTTCAGAGAAGTACCTTAATTTTGACTTGAAGAATCCTCCTTTTCAAATTTATCGAACAGAACGAGGCGGGGAAGTTACATATCATGGTCCTGGCCAGGTGATACTTTTATATCTTACCTCTAATATCTTATATGCAGCGATTTAGTAATTGGCATACGACAATTTCATCTCATTTTGTCATTAGTATTAAAAATGTATAACATTGTGGAGATGAAAAAATCAAACTTCCTTTTACAAATCAATTGGTTACTGAGTAATGGTTCTAACCTTCAATGCATTTGTTGCAATGCAGCTAGTTCTGTACCCTATTATCAATTTGCGAAATCACAAGATGGATCTTCAGTGGTACATGAGGGCTCTTGAAGAGGTTGTCATTCGTGTTCTTTTCTCAACATTTTCTATAAAGGCTTCTCGACTTGAGGGTTTAACTGGGGTTTGGGTTGGTAAGCACACTCGATCTCTCCTTATACAACTTGATCTATGTGTTTTAAACTACTACATACTATGTGCTGTAGTTATTTTCATTCTCTAAGTTGCTGGACTTCTACAACAGGAGATCAGAAACTGGCAGCAATTGGTATACGTGCATCTCAGTGGATTACATATCATGGTTTAGCACTGAATGTCACCACAGATCTATCACCCTTTAGTTGGATTGTCCCATGTGGTATACAAGATCGTCAGGTTGGAAGCATAAAGAAGCTGCTTAAAAAAGATCAGTCATCCACTAAGGAAACAGACTTGGATCATCCTCATGACTGCCACTTACTGGATGTCACCCACGATTCTTTGATCATGGAGTTTTCGGAAGTTTTTGAGGTTGAAGTCAGTAAGAAAAACGTACCCTTTTCAGAGATTTCAGAGAAAAACTTCTAGCTCGTATACTAAAGGTACTATTAGTTCTCAACTTAACCCATTAATATTATAGAAAGATATTCTGTTGGACCTTTGTTTTTTAAGGACAGATTAGGACGATTGTTTACTGTAATAGACTTCAGGAACTTACATCGAAAGGGTAATACAATGTGATTTATGCTTGATGATGTGTAAAAATGTATCTTGTACTATATGGTATAGTACTTACTGAAGTTAATAAATTATACTCTTTATTGGAAGCTCGCCCACAAAATTGGGATGCTTAGGCATGTGCCTCTATATGGAGTCCAATTATATATTAACTGAGCTTAGCTTCTAACTTTATTCTAATTTTTAATTTATTAGAGCTCCTTTCTAAGAAAGGTTAATCTAAAAAGAGTAAATAAATCACATTTTCCAATCGAAAGTTTGGTCTAAAAACATTTTTACATTGTTAATTGATATCACATAAAAAACACTCAATTGATGCTCTATTAAACTTTGCCACTTACAGATTAAGAGATATTTTTCGAATATCTCTTTTATTGAATTGTTATAAAGATAGAATATACCTAGAAAATAATACCCAAACCCAAGCATTTGGAGAAAATTCAATACCTATCCTCAGGTTTAGATTCTATCCCCTGGTCAAGAGTTTCCTCCGGACAGTCAGAATTTTAATAAAACATGCAACAAACCATGATATTTTTCGCCTTCATATGCCACCAAATAGTTCCCCAACTTTCATTCTATCCCAAAACCCAACTTAGAATTCTTCCACAAGCTACTGTTCAAGCAACTGCCACCAGCGAAAACATGGACGACTCCAATCAAATAGAATCCTATAAACATTACTCTCAACTATTATTCTCACATTCACATATTCTATTAGAATCAGAATTTAAATGTCAGAATACTTAATGAAACCAATGCATCCTGTGTCATCCGGGAATAAGCCAAACCAATAGCAACAGCAACTGCAGTTCTCGTCAAAGCCACCACGGCCACCAAATCCAGTAGAGTGATAAAAGATTTCATATATAACTACTTTTCCCCGCTTACATATTCAATCAGAATCAGAATTAATGGACTGAAAACTGCAATGAAAACAAACTTTGAGGGAGATGACTTATTTTTTCTCCAAATAGTTTGGCAATCATCCCCATACCCACAATGCTAATAATAAACACAAACTATAAACAAGCAAAAAAGATCAAGGCCAAAAGTTTGAATTTGCATTAGCATTATCCAAAGTGAATAACATCAAATTCACTCAAAACCAAAATGCCCCATTTGATTAATGAGTCACATTTAAGTAAGTCCAAAACACAATAATGCCTTACAAATAAATAAGCAATTAGCTAAACTCTTCAATCATGTAGAGTACCCAAAATATCCTCATCCCTATACAAATGATACCTGCATCAAACAAATCCCACCAAATAAATATAACTTCAACAATCTAATTGTGTATTATAATCACATCTTAAGTTATTTAAATCATAATCCAAAAGTTAGTAAAATTGGCTTTTCAATATTATTGGGTTTAATTTTTTTTCATTTCTAATCCATAAGCTAGAGTATAAACCTTATTTAGACATTTTAACACAAAAAAAAAAAAAAAAAAATCAGTTTTTTATATTATTTGCTACAATCACAATTGAATTATAATTATCCACCAATATGAAAGAATTGATTATAACAGATAGTCAATTATTCCTATAATCACAATAAATAATCATAATTATGTCTTAATAATTACTTATATTTAAATTTCTAAAAATCCTCTCAAAACCTAAAATTTATCCCAAAACTCCCATAAAATTTCCCGCATTTTCAATTAAAAATTAATCCCAAAGCGCTTAACATAAAAAACAGTTATAATAAACTCTTAATCTTCATTTCACACACTCCCAAAAACACCCTGACAAAACAAAAAGCCGAAGAGCACTTACTCTTTCTCGCCGAGTTTGACCTGGGTACCGCCGTAATCAGGCAGGAGCACGGTGTCGCCCTCCTTAAAACACACCGGAATCGCCTTGCCGTCCTTATCACGTAAGCCGGGGCCCACCGCAATCACAGTCCCAGAGTTGAGCTGCTCAAAAAATTACATTAAACAAACCCCAATCAGATCAGACCTGTCCGATCAAAAATCAGCGCAAACAACAAAACACAGAATCCACAATGCTAAGTACTTGCCTTGCTTGATTTCTCGGGGAGGAGAATCCCGGCGTTGGTTTTGGACGGAGGGACGATTTTCTCGATAAGAACACGGTTGAGGGTTGGGAGCAAGCGCTTTGCCATGGCTTCGAATTTGCGGTTTCGGTGAAAAGAGAGGGTTCCGACTTCGGGTTATAACGAATTAACGATAGAGAAAGTCTATGGCTGAGGTTCTGGAGAGTGATAGAAGGTTCGAGGTTCTAGGGTTTTAGGTTTTGGCTTTCTTTGATTGTCAGGGTTTAAGAGAAGAATTGGGCCCAATAATTAATGATTTTGGGCCAAATTCTCCGGTCTGATCCAAATTCTCCTATTGATACTGGCCTGAGTGAGAAGCTCATGGTAGAGATTGGGTTTGGCTGCTCGAGTCAATTTCACGTTTTAAGGTTGGTTGGTTCAATGAGTTTGGAAGCTCCTGGCTCATAAAATATTAACAAGACTTTAAAATATTTAAATATTATAATTATTATACTCATAATTTATTTTTTATTAAAAAATATATAAATTATAGATTTAAATAATATTTTTAAAAATTATGTAATTTGAACATAATTTTTTCGAGCAAGTAATCAGCATAAATTATTCCCCTATCAAATCATAACAAATAGAAGATGAGGGTGAAAGAATTTTTTTTGAAAAGTTAGTGAGAATGCATTTAATTAATGGGGGTTGAAAGTGAGTCAAAATTTTTGGCTTAAGAGTGGTCCCCTTCTCCTCCCATATATTCAAACAATTTTCCTCTCCACTTAATTCATCCTTCGCTTCCTTAAATTCAATTCACCTTTATTTAACTTATATTTATCCCGCAATGATTTTTTCCTTGCAGAAAATTAAAGCATAACAAAAATTGTGAGGCCAAGAATGAATTATGCATGGCATTGATAAGAACTGGACAAATTTTGACCCGCATTCCAAAAAGCTCAGTGGGGGTGGTTATGGTAGAAGTGGACGAGTCGGCGGACTCAATTGAACCTAAGGTTGGGTCATAAAATTTATAAGACTCACAATCCAACTCAATATATATACGATCCAGTCGTTAATGGATTGGTCTATTAATTTTAATGGAAAAATTAATTTTTATATTATAATTATTAATTAATTATATAAATAGTGATTGGTCTAATCAGACCGGCCCACTAGCCTTGTGTCTAAGCCCAAGGTCCAATTCAGAAGGTCATAGGCTTAACTTGACATATTATAGTAGAAACCAGACCTTATCGCGTCAAGCTTTTTAGCTGGGCTCAGGTCGGCTTGACCCATTTGATACCTCTAGATAGAATGATCATTTCCTAATTGGGCTTATTTTTTAAATGAATGATCAAGCCAATTTTGGGTGTTTCATACATTTCATAGCTTTTTGGTGACACAATTCATTCTGACAATGATACTATATATCTCACTAATGTACTCTTTATTGCATCATTGACCTTCCGATGAGATTCTTTGATCAGTTCAAACAAACTTGAATTAGTTATTTGGGATTCAAATTGAATTCGAATCAACTCATATTTGGATTCGACTAAGTTCGAATTCAACTTTATATTTAAATATGACTAGTGAAGACAAAAATAAACTGATATCACTTACACTCTATTTTTGATAAAAACAATACTATATATATTAACTTTAAGTACACACTGATGTATATTATTATGTAATTATATGTTATTTTATCTTTAATTCAACGTCATTCAATCAAATGATAATATATATAAATATATACTAATTTATATATTTAAAATATGTACACATTATTTTATTGTTCTAATAAATCTTTATCATTTTCTGATATGACGTTGATCTATTAACTTTAACCACCCGTTAATAAGAATATCTTCATAGTTTATTCGACAAGTTTTCTAAATTCTTTTTATACATCAAATAAATATTTTTTTGTGAACAGACCTGCACTTTCCTGGTGAGTTGAACATCTGGGCACAAACTAGACGTATATGATTTCTCTTCATACACTAATTTTGCATGACCAAAGTGAAATGAGATGACCTATTCTATGTGCCAAATGGTTAGTCATTGCTTATGTTATGTGTACTTCTTAAGCATATTGTCACAGGTTGATCGCTCCAATAACTCTCGTGTGACACTCGGGTAAATCACGAAGTTAAGTCAATCTCCTTATCCGAAGTATTAAGACTAGCCGGTCGTGACAGTATACAGATCGAAACAGGTGGTTCTATAATTTAACTTGCGTCCGTCGCTATCTTTGGGCAACTTCTAGCAGTCAACATGTACAACAATCAGTCTATCTTCATCATAAAAATTATAACCATCTTATAGAAGTGCACAACCTCTGACCAAGAGAGAATATGTCTATTAATGCCATTAAAGAAAGGCATTAAAACATGCCAATTTCTGCCTTCCACAATTTTCATAAGGCTCATATGTAACAAAACCCTTCAACCTGAGAATTGCAGATCCATAAAACAAGTTAAATTCTCGTTCATTTCTCATCTATGGAGCCAAATTGTAGCACCAACACTGACATACACCAACACCGGCGCCATGATTCTGAGCATTGCAGCTTGGAAATAACGCCAATGGAGGTGCACAGAGTGGTGCCACCACCTCACAAAACGACCATGCAGAAGCTCAAAACAAGGCTCAAAGAAATCTTCTTCCCTGATGACCCTTTGCGCCGATTCAAAGGTCAGTCTTCAAAGAAGAAATGGATCCTTGGAGCTGAATACATCTTCCCTGTTCTCGAATGGGGGCCTAGTTACAGCTTCAAACTCTTCAAATCCGATTTCGTCTCTGGCCTCACCATTGCCAGCTTAGCCATCCCTCAGGTTAAAAAGGAAAAAACACAAACTTTATTTCATTTTTATAACAACTCTATCTTCTCATCAGATTTTTGTCCTTCAGGGTATCAGTTACGCTAAACTGGCTAGTCTGCCTCCCATAGTTGGCCTCCGTGAGTAGTTCTTTCTTTTGGAGTTTCTTCCATTACTTCATTGAAAAAAACAAAAGTGGTTGATGAAATTCCTTTTACTTTTTATATGATTTGTTTAGATTCTAGCTTTGTGCCACCTCTTGTTTATGCGGTTCTTGGAAGCTCCAGGGACCTGGCAGTCGGACCAGTTTCGATTGCTTCTTTGATTCTGGGATCAATTCTCGGCCAAGAAGTTTCTCCCACAAACGACCCTCTTTTGTTTCTGCAACTGGCGTTTACTGCAACTTTTTTTGCCGGTTTTGTTCAAGCTTCTCTGGGATTTTTGAGGTGAAAATTTGTATTATTTTGTCGAAAACGAAGACCACCCTCATGGTGATTTGATGGTTTTTGAGTAATGTTATGTGTTTGATGCAGACTTGGATTTCTCATTGACTTCCTTTCGAAGGCAATTCTTATTGGATTCATGGCGGGTGCCGCCATAATTGTTTCGCTGCAACAGCTTAAAAGCCTCCTTGGAATCACTCATTTCACTAAACAAATGGGTCTGGTTCCTGTAATGACATCTGTTTTTCACACAACTAATGAGGTAATTAACGTTAATTATATTAATCCCTCAGGCGAATTAACAAAAAATCCCGTCCAGAAATTAAATATTTTCATGTCTTAACTGTACGTATTTGTTCTGCCATTATAAAATGGCATGGCATTCAGAATAAAAATTGAGAAAAAAAATATTAATTTTAATCTTGACAGCATGTGAAACATAGTCATCTTATATAATTTATTTTATTTTATATTATATTATTTCTTGATTTTGCAGTGGTCATGGCAAACAATACTGATGGGCTTTTGCTTTCTAGGGTTCCTTCTTGTAACAAGACACGTCGTGAGTCTTATTCTTCTCCTGAAATCATCCATCTTCGTCTTCCTCAACCTTGCTTTCTCCTCTTAAAAATATTTTTTAGTGTCATTTAAATGGTAGTTTTTGTTATAAAATATTATGAAATACATCCCCACATATATATATATATATATATATCAAATCATAATAGTATATTATGTCTCATGATTAATTTACTGTCCGCTCTACCGCTTTATAGAGGTAAGGAAAAATTTTCCAGGGTCCATGGAATTTGATGGTCAGTTGAGACTAGTGAGCATTTTGTAATGAAATGGCATTGGCATTTGATCCCATATATTGAGTTGTGTGCCATGGAGTTTCAGGGCATGAAAAGACCAAAACTCTTCTGGGTATCAGCTGGAGCCCCTCTTGTCTCTGTCGTCATTTCTACCCTTCTGGTTTTTGCATTCAAGGCTCAACATCATGGCATCGGCATAGTCAGTTTCTGGCTTCTACCTTTTCATCAATTTTAAATCATATAATATAATAATGTGATATGCTTTGTCTCGTCAGACTGACAACTTTACTGTGTTTTTGTTTCAAGATCGGAAAATTGCAAGGAGGACTAAATCCCCCATCATGGAAAATGTTGAGGTTTCATGCAAACCATCTGGGATTAGTGATGAAAACTGGACTTGTCACTGGCATTATTTCTCTCACTGTAAGTTTTCATTATACTCTTCTTGATTTTGTTTCATATTTAGGGCTCCCGTGGTCGAAACAAGAGATTAATTTCAGAAAGCTGAACAGAAGAAGTGAAGGATTTCTTTTGTTAACGTAAACAAATTTGTATGAAGAAAGTTCACAATGGTTTTTCAAGTCTTTGAGAGCTCCAACAGCTAACATGAAATTGAGAGAAATTTGCGGTATGTTTTCTGTTAAACTTAGCTTTAAACAGGAAGGAATTGCAGTTGGAAGGACTTTTGCAGCTCTTAAAGATTATAAAGTTGATGGTAACAAGGAAATGATAGCGATAGGGCTTATGAACATGGTTGGCTCCTCCACTTCATGCTACATTACAACAGGTGCACATGAATTTTGATGTTAATCTAAGAAGCAAAAACTAAATAGGCATCATCATCTGTAGTAGTTTAACTAGAATTTTGAATTGCAGGCTCATTTTCGAGGTCTGCTGTCAATCACAATGCAGGCGCCAAGACAGCGGTGTCGAATGTGGTAATGTCAGTGACGGTTATGGTGACTCTCCTCTTCCTCACGCCACTCTTCCAGTACACACCAAATGTTGTTCTGGGTGCCATCATTGTGTCAGCAGTGGTTGGCCTCATCAACATTCCAGCCGCTTGCCAGGTTTGGAAGATTGACAAATTCGACTTCCTTGTTATGTTGTGTGCATTCTTTGGTGTCATTTTCATTTCTGTTGAAGGAGGCCTTGCAATCGCAGTAAGTTCACAGGATGCTCAAACTTGAATGAACTTAAAAAGCCATTAGAATTTGACATGTTTGATATAATATGCACTGCTTGTGATTATGATGATCAGGTTGGGATATCAATTTTCAAGATCCTCATACAAATTACTCGGCCGAAAACAGTGATGTTGGGGAACATCCCCGGGACAGATATTTACCGGAATCTTCACCATTACAAGGAAGCCATGAGGGTGCCTGGTTTTCTTATTTTAAGCATTGAAGCTCCAATTAACTTTGCAAACACCACATATCTAAATGAAAGGTTAATTTTGCTGTAACTTAAGAAACTTTTGCTCATGAAATCTTCAGCATATGCATTGATTTTGACTCTGTTTCTTTGCATTTGTTACTGAAGGATTTCGCGCTGGATCGATGAATATGAAGATGAAGAAGATTTGAAAAAGCAGTTAAGCCTTAGATTTGTGATTTTGGATATGTCAGGCAAGTTTAGCTTCAGCTACAAGCTTTCTTCAAGTCATGAGTTTTCATTGGTTTAACCCTTCAATCTATATTTGTCTTGCAGCTGTCAGTGCCATTGACACAAGTGGAATTTCTTTCTTCAAAGATATAAGGACAACAATGGAAAAAAAGGGTATTGAGGCAAGTATGAACAGACTTTTAGTTCATGAGTCATTAAATTGCTTTTTACAAGTATCAACTAAGTATTGTAAAGTAAGTTGTTTTCAAATTTTCATTCAGTTGATAATGATATTGATGGTGATCAGTATGATGTCCACAGCTTGTGTTGGTGAATCCTCTGGCTGAAGTAATAGAAAAATTGCAGAGATCAGATGAAGCTGCAGATTTTAGCAGATCAGACGGCCTGTTCTTGACAGTGGCAGAGGCTGTGGCTTCACTTTCATTATCAATTACAGGCCAGTCTTCCACCCATGTATGACAACACAAAAGACATTCATATGTTGTAGCCCAAATAATTCTTATTATAAATTTCCCTGCTTTAGCTTGGAGAATTGTTAACATTATTGCAAATATAGGTAGTTTGGAAATCATCATGGACAGGGCCTTGACTGGATAAGAGGTCAATCTAAGTCAAATCTGATCTAGTCAACCATCACTGATGAAATATGTAAATAAATATTTGATTAATATTAAACTATATTGGACATTTATGTGATAATACAGTTTTATCCTTAATTTATTTTAAACTTATTTTATTAATGAAATTACTTGATAAATAGTAATTTGCAAATTCATCTCCCCTGCATCTCCGTTTTCCTCTCCCAGTTCTGATATCTTAATTCGTTAACTTCAGAAATTTGAAGCAAAAATCCATGGAGAAAGAATATCTAAAAATTTAAAATATTTTTATTCTGTGAATTTGAGTCTCTCAAACTGTATTTCCCATATGTCAAAATTACAATGTTGCCCCTACTATAAAACATGTGGCGACTTACAGTCATGCTTAAAAAAAACAAAAAACCCCAATCCTCTACCAAAAACCATCGCCCGCAGCCGCAGCCGCAGCCACAGGCACCCTGTTTTCTTCGTCGTTGCAGCCACACAGCCGCCTTCATTCCATTGCGGTGGAAGTGAAGTGAGGGCCAGTAGCGAATCGCTGTGGCCACCACTCCCGAAAGCGTAAGCGAGCTTTCATCTTCGTTTCTCAGTACTCTCTCTCAGTTGGAGATGATACTCTTGTTCTTCAAATTTCAATCACAATCACTTATGATTGAATCTTTCTCTTTTACAGGCTTCAAGAAGATTGAATTAGTCAAAATGGGTCCTCTTCCTCGAAAGTGTCAAGTCTGTAATGAAGCTCAATCTAAGTACAAGTGCCCAACCTGTCTTGCTCCTTAGTAAGCTCAACCTCTTTCTTTTTTTTTTTCCGCCCCCTTTTTTCACTCGTAGTTTATTATTGTTGATTTCAACCTTTTTCTATTCTTATATATATTTCTCTTCGTTCTTTCAGTTGTTCTCTAGCCTGTTTCAAAAAACACAAAGGTACCCCAGCGTTTATTTTACGAGATCAGATTGAATCTAAACTTAAAATGCAAACATAGTTGAATGAATTGTATATGGTATTAATTTGAACTAAAGTATAAATTTGAGGGAAAAAATTCTGGATATGTGCTATTGTTACATTATAATAGTTGGAAGCTGCCTTTTGATTGTGCTACCTCATGGAAACTGATTAACCTTATATGAATTCTGCAGAAATTCCTTGTGTTAAGCCAGAATCTATTGAGGAAAAATCAAGTAAGAAGCTTGTCAGTCAACTTCGTGTAAATCAATTTCCTAACTCTTAATTTTCTTGGTTGGGATATGTGTATTTTCAATATTCATTTGACCTTCCATGAATATATTAGTGGGCTATTAGATATGTTGCCTTTGATATCTAAGTCATGGTGAGGTCGCACTTACCTTTCTCTTCACTTGCTTATTGTTTCTGGGTTATTAGTTATACTGAAGAACTTTGGTTTCTTATTATACCATTCTCATAATAATTGTGTTAGATAATAGTTTGTGTTCGTTCATATATATTTGCTTAAATCTTTGACCTGTTTTCTTACTTTTCAAAGTAAGGGATCAAATGGTTTAACCACTAATATAAAAGACTTGTATCGATCAGCATCGGTTTTGATATAACACGATTTTCTTTTGAGGAATCTTACAATATCTTATCTGAGCTATCTTTTGGCTGTCATAGTCACTTAAGAAACACAATTTTCATGGAATCTATGTGTTCATTCACACAAATGATAGTCTATTATAACCCAAGCATGTGTTATTTGATCCCACTATTTTAATTTCTTTTTTTCATATTTGTCAGTTGCTATTCCACAATCGTCTGCAGAAAGGCCATTAAATGTTGATGAACCAGGTGAGGTGCTGCAAAAGGTGCAATTAGAATCTATAGGTATGGTTATGTAACTAGGTATTCTTCAAAATTAAATGCTGAGGCTAATTAGTATTCTGCTAGATGTAATCATGTCTCATCCTCTTAAGCAGCTTCTTCCAGTGAAATTCGTGATGTATTGAAAGATGAAAGCCTTCAGAAACTCATCTTGAGTATTGATAGCTCCTCAGATGCAGAGACTGTGAGTACAGACCATTGTATTTCCTACTGAATGAATACCCAAGGATTTTGTTTCTCTCTAGCTTTTCTGCTTGAAAATTGGTTTTCCCATTGCTTATTAAGGTTCTCATTTAAGCATTGATGGGAAAATTACCTGCTAAATTTGGTCGTTAACTTTGTTTAGGAACTTGACAAGGCTATGGGGACAGAGGCATTCCGAGCATTCGCTGATAAGGTATTTGCCCTTTTAGTTTCTGTTAAGTGTGCATTCATATTCTTAAGAAATTATGAATGTTTGATTGAATGCCCATGAAATTATTGCCAAGGAACTTGGATGGTTAGCTTCTAAGGAGTAATTTAGTTTTTTCTGTTTTCAGATTCAATCAGTTATTGGACCATGAATACAAGTAGTTGTTGCCAAAATGATAAGTGATATACATGGGAGAAGGTGGGTTATTTTGTACAAGTAGAAGTATTTTAGGCCTACATGGTTCAGTGACTTCAAATTAGTCTCCTGTCATGTGAAAATGTCCTGCTATATAGAACTGGTATAAGGATCCTTCATTTTTGTAACTAGTTGCTCAGCTGGTTAAATGTTACTTGGCTTATGGAAGCGGATCAAAATTTATTTTCGAACTCAAATGAACATACCCTGCGTCAGTTGTTGCTTGTTATCTTAATAGAACCTAATGAGACTGATGATTAAGATTTGATGTTTTATTTAATGGAAGAACAAAATATTAGTTCTAGTTATTACCGTATGTAAGTGACATTTATGTATTACCAATTGATATATAAAGCAAGAATGGACTTGAACCAAACCAGTTCGGTTCAAATTGATGTTCAATTCCATTTGAGCTGAATTTAGGTTAAAGTTTTGGTTCGATAGTTTAACTCAATTCAGTTGGAATATTCTTCCAACAATACTATTTATTTTGTTGATGATATTATTTATCTTATAAATGATACTATATATCCATCAATAGTGTTTTTTATCCTGCCCTATTTGTAATTTACTGATAATAAGTTTGGCCAATTTGAATTTAGTTTGAATTTGATATAATAGATTCGAACTTGGTTCAAGTATAATATGATTATCAGATGGTAATTTGAAGTCTCATTTATAGGTTGTCCAGGATGATTATCATATGGTAATTCATGCCCAGCCAATATGGTAATTATCCTGTAGAGCATAGTTAGAAAATCGAGAGAAATGCATGTGATGAGCCTACTTGTATCTTAAAAATTGGGGAGAATTTTTTTTTTAAACGGGAAACTTTATATGAATCAAATTATTATATTGGATCAAAATCAATCAGGGTAAACTTTAAATTCAGTGATTGATATCATAATAATTGAATGAAATGAATTAAGAGTTTAACTTTATTATATTATTAAAAAAGATTTAAACTTAAATTTTTTTATATATAAAGTCTTTTCTTTTACTATTAAAATTATTCTTGAGATAAGTAGAAGGATTTTTTATAACAATTAAAATAATAATTATTTAAATAAATATTATAATAATGTTCAATTAAATAAAATTATGTAATTTAGATCTTGATCTTTATTAACCATAGTGGTGGTCATATTACGTTTAAAATATGTTTTTTCTTTTTTTGAAATATTATTGAGTTTCAATGCATATTCATATTATATCAAAATACAAATATAAATTAGTGGGATAATAACATTTGAATATATTAAATTATTATATATATATTTTTTAAAATATTAAAATTTATTTTTCTATTAAATGGAGAGGAATTTCAAAATTTTATACTAAAAGGCCATGTTTTTACTCAAAAGGAAGGAATTAAGTTATCATCTTATTTCTTTAAAAAAAAAATCTTTTAAAGGAAATACTTGAAGTTTGGCATATTTTATAAGACAAAATGAAAGTGTTTTTTTTGGGTAATTAAGACAATATGAAGGTTCATTTTTTTCAATAAAAAATTTTGAGAGTTTAATTTTTTTAATAAAAATAAGATTTAATTTATTTAATTAAAAAAGATAATTCGATGTCTGATATCTACCGTTCAACATATTTATCATACAAAGTAAATTTATTTAACAATTTATATTTATAAATTTATTTATTTATTTTTTGATAAAGTATTGATATTTTTTTCAATCGTTTCTGCAAATTCTATTATGACGAATAAGTACTAGAATAATTGATCGCAAAAATACATCCTCAAATGATAAAAAATGCGGCTGGTAAATCCTAACACCGTCTGAAGCTGTTAACTGGAAATTGGACGTTTGTATGAAAATACAAAAGGTCGAAGGACTCCTTCTCATCCAAAATGTGTTATTATTTTAAAGTTAATTTTAAAAATCTCATTTATTCATTTATGAATAGTTAAAATTAATAGGACTCTAACTCTTTAAAATTTTATCTTTTTTTTTTCCTTTAGTTTTTAAAAACTAACAATTTCCCCTTAGACCAAGTTTAAAAAAATAATATTCTCCCTCCAGGGTTCAGTTTTCAATCTTCGATGCTAAATCCAACTCTATTGCCAACAATGAAGCTTTCTCAATGCATAATCATGCTCCGATGGTCTCTCTTCCCTCCTCTTCGACTTTCCAAGCCAAATATTGATCGACTAACATTCCAGAGGAAGAAAGAGAGATCGTCTGAGCATGATGATCCATCAAGAAAGCTCGTCGTCAATGATGGTGTCGGGGATTGAAAACTAAACCCTGAGAAGGAATGTTATTTTTTAAAACTTGGTCTAGCAAAAAATGGTTAGTTTTTAGGGATGAGGGGAGGAAAAAGAGATAAAAATTTAATTTATTTTTAATATTATAGATAAAATGATTATTCTGTCCATTAAACCGTTAATTTTAATAACCTATGAATGGATAAATGAGATTTTTAAAATTAACAGATGAACATTTGAGATAATAACATACTTTGGGTGGGAAATAGTCCTTTGGCCAATACAAAATTACCCTCATTACATTTATTTTATTAATGAAATTACTTGATTAAAAACAATAATACTATCTATAGTTAAGTTCGATTATTATATTATTTTAAAATAATTAATTATATTTTTATTATGATATTTTAACGAAATAACATAATTAACCTTTGATTACTGCAAAACGATTTTTTGAATTTAAAGGGTGGGAATTGTCATTTTATCAAACATTGGGCGGGAAATTCATTTAGCCTTTAAGAAGTGCTGAGCCCGCTGGGTGCTTCCCTTCTTAGGAGCTGCTACCTTAACAAACCAAATCAGGAAGCCACTCGAGTACCGCGGCGGCGTTTTTCTCAACCACGACATCATTTATACGGCATCGTTTTAGCCGCCTTTTCTTCACACCAAAATCTTCATCATCTTGTAAGTACATAAACTCATCGAATTTGGATTACTTCTCACTCTATTTTCAATTGGGTGAAATTGAAATTTTGATCAGCGTAGATTATTAATAGCTTGTAGTTTAGGGGTTTTTTGGTCGCCCCTTTTGATGCTTCCATTCAATTGGGTCTTGGGATTCAATGTTACTGTAATGTGAATCAACTCGTTTTACTGACTATAATACTGTGGGCTGTAACGCTGCATTTGCAATTATGGGAACAAAAACGCTACTTGGATTACAGGAATCCACTACCCGCCTTTGGTTTTCAATAGCTATATATAACTTTTTATCCCATATCTTCACTATTTATCATTTCACGGTTCTATGATTTCCGTTAGCGGTTGATGTTAGAACATTGACCCTAAACTTACCTGATTTGGAAATTCTAATTCCGACTTTGATATTTTGGTATATATCCTAGGTTTCTATAAGCTTAATTTGTTTTCCTTTTGGGGTTAGTATTTACTCTTAGCTTTAACAATATGTATGTTTTTCTTCTTCTGTAGTTGATTAACATTTCAGTTTTATGATTGCTAGTATTGATTATGGAAAAATTGCAGGGCAAGTGGGGATTATGGAGATCAAGAAGTTATCATTTGCAGCTGATAGCCCTCCGCTGTCTGTTATTGCTGCTGCGAAGGTTGCCGGCATCTCTTTTCCAGCTGATGCTTCTGGCTCTGCGCCTACTTTCCACTTCTCTAATGGGTATGTTTTCCTCCCATTTTAATATAATTGTGATAAATATAAATCTTGATTACAATTTTACCCTCTCCTACAATGGGATCGGGGCTTATTGGGAAAAAATTGGGATTTAAACAGCATCACTCAATAAGAAATTTAGATTCCTGATAAATTAGTAGATGAAAAAAAAAACAATACTTTTAAAATTTAAAAAAAAAAATCTCTAATGTATATCTGTTCTTTTCTTCTTGTTATTCAAATATATGAATATATTATTATTGTATTTCATGAAAATTGATTCGACTTGGAATAATATATTTTAGATATTAGGTGAGTTATTAGTAGAGAGTTAGAGGAAAGTTTAAATGAGTGAATTATAAGATTTTCTTTTTGTTTATAAAAAACTTAAAACATAAGACGAGCCTAAACAAGAAAGAATTTTATAGTCATCAAGTATAAATTTTAAATTCCATCAATAAATATCATTTGTACTAATTTTTCATTTAATGAAGGAATTAGATTATATATATTTCATGTGCATTTAAATATTAGGTTGACTAATTAAAACAAGATTTTCTATTACCTTATAGATCCATTCCTTGGGATTCTTTTTCTCCCTTAAATATTAGGGATCCCTTTTTTCCTCATACTAATATCCCTGATGTCCCTTACTATTCCTAATTCCTCTTGCACTTGGATATTGTTATTTTCTTTATTTACCTAGGAGTTAAATTTAGTTAGATTTCATTTTTCTTATACCAATTTGGTTTTCTTTATTGTGTTAGACGATAGAGCCTATGGATACAACTTATTCATGGAGTAAAACATAATAGCTTTAGGCAAAAATGACGTTGATCCACCAGATTCTATTCTTTATAGCTTCTCTGTGGACAGTTTTATAACTTGTCTCTAGACAGTTCTCTCTACTCCACTTATCAGGATTTCAAGTTTTGGAAGACTTTTGAGTTCCCTGTTCTCTGTTCCTCATTCCAGAGAGCTCCTGTGCTCTCAAGGCTTTCTGAATTATTATTGTTAGGACTATCATAGGTTCCTAATAATTATGGGGATCAAACTACCATTTTCAGCTGATAGCCCTCAACTATTTTGTTGGGAAGCTTGTTGGCATATTTTTATTATCCTTCTGGCTCTACTCTTACTTTCCACTTCTCTGATGGTTTTTTTTTTTTTCCTCACTCATGAGCTTGTTCTTAGAATGAAAAAATTTAACATGTGTCCGGTGGGGTTCTCTGTTTTGGGTTTACTGTTTCTGGATGTGGTAGTAGCTTGTTTTTTGGATTTTTCCGTTTATTGCCTATTGATTTATCAGTTTGAAAAACAATCACACTATGTTATTCTTAACCTAATTTTTATTATAGGTTGAAATTGCATGGCACATATGTTCTTCTTCGTTACATTGGTAGAGTTGCCAAATTGTACGGGCAGAATGCATATGAATCTGGCGAGGTAATTATCTTTAGTCTATTTCTTTATGTCCTTCTTACATAAAATTGAGTTTGTTATGAAATTTCAAGTTTAGCAGTGTAAATTTCTTTTATATTTTGGTTCTTAACAAGTATCTTTCTCTTATTATTATTTTTTACAGATTGATGAATGGCTAGAATATGTTTTGGTTTTTTCATCTGGCTCTGAATTTGAGAATGCATGCAACTATGTGGACAAATATCTTGAGAAGCGTACTTTTGTGGTTGGTCAGTGTTTGTCAATAGCAGATATAGCAATCTGGTCAGCTCTTGCAGGTAAAGGTTTCAGATTGTCTATTTATGTTAGTATGTGACACATTAGGGCTATTTAAACTGACAGCAAAGTAAAGAGAAGCTTAGACTCTTTCCTCAGATTGCATATATGTCATAGTTCAGTTTATGGGGTCCACATCCTCTAAAAAGAGAACATATACCTTTAAATATGTCCAGAAAAAAACAAAAGCACATTTCCTTGTTTGCCATAGGGCCATTCAAATGGGTGTTTTTTGGCGTTATGTTTATTGGTTGGCATTTTTGAATACAAATGTTTCATTGTGTTGACAACTCTTTTCCTAATCCCTGATCGGGGAGCACTAATCAATCATTTCAAATTTAAATTAATCCCAAATCAGGGATTAGGAAATGAGTTTTCAACGCATTTGTTTATTGCTTTTCTTTTGGATTTAGAGATTTTGGTGAATTTCAGGAATTTTTGTCTTGATTGAGCACCTTTGATTATTACTAGACCATTAACATCATTTTTTTATCATATCTCTTATAGATGCCTAATCTTTTATTCTTTGCAGGAACTGGGCAAAGATGGGAAAGTTTGAGGAAATCGAAGAAGTACCAGAACCTGGTACGGTGGTTCAACTCAGTATCTGCAGAATATTGTGACTTCTTGAATGAAGTCACAGCAATGTATGTTGGTAAGAGAGGAGTAGGTAAGCCAGTGGCAGCTAAATTAATAGACCAACAAGCTGTCCAACAATCAAAAAGTGTGAATGCAGATGTTTCTGAAAAGGGAAAAGCAGGCAACCGTCCATCTTTTGAAGTAGATCTTCCTGATGCCGAAATTTGCAAGGTGCGTTTGCGATTTGCACCAGAACCAAGTGGTTATCTTCACATTGGGCACTCAAAAGCTGCACTATTGAATCAGTATTTTGCCCAGAGGTACCAAGGTCAGCTGATTGTGCGTTTTGATGATACAAACCCTGCAAAAGAAAGCAATGAATTTGTTGACAATCTTTTGAAAGACATTGAGACATTGGGTATCAAGTATGAAGAAGTTACCTATACTTCAGATTATTTCCCAGATTTGATGGCAATGGCTGAGAATTTGATTCAACAGGGCAAGGCTTATGTTGATGATACACCACGTGAGCAAATGCAGAAAGAAAGGATGGATGGGATTGAATCAAAATGTAGGAGCAACAGTGTGGAGGAGAATATGAAATTGTGGAAGGAAATGATTTTGGGATCAGAAAGGGGTATGCAGTGCTGTCTTCGGGGGAAGTTAGACATGCAAGACCCTAACAAATCTCTTCGAGATCCAGTTTATTATCGTTGCAATCCACTTCCCCACCACCGAATTGGGTCTAAGTACAAGTTATACCCAACATATGATTTTGCATGTCCTTTTGTTGACGCTAAAGAAGGAATAACACATGCACTTCGTTCTAGTGAGTATCATGATCGCAATGCTCAGTATCATAGAATCCAGGAGGATATGGGAGTGAAGAAGGTTCACATTTATGAGTTTAGCCGATTGAATATGGTCTATACACTTCTCAGCAAGCGTAAGCTTCTCTGGTTTGTCCAAAATGGAAAGGTTGATGGGTGGGATGACCCTCGTTTTCCAACTGTTCAAGGTATTGTGCGAAGGGGTCTGAAAGTTGACGCTTTGATACAGTTTATTCTTGAACAGGTAAGATAATATAGATGACTTCCTCAAACTTCATACTCTTGAAGTAGTTATTTTTATTTATATAATACAGTTTATTCTTATACTTTAATTTGTTCTTGTAAATGATTACAGTTCATTTAATGCGAAGATTAACTTCTACATCTTTGTTTCAGGGGGCTTCCAAAAATCTCAATCTGATGGAATGGGACAAACTTTGGACTATAAATAAGAAGATTATCGATCCGGTGTGTCCTAGACACACTGCTGTCATTGAAGAGAAACGTGTACTTTTGACCCTTACCAATGGTCCTGATGAACCATTTGTTCGCATCATTCCAAGGCATAAGAAGTATGAAGGTGCTGGAGAGAAAGCTACTACTTACACAAAGAGGATATGGATAGACCAAGCTGATGCCATATCCATCTCAGTAGATGAGGAAATTACCTTGATGGATTGGGGGAATGCCATAGTGAAGGAAATAAATAAGGACCAGGATGGAAATGTCATGCAGTTGTCAGGTATTCTGCATCTAGAAGGATCAGTCAAGACCACAAAGTTGAAGCTGACCTGGCTACCTGAAACAAATGAATTAGTTAACCTCACATTGGTGGGATTTGACTACCTTATCACGAAGAAGAAGGTACATTTAATAAAATGATAAACCAAACTTTTCAATGCATTTTTTTGTTGTTATTAACTGTACAATTCAAAGTATTTAGCAGCAATGTGATTTTGTGAGTTAATCCCATGATTATGCTATATAATCCATAAATGCATTAATGGAATGGACTTATTTTATCTGGTTTACTGATTTTGGTTGCTGCTTCTGACCCATTCTGGGTGCAGCTTGAAGAAGGTGAGGACTTCCTAGATGTGCTCAACCCATGTACAAAAATCGAGACTCCAGCAGTTGGAGATTCAAACATGCGAAATCTGAAACGTGGAGAGGTTTTGCAGCTGGAGAGGAAGGGCTACTTCAGATGTGACATTCCGTTCACTAGACCATCAAAGCCTGTTGTTCTGTTTGCAATCCCGGATGGGCGCCAGCAAACAGTGTTGAAGTAAGACCCTTTCACATTTGGGGCGTCCAGTGTTTTGTTTTCAATGAACCATGATTCAGAAGTTTTGAACTCTCTCCCTGCTTCAATGTCTTTGTATCTGGGTACACATTTGTAGACATTGTTGACGTAATTTACTGATTTTACCTTTCTCTAGACATTGTCCTATCGTATTTTAGTTTTTGAAAATGATTTTAGATTAAAAACCAAACAGACTGTTAAATTCTTAATGTGATTCTGAATTTGATGTGATACGGAGGTAGCAAATATAGAGTAAGAACAGATTATTTGATTCTCCTCAGTAGGGTCTTCCACAAACTGCCGGAACCCAGAAGAATATATTCATTTTATGCCATGTTGTTCATAACTTCGTATCATGTTCAAAATCCTTCCTTTTTAATGTGCCATTCACTCTTTCTCGAAGCTCAATGTTGCCAGTGAATGAGAAGATTTGTGCTCAGGATTATTTCAATAATGTTTCTTTCAGTCTTGTTACATGTATACAGATTTAATTGCCTGACTGATAGGCAATTATGCAAGTTATCAATTTCAGAAACGAAGAAATTCGAGAAAACATGTTAGAGGTTTGGTTAAAATGTGATGTCAAATATAAATTTCAAGTATAATATATTTTGCTTATCTTATTACATTTTTTTCTTTCATGTCAAGTTCTTACAAATGCCATTGGCAAAATGGTTAAACATATTATTATTTTATTGGGTTCAAATTTATATTTGGTTTTTATTCAAACTAGAACTCTAGATTTGCTCGAGTTCAAATATCGCTAGTATTGTTATATGGAAACTTTTCTTTAAAGATTTTTTTTTAATGTTATTGTTTATTATTCGAATTAATTTAAACCCTATTGCTTTAGGTTCAAATAAAGTTAAAATTGGCCTTTGATTAGAGTATGTTTAGCTCAGTTCAAATCTTAGCCTATTTTGAGGCAAGGGTATTGATAGTTTCCAGACCACGCAGGTCGAATGTAATACACTAACCATAGGGCAATGCATGAAATTTCCCCGATTTGGGATTGATTTCACCCATCAACATCTTCGGCATATATAGCTTTTGAAAAATGAGGGTGGAAAATGATATTTTCTCAAAAGTAATTTTCGCACCCTCTGAATTCTGAAACGTATTTTACTTACAAAAATACTGGCGAGGCCTGACTAAAGAGAGTGAGAAGGAGAAGAAGCGGAATGGAATCTCACGCTTTACAGAAATACGGCGTGCCGTTTTACGGAGCCGCCTGGGTTCCGTACAAGCACATTAGATCGAAACTCAAATTGCTAGAACAAATACTAGAACAAGACGAAGGTCGAAATGGATCCGGAGACGAAGCTCCCACCGCCGACAAATTTGACACAGTCTCTGCCAATCACAACTATGTCGTTTTGGTCGGCGGGGGCGGTGAAGGCAAAAGTGGTATCCCCAACGCTGTTGTCTTATCTCGCTTCGATTTCGCCTCCAATACCCTCTCCAATCAACCTGTAAGTCTAACAACGGAGCTGTTGTTCTGGCTTGTTAATTTTGTTATTGATACGATAATAATAAAACTTTCTTGATTTTTTTTCATAATAGATTTTTGGAGAATATTTTGACTAATTTCTTATAATAGGCATGACTGGAAAAACGAATGAGGTTATTGATTGACCTTTGATGATTTTATTTTCTTCTGCTTCAGGTGGCTAAGTTTAAAACTGATTCAGATTTACCTTATCGAATGGCAGTTCATCCACGTGGAGATGGAATTATTTGTGCAATGCAAAATAGTTGCAGGTTCCCATCTTATTTTCATTTGATTTTATTTTTTAATTTTGGCAATTCCTTTCACGATTTGACTGGAATAATATCAAGAGTCCAGAGTGGCATTCTGAAATTTAAACTTCATAGATTTGCTGAGTAACTACTGTTTTGATTTATATTTTTTCTTAGTGACTAGCCAACTCCTTGGATTTCCGTTTACTTATAATCTTGTCATTTTGTTATGGTTAAGTTAAGATACATTTGCTAGCATATTAAGGCCTCAAGTAGAGTCGATTCATTATTGTACTTTGCTTGTGCAGATTGTTTGAGTGGGTAAGAGAGAATAGTGACAAAGTCCAGAGATTGGGTGTAAAAGGGTCAGAGAAAGTCCTCAGCCTGTTAGAAGATGTTGGGCAGCAGTTAGCACTAGCCTTTGACTCTGATGGTTCTACTCTTGCTACCGGTGGTGAGGTAGAGATCCTATGCTTTTCCTTTTAAAATACAATTGCCCCATGGACTTTTTTCTTTTTTCGTCTTTCTTTCATTGTTTTGGTTGTGCTTCACCCTTTTTTACTCCTAAGCATAGGTAAAAGCCCAAGAGCCTTGTAATATTTCTACCTCAAATTTCTACCGTTGTTCTTTCTGGACTTTGCTATTGGTGAACAGTAAGGAAGATTCTGTTACTAACCTCCAGATACAAATACCCATATATTAATTGAAACCCCAAATATTTTGTACCAGAATCTTAATGGTAATGTAAATGCATTCTATAGTTTTGGCTTTAGTTATGATGTGGTGAAATGATAAAGCAAGACATATTGTGGATTTTTTAAACAAAATAGAATGGTATATGATGCTTAGATTTTGGTGCAGTGCAGGATGGAAAATTAAGGGTTTTAAAGTGGCCTACCTTGGAAATTATTCTTAATGAATCTGAAGCTCATGCTTGTGTCAAGGATTTATCTTTCAGGTTCGTCCTAGTGATCAGTTGAATTAGAGTGTCATTGCCTTAACCTGCTAGCTCGATGAAAAGAAAATGAATTGGTTGTTTTGCAATTGTTTAACTAGTTCCACTTATGATTTGGCTTGGTTTACTTGCAGCCCTGATGGAAAATTTCTTGTCTCCTTGGGAAATCGTGGCCCTGGTAGGGTTTGGGATGTAACCTCTGCGTCTGTTATAGCTTCTCTACCAAATAAAAATGTAAGCAATGAGTCATTTGAACATATTTGTTTTCTTCGCTTTGGTGGCCTAGTTCAATCTTGGTTGATGTAATGAAGATGCTTCATGTTGGGTTTTGATGAAATTGTTCTTATGTTTTGTGCTGTATATTGTTCTTCACTATTCTGTTTGATTAACAATTGCACCTGTCAGCAAAACAGCAAGAAGCTAATCATGACCTTATGTTTACTTCACACTTACAGAATAGAAAGAATCTTTTTTAGGAAAATCTTCAAGCCTCATTTTGTTTGGCTTTTTTTCTTTTTTGGTTTATTGGAATTTATTCTCTTTCTCATGGGCTTCAAATTAACTACATCCATTTATAAATTCACCCAGGATGAAATTTTTGCCTCCTGTAGATTCTCTCCATCTAGTGATCAGAATTATCTTCTTTACATTGCTGCAATAACAGGTAGATTTTCATCTTTTGGGAGTCATGGGTCCTTTTTCTTACTAGAAATGCCCTTGTCCACTTCACTGTTTTATGAGCTAACCTCAAGAAACTTATTTTTGTGTAGACAAGGGTGCAAGTATTGTGACATGGAATACCACCTCTTGGAAGAGGATTCGCTCAAAGCGAGTTGTACGTGAGTCTGTTTATTCCTTCAATGTTTCAGCTGATGGAAAACTACTTGCAATGTATGAACTTGTTGATTATTGTTATCTTTAACTGCATGAACACATTTTGTGTGCAATTTCATAAGAACTATCATCTATTTACCTTGTAATTGGTTGACAAGCAGAGGGACAGGAGGAGACATTGCAATTATAAATTCAAGCAATATGGCAATTCAGACAATGGTTAGAAAAGCACACCTAGGCTTTGTGACAGCTCTGGCATTCTCTGATGATTCAAGGTTTGGGCTGATCCTTGAGATAACAATAGCTTTTAGATTGCAATTACTTTGTCTTACAATAAAATTGATAGGAAGAATGTGATGTTTGAATACAGGGCTTTAGTTTCTGCATCTATGGACTCAAGTGCAAGGGTGACCTTAATTGAGAACAAGAAGAAAAGCGGTATGCTCCTTCCATGATCTATTAGTATTAGTTCAATAACTCAAATCACATTTTCTATCATTTACAGAGCACATCTGAGAGACCTTTCGCAGAGGTCACTAGCTGATTTGAAACCCATAGAACTGTTTCAGTGCTCACACAATATGAGAATCAAATATCCATCCTTTTCTTTTCTTCTGGAAGGACCATAATTAGTAAACCCTCGCTGGTGTGTTATATTGTGATTCAACATTATACCTAGTCAATGCACCTTCTTCTAAGGTTGTATCTAGGGGTGTAAATGAGTTGAGCCGGTCAAGAGCTGTTCACAACTTAGTTCGTTTTCAGTTGAGCTGGAGAGGCATGAGTTTGACTCTCAAGCCGAGCTCTAATTCAGCTCTCAAGTCAAGCTTGAGTTTGTTGTCAATCGGTTTGGTGAGCTCATAAGTTCACAACTCGGTTTGAGTAAAATATCAACAAACCTCTAAATGTTTCAAATTTTGATTTGACACCCCAAGAATCTTTTTCTCTGACTCTGAATATGAGGGGGTCATTGATAAACATAAAAAGTTAAGAGGTTTAAATATATACAATTTTTTAGTTCTGACATCTAAATATAATATATTGAGACGAGCTTGATTTAATCGTTCATGTCTCAAGCTCGAGCTGTGAACTTCTCAGCTTGGTGAGCTTGAGCTCGAACCAATCATTATTCAACTCAATTCCATTACACCTCTAGTTGTATTCACAGAATTTTCACTATATACATCTTACACCCAAGCCTCGGACCTGCTTGCTTATGCTGTCAAATTTTAGACAAGCAAGGACTAGCCTTGTTAATCATCGATGTTGCATCTGCTTGAATGTCCAAGGCATTATGCTAATCCTACATTTCATTTCAAGTTGGAGCAGCACATATGGAATCTTAAACAAAACTCATTTTGCTCTGTTAAATCTTTTGGCAGGACTAAATTTGTGGATCATTATACTCTTCGTATTACTAGCAATTGCTGTGTACTTCATCAAGGTACAACGAATCATTCCTTAACTTGATGCCATTCTCCCTACTGTTTAAATGCGAAAAGCTTTTTTCACACATTGCTCAAATTCAAGAAACTTGGAAATTACACCTCGGATCTAACTGCAGTCTAAATATTGAAACATGTTCTGTTGAATTCTTATTTGTTGGGGTGACCCCACCACATTACCCATGTGTAATAATAACCTTAGGCGTTGAGTTTATACATATTTTGTTTTATTTAATTAAATCAACCATTTTTCAAAGGGTCTATACAAAAATAATCCCTATCAATTGAAAACACTTTTGAAGTCAACATATTAGGTTGAAAAAAATTACCCTTTTATATTATATCCTTTATCTTTATGATAAAACAATTATCTCATACCTTAGTAGGCAGAGGCAATCAATAGATCTTTGAAATGAATATCATTAGGTATCTATATTTAATGTACTATGTTCATGTTGTATCTTCCTAAGTAATTACACAATTATATGTCCCTTTTATCCTATAAATATAGAATTGTACCAAGACAAATAAACGAGATATTATGGATCTAATATTGTTACTCTACTAAAGTTTTACAGGACAATCAATTAAATAACAATGGACTTAGGTTTCCAGGCGGTAAGTCAAATTTCTTTAAAAGATTTTTTATTAGTATTTTATCTTGTATACCTTTAGTGATGGAATTTTCAGTATTAACAATACTTCTAATGTCTAGGGAGGAACGATCATTTACTTAAGAGAAAATATAAAAAATTAAATGGTATTTATAAATATTCCAAAGGAGTAGTGAAATATTTTGGTGGCACCCTAATAATTTGTAGGTCTAAAACCTTGAAGTTCCTATATGTGAGACTGACCATGTATGCATTAATACAAAATTTGAAGCATGAATATTTTGTAATTTTAAATATACAAGTAAAATCTAGTCGTTGACTTTGATTTCTACATGATGTGAAATAGCAACTAACTATTAGTCTTTAGTTTTTAGGTCAAAAAATCTTTCCACCCCCAGGTTTAGTGTAAATCTAGTTAAACCTGTTAAACTTTTGAAAATTTAAATTTTTATTCAGTTGTTAAATTTTGTTATTATTATCAAAGATAAAATGATTATATAAAAAATTTATTTAAATTATATTTTAAGATCATCTTTAAATTTTAAAATTTTTATTTTATGCCCCTTATCACATTCTTTGTGTTTAAATATTAACTTTTTTCCCCTAAGTCTAAGGATATAAACTCTTATCTTTTTTCATATACAATTGTACCTTTAGTTTTTTTTTTTTTTTTTTAAATTTGAGTTTCATCTTTTCACCCAGTTTCAAAATGATCAACACTTTTGATTGATCATATGCATCTTGAGTCCTACTGTCATTTTTTGTACCAAAATAAATGGTATCATATTGTTAAAAAATTAAGTCACCATATATTAATTATATTTATATATTTATATGTATAATTAATAATTTACAATACTTAATTTGTGTGTTTTGCTAATCTTATTTTAAAAAATACTTATAATGTTATAGAATTAATTTAGTAAATATGAAAGATAAAGAAATGAAAGGAAAAAAGGAGAAAAGAGCGAAGTTATGGAAATATGAATTTTGAATAATCAATTACAAAGGATGAGGGGGTATTTATAGCACAATTGGTCACCTTTTAGTCAATTCTTCCACGCCACATGTTCAAGGTATTTAATGTCTTCCTATTTTTTTTGGCCAACTCAAGGCATGTGGTGGCCAAGTCAAATACAGGTGGCTTGACTTGATTAGATGGAAAGTCATTTAGATATGTAACACTTCCCTTTGGATTTTCACCATTTATAGATAATTATTATTACCTTGTTAAGAAAAAATCCAGTGGGATAAAAACCAAAGCAAATGAACATAATTATTATCTGTAAATGGTGGGAATCCAAGAGGGAGTGTTACATATCTAGGTGGTTTTTCACCTAATCAAGTCAACCCACATTCATTTAACTTGACCACCACATATCTCAATTTGGCCAAAAGAAATGGAAAGACATTAAATGCCTTGAACATGTGGCGTGGAAGAATTGACTAAATGGTGGTCAATTGTGCTATAAATACCCCCCCTCATCCTTTATAATTGATTATCCGAAATTCATATTTCCATAGTTTTGCTCTCTTTTCCTTTCTTCTTAATTCTTCATTTCATTTCTTTATCTTTCATATTTACTAAATTAATTTCATAACACGTTATCAGCACGATAGCGATGGAGGGGTGTATTGTGACCTGAAGTTCCATATCGTTCTTGTACTGTCTACTGAGCGTGTATATAGGCACGGCTAGAAGCCCTTCACTCGAATGAGGCGTTTTAAAGCTGTGAGGGCCTGAAGCCCAAAGCGGACAATATCAGTTGGGTTATTTATAACACGTTATCTAACCCATGTGTATATACAAGCTCAGTAGACAGTACGAGAGTAATGTGAGACTTCAGGTCACAACACACCCCTCCATCACTATCGTGCTAATAACGTGTTATGAAATTAATTTAGTAAATATGAAATATAAAGAAATGAAAGGAAGAATTGAGAAGAAAGGAGAAGAGAGCAAAGCTATGGGAATATAAATTTCGGATAATCAATTACAAAGGATGAGAGGGGGTATTTATAGCACAATTGGTCACCATTTAGTCAATTCTTCCATGCCACATGCTCAAGGCATTTAATGTCTTCCCATTTCTTTTGGTCAAGTCAAGGCATGTGGTGGTCAAGTCAAATGCGTGTGGCTTGACTTGATTAGGTGGAAAATCACCTAGATATGTAACACTCCCCTTTGGATTTTTACTATTTACAAATAATTATTATTACCTTGCTAAGGAAAAACCAATGAGATAAAAGCCAAAACAAATGAACATAATATTATCTGTAAATGGTGGGAATCCAAGGGGGAGTGTTACATATCTAGGTGGCTTTCCACCTAATCAAGTCAAGCACATGCATTTGACTTGGGCACCACATGCCTTGACTTAGCCGAAAGAAATGGGAAGGCATTAAATGCCTTGAATATGTGGCGTGAAAGAATTGACTAAAGGGTGGTCAATTGTGCTATAAATACCCCCCTCATCATTTGTAATTGATTATCCGGAATTCATATTTTCATAGTTTTGCTCTCCTCCTTTATTCTCAATTCTTCCTTTCATTTCTTTATCTTTTATATTTACTAAATTAATCTCATAACACGTTATCAGCACGATAGCGATGGAGGGGGGTGTGTTGTGACCTGAAGTCCCACATTGCTCCCGTACTATCTACTGAGCGTGTATATAGGCAGGGGTCAGAAGTCATTCACTCGAACGACGCGTTTTAAAGCCGTGAGGGTCTGAAGACCAAAGCGGACAATATCGGTCGGGTTGATTATAACACGTTATCCAGCCCCTGCTTATATACAAGCTCAGTAGACAGTACAAGAGTGATGTGAGACTTTAGATCACAGCACACCCCACCCCCCCCCCCCATCGCTATCGTGCTAATAACGTGTTATGAAATTAATTTAGTAAATATGAAAGATAAAGAAATGAAAGAAAGAATTGAGAAGAAAGGAGAAAAGAGCAAAAGAGAAGAGAGCAAAACTATGAATTTCGGATAATCAATTACAAAAGATGAAAGGGGGGTATTTATAGCACAATTGGTCACCCTTTAGTCAATTCTTCCACGCCACATGTTCAAGGCATTTAATGTTTTCTCATTTCTTTTGGCCGAGTCAAGGCATGTGGTAGTCAAGTCAAATGCATGTGCTTGACTTGATTAGAAGGAAAATCACCTAGATATGTAACACTCTCCTTTGGATTTGCAATATTTACAAATAATTATTATTACTTTGCTAAGGAAAAACCCAGTGGGATAAAAACTAAAGCAAAGGAACATAATTATTATCTGTAAATGGTGGGAATCCAAGGAGGAGTGTTACATATTTAGATGACTTTCCACCTAATCAAGTCAAGCTATATGCATTTGACTTGACCACTACATGCCTTGATTTTTGCCAAAAAAAATGGGAAGACATTAAATGCCTTGAATATGTGGCGTGGAAGAATTGACTAAAGGGTGGCCAATTATGCTATAAATAACCCCCCCTCATCCTTTGTAATTGATTATCCGGAATTCATATTTTCATAGCTTTGCTCTCTTCTCCTTTCTTCTCAATTATTCTTTTCATTTCTTTATTTTTCATATTTACTAAATTAATTCCATAACACGTTATCAGCACGATAGGGAGGTGTGTTGTGACCTGAAGTTCTACATCGCTTTCGTACTGTCTATTGAGTTTGTATATAAGCAAGGGTCAGACGCCGTTAACTCAATAGACGCGTTTTAAAGCCGTGAGGGTCTGAAGTCCAAAGCGGACAATATCTGTTGGCAGTTTATAACACGTTATCAGCACGATAGCGATGAGGGGGTGTGTTGTAACCTGAAGTCCCACATCGCTCTCGTACTGTCTACTGAGCTTGTATATAAACGGGGGCCAGAAGCGCTTAACTCAATAGACGCATAATAAAACCATGCGGATCCTGAAGATCCAAAGCGGACAGTATCTTGGTGGTGGCCCATGTAGGTCTGGGTGTTAGGCTAGAAGTCCCTCACCACGATAGATGCGTTTTAAACCCTTGAGGGTCTGAAGCCCAAAGCGAACAATATCTATTGGATTGTTTATAACACGTTATTAGCACGATAACGATTGGGGGGGGGGGGTGTTGTGACTTAAAGTTTCACATCGCTCTCGTACTGTCTACTGAGCTTGTATATAAGCAGGGGTCAGAAGCCCTTAACTCGATAGACATGTTTTAAAACCGTGAGGCGTGAAACTCAAAACGAATAATATATGTTGGGCTGTATATAACCTATAATAATTTTTAATTCATTTCTACTTTTAAATTCTATATTCCTTATATATATTTATTTATTTATTTATTTTGACTGTTGCGCTGGCATAATACCAAAATAAAAATAATTTTAAAACCTTGCAGTTAATCCAAAGTAAACATGCGATAGCTGAGGGCTGAAGTAGGCACGAAAGCAGCTTTAACGTGGACCACGCGCTAGATAACTGCGAGTATGAAATATGTGGATCTTTTAACAGTATTCTATTTTATTGATTAAAAAACCATGAAATCTTTGTAAAATAAAATATTAATTAATGAAAAATAAATTTTATTTATTTATTTATTGAAACATAGGTTGGCCAGTTGGGCATCGAAATTGAATATTTCCTTGTGGCTGACATGATTTTATTTGACAAATATAAAAAAGTGTTTATATAAGAGAACTACTAATATACAGTATCGTAAAATTGGTAAGAAATTATTAATCTGAAATAATTGGATGATAAAAGCACATGTTGGTCATCGTTGACGGGAATTTTATTATATGGTAACAATACAGTAATAACAGTAATATAGGATTAAAAATCCTCATGTGTTGGGACTCTTCAAGTGCTGTAGTTGTTCGAAGCGGTCGATTCAAGACGACAGCTTCCTGAGTAGGCGAGGTTGAGATGGGGAAGAAGATGGCATGTGAGGGAGATGGTGTAGAGGATTTTGTCTCCACTACTATTGTTGGTTATGGTGAGGCCGTTAAGAGTCATCGAGAAATTTGTGTGAGTGGAGAAGATGATGTGGTGAGGGAGAGTGTGGGGTTTATGGCAGAGGAATATGACAAGTTTCGGGTGATGCGATGGTGCTAGATCTGAAGAATAACGATGATGGTGGTGATGGTTTGGCGAATTGAAGTGAAACATGTGATATGTAGAGAAGCAAGAAAGCATATTAAAGATCTTATGAGGAACTTGTTGATTGAGATCGAGGACGAAAGAGAATATTTGTGACAAAAAGCATCATGGTTCAATTACTAAAGAAGGTGAAAAGGTGCTTTCTTTGAAGCCAATTTGGGATGAGAATATTATTTGAAGGCCAAAATACTTATTCCCACCCAAGGTTTGGCGGAAACCAAATTCATACCTATTAATTTTTGAAAATTTAAATATTAATTCTTTTATTAAAATTAAAAATAAAAATATTATTTAACTAAAATTATTTTTAAAAACTTAAAATTTATCATATTTTTCTCTTTTTAATTTTAAAAACTAATAATTTTTATTACTCAAAATTTGAAAAATGACAATTTATCTTCTTATAATTTTTTTTTCTCTTCTTTAGTAACCGTTCTTTAACCAATCTTTCGTACTAGTATGCCCTTTAATATATCAAAAGAAGATAGATAGTTGGTTAACTGTAAGTTGAGTGATGACTCATTGGCCAAAGTATGTGTAACACACAAATTTGTGCCTCGACGGATCATGCGGATCAACCCATGCACATGTCGGCTGGACACAGACACATCTGTGTCCAGTAAGAGGTGGAGCCTGCTGTGTTGTGTGATAGATGTTTTGAAGCCAATTTTGGGTGAGAATATTATTTAAATGGTCATGAAACTCACAAGAGACAACTTTGGTCAGACAACTTACTTTTCATAGCCCATCATTTCTTCGCAACAATGAGCCATCAAACATCCCTCCACTGGAGTGTATCAAGTAGGAGGTGGAGTCTGCTGTGTGGACAACATTTTAACATTCCAGTGGGCTTGCCTGAAGGGAACCCCAAAAAAAAAAAAAAAAGGGAATTCTGCCAGGATGGTGCCCCTGATGTGTACTATAAACGAAATCAAAATCCCTTTTTTTTTTTTTCAAAATTTAGACTTATTTAGATCCAAATCTAACCCTATTAATACAGCTAGGATTAATAAGTAAATTATAATACACTCGTTTTAGAGGGATTTTGATTGTGTGTATTAATAATAATTACTCTCTTATACATTAAGAATGATATATTATTGAATGTTGTTATATTTATAATTTAATTTTATAATAAAATTATATGTATAAATAATATATACAAATAATGATATATTATCAAATGAATAAGTGATATTTTATTTTAAATTTAAAATTATCTAATTATATAATAATATACCGTTATTTATACATAAAATTATATATATAATATTATTTTTAATTTTAATTCAACATATATGTTAAGTACATAAATAAATGCTCATTAATGTTATTTATTAATTATTTTAGTTTTATTGTCTGTATACGCAAATTACCTTTAACTGATCATTTGCTGTCATTCTGTTATTAATCAGTAGATTAATTTATAATGTTTACATTAGGTTTAATTATAAATAAGTCAAACTAAAGGCAGAACGTAAAATTACAAAAACACCCTTGCTATTAAAAACAGTGATTAATACAATTCCTTGGGTCCAGTGGAATCACACAGTAGACATCCTCCTACCGCCATGTTGATCGAGAGATGCTAATCTCACCACCGGTCAAAAAACTTGTAAAAATCCATTAACCCTAAAAAAGTTACCCCGAGTTAAAAAAATAAAATTAAACACCCATAATTTTAATTTCAACCGATTAAATATTAAAACAAAAAACAAAAAAAACATCAGTTTTCCCATTTCATCTACATAAGAGACTTCAACGATCTTGCTTTCACTGGTTTTCTTATTCTTTTCTTTCGACTATCTCCATTCTCGTCATCATCATCGTCTTCATCATCTACAAATTCAAAATCTTCGATTTGAGAAGAAGACGGCGTTTTCTCGTCCTTATTCATGTCCTCAACATCTCCATCTTCAAACTTTTTTCCCTCGTTTATTTTATCAACACCTCTCCTCTTGCCCCACAACGGCCCAAACCCAGAATAGTAGTAAAATTCATATGGATTGGACGACGATGACGAACCCTTTTTGGCTCGAGCTCGGCCTCGACGAACTGCTATTCCCTTATCGGATTTCTTTGTAAAAGAAGAAGAAGATATGTCATTGCCGTATGATTTGATTAACGATAAGTGATGGTCGCACATGGTGTGCCCAGCTTTGGCTTCATTTCTGCATTGCCAGCCCTTGCCGTCAGTTTTGTTACAATACAACGTTTTGAATTTTTTCTCGAACCCAAATTCACCTTCCATTTTCGTATCTTTATTATCTTCCATTTCGTTATTGTCAATTATCATTTCTTCGACTTTGAGCTTCACTGCCTTCTCTTCTCCGTCCATCATAGAAGCCACGCTGTTTATATATACAACATATTTACAACCACAGGCCACTCATACTTCTTACCCATTACAAATTTTGGATAATTATAGCTACATCTTGCAACTATTCAAAACGATAAATAAAAAACCCTAATACTGGAAGGAGAGAAAAATACGAGATAAAATGTATGTTAAAGATTCGATTTGAAGAAGAATAGTGGATTACCTCTCAACAGCGCCAATAGAGTCACCAAAGCTCCCATTTCCTGTAAAGCTATCTTCTCCTTCGAGCTGATAAATAAAACGCAGGAGAATGAAAAGCAAAAGAAAAAGATATATAATAGCAAGAAATGGTGAAGACCCCATACCCTAATCGGCTATTTGAAGGAGAATACACGACAAAAACGAGAAAATTTAGGGTTTTAATGAAACCCTAACGGGGTATAATCACAAAACCCTAGAACCCAGAAGAGAAAATGCAGGTAAATGAAGATAAAAGGAGAGAACGGGGAAGAGGGTTTTCGTAGATCTGTGATAATATCGACGAAAAAAGAGATAGATAAGAAACCCACCAACTCACCTGGGGATAGAAAGATGGGTAGTTCTCTGGAGAGAATGAAATCACATCCCATGGCGACTGGTTCAGCTGGCACACGTGTGTCTGCAGACGCTCTGATGTTGAAGCGTGTGAATACAATACAGAAGAGAGCTTCGCGTTCTTGCGAATCCTCATATTCAAAGATAGTTAGATAGACACGCAGACATAATAAAGGCAGGCTTTTATATTAGATCTTAAGCTTTTCTATTTCTATTTATTTATTTTTCACTTCTCTCTCTCTCGCTCACAGGCCCCCTCTCTCTTTCTCTCTCTCTCGGAGTTTTATTTTTGCAGATCTCACAGAACTCGATAATCAGGGTTTCTTTCTTAGCTTTCTGTAGCTTTCTCGGCCCTTCATATGTTTCGTTTCGTTTTTTATTGACATTTTTGCCCTTCCGAATTTTTATTTATTTCCGCAGATTTCTTTGGGAGAAAAGAAAGCTACTGCTATTACACGTCACGCTAGTTGTCCAAAGCTGTTGTTTTTTTTCTGTAGCCTGAGAATCTATCATCTGCAACCGTTTCCATGTTACGCTTCAAGTTTTCAACTCAATGGGCTGTCTTCGCAGCTGTTTTTTTTTTTTCCAACTATATTTAAAAAAAAAAGGAAATCTAAATGACTTTTGAAAAAGAAACTTTTTATTAATGAAAAACTAATTTTTATTATTTTACTTAAACAGGATATTAACACTTTAATATTGAAGAAAACCGACGTGGCAAGTTCATAAATTAAGTGGAAGAAAAGAATATATAATAATTTTTGTCCAACAAAGACTAAGGGTATTTAGGTCAACAAGATTTTTTACTTGAAAAATCCAATAAGATACATACAAACCAAATAATGAAGGGTGAAGACACGCGCTGAAATGGCCGCTCTTATGACGAAGTGGCAAACAAGTATGGCCCACGTCAGAAATGGATTTTATGAGTGTACTTCGACGGTCCCACTCTTGTGAACTCAACAAACGGTTTGATGCAGAAGCAGACAATAGAAAAACTACAGCGCGTGACCTTAAGGTAGTTTGAATACTAGAAAAGAGACTATTATGCAGAAGGAAACACGAGCGCCTTCCAACCTGAAATTCTTATTTTATATAATTTAATAGTTATAATTTTAATTATTTAATTTAGAATTTGTTTTATTTAACATGGTTAATTATTTAATTTTTTGTTTAAAGAAAAAATGATAACATGTGAGTGCTGAAAATTATTTTATAAAACAATGAAAACTAAAATGTATTCACTTCCGTTTGAACACATAATATTTAGATATTCATGTGGGGTAACATATAATATTATTAAAATATTATCTAAATAATAAATAATATTATAAATAAAATAAATAATATTATTAAATTGATGAATAAATCAATCAAGTTAAATCTTAAAATATTATCTATTCATTCGTTTTAAAAAATCTGATTTATTAGCTTCGGTGTTTATTTGAAACTACAGATGCTTATGAGGAGGGTTAGAGAGGAGATTTCAATCTCTATTCTTGTCTCTGTAGAGAAGATTGATCCTTGTCTCCATTACAACAATGAAAAGGAATCTCTTTTCTCTTCACACAAAGAAAATTTTTTTCATTTCTTCTCTTATTTTTTCGTATTTTTTAAATATAATATAAATATATTAAATAATAAAATTAAAATAAATTTATTAGTTCAAATATTATATATTAATTACCTTATTATATATAATAAAAATTTAAATAAATTTAAATAATATAAAATTTTAAAAATATATTAATATTTTAAATAAAAATATTGATATAAAAAGACAAACATGAATACACAAACAAAAACCAAGGTGGGATGTTTCCATTTTCATTTCTATTAAAATATTTATTTATTTATTTTTATAAAAATAGGTCAAGGATCTTAAATTCAATATGAAATTATCATCTCTGACTGAAACTACGTACATACGGGCCATTAAAATCGATTGATTAATAAGAAAAATACTTGAAATTTTGGGGGAATGGGATTGCGTTGCTGCGTTTCTTCCAGTACTGTTGGGGGAGGAGCTAAACGTTGAAACATACTTTATTAAGTTAAAAAGGTGTACGGTCTTTCCATTTAAAAGCAAAATGTCAGATGCGTGGGCCATCTCTATCTAAGCCTCCATCCATTTTGTCAGAAACTACGAACGCACTTTTCTCCTGTGTTTCCGACAAAAAAATCAACCGTTTGTAATAATTTTCTAAAATTTGTCTTCCTTGTGATAATAATGTCAACTTAAAATTGGGCTTGGGCCTAAAAGGTAAAAATTTTGAAATTAGAGAATTGGAATGGGTTGAAATGAACGTGGACTCTCTATAATCAAAGTTTAAAAGGGAAATACGTCTCATCCAAGTTGACTTGAGATTGGACATTCTTCCGTTTGACAGAGTTAAATTTGAATGGAAAAAAATTTTATCCGAATTTAATTTAATTTAAATTCTCTTATTTTATTGGTGTTATTATATTAAAATTTGTTTTTTTTAATAATTATTTTTCTTTTATTTAACCATTTAAATGAATTAAATTTAATTCCAAATTAATCATTTCAAATCCAACTAAGTTTAAGTGGTCTTTAACCAATTAATAAAAGAATTTATAAAATAATAATGGCCAATAATAGAACAAGAATATACGGTAGTCATCATTATTAATGATTGCCAACGTTGAATTCCAAGTATAATTCTTGGTGGCCTACTAAAGCTACAGGAAAACTGTTGAGAGGATTATTTAATTTTCAAGGTGTAAATTATGGACCCTTAGAAAATCTGGTGAGGGCACTCTGTAGGTCTATTCCTGGTTAATAAAATACAGCTACCAAGCATTAATTTTGCTTTGAACAGCATGCATACAATCAGAATATTCGATATATCTGGCATCATATATTTTTCTCATAATACAAATTAAGCCCAACTCAATTCACCAAATTCTTCAAGAAAAACAAAGATAGATCATTTAGAAAAAAAAAATGAATTGTTTAAATACTCAATTGTTTTCAATCACAATTCTTCCTTTTTTTTTGGGGGGGTTAAGATCAACCGATTAAAGTCTTCAGGTTTAAGCAAAGTTAGAGAGAGGGATGGTCGGTCGAGAGGACTGTAGGATAGGTCTGGAATTTGTTGCTTTTCCAAGGTGTTTTTGGTGAATGGGCGATGGGTAAAATGTAGAGTGTTGGTTCATTCTAGAGGGTATTGAAGTCAAACAATGCATGGTAATAGCATATTCCGATTTTGATCTAAGAAGTCATTGAAATCAACGGGTCACGTTCATCGGTGTATGAATAAATCAACAGAGTTTGGGTGGGCTGAGCTCTAATAAAAGAAAGCAAGTGGGCTAAAAATGAATCTTCTGCTTTAGAGTGTCATGCTCTTGGGGGCCTAAGTTTGCTTTACCATTTAAAGGCATCGGCTTTGGGTCACTAATATTTTGTTCAGGTTTAGGTTGAAGTGTTTAAAGTAGGGATGGATTTGATACAATTTTAGTCTTATCCAACCCCAAGAAACTTATTGATGAGAAAAAAAGTATTGTTTTTAAGATATAAAATATAATCAGAGAATAAACAATATTCTTGAAAAAATATATGGGTCAAACTCGAATCAACCTTTCATAACTGAAATTTCAATTAAAGTTTGGTTCATGGAAGAGTATTGCAGAGCTAGATGAGCTGACCATTTCTAAGGCTTGCAGAGGCTGAGATAAGGACCTGTCGAGCGCAAAAACCAATGTTAAATTTGAAAGCACCCACCACCAATTATTAACAGATAAACATGATTGAGCTCACAAATTCCTTTTAACTCTAATTTATTATTTCTGGGCATGCTGAAATTATTTGCTTTGGAATTTATAATTGGTGTCGTTTATGGCAAGCCATTGACACATACTGCAAAGCGCTCAGCCCACCTGCTTGACAAACTTAATTAAATATTTTAAACCAAAATCTATACTGTTCTAATTACAAAGTGGTTCTTTTTATAAATTAACTTACAACCCTGGAATTGAACTGTGCTCACTGTAAAGATCACCGACCCCAGAAGCAGCCCAGAGCTGTTGATTAAACTCCTCTTGCATCTCATCGGGCAGAAACGGTGACCTACAAAGAGGACATGTTTTTTGATCGTGGTCCATCCAAGGGTCCAAACAAGCCCTGTGAAAAAAGTGCTTGCAATTTCTCGACCACCTGATCTCTTCTCCACCTTCAAACTCATACAAACAAACGGCACAATTTTCAGGCGGTTCTCCGTTGACCACCAAATCCTGGAATTTAATCACAGGTAGTATTTCTCGGATCAGTTGAGCAGATACGGGCGGGTCTGCAATAATTCGCGTCGATGTTGATTCCACCCAAATGACATCAGTTTCGAGAAAATCAGAGAGGCCCAGATATTGAAACAAGCAGAAAATGATGTTTCTAATGAAACCCAGAAAGGAAAGCGTGTGTACAACGAGCTTTGGCAAGAATGCTTCTGTGTACCCCACTGGGAAACTCATGGATCTTAATTAAGAGAAAAGTGTTGCTTTATGAAGTAGAGTTGTGGCTTCGAGGAGTTATTTATAAAGAGAGAGTTTTGTGAGAGAGTGAGAGAGTGAAAGAGAGGAAGCTTCTGTTTCGGCTCCGCCTTGTTTCCTTCAAGTACAGAGTACGATGTAGGTGATATAGTCACACGCTGTCATTTTAGGGCTTAGGATGAGCCAATTAAAATAAGAGTCTTTAACTGGGTCCCTCACAAAGAAAGCAATTTGGTTGGTGGGTGAGGATAAATAAATTTTGTTTAACTGGGTCTTTTTTTTTTTTTGTTCAGAGACGGCTGATTAAAAAATAGTTAATTATGCACGTGGCACGTGTTGTAATTGGAAGAGTTGAGGAAGATGACATTGGTTTCTTAATTGCCATTTGCCTTGCCTTTCTGACTCTTGACTTCTCCATAGTCTAGGGGTTAGGCAACCCTACTATTTTAATCCCTGGTGACACAAAAGCTCCAAATTATATTTTATTATCACTTCAATCCTACGGATTTCCAAAGTCCAATGAATCTTTTATTTGGATTTTGGAGCTCGATCACAGAAGATTTCTTCTTCAGCTCAACTGGAGAAGTCGTTTCTTCTTTATGAAACGCCAGTGAATTTACAGAAGCTAATGAAATTGATATGATTCTGAGTCCAGGGTTTTTCTTTTTAAATAAAATCATTAGATGTGTTTTTTCTCAGCATAATCATTTATTTCAGCTGATTTTTCTGTGGCATAGCTTTAAGGAAAATATATGTGGAGGTTGGCATTCTTCAAATTTTCATTATTGAACTTAAGATTTACAAATTCCACGTTTAAAAACAAATGCATTAACTTTCTAAGCTTTTTGTGCAGTAGGCATATTTGATGCCCCGGCTTCTCTGTGGGTTGAATATGGACAAAAAGGGATAAAAAGCAGTGATGATGAAATAAGGTCCAAATAAATAGAAAGGGTGTTAGTTTGATGTAGTACTAAATTCGAGCTAAACCAAGCTAAAGTTTACTTAAGTTCGAGTTTGGTTTATTTTAGTAAAATCAAATCGAGTTTAAGTTTGAATTGAACTTTAAGTTTAGTTTGATATTAAAACGATGTATTTTTTATATAAATTCATCAAAACAACGTTATTTTGATTAATTTATATCGAATTTTTTAGGTTTGTGAATTTTACGAATCGAACACTCCTAAAATTTGAGATTATGTTTGAGTCAAAAATACTAAACTCTTTGAAAAAAACTTAACTTTAAACTTACTTAAGTCAAATTTATTCGAACTGAACTTAAATCTAATCTTAATTTGATGATAAAAGAGAGAAACAAGAACAGGCCAAAATTTCGCCGGTAGTGAGAGTGAGAACCCTAGCCATCCGGCAAAGCATCATGGGTGAATTAATTTGTAACCCAAAGTCACCGTCACCACTATCAACCTTAAATCCAAACTAACAATTCACCACTTTTACTCTGCCTTTCCAGTCCAAGACACCTTATGCCCCAACTGGCTCTCACACAAGTCATTCCAATTAAGCTCTGCTCCTTTACAAACTTCGCTTTACTATGAACCAATTCATGTCCCACTCCCACGTGTTTGATCTGTGTCTCGCTCACCCATACATCTTCAATTATTATCTTATCTTCTCTTATATCGTGGGCTTGTGTTTCTTGACTGATCATTTTGGTGGGTTTTCATCTCAAGTTTCCTTTTGATGTTTGATGTGGACATGCTTCTACTTTCAATTCACTCAATTGTACTACCAACCTTCTTCATCTTCTTCCACTCACATTTTTAGTTTTTATTATTAAAACGGCACATTAACAAACTAATATTCTATTATACGTTATTATTATATAATTAAATAATTTTTTATTAAAAATAAAATAATATTATTGATGAGCAAAATGTGTTAATTTCTTGGATTCCATATTTATTGATTACTTTGAAAACATGGAAATCACTCTTTCTAAAGTAGTTTGCACAAAAATTGAATTATAAAATGCAAATGTTCAGCCAAACTCAAAACAAACCAACATTTGATTTTCTTGTACATGCTCAATAGGGGATGAATTCGATCTGAGTTGAATTGACTTAAATCTAAGTTGAGTTGATTTCGAATTGAAACTTCAGTTTAACAACTCGATTTAAAATTGATTCTTTTTATATTCAATAATATTATTCATCTTATTAAAAACTCTTCGATAATATTATATAATAATTCGAATAAACTTGAATTTGATATTATAGATTTGATACGAGATAAAAACCAATTCCAAACTCAATCTACCTACAAATGAAGTGGCTTTATTTATTTTAATGGGCCTTGGTATTAGTTCGGGTTTCTTTCACTGGGGCTAAAACTTTTTAAATCTGGTGATCTCATTTGTCCATGTTATTTTTCAAAGCAATAAAATTTACATACACCAATTTTAAATTATGCCATGATATAATAAATAAATTTAATATTTATAATTTTTAATATATATTTTATATATTTACATAATATATTATTATATGATTAAATAATTTTAAATTAAATATAAATTTTTAATTTTTAAAATATTCCTAATTAAATTTTCGGAAGTATGTTGCGCTCATCTTTACCGCGGGACTAGGCTGCACGGCTGGTTAAGAGTGCTTAGACTTTACTTCATGCATTGCAGTAAAAAGACAGTGAAGTGTGCCAGATCAGACCGGACCCACCTCTATTAAGTCCACGTCAGATATTTACGGGATAGGTAAAACGTCTATTTTCTCATCAAATGGAAAAAAAAAAAAAAAGAAAGAAAGAAAACTAGGAATTGCCGCGGGTCTACGAAACAAAGTGAGATCTACCATTTGAACAAAAATTTCAGATCTAATGACTGACAGATCTCTGTAACGACGCACACTCAATCAAAGACGACCAGAATGTACATGTCGTACGGATGGCCACAGGTGATCCCAATAGAGCAAGGGCAGTGTTCGTCGTCTCAACGGATCATATACTTGAAAGTTATCAATGGCTTATTACTCGTTGTCTCTCCTTCACATGTCGAGCTGTGGAGTTCCTCGCGGGTACTTTTTAAAAATTGTTTTTATGCATCTATCCTGTCGTTAGGTTTTTACAATTTTAGGTTGTTTTAATTTGTAAATTTGGGGTTTATTTACAGCATAAAGTGAGGTTAGGGAAATATAAGAGGGATTCAGAGTCGCTGCAGAGAGAGGGAGAGAATTTGCAAGCTTTGTGGAGCCCTGATGGAAAATTGATCGCTGTGATTGTAAGTTTCTGGATGATTTGTTCTTGTATGTGATTTCTTGAACATTGCATTGAAATAACGTTTACATTGTTTGAATAAGAGTCAATTTATTTGCATTTGTGTTCAATATAACTGATTAGTGTAACTTCGTTAGTCTAATGCCTATTTTGATTACATTGAATTTAACTATAATTCTCTTTTATAATTGCAATTACACAATGCCTTTATTGCTTAATCCGTGCCGTTGGTTGGTTTGTTTTGCAGACGTCATCTTTTTTTCTTCACATTTTCAAGGTCCAGTTTACAGAAAAAAGAATACAAATTGGAGCAAAGCATCCTTCTGGTTTGTTTTTGGCAAATATATTTCTTGTTCTCAGTGAGCAGGTGCCTTTTGCAGAAAAGGGTTTTTCAGTGTAAGTACATTTGGGTTGATTTTGAATTCTCTTTTGAGTTTAAAATTTTAAGGATGTTGAATTTGATTTAAGTCAATTTTTTCTTCCTTATCTTGGGAAAGTTTGTGGGATTTGAATTTATAGCATACAATTTTCGCATTCTTTGTGGTTATTGAGCAATCCAAACACAATAAAATCTCAGTCACAAGTAAATGATGGTAAAATTTCTGCTCTTCTTTTAGTGACATACACTTTACTAAGGTCATTAGTCTTTGTTCTGGTGTCTATTAGTAGAACGAACACCAGAACAAAGAGACACTGAATTAATAGAGCAAAGAGAAGAAAATTAATAGGATCAACAGCTGTATGGATGTATCCAATTCACAATGCTCACAGTTTCGGTGTTTTCCACTGAGAAATATATGCTACTTGAAATTTGAATATGATATCAATCCTTTGGAGAAATGTTGACAGTGATTTTTAGAATGACTGATTGATCTATCATTATTTATGTTTTGTTTGTTGTTTTCGGGTGATTGTTATGATGTACATAGACATTTTGTTTTTGCTTTGACATCATATGCAATTCTTCTGAAGTCTGATCTTGCTGGTCTTCTTGTAATATGATTTTTCATTAGGAGCAATATTGTGAGCGATAACAAACATATGCTACTTGGACTTTCTGATGGATCTTTATATTGTATCTCATGGAAGGGGGAGGTAATCTGAATATGATTCATGTTAGCGATTTTGAGGATACAGCGAAGTAGCGCTAATTTGTAGTATTATTCGGTTTATTTCTTTTAGCTCGGTTTATTAAGCAATATCCCATTTAATCATTGGTATCCGTTTCTACAGTTCTGTGGAGCTTTTGAACTCAATGACTTTCGATATGATAGCAGCTCAGTGACACTACTACCAAATTCCCTGAGTAATGGCTTTGCTTCTGCAGAGACTTCAGGAGCTTTTGTTTCTGGTCACAAATTCTCCAGAAAGTGCGCTATTGTCCAGCTGGAGCTTTGCTTTCTAATGAGACTGCTTCTTATTGTATATTCTGATGGAAAACTGATATCATGCTCTATAAGTAAGAAAGGTTTAAAGCAACCTGAATTTATTAAAGTTGAAAAAGAGCTGGGTTCTGGTGATGTTGTATGTGCTTCAGTGGCGGCAGAGCAACAAATTGTTGCTGTTGGCACCAGAAGGGGGATTGTTGAGCTATATGACCTGGCAGAATCTGCATCACTCATTCGTACTGTGTCTTTGTACGACTGGGGGTAAGGCAATAACTGAGGCTAACATGTTAGTTTTGAATTGTAGATCCTATATCTTCTACTGAAGTTTTTATGAGTTTCTGAAGGTAATCTCTAGATCCTATAGTTATCTTGTAATCAATGGACTGGGGTGTGGACCTATGCTGAATCTGAAGACTGAAGTTATCTGTCCATGGGTGTGCGGGTTGTCCAATTGTTTATTATGTTACGTTCAATTGTTTGTCCGTGGTGTATCTAGATCGTGGTTATACTGAAAAAATGAAATAAAGAGGAAAAAGTTAGGAAAAAGAAAAATGAACTTGAGAGTAATGTATTTGATTTTTTTGGTATTTTGCAGATACTCAATGGATGATACTGGTTCTGTCAGTTATATTGCATGGACACCTGATAATTCTGCTTTTGCTGTTGGGTGGAAGTCAAGAGGACTTACTGTGTGGTCTGTTTCGGGGTGTCGTTTGATGTCAACAATCCGTCAGATTGGCTTAAGTTCTGTGTCTTCTCCAGTTGCAAAGCCAAACCAAGACTTTAAATATGAGCCACTAATGAGCGGCACCTCTCTGGTTCAGTGGGATGAATATGGATATAGGCTTTACGCAATTGAGGAAGAATCGTCAGAGCAAATTCTTGCATTTTCCTTTGGCAAATGTTGTATTAGCAGAGGAGTATCTGGCATGACTTATGCCCGTCAAGTAATTTATGGTGAAGATAGGTTATTAGTTGTGCAGTCTGAAGATACTGATGAACTTAAGCTTTTACATTTAAACCTTCCAGTTATGCACCAAAACTACCAACTATAATTAAGACAGTAATTTTTTGTCATTAACATATAGGTGTCTCTAATATTGGTTTGCTTTGGCCCAGGTTTCTTATATCTCCCAGAATTGGCCTGTCCAACATGTGGCAGCTAGCAAGGATGGAATGTACTTAGCAGTTGCTGGTCTTCATGGGTTAATATTATATGATATAAGGCTGAAAAAGTGGCGAGTATTTGGAGATATCACGCAGGAACAAAAGATTCAGTGCAAAGGTTTGCTGTGGCTGGGAAAGATTATTGTTGTCTGCAACTACATTGATTCTTCTAACATGTGAGCCATGTTATTCTATTTATGTCTTTTATGGATAATCTTTAGAGGTTGGCTTTATCTGTTGAAATATTTTAACATTTAATGAATATATGGAAGTATGGTAGCAAAATGCCTGGATGAGTCTTGACACTGATCTGCTGGCCACTATTTGCCCTATGCAAATCACTCAGGATTTATGTCTTTTTAGTTCTGCATTTAGTGGTGCACATTCTGTTACTTGTGCATTAATCATTTTTTATTTTTCATCTTAAGAAGGGTGGATATTTATAGTGTTCAAATCTTTGTTTCATTTCAGGTATGAACTGCTTTTTTATCCTAGATATCATCTTGATCAGAGCTCACTACTCTGTCGGAAACCTTTGCTTGCAAAACCAATGGTGATGGATGTCTACCAAGATTATATATTGGTGACCTATCGCCCATTTGATGTCCACATATTCCATGTGAAATTATTTGGTGAATTGACACCTTCAAACACTCCAGACCTACAAGTAAAAGTTTATTCTAGTATTACTTGCTAAGAATAATTATAATCTCTGATATAATTATTTAAGTAGTATTGTACTCATGAAGTTTCACTTTACACTCTAAATGAGAGTGCTTTGATGAGTCTTTATTCTTCATGCATTTTTAAGTGATAAAATGACAAACAGCTTTCTACAGTACGAGAACTTTCAATCATGACTGCGAAGAGCCACCCAGCTGCTATGCGCTTTATCCCTGATCAGGTTACTGGTGAAAGTACATTAAACAATCGAGTTTCATCTGAAGAAGATTTGTCTGAGAGGGAGCCTGCAAGGTATGAGTCTACAAAAAGACAAGTAGGATTTTATTTGAATTCTACTCCACTAAATGGATTCATGTGTTGCTAGATGTTTGATATTAAGAGCAAATGGGGAGCTTTCACTTCTGGATTTAGATGATGGAAGGGAAAGGGAGCTTACCGATTCTGTTGAATTATTTTGGGTTACTTGTGGACAATCAGAGGAGAAGATGAGTCTAATTGAGGAAGTTTCATGGTTGGATTATGGCTTTCGAGGGATGCAGGTAACCGACTGTTAAGTTCCATCATTTTTTCCCCTGAAGGTTCTGTGTTGCTTGGTAAATGTGTCTTCTCTATTTTCGCCATTTGTACTTTTCTGATTTAGATTCTTGCTGGAAGCTTATTTCTACAGGTTTGGTATCCGTCTTCGGGTGTTGACCCTTTTAAGCAGGAGGACTTTTTGCATGTATGTATAATTTTTTGAAGCTGTTTATATTGTGGAATGTGGCAGATAGTTTTGAGAAGGACATGCAATGATCTACAGAATTTGTTTCTTCATAAAAAAGTTTATATATAATTTTAATATTTGAGTTAGTCTTGATTTAAAAGTTTTCAGTTAGCCAATGAATAGAAACTAAATAAATCAGGACACTAATAATCAGAAATAAAAATAAAACTGGGAACTGGTCTTTTTTTACTTCCTATTGTTGGATGTTAAGTGGTGTTAATGGATTTATATTTTTGGTAAATGTTAATGGATTTATTTGATAGTAACTGGAATGATTGCACTTGTTCTATTTAGGATGGTAAACAGCTTGAACCTTTTAGCTTCTGGTTCTTCTTGATATCAATTTGTTTATTTATCTTAACCTTTGTTAATGAAGATGGTATCTACTTTCCTGGCTGTATCGTATTTGGTCATCAATTAAATATTATTTGTGTTTGATTTAGTTGTAGCTGTACCATTAAAATTTTGGAAATCATACTAATAAGTCTGTTAAACTTGAGTTATTCTGATCTGGTTATTGGTCTTTATATTCTATAAATCTGAGTTTGTAAAGTAACTTGATATTTGGCTTTTAGTTGGACCCGGAGTTGGAGTTTGACCGTGAGGTGTATCCTTTGGGTCTTCTTCCAAATGCTGGTATTGTTGTTGGCGTTTCGCAGAGACTGTCGTTTTCAGCATGCACAGAGTTTCCTTGTTTTGAACCAACTCCTCAAGCCCAAACTATATTGCATTGCCTACTTCGGCATCTTCTTCAGGTATCACTGGTGCCACCTTTCTCTTTTTTTTGTATATAGAAGGTCCTAGTAGCGATTTTTTTTTTCTAATTATTTTTCATGTATGGTTTCCCAGAGGGACAAAATTGTGGAGGCTTTACGGTTGGCACAGTTGTCTGCAGAAAAGCCTCATTTTTCACATTGTCTGGAGTGGCTTCTTTTTACTGTATTTGAAGCTGAAATTTCCAGGTATGTTTAAGTTGTTGGAAGATATGAGGTGATTTGAACATTGTTGTGCTCATGGCTCTGCCAATTTGATAAGATATGTGCCCAGCTATTTCAATTTGCAAAGTTATTTAACCTTTCCATGGTTTTTGTGTTGGACATTGGCATGTTTATTGCATGCATTTTCTTGAGCTTCTGCATGACCATCTTATACCCTGTTCTTGCTTGTTGGGTACTCACCATTTTATTCTCTGTTCTTGCTTGGTGGGTACTTTTACTTTTGTGCATGTGTATATCATGTTTGTCTAACCTACATGTTAACTTCCTACAGGCAAAATATAAACAAGAACCAAATCTCAACCCTTAAACGTGCTGCCAACTTTTCTCTTTTGGAGAAGACTTGCAATTTAATTAGAAATTTTCCTGAGTACCTTAGTGTTGTTGTCAGTGTTGCTAGAAAGACTGATGGTCGACATTGGTCAGATTTGTTCTCTGCTGCTGGAAGATCTACAGAGTATGCTCCTTTACTTAGCAATAATTGTTTTTGGTTTCCTCCACATGCTTGCAGGGTATCATAAATCAATATATTTAGGAAATCGTGTAGCTTGACAAACTGAGGTGGTTAATTTAATGTGCCAGAAGTTGAAGTTAGAGGTGGTTCAACAAATATTTTTTTCCCTTAGATAGCTTCTCCAAATCATGATGATGGTAGTTCATTAGTTTCCAAGGCTTTTTCTGAATGATGAATCCACACTTGGGAGGTTATACCCAATTTTGTTTTTCAAGCTAAGAAGTCCTGCTCTTGGTTGTCAGGGAATGGACTAGTGAATAAAGAAGTAGATGCTCTTTATCGTTTATTCACATCACATAACTGTGAATTGAGGAATTGTTTAATGTAAACCAAAAATACTAACTCTCACAGAAGCTATCTGCTTGCCAAATCATTTTTTAGTTTTGCTGTTATTCTATGTCGCCCTGCTGACCTAAAATGCAAATGAAATCTTGATTGAAGAATCAAATGGAGTCTTGATTGAATCCTAATTGGTATTTTGGTTTTCTCAAAAGATTTTTGGATGGTCTTTTTTTCCCCTCTTACTCTACCAAAGTTCTGATCTAAGTTTTTAGGAACATTGCTGGATGTGAAATTTTCTTTTATGGAGCAATGATTCATATGTTCTTCATACTTTATATTTGCTATAATGTTATGTTTTAAGGGGAAGAAAATGAAGAAAAATTAAATGTGTTCATTATTTTTTATTTAATAGGTTGTTTGAGGACTGCTTCCAGCGGAGATGGTATCGCACTGCGGCTGGCTATATTCTTGTAAGATTTAAAATCTCTCTCTTGGCTCAGGAAGAGTTACAATCTTCTTGCTCAAATATATTCGGCCCTTGACTGTTAGCAATTTCATGTCTCTGTACAATTAGAAATATACTTATCAATTTCTTTCTACCGTACCACTAAGAAGTGCTCTTCAGTACAGTCCACTCCTTTGATGAAAATCTTGCTCAGCCTACTTTCATTATCAGATGGGTGTGCAGTTTAATTCGCATATGATAATTGACACGTCACTGAATAATGGCATTTCTAGGTTAAATTCTTTGAACTATGTTATGATAAACTTTATATTGTACAAGAAGTGTGTTTTCATCTTGGTTGGAAGAAATAAATTGTGTTATGGAGTCACGAAAGATAAGTGGGAATCAGGATATTTCCCTTCTCATTATAAATCCCAGTGTGATTGTATGTGCATTAAAACTGGAAAACTGACAAAATGTAATCTTTTCATTTCTAATATGATTGTCAAAGGTGATTGCTAAACTTGAAGGTCCCGCTGTCAGTCAATATTGTGCCTTACGTTTATTACAGGTAGATTAATTCTTGTGGGATTCAAATTTTGTTCTCTCTTTTCATTGTTGCTTCATCACTTACTCTGATCAGGGTTGTTAATCCTGTGCAGGCAACACTTGATGAATGTTTATATGAACTTGCTGGGGAACTGGTATCAGTTTGGACACGATAATTTGATTTTTGCTCTACGGGAAAATTGTATTGTTAAAATCTTTTCTTTGTTTAAATATTTGATGTTTAGGTGAGATTCTTACTGAGATCTGGAAGGGAATTTGAACCAGCATCAACTGATTCAGAAAAATTATCACCCAGATTCTTGGGCTATTTTCTTTTTCCTCCTAGTTACAGGAGGTCATCTTTGGATAAAAGGTTAATTTGCTATCTGTCATGTTTTGCATGCATCCGAGCCCTGCATCTTAAAATTCCTAATTATATTCACTAGGCTTTCCTTCTTTGGGACAGCACCTCTCTCAAGGAGCAGAGTCCTAATGTTGCTTCTGTTAAGAACATCTTAGAAAATCATGCTAGCTATTTGATGTCGGGGAAAGAACTTTCCAAGCTTGTTGCATTTGTAAAGGGCACTCAGTTTGATTTAGTGGTAAGAGTAGCTTACAACATCTATTGAGGCCATGATGTAGATTAAAATGATCTTAGAGCTTCGCCATCATCTACTGCAGGAATATCTTCAACGAGAAAGATATGGTAGTGCTCGCTTAGAGAATTTTGCTTCAGCGCTTGAACTGATTGCGCAAAAGGTATAAATTTAGCATCAATCTCTCTTTTTATGCATAATTATCTTGTTGAGTCGGCTTACTGCTTTCTTGAGTTACTGGATTTGCATACGTTCAGTATGTATATTTTGTTGCAAAATTATCTCAGAAATAGGACAACTAGTTAGAGCCTGTGAGCCTAATTCTATTCTCTTCTATGTCAAATGCAAATCTCTCTTTAATAGTTAGTTGATTGTTGTCTCATCAGTTATGATCTTGAGTTTCAATTGAAAATTTCTAATTATTAAATTAAAGGTCTCATCTAAACATTCTTATAAATTTAATTTTTCTGAAAGTTAGTCACTAGGCTTGACCTGTATTAATAGTTTAGAGCTAGGCAACTTTTTTGAGAAATAAGGATCAACTTATCAACTGTAGTTTGAGAAAGGAGAGAAAGATTCTTATTCGGTGACTTGACGCCCAGTATCTTTATTATAAAATGGGTGTAAAATGAAGATTTTTCGGTGTATTAAAACCACTGTAACCAATTTTTTTTATTAGTTTGACATTTGTTTTCTGATTGGGTCTCTCTCATTTTTTTACAGCTTCACATGGGTACACTGCAGAGCAGGTTGGATGCAGAATTTCTCTTGGCTCATATGTGCTCTGTCAAGTTCAAAGAATGGATAGTTGTACTTGCCACTCTTTTAAGACGATCTGAGGTATAACTGATTTATCTAACAGTATACTGATACTTGCCAAATCTAATTTTACTTGGTTTCCAGAGTCATTGTTTTTGCTTTACGTGTCTTTCACGTTCCAGCTTTCTGAAGCTGCCGGCTTAAGATACGTCTACAACATTGTGCGTTAGACTAAGGAAGCCCTGGCTTAACATTTTTCCTCCCCCGAAAGTTTCAACCAAAATATTATCACAACCACGGAAGTCAGGGTTGCATACTAAGATTTTCCTTCTGGTTTTATGCAGATTCTTTTTGATCTTTTCTGTCATGATACACGGTTATGGAAAGCTTATGCCATTACATTACAGGTATCTGTCTTTAAAATTCTGCTCGCTTTGAGAATAAAATCGGTAAATTTTAGATGTAAATTTTACAATGTTCTTATCTACTTTAATCAGTCTCATTCCACGTTCGCCGAGTACCAAGATCTTCTTGAATCCTTGGAGGAGAGACTTACATCTGTTTTGAATACAGAAGACAAATGAAGATGGTTAGAAGTGAAGCCTTATGCTATTTGACTACATATGGGAACTAATCAGATTGATTTTTCAAATCAGATGTTCCCTTTCCAGTAAAATGAGTCCTCTGTCGTCCGATTCACGCATGAACACTTAGAACTATTGATTGAATGGAAATTTACCTACCTGGAAATCAAGAGATGGGATTGTCTTTAGAATAGGCCTTTCCATAAGTCACATAATTGTTCTTGTAGATAAGGAGGCCAATGCATAGTAAAATGTTGCAGAGGAATTTTTGTTTCATTTTTCATTCTTTGCAAATTTGTATAATAAATTCTGTATAAAATATAAATGAAAGCAGTTTGCCCGAGTAAAACTAGTACTGCCTGTGATAGATCATACTATTTAGCATTTAATACGTCTACGATATTTTATAAAATTATTAGAAACCCCTTAAGATTACCAACACCCCTAGATTTTTATAAGAAGGTATTAAAACCCTCCAATAAGATATTTTAAGGGTAAATTTAGGCCAAACCAGTTCGGTACAAATAAGTTAACACGAATTGAAACTCTAATTTGACTCAAGTTTATCAGTTTGTCAATGATTTTTATGGGGGTGATTTTTTCTTTAAGTTTAAACTGATTTTTGTTCAAATTCGATTTAATTTGAATATTTTAGCACTTTTTTTTCTCTATAGTATGTTGTAAAGGGGTTGGTGGTTAAATTACTGGAATTGTATATGTAGAAACTAAGAATAATGACATGAAAGAATAGATATTCCGTGAGCATTGAAGCTTTTATCACTGTCCGATTGATACATATATCTTGATCTTTAAAAGTTTGCTGTCACAAGATGGAAAACAACCGATTTCCAATAGCTGAGCTGAGCCTGAGTAAATTAAGAGTTAAAAAATATAACTGGATAATTATTTCAGATTTTCTTGCATTAATTTATATATGATATTGAAGATGCATCGATGTTCATAATTTAAATTCTTTAATGGAAGGGATCATCTGGTGGTGCAGCTCTTAAATCATGACAAATTATCCGTCACAACTAGCCAGAAGTAGACACTTTGTGATTGTGAATATGGATCAGTGGGGGACCAAGTAAGCAAACTTTTAAGAGACCAGGGTCCCATATCGGAAACACACAAGAACTACTGCAAAAGCCAGGTATATATAATATATGGCTGCTGCAACATTGGCTCTACGGAGCCGTGCGGTGAGCACATAGCGAACTATTCTTTCGCCTTTTACTAAAGAATACCGTGTGCTCGCCGCTGACAGCGGCATACGCCAATTTTTGGAGAGGTGTTCTTACGAGCGCCTCCAACAAAACATTGTTTAAACTTCTGTCTCTCACTTCTCTATTTGAGGTAAGGTCTGTAACTGGCTATAAAACCCCTGGGCCTTATTCATTCAGTAGTTACGATCATCTGTTCCAACCCAGAAGGCCCAATTTCATAAACAAATTCGTGGTCCCGCAAATTTATAATCTTCAATCTATCATAATTTGATTTTCACGCTCAAAATTTAGACCAAAAGGGAATCAAGTTCAAATTAGTTTTCTTCTTATCAAATCCATCCATGGGCATATTCTTTGCCTTTTACCTTTTATCATGTATCTGTTGATAAATTTAATACTGATCCGTTAGGATGGAAAGAACGCTGGTGTTTATGAATGATTATCTTCTATAGGAGAATGTCCATTGAATGGAATGTTGTGCAATTTCCATTCAAATTATGAGCCCAATAGACTCACTCATAATTAATCAATTAAATGGATGGGAGATTCAATAAAATAGAAAATAACTCATATAACAAGTTCTATTATATTAGTACACGTTCATGTTTGCCTATGTTAGTAGATAAATTGATGCTACAATCCTTGGCCGATGATGATAACAAATCACCAGGTGAAGCTAATATACTCAAAATGCAAATTATCGGCCAGACCAGATGAACAAATTGCTGCAACTTTATGCCTCATCTTCTTTGGTCCGCAAACCAGAACTCCAACACTTGATCCTTTGCAGTCAAATAGCATTCCTGCACGCCCACCATAAACCAATCAGCTGTTTACAGCCACGAAGATTCTAGGGAATATATATAATAATGGCAAAAATAAGAGACTTACTCTTTAGGTCAGGTCTTTCCCCGTAGTGCACATTGGTAGCTTGGAGAAGAGACTGATGTGGCAGGCTTTCTAGTTCTGTATCACCATCTAGAGTTGCTCCTTTCATATTCTGTATTTGCTTTGCTTCCACTGTATTTTGTTTCTTGTTCCAAATCACAGCTACACTAGCTGTCGCAACAATGCTGATACATATAATCAACATATTCAAGAATGCTCTGAGAGAGTAGGAGAAAATCTTATTGGTGTTGTGATCAATAGGATAAATGTAATAGGTGTCAATGATCCCAATTAAGATGAGGAAAATGATAAATGATGATGAGATTATTGCACCAAGCCATAGCCAGCTGTTGGGGCCTAAAATTGAAGTTATGGGTGCATCAGTTGCTTTAGGCTTGAACCAGGTGGCTCGAATGCGCTTTGAGTCTTCTGTCATGGGTTGTGTCTCCTTTGTTACATAAGCCTCAATTCGTAGATTTAAATCGGAAAAGTCAGTTGTTGTTCCTGCAACTGGCAGTAAAAGCTCTAACATGGCGAGGTCAGAAGAGTTCTTGAAAGAGCTAATCAGGATTACTTCTGGGGTCTTGCATTTGATTGTTGAACTCGCAAAGATGAGCTCTCGAATAATGGAGATAAAAGGAGTGATGCCACTGCCTCCACTCACCATCACAAGTGTGTCATGCCTGCAAAAATCAATTATTATAGTATGAATTACAACGCCAAGTGCAAATAAGTAGTTGGTTTTTGTAAGGTGCAAACCTTAGAAAATGAGATGAATCAGAAGGTCCATAAGGTCCCTCAACAGAAACCTCGAGACGATCCATTGAAGAACAAGAAAGCAACTGATAAAGTTTCTTCGACCAACTTCCTTCACTTTTAATAACTACACTGAGTTTCTCTGGTTCCAAATTACTATTAGAAGTAATAGTATAAGGATGCCACTGCAGCTTCGAAATGGTTGGCACGTTTACAAACATAATGCTCGTCGTATTATAACTCAACCCTACAAAATAAAACAAATTTTACAGGTGACAAATGCCATTGCTATCACCACTGAAGTAAGGTAGACAAGGAAAGTAAATTTACCTGGTGCTTTGGAGAAGTTGAGTTCCACGGTTTCGCATGGCAAGATTCGGGCAGAAACTAAACGAACAGTTTGTCTTGATTGTAAGAATCTAAGGTAGCGATCGACGAGGAAGAGATAGAATCCAGGAAGCACCATGAAGGCAAAAGAGATACCAACATGAAATATGAAAAACACCATGAAGAGTATGTAGAGATGATGAGTATAAAAGAAGACTTCAAAGAATTTGCGGCGTATGCGAGGGATAGTTGTTGCCCACAACACCAAGCCGGATGCCAAAGATATCTCTCCGGCGACGTTTGATACGCCAATTTTATCCCATTTTAGCATCTGCATTAAATCAACCACCATGAAATCGTTTAGCTTATTGTGAGTAGAATAAATACTATGTATGCTTAACTGGAATCAACCACCATGAAAGTTCATATACGTAGAATTCTGACTTTCATTTAACATAGGTAGTAAAATTGTATAAATTTTTTATTTAATGAAACTTCGATCTTTTGTTTTGAATGTCCTAAAAGTCAACATTTAAAGATCAAATGCAAACACTTTCCCACCAAGGACTGACCATATAATCTTTTTCACCTAAGGAATACAAACACTTACGCACCCAAAATCTAAATTCATTAGCAGAAGAGAAATTTTACTTTTTGAAATTACGATATTACCCTCAATCGATAAAATAGAAAATAGTCCTTCTAATGATGGGTTTTTGTTTGCGTGACAGTTCCAATGAGTTTAAGTTCAAGTGAATGACAATTTTGATAAGTTTAAGTTTGAACAAATAATTATTGATAATTAAGAATTGAAAACTCAAATTATTTTGTAAAATGGTCATGTTGTTGAGTGGTGCCTAATCTTCGAAAGCCTTACACGGCTTTCTGTTTCTCATAAATATGGTGTGACAAAGAAAACTATTATTCCCCAAAAGTAGGGGAAAAAAAAAAGCCAGAAATTGAAAAAAAATATGAATAATATTATGTGCGTAAATATAGTGATATATCATTATTTATGTTAAAAGTTGTATATATTATTTATGCGTATAATTTGATTGAAAATATAATCCTATGGTTAATGTAAAATGTATAGTTTAAAACAGATTAATTACCTCTGAAATATTATTAGTAACGGCCCAGAAGACGATGTAACAAAGGCCATGAGCTGTGAAGAATGCCATGACGATGTGGCCAAGCCATATATGATACTTGATGCTAGCCTCCGATGTTAAGCCAAAAAGTGGCAACACCGACGACCCCCTGGCCACCGGAAAGAAGAGAAAAGCAAGACACACGTTTCCAACAAAACCTAGTCTGAATGCTGAAATGCCCAACTTAGCTTTCCATCTGCCAATGAATGTTCTATATGTTATTGTTGTTTATTTATATAATGTTTAAATCAAGAGAGACTCAGAGGAAACATTACAATTTCGCTCCTTTCGCAGCCGCTGGTGGTGGGGGAATATGAGCAAAGCCATTGTGCAGGTAATTTGAGAGAGACCAAATTAGTAGGAGGATGAACATGATGAAGAAGACTAACTCTATGCCGGAAACAATCCCTAGAGGACCTTTTACGAGCCTTGGCCTTCTCCACAAAGCTAAAATATTTTTTCTCCCATGGCTGCCGTTTATTCAAAATCAAGAAAAAACAAAAGGAATAGTGGTGAGAATTGAAGTTTTGCTGAGCTAAAATTTCAAGAACTAAATGGAAAGGCTACCTTTCCCGTTTATAGTCATTCAGTTTCTTTCCAAGATGGTGGTATATGCAGGCGAAGACAGCAATGAAGAGTATTGGAAAAGTGAAAATCAAAAGTGTTGCACCTGTAACACAAACCACATATCATAAAAGGCTAAGAAAATAGATATTAGGCCATGAAACATGAACATGAAGATGACGCAATATCAAGCATTATCAAGGGCTCTAACCTTGTCCTCCAAAGAACTTAGAAATATTATACTTTGCACGTAAGTAAGGCAGCCACTTTAGGAAGTAAACGTTGGTGGGCATCATAATCCATATCATCAGAGTGCCCAAAAACACTACCATCAACAGTAGCTTTATCCCAGCACGAACTACTCTTTGTATTTCTTCAGTGGAAACCATCTTTCTCCTCTCTCTCTGTCTCTCGCAGTACTTGATTATACGGCAGAATCTTCGTGGGAAATCAGAATGTAACTGGAATGACTGTATATATAGGCGAGAATTCTGTAAATAATATTTTATTTCATGTGAAAGTAGAATTTCGGATTTGTGTCCATCATAAAGGAGGAAACGAGGAAGCACGATTCGCGTAGTATTTTAATCTATTTGTGATTTGGATTAATGTAAGTATTATGTGGCAAGCTGGCACGAGTTCAGGGTGGACATATATCTGGGTAAATTTCTGGTCATTTACTTTTAACATAAGTCTGCCTCTCCTGCAAATGAAAGAATTCATATCTCAATTAAGTTGTGCTTGTTGAAAATTTCAATGGCGTAAGTAACCTGGAAGTCCTCTTTTTCCATTATTGTCTAAGCTATCTTCATAGGTTGGGTTCAGTCCTTTGTGAAAACAAACTCAAACTCAACTTATTCTATTAGAACTCAGACACAGTTCGGATCAATCCAGCCAGGCCAATTCGTTCAAGCAAAAATTTAAGTTACACCAAACTGAAATTCAACAAAGACCAGAATTACAAATTTAACATTCTTCGGATTCTTTTTTTTTTTTTTTATATATATATATTAAAGAATTGTCTTTTGAATCAAAATAAAATCCAACAAAGATTAGCACTGTAATAAAAAAAAAAGGTATAATTTTTTTGTGATATTAAGAAGATTTCTTGTTGCATCAAACTAATCAATGAAAACCAGAGCTTCGATCCAGCAATGTTAACATACATACATATATATACCTCTCTGCTCCAACAAACACTAAAATATGAAAACTCCTAAACTGAAAACAACCAACCAAATTAAAATTATACCCCCTTGGTCGTGTCAATCCATACAGAGATAGAATCAAATTCAAACGAAACTTCTTTTGATTTACAAGACTTGCATCACATAAAGTGCATCATATATTGGGAAATGCAGAAAACTGCATTTCCAAATTACAGTATCTTTGTTATATTGATATAAGTTACACACAAATTTACAGAAGAACTTTCCAAGCACCTGAAGTTCTTTAGCAGGGACTTCAAATTCAACCTAATTTCTCCGCACACGAGGTTGTAAGTATAATGCCTCTTATTTTGTGCCCAAAGTGCATACAACGAAATGCAGTCAACTATCAAGAAGAAGCATAGCAATTCTTACATAAAAGAAAAGACCATCACATTTTTACTGGTATATGTTGATAGCCATGCTTTGGATTCACTTCAGGCACATCCGTAGGCAGTTTACACCATCCTCTAGAGTTCTTCACCCTATTCCACCTCTTACGCATAATCACAGACAAACTTAGCAGCAAGCATACAGCAGAAACCAAAGGAACCAAAATGCCAGTATTTTCCCTTGGCCAACTCTTCAAGATCAAACCTGCACAATGCTCTCCGTCAAGAATACCCATAGTCTTATTCATCTTCATGATTTCCACTGCATTCAGAATACCGTCGATTGCATGGTCCAAGCTCTTCTCTGATGGTCCAACACTAACACTTAAAAGCCTTGAGTGATCAACATCAACCACAAAGTCCATATAAAATGGAGAAGCCAATGTATAAGCAGTAACAAATGAGAGATCGAAATCCTTATATGCTAAATTCCCATTAACATAAACATTGAAAAATAGCAAACCAACAGATATACTAGCAATATCACAAAAATGCAACCTAACAAGATACTTATGACCCTCAATCACAGGAAACTCCCAAGTCATATTCAAATTAGGAATTGAAGCATTCGTGCTAATGATTACACGGGCGGTGTTGTACACATTATCAGGACCAACTTCACGGCTTGCCCCTCCCCTCTGATACTTAATCCTGCCACTAGAATACACCCGTTTTATTCCATCACTAGATTTCAAAAATTCATTGTCAGGCAACCAAGTCCTCCACAAAGTATCATTAAACGGTGTCACTTTAGAACCACCCACACTAACCCTATGCATAATTTCAAGAGCCTGTTTACTTAAACCATCAAATTTATCTTCTTTTACAAACTGGGCAGAATCCAAAATCAAATCTTTAGGAGCAGAAATGACCTCAATGGCATTAACAAACGCAAATTTCGATTTTCTAGCAGGCACAAACATAATTGCGAGATTCTTATCATCAACCGAGATCAAATACTCCTTTACCCAAGGACTTGACAAGTTACGACCTCCACTAAAATTGCTCAAAACGACATACCCATTAACCAAAACATGAAATTTAGCATCAGAAAAATCGAATTCCGAATAAATCAATTGGTTAAAATGGAGGCGTACCATATGTGTCCCCTGATCTCTGATCTCAAAAACATACTTCGATGGTCTGTCGAAAACCCTGGCAGAGTTATAAATTTGGGGTAAAGTGGAGCCACGGTTGCTGAGTTGTATAGACCGACCTGAGGAACTCAGCAGAGGTGAGTTGGAGCGAGATGAGTCGGAAACGAATCGGCGATTATCTATTGTAGCGTCCACAGTAGAGCCGCAGTTGATGAGGTAGTTGTCGATCGGAGAGAAAGAGAGGGAAAAGGAAAGTGCATAAAGGGACGATAGAGAGAATAATAAAAGACAGATTGATGAGTGTGCGCAGAAGATCTCCATGACCATTACCGACAGAAACAACAATCGGGATGCAAAATGAAAATAAGAGCTTTTGATTTTGTGTAACTGAGTCAAACACTTGGAGATGACTGACTTTGAGTCCACGCGTGGTGGTTGCTGTTACACCTTTCCACCCAGGATTGGCCAAAAACCCTTTTTCATATAAAAAATTAATGCTGGTAAAATCATAATTTTATTATTCATAAATTTAGGAAAAAAAATTAAAAAGAAAATTTTTTCAAATCTCACTTTAATTTTAAAAAGAATATTAATGGATAATTTAATAATTTAAATTTCTGATAGGTTATTAGATTGCTTTTCAGTTAACTGAATTTAATTCTGGGTGAAAATTTAATTCAGAAATTTAAAATTTCAATTGGAACCGAAAATGAGAGTCAGGTGTACGCATTGCTGACCTTCTGATTAAAACGCTGCGTTTTGCTCAAAGAGTGGATTGAAGAGCATTGATTTTACAGAAACATAATTCTGCAATTCAAAGAAAAACCCTTTAAGTGGTTTCCCTTTCCAAGTAAAATTTGAGAAAATTTACAAAAATCCTATAAACTGTCAATCAACAACAGTCTGGTCTTCTCTGCAAACACTCACATCAACCACCAAAGTCCGGTTCTTCTTAGTTGGCAAGATCCTGCAGCAATTTCTTCTCGGAGACTGTCAAAAGCAAACACTTGGATTCAATTTCGTTCGAATGATGAGTAAATAAAGGTTGAATCTGAATACATACGTACCTTGTTCCATAAATCTGGATTAGGTTTCTTGTAAACCTCGACTCTGTGGATTTCAGAAGGATCTGGAATCTTCCAATTACAAGATGGGATATGTGCCCGATAACGAATATATTCAGTAGCAGTCTGATCAGTAGTGGCATTGTACAGTGCATTGGAAAGAAAGTAAACAAATGGAGTTTCGCAAGGAACGAGGCCAATAGAGCGAACATTGAAGTCAAATGCCGCATCATCGCCTCTTGAATTCCAATCCAGGAAGGTTTTTGCAGGAGTTTCTAATTCACTGGCTGTATGTATGCCCCGTACAATTTGCACTGCATATCCCCATGAAATGGATACCGTCCAGGTCCTGTTTTTGTCGTAGCAAAAGGATTGTTGAACCAGTGCCGCTGAGTCTAATTTCATTGGTTCCATCAGGCGTTGCACCGCCTCCACTCGGTCCATGTCTGGGAAGATCGGCTCCACCAAATCTAAGTGGTGGAGAGACACAACAGGCGCAAGCGGATGAGCCGCCAGGTAGCCGTAAATGTTGCCGTGCATATCAAACTGCCATAGAAATTAAAACTCTTAATTGCCATGCATTGTGTTTGTGGCTTACCTTTAATAGCGGTAAATATGTAAATTTGTCACGACGGAATAAACTTGTCTAATTTGAGAAAAAAGTGAAAGAAAATAGCTTATTTTGGTTGCATCGCCATGGCCATGGCCATGACCACTGGAAGTAGACACCTGATCTGGTGGGTCTCAATACGTTGACATGGCAAGTTTTCAAAGACCGGAATTTTAAATTTGTGATTTTGATAATATGGGTTTCTGTTTAAATTAGTAGATAAAATTAAGTGATTAATTAGAATGTCAATCTTATCACAAATCATAAATTTGATTTCATTAAAAAGGAGGCTTTTTTTTTTTGCTTTTCTTTTCTCGATGACCAAACAAGTAAATTGGAAAAATAAAAAAGAAACTAACCTGATGAAATCCTTGTTCTCTGGTGAGAGGAACGCCAAGCTCTGATAAACAAGCATGAATCCTTGTATCAGAACCGTATAAAGAAGAATATTTCTGTAAGCAGCGATCTTGCATTTTCTCGAGAGCTTTTGCTAATGGATAACTTATAGCAAATCCACCACCACCAAATGCCATACCAAAATAAAAATTTAAATTCTGCATACGAGTCTCCGATGGACTCCCTATATAATAAAACTGATTATGATCATACTTTGACAAAACCCTAACCAAATTATCAGCAATAAAAACTGTATCATCATCACCCATTACGAACCACCTTACATCCTTCAAGCCTAACCTCAGAGACTCTGAAACAATCCTTGACATTCGTATGGCGTCTCGCGTACCCCAAGGGTGTTTGTAATCGAATTGTGATGTGTCGCTTGAGATCTTCAAGGGTGGTAAAGACTTATAATCATCAGCACTGTATTCGGCAGGCTTGTTCAGCCAAACGTGGCCTCGCATTTCTATCGGTCTCCACCATAACTTGAGGTAATTTTTTCTCTGGTTCCATGTGGAAGACGAGGCTCCAATGCCGAAAACTATGTGTTTGAGGCTCGTTGTTTCTGGGTCCTGCTCATTATTGTTAGTTGATGATACATCCGTGCGTAAGAAATTGTTTTGAAATCCAGGATGAGGTTGAGATTGAAGAAGATCGTGAACTACAGCTTGTTGGGTTGGAGGATTTGAAGAATATAACAATCTAAATGAATAAAAGACGTAGGGAAGAGAGATTACAATGATCAAGCTGATCACCGTTTTTGGAAGAGTCCAAGGAGTTAAATATGAATACGAGAAAAAATCCCTGGAAAAACTATCTGCAGGTCCTTTTGGAGGGCTTTTCATGATTGATTCAAAGCAGATTTCCAATGCAAATTAAGAGAGAGAGAAAGAAAGAACTCAAATCTCATCAATTTTGAAATAAGTTAATTTATTCTACCAGGATGAACGAATTTTCTTCTGATTTCATTTGCTTACCTGAACATATAGGTATGAGAGAGAGAGAGATCAATAACAAAGAAAAACCAAGGAAAACATGAGATCAGAATTCTTGTATATCCAGGTCTCTAGGAAAATATTCCTACTGATTCTCAATTGCATGGTGTTTTTATATGGGCCCTTCATAAATGAAATCTCAAACTATTATCATATTGTTTCTAAATTTCAAATTGATTTACCTATCTAACAAATTCCTAAATATGAGTAAGAAAAATACTATTTTTCTATTGTATATTTCATATTGTTGTAAAATTATATACACTTTAAAAGAGTACCAAATTAATTACTATGGTAAAGTAACACTAATCACACTATAACACAATACTTAAATTATCCAAATTAGTCATATAATATTTCTCTTCATTTTAATATAATTAATAATAAGCAACAAGTTATTTACAGGATTTGAGATGTAAGTTTTCCCATAAATTAAAGATCAAATAATTATTTTTATCTAATATTTGATGAAATATTACCGTTTATTTATAAAGGTTAATAAAATTTTTATAAAATTGTTAAAATAACGTATAAATTTTGAAGCTAAATGCTTTGATCTTAAAATTTTATCAAATAATCTTTTGTACCCTATTTTTATTAATTTTAATTAAAGAGTTTTAATACAAATATAAATGAGTGTGTTAATCATGTATAATGTTATGTTTGGGATAGACTGTAATTTTAAAAATATGAAAGGTATTAAAAAATACTTTGGCAACTTTTTATGTCCACCCGAAATGGTATAACTATTCGATGAAATTTACACGAAACACAGGTGGCACCAACCCAGGTTAGTCTCTTATCCATGTTTCACCAATTGACAGGCATTTTCTTTAGGTGTTTCAACAGTTTATTTATTTTCAATTCAGATTCTTGTACCAATACAAGAACTGAGGACTGCTACATTGTAACCGGAGACGACTTGTAACAGTAAATAGTGGTTTCGGATGCCTAAAAGACAATTGATCATCGGAAGGCTCACATGCTTCAGGGAGAGCAGAAGACATCACACACAGCCATTCTACAGAATCTGGGGTAAGGATCAAGACTGCTATAGGGAGAGGAGGATATGTGAAAGATGCATATGTTAGAGGAATGAATTGCACGAGCCATTCTGATGACTGACAATTATGGATCACATGCTGATAATCATTATGATCCAAAAGCATTACCAGTGATTCAAGGGATATTGTAGCTGAATATGTGTCAATGGCTGCTAGGGTGAAGGGGATTGCCAGGAGACCCATTTACAGGCATATGCATTTCTAATACAACAATTAGAATGGCAGCCAAAGCCAAGAAGGTGCCATGGACTTGCACTGATATTTCACGGATGACAAGTGGTGTTACCCCTCGACCTTGTGACCTGTTACCTGACCAAGGACCAGAGAAAATTACAGCCTCTGTCATTCCTACTGAAAAACTGCCAATAGATTTGGTATAGATTAAAGTTTTTGAACGCAAACATCATATATTCATATAAGAAAATAAAACCAGCCTATCTAAGAAATAACTTAAAATACTCAGAATACCTGCTCCACAAGATGCAAATATCTATCCAGCCCACTCCCAAGTCCCCCCTTGAAGTGGAACAAAATTAGGGATGACAACGGAGAGGAGGTTTCAATCCTCATCCTCATATGGGATCTCAATCCCCGTCTTCACATGGGATCTCAATCCCCATCTCTATAACGGGGATGACAAAGATTCTCTATCTTCTCCCCGTGAAAAAAAATCTCCTTCTCATTTCCTTCCCATACTTGCAAGAAAAAATCTCCTCTCCATGCTCTCTAAACACAGCATAAATATATTAAATAACAAAATTAAATAAAATTAAAACTAACCCACTATTTTATATGTCACAAATCTCATATATTAACCACTTTAATTTGTATAATAAAAACCTAAATAAACTTAACAAACATAAATAATCTAAAATTAAAAAAATATGTTAATATTTTAAGTAAATATATTAATATAAAAGAATGAGTATAGAGACAGGGACAAAAGCGGGGTGGGGTCACATATATTTCTGTCTCCGATTGTAGAAATTTTTTTTATCCTCTCCTCTATTTCTAACAAAGAATCCCTTCTCTTTTAGAGTTAGAGAGGGTCGGAGCCCCTAAATTTGGACAAAAATTGTTATTTTTAAATGACATACCTGCAGCATCAATCACAGAACTAAACTTGGTTCCTAGATCTATGATAAATAGGAGAACCACAAGCTAGAAATTGAGGATACTCTGCTTCAGCTCTTATTCAAATAACTGAACTTTTGAAACATCAACAGATAGAGATAGAGTTAAATGATGAATGAACACTCATAAAAATTGTTAGATGAATATCAATCTCTCCATCTAATCTTTAATCTTGTCAATTTGGAAGACCCAATTGTCATAAATAGTAAACTTCATATACAACATATTATCACATCATCCTCAATGAGTTGGATCTGGGTTGAATTTTACTGATTCCCTATAGATGAGCTCCTTGATATTTTCTTCAGTAAAAGATGGATTCTCAAAGTCAAAAGTGAATGGCCTTGGACAAATAGGTTCCTCGTTGATATCATGAAGGGGTGCTAAATATGGGTGGCACAAAGCTTCATCAACTGCAAACCATATGACGAAAAATAACAGTTATACAGAAAACAATGAAAAAGCACAATTGTTATTCAAGAGCATACTGACAGAGTATAAGCACGGAGCAACTGCTTATAATGATTATCTTGATTCCATATAGCATTAGAATAAATTACAACATCCATGAATCTTGAACCCTAAATGCAAACAAAAATGCATTAAAACAATAGCTGGAGGCATAAATCATCTTTCATTATACCTGTAATCCGCCTGTTTGGATCAAAGACAAGCATCCTCTCAAGCAAATCAACTACACCAGGAGATCGGTTAGGAAATCTAGCAGAGAAATTTTGTTTTGGGTACTGTGGCAGCATTCTAACATATCTTCTGGCATTATCACTTCGTAGGAACCCAAGACTGGATTCATCAGGTGAACCTAAAAGCTATTCAAGAAAATAAATGAATAAGTAACAAGTTACCTAAAACTAATTTGATCAATATATTTATATGGAAAACAAAAAAATGACCTCCAACTTCTAGCATTCACATGAAAAAAAGAAAGTTGAAAACACAGAACGACAGTGTGGCACAAAGAAGATACATATGAGTGTAGAGGAAGAGCATTTGATTCCTAATATTTTTCTTCTGTTTCTTTTTAACAGCTTGAAAGTTGGCCCTGTATTCATCTCCCAGAAAACCAAAAAAAAAAAAAAAATTGTACATCTGTCACATTCAAGTGCTACAATTGACAGTTGAGAAATAGATGAATAACTTTGAAATCTGATTTTCATGGTAGGATTAACTCCTAACATAGATGTCCCTATACAAAATATTCAAGGTTATGCTCAATCAGACATCAGGGCGGAGTAAGAATATTGAGATGATCCATCTTTAACCCTCACAGTCAGATAGAAGATGTTGAAAAGTGACAACAGGACCACATGTGACGGCTAACAAAGATACCAGGGTTAAGAAACCTGAAAGGGGTGAAGGAGAAAAACAAAAAAGAAACATAGAAAAGGAAAGAAACACTCCAATGCAGAGGTAAATGTTAGTTGTCTTAACAAATTCTGACCATACCTCTGTGATCAGCCTCAACTGATGGACATAATCTTTGCCAGGGAACAGGGGTTGTCTTGTCATAATTTCACCAAGTATGCAACCCACTGACCAAATATCAATTGCTGCAGTGTACTCTGAACAATTAAGAAGTAGTTCTGGTGCACGGTACCAACGAGTGACAACATACTCAGTCATGAAATCTGTTTCTGAGGTCGTCCTTGCAAGCCCAAAATCTCCAATCTTCAGATCACAATTTGCATTCAAGAATAAATTGCTGGGTTTTAAATCACGATGCAAAACATTCGCTGAATGCACATACTTCAGCCCCCGTAACAACTGATACAGAAAATACTGCAAAAGAGACAATGGATAATCAGCATCAACAGCATTTTCCTTCTAAGTTCTTGGACATAAACCATATAAGAAGAAAAAACATAATCAGAATAAAAGATCCCCCATCAAGATTTTCATTAAAATGAACTAAATACTCCTGCAGTACATATGTCATAAGGAGGTCATTCATTATTCAGAAAATAACCATCTTGCATCAGTATTTAGAAGAATAAACATGCTCAAGACTACAGCACAAGAGTATTGTAAGTTCCACTTTCAGGTGATCACCATTTCTTAAGGAAAACAAAAATGTAAAACAATCTTGATAGAACAAAAGCATTCAATAGTAATCAATTAGAAATTAAACATAAAATCTTTTAAGCCTGGATAAAAAGTGCATGATGCCAACCCGACAATGATCATCTGTCAATTCTTGGTGGGATCGTATAATTTGATGCAGATCAGTGTCCATTAATTCATAAACTATGTATACATCATTGAAGTTCTCCCTCTGTGGCGGTCGTATGATGTCTTTGATGGAAATAACCTGCAGTGTATAAAGAAATAGCAATAAGCTTGTAAACCCAAATAAAAACAGAATTCCACAATTCTTGCACAATTTCATGCTATGATCAAAATTAAAAAAGAAAAATAAATCTGGGCAATCCAGTAGAACTAATTTCAAGTGGAGAATCTACATAAACCAGCCAATACAGAAAGAAATTTTAGAGTTACTCTCAAACTTTATTGTCATCCCAAGTGGAAAGACCAAAAGCCCTTCTGAATATCATACTTCAATTGAAAATATTCAACTGGATATCTTTCTGCGCTTACATTTTCATGATCCATGTGTCGCAGCAGTTTAATTTCTCGCAATGTCCTCTTGGCATCAATTCTATTGTCAAATGCATTTCCAATCTTCTTAATGGCAACCTCCTTCCGTGTCTCAGAATTCATGGCAGCACTGAGGAAATGAAAAAAAAAATTACTTCTTCTTTAACATTTTTGATAACAAAGAAAATCAAGTCATCTAAACAGAAAAAGGTCATTTTATATCAATCTCATCAACCAAGATGCCAAAACAATTTTAATCCCCAGCACACACTAAAAGGGGAGTCATAGGAACCCCATGAACAGCATAATTCTTTTCTTTTTCTAAGACTGTGATAGACAAATCCAGATATATATGCTGCATTCCTAAACCATATTCACATAAAATAAATGGCAGCTTATTTTATCAATTAAAGCTTATGTTTATAAGTTCGAAAAAATTACAAAGATTAACCACAATTCTCGTTAATGGTGTGAAAATTTTCATCACAGAACAAGGATACAACCAAAGGATGAAATTTAGATGAATACAATCTAAGCTTAACTGTTGAAAACATATATTCCACAGCTCTAACGCTACTGAATCACAGCTAAGCCTAGTCATAATATGAAATTCAACAGCGACTACAGCACTAAATGAAGCGGAAACAATATATTCTTTCTTGTGAAATTCGACCAGGAAAACTAGGCACAGAACTTAATATTCTCGTGAAATCTATAACATAAGCAACATAATTAAAGGATAAACGACAAAGAAACCAGAAATTGAGCAGATAAGCAATACGATCTCCTGTATTATTAGCTAAAGAAGAAAAGGAGTGGAAAAATTACCAAACTATACCGTAAGCGCCTCTGCCAACAGGGCGAATCGGAGGGACGTACTTTCTAGAAACTTCGAAGAGGTTACCGTAGACATTGTACTGCACATAACGTCCACCGTAAGTAGGTATACCTTTGACGATGGTATGGTCCCCTGCACCGGAGCTCGATTCAGCTGACATATCTCTCTTCTCTGCCTCTGACCGGGCTCCGAGTACGAAATTCGGATCCAATCCAAACCGAGAAGGATTTTGTAAGAAGGAGAAAGATAAAAAGCTAATTTGGAGGAGGAAGGAGGGAGGGCGTGTTGGTAGGTGGAAAGCGTTTTGACATTGTTTGTGTGAACTTAAAACTCTTGAACTGGACAAGCGCCGCCTGAGTGACCCGTGACCAAATCAACTTTTCCCGAGTTTGACAAATAAAGAAAATTTTTTCCACAAAATAACATAAGTTCCAAGTTTTAGCCTAATGATAAAAATATATGGTGATAATTTGAAATTTTAAATTTTTAACTATAAATTAATTATTATTAAAATCAAAAATAAAATTATTATTTTATTATTAATATTAAAAAATATAAAATTTGTTAAATTTTATTCCTTTAAATTTTAAAAACTAATAATTTTATCTTTGTTTAAAGCTTTCTAATTTTGAAAAATAATATTTTTTTTCTTTAAATCTAAGGTTTATTTTCTTTTCATCTCTAACTATCAACAACAACACTATCACCCCTAAGCCGTAGACGAAACTCTGACCACCCTCCTAAGTCGAGCCAATGGTGCGACGAAGTGAGACGAACTGACGATGTGACAAAATCCAACCTCTATCTATGACAAAAAGGCACAGTGCAATAAAGCATTGGTCTAAAACACTTCATCTAGATGATGAAGACGTCGTCCAGATTTATCTGATCTAAATTATTCTAGATGATAGGATTCTCTTGAGAGGGATAATGATAACTTTCGGTTTTAAAGGGAGTTACCAACAGTCGAAGATAGTTGTCAGAGAACCGTTAAAAATAAATTCTAAGTTTAAGGTGAGTAAATTTTAAGTAAAAACGAAATTATTAGTTTTAAAAACTATAAAAAAAATATAATAAATTTTATAGTTTTTAATATTAATAATAAAATAAAAATTTTATTTTTATTTATAATAAAAAAAATTAAATCATAAATAAATATTTGAGCTCTTAAATTACCGTAAATATTTTTTTGTGATGAAGATAAAATGGGGGAGAGAAATAGTCCTTTGGCCGACAAGACAATGGATGACAGTCGTGTAGGGTCAAGGAAGTTATTTTGGTGGTTACGATGATTAATTCTGTTTCCGATGAAGACCCTACAAGTACTGTGAGTAGACGCATATCAATGCACAAGCTTGCCTATGGATTGATGAAATCCTCGTGTCGTCCCAATTCTGAACCCATAGCCATGACCATCATTAACATTATGATGACTATATAATTAGGGAGATCCAGGGAACGCGTTTAGAAGGCAAAACAAGTACTTTTGTACTGTGAGGGATGGGCTGCTTGAACCAAAAATTTCAAATCGAATTAACTGTGCCGTCCTCAGAGAAACTGTTGAAAATGTGATAGAAGAAAAAAAGTTCCCAAAAATGAAGAAATGCCAGGAAAAAATTGTAAAACTCAAATTGATGAGCAAAGCCGAGCCGGCCCAAACTCACATAAAAGCCATGCCGGTTATTTCCATGTATTAAAATTAACTTGCTTACTCTACGATAATTAACTACAAAAAATTATACATATTTGTTCCATGGCCCGAACTTAAAATTCATAATCAATACCGTAACTTCCTCCGCCAACATGGAGAAAAATTCATCACAACCTAGCCAAGCAATCATCATCCTTGTATTGCTAAACTCAGCCGGTTTTTATATTTTTAAAACTTTTTACAGTAAATATCGAGGCCAATTGCCCTGGCAAAATAGCAGCACCCAATGACATTACATTCCACCAAACAGTTAATCCAGACATAAATTGAAAAAAAACACATTCCCTGGATAACCATATAAGACATGGTTCCGAGCGCATATAAAAACACCAAAACTAACCATAAATTGAAATTATTGGTAGAAGGCAAAAGCTACATAAATGGATACTTGAGCAAACTGAAGTGCAAACACTTTTATACAACATTGGTATTATACAGTTAAAGTTTATGTACAAACCAGAAAAATAGTAGTATGACACATATAACATGGTTAAAACATATTACTTGATGGTATATTTCTAAAAAACACATAACAAAAGACACAATACCTTTATACCACCAATACAAAATGAAAGCATAGTTCATTTATCGACAATCACCTCCCAACTATCTGTTCTACGTTACTCCCTACCACTGATGCAGTGCCATTTTCTCTTAAATTACAAAGCAATGCATCACGCCCGGTTAAAACTATCTTGAAAAACCCATCCACTGCCTTTGTAAGAAGATCTAGCCCCTCTGATAATTTCTCTTCCTGCTTTCCTAAATCTTTAACAGAATTTTTGAACTCTTCAACTTCAACAGGTTCCAATCCATCTTGGATCATTGGATACAATTTCTTGATGCTGGTATCAACTGCTTCTAATTCTCTCAAAACTATAACTCGTCCACAACCAAGTACATTTCTAACTTCCCCATTAACATTAGTCTGCAAAGCACAAAAAGCTGGTGCCCAAGGAAATGTGTCAGAAACATTCAACTCAAACAATTTGTCTGCAGACCCTGACAAGGATGCAGCAAAGACACTACAGATATATACGGTCACCACCTTAACTCCATACAAGGCACGCATCAACACTTTCCCTTTGGCAGACTTCTTAACCTTTGGCAAATCCAAAGATTGCACCAGATTTTCCAAGATTGAGTGGCAGCTCTCAACTCTAGGGTTCTTTGCACTGATATGCTGTCTCCAGCTATCAAGTGAAGAACAAGCACGAACAAACTGTTTTGGAGAGGAAGAATCCAAATTATGCAGGACACACTGAAGTAGGAGATGGCCATGGTTGAGCTTTGTGAGTTGAGAGCTAAAAGCTATGCAAAGATCAAGCAAATTCACACTGATATCTAAGTACACATCTACCCATTTCTCATCCCAGTCACTCACAGGAAGCTCCAGCTCTGTTATAAGGTTTTTTACACTACTGTGAGTCTCAATAAGTGAATCCATCGCTAGTTTCATCCATGACAAACGGAGGACCTCATTCTTGTCCTTTGGAATAAGTTTCCTAAGCCTCTCTGCCAAGGTTTCCTCAAAAGCAATCAATAGAGAAAGAAGCCTTTCAGGTAAACGAGAACCCTTCGATGATATCATTCGGAAAGGATTTCCAAATGGAAAGAGAGGGCGGTGTGGATCCTGTGGACGACTCATTATGATGTACTTTCTGCAGAAGATGAAAATAAAAACAGATCATCAAAAATCATATTGTGATATATCCTGAAAAAATAGAAAGTGAACTGATAATTGATGATATAAAAGGCCATGCATATATGTGTACATGGGAGCAAACAAGCTCCAGAATAAAAAAAAGGTAAGGAAATCCTTTAGTCAGACTTTATATTCACGGATATACACTTCCAATATTTCATTGTATGGTCATCATGAGCAAACATAGAATAAATTCACCATGCAACATGGGACAACTGGTAAATTCGGAAAAATCTTTTCCCCAGCCAAACCATTAATTATAAGAAAGGTTTTAAAATATAAGGGCCTTGTATTAGATGGATACCCAAGAAACCAGAATCCCCAGTATTGGGGGATGGTTTGGCTTTTAAAATACCTAGCATCAGGAAATCATCGATAACGTGTCCAAGTTCCTCAAAGTTTTAAATTTTAACAAGTTTATCAAAAGATAATAATAATGACAATAGAAACCAAAACTCCTTAACAAATAAAAATTACAGCTTTGCTCACACAACATAAAATCATCTATTTAGGGCTTTAAAACATCTATTAATGAGGGTTTAAACCGACAATCAAAATCCGAAATCAAGAATGTAAAAATTACATTTATTATTTCAATTGATGCATTGTGTCATTCAATTATTACATCGTAGGCCACAATCTTGCAAACTAACAATAAACAACAAATACAAACGCCAATTAAATGCCAAATTACTTACCCAAACGTTAGATCTGGAAACTGATTATATTTTCAGATCTGAAATACTGACCAACTACGATAAGCCCTAAAATTCGACCGCTTATTAAAAATTAAGAAAATAGAAAATTAAAGAAAAATTCTACTAGTGTATAACAAATCAAAGTAAAGAACCGGAAGAAAATTTAAGAGCAGAGACCGTGAAGCGAAAAAGGAAGAAAAAATTTGTACCTGGATGGATAATAGAAGGTATAATATTATGAAATTTCGAAAACGCGTTGAAATTTGATAACTATTTGCGCCTTTGATTTTTAGGTGGAGCAGGAGCCGTATGTTTTGACTGGTAGTCGAAGAGCAAGGTCGATGTTGAGTCACATGCTGTTACGAAAATATTTGTAACAGATGGACCCGTGGAGTCGTGTGAATGGGCAATACAGATGACCAATAGAAGAAATAAGTTTTTATATTAAAACAAAGCAAATGAGACGTTTCTTTCTAAAAAGTTTACTCCACCAAGCACGGCTCCTTGTCTTTTCGGAAAGTGTGAAAGCAACCGGCCAACCGCGGCCAAAGGACTTTTTCTCATCTTAGGTTGGGTGAAAAGACAAAAACTTAAGGGTTCAGAAAACTCAAATGCTTATTTTATTTTTTTTATTTTTATAAAAATTATTGTTAAATATAAGAATAAATTTGTTATTTTAATAATATTATTAAAAAATATATAAATTAATCTTATTTTTTCATCTTTTTTCAGATTTTAAAAATTAATATTTTATTTTAGATTTTAATTTTGAAAAGTGATTTTTTTCTTTCAAATTCTTAATTTTTCTTCTCTCTAGTGACAACCACTATCTCAGTCCTCCTTTCTCTCTCGGTCATTGTCAACGAATCTAATGACATGCAAAGACGCTCCATTTGACAACGAATTAAAAACCACCATGTTTTCATCGAATCAACTATAGCTCACCATGTTTTCATTGCTTTTTGGTCTTCTCCTAGCCCATGGTTCCAAACATAACCATCGATTCATCTAGATGAAGATTCGTCTTCTTTCAAATAAAGGTTCGTCTTATTCAACAAAAACAAGGTCAAAAGAAGAGAGAGAGATGGTCGGACAGTGTTGGTTGTCACAGAGAGAGAGAGGTTTTGTCAAAAAATCAAAACTTTAGAGGGAAAAGTAAATTTTACAAAACTTAATCATAGAGAAAAATTATTAGTTTTTTAAATAAGGGGAAAAATGAGATATATTTTATTTATTTTAATATTATTGGTAAAATAATAATTTTACCTTTTAACTCTAACAAAAAATTCTTAGATGTGGGACAAAGGAGTGCACCTTGGATAGGTAGTTGTGTTTTTGAACTCTCATGAGTAAATGTTTGTCTTTTCATCAAACCATGTATGTCTACTGTGAGAAGGTCATCAACTTCTTTAGGGCTTGATTATATCGCCCTAGCATGATTTACAATTTTATATTTGATTTAAATTTGTTTGAATTTAACTCTTTCGTTTAATCCTTAGCTCTAATTTAGAATATTTATAAGAAGTTAAATTTTAATTAAAGTAATTTCAACATTTAAATTCAAGCTTAATTATGATTAACATTGGTTTAAGAGTTTGTCTCGCATCTAATTTCTCTTTTTTTTTTTCAAGTGAGACATTGTTATTCGTTAATTTAAATTAATTATTTTGAATTCAAATCAAATTTCAGTTCTTTTTTTGTTTAAGTTTGATTCACCTAGAATCTATGCATTTACAGCTCCAAGCTTCACGTGTGAGTCACATGCTCTTGGTCCTAGGGTTCTACATGGCTGCGGCCATAATCCTATAAGAATATTCTGTACAGTATACACACTTGAATCGGGCCTTCCCCTTGTCCAATCTAACTTCGCAGCCCAATGTAATCGGATTTTAGGGTTTGCACCAGTCGGTTATTGAGTTGTTGTGGCGGTGCATATGGCCAAAGAAAGGAATAAGTATGAGAAAATAAAAAATTAAAGAAGCCGTCTGTCTCTCTCTGTATTTTAATCCATTTATATACAAACACAATGAGCACCATGAATGATTCTGAAATTCTGTCAAACAAATTATCTTTGAAATATTGCTCAAGATTTTCTTAAGCATGAAACTTGGGCTTTGTCGTTAGGATGGATGGAAACTATGATACCCTTAGGCGAATCTCACATCGATAAAGCACGAGAGAGATGCTGGGTCTGTCTATGTATCCCACATTGATTAGTGATGGGAGAATTTGATTGGTTAAATAGTCTGTGAGTTTCATAACTGTTAAGACGCGTTTTGGGTTGTAAAGCGCAAAAACAAACCTATGATGGACTGTGTGTCCAAAGTGGACAATATCTTAACAGTGAGTCGGGTTATTGGACCAGAGATGTTACAGAAACCATAGACAGAAGGGTCTACCACAGACAACCGGAATCGTTATCATTCTTGCCTCGCTAACTGCCATAGTATCTTGACCCATTCCAGGCTAGAGTTAGCTGATGGTCAGCTGGGATAAATCAATAAACAAGAACTCTCGAGCAGATTCAAAACTTAGTTGCTTCAATTAGCTGGTTAGTGGGTCCAATTCGCAGAAGCATCTGAATTTGGAGTTGCCCCTGATGTGACTGTAGATATCGAGTTTCCAAGTAATTCCATTAAAACAGCTGGTGTAAGGATCCATCAGAAAACCATCCAGTACAGTGACTTAATACCAGTTTATATATGAAACTTCATAATATAACAATTAATTACACTTCCCATCAGAATGATGAATAAGTTGATTCAATTATACAAATCTATCCCAATTTGAAGAATGTATATTTGAAATAGAATTTATGCAAAATAACTAGCAAATTATTGGTTTCTTAGAATTGAAGGCACTACAAGAATTCAAGAAAACTAATTGAGGAAGAAGAAGCTTATAAAACTAACACCTACTTCACTGAAAGCACTATCTCCACTTGGTAGGATTATGATGCTTCCTAACAGTTTCGCCTTCACTTGTATCAGAATCCCCTTCACTTAAATGTTGTTTGTCACCTAATTTTACAATACCACGATTCTCTTCACTATGTGAATGAGAAGAGTCTCTTCCAATTCGACGTTCCTGTACAATTAGGTATGATTAGTCAAAATGATTAGCAAATAAAACCAATAATATATACTAGTACATTAAATAAAAAGGTCTTGAAAAAGATTTGGAGCATACATCACGAACAAACAAGTCGTCTGCCTCAAGCATGTGAATCACATGCCCCATTTTAGGCCTCTTTGTTGCGTCAGGATCAACACATCTTACAGCAACCAACAGAACACGTTTGAGTACTTTTGAAGCGGGCATTTCAGGCAGCTTAGGATCAACTACTTCTTCAGATTTTCGATCCCCAACCATTGTTTTTAACCAATCAATCAAATTAACCTGCATATTATTACTGGTCATCAGACAAAGGGAGTCCATTACATGGGTGCAGAGAGAACAAAATTTGTCTCCAGACTAACCTCTCCTTGAGGTCGACTGTAATCAACAGGATTTCTTCCAGAAATTATCTCCATAATAAGTATACCAAAGCTATAAACATCACTCTTTTCATTCAGCATCCCAGTGCATGCATATTCTGGCGCAACGTAACTTCAGAAAGTAACAAATTAGAATTAGTTTCCTAAAAAATCAAGGCCCTGTTTTTATATTAGAGTTGAATCTTCTAAATTATGGGGAAAATGATAAGAATAAATTGAGACTGAAAGAATGGAATAAACTAACCCAAATGTTCCCATTACGCGAGTTGTTATGTAACTCCTCTCAGAACATAGAAGCTTAGCAAGCCCAAAATCGGACACCTTAGAGTTCCATTGCTGATCGAGTAGTATGTTACTAGATTTTACATCTCGATGAACAACCTTTGGTTCCAGACCCTCATGAAGGTAGGCCAATCTATAAGAATTCAATAAAACATAATTGCAACCATACAACCCCTAAGAGATATATCCATAAATCAATTCACACACATGTAGATGGAATCAAATTCAGATTATGAATTGGTGTACCCTTTGGCTGTCCCCAATATGATGTTCATACGAATCTCCCAAGTTAGTGGGCTGACGTCACCAACATCCCCATGAAGCCACTGGTCCAGATTGCCATTATCAACATACTCATAAACAAGCATCCTACAAAAGCAAAACCAGACAATAAATCACATCTCTTCTCAACAGTAAAAAAAAGCACAATCTAAATCACAATTTGAAATGGAAAACTAATTGTCCATACCTGTGTGCACCCTCAACACAGTATCCAAGCAATCTAACTAGATTCTTGTGTCGAGCACGCCCAATTGCTTCCACCTCAACTTTAAATTCCTTCTCAGCTTGACCCCTAATAATATCCGTTTCATAAGAAAAACAATATTTCAAGCATAAAAGGAAAATAAGAAGATACGTCTTCTGAACATCAGAAACCTTAATAACTACTTACTAAAAATCTGGAGTCTAAATATGTAAAATTATCAAAGCCCAGATAATCAGTTCAAGCTAAATTAGTGGCAAAAGGATTTTAAAACGATGAAGATCCTTCATTTTTTTTTTTTCAAAAGCTGGTCATTTTACTGCACAAATCTTATAACTCACAGCACAAAATAAGAATGAAAAAAGGAATAAAATCAAATGAAAATAAAAAAAATGGAAAATAACTTGTATCCCAACTCAGAAGAAATAATGGCAAAATATATCATATAATTAAATCTAAATTCCAGCTCTTCCACTCTGCAAGACACCAAAACACAGCTTATTGAACATTTAAGCCCATTTTCTACGTCAGATCAAAAACATTACAGAAAATAATAAAAATTTTCTACTCCAACCAAACCAAAAGGAAAAAATAATAACAATTGTACCTGTTATTTAACAAATTCTTGACAGCAACCCTGGTGCCATCACTCAAAATTCCACTGTACACAATCCCATAACCCCCTTCACCAATCACATTCTCTTCACAAAAACCCTTTGTCGCCGCTTCAAGTTCTCTTAAAGTATACCACCGACCCCACCCAAGATGTGAAACTTCCGGTCCCACACTCACGCTTCCAGAAGACGTAGTATCGCAGCCACTTCCCGCCCCTCTACTATCACTACTAGACGCTTTATCAGAGAACACCACCCGGTGCTCGATCTTGCCAATGTCAACCTGAATCTCGGGCACTGGAGGCGGCTGGTGAACGATTTCATGAATTTCTTTAGAAATAGGTGTTTTAATAGTTATTTTATCGGGTAACTGTTGTTTCTGATGATGGTTGTGCCTTTTCCGACGAGAGGTTATACATAGAGAAAGGAGAAAAAGAGAGAGAACTATAAAAGAACCTAATAAGATTCCGATAACCACCCAGAGGCGAAGACCGAAGATGGATGTAGGCTTGGAGAGCTCAATGTTGACAAAAGCGGCGTCGTAAGGAGACATATTGATTGCTTCACGTAAAGAAAATGTTAGAGGTATTTAGGCATGGTGACTGAGTGAGGAGAAAGAGGGAGAGGAATAAATTACCATCAATGAGCTATCTGTTTTTTCGTTTTTCATTTAAGAGGGAGTTCTAAAGTGCCGTTGGATTCGACTGGCTTGGACTGGATACCCTTGATTGACGTCGGTGTTTTGTCCGTAAGCTCATAATCCCACGATAACCGTTAAATTTGATTTACAACCAAAAAAAAAAAAATTTTATCTAGATTTGGATAACGCAATTGGTCTTTAATTTGTAATATTATCACGCATAATTACTACAATTTTTCAATGAGTCCGGACGGCCTGCATCGTGCACCATTAGGAAGACATTTGGCATGCCTGTGAACTGTGATACATCATTAAACGTCACCGTATTTGTGAGACCATGGTCTTGGACAACGAGACAGCTTTATCATTATTGACTGTAATGATAATGACAATGATGACAGTTGGGCTTACTTTGACCTTTTAGTAACGAGAGATTCTTCCTCACGGGGCACGCAATCCGTGCCTTTGAGTTGAAGGAACCTGGATACTGAAATGGCTAGAACGTCAAGTTCCTGTTTCAGCCTGTAAAAGCGTTGCTGAATCTTGACACCGCTAGTAATTAAGGAAGAAAGCCCTAGGGAAATCATATTAAATATTTATTTTATCTTTTTAGCAAGTAAAAATTTTATTTTTCTCATTCTGAAGTAGAAATATCCATTTTTTCTATTTTTAAGTAAAAATATCTTAATTTTTTTTAAATACCAAAATTACTTTTCACCACATCTATATAAATTCTCTCACTCTCACTGTCATTATATAAATTTTTTATATCAGTTAAACACTCACTTTCACTCTCATTTTTATTTAATATCAATTACTATACGTTCATTCAGAAGAAAGAGATTCGTATTTTTTAATTCAAATCGAAAAAAATTAATTCATAAAAAAAAGTATTTATATGAATCTTAACTTAAAACTTAATTTTACTTATTAAATCTAGTTTATATCTCATGTAAAAGGGGTATTTGGATATTTGATAATAATTTAGGGATTAAATGAAATGTTAAAAAAATATAAGGGGTATTTTGATATTACACAATATATAAAAATGATTTAAATAACGTGTTAAAAATAAATAGATATATTTTGATACAAGACATCATACAAGGGTGTTGAATGAAGTGTTAGATAATTATAGGGGATTAAACAAAAAAATACAAATCGACATATCATAAACTGACAAATATTGAAAAACGAAAATAAAATTTGAAATCTACACATAGAAATAACCTAGAATGTGAAAAACCAAAAATCTTAACATGGTAAAAATTAAAAAAACAGAAGTGAAATTTCAATTGTATACGTTGAAATGGCCAGAGGACTAGTTCCCACCCAAGGTATGATTTTTCTGTAAATTCCTACCTATTAACTTTGAAAAGCCCGTTTACCTACCTATGAGCTGTTAAAAAAAAGGGCAGATTGACGGATTTAGGGGCAAAATCGTCATTTCATCTGTAATATTAAAAATAAACTTAAATTTAATTTATTTTTTATCCCCAAACCCTAAAAACTAACACTTTCCCCCCAACCCAAGTTTTCAACAACTGCATATTCCTCCCTAGGGTTTCCAAATTCAGATCAATTTTTTCGGTGACGACCGGCGCTCTCCAAGCACCTATACTCCCTCCTCGATGACCTCTCCTTTCGACCGTGCGGCCTCTGAATCGTCTTTGTCTCGATGATGACACCTAGGAGCGTCGAAGGCCGCACGGTCGAAAGGAGGTGTGGTCGGGGAGGGAGAGTAGGTGTTTGGAGAGCACTAGTCGTCGCTGGAAAAATTGAATTTGAAGTTTGGAAACCCTAGGGGGGGAAATACAGTTTTTGAAAACTTGGATTGGGGGGGAAGTGTTAGTTTTTAAGGTTTGAGGGGAAAAATGATATGACCAATGGACTCAGTTAAGTTTAACGGCCTATGAGTAGATAAATGAGTTTTTCAAAGTTAATGGGGGGAACTTTGAGAATTCATCATAGTTTGGGTGGGAAATAGTCCTTTGGCCTGTTGAAATACCCTATAATGTCAACAATTGAAAATTCGCTTGAAAATCTGAAAAGTACGAGTCGATATATCCTAAAATTACAAAAATCAAAAAATTGGAAATAAAATTCAAATTTTATACATTGAAATACCTTAAAATGTCAACAGTAAAAAAATCACTCGAAAATCTGAAAAGTACAAGTCGATATATCCTAAAATGACAAAAATCAAAATATTAAAACTAAAATTCAAATTCTGTATGTTGAAATATCTTAGAATGTTAACAATCGAAAAATCTTCAAAAATCTAAAAAGTACGAGTCAATATATCCTAAAATGACAAAAATCAAAAAATCAAAAAATCAAAACTGAAATTTAAATTTTGTACGTTGAAATACCCTAGAATATCAACAATAAAAAAATCACTCAAAAATCTGAAAAGTACAAATTGATATATCTTGAAATTTGAATGACAAAAATCTGAAATAACAAAAATCGAAACTGAAATTCGAATTATATACATTGAAATACCCTAGAATATCAACAATCAAAAAATCGTTCAAAAATATGAAAAAACATATTTGAATTTCAAAAACTACACGTTTAAATAGCTTAGGAATGAGAAAACCGAAAAATCGATCTGAAATTTCGTAATTACATCGCAAAACACATCTAAAAAAACACAAATATAAAGAGACAAATGTCAAATTTGAAAACTACGTATCAAAAAACCCTAAAATAAGAAAAACAGATATGAAATTTAAAACTACACATTAAAAAACCCTATGTGTGAAAAATATCAATTTACCCCCTTATAAATTTTCCACTGTTAATAGCTCCAATATTTTTCCTTTGCGCCCTTATCAATTTTCTAATCTCTTACAAACTTTATAGTTTAAAAAAGTAAATTTCCACCCAACCCACAGTTTAGTGTAAAATTTTCCACAGACCCCCGTGGATCTCCCCCTCTTCCCCCTCCCCCTAAAATTTTGAAAATGCTAAATTTTCCCCCCACCCCACGGAACGCCGTGAAAGATTACCGTAACGCTGACAAATCTAACTCATTTTTCGACAAAAAATTGTCATTTCAACCAGTAATTTCAATACAAATCAAATTTAAATATCCAATAACACAAAACCCCTTAAGAAATTCAAACAAAACACCTAAAAATAAAAACATTTTTGTATTATTCAAAATCAGAACCCTAAACATTCAAACCTTAAAATCTCCCTCAAATCTCAACACTTTTAACAATAAATTGATTCAAACAAAAAGTGAAATGATATACTATTCTTATTTGTCATTTTCAATTGTTAAAAAATTTGAAAAGTCAACAAAAAATATAAAAACTCATTACATTTGTGGAAGACCCGTGAAAGATCCAAAATTTTCTTTGAATTTAAATAGTAAATCCATAAAAAATATGAAATTTATATATAAGGACAGTTTGATCATTTCTCAAATTGAAGACATTTTTACTTAATCTTTAGAGTTTTAAATAATTTCACTTAACACCCTTTAATTTTAGGCACTTATTATAATTTCCCAAAAACCTATTGCCAAAGTTATATTAAGCTGTAATGGGCCTGTGCTGGGGCAAATTTTTGACATTCAGGTTTAGCAAAACTTCAAAATGTACTGCATCATCACAAAATAGTATCCGGGTTCCCGGCAAATTTAAGTTCATACTTTCGTACAATACATACGGAAGCTCTAACGGGACTTGTACACGTTAACTTGTGATACAGCTGCCGCCCACAAGATTGCAGTTAACTGCTACCGATAACAATCCATGCAACCAGTCTTTCTATCAGTCTGATTTTTTATCAGGTTCGTCAATTGCAGCCAGTCTTTCGACAAGGGGTGGATGAGAATAGTGGTAAGCCGAATACCAAGGATCTGTATTCATTGCAGACAAATTTTCTTCCTGAAAAACCATTAAATATCAATCAGTATACCCACGTTCCTGCAAGTAATGTTCTGTTGTGATTCCAATGGTTTTAAGTTACAGATATCTATTTGAAGCAAAAATCATATACTTTAATATAACACCAGGCTTAACTGCTATTGGTCGGAGACCAATATGGATGCTCTACTTATACCCATTCATAAAACAATAGAGGAAGAAAATATTAATCCAGACAAATATTATCAGTCTAAAATTTTTAGGATGGTTATGAAACAGAAACAGATTCAAAGGACATGGAAAAGCAGGAACTAAATAACTAAAGATGATAAAGTGAAAGAAAGAAAGACAACAGATCAGAAAAACCTAGACATAAATTAACTAAAAACATATAAACTCTGGGAAGTTAGGCATTTAACTCCGACAGATTTGCAGAGAAAAATTATAGGACTCTTACCTCTTTTGCAAATCACTGGATAGATAAAATAGAATGACAATTTCTAATCAAGGAAGGCAGGAATGATAGGTAAATTACCTGTAATTTCACAAGACCAGCACGAAGAGCAGATGCATAACCAAGCTTCTTAGCAAAGGCATCAGCCTACATACAGAAATTATTACATCAACTAAGATTAAGTTTCAAACAGTTTTAAGTAGACAGAGAAAGAGATGGTACAAACCAGACTGCATTACAGTTAGAAAATACCTGAAATTCAAAAGATCGGCTAACAAGATTTAGACCAAAGCTTACTAGATGTTGGAGTGGGATCACAGTATGCTGCAGCAGGAGGAAGTATAGTAGACAATAAATTGCCGCAAATTGATAGCATCAAAAGGATGCATGAATAACACATCTAAGACCTACATCTTTGACAACTTCTGCTTAAGCCAAATTATCATAAAATAACCCCCTCCCCCCTTCTTCATTTTCATGAGAATTACAAATACCTGAAAGATTATGAGACCGATAAGAACTGGCTGTGTGTCAAATCCAAAACTTTGGAAGAGATCATTTGAGTTCCTCACAAGGGTATAACCTCCAAATTGCAAAAATGTAAGAATCTGCCAGTATCACATGAAAGCACCTTATCTTAGTCAATGGAAAAAAAAAAAAAATCCTTTTTTCTTTCCAACAAGTGAAAGAAGATCAGTTATATCCATATAAGTAACCATGAAACAGGCAAAAGATATATCTTATTATTAAACATTGCACAAGCAGCGGAAATAAAAAAGAACAACAGACAAGTAACAGCCCCATGGCATGAAACTAAATGCTTAACAGTTCATGGACTTCTGTGTTTGATCAGACTTCAGTGTTGTAAGAGATCAGAGCTAAAGATCAAAGATAAAAGACTGAAGGATACAAATAAGAGCCAAAAAAAAAAAACCATTTATCTTTGCACAATAAATCTGTAACACAGGATAAAAACTTAACCACATATTGGAGCCTACATTATCTCTACTAATTAATTAACTATAGACCAAATAAAATTTTATCACAATAAAACTTCATATCTGGGATAATGGGATTCAAACTACTAAATGAAAGCTATAAAGTGCAAGCTCACACTATTTTATCATTACTACATATTATAAAATTTCAAAGGAAAATTGAGACATGATTTATTTGCTCAAGAAATGCATCATTGTCTACAATAGCATAAATTCCTAGTAAATTACACAAAAATGCTCCGAAAAGCAACAGCATGAAAACACAACCAGTGAGATATTTGTTAATTTAACACTATAAATGAGACAGCAAAACGAGACGATAAGCCTCCCACAAGCTTCAAAATTCTTTCTTAAATTCCCCGACTCAAATTCAAACTGACACCTTCCTCCACTTATTTTGAGGAGTCTACCCAATATGCATCTGATACAGAAACCCCTTGACAAGAATTCCGAGATTTCAGTTTTGGCACCAAAACTACAGTGCAAAATGCCTCAGTATTTCCATTGATTTCATCCCAAGACATGGTGTTGTAATATTTGTAACCATGCTTATGAATATGTGTTGGAGCCTCGAAAATTAAAAATAGCTGAAAGGCTCTATTGAGATGTTAGACTAGTCTTCAACCAGAAAGTAGAGCAAGATGATGACAATAATTAATAATGAAACCCTACTCATGGCAAAGTAATATTCAGACTACAGAAAACTAACAACATAAGAAATAGAGACAAGGAAAAAAACAGAAATACAAAGAGAAGCCTTCACAAGAAAATAATAACTGCATACCTGAACGGCAATGAATGAGTACATTGTATGATTAAGCTTCCAGTGACCAAGTTCATGGGCAATAACAGCTACAATTTCCTCATCATTTTTGCACTGAAAAGCAAGGTTGATCAATTAAAGACATTTTCCTACTACAAAGAGAAGTCTGGACATATACAGTAACAATACAATAAGGAAGAAGCTACATTCTTGGAATAAGAGGTTATCCATAGTGCCAAAGAAAGATGCAAGTGGAATGAACCACAGAAATGAAAGGTTCTATCCACTTCAAATGAAAAAAATATTACACTAAAGTGCACAAGGTAATATCTAGTCATTTGATTAAACAGAAATAAAAAGCAGCGATTTGCTGCAAAGTCCCATGTTTAGTGAGAAAAAAATATTCATCAAATAAAAACATAAAAGGACAGATATAGAAAAGATGAAGATAATATTTTTCCGAATGAATGCATCCACACCTGCTGAATCAAGGTGTCATAAAGGACAATTCGTTTATTCTTAAAGAATCCATACATATAGGCCTGCACAGTATAGACAAGAGATGAATCAGCAAACACCAGGTACCAAATGTAAGGAGTACATACATAATGCAAAACCAGACAAGAAATTTTGTTAAAAATCTCTCTAAGATTGGTCAGAAACAGCAATAAAGAATGCATGTGCAACCCTCATTACTCCAACTACAACAGTATACAAACTTACCCATTTAGTGCCATTGCTTACTTTTTGCAACATTGCAACAATCTTATAAATTATATGGAAAAACTTTTCAAATAAAACTGATAAAACCATACTAGTTAAAGACATTCAAAAATAATGTTTGATGTAAAATCTTCAAAAAAAATTACCAAAAACGTTCAGGTCAACACTGCTCGATCATCAGTTGTCAACTGAATTTCCTCAACCAGTTTGACCAAGATAACATAGAAGATAATCATGGGGAAAAAAATTTGAAAATGCAAGAGTTAATTTCAGATCACAGTAAAACACAAAAACACCTGTAGGCAAAACCAAATAAATTTACAATGGTGAAATCCTCACATTGCTATGGCTTGACCTTGTAGACCCATCAACAACAAACAACTTCTTCAAAGGAAACTTGAGGGAAAAAGCAAGGTCCTCAATTTTATGCCTGAGCTCTCCTTCCGGAAGCTATTTGAGAACACAACCAAGTAAAAATAAATCAATAAGTCAAACCTGTGGCAGACACCAGAACAAATTATCCATAGAATAATTCATGACTACTTACAGGTGAAAACTTGTTAAACAGAGGAGCTATTAAAATGGGGTAAAGTGTCATCATCACAAGAGAAAGAACAAACATGAATCCCCAAAGATAGATGGCCAGATAAGGACCTCCTTTCTGTAACCGTGCAAATGAAAATATAACATAGTGAAAAAAAGAAATACAATAACAAAGAAACTGGATAGTAAATAAATAATTTTGTTAGAAGAAAAATACTTAAAGTAGGGTAAGTAATTATTCTAATCATAAAAGATTTCAAATGCTTAAAAAACACTAGCAGATCCTACCTGTACTATTATGATGATTGCAGAAACAATAGGTGGGCCAAGAATAGCAGCAAGACACATTCCTTTGAACATATCTCTAAAAAATAGCCACATAGTTTGCTGTAAAAGAAGATGAAAAAACCCAATATTAGAAAGCAGGAATAAATAATACAAAATAAAAAGGAATCTCAAAACATTTAGAAATTAATACCAATGCCATTTCCAAAATCAAGAGTTCATAACAAGAAACTATAAGACAAAAGTGAGCAGAAGATTCAAGTAGGAAAACAAACTTTATTAAAACCATGGCGAGCCTCAATCACAAAAGTTGAATAGAGAGAGAATGGCAAATCGGTGAGCTGCACAAAAATTTCAAAAACAATCACTACCACTGGATTGGAGTATAAGGTGTACAAATTAATTCTGTGTTAATATGGATTTTCATTGGTTATGAAGAAATAAAAAACCCATCTAGATCTTAGGTAGAGAATAACACCTGAGACCATAATGTAACACCAGCCAAAAATGCCAGGGTGTGTATTATTTCATTCTCTGCATCTAGACCGGCTAAAACCAATAAGTTACCGGATTTCTGCAGTAAGAAGAAAAACTAGATTGTGATAATTGGATTTCATGGGAAGGCTCATTAACACAACAACGAATTACTCACCTTCCAAAACCAAGGCAATATACCAAAGAACAAAATTGCTGAATCCATCAGTATGGTTACAAACTCATGAACAAAATGGAAGTTGCTGGAAATTGACATAGATGTATTAGCATAGAGCATTGTTGAAAACAAATAAGAATAAATTGATAAAAGGGAAATCGTCTGCAAGAAACAGGACAAGTTAAAGGTGGCTTAACAGTCAGATGACAATGTTAATCAATTGTATAATCAATGAAAATGACAGAGACACACCTTTTATCAAGACTATAGGCTCGAGACTTCTCGAATTTTTCTTGGCTGATTACTCCTTCCAAAGTTTTTGGGAGTGTTGGCAGTTTGAGTGCAGCATGTTGCCGCAAATCCAGGTACGTTTCAAAAAAATACATCAAGATCATAAAACCTGGAAGTATATGAATTTAGCAACACAAAACAATTATGTCAAAACAAAGCACAGAAGATTTAAAAGAAAGAACATTTACCATAAGAGTATAAACCTGTAAATTAGTTGTTGAAAAATATCAAAATAAACCCTATAAACTAAAGCCTGTAGCATGAAAATTCTGCAGCTTACAAAAACATCAGATAACCAGCTCATGAGTTTGGGCCAGTGGATTGACCTAGTTTCACTTCTTGTGATTTCATAACTACTTAGTTGTGACCCTTCCAAATCATATTGCAGACCAATCAAAAGTGCATTAAAATAAACCATACCAGTTTGTTCCATCTATCCCACTAAAGCTATCAAGTTCTTTGAAGAGAATTCATTTAAAAGAACACTTCTATGAAGTGAATTCATACCAGGTGTCCCTGAGTGGGTTCAAGAAAACTCAAATCCTTAAATCCAAGGTCAAACATGTCTTTCACACAATTAATAAAGTAAGAGGTTCCTCACCGTCTTTAACAATCCAATAAATTGCATTAGAATATGAAAATCTTTCCATCCGAATTCTATTACATTTTATTTCCCCAAAAATCATATCCAAATTCTACGCTACATTAACAAAATATAACAATACTCTTTGATTAATAACAAAAACAAAACCAATAAATAAAACCACAGAGCAACCAAGAAAACACTTTAGTGACAAAAACCACAGTGGGTTATTAAAGAATGGTCCACAAAAAAAAAAAAAAAATCATCCTGTTGTCAAAATAAGCAAAGAAAAAAGCCCTAAAATTGACAGTATATATCCGGAAAACTCAACACCTACAAAAATAAAGCGAGAAAATTATCATAATTCCAATAGAAATCATCATCAGACATGAAAAAAGGAAAAGGAAATCAACAGTACTTGATTTCAAAAGGCAAAGAAAAATGATTACAAGATCACTAAAAAATCTCAATCAAACAAGAATCAGTCAAGCGTGCAAATAAAATGAATAGAGAAATGCGTACCAACGACAGATTCCATGTAGGGAAACACCATGGCGAACGTTTTAGGTGGCGGTGGAGAGAGATGTTTCTGAGGGTATAAATAAAGACGTAGAGTGAAGCCTTGAGTTTTGTAATCTTTATTTCGGACAGTGATAGTGACTGCAAATGCAATTTACAGTGAAGCTTAAACGTAATGACCACGCGACGCCGTGTTAAGAAGACTAAAACACCGCTTCATTTTCATGTCATAACCCGCCGTTTCTACGTTACTTTTTGTTACCCATTCATTTTGTTCGAGAGTGATTTAGGTTTGGTTGAAAAACTTTTACACCCCTAATTAGATAAAAAACACTTTTCTACCCAAAAAAAAATTCTATTAAAAAATTAATTATAAGAGCAAAATAATACTTTTTTATCCTGTAATTTTGGCAAAAAATTAAAAATAATCCTTTCCGATAAAACTTAATTATTTTAAATATGACAATTTAATTTATAAAAAGTCTTGAAAATTAACAAACTAATTCTTAAAATCTTTAAAAAACCTAATTGCAATGTTGCTCCTTTGGAAAATCTTTTATTCATCTCATATATTTGAAATAACTATTATGACTCTAATCATTTGTAATGTGAATTTATAACTTTAATTTATTATATTCTAATTAGTTCTTTATAGGCATAATTGTTATTTTTTAAATTATAAATGGTATACCAAATTTAAAAAAACCCCTAAACTTTCTTTATCTTTCAAAAAGCTCTAAAATTATTATATTCACTCTTATATTTTAAAATTTTCATTATGACCTCAACAATTTGTAATATGAAATTTATATCTCTAATTTGTTGCGATTTATTTAATTTGTTGAGATAATAGCTTTCATTTTTAAACTATCAATTAAATAATTAAAATTTTCAAAATTTCAAAAACACCCCTTAAACTTTTTTAAATTCCTAAAAAATCCCTAAAATTTTCATTATTACCTTAATATTTTAAAAAATTATAATTTACTCTAAAACATATGATTTCTGTCATTGACACCCCGACCTATACTTCTTTTAATATAATTACTGCTATCACTTACTATTATTCTTGCCTTGAAATTAAGAAGACGAGAAAAAACGGCTGAGAGTGCAAGAAAAGAAAAATAAATAACTTCTTATATAATTTGTATATTTGAAAGGTTTATTTTAAATTTTTATCATTTTAAAGCTATATGATAATTTCAAAAATTAAACCATTTAAAGAAAAAATGGTAATTTCACTTAACATTTTTTCATTAATAAAATTTGATTTTAGTTAAGAAGATGTTGTTAAGGCCAAAGAAGGGCGGAGAGTATTCTTAGGCCAAATATTGGGTGGGACATGTAATTTACTTTATGTTTGATAATAATAATTAAGGATTGAATCAATTAATATGTAACTTGCTGTTCAATTTGAACAAACCCAAATTCAAGTTAGTATAAGTTCAAATAAATAAAACATAAAAAAATTATCAATAAATTTATTTTCTTTAACGACTTTTATTCATAATAGAGATATATTTATCTTTTCTCACAATTCAGTTTATGTTTCTCTAATAACCCTTATTCTTTTCTCAGATAACTTTCTCATAACTCATTATCAATTCAAACAAAGTCGAGATTGACCTTTTAGATTCGAATTAAACTTGAACCAACTCTTGTTTAGGGTTGATTTGAATCCACCTTTATTTGATATGTTATTTTATTCAAGAATAAATTTGATAGCTTTTAAATTGGCAATTCAATAATTTGTATTGCAATATGTTAGAACTTGTGAATCTACGAAGAGATGCATTAACATTTATAAAACAAGATATCACTGCAGAATTTCAATATGTATTTGAGAATTAAAATACTCTTATCTAAAAATTTTAGATTATATTTTTTTACAATTCAGAATTGTTTCCTGATATCAAGCAAAAATCTACTGTTGTACATGATCTCCACTCATGAAAGCTATAAGCATCTTGATTGACTTAACCTATTTCATCCCAATAATGGCAACCCTGTTGTGTCTAGAAGAAGGCCCTTCTACTGTTTCTTCAACCACCAGTCTTCCGATGCCAAAGCCCTCGGCTAGGCTTCAGAAGTTGCTTTAACAGTGTCATTTTGGGAACATTCCAGTGCTCCACATGCCTGAAGATTGTAATGACAACCAACATTCAACTGAAAAAATGGCATATTCAAAAGGGTAAAAAAAAGTTTGCCTTATTGCAGTTACCTGCATACTTTTCCAGTTTGTATATCGAAATAATACTCAGTATATCCAGTTGCTGCAACAAAGATGAACAATATCATGTTTCTCAAAATTATCAGTAGTTAGAAAAAGGTTTATCTAAGTTTTTTGCCTGTTTCTCATGTAATCATGCTTTTGATGCTGCAAACCTTCATACATTAAATGAAGCCAATACGCACCAGAAAGAATAGGCTTCCAGGGAAATGACATGATGCAACTAAATCGCCAGTGTCCGATTCCCTTATCCTGTGTTCAGATGCAATTCAATGCTAAAGTTAATAAGATCCCACTAGCTAAATTATGTGTTAAATTAGATTCCTCTAGCTTACCTCAAGATCCTCCCACTTCATGAGCTTCATATTTGACTTCTCGATAAGCAACCCAAAATTTGTACAGTTCCTTTTGAAACGGCGAAGCCCTCTAAAGGAACCTGCTGGATCGGCAAACTCACAATCCTCCTCATAAGCATCAAGGGTAAGGTTGCCTGAAATTTAAAGGCATGAACTTCTTAAGGCTGGGTTTATAGCCAACATCCCATTTTTTGTACCCATATGATGTGCAAAATTTTGGCAGTTCCCCTGTCAGATTTCTCACATCTAAGTTTGATATTATGCAAACCCATGAATTTTCGGCATTAAAGGATTATTAATATATCAGTAAAGGGCAAGAAATGAAGAGCACAGCTTGGAGAATACCTAGAGGCATAGCTTAATCTAATTAACGAATCACACAATCTGAAAATCACAGTTCAAAAAGGTAATAGCTTAAAAAATATTAGTAGATGAGACTTCTGCAAACCTGTGACAAAATAGGATCTTTCAAAATCTCGTTTAATAGTTTCCACAACGATTTCACGATCAACAAATTTTGACCCATCTATAGCAAGCTTGATATCATTTTCCCGTGGTTCAACATTAGACGGTGAACGGAGAAATGAAGCAGCAATTCCCAGAAGCTCGGAGCCATACCAAGCTATCTTAAGCAGTGCGTTTTGAGGCTCAGATTCTTGACTGGAGGATAAATTGTTTGGTGTGTTTTCTCTATTGCAGTAGATTCTGAAGATTTTGCGATTATAAGTTGGGTGGAAAATAACACAGTGGTATGGAAACTTGAAGAGGGGATTGTTGGTAGCAAAACTCGATGAGAGAAGAGCTGCCATTCGGGAAGGGAAAGAGTTGAAAGGCAGAGCATTCTTCTCCCGCGGGTTCCTTCTTTTAAATATCCGAGCATTAAGTAACCATAGCCACAGAAATGTAAATGATGTGACCCAATTAAAACTAAGGCCAATTGACTATTCCACCCATGGCTTAATGAAACCATTATTCTAACTCCTTTACCCACCACCATGGTTTTTGGATGGGTGAATAAATGAAGTTTTCAAAATTGAGGGCAAAAACCTTTATTCAAATTTAATGTCATAAATTTTAAAAATATAAGAGTGCGTGGCACGATAGACAGCGGCGCGTCTGTTTTACGAGAATTTTAATTTAATTTTTATTATATCTATAATTTTTTGGCGATGTGAAGGTGAAAAACGTCATTCCACAAGAGCAAGGGATGCCAATTGCCAGTCTCTCTTTCAGAACACTCTCTTTATCAAAACACACTCTCTCTTATCGATCAATCGTAAAAACGGGAAAGAGCTGAAAGGGTTTGAGATCAACAAACCCTAATTCTCTTCCTTTCTGTCTCTGTGTCCAGGTGTTCCTCTTCAAGAAAAGAAAACTTAGTTTTTGGGAGCTACTAGGTTAGATAACTGCAAACCCTAGAGTTCATGTCATCGGCTCTTATTAGGAGGTTAGTTTATCGTAAGAATTTGAGGACAATTGGAGGTAATTGATCGGATTATATGGAGTAAGATGCGAGATTGAAGTGCTGATAAGAGATAAGAGAAATGATGCACTGAAACTCTGCGCTTATTCGAGTGGGAGGGACAATTTTGGTAGCGACGATTCGGGTTGGTTTTGATTGTTGATTCAGCGAATCAGGGGATGGAATAGTTTAAATTCAACTGCTATATTAGCTCTTGATTTGTGATAGATGTAGATATTAATACCAGCGGATATCAATGGATGATGCTAAGCGGTAATAAGCCTGTTAATTGCACCACAATATCTGATTTTCCAGTGTGAATTAATGGGTTTCTTTTTTCTTTGAAGGGATAGCATTGAGTAGATAGATATAATAGCCATTGAGGTAAGTGGATTTAAGAGTTTTCTGCGGTTAACTTAGGCCTGTATTGTTTCCGGCGATTGGTGTAATTGGTAGTTGAAGAAATATATTCATCAGACTCTGCCTTTCGCTATTGTTTTCTGTAAAATCTTACAAAATGAGCTTAGAAAATGAAGACAAACACACTCTGGATCAGCCTGCTGAGACAAACAATGAATCACAACGGTAGCCTACTCTTACTGATTGAATTTTGATTATCAGTTTGATTGTATTAATAGTTTTCTTTTCTTTCTTTTTTTTTTTGGGTCATCTTCGTTAATTTTGGTTGGCTATAATAAATTTGTGCTGATTATTGTTCAGGAAGTTAAAAATTACGTATTCAAGAGATTTTCTACTATCATTTAGTGAACTGGATGTTTGCAAAAAGCTACCCGGTGGATTTGATCAATCTCTTTTGAGGTAACTTGCATATTATATATGGAGTTGCCTTTTGTTTCTGCTGTTATATATAACACTATTGATATTTAGTGTTTCTAATGTATTCTTTTTATTGCTTAGTGAATTTGAGGATGCTCCTGGAGATAGACAAAAAACTCCCGGTGGGTTGTCGCTGCATAGTTTCAGGAGAAATGAGTATGGTTCTTCACCACCTACAAGAGGGGAATCTGGTAATTTTTCTCGGGGAATCCATGGAAGGTGGGATAGTCGTTCTTCAGGACGGGGTGATAGGGATAGTGACTTGCAATCTGATTGGGATTCAGGTAATTTTTTAAATATTTAGGTTGAAAAATTCAAATTGTGCCTGCACAGATTGCGTTATCATGGACCATTCAGTTTTGCTGTTTTGTGGTGCCAAGATTTCACTAGGTTGTATGTGTTTTATTTTTTCTTAATTTGTCTCTTTTCTATTTTCCTGAAATATTTGTATCTTCCAAGTTCTGACCTGTAATTGCACTATCAAAATTTAGAATCTGGAAGGCATTATGGCAATCAATCTCGGCGGTCTTTGCAAGTTCCTGAGCAAGATGGACTTCTTGGAAGTGGTTCATTTGCAAGGCCATCTGGATATGCAGCAGGAGCATCTACTCTAAAGTTTCGAGCTAATGATCACTACCAGCTGAACAGGAGTAATGAGTCATATCATCCACCACGCCCTTACAAGGTTGAGGTTGCACTACTTTGTTTCTTGTCATTGATGATGAACATATGCTAGGAACATGGTGCTCATAATTTTGGATTTTTTCGCTCTTTATATTTTTTGCTTATTTATTTTTTGCTATATTTTTCAGGCTGTACCTCACTCTCGGAGGGAAACTAATGATTCATATAATGAAGAAACATTCGGTACTTCTGAATGTACAAGCGAGGATAGAGCAGAAGAGGAAAGAAAGAGAAGAGGTAAATTCTCATGTTTTTATTACTTTTTTTTTTTTTTTTACTCTGTTCTATTACATATCGAGGTTGGAGAAATGATTATCTGTCTTTGACCAAATTCAAGTTAAAATTTGATGACTTACATTGCAGCTTCCTTTGAGATTATGAGAAAGGAACAGCAGAAAGCCTTTCAAGAAAAGCAAAAAGTTAATCCAGAGAAGCGTAAGGATGAATTTGATATTATGACTTTGCTGGAGGATTCCAAAGATGATGAGGGAATTTCAAATAAAAGCAATCAATTTGATAAACCTGTGATTACAAATGCTCCAAATGCTGATTCTAACAAACCTGTTCTCCCATCACAAACTCCTGCATCCAGACCACTTGTGCCTCCAGGTTTTTCAAATGCAACTTTGGAAAGGAATATGGGAACCAAAACTATAACTCATCTCCCTTCATTAGAGGTAAGTTCTTTTCCTTTTTTTTTTTTTCTGATTTAATGAATGTTTGGTTCTTTACCCTTTTTTTTTGTCCGATTTAATGAATGTTTGGTTCTCTTGTATTAACTTGTTTGTTTTTGGTTGCTGATTCAATGAGTATTGTATACAATCTGCATAGTACTTGAATTGCTTTATTCTTGTCTTAAAGGATTGCTTTATAACATTTTGAACTCTTTAATCTGTAAACTTGCATCACCTTTTTTATGTTATGAAATATTTTCTATAATGCAATCGGATGGTTATACTGTTTAAACTGCAATGATTGTGAATGAATAATCAGTTTCATTTATTCTGAAAAATGCCTAGTCGACATGCACCCATTCCTGTCCCCCCTCTCCATTATTCTGCACATGCCTATCCACAGTGTTATATGTGAGGCCACCTACATGAGCTGTAGTTATCTTTCACGAGTTTCTTGGCTACCAAAATTTAGGTGCTGTAAGTGGCCTCAAACGAGAACTCAGTGTACATTAGAAAGATTAAAGGATCTCTGCCTATCAAGAGAAAGAACAAGACGCGTTGTATTTAAACTTTATGCCACCTGCAAATTAGTTGAATACAGAGAAGAAAACTGTTGTTTCCAGTTGTTTTAGTTATTTTGGCTATGTTGCTAGAGGTGGAGTTTGTTCTCCCATAATTTATAAAATAGTGAAGTAGAGGATGGTGTAAATCAGAACACCATAGTTTATTTATCTTTTGACCTATGCATAACTTGTTTTTCTCACATTTAAAGGGAAAATTTTTGAAACAGCTTAGATTTTAGTTAAAATAAGTAGAGTCTAGACCATATTATTGCTACCCTTTATCTTGACATCTTTGCTGTGCTGTTTTTACTTTTTCTGCATCTTCCTGCCCTCAAGACACCTTAACCCCTCATTAGAGATTGGTTTAGGCATTAGGTTTCTAATATTTAGACTTGCAGCTGGACTGGACCCTGATAACTGAGTCTATTAAATAGAGGGTCGGTCTGGCAAATGGATCTCTAAGTTTTGGACTTAGTAAAAGCTCAGAGCAAAACAATAGTATCAATAGCTTCTGTGTTCTAGTAAAATTGTTGAAGTCATTCACACAGAAATTGTGGCAGTCTGGGTGTGGTTTTGTCATCTGCCTAAAAAATTGGGCAGGACCAGAAAGATTTACTTTTTTGTTCTGATTCTGCTTGTACAGCTTCTCTGCTGATTAAACAATGAAGTTGTTATTTTGTGGCTCATTGATCAATGTGTGTTCTTGTTTATCATGATGGGCAAACTATGCTTTGGTATATGCTGACCCAAGAGGAGTCTTATCTTGCTAAGTTTTATTAAAAGCATGCATGTCTCTTGTTTTTTGTGTAGGATGGAAGTTCTGAACATGAGGATGGTATCTTGCATGCCAAAGGCAACCTTCTGTCAAGTGGCTTATTTGATAATGAGGACAAGCCATCTGCAGAACAATTTAGCCCACGTGAAAGTATGAGTATATATGTTTCAGCAAATAGCAAGAGTGGTAAAGTTCAAAATTTCACTTCAGGTATAGATGTGTCCAATAAGACAACAGGCCCGGAGGGTCAAATATACAAGAGTTCTAATCTTCTGAAAACCTTTGAAGCATCAGAGGAAAGTGTAGGTGTAGATGTTGATGTTGAAAAGGTCACAGACAATAAAATTGTCTCTGAATCAAGTCAAGATCAGTCATCTTCAATTCTTCATAAGCTTTTTGGTAATGTTTTGACAGTTAATAGTGGTGGCTTCAATACTCTTGTTGAGGTAATAGTCATTCATTGTGACATTGGAGACAAGTTCTTTTCATACTCACATATTATATAAAAATTTATTAGATATGGAGATGCTCTTTATGATTTATCATAAATCATAGATGGTAGTAAATATCACCAGGTTTTGTGCACTTAAATTTTACTGGTGATCTAGTTTATATCTTTATCCAGGTGTTAGGGATTAGGTTGCTTCCATTTTAATATTACCTCTTAATCACATGCTTAACGGAATAGTATAATTGTACCATGTTGGCAAAGCAAGGACCTCTCTTGTTAGATAAATCATGCCATTCTATAATCACAAATTTATTCAATAATAAAATAAAGGCATGCCATCTTACCTCAAAACTATATTGAATGCTCTCCATCAGGTAGCTTCAGTTCTCTATGGAAACAATTTTGCCAGCTGGGTGAAGTATTTTGTAATTTGCATCCTGTAGTCTAAGTTAAACTTTTTGGATCATACTATGATTTTTTACAGTTTTTCTTTTACTTTTTTTTTTTCCTAAATGTCGTGGCAATTACTGAAAAATGATATACTCAACCAGAAAAGTTGTCTGGTTGGGTATACCACTTCTGGTTTTTGATTAACTGAAAAATCTTAGTATGAAAGCATCTGAACCCCTTCAATGTCTTTTGTGACTGTAGCATCATGATGGTAAAACAGATGGCATTTCGAGTCCTCAGGCTGTCCAATCTTCCAAGTTTGCTCATTGGTTTCTTGATGAAGGTATTCCAAAATACTTAATTGATGTTTCAATTTTTTGACTCTGAAAATTTAATATTTTTGTGCTTAGATGTCAAGTAATATGGTTTAAGCTCAGGCAATTTATATGCAAATATCTTTTTGCTGCAGAAAAGAAACCAGCTGATGAAGATTCCTCTGGCAAGCCAAATGATTTGCTCTCACTAATTGTTGGTAGTGAAAAAGGTGGATCACAACCTTCTGATGTGAATGCTGAAAGGCACATCTCAACCAATTTCCCCGTCCAAAACCTAGAGCTTGCAGACAGACATCTGGCATCAAATCTAACTTCTGCTACGATAAAAAACTCTGAGCAATTGGTTGATAGTAATATCAATAAAACCAATAAAACAGCAGCTGTCCTCACATGTGAAGACCTTGAACAATCCATTCTATCAGAAATTAGTACTAGTGATGCAACCTTGCCGCCTTCTATGCAAGGTGGGGAGAGCATTGGTGAGGCAGAGACTGAACAGAGAAAGGCAAATGTTGATGATCATGCATCTCAGCACCTCCTTGCATTGTTACAAAAGGGAACGTGCCCGACAGATGTGACACCATTCCCTGGTCTAGATATCAAGTCTCAAAACAAACAATTTAATAGGGAAGTAGCAAATATTGACAATGCACTTCCTGATTTGAGGGACACCAATGCTGAACTTGTTTCCAATTCAAGGAAGAGTCTGACACTTGAAACACTTTTTGGTACAGCTTTTATGAAGGAATTACAATCAGTAGGGGCACCTTCATCTGCTCAAAAAGGTTCAGTTGTGTCTTCAAGAGTTGATATATCGGAAATTCATGATGGTTTCCTTTATTCTAAAGTTGAAGTTGGTGGCTTTGATGATCACCGAACTGAAATAGATTCACCACGACTTCGAAATGAGTTAGAATTAAAAGTTGGTGGCTTTGATGGGCCTGTCGATATTCAACTCCCTGAAGAGGATAGCTTGATCTCTCTTGGTGATCGTACAAAACACCTTACGAACTCATCCAAAACAGATTTTTTTCCCTCCCTCACTGCACAAGTTGACATTCCTGAAAAACTAGCAGCTCTAAATTCTGTCTATGGGGACGGAGGCCCCATTACTGTTCAAGAAGGTTCACCTTTCCTTCGTGGTTCTTATGATGCAAGGGAGGCTGATATTTTGCATCATAATCTGCAAATCCAACCGTCATCACCACTGCTTCACCCACAGTTAAATCATGTGGGACCATTATTCAATCCACTAGAGCCTCATCCTGCTAACATAAATTCTCAGATGAAGTTCAGGGGCCCAGAAGACATCATCCATAATGATTCTCCACCCGCTCATCAATTTCCTGCAAATATGCTCCGTCCTCCTTTCCATCACCCCCGCACTGTACTCCCTGGATTTGATCCTTCTGCCCACAATCAGCATCATATGTTATCACAGATACACATGACAGGAAGGTTTCCTCCACCTCACCTACTGCAAGGATTTGCCAGCAGTCTTCATTCAAACAATCAAATGCCCGGTTTTGTACCAGAAATGAACCCAATTCAAGGCTTCCCTTTTGGTCCTCAACAGCCCAATTTTGCTGGTCATGGAATGCTACCACCAGGTAACCACCTCTTTGTTTTTATTTGTGTACATTGTTTTTGTTGGTACTAATAATTATTTTCTAAATTTTTAGGTTGGAAAACTAGATTTTACAGAATATGCATCTTAAATGACTAAAGAAAATGATAAACATGTGTCAATGTGTAAAACCTAATTTATCTCATATAACAGAATTGTCAATATGTAAAACCTGACTTTCTAAGGTAGCCCATTCACCAAGTTCTGTTAACCAATGATTTTGGTTTTTCAATTTTGAAGAAACATGTGTTATCATGTGGCTCTAGAAAATAATATGTGCATTTTACTATTAATCCTTTGCTTTAATAAATGTGCAGCTGCTGATGTTGGGGTTGGAGCCAATAGTCCAGAGACACTAAAAAGGCTTCTTGAGATGGAGTTCAGATCAAACACAAAGCAGATTCACCCATTAGCTGCAGCTGGCAATAAGCAGGGGATGTATAACTATGAGGTAGACATGGGTTTCAGGTATAGGTAGTGGATCTGGATTATGTTTTTGTATATTGTGCTATTGTCATCCACACTTGCTCAGATCTGCAACTATTTGCGTGGAGGGTGAGTTTAACATGCTTTTTTTTTTCTTCCTGAGCTATTGCCTGCGTAGGTGTAATTAATGGAATTTTCATGGTTTTAGTAGCTTTTGTTTGGTTTTTTCTATTTGCTCTTAATTCATCCCTGATTTTCAGATGGTTTTAACTTTGTCTGTGGATAAAATCAACTTGTCGTCGTAATTCTGTAAAGCGAAAAATCAAGGAGGCGCTTGGAAGTAAAATAGATCTCATTTACTTTTCTTCACATCACATTGGCTATAAGCCACAGATAGAATTTTGAGCTCTTAGTTGTCTTACATAAATATAGGTCTAACGGGTTTCTTGTAGGACGAATTTATTTTGAATTTTTTATTCTTCTACTTTTTGTAACCTCGTTTACAACTTTAGCAAATTGTGGGTGATTTTAAGCTCTTGTTTTAGGTTTTTTAAGCTTAAAACTTTAAAATTTTCTTATATAAGTTAGGATTATTTCATTTGTAGGTCTTTCACCCACAAACCTGTCTGATGGGTTGAAGGACAGGGTATTTTTAATTTTCGGAATTCTAATATTTTCCCTTTGATTCAAAAATATCTAATTTTTTAAACTTATTTTTTATTATTATTATTATTATTATTATTACAAAATTGGATTCTAAATCGAGCGAGGAGTCTTTATTTTAAACAGTAGTATCATGGGTTTTATTTCTTTTTTATTAGTACCTGCCTAATTTTATGTTTGGAATTTGTTCTCAACGACTATATATATGAGACGGGAAAAAACCAACAGGAAGTAATAGTACCATAGTCAAAACTCGCTTATACTCAAATCTCTATACATGCCGGCCCTCTTAATAAAAAGCCTTGAAAATGATCTTGCACCAGCGCTGCCACCACCACCACCACCACCACCTAGTATCAAATATAAACAAAAAAATTTCACTATCGTATACACAAATCAAAAAGCATTTGCCTACAATCCAACCGTGCCATTGGCTAACCGTCTTCTAGACAAACGCCACCACCACATATAGTCATATGAATATTCACTTCATTCTACAACGCCGTCGGAAAATCTCAAACGGAGTTCACTTTGGCTGGAATTCAATGTTTAAGGCCTGCTGATAAATCATAATGCAAAATATCTTCTTATTACCTTTCCTTCACACAGATGGAATGGCACTTTCTGATTTAGCAACATGCATAATATTGTAAGGACGACTCAATTTGGCTCTCTCCGATTCCGCGTCATAAAGTGGTAGCATCCTTCTCTGCATCCATTTCATATTTTATTTGATAAGAGGAAAAATCAAAGAGCTAAAAAAAAACTGTATTCTATCAGAATGAATATATTAGATCACACAACTTGCTGCTGTAATTTCATTGGATTGCATCCACCCAAAGAATAAGAAACTATGACTTTAACAAAAACGAAACTGGGCACTGGAATTAAAATCTGTGTCGACAAACATGGTAATAATGAATACTTCAAAAACTAACACGAGGTTAGATCAATATGCAAAAGATAATGACGTGAATGTATATCATCACCTACATGGCTTTGCATGATGTCAATGACCACAGGAAAAAACAAGTTCTAGCGCTTGATACAGCGCCCCATCATCAATACACTATTAAGCTATCATTCATGAAAGTCAGCAGCTCAGAAATACTATACCAGATTACATTCGACTGTTCACATAATCAGCGTCAAGAAAGAATAAATACCAAGGCAAACCTGAACATATGTATTAATATGGGCTGCAAATGAGGAAAGGGAAAAGCACTTACATGTTCCTCAAACTCAGGACTTGTCAAATTGATGGCAAGATTTCTCATCAACAACAATGCCTAGGAAAAACCATATAACACGTTTTAAATTTCTATAGGTAAGAAAGGGAAAAGAGGAGAAACGGGGAAGATGAAATCATGTACTAGTAGCTGGTTCCCAAACATTATTTCTGGTACCACCAAAAAGTATTACTACATCAACCAAATGGACGATAGGTATTCATTTGAAAAGACTTACAGTTTCAAAATTTATTGGGTCCATCTGCCTAAGTCTCTGAACATGACCAGTCGCATTGGGGTCAAAAACACTGCCAATGAAACTGTAAACCTGAGCAAAATCTGGCATAGCTGCACAAAGGAAAGGATTTTTCATTAATGGAAATATTCAGGAGGACAAAAATAATGCTGGAGAAAAGGAATAATGTCAAAAAACTTCAATTGGCATAAAGACATTATTATATTTGGGGGAACATTAGTCTTTCACGCTTTATGATATCTTAGAACAGGTAGAAGCACAGGCTAGTCACAAAATAACATGCACCACCAATTTGAGTACAGCCCTTTAAGAATGGCAAAAGAAGAAAGGATGACCCCGGTAAGTAACAACTTGTGACAATTACATGGACAACAAGTAGTATGATGAAAAACTTCTAATGATAATATTTGTATATGCATAAAAAATGCAATTGAGTCCATCCAAATGCTTCCAATGCATTTTCAACATTGAGGTCAAATTGTCTAAGGATGCCCTCCATGAGCAGCCAACAAAAATGATATTACATAACAAATGCACATTGGCATTGCTCATATAGTGTGAAATTGAAGAAACATATCAAAAGCTAGATCACATTTGAATTACACAACTAACCAAAAATGATCATTCATTTCCTACAAATTGCAATCCTATATTCATGCAAGCTAGCAAATCAAACTTAAATAAACTTTAAACAAACAAACCAAAGCTTTATGAATTTTTTTCTACTGTAATAAACAACTTCATTTTGATGAATAATAGATGTAAACTTTAGTTGAATATTGTGGTTCTTGTCAATAGTGAGAATGAAACCCGGTACAGTCACCCACCCAACCCTTTGTGAGAGTCATTAACAACTTCTATAAAAATATTAGCAGTACTAAAAATATGGTGCATACGAAGAAAACATCCTCTCACTAATAATGCAGTTAGTAGGTGAGGCATTCATGTCGTAAGAATGCCTGTACCTCAACTGCAAATAGAATGTTTGTCAAGCTTAAATTAAAAGAAAAATACAAACCTCTGGTTGGTTTTCTATCCCCTTGATCAATTGCTTCACCAACAGGCCGAGGTCTTGGAGTGCTTTCATTACTACTACTGTAGCAATTATGAGCAATAGTTGATCCAGCCAATCCAACATCATCTTAGGAACCAGATAATTAAGATATTATTAGATCATTAATACTTCACATTTATGCTGCAACATAAGATTTCCATGAGGGGGAAAAGAACAAGTTATTGAAAATGCAGTAGGAACAATTAATACCTTTAGCCACTTGCGACACATTTACTGGTGGAGTTGAGTTAAAACTCCGGGAAGACAAGGCCGCACCGGGATATGGATTCGCAAGAACTGACGATGACTCTGGACCGTAAACATAACCTGTCTCAAGCAATGCTGTCGAAGATTGATATGGGCCAGCAACTTGGGATGCAACAGGAGCTGCCAGATACACACATATAAGCAATAACTTCAAGAATCAAGCACTGGATAGACATCTATATGGTTATGACCGCCCCTTTACTTTTAACACAAATTATGACTCCAGTAGTATGTCATTGACTCAGAACACTTTGATTGGCCAAGATTACATCTGGCACTGCTATTTCCAATGAGCAATACTTAGCTTTGGGAGGTGTAATCTTAGCTATTGAAAGTGCTTTAATTAATTGTTTAAAACTTGGGTCATAATTTGTGCAGAAATAAAAGAGAGATCATTAATCCCACCCCTACAATATATCCATAAAAAATAAACAAAGATCAAATGATTCACCATATGGACCATTTTTAGGTGCTTTTTGTGGGTATGGATGTGCTGCTTTCCTCTTTGGCCGAGGGGGAGGTACATGTTCACTTGTCCCATTCTTTTGAACCTTAAGAAAGTACTTCTGTGCATGGCTTCTTATCTGTCAAGCTTAGATTTATTAACGAACAGATCGATGAAGATGTGTAATCCACTGCTATGGAATGGACAAAAAGAACTACAAACAAACATGATTATCAGGAGGCTCTAATCATAATTTTGAGAAATAGGATAAGTCAAGCTATTTTACAGAAATTATTCATCAGATATTGACCACCACACAATTTAAATTAAAGTTTTCCACTCATCTGTTAGAAGATGTAAGAACTTTATTATGATCAAGTCATACAGGTTAAAATAGAACTAAAAGAATTTCCACATAATAGCACAATATTGGAAGCAGTAAGAAGACATGTGCACGGTATCTACACATCTTACTCCAATAACACACTGCAGATAGCATGAGTATATTCTGTTGTCACAAAGTACTAGAGCTATGGAAATTCAGCAAATGAGCCTAATGATTTTTAACTAGCTAAACAAGACTCAAGTAAGCTACCGTTTTCTGATAGAACAACAAATTTAACATAAGATTAAACATGAAAACCATATCAAGACAAAAATGCGTATATAACAGGTTTAAACTACAGAAATCAAGCAGAAAGTGTAAAAAACTTGGCCTGCCTTGATACTTTTTTATATGGATAAACAAGATAAATTCATATAGGAATATGAATTTACCTGGATGACTGTTTTGGACCCAATAAATGCTTCAATCTTCTTCCAGTCCCTGTCAAATCTGGCACCAAGAAAACAATATAAAAAAGAAAGTTCCACATCAGTATGCCAGATTCCAAAGGAAAAAAAACACACTACAAATTAGGCTATGATGTAGAAGGTGACTCAAATAACCTCGAAGTGAAGTGACGCTAACTTCTAATAACTCTAATTATGTTCTTCCATGCATCCACTGGACTACCTTTTTCTACCAAATTCCACCTTAAGATTAAATTTCAGGCATTCTAATATTTAAGTCTGTTAATTTAAATCAAATATCAAATTAAAAATATCTACAGAATATAGTAGCCCAAACATATAGCCAAAGACAAGAATGGCATTCTCATTCCTGTTATTATCAAACAACACCACCAATCCATCAATCACTGGAACATTGACAGATAAAATTAAACAAAAAAACTGAATTGCACTCATGAAAATTTGATAAAGCAAAACTGTACAGCAAGCGCAATCTAAAGGAAACTCAACTAAACCAATCAAAATCCATAGCAAAATCAAATAAAACATCACTAAATAATCATTCACGTCACAGACTGTCAAAACAAAAAGATAACACTAATAACAATAAGGACACCAATTTCTAAATCTAGAATCATCGATAGTAGAGAAAAAAAAAAAACAATATCGAAACTACCATGTTTTCTTCATAAATTTTCTCACCAACCAAAACAAGCATAAGATACTTGACTAATCAACACTAAATTCGCAGCATAATAAACAAATGTTTTTTGAAAAAAGAAAATTAAAATTAGAATATGACTTACAGTTGGAGAGCTTCTAGAAACTTGTCATGCTCTTGATCGGTCCAGCTCTCTCTAGACTTAGTAATCGTATATGGTTTTCGAATCTTCTTGCTCGGATCTTCCGCAAACGACATCGTATTAGTACTCGCAGTTTTAGTCGATGACGTAGTAGTACTAGTACTACTATTTGTTGTCGAAGTTGTAGTATTGTTAGCTGTTGGTGGCTGAGAATTGAAGCCAGAATAAGACCTATTCATTGGATCAAAGAAGAAAAATCCTTGAGCCGGGTTCGGATTCACGGACACCATAGGCTGACAGAAAAGATAAATGTTTTTCCTCTTTCTGTTTTTCCTTGTTCTGCCGTAAAAACTTTGCTTGCGTTTTGTTCTTTTAAAAATCAGAAAGGCACGAGTAGAGCAGGCTACAAGATGGGAGCGAGCTTTTATAGACTGTGGGCGTGGTGAGATTTGGGACGAAACTGACGTTACACACAGAAAGCCGACGTACACGTGGCTTTCATCTGGTTGTCTTGCTTTGCTGAGACCCGGACCATTCGTTCTGTAACGAGTGGCACTGTCTACACCACCTAGTTAAGTAGTTAAGGGAGGGATGGCGGTTGTCCTGGCTAACTTTGCCGCAATAATAAAATAATTTAAATGAAAATGAAAATAAACTAATAAATAAATTTGACTTGCTTGTTTGGACAATTCAGTAAATCACTATGCAGCAATTAGGTTGTTTAGTTTTGTTTTAGTTGTTTTTAAAAAATAACATTATTTATTTTATTAATAATATTATTTTTTTTGTCACTAATATTATTCATTATTCAGAGATATTATTAACTTTATTAAATATTTTTTAATAATATTTTTAATTAATTTAAACAGATTTAAATTTGAATTCAGTCAAAACTTAACAGCAATCTCAATACTCACAACTATTTTATTTCAATAATACACATTTTGTCTAAATAATTTTTAACCGTAAAGGTTCTCGACTGGCAATAAAATCTGTAATTTCCAAAGTTTTGTTTTTTATTTAGAAATATGATCATCAATAAATAATTTGAAAAGGATAAGGAAAGAATATTTATATTATTAGGCAAAAAGTGTAATTACGGCTGCACCCTTCCTAGGAAACACCAAATGGAAAGTTACTGAACGAAAGTTCTAGGCTAGTCGAGATCAGCATTTTCCGTTAAGATCTTACTTGCCTTTATAATTTCGGTGACCAAGAATTTGAAAAACGTGATTAGGAACTTACCGACGATTTAATTAATGAGCAATTACTTTAACAAAGAGCTAATTAGAGGATGACAACAAACCATATGACTCTAATTATTAAAACACGGATTTTACTTGTACGTCTACTTTGCCAAATGCCAAGAAAATCAAACCAATACGCCAAGAAAACCAAATATGATAACATATTTTGACCGGAAATCTGCTTATTGCTGCAATAAAGCCAAAGTAACCTAACTAAAATTACACAAGTGATGTGTTGCTTATTCATCGTGCCACATCAATTTTTGTTTATTAAATTGAGAAATTCAACATTCTAAGCTTCGTATCACCCTTATCTTTCGCTTTCATATAATTCGAAGACGCATACGACATGACGCATCATCCAGGCAAACACTGAAATGCCCTAGCGTTAAAGGGCTCCAGCAAACTAAATGCAGGCAACTTCATCACACGCAAATATGGATTCATATTGAACACGCATCAGTGGCTATTTAATATTTGTGGTAACACAGGGCACAAGTTAACGACAACATCAGTTTGCTTCATTACTTAATACTGATAATTTACTGATCTGCAATGGTAATTCTTTGATATCTTTTAAAAGATAGAAAATAGACAAGCTCTTGTACATTTAACTCTTAATGTTATCTGGCGGAACAAAGCACCACAGGAAATCAAACCAAGCTCATAAGAGGGCAACAGGAAGAAAGAATGTAAGAGAAGAAAGACAGCAATGCTTTGCAAAAAAACTTTGGGCAAATCTCTGAAGAGTGAAGAAAAGATATTGGCAAGAAAAACTTAAGACTTGGTCAAATCCTCAAACTCAAAATCTAATCAACCCAACGAGTAACCCCATCATCTTCACCCACAGCTGCCAGAATTACAATGCGAACATCCAGAACAGCCTGCAATTTGTCAAATTGAAGCAATTAGGAGCAGCAATTTTCAGAAATGGACTAAAAATTGACCCAGTGAAGGGGTAAGTCCGCATCAACTATTGGTTGGACCAGTGTACTATAAAAATATATATTAATAATAATATTCACAATTATTTTGTCTATTTAATCATTAAATATTACATCCAAATTATGTTTCATCATAATTGAATTCAGCCTGGTGGTCAAGCATGTTCATCTTCACACACAAGTGGTGGGGTTGGAATATCAGCAATGTAAAATTTTACCCAAAAAATAATAATAATAAAGCTGGTGGAGCATGGTGGACTCTGCCATGGTTATTAGAATTCCAGTGACTACTATGGAATACAGGCCTCCCAGAAGGTAGTGTAGTCATGCAAGATTTACACTTGTTCAAAAATTGTCCAAATTAACAGTTCCCTTGGCCATTTTATGTTTTCTTTAGTTAATGCTATTGTGAAGAAATGCCGAAGCTAGGAAGCATTCAACAGATACCAAATCAAGAGGATTTTCAACTAGTAAAAGGAAAAAAATAAAAGAAAACTTTACCAGGGGATTTCTACAGTTTACAAGCCTACATTCATCCAGGGAACCTTCCATTGTCCAACTCTCCCAAACATCAAAACTGTGACTAGCAAATACAAACTCCATTCTTCTATTAATCTGCAATGTCAACATAATATGAATTCAATACTCAGGCTCTAAAACCATTAATACCATAATGGCATGTGCTCTCCACTTCAACGAGGGGACACAAAAATAGAAAACATGATAAAGATGATGTTCAGTAAAAAAAAAAAAACGATGTTTCCATAAGGAATAATCAGCAATTCCAAACTAAATTTCTAGCAGCATTAGTAAATAGGCTTTGAGAAACACTTCCCAATTAGTTTCCTATGATATAAAATTACCTGCAATAACTTTCCACCAGCAACAAAAGATCGCAAGCCAATTATGTCCTGTGGAAAACAAACCCCATATCTGTATCAGATGGTCAGAATGACCCATATAATATAAGTATAATTACCCATATTGTAATTACACTCAGTTGAAACCTGAACCCAATGGACAGAAAAAATAAATAACATTTTGCCAATAAACCTTGCTCCTGAAAGCAACAAGGAACTGAGCTGCAGGATCTCTTGTTGTTACATTTGGCATGGTATCTAGGAACCAGCCACCACCTTTGAGTCTCTGCCTGGAGATGTGGAGTGCAGGGTGATCTCTTGCATATAGAGCTATGACGTAACCATCTTTCAGCATTTCCACAGACTTTCCACTGAGCTTTTTGCTAGATTTTAGATTATGTTCAGAAGTTGACTCTTGCAGTAATTCTATAGGCGTTTTCCTATTTCTTGAGTCTTCAGGGGAAGCACACCGAGAACTGGCTTGATCTGTGCCACTCATAGCAGTATCATCTTCCCTATGTGAAGTACTTTCTTTAACTAATGCAGAGGAATCATCTGATTTTTGCAAAGATTTTTGTTGGGCATGCCTCTTTTTGGCCTTCTTACCTGACCTGCTACGCCTTCCATCAGATTTAGAGGTAGACAAACCTGAAACTTTCAGCTGGCTAGGTGATTCTTTTGATAGATTGATCCCTTTTTTCTGAGAGCTTTCTGGAGTAACTTGGGTATCATCTGTCAGTTGCTCAGAAACAGAACCCTGAAGGGCACTCACATTGTCTTGTTTATCAAATTGTTCAACTTCTTCACCCATTTTGCTTTCGTCCTCATCCTCATCATAAATGACATTGTTTGGAATAACCCCATCAAAGAAGAACGTTTGCAATATAGATATGGCTTTGTCCCTAATCTCCATCCATACTTCTTCACTGTAATCCGCACTGCGAGGTAGTATCAATACATTTGGCATCTCCCTAACCTAAAGCAGTGAATATGACACAGATTAATGGCATCTTATTATATTGAAATCTCAGGCACTTTTGGGCATAATTCATGATGAAATAAGTTAAATTAATTTAAACTTAACCAGCTATTAATATGCTATCCACTAATTCTTTGGAACACAAGCACGTCACTCAATGAATACGGTTACCAGATTTTGCCAAATTGCCTAAAACTAGAGAAACTTAGCCCTGTGGTTATATTTGAGACATGTTGCTCCATATTTGAGAAACATCACGTTTTAAGCATAAAGCACTTGAAAAGATACCAGTACTCAATCATCAATATTCAATAGTGACCCTTTTAACAAAAAACCAGGAGACACTGACATTTGTGCAGAGCAGCAACTGCATGTTAACCAGTATGCATGACAGAAAGCACCAGAGAAAAATGATCAAGGGGAAGAAAAGGAAGGAAAATGAGACTTTTTTAGTTTTTCAGAACAGATATTGCTACTGATTCAAGATCTATAACATAAATAGTTAAGTCTTGATCCAGTATGAAATGCAGAGAGAGCAAAGGAGAAGAAGAATTCTATGACATATAGAGAGAAGAAAAAGATTTTGGATTCATGTGGTTGGCAATAATATTGCAGCACTACTAATTATCAGTCCTAATTTTTACCCATGCTTCCATCCATTGTGGCCCTTCGGCACCATCCAAGGCGCAGCCAGCTAAGGTGCCATCAATTAAAAGCTGCTTCACAGCACAATCATCCAGCAGCTGACTGCTGCCCGTATTCACAAGAAATGCCCCTATGTAAAACAATAAAATATATTACCACTTACAAGTAAATAGAAGAGATCTCAGTAACTTAGTGAAGGATGATCATCAAAGATGAAGCAAATTCACCAGGCTTTATATGCTGCAAACATTCTGCATTGATAATCTGAATTGTTTCATCTGTTACAGCACAATGAAGAGAGATAACATCACTTGCAGCTAGTAAATCATTAAGAGTATCCATCCTTCGAGCAGCCGAAGGAAATGCAAATTTCCCTTTACCCTGTAGGAGATAAATTAATTCAGAACAAATTCAACTTCAAAATCAAAGAGCAAGTCAAAAATTACATGCTAGTACATTTAGAAGCTCAAAAGTGTGCACAGACAACATGAAAAAAATATTTAATTAATAAAAAGTTCTGATAAGTGTAATCCACATGATAACGGTAACATCATAATCACTCAAGATCTTGTGCAAATTTTCTCAAAGGAGAAGTTATTTTCATCCAATATTGTAGATAACCCTCTTCAATTCAGGAAAAAAGAAAACCAAATATTTAAGTTTACAGGAATCTTAAACTGTACCCTATATGAGAAATTTCACATGACTTCAAAGTGATATTTCACATCATACAATTTTTATACTATTCATATATATATATATACACACACACAAAAAATTAATATACCCTAAATATTAACCAGATAAATCTTTAAAACTAATAACTAGTTAGCTTGATTATCCCCATAAACTATACATAATCACATTATAGATTCTAAAACCTGATCATGAAAGTTACAACATAAACATTAGCTCAAAACTCAACTCAACACCGGAAAATTTTAAAATTTTCTTTGCAAACATCATACAGAGCTTATTAGTTGTTGCTAAAATCAAAAACGTAAAATTCCATTCGAAATTTAATCAACATGTTAAAAGTACCTTGTGAACATCAAAATAAAGCACACTCATCTTGAAAGCCAAACTCCTCGAAGCCAAAGCCCGAGCCGACGAAGATCTACCAACAATCCCCAAAACTAGTCCTCTACACCGCCTCATTCCTCGACATAGCGGCTGCACCGAGCCTAGCCATCCCGAAGCCGAGAGCGCATGGCGAGAAAGCAAATGCGTTCGTCGAAGCAAGCCGAGTACGAGAGCCATCACAGTATCAGCGATCTCATCGGCTCGAGTGGTGTCAACGTGGACCAGCCTGAGACCGAGGTCGGCGGCGAGAGCGGAGTCGACGGCGCGGTCAGAAGAGCCAAGACAGAGGATAAGCTGGTAGGGACAGAGCCGGCGTTGCGCGGCGCGTGGTAGGTAGGCGAGGGAATGAAGGAGGACAACGGAGGCTGCTTCGATCTTGCCATCGGATAAGCGACTGAGAGGAACGTGCTCGACAGAAGCAACGCCGGCAAGGGACTCTTGTTCTAAGTCGCAGTCTTCGATGCAGTTAAGAGTGACTACTAAAGGAAGAGGTGTAGGGTTGTTACGGTGAGGCATTGGTGCAGAGGATCTATTTTTCATCGTCTCCCTCCACTCTCCCCCCTGCCACGTTATTTCTTCTCCAAATATGGTTAGAGTTAATTTTCAGTTGTGGTGGTGGTTAGGGTTTAATGTTGTAATTTTAGGCATTTTCCGAGGGCTTAGTGGACGGAGGATACTGGTAATTTTTTGTTTGCATTTTTTTTTTTTTTAATATTTTGGTTGCAGGCCTGTGGTCTGGAGATCGGAGAGGTTGAAATGTCTTCCACCCTGAGATCTGACCTTATTCTATTCGAAGCGTTATGTGAGTGCTGTTAAATTACAGTTATATCCCGATTGCTGTGCATACACAATTGGCAGAGAACGGCTATTTTCAACCCGTGTCTTATTTTTACCCAATAAAAATTTCCCACCTTGAATTTTAAAAACCATACTTTCTCATCTCTATCAAATCTTATTAGTAAATTTTTGAAATATACAAATTGAAGATACAAAATATATTTTATGATTTTTAATATTACTGAAGCTAATTTAACCCTAAGATATTTTTTACTCTTAATATATATAAATTTTAAGATTAATAATTATAAAAATTAAAATTTTAAAATAATAAACGTCATACCTTTGAATTACATAAAAATATTACAATTTTTGATAATACAATTCTTACTAAATCACATATATAATTTTAATTAAAATCGCACAAAAATAATGCAATTCAACTATAATTATACCATTCAGGCGTGAATTTTAATTATAATTTTAATGTGTGTGCGCGTGTGAGATAGATAGATAAATAGATGCCAGAATCTTTAAAAACAGCCCCCCCGGGCTTCATAAATTTTAGAAAGAACGAATCTTGTTTACATTTTTGTGGCAATGAAATTACTTTTGCATCCTTTAGATTAATACCTTCTCACAACTTCCACCGCTACAACTTTCATACGTATACACGTGTACAAAATATACATATCTAACCATGGCTTTTCCTGCACTAACATTGCAAGGAAGAAAATCAAGGACAAAAACAGGAATCCTCAGCTTGAATATTAAATCTGACGGACAAAAAAGAACAATGATCAAGCCAAAAGGAATGCTCAAATGAAAAATCGTTAGTGTCCATTACTTCTACATGGAAGAAACTACAATTAACAAAAATTCCTGATAAACACTTGAAATGAATTTTAATTCATTTTTGAAAAAAAAAATGCAAGTTGCAGACAATTTAATAGAATAGAAGAACACCAAAAGCTATACAAACACTAGCAAAATTTCTACATCACAGGGACTAGTAGATACACTTTTTCTCACACACAGACAAATTTAGGCCGGTTATTATAGAGGTCCCAATATCGTGCCACAGATGTTGTGAACGTTTGATCCACACATTTCATTCAGAACAGCATATATAGCCATGGTCTCATAAGCAGCCATGAGAATGTGACGTAACACTTTCAGCTGCTCTCCTACAACCTTTCTGTCAACAAGTAAAACTCAGAACTATCAGATATACTGCACAACTCCGGAACCAGCTACTCAAAACTCTATTCAACTACCACATTAAACCCAACTTCCATTAATACCGAGTTAAATTTTCCAGAACAATTTGATCAGGTTCAGAGAAACCTCCTCCTAAACTTTCCAGTGGCTGCTTGATATGATCGCATTAGAAGACCAACACCAAGTCCAATTCCGATGCACATGCCTAACCCAATTCCAACTCCAACTCTAACACCAGCATTAAACCATGACAGTTGGCCATCTTCCCCATAGTACATATCTTCCGAGTACAAACTCTCTCGGATTTTCTCATCTGACTCATAGTCATCAACTTGTGCCTCTGTAATCTGCACAGCCCCAAAAACAACACAAATAGTCAAAGTAATACAAAGTCAAGACTAAAAATGCATTGCAAGAAACTATAGGCAGAACAAATGCTAAGTAAAAAATACAATAAGAATAAGCTTATGGTTCCATAAAAAATGCAATAAGAATAAGCTTGTGGTTCTGTATCAACACTTGCAAAGAAGAGCTAAAGCCGAAATTAAGTCACTTAAGTAAATAACTTTAAGGTGTAAAGTAGCAGCAAAAAGCAATTTTAACATGAGCATTTCTGCAACATTCAGGCAGGCCAAAAAAACGAGAAAATTAATTAATTCCAAGGCAGACGGCACCTGACATGTTACATCGTATTAGGATAATGGTTCTACTTTGCATTAACTTAGAATTTTGTTTCAGAAGATCATTAAAAGTTATGATAAAAATTAATATTACAGCAACAGGTTTCAATTAGCCAGCATAACCATGAATTCTAAGGCTAACAGAACATCTCTATATGTTCAACAAGTTCACCAATCTGAATATTCTGTCAATATAAGTACTACTGCAAATGTTAAATTCCCAGGAAAATGAATGCAGAATATGCACTCAAATAAAAAGGCAGAGAACTTAGAAGTAGAGGGAAACCAATAATCACATTTTTCATACGCATATAAAGCAGATTTAAGGGTCAAGCATAAATTATAAATTGTAAACTCAAATATGTAAGCCATGTGACAAGTGACTTTGAAGAATCCAACTTAGAATTACAGAGATATTGATCAACATTAAACAGGAAAATAGCATATATAATAACAATTAGTTGCAACCACAACTTTGATGAAAGATATGCCACAAGGTGATAGATAAAACTATAATGTACAAACAAATTGTGCAAACTGAGGTAACAACCTATGATTAGGTGATGTGATTGTTTACTTTTTTTCGCACTTCAAAAAAGCAATATCATATGTATACACCTTTGAATACATAATTAGATATACAGATGATTAGATGTTAATTTATTATTAATTCAAAATCACGCAATCACATAATAATACATAATCTATATATCCAATTGTGCACAAATGTGTGTACATAATTTTATTGCACTTCAAAATCACCTAATCAAATGCTATTACGTCAGGTTGTATGAAAAAGTTTGTGCGGTTTGTTTGTACATGTAATATTACTTCGAGCATGATTCCTAAATATTCCAGTTGAAGTTATATAAATAATGAAAAAGGATGATTATCAACAAAAAAGGGTAATCAAAGCAGAGACCTCTGATCGCTTGAAAGGGAGAAGGGTGATCAATAGGTATATTACCCAATATCAATAATTTCCATTCCATTTAAAAAAAGACCTGCCTATCTAATCTACCTGAGTGTAATGTAGAAAACTTGGTTTCAGTCAAATCTATGTTGTGTAAAATATGAAGAATGCTTCACAAACAATAAACTAAAAAGGTTTCTCACACACATAATCAATGTGGTAAAAGAACTTGATTGGTATTCAATGTAATTCAAGTTGAAAATCAAGAAAAATTCTAAGAGAGATAAACTGTGTCAAATTGAATAGATGACAGAAGCTTGTAATAGAGGATGTAATATATGTTCTAACTGTACTAAAGGTCTCTGTATTCACTAATGCATATGTTTCATGCTTCAATCATTTACGATATTGTGGAATTCCAATGCTTTGAAGCAAGGTAAACAAAATTTGAAAGCTAAAATAATGGGGCAGCAAAGGAATTCACTAATATAGTGACAAATGCCAAATGCATTATAAGAATTGGGAGTGGTAACTCCAACCAAAAGTAAAGCTAATTTACAGGTGGACATTGAATTCGCTTGCATTCCAGGGAGGTACATTATCCAGAAAAATCCACAAGAGCAGAATCAAAGCCAAATTTCCAAAATTGAGTCCATAATTTAATCATAATCCAATCGCAACCTCTGTTACCGATTTTAAAACAAAGCAGAGCATATATACACGGAAATAAAAACACCTTGGGATGGATTCAAACCAAGCTAAAACAAGGGCCAAGTCAAAGTCTTCATTTACCTGCAACTTTCGGTGGCGAACGAACCCATTAGCACCATTTAAATGTTTCTCAATCTCCTCATCCTCGGGAATCGAATCCAGCACCCCATGCCTTGATACTTTCCTTCTCGGGCTTACCTGTATTGTCTTTGTCAAAATTATCGGTACACCCCCACAGCAACCAGCAATATAAACCTCAATAGCCGGCGCCGAAACCCCAAGTTTCGGCTGGAAAAATGCTGAAGAACCCGTGCCTATCGCCGTGTAACAATCCATGCCCCATCCGGCCATCGCGTCTCGTTCATTATTCCGCGTTGACTCAATCCTCTCTAGGGACCCACACAAAACCATGTCCTTCTCTTGAAACACTTCGAATTCGATGCTTCCCGTCACACGCACGCTATCCATGCTCACGTACGTCACTTCTGATGACTCCTTATTGAGCCGATCCCGGCGTAGGGTTATCGATGCCACATCAGACGCAGGGATACGAGAACCGTTGATTTCGAGAGATACGCCGATCTGGCTTCGCACGTGGCAAAGAGTTAGGTGGTCGGGCACGCCGGAGATCACGCAGGGTGAAATTCGTACATAAAAGAGTCTGATTTCAAGCCACGCTGAATTAGGTATGAGGTGATAAGAATTTACCCGTTCAGGCGATTCTTTGTGATCCATTCAATAATTTGGCCGATGAATTTGACAGAAATTTATTGTTTTTAATAGAATTAGAGTTCCAAAAACAATGAGACTGGGAAAATTGACGGTTGATATACCAATTGGAGAAAATTTAGGAAATCCGTGGAATTCGAAACGGTAGTTGCGAAAAAAATATTGCTGTTGAAGATTAGGGTTTTGGATTCATGCATTCAGAAATTGAATTGCGGGTTTTTTTTTTTTAAGGTTGTTAAGATTTTTTTTTCTTTTCTTTTTCTCTGAAGGAGGCGACGACAGAGTTAGAAACGAGTGAGGGGATGAAGAGGGGACAACTAGTGTTAAACAGAAGCCCAGTCTATGTGCAAGTCTAAAGCCCAGACATGGCCCAAATGTTGTTAAGTAAATGAGGTGCATGACACGGTGCGTTTTATTAATGTAAATGATGCAAGATGCACCGTATTAAGTTGGAGATGCTGAGTTCAGTAAGTCACAGAGTTTAGCTCAAGTACTGTGCAAATTGACTTTTGTTAAAAGAGTATCCAGTGTAAGTTTTATGTTTTCTTTGTATAGTTAATTACTGTTCAGTTGTATTCGATGATGAGCTGTAGATTTTAGGAAATCTGGTTTTAATCAATGGTCAGGATGTAGAATTCAGTTACTGACAGCCTAGCAACTCAAGTGTTTGTATAAATGTTTGTATTAGCTAGTTTGCAAGGTTAATGAAAGATTTTGAGAAATTTCAGAAGAGAGTTTGTGCCCTAGTTTGGCAATGTATTGAAATTTGGAATTTGTTCATTTCCTGCTCTTTTATCTTCTGACTCACAGATTCTTTCAACTAGAAATGAATATTACACGTGTCTCCATAATATTGCGTTTACGGCGGTAAGATTTCAGCACATACACAACTTCATTTTAAGGTAAATTCCATAGAACTGAGAGCTCCCTGAAATCTGGAAAATTCTAATCTCACCAAAAAGTTGAATGCCAAAAGACTTACTCCCACCCAAGGTGTACGGTACTTTCAAACTCACATATGTCAATTTTTAATAACTCAAGGTTTTGCATATAAATTAATTTTTGTAAAATTTTTTTAATTAATTATTATTTTAATGATAATATTTTTTTATATATAATTTATTATATTTTTCGTATAAATTTTAAAAATTAATAATTTTATTTTTGTCTAAAATTTTTTAATTTTAAAAAGTCATATTTTTCTTCAAATTTAAGGTTTTTTTTTTTTACCTCTTCACCCACCCATGAGTCACCTTTTCTTTTAACCTTAAACCAATCACCTTCTTTTCCTAAACCATCTATTTGTTTGGATGATAAACACATCATTAAAACAAATTATCTAGATTTGTCCAATCTAGACAAAGATATAATGCTCAAAGTTTTGTCTTTTCCTAAACCATCTCTTCATTTAGATAAATGAATTGTTTGGATTTATCCACTTTAGATGAAGATATAGTGGTCAAAGTTTTATTTACTGCATGTAAGGTTGAAAGGGGAGGTCACCGATGGTAAAAAAGATGAAAATAAAAACCTTAAGTTTAGGGAGAAAACATAACTTTTCAAAATTAGAAAACTTTAAATACGGGTGAAGTGAAGTTTTCTAGTTTTTTAAGTTTAGAGGAAATTTTTAATAAATTATATATATTTTAAATATTATAATTAAAATAACAATTTTACCCTTAATATTAATTAAAAAATTTAATAAAAATTTACTACTGGATATGAGTTTAGGTTTTTGAAAATGGGTGAATATGAGTTTGGGATTACATTATATCTCGGTGAAAATAAGTCTTTTAGCTAAAGTTAGAAAATAGAAAAAAGACCTTTCTAACTTCAAGAAACAATTTTTAAACAAAATCATGGATTTATGAATGGATACACATTTTGAGCAATATTATATGTGTCTAAATGGATACATATTACTAAATATATAAATGAGTATATATTTATATATGTTATCATTTAATTCAGTATTATTTTATTTTTAATTTAAAATTATTTAATTATATATATATATCTATTTATATAATTAAAATATGTATATATAATTTTATTAATATATTTTATTACTAATTGCTTATAGAGATAATTTTGAATTAATTTTAAATTAAACTTAATTCAAATAATGGGCATCTGAAACTCAATTCAAATATAAAATATTTGAAATAGAGGCCGTGCGTTCAGCAAGCTGCTATATCGAGATCGACTTTTTGTTAAGCCCATAATTTTATATTGAGATTTGATGTACGGTTAATGATTAATGCTCTCAGCCCAGTCAAAATTGGCTGGGCATCCTTCTTTCAAAATAACCAAGGGCTCATGGGGGGCTTAGGCCGATAGTCAACCGCATATGAAAGGCTGACAGTCTGTGGTGGGCGGCTTTGACGAAATTATGAGAATTTGTTTTTCTTTTTTTTTTTTGGGTTAAGTGATTATGATTTGAATCCTTAAGGATCAAGCTAATATTGAGTTCGGTTCATTCGAATTGTTAAACAGAAGAATAAGAATCATTTTATTCTATAAGATTTATCAAAAAAAAAATTGAAGAAAAAAAAAAGCACCATCAGAAAGCTGAGTTCTATTAAAGTGACACTAGCAAAACAAAAGGGTTTGGGCCAAGCTCGCATTATCATCCAGCCTTTGCTTAGGTTTGTCAAGTTGAATTGAGCAGACCTGATATTTGGATTTTCAACCTCAAACAAAGTACTTTGGACTGGACCAAATTCAGGTCTTAGAAGAATCTAAACATAATTTTTGTTTAAGGGTTTCGGACTCAGGCTTGGATATAGATTGTTCAGACCCGAAGCCAGAGCTTAAAAAAATTAGATCCGAAGCCTGAGCATAGGCCTAAACTAAAAAATGTCAAAACCAATTGAGGTCCTACCCCTAGCTAACTTTATCTCCTTCTGATAGCCGTTAAATCAAGAGCAGCCCTCAATCATTTCGTAATGTTATCTCACATATTACTAGGACCCAGATATGACAGTGTTCACGTCCATGCCCGCCTGGAATTTGAAAATAAAAACAAGAGTGAGAGAGTACAAATGATGTGACTTATTCTAAACAAGGCCAAAGGTCTTCTTCCCACCCAAATTTTGATGCATTTTTAAAATTTAAATAATTTAAAATTTTATTTATACATCAAATATCCGTATAAAATTATTATTTTATCAATATATAATTTTATCTTTTTTTTTTAAGTTTTAAAAACTTATATTTTATCTAATAACCTCAAATTTTAAAAATTAACTTTTCTTTCTCAAATCTCTAAGGTTTGTTATAAACTTTCGATAACAACAACGATAGCACTCAATCGATTTTGATGTCGATCACCCTTTTGTGTACCTTTCTCTGCTGCCATCGACAACGTCAGATGAAGGTTGATAAAGCTTTGATGATGATGAAGCATAAAGACAAAGACTCTTTATCGAATCTACTTCAGAGTACCAGAATCCATCGATTCAACTTCAAATTTGGACTATCGTTGATGAAGACCTATTTTTCAACCATGAACGCGATGGATTCTCGCCATCCAAAGCTGATTCGATAAAGTTTGTGTAGATTGGGGCTTCATAGCTGTTAAAGTTTTGTTGGCCTTCATCTAGCGTGGGCGACTACGATAGCAGAGGGAAACACACAGAAGACCGGTTGATGAAGGAACCAAACGGCTTTCACCGTTGTCATTGTCAGAAGTTCGCAACAAATCCTAAAGATTCGAAGAAAAAATTTACTTTTCAAAATTTATGATTAAAGGTGAATTATGAATTTTATAAACCTGAAAGAGAAAATAAGATAAAAATTATATATATTTTAATATTATTAATAAAATAATGATTTTATTTTTAATTCTAATAAAAAAATTTTAACATTAGTTAATTAATAAATAAAATTTTTAAATTTTTAAATTTTTAAATCCCATAAATAAAATTTTGAGAAAGTATCAAAAATTGAGTGGGAGCAAATCGTTTGGCCTCTCAGCAATCGCGTACGTGACCTGAAGGTATCTACAACTGATAAAGCAAAATCTCAAACTTCAGAACATCAGTGCCCTCAACTGATGAAATGTGGATATAAAAGAAGATTCTAGTTACAAGGAAGTAGAAACAAATAATGAGAGAAAAGTAAAGTAAAGTAAAGTTCGGCCCTCTTTTTATGGACTGACTGGATAGCCAATAATGGTTCTGAACATTTTTATTTTATTACATTTTTAAATTAATATTTGTTAATTATTAAAAATTTAAATATTTATTTATAAATTATTAAAATTAATTAAATTTATTAAGTTTTAAAGGTAAAATCATAAATTTAATTAGTAATTTATTAAAAATAATAAAACATTAATAATTTCTCTTTAGTTTTATAAAACGAACAATTTTTTTTTTAATTAAATTTTGAAATGTTATATTTTTTTTAGAGTTTTTTTTCTCTTTCTTTTCCAGTGCAATCATCGATCGACATTTCTCTCTCCCTTTTTGTTCCTAAACAAAGACGAGAAGGAGACACCAAAAATGGCAACAAAATGGGAGAGAGAGTCCAACACTGGAAAAAGAATAAAGAAACAAAAGAAATCTTACCAAAAAAACATAATATTTTAAAATTTAATTTGAAAAAAATTATTAATTTTTTAAAAATCTACAAAAAAAAAAAGATAATACTAATTTATTTTATTAATTTTAATTATTTATAAATGAGTATTTAAATGGCTAAATGATTATTTTCCACCTAAACTATGCTGAATTCTCAAAGTTCTCCCCATTAACTATGGAAATACCGTTTACCCACCCATGAACAGTTAAAATTAATGGTAGTAAATATAAAATCGTCATTTTATATTTAATATTAAAAAAAAATTTAAATATGATTTCATTTCCCCCCCTAAATTTTAAAAACTAACTTTTCTCCTCTAAATCAAGTTTGAAAAAATCACATCCCCCGTAGGGTTTAGTTTCCAAACCCCTTCACTTTCTCCGACGTCATCGCCGGTCATCTCTCCCTCCCGACGGTTTCTCTTCTACCGATGGCTCACCTCAACTCCACCCCAACCCATCCGACGCTGAGAGACGTCATATGGGAAAAAAAATCGTCTTTCCAAACGAGATCGATCGATCTTATCTTCGTCGTCTGGAAAGACAATCGTCTTCCCAGATGAAGACGACTCATCTTCCCAGAGGACGACGAGTCATCTCGTCTTCGTCTGGGAAGACTCTTGACACTAGATAGATTGGGGGTGGAGTTGAGGAGGGTCGTCGATGGAAGAGAAACCGTCGGGAGGAAGAGACGACCGACGATGACACCAGAGAAAGTGAAGGAGTTTGAAAACTAAACTCTAGGGGGAAAAATATGATCTTTTTAAACTTGACTTAGGGTAGAAAAGTTAGTTTTTAAACTTTTAGGGGGGAAATGAGATTAAATTTTTAGGGGTTAGGGTTCTGTTAAATTTAACCGATTATGGGTAGATAAATAATATTTTTATAGTTAATAGAGAAAATTTTGAGAGTTCAGCATAATTTGGGTGGGAAATAGTCCTTTGGCCTATTTAAATTTGGTTATAGTGGGGGAGATACTAATTTGGTGTCGCAATGAATTTTGGGCTTTCTATTTTTGTTTGAAGAATCACGCAATTTATGGACCATGCAAGCCCTAGGTGGACCTCACGTACTGTCATATTATTTTGTAGGCGGCAGGCATTGGTTTAATCTGGTAGTTGGACAAGAAAGATTTCTACGTCATATTATTAATTGTCCGCATGCATGAAGAATACCAAGAAAAAAATTTAAGAAAGGACAAGAGTTGACATGTGAAAAATTTTCACGTCTCTCAGGTAGATTCGTGCTTCCACAAAATTCATTACCGGCTATAATCACAATTACAAATGCATTGCAAAACTTGGTTTATCCGGATCGGTTACAAAATGATTCCCTTACAAACTGAATTATTGTTACACAAAATGCTAACTCAGATTTGCTGCAAAAATTTATGATTATTTATTATTAAAAAATTACAATTTTTGACCCAATTATTAGCTCGAACTGGTAAAGGACAGAAACCCTTTGTGAAAAGTTAGAATTTGAATAATTTGTTTACTCATATTAAAAAAAATCTATAACGGGTTAACTTGTATCATGAATCTATATAAAAATTTTGGAAAACATTGGTTGAGAGTATGATCATTTTAATTTTAAAGTCTTAAGAAAACCACATTTTTGGGCAAAGGCCAACCTTCAAATTGGTAAATCTTGAAAATACTAGCTTAACAACCCACTACTAAGACTACCAACTTTAATATAAATATTTTCCAAAGGCATTAGTGTGTGCTCTATATGCAAGTCGGTGTATAAACATGACATTCACAAATAGCTAGAAGAGTAAGATTTGACATTTATTAATATGTTCAAAAGCTTTTAACATATAATCATCGGTTCCTATTATCATGAGACAATTTTTTATGATACCATCAATTACAATTGGACACAATTCTCAATTATAATTAAATTTTATTCAATTACCCATATAATCCTAACCGTTTCTATTATAAAATTTAGTATTACATACAAACTTAAGGATATTATTTTTAATATTTATATTGTGACTCTAAAAAAGTTTATTCAGATCAATCAATAATATAATCATGGCCCACTATTGTTAATCAATCACTTCCACCTATCACCCTGCATAATGAATATAAAATTACATAATTAATTCTAATTACTATTGTTTTATTGACAACATATTGTATTAATTAATTGATGAATCAATCAAACTATAATTCGCATGACGGTGGTTGAAACTTTATTTCTAAAGCCATACATTCGTATAAGTAGGAAAGAGGAAAAAAAACCTTGAAAATGATCCAGGGTCAAGTAGCCATCTAATCAAGTAATTGTGATTCACAAATATCTACTTATGGGGTCCATTCCGGCTGCCAGGATTGGCAAATTTAGGACCACCTGTTATGAAAGATTATGACACTTGTCAAAGTCTGTTGCAGTTAAAGTTAACGCTAAAATATCCTATTTCTAAATTTAGGGCTGCCATGCATCGTTTAGCAGCCCCGGCGATTGTAAAATATTACAGTTGTGTGTTGAAACTTTGACTGCCGGGGTCCATGTACCTCTGATGGCCCAGATGGACGACTGACAGTAATTTCACGCGCGACAAACAAAAGTTTGAGCCAAATTGCACAAGTTTATAAATCAAAGGAATGGCAAATTAAAATCTTTTTTTAAGTATAAAAATAAATATAAATAAATAGTATTTTATAAATTCCTAAAAATTGTCATTAATAATTAAGTAATTTTATTTGTGTGATGTGTAATTAAAATCTGAATAACAAATCAAACTATTTTAAAAATATCATATTTATAATTATTTATACTTTTAAAATTTGGAATTCTCCCAGTTAGCAAACTTTTCCCTGTCAACAATATGGTTCCCTACTGTATGAAATTTAATTATTTAGGATGATTGGCAGTGTAGAAGCATTTTTGTAGAGGACAGCCGATTTTCAGATTTTTTTTATATATATTTGATATAAAAAATAAAAGAAAAAAAATGGCACATAATTAAGCATGTTGGTGGTTGTGGTTGTAACGCCCCTATCAGTCGCGTGGACATGATATCGAAAGATGTGGGTGTTTAAGCTGGTGCCGTCATTGATGATGCTCTCGACTCTTGAGGTAGATGGGGCTTTTATAGCTCTACTACTAGTTTTACAAATTTTCAACATTGGTTCTGTGAGAAAGTTTGAGGTTGTGGTTGAGGTTGAGGCTGAGTCTCTATCTTCCTCTTCTTCACTTTTCTCTTTCCTATTCTGCATTTCTTGTTTTGATTCGGATTTTTGGTCGCAATCCCTCCATTTCAAACTCTCTCTCTTACCTTTTTCAAACAAAGCATCATTCCATTACGTCTTCTCTTCTCTATTACTTTTATTCTCTCAACATTCTCTCTTTACTTGTACCACTGATCTGCAACTAATTCCCTCTAACAGCAACCAGGAATGAAGGTTTGATTTCTAATTCCGATCTGTTAAATATATTTATCTATTTATCATGTCCTTTAATGGATTCTTATTTCTGTGTCTCTTTCGCAAAAGGTTTTGCGTGAAGTTCTTATATATATAGTGAATAGATGGATTAAAAAAGGACGTCTTGTGATTCTTGAACTTTTACAGTTCTTCTCTGTCCAGATTTTTCTTCAATCTAGCTTTGTTTAAGATTTGTAATTTTTTTCGGAAACATGTTTACGTTTACAAGTTACTTAGAAGAAGAAACAAATCAACGTAGGATTTTGGGATCATATAACGTGATTCTCATTGGAAATTAAAACCAGAAGGTAAGCTTAATTGGCAGTTTCTGAAAATAGATCTTCGGGGTTTGTGTTTGCAGAAGGTTGTGTTGAAGTTGGATTTGCATGATGATAAAGCCAAGCAGAAGGCCTTGAAGACAGTCGCTACTCTTTCAGGTATATCAAATCGAGTCATTTAAAAACTTCAATTCTAAGCAATTTATCTATTAATTATTTTGCAAAATGAATATTCCTCGCCTGAAATCGGTAAAGAACCTAATTTTTACTGTACCACCTATCTTTCTAGAGTCAATTACTTTGGTATATGGCAAAATTTACACCCTTTCAGAGGAAGAAAAAGAAAAAAGAAAGAGAGAAACTTGATTTACCCCTTTTTTTTTTTTTGTATTATTTTAAAGGTCCTTTTTGCTCACGTCAATATTATGCATAAGTTACAAAAATTTATACATTATAGAGCAGAAAGCTGAGACTTTCGTAAATTTTAGGCCAATGCATATGCTATTTGACATTTTGTTACACGTGGAGCTTTTTTATGCCTATGTCCACTTCCTTCAATAATTGAATAATTCCACATATTAAATATATAAAACTTCTCAACACAAAATTTATTCTGATCCAGATCAGGCATTACCCGGTTAAAAAATTGGTTTGAATGGTAATATCAGCATGGCGTAAACTCCATAATTAAAATTATTAATAAAATTATATATATTTATTTTAAATATATATAAATTTAATATATATTATTATGTAATTAAATAATTTTAAATTAAAGATAAAATAATATTCAATTATATAATGATGGATATAAATGTATATTTATTTATGTTTATTAATATATATATATATATTAAGTGTTACTTTAAAATTATATATATTATCATAAAAGTGGGTACCTTGTAAATTAAGTTCTAAGAAATAATTTTGCTAGAAAATAAAAAGTTTTATGAGCCGATGTTTGTGCTATTTTAGGAATTGATGCTATCTCGATGAACATGAAGGAAAAGAAATTAACGGTGATAGGAACCGTTGATCCTGTAAACGTAGTGAGCAAACTGCGAAAGTATTGGCCAACAGATATGATCCTAGTTGGGCCCGTAAAAGTACCAGAGAAGAAAGAGGAGCCTAAGAAGGAAGAACCTAAGAAAGAGGAAGCAAAGAAAGAAGAACCAAAGAAAGAGGACGCACCAAAAGAGGAAGCCAAGAAAGAAGAACCAAAGAAAGAGGAAGAGAAGAAGGAAGAGCCAAAGAAAGAGGCTGCACCAGCACCGGCTCCGGCTCCGGCTCCGGCTCCAGCTGCAGCTCCACTTCTAGCTCTGCCACCACCAGACCCAGCTTTGGAGCTAGCCAAGCTTTACAGAGCATATAATCCCCACATGACCACATATTATCAAGTTCACAGCATTGAAGAAAATCCAAATGCTTGCGTTATATGTTAAAACTGCTGCTAGGCTTTTGAAAGACCAACTTCCTGAACTGGTGATGGATTCGAATGCCATCAATTTATGCATAAAGGAGGAAGGGCAACATCCAAGAACAAACTTGTGTGTATACTACAGTAGTCAGATGCCTCGTTGTTTTGTTCATGCATGAGATGTAGAGAGAATAAATAAAATTTTCTGTATTTTGTTCTTCAATATATATCTTATTCTTCTTCATATAGTTAATCGGAGGAATCTGTGGTTTTAAATTTCAAAGTCCGAAAATGATAGTAGTCGTGTCAATCGAAGTAGTCTTTCTCAAATTGTCTTTGATTTGCTTTAGTTATCATCGGGCGCCGAAAAGGGCGGTGAAAGTCACAATGGCTGAAACAACTCGTGGTGGGTCACATTGAAGCTTTTTCCTTTTCAGAATTTTAAGCCACTTGTATTTTACAGGAATTGCAGCAGGTTCATGCTTCCTATAGATTTGTGGGTCTCAAATCTTAATGTCCAGCTATAGTACGAACTGACAGAGTATTTGGATGGCCCACGGTCGGTTGATCATGTGATCTCTTTACGCTAAATGAATATTCCCCACCCAAATTTTGATGATATAAATTTTTACCTTTAAATTAGAAAATTTTATTTTTCGGGTTATTTATTAAAATCATTTGTTAACTATAAAGTATTTTTATTATTTTGTTTAATATAATAAATTAATATTATTTAAAAACCTGATAGGATAAACAAATAACAGTTTATTTGATAAATAAAATTCATTAACTAAAAAGGAACCTTACCTTGGGACAAAGAATCCCGGGTAAGGGAAACAAAACAAAGAAAGAAAACAATTCGAAACAACAAAAGCAAGACAATTCATGAAATACTATCTACATCACAAGGAAAGATAGAGGTCAAGAGAGCCTAAAAGAACAGCAAAACCAAAGCAAAGCAGCAAGAACTGGGCCAAAACTAAAGCAAGTCAAGAAGAGCTCTTGAGGATGCATCCTGGAGGCTCCAGGTTCTCCTCAATCCCAGGTTTTCATCCGATCTTTCAATGTTGGTAAGTTGGGAGGCTTTTTCACGGACTACCTCTTTGATGCATTGAATAATTCTCTCTTTGCTAGTCCTGCCTCTGCCGTGGTAGACATTGTTTCTCTCCTTCCAGATAAAGTAGACAGTGACATTAAAACATAGCTTGCTGATGTAATTTCTCAAGGAATCCTTATGCCACCTCCTAGAGCAGTATGCAACATAAGCTGACCAAGGAAGCTGGATGTGTTGTCGAGAGTTTAAACAAATAACATTTCGTTTTAATTATTATGTAATTTCTTTTTTCTTCTATAAAAACATTTGAGACAACAAGAAGATTTTAACCCATATAATCAATCATTAGCATTAATCATCCTCTACAAAATCTAAAGAATCGATTATCAAAGTCTCGACAACAACTACATCCAATTTTGAATTACAGTTGCAACATAATAAATAGACTAACAAGCTGAGTTATGAGTATAATTAATATTAATTTTGATGCACTCAAATACCCACAAATAGCAGCCACCAGCCATCAATACCCAGTCCTATTTCGAGACCCCTACCTTCACATCACCCTACCTTATTGCATCCTCACCAAAAATCACCTTGTGTTGAGCAAAGAGATTCAAATGGCCGAGAATTTGTGGAGGGAAACTTCTTTTAGCATGAATTGCAACGTAGAAGCAACATACCGCATTGCTTTAAGAGTCGAAAACATGTATTTTGGATGAGCCCAAAACCAGAAACCGAATGCAAGAGTTAAAATTGGTTGACCAAATTACGTTATTGCTATGACTATGAGCACGAGGGCATGTACAATATGATAAGGGAGATGCTCAATATCAATTCTCATTGCTAGTACTGTTCAAGGAGTTGATAAGTTAATTTCAATGGACGTTTATTTGTTAGGATGTCCGTTTAAATCAGAGACAGTTATAGATTTTATAATAAAACTTTGTAAGAAAATATCTCAAAAAATCTACGAAGATTGAATTCAGCTGCAACAAAAGAAATCAATCTTGTGGGTTGTGCCAATGGGTTTTCGGCCCCGAGGATACAATAGGAGAAAAGCAAATTAAACATTAGGGCTTTCTTAGAAAGAGAGTTTTTAATATATATTTTATAGTAATATTATAAACATCTATTTTAGATATATAAATATATATATTTTTTATGAATCATATATGATTAAAATTTTAATTTATTGTTAATTTAAAATTATATAATTATATAATGATACATATAAATGTATATACTTTATGTATTCAAAGTAGATATATATATAATTTTATTGTATTTTTTTTAAAAGGTATATAAGTAATTATGTAAAATTTAAAACTTTGAAGTCCATTATTAAAGTGAACTCTTGTTTTTCCCACTAAATTTATAATAAAATTTCACCTTAAATTTAAATGGTGAAAATCACAATTTCATCAAAGTATGGGTAGGTAATAGTTATTTGGGATTCTCATTAATTTTGTTGTGGTTATTCTTTCCTTCCTGAATTGGTTAGCATCTCATAATTGATTATGCAAAATTAATCCAAAAATCTCTCCCTTAATTATTAACCAAATGACTTACCAACAACACCAGGAACATCCCTGTTGCTTGACAATGTGTTCCACGTAAGATCCAACTCATTCATCTGGTTTATTTATCATACTTAAAATAAGCAATTCCAAGGGAACATGTGTGAAGCACACTAAAACAGCGGAGCTACATTGTATCTGGATCTGGCCTTGGAGTTAGAAAGGAAGACTGAACTGAAGACTTCAATTGAACCAAAAAAGACAAGCACCAATAATTAAGATTCTACTCACAGAAGAATTAGTTAGGCCTCCCAACATTTTACGCTCATTAATCATGATTCAAGAAAGGCATATTAATAGTCCTCCCACCAGTATTTTCACCTTTTAGTGGCATTGTCAAGTGCGCATGTGTGTGTGTGTTTTCCTTAATTCTAAGCCCACAGAACTTTACAGCCTCTCCAGTGCTTGCCCGTCAATGAGTTGAGTTCACATTGGAATGACTTCTCTAAATACGGTTATTAGTATTGTTAGACACATAATAATAATATCGATGAAAAATAATTCATACCTTAGAGTGAATCAGAAATGAATATAATATAGTAAAAATATCATACGATACGTAATCAATCTATATTATTTATATTTTTTAATATGATGTTGTGTGAATTGAAATTTTATATTATTTTAAAAAATCATACTAAAACATATACTAATTAATAAATTAGGTTTTTTTTTTTTTTAAAGTAAAAACACTTACTTACATGAACAAATCTAATACCCTCTCTCAAGTGTCATAAATTGTTATTCAGTTATATTGTTTTTATTTGATGTGAGACTCTTTAGTTTCTAATATACTGTTAGATCTGTCATTTGATTGGTTGTATTGTCATTTGGTATCCAGTTATATTGTTTTTATTTGATATAAGATTTGTTAGTCTTCAACACCCTCCTTCAAGTGTAATCACCATAGATTGTTAGATTTGTCATTTCACTGAGTGTGTTGCTACTTGGTATCTACGATTATTAAATGTGAAGATTGAAACTCATATTACATAAAATTAATTAGTTTGTGTTAAAATTCAATCTATCACACATATATATTATTTACTTATATTATTTTTATTTGATGTGAAACTCTTTAATCTCCAACATAGCCTAAACATACCACAATAAGTTGGTAAAAACTTTAAGTTCATTAACCGGGCTCATAACTGGTTTTATAACCACTGCAATGGTGAAGTTTAATCTTAATATGACTGTAAACCGATCCTATAATTGGTTTTACAGGATAATCTCTCCACTAGTGCCAAGTCACCAAACTTCATAGGACATTAAAGGAAAGCAATCTTCATGCAGGAAATCATTAATTTGAGAAATTATAAAAATAAAAATCCTCGACCATCAGTGTCAAATATACGTACAAGGAATAAAAATGTGAAGGATGTTTATTCCTACTAGCTTTCAAGTAAAACCAGAAGTTGTTCTTATTTGGAAAAAATGGTTTTTAGAGATAAAGGACGTGTCAGAAGAAAAAAAGACAGTTGAAGCTGGGTAGCTGGATAGATAATATCAGAGGATAAACATTGAAATTAAATTTCATTAGAAATTGATTTGTGATGAATTAAAGATCGAAACGGTACGTATGGTGCCTGAATGGATCACGTGGCATCGTGTTTTGGAGAAGAGGCGTGTAGCTATAAATAACTTAGTTAGCATCGATCTTGGCTGTCTCACTCATGATTAACTATAATCTTCAATTAAATTAATATTAACTTTCTTTATTCTTAAAATGAGGCCAAATGAAACTAAACATTCCAGACTACCCACTCATTTCTTTCTTCTTAAAATTTTCCTCTTCACACGATCACAGTTCACAAGCCAATGGATGATAATGGCAGTCGAGTTAATTGATGCTGGGCGGCTGTGTTACTTCAGAAATGATAAAAGGGCATTACTTTTACACAGATATAGAGCCACATCTGCCAAAACAAATCAATTCATTAGTTGAAGAAGCTGCCCGCCTGTGTGGCAATGAAACACATATACAATATTTGAAAACAAACAGTTCGCCACATAATAAGAAAATATATATGTATGTATGTCAGTGCAGTGCAGTGCATGGCTGACCCATTATTCTATATTGTATATAAACTAAAAGATGTATAAAAAAATGCATGCCGGCATTAATGAGGCATGGTGCATGGCTGCTCGCTAATTGGCACTTGTACGCATATCATTTAGTTTAGCTAACTTATAATAATCAAATTGCTTCTGAAACAAACAATATAATTGAGAAATAGTTTTTCTCAACGAAACATAGATGTCTATGACTTCAAATTACACAATTTAATCTTTACTGGGTTAGTTGGCTTGTGGAATTAACCCTATAAAAACAATAATACCATTTTCACACTGTAAATGATAATTAATTTTCCCACAAAAAGGCACCACTGCAATGGAAAAATTATGTTTGTTTCTTTAAGGAGCTGAATGATTCCTTTCTATAAATTATATGTATTTGCGTGCTCTATATATATCTTCTTAAGTCCTTGCTCGAAGCAATGGTGAATGAGGAATTGGGGAGTGAGGAGATACGATATGGGGTGACAAAACACCCTGTTCATAAACCCTAGACTTGAAGCTGAGGCGAAGATTCTGCTGCCAACGTTTCTTTGTTGCTGTACTCTCACCTTCTTTGCCTTGACGGGCGAATGCTTCAATTCTTTTTAGTGCAATATCCATTGTCTCATCATCCATATTTGCAAAGCACACCCTGAACCAACCAGGCTCCTGGCAATGAAAGGAAGAGCCTGGTGAAACGTTAAGTTTCACATCGTTCAAAATCGTGCCCCATAGCTTCATTTCGGCATCAACTGTTTCTTGTTGAAGGAGGTGTCGCAAATCCATCCAGAAGAAAAGACCTGCATTTCCCTTCAAGCAGTTAATCCCCACTTTCTCAAGTCTCTTTGTGAAAATATGGTACCTTTTTGCCAGCCTCTTTGAGCTTTCCGCTAGAAACTTTTCCACAAATTCATCATCAGAAAGCATTGAAGCGAGTAAATATTGAGTTTGTGAGGATACCAAACCGAAGCTTGACATCTTGCGGATACAACTCACAACTGCATCATTATAAGAATAAACAATGCCAACCCTAAAGCCAGGGAGGCCCATGTCCTTAGACAAACTGTAAACAATGTGGATGAGATCAAGATTACAGTCCATTTCTTGGATCACTTCAGCGACGCTTACGAACTTGGGTGGACAGAAGAGAGTGGCAGCATAGATTTCATCGCAGACAAAGTGAATGTTCTTTTCATCGATGAAGCTCACTAGGCTTTTAAGAGTATCTCTGTCTAGGGTGATGCCAAGTGGGTTTGAAGGGTTTGTTATGATCAAGCCTTTAATATTAATGTTGGCTTCTCGAGCTTTTTCATATGCTTCTTCCAATGCATCTCTGGTTATCTGGAAATTGGTTGAGCTGTCACAGTGAACAGGAACTATTTCAACTCCAGTGCGCCATCCCAGGTCCCGGTCAAATCTGCAATCCCATATTCGATTTATTCAGTAAAACCGATAAAATTTTGAACTATTTTTTCTAGTCCAAGTTTGGGCAAAATAAAATGAAGAAAGAGCACATATTTGACCTTTCCAGGAAAGTATAAAGTTCTACTTTTTTTATTATACTTGATAGACCTATTCACATTACTTGGTCCAAACAACTGAAGAGACCAATTACTTGAAGGCAAAAGTTGAATTTTGACATCCTGCTATGGAAGAAACCTGTAAACTACTGTGGAAAATCTAAGTTTATGACTGTAGAAATTTTCTAAGATACCAGCTGTATACTGTTTGAAAACTTGACATTACGTACCCTCAGAGAAAAGTTCTATACGTTTTAATTGGGCTAGAGTTATGTGTCAATGGTAGCGTATAGTCAATCTAATCAAAGTATTTGTAAAGTTGACCTTAATATATGGAATCAAACCAAAGGTTTGATTTATTGATCTTACTGACCTAAAATTTTCATATAGAAAATTGACCTCTTAATTACATAATTGGTTGGGGAAAACACAGTTGACCATTTTGTAATGAGAACACGTTAATTACTGACCTATAAGTTTCTGTCAAAAAATTTGAAAATTGACCTCTTAATTATATAATTGTATAATCTTTCAAGCCACGTGGGTCTGGTTATGACTTCAAGCCTCCGCAATAATTTTTTTTTTCCTACTGCTAAATTCTTCAAACTAGTTCTTAATGTAGTGCTATCATGAACACAGTAGCCGTCGTGCATTTTTTTAGTAACTAGCTCAAAATATCTCAAAAGATAACCACAGAAAACACAAATTTGACCTGAGCCATCTTAGAAGCACAGCGACATTAGTGTAAAAGATAGAGAAGAGATGCTTACGCTGGATAATAAGGTGAGGGTACAAGAAAAGCATCGCCAGGGTCGGCTAAACAGAAGATGATTTGCTCGTTTGCGCCTGTAGCTCCACCGCCCATGACTATACGGTCTGGATCAAATGTTACTCTTCCACCTCTCACTTTTCCCATAAACTTTGCCACAGCCTGAATTTATATAAGATTATCAATGTTCTTCATGTTGCAGCTTTGTTTATCAGAATATTAATCGTATATATAAAGAGTTGAATAATATATGCTGTACCTTTCTAAACTCTGGCAAGCCATGATAATCTTGAAAGTTTGCAATCTCCTTGAACTCATCAACTCCTTCAGCAGTACAAATGGAGACATAGGGATTTTTGCGAATCCAGTCTTCGATCAAATCAAAGCAAAGCTGGAGAAAAAAAAGGCTAAAACGTTCAGTTTCCTTTGTTGCTCTCATAGTAGAGATAAGAGAAAAATGGAGGTTGAAAATATATATTAAGCAAACCTGATTCTCTGCAAGACCCATTTGGATAACTCCTTCAGGATTCTGAATAAGGTGAAAAGGATTCCTTTCAAATGCCTTCCACCCATCGAAGTAAGGAGAATTTTCCCCATGGCGGTCATTAGTAGCCATCTTGGACAAAACTCCCATTTTCAGTGTTCAAAAAAAGCACTAACTTTCTTTTGTGTATGGATATCAAAATATTTGATGCAGTTTGAGTGTGGCAAACAGAAAGAAGTTATAAGTATTTATAGGCAATGAAGGTGGCAAATGAAGGTTGATTAATAGTGAAAGAAAAGTCAGTTCAAAAATTTGAAAATTAAAAACCGACTCTAAAATTTGGAAATAACTGAAAAACTTCTTAATTCTCAATAGGTCAAGTTTTTATCGTAATTGCTTGCGTGTCATCCACAAAATCATTCATACGTATACACGCGTGTTGAAGAAACAAGTGCACTTGTTAGTAGAATTTCAATTGTCTCATATATTGTATTTATTGTTAAATTTTCTGGGTAATAAATAAATAAATCAGTCGTGCTTGTTACTGCATGAAGTTTCCTTGAAGCAGCAAAAGATATAGGAAGTGTGGAAGGGTGGTGCTGACTTAAAAATATTGCTTTCTGGGCGATATTGTGGACTTTATGAAGCAATAGAAATTAAATGAGAGTCACAAAATTGCAACAGGTTTTGCTGAGGAGAAAAATTTCTGGGGCTTATATATTTTACTTGGTTAAACATCTGATCTGAGTAAGAGACTGTGAAAGGTTGCTTAGGGTTCCTGCATTCTAGGTTTTTTAGTATTACATTTCTTGTTTCTTCTTAAATCTAACCCATGATTAAATTCACAACTACGCTGTCCATGCAGTTCTCATTTTACAAGTACAAACACAGTGATCAGATTTAATTTGCTGGAGACAGATCGAATTTAATGATGCCGAATATGTTTGGTTTCAGAGTACAGATGGGTTAATCTTAACAGATAGAAAATTCGGTTGCAAAGAGAAGATTGAAGTTCAATTCATATGAAAAGTCCCAAAAAAAAAGAGTTTTATTGACTCAACAAATTAAAAATCTAGACTACACCGTATCAATGTTTCAATTATTTTTTATGAGGATTCTTGGAAACGAAAATATCCAAGATCAAATTAAACATACAATCAAGAATTTAAGATTTGCAAAAACAAAATCATTGAAGAGGAGAAAAAACAAATAATAGGAAAAAAGAAAAACACATCTTGGTTTGCATCAATTCTCATCCTCCTCTTCATCAGAAAGCCAGAGAGAGATAGAGTTTCAACAAAAAGAACAAGAGAAAAAGGAATGAAGAGTAGAAAATGAAAGTTAAAATTGGATACAGGGTCGTTGTTTACACAATGTCCAAGCACAATTTACGTATAAGTAAATAGAGCTTGATTTAATGGACTTTTTTCACACGTTATGTCAAATGCGGAAACGATCATTCAACTAAAAAGTTTCAATTACATATACAGTTATATCTAGGCCAAAAGACTTATTCCCACCCAAGGTATAGTGAATTCTCAAATTCTCATCTACCAACTTTTAAAAAACTAATACCTATCCTCCAAAATTAAGATAAGATTAAGGGCAAAATCATTATTTAACAATAATATTTAACATTTATATCATTTTACCCTTTAATTTGAAAAACTAACAATTTTGCCCAAAATTAAGTTTTGAAAAGTGACATTTTACCCCTTACCTAGGGTTTTCAATTTTGCCGGCAAATTTTCGACCAACGATAGTCGATCTCTCTCCCTCCCAATGTTGTCTCTCTCTCTGGTGTTCAATATTGAACCGACGAGGTATAAATTTGACAGAATCCAGATAAAGAGTCAAAACTCTTCGTCTAGGTCTTCGTCATCCAAAAGAAATTGACTTCATCTGGATGACGATGAAATGGTCCAGAAGAGACCGATCTCCTCATTTGGATAGTGGTCGTCGTCCAAACGAAGCATTTTCGTTTGGACGACGAAGATCCAAATGAAAAGTCGAAACTCTTTATCTGGATTTCATCAAATCTAAATATTATCGGTCCAATATTGAACATCAGAGGGAGTGATGACACTGTGAGGGAGAGAGATCGGCCATCGTTGGTTGGAAATTCACCGGTGAAATTTGAAACCCTAGGTAGGGGGAAAATGTCACTTTTCAAAATTTAATTTTTGACAAAATTGTTAGTTTTTCAAATTAAGGGGGTAAATAATATAAATGTTAAATATTATTGTTAAATGATGATTTTACCTTTAATCTTATCTTAATTTTGGAGGGTAAGTGTTAGTTTTTTAAACCATGGATGGGTGTTTGGGTTTTTGAAAGGTGGTGGGTGGGAATTTGGGAATTCACTATACCTTGGGTGGGAATAAGTCTTTTGGCCTTATATCTATAGACCTAATCTAATAATTTTCAAATCTATTAAGCTCAATAAAATGTCAGTTATAAGTAATTTATTAGCTCAAATAATAAACTCACAAGCTTACTCAACTAATTCTTAAAATCTCTTGATAGTACATATAGGTCTACTACACCTATAAACATTTCTCCACTTAAGAAAAATGTCCAATCTCTCTTTGAAGAGTTAAGTTGTGAGGTTAAAATCTCTTCAACCTTAGATAAAAAAGCTTGTCTCACAATATGGGTAAAAAGACACATGTACTGAAAGAATCTTAAAGAAGAATCAAAGTAAAGTGAAGAAGTATAGAGTTCCAATATAAAACAAAAGAACTTGAGTTAAAACCAAAAATTTTAGAAACAAGGGATGAATATTCATGTTAATAAATGAAGAATAAAATGTAGTTTATATCCCGAAATTAGGTTCTCACACAACTAACGTTGTGTTGTGTATATTATGATAGTATAGTTGTCTTATTATAATAGTAGTGTTATGTGCATAACTTTATGTATAATGATGTGATTGGACAATTAAAAATTAAAGATAAAACAACACTCATTCACATAATGATATATAATTGTTTGTACACAAAATTATACATATAATAATATTATTATAATAGGGGCCAAAGGACTAATTCCCACCCAAGTTTTGATGCGATCTCAAGTCATGCTTACGAGGTTTGAAAAATTCAAAACCCTACTCATAAGTCAACTGCAGTTAAATAAATCAAAAAGTTTAAACGAAATGTAAGTATTTATCTTTTTTTGACTTTAATTAAAGATAACACCTCAACATTTTGTCATAGTTCAAACAAGAAATACTCATTCTTTCTAAATATTAATAAAAAAATATGTGAATAAAATATAAAATAACAGAAATTTATAGATAAAGATGTTTGTTAATTGAAAAAAAAAAAATCCATGAAGCTTGGACTTTCCTTTATACAAATATTATGTCAAGAACTATAAATATTAAAGATATATTCGAAATAGCCACCGAACCCTAAATCTAGCTTACTAAATTGAGGATTACTTCCCAAAGGACTAAACCCTTGAGAGTATATTTCAGTCTAATTAATAAACACACATTAAAAATAAAAAATAAAAGGTTTTCATTCCCATTGACAATGACACTAAACCCTAAACCCGTATACCTTATAAAGTATAAATGATTATGTGTCATATATATCTAAGTAGTCAACATATTTGACTGCCCACAATTACTTGGCTCCCACGCTTGTGGTTGGTAGAATGCATTTTCAAAATCTCAAAAAATTCTATTCAATATCTTCACAATTTTTTCTATCTTACACTATGCATAGTTCAGATTTGCCTACCTTAGAGCACCGAAAGAAAAATCGATTTAAAAGTAAGACGTTTGACTTCATTATCCAAAGCAGAAAAGGCTCTTCCCCTTTCTGTCATGTGAAGGAAGGGTCAGTTGGCACACTTGCCTTTACAAGCTCTTTCTTCAAATGCTTCTTCATTTCGCATGGAACTTGCGTTGTTTTAAGAGTGCTCTCCATCAATTAAACTGGTTTGCAAATAAAGAAAAAAAAGAAAAGAAAATTGCAGACATTAATTGATTATTTCATCCAAAAAAATAATATTTATATTAATTCCACTCTAAAAATTAATAAAATATTATAACTTTTAAAATAAAAGTTTGGATTTGAATCTCTCTGATCTTATGGTTACGGGCGGTTATCAAAAAGAAATAAATTTATATTCATTTTAAAAGACTTTATTTATGGAGATTTAAAGGATTGAAGTGCGAAATTATGAAGTTAATTAATAGTGGATATGATGTAAAACCAAACCCTAAACGCATGCATTAGTAAATAATAAAATAATTTTTAACTTGCCAGATACAGGACAGATACAGAATTAGGTAGGCAGTCAAATGACTAGACTCATTAAAGGTAAATATTCTATATCAATGGGCTAGATAGAACACAGTTTAAGAAAATATTGGCGTACCGAATTCCCAATCTTCTATTTATCTCTTTCGAAATAAATTAAGTAATATAACAAATATAAAAAGAATATTTTATATACGATACATATCTATTTTAAATAAATAAATATGTATATATTTTATATATTCTTATATGATTAAGTATGAATCTATCATTAATTTAAAATTATCTGATCATATGATATATATCAAATATATATTTATTTATGTATTAAAAATAGGTACATATGGTTTTATTAATATACTTAGTTTTGATTATTTGAATTTCTAAATAATACATTATTATGTGATTGAATATTACTTTATTAATAAAACTATCTACACCCATTTTAAATACATAAATTAGTATATATTTAATATATATCATCATATAATTTAATAATTTTAAATTAAAAATAAAATTATATTTAATAATATTATGGTTAGATTAGAACTAAACTCAGTTCGAACGAGCTAGCCTTAAACAAGTTCGAGTCAACATTTTTGAGCTTGAGCTCAAGTTTAGCTCAAGTTTACTCATCAAACTTGCGAGTTAAAAATTTTGATACAAAACGATATCGTTTTGATCAATATGTATTAAAATAACGTTATTTTAATAACGAACTAATCAAAAATTTGAGCTCAAAACGAGTTGAGTCGAACTCGAATCGAGTTCAGGCTTAGCTGTAATGAGCTTAAACTCGAATTCTATTATATACAAATCGAACCAAATTTGAATTCAAATGAATTTAAACTCGATTTGATTTAAATCTAACTGTAAATAATATAATAATATTTATAAATATATATCTATTTATATATTTAAATTAAATATATAATATTATTTTATTTTTAATTTAAATTATTTAATTATATAATAATAAAATATTTAATTAAATACTAAAAATCGGAGTCCCATCATTTGACTGTATTTAAAAGGAAAAAAACAAATAATAAATAAATAAGATTTAGGCGAAAGGCGTGACTCCAGTTTGTCGTCATCATTTTTCATGCCTGTCGTCAGTCGGACCTCATTATGGTTTGTCTTATAAAAGGCAGGCCCCAAGTCTCCAGGCGATCAGTTCAGCAGTGTTGTCTACTGTATAATTATACGGTTAATACGAACAACATCGTATTGTATACAACAACTGCTCCACTAAATTGACTTCGAGATTTCCTTTTTCGTGATCATAGTTATTCAAGACAGGAGCAATCAAGATCTTGCTTTACACCTCAGATATAGTGAGAGAAATAATTGATTGAGTAATAATAAAATTATGTATATTTATTTTGAATATATAAATAAGTATAAATTTATATATATTATCAGTTAATTAAACTATTTTAAATTAAAAATATATAATACTTAATTATATAATGATATATTATATAATTATATATATTTATATATTTGAAATAAATATATATGATATTGATTATAAAATAATATGAGTTAAAAGACTATTGTCTATCCACAGATTTACCGAAATAATTAATACTTATATTTAAGTTTTAAAAAGTTAAGGTTAAAAGAATATTGTCTATCTACGGATTTACCGAAAGGATGAATACTTATATTTAAGTTTTAAAAAGTTAGGATCACAAGAATATTGTTTATCCATAGATTTACCGAAATGATGAATACTTATCTTTAAGTTTCAAAAAATTAGGGTCAAAAGACTATTATCTATCCACAGATTTACCGAAATAATGAATACTTATCTTTAAGTTTCAAAAAGTTATGATCAAAAGACTATTGTCTATCCACAGATTTATCGAAATGATGAATACTTATCTTTAAGTTTCAAAAAGTTACGGTCAAAAGGCTATTGTCCATCCACAGATTTATCGAAATGATGAATACTTATATTTAAATTTTAAAAAGTTAAGGTCAAAAGATTATTGTTTATCCACAGATTCATCGAAAGGGTGAATACTTATCTTTAAATTTCAAAAAGTTAGGTTGATACTTATCATTTCTTTCCATGGTTAAATTCCACTATGAAAATGCATAAAAGTTACTTTACATATTTTTTTATTCAAAATTATGTATTTTGAAGTGAATTATAACTTTTAAAAAAGTATAATAATCTGAAAATTATATTAAATATTAATAATAATTTTAATAAAGAATTAAAATAATAATTTTTAAAAAATCAAATAAAATCTACTTAACAAAATTATGAATGATGATTAAAAATTGAACTTCTTAAAATTTAAAACATGAAGATTGCTATTTGTGGAAATAGACAGTTTGCCTTGATAATGTCAGGTCACGGATTCCACAATGAAGCAAATTATCTGACGGCAGTCGTAAACCTAGTTGAATATTACCGGAACACTACACAGCTTTGACTTTGCTTCAGTGAAATCAAAATTCAAGTTAACATGTTGTCATATGAACAACGCCGTCGATGGTCTAGAAATTTCCAGTTTAATGTAAATCCAATATTCATTCATAAACTTGCAAATTTGAAAAATATTAATAAATGGTCTGCAGACATTGGTCAGCGGCCATGTGGGGGAGGCTATTTGCTATTGGACTATCTCGGTCAACCCAAAAAACTCTTTTTAATCCAAGTTGTGTTCACTTGGAGTATTGGACCCGCTTGTCTGGCTGTCTGCCAATACTGATGAATTTTTTGAAAAATTAAATATATCTTGGTCTGCAAGGTTAGGATTGGGAGACGGAATTCAGAAACGTGTCTTTTGCCTGCAGTCCCGGCCGCCAGGTTATCAGACATTCCTCATCTAACTTTTTGTAGTTTGTCTAATTCGAATCAGTAAGAAAGTTGTTCTCGGAGAACACGAGGTCAGCAGATTGAAACTTGAAATTCCCATTACTCTTTGAATTTATATTACACATCATATATATTTTATAAGAATTAGGATTAGGGATTTAATAACTAATCCATGGCTTTCTTCTTGGCTCCTGACTACTACATGAAACTACTCCGTAGAATTTGGAGGCAGAATGCCGTAGCGAATTCAGTATCTTATACACTAATATTAATAGTCTTCTTGGCACGTATATGTTCTAGTCATCTTCAAATCATATTTGAACCAATCATTTCAAGAATCTTCATCCTCTTTTAGTATTAAATTTAACCATATTCACCCCTTAAAGGTTCAATTGGGTGGCTTATCAGTTACTTTCTTTGGTTGAACATTCAAATGTAAACTATTTAGGATAAGAATTGAGGGTATATCAGAATCTAGATAAATAGTACTTATCTCAAGTTTGAACTTGTCAAATTGGTAATTATTAATTACCCTCTATATAAGCAATATTTTAAATATATAAATATCGAATTGAGTCATATACTCATGTGTTTATTAAACCAACCAACATTAAGCTCAAACTCAAATTGAGAGTCAAACTCAAACGTCTCATGCTCAATCTTAGTTGAGCCCAACCCTAAGTAGGATAGAGTTACCTGCACCAAGAAAACTCAAAAATTCTGCAGGCTAAAACCAAAGAAAAATCAACAACTAATCCTTTAGAAACTTTCAAAATTCCCTTAAAAACCAGTTAACAACTACGCTTATTTATGTGTTCAGTAATTATCATCCCTCACACATTCTTTGCACGAGGGAATATAGTTGAAATCCACTATTTCATTTTTTCAATCAGAAAGCTGTCGGAAAGTTCCTCCTCTCACGAAAAACCAAAGAAAATGGTAAAATCCAAATTTATATTTCATTATTTTGACCTTGCCTGTTGCCCTGTCATAATTGAAAGCACCTTTTTAACATACTACTTACTACCTAATCAATATCTTATACTATAATCGTCAGGTTAAGCTATTATAATCCATTCGACGCAACTCAACAGACAACAACTCCAAACCATTAATATATGGCGCCAATAGCCAAAAATTCATATTTTAGATTTTAACAGAAAATTTCTCTTCAGTTAATTTCATCCTTAAGCTTTATGTAAATTAATTAAAAATTAACAATACTTGTATGATATAGCTTGGCACTAACCTCATCCTCTACACTGATGTTCCTTCAAGTCCATGTACCGCTTGAGTCGTATGCCTGTACAGATTGAACTTCAATGCTACTAATGTGAGGAATGTACGAGAAAAGTCTAAACCTGAAAAATGTTATTTGAAAGGTGGATTTACTTTAGAGACATCAACCTCAATTGCCTATTTCTCTGGAATTTTCTTTTCAGCATATTGCTGGAAAGAAAAGAACTTAAACCTTTTATTTGTGCCCTCAAAATATAGTCCTAATTAAGAAGTTATCAACAGTGATGTGTGCTTTGAATTACTGGCTGCTCATTCCAAAGAAGTGTTCTATTTGCAACTTGCAACCACCCATGGGACTGCACATTACTTGTCTTTGATCCATATTTTGCACAAAGCAAATTCTCTTTACCATCCTGCATGAAAGAGGTAGATGCAAACCCACAAATTGGATTAGAGGATACCAGAAAAAGAACCAAAAAACTAAAGTTGAAGAAAAAGAAATTTACTGACCAAACATGTCTATGGGTAAAATGATCAAAATTCTTTTATTCACTAAAAAATTAAAGTTAACAGCAAGAATATTTAAGATAACATTCAAATGTTCATTTGTCGAAATTCAAAAAATTAGCCAAATCCTAAAACAAAACTATCTGCTAGGAGTAATGAACTGATAGAGGATACAGCTTACAGATCAAGTACAATGCTCCAGACAAAAGTAATTTGAATGGGAAACTGAGTGTTTATAGGCCACCTTTGAAGATTGATTTAGAGATTTCAGGACTTTGATTCTGCCACCTCTCCCATCAGCTCCAACAGCAATCAAATCTCCACTGTTTTGAATTGAACCTCGCATGTTTGGCCACGGTTCCACCATTTCCCCAAGTACGGGTTTGTCCCATCAGGACTAAACAATCCTCTAGAAAAGCATATATCACTTGGATTTCTTTACAAGTTAATTTGAAATGATCTTAACAGCTAAAAAGGCATTTGGTTAAAGTAATTGAATCACAAAATTCTAGCTCAATCAGCAGTCTGATACCCTTACATAAAACTCAAAATTGCACTGACCATTATATTAGCTGATTTAGAAAGAGGAACTGGCATTGGAGACTCTTTTCTGATGCTGAGGACAGGTTGAACTTGTTCAAAGTCTTCATCATCATCAGCAATCAAAATTACTGCCTCTATAGCAGCAGCAAGAGCAGAACTGTTATTATCATTGGCACTAGATCTTGAAACCAGATTCACAAGCAGATTATGAGGCCCACACCCTGCAACTTCTTTGATGTCAACAAGATTTGCATTTAATCTCGACAGAGTGGGGTTATGGATGACATTGCGACAAAATCTTCTGAGATATGATTACTTGTACAAAATTTGGAGTAATCGATAGTGCCATTCAGAATATCATTTTCTCAACTGGTTTTCTTTAAGGCTTTCAAATACCTCAAAACTTCATTATATTTTACTTCTCCTGCTATCTCCAGTTCTCGTACTCTTGTCTGTTGAATTCCAAAACAAGAATCTATGATGCAGTGCTATTTTCTTATTATTTGAAATTGCCACAGATAAAGCATGAAAACATAGTTGAATGGTGGTTTTAATATAAACTGGTAAACCCAAGCTTCAACCATTTCTACGAACTTGGTAATTAAGTGCCATTGGTATCAATGACAGTGCAAAAGCTCCAATAATTGCTACGCTGATATGTGCTAGTAAATTAACAGAGGGATAAATTTAAAAAAAAAAAAAAAAGTTAACTCACCAGTTTCGAATGACCGGGGACTTTCTCAGAACATCAATTGTATCTTCGTTGTTAGCGCCATTACTCAAAGAGACAAACTTTAAAACTTCATTTTCATCCAGGTTCAAATCTGATACACTAAATTGAAACCATGCAAATAGGTCAGTAGCAACAAGAATTATCTGACCCGATAATACACACACGATTTGATGGCTGCAAGCTCTATGGCCAAGGCCATGTTCCTTTCTCGAAGCCACAAGCACTCGAAAGTCAATTGATCAAGGTCCTATGCAACGCAATCACCCTAAGAAGTACTTGAAATCGTCTATATATACCTCTTCAGTTAGACAAAAGTATCAAAACCACAGCGAAGTAATTTACCTGGGATTTTAAATGAAGCAGTTGTTGAATGTATGTTTTCTCGCAGAACCTCATTCCTCAGTGCTACTTCTTCCTTTGTACGCTTCCTGCAAAGACACAAGTAGAACAAAAATTGCCTAATTAAATGGCAATCTTAAATTTCCTCGTATTTATCCTTTTTAGCCTTTTTACCTCGCAATTCCAACGAAAATAACGAAACATTAATTCTAATAGAAAAATCATGACTATAAACAATCAAATACCTCCTCATTGATTTCTTTAAGCTCCTCTTGACTCTCCAAGGCCGAACTGAGGCTCGATGCCTTGACCTCCAGACTCTTAACTTTAGCAAGCAAAGCCTCTGGCCCTTCTGCGTCACAATCTTTCCTCTTCTGTGAAACCAACGTTTCGGTTTGATCACCAACCAACTGAAAATAAAGTCGACTGACATCATTCGCTTTACAACTTTGCTTGCACACAGGACATGTGCACTTCTTCATGCTTGAACAGTAATCAAACCACTGCTGCTAGCTAGGTTTGAAATAAAAGAAAAGCAAGATACTTCGCACAGCACACATAATAAAATGAACATTGTGTGTAGATATACGCACACTGACCAAAGTTCATGGAAGACGTGGCCGCAAATCGAGATAACTTGCAGGTCTTGGACGATTAGCTTGAGATATTCGTGGCAGATTGAACGTATTGGCTTGCCAAATCTGTTATCAATCGCCATTGTTTATGCCTCATTTCTACGTATTTGCCTTCTCGCTCATTACTACGCCCTTTCGTGAAACGTTGCGATTTTTGAAATTAAAATGCGCGGGAGTCGAGGTGAGATATTAAAAATTTACCTTGTTCCGGGAAATGCCACGTGTTCAAACCACGTGATATCACGTGGCCTTAAACAATGAAAATAACCAAGGGCAAAAACCTAAAATTCTCCGGCTTTTGTCGATCTTCATTGTTGGTACTATTATTAAAATCTTGGTGCATAAATTTCTACGCACTTTGGCGATTTGAGGCAGAGAGATGTACATTGCTTCCAAAAGCGTAAATTTTGGTTAAAATTTACCCATGTATTTTGTTAGATGAAAACCTACACACCCTAAATGGCGGCATCAAGTCACCGGTCGGGTTGATTTTGAATTGCCGCCGGAGAAAAGTTAGAAGAAACAACGACAAGAAGAATGGTCTGGCCTCTTGCCTCCTGGCTCTGGGTTATAAATAAGATTGAATTTGAATCAAATTCAATTTGAACAAATTCAGAATACATTTACTCTAAGCAAACTCTACCTTGAGTTTGAGAATTCAATTTAAGTTGGAAAAGTAAGGATGTTCGACTTCTCAAATTTGTGAAATTACAAAATTTATTATAAAATAATATTATTTTAATTAATATATATTAAAAAGATATTTTTTAATATCAAATTACGTTCAAGTCCTTTAAAGGGGTTGCGCGGGGGGCAAACCGGCTTCGGTGTAGGAAGTGGGCTTTTGTTATTGTAAAAGTTGGGGCCTTTATTGAACTCTGCTGGGCATGCGCACTAGTTAATTAAATAGAATTTTTCCATCCTAAGGATTTCTTTAAAGTTGTATGAATAAGCTACGGCTAAATTCCTTGTCCCACCCAACTTTTGCTGAAATTACAATGACCGTCTATTAAGTTTCAAAAGTCTAATTTTCAATTCCTTATTATGCACTTCTACCTGTTAATTCTGACACATGAAAGGGTAAAAAATTTACAAACAAAAAAACCACAATTTAGAAAAGTCCAATTTTATCCTTTTCCCAATAATTTTTACACATTTTATTTTCTCATTTTTTTCAATATTGTATCTTTCTCTTTTTTTTTTTCTTTTTAACCTATATCCCTCACTCAGTTTCTAATTAACACATTTTCACTCATTTTTATTTAAATAAATATTACTCTATCTCTTCTTCTTCTTGCTCTCATTTATTTATTTTAATTCAAATAAATATAAATATAAGATTATTAAGAGATTTCTTAAGAAATTGAAAAATAAACAAATGATGGTAAAAATGATGGGGAGAGAAGAACAAACAGTTATGAAGATGACTAAAGAAGAAAGATAGTTAGTTATTAGTAATTAAGATAACAAAATAAAAAACATGATGGTCAATGAAGTTGTTAATGAATATGAAAGGAGGGAAAAGAGGATGAGATTGACAATTGATAGTGAAGATAACAAAAGAAGAAACATGATGGTCAATAAAGTTGTTAATGAATATGAAAAGAGGGAAAAGAAGATGAGATTGACAATTGATAGTGAAGATAACGAGAAGAAAAGAAAGAAAAACAAAAAATAAAGAAAACATTATTTTTTAGAAAAATAAAATTAATTAATGATCATTATAATAATTAGAAAATAAATTGATAAATTAAATATTATTTAAGGATAAATTAATCAATTAAATTTATATTTTGATTGAGACATTTTTACAATTTAAATAAAATTAAAGAAATATTGATAATTAAATTGTATTAAATGATAAGGACTTTTTTGTTATTATATTAACAAAAGGATAAAATAGTAATTTAACTAAAACCAAATAAAATTCATTTATAGAAATGAATTATGGGTGAGAAAATAGATTTTTCAAACTTAAAAGGGGGAAATTGTTAATTTACCAAACCTTGAGTGGAAAATAGTAAGCGAAGAATTTATATTAAAATAACTCGTGTATTTCTGAGAAGTTCAATGAGTGATTCTAATAACTTGTATATAAAAATGAAAAGTGATAGTAATTGAAGATAATTTTTTATATTATTAAAATGAAATTAATCTATATTTTCACTATTAAGAATTCACTTCATTCCAATTATTATTATTTTTTCTTTTTTGAATTTCTATTCTGGCTTTCCACTTCAACGGCTCTGTGTTATTTTCCCCGCCAACGGACTATTTACCACCCAAGGTTTGGTGATGAGCCCAACATACTGCCATAAAAGATAAAAAATTCAAATGTCTGGTTAAGGTTTATTTCATTATCATACACCAAAATTTTTTTTTTTGGTTAAATTTAAAGAGTAGATTATTATTTTATTATTAATATTAAAATAAATAAAATATATCTTTTTTCTTATTTTTGAAAAACTAATATTTCTTTTTAAAATTCAATTTTTTTCATAGGATTTTAATTTCCTGATGAAACCTCTCTCTTTTCAGTAATCAGAATTATTTAACTATCTCTCTTTTCTTTTAACCTCGTTCTCATTGAAGAAGACGAATCTTCATCTAAATGAATTTGATTCATCATCAATCAAAACTTCTTTACATATTATCGATTGTTGCAAAGAGAGAAAGGAAGACGAAAATAATCATTCTCATTGAAGAGAAGAAAACCCAAAGATTTAAAGGATTACTATTTAAAATTGAAACTTAAGATAAAATATCAATTTTTAAAATTTAAATAAAAAATAAGATTAATTTATATATTTTTTTGTTAAAATAATAATTTTATTTTTAAATAACAAAAATTTAAAAACAGATTTTTAAACTCCATAATATGTTTTCATCTTTTTCATTAACCTTTGGACGAGAAATAGTCTTTTGGCCTTATTTTGCCAATTGGATAAGTGAATATACTAGAAGCTACAGTGCTGCTATATTTCATTTCCTTGGCACTATGTGGTCAAAACCGTCATTTTAAAAAGAAAAAAATTTCGTTGTAGTTTTCGTTGATCCATCTATCTATCACCTCGCTCGATCTACCCAACCAAAGCTTACGAGAAAGACGCAAATAATCTCTGTATTGTCTCTTTGTGCCTCCTCTCGCTCGTTCATCACTTGCAGAAGAGGTTCCTTTTTGCCTTTTCCCTCACTTACGTTATTCCTAATAAAATGAATTTTCTTTTCAAGTGTATTCCCAGATTTATATTGTTCTATAGGAACTGTAGTTGAATTAGTCATAAGGAGGGGTAAAATTCGTGTAAATTTCAAAATATAGACAGGGTGATTTGATGAAATATTTCGATTCCCACAGAACTATCTGATTAAATCAAGATTAAAGTTGTTGATCACAGCTGGACGTAAATTAAGTGAATTTGTCTAAGTTGAGCTATAAATATAGTGTTATATTTTCATTTTAAATTCTTTTATTTCTGATATATGAGTAATAAAATTGCATCGTGTTCTTTAGTCGTGTTTGACTTATTGTTAGAGTGAAGAGGACTGTTTGCTTATTCATGTTAGCTTTTAGCAGTTGTTATCGTATGTGTTACATTAATTAAGCTTTGCCTAGGTTTCTTTTTCTCCTCGGCTTAATATGCTGAAAAGGTGTGTGCTAGGAGGTAAAATTTTGAGATAGTTGAATGCTGATGGCCTCATTGTTATATGTTTGTCATTATTAATGATGTGGAGCAGATGAAAGAGAGTAGAGATGGAATTGGGAATGATAGAATTTCAAAATCATCATCACCACTTATTCTCGACTTAGATGACTTTAAGGTAATATATTGATGGACAATATTGACCTGTTTTTTGTTTTATGTCTTAACTATCATATAGTTTTGATGGTATTTGTACTTTAAAATTAAATTCAAGATGCAAATTCATTTCATAGGGTGATTTTTCTTTTGATGCACTGTTTGGGAGCTTGGTAAACGAGCTCCTTCCATCCTTTCAAGAAGAGGAACCTGATTCAGTGGATGGGCATGGTAACATTAGTGGAAGTGATGCTTTGCCAAATGGGCATAAACAAGCCCCATCTGATGCAATTAAGTTTGCGCAAGGACTATCTGTGCCTGCTCCACTTTTTCCAGAAGTGGATGCTCTCACATCTCTGTTCAAGGATTCTTGTAGGGAGTTGATTAACCTTCGAAAACAGGTATCTCTTTTTGGGTTTGTAGGTGATGGGCATACAAATTAGGACTTTGTTCTGAGTTAATTTCTTCTCTCTTCTGATTTTGGTTTCAGATTGATGGAAGACTCCATAATCTTAAGAAAGAGCTTTCTATCCAAGATTCTAAGCACCGTAAAACACTTTCTGAGGTTTGTTTCCTCCAAATCATTTCGGGAATACACTGATACAGATACCAAAGAAACTTGAGTTGTCAAATTTGTAAAAATTAAAATAAATAAATATATATATATATATATATCATGATTTCTGAAAAAAGTTCAGAGCTTACTTCTGTTATTTAAGTAATCATTCCTTGATCACTTATTCTGTAGAAAGGAATTGTTTGCATTTTACAATTGAAATGGACTATGATGAAAAGAATTTTATTGTACATCCAAGACAGCCCTAAGAAAACATTTACCAAATTGGATACTTACCTCTTGGGATGCTATTGTTCAAATTGAATTTATATTCATTGTGTCTTCTTCTACCAATTGGCATTTTTAGAAAATGTAATTTTGTTAAATTACGTTAAGTAATGAAATTAAATGTTTCTGAATCTGACATTGAATTACATCTGAGCCATAGTTTTTTACTACGGTTGCCATGTATCTTATTTTTCAGCTAGAGAAAGGTGTAGATGGGTTGTTTGATAGCTTTGCAAGGTTAGATTCGCGTATATCAAGTGTTGGACAGACTGCTGCTAAAATAGGAGATCATCTACAGGTACGTGTGTTTTATGGGTTGCTTTATATTTCTAATCGTGTTCATACTTGTTCTTGTTGTATTTGTATAATTATATCGTTAATTTATTTGGATTTATGTTTCTGTTTGGATGGTTTTTTATTGTCAGAGTGCAGATGCTCAGCGCGTAACTGCTAGTCAAACAATTGACCTCATTAAGGTACCATCGACCTTAAAATTTGGTTGAAATTGAATCAAATTTCTTAGCAAGTCTATAGTCCTCTTTGGAAGAATCTTTTTCTAACTTTATTAGTCTGTTTCCTCTTTTACCTATATTTGAGATTCTTTCCTTGTAGAAGCCATTAAGTAGAGCTGCTTGTATTAAATTCTGTGTAATGAGGTTTTTCCCTTTAGCTTTTTGTGATAATAACTTGTTCGTTGTTTTTTAAAATTGCATTAACATTCTGTCACCATAATCCTGCAGTACTTGATGGAGTTTAATAGCAGCCCAGGTGACCTAATGGAACTTTCACCATTATTTTCTGATGACAGTCATGTTGCTGAGGCTGCATCAATTGCAGAAAAATTGCGTAAGTTGGCGTTTTATTTCACAGGATAAATTTATGTCTGTTTTTTTCTTGGCATGATGTTCACTCTATTCTTGTGACTTTTTTTTTTTCATGATCCCTACTAATTTTTTTTTTTTGCTGCTATAATCAGTGAGTGAGACATCTTTGTCTGTTTTGCAAGTTAGCATCTTTGTCCATGACATCATATGACATATTTGCTGATTTGACTGTGTTTGTCTATCCTGTCCATGCCTCTACTGGACTGCTTATAAGATTGGTGAAATAAACATTTGTTCCAGAACATGTGTCTCTCATTGTTTTAAAAATGAGAGAGATGACTGATTTTACTTGTGGTAATATTGGAGACAGGAGAGAGATGGAGAAGTAATGGTTTGTTTGTGGTAATATTGGTTGATACCCAATAGGAAAGTTATGATATGTTTAATAGTAAGATTGGTTGATGCTCAATAGCAGAGATGAAAGTTATGATACCTTTTAATAGCAAAGAAATTGATCTTGTGTCTGGGTTAATATTTTCTGATATGTATTTTACATCTTTCAGCCTAATGAAAAATTAATGCCTTTGCTACTCTGTTGATTTCAGGGTCATTTGCTGAGGAAGATATTAGAAGACAAGGCATAGCAGATATTGGACATGCAACTGCCAGCAGAGGATTAGAAGTTGCTGTCGCTAACCTTCAAGATTATTGCAATGGTATGTTCTCTATAAGAAAATGAGGTTACTGCAATGGTACAGCTACTTCTGGTGTAACTTCTTATTAGTTTTAATTTTCTTTAGGATGGTCCATTTGATGCACTATCATAGAAAAATGAATCATTTTTGGCTAATTGTGGGCAATCACGGATGCACACCATCTTCATATATGGAACATTGTGTTCTCACAATGTATATTTATATTTATGCAAAAGACCATTTCAGCCTCTAACAGATTCTTTCCCGTACGGGTCTCTCTTTTCTGCCTACCATACACCTTAAAATACTGTTGGTTTCTGGACAAGTGAATTGCTTCCAAATGAGTCTTGTCTTTATGTTTTTATTTATAAATTTCTTCATGGATTTATTTTTATTAAATTCTTTTTTCCATTTTCTTTTGCTCCCTATGTTATTTTTCTTTGACATTCTTTTTTATTCATGTAGATATGGGTTGGAAAATTTTTTTGACAGAGTCCGCTTTCTGTTAGATGGTATTCCTTTCCTTGCAATTACTAAGTTTTGTGTTTTATATTTCTTTGTGTAGAACTGGAGAACAGATTGTTAACTCGATTTGATGCAGCATCGCAGAGAAGAGAATTGTCTACCATGGCTGAATGTGCTAAAATTTTATCTCAGGTGATTCTTTTTTCAAGTGACTTCATTGGTCAAGCTCTTCCCTTCCCTACTTTTCGTCTCGCTCCATTTCTGTTGTCTTCTTTTCCTTGATACACATGAATGAAAAGAAGTCAATTATTTCTCTACTTTGCATAATTTAAAGGATGTTTTCAGATTAATAGGCTTGGATTTGGCATCGTTAATAGTCTTCTAATCAGAAGATGGAGCTTTTGCAGTTGGTTTTGAGCTTTTACTTACAGTGATCCCTATCAAGCCCTTACCTATTCTACTGTGTATTTCTATGCTATCGGAACAAACAAAAACCTTTTTTTCACTACCGGCTTTCTTCTGTGTGGTCTTACTTGTATCAAATCTTATTTGTTTCTAATTTAATATCACATTGCAATACAGTTTAACAGGGGTAATAGTGCTATGCAACATTATGTGGCAACACGTCCTATGTTTATTGATGTGGAGGTCATGAATGCAGACATCAGATTAGTTCTAGGTGATCAGGCTTCTCAAGCTAGTCCCAGCAATGTTGCCCGTGGACTTTCTTCCTTGTACAAAGAAATTACAGGTTTGGTGGATAATCATTGATCTGAAATCCTGATCGAATTTTTTCAGATTTGCTATATCATTGTTGTTTTCATTGCAGATACTGTGCGGAAAGAAGCGGCTACCATTACAGCTGTGTTTCCTTCACCTAATTATGTCATGTGTATTCTTGTTCAGGTACCCTGTAGAAAATTGATCTTCATTTGTTTAATGTTTTACATTTCTTCTTTTTACCTTGCATCCTGTAAGTACATTCAAATTCAGATATAAAATAGCAAATTGTGTTGGCAAATTATCAATAATATCTGTTTCTTCTCCATGCCACATGTAGCGAGTTTTGGAGCAGCGAGTTACAGCCATTCTGGATAAATTGTTGGTGAAGCCATCTCTTGTGAACCTACCACCTACGGAAGAAGGCGGACTTCTATTAGTGAGTAGAATTACTGGGCTGTATTAATTTTGCAAATGCAAGTTTACAACGATTATCAAATTTTAATTTTTTTTTCTTTATTTGACTTGAGGCTTCAGTATCTTAGAATGCTAGCGGTGGCATATGAGAAGACACATGATCTTGCTAGAGACCTACGAGCCATGGGATGTGGTGATTTGGATATTGAGGGTAATGAATTGATTATTAAGATAAACATTTCCTTAACTTCTCTCGTACAGCTAGTAATCTATTGCTGAGTGAAATATTTGTTTGCATTTGGATATAATGGTAAATATAGATGACCTTGTCATTGTGTTGCATGTCATCTTTATAGGTATAAACAGAATGTGTTATGGAACTGTTTGATAAAGAATAGGAGATTATGAGATAAGAAAGAGATTTTACATCAAGGTTTGGCTTGGTAAATCGACTAACAAATTCTTATAGCATCTGTAGTAGTATGGATATAATAATAGATATTGGAGAAAGAAGGCCTATTTAAGTTTTTGGTGTATTGATGAAATCCTTGCTTATGGATTTATTTCATTTTGCTAAATTCCGTTGTTTCAGGCGTCACAGAATGCCTTTTTACTGCTCAGAAGGAAGAATATCCCGAGCATGAGCAAGCTTCTCTCAGACAATTATATCAAGCAAAGGTTTGCATCAGTTCCATCAATATTGATCAGAATCACTAATCATTTGCCTCCAAGGCTATAAGTAGAATAATCCTTGCAGATGGAAGAATTGCGTGCTGAAAGCCAACAGCTCTCAGAATCAACAGCATCAATTGGGCGCTCTAAAGGAGCTTCAATAGCTTCTCAGCAGCAAATATCTGTTACAGTTGTCACGGAGTCTGTGCGCTGGAATGAAGAAGCGATATCTAGATGCACTTTGTTTTCATCTCAGGTAATATATATACTCCTGCAATTGATATTACGATATTTATAATTTATGATCCTATACAAGATGTCTGCCAAACGTGGTTTTCATGATAGAAAATTCAGATTTCCTTGATAAACCTATCTTGAAAATGGCTGTCATCCTACGGTGTGTATAACTAAACAACATAAATGCTACTCTGAAATATCCTGTTTTCCCTTTACTTCAACTATGTTAGAGGAGCATTAGATGACTAAAAGTGTCTGTTTGAGATGTGCTGTATAAAGTAGCAGATGCCTTGGGATACAACAAAAGCAATAGAATTGAATGAAAATAAACTGTAAGCATAGAAAGAATGATGATACTCGAGATGGAAATTTGAAAAAAAAAATTGCAGTAAATTTATGGTCGATCACATAGAAAGAATGGATATTTGTGTGTTCTGAATTTTTCGAATATTATGTGCATTATATTGCTAATTGATTTTTGCATGCCTGATAGCCGGCCACCCTTGCAGCCAATGTAAAAGCAGTGTTTACTTGCCTTCTGGATCAAGTAAGTTGGTTAACAAAATGCATTGATTTTCCAGAATTTTGTAATAGGCACTTAAATATTTGTTTTACAGGTAAATCAGTATATAACAGAGGGGCTTGAACGGGCTAGAGACAGCCTCACTGAAGCTGCGGCTTTGAGGGAAAGGTTTGTGCTGGGCACAAGTGTTAGTAGAAGAGTGGCTGCTGCTGCTGCTTCTGCTGTAACTACATAATCACTCCCTATTTACGAATTCTGTAATATGATATGCATGTATAATATATGTATAGTTTACCTGGAAAATTGTTGCATAATGGAGATTGATTGGTTGATGTTAGGCAGAAGCTGCTGCTGCTGCTGGTGAAAGCAGTTTCAGATCTTTCATGGTTGCAGTACAGCGTTGTGGTAGTAGTGTGGCAATAGTTCAACAAGTATGTTGTTTTGTGTTTATATCCTTTACACACTGTCAAATTAACTAGTCAGAGTTTGGGAAACCAATTTGAAGTGAATTTATATCTTCAGTACTTTGCGAATTCTATATCTCGGCTTTTATTACCTGTGGATGGTGCACATGCTTCTTCATGCGAAGAAATGGCAACGGCTATGTCCAGTGCAGAGGCTGCTGCTTATAAAGGACTTCAACAATGCATTGAAACTGTGATGGCAGAGGTCAGCTATCAACATTTGATTTATTACTCTATTAGATCCATTTTTTTAATGTTTTTGTGGATCATAACACTTGACACAAGTGTATTAGACTATTAGCATCATGCTTCTAAGTAGTTGGTATATTTGTTGTTTGTAATTTCTTCTTTCTGTGCTTTATGCTCTATGATTTTCTACCTCATATCAAATACTTCCTGGTAAATCTCCTGTGCAGGTGGAGCGTTTGCTCTCAGCGGAACAAAAGGCAACAGATTATCGATCGCCTGATGATGGAATTGCTCCTGATCATCGTCCAACCAATGCTTGCACAAGGTTTGTGCTGCTAGACAAACTTGTTCTTTCAACCATAATGCTGATACCTGAGGGAGTTAGGACACTGCATGGTTGAACTTAATATTATCATATGTGTTCTAATGCCACATATTCAAATTTTACATTTTGTTAGATGTTCGTTGATAACCTAATTTCTACATTGATAATATGTTGTATAGTCTCTGTCCTATCTTGTACTTTTGGGTAATGTGATCAAAACACGACATTTCATTTACTTCTGGTTTTTTATGCCAAATAACATTCTCTTCTTTCTTTTTTAGAGTTGTTGCTTACCTTTCCCGTGTGCTTGAGGCTGCTTTCACAGCACTAGAGGGTCTTAACAAACAAGCATTTCTAACTGAACTGGTATGATCTTTTTTGCTGTCTAAGATTCCTATTTATTATGTACAATTGCTTTGAAATTCCTAGCCATGGTTGTTTGTGTGAACAAGTTACCATGCTTTTGGTAAATAAACATGATTTGTCTGTTTGATTTGGATGAATGGATTTCATCCAATGAAAAAGAGTGCCTTTAATAACTCATCAAGATAATATTTCTTCTATCGATTTATATACATCATAACCACTTGTACCAATTCCGTGTTAAAGCAATGTGATGTGTTTCTATTACTGTTTCATTTCTTTAATATGAGCTACTTTTCTCCCTCAAGTGGTGGGTGATGGTAATATAGTTTTTCAGAAATTAGGCAATGGTATCCATGAACAGAGTTTGAAGCGTTAATATGGTGATATTCATTGTTCCAGGGAAACCGTTTGCATAAAGGCCTGCTTAATCACTGGCAAAAGTTCACTTTTAATCCCAGGTAATGCTAAATAGTCCAGTTTCTGCATTGTTAATTTCTAGTAGGTAAATATGAATGGACTTGTGGCTAGAGTTTATAAGAAGAAACTCAACATTGTAATAAGTTATAATTTTTATTTTTTTTCGGTTTTGTCTTAAGAATACCTGTCTCCACATGGTAGAACTTTCGGTCAGTTGAGTTCATGTATTAATTTTGGATGGCTTGATTGAATTGCTAGAGAAATAAAGAAAGGTATCACTTGCGTAGGTTGTGTTACATGCAATTTATTTATAGAATTTACATCGAAAAAAGAAACATCAATGAGAATATAAAATTTTAGATTTTTAAGATGGATTTGCATTTTTCCAACACGACATAGATACGTGACTAACCTTTTTGGAATTATGTCTTTCTCTTTTGTCAATGTATATACCTTGGGTATGGCATGCTCTATTAATTAATTAATATTAATATAATGCATATTTTACCTCTATATCACGTGCAATCAGGATTGTTAAGTCAAAATAAAAATTTTTGTGACTACACCTCTATGAAGTTATGACCTCATTGTAATTAAATTATTTTGGTCCCGATGATATGACTATAGAGAGGTTTTGCTGTATAAAGAAAAATTTAGATTATGTTAGCTGAAAAAATAATATTATTTCTTTAATGAGACATGGTCAATGAGTAATTTATGGTGAATTATACCAGTTGCCATCATACATATAGCATACAGTAAGAGAACAACTGCACAGAGTTTCACATCAGCATACACAGTTTGGTCAGAGTGACTTTTCTGTCTCTCGTTCCAGTTGCTAGTTCCTATGGCTTGCTGTGCTATGCATCTATCTTAGAGATTTTGGATTTTCTTATTCTTGATGACTTCTGGTAGATATAACCTGTGTTCGATCATCGGTGAAAACAAAAATGTGTTCTCGGTTCAAAATTTTTTATTCGTTTTATTTCAGTTATTAATAATATGGTGCCTTCTATTGCACTACCAAGTTATTTCATATCTTTATATTTTGTGTTTCTCTTCTATCTCTGATTTGCTTTTGCAGTGGGGGATTGCGCCTGAAGCGTGACATAACTGAATATGGAGAATTTGTGTGCAGTTTTAATGCTCCATCTGTTGATGAGAAATTTGAATTGTTGGGCATGTAAGTTGCAAACAGTTTACAATGTTTTCAGATTGTCATTGAGTATTTTCTATCTCATTTTACTAATAAAATGTCGGTCTCCAGTATGGCCAATGTCTTCATTGTTGCTCCTGAAAGCCTCTCCACCTTGTTTGAGGGAACCCCCAGTATTCGAAAAGATGCACAAAGGTATGTTGTTGCAATTGCACATGTTGTATGCATGAAAACACTGTACAGATTACTATTAGAGCTGAATTTTTAGAGCATATCAGGTGATATTTTTTGGGACAAATTTTCTTTTTGATGTGTGATGGTAAATAAATTTATTGTTTACAACTCACAAGTTATGAGCACATGCCTTTTCCATTCATTGTGAGTTGATTTAGAACTGATAAGGAATGATAAAATCACACTATCTAGTTTTAAATGGAAATATTTCTCTTGGCTCATTTAACAAGGACTTCTAATTTTGGCATGATGTATGTGTCCATGTTTGTACCATTGTAAGTCTTAAATCTCACTTTGTTATCTTTTGGAACCTCTATCCCTTCCTAAGTTGTGTTTTTGACCCTAAATTTGATTTGGCTGCTGTTTCAGGTTTATTCAGCTTAGGGAGGACTACAAAAGTGCAAAGCTTGCAATCAGGCTTAGTTCGTTGTGGACAAGCTAGTTAAAACAGCAGTGGCATGCGGATATGTAGGTAACCTTTTCGAAGTTCTTGAAGTTCTGACATCAATAAGTTAGTAGGGTTAGGGAAGCAATATCTGATTTTGGTGGCACCAGAACTAAGTCATCTCCATGCAGAAAATAGGCTACAACAGAGAGTTCATGTTCTAATTCTTTCTTTACCGTTATCCTCCTTGCTGAGTATATATTTTTGAAGATATAAATGGGAAGACACTATAGTTGTATCTTCAAGGTCTTGTATTTAATTTATTTTTTGGGTTTGCAGTTTTTGCTTGAACCAATTCAAAATGGAAAGTACCTTGTGTTTGGGTTTGTGCTGTTGTAAATGATAACTTCTACAGGAAAACGGTGACAGCGAAAGGTTTTTTTTTTTTTGTGTGTGTAACATACTAGATTTTTACGATGCCTGTTTATATTTTCTTTTTTTCTGATTTTTAAATTTATTTTGTATGGACCTCTTGATTGAACCATATCACGATTATATCCTAGAAATTCACTAGAGAAATGAAATGGAAAAGATAGAAAGACAATCAGTGTTCACTTAAGGAAGCAGATGGTTTATGATATTGATGGCTTAAAGTATGCACTCTCTACCTTAGAATCTGTGGATAATTATCCTCTACAAATTACAGTAAAGATAGCGAGTGTGGATGCAAAAATGGTGGTTGTCCTTAAAAGAAGATTGATATATAAAATAATTCATGATTGTTTAGTTGAATATATGTATAAGTTAGTGGACTTTCTGTTTTAGGATTCATGAAATTGATAAACTATACCCTATAGAGAAGCCATCCATTATCAAGAATTATTTTAAACTTATCACAGATCAGTGTTTTTAGTATGGGCTTGAGCACGACGCGAAAGGTGAGGATGGCCTCTAATGAATAATGATGGAGGCAGCACGAATGAAGGCTGAAATTGAAAGGTTTTTAGTTCTGACGAGTTAAAAAAGTGTAGCCGGTGATTAAGACAGTTGGTACTGCCCCTTAACGTGGTGGGTGCCTCCAGTAATCTCGGCACTTTGGCAAACTCTTTCCCACACCCACTATAAAGTGCTGATTCTCTCTCTTTGAATTTGGTTCATTTTGAGAGGGATTGAACCTGATGGATGAGGAAAATTTTAGTGGAGATCAAGTTGTACATCCATAGCTATCTATCTCTCTTTGATAGAATTGGTACCTATCTCTTTTATGTCCTTGTGGCTGCCAAACCCATAATAATTCTCTCACATAAAAGGTCTCTCATCTTTCTCTACCCATTGCTAAAATGAAATATCGAACATGTCAATGACCCCACTCCACAGCCACCACTACAATCAATGGTCGTGGCTTGTCAATTAGATTCATTTTTGTCCTTTATTTTTTTTCCAGTTTCTATCCATCTACCAATGCGTCTATGTGTCTAATCTTCTAACGTAGTAGCTTGAAAAGTTGAGTTCTTATTCCATTCTAATCCTAACTTGTTTGAAATGAAAGGAATATTTTGATTTGAGTGTTAGTGTTTGACCAGCCAAATCGACAACTCTTGGCTAGATCCTCCCACGATATTAGTAGATTTAGGAAGAAAGATAAAAAAAAAAGATCTCTACCAACCAAAACCCGTCCCACCCATATTATCTGAAAGCAAGTGTTTTTCTTAGAGAGTATTAGAGGAGTTCTAAAGAGACTTCAGAAGTGTTGGATTTGTTTAGAGAAATACTGTAAAGAATGATCATAAAAGATTGCAAGAAATATCAAAATAGAAAAATTCTTATTAGTAGTCAGTTTGTTCCAAATATATGTCTTTGCATTTATGGGTAGAAAATCTTTCAATGTCTCTTCTTCCATAGTGCAACTCTCTTTTTATAGAGTAAGGAGGAGAGGACATTGATGCAATTGTCGAGGCATAGGGGGCTTAACTCTTTTATTGTTATGGATGATAAATTTATTATAAGAGTTATAAGATGTGATATTGACATTCTGCATTTAATGTAATTTGTAACACAACTCATGCATCATACTTAAAAGGGGGATGCCTGACCACATCGAGGCAGCCAAACTCTCCCTTTATTTATGACAAGAATACATTATTTATTGCACATATGCTAGAGCTCGTATCTATGAACTTTGGGATATTACACATTGTGTGTCTTGTCTTTTACTGCTTGGATAAAAGTTCGATGTCTAACAACTAAATGAAATCTTTGGCTTAGCCTGATTCCAAGCTAACAGTACCCAACAAGGATGAGTTATCTGCAAACACAAGACATAAGAGGTGACTACATATTCTTCACTACAATATGCCAAAGGTGTTGAGATATTTGGTACTCACCGGATACCACATGTCAGTTAGGCGGTGTCTAAGGTATTATCATTCAGGGTAAGGTTTATAGCATAACAATATAATAATAACAATAATAATAATTAGGGGTGGATTTAGGCCGGGCCAAGCCCAAACATTTCTTGGCTTGAGTTTGGCTCAAACAAAAAATGGTCCGGCTCGAATTTAGCTTGAGTTCATCGAGCCGAAATTAGATTTGGCTTGGGCAAAAAATGACTTAGTTCGGTTTGATTCAAGTTTGACTTGATTTCGTAGCTCGATTTGGTTCAAATTAATGGTTTGAATTAATGGCTCAAATTCGTCGTTTGAATTCATAGTTTATTAATAAAATAATATCGTTTTACACAAACAATATTCAAAATTTCTAATTTGAACCACAAATTCAAGTCGAACCGAGCTATGTTTTCAAACTAGTAATTTAAACTACTGAATTTGAGCTGACTCAAGCCATAAATTCCAATAGAATCGAGTTATGAATTCAAACTACTGATTCGAACTACAAATTAGAGCTGAATAGAGTTCAACACCCTTTGACTCGAGTTCAATTCGAATTTTAATCAAATAAATTCGAGTCTAGCTAAATCGAATCAAATTGACTTTCAAAATAGAGTCGGTTCGAATCATATCCAGGCCTAATAATAATAGTAATAATAATAATAATTATTATTATTATTATTATTGTATAACCAATTGAGTGCTAATAATTATAAATAAATTGATGTATTGTTTTATAATTTTATAATTTTAAATTAAATAAATAATTAAATCATTTAACCATATTATAGGATTATTTGTTAATTTATTTATATTTTATTTATACATTTATATATGTAATATATATATATATATATAATATATATGATTATTTAAAACAACAATAAGACAAAAAAACAAAAAAAGCAAGCCGGCGGCTTAAGTGTAATTGGCTTGGTGGCGGTGGTGCAATTCTAGAAATGCTTCATATCTTCTTCGATCTCCACTATCGTTATTTCTTTGCGGAACTCAAGCCTTTCAGCACATGTTCACTTCAAAAACTGACTTTGCCATTTATACACAGATCTGGTAAAGAACTCGTTTTAGATGAATCCATTAGCTGCTGCGTCATTAAAACTAATATTTTATAAATGAATCTTAAACTTATATTCTCTAGTTTTCAAAAATCTAAATTTTTATAGCAGAATTTTATTTGAAAACTTAATTAATGTTAGGTCAAAATCGTTATTTAACAAAAAAATTAAAAAAATAAAATTTTATTATATTTTTCTTCCTCAATTTGAAAATCTAACAATTTCGTTCTATCTAAAGTTTAAAAAATAGCAATTTCACAAATAAGTTTTTAAAACCATTGTAAGAGACGATAAAGTTTGTTGTTTCGGTTGCGTTGACGACGAAGTTTGTCATCTCTGATCGCATTGACTCTTCCTCTCGACTTATCTTCTTTTGTCAACTTGTTCCCACTCACTGACAATAATAATATCCTCTGACGAAGACGAAATCATTTTCGTCGGAATTAATTATTTTAACTGATGGGTGAGAACAAGTTAGCAAGGAGAGATAGTTTGGATGAGAGGATGAATGCGAGTAAAGATGATGAGCTTTACTATCTTTGATGATGGTTTTAAAACTTTAGGGATACAATTACTACTTTTTAAATTTTAGATGATAAAAAATATTAGATTTTTAAATTGAAAAGAAAAATATAATAAAAATTTAAAATTTAAAATTATTTTATTACATAATCATTTTATTTTTAATTTTAATAAAATTTTATTTATGAATAAAATAAATTTTGAAAAATTAGACGAAAGAAATTTAAGATTATATATCTATGATAGGGTGGAAACAAGTCTTTTATAAATAAAACTAATTGATTAGTATTAAGTAGTTTCTCCGACACCCCATCAACCCCAATTTCACATGTTCGAAGAAGAAATAAGAGAAAATTGGCACGCCCATGTTCATACTTGATAGCACACTGTTTGAAAAACTAGTCCAGACCAGACAGTTGAACCGGTTTTGATGAAGGCACAAAAGTCAATTTGGTTAATATAAATATTTAAAATGTAAATTTTAAATATTTATTGAACCAAACTGATATGCGATTGAATTAGATGAATCACGTTGAGACTCCTACTAATTCTTGATTTGGTCAATATCCCACCTGTGTCTGAAAATATTTAGCTGATAGGAAAATATCAAACGCATATATGAATTCGGTCAAACCAAAAATAATTTGGACCTACCCGCGTCTGAACTTCTGGTAATTCGAATTATGCCAAAGCACTATTTCCCACCCAAGATATGTTGATTTCTCAAAGTTTTTTTTGTTAATTTTGAAAATACTATTTATCCACTCATGACCGATTAAAATTAACAAAACTCTAATCCCTAAAAATTTTATCTCATTTTCTCCCCTAAAAGTTTAAAAACTAACTTTTCTTCCCTAAATCAAGTTTAAAAAAATCATATTTCGCCCTAAGGTTTAGTTTCAAAATCAGATCACCTTCTTCGATGCCATCATTGATCATCTCTCCCTCTTGACGGCTCCCTATCCTCTAACGTGCTACCTCACTTCTACTCCAACCCATCCGGGGTCCAAAAACGTCGTTTGGGAAGAGGAATCGTCTTCTCAAACGATGAAGACAAGATCAACATCTTTTGGGAAGACGATCGTCTTCTTGAACGAAGATGAGACATCTTCTCAGAGGAAGACAAGTTGTCTCGTCTTCGTCTGGGAAGATGATTCCTCTTTCCAGATGACGTTTTTGGACACTAGAGGGGTTGTGGTAGAGGTGAGACAGTAAGTCGGAGGATGGAGAGCCGTTGGGAGGGAGAGATGGTCGACAATGTGTCGAGAAGGTGATCGAATTTTGAAACTAAACCCTAAGGGGGAAATGTGATTTGTTCAAACTTGGTTTATGAAAGAAAAATTAGTTTTTAAACTTTTAGGAGAGAAAATAAAATTATATTTAAGTCTATTTTTAATATTAAATATAAAATAATGATTTTATCCTTAAAATTACCATATTTAAACTGTCATAGGTGGATAAATAGTATTTTCAAAGTTAATAAGGGAACTTTGAAAAAACAACATACCTTGGGTGGGAAATAGTCCTTTGGCCTTCAAATTATGATAAGTTTATTAAGAAAATGTCAGCGAATCATCCACCGTTCGATGGTAGAACAATGAATCTGATTTACGGTGCGGATCTAACAAAATTGAAGCAATTCTTAACCGTCAGATTGTTGTATCATAGGATTCTGAAGAAAAAAAGAAGCTGTTTCACATTGAATCACGAGGCAAGCGATGCTGCCGGTTAGTAACGGCATGACTTTCGCCAAAAGAAGCGGGCCCCACAAAATCTGTAAGTTGTCAAGTGCCACTTCACCAATTTATCTCGTGTGACATCACGCGCCCATCAGATAGCGTTGATAGTATGAACCTTAACCCACTGTAAGCCGTCGATTTAAGTGACGGGATAAACCCTACCTTTTTTTGGCGTCTATGTAAAGCAAATTTGTTAGCTACGGCACACGTGGCAGCCGTTTTTTAAAACTCTTTTTACTCCGTCCATTTTTCAGGGAAAGAAATAATGAAGTGGATGAAGCAAAATTTAGTATGGGTGGATTCGGGTTCGATTGGGTCTAGACACCCTTTCTTTTGAATTTGATATAAATATAAAATAATCAGATTCAAACTTAATTTAAGTTTTTAGTCAAAATTAAGTTCAGTTAAAGTTCATTGAACCAAAATTAACTCTGATTTGAGTTCATTGTGGATAAAAAATAGGTTAATTTGATTGGATTCGAGTTTGATTTGATTTTATAGTTCAAATTTATAGTTTAATTTAGTTCGAATTAATGATTCGAATTGACAATTTGAATGTATAAGTCGAATTCGTGTCTTGAGTTCGTAATTTATTAACAAAATGATATCATTTTATCCAAATAATATTCAAAAATTTTTATTCAAGCCATGGATTCTAGCCAAACTGAGTCATGAATTCGAACAACTAAATTTGAGCTGAATCGAATCACAAATTTGAACTACTAATTCCATCCTCAAATTTGAGCCAGATTTGAGTCGAACACCTCTTGGCTTGAGTTCAGTCTGAATTGAAAAATAAGTCAAATCTTTCAATTCAAGGTCGATTCGAATTTGAATTAAGTAAATTTGAGACAAGTTAAATAAAATCGAATTGACTTTCGAGACTAAGCCAATTCAAATCGTATCCAAACATAAAAGTAAGTGAGAAGTAAACTTATTTAGAATGAAACTCTTTGCTTAATTTAGTAATAGTAAAATCAATTATTGAGTTAAAAATTTGACTTGTTTAATATAATTAAGTTGATCTTAAAAAACAGTTTAAATTAGATGAAATTTCTAATTATAAAAAAAATCTTAAAAATAAGTTTTAACTAAATTATAAATTAATTTGAACATATTCAAATTTAAATTAAACTTAAATCAATTCTGAGTTCAGTTTGAATCCTCCGAATCAACTTTTTGGCCAACTATGAACTTTGTTTGAATTGGGCACAAATTTCCTCCTTTGTCACCTTACAAAGTATCCATTATTATGAATAATACTCAGTTTTAATTTTCAGTTACGTTCAAAAGATTGAAATGACCAAACAAGAGGGTAAATTTTGTGAATGTTTCACAAAAAATTGCTTAGAATTTGTGTAGTCAAATACTTATTTACCTACGATTCAAAAGAAATAGAGATGGCAAACGGATGTGCATCAAATTGTAAAAACAAGGCCTTAATTAATTCCCATCTTTGAAAACAGGAATCGAATATAGGCATGAGAAAGCGTGTCAGCGGATGAAAGTTGTGGATACATCCCATCCAGCACTCACAAAATTGATAGGAGCGCCCACCCAAAATAATTGGCCTCCACTTTTAACCTTTTGCCGGTGTCGGTAACTCACGAGCTTCCAGCAGAGCGTGTGGACTTTTTCTCTTATTGATGAATCCCAACCCAAACTTGATTGGCGTTTGACATTTTGACAAGTCAACCCCGACACATGATAACATAGAGATGCCAACCCTCCTACTTTTTTTCTCTCTCTCTCTCTCTCTAAACAAAACTAAAACTACCTGTCCCTATGTTCATCTTTCTCTCTCTATATGTACATGTTTATATATGAATAATTGTTTTTCCACTTATTACACCACTCTTGTTTTGCCTCTTTCTCTTTCCCTAAAAAAGTCAGCGCCTTCTTCTGCCTCTGTCTCTCTCTTCTCTTTTCTCCAACAGTTTTAGCATAGAAGCCAGGTACAGATTCGCAGACCTTTGTGATTTTGAGAAGCCATGGAGGTGGACTGGGATCTGCATGCGGTGGTCAGAGGCTGTTGCAACATCACCTCCACCACCACCACCACCACCACCACCGCCATCACTAATTCACCTACTATGTCTTTCAAGGATGATTTTGATTCTAGATCTTGGTTTTCTTCTTTCACTACTTGTGAACAAGTTGCTCCTCTTTTTTCTTTGGCTGATCCTTTCGAAGCAAGAAATGCCATCGAAGAGTTACATGATCTTTACAAGCCATTTTTTCCTAAATCTAATCCTATTTCACCAAAAAGTAGTATGGCTAGCAAACCCATATCTTCTTTTCCATCCATGACTTCTTCACTAAACCAAACACACTTCAAACAACGACAACAGCCTAAGCAGTCTCAAGCTACTTCTGTAACCACTTCTTCTACTGCAAATTCTCATACTCCTCGATGCAAAAGAAGGTATTTTTTTTCTTTTTAGTTTATATATTCCCCTACTGAAAAAAGAAGAAAAAATTAAAATCATCTATTTTCTAGCTGAGATATGTACTAACTTGTATGTTCTCTTTTGAAATCTTTATTATGGTTCTGCAGGAAGAATCAACAGAAGAGGGTTTGCCAAGTTCCAGAAGAGGGTCTTTCTTCAGACGTTTGGGCTTGGAGAAAATATGGCCAGAAACCCATCAAAGGCTCTCCTTATCCGAGGTTTGTGTTTAATTGGAGTGCATTATTTCACCAATTATGTCAATCTGAAATTGCATCTCTATCTTTGTTCAATCATGTGTTTATGTGATGAGTGTAAAATTGTAATTTTGGTTTGTTTGTTGAACAACAGGGGCTATTATAGGTGTAGCAGTTCAAAGGGGTGCTTGGCCCGTAAACAAGTGGAGCGAAACAGATCGGATCCGGGTATTTTTATAGTAACATACACAGGAGAGCACAATCACCCAGCACCAACCCACCGAAACTCACTCGCCGGCAGCACGCGCCAGAAACCCGTGACGCCTCAAGGCCAAGCCGCCACCGCCACCACCACCACCACCACTACTAGTGACTCTAACAAACACCCTTCTTCAGACAAACCCACTGTCTCTTCCTCTTCCCCAACAACCTCCTTAGAAGTGGAAGAAGAGATTGTGCCTGAGAGTACAAATACCGAAAGCAGAGAACTAGAGCTAGATATGCTTGAAGATGAGGACGAAGAAGAAGATCTTGGGTTCTCAGATGTTGGAATTAGTGATGATTTCTTCGTGGGTTTAGAGGGATTCGTCTCTGGGGAGAATTTTCCCGATAATTTCCCGGCGAATTTTGGACTTCCTTGGGTTGCCAACAGCACTGCTACCGCTGCCGGCGGTATCTAATTGGGTGGAAAAGTCATTGTTATTAATGTTAATGGTTTTTGTCAAATATAAATTATACAGGGGCTTCTTTCTAGTATAAAAGTAGAAGCCAAAACAAACAATGGATTTTTATGTGCTGAGTTGAGTCCATTAGCGAGTCTTGTAGAGGAAAAAAGAATCTGTTCTGTTCTGTTCATGTATACCAGTAGAGTTAGCTTATTAATGAAATCTTTCTCTCTTCATTCTTAAATTTTATTTTTTGAAAAAGAAATTTCACGTTTAAATGGATTGATTGTTGGTTGTTTATCAGGAATATGCTCGTCTGTCTAACTTTTTTCAGCTTTATTCACTTTACTGTTTTCCTACAATTTCCATGGTGTTCATTCGTTCAAACTTCCAAGTGAAAATGAATATGGTGGCCTTTGTCTTTGTTTACGGCTGAGATTTATTTTTTCTTTTTTAAATTAACACCACATTTGGGAAGATTAAACAAACAGCTGTGGCCTGTGGGTTCACTAAGTTCTTGGTGATCATTTATAATAATTATTATTATTTGTGAGGTGGACGTGTCTAGATTTAAATTAGTTGAGATTAGATTATAATTATATAAATTATTCGCTAACATTATCAATTAGATTAAGCTAAGCAAATATATTAATATTATCTAAAATTCCAATTCAGTTTTTTAGTCTTTTGTTGACATTCAACGTGTATCACCAATCCACCGATACTTAAAAGCAAAAAAATTTGGATTTAATCCGGATGTCTAGTTATGGGTAAATTCAAATTAAGTTTGCTTAAATTTAAATTTAGATTTGGTTTATATAAGTTAAACTCGGATTAGAGTCTTAACTTAAAAACTCAAATTGAGTTTAACTTGTTTATTCTTTTTTTTGGAATAAATTTGCTTGCCCACTTGATAAAATTGTATATGCCGCTAATAATATTGTTTATCTATTTAATTATATTATTTATTTTACTAACAATATTGTTTACCATGGCTGCAACTCTTCAAAATATTATGTATCAATTCGATTAAATTTGAGTTTGCACAAAAAATTATAAATTTGAATTGAGTTTAACCACGTCCTTATTTGGGTCTGGCTTGTTTCCAACCCTGTTAAAAGATCTATATCCATTTCACCTGCTTGCGCCATCTATCTTATTTTGAGTCCTCAATCATGTTCACCAAATTAGTACTATTAATGAGAATTCCAAGGCATCAAGTCTGCGATAAAAATCATGATCAGAAGGAGAGCAGAAAGTTTAAACGTCAGATTACTAAAATTTATCCTGTTAAAAATAAAAATTGAATTGAATACATCTTCTCAGGCCACATGAAATGCATCCTGACAATAAGTACATTCTCCCTCAGCAACTTCAGGAGAGGAGCCAAGTAAGGATTGAAATTGCAGCCTGTTACAGGTGCAACAGGAGATGGTGGCACCAGAATGATGAAACTAAATGCTCAGAAACAAAATTGGAGCTTGGACTTGTTTTCAAATATCATATGGGTTTGCCCAACTCATCTCAACTAGGCCCGTCAGGTGCATTTCCAGGAATTATAACCTCTCAACAACATCTTTTCTATGCAGGGGCAGCAGAGACCTTGCATCCTTGTACAAATTTTCTTAACTTTTCTAATTCACCAGCTGCTGAAAGCCATTCTGTAAGAATCTCCATTGATATATAATTAGGATGACAAGCATGCTCAACCATTTCATCCATCAATTTCAAAGCTTCATCCAACATATTCTTCTCCCGAAGGCCTTTAAACATGGCATTAAACGTTGCAGTATTTGGCTTCACCTCCTTAACTTTCATATTATCCATTAGAGAAAGTGCAACGTCTACTTGATTATTCTTGCACAATGAGTCTACCAGAATGTTGCATATCACAGTGTTTGGAGCAACATTTGATGCAGAATTCATGTCTCTGAAAATCTTCAAGGCTTCATCCACCATTCCATGTAAGCAATATGCATGTATTAGAGCTCCATATGTAACAACAGTAGGCACAAGGCCATCATCAAGCATCCTTTTCATCAGTTGACGAGCAGCTAAAAAGTTCCCATCTTTGCTTAAATAGGAAATCAAAGTGTTATATGTGACACAATCAGGTCTAATTCCAGCAGCCTCCATTTCTGCAAGCATCTCATAAGCCTTATCCAACATTTTCTTCTTGCAAAATGCACCAATCAGAACATTGTAGCACACAGTGTCAGGTCTGAAACCAGCTTCTTTTAACTTGGATAAAACAACACTGGCATCATTCACCCTTCCAGCTTGACACAATCCAGAGATCAAGGTATAGTAAACCACTGCATCCACAGTGCATCCAGCTCGACACATGTCATGGAACCATTCCATTGCCTCTTTGATATTGTTAACATTACAAAAGGCATTGATGAAGGTTGTGTAAGTAACAGCATTACCATACAAGCCTTTCTTCATCATGTCCTTAAAAAACTGGACAGCATTATTGATTCTTCCATGTTTACACATGCCATCAATCAAAGTATTAAGAGTTATCACATTTGGCATAACTCCTTCCTCCCTCATCTGATCAAAAAGCTCTTGCCCACTCTCAATATTGCCTGCTTTACAAAACCCATCAATCAAGCAATTGTAGGTAACAACATTAGGCTGACAACCCTCTTGTGATCTTATCCTTTCCATCAGACCCAGTCCTTCTTCGACCCTCCCAACTTTACAAAGTCCATCAATCAAAGTATTGTAAATGATCACATCAGGTTCAATAGAAACCCAATCCTTCTCTTTGCTTGCACTCATTTTCTCAAACACCTGTAAAGCTTCATCAACTCTCCAAGACTTGCATAACCGGTTAATTAAAATTCCGAAAGTTAAAACAGAGGGCCGAATATCATATTCCTTCATCTCCAACAATAACTTATTCATTCTCTTAAAATCCCCAGACTTTGCTAAACCACTCAAAAGAGCATTGCAAGAAGCCACTTCTATAGGAGCACCTAATTTCATCAAATCATGCAAAACATCCCAAGCTAGATCTGTTTTAAAATTTTTACAAAGTCTGGAAATCATCTGTGTTAGCCAAAACATGTCGGGAAAAACTTCACGTTCACCAAATTTATTCACCAAACTAACTATTTCCTCATCACTCACTTTCCTCCTGAAGCGGCCTTTCTTCGTTAAAGCATGGAAAACAATATCCCCAGTAACATCATTAGGCGGAAACTCGGAATCCCGCTGAAGCATTTGGTCGAGCACATCGAGCGCGTCATCAAACCGCCCGTCTTTTAATAATACATCAATCAACACATTGCGTAAATGCGTATTTTTAATATTGGGCTCGAGCTCATTGTACACCAGAAGGGACTGATCAACAGTATCGGCCTTTCCTAAACGCCGAATTAGAAGTGTGGCGGCATTGATCGAAAGAGGGACGTTTTGGTCTTTGCATTGTTTATAAAGGTCGTAGAGCTTCTTATATGAATCCGATTCACGACTGGCGAGCTCAAAAACAGCTTGAAAGCTGTGAGAGAGTAATTCGGTGTTTTGTGGCGTAAGTGGGTTGGATTTGATATAATTAAAAAAAGTGAGAGCTTGCGAGGAAGAGGGTAAGCGACGACTGATTTGGAAGAAAAGACGAGGAGTTGGAGGGGAAGAGAAGAGGAGGTGATTGAGTTGGGAAGAAGAGTTCCATTCATTATGTGGGGTTTGAAGAAGGAGGTTTACTGCTTCTGTTATTACCGATGATTCATGTGCAGGTGGTGATTGTGATGGTGCTAGTGAACAGGGTTTGGCGGATGGTAGTGGTGACGGTGATTGTGGTGGCGCTGGTGGAGTGGGTTCGGCGGAGAGATAACGGAGAACAGACAAAGATTGGGGTAGAAGGAGCTTGGTTTGTCTTGTTAAACTCATAACTGTGTCAACTGTTCAAGGCCTTCAGGCAATAAGAAATTCGGAATCTTACAAGAAGGGGTTTGTATAGGAAATTTGGAAGAAAAATTTACTTCCATGTCCTACCCAAGGTTTTCCAAATTAACACTTTCCTATCATAAAGTTCAAAATAATGCTGAGTTTATCGAGTTAGACTTGATCCTGAAGCCAGACCTTAGACTATTTTGGGTCAGGTATTTTGGATTACTATTTGCGATTCATTTGGCGGGATATGAGGGAGGCTGGGTAAGGATCTATGGCATATTATAGAGTTTGATACAAACCCATTTTTTTCCTGATGCATGTGACCATAATTTATGAAACGTCAAATGAAAAAGCGTCATTTTTAAAGTTCGAGCGTAAATGCTGTCGTTGGGACAAAAAGGGGTGAGCATGTGATTCTCCCTTTTTTCAGTGGCTTTTGGTATTTAAGGCCATGCCTAGAGTGAACCGACAAGTCCGGTTGCTTTAGATTAGATTTAAAAAGACTCAAAGGAGAAACGCCTCACTCAACAACCGTCTGTACCAGTCACTGGTATCCCAATCCTTGGTAAACTTTCGCTCCGTTCGTCTTCACTTCTCTTCTCTTCTGCTCTGCTAATTCATTTTTAGGGTTTAAGAAAGGCTTTTGAAAGCGAATGAAGTTTTATTCACAGAATAAATAAAAAGTACATTTTCCCACTTTCCAGCATACATTTTCCTATTTATTTATTTTTAATTTGTAAGTTTCCATATGTAGATCCATAATGCAGCGATCCTTAACATCGCTGGTTCGTCCTTTGATGGCAAAGAGAGGGTTTAGTACGAACTCTGAGAAAATCGTTGCATCCGTGCTGTTCGAGAGATTGCCTGTTGTTATTCCACAAATAGACCCCGTGGTTTATGCATTCCAAGAGTTCTCGTGAGTTTCTTCTTTCATTCTCTTTTCTTTACGAAATCTGTTTTGCTGGTGCTGATAAAATGGTCACCTATAATTCACTTGATGTTGTGTTTCAGTTGTGTTCATTTCTAATTAATGCTTGGTTCAATTTCAATTTGTAATAGTAGTTAAGTAGATTAGATAACTTGTCATTTGTAACCTGGTAAACTAAATTTTATGTAATGCATCATAGTTTCATAGTTATTGGAGGTTTAAATGGAAAAAGCAAATGGTTCAAAATTTTTTCCTCCGGGTTGGTGATTTATTAGAATACTTGAAGGGTTTTCTTTTATTATTTTATTATTTTATTTTGGTTTCTCATAAACACGTTTCTTTCTTTCTCCTAATTTGGGTTTGGCGGTCATGAGTATTAGGTTTCGGTGGAGACAACAATATCGGCGCAGATATCCAGATGAATTCTTAGATAAGTCTAACTCTAGGTAAGTATGTTTCTCTGCTGTTTTTAATCTTATAGAGTGTATTTTCTTGAGCTATTACTTTCATGTTGGCATATGTCTTGTCTTAAACTCAACTTTGTTGTGAATGCTCATTAGTAATCCACGTTGGCATAAAGCATCTTTTAACTATACTACTAGATCTATTCATTTGAACTTTTGTATAATGGTTTTATATACGATGGAGCCTCACATATGTCTTAGTGAATCAGCTATCTGACTTATAAAAAGTTTGTGCTATCCTTGGTCTAAGCTTAATTTTATTGAAATTTCTTTCTACCCCTAAGCAAATGTGTCATTCAAATTCTAATGTTATTCTGTGTATGACAATGGTAATAGGACTGATGTCAAGTTTAAAAAAGATGAATTTGACGTCTAGTCTCTAGATAATATGAATTGTTTAGTATTAAGTCAAATAAATAAGCATGATTTTGTTGCTTTAACTTTTTTTAATTCACCTTCTGCTGCTTGCAAATGTAACTGGGGGTAAATATAAATAATAAATTAGATTATGAAATCCAGTGTTCATAGTATGTATTAATAAGGGCTGCGATTGGGTTAAAATAGCCCTCATTTTTTAGTTTTGGCATATATGTTTAGTACATTTCTAAATCATGATTTATTGGATCATTTATGAAATCATTATCTCCCTCTCTCTATCACAAACTTTGCAGATACATATGCATGTAGAGACTAGTGCAGATGAAGTTTTGATTGTCGTTAATAATTCTTGTGTGATAATTTATAACAGGGGAAAAGGTGACTACCAAATTGACTATGTTCCAGCTCCTCGGATTACCGAAGCTGACAAAACGAATGATAGAAAGTAAGATTAAGATTTTTATGGCTATTTAACTATATTGCACTATATGGCTTTCCTCCTTGGGTTCAACAGATATGTTGTGACTAAATGCTGCTACTAATTGAATGCACATTAATCATCTTTTGTTGTGACTGGGCATTTTTTGGAGACTGGGGGAAGTTTATTAACACTGTTTAAGGCAACATATATATATATTTCCAAAAAGTAGTGGCAGGTATAAAAAGATGATCTATTTGGAGAATAGTGATTAGGAATAAGATGATTAAATGAATTTTGGGGTATGTTTAATTGATTTTCAGCTAATGAAATACATGTAATAATATGCAGAGAACAGCATTAATAATGGGTTCTGATACTTTGTGTGCATAAAGTCCCCATGTAGGTTAGCTATTTGACTAACTTGACTTCTGGTTGATAATATAGCTGCTATGTTGTGCCACAAACACTTGACATACTGTTTAGGTATATGTCATCAGTGGCTTTCAACTGGGGCTTCATTTCTTTGTGGTGCTTTAACCTGTTGCTTGATATGACTATCATAAATTGTCTCTTATTGTGGTGGACAAGTTAATATTCGTGTTTTCATGAGATTGATGAAAATTCTTGCTATTCTTTAGTCTTTGCTGAAGCTTCTGATTTCATTTATGTTGCATCACAATCTTGTTACTACATAATTACATCCGTGTGGGAATTACGTAACAGTCGACCTTCTTGTATGATTTGTGTTTGAAATCTATAATTTGTTTTAAAGATCATTACAGAGAGCACTTGACAGAAGACTGTATCTTCTAATCTATGGCAATTCTTTTGGAGCTTCCGACGGTAAGCCTGTTTGGCATTTACCAGAAAAAGTATACGAGTCAGAGGAGACATTGCGCAAGGTGATTTTTCTCCTACCCCTTCTGCTTCGACTTCTTTGTCTTCTTTTCCTTCTCATAATAATCTTTTCAAATGTTTGCAGTGTGCAGAGTTTGCTTTAAAATCTGTCCTTGGAGACCTTTCCCACACTTATTTTGTTGGAAATGCTCCTATGGGTCATATGGTTGTACAGCCTACTGACAAAGTGCAAGATATTCCATCTTGTAAGGTATATTTTCTGGAAAATATATATTCATCTAAGAAGGGCTTTATTTATATGTATGCATGGTATTCTTTTTGCTTGTAATAATAAATGTATATCAATTATAGTAGTATGTATATAGTATCATTTTTTCCCAAAATATCTGTGACATACTTTTAAAACAGCAGCTGAATTTCTCTTTTATTCAGAATGTGATTTTAGTTGTTTGTATTTAATTGTGACATAGTTCCTTCCTTTTGCCAGCGATTCTTCTTCAAGTCTCAGGTGATTGCAACCAACAAGTATAAAATTGGGAACTGTGAGGATTTTGTTTGGGTAACCAAGGATGAGCTTTTGGAGTATTTTCCTGAGCAAGCTGAATATCTTAACAAGATGATCATTAGCTGATGTGGATATCTTAGTTGACTTCGAGCCACACATATTGGCATATTGTTTCTGTTTTGCATTAAATTCTTGCAATTTGACAGAATGAATTTTGACAGTCTAGACGGAAAGTCAAGCCAACATGGAGAGTGTGAGCTGCTGATCACCATTATGCGGTCTAGATGAACTTTGTTGGGACTATAAATTTTTGGAACTCGTTGTTCTGATTTGTAATTCTTCTCTCCACTGCTTTCCTATTGCAATAAGGGTTCTTGAAACTTCCAAATTTTGATAGGCACTAAACTGTGTATTTGGATGGCCTTATACAACAGGATTAGGAATGGTAACGGGAGAGCCGGAGAGAGGATCTCAAGCTTCGTCTCTGTCTCCGTTTTTGTAGGGGATATCAATCCTCATCTTCATTATAGGGATGACAAGTATTTCCCGTCCCTTTTCCAATAAGAAAAATTCTCTCCATCCCCTCTTTGTATTCGTGGAAAAAAACAATCTTTTCTATATCTTTTAAATATAATATAAATATATTAAATAACAAAATTAAGTAAAATTAAAATTAATTTGTTATTTTAAATGTCACAAATATTATATATTAATCACTTTAATATATATAATAAATACTTAAATAAATTTAAAACTATAAAAATATGTTAGTATTTTAAATAAATATATTAATATAAAGAGGCGGAGATGAAATTAGAATAAGGATGGGATATATGTATCTCTATTTTTAAATGTGGAGATTTTTTTCATTTCCGTCTTTGTCTTTTTTCCTATTTCTATTAGACAATTTTCTCTTGATCAGAGTTGAAGAGAGTTGAGACCTTTAAATTCGAATCGAAATTATTATCTCTAAACAGAATTTTGAACCTGTTGCATCTGGAACTGTTTACCCATGTCTGTTCTACTTCAAAAACTTTCAAATTTTTATTTTTCTCAATTTGACGGATGATTTAGTCATTTTTATTTGTTACCGTGCTGCTTTAAGATGTTACTTTTCCAATTGAAGAAGAAAACAATTCTAGGAAGTCCTTGTAGGTGAGCTACTCAGGAGTTTCCCAGGCTTCTAAACAACGTATGTGTTCAGACTGTGGGGTTTGAATTGATTCCCAACTTCTCCCGGGCAGGCCTCAAAAACAGAGGAAATGCATTAATTCATGTTTCTTTTTTAATTGGTTTTGATGATCGAGATTACAAGTTATTTGTTGCTGTTTATGGCAAAGATCCTGATTATACGTTTTTTCATATCTGTTTAGACTCTGCTGTTGAGCTCCGACGAGGAAACTTATTTAAGTTTGAAATCCTATCTGTCGGTGATTTTTATCTCAGATTTCCTTTCATTTATATAAATGTTTTTGTACACATTGACGTAATATTTGATTATTATATCATTTATTTGAAATTATTTCTAACATTTATTTATATAATGATCTTGTATTGTAATAATTTGCTCGGTAGACTCTGAGTTTCCGAAAAAGTTGAATCGACTTTCTTCTGATAATAAAATGTTTTCCCAATTCTATGCGTTCTTAATTTTCAATCTGTCATAATCTACTTAATGGTCACCACGACGACATTTAAAAGAAACAATTTTTAATAAATAAAATAGGCTGAATCACTATTGCCCGCTTCATCTTTGCTGTTATAATATTGTTCACCTTTAAGTTTGTAAGTTCAGTTTTTTTTATTCCTCGTCTACTTCTATTAATAAAGATGTCAAGCGAAAGGGTGAAAAAGTTATTTTACATTGGCTTAAAAAATGACGAATAGAGAGATAAGAGAGAATGAGATAAGAAGAAAGAGAAAGAAAGGAATTTATCTTCAAAAATGATATATAAAAAACAAAAAACAAAAAAGAGATATACGATGATGAGTGATAAAAAAAGAGTGTTAAGATAAAAATGTTAGAACTTCTACTCAAGTGAAATGAAGTCGCGGGTTATTGGTGTTGATAGTTGGATATGATTAATGTTACATATGATCGAATTGAGTTCAACCATTAAAGAAAAAAAAACATTCCTTTTTCAAGCTTCCTGGACGGATGGAGGTGAAAGAATGACAAAAATCAAGAATTGATTTTTAAAGAAGAGAGGTGAAAGAAAGAAAATAAAGGAAAAAAATGATCTTCCTGCCTTTATCAGTAACAATTTTCATTAATAAAATTAGATATCAGATGGGCAAAAAATAAAATTTTCACACTCAAAAGATGAAAAACATCTCTTTCACCAAAGTTTGGGTGTTCTGTAATAAAATTCAATGAAAGATCTGGGACTGGTCAAAATTTAGTCGGTACTGTATTGTTTGGTGAACAGCATCATATGGATTAAAATCGCTAATATTGAAATTAATAGAATGATGAGGCTCTAATAGCATTTGCTTGAAGCACATTGGTGATAACGATGCATGTTGGGCACGCCTCTTTTGGCTCAAGGGAAGTTGAACAGAAGTAGGTGAGATTTAGTTGGGTTTACATTGGGTGTAATACATAGAAATATGACACAGTCTCGTAATAAATCTCCTTTCAAACTCCATCAACCTCCCTCTCTCTCTTTTGTGGGTCTGCCCAACCTCTTCTACCTTCCAACACACCTTCTTCTCGCTTTAAAACCTTCCATTGTCCAGCATTTTCAGTTCCTCTTTCAATATCGTTTTGTAAAGCGCCACAATGGAAAGCCATGAATTCTCAATTCCATCAACACCGCCACCATTGCCTCCGCTTAACCCTAATTCTCCCTATCTATTCACGCCTTCGCTTCCATCTTCGTCACTGCATCCTCCTCTTGAACCTCAAATACTTCCGGACATTGACTGGGCTACCATCTTTTCTGGGCAATCAGGGGTGTGTGAGAACGGTCTGATGATGGAAAGTAGCTGCATCATGGCTGAGAATCGAAGTGAGGAAGAAAAGGGATATAAGGAGAATAAGAGGAAAAGCAGCAGAGTGAAAAAAGCCAGCCGGCCAAGGTTTGCGTTTCAGACTAGGAGTGCTGATGATATCCTTGATGATGGTTACAGGTGGAGAAAATATGGACAGAAAGCTGTGAAGAATAGCACATATCCCAGGTAAAGAAAAAAACATAGTTTTCTTCATTCTTATGAATTCAATCATGAAGGACAGAAGGCAGAATCTATTTCTTGCATATCAATAAGATTTGCATTTAAACTCGGAGAAAAATAGCGTGACACTTTTAGGGTTTGGACTGAGTAGTCGCCATTATCCACCGTGATTATGCTAACTGTTATTCGTTTTCTTCTTCAAGTGTCATACAGTTTGGTTTTTACAGACACGTCCTTTGATGTCGAGCTTTGTAAATATGCCATGAGCCCTCCACACTCAGGCTTCCATAAGGATTACAAGATTAAAATTGTCAAGTCCTTTTCGGGTCAGCTGATGATCCTCCCAAACCCTATCGGCTTTCCAACAATGCGCTCCTCAAGTTTGAGAAAAGTACAATTCACCCAAGAATTTAGGAAACTAACATATACATCCAAATATTGATTACTTTACCAATATCAAGAATATAATGCCCTTGGTCTAATCATATATTTATTTTTTTAATTTTTAAAAATATAATTCGGAGAATTAGAAGTTGAAAAGAATTTGAAACTTTATTTAATAAAGATTTTATATCCCTTATTTTTTTTTCATTTTTTAAGTATTTAATTATTAAAATTTAGGTTTTATTTAATTTTTATAATTTATTATATAAATTATAATTAATATTTATATATCTAAAAATTGAAAAAAAAAAGTAGAAGGATATATAATTAGACATAATCTATTATAAACTTTACATGATAAAGAAATCGATTATATTGGTACCATTATTACTTAACTTTAAAGAGGAATTGTTATAAGCCCCTATCACAAAATATGTTTTATTTTTCATACACAAGAGATACATATGTAATGTAGTTAGTTGTTTTTGGTTTCTTGAATTTTCATGATTTCTTCAACGTAAAAATGGATGAACATTAACTAGTATAAGTGAGCGGGTTTGAGTATCCTATTTAAAAAACGAAAACTAGATTGATCAGTTCTTAGGTTTTTAGAATCAAAACCTAAATAAATAAGTTCTTATCTTAAACCTACCTATTTGATTTTGATTTTAGGTCAGAGAACCTAGTACTGTTTACCTACAATTTTTTTCTTCTTGAAAAAAGTGTACTTTAGCATAACAAATTTCTTTTGAAGCATAAAAACTGAGATTATGAGATAAGGTCAAGAAATCTAGGTTAGATGTTCTAATCAGTCGAAAATTCCAAATCGTGTGCAAGGTATGAGAAGTTTGGAAGTGTTGACCGATGGTTGCTTGGATTCTTTTCTATAGCAATAACAAAACATCATTTTGTTGAAGAAATAAAAAAGTGGTACACTAAATATGGTCCTGAATTTAATTTTCAAATTGATTTTGATTCCTTAGATGGTGGAATTAGAATCAAAATCTATTAATTCCACAAAAACTGAAATCATAACCTACCAAAGTTGATCGATTTTGGATAAACTTTAGAATTGAAAGTTGGGTACCAAACAGTTTCAATTCTAGGTAGGGGTACATATGATCATCAAATTGTAAGAATTAAATTCATCATTATGCCCATTAATTAGGATCAAAGAATATAATCTTGTATTTAGAAATTGATTGTATAGAAACTCTCCCAGGATCGTCTTTGAATCTCTGGTTGTTGAATCAACATGCAATGTGATGAATAGTTTATCTGCAATTAGCTCAATCTAACATCAATTTCTCAAAGCACTTTTCTTTGCACCTTATATTAGCATATTACTTACGTTTGTTTGTGTTTATGAACATGTACAAAAGGAGCTATTACCGCTGCACACATCACACATGCAACGTTAAAAAGCAGGTGCAGAGGCTATCAAAAGACACGAGCATCGTGGTGACAACTTATGAGGGAATTCACAACCATCCCTGTGAGAAATTAATGGAAACCCTAACACCTCTTCTCAAGCAAATGCAATTCCTTGCTAGGTTCTAATTAATTAATAGTCTCACTCATTCACTTGTCTGTGCATTAGTTTTATATATGCTTGATTACTTTCTTTCTTACCATGTAATTTAGTGTGAACTTCTTTGCAAATGGACCAATAAGGAAGTTGAGTTTATCAATCTATACATTTGTATTTTGTTGCAAAGTAGAACCCCCATATTACAAAATAGTTTTGATGCTCATTATGAAATTGTTTTGTCATTCTTTAATATACGTAATTTTAAATCTGTATAAAATATGTTATAAGAACAATATTCAGAATCAATTAATGAATACTAATATCAACTATCGTATAAAGTAGACTACAAAAATTAGTTTGAATGATAAAATGAAATGATTTTTTGTGAAAGGTTAGAGTTCAAAGCTTCAATAGGTGTAAAACCTTATATGTGTCTGAATCATTATATCGCCCACTTCCTTTCTCTATGTCAAGCGCGCACTTAGAGTTGAGAATTTTCTTTTGACGAACTTGCACAGAAGCATTGAGTCATTGATTTTGCTGAGTTGAAATTGAATACGAGTTCATACAGTTTTTCACCTTAAAGCAAGGGAATTTGGAACTTTTGCATAATTTGGCTGCGGATTTGAGGAGACAAAAAAAATGTCACGACTTTCTAACTGCATATTTTACTAAATGTCTCTTTACATATTTTGGTAATTCCAATAAATAAATTACTTAAAGGGTAAACAGAATCCACTACGAAATTAAAACTAGCAGAGTTCAGGTAGGACTACTAGAAAATAATGCAACGTGCTTATCAGCATCCAACACCATGGTAATATGATACAAGTTCCCTCACTATTTTCCTAATCGTATGAACAATTTTCTTTATGTTTGGATTTAAACAGTAATTATGTATTTTACACAAATTATCACTTGGTTATTCTAGATTTTCTCGTGAAAGTATACTTGGTTACATTTACCAACAATTTATCTGAAAATATGGAAGCTAAAAATAGAGAAAACGCCACCTGAAGCTAAATATATATTTATATAATTATTATGATTGAATAATGAAATCTAAATCTCTGACGTCTTGGTGTTTTTCTGTCTTTGTAAAATGTCTAAGTTGGTGGAGAATGCAAAGAACTATGTTTCAGAGAAGGTGGCAAACATGAAGAAGCCAGAGGCCAGCCTTACAGGCCTTGGTCTGCACGACGTGAGCCGTGAAGGTGTGGAATATGATGCAAAGGTCTCTGTCGACAATCCCTACAAACACCCAATTCCCATTTGTGAGATCTCCTATATCCTCAAAAGCGACGGCAGGTTCGATCACTTTTCATTAATTATTTTCCTTCTTATTTCTTCATTTTCGTTTTCATATTCATCATCATTTGATCTCAATTGAACCATTGCTTTTTCCAATATTCATGTTAAGTTTCTAAATATGGTTTTCTTCTGCAATTCGGGATTTTCTCTTAATTGTTATAATCTTCCTAAATATATGATTACTATTTTCAATTAATTTTTGCACCTGTAGGGATTAGATATCTGCCCAATTGATCTCTTATATGATATATAGGAAATTCTATAAAAACCCATGACAAATCCAGATTCTCTTTTCATATCTTCATGCAATTTCTAAAGTAGTTGAGGAATATGGCTCCAATCTTCTGTATAAATGTGGAAATGTGGAAACCAGCAAACATACATCTTGTTTTAATTTCATACTTTCAAATGAGGAAAATGCATGACTTTGTACATACTGCGTGTGGAGCAGAGTGATTTTAACTGGGAAAATGCCAGACCCTGGCTCACTGAAAGCAAATGGGAAGACAATGCTAAACGTACCGTTAAAGGTGCCACATAGCGTGCTAGCGAGTTTGGTAAGGGATATTGCAAGGGATTGGGACATTGATTATGAGTTGGAGTTGGGTCTTACCATTGACCTTCCTGTCATTGGTGACTTCACCATTCCTCTCTCCAACAAAGGCGAGATCAAGCTCCCTACCCTCAAAGATTTCTTTAAATAAAACTTGTATCCCTATACCTGCACCAGTGATATTATCTTGGTAAAGCGCCTTCCATGAGAGAGGTACTGGGATGGAAGCCCCGCATCTCCGTTGAAGTTTTATGTTTTTGGCTTTTAAAGCCATCTAATAAATTTTGTATTTTTTGGTCTTCATTTCCAAGTTTTTGTTTTTAACCCACTATCTATAGACCATACAACTTCTCTTATTTTGTTTGTTAAGAATATTAATTCGACCAGGAAGAATCACCAATGGAAATTTCAGAGAAGAAGTTAACACGGCCGCTCCTGGCTGCTTATTATAGTCTTTAGCATTTTGTTCGGGACACCAACCCACTTCAACGTGACGCCGAGGGAATTCATGAGAGTATAATCATAGTACTAAATATTCTGAATAGGCCAAACGACTATTTCCCAGCCAAAGTATGCACTTTTGTTGAGTTTCTCTTAATTAACTTTAAAAATATCATTTATCCACCCATGAGCTGTTAAAATTAACAGAACTCTAACTTCTAAAAAATTTATCTCATTTTCCCCCCTAAAATTTTGAAAACTAACAATTTTTTCTCATTAAAGTTTTAAAAAACAGCATTTTCCCTCTTAGGGTTTTTAATTTTTCAGAGTTAGTTTTCCGACGTCATTTCTTCCTCTCCGACGACCTCCAGGGGACTCCTCTTCCTCTCCGGTGTAGCCTCCTTTCGGCGATTATCTTGGGCACGGTCATCGAATCGTCTTCGTCGACGATGAAGACTCATCATCGACAAGGAGTCTTCATCATCGACGAAGACCTCATCTTTGTCTCTGGACGAAGACAAGTGGTCTTCGTCGACCACAGTTCCCAGGATAACCATCGAAAGGAGGCCGCTCTGGAGAGGAAGAGGAGTCACCTGGAGGTCGTCGGAGAGGAAGAAATGACACCAAAAAACTAACTCTGAAAATTGAAATCTTGAAGGGGAAAATATAATTTTTTAAAACTTAGGTTAGAGAAAATTGTTAGTTTTTAGGGTTTAGGAGAAAAAATAAAAAAATAAAATTTAAGTTTATTTTTAATAATACAGATAAAATGATAATTTTATCTTTAAAACCGTTAATTTTAATCTGTTACAGATAGATAAATAAAATTTTTAAAATTAAGAAAGGAAACTTGAAAAAACACCATTCCTTGGGTGGGAAATAACCCTTTGGCCTTCTGAATACTCAAATCTAAATACTCTTAGCATTGCTGAATGGTCAACAATAGCTGGCATTAGACTTCATTAACAGTACCAAACAATTAAGCACTATAAAACCAGATACCAGGAGTCAGCAATATCACGTCCTTCCAAATTCCCAACAACTCCTAATTAAAAAACTTTTCTCCGAGTCTATCTGGTCTCTAGCCATGGAACAAAGAGAGCATGTATGGCCACTAGCTCCGGCCACGGACCGACTGAGTAGCGACGTCGATGCGGCGAGGGCGTTAAGTGTAAAGAAAGTCCGCCGCAGAAAATATGTCAAATGTTGTGGTTGCATCACAGCTTTATTGCTCATCCTAGCATTAGTGACAGTTATTCTACTCTCGACAGTGTTCGGTATGAAGGAACCCGAATTAAAATTGAACAGCTTTACAGTCACTCAGCTTAAACTAATTAGTGGTAGGATTCCGGAGCCTGGGTTCAACATGTCATTTATAGCAGACATTTCAGTGAAAAATCCAAACGTAGCTTCATACAGATACAGTAACACCACCACGAGCCTTTATTACCATGGCATGTTTGTAGGTGAAGCCAGAGGGCCACCCGGCTACGCCAAGGCCCAAGAAACTTTGCGCATGAATCTCACAGTGGATATCATCACCGACCGGTTGTTGTCCAGCCCGAATTTGCAATCTGATTATGTCTCTGGCCTTCTGCCTGTGGTAAGCTACACGAGAGTTGGTGGAAAGGCGAATATTTTGAATGTCTTTAAAATGCATGTTACGGTGACCATGAATTGCAGCGTGGCACTTAATATTTCGAGCCAGGGTATTCAGGAGCACAAGTGCAGTAAGAGAAAGGTTGATCTCTAGAATTAGACTACTCTTGTTATGTGGTTTTTGACATGTAAAATATGGTTGAGTTTTGCCACTTTTGTGGTATTTTCTGTATGATATATTTTCCATTGTGTATACAATATTGTACTCTCCTTATTCAGTATTGAACTTAAAGCAGATTCAACCAGAAAAAAACCAGACAAGAACTAGCCTAGTTTGATAAATAATTAAGTAGTATTTCACACTTACAAAATCTCTCTTTAGAAGGCCTGCCTACAAGAACCAACTAAGATCTATGGCACAAAATCTGCAAACAGATTGTTCTCTATGACCATATTTTACTGCTTTCTGGTGGTCTGTATGACTGTGAGTCAAGTCTAACGCTAGGCTCTTTAATGCTTCCGACAAAATGATCAACTTACTGACTCAGTACTCAAAGCTAAAAAAGAAAAGAGACAAATTCAGCTCTGGTATTTCTGAATAAAGGGATCAATGCTGCTGTTCATTGTCTACAAAAATAATTGTGATGATGAGCAAAGAAGATTAAATTTCCGTTCATTATTCTAGAGTATAATTAGAAGTTTGATTATAGTCCACTAATTCTGCTGCGTTCTTAATAGACCTGAAAGTGCCAGACGAACCAACTGAAAAGCAGCAAGTCTTTGCCTAATTATTATATATGCTTACATTTTCATTACAAGTAAATGAAGACAGCCAGATTATATCCACTTCAGGGGCCAAACTCCTTGCATCTTCCACCATTACACATTCATATATGCTGCTACAAGAAATTAATACACCAATAGTTGGATAACTTCTGTGGACAGCTACACTAAGATGGACAACATTTTACCCAACTACAATTTTAAAACGTAGGTGGGACAGGATCCCAAATCCTCCAATTATTTTTGCCTTGTAAATTGGGCAAGAGACGTGTATATAGATATCGAAACTTCTATTTTCTATGTCAATGTAGCTTTCATGGGTTAATTGATATTTTCGCTTTTGTCTTGGTTAATTACTTGGAAGCAACCAAACCCAATGTTAAGAAATAAAGAAAGATTCATTGACCAGATGTCATAAAAAGCTCAAAACATGGCAGGATTCATGTGAAAATTTGACCGCTGAAGAATAGTGGTGGTGTTTGTGCAGAAAATCGACAAACATGAGGAGCCTGCACCAGGAAAAAAAAAAAAGATTGGAAGAGAGAACTTGCTTTGAAATTGAAGGTTCAATGGACCACAGTCTCATCTTTGGGCCCGCCAAGTTGAAGGCTTGAAGCTAATTTGATCAGTCTTTGCCTGCAATTGATTATTGATTGCAGAAAGGTAAACTTTGTAAAGAAAATAATGTGCAATGCATTTATAATTCACTAAGAATAAACTAAACACCGTATTTTTTTTAAGTATTTAATTAAATATTTAACTAATATTTTAATTATATAATTTTAAATTAAGAATAATATAACATTATCGCATAATTATATCATTTAGGCCAAATGACTATTTCCAACCCAAGGTTTGATATAAACTCAATTTCTTATTTGTTAATTATCAGAAACTCAAATATTCATCTGCTTATTAAATGTTTATGTTACTATTAGTTTTGTCAGTTGATGATGGTTATAGATGGACCAAGATGGAGAGAGAAGTTGGCAAGAAGAGAGAACTCGACCATCATTGTCTCTGATTGTCGATAATGGTGGTTGGAAACCCTAGAAGAAAAATGTTTATTTTTCAAACTTTAAATAGAGAAAAATTGTTAAATTTTTAAACTTAAAAAAGAAAACACGATAAATTTTACGGATGACAATAACAGTAAAATTTAACAGATGACTCGGTATTTGAGTTTTTCGATAGTTAGCAAATGAGAAATTAAGTTTGCATCAAACTTTGGATGGGAAATAGTCATTTGGCCTATCATTTAATTATTTAATTAAGTATTCAAAATTTAATACACATAATATTAATCATTCATTAATGAGACAATAGACAACTTTTTTACTCTAATTTAAATTGAAGATGTTTTTTTTTTTTTTTAAGTTAATTCAGATTAAATCTGCAAGTAAATTATTTTTAATTAAGTTTAAATTTTAAATTGTTTATCTTAAGTCGATCTCGGATTATTCGAGCATCCTTATCATGTCCAGCCCTTAAATGTGTTGCTTGAGATAATATCTGGGTTGGTAAGTTACTAACTTTTATTAGTTTTAGCATGTTACAGGGCTGACCAGTAATTAGGGCTGGATTCGAGCCGAGCTGAGCTCGGCTCGCAGCCAGCTCAGGCTTGGCTAGGTTTATTTATGGGCGGCTTGAGTTCGGCTCGGCTCGACTCATTTTTCATATTAAAACGATATCGTTTTGTATATATATAGATCAAAACGACGTCGTTTTGTATAAAAAAAATTTTAAAAAAATTTACCGAGCCAGCTCGAGCTTGATCGAGCCGAGCAGAGCCTGACTTGTTTCGGGCTCAAACCGGGCCTAGCCGAGCTCAAACTCGAGCTAGCTCAGCTCGAGTCCAGCCCTACCAGTAATCCCCAAGTGAGAAACTGAAAAAGTCTCATTGAGAAGGTTTGACCAATGTGATCCATGTAATGGGGAAGGTAGTTTTTGGAAAGAGAAGTGCTATATATTTAATTTTTGCAGATAATTTTATAGGTAAATAATAACGTATTATTATATAATTAAATAATTAAATATAAAATAATATTCAATTACATTATAATATATCGGTGTTTATAAAAAATTAAGAAATATTAATTATTTTAACCATTTTTTCAATCTCATATACATATTTATCCATCTTTTTATTTAATATATATTTATAATTACATTTATATTTCATTTCTTTTTAAAAATAAAAATTATTTGGTTTGATGTTTAGATAATCAACTAACAAAAACATCTTTTAAAAATGAAAATTTTTTTATTAAATGTTCGGTTTGATGTTTGGTCTGCCAACCAATCACTTTTTTAATATTCATTTTCATTTGAAAAAGTAGAATTACCAAAAAAATTGGTTAATCGATTGACTAAACACTTGTCAAATAAATTTTATTTTAAAAAAATTAAATATAAATATAAGGGAAATTATAATAAATGGCCAAATTACCCCTCCATTAACCAAAAATGTCCAATTTCACTATTTCTATGCAAAAATACCCAAATTCCCTATTCCTAATAAAAACACCCTATTTTTTTTAAATACCAAAATTACCCTTCATCACATTTATATAAACTCCCTCACTCTCACTTTCATTACATACATTTCTTATATCACTTAAGTACTCACTTTCACTCTCATTTTTTACTTAATATCAATTACTACAGGTTCGTTCAAAAAGAAAAAATTTATATTTCTAAATTCGAATAAAAAAATCAATTCGTGAAAATAACATGTTATGAATAAATAGATATATTGAAATACCCTAAAATATCAATAATCAAAAAATTACTCAAAAATCTAAAAAAACAGATTTGAATTTCGAAAACTACACGTTCAAATAGCTTATGAACGAGAAAACCGAAAAATCGATCAAAAATTTCGTAATTATATCGTAAAACGTGTCTAAAAAAGTACATCATAATTACAAATATCAAATTTGAAAATTACATATCAAAAAAGTCTAACCCGGTCACAAACAAACTCAAAATCATAAAAACCGAAAATCCTAAATTTGATAAAACAAAAAAATTGCATAATATACATTGAAACAGTTTTATTTTGGCCTCCAAATTTGGAACAACTGGCAAAGCTAGTTATTGTTATAGAGCTCGAAACGAGCTTCGCGTTGATATATTACAGGCTCCGTAACTCCTCCTGGATCAAAAGTTATGACCATTCAAAGTTTGTCTCTATAGACCCTATAGTTTTAAAAAAGTTAATTTCCACCCAACCCACGGTTTTCACGGACTGCCCATGGTTTAGTATAAAATTTTCCACGGACCCCTGTGGATCTCCCCCTAAAAATTTTGAAAACGTTAAATTTCCCCCTTATCCCACGAGCACTCGTGGGAGATTATACAGCGTCGATAGATCTAACCCATTTTCTGACAAAAAATCGTCATGTCAGCCTTTAATTTCAACACAAATCAAATCTACACATCTAATAACACAAAACCCCTCAAGAAATTCAAGCGAAACAATCAAGAATCAAAACATTTTATATATTGTTCAAAATTGAAACTCTAAACATTCAAATCTCAATAATCTTAGTAATAAATTGATTTAAACAAGAAATGGGATGATGTACTATCCCTATTTGTTATTTTCGGTTATCGAAAAACACGAAAAGTCAACGAAAAAAGTGAAAACCCGTTACGCCCATGGGAGACCTGAATTTTGCTTTGATTTTAAACAGTAAATCCATGGAAAATGTAGGGTTTATATATAAGGGCAGTTTGGTTATTTCGCAAATTGAGGGTATTTTTACTTAAACCTTAGAATTTTAGACAATTTCGTTTTAACACTCTTTAATTTTGACTATTTAATATAATTTCTCTAAATATAATTTTATATATAATTAAAAAAAAAAATTAATATCCCGAAAAAATTGTTCAAATAGATTTATTATCCTGGGAAACACAGTATTGTAAGAGTTTCAAAAACGCTCTAATTAAAAAAGAATTCATTTTAACATTCACTTCCATCCACTCTCACACCTCGCGCAACAAACCATCATAAATATTAGCCTCTGTTTCCAGACCTATTATTAAATGCTGCGGCTGCAAAGCCCACCCACCTCCCACAAAAAACACTCCCCTAATCTTTTCACCAGTCCCTCTCTGTAAATGGAGCCTCCATCACCTTCAAATGTCCTCTCCAACTTCTTCTTCACCACCCAATTATCTAACAAATCTTGGACTCGGCTATTCCATTGCCATTGCTCTTGGTTTCTTTGTCCTACTTTCTACCATTTTTCTTGCTTCTTACATCTGTTGCCGTTATTCTCGGCATCGTAATTCTAACCCTCAAAGCAATAATCCAAATACCACCCACAACAACCCTAACTCTGATGGAATCATTCTCCCTCGTGTATTTTTCGTCGCTGAAGATGATGACGACCAAGACCAAAACCAAGATGATAATGATAACTTAGTTGTTGGGTTAGGCCAATCTGTCATCAACTCATATCCCAAGTTTCAGTTCACGAAAGATAATATTTCCGGCGGTGGTTTTGATAGTAATAATACGACTTGTTCAATCTGTCTTTGTGAGTACAAAGATTATGAGATGTTAAGAATGATGCCCGAGTGTCGACACTTTTTTCATCTCGGTTGCGTTGATGCTTGGCTAAAGCTTAATGGGTCGTGTCCCGTTTGTAGAAACTCACCGTTGCCGACCCCGCTTTCTACGCCGTTACAAGAGGTGGTGCCGTTGGCTCAATACGCCGCGGATCGCAGGAGGAGTTGATATGGGTTTCGTTTGGTTGGTGTGTTTGGGCGTGGCTTGGATGATTGTTAAAAATCTGATTTTGTTTTATTTTTTTCAAAAGGAGCTGGTAATATTGGTTAGATATTTAGAGTAAAAAGGAAATGACTGATCTGATTGATGCTTTTATGTTCGACAGAATTGATAATCAACTGAGTAAAATTTATCATCTGATTTTTTATTTTTTATTTTTTGATTTCATTCATATATTCAAGATATTACATGTATCCAGTTAAATTTTCACGGCAAGTTTGATTGGAAATGGCAGCCTGAAATTTCTTTAAGGAGTTTAATGTGAACAAGGAGTTTCTTCTCTTTCTCATTTTAAACAAGTACTCATTACAGAATTACAGCTTGCCTTTCCCTGTTTTCCATTTGATTCCAATTATTCTTTTGTCTTTTTGTTGCTACTTTAGAAAGATGAATCTCCCCAGTTTAAAAACAAGTTCATAGATACGATCATGTATTGGCCACAGGTGTCCGGTCGAACCGATTGATCCAATTGGGTTTCAAAACTTTGATAAATATAAATGTTTTACAGTGAAGTTCAGTTTAATTTGTTGTCAATTGAGAGCACCCAATCAGAGCCTTGGTTTCTTCTTAGCAATGGGTTATCAAGGATTATGCAGTTTGATGTATACTCCTGGATGAAATTTAACTTCTGTATTATTAGGATGCCAAGCTTTTTATTCCATTGTTTTTTTAACAGTTGTTGGCAATTATGTCCAGTCAGAAATTGAACATCTTCAGGCTTGTTTTCTGCAAGTGATGTTTTGTTTGACTTTCATTTGGGCCGGCAAAGAACTTTACTAAATTCAAGCAATCTAATATTTTATTACATGGTTTCTGTCTGCCTTAGATCCATAGCATGTACATACTTATTTTTTATTAGTGGCATTATTTCCTTATTTTGATATTATTATTGATTCTTTCTCCTTTGATTTAAGTTATTTGTAATATATTGCTTTGTAGGTTGCCCAAGATTAAAGCTTCATTAGTAAGATAAAATCCTTATCTAGGATGACCAATTCTGTGCTTGACCCAGCTCATTACTTCATATGCTCTGTTTTATTTCTTGTAAATTTTTAATACAAGTTAAGCTTTTCAATGGAGATTATAGGCAGGCGAATATAAGGTCAAGGAAATCTAGAGATTGACATTTTGGGCCACCAAACTGAATCCTTGCCTTAGTCTTTTCTGAACAATATATAAATTCTCCGATAAGAGTGGGGATAAGAGCGAGACAAAGATAGAGATACGAAAATCTTTGTAATAAGAGATAGGACAAAAATAACGATAAATATATCTGAAATCCTTTTTTTGTTTCGTGTCCTCCCTACATATCTCTTAATTTCTTATATATTAAAATACTAAGTTTTGAATTATTACAAATACTGTTTAACACATAATATGTATTCCCTTTTGTTTTTCAAAGAGGGAGCAAGAGAAGAACATTAGAGGACTCCGCATGAAATGAATAGTCCCACTAAACTTCAGTAGATTGCATACTCCGCATGAAATGCTCTCCAGAAGCGCAAAACTCAATCAATAATATTATTTATAAATGTAAAAAGGAAAAAAGCCAGAGGACCGATCTCAAAAAATTCCGTTCTCCAATTCTGCAAATTTTCTAATCAGTTATGAATTATGTGAGCTTCGTCTAAGTTCCATGACTGTTGACTGTCGCGACTATTATTGAAACTGTAAATTTCGTTAATTTATGCGAAAGCCAAATTTTGTCAGAAGTTGGGAACTTAAGAACATTAGAGGGGTTCACAGCTGTAACTTTATTTTGGTACCTTTGTTCTTCACGGTATTTTGTTTGCGAAAGATGACATGAGAGGACAATTGGGGGGGCGCGCAAAAGGAGCAAAGAGCCCGGGCTCTACGGCCTGGTGGTTTAAGGTTGTGTCCCAAGAATCAAGCCCAACGATAAACAGGCTAACGGCTCGATCCTAGACCGAACTACCAGGCCTCTGCATAGGATTCGGAGCAAGAACGGATCTGATCCTGCATATGGACACAAGGCCCAGGCCGAACTCTATCTGCCCACTGCCACTCTGCCAATTAGTTCAATTTCATGGCCCTACCAAGCGAATGTTCACAATTTTCACCAATGTTACTTCTCTCTCTACCTGGATAAACCATGCATCTTGTCTATATTATTTGCAATTTTTCATCAATTTCACTTTCATATATATTCCTAGTTATAAATTATTTTATAATTTTTATGAGAGAATGACCATTTTCCGCCCTTTTTTCTTCTAGGATGCTTTTCCACCTCACATCTTAAAAAAGTATTTTTTTTGATTTTCCATCAAATTCAAATAATGTAATTTATTAATTGATAAAGACTTTATCTTCATCATGATGTCGCTGTAGAGAGAGGGAGAGAGTGAGAGATTCTGTAGGGACAATGATCATTGATGGTAGAGAAAGAGAGATGAGGATCGAACTCCAATACAAAAAATGTTTGGTTGAAAATAAAATCTTAAAAAATTATATAATTTTTTAAAATTTAATATTAAAAATAAAGTAAAGTATTACATTTTTAAATTAAATAAAAAATAAAAAAAAACTACTATTTTTAATATATTATAATTAAATAATAATTTTATTTTTATAATTAATTAAATCTATTAATTTTAATAATTTGTAAGTAAAAATTTGTATTTTTTATATTTAATCGATATCAATTTAAGTTTTTAATCGACGATGAGAATAAGTCTTTCGCTTTATTTATAATTTGACGGTATAAAAAATTTAATTTTATAAATAAATATAGAAAATTTTAAATTTTATATATATATATATATATTTTCCGCCTTTGATGTCCCGATAAGTTGAGCAACGCGGAGCCCACTAATTTAATTTCACACGACCTCTGAAAAGCACTAGCCGTCCAAATGACCCACCACTGCCACTAAAGTGCCACGTGCCCCTATCTCTTTTTACCAGGTCGGTGACTTTTCAAACATCCACCGTCTCTGTGCTGTCTCCATGTTCCGGCATAAAGTGCCGATGGAAGAATCAACCTACATCACCGCCACTTAAAATCAAATCTAACGCCGTCTCTCCTCGTTTATATCAATATTAACGCCGTCAACTTTTTCTTAACAAACTTACCCGAACCTCAGCCTCAGCATCGCTTCGGCCTCGAATTCATTATTGGTTTAAAAAGCCAGACTCGGTCTCGCTCAGATACAAATCTAAAAACCTTAGGAGTGAAGAGTGTAATTCAATTCTTACTTGATCTGACTGGAAAAGATTTTATTTGTGAACTAAACTAGGGTTTTAGTGAAACATGGCGGAGCATAAGGAGAATCCGGTGGAGTCGATAATGGAGAAGATAAGTGAGAAGATACACGGTGACGATCACGATTCATCCTCGTCCTCGGATTCGGATTCCGAAACTCAGAAATCGGCCTCCTCATCGTCAGTAAAGCCTAAGGTTTTCCGTTTGTTTGGCAGGGAGCGACCCGTTCACCATGTTTTTGGTGGTGGAAAGCGTATGGATGCTCTCTCATATTTTAAAAATTTATCTATATTTGGAGATTGATTTAATTGTTTGTTTAATGACATATTGTGAACATTTTTCCTTCTTGTTTAGAGATTGAAGTATTATTTTGTAGTTGTTTTTGAAACCTCTCTATGGTTGCTGAGAAAAGAGCAGGAATCTTGGAATATGTAGGAATTTATTTCAAAATTGAGATTCATTGCTGTTGGTTGTTGAAGGACAGAAAAAAAGAATCTAAAACCAAAAGAAACGGAATTTTAAATCTAACATTAACTTACTGGAAAGACTTTTGGGTGTTACGTTAGGCTTAAAGGCTTCTTTTTATCTCTCACTGCTTTATTTGTTTGATTTGTTTCAGCTGCCGATGTATTATTATGGAGAAACAAGAAGATTTCTGCTGGTGTACTTGGTGGAGCGACTGCCGTCTGGGCTCTTTTTGAGTTGGTTGAATACCACCTGCTCACTCTGGTCTGCCACATTTTAATCCTATCACTCGCAGTCTTGTTCATGTGGTCCAATGCTCACAGCTTTATCAATAAGTAAGCTTTTGGCTCTTAAATCCTTCTGCTTTGCAGAAATTGATTAATTACTTAGATATTCTCTAACTTCTCTCACTTAATTAAACAAATTAACACTTTATTTCTGTTTGTAGGGCTCAACCTCGTATCCCTGAAGTTCATCTTCCTGAGGAGCCATTTCTACAGTTTGCTTCGGCATTGACAGTTGAGATCAACAGGGCTTTGGCAATATTGCACAGTATTGCATCTGGAAGAGATTTAAAGAAGTTTCTCATAGTATGTCTATCATCTATACTTGATAATTTCTATTCGATTATACATTTTGAGAAGTTCTTATATTATAATTTTCTCCTTTCTAAAACCATTTTGTTCTATCATTGTTGATTTCTAAATTAAGACTACTTCGTATATTCTGGATGTCAGGTTATAGCAGCCTTGTGGGTCTTGTCTATTGTGGGGAGTTGGTGCAACTTCTTAACCCTGTTTTATATATGTAAGTACAACGGGAGCTGTCTGTGTGCTTTATCGTTATAACTGTTTATTACATAAGACGCCGACCTTTAACCTTTGATTCATAAATACAGCATTTGTTTTGCTGCACACGGTACCTGTTCTTTATGATAAGTATGAAGACAAGATTGACCCCTTAGCTGAGAAGGCAACGATCGAGATTAAAAAACAGTATGCAGTTTTTGATGGGAAGGTTCTGAGTAAGATCCCAAAAGGTCCATTGAAAGCCAAGCGAGTTTAGAAGGTCATACTATTTAACTGTTATGCATCGTGTTTTTTTTTTTTTAAATGAATGAGTCTTGATTGTTTAGAAAAACACCATGTTGTACCACTTTTCTATATTCAATTTATTTATATATTCTGGTGGGTGGTGTACGTCCTTTTTCTCTATATCAAATTGCAAATGCGAGTTTGTTCATCATTTCCATATGATTTGCAATATTTAATTCGCTTACTTACAGTTTGGTTGTACAAACATGAGCTCTGGAAGAAACTCTTCTTATTTGTGTGTAAAAAGAATTGACTGGACCAGATTGCATGGCTATAATATCAACAAAGAATCTATACCTTTGACTAATGACACAATTCAACATATTCTCAGTACCTGGGTAATAGGCTTGAGAGACGAGAAGTGCTCTCTGATGATGATAGAGGAACAGTTGAGAACTCAGAATCAGAATTATCAAATGACCTTAAATTTCCACGGGCAGGTGGAGGATCAAAACTTTGGCTAGATGAAATACTCGATCTTGAGAAACTAGAAGAAGCAACAAGTGTGGTTGTCTGCTGGTCAGGCACCGGTGTTGGTGTACTAGTCTCTGTGGTAGGGCTTTTTCCAGGTTTATCTTCCTTGGATTGAGCCATGTTTTCTGCAGATTCCCTCCTCTCTCTTTCTTCAGTTTCCTTAAGAAGAAAATCAACCCATAGATCTGCAAAGGACTGAAATCAAAATAAAAAGGGTTTAAGTAAAACTGTGAGCTAAGGCAAGTATAAAATTTGTGAAAATACAAAAACATATAAACCTGACCTGATTGTCAGATGCCATGTTTGAATGTGCATCAGCCAAACTTCCTCCCAAGATGCCACCAACTAAGCGGCCAGGCAGGCCCAAAACTCCACGAACAACACCTTTTCTAGCTCCTTGTTTAGCAACACCTATTCTCTGCTTGTCTTCGTCAGAAAAACCCAGCATTCGAACCATAAGATCCAGAACCTGAAACCCACATTAATAGCATCAGTACGTGAGTGAAATTTAATGAGAACAGTAACATTAGCCAATGAAAAAAGGAAATTTCACTAGTGCGGTAACTTTGGTTGCGTTGAGGGTAGACAGTACATGACAATATGGTTTCTTATAGCTAGATGAGTTTTCTAACATGTAATCAACATATTCAGAATTTTTTAGAATTTCATGGTCTCTTATTTTATTTTATTTTTTCGCTTTGTGAAATCTCCTTTCACTGTAAAAGTGAGGAAGTTGAGGGCTGAATGTGAAGGAATGAAAAACTTTTTCCTATCATCTAAAGGCAAAAACTGACAGTATTGATACTCCAACCAATCAATTGAGTCAGCATGTCAAGAAAGCAATGAAGGATATATTTTCATACCATCATCTTAAAACTTTGATAATCCTATATGAAGTCTTCTTACCTCTTTGCTGTGGTTTCTTTGGAAGTATGTAACCAATAATTTGATCACGATGCGCCTGCCAACATATGCCACTACAAGCTTTAGGTTTTGCAATATTCAAAATTTTACTAAATGAACATCAGAGCATTCATTTAAGACAAAAGAGACTTTTCTAGTAAATTTACCCATGTGGCAATCACAGTTATGGCCTCAAGATGGCAGCACAAGCATGAATTTCAATTTTTAAACTTTAATTTTCAGGAAGATACAATGTGAAAGTGCTTTTATTTGGGGAGATGGTTTGAGTGGGGTGATGGCAATCCCACCAAAGAAAGCTTGCAACCATTCACTTATCAACTGTTTTGATTTGATTGTTACCAGAGAAAAAACACTATCAACCAACCCCACAATGCACAAATGATTTACAGCTAATGACTCCTAAAGTGGTTGAGAACATAACATATGAGAAAAAATTAATACAGCAGAAAAGAAAATATGCTTAAAAATTTTTATTCTATTATACGGCCAATCATTCATTTCGATGAAGCATCATTATCGCCTAGCAATAATATTACTATAGAGATGAAGGTTGCCCTTCATGGTATAAGCTATCTTAATTTTATACCACAAGCTATGCAACTAACAATAGATTTTATGTAAGCACATAATTGGATGTTTTTAAGTGATTTCTACAACTGAGTAAACCCATCGCCAAATGAATGGGGATTTAGTTCACCAAAATAATAAAGATTCTAAACATGCAAACCTGTCAACAAGAAAATCTGAATCCACTGACATTCGGTTAAGTCTGGTCATACTTTGTTCGAGAGCACGACGTAGTTTTGCATTATCTTCCTCAAGCTTATTTACTCTGCCTTTTCCCTCTGCCATTGTCTTTTCAATTTGGGAAAGCTTGACCAATATTTCTTCCTTTTCCCTCTTTGACACTTCTGCTTGCTGATCTGCATCCTGGAGGAGGAATATACTCTCAAAAATATGAAGCAAAATTTCTTTTCAAAACACTAACAGTATACTTTCTGTTAAGCCCCAACCTGAAGAGAGGAACTTCCAGCTATAATAATTACCAGAAAAAAAAAAAAACATTTCAAAAAGGAAAGCAAGACAAGTCATACTTTCAAAAGTTCAGAGAGTTTAGCCGATTCTTCTCTTGCCAAAGACAGCTCATGTTCCAAATGCCCCTGCATGCATGGAAAAAAAAAGGGCAGAAAATTCAGATGTCACTGCTTTCAGAAAGAGGAAAAAACATGGAAAATGGTTAAGAGTCACTACCTTAGCTTCGATTTCAGCAAAATACTGCCCAAGAGCAGTTTGAAGATTTAGAAGTTCAACATTTTTGGCATCCAATGTCCTCATACAGTTTGCAAGTTTTCGACTCAAATCTTCAATGATTTCCTTAGACTTCAGAATTTCATTGTTGTTCATCATCTTAGCATCCTCCTGAATCGCCACTGCCTGCTTCGGAGCTCTCTCCAAATTCGATATTTGAGTTCTTTGATATTCATTAATCTTACGAAGCTCTTCAATGATTTTACTGTCCTCATCCATTTTTTCTGATTCTTCAATTTCCTAGACAGTATTTGAGCAAGAGAGACCATTCTTATTTTTTTAATGCAGAAAATTTCAAAGATAGCAATTACTCAAAATATACATGACCCTAAAAACAACTTGAATTTAGCAGAGGTTGTAGGAAGTGGTATTGACATAATTAGCCAGGCTTTTGCATGAACATAACAAATTTCATATTATAATAAAGTCAGGAAGGTCAATATATCTCAAAAAGCTCCTTTACAACAAAATTAAGTCGTTAATCATTACAACTGTTACTGATGATTAAAGCCACTGTTAAGCAAATGTAGCTCTAATTTAATTATTTAAAGAATAAAATGGTGAACTGTCCAGGAAAAGAACAGAATCAACCAGTTCATTCTTTTCACATGAAACTGTCACTTTCATAAGAAAAATATAATTATGTGAAAGACAGAGCACCTCACTCTGAAATTTCACCTTAATATAATCAAAGCAAAAGCCACAAAGCTAATAAAAATTATAACACAGATCACACAAATTTCAAAGAAATTAAATGAGATTATGGGTTGAAAATACTGGAATGCAACCTTTTGTAACAGATGTTGCTTAAGTCGAGCTAATTCTTGTAATGCTTTGTCCCTCTCACAGCGTGTTTCCTTCAAATCTTTATCCAATTTCTTCAAAGATAGCTCCATTTCTTCTTTTCCAGGGAAACTTTCAGATAGTTCTACCTTTTGGGAGAAAGAAGTAACAGATTGAGCAAAGGATAAAAGAGCTGCCCACTGGGTGTTACAATACTGCTTGGCAATACCATACCAAGGGGCCAGAATGCAAATGCAACTTTACCTAGCAAGCATAGCAAGTGAATGTATAAAACACACAAACAAGAAGACTAACCCCTTTCAATCCACTTCGATGTTGATTCAGACTTTCTGAAGCATCTGGAAAGATTTTGTCATTCAAAGGTTTCCTGCACTTCTCCAAAAGACCCTGAAGTTCACTCTTCTCCATCTATACAATAATGTAAAATGGAAAAGATTCAGTCTCATCAAAATATCAGCGTAAATTCTGAATAATGGTAGTCATGACACTTCACCAATAACAGCAACTTTAAAGTGCAGAAAATTTCCAACCTTAAGATTATCATTTTCCATCTCTAAAGTTGCGACTACACCTTTCAATTTCTCTGAGATGTCATCTGCATCCTCATCCTCCCTTCTATTCAACTCCAATTGCAGTCTATTTATTTCTGACAATTTTTCACTCATTTCTCTGTGTATTTTGCTCATCTCTATAGAGCTCTGCCAATACAGAAGAAGTTATGCTGTTAGAAAGCATACAGGTGAAAGGGTATGATAGAGAAAATGCAGAAGAATAAACTAAAACAAACTTCTGTGTTCCCAAATGCAAGAGAAGACCATGGAATGAATGAGTAATGACTCATATAAAGAAGAATATTGTGAGAATTACACAAAAGACAACAAGACAGCATGGAGGGCAAAGTACTGATTTTGTAAAAAAAATTATTATTGTTACACTTTGCACCAAAACACATACATTCAAATGAGAGCATGTATGTTTCTAAAAGATAAATTACAAAGTTCTCCCGGTCATCTCAGAAAGATAAAGGAAAAGAAAGCAATCAACGTAATGTTTCTACTTCAAGCCTCTACTAGTCTAATGTCTATCTTTAAAAAGGGCCACTCAGTCTCAGGCACTAAGAATTTTCTGAAAACAGTTTATACTAGCGAATATGCAACTCTGTAGATTGTTCAGACAGCAAGAAACAGCACACTAGTAGCCTCATATTAAGGGTAAAATCTAGCTTCAAAACCCAACAGCTAGTTTATAATTCACAAAATACTCAACATGTAATTGCAGCAAAGGAAGTTATACATACTACAGCCTAATATCAATGACCAAAACGTGTCAAAAGGCCATATGAAAATCCTCTCCTTATACAACTTAAAACTTACTTTTTCCTTGTCCATTTTCAGTGACTTAAGCTCCTCCTGGAAAGATTCATTCAGCTTTTGTTCTTCTGAGAATATAAAGAAATCAGACAATTCATTTTTCCAAAAAAGAAAGTGATTAATAAATAAACAGTGGGAAAAAAAAAAACGAAATGTATCAAATACTTCATGTAATATCATTCTAGCAGAATTTACCTTGTAATTTTAGCTGCAAATTTGCCAATTTCTCACGTTCTTTTTCTAGTTCTAACCTAAGTTGTTTTGTTTGTAACTCATGAGTAGCTTGAACTTGTGCCAGGGACCTATTTTTCTCTTCTAGCAAATCTGCAAGCTCCTAGAAGGCATTTATATATCCGTTGTCAAGTTTATTTGTCAGTAAGAAAAATGAACAATGAACAATGAAAACGAAGAGACAGCAGAAGAAAGAATATATTATCATGCATATGGAAACATCTTTCCAAGAATACTAAAAAATAATAATAATAAGAGTAAGCTAATAACAGAAGTAATATAATTTGTAATAGGGAGCACCAAAGTTATAAAATCCATGTACAAAAATTAAAATCTAGAAATGTTAAAAGCAAGACCAAACCTTAGGTAAGGAAATTGCTTTAACAATAAAGTTGCCCAAGAAAATCCCTCAAAAGAAAAGAGAACAGAACAAAGATCGGAATGCTATTACCTTTTCCTTCCCTTGTGAAGTGGAATTTCCATTCTCCATCTTACTTTGACTGATATCAGGTTGAACAGTATCTGAAACTCCATTTCCTATCCTATCCTTTTTAGAAAGAACACCATTCTGCATTTGGTTTCCAGCATGACGGTTCTTTACTTGAGCAGTAAGTTTATTCTGTCGGCTTGGTGATAGATCACAACTTCCCTGCAGGAATACAAGCTACCCAATCAATTATCAATAACTCACATTTCTTATTTAAATAGGTCAGAAAAGACATTTCAACTTGTAGGCAGAAAAATCATCTTCAAGAGAACACACTATGTAGTGTAGACGTTGACTTTGAACTAAACAGAGTCCCTCCTCACACCTGTGACTACCTAATCTTCCATTAAAATTTTGCACTGGCTAATGAAACAGAAGTTCTATACACACACATTATATTCAACATATCGATATCTATTTTCATAGACTGGAAAAGAAGGCCCCCTCAAGTTGGTAGATTTTGTTCACCATTTGGTTGAGAAGTACTGAACTAATTGAAGGCTACTGTATATAGCCTGCCAATAATAACAGAACAATGGCAAGGGAAGGTCATATACTATGGCCACATTTAACATGTGCCAAGATGTCTTGCACAGTGCAGCTATACAAGAAACTGGCCTTTTCCTGAGTCATATGTTGTACAAGATAACTGCAGCACAAAATATCATCAGAAACAGAACAGTAGATACATTTGATCATAAATTTAGTATCAACTGCATTGACTTAAAATTTAGAGTTGAGGCACATAACATATACCAAAACTCTTGAAGAATTATCAGCACAAATAAAAAAAATCTCACAAAGCATAAACTCTAGCAGAAGTTTACTGGAGCTCTGAGCAGCTACCTTTAGAACATTAATGCTGTTTGTTGATGCTTGGGAATTTTCATTTTTAGATAAACTCAGAGCAGCATTTATTGCATCCAGATTTTGCTTCAGTGAGCCATTTTCACGGTTCAATCTGGAAATTTGATCCTGCAATCTGGCAATCTTAAGGAATTGGGGTACAAAAAGAAAAGCCACAAGCATGAAATTGAACATCTAAAAGAAAGTAGATAGGACTAGCTCTCATAACAACCTTCAAACGCAAAACAATTACTTATATCTATTTTACAAATAAACAAATAAAAGTGTGCACTGTGAAGCTAGAAACCATGGGTTCAGCTAGTATGAAAGACTCACCACATAATTCAAATCACAGCAACATGAAATCATCCATCTCATTAAGCATGCAAAATTCATTTAACAGAGTTAAAATACTTAATCAAAAACAATGTGCTAATTACTAATCTTCATGGAGACTAATATCACGGTCATCAAAATAGGCAAAGCCTAACCACAATAACCAAGCTGGATGGCAAAGATTGCACTTAAGTGATGAAATCTAGTTTCTAGTACAAGGTAGCAAATCAATATATTTATATATCCAATAGCATATAAAATAGAGCATCCGTATTTTCAAGACATATAAAAATAACATAGTTGGCTTAATTCCTGAATTCAAACTAGGACTTCAATTTGAACCAACTTAGGAAGCAGATAAGCAGCATAATACCTCTTTTCCTTTCAACAAGGCTGCGTAATTAACTGATAATGCTTTAATTTCCGCCTCAGATTCTTGAAGCCTCTTAATTTCAGCTTTGTATTGTTCAATCTACAAAAATGACTAACAATAGTAAACGCCATATGGTATCACAATGCACTAAGTAGCTAAAACTAAATAAAAATATAAAACAAACAAACAAACAATATTTCATGAATTTAAACTTTCGAAACCATAAAAATGAAAGAAAACGAACGAAACCTAATTCTAAATATTTGGCCGTGAAATTTTTAAAAATAAAAAACACCTCCGAATTTCGTGGCGAGTCTATTCCATTGGATAGCGGAGACCGCGAAACTGAATTTGAGTGGGCAAACCTGTGAGAATTTCTCCGATCAGAGATCGGAGTGGCTTCTCCATTGCCTAAACCGTTGAGCGCAAGCACTTCATCGTCGTCGTTATCCTCATGCACATCAAGTGCAATCTTGTTTAGGTTTTCCTTCAAATTCGCAATGGTTCCCAACATCCTTAAATTCAAATCCTCAAGATCAATAAATGAGTCTGTATCGGGTTTATAAAGAAATGAGGGATTAAAATTTGATCGCTAAATGGACGAATTTAGGCAAAGAAATGTACCGGTGAAGATTTTGCAGGCAGATCTGAGATGGGAATAGCACAGGATGTTAGCAATTGAATTTAAATATGAATGTACTAGTGAGAGAAGGTAAAATAATTACCTTACTGTTGTGGGTTTTAACGCGGGTCCAAGATTGGCCCGCTAAAACTTGAATTTTATAAGTAGCCGAAGCTTTACGAGATCCTTGATCGGTCAGATCGGCCAGTCCCCCTCAATTTACCGCCATGGCAAGTTGAGGCTTTTTTTTTTTAAAAAAATCATTCTTTTACCCTCTTGTCAACCATTCCTATTTGAGATCAAAATTTGATTAGCCTCAACTGAAAGCGAAACTCGTCAAATAGAGAAGAAAATCATACTGCGATACTACAATTCTGTAAACCAAGAGTAAATTTATTGTTACGAGGGTTAAAAATTTTGATCACGAGTTTAAATTTAAATTAAAGGAATCAATCTAAATATTTGTGTTCTATCTAATTAATATTAAATTTCAAATTAAATTATTTTTAAACTGGTTGTAAAGTGGGGTTTTGCACCAGCACCATCAACATCAGCCCATTCAGCATACCCATCAAAGGCCCAGACAATAAATTTCATGCTTCCTCTATAAATACAGAGCCATATTTTTTTCTGCAAGAATTCATCGGGTAAGATTAGGGTTTATGCGAGGTCGGCGCGGAGGCTTATCCTTTTGTTTTGGTTATCAGTTTTAGTGATTTATGTGTGAGAAGGCATAGGTAGATGCGATGACGATTGTAGAAAAGAGGAAAATCATGATTGTGGGTCGGTTTAGCAGCTGCTCCGCAAGATGAATCTCTTGTTTTGGTTCGTATTCTCTGAGCATCAAATATTGTTGTTTGTTAAATCCGATCTAATGATCGGTAACGAAGGGACCTATGGAGGAAGTGCGAATTCAAATGCACTTTTATCCAAGTTTACCTTCGGAAATTGATATCGAAAGTGGATCATCTGAATCCGTAGGTCTATTAAAGACAATTTCTTTCCGATCTATTTTTCGCACAAAATTTTTCAGACTTTTTTTCAATCATATACTATTACCTGTAGCGAAGGTCCCAGCAGAGGGTACGAACTCTGTAAACGAGGACTCTCTAACATAATACAAAGCCTTCGCAGACTAATTTGCCGAATCGTAGGATGCCCATAACCTGTCAACTTTTGGGCATCTTGAACCCTCGGCTATATCTTCGTCTCTAATTTTGAGTCTTGCACTTTCTTTCTACCTTCCTTGCTTTAATTCGCAGATTTTGGTGACGGGTTTCTCTAATTAATTTTAAGATTTTGGTGTTACATTTTCTAAAGACAACGATTTTGTTGTCAGGGGAGCCTTGGAATTTTGTAAACCAGGCGATAGTGAAAGGCATTTGTAATTACATCAAGAAATGACACTGGTGTAAAAATCGCTTACTTCCATTCTGCACGTTAATTTATTGCTATTTGGAGCTTACTAAGTAAGACGCCCATATCTCACCTGCTGGAGGCGGCAGCTGAACCCAATGGCCTGGGATGCGATTGCAACAAAGTGGCCCGGAGTCAGACAAGCACATACGATTAACAGAGTATCGAATTTCTTATGAGCTTTTGTATCTTCTTCCACAAAATCTTAATCAAGTTGTTCACCATAATGCAGTAATCATGTTTAAATAGAAAGGCCAAAAGACTTATTCCCACGCTAGGAATAGTGAAAATATGAAGTGATTTTACTAATTTTTTAAATCTCAAATACGTGAAATCGTTATTTAGATATTTGTATTTGAATAAAGAAAAATTAATTTTTTTAATCTTTTAATTTTTAAAGTTAATTATTTTCTTTAGTTTATTTAAACAAATAAAAGTTTTTTTTTTCTCTTCTTTCGATTTAAAATTAATCGTTTTCTTTTTAATTTAATTTTAAAAGATTATTCTTTTATTTTTCTTATATATGGTTTTTAGAGTTTTATATTTTAAAATAAACAATTATCTCTTTAAGCTTTGAAATATTGTATTTACGTCTTAAAAGCTTGGTTATATCTTTTTGGTGTTTTTCTTTGATAGTATCTCACCTCTTTCATTGGTGGTTTTTTGGTATGAAAAATATTAAAAATCTAATTAAAATAGTCAGAATTTTATACACGGATTTGTGTAAAAATTGCACAGATCTATGCGACGATCAACGTACAGATTTGTTGAATGATGTCGCATAGATATGGGTATTGTTTGTGCAACGTTGTCCAACTGATCTATGCTACAACTTTTTTCACATGTTAGCTTTTTAAATTTTATACCTAAGCTTGCAAGCTAAAAAGCTTGAATATCAATTTGGTAAGGAAAAGGATCTGATTCAACTAATTAACTGTTTAAATAAATATTAAAAATAATGTTTAAAATTATTTTGTTTAATTAACCATTATATATATTTTTAGTTATTTTAATATAAAAATAAATTTAGTTTTTAAAGATATATATTCAAGATTAAATATTAAAAAAATGTTAGAATTTTATTTATTGATGTTAGCAATTAGATCAAGCTGGGTTTTTACTCAACCCTATCTGATCTAAGTCTCGAAACGATTTTTTAACAAACAATTTTCGTTTTTCCTATTAAATAGCGATTTATTTATACCGATTTTAAGACAATGCTAGCAGGAACATATCACTATTATTGGCCCATAACTCCCAATGTTCCATTACGTGCTTAACCACTAGAGGCCTGACCCATCAATAGTTTATTTGGATAATGTTATTATGTTACTGTCATCCATATTAAGGATCGCAAATGGGATTTCATTAGTACGTCATTTTAAAAGCAACTGCATCCTTTATGGTGCCTAAATAGGTTAAGATTGACTTAAATCACCATCAAGGGATTGGGTGAGTAGTGGAGTATAATTTGCTTGCAAGGAAAGTATTCTTTGCTGGTCTGTACACCTTTTTTGGGAACGGCTATTAAATCATATAGAATCGCTTCAAAATGATTATCCAGAGAAGGGAATATTATAATAACATTCAGACTTCAAATCTATAATACTTTTGAACATTCTCTTGTTAATATACACTAGTTTAATATGCTGTAATATTCATTTGACGTAATGGGTTACACAAGTAGCTGAAGCTGTTATAGGTTCTACACAAAAGCAAGTGACAAGCCAAGTTTCAAATGAATCAAAATTGATTAGCAATATAATACTCCGTCTGCGTAAAGCAAATTAGCATTGGTGGATCCCCTGATTTGCATTAACATGAAGACAAGATCTTTATCACATATAAAAAGGGGCGCACTCAGGCTATCATAACATAGCTCAGCAGAGAAAAAAAGTGGTTCTGGTTAGCAATTAAGCTCGAGTGTAATGGCGTTTCGATCAGCAATGTCAATGACATTTTTATCTTTACTAGTGCTTTTGCTAGCAGTAGGTTCTAATGCTGGGGGTATTGCAATCTACTGGGGTCAAAATGGCAATGAGGGCACTCTTCGGGAGACTTGTGCTACGGGGAACTATGACTATGTTATATTAGCTTTTCTAGCAACTTTCGGCAATGGGCAGACCCCAATGATAAACCTTGCCGGTCATTGTGATCCATACAGCAATGGTTGCACTGGTTTAAGCTCTGACATTGAATCCTGTCAAGCCGAAGGTGTCAAAGTGATTCTTTCATTGGGAGGCGCTGCTGGCAGCTACTCGCTCACCTCCACAGCCGATGCAAGAAGTGTTGCCACTTACCTTTGGAATAACTTCTTAGGAGGACAGTCGTCGTCTCGGCCACTTGGGGCTGCCGTGCTGGACGGAATTGATTTTGACATTGAAGGAGGAACCAACCAACACTGGGGTGAACTTGCAAGGTTTCTTTCAGCATACAGCAGTCAAGGCAAGAAGGTGTACATAACTGCAGCTCCTCAGTGTCCATTTCCCGATGCTTGGATAGGAGATGCCCTTAAAACTGGCGTTTTTGACAATGTTTGGGTGCAATTCTATAACAACCCACCATGTCAATACACTGCAGGAGATGTTGGGAATCTTGAAGACGCATGGAATCAGTGGACCTCGGATATTCCGGCAACGAAGATCTTCTTAGGGTTACCTGCATCTCCTGAGGCTGCTGGCAGTGGCTTCATTCCAGTTGCTGATCTTAAATCAAAAGTGATGCCAATCATCAAGGGTTCTGGTAAGTATGGAGGAGTTATGCTGTGGTCAAAGTATTATGATGATCAAAGTGGATACAGTTCTTCCATTAAGAATGATGTCTAATTCTGAAATCTAAATTACTCTTAATACATAGTCTCATGTATCCTTTGCATAAGAGCTAATTATGAAGTCTTACATCTATATACGCATTCCATATATAATATAATTGTGCTTATACACTCGTCATCTCTGAAATATATATACATAGATTTCCATCTTAAAAGCTAAAGTTCAGTTTTGAAAGAGTAATCTAATTTAATAAAGTTTTTTCGTTATAAAAAAATATTAATACGTGTATAAATTTTATAATTAATAAATTATCCAATTATGTAAAAATACACTAATTTTTTTGGTAAGTTATAAAAAAAAAAAACTTTAAATATAGGGTTAGTTATAAATAATTCTAATTCCTTGTTTGACTTTCAATTATATATAGCCAGCCAGCCTTTACTCATATTTATACTATGTGACAAATCACTTCCATATTGGCTCATGCTGCATTTACAACAACAAATTAAATATTCTAATTGTAGAAACTGGAGCAATCCCACCGTACCTAAACGTTAAGGGGGTGCTATTAGGGCTGGACTCGAGCCGAGCCAGCTCGAGCTCGAGCTCGAGCTGGTTCGGGTTGGCTCGGTAGATTTTTTTTTAATTTTTTATACAAAATGACGTCTTTTTGATTCATATATATACACAAAACGATGTTGTTTTGATATGAAAAACGAAACAAACCGAGCCGTAAACGAGCCGAATTCGGCTTGAGTCGAGCTCGAACCAAACTCGAGCTGGCCATAAATAGACCGAGCCAAGCCCGAGCTGGCTGCGAGCCGAGCTCGGCTCGGCTCGAATCTAGCCCTAGGTGCTATGACAAATATATTATGGTTTTGTTATTTTTCTATGGCCAAATGACTATTTCCCACCCAAGTTTTAATGAGTTCACATTTGCAAGATTAAAAAAAATTAAAGTCTCACTTATGACTAAATTGTTGTTAGAATTTTGTATTAAAGATAAAGATAAAATCATTATTTTACTAATAATATTAAAAATATATAAAATTCATTATATTTTCTCTCAAAAGTTTTAAAAACTAACAATTTCATCTCTACTTAAAATTTTCTAACTTTGAAAAATCATATTTTTCTCTCCCTAAATTTTTTCTTCACCTCTTTAGTGATCGTCTCCTATGTCGAAAACCTCTTTTCTCTATCCTAAACCATTGGTGATGCACAAAAAATAATTCAAAATGGGCGATGAAGAAATCTTTAGATCTTTTTGTCTATAATTGTATCTCTGTCTCTAACAAAAAATTTTAACTTTAGTTAATTCATAGATAAAAGTTTAATTTTTTTCAAACTCTATATATGTAATTTTAAAAATGCATCAAAATTTGGATGAAAAATAGTCCTTTGGCCTCTTTCAATCTATATATTATGGGAAATTAATTAAAATAGGCAAAAAATTTGCCGCTTATACGTTTTTAGGCCAACTAACAAATGTTTTACCAAAATAAGCAAACCAATATTTTTTTACCTGTTTTACCCTTTTCTCATTTCACATAACTAATCAATTTGCGCAGCTTTCATCTTATTTCACCATCGTCTCCTCTCTGAACGTTATTCTTCTATCAACACTTCAACGACAACAAATTTTTATGTGTTTTCTCTCTAGCATTCATCATTATCATATATCAAGTAAGTTTCTTTCGTTTATTTTTTACATAAATAATATATGTATCCAGAAAACTGTAAAACTCAAATATAAAAAGTTTAAAACTGTAATCAGTAACTCTAAACTGCTTAAATCTTTTTATAAATATTCAGATTTATAGAATCTATAGTTTTATTAGCCAGATCTAAGTAAAAACGGAAATCGCAGTACATTTCTGGTTAATTGCGTGGTATGCGTTTTGCGTTGCGCGGTTTGCGTTTGCGCGGTTTGCGCGATATGCGCGGTTTGCGCGGTTTGCGTTTGCGCGGTTTGCGCGATATGCGCGGTTTGAGTTTGCGCGGTTTGCGTCTTGCGTGATTTGCGTTTTTTCCTTTCCGTTTTGCGTTTTGCATGTCTGCTCATCTCTTTTACAATTTCTTTGTGCAGAAATATGGGTCATCTAATATATTTGCTTGGATACGGTGGACATTGGGTTAACCGAGGTGATAATAGTTTGAAATATGTTGGTGGAGTTCAAACATTTGTATCAGTTAGTAAAAAAATAAAGTTTGATGGATTTGTTGAAGCAGTATGCTCTCGTTTAGCCATTAATCAAAGTTGCAATAGTGTAAAAATTTACATGCAAAATCTGACCACTTACAGTGATTTACCATATTTGTTGAAGGATGATTTTGATATACGGATTATGATGAGATTATCAAAGACACATAAAAGGGATCCGTTATTTCTTACAGTGTTTACAAGGCCTACAGAAGGTATAACTAATATGCAACAACAGCGAACTGAACCTATGGATGATGCAATAAACTCTGTGGATAATATATATTCTGAGACACAGCCAGAGGGTATGCCTGAGGGTGATGGGGTTGAGGTTATGATACATGATGAAATAAGAAGGCAGCAACGCCCTTTACGGGGTACAACAGATAGATGTGATGAGATGGATACTATTCTGAGAGAAAATTTTCAACCAGATGAGGAAGAATATGGTGGTTATACTGATTGGGATAATAGGGGTGATGATTTCAGGGATAATGGAAGTGATAATGATAATGGTGGTGATGAGGAATATGGTGATGCCGATGATGATAATGATGAAAACAGAGGTCATAATGGGAGTGGACATGAAGCAGGAGTTGGTCCAAGTAGATTAGGTGAGGAAAGTTTATTTCATAACACTTCAACAATGCATGACCAACCTATTCCTTTGAACGTAGAAGTTACAAATCCTTTTTTCGGTGTTCCAGATCCTTACAGGGATATAGAAAATGAAGGTATTGTATTACATTCAGTTCCACCACGAGATGGGAGAATCAAAGTAAATGATCAGTTCACATCTAAACAGGTGTTGATAGATACGATGTATAGGGATGTCTTAGAAAAAGGCTATCAGATCAAGGTGACTAGTTCGAACAAAAAAAGATGGGATATCAAATGTGCACATGCTCAATGTAAATGGAAGGCAAGGGGAGTTAAATTACATAACACAGATGTTTTTGTATTACGAAAGTTAGAAGCTCACACATGTCCTCGGGATGTGATAATGCCTCACCACAGACAAGCAGGTAAACGGACACTTGGAAAAATATTGCAATCTGTGTTTACTGCTTCTAATCGAATCTATAGGCCAAAAGACATTATAACGGATGTGGCAGATAGATACAAAATAGATATCTCCTATACTCAAGCTGTGTTTACTGCAATCTGTGTTTACTGCTTCTAATTGATAGGAATGTACACCTGCAAAAACAATAACAAAAATCTAGTAAATAACATAACATAATCTTAATTAAAATAAAATACTCTAAAATATAACATTTTAAATACTTTATCAACTTTCGCCCATGCAACGTATCTCATATCCCTTTCCTGTTGTATAAGCTGTGGACAGCTCCCTTCGATAGGATCTAATAATAGTCGAGGCCATTGAAAGTCGTCAACATCAGCCACTTCTCGATCTTGTAAAATACGTGGTAACCAACCATCCCAAAACGTGTCAACACATGTCCAATTGTCAGTGGGATATGAATGACGTAACATCACTAAGTAATTATCCATATGCTGAAAAAATGTCAAAAACATAAATTATAATTACTTTATTTTACAGAAATAAAATCGTATAAATATAAAAATATATTGAATTAAGCACCTCATCCGTTAACCAATTGTTTTCAGTGCAAATGTGGTCCCACCAGTCAAGCTTCTTACAAGGCCCATGCAAATAAGTCAAAGCAGTGTCGTTATTGTCAGCATTATCAAACCATTGGTCAAAATTAATATTTATTTGTTGGTTCCCTTCTCGTGGCCGGCGTGGTCTCATAGGATCAGTAAAAGGGCTGAGTAGTGCCCGCCCCTTCTTGATAATTCTTCCACGTAATGTCCTTCGGGTATTCGACCGAGGTTGAAGTGGTGTTTCCGTAGGTCTACACTCAGTAGCTACCTCATTATAATCAGGTGGACAAACATCATCATCCTGTGCTACCTCAAAAATGACCTCAGCTGACTCATCCTGTGTTATTATAAAAGATTATAATTATCATCATCTCATTTTAAATATAAAAAAAATCATTTAGGCATTTTTACTAACCTCATCTCCGGGGGTGGCATAAAACATACGTTGCATATCAGAAACTTTTGTTTCAATTGATGTTTGTCGCTCTTCAAAGTGTCTAAAACGTTCTTCCACTGTTTCCATGAATCCACGTAACATTTCCTCAATACGAACATATCCAGTAGAAGATGTGGATGCAGCATGTGTAACACCAAGGGATCTCCTTGTAGTTTGCCGAGGAGACATTGATGTTCGATGTGTGGATTGATGCTCTGACCTAGTAACTGGTGGTGGAGTCCATTCAGACCTTGCTGGACTATGTACAGATATACTTTGACGTGTAGGGTGAGAAGATTGGATTGCATCACTAGATTGAATAAGCATACGATCATCATCAGATTCTTCTGTGTACCCCATATAATCCATAACTTCTTTGAACCAATCAGATTGCTTTTCCTCAATAGATGGAATCAAGACAGGAGTGACAACATCCTAATAAATATTTTACTAAATGTATCAATTTTTTATATATAACAAATTAACTTAATTTTTAATATAAAAAATATATTAATATACCTGAGAAGTTTCGAATAGGCAGTTAACAAGATCCCACCCTGGTCTCTCAAGTGTCTTCCATCTCAACATACGAGGAATTCTATCTGTAGATTTGCAAGCTACGAAACCCCCTAAGTTATTGAGAGTTTCATATATCCATAGCTGCACCCAAATATAAGGATATTTATTTATAAAATAAATAACTTAAGCATCAAAACAGAAAAAATAATATAAATAATATTTAAAACGAATGATACCTGAAATGCAACTGTAAATCCCATTAATGCATAACATTGCACTGGAATTTTTGGATCGTATGCCCGATGATCATTCATAACTTCTTCATATCGTTTCTCTATTGCTCGGCTCATTGATTCTGCAGTCAACGTCCAAACCATAGTCCCCCACGGATATTTATTGAAACTATCCCAATCATCTACTAACTGTAATATAAGTTCTGATACTACTTTTCGATTATCTGCTCCTAATAATCCATAATGTATCAGATATAATGCAGCCATCTTGACAGCATCTTCATCATTGTTTCCCCACACCTTAGACATGAAACTTTTACTTAAATCCTTATAAGTCACCGATTTATCACTTCGAAAGTATTTATTTTTAAAATTCAATGAATCTGTAGTTATGTAATCAATCATATCTAATTCTTTACTAAACCTTAATCCAGTAATTATAGCAAACTCAATCGGACTAAATCTACAATCAATCCCATTTAACCGAAACCAAAATACTTCTCCCAACTCTTCCTTATTCACTTGTCGAAATAATACACTATGTAATAAAGTTGAACTATATCCATGGACTTCAAGATCCAAAAAATGCCCAAAACATGATTGTCTAAATAATATTTTCTGCTGTAAATTTAATTTTGCTCTTATATGTTGTACCGTATCCTTGTGACTTCGAATATTAATAGTAACTCTAAAATCATGCGCATTATTAAATCTTCTCTCACCAACTTGATTATTAATAGGAAATTTCTGAAAAAAACACGTCAAAAATGAAATGAAATGATATAAGTTTGATTCAATAAATTTAAATTTAAACAGGTGAATCGCAGTGCAGAACGTATTTTGCGCGGTTTGCGTTGCGCGGTTTGCGCGGTTTGCGCAGTTTGCGTTGCGCGGTTTGCGCGGTCTGCGCGGCTTTGCGTTTGCGCGGTTTGCGCGGTTTGCGCGCTTTGCGCAGTTTGCGCGGTTTGCGCGCTTTGCGCGGTTTGCGCGGTTCCGTCGTCTGCAACTTTCCGTCGCGTTCGTCTTCCGACGGCCATACTTCCAGCCATCTATTACCATTCCAAACGCAAATATATAAAAAAAATATACTAGGTTTTACTGTGCAAACCCTAGCCACCGTCTCAAGCATTATAACTACCCTTATATCCACCGTAAATCGACGCACATTCTCATAATCATTCAATCAATAACATAACATCCCAATATTAAGCAATATCCACAATAAATTATTTTCAACCGATCAATGGAGATTACATCAACCAAATAAATAAAATAAATATAAACTGTAGCTAACCTCGGAAGCCATTGTTGATATATTTTATCACTTCGAACAGATTTTGGCTATTTTTCCTCTAATATTCGCCGGTGACGGTGATTTTTGCTCTGTATTTTCAGATTGCTGCTTTCGGCCTCCTTTTTTCCGTTTTCGGCAAAGAAACTTTCAAAATATGTTTTACTAGGGTTTTTAACGTAAGGGTAAAACAGGTAAAAAAATATTGGTTTGCTTATTTTGGTAAAACATTTGTTAGCTGGCCTAAAAACGTATAAGCGGCAAATTTTTTACCTATTTTAATTAATTACCCATATATTATTCTCCATTGTTATTTGTTTGCCTTTTCAAACAAACTAACAAATCTTTATCTTTGGACTGACGACAAGATTTAGTGTCTAACAAAATATTTAGGTGTCTGGGCAAAAAATGGCACGGTATACATTTAAACACATACCCAGGTAAAAGTTAAATAGAAGAATTATGAGCGCATATGCTCGAAATTTACGGGGAGTAAATTCTCAAGAGACAGAGATGTAGCAAGAACGTTGCTGCCGAATTTGCCATAAAAATGAAATATTCATATTTAGAGAATAGAACCTGACAACTTACCAGAAAAAACGAATAGAATCTGACACGTAACAGTTGCTTGAAATGCACGAATATTTGCGATGCCATTTTTTTTAGGGAAAAAAAAAAAGAAATATGCGCACCTTCATTTGAGCTAAGAAATTAATTTTATTTATTGCCAAACAAATTATTACTTGATTTTAATTTGCTAAGTGGTTCCCAAATTTAAATTGACTGTTCAGTTGCCATCAATTTGGAATATAAGAATAATCTGATTGGTGGACGATTCAGTTGCCATCAATTTCCTTCCAAGTGATAGAAACTTAGGCAAAATAAAAAGAACAGATTAGTCTTACACCATCACTGAGTTTCCTTTTTTTAAAAAAAGCCAAAACACTATTTCCCACCCAAGATTTGCTGAAATAAAAGGCCACCCTTTAAGTTTTAAAAAAATAATTTTTTACCTACACTTTTATCAGTGAATTTGATTAAATGAGAAAACAATAAGGTCATTTTATATAGATTTTTTTATTCTTTTTTTTCTTTACAAAAAAAATATTTTTAAAAGATAAACTATAATTTGAGAAATTTTTATGGTGTAAATGAAAAATTGCAATGAGTTTTCAGAAATTTGAAAAAATTTTAAGGCTGTTTTTGAAATTTTTAGAATTTAAATGTCACTCAATAGTTTACAAAATATCAGTTATACCCTCAAATAACTGAACAAAAATACTATCTTAGAGGACTTATATTAAGGAAAGGAAAAGGGATTCCAATTGTAGTAGCACATCGTTTTAAAAGCAACTCCATCCTCTATGGCACCTAAATAGGTTAAGATTGACTAAATCATCATCAAGAGATTGGGTGAGTAGTGGATTCTTTAATCTTTTATACTTTGATTAATCTTTGCTGGTCTGGATATATATGTGTGTAATCTTGCTGCTAATTTACTTGCAAGGAAAGTTCTCTGCTGGTCTGTACATTTTTTCCTTTTCTTTTTGCAATGGCTGTTAAATCATATGGGATAACTTCAAAATGATAATCCAGAGAAGGGAATATTATAATAACATTCAGACTCAATATCTATAATACTTAGGAACATTCTCTTGTTGATATACACTAGTTTAATGCTGTAGTATTGATTTGACGTAATGGGTTACAGAAGTAGCTGAAGCTGTTATTGTTCTAATCAAAGGCAAGTGACAAGCCATGTTTCAAATGAATCAAAATTGATTAGCAATATCATACTACGTCTGCGTAAAGCAAATTACCACTGGTGGATCCCTTGATTTGCATTAACATGAAGACAAAATCTCTATCACATATAAAAATGGGCGCACTCAGGCTATCATAACATAACTCAGCAGAGAAAAAAAGTGGTTCTGGTTAGCAATTAAGCTCGAGTATAATGGCGTTTCGATCAGCAATGTCAATGACATTTTTATCTTTGCTATTGCTTTTGCTAGCAGTAGGTTCTAATGCCGGGGGTATTGCAGTCTACTGGGGTCAAAATGGCAATGAGGGCACTCTTCGGGAGACTTGTGCTACGGGGAACTATGACTCTGTTATATTAGCTTTTCTAGCAACTTTCGGCAATGGGCAGACCCCAATGATAAACCTTGCCGGTCATTGTGATCCATACAGCAATGGTTGCACTGGCTTGAGCTCTGACATTGAATCTTGTCAAGCCGAAGGTGTCAAAGTGATTCTTTCATTGGGAGGCGCCGCCGGCAGCTACTCGCTCACCTCCACTGCTGATGCAAGAAGTGTTGCCACTTACCTTTGGAATAACTTCTTAGGAGGACAGTCGTCGTCTCGGCCACTTGGGGCTGCTGTGCTGGATGGAATTGATTTTGATATCGAAGGAGGAACCAACCAACACTGGGGTGAGCTTGCAAGGTTTCTTTCAGCATACAGCAGTCGAGGCAAGAAAGTGTACATAACTGCAGCTCCTCAGTGTCCGTTTCCCGATGCTTGGATAGGAGATGCCCTTAAAACTGGCGTTTTTGACAATGTTTGGGTGCAATTCTATAACAACCCACCATGTCAATACACTGTAGGAGATGTTGGGAATCTTGAAGACGCATGGAATCAGTGGACCTCAGATATTCCGGCAACGAAGATCTTCTTGGGGTTACCTGCATCTCCTGAGGCTGCTGGCAGTGGCTTCATTCCAGTTGCTGATCTTAAATCAAAAGTGATGCCAATCATCAAGGGTTCTGATAAGTATGGAGGAGTTATGCTGTGGTCAAAGTATTATGATGATCGAAGTGGATACAGTTCTTCCATTAAGAATGATGTCTAATTCTGAAATCTAAATTACTCTTTATATATAATATCATGTATCCTTTGCATTTGAGCTAATTATGAAGCCTTAAATCTATGTATTCCATAGGTAATATATTGTGCCTGTACTCTTGTCATTTCTGAAATATTTATTCCTGGATTCCATTATAATTAAAGTTGAGGTGTGATCTGGTTCAAGTAAAATTTCTTCCTTAAAAAAAAATAATATATGAATTAATTTTATAACTTTTACAGATAAGGTATAAAAAATTTTAATATAGCGTTATTTATAAATTGTAATTCCTCATTTGACTTTCAATTATATATGGCCACAAATCAATAAGAGTGGTGCTATGTGACAAATCGCCTCCATATTGGCTCATGCTGGAGCAACCCTACCCTGAGTGCCATGACAGCTCATTCATTTGCTTTTCAAACAAACTTAGACAGCTTTATCGTTGGACTGACGGCATGACCTTAACCCAAATTTACAGTGTGCAAAAATAAAACTTTAGGTGTCTGGGCCCAAAATAGACTGCCTGTGATACAAACAAACACATACGCAAGTAAAAGTGAAGCAAAAGAATTACCGGCGGACAGGATTGGCAGAGTCACGTGTTCAAATGTATAAGAAAATGAGTTCGAAACTATGTAAAAGGCCAAAGGACATTTTCCCTCCCAATTTTATTCTAATTTTAAATTTTAAATTTTAAATTTTAAATTTTTACCCATAAATCAATTATGATAAATTTCTTTTATTAGAATTAAAAATAAAACTATCATTTTATCAGTAATATTTAAAAAAAATTATTATATTTTTATTTTCAATTTTAAAAATTAATAATTTTATTTCTATTTAAATTTTTTTAACATTAAAAAAATAACTTTTTTTTTCAAACCTGATGTTTATTTTCTTCTCTGATCACCATCTTCGACCACTGTCAATGACTCTTTCAACCTTCTTATTTCTCGGCTCTCTTTAACACCATTCTTTTGAAATAGATATATTTTTGTCAACTCTAAACGTCAGAAAATACTATAAATTTTTAGAGTTTTAAAGTTTACTGATAAAATAATGATTTTATTTTTGCCTCTAACTTAAAATTTTAATAACAATTAACTCATGAATGGATGTTTAAATTTTTGAATTGTTTTGGATATACTTTTGAAATTTAGTTAAAACTGGAAGAGATTTGCTCATTTAAAAATCAATAATTCTATATACAAAATTTTTGTGCTAATTTTATATATAAATAATAATATATCATTATATTATTAAATATTATTTTATTTTTAATTATGTAATTATATAATAATATATTATTATTTAAATATAAAATTATATATAAAAATTATTCACATAAATTCAAAATTCGAGATATGGCAAGAAGGTTGTGCTGGGTTTGTCTTAGAAATGCACGATTATTTGCGATTTTTTTTTTCAAAAAAAAGAATATGTGCACCTTCATTTGAGCTGAGAAATTAATTTTATTTATTGCCAAACAAATTAATTATTACTTGATTTTAATTTGCCAAGTAGTTCCCAAATTTAAATTGACTGTAAATACTCAGAGATTCTTTCCATCTATCTCCAGAGCATCTGCAACATTATTGACAGCGAATAAGGTGTGGGTCACCAATCACAACTTGAGGAGACCACGTTCATGTTTGTTGGATAATTTGGAATATAAGAATAATCTGAATGGTGGACGATTCGGTTGCCGTCAATTTCCTTCCCAGTGGCAGAAACTTAGGCAAAAGAAAAAGAAGAAGAATAAAAAAAAAAATTGGTTATATATTTAATGAAAATTTAAAATTTCTTTTACCTAAAAATAAGTCTGGTTTAGTTCCAACTGTAATTAAAATAATATTATATTATATATTAATAATAATAATGTAATTTTATTTTATGATAAAATATCATTTATGATAATTAAATTAATACTAAAATAAATATGCAGTTTTAAACAATGATTCAAACAACTGCCATAAATCAAATGCCATACAATAACTGCTTCCCAAATATATCTTTAAATGTATACTTCATTTGATTTTTGGAAAATAAAGACATCTTTAATAATTATTTTTTATTATTTAATTTAATTTATTAATAATAAAATATTATAATAATATAATAAATAATATAATTGAGAATTTTATTATTATTATTATTATTTTAAATATTAATTATTTTTTTATTTTTTTAAAAATAATTTTATTTTTAATTAATATAACAAAATTTTTTGAATAATTATACTAATAAATATTTAAATAAAATAATATATTAATATTTTTTATTATATTTAATCAAACATAAAAATTATTTATATTTATTAAATTTTAATAAATATAATAATAATTTATAATTAATAATATTCTAATTAATCAATTTTTAAAATAATTTTTTAATTTCAATAATAAAATATCTGCCAAAAACTTTTAACTGAAACAGGAGAATATCATGAGAGGGAAAGAGAGATCTCAAACTCAAAAACAAAAGTCAAATCAAATCTGAATCGGATTTGTTTCTCAGGAAGAAAACTGTGTAATAGGAAATTAACACAGGATTTCTTCATTTTTTTATTTCTCTCCCTGCTTTCTTTGTTTGCGTAAGTTTGTTTCGGCTGAATGGAGGGTGAGAAGAAATACATTTCGGCCGAAGAGCTTGAAGAGCACAGAAAACCTCACGACTTGTGGATCTCTATCCAGGGCAAGGTGTACGATGTTACACATTGGGCTAAGGAACATCCAGGTGGCGATACACCGCTTCTGAATTTGGCTGGGCAAGATGTTACCGATGCCTTTATAGCGTACCATCCCGGTACTGCTTGGAAATATCTTGACAGATTCTTCACTGGGTATCATCTCAAAGATCTTAAGGTATCTGAGGTGTCCAAAGATTACAGAAGACTTGCTGCCGAATTTGCTAAACAGGGTATGTTTGAGAAGAAAAATCATGTGGCATTGTATGCCTTTACATCTGTTGCCATTATGTTTGCTATTGTTCTTTATGGCGTTTTGTGTTGTGAAAGTGTCTTGGCTCATCTGGGTTCTGGTATGTTGTTGGGATTTCTTTGGATTCAGAGTGCTTATGTTGGACATGATTCTGGGCACTACCAGGTTATGACAACTCCGGTTTATAACAAAATCGCTCAACTTATTTCTGGAAATTGTTTAACTGGGATTAGTATTGCTTGGTGGAAGTGGACTCACAACGCTCACCATATTGCCTGCAACAGTCTTGATTATGACCCTGATCTTCAACATATACCAGTTTTTGCTGTATCTCCACGTTTGTTTAATTCAATCACATCTTGCTTTTATGGCCGAAAATTGATGTTTGATCCCATTGCTAGGTTTCTTGTTAGTTACCAGCATTGGACTTTTTACCCGGTGACGTGTGTTGCAAGAGTTAATTTGTATTTGCAAACATTTTTATTATTGTTGTCAAAGCGTCATATCCCTGACAGAGGCTTGAACATACTGGGAACTCTTGTATTTTGGACTTGGTTCCCTCTCCTTGTTTCATGTCTACCAAATTGGTCAGAGAGGGTGATGTTTGTTTTTACCAGTTTTGGTGTTACATCCATCCAACATGTTCAATTCTGTTTGAATCATTTTGCTGCGAATGTGTATCTTGGACATCCTAATGGCAATGATTGGTTTGAGAAGCAAACAAGTGGGACATTGGATATTGCTTGCTCGCCTTGGATGGATTGGTTGTATGGGGGTTTGCAGTTTCAGCTTGAACATCATTTGTTTCCAAGGTTGCCAAGGTGCCAACTGAGGAAGGTTTCACCAGTGGTGAAGGATCTTTGCAAGAAGCACAATTTGCCTTACAGGAGTTTGTCCTTCTGGGAGGCTAATGTATGGACCATTAGGACTCTCAGGACCGCTGCACTCCAGGCTCGAGACCTCTCCAATCCTGTCCACAAGAATTTGCTTTGGGAAGCCGTTAATACTCATGGCTGAGTTGTTTTATGATGGCTGGTCATTAATTTACGTTTTTTATTTTACTGGTCCTTTGATTTTGGCTTCTTCATCGGTGACCTATTTAGGAAGATAAATTGGAATTTCTTTCAAGCTTTTGATTTATAGATGGATATTCTGTTTCATATCAATTGGGTATTTTCCTTTAGTTTTTTGTTTACTTTTTTATGTTTGAATTTATTATAAATCTCGCAATTACTGCAGATTTATGTGCTATTTCCGCATATTTTCCCTTTGAAAGGATTATCATTAATCTATGAGAAGAAGCATATTATATTTCCAACTTGCATAATATGTTTTCTTCATTCTGTTTTATTACAAATTTTTCTTGAGCAATTTGGTTGAAAGATTATAATATTGTTTGGCACACTGCCATGAGTAAGTTTGCCAGAGAAAACCAGAGAAGCTAATGGCCATTCAAGTCATAGATTCCACTATTAACATAGAGGTGTCATATAATTTTTTTCTTTGAAGACTCAACAAGGGAGACCAAAACTTGATCTTCTCTTTAATCTGAGGTGAGTTGCTCTGGATGTGCAGGTTCTTCAATATCAACAGTTGTTGCAGAATTACACCTGAACTATCCATGTCAAAACAGTATCCAAGCCATTCATCCAGATGATCCCCCAAGTTTAATTGCGAGATTTATTTGCATCCTAAAATGTTTCAACTTCCAGGTTTTATCTCAGTCACTCCTCCAGTCAATTGCCCGAATTTGAGCTAGCCTTTTCCAAGGTGTCCTCTTTTCCTGTGTGAAAATAGTGATTTTCCCGAAGCTGAATTCAAGAGTAATACAGTGAACTAGTCAGCAAAAATACCATTTCAGCTCTGTTAATGTATTGATTTTAGAGGCCATCTTGCTTGATCTTCTTCATGCTGAGGCCATCTTGCCTGAGTTTACTCTGAGCTCTTTCCTCCAATTGTGCCTTTAGCTTGGGTAAACTTTACGTCAAAGCTTAAATTTGACCAAACATTACTGCATCAGAAGCACAAGATAGAAGGCCCTCCAACATCCAAACTGCAAGCTTTGAAACTTACAGGTCATTCGAAACGTTAGTGGACCGAACAGGCACAGCCTTGAAATAAGAAGGTCGAAAATTTTGACATAGAAAAGAAGGTGCCTTAAAACGAATATTCCTGTACCAGCCACCAATCGGATATTTTTTTAATTTAAATCAACCCCAATAATTCCAATTATCCAAAACATAATCATATTATCCAGACAGATCTCTTCCTATCTCCTTTTTCTCATTCTCAGTTGCTATGAGAATAAATAAATAGACAGCCCATTTCAACTTTCCAAAAATGGATTTACCGGTTTAAGTTTAAGTCCCCTCTAATTTCACCTTCGTGCTCCATAGTTTCAGCCCAATTGTCTTTTCTATGGCCTTTCTCGTCTCTTCCCCAGAAATCTTCCCCAAGGTCTTCTTTAATCCTAACCCAAATTCTAGAAATTGCAAGAATCTTGCTAGTTTGGGGAATAATGAGAAAATCAGTTCTCGGGCTAGGGTTAGGGTTTCGAAATTGGATAAAAATGTCAGGTTGTACGGACAATTTTCAGCTCCCGTGAAGCCGAGCAAAGAAGACGAAGAAGAGAAGCAGAATTACTATGTGAACATGGGTTATGCAATTCGGAATCTAAGAGAAGAGTTTCCAGCGCTCTTCTATAGAGAGCTCAGTTTCGATATTTACAGGTTTAACTGAATTGTTTTGCCTCTTAATTATCCGTTTTGTAATTGATTAGCAATGAACTGTTGCCTTCAATAATGTTTTTATGATTACGATGATGAGTAATATTACTTTTAACTTTTAGGAGTTGAAATGAAGTAATTAATGAGTTCTTGTGATCATGTTTGTGATTGAGATTAAGAATGTATATTTTTCTGATGATAAACGTAGAATATATGCCATCAGATTTTAATCATGGCTCTGGCTAAACAAGAATTCAAGACAGCTAATCTATGTATGCATGTCTTCAGAGATACGATGTCTTCCGTTTTGTCACATGACTTTTTATTCAGTTCTTAGATACTTGGAGATCGGTTATGGTCGTCAAAATTATGGATCTCAATCTGGTTGTTTAGATAATTGCTCAGATTGTGATAGTGGAGCAAGTTTGATGGTTTCTTTGCTAGTGTTTAAATGTATTATTGTATATATTTGGTTCAAAGATGAGATGAGTGGTGCCTCTTGGCATGCCAAACAACCTTGAGGAATTGATAAGCCATTTTTCTTATCTCTGTGTGCGTCAGTGATGCCCATCTAGAGCTCTGCTGGTGTGTTCTAGTTTCATTTTCTCGAGCTATGTGGCTCGGTTTGTGTGTATTAACTCATGATATTGTGAAATATTGAACATCAGATGCTGTTGATATGCTTTTTACAGGATCATATCCAATTATATAGGAAATTGATCTTCTCTTCTGTTATAGTGTGTTAACATTATGCTGTTTTCTTTCCAGGGATGATATTGTATTTAAAGATCCAATGAATACTTTTATTGGCATTGAGAACTATAAATCAATTTTCTGGGCTTTGAGATTCCACGGCAGAATATTTTTCAGGGCATTGTGGCTTGACATTGTCAGTGTTTGGCAACCTATGGAGAATATCATAATGGTTCGTTGGACTGTCCATGGCATCCCACGAGTTCCTTGGGAGAGTCATGGTCGATTTGATGGCGCTTCCGAGTACAAACTTGACAAGAACGGGAAGATCTTTGAGCACCGTGTTGACAACATTGCACTCAATTCACCACCAAAGTTCCGTGTACTTGCTGTGCAAGAATTAATCCAATCAATCAGTTGCCCCTCAACCCCAAAACCTACCTATTTCGAAATTTCATCTTTTGATAGAAATTAGAGTTTTCTTTCCAGTTTTGACATATGTCATACTACGGTTGAGTGTTGCTGAGCTTGAAGTCTGATATCATTGCCGGTGTCTGATCACTCATTAGAGAATACTGTATGTAACCTCAGTTGACTCAAGCTCATGTTGAATCGAGTATCATGATAAACATTAGCAAACTTGCACTGTATTAACCTGCTGTTATTAGATTCCATATGCAGACAATATTTGTATAAGAGTAGTGTAAATAATTGTACAGAGGTTGTTTACGTGTAAGCTATACTGCTCATGTACCATGTATTTTGTAAGATATGTATATGCAGTTTTATGTATAATCTGTAAGAAGATATATTTATGTTTTTCTATTTATAAACACAGAATAAATGATTGACCTCAATTTTTGGGCTGTAATGGGCTACCCAGAATCATCAACATGACTGTGTTTTGATCTGATTCTGGTGCCACTTCCAGCTCCACTCCGATCAGCAATTCATCATGACCGAAATTTTGCCAAGGCAGCATTGTAAATGAAGAAAAGAGAATGGAGGTTAAATGAAACAAAACTTTTGAGGTCTTTTGGCGAGATCTTGTCCCAGCAATTATTCCTTAGCATGAATTTGTGACTATTTATGATTCCATGATTTAAGCTGTTGGCTATGAAGTAATGCAGCATCCTTCACAATTATTATTTTCTTCTGCCGCCTACCCAGCACTTTCTAGAGCTCAAGAGAAAAAAATAAAAAATAAACATTTGTAGGTATCAAACCCCACATATGTCAAACATGACAAATAACATTCTATAAGTTTAAGAAGTTATAATTTCACCCCTGCAAAAATTTTGGACACCCACCTTTGCTACGGTCGACCGGAATATCCCCTCGCAATCTTCCCCACGCCTCCAACTCAATGGAAGCCGGGAAAGAAGTTGGCAATTCAACTTGAAATCTAATAAACGATTTGATGAGGGGTGGGTTGGGGAGAAAATATTTATGTGATTTTATGGTTAAGTGGGCCCATACTCTGAAGTGGGTGAGATTGGATACAACAAACAGTTGACTAGACTCCATATTAAGGCGATTTGGTCTTTATGAATAAAACATTCCCAAGTGGAAGACTGAAAGCGACTATTGGTGTTAGTTATTTATATCAGATTTCAGAGGCCATCGTCTCTGTGAAGTGGGTACTGTCAACTGCCACAATAGGCACAGACTCCTAATTAAGACATTTCTGTCAAAGAGTCATTTTCCCTTCCTATTAACTTCAGAACTCCAATACAAATATCAGTTGCCACTTCTGAATCGCTCCTGCTTCACTCATTCTTTCTTTTGATTGCATCCTCTTATTTGATTTGTTCAACCATCTCACCAAAACCTAATCATATATCAAACTATTATTGTTATTATTATTATTATTATTATTATTATGATATACATATAAGAGCTGAAATATGGAAGTGCTGGAGCAAACGAGACCGGAGAATCAAGCCATGACGTTCGATGAAGTCTCCATGGAGCGTAGTAAAAGCTTTATCCAAGCTTTGCGGGTAATTCTCAAATCTTGTGTATTTATTTGTATAAATTTTGGAAGCTGATCTGATGTTGGAGTTATTTTTTATTAATTGATTTTTTTTTTTTTTTGGGTGTTTGGTATGGTTGCTGAGGACGCGTTTCTTGTTTTAGTTTACTTTGTTTAATGTTTTGTTTTGTTGCCGAGGAATTTTGGTGAAAGAAATGGAAACTTTGGAAATTTGTTCCTCATGGTTTTTTTTGGGTGTTAAATTGTCAATTTTGAGAAACTTAGAATTTAAAATTCAGCTCCTTAAGTAGGACCGAAATATAACCCTTTTCAATTAAGAGCATTGAATTACTTCAAAGTGGTCAGTATTTTGCAGGAAGTCATAATGCCTTAAACGCGGTTAAGAAAATATTACCTTGCAAACATACATGGGTCTGTTTGAAGAGTGACCTTTTGCTAAATATCTCCCTCAGGATGAGTGATGATTTTTTTGAATAATGAAGTAAAATATTAAACTTAGTACGTTTCATCTCTTTCTCCTACTTGCAACCTTTTGATGGCACTAGTTGTCCCGTTATCTTACAGGATTTATGTGCTTATGCTTGCTAAATAGTTTCTTGTCATTTGCTTGTTCATAATTATTGCTTGACTGAATTGAGCATGCCACATGACAGCTGATTTGGGTTTGATAGGTTTGATCCTTATGCTGTTGTCCTTACAGGAGCTCAAGAACTTAAGACCTCAACTTTATTCAGCTGCAGAATATTGTGAAAAGTCTTATCTCCATAGTGAGCAGAAACAGACGTAAGGGTAGGGCTGGATTCGAGCCGAGCCAGCTCGAGCTCGAGCTCGGCTCGGCTCGGTTCGAGCCCGAAACGAGCCGGGCTCAGCTCGGCTCGATCGAGCTCGAGCCGAGCCCGAGCTGGCTCGGGATATTTTTTAAAAAAATTTTTTATACAAAACGGCGTCGTTTTGATTCATATATATATACAAAACGATGTCGTTTTGATATAAAAAACGAGCCGAGCCGAGCCGTTACCGAGCCGAACTGAAAACGAGCCGAACTCGAGCCGAGCCGAATTCGGCTCGAGTCGAGCTCGAGCCGAACTCGAGCCGGCCCTCAAAAAGCCGAGCTGAGCCCGAGCTGGCTGCGAGCCGAGCTCGGCTCGGCTCGAATCCAGCCCTACGTAAGGGTACCAGTTCATCCTCATTAATTTCCTTGATGTAGTTGCTGCATATTGTCAAGTTAGTCTAAATGCATATATATTGCCACATTGTAGTGCTGTGAAAGCAGGGTATCTGATTTGGCTTCACAACCATAAACACAAGATCCAACTGATAACCTTTCCTGAGATTCCTTGTTCATGCTTACTTACCTGAATGAGGGGTACTATCTATGTTGCAAATAAAAATTAATGTTATTAGAAAAGGATTGGTTTGGTGAAGACACAGTGTTTATAACTGGTTTACAGGATTCCTGCTTCAAGTAGTATGCACAAGGTTTGTATCATTGTCTTCGGTTTGCATGAGGAATTATGTGCTGAATAACATTTAGCATCACCAATAATTTGCATGCTTGTATCTCATCCTGTCGTTATCTGATGCATCCTTTCTCCTCTCCAAGTCAAAGTTATTGTGATATCATGTGTTAGGGTACTGGATAACCTGAAAGATTATACTGTGAGAGCCCTTGTGAATGCTGTTGATCACCTTGGCACTGTGGCTTTCAAGTTAACTGACCTTCTTCAGCAGCAATCATCTGACATCTCGTCTGTGGAGCTACAATTTTCTTGTTTGAACCAGGTAAAAACATTCCCCTTCACTGAGTAATTATGTTTTTATATAACAGGCCTGAAATGGATTGACCTGAACTGAACCTATGCATTCTGTTCATAATAGCAACTTCTTACATGTCAAACCTACACAAACAAGGAAGGTCTTCGGCAGCAGCAGTTATTAGCCTTCACCCCAAGACACCATAAGCACTATATTTTGCCAAGTAAGATTAGTTATTATTAGCATCATTTAGAAGTGCTAATTTATGTGATGATGTACCTTTATTTCTCTCACAACTTTCTCATTTCTGTCCTCATTTACTTCGACACTTCAAACTAGATTCTATAAACAAGAAGGTACATTTTAGTCCATGTATACAGAATGATGCCAGTCAAATTCATTTTCAAACGCGTCTTCAGCCCTCAGGTATAAGGGTGTTCTGTGAGGATTCTAATTATTTTTAGCATTTTGACTATTTTTCTTATTCAGCTGATAAGTTTTATATCACTTTCTAATTGCATTACATTTTAGGTATCGCTGCTTCAAAAACTCAATCCTGGCATTTAGCCTCTGAAACTAAATCTACCTTGAAGAGGACTCAAAATGCTATGGCAGTGTTAGTATAAAATTATTCCTGATCACAATAATAATGACTTCTTGATTTGCATAAACCATGCTACTGATACTTTTTATGAGGCATTGAAGTTTGTGATGTTTGCTTATTTTATTTTGTAGCTTTAAAGACCCAAAAGATTCTGGAGTTCTCCATCTTTTGGGTATGTATAACAGAATGCTGCCTCATTCTATTTATTTAATGCTCATAATTTAGCTGTTGGTTTATAATTCATTTTAGAGATAAAATCTGATATTGGAAACTCTTATCGGTGCAGGTGATGAACAGAACATATGGACAAACTCCTCTGCTGTCTCTGCTCAAGTTTCAGGTGTAGATCCTGCATCTAGTGCAGCTGTGCAAACATTCGGTGTCACACAAAGGGTAATGTCAAAATGAACAAGAACACAGACCTACCCAATGCTCTTCTAATTGAGAGGCTTCTCTGTTTATATTTCTTTCCTTGTTCAACATGATGTTTGTGTGAATTGTTTAAAATTTCAATGTTATAAGCTTTTTGCTGGAGTGACATATGTGTTTATTCATAATACCTTACTCTTCTTTTCCCCCTCGAGTATGTATCTTCAGGGAATTTTGTTTACACATGGGGCTTATAAACAGGATTTGAAGTGAAGTGGATAATGGGAATAAGACTTCAGATCTTTAATATAGGCATAAAGATATGATATGATTGAATCACAATGCCTAAGTGATGAGCTAATAGATTAGTGTCACAATGCATAAGATCTAGACAAACTTGAAGAATAGTATGGTAAAGTTATGTCTGTCAACTACGTGTAGAGCTTTTGCCTTCATTGAGAAGAGGGAACATGATGCACTAAATTTGTCGATTTTCAAATATGATTCAATCACACCCTCAAAGTGGCTTGTGGCAGTTGATTAGTTGAGTTCTGCATGAGTTAATAGGATCACACCATGCACATCTAACTACAGAATTTTGTGTGAATGTGTGCACACTATGCATTTGAGAGACTAATTGTCAATTGCTGTGTTTTAATGGGCAGTATATCATGTGAAAGAATAAAAGTATTTTCAAAATTATGTTTTAATTTGTTTTAAACAAAGTTAGGCTCTTGGTTGACCGGTTTCATTGCTGAACTATGGTTGTCTTTCGATGCTCGAACCCATCATAAAGATGGTTGAGTAAAAGTAGATGCATAACATAAATGTTCTCTCTTACAGGATAGATCAGAGGGCACCAAAGCTTTGACAGCATTTAGGTCATTTGACAACCCAAGGCGCGAAATTGTACGAGCTCCTGCTTGCACCAAAAGTATGCTATCAGCTTTCTTTGGTAAACAGAAAACAGCAAAGCTGAATGCTGGTTATGTCTCATGAATCCTCAAATGAGAGCAAGACTAAGACAACACTTAGTGGAGTTGCCATTAATCATCTCCTGTGCTTGTTGATAATGAATTGCTTATAATCATAGGTTCTTCCACTCCTCCCTTTCTCTCTTGGTGGCTTTATAATTGAGCAAATTATGTATAAACTCTCAGAATGAAGAGGGTTAAGAAAACTGCTCACATAGTTGTAACCTTGGTAAATGATTTGTTGAAATTTAGTTGTGCAGGTCTCTGAACTTTTATCATTGTCATGACATTAATGAAATTGGTATATTTGCTTCTTCCTTTTTCAAATGCGTATTTTTATTTTCTGTTCATAAAATGTAACTGTTTATAAGCCCTCGTGACGATAATACTTTTCAACCAACAAATATTACAATTAGCCACGACCATGGGCAGTACTTGGCGCAGCTTACTACATATTTTTTTCAGATATTATCCCTGTGGGTCTTGCTTTTTCGAGAGGTCTAGCCCGATTTCTAAGACACATCTGATTACAATCTATAGTGTGGATTCAAATCAAATTTACCCATGATTACTTATTTCAGACTCAGTCCAGTTCAGTCTAATTCGATTCAAATTCAGTGGCAATTCCAGCCAGTTAGTCTGCATAATAATAAAGGCAAAACTAATGTGTATCTCTGTGTCCGACTTTGGATCCGGCTTCATGTCAGACAGAACATGGAAGACCCGACCCTATAACCGATATGAGAACCTATTATCAGATCCAATCTCAAACTCTCATTCAAAACTATTGAACTTCCTTGGGTTTTAGATCCCACAAAATCTTTGTTTAAAAAAAAAAAAATCTGAAATTGATTGTTGAATAGTTGCATCAATGTCTCAGTTCCTTCACCAAAGACCCTTGCACAGTCCCTTATCAAATCCCTACCCAATTTCCCCACGGAATTCAACATCCTTCCAAAGACCATTGTCACTTCTCAATCGAGCAACCCTTCTACTCTTACTCACTCTCTTAGTCTTACTCGGAGTAATCCTTCCATGGATTGGAACTCCTCAATTCGTGTTCCCAAACACCACCTCCTCTCTCGCCAAATGGCGCGATTATACTCTGTCTCAAGCAGTGTCGTTCGTTGCCAGGAACGGGACTGTGATTGTTTGTGCTGTGAGTCAACCTTACTTACCGTCTCTGAATAACTGGTTGATTAGTATTCGCAGGCAAAAGCACCAAGATAAAGTTCTGGTGATTGCAGAGGATTATGCCACTCTTTATAAGGTTAACGAGCAATGGCCTGGCCACGCCGTGCTCGTTCCCCCAGCTCCCGATTCACAAACTGCCCATAAGTTTGGTTCTCAGGTTAACTCTTCTTCTATGGCTGCACTAAAAGACAATTGATTTAAGTTTTTGCTGCATCTTAATCATTTATAACTGTCTGCCTTAAACATTATTTTATCTACTGTTGATTTGGCTCTTTATTGGATTGGTTTGTTATTCATCCTGTATTATACAGTTCAGGCAATTGTTGGTTGCTATAATGCTGATAATTAACTTTTCTTATCTGTGTTTTACTGAACTGACATGTCTTTACTTAATTGTTGGTCCTGGGTTTGGTTAGTTAACTGCTTGTTAAATACCGAAATGGTGTTGATTTTGGTTGAACTGTATAGGGATTTTTCAATTTCACGTCCCGAAGGCCTCGTCATCTTCTGCACATATTGGAACTTGGGTATAATGTTATGTACAATGATGTTGACATGGTCTGGCTGGGAGATCCATTCCCATATTTAAAAGGAAGCCATGATGTGTACTTCACCGATGACATGGCAGTGGTATGTGAACTAATGTTACTGCTACCTTTGTATGTTAGTTGCTGGTTAAGATTTGTTTCTATGTCACATTTATAATGGATAGCTCATAACACAGCGTATCATAGTATATAACTTTCTTTGTTACTTGTGTTTTTTCTCTTTGATGAACCAGGTTAAGCCACTTAATCACTCCCATGATCTGCCACCTCCTGGGAAAAAAGGGCGCACTTATATATGTAGCTGCATGATTTTCCTGAGGCCCACTGATGGAGCAAAACTAGTTATGAAGAAATGGATTGAAGAGCTTCAAGCTCAACCATGGTCCAAAGCGAAGAAAGCAAATGATCAGCCTGCCTTTAACTGGGCACTGAATAGAACAGCCGGGCAGGTATGCTCCTTGTGTGTTCTTGGCATGCCTCCTTTGTAGCCTTTACACCTAGAAATTTTGATCGTTTTCAATTTTCATGTTATATGCTTAGTCACCAGGAGGAGAATGTCAACTTTAAGGCCTACAGATGAAAATTAGTTTGTTTCATTCTATAGCAGTTTAGCCTGACTTGTGTGAAGCATACTCAGTGCTTGGCCCATGACATCATCCTCCTCGAGCTGGGATGGAAAAGTGAAATTCACTCTATGCACAATTTGTAGAATTAGCTAAGCTCTGTGATTTTTGTTCTTTGTGTTTATCAAATTATCATTGTAAATTCTTTATTCTTATATTTGTACTTCATATCTGTTTATGTTTACCTGATGAATTAATTGCATCTTTCTGAGCTGACCACTTTTTTTTTTTTTTTTGGATAAAATATTAGAGAACTGTAAGGTTTTATAATTAATTCTAAACCGTAAGGCATACACCATCATGTCCTTCGAAAACCTTGCCAAAAAATCTGCTGTAATTTGGGCCTTAATAATTGAAATGAACTGTTAGTTATATTTATTTTTCCAGACTTCTGTTGATTAAGCAGGATATTTGGATTAGTTTGTTATACCTGCCAAGAAACAAAATATTATGGAGCTCATTAAATGCATGATTAATGAGAATTATTACAGGAAACCTTCCAATCCAGCTTTACACTGTTGATATCTACCTGCCAATTCCATCTATTGTGCTTTAGCTTCAAAGCTTTTTTTTTTTTTTTTTTGTCCATTGGTTTTCATTTGTTGTGGAAATCAATTCCATTGCTAATAGCATGTCCTTGTTCTTGAGGAAGTACTATTGTGCGAAATCAATGGGGCTTTGCTTAGTGTACAATTTCATTTTCCTCTGCTATTGACTCATTCAGTGTACTCAAAATAACAAAAAATGTTTAGCTGCTTTCTGATTAACGTTTCAAAAATTATCTTAAGGCATATTATGCTTGGATTCATTTGATGATTATTTATATCTGATATTTCTGTAGGTGGATCTGTATCTGCTGCCCCAGGCAGCATTCCCAACTGGAGGACTGTACTTCAAGAACCAGACATGGGTGCAAGAAACTAAAGGAATGCATGTAATCATACATAACAATTATATCACGGGTTTTGATAAAAAGATCAAACGCTTCCGTGATTTTGGTCTCTGGTTGGTAGATGATCACGCCCTGGAGTCACCGTTAGGACGGCTATAACAATGGGGAAACCAAATTATCTGTTTCTGCTGAATGAATAAGCACTATTTGTCAAACTTTGATGGAGTTCAACTTGCCAATGGGCCATCTAATTGTTATGAGCCAGCATCATGGAAATTCAGCGGGAAGCTGCTGGGGTTTTTAATTGTATTTTTGGTAGGGTTAAGTTGCAAAAAGTCAGATCATGTGTATTGAAAGAGCTTCTTGTGACAATGGTTGGTGCAATTGTGGTAACTGTAAAAGCACAGCTTCAGAGTCAATCAAGTTGTTAAACCAATCAGATTGTAACCAGGTTGCCCGATTGTCTCATTCCAAGAAGCTATGATGTACTCAATCTCCCTTCAATGTGTAAGAATTGGATGTGAGGAGAAACTGTCCTTGGAATATTTGAGCAGTTGCTGTTTTTGTCTTTTGTATGAAGTCAACTATATGAGATATCCATTACAAACCTACGTTTCTCAGTCACACTCAATACAAAATAAACAAAACATTCTTTTATGTTCAATTTAAATTTTGTTTTCCTCTTCGAAAAAAAAAAAGGTTTATTTTAATAGTACTAACGGTTTATTTTGTGGATAATATTATTTATTAAATTAAAAATAGTAAATAAAATTATATATCAATTTGAATAAATTTGAGTTTATATTTATATTGGATATTAAAGGTTAGGGGATTATTTTTCACTCAAATTTTAGTATAAATACAAAAATATATCTAGAAAGTTTCAAAAACTAATATATTCATTTATGGATTAATTGTTGTTAAAATTTTCTATTAGAATTAAGGGTAAAATCATTATTTTATCAATAATATTAAAAATATATAATTTTATTTCATTTTTTCCTCTGAATTTTGAAAACTAGCATTTCAGCTCAGTCTAAATTTAAAAAAATAACTCCTCCTTCCTCTCCCCCCAAATCCTTAGGATTTACTACAAACTCTAGTGATGGCAACAATAGACGTCAATCGGTTTCGACGTTGATTGGCCTACTGTATGTCTTCCTCTGTTGCCATCGACGAGATTAGACAAAGGCCAATGACAAAAAAACTTCGTTGAATTAGCTCTGGATGGTGAGAATCCTTCGCATTTTTTGTTGATTTAGCTTCAAATTTGGACGGTCATTAACGAAGACCCATTTTTTGGCCATGAATGTCATAAATTCTTATTGTCCAAAGTCAATTCAATAAAACCTCTTACTCTAGCGTTGTCAATAGCAACAAAAGTTCAGAGAAGGCTAATCAATGTCGGAACCAATTGATTATCACCATTGTCGTCATTAGAGTTTACAACAAACCTTAAGAATTTGAAGAGAAAAAACTATTTTTTAAAGTTGAAATTAAAGACAAAATGAAAATTATTAAAACTAAAAAAAAAGAGGATAAAATTATATATTTTTTAATATTATTAATAAAATAATAATTAATTTATAATCCAATGCTGACTACAGATACCCCATTTATGCCATCTAATTAATTTGGTACTGTCATATATTTTTTTAATTGAAAAATCTGGTATTTATTTTATGGTTTATATTTTTATAATACATTTTAGTGATAAATAGGTTTTGTAAAATTCAGAAGTTGTTCCTCTTTTGTTTTCAACGACGGCACCTTCCTCCCTTGCTCCAACGCAAAACAAACTTTTTTTATTATAATCGTAATAATAATAATAATTATTATTATTATTGCATGCATGCATCCACTAGTTTAGCTCCACGTGTAAATAAAGTTACTGGTTGTAAAATTAAGTGTGACCGACACTTTGAAAGTTTGTTGTTATTTTGTTAAGAATAATCATGGACCTAAATAGACCAATGGATATACTACAGATATTTTCCATTCACTCCCGCTTGTTCCTTTTAAATATTTTTTCCACTCCCAATTTTGAAATATCACATATAAACCCTCTTCTTCCTCAACTCAAAATCAAATGATAATTTCACATAATTTTACTAATCTTTGATAAGAGTTCACTAATCTTTTAAAAATAACTTTATCTTTATAGGTGAAGTTTCGAACTCTTAAATTTCAATTTTTTTATAATTTTTAATAGTAAAATTATTAAATAATTTTGAGTTACGATATATATATATATATATATATATATAAAATCTTCCTAGGTAAATAAGAATAATAAAAAAATTATTTAGTGATAAAAATAATAATCTTTCTATTTAAAGATTAATGTTAACAGGACCCCCTTCGGCAACTTAGGACAGAGACAGACAAGCGAACGACACGTCATTAACTATTCATCTCCTTTTCTTTCTCTCTCTCCCCACTCTGACCGCTCTTTTACTCCTCAGCTCTTCTCTTCTCTTCTCTTCTGTAGCTCTGCTTAAATACTCGTTTTTTTTTTTTATTATTATTCTCTTATTACTTCACTCTTGTTTCTTTCTTGATTTGCATGTGTTTTTAGTGAAACGTCTTCTTTCTTTCCTTTTCTTTCTGTAAATTTCGTGGGAATGTAAATGGGTTCTTTAGAAAGTGGGTTCTTTCTATTCAAGAGAGAGAATCTTGGGCGTTCTTCATCGAGAACTGAGAGGCACCCCTTTTTACAGAGACATAGATCGAGATTTTCACGTTTCTTGTTTTTCAAGAAGCTAGATTATTCACAATGGATTTGCATGGTTGCTATATTCTTGATCTTTGTTGTTATTTTTCAGATGTTTTTGCCTGGTTTGATGATGGATATGTCAGAGAATTCATTGCAAGAAACGGATGCAGTCCCTCCAAATTTGATGTTTTTGAAAGAGATGGGTCTGTTGGATTTTGGAGAAGATATTACATTTAAGCCCTTAAAGCTGATGGAGAAATTTCAAAGAGAAAATAGAGGGTTTAATTTGACTAATGCTTTCAATAGGACTCAACACCGTTTTGGATACAGAAAACCCCAGCTTGCATTGGTCAGTATTATATACTAGCTCAAGTTTAGACAATGTGTTAACGGGTTTGCCTTTTTTTTTTCCTTGTAATTTGTATTATAGTTTTTATTTTTATTGTTATTTCTACTTGAAGGTGTTTGCGGATCTGTTGGTCGATCCACAGCAATTGTTAATGGTGACTGTTGCAATTGCTTTGCGAGAGATTGGTTATTCAATTCAGGTAATAGATTGATCTTTGTACGTTGAATCTTCTGTTAAGCTTAACTTGTGGTTGCCAAGTGGAAAAATATTTGGATCGTTTAAATCTTATTTTTATTCATGTGAGCTATTCTTTCTGGTCAATTGGTGTTCTTTTGATTCAATTGCTTGATTAAGTGCAAAAAATAAGCAAATTAAAACTAGTCATAGACCTACCCCAAGGTTAGAAAAGATGAAGTTTCAGTTGGTCAATCATGCTTATATATACTGCATTAGACATAATGGGACACAATAATTGCTCAGCATCATGTGTGTTTTAGTTTCTTTTGGCAGGTTTACTCCCTTGCAGACGGTCCTGCGTATGGAGTCTGGAAAAACATAGGAGTTCCTGTTACCATTATTCAAGCCAGTGACAAGATGGAGACTTTTGTAGATTGGCTAACGTAAGTGTTTCATCTTGATAAGTCTCTCTTATTTTGTGTTAAGTCTATTAACTCCAGCAAGTGGAATAGTAGTATGTTTAATTATAGAACTGCTTAACTCATAGTCGGTTTAGTGTTTAATATATTGAATGTTTTATATGGGTAGTATAATGGTTTTTAGTTGTTTCTCTTTGTGATGTATTCTTTTTGCAGCTACGATGGCATACTTGTAAACTCTCTTGAAGCCAAGGGTATCTTTTCCCTGTAAGATATTTTATTTTGTCCAGATATGATTTCAAAATTTGCTTCTCAAGGTCCTTGCTTTTCTTCCCTCCTCTATATATATTTTTTCCTATGTTTTTGTTTTCTTATGTTGTCTAGACTCCAAGATAAAGATGCAGTCATGGTACATTTACAGTGACACTATTCACTTGAATGTTCTTTTAGTAACAAGAAGTATTTTCAATGCAATATGTATAATATTGTAGGATTAAGGACATGCCTTTAGGTGTAAATTGGATTTGGTTTGCAGTTTGTGACCTAAAAACTTGTAGAAGCTTTAGAGACTTTGGTTTGTCGATAACTTGAGTAGTCATATCAGAAATGCAACTTTATTGCTTCCTTAATTTAGACCTTAGTTCTGGAATGGACTTTTCATTGCCTGAGTTGTTGTTTTTAAAGTTGTTATCAGTCATCATTGATTTTACTCCTTATAGTCTCATGCAGGAACCTTTCAAGTCTTTGCCACTCATATGGACCATTCATGAAAAAACACTTGCTATTCGCTCTAGAAAATATCTTTCAAATAGGCAACTTGAGCTTGTGAACGATTGGAAAAGAGTTTTCAACCGTGCTACTGTTGTTGTATTTCCTGACTATGTCTTGCCGGTAATAATCATTAGATGATGTTTGGTTGTATAATGTTTATCATTTTAAAATGATATTTAAGGATATAAGTTTCCTGAACAGGGTGAAAGTGATATATATTTTCACCTGCTTATATTTTTCTTTTTAGTAATCATTTCTGTGATATGATGTCTCTGAGTTTGAGCCTGGAGATGTAAATAACATGCACAGAGTAGATACATCTTTTGAGACGCTTACTCATTTTAAAGGCAATATCATGGTCATTAGTATTCAGGACAATTACTCCTAATAAAAAAAAAAAAAAGTATTCAGGAGAATTGCAACTATGTATCATCTGGTACAATTTTAGTTACCCATAATACTCATTCTTATTGGATTGGTGCTGAAGTCAGGCTTGATCTCCAATGATTTTATTTCTCTCTGTGCTTTTCAGATAATGTACTCTACCTTTGACTCTGGAAACTATTATGTTATTCCGGGTTCTCCTGCTGAAGCTTGGAAAGCTGATAGCAAAGTGGCTTTGTACAATAACAGTTTACGTGCCAAGATGGGCTATAGCGCTGATGATCTTGTCATAGCAATTGTAGGAAGTCAGTTTCTTTACAGGGGTTTATGGTTGGAGCATGCCATTATTTTACAGGCTTTATTGCCACTTTTTCCTGACTCTGTAGTAGAAAATGAATCAAATTCTCATATCAAGATCATGATTTTAAGCAGGGATTCATCTGTTAACTACAGTGTGGCTATTGAGGTTAGGCATAAACATATATCTTCAAAATTGTCGTTCAAGTTGATTGCGTACAGACTTTTTCTGATCTTCTAGTTGATTAACCAGTTTTTTTTTTTTTCTCTGTGCCTCAGGCCATTGCTCTTAAGCTGCATTATCCTACAGGAGTTGTGAAGCACATAGCTGTTGAAGAGGATACTGATAATGTTCTTAACATGGCTGATGTGGTGATATACGGATCCTTCATTGAGGAACAATCTTTTCCTAATATGTTGATGAAAGCTATGTGCTTCGGGAAACCAATCATAGCTCCATACCTCTCCAACATCAAGAAATATGTATGCTTCTGATTCATCAATGTTTTAGCAAAACTGGCTAACAAGCTGAACATATGAATGCATACTTCGCTGCCATGAAAATTTTGATTTTAAATGCTTTGGTAATTAAAAGCATACAAGTAAATAGTTGGAGTAGGCATGCCTCTTTACCTGTTTCTGATTTTTATTTCCCGGGCAATTTATAAGCTGAAGTCAACTAAAATTTTGTTGTTTTTTAATCCTGTTGAAATACTTTTCATGTTAATCCTACTTGATTTTGTGGCATATTGGATTTTAACTAGGTTTTTTGCTTCTTTGCTGTAATAGCTTCTCGTGCATAAAAAAATCCATATTGGGTTCTGTCATTTTGTGGTTCTTCTGCCTCTTAACTGCTAATATTGGTCTCATGTTTGTCTGAAATTTAATCACTCATCAAGCCTGAAAAGCTCAGAGAGAGAGTTACCATTCTAAATTCACTTTTTAAAACTTGATTTTGGCTAAGGGATGCATGGTTTGGCCAAAAGTTGGTGTAAATATTTGAGCTCTTTTTCTTTTGTACATTTTTGAATTAGCAGCTGCTGAAGTTTACTTGGTATAGTAAATATCTGTCTATAAATTCTTATTTTATCATCCCCTTTTCTTCCTTTCTTTTTATTCATCTTTCTTTTTTTTTATGGTTGTTCATGAAGTATTCACTGATTGGCGATAACAAATAGGTTGATGACAGGGTGAATGGCTATCTTTTTCCTAAAGAAAAATTAGAAGTTCTGACACAAATTATATTGCAAGTAATTGCAAAAGGAAAGTTATCACCCCTGGCTCGCAATATTGCCTCAGTAGGAAGAGGTACTGTTAAGAACCTGATGGTTTTGGAAACTATTGAAGGTTATGCTTTGCTGCTTGAAACTGTTCTCAAGCTTCCATCAGAAGTTGCAATGCCGAAGACTATTAAAGAACTTCCTGCCAAATTTAAGGAAGAATGGCGGTGGCAACTATTTGAAACCTTTTTAAATTCATCATGTGAAGAAAGAACCGATAGAACTGATAGATTTTTAAAGCAGGTTGAGAGACAGTGGAACCTTACTCAAAGAGAGAGCTATCATTCTATGTCTGTGACAGATGACTCCTTTTCATATGAGATCTCAGAGGAAGAAAAATCGCTTAGGATATTCAACATGAGAAAAAGGAGAGAGGAAGAAGAGGTAAAGAATCATGCTTTGCGGTGACAACTCTTTCTCTCTCTTTTACTTTTTTTGAATAAAAACTATGAGTTGATATCTAAAAAATAAGAGAAGAGTGACTGAAGATGAATACTATTTGACCCATTTTTTGGTTTAGGATTCACATTCTCTGGAATTTTATGCAGTTAAAAGATAGAAGTGAACAATCTCATGGAACATGGGAGGAAGTGTATCGAAGTGCCAAAAGAGCTGATCGGTCTAAAAATGATTTGCATGAACGAGATGAAGGTGAACTTGAAAGGACAGGTCAACCATTGTGCATTTATGAACCTTATTTGGGGGAAGGAACCTGGCCTTTTCTGCACCATAGATCGCTTTATCGTGGCATTGGGTTGGTGAGTTGCATTTTAATAATTGAAAATGTGTATATTCTCTGTTACATGACTTTGTTTCTGTACTTTGAGAAAAATTATCATGGAAAAGTTTTAAGCGCTCCCCCCTTTTTATACTATTATACAGTTTTTATGCAGTTGCCTTTTTATACTATTATATATGTAACCCTAAATTTTACTGGAACCTGAATGAAAGAATCTTCTTTTTTCACATATTTGATGTCAATCCATGGACTGTATATTTTCAGTCAACCAAAGGCCGAAGACCTGGAACGGATGATGTTGATGCACCCTCCCGTCTGCCACTTCTTAACAATCCTTATTACCGAGACAGCCTTGGTGAATATGGAGCCTTTTTTGCAATAGCAAACCGGATTGATCGTTTGCACAAAAATGCTTGGATAGGTTTTCAGTCTTGGAGAGTAACAGCAAACAAGGTTTGTGGTTCTTTGTCTCACCCTTCTCTCTATTTCTTCTGTTGATGATTTGTTATTTTACTTTTTAACTCTGCTTTAAGTTGCCTTTATATATTTGTCGGAAATCAGAATACTTTCAATCTTGAATACGGGTCTGGCTGACTGTTCTTATCAGGGTAGTGTCAAACAGTTTTTAATATGGAATGTGAATTTTGGCATGAGTGTGATGCTTTTGTGCTAAGCTATAGATTAGTTAATGTCAACAGACTTGTTCATGGTTATCTTATTGATATCATAACAATTACTGTTCTAATAACAAGTTTAAAATTTACATTCCATTTTGGAATGTCAAACTTATGGAGTAACCTATTTAATTAAATACACATTCGGTTTCAGGGCATAGTCCTTGTCCTACTGTCATGACCTCTATAGTTTGCATTTAGCTGTTGACAATTCTGCTTGTTAATGAAAATTTGACAAGTTCTCCAAACAAAAAATTAGAAATTGGTGACATCAAACCTTTTTGCTATCTTTTATTAAACAAAGTCACTGCACAAGTTTTGCACTCCATTTTCCAAGTATTGTTAGGGCTGGAAATGAGTTGCCTTTTCTTTTTTGTCTGGGGGCATAAACAGACGCCATTGTCTAGGATTGCTGAAAATGAATTGCTAAATGCTATTCAAACACGAAGACATGGTGACACGCTGTACTTTTGGGTTCGTATGGACATGGATATAAGAAACCCCTTACAACTGGATTTCTGGTCATTTTGTGATGCAATAAATGCTGGCAATTGCAAGTAAGAGCTGTGAAGTTCATCAATTAATTAAGCACAAATATATTAAAATTCTGAGTTTATTTTCTATTATGCCTGTAAGAATATTTGACTTGGTTTCTCCATCTGATGAGTGGTTGAAGGTATGCGTTTTCTCAGTCTCTCAAGAGAATGTACGGCATAAAGCATGATTTGAATGTTTTACCTCCCATGCCTGAAGATGGGGGTACATGGGCTGTCATGCAGAGTTGGGCTTTGCCAACAAAGTCCTTCCTAGAGTTTGTTATGTTCTCAAGGTAATTGTGGTTGCTTGTGGATCTCAGCATACTCGCAATTAGGCCTGTGCCCATTTCAGAAGAATTTATAAAATTGCCACTATATTGTTTCTTCATTGCAGGATGTTTGTGGATGCTTTGGATGCACAAATATATGATGAGCACCACCAAAATGGATACTGTTATCTGAGTATCTCAAAGGTAACCATACATACTTTAAATAATTGTCTTCTTTCTGACAGAACAGTATTTTCCCATCCATATATAGATTTCATCATCATTTAGGGTCGGTTTTGCCACTCACAAATGGAGGCTGCCAAGGCTGATCATTTAACTGTGTTTTATTTGAAGGAATCTAGCAGCCTGTAAATGCTAAAGCTCACTTTATTGTCCAAACTTTTCATAAAATGGCTCCCTGTTCTATTTGATTGTATTTAAGAAAAAATAATTGATCTTATGAAAATGTTCTATTTGTCTTACTTTTGTGGTCACTGCAGCACAAACACTGTTACTCACGTTTGCTTGAGCTACTTGTAAATGTCTGGGCATATCACAGTGGAAGAAGGATGGTATATGTGAACCATGAGACTGGTTCAATGCAAGAACACCACGGCTTTAAGAGCCGAAGAGGTAAAATGTGGGTCAAATGGTTCTCATACACCACTTTAAAGAGCATGGACGAGGACTTGGCTGAAGAGACAGATTCTGACCACCATACACGACGACGGTTGTGGCCATCGACAGGTGAAGTTGTATGGCAAGGTGTTCTTGAGAGAGAGAGGAACATTCGAAATCGACAGAAAGAAAAGAGAAAGCAACAGAGTAAGGATAAACTTGAAAGGATGAAGAAACGAAATCGCCAAAAGGTTATAGGGAAGTATGTGAAACCCCCACCTGATTTGGACTCGGAAAATTCAAACTCAACAATTGTCAAATTGAGAAATTAGTGCTAAATTGATTCTTCTAGGTTGTGGCGCCTAAGTAGATTCGAATTAGATAATTCTTTGATTTTTGTAATCTCCATGTCTTTTTTTTTTTTTTTTCCAGAAAGGATGCACTGATCATGGTAGTCATTTGATGCTGACGAACGACAAATGCATAAATGCGATATTCTTTTTCATTTTTCCTTCTTTCTTAGATGCCATTTCTAAGGTTGGTACATTCAAATAGAGAAAAAAAAAAGAGGTGTGAGAATTTGTCTGCAAAGACGGTCATCAATGAAGTATTTGTATAGTTTTGGCCTCTTAAAAATTGTATTGATGTCTTGTTCTCTGTTCTGCCATGTCAAATTCTTCCTTCACGTGAATTGTCAGCATATGTTTGCCGTCTCTGTTATTGAATATCAAATTCTTCATATATAAAAATGAATAAAGGTTAAATGCTTCAGTTTACAATTACAGCTCCTGTAATGGTATAAACATCGGACCAGCCTCGACATAATTTTACTACCAATATCATGTATCAGGGAGCTCTAACATCCCTAGTCAAGCTTTCGAATAAAGGATGAAAATTGAATCAGCAGAAGAGAGGAACCCACGAATACTGCGTTGCCTTCATCAGATCCTTGGAGCTGCAACAAAAACACAACTTGGAAATGTAACATAAAATATAAGAGGCAACTAAAAAATTCAACTAAAGAGACATAGCCAAATAATGAAACAAAGTCAAAGTTAATACAGGATGAAATTGCATCCTTCAGCCAATTAGATTGCAGCAGCCACAACAATCCAATTGGGGTCAACTAATTTTTTTTTCAATACAACATAATTCAAAGTTATAAATTCAGCTTACCTCCTCCAATTGTTGCTTCCGGCATGTGCTCCATTGAATACTTATGTTGAGTAATGTACATAATTGGCACACCACGAACCTGACAAAAGACATGATGTTTTCTTTACATGTAGGTTTCAGTTTTAAGTATTTCAGTGCCAAATTACAACTGGTTGACCTTACCTTCCGAATCCTTCTCTTCAAATCTCGATCACATGTAGCAACAATGAAGCATTTGTGCTGTTTCCAATGGAACTCATGTAAGGTACAAAAAAATAACAGGGAAAATGATACTACAGTAGAATGACATTCATATTCAACCACTGGGAAAATAGCTCTAATTTGGCTATCATTGCAAACAGGAAAAAAAACATTTCCTGTATCATCACCCAACCAAATTATAACCTCTCTTTCCTATAATTGCAAGACAATTCATACTTCAAGAATTCAAATAAGTCTCAGATCAACATCAACATAAGAGAAGAAAATGTCCAAAACAGGCAAGTAAAAACAATGCTAGCTATAACTTCACAATAATAATTTACTCGGTAACAAAAAGATGCCATTTTTACCTGAGTAACTCGATCAACAAGACAGTCATCAGCATATGTCCCTTTATGAGTACAGGGTAGTCTCTCAAAACGAGGATCCTTAGCAATCCTGTTAAAGAAACCATTAAAAGGAAATGAAAAAAATTTAGTTCAAAACACTTTTCACCCAGTATATAATAAGAAGAGATGGAAATATACAGCTGATAGTTAGAACCCTTTCACACCAACATCCAAAAATTGAACATAAAACTTGCATGTAATGTGCCATAAATAAAGCAGTAGGGAACATACCTCAGAGCTACACGGTACTTCTGACCTAACTTCTCAAGCTCTGCCATCACACAATCCGTAATACAAGGAGTGCCTTTACAATCAAAAGGTAGAGAGAATTAACACAGACAAAAGAGAATAAGACCAAAGTTTTAACAGATTACTTGTTTTATTCACATGGTTACCCAAGTTACTAAGACACAATATCTCCTACTACTTCTTCAAAACTGGTAGGTTTTCTGTTAACCAATAAAACTATATACAATAACAACGAGTATTAATTTGTATACTAATGATAACATGTCACTATGTCATCAGCTGATTTTAAATAAAAAATAAAGTAACACCTAATTACATGGGACATATTATTATTAGAACATAAATTCGTCCTCATTGTTACTACACATACACTAAGTGACTAAAACTTTTCATTAAAACAGTAGAAAGGCACATATTAAAATAGAATTGAATTGCAGGAATTGAAGAAAAAACTCACATTTTGCATATAAGCAGTCCATCATTCCCTTCTCCAGATCCAACTACAGATAATTATAAAATAAAATAGAAGTGAGTCGAAGCACCAGCTATTTACAATTCGAAGATAAAATCAAATCAAATCAAATCAAATCTATTGACAACAACAACAATCACAACAATATGAAGAACCCACTTTATTCTGGATGGAGAAATTAATGAAGTTGGTATCCACCAAGACCCGGTAAGGTGGCCGCAATGAAGCATTGTGTGAGAAGAACATCCCAGAGGAAACATTCGGCCTAATTCACGCAGAAAATTTAAGCACTAACCGAGATAAATGAAATTTTTTTTCTATTTGTTCGTTTTAAATAAAATAAATAAAAGCTTACACGTTTCTAGGAAGCTTTTCCTTGTTAATATCTTTCTTACTGGGATTCAAAACCTCTTCTTTGTAACTAATAGAAATAATGAACAAAATTAAAATTAAAATCAACATTAAAATAAAAATAACAATAAAATAAAGAAATAGAAAAATATAAAATTAGAATTTACTTTTTTAAAGCTTTCTTGGTGATGATCTTCTTCATGGCTGCGAATTTAGGAGCCTTTTTTGCTCTTCCCATCTTTTCGATTTAAGGCTAGGAAAAAACACTTTAAAGAATTTTTCGTCTTTGGCTGGCTCGCCACCAGCGATTCCTCTCCGTAAATTGATTGAGCAGCAATGAAATTTATATGGAAGTGAGAGTCGAGAAGTCTGCAGCTGCCGTTGCGGTGAAAGAGAACTGGTGAAAGCAAGAGTGTAGTAAGGAAACCCTATTTTTTATCCAATGCACATATATACATATAATTACATTAGGAATATAAATTAAAATAAGGTTTTTATATATATATAAAATCACTTTCTTTTTTATTATATATATAATATAAAATATAAAATATTTAAAACACTCTTAAATTTTGTATTTAATTAATCAATATAAAATTTTAGGATGTTGTCTATTTAAAAATAAAATTAAAATAGAAAATAATTATATTTTTATAATACAAAAAAATAATTTTATATATATATATAAAGTAAAAAAATAGTTATTTTAATTAAAATCTCATTATATTATATATATAATTATATTTAATAAAATTTTTTAATAAGTTATTATGTGTATAATTTATTTTTTAGATATATTTTATTAGTTTATTGTATATAAACTTTTTATAAACGGTAAATTTGTGAATAAATAGTGAAACTCGAGTGAATATTATACAAATGAGACAATGTTTACTTATAATTCTGAGCAAACAATTTGTCAAGTTTTCTAACAAAAAAATTGATAAAACAGATTAATTTATTATTTTTATCATGTTTTATTTATTTAAATGTTGAGATTTATTTGATTAAAAAAAATTAATTAGTTTTTAAGTTAGAGTTTTTAAATTTATATATGAATTATTTATTAAATACTTTATATTAGAATAAGTGTAATTTTAACTATTGTTATTTTCAGTATATTATTTTTGAATAATTAATTTAATTTTTCAAAAAAAATTAGGTAAACAGTATAACTCAAGTGAACAGGATCTCAGGGGTGGATATTTTGACTTTATATAAAAATAATATTGGACTTTTTTTTTAAAATATAAATTGAGGCATTTAATTTAATTTCTCTTTTTACAGAGTACCTCCAGCATGCTTGATGGAAAATCTCTAAAAACCACCGGCACGCGCGTCCCGCGTGGTTGAATGCAAAAAATCCCCCGCGTACTGAAAACTCACCTAAACCCCCACCACGCGATACAATTGCATCTGTGAACGGATGCACTAGAACCTCACCTGTACAACGGGCACAACAACAAAGCCACTGGCGTGGACACGAAGCTTAATACACACGTGGCAAGAAAATTCCAGACATTTCAAAGTCGGAGAAAGGCGCGAAAGATCTCCAAAACGGAAGAAGGTTTTTTTCTTTTTCACTTAAAACCCTACCAATAACATTTGCAACTATATAAATTGCTAGAAATCTCACATTTCATTCTCATACAGAAACTCAGTCATCAGGATTGTGGAACCGTTTTGGTGGAGTTTCCATTTTGATTAAATTGTAAGTTCTTTCTCTTCTGCTTGCCAATGTAAGATTGTTTTTCCTTTTCTCTTCAGGCGCAATTCTGTATGCTTTAGAAACCTCTTATTAAATATGCTTCTAAATTCTGAATACATGTAGTTGAATTTTGTTTCTACTTGTTTGTCACCTCTGGAGGTTTTAGTTCTTTAACTCATCATTCTGATTAACTATTTACTCTCCTTAGCGCTAAAATTGATATGGTTCTCTCATTTGGGGACAATTAAGGTAACAATTTAAATGCGTATGATTGGAACTGCCAATATATACTTTGCAGTTCGAGCAAATTTCTGTTTCTTTAAATTAAATAGAGCTTATATATATTTGATTACCTCAGGCATTTATGTTGGAAGTTTTATGAAATCCACTCAACATGTCTATTGATCTGATATGAAGTTATTGATTTGGATTAGGGAAACAGATTGGGATTTAAGACTTATTGTAAATTTTTTACTATGATAAGGTTTAGTTTAATCATATAGCTTTCATTTTCTCTTTTAATATAAGCTAAAAGTATTTCAAAAGTTTATGATTTAGAAATGGTTAAAGTTGGGTTACATATTTTTTTGCACGTATCAAGTTGTCTCCTTGTAATGCTCTTTGTTTTTTATTTCTTTTTATTATACTTACAGTCCGTGTCTCTTTCATCAGAGATATCTTAAGATATTGCTGGTAACACTACCCACACGTTGAGTGGTTCGGGGAACTTTTTCGAGAACTGTTTGGTGTGTTGCTTAAATTGAAATGATGCCCATCTACATGGACTCATATCCTCACCTAAGAAGCCAAGTGCCTGCTGGTCAGTGTTATTATCCTAGCTATGTTGGTATACCACCTCAGATGACGGTGGATCAAGCTAAATTTCCTATGATGTATGGACCTTGGAGTAATGGCAGCAACTGTGGCCACATGATCCCATGTTATGCGTCCTCCAACCATGGCAACGTCCCAGTTTATTAAAGTTTGAGCCCTCCTACCTCTCATTTGTCGTCATCACCACTCTTTCATAGCTGTGGACCTCATTCTGTGTTCACTTCACCATACCATGTCAATTACCAATTTACTCCACATCATTCGGTGGTGCAGCCTAGGTATGAATATGATAAGGAGGCAGAACGAGACTATCACTACTGTGGCTGCCTTAATCACACATGCAATCAGAGAAGTGGAGGTGTAAAGATTGAAGAGCAGGACCCTGAAATTGTGAGGAAAAATGATTTGTTGGTTCCAATTAACTCAAAAAATTACCCTTATCCTGTTATGTGGATCCCACCAGAGTACATTAAGAAAGGTCATGACTATGGAAGACCTCTTAAATCAGAGTTAGAAGACCAGAAGAATGGTTCATGCCACACAAATTTCCATGAGGATACAAAGTCCCCTGAAAAAGGGCCAAGAGTTTGGAATGGCTGGTTTCCACTAGACTTGAACAGCCTTAAACCTTTGATGCATGATGAGGACAAGGAGAGAACAGACAATGACCTGACTGAGGATAAGTTGAAGCAATTCCCATGACCATATCCCATTATCCGGATGCCTTCTAATAATGGAAAAGAGGAGGCTCAAAAGGATCAAAAGCAGTCGAATGGCTGGTTTCCAGTTGACATAAATGGCCTCAAATCCTTGATGAAGGATGAAGATGAGAAGGGAAGTCAGAATCAACAAGTCGAGGATATAAAGAGGCAATTTCCTTTTCCTATAATCTGGATGCCTTCGCACAGTGAGCAAGGGGAAACTGACAAGAAAGACAAAAGGGATCCAAATGTTGCTTTGAAGGCTGAGGAACCGCTGTCCAGCTTCAAGGTCATTCCAGTGAAGTCCTCAGAGATTGATGACAGCTTGAACAAATCTGATGACAGGAATAATTTTGGTGATCGGGCTGAAACCTCACAGCCTGTGGACAACATTGCCACTCAGAAAGTCAATTCAGTGAAGAGAGTGGAAGTACAGAAGAAAGAAGACAGCTCTGATGAAACTATGAAAGTAAGTGATGCTCCACCAAAGTATGCCAAAACTGTTACGACGGACAACCCCACAGGAACCATTATGAGAAAATAGTCATCCCCTCAGAAGACATCTAAGTTATCTCCTGTTTGTCTGAGAGTTGAACCTTTATCAAAAATGAAAAATGTTAATGGCAGTTCAAGATCTCCTAGTCCTCCTGGCTCTAACAAGCGATTACTAGAACATGCAAAAGGCTCTCCCCGGCCTTTTGCTTCATCAAGATTGAGAGAGAACGCACAACAGGATACGCAAACACAAGATTGTTTCACGAACAAGAGTGAGGAGGTGGAGCCTGGAGAAATGGAGAGGAAAGTTGTTAACATAGCAGATGAAAGAAACTGTGAAAACAAGAACGAAGACTGGAGGACCGGATCCCAGAGGCAAAAGCCTGTGAGGTTGCACATTGACTCTGTAGAAGACACGTTCAAGAAATTTTCTACAGAGGGAACTGAAAGGGATGCTTATAAGATTGAAGAGGATGAAAGGGTATGAGATGGGAGAGATATGGGTGAGATGGCAACTGAAAATAAAATACCACATTCAGCTGAATCAAATGGCTGAAGTTCGTGAGCAGGTGGCAGAGATTAGAAACCATATAAAAGCTCTTGAATCTACTTCTGATTTACAGAAAAATTGTAGGGAAAGAGATGTGATTGGAGAAATGATAATGCGACTTCTTCTGAAATTAGACACTGTTCAGGTATGTGACCACAGGTTTTGATTGATGTCAATATTATATATAATGTATCTTTTTCTTTATTCTTTTTTTTTCTCTCTATTTGATAATTATGAGGGATATCTCTCAATTACATTGTTGTGCTTCTCTTGATTGTATACAACTAAATTATATAGTCAGTCAGCTCAGTTATTTATATCTAGATAGTGTAAATAGATTATCCAAAGATGTGCAAGCGAGTGCACACACTAGTTATCTGGGCAAGTGATTGAAGGTCCTATGAAGTATTTCGCAAGTATCCAATCTAATGTTGCTTTTCCTTATACTAATTATGTTGATTGTGTATTAGGGCTTGCATCCAAGTTTAAGGGACATAAGAAAAGCTTTGGCAAGGGAGCTTGTAACCCTGCAGGAGAAGCTTGATTTACTGGTTACAAAGATGCCTAGAGAGGCTACTAAACCTGATTTTGATCCCAAGATTGACACTCTTAGTGGTGTAGCCATGCAAGTAATGCAAAACAAGGGGGCAGGAATCGTTGAAAACTCTGTTGAGACCGGTGGTGATGATGGCATGAACATGAAAGAGCAAGGCCAGAGTCAGCTTTCCCAGAATTCCCCAACCCAGTGTCAAGATATCTCAGAGCCTTCCCTTGCTGGTAAAAAGGTGCATGGAAGATGTGAAAATGAGATCCGAGAATTATTTGTGGAAAGTGACATGGACCCTCCAGTGGCAGAATTGACTTCAAATATGCAATTAGAAGAGAATGCTGTCAATGGAGTGCATGATGGTATTAAAGTTGACAAGAGAGAGGTAGAAGGGAAAAATGGTATACACCCTGAGCTCGAGCATTCTGTTCAATTGCCATTGGTCACTGAAGAGAAGACCAGCTCTGAGGAAATTGTGGGAGCGCCGACTGCAGACTTGTGTTATAAACAAAATGGGTTGGAGAATAAAGCGGTGGTTGCCCAAGCAAGTGATACAATACATGTTGGTGATAATCTGCAGGCAAACGAGTTGAGAGAATTGCCTACCAAATTGATTGAAGAGAACCTTACCGTTTCCAAGTTGGAGGAAGTCAAAGTAACTGGGAAAGGGGAGAACAAGATTGAAGATGGTGAAATGGAATATAGCATGTTATCAGATCCAAGTTCATCTACCACTGATGTTGATAACATGATGGCCATTGAAGTTGAAGCTGACAAGAAGACAGTGGCCACCAAAGAGCCAGAAATAAATATGTTGGCTGAACTTCCTCTGGGTACAATTGAAGATGAGCGAGCTGTTTCTGCATCTGAAGAGCTACAAACAAATCTGTCAGCTGAACTTCCTCTGGGTGTGATTGAAGATGAGCCAGCTGTTTCTGCATTTGGGGAGCTCAGGCAGATTAAGGCAAGGAAGGATGAGGGCTCATGCCATGAACTTCCTGTTGCTGCATCTGAAAAGCTAGAAACAAATCTGTTAGCTGAACTTCCTCTGGGTGTAATTGAAGGTGAGCCTGCTGTTTCTGCATTTGGGGAGCTCAAACAGATTGAGGCAGGGAAGGACGAAGCCTCATGCCATGATGAAACGATTGACAATGCGATAACCAATAAAACTGCAACGGAAGCAGAAGCAGAGAATGTGATGTTGGAGGAATTGCCAGTAAATGCAGCACCTGAAGTAGAGGAAACTCAACCATTTTCTTCAGTAGTAGAGGAGAAACAATTGATGAAGAAATGATGGATGTTGATCATGCACCCTCCCTTGAATCAGCAGTTACAGATGTTGCCACTGAGGAGTCTGAGGAAAAGAGAGAAAAAATATGGGAGCCTGAAGCAAATAGAAATAAAGAAGATGTGCTTCTTGACTCACAGTGCGAGGAAGGAAAGTGTAAAATTGAGAGAGACAAAAAAGAAGATGACCTGTGGAGTCAGTTTGCGAGCACCAAAGAGGATGTTGTTGTTGCTACACCAACTTCCCAGAAACATATTGATGAAAAAGACATTGTGATGGAAAGAGATAAGAAATTGATAGAAGAGAATGCTAAACTGAGAGAGATGTTGGAGAAGCTGATGGAAGCAGGAAAAGAGCAGTTAACCGTAATATCCGACTTAACGGGAAGGGTGAAAGATTTGGAGAGAAAGCTGTCTAGGAGCAAAACACATGGAACAAGACGCAACAGGAAAACAGCAACCACACATTCCGGTACGAATTTGTTAACAAATTCCAAGAAAGGACAGGGCTGTTAATGGTGCTACGTAAGCATGCGATGTCTTTCTCAAAACCAAAACCAGTTGATGATATAGATGTTATAGGTGGCATGTAAAATTTAATGGCGTGTAATGTCTTTGCAAAGTATATGAATAAAAATATAAAATTTATGTTTTGTTTTTAAGCAGCTTGTCATCTTTGACGGCCTGGAAAATATAACTTGGGAATTAACCAATTTTAATGTACCTAAGGTCATTCTCGTCATTTTACAGAAACTTCCACGCTCGTTCAAGTTTCTTCTCCATCCCTTTCTCTTAACAGAATAACAAACCAGGATTATGACCATGATAAATCTCCACTTGGCACAATGACCTAACTTGTCTCTTCCTTTCTTGATTCCGGTAAGAATCATTCACCTCAACTCTGAATCTTGGTAAAATCAACGTTCTTGAACAGGAAAAGGGATTCAAGAAAGAGAGAGGCCAAAGTTACATGGCAACTCAGTTTCTAGAGATCACCTTGATCTCTGCGCAACATTTGAAGTTGCCCTCTAATAGCAAGCGAATGCAGACATATGCCCTAGTCTGGGTTGACTCGTCCGCCAGGCTCCGTACCGGAGTCGACCGAGTTGGAGGTGAAAACCCAACCTGGAATGACAAGTTCCTATTTAAAGTGACGCCGGAATTTCTCTCGTCTGAAACTTCGGCAGTCTCAATCGAGATCTACGCCTGCGGTACTTATCGCGATTACGTCGTTGGCTTCGTCCGTGCTCTCGTCAGCAACATTTCCCTCTCCGAAGGCAACAACACACCGTCCTTTACGGCTCTTCAGATTCGCCGTCCATCTGGAAAATTCCGAGGAGTGCTTAATATCGGTGCAATGCTGGTGGATCGCTCCGCTTTCGCAGGATTAAACGAATTTGATGCGATCGGGTACCGTGACTTGATGGGAGAGAGTGAGACAGCCAAGAAAACACGGATAAGGAAATCGAAATCAGTTGCTAATGACCTTAATTCCATTGAAAGTAGATCTGAAATGGAGATTTCTTCTTGTGCTGGATCTCCTTATTCAGATGGTTATGAATCGACGGCTTCTTCATCGTCAACTCCATCAATGGTGTTGAAGGATTTGAATGGAAATGAAATCCCGCGAAACCCTCGTCGAGTGAGATCAAAATCGACAGGTATGTTGTGTGGGCTGCTGTATAATAAGAAGAATGATCCCGATCCGTCTGATGTGAACTTTGATGATTAGCGTGGTTCCTGGGATGATTTGATTTAAGGTATGCTGATTCATACCTTTTATGATCTCTTGTGCCTTGTATCATTATTTATATATATTTGTTTTGACTTGTGCCTTGAATCTTTACAGAGCATATGGTCATTGGAACCCACCCAACCCAACCCAACCCAGCTCATACGAAGAATGAATGTGAGAAGAAACTTGGCTTGGAATAAAATGGAATCTGAGAATTATAAGTAATGTTACAAAGTAAAATTGCTTTTAAATATTATTTCAATTTATACACGTACTTCCTAAATTTTATGCTCTGTAGTGCAGCATCACCATGAACACCAGGTAAGAATTAATACAGAGATGATACGTACTTCCGTATTTGCTCGAATATGTCCACAATAATCCCAGATTCAGTTCTATCGTATTTATTAGAATATTATCCGGAGATTAAACTATAACAGAAGAGAGTTCCTTTTAGCTAAAAATTAGTGTTTATCTAAAATTAAATTAAATTAATGCTTAATTTTGTTTAAAGGTGCTTGAATATAGCTGTGTAGGAGTTTCGACGAGTCTCGAGTCATATTGTAGCATTGCTTTGCAGACGATTAAGCACCAAGCCTTGGGTTGAGGCCCAAGTGCAGTATTTGATAGCCTAGCTAATCCATCTCTTTCTACCATCTTTAACTTGTATGGGTTTTCACATGCTCCGCTAGAGCTAGACAAACCTAGACAGGGCTCAGGGAGGTGTAAGCCCGGGTCAGACTTGGGCCTTCTCCCTTGGCCCAGCTAAGTCCCCATCAGCCCACCAGACCCTCACATAGGCCTCGGATCAGGAACCGGCTAGGCCCTACATGTGGAGACAAGCCCGAGCTGGCCCCTTTTGCCCACCGTTACGCTGCAATGCCCCTTCAAAATTTCTTGCTTCTAGCAATTAATTATCTGAAGCAATGCAGGGGTGCCGTCTATATTGCAGATAGGCATACTACAATAAACATGGGAACCAGAGAGATAAAAGAAGCTGAACAGAATTCAAACATTGATGAGTTCATTTCACCAATCAAAAGCCGGCTATCTAATAGTAGCAACTAGCAAGTCAATCTAAAAGATTCTAGTCTGCAAAGAATGGATTGGTGAACAACTAACTCTCACAGATTTAGAGGCCAAGATTAAAGTGAAAGTAAACTGACACAACAACACAAAGGTAATAGTGTGGATTAAAACAGAGCACCGATAAAGAGAATGGGGACCATATAAACAACTAGAAGTAGAAGGGTTTAAATGCAAGGAGCCACTGGGATCCATACACTAGCAGAGTCAATTTGTGTAGGAGTAGCAGAGACACAGAGCTCGACGTGATAGATTGACAATCCCAATCCCTTCTTTATTCAATATTTAATATAAAATTAAATCAGAGACTCAAGAGTCAGTAAGAATCAATGCTAGCTCATTCATTCAGGCACCAAAGCAGTTGCTCATCATAAACACAAAACTAAATGCATTTGTCAGCATCCATGCCGATACGATATCTGACGCAATGGCTCTGCCCTTGTCTGTGCTTGTGATCTCCGTGTTTTACGCCGTTTTTTCTTTACATTTACATCTTTTGTGGTTTGGTGGCGGTGGCCCTCTGCATTTATAATTTAGATTATTGTTTGCTTGTGGTGTAATTTTGGATCTACTTGTCAGCTCTCTTTAACTCCTACTTTTTCAGTCTGATAATCAGACTGCAGAACCAAATTATTGCGTACAAGTAATGATTCAAAGAAGCACTGTACTAAACAATTTATTGGAGAAGCTACTTCCCTACAAAAACCCAATTATTTGATGTGCAGCACGTGAAGGTGTTCCATTATTATAATGTATTCAAGGCTACATTATAATCGCTGCTTATTGATTATGCTTCGGTTGCATTATCAAACCCCTCTACAGCCATTCCCCATTAATCTATATATGCTTCACATCTTAACGTTTAAGTTCCGATACTTTGACAGTAACAAGATAAATCTTTGATGTCAAAGCTCATTCATACTTCTCTTTTGTTCTGATTAGGGTTTTTGTCCCACTGGCCATTATGTGCTTGAAACTTTAGCAGGTAACCAAACATCCCATGCTCATGATTCTGAAAGAGACCTAAATGATCCTTCAATATTATTTTTAGAAGACCATGAAGATGCAGAAAACACCGTCAATCCAATCCAGTCCCGTCTATTTCCACTTCAAATGGCATTTGGTTGATGGGTTTTCCTTAAAAAATCTATATATAACAAGACAAATAAGCTAGCATGCAAATAATTAAACTATTAGAAGTGATAAATGACTTAACCTGCACAAGGTTGATTGTGCTTGGCTGGAAAGAAATTCTATAGTGGTTTTCCCACTTCTTCCCCTTTTCACTTTGAACCCAGACGTTAAAAGGTCAACGCTCATTTTCATCCTCGTGCCCTTCTCTTTTCTCTATTCAGTCCTCTCAGACTCCACACACTACGCATTAGTGCTCATTTTTATTTAGAAATGTACAAAAGTTTCAATTTTTTTTTCCCTTATAATGTTTCTCCTACTTGTATTTATGGAAACAAATCATGAGATGGTATATCCTGCAGGATATGTTCAATTCTTTGGTTTGTTTTTTTCTTACGTAGGCTAGGCTCCTTCATTATTATAATCTCTTATTTTATATGTATTTTAAAGTAAGCACAGTGCATCCTTCTGTTAACAGCCTATTGTAATCGGTGACATTGATGCCAGCGGTTCCTGAGGCAAGCCATATCATTGCTGCACAACTCAAACGCAAAAAACAAAATTTGATTACAATAATAGTTGAAAAGCCTTAAGAGTTCACTGTTGATTGACTTGATTTGGTGCCAAGTTTGGCCTTATGACTTTTATCTTGATCTTGTAGACTTGCGGCTGCCAAACTAAAACGTAATTGGGTCATTGTGAGTACGTAATAATAAAATCTAATTAAATTTTATTTATATATATAATTTTGAATATCTAATCAAATATTTAAATAATATATTATTATATAATTAAAAAATTTTAAATTAAAAAATAATATCTAATTCATCTTAAATTTTTATCTAAATACTCAATTTAACACAAAAAATTTTGAATGTACATCACCTTTTTCTTTTTAAATTTAAATCGATAAATGGGAAGGAAGATTGAGTGGGTGTGAAATTAAATGGCATGTGAAACAGTAACAGGGAAGCGAATTATGTTAGGTAAAGAAGGCCCAGCGAACGTAAACAAATGCCAAGGCCCAGGGATCACTTTCCACGTTAAAAGCAATTCATAGAACATGAAAAAGGTTACTGTTAGGTGGTAAGTTCGGTCGCAGTCTGCCTGAGCGAGCCGAGCCTAGTCATGTTTGAGAAAGTGTTTATTAACTCAGACAAAATTTAAATTTTAAAATTAATATATTTATTAATTATATATTATAATTAAAATTAAAAAATTAGATATTAAAATTTTAAATTTTTAAAGATTAATTAATATTATACATAAATTAAATAGCCAGCTTACAAGCATATTAAATTGAAAAATAATAAATTTGAGCTTATATATTAATAAAAAATTAAAAAATTCGTAAAAAGAAAAAATTAAAAAAAAAAGTTGATGAGCAATGCAGCATTATTTATTAATTTTTATTCTTTTATTGCGTGAAAAATACGTCAGAACTAAACAGTCTCCCTCGCGCATTTTTTAATGCTATTTATAAACCTAAGGAGAAAAATAAACAAACAGACAAATAAAAAACCAATGCCAAAACCCACGCGCCTCCCATCTCTCCCTAAATATTACGCATTACTTCCCTGTAGATATTGAAAATCCGCCCTCTCACTGTCTCCTTCACTCCCCGTCCGTCACCGTTTTATAATATCAAAATACAAACCAAATTTCAGGAACCGAAAAAACAACTCTCTCTCTCTCTCTCTCTCTCTCTCTCTCTGTGGCTCACTGGGTTACTCTGGCCGTGTTTATAACCCAAATCTAGAGTAACCCATTTCATCGTCATCTCTCATTTCAACCTAAATTTCACTTTCACTTCTCTTCCGCTTCATCTTTTCTATGTTCCACTTTAATTATTTATTTCCACCATTTTTATCTTTCTAAAACCGACAAACTTTGGTACTCATTTCAACACTGGCAGTGAAGAAGACTTTAAACGAGGTATGCAACTGTGCTTTTTTTTTTTTTGGGGGTTTCCTTTTTAATTTTTTCGTTGATCTGTCTTTTGTATTTGTTGGTTAAGTTTGCATTAAGTGTTGTGGGGGTTTGATGTTTGATTGATTTCTATGCGTGGCCTAATTTTCCTCTTTACCTAACATTATTTATTGTCTGAACTCAATTTTTTTGGCGGTTGATGTTTAAACCGTTAAATGTTTTGTTGCTTTTGGATCAATAGACCCATTTTGCCTTCGACATCTGTTCACACATTTAGCTTTGATATCTACTTATTGTGTTTCTTGTTTATTACTTTTCTCCATTTCTAGTAATAAATTAAAGTGATATGCATTTCCTTTATATTCTCCTCAGATTGCCATGAGTTGTTACTCGGTTTCATGTGCTTGATATTCTTTCCTCCAGAAGTTGCTGGCAAGTATTATCTGTTGGGTATGTTGTTATTCTTATGTGTCTTAAATTTTCATTCTGGTACAGTAATCTGGTATGCATTTACTTCATTCATGGTTGCTAAGTTTTCTGAATACGATCTTATTTCCTTTTTGTAATGCTTATAAGCTAAGTGTATTTGAACATTATATTAGGGTATGCTGAAATTCTTCCTCGTTTCTCAAATTTGATATCAAGGGCTTATTTTAACTGTTTCTTCTTGTCTGTTTGTGTGATATCTGATGCCTTTATCACTGATGACTTCGCAATCATCTATTCTGAAAGGCTTATTGATGAGTTAGGTCTTCTCAGTGATTTGGATTTATGGTTCATATGATTTAGAAATTAATATTCTGCGCCATGGCTGTCACGTATCCTTTGAATCTGAAAAACTTATTGGGCCTTTATTTCAGGTGCTGTTGTAAAGTTTCTTATTATTGCATCTGGAGACATTTGATCCTAAGTTGCATATAAGATCTGAAGGTTGATTTCTCTTTATTTGCAAGCCCATTGGATGAGTATGTGACATCTTTTAATTGACTTTTCTTAACCTTTTATTACCTGTACTGTCAACTTAGTAAGGTCTTGGTACACTTAAGATGGTCACAAGTGTGCATAACTGTTTGATCCTAAATTTTTTCTTTATGTAACATACTGTTTTCTGAAGTATTTTCTGTTGTTTCATGTATAGAATGTACCAAGGATATATTTTCAGGTGATGATATTAATGGGGCCTTTTTTTTTGGCTTAAGGCCTTTGCTTTTGATTTCTCCAGGTTATGGAAGGAGAAACATCATGGATCAACCGTTGCATTGATGACATGGCAAAAGACATTAGTGAGTTTGATTCATTCTTAGGGCTTAGTGACAAAACCACTAAAGAAGATTCTGGGGTTTCTGTTGACTCAATCCTTCCTGATGACCTTTTGGAAAGAATTATAGCTTATCTCCCAATAGCAAGTATTTTCAGAGCAGGCTGTGTGTGTAAAAGATGGCATGAGATTATTAGTTCAAAAAGGTTTTTATGGAACTTCTCACATGTCATATCACAGAAGCCTTGGTATTTTATGTTTACAAGCTCTGATGAACCAATTGGTTATGCTTTTGATCCCGTCCTTCGAAAGTGGTATGGTATTGAACTTCCCTGCATTGAGACATCCAATTGCTTCATTGCTTCATCATGTGGCTTGGTTTGCTTCATGGACAATGACAGCAGAAGTAAGTTGTATGTCTGCAACCCTATCACCAAGGATTGCAAGACGCTTGAGGAGCCCCCTGGTTTGAAATTCTCTGATTACAGTGCCCTTGCACTCTCAGTGAACAGAGTATCACATGGCTATACTATCTCAATTGTGAAATCTAAGCAAGTCCCTGGAAATTTTTTCCAGTGGGATCTCTCAATTTATATTTATGATTCAGCAAAAATGATGTGGGTGACCTCCTGTACAGAGGTGCTGACTGGGTGGAGAGGTGGAGATGAAAGTGTGATCTGTGATGGGGTTCTATACTTTTTGATCTATTCAACTGGGGGTGGAACCCCAGAAAATCGCCATGGCTTGATTATGTATAAACTGTCTAGCCGATCTTCCCATGGTTTGCTTATTAGAAGTTTTATACCAGTACCTTGCCCTCTCACATGTGGTCGCTTGATGAACCTGAAGGAGAAGCTGGTAATGGTGGGAGGAATTGGTAAACAAGATCGAACTGACATAATTAAAGGGATAGGGATTTGGATTTTGAATGGAAAGGAGTGGCAAGAAGTTGCTCGAATGCCCCAAAAGTATTTCCAAGGATTTGGGGAGTTTGATGATGTTTTTGCAAGCAGTGGGACGGATGATCTCATATACATTCAGAGCTATGGAGCTCCTGCCCTTCTTGTTTATGATATGAATCATAAACACTGGAGATGGTCACAGAAGTGTCCTGTAACTAAGAGGTTCCCGCTTCAACTCTTCACTGGTTTTTGCTTTGAACCCAGGCTTGAGATTGCTCCTTAGTTTGTTCCTCATTTGATTTGGTGGTTTTGACGAAATTGTCTGGAATTCCTAATCTTTCTTATAATTTGTTTTATTCCTATTAACAGCTATCGTGGAATCTATGTTCCTAAAATTCTATAGAAAATGGGAATATTATTATTCACAATGGGATATATACCACATACATGAATACAAGTTTGACTGTTTTTACATAGAAGATCCTCTTTTCAGAAGAGAGTTTTGCTTATAATTTCTACTTCACTGGGATTTTAATTTTTGCTATAATGCTTCCATTTAGTCATTCTCATTACTTCAACTAATTCAACACAAAACATAATCCTTTGAGAGCTCTACGTTCATCTGTTTCTCACTTCTACAAAGTAGTGTCTCTCTCCACCTGTCAAGAAAGTTTTGGGGATGGTGGGCTTTCTGTTTCTTTTAGCAGATATGGTATATTGCCATTTCCTAAATCACAGTCTAGAGATTTGCTACCTTTCTTTATTATCGGGAACGGACACCTGCAACTTTCAAGTCAGAACTGTTTAAGAAATGCGCTGCCGTACAACCGACTTTATAACTTGGTCGTTCTCCCATCAGCTTAATTCTTTCACAATCTTCTGGTCGAAGGTCCTGGACCTTGGACCATAGCAAGCATTATTTGCCAGCATAACTTTTGCAGGAGACATTTGATCCCAGAGCTACGTCAACTATTCATTCCATTGGCTTCGTAAATGCAGGAGATCTGTTGATACTTCTTCACGAGTTCCTTATTTCTATTTGTTTTGGTCCATTGAAGAGACTGATTTGTCTGCTGTAACAACCCAGAAATGAATTTCTTGCTTGACCAGCGTACACTGATTTTATTGGAAAATCATGTTCCTCGAACAAATTCCTGCACGAAAACTCATAACAGAGATGGGCTATTTTGGTCACACTACTATTTAAAGAAATGTATTATAGCATTCAACAAGATTCAAATATATTAGAAAATTTATGTTTGCTACATACAAACAAACAAGAAAAATGGAGAATCTTTCTGTGGTTGTCGTCCATGGAGATCAACCTATGCCATAAGTGCGTGATATACGGCAAAGAATGGGCCTCATTCTTGGATCATCTAGTCTCTTAATCCTAGGCCTAAGTTAACCAAACCAAATTGGAATTTTCATAAATGTCCCTCTCTAACATAAGGAGCGGATTCAATTGAGCTTTAGCTTGTTAGTATGATTTAGAGATAATAATTTTGATCTGATTTTAAGAGTTTCAATCCTTTTTAACCATAATAAAGAGAAAATTCTTTGATAAAATGAAGAGAGAGACAGGGATAGAGAGAAAAAACATCTTTGTAATTAGGAATGCGCTAGGGACAAGGATACATGTGTCATTTCCTTGTTTCGTCCCTTTATATGAATATATTTACTTAAAATACGAACATTTTTATAGATTATTTATATTTTTCAAATTTATTTAAATTTTTGTTGTACATATTAAAGTGGTAAATATATTATATTTGTGACATTTAAAATAGTAGGTTGATTTTAATTTTACTTAATTTTGTTATTTAATATATTTATATTGTATTTAGAAAGTATAAAAAAAAACTTTTCCTTACAAATACGGGGAGGGAAATTTTCCCCTGCATAGACGGGAAAAGGATGAGAAGAAGATTTTTCTTCATGAGAAAGAGACAAAAGATCATTTTCATCTTTATAACAGAAATAGATCGAGAATGGGGATTGATATCTCTTACAACGATGAGGATAAAGGTTAAGATCCTCTCTCCATTTGTCTCGGTTATCATCCCTAGTTAGATTCGAGTGAGTTATTGTCATTTTCTTTAAATAACTTTTTAATTTCTTTAGTGACTTTATTTTTTATGACGGTTTCTCTTTTTTTTCATATCTAAAAGCTCCTTTTTTTTTTTTTAACTCGACAATTTCTATGAGCCAACCTTAGTTTATTTTTTGTTGGAATCCGCCCCAATCTCTAATTAAAGGTTGTTGGGATACCCTACAAAACCTATAACTAAAGTAAAACTGGCGTGTGGCGCCAATGAAGTGGCAGATAGATCAATTTGTGCACATTTAACACAAACACAATGCAAATCTTGAGACTGATAAAAACGATCACCCTACTTTAATTCTATGCAGAAGAGCCATAGAGTCTTGAAACTCTAAAGGACAAGTACTGACAAGGTATATCTGCATATTTGCAGCCCTTTTCCTGGTGTTTTAATTTAGGAGCAATACTATGTGTATTTATTTTACGTACACAAATATATACACACTCATATATATCATCATATGATTGGTTATTGTTTTATTCTTAATTCAAAATTATCTAATCATATGATGACACATATAAATATGTACATATTTATATACTTAAAATAGGTACACATAATTTTATTGTTTAATTTAAGTTAATATTTCCAGTGGTCTTATTTGAGGCCATAAATGTTTTGTCGTAAATGAGCAGGAAACAGTTGATTTCCCCCCTTACATTTTGCAGTTACCAAATTAGATTCAATAAAACGACATTCATTTAGTTTTTTTAAATTTCTAATTCAGTATTAATAAAATTATACAAATATATATTTTAGTATATAATTTAAGTGTATAAATAATATATTATTATATAATTAAATTATTTTAAATTATAAATAAAATAATATTTAATCAAATGATACATTATCTATGTATCTAAATTATATATAAAAAATATAAGTACATTATTGAATATCTATTTGAATGCGTATACGTAATATTACTCTAAATGAAAGAAAGGGTTAAACTGTGAATAGGAAGAAAAGGCCAAAAAATTTATTCTCACCAAAAGTTTAGTGCAAAGAAAAAGACACTCATATGTATCGTATCATAGACTTAACCACAAAAAAAAAAAAAACAAATTTATACTTATGGGGTTTCAAAAACTTAAAAACCCATCCGTCATAGAGTTTCTGTTAAAATTTGTTGTTAACTACAGGGGCAAAATCGTTATTAAATAATAATATTAAAAAAATTAAAATTTTATTTCATTTTCTCTCTTTAATTTAAAAAACTAACATTTTTTTCCTCATCTAAAAGTTTGAAAAACTACATTTTCACTCGCAAATTTCATTCCTTCCATTTCTTCTCTAGTGATGTTCTCTGACTAACCTCCTATCTGCCAGCCCTCCCTCCCGCAACTTGGACAAAGATGAGGCCACCATTCTCTGGCCAAGGACACAACGAATCATTTTGCATCGTTTAGATTTGGTGCATGACAAACACATTCGTGACTAGAGAACAGATCTTTGTTGATGGTCATTCCTCTATGAAATTGTATCAACAAAAAACACAATAAATTCTCATCGTGTGGAGATGATTTGATGAAGCCTCTTCATCTCTCTTTGTCTGGTGATGTCGACAACAACAGAGAGAGACACACAAAAGGTCAATCAACATTACAATCGATTGGCCGCTATCATCACTGTTGTTGATGTTGGAACCAATTGGTTGCCACCGTCATCATTATCATCGCTGAAGTTTGTACCAAACTCTAGGGATTTTGGGGAGGGGGGAAATTATTTTTCAAAGTTAAGGTTAAGGAGTGAAATATGAGTTTTCAAAATTCTAAGGGAAATGAGATAAAATTATATATTTTTTAATATTATTGATAAAATGATAATTTTACTGTTATCCCTAATATAAAATTTTAACAACAATTAATCTATAAGTAAATATTTGAGTTTTTTAAATATTATATATATGTATTTATTTTTACAATTAAAATTTTGAGCGAAAAATAATCCATAGGCCGGAAGAAAATTCATTATATTTGGGTGATACAATTGGGCTTGACGTGTGAATAGAAAATTTTCCTTGCTGTTGCGGGTCATGAGGGGGCGCAGCCCAATGAAACTCCATGTGCATGAGAAGCTCTAATCATGGACATGGACATGGACCACGCCATGAAAATTGGAGAACCCAAAAATCCATGCAAACATGTGCAAAACCTAATTATTCTACATACAAATTTACATTTCCCCTCCAATTATATTTGTCATGCAAGAATGACAGATGCCCATTTTTTAATTAAATTTTATCGCTCGATTACAGGAGCTTGGAGTGGAAGAAGATTTGAGCTATTTGAATTGATTGGAATAATGGATAGGAATTAATTGTAACCACTGCCCACATGCAGTTAGAAGGTGAAATTTTTTTTGAGTACAAAAATAGAATTGGCTTTGTCAATCCAAGGCCTGTGCGTAGAAATTACGGATCCATGAATTCTGAAGAAAGAATGGACATGAGTTGCCCAGTAGAAAGAAAAGCTGCACACTGAACCTTAAAATTTAAAAACTGCAGCGACAGGCACTGACTGAACTGATCTGAATAAAGGCAAGACCAAAATATAAGTTGAGTGAATTTGAACTGGATAAGAACAAATCAGATAATACGAACAAAGCTTGATGCGAAGCTGATGGAAAGTATGCGAGGTGGGTCAGCCAGAGAGCAAAATGAAAACATAATATACGTGGACAAAGTGTGACAAGACAACCCATCAGAATGAAATCCCTTTGTGTTTGTGTCATGCAACCATTTCTAAGGGAAGCCACATGGTTATGAAATGATAAAGCTTTTTATTTTGAACTTCTATTCTTTATGTGAGTGAGCAATCATCACAAATCTGATTTTGCAGAATATTGAATATTTTGGTTAGCATGTTTGAATCGGCATGGTCAAGACTTAATACCCTTTTAATCCTTCAAAATTAAAGCTATAATTATAAATAAAGTGATAGTCAAGCTTAAGCCTATGCCTAAATCAAAGGAAATATAGCATAGAGTAGCTTGGAAAGAGGTAAAGAGGAGGTAGGTCTGTGCATCTTAATGCAATTAAAACTTTAAACTTACCAAAAATTTTGCGGTGCTGACACTGACATTTGAAGTGAAGCCAGAGACGACTTAATTGATAGAAAATAACTCCTACGTTGCGATATGCAGTTTCAGAGAGTGAACAGGCTATCTGAATCTGAGAGAGAAGAAGAAGAGTCCATATTTCACATAATCTGAAGTTTGAGCAGACGGAGAGAGTGAGTCAGTGAGTAGTGAGTAGAGAGAAGGAATTATGGAAAGAAAAGAAAAAGGATTGCAGAGAGGAGAAAATAAGCAAGAATTAATGGCGAAAAAGTTGAAACGCGGGATTTTGGTGGGGAAAAGAGCAGGCCCCTCTACTCCTTCACGCACATGGAGACTTGAGTTTACATCTCCAAAGGTAAAAAACTCCATTGCAAAAAAATATGTTACTAATCATCCTGCATCAGCAGTTTCTACTAGAAAACTTTGTACAAACTTCTGGGAGATTCAGCCCCACCACCTCTCTATTCCTCAAATGCCAAAGCCAAGTTTTCAACACAAAGACAAGGATCTTCCAACTCATCTGCTTCACCACCCTCTTAATACCCCCCTTCACCAGGTACTTTTTTCACTTTTTCTTCTTTATTGTTAACTTGATGGACTATAGAATAATCCTTGGAGTTGACGTATGGTGAAAGAACAAAAATTCGATCTTCTTTTTTTTTCATAGAACTGATCATTACCCTGAAACTCATTCCAGCTAGAGAGTGCGAGCAGCTCGAGCAAGTCTATTGCTACATCACTGATGCAACACCATCAATCAGTTGAAAGGAATCGCTGTGCTCTACAGCCTGTATCTCCTGCAAGTTATGATAGCTTATTGGAGGTAATACCTGCGTCCTTTTTCTCTACATTGTTGTGTAGAATGTAGATTGCTTTCTTTTAATCACTTGAGGAAGTTGAAGATCCGTAAACCATGTCTAAGTATAACTTATATGATTTCTCAAGTAAGAAGGAGGGTGTTGAAGAGTAGAGGTTGAAAAGTTATGGGTTTTGGGCTCCAGCAGCTTTAAGCAACTACTCCGATCAAGATTAATCTGTAGTCTGATTGATCTTAAATTTTATCAATAGGTTTAACTCTTTGTTCTTTATTTTAAATTTTGGAGTTCTGAACAGAAATTTATTGAACCTGCAATTGCCCCCTCTTTTGTTTTTGTCTTTTAAAAGTTTACTACCAAGATTGTCTGATCTAGAGAGTGTAGGTGTATATCTCTAGATTTATCTCAAGATTGTCTTTTACAAAATAAATCCTTTGTGTTTTTATGGGTTTGTCAAATTTGTTTGATCTTAAGAGCTGTTGGTATATATCTCTATTTTTATATAGAAATAGCTTTATATTCTTATTGTTAATTGATTCAAGAGGTTATTGTCACTGTGATTTTTGTGAGAGATTGGGTAATTTGTTTCATTGTTTTGATGCTTTAGAGATTGAAACTAAAAAATAGAGCTTGAATTGAAAGACAACACAAATACACAATCACCCATAAGAAGGCCAAGGATTCATCTCCTGGAAAGACCTTTGAGGTGAAAAAACCAAAACAACAAAAATCTCTACTTTCAGTCAACAATAGAAATGCAAAGGTCTATCAAGATAAAACTACAAGCATACACGAACAAATCTCTTGATGAAACAATCTTAACAAAGTGAACAAACTTCTACAAGATAAAAGACATTTCTCACCCAAAACAAAGGGACAATTGCATGCTGAATAACTCTCATTCTAGAACTCCAAATATTAATCTTTAATGTTCAAAGTGAATTACAAACCTACACGTAAAATTTTAGCTCAATTGGATCGCTTCGATCAGAATGGTTGATCGAAACTGGTCAGAGTTTCACAACCCAGAATTTCTAGGTGTCTTTGTCTTCTCTTTCAAGCCACATAGACTAGAGAACCATATGAATTTCACAGGGGTGATGCTCACATAAAAGGAAACCCAATCCACGGTGTTCTCTCCCAACAGAAATAAAGCTAAATTCAAACTCATTTTTTAATTTTTTCTATGTTAGATTTCGGTTACTAATGCTGGAAAATATACATCTAAGAAGACTCAGATTATGATCTTCAGATAGATTCTTGTAAGTTCACCTTGCTCTGTTTCTGTTGATAGGTTTAAAAGAATTTGATGTCCCCTCTTTGCAGGTGGCTTCTTATAACCCAGTCCCAGCAGTCGTCACTCCCACTAGTTCTCTGGACTCTAAGGATAAGCTGGGTGGATCAACTTATAACCTTAAAACATCCACAGAATTACTCAAGGTTCTTGATCGAATCTGGAGTCTTGAAGAACAGTATGAATCAAATATGTCATTGGTGAAAGCTTTGAAAACAGAGCTCGATCATTCTCGGGCCAAAATAAGAGAGCTGCTGCAAGAGAAACAAACGAATCAGCAAGAAATGGATAACTTGATGAAGCAAGTTGCTGAGGAAAAACTTATCAGGAAGAATAAGGAGCAAGATCGACTCAAATCTGTGGTGCAGTCAGTGAGAGATGAGCTTGAAGATGAGAGGAAATTTCGAAAACGCTCAGAAACCCTGCACCGGAAGCTAGCCAGAGATCTTTCTAAAATGAAATCATCTTTCTCTAATGTTTTGAAAGAGTTTGAAAGAGAGAGAAAAGAAAGGATTCTGTTGGAGAACTTGTGCGATGAATTTGCGAAAGGAATTAGAAATTATGAAGAAGAAGTGCGGTCACTAAGATACAAGCCAGAGACTGATCGAGTTTATGCGGAAAATCCTGACAGGTTAATTCTTCATATTTCGGAAGCATGGCTGGATGAGCGGACGCAAATGAAGATTGCAGAAGCACAAAATGATCTTGCAGAAAAGAATATAATCGTGGACAAGTTAAGTCTTGCTATAGAAAACTTTCTTCATGCTAAACGTTTCTCTGGATCAAGGAAATATGGTACCGTGTCCACAAATGAGCTCAAGAAAAGCTTTTCAAATCGGCAATCTTTAGAGTCCTTCCCATTGAATGAAGCTGTAAGTGCTCCTCAAGATGCTGCTGATGAAGAATATTTAACTTATCCTGAAGAATTGGTAAATTCAAATTCCTTGATGAAGAAGTCAGGGTCAAGGGAGGTAGTTAAGGGCGCAACCTGCTCAGTTTACAAGCTCAGTCCAATTTTCCCACGGCCAGAAAAAATTTCCAATTTCGATATTCGGAACAGGCTGAAACACAAGGAGAGATCTGTGGGTGAAAGTTTACACGAAAGAAATGACAGACGGGGAGGAATGGGTGGATTGGAATCAAATGATGAGCTTAATGAATTAATCAGAAGTCATTCCTCATCATCTGAAGGCGATAAGATTCATCCTGAAAGTGATATCAGAGAAGAAACTTATGCTAGTCCCATCCAAAAGTGGATGTCAAAATCAACATCCCCAGATTTTGGAATATCTGAATCTTCTTTGAAATTGTCTCGGATCATAAAGGAGAATTCCCTGAAAGCAAAATTACTAGAAGCAAGGTTAGAGAGCCAGCGACCTCGCGCTAGACCCACCAAAGGTGCCTTTTAGTTTGTTAAGAATGATGGATTCACTTGAAGTATTAACCTTCCGGTCGAGAATTCGAGTTACTGAGATTGTAATGTGCAAATTTTCAAATGTTTTTTTCTCGTGCTTCTTGAGTTACTGATGTACACAATCATACTGGTAAACTTGAATTTCTGTCCCACCAACCATGCTGTCCTGTGTAAGAAAGTTCAACATTTTCTTTAACACCTTTTGCATTTCAGCAAGAAATCTCAATTAATTGCTACTCATATCTATGGTAAGCGCTTAGAAATAGGAAGGTTGAAAACGAAAGTACAGTTACAAGGGGACAAAGGCAATACGGTACTGTGCAGATCCCGGTCAAGTCCTTGGTATTTTCTGTGTGCCTCTGTGGGGATCATTTCACAGCAACAATTCACAAAAAGCACTTGTGATGTATTAAGTTGCTTTTGACCCATTTGAACAAATAATGTAATACACAAGATAGTTAAAAACAAACTAGAAATTGATCAACAGTTGAACTTGGGTGGTGATGGTGACTATGAGATGTAGTTATCAATACTTTTCAGATATATTAAAGAATTGAGCATGGTGTTATAAACGCCCAATCAGTGAATTTACGTGGGAAATGACCCACAATCCACCATTGTCCAATTGGGATTGAAAGAAACTGTTCTGTTCTTTGATTAATGAGTAATATTATAGGTAATTATTTTAAATACACAAATAAGTATATATTTATATGTGTTATCACATTATTGAGTATTATTTTATCCCTAATTCAAAATTATATAATGACAAATATAAAGTATGTACATATTTATATACCAAATAAATAATATTGGTGAAGTTTGTGCTTGATTTATATTACTAAGCAAATTCGGTATAATATTGGTGAAGTACTCATAGTTTTATTGTTAAAGAATCCATGAATACTTTGCATTTTTAATAATATTGGTGAAGTTTGTGCTTGATTTCTTCCTTTATTTTTTTTCTTTTAACATCGCTAAGCAAGTTCGGTATAATCAGATTCTGTTACCAAATAAAAGAAGATTTTACTAAGTTAGTCGACAATCATTTCATTTGAAGAGACATATCAAATTTTTATTATATAATCAAGCAAAAGTCTGAAGAAAAAACAAATGAAGTTTCAGGGTTTTCCTTTTGGGTCAAACTTTGGTAGTAAAAATTTAATAATTATTGATTAAATGCCTGTTAATTTAGGTTTGCCCGCAATAAAGTGAAGAAACTTTCAAATCTTAAGCATCCCAGTCGATGAAAGGGAACCTTTCTTTTCTTCATGGAGTGGAGAATAATTACATGACAGCAATCCCACTCGGTAGTTTTCAACTCTATGATCCCGTTCAAAGAAGAAATCTACCAATCAAATGGTTTTGAGACAATTCAAGCAGCATACTAGAAAATTAGGAATTGAGATATGAAGCAAATTAATTGTTCATAAATATATTGAATCCAGCAAATAAATACTCATAAATGGAAAGTTGCGAAAAAGGATGCCCATCATCAGCAATAATTTTAATGTGCGGTGCCCAATTTTTGGCAAGAAAATCTCACATGATATTTTATATGTTTCAATTCCAACAAGGAAAATTACATCTAAAACCCATGTGAGAGGCTATAAAAAGACCCTCATGTTCACCAACTCTCACAACACAAAACAGTCTTGTTTCTCTTGTCTGTATAATAGTATTATATGCATGTATTGCCCTTGTATTATGAGTTGAGTTGTGTATAATAATAGTTGAACTGTGTTAGGGTTTAAATGGAGCTCTCTTAACTCCAAATCTGAAAGGAAGTGATAGTAAAACACGGCTGCTAGTTCATGAATACCCCTGGCACTCTGCAGTTTGATGGGATGCACAGGCTAAGGGTTTGCATGACCTGGGAGACGTGTTTACTTTGATCTTTTTGGTATTGGAGTGAAGGGAGCACCGTTAGTTTCCAATATTTCTTGCCATTTTCTTCTTTTATTTACTTTCAGATCTTCTATGAAGGTTGAACTTGCAGTTGCATGTCTGGTGAAATCATTAATTATTTTTTTGTCAAAGATTTCAAGATCCTCAAAACTTAACTGCATTGACTCGATAAATTAACATAATTGTTTGTGGGCATTCTTCCTGTAGATTCATTACTATTTCATCAAACTAAGGTAATCTCAGCTTTCTACAGGAAACAAGATTGTTGACGCTAATCGCATAAGAGGCAGGTGGGATGGCTGACTTATTCGACTTGTTACAGTTCTGCTTGAAATTTATGGACCAGCCTACTGCCAGTATACTGCTCGAACTTCCTCAATATTGAAATATTGATCTCTATGATTTCAACGGGATGTCGCCAAAACATTTTTTAATTTAATTTCTACCTTTTATTCTTCTCTTTTAGAGAAAGCAAAGCAATCCACCGAAATCTAATATAGTTTATGTGACAAACAATGATCTCCACTGTTCTTTCCAAATATTTAAGTCTTCATCTACCCATGAACCCGTTTTAATTTTGTGGTCAACATTCAGGATATAAGTAGTACCATATATACAAAGTCAAAACCTCACTCATACGACTTAAAGAATTATGACCTAATCTCGGATATTTTCTTACCATTTATTTGTTTCACGTTTGATATTCATCAAGTGTCTTAATTAATTTATATTTTTTTTCTTGTATTCATAAAATATTCACAGTGAGATATTGTTTTAATTAATAAAAGTAGAAAAGGAAAGATGCTCACCGGCGGAAATTTCGCCATGGTATGCAACGTTGCACCAATTAATGAAAAGAAGAGAATCCACAGATTCATTATTTACATCTTTCGAAATCAGTGGACTGGAACGGATTCGGTCTGAAATTCCATCTAGATACTCGTGCCTCGTCCTGTATAAGACACCTCCTTTCTTCATCTTCACAAAAAACAAAACACACACACACACACACACACACAAAACTACTCTGTTACGGGGTTAATTTGTGAGCTGCAAATGGAGAGCTCTCTTTTCACTCCAAGTTCGAAAGGAGGTGACGTCAGATCACGGCTGCCAGTTCATGAATACCCCTTGCCTGCGCTCTCTTCATGCGCAGTCTTAGGGTTTGCATGACCTGGGAGACGAGCCCGCCTTCCATAGTTTTCGTACTTGTAGTGAAGGGAGCTCTACGTACGCATTCTGGCCCTTCTTAACCTCTTTTTACTAAACTTAATTAACATCTTAATCTGTATGTATTCATTCAGGCCTTTAATCTGTTTGTAGCACCATTTATGAGAATCACCAGGCATAAATACCGATTTAAGCATGCCCATTATGGATCTTTTGAGGCGAACGACGATTCAAACTAAACGAAGTCCAGTTTGGTGAGGAGTTGTTGGGTTAATCATGCATTATATCTTTGATAGATCTGTTCATAAGAGATTCTGCCGAACTGTCATTTTCTGATTTTAGTTTGCTATGTTAAAATGATCTATTATAATTTAAAAAAAAAAAAAAAACTAATCTGTGTATTCTTGTCAAGGCTTTGAACATTTTCTTTATTTTACTTATTTCAATTTTTAACTGCAAATTTATACAAATAAATGTTTGAAAAACATGATTAATGACAAAAGTTAATTATCTACTCTTGAATATGATATTTTTTGCATCATTATTAATTTATCTTGTTTATATCAAACAAATTCTATTTATCTTATTATATGTAAAGTATGAACATGAATTAATATTAACTTTCAATTCTTTTTTTTTTTTGTAAAAGGATTAATTTTATATAAATAAATAAATATAAAACAACCAATCCAACAAGTAATTAATTATAATCTCCCTCTTTTCAATTTTGACATTAATCACAAAAAAAAGTTAAAATCGAAAAGTAAAAGTTCAATCAAATAACAATTTAAGAATCCGACAATAAGAATCCAATACAAAAGATAAAAATAAAGACACATAGCCAAATAATGTCAAGCTATAATAGAATCTTAATTATGTTATGAATTTTGGCTCAAATAAGATTACAGTTGTCAGTAATTAACCAGTTAAGAGAACTATTTGTGCAAGGATGTGTTTAAAATTATCTTTACAGTAGAAGTGATGAGTGATATTTCATTGGAGCAAGGAGAATTAATGAAAAGTCGGTTAGGCCATGATCTCTCTCTTTTCAATTTGGACATCAATCACAAAAAATTTAAAATTAGAAAGTAAAAGTTCAACCAAATAACAATATAAAAATCCAACAATGAGAATCCAATACAAAAGATAAGAATAAAGACATACGTTGAATAATGTTAAACTGTGATAAAATCTTAAATCCGAAGATTATGCTATAAATCTTGGCTCAAACAAGATTACAGATGTCAGTAATTGACTGGTTGAGAGGACTATCTGTATATAAATAAATAAATATAAAACAACTAATCCAACAAGTAATTAATCATAATCTCCCTCTTCTCAATTTTGACATTAATCACAAAAAAGTTAAAATCGAAAAGTAAAAGTTCAACCAAATAACAATCTAAGAATCCAACAATAAGAATCCAATGTAAAAGATAAAAATAAAGACACGTTGCCAAATAATGTCAAGCTATAATAAAATATTAATTATGCTATGAATTTTGGCTCAAATAAGATTACAGTTGTCAATAATTGACTAATTAAGAGAACTAACTGTGCAATGATGTGTTTAAAGTTATCTTTGCAGTAGAAGTGATGAGTGATATTTCATTGGAGCAAGGAGAATTAATGAAAAGTCGGTCAGGCCATAATCTCTCTCTTTTCAATTTGGACATCAATCACAAAAAATTTAAAATTGGAAAGTAAAAGTTCAACCAAATAACAATCTAAAAATCCGACAATAAGAATCCAATACAAAATATAAGAATAAAGACATACGTTGAATAATGTTAAACTGTGATAAAATCTTAAACTTGAAGATTATGCTATAAATCTTGGCTCAAATAAAAGTACATATATCAGTAATTGATTGGTTGAGAGAACTATCTGTATATAAATAAATAAATATAAAACAACCAATCCAATAAGTAATTAATCATAATCTCTCTCTTTTCAATTTTGTCATTAATCACAAAAAAAATTAAAATTGAAAAGTAAAAGTTCAACTAAATAACAATTTAAAAATCCGACAATAAGAATCCAATGCAAAAGATAAAAATAAAGACACATAGCCAAATAATATCAAGCTATAATAGAATCTTAATTATGTTATGAATTTTGGCTCAAATAAGATTGCAGTTGTCAGTAATTAACAGTTAAGAGAACTATCTGTGCAAGGATGTGTTTAAAGTTATCTTTGTAGTAGAAGTGATGAGTGATTTTATTGGAGCAAGGAGAATTAATGAAAAGTTGGTCAGGCCATAATCTTTCTCTTTTCAATTTGGACATCAATCACAAAAAATTTAAAATTAGAAAGTAAAAGTTCAACCAAATAACAATCTAAAAGTCCCACAATAAAAATCAAATACAAAAGATTAGAATAAAGACATACGTTGAATAATGTTAAACTGTGATAAAATCTTAAACCCGAAGATTATGCTATAAATCTTGGCTCAAACAAGATTACAGATATCAGTAATTGACTGGTTGAGAGGACTATCTGTATATAAATAAATAAATAAGTATAAAACAACCAATCCAACAAGTAATTAATCATAATCTCCCTCTTTTCAATTCTAACATTAATCACAAAAAAAGTTAAAATCGAAAAGTAAAGGTTCAACCAAATAACAATTAAGAATTTAACAATAAGAATTCGACAATAAGAATCCAATACAAAAGATAAAAATAAAGACACATAACCAAATAATGTCAAGCTATAATAGAATCTTAATTATGCTATGAATTTTGGCTCAAATAAGATTACAGTTGTCAGTAATTGACTAATTAAGAGAACTATTTGTGCAATGATGTGTTTAAAGTTATCTTTGTAGTAGAAGTGATGAGTGATATTTCATCGGAGCAAGGAGAATTAATGAAAAGTCGGTTAGGCCATAATCTCTCTCTTTTCAATTAGGACATTAATCACAAAAAATTTAAAATTAGAAAGTAAAAGTTCAACCAAATAACAATATAAAAATCCAATAATAAGAATCTAATACAAAAGATAAGAATAAAGACATACGTTAAATAATGTTAAATATGATAAAATCTTAAACCCAAAGATTATGCTATAAATCTTGGCTCAAACAAGATTACAGATGTCAATAATTGACTGGTTGAGAGAACTATCTGTATAAGGATGTGTCTAAAGTTATCTTTGCAGTGGAAGTGATAAGTGATATTAAATTGGAGTAAGGAAAATTAATGAAAAGATGGTCAGGCCATAAATGTCTTAACTTAAACTTCCCTCCATACATAGGAAGAGAAAACACACCTAAAGAATAAAAGTTTTGTAGGATTCAAAGGAGAATACGTGTAGAGCACACTCAAATGAAAACAATAGAAAATTGTAATAATTTTGTTTTATAATTATTATATATTATTTGATTGAGGTTTGATAATTCAATTTGGAGGATCTTATATTTAAAATAATTATATATTTTTTAAAATTATAATCAACCCTAAAAAATAACTTCAAAATTATTCTTATAAATAAAGTATATGGTATGAATATGAATTATAGATGTCAACTATTATTTGTTATGATTGTGAACTAACTATTATGCTGACTGTTATTTGTTATTACTGAGATTAGATTTGATTCGAATAGCTCTTAAGAAAATTAGTTTAAGATTTGTTCGACTCTAAAAGATACATCTCAAGATCAACAAGTTTAAACTCAATCTTAACTAAAAAGACAATTTAATTTTAAATTTGATTTGAGTCAGGTTAAACTCAAAGTTTAACCAAATGATAATTAAATTGTTTTCATAAATAAACAAAGTTTAAGTTAATCTAAATATTTAAATTTGAGTCGGTTCATATCAAATTTAAACTTAATTTTTGTTTTTAGCCAATTTCAAGCATAAACTCTTTGATATGAAGATATTTATTTATGTTTGAATCGATTTTAAACTAGACTTTGTTTAACCTTATTGCATATCGAATTCAATCCAAATAATAACAATAATTAGTTGAATTATTTCATAAGTATAATAAATGAACATCAATTATGATCACACTTGCCAGTTTATAATCATAACTAATAATAACAATTAACGAATATAATAATTAATTTATAGCCATAACAAATAATAATTACTAATCAATAATATTGTACTATTTTGAAGTTATTTCATAGGTTAATAATAATATTAAAGAATGTATAATTATTTCAAGAATAAGATCTTTAAATTAGATTATAAAATCTCAGTCATACACTAGTTGAATGGTTTTAAATACAAGATTCTCTAACGAACTCTTGCCCTTGAGGTGAAACTTGCTTGATCTTAAATTTAAACTCAAGTAACTCTTGAATCTAACACTAGACTTACACTAAACAAAACCATTAAAATCCAAACCTGAAGTAGCATATAAGAAAATCAGGAATTAAGATATGAAGCAACTTAATTGTTCATATATATATATATGTTGAAACCAACGAAGAAATACTAATATATGGAAAGTTCGATGGAAGGATTCCCATAACCAGCACTAATTTAATGTGCGGTGTAAGATTTCACCAATTTTTGGCAAGAAAATTCCACATGATATTTTGACATATATGTTTCAAATCCAACAAGCAAAATTACATCTAAAACCCTTGTGTGAGTCTATAAAAGGACCCTCATGTTCACAAGCTCTCACAACACAAAACAAACTTGTTTCTCTTGTCTGTATAATAGCATTATATGTAGGTATTGCACTTGTATTTTGAGTTGAGTTGTGTTGAATAATAGCTAAAATGTGTTAGGGTTTGAACGGAGCTCTTTTATCTCCATGTCAGAAAGGAGATGACAGTAAAACACGGCTGCTAGTTCATGAACACCCCTGGCTCTTTGCAGTTTGATGGGATGCACAGGCTAAGGGTTTGCATGACCTGGGAGACGTGTTTACTTTGATCCTTTTGGTTTGGAGTGAAGGGAGCTCCGTTAGTTTCCAATATTTCTTTTTCTTACCTTTTTTCTGCTTTTATTTACTTTCAGATCTTCTACAAAGGTATATTGCCACTGGAGTTGAACCAGCCGTTGCATGTCTGGTGAAATCATAAATCTATTTTTTTAAAGATTCAAAGATCCCCAAAACTTAACTGCATTGACTCAACAAAATAACATCAAATTTCTATCCTGCATTATTTTTGCGCGTTCTTCATCCAGATTCATTATGATTTCATAACACCATGGTAATCATACCCTTTCCACAGGAAACAAGATTGTTGACGTTATCGCAGTTGGGATGATTGACTTATTCGACTTTTTCCGGTTCTGCTTATTGCTTAAAGTTTACGGACCAGCCTATTGCCAATATAATGCTCGAACCCGATGCTTTCAATGGGATGTTGCCAAGACAGACTTGAAATACTGTTAAATAAGTAAAGGAATAACTTTTACTTACTTTCCTTTTGTGTTTTGTTATTGCAGAATATTTCTTCTATTGTGCTGAGCTGTTGAGTATAAATGGAACTTAACTTTATATGGAATTTTTAGTATGGGTGAATTCATAGCACAGAAAACTCGTCTATTAATTTACTTTAAAAATAAATTTGAATTAACACGATTCAACCCCAAGCATATAAAGAAAGGGCCATCATTCACAAACAAAATTTGAAAATAATGGTTTAGGGCAAGCCATTCACAAGTACAACTTTATAACAAAGAAAAGATAATTGAAGGGCTTTCCAAACAAAAACTTGCTGGTTTCTTACTAATCAATTCACGCAAAATGATAATTTTATATTTTTTGTTCCATAATTATTTGATATTCCCCTTGAATCCACCTTTAATGGTGTAAGCATCGAGAGCCTCGAGTTATTCACCATTGACTCGTAAGTTGTGACTGTGAGTACGACCGTCAACCTGGCTCCCTCACCCTAACTCACAAGAGTTTGTTAACTATTACTCCATCAGCGAATTGAAAAAGCTAAAAGATTGTTGCAGAAAGCTAGCCTGTAGCCATTGGCATTTCAGATTGCACGCATCTCTATATCTGACCCATCGTTTCGATGACTACTCACCTTTATTGGTCCCTACCATCTCAAAAGAGGAGAAAAATTAATTCATGGTTGTGGGTTTGTGCCCACCGTTACCATTCTCATTTTCCAAAAACCGGCCTGATTTTTCTCCTTCTGTCAGATACAAACAAATATCTATCTCTAAATATACAACGTTAAATCTCGACCATGTTTTATGATTGTAGATTATTTAAGAGGAGTTTGAACGGAGTAAGGGTTTAGTTGTGGTGGTGGTGAGTATGGCTACGGAGTGTTGGTTGTAGGTGTAGAAGGGAGCTACCTTTGGTCCAAAATGAAGGAGAGATGGTTTGACTCATTGGTACTAGTATTAGCCCAGCTTAAGGGCTTGCATGACCTAGGAGATTTGTTTGCCTTCTCCATTCGTTATTTGGATTGAAGGGAGCTCTGTTCTACTCTCTCACACACACCTCTCTTTATTACAAATTTCGTGTGGGTTTGATGTGCAGAACCTCAAGCTACAGCAAAAACGCAAAGATGTTTTGAAATTGATTCTTAGAGAAACTTTGGAAAATATTAGACGTCTGAGCTGAATGAGAATGTTTATTCTGTATCTGTATTCAACTGTTAGTTGCATGCTTCTCATAATTCAGTCCAATCTGGCCATTATCACACGCATGCTGGCCTTAGCCGCCGCGCAGAGTAAAAGCTATTTCATTAATTCTTAATTAATTGTGTTGTTTGAATTTGTTTCTACCAGGTCATAGGTGACATGTTTGAATATCAGAAAGCTTGGAGGCACACGCTTCTTTTCTGGTCATACCATAAGCCATATTCACATGTATCATCATATAATAGTGTTATTTTACTTTTTATTTAAAATTATTTTAATTATATAATAAGTGTTTTTTTAAAATTATTTTAACATGAAAAAGAAAATAAAAATAAATAAAACATGCATAGTAACGGTGCACAATCTTGGCTAGTTTTAATAATCAATAAGAATAATTGTATAAACATGTCAAAATGGAAACTTTATAGTTAGAATGATAGTGTGAACGTAAATGTCAAACTTTGCATCTAAATCTACTTTGAAACCGATTAATTTCAATAAAAGAATCATTAGCAGGATAATTGACCGTTTTCTTTACATAATTAGCAGATTTGAAGATTGAATTTAAAAAAAAAAAAAAAACTGACCTTGATTCGTATTCCCGTGTACAGCGGCTGATCTCTACGATTTGAGACAATCCAGGAGGCCAAATTACTATTCCCACCCTAACATTTATAAAACTACTGGTGTATCCTTTAAATTTAAAAAAATTATTTTTTACTCTCGATAAACTTAGATATGAGTTTGATAGTTTTTATCACTTGCAATATATTATATTTTTACAATAAATTATAATTTTTTTAATTATTATAAAAAATAAAAAATTATCTCAAAAATATATTATTTAGGATATTATTATATTTGATAAAATTAAAATATATAAATTATTTAATTTATTATACTAAAATAATTTATTATGTTAAACAATAAGAATAAACCTACAATAAAATAAAATTGAAAAAGGGCTGAATGAGATAAAACTAGAGTTAAACTACAATAAATTAGAATGATGAGACTACAAAGTCTAGCAACTATTACAAAGAAATTGTTGTTAATATCTTCGATGGTCAGCACAAGTGATACAGCAATTGTTGGCTAGAGCCGCCGCAAACAGCTCTATCAATGGCTAACCGCGTTGCTGTATTGGTGGCCATGGAAATGTTGTTGCATTGCAATTGGCATCTATGACTTTGTTCATAAATGAAATATAAAGGACAAGAATGAAGAAAAAAATAATCTTTATAAATGTATTACGGTTTCATATCCTTCACTTTTTATATTTATTTATAAAATATAATTAATAAATATATATATATATTATATTTTAAATTATTTATCATAATATTGATATTATAATAATATTTAAGTGGACGGAAAAAAAAAATTTATTTCAATAGGGGATTCTCTATAGCAGTGATAGGACTATCTCCTCCCCAGATGCTGTATTGCCATCCCTAAAGAAATAAGGAAGGAATACAGAAGATAAAAAGGAGAGAGACGGAGGAGGAGAAGAAAAAGGGTACAGTATAAAAAAAAAAAGGAAAGGGATGGATGAAGAGAAAGTAAAAAAAAAAGTTAGAGTTTTGATTGGAAGTACAAAAAGTCCAAAATGTCCTCCACATAACTTGAAAATTTATATCAGTTAAATTTGACAGAAAAAATTAACGGAATAGGGTTAACTACAATGAATGAAACTAGCGGGCACTTAGGTGATATCGTGAAACGTATGGGGCTGCAAAATGATAGATGAAAAAATAAAAGCGTTACAATGAAGAGTCAAGGCGGAGGGGCATCCGTAACTGACGGTCTCTGATTTAAAAAACGGACACAACAGTATATAGGTGAATATCAGTAAGCCAAGCCAAGATAACGACAAAATTGCTGTCTTAATGTTTGTGCTGCGTCGTCCTCTCCAAACAAAAGATAAAATTATAAAATAATATTATTAATAAATTATTTAATTATTTAAAGATGAATTTTTAATTAAAATATTTTATTTTTAACGTGTTTAAAAAATTTTATTTAATTTTTTACCTATTTTAAATTCGCAAATAGATCTCTACACTATTGTTCTAAAAATAGAGCTATTTTAATTAAATTTCTTTAAAAATTTTATATCAACTAATTTATAACGGATAACAATAATAATATAAAATAAAATAATACAGTTTTTTTTTTTTGTTAAGTAAAATAGTACAGTTAATATACACAAAACAAGATGACCGATTCAGTCATGGCCATTTACAGACAACGCCAGGTCACACTATATTAGGGTTTCACATGTCTCTCTCTTATTGATAATTAGCAGCGACAGAGCTATAGGCTTATTGATAGACGGAGAGAAAAGAAAGCAAGAGGTTTAGTTTTAGGATATAATGAGAGAGACGAATACGGATCTATTTGACCCGAGAACAGAAATGGACTCTGATTCCTCACGTACTGCATCAGCTTCCGATGGAGATTTCGGCTTCGCTTTCAATGATAGTAATTTCTCGGACCGCCTTCTTATGATTGAGATCATGGACGACCAGTCAGATAGCAGGCTCGACGGTGAGGGTTGTAATAGTATTGCTGATTGGGCGAGGCACCACAATAGACGGAGAGAAGATATCAAAAAATATGACTGTAAGTGCTTTTTTCTTAATTTGAATTCAGAGAAGGTTGAGGCAAATGGAAAGTAAAATTTCTTTTTCTCTTTTAATAATTTGATAATGGAAACCATTTGTCGGTTCGGAAAGATGAGAGACAATACAATCAGAAATAAGGCGATTAATTTACTTAAAAGGAATTCTCGTCGTTTACAACCTACTATTGGAAATGGGTAAAATATGCGCTTCAGGCTTGTTGATTTTCTATTGTAATTTTTGTCAAATAATTCTAGCTATATCTTAATATTTGCTATGCAAGTACGGCACTTTGGTTGCTCTGATTTAAAACTTTTTTGCTTTAATTTTGACCTGGAAAAGCTTGGATTGAAAATTTAAGGCTTTTGTTACAGTGATTGGAACGTAGCTTCAAGTATGTGTTCATGGTATTAGTTGATAGAGATTTTGTATTGAAGATTATGATTATCATAATTTTAATAGTGTGTATTGCTTTAAGTATGTGGATCATTGTTCTTAGCTTGTCATTTTATTTCCCTTGATCAGTGCCTAAACATTCATTTCAGTGTAGTACTAGCTAGCAAAAATATATTTATTAAAAGTACAATGAAAGAATGTGGGCTAGCTTATGATGAAAGCCATATGTTTTGGTTGATCAAATTGTGTTGGGCCTTGATGGAGGTTGGCTAAATGGAGTTTGTAGCTGTTTAGTTGGAAACTGTAGTGTCTTAAGCTGAGATGAATTAATTGATGGCACATTGTACCCATAGGCAAACCCATGGATTTTCCTTGATGAAAGAATTGTAATGAGTGCTGGGTATTATTGCTCTGTGTTTGCGTGGGCTTCTTTGGGTATATGAGTACATATGGAATATATTTTGGTTCTCTGGTGTACATGGATAGTGATTGACACATGCAATTTTTTTCAGCAGTAGATCTCTTTCTTTGTCCCGAGGAGCAGATTTTAAATGTTAACCAGCCTGATATGGATGATTCTGTGGGCTGTGAAAATCAAGACGAGGAAGCAGAGGCAATGATAGAAGAGTCACCTTCAGGTAGTGATACTTTTCTTTAAAAAAAATCTAATGAATGTGGTGCATGCTTTTATTATTATTTTTTAAAAATCCTTATGGGATTTTGTTTGATCAATTAACTAGAGGCTTCAATAATCTTCCATTCTTCTTTTTGACCTCACTCAAACTGTGATGATACAAAAACTAAAAGGAGGACATAGACTAGGGCTTTAGTTAGCCAAAGTTCAAAGGATGAGTGAGCAGAGTTTATTATAGGAAACATGAGAGATTTTTTTATGTTAATGCTGATGCAAAAGACTGTCAGCTAAGCAAATGTGGATTGCTAGCTTTTGGACTGAATTATTTGCTTATGGGATTTCCAAGATTTTGTTTTAAATTTTTGCATCTAAGCCACTTTTATGACATTAAAAACTCTTGTTTCTTAATTATGTGCAATATACTAATTTGTTAATTACTAGTTTACTCTTGTGAGAGGAGTAATCTGTTGCTTTTCATCGTCATGTACAATTTTAAGCCTTTGTAAAACTTTTTCAGGTGACGAAGCTGTAAATGTCAACGAATCAAGTTGGAGTATGGATGGTTCAACAGTTGTGAGAGTTAAAACGTTGCACATAAGTTCTCCTATTCTAGCAGCAAAAAGTCCATTCTTCTACAAGGTAATATTATTATCATTATTCTTGATTTTTAATTTAAATATTACTTCTTGCTATGATCCCTGATTGGTGGTTTTTCCTTACTGATTGCTGTAGCTCTTCTCAAATGGGATGAAGGAGTCAGAGCAGCGACATGTAACCCTCCGAATCAGTGCATCCGGTATAGTCAATTCACAACAGCTAGTACAAGCTGAAGCAACTATATTTGTCTTTGTGGAATTTCTTGACTATTTGTGCATTATTGAACACATTTCTTATTTCATTTGTCCTAAGTCCATTGTTTTATTTGTAGTCAAGTATAAACTTGACAATTTTCACCTGATGAAGTTTGCTCACAATTTCTGTACCCTTAATTTTTTCTCTGGAACAGAGGAAGCTGCCCTCATGGAGGTCCTGAATTTTATGTATAGCAATACCTTATCCACCACTACTGCTCCTGCTTTGCTTGATGTGCTAATGGCTGCTGACAAATTTGAAGTTGCTTCATGCATGAGATACTGCAGTCGACAATTGAGAAATATGCCCATGACACCAGAGTCTGCATTGCTTTATTTAGAGCTTCCTTCCAGTGTCTTAATGGCTGAAGCAGTCCAGCCATTGACTGATGCTGCAAAGCAGTACCTTGCTTGCCGTTATAAGGACATTACCAAGTTAGTTCTCTCTTTATCAATGTGATGTTTCCTTGACTTGAAATTGGAGATTTTTAACCATTGTAACAGATGTCTTATCTAACACTAATGCTGCAGAATTAAAAAAAAAAGTATTAATGTTTTGTTGTTTGGAGGCTTATTTGAGTTTTGTACTTTTCATCAGGTTCCAAAATGAGGTAATGGTTTTGCCCTTAGCTGGAATTGAGGCAATATTGTCTAGTGATGATCTTCAAGTTGCATCAGAAGATGCAGTTTATGATTTTGTGTTGAAATGGGCTAGGACCCAGTACCCTACAGTGGAGGAGAGGAGGGAAGTTCTGGGTTCATGTCTGGCACGATTCATTCGATTTCCTTATTTAAGCTGCCGGAAGCTTAAGAAGGTTCTAACTTGTAATGACTTTGATCATGATGTTGCATCCAAGTTAGTGCTTGAGGCACTGTTTTTTAAAGCAGAAGCCCCACATCGGCAAAGAACATTGGCTGCAGAGGAGTCTGTCACAGTGAATCGTCGGTTTGTTGAACGTGCATACAAGTATCGGCCTGTTAAGGTGGTAGAATTTGAACTTCCTTGGCAGCAATGTGTAGTGTATCTTGACTTGAAGCATGAGGAGTGTGCTAATCTGTTTCCATCCGGGCGGGTGTATTCTCAGGCATTCCACCTCGGTGGACAGGGCTTTTTCTTGTCTGCTCACTGCAACATGGATCAGCAAAGCTCTTTTCATTGTTTTGGGCTGTTTCTGGGGATGCAGGAGAAGGGATCAGTGAGTTTTGCTGTCGATTATGAGTTTGCGGTCCGGTCGAAGCCAACTGAGGGGTTTGTTAGCAAATACAAAGGTAACTATACCTTCACTGGTGGAAAAGCAGTTGGGTACAGAAACTTGTTTGCCATACCATGGGCCTCATTCATGGCTGAAGACAGTCTTTACTTCATAAATGGAATACTCCATCTTAGGGCTGAGCTTACTATAAGGCACTAGCTCTTTGCTTTCCATCATTCTCCTGGCCTCCTCCCAATGAAACCGATTTTGGTATCACTAACCTCTTTCATCTCTTGACTGGAACTGAATATAAAAATGTAATAAGTAGTCACAACATTCACTGGATGTGTTGCTATGGAAGTTGATACACAATTAGATAATCCCTTTTGCCCGAGGCTGAACTTTGCTTTGAAACTGAGTGGTGAGAAGAATTGTAAATGTGTAGGGCTCTGTGTTCTGACTGTTTTCAGTTTAAGAATGCAGCTCTTGAGGACCTTACGGTTCTCAACTGTTATAATCTGTGGTTTGAAATTTGATGATTTATTTGTAAGCAAACATGGTTCTTACTTCTCACCAGGAGAAACAATTCTAATTTTTTACTTGCTGAGCTTTGATTCAATTGTTAAATTTGGCCTTTTTTCACCTGCTAAAAGCTCTTTAAGTTTGATTTGTTGTTCATATAAAATTCATTTACATTCATATCTGCTTGTATACAAAATGGAAATTTTATTGCAAGTCAAATTTAACATTATCGTTGATGACTGATGAATTGAATAGACACAGCTGAACATTTTCGAGTGATTCTGATTAGGGTTCTTCATATTGAATTCGTATGGATTGAATGTTTTACACTTAACTATAATCCTTTTGCACAGAAACTACTAACATAGCATTTCTATTCAATTTCAAGCCATAAAAGCATTCACAGAAGCCATACACTCTAAATTGACGTGTTTTATTACATGAAGAAATTGAGACATACGACCATGAAAGGTATCCGTTCAGAGCCTACTCTAAATTACAGGATACAAATGCCTCTTATACATTGGAATAGAGGGCTAAAATAAACAATGATTGGGAACAAATATAAACCGCCGCCCATATGAAATATCTATTCGGTTCCAGCAATCTTCTTCTTCAATGCTTCAATATCCGTGGCCAGTTCTTTTCTGCTAGACTGAAGAAATAGTTCAAAGTCATTAGAATTCAATCTTCTTAAAGGCACGAAACAAATTACTGATGTTTCTAAACCTTAATAAATGAATTTTGTTTCTAGAGCTGAGAAGTTTGAGGCCAAAAAGGCCATTCCAGACACATGCCGTATATCTTTTTGCAAGCCATTCCACACAATTTACCAGCGCTGTTCAAAATATTTGGTTTAACAATGTAAATATCCAGATGCTCCCTTTTCATTTTCATTGTTAAAAGGAGAGAATTGCATATTCATACAATACAACATCAGTTTTAACTATCGGCCGAGAGACCAAAAAACTAAAAGCATGTGAGTTTTGACTGTCTCTTTATCTTACCTTAAAGAGAAGGTATCTGTATACAAACCATCCAGTATAACCAAGCCCAACTAACTCCATGATCTTAGGAAGCTGGTAAGATTATACAACATTTCAGTTTGGTTAATTGGTATTCGGGAAAGAGAAGAAAAAAGATAGCAGAGCTAAATGTAAACAAGAAATCATAACTAAACAGTCAAAAACTCAGAGGACAGTAGTATGCTCAAGAATTACAAATAAAACAGAAAGAAGCATGGGTTGTTTTAAAAATCACATACCAATGGGATTGAATTGATGGCACTAACAACAATTGATGATAGCCATACAGCAACAATCGCCCCACCTCCATAAAGAATTACTGTGGACTTGTTTTCAACGGCATCCCACTATTTCACATAACCAAAGAACAATAAGTTAACACTGATAATCCAATTTAATCAAGAAGGTTGAATTCCCCTTGTCAGCTTTGTTTCTCACCTTTTCCTTCAAGTCTGTAAATAGTTCACCAGCATCAACTGGACTCTCTTCTGAAGATGCTCTGGTCTGGAGGGAAGAAAACCTTCGGGACCCTATTTGGGAGGCAAAAACGTATCGGTAGTACAAAGATAACAAATTTTCAAGGGAATTGCCTAAATAAAAACAAACAATGAATGTGAAATTAATTAATTATGCAAGTTCTTCAAACATTTTAAACAGTGGCTCATAATATGTGTATTATAAGCATTTAAATTGAGAAAGGTTTGCTTATAAGCGGGCTTGTAACGCAGATATAGTTTGGAAATAGCTCAAAAACAAAATCATAAAACACTCTGTATCTAGAAGGTACAACGAACCGGGCGGAGATGTTACAGGGCTAGACTGTAACTAAGGCAAAATAAAATGAAATTTTTGGAGCTCTTACTTGCAGTTGCAACTATAAAATTTATTTCAACATAATCGATTTCTAAAGAAGATGGTATTATTTCGGTAATATAATCGTAACAGCATTATCATCCACCTTCAAGTCCTAAATTATTGTACTCCAAGAAAAATTTTTGATATTACTGGCCATCAAAAGTTAATCGGTTATTATTTCTGCAGGTAATCCAACATTGATGCATAGTTGAACTTTCACCAAGCAACAAAAATGCAAGCTTGTAAACAGCATTAATAAATCAATGTGCGTTGTACCTGAGACTTGTGTAATGGAAGAAGAGAAAGATGAGATAGACAAACGAGGAGGAAGATAAGGAAGAGCAGAGAAGCAAGGAGATTTGACGGAGGAGGATGCGTGGACACGTGGAGTCAACACAGCAGTGGCCGCCGCATACGCCGTCGCTGCCATTTGATTGATAATTTGTCCGGTCGAGTGACACTCTTATCTTCGCGCTGGACTTTTTGTTTCTGGTTTGTAATATTTTTGTTTTAATTAAGTTTGTCTATGGATATTATATTCTAATATTTCGGACACAAATTTTTCTCTGATTGACACGTGGATCCCCTCGTCATTCTGATTGGCTGCTTTTCTATCTGCTATCCATACGATTGACGGGTCTCTGATACATGGCTTAGGCTACCAGAGAGAGTCTGGATTCCCTGCGGAACGGAGTAGAGAATCGTTTTGTTGTGCTGTGTCGAATATATATTACTATATGTGCAAACGACTTGTCGTCTAACTTTGTTTATTATTTTTTGCTGTACAATTCAATACTTTATTCAAATTATAATTATTAGTATTTTATAATATACAAAATATAATTTATAATATAATAAATTTAAAATAAAAAATTATATATATTATAAAATATATCAAAATTGATATGATTTGATGAACCTATTATAAGATATAAGATATTTTATATGATATTATTAATATAAATTAATATTTTTTTAAATAACATCATAAAGGTGTATTTAAAATGTTTTATTAAGATAATACCATAAAAATTAAAATTTTTTTATTATTATGATTATTTAAAAAAAAAAGCACAATATGTAATACAAAATTCAAAAAATTAATTTTTCAATTCACCAGACACTATTCACATTGATTTGTGATGAACAATCCAGCCAATGAACTGTCACGTTAAAAAATATAAAATACCATATTAAATATGAGATAAATATTTTTTTCACGTACAAGGAAGAATAATAGGAAGAGAGGACTTGAGTTCTGAATCCAGAATTGGGCAGGCTGGGATTTGGCCGGACATTTCTCCATTCAGGTTGACTGAGTAACAGCAGAATTTACGTAAACAAGCGCATCACTTTCCAAATGTCATACATGGTTGGCAGGGGCCGGCCTCGTAATAAGTTTTAAGCAAGATACAGTCCGAAGGCTTCGTTGGCACCGCCGGGTCACAACCAATTGTTTCTCACTGACCAACTAGCGGACCCAACTGAAAGAGGAATCGAAAAAAGCTTAATCTCGATAACAAATACAAAATTAAAAGAAATGGAAAGCACCATAGCCCAACTCAAAAGGATCCTTTTCTTTCTCTTTTTGTTATGGTGCCAGCCACTGCCAGTCTATTATGAATTTAATAACACTTCTTCCTAAATTGCTAGGTTTTCCAGCTCACCCACTTACTCTTTTTATTTCTTAGACAAATGCCATGAACATCACAACAACGAACCATATACCTGTTGAAGAATTCTGACTAATTGTCATTCAGACTAATTAAATTCCACTTGTTTTGGTGCAAAACTTTGTTGGAGAAGGATCCTTTTTGTGGGTTTGGTGATTGTCACTTCTTGTTTGTAATAAAGAAGAAGAACGGTAGCTGAAATTGAAAGAAGATGAATCTTGGTGATTGGTTTTTTCTTATAAATCGTTCGACATGAGGATGGCAAGTAAGCTTTTAATGGAGTTTCTTAAACATCGGTTTATCATCTGCGTGATTGCTTGTTTATTGTTATCTTCAATGGCGTTTGGGTTTAATTACAGTGATGTTGATTTATTAGATGAATTATTTCATAGTTCTGCCAATGAAACGCTTCCAAAACATCGTACAGGTCGTCTGTTCAATATTTCGCTTCCTTCTAACTACAGCGGCATGCACCTGTCAGCTATCAAGCTACGTGGCAGGGCTTTATGGATGACAGGAGCAAATTACAATTCCATTACTGTCCCACCAAGGTTTGCCACAACACCATCCACCAAGAGGATAGCCATTGTCTTTGAAAATATAGGAAATTGGTCTTCTTCTTACTTTACAGTGCCTAATTACACCATGGTGACTCCAGTTGTCGGCTTCTCTGTTTACGATGCTTCAAATTCAAGAAACTTAAGCAATGAAGAGCTAGCTTTCAGTTTAATCGGAGATAACGCTGTTACCGTTACTTTTCCTGACTTCGTGGTCACAGATAAAAATGTGACACCAGAATGTGTGAGATTTGGTTTAAGTAATACAATTCAAATCACCAACATGAGTGGGCTGAATGCATGCGACACTAAAGTTTCTGGACGTTTTGCGATTATAATTCCGTCCCCGCCACCTCCTCCAGGGACGGTGTCGAAGCAAGCTCGACTGAGAAGCGGTGGGTGGTGGTTTTTGTGAGTGCATTTGGTGGGTTTGCTGTGTTAATCTTGGTTGGATTAGTCATATATAAGGTGGTCAAAAAGAGGAAGATGAAAAAAATGGAGCTTGAAGCTGACAAAGGAGTCGCTTTTCATACAACATGGATTGGAAGAAGCAAAATGCCTTCAGCATCGATGGTTAGAACCCAGCCAGCCCTTGAACACGACTTAGTTCCTTAACACATATAAATTTTTCTTTTTTTTTCCGATTTGTTTTCAGTTTTGATCAGATTGATGATTGAAAGAATAAAAATGTAAAAAAAACAACTAAACCAGTAGATATTTTATTATTGATTACTGAGAAAAGAAGAGATCAATCTATATAGGATGAAGATCACAGAGCTCGTTAATGGGGAAAGGAGGATCAAAGTAAGAGCCATTAAGAATGGCTTTAGTCATAATCAAGTTTGCAGCTTCAGTGGCATGTATTCCATCCCAGCTTACATAATTAAATGGGTCACTACAGGCTGTGGCTGTTACATTTTTTCCATCAATCACCTTGTTGTTTCCACAAAACACATCAGCATTGAAATTATAGGCGCCTCCTCCAAGCCCACAACAGGCCTTGGGACCATACGTGAGTCCTGCCAAAACAATTATACAAATCCATATTATTACTGTTTTTGAGTAACGGGTTAGTATAAAATCAAGCCAAAGTTTAACCATAAGCAGTTGGGTGTCGAAAGAGATCCAGCAAAATGGCGTGGTGGTCGACATGAATGAGGTTAGCTTGGGGAAGATCTTTTCTCATCTGGTCTAGAGTCTCCTTCAACATGTTATTATAATCCACGACAGCGTTGTTGTAAGAGAGCAAGCAGCCATACATATCCACATCGGTGCTGTTGTGTGGAAGCTTTACTAGAAATGAAGGATAGCAGCCAATTGGAGCAAGATTCAATACAAAAAATGTGCGTCCCCCAAAGGCATAAATCTCCTGGAAATGGAAATTAAACTTGAATTAGCAATATTAATCATAATTTAGAGAGTTAAGCCATTATTATTATCACCTTGATTGTCCAAGCAATTGTGTTAATCACATCAGGAAGAAACTTCTTCACACCATCTATACCAATATCTGCTAACTGGGATGTAAAATCATTTTGACCAATGAAGAAATTGTATATTGATTTTCCGAAGACATCCGGTGAAGGTAGGTTCGTGCCTAAGAAACAAAAACTTTTTTTCAATGAATATGTTTGTAATTCGGAAAACTGTAGGGGTTTATATATGTATATATAGAGAGAGAGACCTGTTTTAATAACAGAGTCGTTAAATTCCTCCACTCTAGTCTTGAAATTTTTCATTTGGTTGAGTTGAATAGCCAGAGAAAATGGACTAAGCCCACCAACAAACAGGGAGGTTTGAGGCAAAAGAACAGTTGATGCTGCTGTAGCATAATTGGCTCCGTGCCTGAAATCTGATCCGATTGATTGCAAATATGGGTCTAGGTATGGAAATCCTAGAGCTTGAGCTGACAAATGACAAAGAGAAGGACTATTTGTTGTTAGTATAAATTATAAATAGTGTGTGAGGAAGAGAAGGACAAAAGAGAGCAATGTGGAGGTACTATTTTTCATCAAGTCAAAGTCCCCCTGGAGGACTAAATGCTCAATTTAGTGCCAAAATTACATATACTAACCCAAGAAATCAATAATGTTCCTTCCATCTGAAGCGCGACCAGAGGGTCTTTTGAAGTAGGTCATGCCAAAAGGAAGAAGCGGAGGAGGAAATGCTGCCCAAAACCCACCAGTCTCCGTATTTGAGTCTCCAAAGTTGAAGATTGCCTCAAATTCGCACTTGGAATCACCCAGACAGCTCAACATTGCCATCATCATCATCCAAATGACGAAAACCTTTCTCATCATGAAAAATATTTTGGATGATTGGAGAGCCATTTTATCTTTTAAACTAAGGCACATGAATAACCCCAGAGACAAGTTAACTGGACTGACCTAGGCAAGATTAACACATGGGTAGTATCAGGAGAAGGAAAATGGATAAAAACCGAAGCAAATTAAGAAAGTTTATGTAGAAACTTCAACATGTTATATCAGGATGAAGTGGTGATGGAAGTGATAGACTTATTGATATGCACTATCTCCATTCAATCTGAATTTTGAATTTATATTTTTCACTGCAACGTATTTAGAGGAGCAGGGAACGGAATTCAGTTAAACAGCATCTGATTATGTAGTGAATCCTTCTGTTTTCCTTATAAGTGACTTCTGATAAATTTTTGAAAAGTGAAGAAAGCAATAAACCCGGGTGGATAAAATCTCATGGGTAAATGCGACTCATAGATGCAAAAATACATACTATTTTAGTCCTGGTTCATACCCATAATACTGCATCATGTTAAAGAGTCAATATGATTTGGGTGTCTTGAAATGCTGGTGACCAAGTTTCATATATTGGTTTCAATAAACATCAACAGAAGAAACCTTGATAATGCCATGATGGCGCTTGAAAACATTTGGGCCAAGCCCAAAAAACAAAAGAGCAAGAAGAGCTTTGACAATGGACCCAATATGATCCGTTTAACGGCCGGGAGTCCTCGGTTAAGTAATATGAATCTGTGTGGTTAACTACTCCTCAGTTATGAAAGACAGATAAAGAGTGCATTTACACCGACTATAGTCGGGTCGGATCTCAACAAAATGTCAAAATCCGGACCCACTCTAAGTTGCGTAATAAAGCATGCGCCTGCAAGACACGTCACCTTGTCGGGAACGATGCTTAGTCTGATTCATCTCCATTGAAAATTTAGAAAAAGAAAATGAGGCCACCACGTCAGATCCCTCCAATCACGTGTCTCTTTCTCATCCCGCCGATAAACCCGCATCATCGTTGATATAGCCAATTAATCAACGGCTAAAGTTTCATCCTGACGTGGCTTTCTGACCATCACGTCACACACCACTAGGCCCTGTCACATGCGCTTTTATTATCAACGCAAATGGAGTAGCGTACAAATGTAGACCCAGACCCTTTTCATTTCTAAAGTTTGTTTTGACTCGCATCCTCCACTAAAGCTGACGTGACTAGCAGTAAATGAAAACCATTCTTTTTAATTCCTAATTATCTGTTAATTGTTTGTTTAAGATTTAATGTATAATTATTTTATCCTAATTAACGTGTTTGGATAATTGGATTTCGATTGAACAAATCACAGTTTGTCTTTAATTTTTGGCTTTTTGCCGGTCTTAAAGTCTTCTGTAATTTTTTTTTTCCGGTTCAATTTATTGTATCACGCAAATGTTGAAAATTATTAATAAATGAATATAAATAAAAAATTCTAATCAACATGTTTTATTTAATCTATTTTAAATGAAAAATTAAAATATTTTATAATAATTGAAAATCCAGATATGACCTAGATTTTTAACAAATTGGTGACAACCAAATATTATTAGTCAATCTCAATTAGAATATATAGAGTAATAAAATTGAAAAAAATATTAAAATTTAACAAAAAATTAATTTAAATTTTTTATTATATTTATAAAAATTTGATTTATTTAATATAATAATTATAAATTTAATTATTATAACATAAATTTATTTATTTATAATTTAAATAAGATTTTTAGTTACGAGAAAAATCCCAATAGTCAATCAATATCAAATAACCGATTTAAATATGTACTTAAATTTTTCGTGAATTAAATGAGAAAGAAATATGTACGGACTTTGAGCTTCATCAATGTTGGTCAAATAAATTCGTGAAATACATACACATGTTTCAACCATGTGTAAGCACGTGACTTTTGTTTCTTCCCTAACTCTCCCATTAATAAAAATTTTAAAAAAATGAGGAAATTATTAATTTTTAACCTCATTTAATTAGTGTTTCGGTTAAGAGTCCTTTCACATCTTAATCACTACAAAAATGAAAGTTAAAAACTGGTTAGATTAAACTTCCATATTCGACATCATAAAATAGAGTTTTAAGAAATTTCCTTAGTTATTATTATTGTTTTTTTTTAATTTAAAAATTCCGGTTCAATTAGACAAATAAATCTCAAATTCGAGATATAAAAACTCATAATTATTATATTAAATAAATTAAAATTTTATTATAATGATAAAGGCTCAAATTTAATTATTCTTTTTCAAGGTCAAAAGGCTTATTTTCACTTAAGGTTTGTTTCATTCTTAAATATATATCTATGAAGTTTTCAAAACTTAAACACATATCAATTAGCTATTAAACTTAATCAAAATTGTTAATTATAAAATATGAAATCATTATTTTATTATTAAACCATAAAATTTTATATTATTTCCTACTTATTTTAGAAAACTAACTACTTCTTTTTAAAATTAAATTTTAAAAATTTAACTTTTCTCCTCTAAGGTTTCAAAATTTTTCTTTCATTTTTTGACTATCAGTTTTCATTGAGCCACTTTTTTTCTCCATTGTCAATAATAGATGATCACACCTCACTGACGACAAAATATTCATCATTAGTTTATGTCATTATGGTGTTGATGTTCATCATCGATAATAAGGGAATAAGATGATTCAATTAAAATGAGTCGTCAAAAAATAGAATAAAAATTTTGCAATTTTAAGAAGAAATTTTTTTTTGAAATTTTAAGGAAAAAAGAAATTTTTAAAAAATTTAATTTAAAAGAAATTTTATTAATTTGCTAAATTAAAAAATATAAATTTTAAAGATTTTAAAATTTATTAATAAAATAATAATTTTATCTATAATTATAATAACAAATTTTAATATGACTGATAAATAAATATTTGAATTTTAAAATTTTACACATATATATTAAAAAAGGGCTAAATGTTGAGCCGGAATAAGTCTTTTGGTCCTTCAATTCAAAGTTTGAATGCTTCACCCCAGGAAATTAACTCTCTGAAATTCGTGTGACTTCTTGGAAGATGAAGGGGCGTGAGATTCACCAAATAATTGCCAGGCACGTGGAACCTCCCACGTGGAGATCTGTCAGTGAAAAGTGGGCCACGCAAAATCTCTAGAAAGTTTCAAGGGGCGTGAAAAATGAGCTGGCTACGCAACCTCTATTGCCTGTGGGACCCTCCTGTTTCTGAGTCCATCTGCGTAAGACACGTCAGTATCCGGACCACACACGCGACCGGCATGAGTGGGGACCTCACCAAGTACGTGATTTGATACCTTTCTTCATTTTCTCTTATTTCTATGTGGCGTGGCTAATCATTTACCGTTGGATGTTATCATTTACAGCCGTGGATTTTACTAACGTCAGTAGTGGGTCCCAGTGGTGAATTTTGTCTACTCCTTTTCGGTTATGGATTTATTAAGATGCCAAGACGGGCGATCTTTGAACGGACACGTGGACCTTTAGCTAGATATTTGGAAGGGTGATTTTGAATCTGTAATATGAATGGACGGCTAGGATAAGAAATTGCATGGTGCACATGGAGTGCTATCCGCGTCGGAAAGGACGTTAGTACGTGAAATTACTTAGACTACCCTGCTCTTATTGGTTTTTTCTGACAAGACCGAACCTGCTTTTTCCACTTTTTTAAACTAAATAATATATAAAATTATATACGTTATTCTTAAATATAATACCCTTTTTTTTTTTAGAGATAATGGTATTAATTTTGATTAATAGTTTTTTCGCTTTTGTAATAACAAATATAAATTATAAATGATAATAATTATTCTTAAAATTAATATATAAATGATAATAATTACATAATAAACGTAAGATTTCTAAGAGCTATCAAAGGATGTCTCAAGATCAAAAGGTTTAATATGTGAGTTATAAAATTTGAATAATCGGTCCAAATAATTTCAGAGTTTTTATTTTTATTTTTTCCAAAATAACATATAAAAATGCAATTGACATACATATTTGATCATTTGTGTTACCTTCTAGGTCATAAAAGTAAATTTACAACTTAATTTAGTTATAATAGTGTATAATCAATTTTTAAAATACAAAACTATATTAAAATCATAATGCTCTACTAAAAACACAAGGGTTCAATTTAATATTAATCAGAGTCATAATAACCCTTGATTCGAAATTGATTTATTTTATAAAAAATTAAATTAAAATTGAATTTTAATTTGATTTATATTTTGTACCTTACTCAAATTTGATTTGAATCCAAACTCAAATTTGATTTGAATCCAAACTCAAATTTAAATATAAAAAACAAACATATATTTTAGAGTTAACCAAATCAAATCAAAGTTATCATTATTAGTATTATTTTGTCCTCATTTATGAACCGTTGGTAATTTAATTATTAATAAAATTATTTATATAAATATAAATAAATATATATTATAATATAATTGAATATTTAATTTTATAATAATATATTATTATTTATATTTAAAATATTATATATAATATTACTCTTTAATTATTTAAAAGATTCAAATACGCAATTATTAGGAAAATGTTGAATGCTATGCTGGCGCTGTGTCTACTATATATATATAAAAAATAAAAAATAAAAAATAATGGAAATTAAACTGCAATTTAATTTACAATTAATTACGTAGATTTTAATTTACTTTTATTTCAAAGTTACGATATCATCGGTCGAAAATTGTATTTTAAACACAAACCGAACCAATGCTCAACTCTCTGTCATCGTTTAGAAAAGCGAAGACGACTAGTTCCTACCCAACTTTTAACCTAATTTCAAATTCACACCTATAAGAGATGAAAAACTCTTATTCTTATCCATATACAAAATTTTATTAATTTTTTTTGTTCAAGAGAGGGGTAAAATATTTAGTTATTGTTTATATTAAAAAGTTATAAAGTTTATTACTTTTTACCCCTCCAGGTTTTAGAAACTAATATTTTACTTTTACTTAAAGTTTTTAAACTTTGAAAAGTAACATATTCACTCTCAAACCTAGGGTTTTCACGTTTTTTAAAACACAGTCACCCCCTATATCTTTTAAAAATAGTAGTTTTACCCCCATTCTTTAACTTCATCTTCCGATGTCGTCTCCAACCTCTTCCTTCTCCTGGTGCAATGGCGGTAATGTGATAAAAAGATCTTCATCTCCTCGTCGCACGGTGCAACGAAGAGACAAAGATCTTTTCGTCGCACAATGCGACGAAGAGACAACCGTGCTACAAAGAGGTCTCTCTTTGTCACTCCACCCAGACGACGAAGGATGACGCGTTGCTCGTCTTTCGTCTATTCTACCAGATCTAGACGACACTTTATTATCCAAATCTAGGTGACAAAGAGTCATCCTTCATCATCTGTTGTAGTCGAAGATGGGAGATCGATAGAATGCGTTGGTCGTCGGTGGTGGTCGGAGAAGGAAGCAAACCTTTGGGGTAAAATTTAAACTTTTCAAACTTTGAAGATGGATTGAGGTGTTAGTTTTTAAAACCTGGAGAGGAGAAATGGTGAAATTTTAAAATTTAGAGGTAAAATAATGATTTTACCCCTGTCTCTAACTAAAAATTTGGACGATAGTTTGGTTATAGATAGGAGTGTGGATTTTTTATCTCCTATGAGTGTAAGTTTGAAATTACGCTAAAAGTTGGGTTTCCCTTTAGAAAAACATAAGAAGATATTCCGTCGAGTAGAAAAATCTATAAAAATAATCAAATACAAATACAAAATGCGAAAGAACAGACGACGTGGATTTAACCTAAGCATGCGTGGCTTAGGTGTTAGGGCTGATGTTTTTAAATTCTGATGAATAATAAAATTGGTTATGTTATTAATTTATAATTAATTAATTTAACTGATTTAATTAAAAATTAATTAATTAAATTTATTATTAAATTATAATAAATAATTTTTATTTAAAAATTTATAAAAAATAAAATCAATTAGGATATTTATACTTATGATAATTAAAAAATATTTTTTAAACAATAACAATTATTAATTTTATTTTAATGAAATAATTAAAATAAAAAAAATCAATCTCATAATAAAAATATATATAATTTTATAAATTATTGTCTATAAAAAATATTCAATAAATATGAAATATTTTTTCTTCTTTTTAATCTTACTTTTCTTTAAAAACCTTTAAAATTTTATCTAATATAATAAAAAATAATTAATTTATTTTAAAAAATTAAAATTTTAAAAAATATTATAAATTTTGATTAAATTTGATTTTAATCGATCCAATAAACAAATTAATTTTTCATATTAACTAAACTAAATTTAAAACTAATTTTTGATTCAATTGATATCCAATTCAATTTTAAAATCATCAGGAACAATCCCATATTGGCAGTCAATGGCTGGCTAGTTCACGGTAGCGGATTCCAAAGGACCTATTCATTGTAGTTTAATTTTTGTAACAATAAAATATTGAAATTTTAATTTTATGAAACGCACCACGTAAGCCACATGACCGGTGGAATTGGTTGGACCCTAATAGAAGACGCGTAGATCGAGTTATTACAGAACACGTGTACGGTAGAGGTGACGTTGGAATAAATAAAATGGCCAGCGCGATTATCGATGGGCCAACTCAACAACTGATTTGCCCACGTATATACGATCTATTTGTATACGACACGCGTATGGTGACGTGGATGTTGCCTTGGCTCTCCGGCCTCTCCTTCTTCTTTCAACACTACCCCCTTCTCTCTTCTCTTTTTCTCTGAAGAACCCGAACTTTTCGGTTGTTTCGTTCGTTCTTTGAAAGGGAAAGTTAGAGAGAGAAAATGCCGAGTTAGTTCATTGTTTCCATTCACAACTGTAATTTTTATTTCTGCTTTTCATTTATTTTCGTTTCTGTAAAGTCCAAGGCTTAAGCATTGAAGTTTCTGGATTTCGGAAGTGAGAAGAGGAGATTTGGTGTTTAGAATTATAAGGTATGGAAATTGTAAGTTTTTTGTTTGAAAAAATTTCAGTTGCTTTACAGGATTTGTTTGTCAAGTTTATGTTATATAAAATTTAACCTTTTGTTTGGTTGGTGAGAAAATGGATGAAGGAATAGGCAACTGTTGAGGTCGTCAAATTATGTCGATTAGGTGGTGTTTGAATTTCTGCATAATGCAGGAAAGTTTAAGTTTAAGGAAACTACAACTTAAATATTCGAATTGGGTTTGAGCTTTCTCGGTTTTTATAAACTGATGTAACAGAACTTCACAACTAAAAGCACGATTATTAACTTCACTGTTGCAAAAGAATGACTTTCGTTTTCTCGGTAACCAAATAGAACATAATTTGCTCAGATTTTGTTATTTCTCTCCAACTTACGAGTGTTCCGTTTTCTTCAAATCTAGAACTCTTACCAAGCTTGAAAGAGAGTCAGATTTAAACAAAAGAAAAAAACGAAATTAGGAAATTTTGCAATATGAAACTGTGTTATCTAAAGGCAAATATGATTTCCCGGACTAAGAGACGAATCTAAATCATACGAGTTATCATGCTGAGAAAACTGTTAAGACTTCTCAGACTGCTGTCACGAGGGTATTTTTGTCTTTTAGTTGACGGATTGTCGTCGTTTGTGAAGTAGATTTGTTTAGTGAGTTGAGGCCTTTACATCTACAGGGCACTTTCTTATGATCGGTAAGGGTATGGAAAGACTGTTATGACCCCAAAATTCAGATTTTTTTCTGGGTTTCAACTTTTTTTTTCCCCGAATTGTTGAAGTCATGAATCATGAATTCGTAGTGATGTTCGGACTTCATTGAAGCAGTTGATATAAATATTCGTTTGAATTATCAATAATTTTGATTAACAAAAAAGGGGCGTAAATTTTATTTAGCAATTAAATCATTCAGTTTTGGTTAACATGGATGCATTCCAAATAGAGCTACAGAATTGAAAATATATGGAATTTTTTTACTCAAGAATTTGTATACCTCTGTCCGGTGTTTTCCAAATTGTAAAGGAAAAAGTTATCTCTATCTGTTGTATCTCATGGAGATTTGCGGGAATTGATACGTGTACGAATGCACCAAATGGTTTATATGTTTAATTGTATTGTTACTGTACTTTGTCCTTTATGCTCTTCGTTTCTTGCCAATCATGACCTGACTTGTTTTGCCTTGATGCAACTGACTATTGATCAAAGACGTGAACTTCTTGCATCTTCTCTGAATCACCTGAGGGTTTCCGGTTTGTTGCTTGACCATGGGAAACAATGAAGAAGGGAAGTCTTCCAAGTCTGATAAATCATCTTCACCTGCACCTCCGGTGAGTTGAGAAATTATGCTGGATTCTTTTTTTAAAAGCTAGAATATGAAAAACTTGATTTTGTTTGCCATGCTTATAAAGGTTTCGTCTGACAATGGTCAGTTTGATTTATTTGCAGGATCAGAGCAATATTCATGTGTATTCTGACTGGGCAGCTATGCAGGTCGTCTACTTTTTGCATGCATTTAGGTTTTTTTTCTCCCTTACGAATTGTCCAACTATAGTTTATGAAACTGCTAAATGGGGATTATGCTGTTTCGTTGCATCTTTAGGCATATTATGGCCCCAGAGTAGCAATTCCACAATATTACAACTCTACCGTGTCATCTGGACATGCTCCTCACCCCTATATGTGGGGTCCACCACAGGTATACTTCAAAGCATTGAGGAAGTTTGACAGGCAACTTTATTTTCTTTTCTAGTTCTAATACTGAGGAATGAATTTAGTTAACTGCAATCGGGTTAATTTGTTAATTCATTGATCCTTGCAGCCTATGATGTCACCTTATGGAGCACCATATGCTGCAATTTACTCTCCAGGAGGAGTTTATGCACATCCTGCATTTCCTTTGGTAAGTTTTAGTTTTCTCTACACTTTTAATAATTGTTATGAGACTTTCCTTTTAAGTATCAGTGTAAAGTTGTTATCTGAGGGAGGTAGCTAATTTTTGTTCATGGGACTTTACCTTGGAGTATCAGAGGACATTGTTATTTGAAGGAGCTATTAGATCTGTGTTCATTGGGAGGTTTGTAAGCTTCTGGTTTGGTAAAATTGACTGGTTTGTAGAATTGGTCACATCCATTTTTCTCTTGCAGCTTATTTGCATTAAACAATAATTATTCCTTCTTTGCACCTGCTGGACAGCTTGAATGCAGTCATTGCCCTTTGTTTACTGAAATTGTTCTTTTTCCCCTAATGTAGGCATCACATCCACATGGCCATGGGGTAACATCATCTCCTGCTGTAAGTGGAGCCTTGCATCTTTTCTCTTTCAACTCTTTCAAGTCTTATCTTTTTTATCCTTCTCTGGTTTGTATGCATGATAAGTTGTTGTTGGATGTAATATTACAGGCTGTAATGCCATTGAGGACAGAAACACCAACAAAATCATCAGGAAACTCAGATCGAGGTTTAATGAAGAAGCTGAAAGGATTTGATGGTCTTGCGATGTCTATAGGCAGTGTTAATGCTGAAAGTGCTGATGATGGGGCTGAACATAGGCTCTCACAGAGGTGTGTTGAATGAGCACATAACTTTGTTGACAGGTTCAGTGGTCTTCCTACTTTCTTTATTTGGGATATACTAACTTTATTCCTATCTGGGCAGTGACACTGAAGGTTCAACTGATGGGAATGAGGGGAATACTTCTGAGGTGAGTACTTATTTTTGTCTTGAAAAGTTGTACATCCTTGTGTGCTTCCCTAATTGATTTGAAAGTTATATATAAAATAGTCAATGTAAATAAAATTATCAACCCATGCCTACTTATGTCAGGAAGATCAAGCCGGGAGGAAAAGAAGCCTGGAGGGAACACCTGTCGTTGGTATGACTGTATTCTTAACAATGCGTTAGAAATTGATGAACAAAAAGTTTACCTGCAATTAATAATTTATTTGGTCTGTATGAAGATTTCTGGAAGTGTGAAAAATGACACCCAATGTGGAATTTAAGAAAATGAAGGAATTAAAGGAGAAACAAATTGGTCCTTGGGACCCTATTGGGTTGAAGTTTTTATGTGTTAATGTTTATATTTGTTCAATCTCTATTTTAACAGGTGGAGATGAAAAAACTGAGACCCAGCCAAATCCTGTTTCTGGTGGGGATGTGAATGCGGCTCCTAGTATGGTGTTGGGCGCAAGTGTTGCTGCTGCTGGTGTTCCTGTACTCTCTCCTGGCATGACAACAGCTTTGGAGCTTAGAAACCCAACTAAGATGAATGGTAGATCAAGTCCAACTAGTGTTCCACAACCATGTGCAGTCTTTCCTGCTGAAGGCTGGTTGCAGGTATTGTTTGTGAATGTTTCTTCCCTTGTTATGCTTTGGTGGTTCAGCTTGTTTTGAAACCTAAAATATATTTAAGCTGTTCCAAGAAACTTTTGAATTTCGGTTGTATATGCTGCATATGATTTCTAGTGTGTGTGTGTGTGTGTGTGTTGTAATCTTTTGACATCTTGCTAGAATGAACGGGATCTTAAACGAGAGAGGAGAAAACAGTCTAATCGAGAATCTGCTAGAAGGTCTAGGTTGAGGAAGCAGGTAAGACCCTAGGGACATTAGTGCTCATCCATTTTTACTCAAAACCTCTGATGTTTGAATTTCATCAGAGCTTACTGTATATGTAGTGCACAGCTAATATTTTACACCCATGTAGGCTGAGACTGAAGAACTGGCACGTAAAGTTGATTCATTGCATGTTGAAAATACAGCACTCAAATCTGAAATAAATCAATTAACTGAGAAATCAGAGAAACTAAGGCTAGAAAATGCAACATTAATGGTAAGCTGTAGCTTTTCTGCAATTATTCTTCTTTCTTGATTTTGAGACTGTTTAATATTTTCGCTGAAGCCTGGAAGTCATGTGTTTGCACGTATAAAAGTTCTGTGCTAACTTATAAAAGTGGTTCACTATACAGGATAAACTGAAAAATGCCTATCCTCAAGAGATTATTTTGAACATTGACAACAAGAGGGTCACACCCATTAGTACTGAGAACCTGCTATCTAGAGTTAACAATTCAGATTCTGCCGACAGAAACGTTGGGGAAGAGGGTCACCTGTTTGAGAAAAACTCAAGCTCTGGTGCAAAGCTACATCAACTCCTGGATACAAGTCCCAGGGCTGATGCTGTGGCCGCTGGCTGACAACGGAATTAGCTAAATCACTAACAGTCAGCAGATGCAGAGATAAATAGCTGAATAGGATTGGTGAGGGTGAGGGAGGTTAATTATAAGTTATTATTATTGTTATTTTTTTCTCCTCATAGCAAACCTGATGTGTTTTAGTAGAATCAGAGTGCTAGTGCTTATGGCCTTAAGGTTAAGGTAAAGGTAAAGGTATTGTACATTTAAGAGAAAATAGAGATTGACGAGTTTAGAAACTTATGAGCTGTATTTTGGTTTGATGTGAAGCTATTAACTACTACTTACTCATGTCGCGTTTTATTTCTAATTTTGTAATGGTGTTTGTCGTTTCATTTCATTTCGTTTTTATTTGTGGTTACATTATGAATTCGATTGAAGCGCCAGGAGGATCGGAGGCTTGGAAGGTGAGTTTCATGAAGTCTGCAGAATTCTGTAGATATTTAGGTACAAACTTATTGTTTTAATATTTGTTATGACAGAATCAATTTAGAACAAAGTCATTAAACAATTATTTAAAATCAATATTATGTTTAGGGTTTACGCCAAAGGACTTATTCAATATTTAATAAAGTGTTTGATTTAAGAATACAAATATATCATTGGTGGGAATAAGCCTTTTAACCTTATTTAAATAACTATTGTGACAATGTCATCATTATCTGTTGGTGTGGTGAGAAATTAAAGCATAGAACAAAAATTTTATGCATTAGTCTATAATTTTATTTTCAAAATTGTGATATCAATTCATAAAAAAAAACAAAAAGTGTTTGGTCAATTGATATGAAAGAAACTTTTCTAAAGCTACAAAAAATTAGAGTGCCCTCCAGCATTGGCTATGGCCGGCCTATGTTTGAGCTGTCTCCAAGTCGGATTCTAACGTCCATGGCTAAGTCCTAATTCCTTATCCATTTCACTAAAATTAGACTTGCTTTTTTTATATATATATAATATACACACATGCAAAATGTTATTAAATTAAAGTTAAAATAATATATAATAATTATTCAAATTGTATAGCATAATATTATTTTATCCATATAATTAATGTTAATCTTTAATATTATCTGTTCATGCTTCATACTACTTTAATGCGTGATAATAGTTCTCACTGTCTTTTATAATTAAGTATTTTTTATTTTTAATTAAAAATTATTTAATTATATAATAATTTATATTAAATATATTTATATTTACATTCTCATAATAAATATATATAATTTCATTATTAACAACAGAAATGGTCTCCAGTTCCGTCTATAAAATAAAAATGTATGTCGTGGCAAGTTTATCGTCATTAGTGCACGTGAAGGTTAAATCGTGGCCCACGGAGTCCAAGGCCGCCCACAAGAATGGCCGATGCCACCAAAACCCAGAAAGATTGCCCTTCTTTTTGTTTCCAATGGGTGACTTCAATGAAAGGTAACTGCGATTACTGGGGTAAAATCATCCTTTTTTGGGAATTTTTTTTTCATATTAATAATGCATCAAATTCAAGAATTATATGTATGAGAGATCGCCTTATTCTTCTCGCAGCATAAATTTGACATTAGAAAACAGAAAAAGTCTAACTTGTATGAGAGGAAAAAAAACAAAGGCAAAACATTTATTTCCATTTAAAGTATAAGAAAATCTTAAATTTTTCTTTTTTAATTTTTAAAAGCTTAAATATTTCTTTGTAATTAAATTTTTATTAAAAATTTCAGTTAAAATTATATGTCAAACTGTTATTTATTAAAAAAATTAAAATTTTATTATATTTTTTTTTTCATATTTAAAAATTTATATTTTTCTTCATCCTAAAGTTTTAAAAAATAACAAAAACCCTTTTAAGGTTCGTACCTCTTTTTATGATGTTAATTTCTCATTCCCTGAGTGTCGACCATCCTCCCTCTATCCTTATCTCTCCTATGGTCTCTCTCCCTTGTCTCTTTGGTTGTCTTCAATTGGAGACGAAGACTGATTGTCTTCGTCTTTGGCTATAGACGGTAGGAGAGACAAGGGAGAGAGACCAAAGAGAGAGATAAGAGGGAAGAGAGGATAGCCGATATTCGAAAAAGGATAAATTGACGTCAAAAGAAGAGGAACAAACCTTAAAAGGGTTTTTATTACTTTTAAAACTTTGGGTTATAAGAAAATGTAAATTTTTAAATATAAGGGAGGAAAATATAATAAAACTTTAATTTTTCTAATAAATAATAATTTGACCCTTAATTATAATTTAGATTTTTAATAAAAATTTGGTTATGGATGAATATTTAGATTTTTTAAAATTGGAGGGTGGAAGTTAGGATTGAACGTTACCTTTGGCCAAAAAATGAATAAAATATCGGAGGTCTAGCAATGGTGTCAATTGTTAATTCTGGACTGGACTGGGGAGGGCTCTGATGAAGAACTGACAATTTTAATGGAAATATAATAAAAAGTGAAGAGTCAAAATTCTTATTTGAAAATTTGACCGTTTTGTAGAGAGAACACGTACTTCTCGTATTTTCACGTCCCAGATCCCTGCAAGAGAATTATATTATATCACTTCAGTCCCCCATTCTCCCCTTTTTGAGCCTACTTCTTCACGTGCTCTCACTTTCACAGTGTGGTTTTTCCCTATCCAGTGCTTTTGTTTCAATGTTTGGTTAATCATTTTTTAAATATTACTTGTTTGTCTTCTGTTTAAAGTATTGCTTTAACACTTTCATTCACAGTAACTAGCCATGCATGTGTTCTTCTCGATATTACTTTCCGTTGTGGGCTTCGCATCGCTTCATTTCTAGTGTTTGCTTTCGGGTTTTTTTTTTTGGTTGGTTTCTGAAATTTGAATGTATAGGTTGGGATTCATCTGTATCAGACATTAAATTTTCGAATTGATGGGGTTTATATGCTTTTTTAAAGTTAGATTAAGTAATCTTTATCATGATGTAAATAAGACAAGCTTCTGGGGATTTTACTATTGAGTATATGAGAGGTGTTAATGTACGCAGTTGCCAGATGTTTCGCCTTTTTGCATTATTTGTGTCTTGTGAGTGGGTTTCAGAGTGAAAGTTTCAATGGTTTTGATAAAACTTATCTTTTCGGGGTTCTTTATTTCTGATGTGTTCTAATCAAATAGAAATTGAGCAACTTAAAAGAATCGGTGGTCTCAAGTAGGTACCGTTCCGAATTGTGACTGTGTTTGTTGTTTCTTATTCATTACATTGTCAGTGTTAGTAATTGAGAGAGTCTTTATAGTTCTCTTGAGTAGTTGAAAGAGAAATAGGATAATTTGTTTTGTTTATTGTTTTTGCGAAATGGGGCATCCTGCAGCAATTTGTGATGTTAAATCAACATCCGAGATGACAAAGGACTGGAATGGGATTGATCAGGTTGTGCTTCGAAACCCACAAGGGGCCTCTGCTAAGGTGAGATTTTTAAACATTAATTCCTCCAATTAAAGCTTTAAACTTAATTGTCTTTTTACCGTAACAAGGAGAACTATAAGTTGTGGACTTTAAGTATGGCACAGGTCAGCTTACAAGGGGGACAAGTTACTTCATGGAGAAATGAGAAAGGAGAGGAACTTCTGTTCACCAGTAGTAAGGTTTGGTTTCATTTTCTTTCTGTTTTAGATGATTTCTATGGTATACTTGCATGGTCATTTTTATTCTGATTCTGTGGTAATATAAATTTGGCTTCACCCTGGTTAAAGTCTTTGGTACTTTAACCAATTTACCATAAAATCATTGTAGTTGTGTATTTGTCAGAAAATCGACTGATTTTCTAAGGATTATCGTCTGTAAGGAATCAACTTTAAAACCTGCTAGAATCACAATTCCTTTCCCTAATTTATAACAGGCAAATTTTAAACCCTCAAAAGCAATACGCGGCGGAATCCCTATATGTTTCCCTCAGGTATTTATTATCATTTTGTTCTATACAAGATTGTATATAAACTACTTAGCATGTGCTCATGTACACTATTTATAATTTTTTTGAAGTTCGGAAACTGTGGATCATTAGAGCAGCATGGATTTGCAAGGAACAAAATATGGACAATTGAGGAAATTACACCACCTCTGCAACCAAATGATTTCAATAGAAAAGGCTGTGTTGACCTACTGCTTAAACCATCTGAAGAAGATTTGAAGTGCTGGCCCCACAGGTATGTATTTGGGGTGCTGTAGATTTTCTTATGATGCTTTTGCATACATCCACAAGAATTCTTTTAATTTCCCATGGTTGAAGTAGTGCAGTACTAGCAAATTTTGATATTTGAGTGTCTTTCTGTGTAGATAGACATTTTATGTGTGCTTCAATGAATTTTAATTGGTGGTCATGCAGCTAATGAGTGATTTTTCTTCTCAGCTTCGAGTTTCGTCTTAGAGTCTTGCTTGGAGTAGATGGAGATCTGACATTAACATCACGAGTGAGGAACATCAATGGCAAGCCATTTACTTTCTCTTTTGCATATCACACATATTTGTTGGTTTCTGATATAAGGTAAGAATTTTATTTCCTTAACTTAAAAGTAGAAATTATTCACATTTGATAATAAATGTTTGTGAATGTGTGTGCAGTGAAGTGAGGATAGAAGGCTTGGAGACAGTTGACTACCTTGATAATCTTCACCAAAGAGAACGTTTTACAGAACAAGGAGATGCTATTACTTTTGAATGTGAGGTAAGGTATTGAGTTGCCAGTGTGACCTGTTAAAAGCAATTAGGAATAATAATTGGGGACTAATTCTTTGATGAATTTGCAAAATTTTGTAATTTTGACTATTTCAAGGTTTACCTTTGATGTCTCTTAAATCTCTGGAAGAGATTTTGTGGTGGCTCTGTTTCTTATTGCTTTTCTGGCCCTGCTTTTCTTTCCTAATGCTAAACAAAATTTAATGATTTTGGAACTACTTTCACTTGTTAGAGAATATGCATTAAATTTTCAGTAAAATGAATTCGTTGATGTTGAGAAATTGCAGTTTTTTATCTTATACATTTGCTTACCAAATTGAATGATCTATCTGCTTGTTTGATTCTTGGTGCAATTCGGTTTCTGAGACTTATTGTTTATCTGTTATTTTCCTGCCAGGTGGACCGAGTTTATCTTCATTGCCCTAATGTAATTGCAGTTCTTGATCATAAAAAGCAAAGAACATATGTTATAAGAAAGGAAGGCCTGCCCGATGTTGGTAAGTTGCCACCTGCCTGACATTTTTATTGTGCTAATCCGGGAGGAAAGAATTTACATCAAGACATCATACGTTGTGATAATTGGAGGTTTTTTTTTTTTTTTTAACCTTTTAATAGAGAGATATCCATTTACCCAATTACATTAAGCGGCTGAAATAAAAGGTGGTTCATATTGATGAATTTACATTGCAGATGGTTTTATCTGGTGTTGTTAAAGAGAGAAGTTTGATTGAATTTCTGGCTCCCATTTTTTAATTATTCTTTTTCCATTAACAGTGGTGTGGAATCCATGGGAGAAGAAATCAAAGTCAATGGTACATTTTGCTGACGAGGAATACAAACAGATGCTATGTGTTGATGGAGCAGCAATTGAGAAACCTATCACACTGAAACCCGGTGAGGAGTGGACAGGGCGATTGCAACTTTTGGTAGTGCCTTCAACTTTCTGTGATGAACAATTTGATCTTTAGAATGAAGGACTTTTTGAGAAATGGTACAAAGTTTTAAACTGTAAATGTTTTGGTTTCATGGTTTGTAGTTGCAAGAATAGCTCAATTTTACTTTGAGATGTATTTTGTAGGATTTAACTGACTGGGAAAGTTCTGGTTTCTGGAAATAGACATGCCTTGTAGTCAATGTTGATGCATATGTTCATAAGAATATAAAGTGGATGGAATTAGAAGAATAGATAAAGAGATTAAAGCATAATAAACAGATTAAAGAGAAGTTGGTTGCATTTGGTGAAATTATTATTAATAATAGTTGGAAACATTAATTGACAGTCACCATAAATTAAAAAAATTTTAAAACCTTGGTGCCATTTGCCACTCATGCCTTTTAACTTTCCACGAGAGACAAGTCCACCTGACCTGATCCTCAGTCCCTCCTTCACTCCTTTGTATAACTTTCTCACTCTCTGAATTTTACCTCTCTCTCTCTGTCCTTCCCTTCTCTCCCAAGTTTTTAATGACTTTGTCATCGCGATCCGATTTGATGAATTTTACTTTACAACCATCTCTTCAGATCTATCCTTTCTGAATTCGGTTCCATTTCCGGGTTACGTTCTTTACATGTTCATGTCTCTTTGTGCATTTCTTCACTCTATTTGATTCCTTCTTTCAAATCTTCTTCATTTTCTTGTGTTTCCCAGAAAATATTTCATCGAATTTTACTGTTCTTCTGCTCAAGAACTGTAAGTAAAAATCTAAACTCGAAGATCAAAAATGGCTGATGTACAGAAAGGGAAACCTATCCTTCAAAAACCACCGGGTTACAAAGACCCAACCGTTCCAGTCCAACGGAACCCGAGAGCACCGCCACGAAAACTAGTCCTCCCACCGTCTTTCCACCAAAAGAAGCAACGCATGAGCTTTCGCCGTATCTGCTGCTGCTCCTTTTGCATCCTAACATTATTACTTGTCACCATAATTTCAATATCTTTTGCAGTTTTTTACCTCTGGTTTGATCCAAAACTCCCAGTTTTTCACCTACAGTCATTTTCTTTTCGATTCTTCAACGTCAGTGTAAAAACCGACGGCACCTACCTGAACGTTGCGACGTTGACAAGAGTAGAAGCACGGAACCCTAATGAGAAGTTAACGTATTATTACGGTGTCTCCGAAGTGGAGGTTAGCGCAGGGAAGGATAAGGAAATTGAGTTTGGATCAAAAAACTTGGCAGGATTCACTCAAGCCAAACACAGCATGACGAGTTTAAAGATCGAGACGAAGAATAACCAGCTGGTTGAAGATGGGGCAGGGACAAGGCTAATGAGTCGATACAAAAACAAGGACATGGTGGTGAATGTTGACATTCGAACGAGGGTTGGCGTTGGGTGGAAAGGCTGGAAGATAAGACCTTTGAACCTGGGTGTTAATGTCATCTGTGGCGGTGTAACATTGAAGACTCTCAATGGAGAAATGCCCAAATGCACCATTAATTTACTCAAATGGTAAGCCTTCTACATACTGGAATCTTGTTTATATTAGAGAATTCATATACAGATTGTTGTAAATTAATTTGAGAATTCTGATGTAGATTGTTGTAAATTAATTTGAATGCGTGCAGGATTAACATTCATTGAGGAGAGGGGTGTTTTTCAAGAAGATGATGATTGGGAATACATGTAAGTTGAGAGGTGAGAACCGGGGTTTGTGTAAATTAATTTAATTTCCTGGTGAAGAATCTTTTTCTGTAAATTGTGGGGAAGATAATTCCCGATGAAGCTGATAGAGACACAGACAGGCTGCCATTTTCTTTGAATAATAAAATAAAATGGAAGAAGGTGTAACATCCATTTGTAATATGGCGAAGGTGTTGAAGTTACTACACAACCTGCGTGCTAGTAAATGAGTGCCTGCCTCGTCAAGTTAGAGAGAGAGAGAGAGAGAGAGCGTGTGATGTCATGTCTGCTTTTCTGTTTCAAGTTTGAGTTAATGGCTGCCAACTTACACGAAATTCTATTATTACTGCTCATTTCCACGTCACACGCAACTTATCGTAATAATAAAACCGTAAATGCATTTTTAAATATATAATATATTATTATATAATTAAATAATTTTAAATAAAAAATAAAATAATATTTAATTATATAATAATATATCACTACACATATATATTCAAAAATATTAATTTTATTATTAAGGCTATCATTTCTATGACAGCAAAAGTGAGCTTTTGGCTCGACTTGTTTTCATAATTTCTAGCATGACTAGAATGCCCTTAGTAGTGCCTACGTGAGTCTTTAATGGGCTCGCTCTAATACTTTGTCTCTACGACTTTATTAAATATTTCTTATATTTTATTTATGATTATTTTATATAAATTAAATTAAAACACTTAATTGGTCAAAAATACTGAAATTATACGAAATTCTAAATTTAAAATTACTAATAAGACAATAAATTATTATCTAGATATCTAATTAATTCTCAAAATTAAAACAATAGTTTTATTGAATTGATAATTTAATTTAACTTTGGAAAGCCAAGCCTTGGCTGGGAAAATTAATTCACCCGTGTAAAAATTATGAATAACTCAGACAAGAGAAAGAGAGTGAGAGTCCAGTCAACCCGTGGTTATCCTCCAATCACAATCCAAAGTAATTCTGATGACCTTATTCATAAGCAAATCAACGTACGCGTCGACACCAGACTCGTACTATAAATAAGAAAGAATCTCCTACGTTGCAATCGGCTACACGTATACATACACCCCAACCCTCTTTATCTAAAATTTTCTACTTTTCGTCAAGTTTGTTCGCTCTTTCCCTCTGCTCTGCACAACTCTGTCTCGTCTCGTAGATCAGGGAATATCTTCTAGTTCTATTCATGGCTTCCAAGCGGATCTTGAAGGAGCTCAAGGATCTCCAGAAAGACCCTCCGACCTCTTGCAGTGCTGGTAAATATTTTAATATTATTGTTTTATTCTTTTGTTAGCTTTCATGGTATCTGGTTGCTGTATAGGGGTTCGATCTCTGATTTTCATGTATTGGTTATGTAAGAGTTAAACTGTTTCACCTTATTCATGTGTTAATTTGAAAAGACTTAACTGTATTGGATGGTGTTTGCTTGATCAAATATAGCATCTTGTGAAATTTTGTAGGCTGTCCCTCAGTTGCCTGTTATATTATTTGAGTAGGACGTGTGTTTTGATTGCATATTTTGGGCCAGTTTTTCTTGACTTATCAATTGCTTGTGCAGCTGTTTCTGCATTAAATATTGACTTTGTTAAACAATGCTGTAATTAATTTCAGAAATTCAATTTCGTTATAGAGCGCTGTAACTTTTGTTTCTATCTCTGTGTTGATCGTGGAGCATGTCTTAACCTCAAGCCTTTGAATATATGTTTTGTTTGTTTTGCTCTTTTACTAATAAACTGGTATGCTTTTCATATTGTGTCTCTCTTTTGATATTTTTGAAATGGATTTGACACATTGATTTCCAAATACCAAATCAATATGCATCATGACGCTGTAGTGAAATGTGCAACAGTTCCTCTCACAGGTTTATCGTCTTCATCAGATCAGGCCTTCAAATATGATTCTTCAGCTAGTATAGTATGGTGAATTTTTATGATTACTTATGATTTTGGAACTCAGTCATACTCATATATTGGTTTACTATGTGCCATGTCATCATTGCCGGTGTGCTTGCTGGGACTCAAATTTGTTACAATGTTTCTGCATTTGCCTTTATCTACAGCATTGGGGGAAAATAAAAAAACAAGATTAAAACTGATACTAGTGCAATTGGATCAATTTGGATGAATTTAATCCAATTTGCAGATTTTTGGAAGCAGAGCATTGATCCATGATTTTCTTATTGTTTCCTTTAAATGTAAATTCTGTTAGTAGCTTTTCTTTTTCTTTTTTATGAGTACGATTGCTTCTTACCCTTATCTGCATCACCTTAACTATTGATTCTTTCATACCTATTACTATTCATGAATTTGTGCTTATACTTTATTCTGTACTGATGAGTATTAACTGTTGGGATGGTAGTGCATTTTATGTAACTGTTTTAGTATATCTATTATTACATGAAATTGCATGTCCCAATACATTCACCGGCATTATAATGAGTTTCTAGGTCACCTTTTCTACAGTATCAGCATTTATTGTAATAGTTATCACAGGTATGTTAAGGGAAATAGAATACTCTGGTTTAATCTGGTTTGTAGGTACAGTGTGATAGGCTTGTTATTGAGACATGATATGGTTTTGATTAACTTGTAGTTAGGAAATTTTCTAGGTGTTATGTTTCATATTAAGTTCTTCGCCTTAAGAAAATCCTTACCATTGAAAATGAAGGTAATTTTGGTGGGAAAATCATTATTATATAATTTTTCATTCCAATTAATTTTTTTGCACTTATTGTTAATTATTATTTGATTATGAGATATGATACTTCCATGTTCTTATGCCGGTAGGTCCTGTTGCTGAAGACATGTTTCATTGGCAAGCTACCATAATGGGTCCTCCAGATAGTCCTTATGCAGGAGGAGTATTTCTAGTTACAATTCACTTCCCACCCGATTATCCATTTAAACCACCAAAGGTGAATCACTCTCTAATATTTAGTTATTAGTGCTGCTGAGCAGATATTAATTTTTCTTTTATATAAAGACCTGTGATTGTCGAAAAAAGTTAAGGAGTATCAATGAAAGAATGGAGTGAACTTGAGAAGATCTTGAATTGTGTGTTTGAAGGAGGGATGGAATATTTTACAAATACCTAGTATAGTTAAAACGTATAATACCCTTTCTGTGTGAAACTATGTATACAAATGAAGTATGATAAGGCAAGTCATGATTGTGTGAAGTATGGGACTGGACTAGTGAATTTCTTTGGTGAGAACATACAGAACATAACATGTTGTGTCTGATAGACGCTTTTCATGTGATATATTGAGCTATAAATATCTTGAGGGCTAATACTTTGTAAGGACATATCGTGCTGTTAATGTACTTCTGTGCAATTCTGTAATCTTATCTAAATTGTTTTTCTATCTCTGTTTTTTCAGGTTGCATTTAGGACTAAGGTTTTTCATCCAAATATTAACAGCAATGGCAGTATATGTCTTGATATATTAAAAGAACAGTGGAGCCCAGCCTTGACAATATCCAAGGTTCTGTTTTCTTACAACTACTTAACTAAACAATAAAAAAGTAAAAAGCCGATGGATGTTAACAGCCAACTTTGATATAAGAATTGGTATGCTACATTAATCGCCAACAGGAAATTTCTAGAAAGCCGATGGATGTTAACTTGCCAACTTTGATATAAGAATTGGTATGCTACATTAATCGCCAACAGGAAATTTCTAAATTAATTGTTCTAGTTCAACATGATATTTAAAACTACCATTGAATGCGATAGTGTTGGTAGAAACGTATAACAGATTCAAAAAAGAGATGGGTACTTCAAAAACGCATACCACTGGCTAGTGGCTATACTGCGGCAAAGTTTGGGCTAATCTATAAGTAGTGATGGACAAGTGCTTGTTAGTTATTCGTTTTAATAAATGTGCTGCCATGATCTAGAGTATTGAGAACTGATGCAAAAGAAATGTTGCTTAGGTAAAGTTCCTTGTTATTTCTGCCAATAGACTTTATCTTAACACCTTTTTTCTTCCTATTATGGTGTGAAGGGCGGTTGCAAGTGCCATTTCCATATGGTTTATGGTAGTTACTAGCAAGCAAAATTAACTTATAAATTGTAGTAATGAATCATCCAATATATATATCATTGAAATTACCTTTTTTTTAATATATATTTTGGGCCGTCATTCACTCTTTCATAATAACTGCTTTTTGAGTACGTGGGAAAGGTTTTGTTTTCCTTGTTCAGGTGTTGCTCTCAATTTGTTCCCTCTTGACGGACCCCAACCCAGATGACCCTTTGGTGCCAGAAATTGCTCATATGTATAAGACAGACCGGGCCAAGTATGAATCAACTGCTAGGAGCTGGACCCAAAAATATGCCATGGGCTAGGATAGTCTGTCTTTCCCTATTTATGTATAAATGAAAACTGAAGTGTGATCTGTTTTCTTTACTGCCATTAAACGGACCAAACAGTTGGCGTTTTAGCTTTGTTTAGTGTGTATTGCAATTGATATTTAGAACCATGTAATTGTAAGATGGGCAGCTAATGTTGTTAAATATGCGACTGTTTGGTAATCCTGATAGTTTTATTCCGTGAAGCTTTGAAAAGAGCACATATGGATGCGTTATTTTGTGCCAATATATGGTGATCAATACACATTTCAGAAGTAAACCCTTTTCCATTCTGAGTTCTTGGATGTCCTGTAAGATGTGAATAAGTTGTTTGCTTTATCATAGGTATCTTTTAAGTACTTAGATAAGCCTAATAATTTACTTAAAAAATGTTTTAATTATTTAAGAATAGGGATGGAGTCAACTCAAATTTAGTTTGAATCCAGAAAAAAAACAGTTCAAACTTACTCTGGTTGATGAGTTTGTTGGAAATCCAGGAAGAAACTAAGGTCTTCAAAAAAGTTGAAAATTCGTCATAAAAGATGAAGTATGAATGTGCCAATGATTTTTTGACAATTTACTCATACTCGAGCTTGAATTGAAATTTCTTACACTCAGAATCCATTCAAACCAAACATCAGCGCAGCTCCCAGGATCCATCCCTGCTCAAAAATGGTATGGTGCTTCGTATTGTTTCTTTTATTGGTAGGATGGATGTGTCCGGATCCATATAAATGGTCACGTGAAGTAAATGAAGCAGAAAAGAACTGGAACTACTAGGAAGTTCTTTTCAGTTTCCTACCTAACCATAGTTGAATGAAACTTCCACCAATCTCTTCCTCTTTCTTCCTTGCTCTCAAGGATGCTGTACAGAGTTTATCCCCAAGAATTACGGAATATTGTCCAAGTACAATTTGTTTTTAATATAATTTTATAGGTCAAGTCAACCATTTTATAAATATATTTTTTAAGTAATTAAATCAGATAGATTTATTCCGACTTATTATAAGAAGAATGCAAGATATAAATGCTTCTTGCAAGAACAATTACTGGCATTACAATCAAAGTACAAAGTTTGATATTTATATGTTGGCCAAATGACTATTTTCCACTCAAGATTTGATGTAAAACAAACTTTTTTTTTTATCTGTTAATTATAAAAAATTTAAATATTCATATGTTTATAAAATTTTATTATTATTATCAGAAATAAAATTATTATTTAATAAAATATTTTAAAAAACCAAAAATTTATCACATTTCTCTCCTTAAGTTAAAAAATTTAATATTTTTTTTCATCCAAAGTTTAAAAAATTAACATTTTCCCTTATAATTTTTGTTTTCCTTCTTTGGCAACAACTCCGCCAGCTAACAATGCCACTGCATGATAATGAGATGAAGTATCGTCCTTAAGAGTGCGACAAAGTGTCAATGCTCGATAGCCCAAAGAATCGAAGCTTCGTCCCTTTGGAGCATGAAGAAGTTTTGTTGCTTAGGAGTGCGATAAAGCGCCGTCGCTCGAGAGTGTGACGAAGATTTATCTTCTGACTGAGATGCCAATCTTGAGTGTCTCTCAATCTTCGTTTGGCATCTCTAGATCTTCATAATCCTTGCGCTTTGTGGGTTGTCATTGTCGTGCTTAAGTTCATTTGGAATCATGGGTTTTCAGCTAGAGAAGAGAATACGTGGGAAGCTTGGCAATTTGCTGGTGGAGTTGTCACTGGATAGGGAACCGAAACTCTGAAAAAAAATGTTGATTTTTTAAACTTTGAATAAAAAATTTGTTAGAGTTTTAAATTTAAAAAGAGAGAATGTGATAAATTTTTTATTTTTTAAATATTTTATTAAATAATAATTTTATTTTTTATAATAATAATAAAATTTAATATAGATAAAAAAATATTTAAATTTTTAATAATGAATGGAGGAGGAATTAGATTTTGCATCACAGCTTTGATGGGAAACAGTTATTTGGCCTTATATGTCACCCACAAATTTGAATTTTTTCCAGATCAAAATTCACTTAAAATACAGGCGATGTTAATGGTCTTCTGACAGTGTTGACCGAATTCTTTACACCGACATTTGTAACAGACGCGGTCTCTCCATCACGTGACTCACGCATTCAAGAGAGATTTCATTCTCCTTGACTGTCACTTATTTCGTATAACAGACAAACGGGCAACTATCAAAATGCAGGACCCGAAAGAAAGTATCCAATGCTTTTAAAGCTGTGATACATTTTCCCCGCTGGCATGTGGAAGCAATATCTATCCATTCCGTAGGTCCTAATCTGTAAATAAATCGGAGGATCAACCAGGTTTAAGGGAATAAAAAAACGCGGCGCGTCGATAGGCGGTAACAATTATTGCTTTATTATCGTCTTAATTCTCCAATTTAAAAATAATTAGTCACTAATTAAAAATTCAAAATAGTAACGTCCTAGAAAAAACCAAGGGAGAAAAGCACAAGTCAGGCCATTCAGGATCCTCCTATAAAAGTGCAATTTTTGGCCTTTTGACTCTTCTTCTCTGCAACTGAAGCTCTTCTTCCGCTTGTCTTTCCCTCTCCACACTCTCTTCTTTACTCCATCTTGGAGAATGAATCAAGCCATTTCACCTCGTACCAAATACTCAGAACACCGCACCATAACCACTAGGCTCGTGAAGCCATCCGGATTTCAAACAAAAGTTGTTCGCATTTTGGTGACTGATGGCGACGCCACTGACTCATCAAGCGATGAAGATGAAGATTTAGGTTGCTCTTCGCCTATTCGAGTGAAAAAGCACATTAACGAGATTAGAATCGAACAACTCAAACAAAAAGCGAGTGGTAGATCTAACGGCAACAGATACAGAGGCGTGAGACAAAGGCCATGGGGAAGATGGGCGGCGGAGATCAGAGACCCGTCTCGGAAAACAAGACTGTGGCTAGGGACTTTTGATACAGCAGAAGAAGCTGCTATTGTTTATGACAAAGCTGCTATTATTTTTAAAGGGTCTGATGCTCAAACGAATTTCATGAAGCCCCCCGAGAGAAATACTTGTACGACGCCGTTAGAAATTAATGTTGTTACGGTTTCTGGCTATGATTCAGTTAAAGAATCTCATACAATGAATTCACCAACTTCTGTTTTGATATTCCAGTCAAATGAAAATGAAGAAGCTGAACAAAGGACACAATGTCAACTTGAAACTAAGTGGACACAAGTTCAAGATCGTTTCTTCTTAGATGATGGGTTCTGGGATTCTGAAACACCACCTCGGATATTTTTCGATGAGATGAGTGTACCAATTTTAACAGAAAATTTGGATGACATCTCAGTAAGTTTAGATGGTGATTTCGGGTCATGCATATGGGACGTTGACAATTACTTTCAGGAACATACTTTGCCATTGCATTGACACTCATTAATGGAGATTTTTGTTTTTTTTTCCAAGCTCGTGTTCATCTTCATGTTTTGGTAAATTCCGAGTGGAATGTTGGGTACATAAACCAATTTCTTTCGTCTGTTTCTCTCCTCCTCCATGAGTGTAAAGCTGCATGTATTTCACTAAGCTTATGTGTATAAATTCTTAGCTTTATTTCAGTGTGAAACTATGAAAACTCGTAGCTTTAAGATAATTCTATGGCCGTTACTATTTTTCTTCAATAATGTCTGCTAAATACATGAAATGATGCGTTTATTCAAGTGGCCCTCCATAATAATTACAATTAACATGTGTTTTACGTGTAAAATATACTTTTTTAAACATAACATAATGCAATAAATATAGCATAGAGTATTCGTCGGAGAATAACTTTTGACTATCAGAAGTAAAAGAATTTAATGATTCTGCATGAATCATGATAACTACCAATGAATATGACCCAATAGTCAGATAGATTTTAAGTTTTAATGCTCAATATATTATACTGGTAAGATGAATATGGATGTACAATACAAATGGTCTCCGGCCGAACCACTAGGGTAGAAAAAATGAATGGGGTTTAGGGTTTAGGAGGCCATAACAGTTTCCATGGGATCAATAAATTTATATAAACCCAGTTTTAAATATCTAATTAAATATTTCGAAAATGTATCATAATGTATGACATGATTTTAAAATAAAACTAAAGCAATACATAATTTGAATCTCTAATTGGATACCTAAAACTGGGTGGGATTGCTTTCCTGATATGGTGAGAAGGAGTAGTCTTAAAAGGCTGCTAGCACAAGCAGGAAAAGTATATATAAGCCATGTTCAACAGTTGGCTATAAACTCTTTCTTTCTGTATTTTTGTAACTCAACCCTTCCTTATATATATATGTAAGGGGTGTATGGCCATGTTGTTTTGTTTAGCTTTCCTTGTGTCAATTTATATGATGTCACTTGACGGAGCCACAAGGACAATTGTGATCTGTCTTCCACAGCTACATGATTTTGAATCCTTAAAACGAAATGTCCTCCAGTACGTTGTAGTGGAACTTTGAAAGTCTTGGAGAAATTCAACATATCTTGGTAAGAGGAGAAGAGTAGGCTTAGCTAGGACAGCCATCCATTGGCTTTTCTATAATCCAAGGCATACCGGGGTGCTTCAATCTCCGGCCATGATATGTTTCTTTTTCTGAAGACACGGTCAAAATTTTACAAAAAGTTTGGTCTTAAATTAGCAGTGGATGCAGGCTTTTATATACTTTGGGTGGGAAAAAGTCCATTGGCCCAATATAAATATAAAATTTGTTAAATTTGAAACAAGATTTTCATATGATACCCACTTGCAACCCTTTTGAAAGAGCTTCTTCTGTCCACTTTTTATAACAATTTAATGCGATGGATATATATTTAACAATGGCAAAGCCTGAAACTCATCTCTTTCTGCTATGTATGGTCCCATGCAAAGGCCATTCTACAGCTGACATTGGGATTTGGTCTGGTCTTGCCTGGCCTTCCACGTAAATAAAACCTTCTGCAAAATGAAAACAAACTATCATGTTTGGGAGCTTCGGGTAATTTGCAGTAACCTTAGCCTACAATTTGTCTGCTTGAGCTGCAGCCTCTCTGACCCTGTCATGGCCCGTATTAATTATAATTAACGCGCACGTCAAGTTGAAGTTGAATGAATAGTTAAAGTCAAAAATCTCAGAAATTGTCACATCATCAGCTCTTCTAATATGATATTCTACAGACTACAGCCGACAACATGCCGTGCATGTTTGTTTGGCTAACGCCTTTGTTCTGCCGTGCACCCGGGAAAGATAACGCGGTATTTATTCCAAAATAAGCACAGGATTAAAAGTCTGGCTAATATCTTTGTGACCCTTATAATGATGAAGGTGCCCACATAAATATAATTGGTATTACATATAACTTGAGTCTGAATCTTGTTGGCCTGTAACAAATCTGAATGGCAATCATGAGAAAGTGAGCTCCAGTTTAGGCTAATGTGAACAAAAAAATTGTACCAGTTCATCAGAGTGATTTTACTTTATATTTAATAAATCCAAAGAGATGAGACCTTGAGCAGAGCAATCTCTTGTGGGGTACATAATTCATGTAATTCTTTACTTTATTTTTTTAATATATAGTTTGATGATGGGGTGAGGGAAATGAATGAAGTTTTGTTTCTGAAATCTGAACCATTGGGTCCTGTGTTATCCACCCCTTTGTGCTGGGGACCAATATTCTACTCCTGCTTTGTTTGTGAATACATTGAGATCCTTTTGAGGTGGAGTTTATATCTCAAAAACGAATTTTTAAGTTTATTTCTCAAGGTTCATAATAGCTTTTGGGTGGAAATTAATGCTCATCAATTGAGTTACTTAATTCTCCTGTAAGACCCTTTAAGAAGTCTAAGCGTGAAGCAAAGAGGCATGAATTAAAATCTAAGCAACAACTTAAGCTTATCTGAATTGGTCATTACACAATGTGAACTTTTTGAGAATGTAGAATTCTCCACTTATCATGACTGTTTCTAGGTCTTATACCGATTCAAAGAACTAAATCACTGTGCGTACATTCATTAAGAAACAAGTGAAGCGATGCGATTGATTAGATTAGCAATTGGAGTCTGTGGTCAATATGAGAACTCCTGGACCCAAAAGAGAAAAAAAAGAAACCGTGCACATCAATCAGTCGGCCTGGCCCGGCTTTTCATGTTTAAGATTTGAATGGCTCTTCTAGATTTGGTCCAATCATCAGTTGTTAACCACGCAGGGCATGGTTTCTAATGGGATTGTTTTTATGATGCAATCACATGGGACCAACATTCTGGAAAGATGTGTATGATAATGTTGCTGACACATAATGGGCCATGGTGGCATTCTGAGTTAGAATTGTATGTATGCTATAATTATACCAGTCACACATACATGATACATATAGAGATGATGACACAGCATGTGAAAATCCTGATGGTTTGGACCATGAGGCATCATGACATGCATGTATTAATCAATGGGATGACAGTGAGCCACTGTGGTGTATCAACAGCTACGCTTCTAGTTCCAAACAAAATTTCTCTATAAAGCAAATCCACATAAAAAGGGAAGAGCAAGAAAAAGATGCAAAAATTATTTCTATACACGCCAGATTCTGACCATAAAAGAATTAAGAGGCCTACTTTCATTCCGCATTGACTGAATCTTTCCACCAACACGAAAAAAAGAAAAGCTGGAGAAATCTGGAAAAGTACAGTAATGTTAAACACTAAAGAAAAATACGAGAATATAAACTAAATTATATTATAAGTGGGTTTTGATTGATGGACTGTATTTTCAATGACAGAGGTAGACAAGAAGAGCATTAAGACTGTCATTGAGATAGCACAGGCTTTACATGAGAGTCTCAGATCAGTTTCAGCTGGGTTTGTTCAGAACATGGTCGATACTGTGATTTTGCAGAGAACCCATTTGAGGAGAGGAAGAGATTGATTGATTGATACAAGAGATTCATTGACGGATGTTGAAAATATACTTATTCTTTGAGGTTTATGATGGAGTTAAAGGATATTATAACATTTTCTAATGGGTTGTCTTAGACAAGGTTGCAAGCACGTGCTGCTGGAGTTCCTTACCAGAACTTGTGTTTTACTGCGTGTTTTGAAAGTAATCTGACATCTGAACTATTCTTTTTTTCTTTTTTTTTTTCTTAGAATTACATAATTCTGTGAATTGTTATGAGGGAAAAAATAGGCTTGAGATAAATAATGTAGAATATTCATGAAATATGGATACATTCTTCAGTATCTGTACAAGTATTAATATAGAACTCATAACACTTGGACCTCATTTTCATCTACTGCTGTGATGGTCAAAAGCTGTACTGTTAGATTCTATTATAGGCTTCACAAGCGGTAATTATGTGCAGGAAAGATTTGCTAGGCTATGAAGAGGCACCAATGCAAGCTTAGCATTGGCTGTGCCAACACTAACTTTCTTGCTTTATATCTTCTCTTCTATCTTAAATTCCTTCTTCTTGTGTTCGATCCCCATGCATCAATTTGATGCAAGAATCTTTTTGGATCATTTATACTTAATGTTTTCATTTTGTGGAAGAATTTCTGCTTATGGCTGCTGTTCTTTTATATTGGTCAGGTGGGGATTTATCTCCCTTCTTGTTATGACATTTTCTGCAATTTGATGGAAGAATTCACAACACGCAATGCTCTTCTTGCCTAGCGTTCCTTTTGAGGTTTGTAGTTTTCAATTACCATTATTTTTAGTCCATATAAATAATGATTGATATATTCAGATATATCGTAATCTACATTAATTACTAGCATATAATTTCTTGTAATAACTTCTCATTATTATTATAAATTTGTTAAAAATGAAAAAAGAAAAAGAAAAACTCCTGGGATTTAGTTTTACTATTATTGCTAGAGGTCAGAATGTTCCAAGCTCACCATTAATCAGTTTTCTAAAGAGGTGAATTTCTACACAAAGTTCACTTGGAAAGTTTTACCCGTATGCCAGCCACAACCATAATTTGCCAAAATCTCCCAAAACCGAAAAAAAAAAAGTATTATAAGAAACTATAAAATAAGGGAAAGACTAAATCAATGTATTATATACGCCATCTAGGGATGGCAATGGGAAAAAGTGGGGAGCGGATTTTAATCCCTGTAGGGGATATCAGTCTTTGACCTTGGCTCGTCCCCATTACAAAAATGACAAAAATTATACATTTCTTTCTTGTAAAGAAAATTTTCTTTCCTATACTCTCCCGTCTTTATAGGATAAAATTCTCTCTGTATTAGTGAAAAAAAATTTCTCTTCATACCTTTAAAACAGAATATAAATATATTAAATAATGAAATTGAAATCAATTCACTATTTCAAATATTACAAATATCATATATTACTATTTTAATATATACAATAGAAACCCAAATAAATTTAAAAAACGAATATGCAGTTGGAGTCTTAATTATATCAATATAATATATAAAAAAATAAGGTAAATGGTAAATAATTCATATACCTATTTTATAAGATCTCAAAAATAAAAATTTATTTGAACTTAATAATCTATTAACCATAGGAAATAAATAAAAAAGGAGAACATGATTTTTAAAATTGATTATCAGGAAGGTTTTGTTTTAATTAATTAATTTTTGTTTTAAAGAAGAAATTAAGTTTATCAGAAATTTTTGTTTAAAGAAGGAAAAGAAGAACCTTCACAATTACAACCTTCTAAAGCCGTATAAAATTATTTCAATTTGAGTTTTTCAGAGAGGGCTTTCTGTGCAGCTGGTGCCGCCATTGTCTCTGCCATTATAGCTTAGCTTACCTTCTCGATGCTACTAAGTTTTGCAATTCTTATGTAGTTGAGAATTGTCTCCCTGCAGCTGATGCAGCATTTTATAGAATAAATTATGAAATTGGTTGAGAATTTTCTAATTTGTGGTTAAGGAACTGCTGCTTTTATTTTGTGATTATTATTTGAGTTTGTATTTACTTCTTCAGAATTTAGCTTCTGTTTGACAAGATTTTGTTAAATTGTCGGATAGAACCACTCTGTAGATCCTGGGGCTGCTAGGGTCTTCTGGGCATTGCACGATCAAGTCAATTAAGTTCAATTATGGCCTTTTAGAAATCTTGGCTGACGTAAATTACCTATCTTAAGGACTGGTCTTATAGGCCTGGATATGATTCATGCCAGCGTTGTTTCGAAAGCCCATTCAATTTGATTCAACTTAATTCAAATTTATGTGATTCAAATTTTAACCAAACTAGAGTCGAAAGATTTGATTTGTTTTTTAATTCAAACCAAACTTTAGCCAATGAGTGTTCAACTCAGTCCAATTTAAATTCGACTCAAATTTGAGACTTGAATTTATGACTTGAGTTAGTTTGAATCAGCTCAAATTCAATAGTTTTAATTTACAGTTTAAATTCGTGGTTTGAATACAAAATTTTAAATATTATTTAAATAAAATAATTCTTTTGAAATATAAGATATGTTAATTTAATCAAATATAATATTAATTCATACCAATCATAATAATAAATTATATGGGCATTCTATTTTTGCATTAATCTTTATTTTTTAATAAAAGATTAAATTTAATTGCAAGACCATGAGCATCAGTAGTATAAAAAACATGGTTGAGATAATACGTTTCCAGTACGGTAGGGAATACATATAGAATCATGGTAATAAATTAATTTGTTGACCTTGATCGTATGTCTTTTGAAAATACATATAGAATCTTAGTAGTTTAGTTATTCTGTTGTCGGCAGAAGGATCCTGCTTGGCAAGCATTAATGGAAATCTGGAGGTACGTCATATTTTGATTCTTTCAAGGTTATTCAGGGGCTGTTTTCCAGATTATTCGGCCCGTTTACAGGAGTCTGTTGGAATAGTAGTTTCTTTTCAATGAAGTTGTTGAGGATGCCTTAAATAGCCTTCAAAGTGTAAAATGCCAGGACTGGACCTAGCAGACTTCAATGCTCACAGACAGAAAGCTTCTTTGTTGAAGAAAAGAACACATTTTCCTTTGCACAGTTAACTTCATTAAGTTCCGGGACATCATCATGTCATAAGATCCCGGATTGGATTTTCTTGTATACTATGCTCTTACATGTCATGAATAATTTTCCTTCTCGAATTCCAATTTTCCTTTTTTGAATTAATACTAAATGGCAATTATATATGCACATTGTGGCACTGGTTCTATGATCAAAATCTAAATAATAAATCAATGATTCCAATAAATATACGAATAGATATCGTTGGAACAGAAAAATTGCCAAAGCAGTACTGGAATTGCAAAAGAAAAGAACCCAAACCACCAAAACCAATAGCTTCCAAAAGAAAATACACAACCAACGCCAATCACCAAAAAAAAAAAAAAAATCTAAATTACCCTAATTGTCCACCATTGATCGTCCATGTATCCTCCTAGGAGAAACTGTAGGAAGATGCGCCTAATGGTGAATCAGGTAAGTAAGAATCAGAGCCACCAGCATCAGCACGTACGCAATTCCTTGGTCGATAGAAGTTCCTGTACAACCAAAGTAATCCTTAAAAACTAGAGGATAATTTAGTTTACGCTTAAGGTTTTTCAATCTTTATATGCGAAATGACAGCTGAAAAATTACTAAAAACGACATTGAATCAGCATTATGATGCAGAATCATGTGTATGCAGTAGCGATAACAGAAGGAAAAAACAACTCCAGATCTGTGGAAAGAAGAAAAGCCGAAAGTAGAAACAATAAAATTAAATAATTAGGACAGATCTAAGGAGATATTAGAGCGTACCGTCGCTGGTAGGGCTAGGTGCAGGAGGGATGGATTGAGCGTCGACGGATGGCGAGATTACGGCGAAAACAATGGCCAACACAGCCAAGAAGCAGAAAAAGGCCCTTGCCATAATAACTTCCATTGCTTTTGCTTTTTGCTCTCTCTCTTTCAATCTAACGGTTGTTTCTCAGTGCGTGACTGAGAACGATGAATAACAGCAGATAGATACAGAGAGAGATTTCCAGGTGAGGAAGAACGAGTTCTTTGGAATTTATAAGAAGGATTTATTGATCGATGAGAGAAATAACCGGCTGTCCACTGAGGGCATTATGGGAATAAAATTGATTACAAGGCCATGTGACGCTACTAAATTTGTCTGTGTACTGATTGTCAGCTAAATTGGTCCAACCAAATTCATCTTCCTACCCCACCACCACCACCTGCCCTTCGTTGTAGCCGATTTAACGGCTAATTTTCTAAAATCTCTATTGGTGGTTTGGCTATGACTGCATTCAAATTCAAATTTCCTTTCAATTGGACGTTTTATATTAACGTTCAAATTCAGATTTCAAATTACGATGGAAGGAGAATCAATTTATAATTTAAAATTCGAAAGAATTTAAGATATGAGGGACGTTTGTCAATGTCAATGTCAAAACATTTGAAATTTCCCTGGCATCATCATTTATCTTCAGTAAGAATCTCGTCGCCCTATGTGACGACGACCTATTCAAAGAAAATAAAAGGAAGCAAACCTATCCAAGTCCACACAAGAAACGTGGCTTAAGGAGCAGAATCTCTCATTAGTTGGCATTTCTTCTATTTTAGGAAATTAGGAACTGCCTGCGTTATAAATTATTAATTCAACTTGCATACCTGTAGATATGGATTTGAATCGAGCTAAAATCAAGTTTAAACCAATCCAAATTCAACTTGATTTAAAATAGTCAAAACCCATCTCAAACCAACTTGAACTTGACTTGGAGAATGCCAAGCTTGAGCTCAAATTATACTATAACAAACTAAAAATTAATCAAAATGAAATTATTTTGATAAATATTAATTAACATGTCATTGTTTTAAACAATCCAAATTAAACTTTTTTAGTATTATAAGTTTTACGAATTGAATACCCCTAAACTCAAACTCGTGTTTGACAATACAAAATACTTTAACTCAGAGCTAAAACTCACCAAACTAAAATTCAAGCTCAAGCCAACTTACTCAAAATCCATCCCTGATCGCCTGTACACCAGCTTCTTTCTTTGAACAAAAGCGAAAAGAATGTTCCAGTGGCATAAGTAATTAGTCCAATGATAATAAAGTTGGATTGGTGGGGACATTCAAATCAAAGCCTAAGAAATGTTACTCTGTTCCAAAAACATACCCGACACCATTTTCGGCAATCTGTTGGCCCAGTTCCTTATAGCATACAAGACAGATAATCAATAACAAGTCAATCAATCAGCCACATGTTATGTTGTTTTTTGTATGTGGAAGACATCATCGAACGGGCCAGAGGTCAAGAATTGAAAAAAAAAAGAAAAAGCACAAAACTCCTTCATTTATGATCATAAATGTTCAGAAAATAAAAAATTTGGATACACCACAATTCAAGGCATCACATAACATCAATGGGGATTTTATTAATACACAAATTAATAGCCATTATTAATATATTTATGGATAAATAATATGATTTAATATTAGAAAAAAAAAAAAAACCTTAGTAGACTTGAAGTTGGGCCATAGTCAAGGCAATCATGGGCGAGGCAATATAACATAAGAAACAATGTACCATATGGGGCGGTCATTTGATATTTTCTCTCGACAAATTTCAACAGAAAACCTCACACCGCAAAGATAGTTTGGAAAAATAATGATGAACAAACAGAAAACCAAAACACCTGCCTCATACCTCAGAGGCCTATGCCAGAAACCTGAAATTCTAACTGCAGTTCTGTGCCTGGCTTCCGGGCACTTAAATGGACATTGGTAAGGGCTAAGAACCCTAATAGATACAGTAAGACTGTACTTATAGTTGTAAAAATCAAAATCAAGAACATTAGAAACATACACCCAATACCTCAGTCGCATTCCAAATCATTCAATGTTAAAACCGGAATAACTCAAAAACAATTGCACCCAACATTCAATTACAGTCCTTCACATGCTTTCCAAACCAGCCTACATCCTGTAGAGGAAATCATAAGGTAGTCAACTCTCTGACTGCAAAGTAAAACGAAGCTTCCACAAATAAATCAAATGACAAAACTACAGTGTGAACCACAGAGGAAAAAGCTTGGTAATAGCCTAACAGATATGAAACCAAAAGTCGTTTCCAGCAAACAAAAAATTAATGTTATACTTTGATTGGTTCTGGAATATTACATCAAGGAGAGAATTCACAAGCACGGGCAGTTTAAGAGCTTCAAATAAATCAAAGGGAAGGGCTACAAAGGGACTCTAGTGGTGTTGATGTACCCAAATAGGTAAATTTAGAAGCACTAAAAGATGCAGGGGTATAGCTTTCTACTTATATACTTGAAGGCAAAAAACTGAATCCCATATAATAATATTGCCATTAATAGAAAATTTTGGATTGCCAGATATTGATCAACTTACTAGTTATCTGACCATCATATTGCAATCCATAAAAGAGAACATTGTAACTAGATCGTTAAGAGGATTGTAGAAACTGAAATTCAGAGTATATTTTTATTCATATCTTTACTATTACAGAGATACGTTTATATATACACATTAGGTATTCTAGACTAGAAAACAGAATATTTGATTCCTATAATTGAGATCCTAAAATCAGCGTCTACCATACTTAATTTCTATAATTAAGCTCTATATCCACTAATGCACATATTTACAGATTCTGTAACAAGGATAACTTTTGATTCTTTTTTGGTTTTTCAGCCCACCATTCACTGGACAGCTTGACTCTGAATATAGTTCTTGATTCCAGAAGAAATTCACTGCTCAAGCATCTAAACAATTCCCCCAACTAAGACCCTTGGAATGCAACTATATCTTCAAAGACTGTTTAGATCAACTATTTACAAACACAACAAATCAATCTAGATGATCCTACAAGTTCAAATCAAAGAATTACTTTTACTCCAATAAAGAAATAATGATAAACCCACAGAACTTTCATTGAAAATGCAGTTGTACCTTCCTTGGTTTGTTCACACTGCTAATTTAGGATCAACAGTTCCGGTAGCATTGCCTTCTCCTGTTAGAACGTGGTCAGGATCCTGTACAGATCATTGAGTCATCAGCAAGGTTCAAAATGAAGCAAAGAAGTAAAATATCAAGCGACACTACACTTGCCTCCATTCCCCATTTGATGTAATCTGGCGACTCACAAGCCTTATATTCGTCAACTAAGCTCTCAATTATATCTCTTGATTCATCAAATTCCGAAAGATCATTGTCCTGTCCATGTTCTCTACTTCATCAGAATGATATGCAAATATATTCAAGCAATTTATGTATGATAAATCTACAGTAAAAAAGGTGTTATGGAGAATAGTAAAACATAATTTCTCAAATCATAAAAGATGTATTCTCATAATTTATTAAATTCTGATCAGAAAGGGTAACTGAAGTTGGAACAGCAATCTTAGTGATGCTTGCAGAATCCACAAATTACCAAATAAAATAGTACAACAATAACAGTCACAAGGAAGACAACTTACAGCAAACATCGGAAACTTCCGATAGTTGTCAAGAAAGGCTTGCTTTTTTCTCAACTTCTCATATTGACTCAAACATTTACTGAAGAGATGCCTGATACTAGTATGGCTTGCTAGCATGAGACCACTAACCTAAGAAATGCAACATATAAATTTCCAATAAGAAAAATTTGATATCCTTGGTGTAATACCAATAAATAAAATATATAACCATTAGTGATAAGATAAGAAGTCCTACCCGATGCGCAGTTTGAACATATGGAGACTTCCGTGAGAGAGCAACCTAGAAAAGATACCCAAATAAGAAAGGATAAATAAAACCCAGTATTGGGAAACAAAGAAAAGACTGAGAGGTCGTTTGGTTCCCACTTAATAAAAATTACTTTGGTAATTTATTTTTTATTACTCACATTACCTTATTTAATTTATCAGTAATATAATATTACAGTAATCTTCTATTACTAATGATGATGTGACAAAAAATGTAAGTGTTAATATGATTATCACATTTACTTCAGATATTAAAAGATTACCAAAGTAATCTTGATTTTATTATAATTATATTTTTAATTATTAATTTTTTAGAACAAAAATAACTTATTTTCAATTAATATAACAAATAATATAAAAAATATTTTAGAATAATTATACCTAAGGGCATTTAAATAAAATACTTTACTAATATTCTTTTATTATCTATAACCAAACACAATAATTATTTATAACTACCAAATTTGATCAAACATAGTAATCATTTATATCCAGTAATCTTCCAAGTAATCTATCTCTAAGGTAATTCTTCAATTTTGATAATAAAACATTACCCAAACCAAACGCCCCCTAAGTACAAGAACAAATTGCTATGTCAATGGGAAAAACCTGAATACTTGCAGGGCCCCACTCGATAAAATTAACAAGCTTTCTTTCACGAATCCTCTGCAAACTTTCATGTACCTGGAAAAAAGAGTAGGCAACGCCATCCGATCAAAAGTGATCTGATGGTTAACATAAATTTCCATAAACATAGCTAAACTGAATTCCAGTAATCTAAATGCATTGTGACAAGTAAGCAGTGAATGCAAGTTTCATTGAAGTGCATCAATACCAATATAAATAATTTGCTTTACAATAAGTCACAACACTGATGTAGTTGGCTTCGTAAACAACCACAAACAATATTTTATTTTAGGTGCATGACATACAAGAGAGATATAACCAAAACCTCCAAAGAGTACACATTTTATTTTAAAACCCTAAACTGCCATAAAGCTCAATTTCTACAAAAGTTAGTACGATTTCATGAAATTTGCATAGATATTTTACCTGAGTAGGATCAACCTCTCCTTGAATGATATTCAATATTGAAATGTACTTTGCCTGGCTGGCTTCTTTTGTTCGAGCATAAGAAGAAACCATAATATTTTTTGTCTGGAAAGAGAAGAGTCAGACAAATGCCTAACTGTACTTCATTGAATTAACAGCAAGCAAAGCTTCTCACCTGCAGAAGTCTTCTCATAACATCTAGAACAGTAGTTTTACGGATCACATTAGCCTGCCAAGAAGAGATACACTCACATAAGAATTGCAGCAGAAGCTCCTCCCATTATAAGAGTGCAAATTGCCTAAAATAATTTCTTAAAGAATATGAGACACCAAAAATGAAGCATATGATATGAATCAAACCTATAATTACATTAGAGGAATTCTTAATATATTCCAACTAGATCTCACTGGATAATTGACTGCTGGGATTCAGAATGAAAGTTCATAAAATAAAAATACAAACATGCATAGGACATGTTTTCTGCTCCTAATTTGTAAACTCATACAATGTTAACTTCAAATTGCATAAAAAAACCAGTCAGAGACACTAGTCAAGTTCTGAATGCAAAAATAAGTGCTTACTGAAACTTTTTCTATACTCCGCATAACACTAATATAAGATTTTGAATATAGTATTCAGTAGAGAAGACACAGAGCTGAACAACGGCAAGTTTGAAAGTTACCTGGCGCTCCACAGTGAGTGGTGTGTAACCTGTCATAAGAAAATGGCATCTTGGTGTTGGAATTAAAGAGGCAAGAAGGCCAACCAAATCATTGTTCATGTATCCTGGATAGCGCAAAGTGGTTGTACTTGCAGACATTACAGTAGAAACTAAAGAATTAGTTTGAGCAAATGTGGGGTTTTGTAGATGTAGGCGGTCCACAGCAATTCTATTCAGTGCAGTGTTGTCAAGAACAACGACACAATCAGCATTTAGGGTTAGTCGCTTCAATGTCAAAAGTGAGTTATAGGGCTGGACCACCACATCACTTGTCTCCATCTGATTGGGAAACACACTGTATGTCTGAACCAGTTTTTTGCTATAGCGATCATTTAGTGTCTCCAACAGATATGAACCCATACCTTCAACATATAATAATAGATACTCAAGAAGTACACATGAAAAGAGTGCAAATGTCATCATGTAGAAACAGCAATTCCCATGCAGTCCATTGTTCAATCCATTTTAACCTTTATGTGCTTACTGACAACATGTTAGTTCATCTATTGGCTTAAAAAATATTCTCAGAAATTGAGTGGTTAAGAAATGCACACGAAGATAACAGAAATTTATAATTTTAATATACAGGAGAATGCGATGAGAAGTAAAGAAACCTGAGCCTGTTCCTCCAGCAATTGAATGACATAGAACAAATCCCTCAAGACTATCACTTCCATCAGCTTCTCTATCAATCATGTCCATAATATCCTCTTCAACACCTTTCCCCTGGCCAGAAAGTTTTTAACCCAAACAGATTAAGTACTGCCTTAAACTTCGAGAGATTTCAGATAAAGTATTACTCACTTTCTACAATTGGCAGAAAAGATAAAATCTTAATGTGCTATCCAGGAACAAATTATGTACTCCCCACTTAATTATGGAAATGATTTGTCTGATTGGATGAAGCATCGAGTGTAATTTACCCAAATCATCACAATCTAAAATGTCAGCTTCGTAATACTTCTTTAAAGTAGGTCACTATGTTAGAATGAAATGGGGTACAAAAATGAATTATAGATGGTCAGCTTGAAGCCACTAGTTTATCCACTTATAACTGTTTAATACAAGATATTTATGGCTGTGAACATGCACACAGCGTGACAATTGTACCTGACAACTTCCGATAATTATCAATAAGTGATAGCAAATCTACCCACGAAGTAAGCTAAGATAACTTCCATGAAAATTTTAAAAACTTCCCTTATCGAAGCACATACAAAAGAGTTATATGCCCCGATTTATGTTAATGTAAAACCAGAAAAAAAGGTTTTGAAATAATTTACAACTGGAATCAGATTAATTTTGAGTAAACAATGTTAAAGTAGAAGTCTAAATAAAGAGTAATGGAAGATGCAACACAATGTCAAAAATAAAACTTGAGTTAATAAGGTATGGGAATTTTGAGTAGTAAACCTGATGATATCCACTGGCCCAATTATTTCCAGCACCCCCACCATGATCAGAAACAAATATGTTCTCATGATTGTATAGATTTCTATATTCACTGTTTTGAATTCCATTTATCACTCTGGGTTCCAAATCTATTAGTAAGGCTCGAGGTATGTAATGTTGATCATCAGCTTGATAGAAAAAGACATCTTTCCTGTCACCTCCCTGGAGCACCCATAATGATCAAATAATTATAAGAGCCTGTATTCATCAAAATTAAAGTACAAGCAGTAAATACTGACAATGTATTAGCTATAGTTGACCACTATAACTCCAATGGTAGTATTCAAGAAAACCCAACACTCAACTTTGTCAAGAACATAACATCAGAATGAATTACATATTGATCCCAAAAACTAGGAGTTGAGTACCACTCGTATTCCTTTCATATGTTATCCTATTCTATGAATTTCAAAATCCTTTCCTAACCACTAAGACATGCTTCGAACTCACCCAAAAAAAAAAAAAAAAAAAAGAATCAAAGTAGTCATTCATAACAGAAACCTAAAACATTACCCTTAAGATAAACTTTTAGAAGGAAATTTATAACACGTTCATTAGGACAACTACAACAGTCTCAGTAGTCACTAAAATTCTAGTAAAACCCTAGCCAGAACAAGTATAATCACAGTTTCACATGGTATCACTAAACAAAGCAATTCACCAAAAGAAAATTTCGTCAGATGGTGACGCTACAATCAAACAAAACTTGCTGATATGAAAGGAAAAAACGAACAACAGATCATAAATCTTCAAAATCCTATAAAAATGTTGAAAGAAATGCAGAAATTGATTGAAAAGAAAGTGAAAGACCTGAGTAGCAAAGTCCTCAAGAATGCCTTCTTTGCTGATGCCGTGCTCGAGGCATAGTTGTTTCCAGAATTCCATCCCGATCTGGTTCCCGCATTGTCCCACTTGAAGAGTGATAATTTCTCTAGGCATTATGTTTCTTCTTCAAACGGATACTAGGGTTCGGGATAAATGTTGAAAAGAAATGAGTCCGCTGTGGCACAGAGGGTTTTTGAAAAGAAAATAAGAGACGGAAAAAGGAAAATAAGTGGAGTAGTGAATCCCGGAAATTATGGTGAAGATGAATAATCCTTTTTATACTGTGAGAGCTCACCATCAGCTTGTTTGTGCCTGCTGACTTTAACAGTAGCTTGCCGGTACATGCTAACATGCGCCCTCTGTTTCGCATTTTCATTTAGGCCAATGGACTATTTCCCACCCATTTACCCACGGGCCGTTAAACTGAGGGCGCATGTTTGGGAATTCATCGTAAATGGGTTTTTCAAAAGTTAACAGGAGAAATTTTAAGACTTCATCATAGTTTGGGTGGGATATAGTCCTTTGGCCTTTTCATTTTCTTTAACTCTGAGCTAACTGGGCCTTGGCGGGGCTTGCAATATATTGAAAAAATTTTGAGGCCGTTTTTGGCCCATTTTATAGGCCCAAGTGTTTTAAAGGTTAACGTTACTCCCTTTACTGCATCATCTAACCCCTAAATAATTCAATAAAACTATGTGTACCTATTTTGGGTATACAAATGTGTACATATTTATATATGTCATCATGTGATTGGATGATTTTAAATTAAGAATAAAACAATAACCAATCATATGATGACACATATGAGTGTGTATACATTTGTGTACCCAAAATAGGTACACATAGTATTGCTCTAAATAATTAATGTAATTTTTTGTAAGCCAAAACTTAGCTGCGATCTCAAAATCACATTTATGGGTTTTAAAAAATCTGAAGTCTTATCTTTTGATCAATTAGGATTAAATTTTTTTGTTAAAAGTAGCAATAAAATTGTTATTTTACTAATAATATTAAAAAAATATAAATTTATTATATTTTTTTCTCTTAAGTTTTAAAAACTAAATTTCACCCCTTAAAGTTTTTTAACTTTAAGAAGTTATATTTTTTCTTTCAAAACTTTAAAATTTTTTTCTTTCCCTCCGACCACTTTCTCCTACAATTTAAAAAGAACGATGACAAAGTCTCTTCGTCAACGAAGGGATTCCATATCTCTTCCTCGACAAAGAGATCTGGGTTTTAAATCTCTTCGTCGACAAAGAGATCTAAAATCTCTTCGCCCAAATCTCATCAAATCTCTTCATCTCCGACGAAGAGATCTGTTTCAGATTTGTTTATATACAACGACCAACGGTTTAGGGTGGAGAAGACAGGTCGTTGGAAATGGACATGGTAGCAGGAGAGGTGAAAAAAAATTTTAAGGAAAAATATGGCTTTTCAAAGTTAGAAAACTATAGGTAGAAGAGATGTTAGTTTTTAAAAGTTACGAGAAAAAAGATAATGAATTTTATATTTTTAAATATTATTAATAAAAATAACGATTTTACCCTTGTCTTTAACAAAGAATTTTAACGACAATTATGTTATCGGTGAGAGTTTGGATTTTTTAAATCTCATGAATATGATTTTAAAATTACACCTAAACTTGGGTGGGAATAGTCCTTTGGCCTTTTTTGTATTATAATCTCATGCAAACTCTTTTCATAGTTAGAAGTTGATACATTTAATGTAAAAATTGAGTGTGCACTGCAATTCCCCTTAAACTTGAGCCTTTCTTGTCATGTTAAGCTTCCTCTTGTCTAGAACATTTTGACAGATTGGGAGGCCATACTGTTGAAGCGAATGATCAAGCTGCCATTCGGCCATGGTCTGGTACTCAGCAATGGTGCATCTATCCAGGGTAGTGAAGTAGCATCTGGAAGTTGTTGATGGTGTCGCTGTACTTTGAGCTTGAATGTTGCCACTGAGCAATTGCTCTGTCAGCCTTTTGGGTCTAGAAATTAATTGAAAAGAAGTCCTCGTATTTCAATTTGTGGAAATGAGCTGAAATTTTAGAAATATTCATAGCTTATCAATTGCTCATAAATGGCTTCATTGGCCATTCCTACGAATTCGAAGTACTGTTAATGCATTTGCCATTTCAGTTTTAATCTACAGCCACTAATCAGCATGAAACGACGACGTTTCTTCCATCGAATTTTAATTTATTTATTTCAATTAACATTAAGAATAAAAATTAAGTGAAATTGCGTGTAATTATAATTTATTATTTAGATATAACATGATTATAATTAATCTGGAACTTCGAAACTGGCGGCAACCCTTTTACATAGAACCGCACGAAACCTGATTCAGATTCAGACATTTTCTGAACAAGAAAAAAAAAATCGCGACAAAATTCCCAGTTTTTGAATCTCTGAACAATCAGACCATTTTCGTAACAAAATTTTTTCTAAAAAATTTCCCAATATTTGAATCGTTCACCTTTACGTTCAATTATCTTATGAATAATGTATATTTTTCTAAAGCAAACGACGAATTCAATCCCCAGTCACCATGGTGACGGAGATTCTAGAGAATTTTCAGAGGTGATAGGCAATTTGTATACTTAGGTGGGACATTTCTGAAACCTAGAATCGTTTGATATCTCTGGCCTTTCTTGGTTTGAAAGGACACCGATTTGATTTATGCTGATTCCTGAATAACAGAAGAACTACATTGGAAACAAGTAACTTTTTTTCTTCCAATTCTATTTCCCATTTGAACGGAGTTTGATCTGGAATGGAGCAATTTGGGCAGATCGGAGAGGTGCTGGGAAGTTTAAAGGCTCTAATGGTTTTTAAAGACAATATTCAAATCAATCAGAGGCAATGCTGTTTGTTGGTAGATATATTCAGTTTTGCTTATGATTCAATAGCGGAAGAGATGAGACAGAACCTGAGATTTGAAGAGAGGCACTTGAAATGGAAAGTTTTGGAACATCCCTTGAAAGAGTTACGAAGGATATTCAGAGAAGCAGAAATTTATATCAAACAGTGCCTGGAAATTAAGGATTGGTGGGCTCAAGCTATTATTCTCTATCAGAACACAGATTGCATTGAGTTCTACATCCACAACTTACTTGGCTGCATTCCAATTGTAATTGAAGCAATTGAACTTGCAGGTGAAATCTCCGGATGGGATCATGATGAAATGCAAAAGAAAAGATATCTACTCTCCAACAAATACAGAAAAGAATGGGAAGACCCAAAACTATTCCAATGGAAATTCGCAAAGCAGTACCTTATTACTCCAGATTTTTGTAATAGGATTGACAGAGTTTGGAAAGAAGATAGGTGGATCCTTCTCAGCAAAATCCAGGAAAAGAAAATTTCAGGTAATACTACAAAGCAGGGGCGTCAGCTCTTAGACCTTCTTTTAAAAAACATAGATGGATCAGAGCCTGGGAAACTTTTACCATGTAAAATCCTAGTTAAATCCAGGGACTACCAGGTGAGGCGGCGGTTAGGGGGTGGGAGCCAATACAAGGAGATCCTATGGTTGGGTGAAAGTTTTGCCTTAAGACACTTTTTTGGGGACATTGCAGCCCTAGCTCCTGAGATTTCGTCCCTGTTATCTCTTTCACACCCAAATATCTCGCACTTCCTCTGTGGGTTTACTGATGAGGAGAAGAAAGAATGTTACTTGGTTAAGGAACTGATGACTAGAGACATTCAGAGCTATATCAGAGAGATATGTGGCCCAAGAAGAAGAATTCCATTTTCTCTTCCTGTTGCTGTTGATCTTATGCTTCAAATTGCTAGAGGAATGGAGTACCTCCACTCTAAAAAAATATACCATGGTGATTTAAATCCTTCCAACATTCTTGTTAAATCTAGAGGCAGCAGCTCAGATGGGTACCTGCATTGCAAGGTTTCAGGATTTGGCCTAACTTCCGTGAAAAAATTCACAACGAAAAGTTCTTCAACTCAGAATGGACCACTACCATTCATATGGTATGCTCCGGAAGTTCTAGAAGAACAAGAACAAACAGGAAGTACTGGGAATCTAAAGTACACAGAAAAATCTGATGTTTACAGTTTTTCAATGGTGTCCTTTGAGCTTCTGACTGGGAAATATCCATTTGAAGATGCCCATTTACAAGGAGACAAAATGAGCCGAAACATCAGAGCAGGAGAGAGGCCTTTGTTCCCATTCCACTCGCCAAAATATGTCACAAACCTGACTAGGAGATGCTGGCAAGCTGAGCCAAGCCAGAGACCCACCTTCTCTTCTATTTGTAGGATTCTTCGTTACATAAAACGGTTCCTTGTGACGAACCCAGATTACAATAGCCAACAATTCCCACCAATGCCACTAGTCGATTACTTTGAGCTTGAGATGAGACTTTTGAGCAGCAAATTCCCTTCTTGGGAAACACACAATCCTTTACCAATAACAGAAATTCCATTTCAGATGTTTGCATATAAAGTTGAGGAAAAAGATAAAGCATTCGCAACTCCTAGAGATACATCAGAATCAGGAAGTGATAAAGCTTCGATTAGTGGTGATGAAAATGTGATTACAATTGAAGAACCATTTCCACATCTAACAGAAAGGAAGTTCTTACCTTTGCCTGAAGCTATGAACAAGAAACTCCCATTGTCAAGAAGATATTCAGAAGTGAGAGGGAATAAACCAGGTTAGCTCCAACCTTCTTAATCATCTGTCATCCATTTCCTTCTTTTTTTGAAATAATTAGAGATAGCATAATAAATTCTGTGGATTTGGTTTCACAGAGACATCGAAGAAAGATCGATTAGCGAGACCTCCACAATTGACTCCTCGTGCACGCCCTTTAAGAATGAATTCCGAGAGTCAGCTAATGGTGAGGAGTCTAACGCTGCCACGATTACGTTCTGGTCATATGTCAGATTCTGAGCTCTCCTAGAAACTGTAGTCTCAGGATATTTCAAGCGGATATGCGAATCAGTTATTAGCATTCTTCTAGCCAAACCATATCTGGAGTGGGCACTTTGTTGGGTCGAATTCTTGTGGCAGCCAGTTTGGTACAGCAGGAATATTTTCGCTGCCCTAATGAATCTTTGAACCTGTAAACCTGGTTGTTTATGCTGAACAACCATTCTCTTTTCTGTATCATTAAAAAATTTCAGCTATATATTGTCAAAGAAAAGAATTCAAAGCATGAAAATCATTTATCAAATTAGCAGAAGTAAATTTCTTTTCAAGATCAGCTGAAGGGGCTATGCAATGACATATATACTAGAAACTCCACTCTGTTGAGGTCACGGTTAGAGTAAGTGTTATTTTGTATTATGTATAACATGGTGAATTGTAATAAGAGAATCAATGCATGTCATATAGCTATTTCAACTGCAACACGTCTGCAACAGATCTGCACACAAATCTGTATATAAACATACTATGTTGTAAAATGTATAAACTTTTATCAACTTCATAGCTCTCAAACACATTTTCATCTCTCTTAAGGGATTCTAGCATACTCCTAGTGCTCTCCATTGCCTTTTGCACTTGTGTGCCTCATGTGGATCACTTCGATACTATCCTATCTTGGATGAGGGTGCGATATTTTCACCTATTTCCATCAATGATGAAGTAGCCTCCAAACATGTGAGTTAGTTACTCAAACACCCTATATTGTGGTTTAAAATTATGCATAATATATCTCCTAATCTGATTCATGGATAAATATCATCGCATTTATGGTATTTTGAGTCCATTATTAATACCAACATCTTTGAACCTGTATACCAAGTAATTTCTGCAAAACAACCTTTCCATTCTCTGTTTCATTCAAAATTTTCAGTTATATATTGTTAAAGAAAAGAATTCAAAGCATAAAAAACATTAAACAAATCAGTGGAAGAAATTTTCTTTTCAAGATCAGCTAAAGGAGATATGCAATGACATATATTCTATAAACTCCATTTTATTGGGGTCTACAAACCTAACTTACTATCAGTGGCACTACAGAAGCAGCATAAACAAGATCAACAGGTCACCTTATTAAGAAGCTAGGTAACATATCATAGGGGAACTCTGCATTATCAGTAGCAGAAAGGAGTTATATAGAGCAAAAACCAACTTGATTATACAAGTAATTACAAATTTTCATCAATTTCAAGAAAAGTTCCCTCTGGGAAAAAATGAATTTACTCCCTTGATAATTGAAAAGACTGCATACCCCCCCGCCAAGAGAAAGCACAATTTTGAGGAGCAATCACTTAAAAATTTAAGTTCAAGAATTTATTTTTCTTTTCTGTATTTAGTTTTAAAAAAATAAATTTCATAGTCCATTACCTAGATATTTTGCCCAGCTAAAGCATGGTGTTGGCAGAGGAGATATTGAGATGGTCTACTTCAGCTGTTTTCTCCATGAAATGTTCACCCTCAGAAAGCTAAACCTGCACTATTGAGCTTCTAGCTCAATGTCCTTTACCATTGCAACAGAGAATGATCTGCATCAATCTCCTGACAAACTACTTTCTTTTGCAGGACATGTGCTCATGAACAATTCTTGATATTGCATGCAATTTCAGTCCACCTTCATAATCAATCCATGGTCAAGTTTTCTGATAGAGCCTAGGCAATGAATCAAAGGTAACAAGATCTTCAATTATTGGACCTCCTGTTTGTCGAGGTGATCCAACTACATAGCTTCATTTTTCAAAAGTGATGTTCCTCGTAGCTAACTTCCATTCAGTTTGGATGAGTAGAAAGGTCTCATAATGGTGTTTTAGAGAGAAGAACACCTTGCAGGAACAGCTAGCTACAAACACTAATTTCTAAGTGAAACAGCTTGAAGGCTGAAATACTATACTACAATCTTGTGCAAGCCAATCCAAAGCATTAACTCCTCTTCAGACTTCTGAATGTATAAGCTCCCAGTTTTGACCAGTTTTAATGCCAAGATGTGAGGCAACTACTTGTGATTAAAAGAGTATAGCCGAATTCTTGGTCATCAGAAGAAAACAGCTTTTATGGCACCAGCTGCAATATTTTTATACATCCACTTGAGTTAGCTGCAACAACCATGTTTGACTTCTGTCTCCAGCAAACACTTGAAACAAACTGTCCATTATAATCACCAGTCTCATGTCCGGAAATAGGATCAGTGGATCCAAATTTATGAGATGTGATTGGCATTGGCAGAGATCTATAATAACTATAAACCTAAGAAACATAGCAACAAAAATTGTTAGAAGCTATGTAAAAGGGTGTAATTCTGGTAAAATATGTGAAACAAAAAGAAATAAACTGAGCCCCAGCTTCACAGCACGCATATTATATGCGCAACCAAGCTGTTCATAAAAAATAGATCAATTTCAAAGTGACACTCACGTTACATTTAAAAAAGATTACCTCATTAGTTTCTGATCCACATGCTATGTATCCATCCAAAACAGATAAACCCACAAAATTCTGAGCAAGCAGAAAAATTAAGGATTTTACAAATTTGTACAAATAGAACTACTGAACTTGCTACATGATAAAAAATTTTATTAAATCGTAAGTAACTAACCTTCTCATTAGTATGGCCGCTGAAAGTTAAGCAGCAAGCATCAGTGGACAGCCCAGATGGGCTGCTTTTTCTAAGATCCCAGAGCTTTAGGGTGTTATCTGTTGATGCAGAAACCAAGGTATCTGAATCTAAAATTTTCACATAGCTAACAGCTTTCTCATGGCCAGTTAGAGTGCACCAAGGGATCCTTGTATTTCGAATATCATAGCAGTGGAGCTTAAAATCAGCAGATCCAAAAACCAACAAATGAGGAGAGAAAGAAGAGAACTGAACACAGCAAACATTGGCAGGGTTCTGGATGGTGCCGACAGATTTTTTCTGCACAAGCAGTAGGAAGTCAATTTCATATTTCTTTCCATAATTCATAAATTAAACTTCCAAGGAGAAACAATGGAACTTCTAAGCAAAACAACAAATGTCAAATATGAGAGTAAGGTGTGTGAAGTGAGGGAAATGACAAGGATATGCAGTCATAATTAAAGAAACAGACAAAGATATGCAAAGTCTCAATAAATGAAATTAACAATATAGTCAATCCTGACTTAGACTAGCATGTGCCTGCAAGCACCAGCCAGGAGATTTGGAGCTTTTAAATGGTAAGCTACAGCCACCATAAATGGATGAGAAGAAAAACTCATATGTTGCGATAAAATACATACTCTTAGCATGAAAAATTTTATCCTTTATGTTTCAGTTACTTTCATAATATTTTTTTCACCTTCTTCTCATTAAGCCTTCAGAATATGAACCCTCAAAGGAAAGTAGAGAAAGACAGAACAAAAAGAGATTATTACAACTCTCACATTTGTTACTCTAAAATATAAAACAACGGTATCCTGGAATTTAGGCTATAAATTAGATGATACAAGGGATAGCATGCCTCGTTAATGCTCCACAATTTCACAGAACAGTCATCACTTCCACTAGCAAATCTTGTAGGGGCAACTTGGGAAAAGTCAACAGACCAAGCCCTCTTCTGGTGCTCTGCATATTGAGAGAATCCTTGACCAGTGCTTGCATCCCACATCTGGAGTACACCCATGCATACAATATTAAGTACAATAGTGAACAACATGGACAAGAGGAAAAAAAATAATTTAATTGCCTCCAATAAACATTGACTTGAAGGCCCAAAAAAAAAAAGACAACATAACTTTTGTTGCACATGATATCAACAATAGTAGCAATCATAAAAATATTTTGAGTAAAAATTCACTAAATGAAAAAATTTAGGCTACTACATATCATTGAAAACGAATTAAAAAATGTGCATCTCTACCCTGATATAGAATTTGTGAACAATTATTTGCAATGCTACGAACATGCTACCATAGAACAAATTCAAGATACCAATAAAATACATCAATAATAAATGTGGATTTTGTAAGAAGAAATTACTACATTAGAACAGCTGCTATAATATTACTCTATAACAGTTGCAGCTGGCAAGACAAACTTACCTACCAATGGATTTTTTGGCATACCTAAAATAAAATACAACATGATAGTGGATTATATGTGCAACTTTCAGTAAGCAGTGAATACACACCTGAACTACACCATCATAATCGGTTGAAGCCAAATAGTTCTTAATGTAATTGTTCCAGCAAACACAGCTAAGCATAGATCTGTTTGACAGCTCAACCGCTGGATAATGGATATCAATAGAACCACTCAGAAGTGAATTAAACTCAAAAATCTTGATTCTTTTTGAAACCCCAGCTGCAGCAATGTACTCCTCATCGCGGTCAAAATTTAAAGAACAAATCACATTAGCAGAATTCAGAAGATCCCCATTTCTTAATGTCCCACACACTTTAAACTTACTATAGCGGGTGAACTTGCATAAACCTTCGAAAAATGCCCCAAGGTGATCATCAGATTTCTGAGCCATGTTTGACTCATTCACTTTTTGCAACTCGGACCACCTATCTCTACTTGTAAGCAAGTCTTTATCAAAATACCGAGCAGTAGTGTCAGTTTCTGTGAGCCGAATTTGGGATCTCATAGAAAAGTAGGCATCCTCAAGCTGATTAATATTTCTCATTAAACTTGCCTCATTCCTACTTGAAACAGAAAATGACTGAGAAACTGCAGCTGAAGTTATAGAATCTTTGAAACACAAACCCTGTTCTCTGGCATCAAAACATTCCTTGTGTGTCCGATTAAACACAGAGGATATCTTTTGCAAGTGCTTTCCCTCAACCTCTTTAATATCTTCCTCCAAACACCCTATATCTTCAACTAATTCGGAAGCGCACTTCTGCTTTTGTTCTTTCAATGAAACCAGAAAATGAAGCAACAGCTCTGATTCAGCTTCAGCAGCAGCAGCAGATATTAACATATCATCAAAGGAATGCAACTCTTGTGATATGCATATTAAGTCAGACTGTAGAATTTCTCTGTTGCAAACCAGGAAAAATGTTATGGAATGTATAGCAAATAGACATATTTAATGAATAAAGACAGATACCTTCAAGTCATGCTGCAATGTGACATGTTGGAACCCACATAGAAAAGTGATGCACATGCAATTATTCTTGTCATATGATAGAAATTTTAATTATAATATGGAAAGCCACCTCATATCAGAACATACTGGTATATGGATTAGCATGTGATGAATATATGTGTATTCATCTATGAATAAGCCATTCGTCCAGCTACAACAACAAAAATTTCGCATACGTTATATCCTTTCCTACCATTTTATGCTTTTTTAAACAATCCTTGAAGATTCTTGGCGGGACCTGAAACTAAAGTCTGTGAAACAGTAATGTTTCCATAGTGCACACTAATCATTACATTCTTGCAAATAGATGCCATATATGCTAATCTTCTTTACAAATTACAAGCATTGAGATTAAACTTTGTTTAATAGCAATGATATTAATAAAAGTTTATATAGTACACATTTTAAAGATATATGAATTATAGATATAGCATACCTAGTTGTTGGACGAGATAAAGGTTCAGGATGAAGAAGCCAAAGACAAAAGCCAGCTTCCTTTGGATTTTCTTTCAGAAAATTTGATGGGAGAATACGATGGTGCAAATCCAACATCGCAGCTGAATGCTCCTCCAATGATTCAAAATAGCACAGCAACTGTCAGAAATTGCTCAAATTAGTTTGGAAGGTAGGCTTTTCATCCTAATATCGTGAAGTATATGAAGTAAAAGAAACAACAAAGAATTATTGCAAAGAACTGTAAATCTAAATGTGAACTGAGTGAAGTGAAAGTCATTGATACCCATTCAGTGGCGGTTGAAAAGTGCATAAGAACCATGTTTGAGAAAAGAAGACTGTATTCCTCAGACTGGAATATAAAGAACAAAACAATTTGTGTTTCTAAACAAGATAGAATGGATAAAACTCTAGAACAAGAACATGGAAAAAGAAAATACATGTTAAAAGATTCCACATGTGACTGATTAAAACCAATCTCAAGATCATTCTGGTTTCCAAAGTTTAATTCTCCAACTTATTGGGAATTGAGGCATAGATGACTTGAGAAATATTGAGGTTTTCATCTTTCATCTCAGCAAAGCAAGCATATATATGTGTGTGGGTGTGACATGGATTTAAACAAGTAAAAAAGAACAGATAACATATCAAGAAATGAGACCAGGGGATTAATCTCAAAATACAAATATTTGAATAAACGATTCAACAATATGTCTACTCACCTCAAAAAGAAGAACCCCAAGGCCATAGATATTAGCAAAAAATGTGCAACCTGCATCATTGAGCCCCTCTGAACTAATATACCACTTCTCTTCCAGATCAATAATTGCAGGAAAAGACTGCTGATCTGTTTTAGATGATGTACTTGGGTAGGTGAGAACATTTTGACGATGGACTTCAACATATTCAGAACTCTGTGGATCATTTACATGAGAATTGGTCTCGTCCTGTTTCTTAGTCCTAAAATTACTACTGGAGAAGAAATGGGCTTGGTGTGAAAGAGACTTCACGTCATCACTGATCTTTTGCTGCTTCACACCTAAATTACAATGTACTTGCATGTCTTGTTCCAGTGGCCTCTTCTTTCGCAAATCCTGATTCACAACGTAATTCAGTTCACCCTTTGCAGATGAACCAGTGTATATAACCCTATTTGATGGACTTAAATAGAAATAGGATGGTCGTAAGTCTTGCAAGGCAATGCCTTGAGAGTGTGCAGAATCCACTAACTCCACAATCTGCCTAAATATATGCAGACTTTCAACCTTCTCTCCATTCTGACTCCTCAATTTCAGCCACTGTCTCAAACAGATTCCACCATGTAAAGATTCATGACTAAATCTATTAACCCCATGGGAATAAATTTTGTCAAAATTGGCAGAAAAATTAAATAATGAATCAGAAGCAACCTTTGAAGATAGACAACCAAGTTTTTCATCATTCTGCCTCACAACTGCACTGCCAAGGTCTCTTAGAGCGTCTGGATTTCTGTTAATAACCCCCTTTCCCTTCAAATATTTTTTCACATGCAACTGCAAAAAGCCAGGTGTATCTGTAGATAAGGTTTTCAATTTAGTATTCCCAAATGGTGCTGTATTGCTTGAGACAATCATGTTGTCTCTTGCCCTTATATATGGAGAAACTTCCGCTGGCACTGTATCAATTTGCTTTCTTAACAAATACTTAGGACTTCGTATATCAAAAGGCATCTTCATAAACTGCTCTCTGACTCTTAACAATATTCGATCTTTTTCTCGGGAAGTAGAATCTCCATGCAAACCCTTATATCCAGACCCACTTGCTAAAAGATGTGGTTGCAGCCACTGGCCCTGCCTTGAACTGTATGGACTACTAACTATAGCTGAGTTCTCTGTCATATAATTTCTCACTGTCAACTCTTCAACCACTGCAAGCCTTTCATTCATAGAACGAGGGCTAATGCAAGGTGGCTGAGATCCAGCCAAAGAAGGCTCTATGGTATTGGTAAAATTATGGATTGAACTCTCTGGCCAACCTTCCCTCACAGTCACAGATGAACAAATAATCGGTGATTCTAATATATTATGACCCTCTAATTTTAAGGAGAGATTATGTTCTGTTCTTTTAAGTTGAGCATTCCCATGTATATCATTTGCAGACAATTCCTCCCCTACTTGCTCCATGTTATCCAAACAAACCACATTCAACCAACTTGTTTAACTTGCTGCACAGACGGTCTGCCGAGTGACGCAAAAATTAAATTAAAAGTCATCAAAAACCAATCTTCTAACATAATTGCCGCATGTTCACATGAAATATGAATAAATTCATATAACAGTATGATCATAAATTTGGTAATATCCCCAAAATACGAACACGCTCCCACAAAAGAAGAAGAAATAAAAAAGGCAATTAAATAATGTCAAAATAAAGATCACCTAAAGATTCTTTATCCAAGTGCGCTAAGTTCAAATTAAAAATAAAGAGAAAAGCAGAACAGCTAGCTAAAAATCACATGCTCAACAAGCAGGCAAATGAAATCAATGGAAATCTGATGATAATGCATGAATCTAAAAAAGCGACTGAAAAACAGAAATAAATCTCAAATTAATAAAGAAAACACAGACAAGAAAATAAAAGGAAACTTATGATAGAACTCCTCCTATATAAGCAGAAGTAAATATATATTAATTAAATTGAAAATCAAAATGATTACCATGGAAAGAACTAGCAGAGAGTTAGAATGTCACAACAAGAACAATTATAATTGGACAAAAACAAATTTAAAGAGGAAAAAAAAAATAGAGACCTCAGAATTGCCAGAATTGTTAAAAAAATATCTTCTCCACATTCCACAACAACCAAACAGTATCAATATTAGTGACAAATTGAAAGCGTCATATCGAGTATCTTTAGATATTTTTGCTTTGCAACTTTACGCTCTTGGTCTGGCCAATATTATTTTTTAATTCACTTCTTTAATGATATTATCCGTAAGTAAACCATTGGTAATTGACATTGCTGTACTCAGCTCACCCTCAGACCCTTCACCACCACAAGATCTGTTTTCAAAAAATAAAAATACAAGCAGCCAAAATATATTTCAATTCAACATGGTTAAAACTGACGACACTGTTTATAACTTTAATTACCGAAGATGCCATTCGCTGACCACAGTTTTCGAGAAGAGGCGGTGTCGGGCGATTGTACAGTCAAAGAAAAAAATAGTGATGGTTTGTGTACCTAGTCCTGGCCACGGGCGGTTTGACCCATGAACCGAACTAAATTCAATTTGCGTAAAATCATAGTTGAAACTATCAGAATTAAAACTAAAATCAGATTCTGATAGTTCGTTTCAATTTTTTTTAATCATCGAACTGTTAATTTATGATCGGTTCATAAATCAATAGTTAAACCGTTGGTTCACAAATTTATAAACTGACGATTTAATATTTTAATTTAGAAAATTATTAATTTTAAATAAACATGTTTAAATTTTTTTTATTTTTTTAATTAAAAAACTATAAATTTGTAGAGTACTGTAACGGTCTCTTACAAATTTTGCGAAGGCTGTTCTGCAGTTTTTACAAAATATATGACCATTAGGCTTGTTAATTTTTTTAAATTTTTTATATAAAATTTTACTTATAAATACTTTCTCAATCTTTTAATCAAATTCTATCAAATTCAATTAAATTCTCTATTTATTTTTATCAATTTCAATTTTAATTTTTATAATTTAATTATTATTGTCTTTCTATCATACAATTTATCTTTATAATTAATTTTATTTATTATCTATTATAATTAATTATATAATTTATTTTATTTATTATCAAAAAAATAACAAATAGTGAAATTTTTTTACGTAATAGAAAATTTAGTCAATATTCATAAATATCAAATATAAATAAAAATAAATTTGTAGAAGATTTTTCAACATAAAAAGTGAAAGTCAATATGTAGAAGTAGAGTAATAATAACAACAAGTAAAGATAGAATAACAACCACAACAAATTTTTACTTCCGATATTTTCTAAACTCATTTTAAGAAAATATAAAAAGAATATGATAATTTTGAAATTGTTTGCAATTATTATAAAGAGATTTATAAATTCAAGCAATGAGGTGGATATGAGACATTTAAAAGGTATTTGGAGCCAAAGCATCCAAAAAAATTTGGGCAAAATAGAGGTTAAATACAAATAAATGGCATCCCCAAAATAGAGGGAATGGCATATATAAAAATCTCAATTTGTGATGTGTGAAAATTTTGAAAAAATGAGCAATAGATTATTTCCTTTGTACCACTTATTGTCTCATCACCAACCTAAAATATTAATTATGATAATTATATTATGATGCAAAGTGGCAAAAAGATCAAGAGAAACATCAAGGTCCACCTTAAAGCTTAAAATTTATCTAACCACTATTTTTGAATTTGATGATAGCAATATTGATAAAGACTTTATAGTTTTAGAATAATAAAGTCAACATGCATCACCCTTTCCAACATTAACAACTATTGTTAAACAAGTTTTAATAGCACCAACATTAACTGTCACAGTAAAATAAACTTTTAGTCAATGGGGCAATATATTGGATGAGAGAGGATCAAATTTGTCTCCCAAATCTATTGAAATCTAAGTATGCGTAGAGAATTAGACAAAAGTCGAATTAGACCAACAAGATATAAAAGTGGACTTCCATGAAAAACCTTTTGATTTAACTATGGATAGTTCGATAATGGAAACTGATAGTCAAAAAAGCAGAGGTGAATGATAAAGTAAGGGGATATTGTCGGCTATCGAGTACGTAAAGATAAAAAAACTACGTAAATTTTGATTCTTCTAAACCCCAAAAGAATATATAGAAAGTTTAATTGAAAAATTAAATTCAAACTTTTTTTATTTTTTAATTTTAAATTATTATAATTATTAATTAAAAAATAAATCAGGCTCATGAATCAAAACGGTTCAATATCAATTTCAAATTGGGGTCATAAACTATAACCGATGATTTAATGTTGATTTTGAATTGATTATGAGCCGATCTATAATAGTTTCGATTTGAGATTCTTATTTTTTCTAAATCAAAAATTGAAAATTCTAACCCAGTAGTGTGATGTTTTTTATCAATGACAAAGGGACATGCCACGTAGTGATCATGCGAGGGATGTGATGAACAAAATGGACCCAACATCCTACGTATTTGAGATACGAATAGCGACTTTATGTAACACCTTTGTTCTGATTGTCGGTGACAACAAATCTCAGTCGTTTGATCTAAGGGAATTTTGCGTGGTGGACAAGGTAGCACGTGACAATAGTTAATCCAAATGAAAGAGGGGGATGATCGGTGATCTTCTGCATGAGGGCATTTTGTAAATATGTTTAAAAGAGGTGGCATATATTATCTAAAATTTTGGATAGTTCGAAAACGATACATATTTCTAATTAGCTAAGTGGCCAAGTGGTGGGCCGTTGAGTGACCTTAAATGAGACACGAAAGGGAGTCATTGGGCATTATCGAACCACCATTATGCTTGTCAGACAGGCCAAAAGACTTGTTCCCACCCAGGATTAGTTCATTGTTATGTTTTCGCCCATCAAATTCTAAAAATTTAAATATTTAACTGTTAACCATTAAAGTTAAAAATTTGTTAAATCTAAGAATATAATTATCATTTCATCAATAAATATTAAAAAAATATTTTTATCTAATTTTTTTATTTTTTAATTTAAGTTGAAAGAAATTATATTTTTCAATCTAAGGTTTTAATCTTTTTTTTTTTTCTAATGATTGAATATTGACTAATCAGCCCATCCTTCTCCGTCTATCACTGATGATGGATGAAGATGCCCCCGCACACGATGAATCATCATGTGCTTCAAATCTAAAAAGACGTTTGCACAATAAAAACACATGATATATGTCAATTCAACAAAAACACATCTTCTTTCTTTTCGTTTGAAGTTAAATCAATAGAAGCACATTTTATTTCTCGTCCTTTGGAGCCGATTAGAAAAAACAAAGACAAATCTTTTTCAACTTTGATTCGACGATTCATTGTGCATTGAGACTTCTTCGTCTATAACCAACCTTCGTCGTTAGCAGTAGAGAAAGAAGAACGAACTAAAGACAATCTCAACTAGAGAATGAAAGAAAAAATTGAAATCCTAAGGAAAAAAAAATATAACTTTTCAAAACTTAAACAAAGAAAAATTATGAACTTTTAAAACCGAAGTAAATAAATAAGATAAAATTTTATTTTATTTAATATTTATTAATAAAATAACAATTATACCTTTAAATTTAATAAATTTTATTAATTTTAATAATTAATAAATGAATATTTAAATTTTCAAATGGAGTAAACCTTGCATGAGAATAAATCTTCTGGCCTATCAAAAACCATCATAAATAATTAGACTTACTAATAACATTTTTTAAAAGCAATATATTTTAAGGCAGAACAAATTCTTTCCATCCAGGATTTCAGGCCATCAAGGACTTGTTCAGGTAACATTTTCTATATCGATATCACATCCATTTTACTACATATTCTATTGCTGTTAAATCAAACGTGCTTAAATAAAGAATTTGTAGAGCAAGGCGCAAAATCATCCAAAACCAGAAGCAATTGGTTAACTCTCTTCAAATTGGAAATGGTTTATACTCGATAAACAAAGGGATGCTAAATATTGCGTCAAATCAGGCGCATTCACATTCAATCATTCAAAGAAGAGAGATCACTGAAAACAGTCACAAAGGTAAGCATATTGACCTCTGAATTGTTATTGAGCTGTAGGCAAATGCATATCTTCGCATGTTCCTTCACCATTACTTATTGACAGAGGATAAAAATGGGAAGCTGAGTGATACAAAATGTTCATAGGGAGACATAGATAGGAAATAAAAGCAATTTATCAACACAGGCTCCAACATTTATCGAAAGTCATTCTTAGATGACGACATCAAGACATTATCCCTACTTTACCTTTTCTATATCCCCTTGCCTACAAAAATAGCACACTTAGGGAACAAATTTCACAGTTGCACATACTTCAGTCTGATATTCTAATCTCGACTCCTAAGACGTCCTTCACAACCTCGTACGTCACAAATGCAATGGCAATTGATGGAACAACCTGAACAACAAAATATGGCACCAACATGAAATCATGTCTATCAAGTCAAACATATTATTGACTTACCAACAAGCTTTGCTTCTCAGAAGAAGTTCAGTAACTTCTAACATAAATCACAATAAGTCTGCCAGGAAACAGTTGTAGTGAAGGTGTAGAGAGGCAGTGCTAGTTCACCACAAGTGCTAGTTTATGATAATACTATTACAAGCTCACTAGGCAGAAAAATATTTTGTAAGTCAAGTCAACATAACAAACTTACAACTCCAGTCAATGCATTAGTAATTAACCATTACACTTTCCAATCTGAAAGCTTAACACAAAGCCAGCAGTTGTCCTGCTAAGTGCACAAATCTAAATGTGCTTTATATGTCAGATTACTCCAGCCAAAATTGAAAAGTTGGGAAGTCACAATGTGGATTCAAATGGAAATCTCTTTCAAAATTTTACTTGGTGAAGAAGAACAAATGACAATCAGACGTATCAAAAAACCACCCACCAACCCAAATTTTCATGAAGAATGCATGATAAACCTTGATACTTAACCTGCTAATCATAGAAATATTCTAGGAACAGAAGCATTTTAAATTAGGGTGAAGATTTTTAAGCATTGAATCTAAGATTTTTCTTCTGCTACGTCCACTTAACAATGCCATTATAGAAATAACAATGGATGCCATCTAGCCTTTCAGACTAATGCAACTCCTTCTCAAATGTGGTAGACTAACTTGACTTCAAAATAGAAAATTAGTGATGATATTAGACTGACCTTCACAGAATTAGGAACCAAACCCTTGTATAATGCACCAAACCCCTCATGCCGAACAGTTTTCCGGAATGCATCAATCATGCCATTATATTCTAGAGTGGCCTTGCTCCTCCCATCACCAGTGACAACTGAGGAAGCTTCCTTCCATCCCACCATCTGCATTCTTCGACGAATGACATCAAGAGGGTAAGCAACTGTTTGGCCAACAGTTCCAGCCACTGCCCCACACGCAAGCCTTGTCACTACATTCAGCTCAGAATCTTGAATTAGTCCAAAAGGCTTAGCTTTGATTAACCAATCCTTTAGAGACTCATACACAGCAAAGTTGAGACCCACATAGGGAATCTGAAAAGATGAATAACAGTATAAGACCCATATACAACAAAGAAAGGAGAAGTCTTGAAAGACTTCTCAACTCCAGTTATGAAAAATAGGAATAATAATTCTTACAACACCAATTACAGAAGGAAGCCAACCCTTGTACAAAGCCCGTGGACCTTCTTCACGTAACACAGTAGACAGAGCATGAAACATTCCCCTGTATTGATAAGGAGACTTGTCTGTCTGGAAACATTATACAAATAGGAGAAAACAGAAAAAGAATGAATCATGAAAACCTTTAAAATTCACGTATTAATCACATAGGGAAGGTCCTAATAATTACATAAAAGTAAACTTTAAGTCTTTTTATATGCAAGAGGTGCTAGTAAGTTCTTCCAAAAAGAAGAGATTCGGGGCAAAAAGCGGGAATAAAAAAATCCCTTCTTCACTGGAGAATTCAAAGAAAATAAAACCAAAAAAATAAGTACCTCACAAAACTTTATTGGAGAATACTTTGCAATTTAAACAAATGGTTAAAAGATGGTACCTGTACAGTTAATCTTCCTCGTACCATATCCATTGGATAAGTAGCAGACATGGCAATTATTCCAGCACATGCACCAGCTCCAAGGCGTAATAGAGGAGTGAGTTGAGCATCTTCTGCAAAAAATAAAAAGGAAAAAGAACTTATATAAAACTCATATCCCTACTACTCCCACTTGTGTGTAAACATGAAGATATGCTTAGTATTTTGCAAATATTGTCCCACGGCAATAATCGAGTTATGATGTTCTGCCTCATAATGTCTTGCAATGCACGAAGGAGTATTCGTCTGTGAAGACAAAAATGTCCAACAAAAGTTGGCATTACCATTCCCAGTACGCTGTTGATACAATTGCAGTATTCCCCTGTTTAAAATAGAGAGGGCCAATCAGCAAAAGGAAAAACCAATCAACAAAATGGTAATAGAAAACCATTTTGAAAAGGTTATCATCAAATATAGAAGAATAAATGTGGTAAGAGACATGAGGGACAAAAGGTTCCCTCAACTATGTGATAAGCTCCATATTAAAATGCTTGTAAGAGGTATTAGATATCTTTTCCTCAGCAAAGCTGAATATAAGAAAAAAAGAGATTATAATGCTTGATTACATGGTTGAATCTAATTTGGTCCACATTTTAAAATAATATTGTCCTATAAATTTGTTAAAGTTGCAGTTCAGCAAAGCATGTGTACATCAGTTGGAATCATCAAATAATTTACTCCAAGCCTCTATAAATTAATGCAAGCTTAGCACTGTAAAGAGACTACAAGCACATTACCTCAACAAACATTACTAAACACTAACTTATGCTTTTTCTGCCTTTTTCATTTTTACTTTTCTTTTGATAAGTCATAATGATACACAACTTAAGCCTGACAGTTGGTCAACAAAGAGATAGCCCAAAAATTGTAGTTCAGTTAATTCCAACATGTTTACCCTTTCAGTGACATTTTGAAATGCAGCAAGAATTATAAAGAATCTCACTTAGAAGCTTGCTCGTAGCTGAAGAACTTGACAGCTGAGTTTGGAATAATTCGGGCACAATTAGTACCATTGCCTTTGAACAATCCGCGAAATCCCTCAGTTCTCCATATATATTTCAACCCTTGAACTGTTCCATTGTATTTTATACTATGGGGATTCTGAACCTGCATCAAACAATGCATTTGATATGAGTATGTTTAAGAGTGAAATCATAAACATCAGGTGAAAATTGAAAAAACTAACCTGTAGTAATATTTTCAAACGTTCCAATGGTGCAACAGCTGTGCGGGATCTGCATTAACATCCCAAGACTCAGTTTGGTAGAAATACAACATGTTAATACTATAGCAAATATAAACAATAAAAGATGCATAACCTAGTCATGCTTCTGCATTCTGCTTTTGAGGAGATGAAACCTATATTGTGTTTGTATGAGTAAACCACCCTATTGGATTAACAACTGTACTTCTAATGAGTAGAAGAGCACAGCTTTGTTGGGAGTAAAATTAATGCCCCTTTCTTGATCAAAGTGCAACATTGTACACTAATCTAAATATGAAGTTTAGATTGAAGCTCTCATTGTAACAAAACAGATTGTGGTAAGTTTAAAGGCTGAAAATTTATGATCAAGGGAATTTTTTGTGCACAAATTCAATATTATCTATTTTCAGGAAGCAATTAAATTATGATTTAAATGAAAATAATTTTAAGATAAGTTGTCTGCAATACCTAGTTTAATAAATTATATCTCCGTGGTTGTACAAAAATTACTGGGATCAAATTCATGGGATTGAGGAGGTAACGTTCCCAAAATAATTTTGTCCAAGAAAATAACAGAGCGGCAATGAATTCATAACACTCATGCAAAATAAAACAACAAAGAATTCACCAGATTAAGTTCTCAGTTAATTTTCACTGCATAAATTTTCACATTCCAAACTACTAAAAAAAAAAAGAAAACCACTAAACTAGCAAGTGAAAAAATAAAGCACTAACACTCCGCCAGCGACTCCTCCAGCGACAAGAGATTTGCAGATACTTAGAATCGCATAGCTTGGAGCTTTAACGCCTTCTCTTGCAAGCTTCGCCTCCTCCGCTAGATTCACAATCGTCGACACCGCCGATTTGCTGGCCTTTACATCCTTAGAAGCCATCAATGACACCAAACCCTAGGCAGCGCGCACTAGTGTTCTCTGAGATAAAAGTCTCAGATATTAAAATGATCTAACACGTCGGATCTCCGACGATTATTAGGCAGCAAACCTTGTCATCTCTCTCTTCGCGGGTGCGAGTGAGTAGTGTTGGTGACGGCTTTTGAGAACTGAAAGTGAAATCTCAACTGTGAGCTCTGTTTCTGTGTACGTGCGTGTAAGGATCCGACGGCGTCATACACTACAAAGACTTCGAGTACCTTATTCGCGAGTGTAGCCATAAACTGGCACTCGCTTTGTTTATCATAAACGTGGAGCGTGAGAAGTATTTTACTGGTGGCGAGAGCGCCGAGAGGCTTGGGAGAAAGAGTTGATAGGGTCCATCTAACTTTCGATCCACCACAAGCGCGTGATTATGATTAATTATGTGAAACTATAAATAAACTGAGATCGTCTTTAATTTAAGCGAACTTGTGACAGGCAAATTTTGAAGCCATTGAAGTTATCGTCAAAGTTGTTAGTATCCCTCAAAGTTTTCTCACATTTTCTTCCAAGAACAGAAAACTACTTAAACACCTCTAAAATTCTTATAAAATATTCTTTTTCCCTCCTTTCTCCTTTCTTTTCCTCCCCTTAAAATCTTTCTGTCTCCTCATTATCTTTTCCTCTGACCTTACGCAGCCACTACCACCCCACCATTGCAATCTCTACAGGTTTCTGTCTTCTAAATCTTAAAAAAAAAACACACACAAGATCTAAAGCACAAAATCAACCGATAAATCAGAAAATAATCATTTTGCTGCGTACAAATCAATTAATGGGTAAGGAAAAAGGTAACATTAACCCCACTGTTGATGTACCCAACTCTCGCAAACTTCACGCATTTTCAAAATCACCCAAAACAATGTCTTCCACTTTTAACACTATCCATGAACCTAGAAAATCAGGAAGCTCAAAAAGAAAATTATTGCAAAAAACTGAGCTATGTTTCCAAACGAAATGAAAGCAGGGAAATCATATTTTTGATGTTTTAATTTTCTTTATCAAATATTAATTACTCTTATTAAACGTATTTTTGTGCTTTAGACTGTGTTCTTTAATAAGGTTTGGAAGAGAGAAACTAGAGAGAGATGGCAATGGTGGGGCTGTAGTGGCGGCAGAGGTGGGTGGTGAAGAATAGACGTGAGAGGGAAAGGAGAGGGGAGAGCAAGAGAAGGGGAAGAAAAAGGAGGGGGACAAGAGAAATCTAAAAGTCGGGACCAAAAAGACAACTCTACCCTCATACAATTATCTGATGTTGGATAGTTTTTGGAACATCCGGGGGTAAAGTGATTAAAAATGTTATAGTGACCTGACATTTTCATAAAGCTTAGGGGTACATGGGAGCCTGAAATTTAGCAAACTGCACACAAATGGAAACTTTTCCTGCGGCTTTTGTGCGTTTGCGGTAACAGAAACCTAAATGGCCTTTCTAACGGTGTCATCCATGATTTTATGGCTTACGAATAAAACTGGTTTCCTTCCCGCCAGCGGCAGCAGTCCAGCACGTCAACTGAATCCTATAATTGGAGCTCATGTTAGGTTAGCTAAAAAGCCCAAGCTGAAAGCCTGGCCCACACATTGACATAAATGGGCCAGGGCTATAGGCATAATTGAAAAGTAATATCAACACGCGCATACACAAAGGTGGATTCAAGTAAGTCGAGCCCCGATAAAAGTCAGCTCGTATCGTGTGTAAACAGTGTTATACTGTTTTTATCATGATTTATCTAGAAGACATTAGCAAAAGTTATCGATCTAAGTGCATGTATGTTCATTGTTTGACTCTAAAATCACACAAAAAATCATAAATGACATGACACTAATAGCACAATCATATCTTCATTGATTTAAAATCAACATGGATGCAGCAGATGGAATCAAATTGACCTTAAAAAGCAAAGTAGGATAAGAAATTGGCCAAACGACTATTTCCCACCCAAGGTATGCTGTAATGACAAGTTTTCCCCCTTTAACTATGGAAATACCAAACACCCACCCATGGCCAGTTAAATTTAACAAAACCCTAACGCCTGAAAATTTTATCTCCTTTTGCCTCCCTAAAGTTTGAAAACAAAAATTTCCCCCCAGCCTAAGTTTAAGAAAATGGCAGTTTCACCCTAGGGTTTGGTTTTGAAATCTCCGGCGACCTCTCCGGCTCCGTTGCCGACGGCTTCTCCCTCCCGAAGAATTCTCTCCTTCCGGTGATCGGTTTCCTCCCATTTGGAGGCCCGATCGTCGTCGGAAAAGCGGTGGGAGACGAAGAACTTCGTCGGGGAAGACGAAGTTCTTCGTCTTCCCAGACGAAGACGAAGCCGTCGTCTTCGTCTGGGAAGACGATCGGCTTCCCAGGGAAGACAACCGTCTTCTTCTGGGAAGACGATCGTCTTCCCAGACGAAGACGACGGCTTCGTCTTCGTCTGGGAAGACGAAGAACTTCGTCTTCCCCGACGAAGTTCTTCGTCTCCCACCGCTTTTCCGACGACGATCGGGCCTCCAAATGGGAGGAAACCGATCACCGGAAGGAGAGGATTCTTCGGGAGGGAGAAGCCGTCGGCAACGGAGCCGGAGAGGTCGCCGGAGATTTCAAAACCAAACCCTAGGGTGAAACTGCCATTTTCTTAAACTTAGGCTGGGGGGAAATTTTTGTTTTCAAACTTTAGGGGGGCAAAAGGAAATTATATTTTAGTTTATTTTTTAATATTATAGAGAAAATGACAATTTTACCCTTAACCCCGTTACTTTTAACTGGCCATGGGTGGGTGTTTGGTATTTCCATAGTTAAAGGGGGGAAACTTGTCATTACAGCATACCTTGGGTGGGAAATAGTCGTTTGGCCTAAGAAATTTGATATTTTCAACCATGACTAACCCTTCAGTTTGAATCCAACTGCGGCTATTCAGACAATAAAAGCTTAGATTACCTAAAATTTGTCGAACTATTAAATAAAGAGAAGCAACAATATAATATTGATAACAAATTGAATTATCAAAACACTGAACGTAGTCATTGACATTCGACAAGAAATAGGTTGAACAGTGGAAACATGTACGAGGCTTGAAAAGTCCCTCAAATCGAATAAATAGAATTAGGGCGGGCTGGCGGGTAACTCGACATTGGCTTATGGCCTTTGATTTGTTCTAGCAGGCAGTTGTACATGATCTGTTATATGTCTATTCAACTGAAAGGATATTTACCCAGATGCTTTAATCGTAAGGTTTCCCATCTTAATCACATCTCGGGCATGCATGCATTAGCGTACCCGGAGGAGAGGGTCAATGTTTTCTAATTGTGACAAGGCCAGTTTTCAGACAAAATTATTTCTCGGTATGAATTGGTACAAGTTTAGTTCAATACCATAATAATTAATTTAAAATTTATCAAAAATATCATAAAAAATTATTGATAATATAAATAATATTATTAATAAAATAAATATTATTATCAATATGATAAGAGTATTATTAAAAATAAATTTAAATTGAATTTAAATAAGATTATCAACTAAAGTTTCAATCAAATTCAACTTAAATTAAGTCCAACATGGAGATAAAATCAGTTAGGATTAAGTGTGACAAAATGACACTCAAACTATCTTTAGGATTGATCCATCTAAATGTTGATTTAATTTGTAGCAGCTAAGAGCACAATTATTTATTCAAGTGATATATTTTTAAATAAAATTATGTAAATCTATTTTGAGTGAGTATATATATTAATATATATTACATATGTATCAATAAGTGATTAAATAATTTTGATTTAAAAATAAAATAATAATTAATCACATAATAATATATTATGTGTCTACTTATTTATTTATTATATAATTATATATTAATTTATTTTAATTTAAAATTATTTAATAATATATATTAATTATATATATTTATATATTTAAATTAGATATATATAATTTTACCGATGGATTATTAAGTCAAGAAAGACAATGATGATATAAACCAAACCCAAATAAGGGGGTGGAAACCAGAAAGAAAGAGAAAGAAAATTTGGGCCAGAGACTAAGTCTAATACAGACCTTATTTTCAAAATTACTAAATTAACCCTATCTCTCTCAATTTTGTTGTAAAATTTCTTATTGGTTTGCCTTAGTGAGGATGACTTTTCTGTATAAGAGAATTGTCAAAGCCTCTGGAAATAAAACAATTCACGGTGATTTTAGGGTTTTCCGGTTTTCCAGCCAACAAGTCAAAAACAGGGCAAAGGCAGTAAGGGCGCCGCACCAGGCTGCCTCTTGGACGTACTACCTACTAGCGGTGTGCTGTGATGCAGACCACTCTTATTAGCATATTCGCATACAATTAAATTCAATTTGTTTATCTTCTAAGAAATCTCCACAGTTCAACGATCATCTCCATGCATATTCACAACTACCACGCAGACCAGACCAGTCTTGCTTTCTCAGACGGATGAATGACGAAACATAGTGTCTCAGACTCTCTCACCATTGAGCGTTGAAAAAGTGTCTGTATTAATAAGAGCAATAAATATATCCAAACGATAATGCCGACACCATTCCTGTCACTGTATCATTCTGAACCATGTGCAACCTACGTCCAAACATGTTCTCAGCCACGTGGGGTAGTTGTCTTCGACTGAAATTTTAATAAAGTTTTCCAATTAATTTCCAAGGCTCTGGTTTGAAGACAGATACCTTGAATCTTTCTTATGTCAAAGTCTTTATCATCTTAAACCCTTGTTGGAAATTTACTAGAAAAAAGAGTTAAGCTTTAGTGTCCACTCTCTATCAGCCTTGCTTTAACCAAAAATAAATCAAACGTGAATGCCTATGTTGATATAAACTTGCAAGTGAAAATGTTGAATTGGAGTCTTTTGAGAGAATCGGCCATGTTTGTCGGCGCCGATGGTAGTGACCTGATGATTTGTAAATCATAGGGGGAAAAATTATAGAGACAATAATTAGCGTGCGTGCATCACGTGTATTAAAAAACTACTGGTCCATTATCTATGCAATTGCATGCCTTCCCCCCCACCTCTCACGTGATCCCCACTAGAGTAGACGTGCAGTTACCACTTTCTTTGTTTCTTTACAGCGAGGGTACGGTCTTCACACTTGAGCACTTGGCATTATTCAGACGTCGGCCGGCCTTATCTCAATGTAATTTATTTTAAAGCCAATCGACTGTTTCTCATTCCACGAGCCGTACTTATCAATGTAATTTTTTATTAAAATCGAGCCAATTAATGCGACGTTAATCCATAATCATATTGATTAGGTGCCATCTAAGTTGAGAATCATCTCAATTATAGTTAATTTTCTTTTTTAATTATTTTTATTAAAATAAATATAAATTTGAATCATTATCACATCTTTCAATCATAAATCATGCAACATAGATGATAATATTAACATTATAATAATTATTTAGTAAGATCTCAAATATAATATATGAAACATAATTTTTATAATATATTAATATAAAATTTATATAACTTTATATTTTCTAATTCAAATAATTGACTTTTCTATGTGTGGTTGGCTTCCACAAGATTTATCTCCTTTGCTATGGAAGTCAGTTCATCCTAAGATTTATTAGATAAACGTGGAAATTGTTTTTTAAATTTAAAAATTGAGGATCTAGGGTTTCAGTAAAACTTCGTGGGAAATATTTATTTGGCCTCAATTAATAACAATTGACATTTTCAATCAATCAATGCCCTTTAAGGCTGTGTAAGAAATTCAGTGTCGTCAGGTCGATGGAAACCCACCGAAACATGGCTTTTTTTTTTTTTTTTTTGGTATAAATTATGGTGTCGGAAAAAAATCTAATGCGACAAATAATTGCCACTGCTTTTAGCTGCCTTATTGATCTCCAACGAGTACATGAGGATACGTAGATTGGGACAATACAGGCATCTGGTATTACTGTAGCATTTTCTGCTGAGAACGATGGATATATAAAATTACAGAAACAAGATAAGGTTTCTTATCTGAAAACCCTCCAACCATGTCCACCCATTAAGAACTAATGCGAAAAAATAAAATAAATAGAAAATGGGAATTTTTTTTCTAATATAATTGATTATATATTATATAACAGACATGGGTTATATTATTTAAAAAGCCAAAGGATACACACCCACCTAACCTTTACTCTTTTATTCAAATTTTTATTCATTAATTTTCAAAAATCTAAATATTTACTTATCAGTGGTTAACGTTAATAGTTTTAAGGATAAAATTATTATTTAATTAATAATTTTAAAAAAACTAAAATTTTATATTTTTTTCACTCTAAACTCTAAAAAACTAACAATTTTTTCTATCTAAAAGTTTAAAAAGTTATATTTTTCCCCTATTAAGGTTTTCAATTTCCTCCCTTCTTCTCCGACAATTGGAGCCAGCCAAGAACCTTGTCAGCCCATCCTCTACGTATCATTGACTACCCTGACCGAAGAAAGATAAAAAATGGTGAATCGATAGACGACCGAACGCATCTACGAAGGGCATTAACAGACGAATCAGTTGTGATTTCACCGGATTTAGTAGCTATTCCCACCTCTAAATCTGATCAAATTGTTGTCAAATTTGGTGAAATCACAATCAATTCGTCCATCAATGGCGTTCAGTCATCCGCTGGTTCATTGTTTTTCGGTCTTTCTTTGGTTAGGGTCAACAATGGCAAGTAGAGAATGGACTGACAAGGGTCTTAGCCAACGTTAGTCACTAAAGAAAATGGGAGGAAATTGAAAACTTTAACAAGGGGAAATATAACTTTTTAGATTTTTAAGTAAGAAAAAATTGTTATTTGTTTAGAATTTAAAGTGAAAAAAATAAAATTTTAAAACTAATAGGTTTGATTAACTTTAATAGTTGATCAATAAATTTTTAAAAATTAATAAATAAAATTTAGAAAAAAAAGTAACCCATGGGTCGGAATAAGTCCTCTGGCCTATTAAAAATATTTAAAACGTTTTGATTACAGTTAAATGATCAGGCATTTTAATTTAGTCGGATTGGGATGGTGACCTTGGTGGTCTTCAATCTGCTGTCACACCAGAAAGATTTTAATAACATTTGAAAGGGAGCTGGCCGAGTACGTCATTGCACAATTCAAATGGGTGGGCACAGACCTACAGCATAGAGGGACAAATATTTCAGCTCAAGAAATTAATAATCTGCATGAAAATAGAAACATAACGTACAACTGGCCCCGGCAAATGGGATAATAATTGATGCAATGGACATGTATTAAATAGTCACTTGATTAAGAGTTTTATTTGTTTATTATAATCGATTCAATTTCAAGAACGGACATTTTGATTAAAGTAAAGATTCTTCAATCCGGTGAATGAAGATGCTGTGATTTGCTGCTTCAGTAGGTGGAGGAGAATATACGCAAAATGAAATTGCAAAGGTGTGCGATAAGTTGAATAGAGATGCCAGGTTGCTTGAAATTAATGAACTACTTATTCAGTGGCCGGGAATTTTCACTTTACTGAGAATAATACAGCCCCGCACAAAAGGTTCCTTTTCGAGAGGAACCTGCCCTTTACTTGGAGGGGATAAAAAATAAATTATCCTCCGCATAATTGCTACCAAGTGTGTCCACCGTACAACATTATGCTTAGTTGACTGTACAATCCGCCCTCAAAGCTAAAAATCCAAGAGTATACGGCCAGCGAAGAACTTTCTTTACCCTAACTGACAATTAATCAAAGATTCAAGCTAAGTTAGTGCAAGATTTAACAGTAATTTAGTTTAATGAAGTTTAAATTTAAATTTAAGTCTAAAATTTTTTGTATTGTTGAACTTGAGTTTAGATGGTATTTGACTGATCACACTTGTAAGTTTAGAAGAATTCAATTTGAATCAATCAAAATAATATCATTTTGAATCTTTGATAGATTTTTAAGTTGATTATAATATTAAATTGAGTTTAATTTGAACTTAATTCAATATTATAAATGAACTTAAATTTGTTTCTTTTAAGTTGAACTAAGCTTAAATTGGTTTTAAAAAAACTTATCAAACTCAAACTATACACCTCTAATACTCGATAAGGTTGGATTCGAGATTTCAATTTTCAAATCTTAATTACTCTATAATGGCTTGGGTTTATTACAAAACTTAGCAAAAAGGTACATGAAAGCATTAATGACTTATATGACCTTTCTATTTAGTATCTTTGATTTTTAGTCAAATTCTTATTAATAAATTAAGTTTGCTATCTAAGTCAAATTATTTATATCTTACACACTTAAAATCTTATTATTTACTTAAAATATATAAATAATTATATATATATATATATATATAAAAGATATAAATTTTAAAATAATATTTAAAAAAATAAAAGGTTAAAATTTTTTTTTTAAACAAACTCAAGTTAGTTATTTATGTCCAAAACTTGAGGAGAGATCGTACTTATCAACAAGTTTTTTTCTTAAAATAATTAATTGAACTCAAGTCAAACACTATTTGATCCAGTTCGATTTAAATTCATCTTCGTGCAAGCACTAATTACATGATTTAAACATAAATTTCAAGCATGCATGTTTAATGCCTTAACAAATATTTGAGATGAAATTATATTTGAATGAAATTGGAGCAAACATTTGTCACAAATTACGTGTTTGAGCTCATATATACACATGTATCACTCTTTAAATCATGCTCTCTTGAGATAATTGGATAACTCATGATTAAAACCACTAATTCTTCATTTGGCCTTAAATATTTGTTAAAAACCAAATTAACTTTAAATTATCACAAATCACTTTCATAACAAATATTTTAAGTACAATTAACTCGCTGGTTGCAACCCCCCAAGGTTTCATAAAATGATTGAATCTCGTCCTTTAAACTTAAAAATGTCATTTTCCCACTTGTTTGATGATTTTGTTAAAAAAATCACTTAATTTATTTTTTACAAAATTAATATAAAATAAAAAGCACAAAAATTTAATTTCCGGGGCTAATTGTTATTTAGCTTAATAGTTTATTTGTAATGTTCATTAAAACAAGTATAGATAGAAATACCAATAATGTATAATTGTACATTTATGGTGAATTATAATTGTTGAAACCATTAAAGTGTTAGTGATTGTTTTAAAGGTTATTTGGAATTTTAAAAAAATTCAAGGTGTTTTTAAAAAATTCATTTTTTTGATATCCCCTTTATAATTTAAAAAATAATAATTACATCACAAAAACTAAACAAAATGTAATAAATTAAATTTTAAATACGTATTACAAACTATTAAGACTATAAATATAAAGTGTTATGAAACAAGATGGAAAAAAATATACATTTGCTTATAGTAAGTTTAAAAAATGAATGTACATCCTATAATAATATTTACAGTCATATTGACAGTGGTGTTATTATAATATTTTAAACCTAAAAAACAAAGTAATTATTAATTGCACTATTATTATAATATCGGGATAGAATAAAATAAATATCCTTTGACTGATGGATGGAAAATGATCTTTTCAAACTTAAAGGGTGAAAATTGTTCTTTTATCAAACTTTAGGTTGGAAACGTACCTAACTTAATATTACTGTACAAGAAAAACCAATGGTTGGGCTGGTTTAGTGGACTTCTTAGTTTAATTCTAGTGGTCACACGTCATCCCTTGACTCCGCAGGACGACCCACGAAATTACATAATTACCCTTTTCATTTTTTAACAGGAAAGTGCAACTGAGTATGGGAGAGTGAAATTTTATGGGCATTTAAATTTAAATTATAATTATTATGTTTATAATTAATAATGAACTCAACATAAAATCAATAATAATATTTTACTTGGAAAAAAAATTAAATAAGCTAAAAGATATGTTCCCACCCAAGGTTTGTTGCAAATCCAATTATTATCTAGGAAGTATTAAAAATTCAAACTCTCACCTATTGAGTGTTAAAATTAACAGAAATAATTAGTATCAAAGGTCAAATAGTCATTTAATTAATAATATATTAAAAATAATAAAATATTATCAAATTTTTTATAGGTTTATAAAATTAATAATTTTTCCTATAAAATTAAATTTTAAAAAATCATATTTTTTAATAAGGTTTTTTTTTTGTCCCTTCCCTTTTCTTCCTCTTTTTTCAGCTTCTTTCTACCTTTTCTTCCTTTCTCTGACATTGAAAATTAGAGATCTCTTAATGAACCTTGGGTGGGAGATCTCTGGACAAAAACAAACCTTGGGTGGGAGATCATTGGATCAACCTTAGTCAAAAGTCGAAGACATCTGGATGAAGCAAGAGGTGAAATGTCATATTCATCTAGAGATCTTTGATTTTTAACATTGGAAACGGGGAAAAAATGGAGAGAGAAGTCAAAATAGAGAAAGAAAAAGGGAGGGAGGGAGAATTCGACCAATGACGATATCAAAAAAGGAGAAGGAGAAGAAAAAGAAATTATAGAAAAAAATATTATTTTTTAACATTTTTTTAATACAGAAAAGAAAAAATAAAAATTATTAGTTTTTTAGATTTAAAAGAGAAATTAATAATATTTTATTATTTTAAATATATTATTAATTAATAATAATTTTATTTTTAAAATTAACTGTTTAGTTAATTTTAAACTTTATAAATAAAAATTTAAATTTGTAATAGTTAATAAATACAAGCCGGAGTTTGTAATAAACCTTGTGTGTGAATATGTCTTTTGTTGGCCAATTAAATATTACATATCACATGGTGGGTGTCGCCTCTTTGCATGTCTAGGAATTAAATGCTACGTCCTATCCGCATTAATTAATTTGAGTTTTGATACTTCTATAACTCTTATTATTAAATTTTTAGGTTGATAAGAATATATGGGTAAATTGTTATAATTAATTATATAATAATAATATATATATATTTTTTTTGCTTTCAGAGGGCAAAACCATATTCAACCACTGCCATTAATAGGCCATACTCAAATTGATGGGATCCATTTATTGCTTTGAATTTTATTAATCCAATCAGATTCGAATCACAATTATGGTGAAATTCGGACGCAATTTTCCAACATATGGCATAAGAAGTCTCATATCATAATGCACCAAGATTCTTTTTTCCGGCAACAACAAAAAAGTTAACATCACTTTAATTGCAAAAATTAAATTAAAAAAACTTTATATATTTAGGAGTGGAAATCTCCGCACTCACAAAAAATAATACGATTGGTCTAAAATTTTACTTGAAATTATAAAATTCAGTCAGATCGTATAATCCCAAGTGCAATATAGCCAAGTTCACACTTAGCTATTGCTATTATGAGCATAGGGTATTTTCTTTTTTTAATGAATATAGAGATTTAAGTAATTATATCTCAAATTAGGTCGTTTGTTAATATTTTACGAAAGCAAGCGATATTGACTCTATAATATGTATTCGTACAAAAACCTTTTACTTCCAAATTTTGCAATGAAAGTAAATATTTTTATCTAGAAACTTTCACGGGTGGGAAAATGTCAAAAGACAAACTTTAGGTGAGAAAAATGTTAGCTCACTTGATGAAGATGGAATACTAGCAAATAATTCAAAATCAAATTCGTTAAAATTTGAAAATATTTTTATAATAGGATATTTCCCTAATTAGAAAAAAATCATAAAATATTTTAAAATAGTTTTTTAATTATTGCAAATCACTTAAAAGTCCTGGTTGCATGCCAACTTAAGAATTGTTGATTAGCGTTATACAAGAATTGAATAAATGCATAAGATGTTCATATTTAGTCAAATATTAAAGAAATTTAATTAATTATTTCTGAAAATAAAATCTATAGATAGAAAAGGCCAAAGGACTATTTCCCACCTAAATCTAGTTGTGTTTTTGGAGATACATCTATAAAATTTGAAAAATTTAATTGTTTTCTCAAAGATACATTCATAAAATTTGAAAAATTTAACGTTTTAGTAATTGATTAGTTAAAGTTGAAATTTTTTATTAGAGATAAGAGTAAAATTATTATTTTATTAATAATATTAAAATATATCAAACTTATTATATTTTTCTCTCTAAATTTTAAAAATTAATAATTTCATCTCTTGTTTAAAGTTTTCTAACTTTGAAAAATTATATTTCACCCTCTCCCAAATCTAGGGTTTTTTTTTCTCTCCTCCAACCACCATCTTCGACATTGACAATCTCCCCTCTCCACTTTAAAATTTTAGTTGACATCTCCTCTCTCTAGATTGCTTTGTTGAGACGAAGAGATTGGTCTCTTCATTTCAATAAACAGATCTGGAGAGAGAAGGTTATCATATTCAATCATACATTGACCGATATTTTAGAATGAAGAGAAAAGATCGTCGATGTTAGTAATGATGATCAGATAAATGAAAAAAAAAAACTTTAATTTTGAAAGTGGAGAAATAAAAGTTTTTAAAGTTAAAAAACTTTAAGTAAATATAAAATTATTAATTTTTAAAATTTATAAAAAAATAATTAATTATATATATATATTTTTAATATTATTAATAAAATGATGAATTTATAGTTTATTTTTTAATGATTTTAAGCCTTGTAAACGTTTGTTTGAGAAAGCAACTAAATTTGATGGGAAATAATCCTTTGGCCAAAAGAAAATTCAAGGCAGAACTTTTACTTGAACGGCCCCACGACAAATATTTCCCTTTTGGCATCCCAGCGATAAATCCACATCCAAAAGTCTTAAGTAAGGACAATAAAATAAAAAGGTTGGCTATAATTGTCACCTTAATTACATAAACTTCCAACCTAGAAAGATGATGTCATTTTGGCAAAAACGAATGGGCAAAAAGGTATTTTCAATAATAAAAATAAAAATGGTAAATGGATGGCAAAAGGTGGACGGCATTTAGCAAGGCTTATATATCATAGGGAGAGCCAAAAGGATCACCACCAAAGCCAAAAAGAAAGTAACAGCCATTCGGCAATTACTGAACTAAATATTGCTTGATAGCTTCTCTCTCTCTCTCTCCCCAGTTTTGGTCAATTTTTTCAGAGAAAAGTGAGAGTGAAAGCGTGGAAATCGGTGACTTCTTAACGCCTTTCACTGAGCCTCGTTCTGATTTCAGTTTCTCTTCCTCTTCTCTTCACACACTGCGTCTCAGGTACTGTTGTCTTCTATCAGTCTTTTACTCACAATTTGTTCCTCTGTAAAACGGCTTCGTTTTGCAGGTTAATCTCCGAAGCTGCGGTCGTTTTACCAGTTTGGTTGTGTTCTGTATATGTATATGTGCCTGTTGACTTTTAGTTACCTATCAGTTTCTTCCTTTCTTTCTTTATTTTTAAATTGATATTAAAAAATATATTCTTACAAAATCATGAGATTTCTTGAATTGGAGCTTCAAAGCTGTACTTGTTTTGTTGTAGAACTGGTCGGTAAATCGTTTATTTCAAAGTTGTCTCAAATTCTATTTTTTCTTCCATACGAAGGAATCTTTTTCCTCGAAATTACTGATAGTCAACCAAGTTGACTGTCTTCAAAGAAAGACTACAACTTCAAATCTAAGCTTCTTTATCGTCTTCGGTTTTTTGAGGATATTGGACTCGGTGTTTAGCTCTCTGGTTTGATTGATTTTCTGTTCAACTCACTTCTGTAATTCTCTACCTCATCAGCTTTCTAATTTTTTAGTCTCTTTCATTCTCTATTCTGAACCTTCCGTTTCACTGATTTCAATTTTATAATTTTTGTTTCGGCAAAAAATAAAGAAGTTTTGTAATTTAATTATGTACGGACGTCTTTTGATGGTTGGTCATATGCTTACAAGCAATATAAAAGAGCACAGTAGATGAATTTGACCTTTTCAATTATGAGCTCATTATTTGTTCTTTTCGGTATTTATTAATTTTTTTTTCATTGGTTGAGGTTCAGTTGTTGTGACAATTGTTTATTTTTTTAGTAATATGTTACTGACTTTTATGTTCTATTTTTGTGTATATTATGATTTGGTTGCAGAAAAATTGATTGTGAGGATGTTGGAGAAGACGGAAACTATTGATGTAGATCAAGTGATAGAGGAATTTGAAACAGTCACCAAGGATGCTGAGAAAATTCAGAGGGAGACTTTGAAAAGGATTTTGGAAGAAAATGGATCGGCTGAGTACTTGCAAAATCTCGGTCTCAATGGAAGAACAGACCCTGAAAGTTTTAAGGCTTGTGTTCCACTTGTTTCTCATTCAGACCTGGAACCTTATATTCGGCGAATCGCTGATGGTGATACCTCACATATCCTCACTGGCAAGGCCATAACAATTATGTCGCTAAGGTACATAGTTTCAATAAATTTGTTATTGTTTCATGAGTTAAATTATAGTTTGGTTTTACTAATGAGTCATGTTCTGGGGAATTTTGTGTTATTGCAGCTCTGGAACGACTCAAGGAAAGCCTAAATTTGTACCCTTCAATGATGAGTTGATGCAAACCACCATGCAGATATATCGGACTTCTTTTGCCTTTAGAAACAAGTACTTTTCTAAATATTGCTTATCTTAATATTTTCCATGGTGCTGCAAAATTGTTTTAGTTGTTTGCTAGAGATGGATTGTACTTTGATGAACTACTATTAATTTGGGGTTAGTCACCCATGGTTTGTTAAACGTGAAAAGCTCTGCCTGTCTCTTGTTTTTAAGTTTGAAATTTTATCCTGGATTAATGAATATACTTTATGACCTGCAGAGAGTTTCCTATTGGAAATGGGAAAGCCTTACAGTTTATATATGGCAGCAGGCAGTTCATAACAAAAGGGGGGCTAAATGCAGGAACTGCTACTACAAATGTCTACCGCAATTCACAGTTCAAAAGTGGGATGAAGGCAATGCTTTCCCAGTGTTGCAGCCCTGACGAAGTAATATTTGGTCCTGATTACCAACAGTCGTTGTATTGCCATCTCCTATGTGGCCTAATCTCTTGCGAGGAAATTCAACTTGTGTTCTCAACCTTTGCCCACAGTATTGTCCACGCTTTCCGGACATTTGAACAAGTTTGGGAAGAGCTATGTGCTGACATACAGGAAGGTGTCCTCTCAAGTCGAGTCACTGTCCCTTCAATCCGAGCAGCTATGTCCGAAATACTGAAGCCAAATCCTGAATTGGCTGATTCGATTCATAAAAGATGCTCTGGATTGAGTAATTGGTATGGATTAATACCAACACTATTTCCTAATGCAAAGTACGTCTATGGGATATTAACTGGGTCAATGGAGCCATATCTGAAAAAGTTGAGACATTATGCGGGGGAGCTGCATCTTATCAGTGCTGATTATGGTTCTTCTGAAGGTTGGATTGGAGCAAATGTCAATCCAAGTTTGCCACCTGAGTTGGCTACTTATGCTGTGCTCCCTAATATAGGATATTTTGAATTCCTCCCTCTCAAACAGAATGTGGAGGATCAGGTACTCTACCTGGAGCGCAAGCCACTGGGCTTGACTGAAGTTAAGGTTGGGGAAGAGTATGAAATAATTGTCACAACTTTTGCAGGTAAAGAAATTGTTGACAAAGATACTTTCTTTCTTTAAATTCAGTGATTTATAAATAGAATTGTTCTTAAAACTTATGCAATTAACAGTTTATGGTGTTGTTCATTATGTGTTATTTCCCTGGACCATCATGCATTATATCATGCTTGACTTCACTGGCAGTCATTTAATAAGCATCTTGAAAACACAACCTTGATATTAATGCTCAGAGATTATATGAATCATATTAGAGCTTCTATCTGATGAATTACTACTCATTTCCGTCCTGTCTTGCATTTTTGCATACTATTTTGATATCATGCTGTGCCATGAATGAGATTATATATATGCTAGTTGACATAGCTGAACTGACTGTGAGACATGCATCTCTTATTGTATAAACTACAGTTTAAACACAGACATATTAGATTATTTGATGAATCTGTACTTAAATATAGCTTTTTCTAGGTGTTAATGCCTTGTTAGGTCCTCAATGCACCCCATGTAAATAACTGCAATAGGAAACACAATTTCTCTTCTCAAGAAGATACATGTGTATTCTGACATCAAACTCGCTCTATTATTGGTTTGAACATAAAATTGCCTTATCTGTATTTTGTGACAATTTATACGTAAGTACAGAAGCAATCTTTTGAAGGAGACAAATTTGATTTGTTAAATGTGCTTACTACTACATTATAGATACACACACACACACACATTTTTAAGGTTGTACATTACCTGTTTGACTAGTTTTTCTGTAATTCCTTGTGTAGTATAGTCTTCATGACACAGTTGTTTCTTGATTTTCACATTTTAGTGGGTTACTTAGAAAAGCATTTGAGATTGGATTTGAACAAACAAATGAATAATTTGTATGATCTGTATATTTTACAATGCAATACTCCTTATGAAGAAAACAAGGACTAGTTGAATAATATTTTGTAGTTTCTTTTAAAGTTGTCTTTCAAGCATGAAAGTTTCAGTTGGGCCATATGAAACAGAACCGGCTTAGGTCATATGTGTTCAAAAGGGCAGACCTAAAATATTATCATAAAATCATAGGGATTTCTAAAATGGATTTTTTCTTTAATTGTTGGCAACTGATGGATCTGCAGGTGGCAGTAATTTCAGAATTTTCAAATCTAGGTGTTAACCTGGTCTGCTTTATATATTCTGCAGTGGTGTTTCATAATTTTATGTGAACTGTTGGGTGACTTTTATTTGTAGTTCCCTTTGTGAAGTTGTACTATGCCATTGTGTTGAATCTGGAATTCTATTTGTATCTATAAACTGCAGGTTTGTACCGTTATCGACTAGGAGATGTGGTCAAGGTTATGGGCTTTCACAATTCAACCCCGGAACTGAAATTTATTTGCAGGAGTAACCTGTTACTCACCATAAACATAGACAAGAACACTGAAACAGACTTGCAGCTCTCTGTAGAAACGGCAGCCAAACTTTTAGCTGAAGAAAAACTTGAAGTGGTTGACTTCACCAGCCATGTTGATGTATCAACAGATCCTGGTCACTATGTGATATTCTGGGAAATTAGTGGTGACGCAAGTGCGGAAATCTTGCAAGAATGCTGCAATTGTTTGGATCGATCTTTTATCGATGCAGGCTATGTTAGTTCACGCAAGGTTAATGCCATTGGTCCTCTTGAGCTCCGAGTTGTTCAAAGGGGGACCTTCCACAAAATCCTCGATCACTACGTCGCGTTAGGCTCTGCTCTTAATCAGTTTAAAACCCCAAGGTGTGTAGGAACTGCCAACAATGTGGTGTTGCAAATCTTAGCTAACAATGTTGCTAAGAACTTTTTTAGTACTGCTTTTGGGTGAATGAATGTATGAAAAATGAAACTTCAATTGTATTATGCTTTTTCCACTAGAATAATGCAAATCTGTCATAGTTTTCTTGTTTCATTGGAATCTTTTGCTAGTATATACCTCTTGTATATAAAGTCAGAAAAAAGTTATAGTTTATTGCTTTTGAAGACTTTTTATTGGCAAGTCGCTGAAGCTACTTAAAGTGCCTTGATTCTCCATCTCTTCGTTGGAGACAAACGACAATTTGTCTTAAACAAGTGGGCTTATGACCCGCCTGAGTTGTGTCGGAAAACAAGTCTGACGTCACATGTTCAAGAAACTAGCTGTCGTGCTCATTGTCTATTCAAGCACTTCTTGTAAGTGAAGAGGGAGTCAATTTATACCACTTTCTTCCTTGTTGGGTGTGAGTGGAGGCTAAAGCTTTCTTGTTTCATTGGAATCTTTTCTTAAAAAAAATAAAATAAAATAAAAAAGTTCTTGAATGTAATTTCTTTACTACAAAATATGTGAAGCCAAGCAAGACTAATGATATTCTAGAGGATCAGTCTATCTAGAGAAAAAATGCCACCATTAAAAGCTGCTCAATTTAGTCGTCATGGTAGTAGTTGGTGGAGCCGATGAACAATTATTTAATAATCTTGGGATATTTAAATGGTGTCTTTTAATTTGAAAATAACTTTGGAATGCATGGAGCTTCCTCTTTTAGGTGTCAGTAAAGATCTAGATTAATTAATTAAATACGCATTTAAAACGCAAATGGTGTTTTAGTGGTGGTCCTAATTAATCGGATGCGGATTGTTGTAAAGTAATACTTGATGAATGGATCTGTCATTTTCTTCGCTGAACATGGCAGCACAATTATTTGCCCTCGGTCAAAAAGACACTCTTCTTGTGGCCAAACTGGGAATTTCAGGTTTTAAACTCCTGGCAAATCTGGGACTGCCCAGTTAAGTTGGCCAACTTATTACTTCCGGAAACATGTGGCATAGTCATGAGGAGAATCTCGGTAAATTGGAAACAGAATAAATGTGGTGTTTGTCGTGTCTGCAGTGAAGACACATTATTCATTAACCAAATCCTGACGAAGCCGGAGAAGAAATGACTATGAATTCGGGAACCCGGATGAAAGAAATAGCAGAAAGCAGAGAAACTGAAGGTGCAGAAAAAGCCTCAGTGGCTATCTGGGATTGTGGTAGCCCTTTATATGATTCATATGAGCTGGTCTCACTTAGTCATCTGATTGAGCGACATCTACTGGCAGTGCCATCTCTCGGCGGATCAAAGAGGCTCACCACCAGATTTCATTATCCCTGTGATGCATCATCTAACTTGCGCTCCATAACGCACGCTAAAGCTTCGTCTTCTTCCACAATCAATTCGTTGAGAGACACCAATGTTGGCAGAAATTTGATGAAAAGGAGGATTGAAGTTGAAGAAGAAGAGACTGATAAGCGCTAAAGGTTGGAAAGACTGCGGAATTTGTAAAGTATTGGGATTTTAGAAGAAATAGAAAAACAGTGGCTGAAACAGGTAATTGAGTGGCGCAAATAATGCTGATTCTTACGTTCCGGCTTTAGCATATATTGATCATAATCCTAATCTGAATTTAACATATTCTTGTTATATATTGATGATATCTCATTCATTTGGCAATCTGAATCCTTGAAACACAGATTAAAATGATTTCCTCACCATTTACTAAGAAAAAGATGGACTGATAATTGGTGATGAACCAGAATTTAATGCAATTCAATTTACAAGAACTTATTTTCCTGTTTTCAGGCAAAGCTGTCATTAATCAGTCTATGTCAGTCCGAAATGAGAAAGCTAGCTTAATTAAATTAAGTTGGCAGTTAGGTGGGCGATAGCATGAGAACGAAGTGCATTTTGGGAAAAATATAAGGTTGGTATTGGTTGGAAAATATCAATGTTTAGTGTATTTCCAATGTGGAACACACCAAAATTTGTAGTGGAAATCGATTAATGCTCATTTGCACGCCATGTTTCGCATTTTTTTTTTTTCCTGCCTGTGTGTGGACCTGTGGAGCTCCCTAGCCATTATACAAAACTTCAACCAGACACTAGAAAGAAACCTTCTTTCTGGGCAAATTTGTCTTAGACCAAAATCCTGGTCAATTTGATGCCCAAAATGACATATATTACAATTGACCCACTTTGGTGATTTCTTGGTTTAATAGTAGTCGTGTCTCGGCCCATTCCTCCAGAGCTGCACCATAAACAATCAATCCAACATGTAGATTCTTTTATCTTTAGTCGAATGCAGGCTTTTCCAGCTCAGGCTAGTGTAATTTACTCTTTAAGACTGCCAGCAACACTAGGTTCGAATGCTTTAAAGTTGAAATTACTCAGCTTCTGGTTGACGTCGCTTTAGCCCATATCTCCAGAATAACCTTCGAAGACCTTTCAGTATTGACTGTGGACCTTTAAACACGGTTAAGACGGAATGATAAAATTCGCAATCTATTGGAAGGTCTTACACTGGTTTATTTGAAAGCTCACCATGCATCATGCGATCCTTCTAAATTTTATTTTTATTTTGAAAAAGGTCTTCTTGATTTCTTTTTCTTCCGGGTTTAGCCCATCAGCATGTAGCTCTGAACAAACATGCATCTTTATCGAAACCCTGAAGGCCTACTAACAATTTCTTTTATCAAAAATCATGTTAAAACATCGAAGGGTGAAACTCATTTAAATTCTTCAAATTAGGATTTAATTTCAAATCCATAAAAGAAAATACTTTTTAGAAAGCATATTTGAAAGGCCAAAGCACTATTTTCCACCCAAGTTTTGGTGACATGATAAATATATATTCGCGACAGATGAAAAATCCAATTAGTTATACAAGTTTTAATCTGTTAGGACATACCCACTAATTTTCTGGGTTAAAATATAAAATTATTATTTTATTAATAATATTAAAATAATTAAAATTATAGTTCATTTTTTTCTCTTAGTTTGAAAAACTAACAACTTCTATTATGTTCAAGTTTTGAAAATTTTATTTTTTCCCTAGAATACCAAACCTAAAATTTGATTACGTTCTCTAGCAAATAGCAATCCTACAACAGATGAAAATGTTGTCTTTCGTAGGATAACCTTTAGATGACAAGTGTCGTTCAAATCTAGAAGGCTAGCGTCATCCAATGACGACGCTTTGTTGTCTAAGGACGATACTTTGTCATCTAGATTTCTGAACAATAAGTGTTGTCCAACAAAGTTTGGTGTCTTTGATAGATTTTGGCCTAATTACATTATTAAACTAAGTTTAATTTGAACTTAATTTGATATTATAACCAAACTGAAATTAGTTTTCTTTGAAATTGAACTAAGTTCAAATTGGTTTGAGAGAAACTCATCAAACTCAAACTAACTCGATAAGGTTGGATTCGGGATTTCAATTTTCAAATCTTAATTACCCTATAATAGTTTGGGTTTATTACAAAACTCAGGAAAAAAAGGGAAATTGAAATTTTTAGCACTATTTTATTCCGTGTATACAAAATTGCCACCTATCCTAAAGCTTTCACAAATATACCACAACAGTACTCACATTTCCCAAAATACCCCTCTTTAATCTTTCAAGCATATATTCTCTCTTTCTCTTTCTCTGCAACTTTTTTCTCTCATCTTTCTTATCTTTCAAGTGATAAAATAATCATGTAGAAAATAGAATAAATGTTTCAAAAATAAAAGAAGAAAGAAAAAAACTGAAAAGGGAAATAGATTTCAGATTAACAATTCTTTACTAAAAAAAAAACTGAAAAAAAAGTGAAAAAAGGTTGTCAAAAAAAAAACTGAAAAAAAAAACTAATTGGCAAACCTTATTCGGTAGATTTCTGACAATAATATATACATATATTATATTATATAAATATTATATATAATATATAATAATAATAATAATATATTATAATATTATATATTATAATATATAATAATATAATAATATATATTATATATATAATATATAATTATATATATTTTATTATATATAATATTTATAATAAAATATTATATATATATAATACCAAAGGTTGGCCGCCAACCTTTGGTAATTATATATTATATATTATATATTTAATATTATATATAATATATAATATATAATATATAATATATATATATTATTTATTATAATATTATATATATATATACAAATATAATATTATATAAATAATATATAATATTATATTATATAATTTTATATAAATTATATATTATATAATATAATATATATTATAATAATATAATATATATATATATATATATATATATATATATATATATATATATATATATATATATATATATATATATATATATATATATATATATATATATATATATATATATATATATATATATATATATATATATATATATATATATATATATATATTATAATACTTAATAAGGGTTTGCGGAATCCGCCAACCTTTACTGTTATATATAATATATAAAATATATATTATAATATATTTAATAATATATATAATACATTTTTTATATATTATATATAATATTATTTAATAATATTAATATAATAATATAATCTAACAATATATATACATATAAGGTTGGCGTAATAATTCTCAGAATTTCCCAGAAAAATATTATATAATATAATATATGTATATATTATTTGTCATTTTATATAATATATAATATATTTTATTTTATTTCATAAAAGGGTGCGTATTTCAATGCTTGTATTTTGTATTTTATAAAGAGATGAGACCCATATCAATGAAAAGACTACAGTATTATATTATAATATAATATATATATAATATATAAACCAAGGGTGCTATAATATATAAACCAAGGGTTGGCGGTATCGCCAACCCTTGGTAACAAAATTATATATTATATTAATATATATTATATTAATATATATTATATAAAATATAATATAATATAATTATATATTATAATATATTAAATGTAATATATAATTATATAATTATAATATATTACATAATATATAATATTTATAATAATATTATATTATTAATAATATAATCTATTATTTTAATATTATATAATTATTTTATTAAATTATAATATTATATATATTTTATTATATAATTATTAATAATATAATATATTGTTATAATAATATAATATATAATATATTTTAATATAATTGTTTGGCCAATTGTTTTTTTAACTTAAAAAAAAAATAAAGCAAGTAGAGGGTTGGCGACGCCAACCCTCACAGATATTAAAAGGCAAAGGGTTGGCATGGTGACCACGCCAACCCTTTATACTATAATAATATAATATAATTATATTATATATTATATTATTATAATATTATAATATATTTTATATATTATAATATATTATAATATTAATATATAATATATAATATATTATTATATTATTATAATATAATATATTTTATATATTATAATATAAATATTTTTTTTATATTATATTATATTATTATTAAAATAAATTAAAAAAAGGACACCAACCCTTTTGGCGCCAAGGGTTGGCGTACTACCTTTTTTTTATTTTTAATATTATAATATTAATTTTAATATTAATATTATATATAATATATATTATTATATTAATATACTATTTATATTATATTTTTAATTAGAATATTATAATTATATTATAATATTATATATTAATATAAATTATAATTATATTATAATATTATATAATATATTATAATAATATATAAAATTAATATAATATATATATAATATATTATTTATATAATATATTATATATATTAATATAAAGGGTTGGGGTCACAACCCTTTATATATATTATAATATAATAATATTATAATATATTATATAATAATATAAAAAATTAATATATTAATATAATAATATATATAATATATTAGTATAAATGGTTGGCAGAATCGCCAACCCTTGGCGACGCCAAGGGTTGGCGATTTCGCCAACCATTTTATATATATATAAAAGATATAATTATTAATAATATAATATATTTTAATATTATTATAATATTATAATAAAATATTATATTATATATATTATTATATATAATAATATAATATAATATATATTATTATAATATTATATTATATAATATTATAATATATTCCTTATATGTACAGCACAGGAATAATTTCCAGAATTTCACGCCTATGTTTGTTTTTTTTTTCGGTTTATCTCAAATTTTTTTTTTCAGTTTTAATCCTTAAATGTTAATTTTTTTTCCAGTTAAATTCTACTAAATGATTTTTTTTATGGTCATTTCTTCCAAGATATAAAATTGATGTAGCTGATTTTTTTGTGGGTTAATCTTTTTTTTTTTAAATCCTTACTTTGAAGAATTCTTAATCTGAAGAATTCTTCAAAGTGATTTACTGCTTTTGTTTTTGAAGATGAGGAAGAAGAGAGAGTGGTTCTTTGATCACTTTGAAAGAAGAGGAAGAAGAGAGAAAAAAGTTGCAGAGAAGAAGAGAGAGAATTTGTGTATAAAAAATTAAAGAGGGGTATTTTGGGAAAGGTGAGTACTATTGTGGTATATTTGTGAAAGCTTTAGGATAAGTGGCAATTTTATATATACGGAATAAAATAGTGCTAAAAATTTCAATTTCCCGAAAAAAAAATACATGAAAGAAAGTATTAATGACCTACGTGGCCTTTCCGTTGAGTATCTTCAATTTTTGGTCAAATTATTATTAATAAAATAATGTTCACTATCTAAGTCAAATTACTTATATCTTGCGCATCTAAAATTTTATTATTTACTTAAAATATATAAATAATCATATATATATATATATATATATATATATATATATATAAAAGATATAAAATTTATAATAATATTTTAAAAAATAAAAGGTTTAAAACATTTTTTTGAAACAATCTCAAATTAGTCATTTATACCCGAAATTTGAGGAGAGATCTTATTTATCAACGAGTTTTTTCTTAAAATAATTAATTGAGCTCAACTTAAACACTATTTGATCTAGTTCGATTTAAATTCATCTTCGTGCAAGCACTAATTACATGATTTAAACATAAATTTCAAACACGGATGTTTAATGCCTTAACAAATATTTGAGATGAAATTGGAGCAAATATTTGTCACGCGTTACGGGTTTGAGCTCATATATACACATGTATCACCCTTTAAGTCATGCTCTCCTGAGATAATTGTATAAGTCATGATTAAAACCGCTAATTCTTCATTTGGGCTTAAATATTTGTTAAAAACCAAATTAACTTTAAATTATCACAAATCACTTTCATAACAAATTTTTAAGTACAATTATCTCACTGATCGCAACCCCCCCAATGTTTCAGAAAATGACTAATTCTTGTTCTTTAAACTTGAAAATGTCATTTTCCCACTTGTTTGATGATTTTGTTAAAAAATCACTTAATTTCTTTTTTACAAAATTAATATAAAATAAAGGCACAAAAATTATTAAATAAATTTTGTGGGCAAATTGTCATTTAGCTTAATGGTTTATTTGTACTGTTTATTAGAATAAGTATAGATAAAAATGTCAATAATGTATAAACATATATTTGTGATGAATTATAATTATTGAAACCGTTAAAGTGTTAGGTATTTTTTTAAAGGTTCTTTGGAGTTTTAAAAAAATTCAAGGTGTTTTTAAAAAATTCATATTTTTAATTTGTTTTTTTTTTTAGTTTAAAAAATGATAATTACATCACAAAAACTAAATAAAATGTAATAAATTAAATTTGTAAATACGCATTACAAACTATTAAAACTATAAATATAAAGTGTTATGAAACAGGGTAAAGAAAAAATATTCATTTGCCTATAGTAAGTATTAAAAATGAATTTATATCCTATAATATCTGGATAAAATAAAATAAAGGCCAAACGACTATTTCCCACCCAAGGTTTAGCGTTTTCTCAAATGTCCCCCCTTTAACTATGGAAACACCAAACACCCACCCATGATCGGTTAGATTTAACAGAACCCTAACGCCTAAAAATTTAATCTCATTTTCCCCCCTAAAAGTTTAAAAACTAATATTTTTTCCCTAAGCTAAGTTTAAAAAGATTGCATTTTCCCCCCTAGGGTTTATTTCCAAACCCTTCCAATTTCCAAACCCTTCTCCGTCGCTTTCTCCGACGCCATCACCGGCCGTCTTCCCCTCCCAACGGTTTCTCTTCCACCGACGACCCCTCTCAACTCGACCTCAACGCATCCGATATAGAGAGAAGCCGTCTGGGAAGAGAAATCTGTAGGATCGAATGGCCTAAGAGGGGGGTGAATTAGACAACTTTAAAACTATCTTTACCAAATTTGAGAATTAAAGCAATTTATTTAAATCAAATAATGTTACCTATTTTTAATCCAATGTATGAGAATAACTAAAAATATTTCAAATAACCAACACAATCAAAATAACATAACATAAAGTATGAGTTTAAGGGAAAAGAAAATCAAACACGCGATGTATAGTGGTTCGGCTAAACCCGGCCTACATCCACTCCTCCAAGCTTTCTCCCTTGGAGTATTCCACTAATTATTGGTTGACCAAAACCTCAACCAAGCTTTTCTTCACAATCAAAATAGCTTCCAAGGTGCTATTAACCTTCACAAATGTTAATACCCAATTTCTCTCACAAAAAATTTTCTAATCTCTCCAAGAGTGAACCTCACTCTTTTATAGCACGAATTTTAGTATGAAATTGAAATATGACCTCTCTCAACAGTGTATATGAAAGTTAAAGCTTAGTACAATCCAAAGCAAATGAAATTACAAAGTGTATGAGCAAGGGTTTTGATTAGAGAGAAGAATTTGCAAGTCAATAGCTCAAAACTAATTTGCTCTCAAATATATGAAAGTTTTTGGTGGCAAAAAGTTCTTTTCGAACGAAATTCATTAGGTTTATATAGGGGAAAATAAGGAAAGTTACCGTTGTGTACAAAGATAGCCGTTTTAATTTTCCAGAAAACGCACAATTCGATCGACCGGATGGAATTCGGTCAACCGAATGTGACGTGGCACTTCCGTGGAGCTTACGTGGCACTAGCCGTTGGAAAAATTTAAACCAAAATTCGGTTGACCGAATTTCTGAAGCCAAAAATCATGGCTTCTGGACAATTCGGAAGCTGATTCGGTCGGTCAAATTTGGTCGACCGAATTTTATTATATTTTACCCCTGAATTTTCAAAAATCGCATTTGACCCCTAAAACTTTGAAAAGTGACAATTTAACCCATTTTTGAAAATTCTTCCAAAACCAACTTTAAGATATGAAAATGTAGTTCACAAAACTTCATCATTTTAAAAGAATTAATAAACTTTGGTGAAAGAATTGGCTTAAACCAATAAGTTTGAAAAACGACATTTTAACCTAAAATGTGAAAGATATGAAAATAAGTTTTCAAGTGAGCTATCTCATGCAAATAAATATTCTAATCAAAACGAATGCTCTAAACTACAAATATATCTACCTAACACTTGAGTTTTTCTTCAAATCTTCAATAATTCTTCAATTGACTCTTCTCTTTCATTTCTATCTTGAAACTCCTTCAAATGCATTAGATAAATTCTTGCAATCTAAGCTCACACTCAAGTAAAATCATTAGTCAATATGTTTAGGGACATATTAGTTTGTTATCATCAAAATAAGAGCATAATGACTCCTCAAGTCAACAAAATCGTCTTCCCAGATGATGAAGACGAGATTGATCGATCTTGTCTTCGTCGTCTGGGAAGACGATTGTCTTCCCAAATGAAGACGACTCGTCTTTCCAGAGGATGACGAGTCGTCTCGTCGTCTTGTCTTCGTCTGGGAAGACGAAAACCCGACGAAGTTCTTCATCTTCCACAGCTTCTCCGACTCCGATTGGAAGTCCAAATGGGAGGAAAGAGATCTCCGGAAGGTGAGGATGCTTCGGGAGGGAGAGACCGTCGGCAATGAAGCCGGAGACCGTCGGCAATGGAGCCGGAGACCGTCGACAATAGAGCCGGAGACCGTCGGCAATGCTTCGGGAGGGTGAAACTGTGATTTTTTAAAACTTAGGCTGGGGGAGAATTTTAGTTTTTAAAGTTTAGGGGGGCAAAATATATTCTATTTTAGTTTATTTTTAATATTCTAGAGAAAATGACGATTTTACCGTTATCACAATTAGAGTTTTGTTAAATCTAACCGGTCATGGGTGGGTGTTTGGTGTTTCTATAGTTAAAGGGGGGACATTTGAGAAAACGCTAAACCTTGGGTGGGAAATAGTCGTTTGGCCTAAAATAAACATCCCTTGACTGATGGATGGAAAATGATCTTTTCAAACTTAAAAGGCGAAAAGGTAGTGTATCAAACTTTAGGTTGGAAACGGTACTTAACTTTAATATTTCTGTACAAGAAAAACCCATGGTTGGGCTGGTTTAGTGGACTTCTTGGTTTAATTCTAGTGATCACACGTCATCCCTTGACTCCGCAGGACGACTCACCAAATTACATAATTACCCTTTTCATTTTTTAACATGAAAGTGCAACTGAATATGGGAGAATGAAATTTTATGGACATTTAAATTTAAATTATAATTATTATGTTTATAATTAATAATGGACTCAATATAAAATCAATCTGAGTAGATAAAAATAATATTTTACTTGAAAAAAATAATTAAATAAGCTAAAAAACATATACCCACCCAAGGTTTGTTGCAATCGTAAATTAGTATCCGTTAAGTATTGAAAATTCAAAGTCTCATCTATTGAGTATTAAAATTAATAGAGATAATTAGTTTTAAGAGTAAAATAGTTATTAACTAGTAATATATTAAAAATAATAAAACATTATATAATTCTTCTTAAATTTAAAAAACTAATAATTTTTTTCTTAAAATTAAACCTTTAAAAATCACAATTTTTCAATAGTTTTTTTTCTCCCTCTTATCCTCCAATGTCATCATTGGCTAGATTCTCTCTCCTTCTCTTTTCTTCCTTTTTTTTTGGCTTCTTCCCTTTTCCAATGTCGAAATTTGGAGATCTCTAGACAAACCTTAGGTGGGAGATCTCTAGACAAAAACAAACCTTGGGTGGGAGATCTTTGGATCAACCTTGGTTGAAAGTTGAAGATCTTCAGATGAAGACGATACTTCATCTCTAGATGAAGCAAGAGACGAAGCATTGTCTTCATCTGAAGATCTTTGATTTTCAGTGTCATAAAGGGGAAGAAAAGGGAGAGAAAAGCTGAAAAAAGGAAAAAAGGGGAGAGAGAGAGAATTCGACTAGTGATAACAGCAGAGAAAGGGAAGGAGAAAATAAATAACTATAAGGAGAAAATATTATTTTTTAAAATTTTTTTTAAAGAGAATTGTTAGCATTTTAAATATAGGAGGAAAATGAATAATATTTTATTATTTTTTAATATTTTACTGATTAAATGATAATTTTATTTTGAAAATTAACTGTTTTGTTAATTTTAAACTCTATAAATAAGAGTTTGAATTTTCATTAGGCCAAATGACTATTTCCCACCTAAGGTATGTTGTAATGACAAGTTTCCACCCTTTAATTATAGAAACACAAAATACCCACCCATGATCAGTTAAATTTAACAGAACCCTAACGCCTAAAAATTTTATCTCTTTTTGCCCCCCTAAACTTTAAAAACCAAAATTTTCCCTCAGTCTAAGTTTTAAAAAATGACAGTTTCACCCTAGGGTTTAGTTTTGAAATCTCCGACGACCTCTCCGGCTCCATTGCTGATGACCTCTCCCTCCCGAAGCATCCTTTCCTTCTAGCGATCTATTTTCTCCCATTTGGAGGGCTGATCGACGTCGAAGATGCCTTAGGAGACGAAGAACTTCGTCGGGGAAGACGAAGTTCTTCGTCTTCCAAGAGGTCTTCTTCTGGGAAGATGATCATCTTCCCAGACAAAGACGATGGCTTCGTCTTCGTCTAGGAAGACGAAGAACCCCGATGAAGTTCTTCGTCTCTCAAGGCGTCTCCGACACCGATCGACCCTCCAAATAGGAGAAAAGAGATCGCTGGAAGGAGAGGATGTCTCGGGAGGGAGGGAGAGTCGGCAATGGAGCCGGAGATGTCGCTGGAGATTTCAAAACCAAACCTTAAGGTGAAACTGTTATTTTTTAAAACTTAGGCTGAGGGAAAATTTTAGTTTTCAAAGTTTAAAGGGGTAAAAATAGATTATATTTTAGTTTATTTTTTAATATTATAGAGAAAATAACGATTTTACCCTTATCATTGTTATTTTTAACTGATCATGGATGGATATTTGATGTTTCTATAATTAAATAATGAAAACTTATTATTACAGCATACCTTGGGTGGGAAATAGTCGTTTGGCCTTTTCATTACTTAATGAATACAAGCAAAGTTTGCAATGACATGTAGGTGGGAATATGTCTTTTGGCCAATTAAATATTACATATCACATGGTGGGTGTTGCTTCTTTGCATGTCTAGGAATTAAATGCTACGTCTTATCCGCATTAATTAATTTGAGTTTTGATATTTTTATAACTTTCATTATTAAATTTTTAGATTGGTTAATTTGTTATCACTAATTATATAATAATTCCAATGATTTTTGTTTTTTTGCTTTCAAAGGGCAAAACCATAATCAACCACTGCTATTAATAGGCCATACTCAAATTTATTGGATCCATTTATTAATCCAATCAGATTCGAATCACAATTATGGTTAAATTCGGACGCAATTTTCCAACATATGGCATAAGAAATCTCATATCATAAATATATTTAGGAGTGGAAATCTCCCCACTCGTAAAATATAATATGATTTAACTAAAATTTCACTTGTAATTATAAAATTCAATTGGATCATATAATCTCATGTGCAATATAACCGAGTTCACACTTAGCTATCGTTGTTATGAGCATTGGGTATTTTCTTTTTTTTATTGAATATAAAAATTTAAATAATTATATCTCAAATTAGGTCATTTGTTAATATTTGACGGGAGGAAGCGATATTAACTCTATAATATGTATTCACACAAATACCTTTTACTACTAAAAGTAGCATTCGAAATTTTGCAATGAATGTAAATTTTTTTATCTAAAAACTTTCACGGGTGGGAAAATGTTAAAAGATAAACTTTGGGTGAGAAAAATGTTATCTAACCTAGTAAAGATGGAACACTAACGAATAATTCAAAATTAAATTCGTTAAAATTTGAAAACGTTTTTATAAAAGGATATTTCTCTAATTAGAAAAAAATCATAAAATATTTTAAAATAATTCATTACAAATTACTTAAAAGTCCTGATTGCATACCTATTTAAGAGCGGTTGATTAGTGTACTCCAAGAATTGAATAAATGCAAAACATATTAATATTCAGTCAAATGGTAAACAAATTTAATTAATTATTTCTGAAAATAAAATCAGCAAACAGATAAGGCCAAAACACCATTTCCCACCTAGATTTAGTTGTGTTCACAAATATATATTTACAAAATTAAAAAAATCTAAAGTCCTACTAATTAATTAATTGGTATTTAATTTTTTTATTAAAAATAGAAATAAAATTATTATTTTATTAATAATATTAAAAAAATATAAAATTTATTATATTTTTCTTTTTAAGTTTTAAAAAATTAATAACTTTTTTTCTCTATTTAAAGTTTTTTAATTTTAAAAAATTATATTTCCCTTCCCCCAAATCTAAGGTTTTTTTGCCTCAAATGACCATTTTCAACATCTACAATCTCCCTTGTTTACTTTAAAATGTTGATCAATACCTCCTCTCTCTAGATTATTTTGTCGAAGCGAAAAGATCGATCTCTTCATCTCTATAAAGAGATCTGGAAAAGGGAGATTGTCGTGTCCTATTGTGAACCAATCTATGTTTTAAGAGGAAGAGAGAAGGTTGTCGATGCCAGAGATGATGGCCGAATGAATGAAAGAGAAAAACTTTAAGTTTGATGAGAGAAAATATGACTTTTTAAAATTAAAAATTTTTATATAGAAGTAAAATTATTAGTTTTTAAAATTTATAGAGAAAAATATAATTAATTTTATATTTTTTAAATATTATTAATAAAATAATAATTTTATTTTTATCTTTTTTAATAAAATTTCAAAATTTTTAAATCTCGCGTGCGTTTAAGAAAGCGACTAAATTTGATGGGAAATAATCCTTTGGCCAACAGAAAATTCAAGGCAAAACTTTTACTTGAAGAGTCCCACGACAAATATTCCCCTTTTTGGCGTCCCAGCGATAAGTCCACATCCAAAAGTCTTAAGTGAGGACAAGAAAATAAAAAGGAAGGCTATAATTGTCACTTTAATTACATAAACTTCCAACCTAGAAAGATGATGTCACTTTGGCAAAAACGAGCGGGCAAAAAGGTATTTTCAGTAATAACCATAAAAAGGGTAATGGATGGGCAAAGGTGCACGGCATTTAGTGAAGGCTTATACATTATGTAACGCAGAGCCAAAAGAATGACCACCAAAGCCAAAAGAAAATAACAGCCATTTGGCAATTACTGAACTAAATATTGTCTGAAAGCTTCTCTCTCACTCATCAGTTTTGGTCAATCTTTTCAGAGAAAAGTGAGACTGAAAGCGTGGAAATCGGTGAATTCTTAACGCCTTTCACTGACCCTCGTTCTGATTTCAGTTTCTCTTCCTCTTCTTTTCACACACTGCGTCTCAGGTACTGTTGTCTTCTATCAGTCGCTTTCTCACAATTTGTTCCTCTGTAAAACGGCTTCGTTTTGCCAGGTTAATCTCCGAAGCTGCTGTATCACGTTTTACCAGTTTGGTTGTGTTCTATATATGTATATGTGCTTGTTGACTTTTAGTTACCTATCAGGTTCTTCCTTTCTTTTTTTATTTTTTAATTGACATTAAAAAATATATTCTTACAAAATCATGAGATTTCTTGAATTGGAGCTTCAAAGCTGTACTTGTTTTGTTCTAGAACTGGTCGGTAAATCGTTTATTTCAAAGTTGTCTCAAATTCTATTTTTTCTTCCATACGGAATCTTTTTCCTCGAAATTACTGATAGTCAACCAAGTTGACTGTCTTCAAAGAAAGACTACAACTGCAAATCTAAGCTTTTTTATCGTCTTCGGTTTTTTGAGGATATTGGACTCGGTGTTTAGCTCTCTGGTTTGATTGATTTTCTGTTCAACGCCCTTCTGTAATTCTCTACCTCATCAGCTTTCTAATTTTTTAGTCTCTTTCATTCTCTATTCTGAACCGTCTGTTTAACTGATTTCAATTTTATAATTTTTGTTTCGGCAAAAAAGGAAGAAGTTTTTTTAATTTAATCATGTACGGACGTCTTTTGATGGTTGGTCATATGCTCACAAGCAATATTAAAGAGCACAGTAGATGAATTTGATCTTTTCAATTATGAGCTCATTATTTGTTCTTTTCGGTATTTATCAATTTTTTTTTAATGGTTGAGGTTCAGTTGGTGTGACAATTGTTTATTTTTTTAGTAATATGTTATTGACTTTTATGTTCTATTTTTGTTTATAATATGATTTGGTTGCAGAAAAATTGATTGTGAGGATGTTGGAGAAGACGGAAACTATTGATGTAGATCAAGTGATAGCGGAATTTGAAACAGTCACCAAAGATGCTGAGAAAATTCAGAGGGAGACTTTGAAAAAGATTTTGGAAGAAAATGGATCGGCTGAGTATTTGCAAAATCTTGGTCTCAATGGAAGAACAGACCCTGAAAGTTTTAAGGCTTGTGTTCCACTTGTTTCTCATTCAGACCTGGAACCTTATATTCGGCGAATCGCTGATGGTGATACTTCACATATCCTCACTGGCAAGGCCATAACAACTATGTCGTTAAGGTACATAGTTTCAATAAATTTGTTATTGTTTCATGAGTTAAATTATAGTTTGGTTTTACTAATGAGTCATGTTCTGGGGAATTTTGTGTTATTGCAGCTCTGGAACGTCTCAAGGAAAGCCTAAATTTGTACCCTTCAATGATGAGTTGATGCAAACCTCCATGCAGATATATCGGACTTCTTTTGCCTTTAGAAACAAGTACTTTTCTAAATATTGCTTATCTTAATATTTTCCATGGTGCTGCAAAATTGTTTTAGTTGTTTGCTAGAGATGGATTGTATTTTGATGAACTACTATTAATTTGGGGTTAGTCACCCATGGCTTGTTAAACGTGAAAAGCTCTGCCTGTCTCTTGTTTTTAAGTTTGAAATTTTATCCTGGATTAATGAATATGCTTTATGACCTGCAGAGAGTTTCCTATTGGAAATGGGAAAGCCTTACAGTTTATATATAGCAGCAGGCAGTTCATAACAAAAGGGGGGCTAAATGCAGTAACTGCTACTACAAATATCTACCGCAATTTACAGTTCAAAAGTCTGATGAAGGCAATTCTTTCCCGGTGTTGCAGCCCTGACGAAGTAATATTTGGTCCTGATTACCAACAGTCGTTGTATTGCCATCTCCTATGTGGCCTAATCTCTTGCGAGGAAATTCAACTTGTGTTCTCAACCTTTGCCCACAGTATTGTCCACGCTTTCCGGACATTTGAACTAGTTTGGGAAGAGCTATGTGCTGACATACAGGAAGGTGTCCTCTCAAGTCGAGTCACTGTCCCTTCAATCCGAGCAGCTATGTCCGAAATACTGAAGCCAAATCCTGAATTGGCTGATTCGATTCATAAAAGATGCTCTGGATTGAGTAATTGGTATGGATTAATACCAACACTATTTCCTAATGCAAAGTACGTCTATGGGATATTAACTGGGTCAATGGAGCCATATCTGAAAAAGTTGAGACATTATGCGGGGGAGCTGCATCTTATCAGTGCTGATTATGGTTCTTCTGAAGGTTGGATTGGAGCAAATGTCAATCCAAGTTTGCCACCTGAGTTGGCTACTTATGCTGTGCTCCCTAATATAGGATATTTTGAATTCCTCCCTCTCAAACAGAATGTGGAGGATCAGGTACTCTACCTGGAGCGCAAGCCACTGGGCTTGACTGAAGTTAAGGTTGGGGAAGAGTATGAAATAATTGTCACAACTTTTGCAGGTAAAGAAATTGTTGACAAAGATACTTTCTTGCTTTAAATTCAGTGATTTATAAATAGAATTGCTCTTAAAACTTATGCAATTAACAGCTTATGGTGTTGTTCATTATGTGTTATTTCCCTGGACCATCATGCATTATATCATGCTTGACTTCACTGGCAGTCATTTAATAAGCATCTTGAAAACACAACCTTGATATTAATGCTCAGAGATTATATGAATCATATTAGAGCTTCTATCTGATGAATTACTACTCATTTCCGTGCTGTCTTGCATTTTTGCATACTATTTTGATATCATGCTGTGCCATGAATGAGATTATATATATGCTAGTTGACATGGCTGAACTGACTGTGAGACATGCATCTCTTATTGTATAAACTACAGTTTAAACACAGACATATTAGATTATTTGAAGAAACTGTACTTAAATATAGCTTTTTCTTGGTGTTAATGCCTTGTTAGGTCCTCAATGCACCCCACGTAAATAACTGCAATAGGAAACACAATTTCTCTTTTCAGGAAGATACATGTGTATTCTGACATCAAACTCACTCTATTATTGGTTTGAACATAAAATTGCCTTATCTGTATTTTGTGACAATTTATATGTAAGTACAGAAGCAATCTTTTGAAGGAGACAAATTTGATTTGTTAAATGTGCTTACTACTACATTATAGATACACACACACACACACATTTTAAGGTTGTACATTACCTGTTTGACTAGTTTTTCCGTAATTCCTTGTGTAGTATAGTCTTCATGACACAGTTGTTTCTTGATTTTCACATTTTAGTGGGTTACTTAGAAAAGCATTTGAGATTGGATTTGAACAAACAAATGAATAATTTGTATGATCTGTATATTTTACAATGCAATACTCCTTATGAAGAAAACAAGGACTAGTTGAATAATATTTTGTAGTTTCTTTTAAAGTTGTCTTTCAAGCATGAAAGTTTCAGTTGGGCCATATGAAACAGAACCAGCTTAGGTCATATATGTGTTCAAAAGGGCAGGCCTAAAATATTATCATAAAATCATAGGGATTTCTAAAATGGATTTTTTCTTTAATTGTTGGCAACTGATGGATCTGCAGGTGGCAGTAATTTCAGAATTTTCAAATCTGGGTCTTAACCTGGTCTACTTTATATAATCTGCAATGGTGTTTCATAATTTTATGTGAACTGTTGGGTGACTTTTATTTGTAGTTCCCTTTGTGAAGTTGTACTATGCCATTGTGTTGAATCTGGAATTCTATTTGTATCTATAAACTGCAGGTTTGTACCGTTATCAACTAGGAGATGTGGTCAAGGTTATGGGCTTTCACAATTCAACCCCAGAACTGAAATTTATTTGCAGGAGTAACCTGTTACTCACCATAAACATAGACAAGAACACTGAAACAGACTTGCAGCTATCTGTGGAAACGGCAGCCAAACTTTTAGCTGAAGAAAAACTTGAAGTGGTTGACTTCACCAGCCATGTTGATGTATCAACAGATCCTGGTCACTATGTGATATTCTGGGAAATTAGTGGTGACGCAAGTGCAGAAATCTTGCAAGAATGCTGCAATTGTTTGGATCGATCTTTTATCGATGCAGGCTATGTTAGTTCACGCAAGGTTAATGCCATAGGTCCTCTTGAGCTCCGAATTGTTCAAAGGGGAACCTTCCACAAAATACTCGATCACTACGTCACGTTAGGCTCTGCTCTTAATCAGTTTAAAACCCCAAGGTGTGTAGGAACTGCCAACAATGTGGTGTTGCAAATCTTAGCTAACAATGTTGCTAAGAACTTTTTTAGTACTGCTTTTGGGTGAATGAATGTATGAAAAATGAAACTTCAATTGTATCATGCTTTTTCCGCTAGAATAATGCAAATCTGTCATAGTTTTCTTGTTTCATTGGAATCTCTTGCTAGTATATACCTCTTGTATATAAAGTCAGAAAAAAGTTATAGTTTATTGCTTTTGAAGACTTTTTATTGGCAAGTCGCTGAAGCTACTTAAAGTGCCTTGATTCTCTATCTCTTCGATGGAGACAAACGACAATTTGTCTAAAACAAGTGGGCTTATGACCCTGCCTGAGTTGTGTCTGAAAACAAGTCTGACATCACATGTTCAAGAAACTAGCTGTCGTGCTCATTGTCTATTCAAGCACTTCTTGTAAGTGAAGAGGGAGTCAATTTATACCACTTTCTTCCTTGTTGGGTGTGAGTGGAGGCTAAAGCTTTCTTGTTTCATTGGAATCTTTTCTTAAAAAAAATTAAAAAAAATAAAAGAGTTCTTGAATGTAATTTCTTTACTACAAAATATGTGAAGCCAAGCAAGACTAATGATATTCTAGAGGATCAGTCTAGCTAGAGAAAAAATGCCACCATTAAAAGCTGCTCAATTTAGTCGTCATGGTAGTAGTTGGTGGAGCCGATGAACAATTATTTAATAATCTTGGGATATTTAACGGGTGTCTTTTAATTTAACTTTGGAATGCATGGAGCTTCCTCTTTGAAGTGTCAGTAAAGATCTAGATTAATTAATTAAATACGCATTTAAAATGCAAATGGTGTTTTAGTGGTGGCCCTAATTAATCGGATGCAGATTGTTGTAAAGTAATACTTGATGAATGGATCTGTCATTTTCTTCGCTGAACATGGCAGCACAATTATTTGCCCTCGGTCAAAAAGACACTCTTCTTGTGGCCAAACTGGGAATTTCAGGTTTTAAACTCCTGGCAAATCTGGGACTGCCCAGTTAAGTTGGCCAACTTATTACTTCCGGAAACATGTGGCATGAGTCATGAGGAGAATCTCTGTAAATTGGAAACAGAATAAATGTGGTGTTTGTCGTGTCTGCAGTGAAGACACATTATTCATTAACCAAATCCTGACGAAGCCGGAGAAGAAATGACTATGAATTGTGAAACCCGGATGAAAGAAATAGCAGAAAGCAGAGAAACTGAAGGTGCAGAAAAAGCTTCAGTGGCTATCTGGGATTGTGGTAGCCCTTTATATGATTCATATGAGCTGGTCTCACTTAGTCATCTGATTGAGCGACATCTACAGGCAGTGCCATCTCTCGGCGGATCAAAGAGGTTCACCACCAGATTTCATTATCCCTGTGATGCATCATCTAACTTGCGCTCCATAACGCACGCTAAAGCTTCGTCTTCTTCCACAATCAATTCGTTGAGAGACACCAATGTTGGCAGAAAGTTGATGGAGAGGAGGATTGGAGTTGAAGAAGAAGAGATTGATAAGCGCAAAAGGTTGGAAAGACTCTGCGGAATTTGTAAAGTATTGGGATTTTCGAAGAAATAGAAAAACAGTGGCTGAAACAGGTAATTGTGTGGCGCAAATAATGCTGATTCTTACACTCTGGCTTTAGCATATATTGTTCAGAATCCTAATCTGAATTTAACATATTGTTGTTATATATTGATGATATCTCATTCATTTGGCAATCTGAATACTTGAAACACAGATTAAAATGATTTCCTCACCATTTACTAAGAAAAAGATGGACTGATAATTGATGATGAACCAGAATTTAATGCAATTCAATTTACAAGAACTTATTTTTCTGTTTTCAGGCAAAGCTGTCATTAATCAGTCTATGTCAGTCCGAAATGAGAAAGCTAGCTTAATTAAATTAAGTTGGCAGTTAGGTGGGCGATAGCATGTGGACGAAGTGCATTTTGGGAAAAATATAAGGTTGGTTTTGGTTGGAAAATATTAATGTTTAGTGTATTTCCAATGTGGAACACACCAAAATTTGTAGTGGAAATCGATTAATGCTCATTTGCAATCCATGTTTCGCATTATTTTTGTTTTTCCTGCCTGTGTGTGGACCTGTGGAGCTCACTTGCCATTATACAAAACTTCAACCCTACACTAGAAAGAAACCGTCTTTCTGGGCAAATTTGTCTTCGACCAAAATCCTGGTCAATTTGATGCCCAAAATGACACATATTACACTTGACCCACTTAGGTGATTTCTTGGTTTAAGAGTAGTCGTGTCTCGGCCCATTCCTGCAGAGCTGCACCATAAACAATCAATCCAATCCAACATGTTGATTCTTTTATCTTTAGTCGAATGCAGGCCTTTCCAGCTCACGCTTGTGTGATTTACTCTTTTAAGACTGCCAGCAACACTAGATTCGAATGCTTTAAAGTTGAAATTACCCATCTTCTGGTTGACGTCCCTTTAGCCCATATCTCCAGAATAACCTTGGAAGACCTTTCAGTATTGATTGTGGACCTTTAAACACGGTTTAGACGGTATGATAAAATTTGCACTTCTGTTGAAAAGTCTTACTGGTTTCTTTGAAAGGTCACCAAGCAACATGCGATCCTTCTAAATTTTATTTTTTATTTAGAAAAAGGTCTTCTTGATTTCTTTTTCTTCCGGGTGTAGCCCCATCAGCATGGAGCTCTGAACAAACATGCGTCTTTACCTAAACCCTAAAGGCCTAGATACAGTTTCTTTTTTAAAAATCATGTTAAAACATTGAAGGTGAAACTCATTTAAATTCTTCAGACTAGGATTTAATTTCAAATCCACAAAGAAAATACTTTTTAGAAAGCAATTTGAAAGACCAAATGACTATTTCCCAGCCAAGTTTCGATAAAATGATAAATATATATTTGTGACAAATGAAAAACCTAACTATTTATTCAAGTTTTAGTATGTTAGAATACACCTACTAATTTTTTATTAAGGTTAAAAGGTAAAATTGTTATTTTATTAATAATATTAAAATAATTAAAATTATAATTCATTTTCTTCTCTTAGTTTAAAAAACTAACAACTTCTATAATGTTTAAGTTTTGAAAAATTTACTTGTTTCTTAGAATACCAAACCTAAAATTTGATCACTTTTTCTGGCAAATGACAACCCGATGATAGATTAAAACATTGTCTTCCATAGGACGACCTTTAGATGACAAGTGTTGTCTAAATCTGGAAGACAAGCGTCATCCAAGGACGATGCTTTGTTGTCTAAGGACGATATTTTGTTGTCCACATTTTTGGACAACAAGTGTCATCTAGCAATGTTCGGGGCCCTCGGCCACCAACAATTGTCAGTAACTGGAGGTACAAAAAAAACCTAAGGATTTAGAGAGAAAAAATCAATTTTAAAATTAAGATATGAATGTGAAATATTAAATTTTAAAAGTTGTGCAAAAAAAGAGATAAAATCATATATATTTTTAATATAATTGTTAAATAACAGTTTTATCTTTATATTTAATAACAATTTTAATGAAAATTTAAAAATAGATGGGTGTTTAAATTTTTTATTTATCGTAAATATTTTTTTAAAATTACACTAAAACTTGAGTGAGAAATTTGAAGCCATAGCAACTTAAAGTTACATGGTTAATCTCTTGTTACGTCTAAAACTAAAACTCATTTGCAAATAAAATCTCTGAATTTTAATGGGGGATGAAAACGAGGAACAATCTAAAAAATTAGGTATCCAAATATATGTGGAAATAAATATTTCTAACCCATAAGGAGAGCGGAGAGCCTCTGATAGCTTAAAGGGATTCGATTCTAAACGTGTCTAGTGGTTGGAAATAATTATTTGCAGTGCTTGAAACGTAAACACTTTGGTTGAAGGACTGTTGATGGTACTTAACCTCATTAAGTAATGTCCAAAGAAACAAAAATGAAAGCTTACCTACCAATGCAATGAAGCTGAAAAGTCAGCTACGATAAACACTCTGAAAATGATGTATCAAAATGTGTAATTTACGATCCCAATACAGAAAATTTTGAAACCCAAATTACAACTTTACTTGTATTAGCAAATCATAATACCCAACTACTCATTTCTCGACCCACAAAACATAATAGCCCTTTGCTGCTCATGTGGTTGAAATTAAATTTTCTGGAAAACAGGGGTTGGTTGGTGAGTTAGAACACAGAAATTTGTTGAGCTTCAGGAACATTCATTATTCTGTTCTGTGTTGTAAAAGTCAAGAGAGAGATGGGTGGGATTTTGTTTTGTAGTAGCAAATAGAGATAGCTGAGTAATTACTACTGCTGAGGGGCCATGGAGAAATTGCGAATCAGAACAGGAGAAGCTGGTCAGAGGCTCAGAATTAAGACTTTTCAGTCAGACTGAGACTTTTCTTTCGACTCTGCTGCTTCTTTCACTTCTTTTCACAACGGCCAAAACAGTGCTTTCCTCTCACTAGTCGCAAGCAATAAACCTGTAAAGCAGAGCATGGATCGACTAAAGATAAAGGCACCTGTATATATTCCAAGTAACAAATAAAAAAAATACTTTACCTCCTTGCCTAATTCCCACTGAAGCTCTTTTCTTTGCTTCTTTCTTTCAATCATTTTATATATTATTATGAATTTTGAAGTTCACTAAATGGGGTCGGGGAAGTAACAGAAAATGGAGTATTTGTGCATGCAGAAAAAGTCTCTCTTAATTCACTGTACTTTTTTTACATCCAGTTTCAGATAGTCGTCGATTCCAACAAGACTTTTATTTTGTAGCCAAATGCCCAACGGCTCGTTTGATAAGATTTCCTCTATTAAACGACATCGTTTCCTTGGAACTAGCGCTCTCTCTCCCTCTCTTACCAAACTCTAACCAAGGCAACAGAGTAAACACAATTTTCTCATAACACAACACAACCGTCCTCGAATGGACTTTCGGTTCAGTTTTCAACAGATTCCATGTTCTTGTCTATGTGTTTCAGATGTTCTCTCTTCTCTTCTTCTCTCAATCCTATTTTCCTTTTTGGTCGCCGAGAAAATTGATTTTTTAAAAAGATTTTTCTACACTTTGCACCATCTTTTTTCATTTCCTACTAATCACATTATTCAACTTCTTTGAAAAAAATAAAATCATTCAAATGCTACCCAATTGATCTTCGGAACCCATTATTTTCCTTGAAATTAGTTTATTTTTGGCTATCATCTTATAATTTTTAAGTTTGAAAGGGACGGCTGTGTTCGATTTCTTCGATTTTTTTTGGTTAGGGGTATATATGGTTTTGTAGTTTTCTGGGTCGTCGTTTACTTTTAAAGTTTTATTGAATGATTGGATAATGACCGAGTCATCCAAAGTAAGGTTGGTTCGGTGTCCAAAGTGTGAGAATCTCCTTCCAGAACTTGAAGATTATTCTGTGTATCAATGTGGTGGTTGTGGTGCTGTTCTTCGAGGTAACCTTTCTTTCCTTCATATTTTTTTTTTCATTAATTGCAGCTTGTTTCGTTTATAACGTTTTTATTAGACGTGGTTGAAGAAAGTTCTTTTATTTGTATTCATGGAAATGGGTTGGAACTCAAAACCCAAGAAAAAGTAGAATTAGAAGAACAATAAGGTTGAGATTTTTCAATTTAGGAAATCAAAATAGGTAAAAAGATTTAGGGTTTGGGTGCTTGAATTTCTTACCTTTTCTTTTGCTATTTTTGTTGTAAATGATTCTTCCCCTGAGTTTCTGAGAATAAATGTTTTTGCTTATTTAATTCACAGCCAAAGTTAAAAATCGGGAGACTGACACTTTATCTGAGAAGTCTGAAGAAGAGAAAATTGGAGAAGCTTCCACCAAATCGCCCACTTCCTCTGAAAAGGGAATAGCGGACTCGAGTGAAGCTTCTGATACAGATAAGGCAGATTCTGGTTCTTTGAGGTGCGATCAAGGGGTCTCACAGAAGAATGAGGTTGAACTTGCTGACAGATTTACAAATCAATCTAAGGTTACAAATGACAATACGGGTGTTGAGCGTGGCCTTGATGTGAACACTAGGAAAGATGAAACAGATAATGCAATAGGAATTCAAAATAGGAATCTGAATTCCAGAATTGGATATACAGGTGGTTCCCAAAGATCAGGACAGATGTCAGATTGGCAAACTGGAGAGAGAAGTGAGGCGGAAGGATCTCACAAAACAATGAGAACTGATGCTGGAGGTGTAAGATTTCTGACTTCAAATTATCCTGAGGAGGGCCCTTCAAGTTACCATTCAAATTCTTCTTATTGTTATAGGGAGCCATTAAGGAACCGTACTGGTCTGGATGGGGCTAATAGAGTTCAGTACCTTGAACAAGATCGAGTTGAGCTTCTGAGGAAGCTAGATGAGCTTAAGGAACAGGTTAGTCGGTCTTGTGATGTGGCGGAGAAACCAAAGGAGAAAGTTCCTGTTGATGGGAGAATAGTTCCTCCAGATCCTTTTGGTGGTTCTGATTCATGGCTTCCAAATGGTTCTTTGGGATCAGATCAATCTTCAATGCCTTTTTCGGGGCCTGATAAACATGTTGCAGGGCCTTCTTATTTCAATCATGGCCCTGATCCATTTCCCTATACAAATGGCCATAAAATGCCTTTACATGGTTTACACCCTTCAATACATAACCCAAATCATGTTCCTGGGTATGGGGATCCTTTTGAATCCCAAGTGCTCAGGCGAGTTTCCAACCAGTTGCCCAGTCAATACCAACAACCACCATCTCATCCATACTTTTCTGGACAATATGTTGACACAACCCATTATCCCTTTGAGTCATACCAACAAAATGCTATCTTTCACCAGCCTTCCTACTCTTGTTACCATTGCTATGACAAACATCAACAGGTTTCAGCTCCAGTCCAATCCACTGCTTTTGGAAACAAACCAAATAATTCTATGTTATACCATCATGAAATTCCAGGAGCATTTGGTCCGTGTGTTCATAATTTTGGTGTTGCTGTTCCTCCATCAAATTTTCACGGTCCACAATCCCACACAAGACAGCCGAGTGACCTTAATTCCAAAATGGGTGGTTTTGTTCACTGCTATCCTCGGAGGGTGGTTTTAGCCAGTGGTGGCCGCCATTGCCGTCCAATAGCTGGTGGTGCCCCATTTTTTATATGCAATAATTGTTTTGAGCTACTGCAACTGCCCAAGAAAGCGAAGCTTATGGCTAAGAATCGGCAAAAATTGCTGTGTGGAACATGTTCATTGATTATCAATTTTGAAGTCATCAATAAGAAACTTGTTCTTTCTGCTCAAGCTGAAACAAAACAAATTGCCACAGAAGTCGATAATAGCTCTGTTGAGGCAGTGAAAGAGTATATTTCGCATTCCCATGGTCATTTTGACCGGAGTGGAGCTAATTTCTCTTCTGATGATTATGATAATTCTGGTTATGACTTTGAGGCAATGGATAGAGAGCCTGTCCCATTGCCGACAGACCAAGTTTTGAACTTAGGCAAGCCTCTGGAGATGCAAAGCCTCCATTATTCATCTCCTAGTACCTGTGAAGATGAAACTAGTCCAGAGGTTTTAATTGCTCAAAAAGAGGTCACAAAATCTACTCAGCAGCCTACTAAAGCGACTCTGTCTCCACCACCTGCTGGTTCACCACTTCAAGAGCATTTTGATTATTCTTCTAATAATCATGCTGTTAATCGATTTGGAAAGGGAAATAGAAGTAGTCGCTCTGATCAAGAGAAGTTGATCCCAAACAGGGTTGCCACAAGACAAAATTCTTTAAAAGAGGCATCATTGGCAACTGAGATGGAGGTACCATTAAATGAGTACTCTAATACTGTGATGTCTCAAGATTCAGGGGATGTAATCAGAGAAGATGATATTCCCAGAACCAACAAAGGGAGCGAATCGTTTTTTGCAAACATTTTCAAGAAGAGCTTCAAAACTGACGACCATGGCAAAAGTAATGTTTCAGTAAATGGCCATGTTATACCAGACCGTGTTGTTAAGAAGGCTGAAAAGTCAGCTGGACCAATTCGTCCTGGACAGTATTGGTAAATATGCCTACATTCATCTGTTCATTTTAATGATCTTTCGACTTGGCATGCTATAATGGGGTTTGTATGTGGGATGGACCCGTATGCATCAATCCCATGCATGCAAGTGGGAGAAAAGATTGGTTTAGTTTCTTTGTTATATATTGATCTATTATAAACTTACTATTTTGCTAGTGTGCTCAAATATGAACATTATACTTATTTCTTATATATCAGTTCCAGTTATGGTTTTCTGTTTCTTGTATCTGAACCAGGTACGACTTCCGTGGTGGATTTTGGGGTGTCCTGGGTGGGCCATGTCTCGGCATAATTCTTGTAAGAACAATTATTTCTGACACATATTAGGGCATTGTACTTGTTATTTTCTCCTAATTATCTGTGACAAGAAAAAAAAATTGTCACTCTCTCGCAGCCATTCATTGAAGAATTCAACTATCCCATGCCAGAAAACTGCGCTGGTGGAAATACTGGAATTTTCGTCAATGGAAGAGAACTTCACCAAAAAGATTTGGATTTGCTTGCTCGTAGAGGACTTCCAACTGAGAGGGATAGGTCTTACATCATTGAGATTTCTGGGAAAGTTGTGGATGAGGACACTGGAGAAGAGCTAGACAGCCTTGGCAAACTTGCTCCAACGTAAGAATCTTTTATGTGTAAATTGCTTTAACTAGTAAAATATTGCTATGAATTGTTTTTCTACAAACCGTCTATATCTTTCCATTTTGCCATCTTATCTATGGCTTCTAAGTCCAAATTTTGTGACAGCATGGAAGAATTGTGCCCATATATTTGGGAGCCATATGGAAATAAATTTGTGACTTCTCCTCCTCCTAAGTCTTTTCATTTATGAATACATATATTAAAAAGCTTATTTCTTATGTGACATTTTGAACAGAGTTGAGAGGGAACAGCATGGATTTGGCATGAAACCTAGAGTGGCTGCACAGTGAAATTTTAAAGATCATTAAGTTTTAATGTTGATCCAGAGCTGTTGAAGATATCAATCCATACACCCTGATACATAAAAGCTATTGCTTTGAAGGTTCATATTTAGCTTATTTGAGGCTTTCTGGTTGTTAATGTTGCACGATCAAAGTGTTGGTTTGCTAAATTTTGCATTTGTATACGTGAACCCTGTAATTTTCCCACAAATTTTCGTTGTTACCAAATGTTTACGGAAGGTTTTTCGTGTTGTATTATCTACCTTTGTATAAATGTGTGAGTAATCTTTTGGCATACAAGAAAGAGGGATACCTGTAAGAAAAAAAGAATAAAATTATATGTGTTTATTTTTTAATATTTAATTAAGTATTTAAATATAATTAAATGATTTTAAATAAAAAACATTAAATTAAATATTTAAAATTTGGTAAATAAATGGCATTTGATGGGTGACGCAGGCCAAATTAAAATATTTTTTTATAGCTTGTCCAATATAGCCCAAATAATAGACCTCAAATGTGGGTACTGTCCCTGCGATTACTCGACGCTCTTTAAATTGCCTTCTGACTCTCGGTCTCGGCCGCATCGAATGATGCCTGCTGGTCTGGTTTGCCGCCTGTAAATCTACGGCTTAACCACTCTCTGTATAAAAATATAGATATATATAGATATATCTTCTTTGAAAAAATGAATATGCTTGTTGTTCTTTCCTGTCCTGTCCTGTCCTGTCCATATCCATAAAACAATTGTACAGTTTACATCGATCAGACCAATCTTAAAATTACGACAAGAACATGTTCTCTTTACAGCTTTTAATTTAATAATTATTTAAGTTAATAGTGTGTCCAAACAACCGTGTATGTATCACATGGTTTTTTAAAGGCCCAATGACTTATTCACACCCAGGGAATAGTGGAACATTAAATTATCTTTTTTAACTATTAAAAACTCAAAGGTTTATCTATAATTAATTTTTTATTAAAAATTTTAATTAAAATTAAAAATAAAATTATTATTTATTAAAAATTTTATTATATTTTTTTCTTAAATTTAAAAAAATTTATAATTTTTTTAATCCAAAGTTTAAAAATTAACAAATACTTTTTTAGGGTTTATTTCGTTTTTTCCCAATATTGATTCACTATCTTTGGTGGTCAACTGTCTTCTCTCTCATTTTATCTCTCATTTCGATCACTTTCTCTTTTCTCTTCAATTGTCTTCAGTCAAGACGAAGATAAAATCTTTTTCGTTTTATATAAAGACATATATTTGTTTTAGTTGAAGATCGCTAAAAAGGGAAGAGATGCTCAGAGAAAGAGATAAAACAGGAGAGAGAACAACCAACTGTCAAAGACAGAGAATCGATGTTAGAGAAAAAATGAACAAACTTTAGGGGGGTATTATTAGTTTTCAAACTTTAGGTTGAAAACAAATTATAAGATTTTTAAATCTAAAACAAAATACGATAGAATTTTAATTTTTAAATTTTTTTTAGTAAATAACGATTTTACTCTTATTCTAGTAAAATTTTTAAAAGAAATTTAATTATAAGTAAGTATTTAAATTTTTAAAAGTTAAAGAACGAGAGTTTGAGATTTCAACATACCTCGGGTGGGACTACGTCTTTTGGCCGTTGTTTAAATGTCCCAATACATTTGAAGCTCCTTCTCCTAAATTAATTTGAAAGTCAAAGCACACTAATTTCTTTTGTTTAGTAAGTAGCAAAGACTCGATCTGAATATAAAGCGATTACTATTCTTTATTCTTCACTTTCATGGGATATTATCTGTGAAATTAGTTTTTTTTTAAAATTGATATATTAAAATGAAAAAAATATTTTTTTATAATAAATAACATTTATGTCAAATTTCATTAAATTTATTTTTATTATTACATATAAATAAATAAATATCAAAATTTAAAACTTTTTATTTTTAATTGAATTTCAATTGATAAGAGGAAAACATTTTTTTTTATATATAAAAAAATTAATTATACAATACTTTTATATTTTATAAACTAATAAAAATATTTTTTTATTATTTAAACTAAGAAGAAGGACAATATCATTTTTACTATAAAAATTTAAAATTTTTGATATAATTAAAATATTATAATTAATTTATTATTATTTTAAAAAATATAATAAATATTTTTAAAATTTTTATATTTGTTATATTATATTATTATTTGTTATATTAATTATTATACCATATTAATTTAATATATTTTATAATATATATTTTATGATGTATTTATATTATATTAATTTAATATTGTTTATTATATATATTATTTTTTTACAAATAAATAACGTCATGGCGGGTCGGGTAACCAAGTGGCAAGTTGTCCAGCCTGTGATGTGACAAATACTCAAAGCAGAAAGGGCGTTGAGGGATCCAGAATTAGACAGCTGTAAATTTAAGTAGATCCAATCCAAGCTCTCAAAACAAAAGGACACCCATGTCCATCTGCGTCAACTTTGCTTCAATTCTTCTTCAATCTTAATCAGTCCACTAATTCATTTTCATTTTCTCTAATCACCTTTGGGATGGAAACAAATTGAACTCTCTCTTTTCTGCATTAAGAAAACATTTAAAGAAGACTTGCGGTATTAAATTGGCCAAAGGACTATTTCCCACCCAAAGTATGCGCATTTATCAAAATTTTCTCTGTTAACTTTAAAAATCTCATTTACTCACCTATAAACTGTTAAAATTAATTGAGTTTATTAGTTATATCATTTCCTCTCATAAACCCTAAAAACTAATAATTTCATCTCAACTCAAGTTTTAAAAAATAGCATTTCCCCCCCTAGGATTTCTAATTTTCAGATTCAATTTTTCAGTGTCATTTCTTTCTCTCTAGTGACTTTCAAGCGACAATTGTTCCTTTCCGACACAATTTTCTTCTGACGGCTCTCCTGGGAGTGGACGTCGACAAAGACGAGTCGTCTTCGTCGACGAACACTCCTAGGAGAGCTGTCAAAAGGAGACCGCATCAGATAGGAAAAGTTGTCGCCTGGAGGTCACTAAAGAGAAAGAAACGATGCTAGAAAATTAAATCTAAAAAATTGAAAATCTTAAGGGGGAAAATGCTAGTTTTTAAAACTTAGGTTGTGAGAAATTGTTAGTTTTTAAGGTTTATGAGAAAAATTAAATTAAATTAAAATTTATTTTTTATAATACAAATAAAATAATGAATTTACTCTTAAAATTGTTAGTTTTAATCATTTATAGATAGGTAAATACGATTTTCAAAATTAACAGGAATAATCTAGGGAGAACAGCATACCTTGGGTGGAAAATAGTCTTTTGGCCTAATAAATTTATATGTCCCGTGGACAAAATCTTGCCTTTTTATTGCCGTGCATGAATGCAGACTAATCTAGTGATTACAATTATTTGTAATAAACAAGTAATGCATTTACAAGGTAATTACACTCTTAATTTAAATAATTATATACTTCTTGCTATTGCTACATTTGGGTTCTTCCTTATTAATCATCTGTTCACGGAACTTCAGCTTCTCTCTCTCTCTCTCTCTCTCTCTCTCTCTCTTTCTAGTTTTGGAGAGTTTTTCTGGGTCTTTCTTACTCCAGCACCAAATGGTGAAGGAAATCAGGTCGGATTTGAGCCCGTTATCAAACTATAAAAACAAACTCAATCAAGTCATCTTAAAGTTTGTCATCTCGTTTTTGCTTTTGGGACTTGCTTTTCGTTTCCTTGTTTCTGATTCAACAAGATTTTCATCACTCTTTAAAACTCAGTGGACTCAGACACCTGTAGAAGACACCAAAGCAGAGTTCCCGGAGGCCTTTTTGCCTGCTCAAGAAGAGTCCTCTGAGACGTTTTTGCCTGCTGAAGAACCAGCTTCTGGTGATTATCAACCAAATAATGAAACTCAAGTATCAAATAATGGTAAGAGAATATACATTGTTATTTTCTTTTCTATTTTTCTCCTTTTAATCCAAAGGCTGAGCATCTGGAATGGGTTTATTTGATAACTTCAAAGCTTTGCATAGGAAGGGGGATGATGTTTTTTCAGTACTAACTGGCATTCAAATCTGTTAGTCTTCATTGAATAGTATAACATTTGTCTTTGTGGGCACATATATCAATTTACATCAGAATAATTTTTTTGTATGGTGATTTCTCCAGTCTTTGCATACTAGTACCTCAATAGAAAGATCTCTATGTCATTGTCTGGCTGAATCCATGTTCAAAATGTTGTTTCAGCAAAATGTGATCTTTTTATTGGAGACTGGGTACCGGACCCATCTGGTCCATTTTACAGCAACGTTACCTGCAATGCAATTGAAGATCATCAGAATTGTATGATGAATGGGAGACCCGATTCTGGCTACCTTTACTGGAGTTGGAAACCACGAGATTGTGAACTACCCAAGTTCAATCCTGGGAGATTTCTTGATTTAATGAGGAATAAATCTTGGGCCTTTATTGGTGATTCAATTTCTCGCAACCATGTTCAGTCATTGCTTTGCATTCTTAATCAGGTATATTAGTTTAAATTTCACAGAATAGAAAAAACGTTAAGTTTAGGTGATTCTTTAGACTGGCTTTTTTAATTTCTGATTGTTTGCATTTGCGTCCTCTGCTTCATTTTCTTTTCACTGCTGTCATTATTCAGTGTCTATGCATCTTCTGTTGACTCTAAATAAGGGAAAACCAGGCCTAACTTAGAAGGAAGTAAATGAAAGTAAATTTTGTGACAGTTGAAATGATTTTCAATTAAAATAATACATGCTTTTATGAAAACTATAAGGTTGGTTATTAAGAAAAAAAATATTTAGTGTCAAAAAAGAGACCAGATCTTATTCTTTTAATTGAAGTAATGACCAATCAAATATTCTTAGTCACTTTAAGCAAATTATGCTAGAATTATCTTCTAAGGAAGGAATCTCACAATGATCATATCTGAACATTTGTGAGTGAGGTGTACTTCCCATCTTAATTTTCTTCTTTGCTGCTTGGTTATTAGGATATTGTTAATTTAATCATCAAAACATTTCATTATGGAGGACAGCTGCCTTAATTATGATTATGAAGTCTTTTCTGTGCTGGTTCACCTACCAGCTCTGTGAAGAATAATGATCGATGCCTCAATTTCTAACTCTTTTCTAGAAGACTGATGGGTGATAGATACATATTTTTCTTGTTGGTGGCCTGTGTGAGTTTGCTTTCAGTAGACTAAAATGCTGTTGACATAAAACTTTAAACTGTGTTTTCTATTTATTTAAACATGGTGGAAGAGGAGGTTTATGTAGTTTCAATTTAATCCCCTGACCCGCCTAGACCCCACCAACAATCCACTGTCATTCAATTTCTGAAGTTCTGGTGTGCACTCTCTAGGACCTACCACAACCTGACATGTTGATCCATCTCTCTGCAATTATTCTTGTTTTGTTGCATTGTACTCTTTCAATCTTGAAACAATGGTGTTCTTGATAATTTATCATGTCCCACAGGTGGAGCAAGCCAACGAGGTTTACCATGATGAGGAATATAAATCGAAAAGATGGCACTTTCCTTCTCACAACTTTACCCTGTCTGTAGTTTGGACCCCATTCCTGTTAAGAGCTGATGTTTTTGAAGATAACAATGGAGTTTCCTCATCAGAAATCCAGCTCTATCTTGATATGCTTGATAAAAAATGGATGGAACAGTACAAAATCTTCGATTACATGATAATTGCTGGTGGGAAATGGTTTCTCAAAACTGCTATATACTATGAAAACAACACTGTCCAAGGCTGCCATTCCTGTCCTGGGAAGAATTTAACCGAGCTAGGATTTGGCTATGCGTATCGTAAAGCACTCCAGCTAGTTCTTAGTTTTCTCACAAGATCAGACCGCAAGGCCAATGTTTTCTTTAGAACCACCACACCAGATCATTTTGAGAACGGAGAATGGTTCAGTGGGGGGAATTGTAATAGAACCATGCCCTTCAGAGAAGGCGAAGTGGATATGAGAGATGTAGATAGTGTAATGCGAGATATTGAATTGGAAGAAGTTGAGAAAGCTGTAGGTGTAGGAGCTGAAAATGGGATTATTTTGAAATTATTAGACACAACTCGGCTTTCATTATTGAGGCCTGATGGGCATCCGGGGCCATACAGGCAATTTCAGCCATTTGCAAAGGATAAGAATGCCGAAGTTCAGAATGACTGTCTACATTGGTGCATGCCTGGCCCAATTGACTCTTGGAATGATTTGTTAATGGAGATGGTGGTGAATGATGGAATCGACAGATGATCATCACGTGTAATTTAATTAATTAATTAATTTTTTCTTGAACATGATAGAGATCTTTGGCGTTTCATGTGTAATTTTTCCAAGAATATGTTCTCAGACCCAATTCACAATTAGATAATGACACAGTGAACAAAGTTGCAGAATTGACAAAGGTTTAAAACTCCAAACAAAAATACTGTAATATCTAGTTCAGAGATCAATTGAAAATAAAAATGTCAGAATCGAGACTCAATTCATGTCCAACACACACAGCATGTGAACTTATCTTGCAGTTTCCAACATAAATTCATGTCCAAAATTCAAAGTCTCTTTGAATTTTTACTGGAACATTTTCAGCATTTATAAAATGACAGCATTGATTTCTGCTAACATTTTAACAAGGAAAATCAATGCACACCAAAGAGCTAGTTTAAGTAACAAAACCATAAGGAGCAAGTAAGCAATAAAGCAGGTAAAAACTCAAATTTGTCATTGGTCTCATGAGATTCAATGTCAATGACCTTGCAACTGGGTAATTAAAGAGAAAGGACCTTATCTCAACATTATTCAACTGAAATTTCATGTCTAACCAGAAGCTTTAAAAAGTACATGATAGCAAAACAGAACACAAACTGGGAACCACATTAAACATCCAACTATTCACTTTCCCTTCATCCTACTTGGTTGTTGAGGCTGCAACTGGCTTCTTTTCCTGTGATTTGAAGAACGGATCCTGAAAATTAAAAGAAAAAGTTGTTAGGCAATACATTAGCATAAAAACCAAAATACATTGCGCAGCTCTATGAACATATAACAGAAGACCTCAACTTTCCATAAGCTTCAAATTTATAAGAACTGCAAAAAGTTAGAAAATCCCATTAATTTCTGTTGTTATTTTATGCTTGGTAAACTATTATTTGCTTAAAATACGCAAGATTACAACAATGGATGATTTATGAGAGCAAAATGTAAAAAGCGACATCATATAAAAGATTCTATAGAAAATATCAACAGTGTATATCGAACACAAATAAAGCAAATTCGATCAGAAATTTATAATGCCCAACCCAAAATCAAGAACCTGAAACTCGTGTTCCAAACCCTAACTTTGTCGATATGATTCTCACCACATCAGAATAGAATGTTACAAAATATACAAATAATCAAAATAGTCTAGAAATAATAACAATAATAAGAAAAGCAAATAATAAAACAGATAAATTATGAAGTAGATCTGAAAGTTTAATGCTTTTAGTTGACAAAGGGGTATAGAAAATTACTACATCAAAGAAGAAATAGTTGGCGACGATGACGGTGGCAACGATTCCACCCAAAATGGCGGGTGGACCAGTGAGCAAACTCCATTTACGATGAATCATTTTGCTTCTCCTCCTACGCCCAGAAACCCTCTTTCTGGTTGATGCTTCTCTCTTCTGTAGGCTTCGATATTTGATGACATGCCAACCCGAATCCTTAACTATCCGACTCTCTTTCAGATGGGCCGAAATTCTGAGCCAGGCCCATTTAATTGAAATGTGTAGAGGAACTCATTCAATTGTTCTAATCTGGGCATATCCAGGGCACGGCCTGGTCTGCTGGAAAAAAACACAGCCCGAAGGACACTGTCCATAGGGGTGACCAGTTTTATTTACCAGATGAGCAAGTTTTCATTACAAGTCGCCACGTTAGCTAAAAAACGCAGCTGATTAGCTTCAAGATAGCATGGATCAAAAGCCCCACATGGCTATACTGCCGAGTCCAGGGATGGGTCACCTCATCCCACTCGTTGAGTTTGCCAAGCAACTCGTTCTTCACCATGATTTCTCAGTTACTTTCATCATCACCACCACCGGATCCGAACTACTCAAAGCCCAAAAGTTAGCCCTTGACAACCTCCCTCAATCTATAAAACTAATATTTCTTCCTCCAGTTTCCTTTGAAGATCTATCTAAAGATACACGCATCCGAGCCAAACTTACCCTCGCTATCACTCGCTCTCTTTCTTTAATCAGTGAAGCCATCAGGTCATTAGTTTCTACTTCTAGACTCGTGGCTTTGGTTACTGATCATTTCGGTACAGACGCTTTTGATGTTGCTTTTGAATTTAATGTCCCTCCGTATCTGTTTTTCACAGCCTCTTCTTTAAATTTGGCGTTTCTTTTATTTAACTTGCCAACTATGGATCTGAATGTTTCTTGCGAGTACAGAGACATGCCCACTCAGGTTATCGATATACCGGGATTCGGCGTCTCGGTTCATGTATCAGATTTACCCGACCCGGTTCAAAATCGAAAAGGTGATGCATACAAATGGTTTCTTCACAATACGAAACGGTTTGTTTTAGCAGAAGGAATTCTAGTAAATAGTTTTGTTGACTTTGGAGTAAGCCTCATTGGCGCTCTGCAAGAAGAAGGAACAGGTAAACCTCCTGTTTACCCGATTGGACCGCTCATAAGGTCCAGCTCGAGCAATGAAAGTAGTGGGTCTGATTGTCTTGAATGGTTAGATAGGCAACCAAGTAACTCTGTTTTATTTGTTTCGTTTGGTAGTGGTGGAACCCTTTCTTATGATCAGCTCACTGAATTTGCCTTAGGCTTAGAGATGAGTGAGCACAAATTTTTATGGGTTGTGAAAAGCCCAGATGACAAGTCTGCTAGTGGTTCATATTTCAGTGTCCAAAGTAACCAAAATCCTTTTGATTTCTTGCCAAAAGGGTTTGTAGAAAGGACCGAGGGACGGGGCTTGGTAGTGCCATCTTGGGCACCACAAATTGGAATACTTGGGCATAGCTCAACTGGAGGCTTCGTCAGCCATTGTGGTTGGAATTCGATACTTGAAAGTGTTGTGCATGGCGTGCCTTTGATTGCCTGGCCTCTGTTTGCTGAGCAGAAGTTGAACGCTGTGATGTTATCTGAAGATCAAAAAGTAGCATTGAGACCTAAAGCAAATGAAAATGGGCTTATTGGAAGAGATGAAATCGCAAAGGTAGTGAAGGATCTCTTGACAAGTGAAGAAGGAATGAAGATTCGTGAACGAATGAATAGCCTAAAAGAGGCTGCAGCCAAGGCTTTGAGTAAAGAAGGATCATCTACAAAAACGCTCTCTGATATGGTGCTCAAGTGGAAGAATCATAGAATTTAACTTCTTGTTTACTCTGTGTTGTTGTTTAATTATGTTCTTGGGTTTACGTACCATTGTGGTTGAGAGATTAATCATTAATGGAACAAGTAAAAAATTTTATTTTAAATTATTGCTAGCTCTGCTGCCTTTATTCACTTTCACTTCCCTGCCAATCTTCCATTGACCTCTGATCATCAAACTCATTATCTAACAAGATATTTCTGAATCAACATGTTGGAGAAGGATTCATGGGGTACTGCAATAAATAAACACAATACAAGTTTCAACGAATTCCAGAAGAAATCCAAAGTCCATGAAGATCTGGAAGACAAGCAGCAGCAATCACATAAAAGCAGGCATCTATACATAACTCTCTTGAGTCCATGACAAAGTTTCAGATTTCACACCAAAGAGTTGACATTCATAACGAAAATAATTGTAAAATAATGATTCATTTTTAATTTCAAAAGGGTTAACAATAATTATTAATTTTTTCTCCATCCAAATTTCCCCACCAACAAGCAATCCAGTAGACAAAATGGTTGCACTTTTTCATCATATCTATAGATAAATTTCTTGATCATCCTCTTAGTCCAACTGTGATATCATTCTACAATTTCCAGTTCAACTTAACCACATAACTGGTTGTTTAAACTCAAAATCACTTGATAAGAGTACCAACTTTCATCACCTCTTATGTATTGAGATAATAAAATAAATAATCAATTAATAAAAAATTCAACATTGATTTACTCTAAAGTATGCGTTCATAGTTCTATCGGTAAGAATTTTGACCTCCGTCACCATTTACAATTGAAATAATGTGACAAATAATTAATTAAAATCGCAAGTTCACTGGACTTCTTGTTTACTCTGTGTTGTTGCTTAATAATGTTCTTGGGTTTACGTATTATTGTGGTTGGTTGCACTGATCAATAATTAATCGAATAAATAGAAATATTTATTTTGAACTTAATTGCCAGCAGCTCCACTCAGTTTCACTTCCCAAATTGTATACGCAAAAATATTTCCACGTGGCTGTATTGAGTTTTCACTCTCCATGATTCCGTGTAAAACTTATGCGTGAATTTTAAACTAAAAATAATGATAAAGGTTGGAAAAGTGTGGGTGGACGAATAAAGCGTGGGAAGTAGTGCCTCCCCCACTCGTATCTATCAAGAATATTAACCCCCGTCACCACTTACGTATTAAGATAATAAAATAAAGGCCAAAAGCAGTATTTCTCACTCAAATTTTAATATGTTTTTAAACTCATATTTATATAATTAAAAAAATTTAAAATTCCACTAATTATTATTTAACCAAAAAAAATTAAGAATAAAGTTTTATTATATTTCTCTCTTTTTTCAGTTTAAAAATTTTATAAATTTTTTTATTGAAAATTTAAAAAATCAATATTTTTTTCTTAGAATTTGTAAACTATCACAAAAACAACGAAGTTCACTATTTCTAGCTCTGTTGACTCTTCTTATAGATCAAATCCCAATGATCGATGAAGACGAATCATCTTTGTTAGAGTGTTTTCATTTCGAACGAAAATGATTTAATCTTCATTAAAGATAAAGATAACCGTCATAGGTCTCAGACGAAGATGACGTAGTTGTCTGAGACCTTTGATAATCGTTTTCATCTCGGATGAAGATAAAATTATTCTTGCCTAAGATAAAGATACTTCAATAAAGATGAAAGTCTTTGTCAAAGAAAATTAGTTTTGTCGGTGATTGGGGTTTGATCTACAGGAAGGAATAAGTTGGGAGAGAGAGCTAATGCAATCGAAAATGATAAATTTTATTATTTTCGATGATGAATTACAAACTTTAGAGAGGATATGTTGATTTATCAAACTTTAGATAAAAAAGAATTGTGAGATTTTTATAATAAGAGGGGTAAACAAATTAAAATTTAGTTTTTAATTTTTTTTTTATAAATAACAATATAACCTCTAATTTTATCTGATATTTTAAATAAAAATTGATTTATGAGTAATATTTTGAATTTTTTAAATTTAGTAAGGAATATTCCTTCCGCCTATAATAAATAATAAAATAATTAAAATTTCAACGGTCCACCTAAACCAACTAGTCAATTGTTGGACAAGTTCTTGCGTACACTCTCCATGTATCTGTCCGGGCTGGGATAAATATTAGTCGCCTTCTTCTCCACGGTATATCCAACATTATTGAACTCAGATTAATTAGCATGGAAGAAGTAAAGCCTCATATCGCTGTAGTACCAAGTCCAGGACTAGGCCACCTCATCCCATTCATTGAGTTGGCCAAGCAAATTGTTCGCCACCATAATTTCTGCTTCACGATCATCATCTGCACATCTGGTCCTCCATCCAAAGCCCTTATATCCTCCCTTGAAAATCTCCCGGATTCCATAAATCATGTTTTCCTTCCTCCTGTTTCCTTCGATGACTTACCCAGCGACATAGCCATCCAAGCTAAAATTTCCCTTACTACGACTCGCTCTCTTTCTTTCATCCGCGACACACTCAGGTCACTGCTTTCAATTGCTAGACTTGTGGCGTTGTTTGTTGATATTTTTAGCACTGATGCCATTGATGTTGCCAATGAATTTAAGATATCACCATACGTATTTTTCACTTCAGCACATTTCACTTTGTCGTTGATTCTGTCCGTTCCAAAGCTTGATGAGATGGTTACTGGCGATTTCAGAGACATGTCTGAACCGGTCAAAATACCAGGTTGTAGCGTCCCAATTCATGCAATAGATTTGCCTCGACCGTTTCAAGACAGAAAAAACGATGCATATAAATGGCTTCTTCACCATTCAAAACGATTGCTTTCAGTTGAGGGTATTCTTGTGAATAGCTTCCTGGAAATGGGACCAGAAGTTGTTAATGCTTTGCAAGAGCCAGGTAAGCCGAAAGTTTATCTGGTTGGACCTGTAATTCGGTCCAGTTCTAGCAGTGGGATTAGTGATGAATCTGATTGTCTAAAATGGTTAGATGATCAGCCAACTGATTCCGTTTTGTTTGTTTCATTTGGTAGCGGGGGGACTCTATCTCACAGCCAACAGATTGAATTAGCTTTCGGTTTAGAAATGAGTGGGCAAAAATTTTTATGGGTAGTAAGGAGTCCTGATAATTCATCAGCCCACGGCTCATATTTCAGTGGCCAAAGTAACTTAGAACCATTCGGATTTCTACCAGAAGGGTTCTTGGAAAGGACTAAAGCACAAGGCCTAGTTGTTCCATCCTGGGCGCCACAAATTGAAGTCCTAAGCCATCGCTCAACTGGTGGTTTCTTATCTCACTGTGGCTGGAATTCGACACTCGAAAGTGTGGTACATGGGGTGCCTTTCATTACTTGGCCTCTGTTTGCGGAACAAAGGCTAAATGCTTTAATGTTGTGTGAGGACCTTGAAGTGGGACTGAGACCGGAAGCTGATGAAAACGGGCTCGTGCGAAGAGAAGAGATTTCAAAGATTGTGAAGCGTCTATTGCAGGGCGAAGAAGGATTAAGAATAAGACAGCGTATGAACATTCTTAAGGATGCTGCAGTCAAGGCCTTGACTGAAGGAGGGTCTTCTACAAAGCCACAGTCTGAGTTTGTTCTCAAGTTAAAAAATAAAATAAACACAGAAGAAACGGTTTGAATGAGTGAATGAACGGTTAATGGGTTATTTAAATAAAATGGTCAATGTTATCAGTAAGCGTTATTTAGTTTGGACCTCAATAGTTGTAAATAAATAAATAATAAATAAAAAAAAGTCGTTTTTTAGCATAATAAAATGGTCAATTGCATTATGTTCCTTTTAGATTGGCAAAAATATAAATTAAAGATAAACAAATTTACGAATTTAGATAATATAATAAATAATAAAGGAATTAAAATTTGAACGTCTACTTGTCGAATCAAGTATTGAACTGGTTCTTGCATAGACTCTCCGTATCTGGGCCCGAACCGGGAACAATATCACTCTGCTTCTTCTCCTCAGTAAAATCCAACACAATTGAACAGAGATTAATTACCATGGAGGAAGTAAAGCCTCATATAGCCGTGGTACCAAGTCCAGGAATAGGCCAGGTCCTCCCATTCATTGAGTTGGCCAAGCAAATTGTTCGCCACCATAATTTCTGCTTCACAATCATCATCTCCACAGCTGGTCCTCCATCCAAAACTCTCATATCCTCCCTTCAAAATCTCCCGGATTTCATAAATCATGTTTTCCTTCCTCCTGTTTCCCTCGATGACTTACCCAGCCACGTAAGCATCGAAGCAAAACTTTCCCTTACTGCGACTCGCTCTCTCTCTTTCATCCGCGACACACTCAGGTCACTGCTTTCAACTGCTAGACTTGTGGCGTTGTTTGTTGATTTTTTTAGCATAGGTGCCATTGATGTTGCCAATGAATCAATATATCACCATACGTATTTTTCACTTCAGCATATTCACTTTGTCGTTGATGCTGTCCGTTCCAAAGCTTGATGTGATGGATGCTGGTGAGTTCAGAGACATGCCTGAACCGGTCAAAATACCTGGTTGCGGCGTCCCAATTCATGCAAGAGATTTGCCTCAAACTTTTCAAGACAGAAAAAACGATGGATACAAATGGATTCTTCACCACACAAAACGATCGCTTTCAGTTGAGGGTATTCTTGTGGATAGCTTCATGGAAATTGAGCAAAAATTATTAATGCTTTGCAAGAGCCAAGTAAGCCAAAAGTTTTGGACCTCTAATTCGATCCAGTTCTAGCAGTGGGATTACTGATGAATCTGATTATCTAAAATGGTTAGATGATCAGCCAAATGTTTCCGTTTTGTTTGTTTCATTGGGTAGTGGTGGGACTCTATCTCAACTCCAACTAAATGAATTAGCTTTAGGATTAGAAATGAGTGAGCAAAAATTTTTATGGGTGGTAAGTCCTTATAATTCATCAGCCAGTGGCTCATATTTTAGTGCCCAAAGTAACTCAGAACCATTTAGATTTCTAACAGAAGGGTTCTTGGAAAGGACTAAAGCACAAGGTCTAGTTGTTCCATCCTGGGAGCCACAAATTGAAGTCCTAAGCCATGGCTCAACTGGTGGTTTCTTATCTCATTGTGGCTGGAATTCGATACTCGAAAGTATAGTACATGGGGTGCCTTTAATTACTTGGCCTCTGTTTGCAGATCAAAGGCTAAATGCTTTAATGTTGTGTGAAGACGTAAAAGTGGGACTAAGACCGGAAGCCGATGAAAATGGGCTCGTGCGAAAAGAAGAGATTGCAAAGGTTGTGAAGAGTCTATTGCTGGGCGAAGAAGGGTTAAGAATACCACAGCGTATGAACACTCTTAAAATGCAGCAACCAAGGCCTTAACTGAAAAAGGTGTTAGAGGGGAGAGCTAATTTTATAAGGGAGAGATTTTGTATGAAAGAGAATTATTTGAAAGAAAAACTTATAATTTTCATTTATGCCTCAAATACAAAATCATTAGAGTATTAATAAGTATAAGGATGACTTTTAAAATCCTTTATAGTCTTTAACCAATTGAATTTCTCACTCAATTCTGATGTTGAATTCTTCATTGTTTGTTGTGCTTGCCTCTCGCAATTTAACTTTGCAAGCACTTCCCCATATCTCTTGATCGAAACTTCTTCTTTAGACAGATCTCTCATATCTACCCTCAAACATTTTGTTTCTTTTCTCTTGTTATCTTTGAGTGTTAGCAAGAAAATGAGCTTTTCAACTTCTTGCTTGTCATCAACAACATTCGCTTGTTCCTCAACATGAGTCGTTGCAAAATAACATTCCCAAGAATAATGATCATAATTATGACAGTTGTAATACTCAACTTTAGACTTATCATACCTCTTTTCATTTAGTCTAGAATTGTTGCCTCTTCCTCTTGCTATTCCTTGACCTTTATATGATTAATGACTCTTTTCATCATTAATAAAGTTATTATAATCACCTCTATCTCGTCTTCCTTGACCATGACCTCGTTCTTGTCCTCATCCTTTGTGGTTAGTCTCGCCATTATCATCTTTAAAAAAAAACTTTCATTTTTAGAGCTTGCTCCAATGGTTCATCTTCCCTCCATTTAATCTTGTCTTCATAGGCTTGTAAATAACCTTCTAATTGTTCAAGTGACAAGGAGTTTAAATCTTTAGACTTTTCAATGACAGAACCACATAATCAAACTTTAAAGTCAAGAAACGAAGAATCTTTTTTACTATATAAATATTTTTAATTTGATTGGCATACCTTTTCATTTGACTTACAATGGCCTTTATCCTTGAACAATAATCCGAAGTTGACTCGAAATCCTTCATACGCAAAACTTCAAAATCACCTTGTAATGATTGGAGTCACACTCTTTTCACTTTGTCAACTCCTTGAAATGAACTTTGCAAAATCTCTCATGCTTCCTTTAAGGTAGTTGCATCAACCCCCTTCACAAACATTTAATCATCCAAACATTGATGGATGAGGGTGAGAGTTTGTTGATCCTTCTTCCTTATCTTCGCCAAAGCGTCATTCTCATTTTGTGGTAAATCGACTTCATTTTCAAGTTGTACATAACCTTTCTCAACAATATCTCATGCATCTTGTAAGCTAAGTACGACTTTTATGTGTAGACACCAAGTGCAATAATTTTCCTTTGTGAGGCGAGGAAATTGAAATGAGTAAACTTTATTGTTATTTGTCATCTCTAAAAAAAACTAGACTCTGATACCACTTTGGCAGATAAGAGAAATAATTTTGTAAGGGAGAGGTTTTGTATGAGAGATAATTATTTGAGAGGAAAACTTATAATTTTCATTCATGCTTCAAATATAAAACCATTAGAGTATTTATAGGTACAAATATGACTTTTAAAATCCTAAATACATAAACTTAATATTGAACTTGTACATTAACGATTAATAACTTAACATTGAACTTGTGTATGAATATGAACTTGTGCAAATATTAAACTTGTGTCACATGAGATACACTTAGAAATGTGTTTATGAACTTGTGTCATATGATATTCATCTAAAAACGTGTTTATGAACTTGTGTCACATGAAATGTACCTAAAATGTGTTGATGAACTTGTATCACATGAAATGCACCTAAAAGTCTTCAAATTAATTTTCAACAAAAGGATTTTCTACAAAGTCAGAGTCAAAGTTGGTTATAAAGATAAAAAATAAAATAAGGCCCGAAGAAACCATTTGAATGAGTCAATGGCTGGTTAATGGATCACTTAAATAATATAGTTAATGAAACCATACATTTATGAAATGAAGTAAGTCGTTTTTGAGCATTATAATTATCATTATATTTCGGACTTCAAATGCATTATGTTCCTTTGAGATTGGCAAAAGTATAGGGTACTTGTTGCTTACATTTTAATCAGAAAAATGGCCCAGCCCCAGCCTATTAATTATTGTCAAGGTTTTTAAAATTAGACTGATAATCGAATTGATTATCTTACTCATTCATAGTTGACTGATTCAACTGGTTCAATCGATTGATTCAACTCATTCTTATATTATTTTATGAATTTCTTTTAAGTTGTCAGACAGGTCCAAGAGGTCAAGAATTATCTAGGTTTAATTTTGGTGTTTTTGCAATATGTCTAATCTGTTTTGACCATTGCTTTGCTTGATAAAGAAAGTTGTCTCTAGGACCCGTAGTGCTCATAGAGTCTTGTATCTCAGGGCACAAATTCCTTTCCAGGAAGAGTTGATACTGTCAATATTACTAGACATTTACAGCATGGAAAAGATGAAGAAAGATATTCTTCGTTAAATCCCCCATAAATTTATTATGATTTCAACAAAAATGTGCTCATTTCACAAGCCAAAAGAAAAAAATTAATGATTTTAACACACAAATTCTGAAGAAAATTCCTAAGCATGTAAATTCCTGGAGTAACTTCCCTCAGTGTCCTGCTTTCGAAGAGTTTCTAAATGCCAAATGAACAAAAATGATTGCATGACATCACAATGACCAAACCTATTAATCAAGCAACTCCAGGAAGATACAGCTTTTAATATCTACTTCCTTCATCATCAGCAATGGGAGATTTTCTTTCTGACGTATTGCTTCCAAAGCCTAATTATCCAAAACGCAGTCTAGAAGAGTAGGAAAATCTTAGAAATAAGTTTAAATACCAACAGTAACAGCTTATAAGAAGGCAAAACGAAAAAACCCGGAATGATATTAAATTTGAAAAAACAATGCCAAGCCAATAAATTTGAAATCCCAAGCTCAGAGTACCATAGTTACATTCAAAGTTCAAAACAATCCCAAGCCATAAAAGTCCGGCAACGGCAACATTAACACCTCACAAAAAAAAAAAACAAATCTTTTGTGAAGATTGAAGACTGAAGAGACTTAACCAATCGGAAGAGAATGCTATTGAGTCAAGTCTGGGGATTTCTGAATCAATGTAAAGATGATTGGCTGTGCGGGGAGAAAGATTGAGAAAGGAAGAATGCAGTTCTGCGGCTTCCTTGATTCTTTTGTGTGCGATACTGCGATAGGAAAGATTAGAAATCAAATTACGGATTAAGCTTGGTTAAACCAGTTTAACTAATTCTGATTGGTTCAATGAATTTGATCAGGTTTGACTGAGTCACAAACCAACCCAATTTCTCATGCGAACTGGACTGGATTGTGAGCCAATTTTTGGTTTAACCCGTTAAAAATATACACTAATTGTGCCCATTATTGGAAAGAAATCATTATTAAAAACCACTCTTTTTCAGATGGGCCGAAACTCTGAGCAAGGCCCATTTAGTTGAAATGTGTAGAGGAACTCAATTCAATTGTTCTAATCTGGACATATCCAGGGCACGGCCTGGTCTGCTGGAAAAAAACACAGCCCGAAGGGCACTGTTCGTAGGGGTGACCAGTTTTATTTACCAGATGAGCAATAATAAACTTGTTTGCATTACAAGTCGCCATGTTAGCTAAAAAACGCAGCTGATTAGCTTCAAGTTAGCATGGATCAAAAGCCCCACATGGCTATAGTACCGAGTCCAGGGATGGGTCACCTCATCCCACTCGTTGAGTTTGCCAAGCAACTCGTTCTTCACCATGATTTCTCAGTTACTTTCATCATCACCACCACCGGATCCGAACTACTCAAAGCCCAAAAGTTAGCCCTTGACAACCTCCCTCAATCTATAAAACTTATATTTCTTCCTCCAGTTTCCTTTGAAGATCTATCTAAAGATACAAGCATCCAAGCCAAACTTACCCTCGCTATCACTCGCTCTCTTTCTTTAATTAGTGAAGCCATCAGGTCATTAGTTTCTACTTCTAGACTCGTAGCTTTGGTTACTGATCATTTCGGTACAGACGCTTTTGATGTTGCTTTTGAATTTAATGTCCCTCCGTATCTGTTTTTCACAGCCTCTTCTTTAAATTTGGCGTTTCTTTTATTTAACTTGCCAACTATGGATCTGAATGTTTCTTGCGAGTACAGAGACATGCCCACTCAGGTTATCGATATACCGGGATTCGGCGTCTCGGTTCATGTATCAGATTTACCCGACCCGGTTCAAAATCGAAAAGGTGATGCATACAAATGGTTTCTTCACAATACGAAACGGTTTGTTTTAGCAGAAGGAATTCTAGTAAATAGTTTTGTTGACTTTGGAGTAAGCCTCATTGGCGCTCTGCAAGAAGAAGGAACAGGTAAACCTCCTGTTTACCCGATTGGACCGCTCATAAGGTCCAGCTCGAGCAATGAAAGTAGTGGGTCTGATTGTCTTGAATGGTTAGATAGGCAACCAAGTAACTCTGTTTTATTTGTTTCGTTTGGTAGTGGTGGAACCCTTTCTTATGATCAGCTCACTGAATTTGCCTTAGGCTTAGAGATGAGTGAGCACAAATTTTTATGGGTTGTGAAAAGCCCAGATGACAAGTCTGCTAGTGGTTCATATTTCAGTGTCCAAAGTAACAAAAATCCTTTTGATTTCTTGCCAAAAGGGTTTGTAGAAAGGACCGAGGGACGGGGCTTGGTAGTGCCATCTTGGGCACCACAAATTGGAATACTTGGGCATAGCTCAACTGGAGGCTTCGTCAGCCATTGTGGTTGGAATTCGATACTTGAAAGTGTTGTGCATGGCGTGCCTTTGATTGCCTGGCCTCTGTTTGCTGAGCAGAAGTTGAACGCTGTGATGTTATCTGAAGATCAAAAAGTAGCATTGAAACCTAAAGCAAATGAAAATGGGCTTATTGGAAGAGATGAAATCGCAAAGGTAGTGAAGGATCTCTTGACAAGTGAAGAAGGAATGAAGATTCGTGAACGAATGAATAGCCTAAAAGAGGCTGCAGCCAAGGCTTTGAGTAAAGAAGGATCATCTACAAAAACGCTCTCTGATATGGTGCTCAAGTGGAAGAATCATAGAATTTAACTTCTTGTTTACTCTGTGTTGTTGTTTAATTATGTTCTTGGGTTTATGTATAATTGTGGTTGCAGAGATTAATCATTAATTGAACAAGTAGAAAATTTTATTTTAAATTACTGCTAGCTCTGCTGCCTTTATTCACTTTCACTTCCCTGCCAATCTTCCATTGACCTCTGATCATCAAGCGCATTATCTAACAAGATATTTCTGAATCAATATGTTGGAGAAGGATTCATGGAGTACTGCAATAAATAAACACAATACTAGTTTCAACCAATTCCAGAAGAAATCCAAAGTCCATGAAGATCTGCAGGACAAGCAGCAGCAATCACATAAAAGCAGGCATCTTTCTCTTGAGTCCATGACAAAGTTTCAGATTTCACACCAAAGAGTTGACATTCATAACCAAAATAATTGTAAAATAATGATTCATTTTTAATTTCAAAAGGGTTAACAATACTTACTAATTTTTTCTCCATCCAAATTTCCCCACCAACAAGCAATCCAGTAGACAAAATGGTTACACTTTTTCATCGTATCTATAGATAAATTTCTTGATCAACTTAACCACATAACTGTGATATCATTCTACAATTTCCAGTTCAACTTAACCACATAACTGGTTGTTTAAACTCAAAATCACTTGATAAGAGTATCAACTTTCATCACCTCTTATGTATTGAGATAATAAAATAAATAATCAATTAATAAAAAATTCAACATTGATTTACTCTAAAGTATGTGTTCATAGTTCTATCGATAAGAATTTTGACCTCCGTCACCACTTACTATTGAAATAATGTGATAAATAATTAATTAAAATTGCAAGTTCACTCGACTTCTTGTTTACTCTGTGTTGTTGCTTAATAATGTTCTTGGGTTTACGTATTATTGTGGTTGGTTGCACTGATTAATAATTAATTGAATAAATAGAAATATTTATTTTTGTGTTACAAAGCCAGGTGGCTTTCCACCAAAGTAAGTCAAAAAAGGCAGTGGGAATTCATTTATTAGAGCAAGAAGAAAATGGCAAGGTGACGCAGGAGAAGCAAATAAAATGGGTTTTAGTCGATGTATTAGGTAAAAGGGGAGGCGGCAAACTACTATATATACCCCCCCTTTTCTCTATTATTCTAGACACAATTCTTCTTTCTTTCTTTCTGCTTCTTCTTGTTTCTTTATTCCTTCTGCCGTGTTTTGACTTAATAATACTTTGCCAAGTCAATTACTTTATTAATTTTATAACACGTTATCAGCATCATCAGCTCAGGTATATTATATCTTTATATTACGCTGTTATGCTGCTTAAATATTATAAATACGGATATCCCAGTTGTGATGTCCCAGTTAACTTTTAATTTATGTTATATTTCTGCTTAATTTTTCTTTATAATTATACAATATTTACAATCCGAAGTTTACAAAATTATAAATCTGGATCTGAAGTCCTGAAACTCTTGAATTTGGACCTGAAGTCCTGCATATTATTTATAACATGAAGTTTACAAAATTATAAATTTAGACCTGAAGTCTGAAATATCATAAATCTGGACCCGAAGTTCTGAATCGTATTTGTAACTTGAAGTTTACAAAATTATGAATCTGGACCTGCAGTCCTGAATATCATGAATCTGGATCTGAAATCCTGAATATCGTTCGTAACCCGACGTTTACGAAATTATAAAATTGTGACCTGAAGTCATAAATATTACATGTAACCTGAAGTTTACAAAACCAAGAATTTGGACCGGAAGTCCTGATATTATTTAAATATTTATTTTTATTGTATTCCATTTATTTGAATATTTATTTATTCGCATATTTATTTGAATCTCTATTTTTATTTATATCCAATTTACAACCTGAAGTTTGTAAAATCGTGAAAAAAATCATATATATGGGCCCGAAGTCCCGAGTTTTACGATTTACAACTTGAAGTTTGTAAAATCATGAGAATAGATGTTTATGGGCCGGAAGTACCTAGTTTCATAAATATGGGCCGAAAGTCCCCAGTTTCATCAAAGTCTTTATTTTAATAATGAAATCACTTTTGCAACCTGAAGTTTGCATAAAGTGTGAAAAATATGGACTTGAAGTCCAAAACCATAATCAGAATACGTATTATAATATTCTGAAAACGAATTACAAAACCAGAAGTTTTGTATATATGGGATAATATATGGACCTGAAGCTTCCAAAATTAATTTCAATATTTCTCCTACAAAATCAGCTATTTTGTACATATGAGATAATATTTGAACCTGAAGTTTCAAAGATTAACTCATATATATTGTTTACAAAACCAGAAGTTTTGTAAATATGACAATAATTGAACCTGAAGTTCCTAAAATTGGATGGATAATATTAAATGAGCTTTTTACATGAGTCACCACCTAGAATTTGTGAGCCTTGAAAAACTAACTAAATATAATATCCCAGAATGACAAATACGAGACTATTATCTTTTGGCATCATATCCCTGAAGGATTGCAAGCCGAAATATGAATACAATGACTCTATATTTAGTATAAATTTGTAATATTCAGAATCTTTTCCTGAATGTGGAAGATAAAATATTCCCCACATTTTATTTTTGCTCCTGTAGTAGCAATATCAGAAAAGAAATTCTGAATTAATATTTTCTCGTTATACATCGTTCCTTGAAGTGAACGCAACTACCAGAAATAGTTATTATAAGTATAAAATGCCCAAAATTTTTAATCCATCATATATATTTATTTTGGAGTCATGCATATTATTTTGTATTTTATTGTCATGTTTTCTTCCTTTCAATATTTTGTGTACGTTATAACTAACGTAATTTTTAAATGAAAGGAAATGAACTCCAAAATTGAAGCGTTGACTTCAAAAGCTGATGTGGGAGACATATGTTTGGTGGACAGTGCAACAACGCACACAATCCTTAAGGAAAAGAAATTTTTCTTATCTTTAGCATTAATTGAAGCTAAAGTAACCACCATATCAGGATCAATTGATCTAATAGAAGGCTCCGGAAGAGCCACAATTATGTTAAATAATGAGACCAAATTAAGCATCAATGATGCATTATATTCAAGTAGATCTAGAAGAAATCTACTAAGTTTTAAAGATATAAGAAAAAATGGTTATCATCTTGAAACTATGAGTGAAAATGGTGCAGAATTCATCTGTATAACTAGTAATGCCTCCGGAAGAAGGCTTATACTAGAAAAATTGCCTGTTTTATCATCTGGATTGTATTATACAATCATAAAGGCAATTGAGACCTACGCAGTATCGAACCAGAAGTTCGTTGATCCAAAAGCATTTATGTTTTGGCATGATCGTTTAGGCCACCCAGGATCTACAATGATGCGTAGGATTGTTGAAAATTCACATGGACATACATTACAGAATCATAAAATTTTATTGTCTAGTGAACAATTCTGCACCGCCTGTTCTCAAGGCAAATTAGTAATAAGACCATCCCCCTCCAAACTTGGAGGTGAATCCCCATCATTTCTGCAAAGAATTCAAAGGGATATATGTGGACCCATTCACCCACCAAATGGGCCATTTTGTTATTTTATGGTCTTAATTGATGCATCTGTACGATGGTCTCATATTTGTTTATTGCCTACTCGAAATGTTGCATTTGCTAAACTGTTAGCACAAATTATCAAATTAAGGGCACATTTCGTAGATTATTCGATCAAGTCAATACGGCTTGATAATGCTGGTGAATTTACATCCAAAATATTTGATGATTATTGCATGTCTATGGGGATTGAGGTTGAACATCCAGTCCCGCATGTCCACACACAGAATGGATTAGCTGAGTCTCTTATCAAACGACTCCAGGTAATTGCACGTACTTTATTATTAAAAAGTCAATTACCTACTTCTATGTGGGGACATGCTATATTACATGCTGCAGCGTTAATTCGCTTGCGACCTTCTTCTTATCATCAATATTCTTCCCTATAATTGGTTTTTGGTTACCAACCTAATGTATCTCATTTGAGAATATTTGGTTGTGCTATATATGTCCCTATTGCGTCCCCTCAACACACAAAAATGGGACCCCAACGTCGTTTGGGAATATATGTTGGATATAATTCACCATCTATTATCAGGTATCTAGAACCATTAACAGGTGATCTTTTTACTGCACGATTTACAAATTGTCACTTTGATGAGACAACTTTCCCATCTTTAGGGGAAAAGAAAATGCCTCTTGAAGTTAGGCATGAACTTACTTGGTATGTACCTACCATGTCTCATTTAGATCCTCACACATCCCAAAGTGAAACTGAAGTGCAAAGGATAGTGCGATTACAAATTATTGCTAACCAAATGCCTGATGCCTTTGTTGATACAGCAAAAGTGACAAGATCACATGTTCCAGCTGCTAATACACTAGCAAGAATCAATGTGACTGCTGAACAGTCCATTCGAGTCGTGACTGATCTATCTACCTCACGCCGGAAGCGTGGTAGACCTGTTGGATCGAAGGACACTGTTCCTCGAAAAAGAAAGGCAAATAATCAAACAAATATTCCTCCAGAAGAGGTTATAGTCCCTGAAGAGACTCAAGCTCCTGAAGTGGCACAAGCCCCTGAAGTGGCACAAGCCCCTGAAGTGGCACAAACCCCTGAAGTGATACAAAATCCTGAAGAACAAGAAAATGAGAATATTGAAATATCTTTAAATTATGTTCATACACAAAAAATGTGGAATCGTGAAACAATTATAATTGATGATATATTCTCATTTGCAGTAGCTACTGAAATTCTGAATGATGATGATTTTGAGCCACGTACTATGACTGAGTGCAAATAAAGACATGATTGGCCTAAATAGGAAGAAGCAATTCAAACAGAATTAGCTTCTCTAGCAAAACGTCAAGTGTTTGGGTCTGTAGTTCCAACACCTGAAGACGTATAACCCGTTGGATATAAATGGGTTTTTGTGAGAAAAAGAAATGAGAAAAATGAAATTGCTAGATATAAAGCCAGGCTTGTAGCCCAAGGTTTTTCCCAAAGGCCCGGTATAGACTTTGATGAAACATATGCACCTGTGATGGATATAATTACATTCAAATATTTAATCAGTTTAACAGTCTTTGAAGGACTGGATATGCATCTAATGGACGTAGTTACTGCTTATTTATATGGAAATTTGGACATTGAAATTTACATGAAACTCCCTGAAGGATACAAATTGCCTGAAGCAAAAAGTGTCAATTCAAGAGGCGTATACTCAATTAAATTACAACGATCATTGTACAGATTAAAACAATCCGGACGTATGTGGTACAATCGCCTTAGTGAATATTTGAAAAAAGAGGGTTATGTGAATGACCCTATATGCCTATGTGTCTTTATCAGAAGGTCAGAATCGGGATTTGCTATTGTAGCAGTTTATGTTGATGACATGAATTTAATTGGGACTCCTGAAGAGCTCTCAAAAACTGCTGAATATCTGAAAAAAGAATTTGAAATGAAGGATTTGGGGAAAACAAAATATTGTCTCGGCCTGCAGATCGAGCACAATTCAAATGAAATACTTATCCATCAAGCAACGTATATTGAAAAATTATTAAAACGCTTTAATATGGATAAAGCTTATCCTTTGAGCACCCCAATGGTTGTTCGGTCTCTTGATCCAAAAAAGGATCCATTTCGTCCTAAAGAAGAAGATGAAAAGATACTTGGTCATGAAGTACCATATCTTAATGCCATTGGAGCCTTATTATATTTGGCCCAATGCATGAGATCGGATATATCATTCGCAGTTAATTTATTGGTCCGATTTAGCTTTGCACCAACCCGTCGTCACTGGAACGGAATCAAGCATATACTCCGTTACCTATGTGGGACTAGAGATTTGGGATTATTCTATTATGCCAAATCCCCTAAAAATCCTAATTTGGTTGGATATGCAGATGCTGGTTATCTTTCTGACTCTCATAAGGCCCGTTCACAAACGGGATATATTTTCACTTATAATGACACAGCTATATCATGACGCTCCACCAAGCAGACCTTGGTTGTAACTTCTTCAAATAATTCCGAAATTTTAGCTCTCCATGAAGCCAGCCGAGAATGTATATGGTTACGGTCTGTCATCCATCATATCCGGAATGCATGCAGTCTTCCTTCTACAACAGACACTCCTTCCATATTATATGAAGACAATGCAACATGTATAGCCCAAATTAGAGGTGGGTACATCAAAGGAGACAGAACCAAACATATCTCACCGAAGTTCTTTTACACTCATGAGCTCCAGCAGAGTAAAAAGATTGATGTCAAACAAATCAGATCTAGTGAAAATCTTACAGATTTGTTCACTAAGACACTACCGACATCAACATTTGAGAAGTTAGTGTATAATATCGGTATGCGGCGGCTCAACAAGCAACCAAGTTAATCCTACTACAAAGAGGGGGAGCGTTCATTAGGGGGAGCATTCATCAGGCAAAATTTTGAAGTATTGGACAAAAGGTGCACTATACTCTTTTTCCCTTCACTAGGTTTTGTCCCACTGGGTTTTCCTAGTAAGGTTTTTAATGAGGCAGTTTAAGCACGTCCAACGCCAACTTACAGGACATTTAATAATTATGTTTCTTTGCTTTGGTTTTTATCCCACTGGGTTTTTCCTTAACAAGGTTAATATAATTATCTGTAAGTGGTAGAAATGCAAGGGGGAGTGTTACAAAGCCAGGTGACTTTCCACCAAAGTAAGTCAAAAACGGCAGTGGGAATTCATTTATTAGAGCAAGAAGAAAATGGCAAGGTGACGCAGGAGAAGCAAATAAAATGGGTTTTAGTCAATGTATTAGGTAAAAGGGGAGGCGGCAAACTGCTATATATACCCCCCCTTTTCTCTATTATTCTAGACACAATTCTTCTTTCTTTCTTTCTGCTTCTTCTTGTTTCTTTATTCCTTCTGCCGTGTTTTAGCTTAATAATACTTTGGCAAGTCAATTACTTTATTAATTTTATAACATTTTGAACTTAATTGCCAGCAGCTCTACTCTGTTTCACTTCCCAAATTGTATACGCAAAAATATTTCCACGTGGCTTAATTGAGTTTTCAATCTCCATGATTCCGTGTAAAACTTTTGCGTGAATTTTAAACTAAAAATAATGATAAAGGTTGGAAAAGTGTGGGTGGACGAATAAAGCGTGGGAAGTAGTGCCTCCCCCACTCCTATTTATCAAGAATATTAACCCCCGTCACCACTTACGTATTAAGATAATAAAATAAAGGCCAACAGCACTATTTTTCACCCAAATTTTAGTATGTTTTTAAACTCATACTTATATAATTAAAATTTTTCAAAATTTCAATAATTATCATTCAACCAAAAAAAAATTTCAAATTAAAGTTTTATTATATTCTCCTCTTTTTTTAGTTTAAAAATTTTATAATTTTTTTATTTAAAATTTAAAAAATTAATATTTTTCTTTAGGATTTGTAAACTATCAAAAGAGACAGCGAAGTTCACTATCTCTGGCCTAATTGACTCTCTCTACAGATTAAATCTCAACCATTGATGAAGACAAATCATCTTTGTTAGAATATCTTCATCTCAAACAAAGATGATTTTGTCTTCATTGAAAATGAAGATAACCGTCAGAGGTTTTAAACTAAAATGACGTAATTGTCTAAAATCTTCGATAATCGTCTTCGTCTCAAATAAAGATGAAATCATTTTTACCTAAGACAAAGATAATTAGATAAAGTTGAACGTCTTCGTATAAGAAAATTAGTTTCGTCGATGGTTGAGGTTTGATCGACAGGAAGGAATAAGTCAGGAGAGAGAGCCAATATAATCAGAGATGATAAATTTTATCGTTTTCGATGATGATTTATAAATTTTAAAGAAAAAATATTGATTTATCAAACTTTGGATAAAAAAAAAATTATGAGATTTTTAAAATGAGAGGGGTAAACAAATTAAAATTTAGTTTTTAAATTTTTTTGATAAATAACAATTTTACCTTTAATTTTAACTAAAATTTTAAACAAAAATTAATTTATGAATAAAATTTTAAATTTTTTAAATTTCCTAAGTATAATTTTAAAACCATACCAAAACTTTATTCCTTCAAGCCTATAATAAATAATAAAATAATTAAAATTTCAACATTCCACCAAACCCAACTAATCAATTGCTGGACAAGTTCTTGCGTACACTCTCCATGTGTCTGTCCGGGCCTGGATAAATATTAGTCGCCTTCTTCTCCATAGTATATCCAACATTATTGAACTCAGATTAATTAGCATGGAAGAAGTAAAGCCTCATATCGCCGTAGTACCAAGTCCAGGACTAGGCCACCTCATCCCATTCATTGAGTTGGCCAAGCAAATTGTTCGCCACCATAATTTCTGCTTCACGATCATCATCTGCACATCTGGTCCTCCATCCAAAGCCCTCATATCCTCCCTTGAAGATCTCCCAGATTCCATAAATCATGTTTTCCTTCCTCCTGTTTCCTTCGATGACTTACCCAGCGACATAGCCATCCAAGCTAAAATTTCCCTTCCTACGACTCGCTCTCTTTCTTTCATCCGCGACACACTCAGGTCACTGCTTTCAACTGCTAGACTTGTGGCGTTGTTTGTTGATTTTTTTAGCACTGATGCCATTGATTTTGCCAATGAATTTAATATATCACCATACGTATTTTTCACTTCAGCACATTTCACTTTGTCGTTGATTCTGTCCGTTCCAAAGCTTGATGAGATGGTTACTGGCGAGTTCAGAGACATGTCTGAACCGGTCAAAATACCAGGTTGTAGCGTCCCAATTCATGCAATAGATTTGCCTAGACCGTTTCAAGACAGAAAAAACGATGCATATAAATGGCTTCTTCACCATTCAAAACGATTGCTTTCAGTTGAGGGTATTCTTGTGAATAGCTTCCTGGAAATGGGACCAGAAGTTGTTAATGCTTTGCAAGAGCCAGGTAAGCCGAAAGTTTATCTGGTTGGACCTGTAATTCGGTCCAGTTCTAGCAGTGGGATTAGTGATGAATCTGATTGTCTAAAATGGTTAGATGATCAGCCAACTGATTCCGTTTTGTTTGTTTCATTTGGTAGCGGTGGGACTCTATCTCACAGCCAACTGATTGAATTAGCTTTCGGTTTAGAAATGAGTGGGCAAAAATTTTTATGGGTAGTAAGGAGTCCTGATAATTCATCAGCCCACGGCTCATATTTCAGTGGCCAAAGTAACTTAGAACCATTCGGATTTCTACCAGAAGGGTTCTTGGAAAGGACTAAAGCACAAGGCCTAGTTGTTCCATCCTGGGCGCCACAAATTGAAGTCCTAAGCCATCGCTCAACTGGTGGTTTCTTATCTCACTGTGGCTGGAATTCGACACTCGAAAGTGTGGTACATGGGGTGCCTTTCATTACTTGGCCTCTGTTTGCGGAACAAAGGCTAAATGCTTTAATGTTGTGTGACTACCTGAAAGTGGGAATGAGACCGGAAGCTGATGAAAACGGGCTCGTGGGAAGAGAAGAGATTGCGAAGGTTGTGAAGAGACTAATCCAGGGCGAACAAGGGCCAAAGATGCGACAGCGTATGAGCATTCTTAAGAATGCTGCAGCCAAGGCCTTGACTGAAGAAGGATCTTCTACGAAGTCGCGGTCAGAGTTGGCTCTCAAGCTAAAAAATGAAATAAAGTCATGATTAACCATTTGAATGGCAGGTTGATGGATCGCTTAAATAATATGATTTATTTTAGCAATGTATACGTTTATAAAATAAAATAAAAAAATTATACCAACCCTTTTTTAATATACAAGTTAATATATATTTGATATATCTCATTATATAATCATATGATTTTAAATTAAATATAAAATAATATAAATAAGTATATATTTAAAATAAATACCCATAATTTATTTTTTTAAAGATTTTTAGCATAATAATTATCATTATATTTCGGATTTCATTGCATTATGTTCCTTTTAGATTGGCAATAGTACAGGGTACACTTTCCTTGCACTTTGATAAAAAAAAAAGCCCTGCCCATTGATTTCTGCCAAAAAAGGTTTTGGCGTGCGCTAATTGGGCCCATTATTTGTTTTAATTCTAATTACAGATAATAAATTAATTTAAATTAACTATCATCAGGGACGTTAAGATACGCCAAACTGGTGTGATTCCATTCTGAAATCATGCCAATCGGTGCTTTTCTTTTGTTTGCAATATTAGTGATGTAAATGTCATTAATTCCAGGGCCAAAATACATATTCCTACCCAAGGTTTGGTATAATCTTAAACTCCCATTTGTAAAATTTTAAAAACTTAAAAACTTATTTTTCTATTAAAATTTTTGTTACGGTTACAGGTAAAAATGCATAGATTTATGCTAATGAATCGTTTGTTAATTTTTGGTTGGCTGACAATTTATCCTCTTCCAAAAGATAGGAGAGAACATCGATATGGTGATTGACAAATTCTGATTATTAGAGAAGTAAAGGAGAACAAAAAAATAAATCCTAAAAAGGGAAAAAATAACTTTTTAAATTTTGAGTAAAAAAATTGTTTATTTTTTAAATTAACAAAGAAAAATATGTGATAATTTTGTTTTTTAATATTTTTAACTAAATGGCCACCTTAACCCTAAAAGAAATTTTAATAAAAGTGCAAATATTTGCCCTTTTTAAATCTTGAGGATAAAAGTTTGTGGGTGGAATTAAGTCTTATGGCCTTAATTATATTATAATGACATTTACATCAATAATATTTTTCAATCAGACCCGTGGCCTTGGTTACAGATCATTTGGGTACAGATGCTTTTGACGTTGCTTTTGAATTTATTGTCCCTCCGTTAACTATTTTTCACATCAACCCCTTTGCAACTGTCGTTTCTTTTGTTTAACTTGCCAAGCATGGATCTGAATGTTTCTTGCGAGTACAGAGACATGCCCACTCAGGTTGTTGATGTACCAGGATTTGGCGTCCCGTTTCATGTGTCAGACTATCCCGACCTGGTTCAGAACCGAAAAAGTGATGCATACAAATGGTATCCTCACAATACGAAACAGTTTGATTTAGCAGAAGGTTTTATGGTAAATAATTTTGTTGATTTTGGAGTAAGCCTCATTGACGCTTTGCAAACCTCCTGTTTACCCGATTGGACCCCTCATAAGGTCCAGCTCGAGTAATGAAACTAGTGGATCTGATTGTCCTAAATGGTTAGATAGCCAACCGAGTAACTCTGTTTTATTTGTTTCGTTTGGTAGTGGGGGAACTCTCTCTTATGATCAGCTCTCACTGAATTTGCCTTAGGTTTGGAAATGAGTGAGCAAAAAGTTTTATGGGTTGTGAAAAGCCCAGATGACAAGTTTGCTAGTGGTTCATGTATCAGTATGCGAAGTGACAAAAACCCTTATTTATTTCTTGCCAAAAGGGTTTGTAGAAAGGACGGGCTTGGGAGTGCCATCTTGGGCAACACAGATTGAAATACTTGGGCATAGCTCAACTGGAGGCTTCGTCAGCCATTGTGGTCGGAATTCAATACCTGAAAGAGTTGTGCATGGCATGCCTTTGATTGCCTGGCCTCTATTTGCTAAGCAGAAGTTGAACGCTGTGATGTTATCAGAAGATCAAAAAGTAGCATTGAGATCTAAAGCAAATGAAAATGGGCGAACTGGAAGAGATGAAATCGCAAAGGTTGTGAAGGATCTCTTGACAAGTGAAGAAGAAATGAAGAATCACGAACGAATGAATGGCCTAAAGGAGGCTGCAGCCAAGGCTTTGAGTAAAGAAGGATCATCTACAAAAAGGCTTTCTGACTTGGTGCTCAGGTGGAAGAATCTTAGAATTTAACTTCTTGTTTACTCTGTGTTGTTGTTTAATTATGTTCTTGGGTTTACGTATCATTGTGGTTGCACAGATTAATCATTAATTGAATAAGTAGAAAATTTTATTTTGAATTATTGCTAGCTCTACTGCTTCTATTCACTTTCACTGCCCTGCCAATCTTCCAATGACCTCTGATCATCAAGAGCATTTGTAACAGTAAATCTAACTAGATATTTTTGAATCAAAATGTTGGAGAAGGATTCACGTTGTAGTGCAATAAACACAATACAAGTTTCAGGCAATTCCAGAAGAAATCCAAAGTTCATGAAGATCTAGAAGACAAGCATCAGCAATGACATAAAAGCAGGCATCTATAGATAACTCTCAACTTTCTTTGAGTCCACGGCAAAGTTTCACTAACATAACCAAAATAATTGTAATATAATGATTCACTTTGAATTCAAAAGGGTGCGAACAATACTTAATAATTTTTTTTCCATCGAATATTCCCCACCTAGAAACAATCCAATAGAACAAATGGTTGCACTATTTCACCATATATAGATAACTGTTATTTTCACCTTCTAGTCAAAGTGTGATATCATCCCCCAGCAGGAACATTTACACATAGTTTTCAACCTCCATGATTCCGTGTAAAACAAGTTTGAATTTTAAACCTAAAATTCTCCTATTTAATGTAAATGATGGGAAAGCGCGGTAGAATGGAACGAATAACGGGTGAGAAGTAGTTCGTTCCCCCAGTCCCATTTAGAAAGAATAGTAAATAAACCCTGTCACCACTTACGTATTCAGATAATAACGTTAAAAAAATTTCAACTCCCACCTAACCTAACCCATCCCAACCCAGCTAATCAATTATTTCACCGGTTCTTGCGTGCATAGACTCTCCTCTCCACATCTCTGTCCGGGCCGGTATAAATATCACTCTTCTTCTTCTTCTCCTCCGAAAAATCTAAAACCGTTGAACTGAGATTAATTAGCATGGAAGAAGTAAAGCCTCATATAGCTGTAGTACCAAGTCCAGGACTAGGCCACCTCATCCCATTCATTGAGTTGGCCAAGGAAATTGTTCGCCACCGTAATTTCTGCTTCACAATCATCATCTGCACAGCTGCTCCTCCATCCAAAGCCCTCATATCCTCTCTTGAAAATCTCCCGGATTCCATAAATCATGTTTTGCTTCCTCCTGTTTCCTTCGATGACTTACCCAGCGACTTAGCCATTCAAGCTAAAATTTCCCTTACTACGACTCGCTCTCTTTCTTTCATCCGCAACACACTCAGGTCACTGCCTTCAACTGCTAGACTTGTGGCGTTGTTTGTTGATTTTTTTAGCACTGATGCCATTGATGTTGCCAATGAATTTAATATATCACCATACTTATTTTTCACATCAGCACATTTCACTTTGTCGTTATTTCTGTCCCTTCCAAAGCTTGATAAGACGGTTACTGGTGAGTTCAGAGACATGTCTGAACCGGTCAAAATACCAGGTTGTAGAGTCCCAGTACATGCAATAGATTTGCCTCGACCGTTTCAAGACAGAAAAAACGATGCATACAAATGGATTCTTCACCACTCAAAACGATTGCTTTCAGTTGAGGGTATTCTTGTGAATAGCTTCCTGGAAATGGGACCAGAAGTTGTTAATGCTTTGCACGAGCCAGGTAAGCCAAAAGTTTATCTGGTTGGTCCTGTAATTCGGTCCAGTTCTAGCAGCGGGATTAGTGATGAATCTGATTGTCTAAAATGGTTAGATGATCAGCCAACTGATTCCGTTTTGTTTGTTTCATTTGGTAGCGGTGGGACTCTATCTCACAGCCAACTGACTGAATTAGCTTTCGGTTTAGAAATGAGTGGGCAAAAATTTTTATGGGTGGTAAGGAGTCCTGATAATTCATCAGCCCACGGCTCATATTTCAGTGGCCAAAGTAATTTAGAACCATTTAGATTTCTACCAGAAGGGTTCTTGGAAAGGACTAAAGCACAGGGTCTAGTTGTTCCATCCTGGGCGCCACAAATTGAAGTCCTAAGCCATCGCTCAACTGGTGGTTTCTTATCTCACTGTGGCTGGAATTCGACACTCGAAAGTGTGGTACATGGGGTGCCTTTCATTACTTGGCCTCTGTTTGCGGAACAAAGGCTAAATGCTTTAATGTTGTGTGAGGACCTGAAAGTGGGACTGAGACCGGAAGCTGATGAAAACGGGCTCGTGCGAAGAGAAGAGATTTCAAAGATTGTGAAGCGTCTATTGCAGGGCGAAGAAGGATTAAGAATGCGATAGCGTATGAACATTCTTAAGGATGCTGCAGTCAAGGCCTTGACTGAAGGAGGGTCTTCTACAAAGTCACAGTCTGAGTTTGTTCTCAAGTTAAAAAATAAAATAAACACAGAAGAAACGGTTTGAATGAGTGAATGAACGGTTAATGGGTTATTTAAATAAAATGGTCAATGTTATCAGTAAGCGTTATTTAGTTTGGACCTCAATAGTTGTAAATAAATAAATAATAAATAAAAAAAAGTCGTTTTTTAGCATAATAAAATGGTCAATTGCATTATGTTCCTTTTAGATTGGCAAAAATATAAATTAAAGATAAACAAATTTACGAATTTAGATAATATAATAAATAATAAAGGAATTAAAATTTGAACGTCTACTTGTCGAATCAAGTATTGAACTGGTTCTTGCATAGACTCTCCGTATCTGGGCCCGAGCCGGGAACAATATCACTCTGCTTCTTCTCCTCAGTAAAATCCAACACAATTGAACAGAGATTAATTACCATGGAAGAGGTCAAGCCTCATATAGCCGTAGTACCAAGTCCAGGAATAGGCCAGGTCCTCCCATTCATTGAGTTGGCCAAGCAAATTGTCCGCCACCATAACTTCTGCTTCACAATCATCATCTCCACAGCTGGTCCTCCATCCAAAACTCTCATATCCTCCCTTCAAAATCTCCCGGATTTCATAAATCATGTTTTCCTTCCTCCTGTTTCCCTCGATGACTTACCCAGCCACGTAAGCATCGAAGCAAAACTTTCCCTTACTGCGACTCGCTCTCTCTCTTTCATCCGCGACACACTCAGGTCACTGCTTTCAACTGCTAGACTTGTGGCGTTGTTTGTTGATTTTTTTAGCATAGGTGCCATTGATGTTGCCAATGAATCAATATATCACCATACGTATTTTTCACTTCAGCATATTCACTTTGTCGTTGATTCTGTCCGTTCCAAAGCTTGATGTGATGGATGCTGGTGAGTTCAGAGACATGCCTGAACCGGTCAAAATACCTGGTTGCGGCGTCCCAATTCATGCAAGAGATTTGCCTCAAACTTTTCAAGACAGAAAAAACGATGGATACAAATGGATTCTTCACCACACAAAACGATCGCTTTCAGTTGAGGGTATTCTTGTGGATAGCTTCATGGAAATTGAGCAAAAATTATTAATGCTTTGCAAGAGCCAAGTAAGCCAAAAGTTTATCCGATCGGACCTCTAATTCGATCCAGTTCTAGCAGTGGGATTACTGATGAATCTGATTATCTAAAATGGTTAGATGATCAGCCAAATGTTTCCGTTTTGTTTGTTTCATTTGGTAGTGGTGGGACTCTATCTCAACTCCAACTAAATGAATTAGCTTTAGGATTAGAAATGAGTGAGCAAAAATTTTTATGGGTGGTAAGTCCTTATAATTCATCAGCCAGTGGCTCATATTTTAGTGCCCAAAGTAACTCAGAACCATTTAGATTTCTAACAGAAGGGTTCTTGGAAAGGACTAAAGCACAAGGTCTAGTTGTTCCATCCTGGGAGCCACAAATTGAAGTCCTAAGCCATGGCTCAACTGGTGGTTTCTTATCTCATTGTGGCTGGAATTCGATACTCGAAAGTATAGTACATGGGGTGCCTTTAATTACTTGGCCTCTGTTTGCAGATCAAAGGCTAAATGCTTTAATGTTGTGTGAAGACGTAAAAGTGGGACTAAGACCGGAAGCCGATGAAAATGGGCTCGTGCGAAGAGAAGAGATTGCAAAGGTTGTGAAGAGTCTATTGCTGGGCGAAGAAGGGTTAAGAATACCACAGCGTATGAACACTCTTAAAATGCAGCAACCAAGGCCTTAACTGAAAAAGGTGTTAGAGGGGAGAGCTAATTTTATAAGGGAGAGATTTTGTGTGAAAGAGAATTATTTGAAAGAAAAACTTATAATTTTCATTTATGCCTCAAATACAAAATCATTAGAGTATTTATAAGTATAAGGATGACTTTTAAAATCCTTTATAGTCTTTAACCAATTGAATTTCTCACTCAATTCTGATGTTGAATTCTTCGTTGTTTGTTGTGCTTGCCTCTTTTGATTTAACTTTGCAAGCACTTCCCCATATCTCTTAATCGAAACTTCTTCTTTAGACAAATCTCTCACATCTACCTTCAAACATTTTGTTTCTTTTCTCTTGTTATCTTTGAGTGTTAGCAAGAAAATGAGTTTTTCAACTTCTTGTTTGTCATCAACAACATTCACTTGTTCCTCAACATGAGTCGTTGCAAAATAACATTCCCAAGAATAATGATCATAATTATGACAGTTGTAATACTCAATTTTAAACTTATCATACCTCTTTTCATTTAGTCTAGAATTGTTACCTCTTCCTCTTCCTCTTGCTATTCCTTGACCTTTATATGATTAATGACTCCTTTCATCATTGATAAAGTTGTTATAATCACCTCTATCTCGTCTTCCTTGACCATGACCTCGTTCTTGTCCTCATCCTTTGTGGTTAGTCTCGCCATTATCATCTTTAAAAAAAACTTTCACTTTTAGAGCTTGCTCCAATGGTTCATCTTCCCTCCATTTAATCTTGTCTTCATAGGCTTGTAAATAACCTTCTAATTGTTCAAGTGACAAGGAGTTTAAATCTTTAGACTTTTCAATGACAGAACCACATAATCAAACTTTAAAGTCAAGAAACGAAGAATCTTTTTTACTACATAAATATTTTTAATTTGATCGGTATACCTTTTCATTTGACTTACAATGGCCTTTATCCTTAAACAATAATCCGAAATTGACTCGAAATCCTTCATACGCAAAACTTCAAAATCACCTCGTAATGATTGGAGTCACACTCTTTTCACTTTGTCAACTCTTTGAAATGAACTTTGCAAAATCTCTAATGCTTCCTTTAAGGTAGTTGCATCAACCCCCTTCACGAACATTTAATCATCCAAACATTGATGGATGAGGGTGAGAGTTTGTTGATCCTCCTTCCTTATCTTCACCAAAGCGTCATTCTCATTTTGTGGTAAATCGACTTCATTTTCAAGTTGTACATAACCTTTCTCAACAATATCCCATGCATCTTGTAAGCTAAGTACGACTTTTATGCATAGACACCAAGTGCGATAATTTTCTTTTGTGAGGCGAGGAAATTGAAATGAGTAAACTTTGTTATTATTTGTCATCTCTCAAAAGAACTAGACTCTGATACCACTTTGTTAGAGAGGAGAAATAATTTTATAAGGGAAAGGTTTTGTATGAGAGATAATTATTTGAGAGGAAAACTTATAATTTTCATTCATGTTTCAAATATAAAACCATTAGAGTATTTATAAGTACAAAGATGACTTTTAAAATCCTAAATACATAAACTTAATATTGAACTTGTACATTAACGATTAATAACTTAACATTGAACTTGTATATGAATATGAACTTGTGTAAATATTAAACTTGTGTCACATGAGATACACCTAAAAATGTGTTTATGAACTTGTGTCATATGATATGCACCTAAAAATGTGTTCATGGACTTGTGTCACATGAAATGTACCTAAAATGTGTTGATGAACTTGTATCACATGAAATACACCTAAAAGCCTTCAAATTACTCTTCAACAAAAGGATCTTCTACGAAGTCAAAGTCATAGTTGGTTCTAGAGATAAAAAATAAAATAAAGCCCGAAGAAATCATTTGAATGAGTCAATGGCTGGTTAATGGATCACTTAAATAATATGGTTAATGTAACCAGTATATACATTTATGAAATAAAGTAAGTCGTTTTTGAGCATTATAATTATCATTATATTTCGGACTTCAAATGCATTATGTTCCTTTGAGATTGGCAAAAGTATAGGGTACTCGTTGCTTACATTTTAATCAGAAAAATGGCCCAGCCCCAACATATTAATTATTGCCAAGGTTTTTAAAACTGGACTGATAATCAAACTGATTGTCTTACTCGTTCATAGTTTAACCGGTTTAACTGGTTCAACCGAATGGTTTAACTCATTCTTATATTATTTTATGAATTTCTTTAAGTTGTCAGGCAGGTCCATGAGATATGAAAGAGGTCAAGAATTATCTAGGTTTAATTTTGGTGTTTTTGCAATATGTCTAATCTGTTTTGACCATTGCTTTGCTTGATAAAGAAAGTTGTCTCTAGGACCCATAGTGCTCATAGAGTCTTGTATCTCAGGGTACAAATTCCTTTCCAGGAAGAGTTGATACTGTCAATATTACTAGACATTTACAGCATGGAAAAGATGAAGAAAGATATTCTTCGTTAAATCCCCCATAAATTTATTATGATTTCAACAAAAATGTGCTCATTTCACAAGCCAAAAGAAAAAAATTAATGATTTTAACACACAAATTCTGAAGAAAATTCCTAAGCATGTAAATTCCTGGAATAACTTCCGTCAGTGTCCTGCTTTCGAAGAGTTTCTAAATGCCAAATGAACAAAAATGATTGCATGACATCACAATGACCAAACCTATTAATCAAGCAACTCCAGGAAGATACAGCTTTTAATATCTACTTCCTTCATCATCAACAATGGGAGATTTTCTTTCTGACGTATTGCTTCCAAAGCCTAATTATCCAAAACGCAGTCTAGAAGAGTAGGAAAATCTTAGAAATAAGTTTAAATACCAACAGTAACAGCTTATAAGAAGGCAAAACGAAAAAACCCGGAATGATATTAAATTTGAAAAAACAATGCCAAGCCAATAAATTTGAAATCCCAAGCTCAGAGTACCATAGTTACATTCAAAGTTCAAAACAATCCCAAGCCATAAAAGTCCGGCAACATTAACACCTCACAAAAAAAAAAACAATCTGTGGTGAAGATTGAAGACTGAAGAGACTTAACCAATCGGAAGAGAATGCTATTGAGTCAAGTCTGGGGATTTCTGAATCAATGTAAAGATGATTGGCTGTGCGGGGAGAAAGATTGAGAAAGGAAGAATGCAGTTCTGCGGCTTCCTTGATTCTTTTTTGTGCGATACTGCGATAGGAAAGATTAGAAATCAAATTACGGATTAAGCTTGGTTAAACCAGTTTAACTAATTCTGATTGGTTCAATGAATTTGATCAGGTTTGACTGAGTCACAAACCAACCCAATTTCTCATGCGAACTGGACTGGATTGTGAGCCAATTTTTGGTTTAACCGTTAAATCGATCAATACAGTCCGATTTTAAAAATATTAATTATTGCTAACAAAGAGTATAATATACACTAATTGTGCCCATTATTGGAAAGAAATCATTATTAAAAACCACTATTTTGAAATCCAACTAGTTGAATTGAGAATTGATTTTAAGTTCGGTCTAGTTAACAATAAAAAACGATTTATTTGTTGATTAGATTAAATCTAGTTAAAACTAGTAAATCAATCAAAACTGATAGAATCAAATTTGACTAAAATTTAGGGTATTTTTAAAATTTTTAATTATTTTTAAGTAATTTGATCATTTTAGATTAAATTGGATGAATTTTTAAATGTTTGTAAAGAAAATAAGCTCAAAAATTAAATAAAAAAGAAGATAAAAAGTATCTTATATTCATGAAAATATTTTCTATAAGTAATAACATATAAAATTATGTTGTTTTCTGTATCATAAGGTTGAAATATTTTTTTATTTTAATTATTTTATTGAAATTAAATAAATAATTGTTATTTTTAAATAGAATATGTTCTACTCATTATAGAATTGGGTATCTTAATTGATTTCTTTTTTTACAAATTTTTAAGTAAAATCTACTTATTATAATTTGATAATAAATTAAATTGATCAGTTCTTAATTAAATCAGTCTAATCATAAATAAGTGAGATACTCAATTCAATCATCGATTCCATTTTAAAAACTTATGGTTAATAAGATATAGGCTAAACGTTATGTCCCACCCAAACTCTGAAACAACAATTTTTCAGGTATTTTCGTTGCTTGCATGATATAAAATAATTTTAATATCATTTATACATCTAATGATTTTATATGTTTTTTCTACTTCATGGCTTCTTTTTTGTTACTTTATTTTTTTTTTTCTCATTTTTTGGCTGTAGAAAATATGCCAGTGTGAGCTCAAATGGTTAACAATGAGATCGAAGAGGACACTTTGTCACCATCATTACCGTCACTCCTGCTACTACTCATATTGCCTCTCTCGCTCGCACCACCATCATCCCTTTTATGTTTTGTATTGTCATCACCAACGTTGTCATCGGCATCCTATACCACCCATCACCAATGTTTTTCATTATTTATCTTTTAAGAACCTTTATTTGTTGTAAATTATAATTAAATGTAATTTTTATTTGAATTAATATATTAAAATTTTATATTTATATATATACATACAATTTTTTTAGTTTTAGTTTCTAATTTTTTTTTAATATCTTTTGACTATGTCCATGTCAGAATTTTCTTGTTTCAGTATTTTTTGTCGATAATTTCTAGATTTTAATCTTGTATAGGGAATTATTTCCCAATAAAGTTGTTTTATATTTAAACATTTAGATCATGCTAATATTTATAAGAACTGCATAAAGTTATAAAATCCCATTAATTTCAGTTGTTATTTTATGCTTGGTAAACTATTATTTGCTTAAAATACGCAAGATTACAACAATGGATGATTTATGAGAACAAAATGTAAACAGCGACATCATATAAAAGATTCTATAGAAAATATCAACAGTGTATATCGAACACAAATAAAGTAAATTCGATCAGAAATTTATAATGCCCAAGCCAAAATCAAGAACCTGAAACTCGAGTTCCAAACCCTAACTTTGTCGATATGATTCTCACCACATCAGAATAGATGTTACAAAATATACAAATAATCAAAATAGTCTAGAAATAATAACAATAATAAGAAAAGCAAATAATAAAACAGATAAATTTTGAGCGGTAGATCTGAAAGTTTAATGCTTTTAGTTCACAAAGGGGTACAGAAAATTACTACATCAAAGAAGGCATAGTTGGCGACGATGACGGTGGCTACGATTCCACCCAAGATGGCAGGTGGACCAGTGAGCAAAGTCCATTTACGATGAATCATTTTGCTTCTCCTCCTGCGCTCAGAATCCCTCTTTCTGGTTAATGCTTCTCTCTTCTGAGGCTTCGATATTTGATGACATGCCAACCCGAATCCTGAACTATCCGGCTCTCTTTCAGATGGGCCGAAATTCTGAGCCAGGCCCATTTAATTGAAATGTGTGGAGGAACTCAATTCAATTGTTCTAATCGGGACATATGCAGGACACGACCCGGTCCGCTGGAAAAAAAACACAGCCCGAAGGGCACTGTCCGTAGGGGTAACCAGTTTTATTAACCAGATGAGGAATAATACAGGTGGTCCGTAGAATTCTGGTTACTGAAACTGAACTTGTTTTCATTACAAGTCGCCGTGTTAGCTAAAAAACGCAGCTGATTAGCTTCAGGGTAGCATGGATCAAAAGCCTCACATAGCTATAGTACCGAGTCCAGGGATGGGTCACCTCATCCCACTCGTTGAGTTTGCCAAACAACTCGTTCTTCACCATGATTTCTCAGTTACTTTCATCATCACCACCACCGGATCCGAACTACTCAAAGCCCAAAAGTTAGCCCTTGACAACCTCCCTCAATCTATAAACCTTATATTTCTTCCTCCAGTTTCCTTTGAAGATCTATCTAAAGATACAAGCATCCAAGCCAAACTTACCCTCGCTACCACTCGCTCTCTTTCTTTAATCAGTGAAGCCATCAGGTCATTAGTTTCTACTTCTAGACTCGTGGCTTTGGTTACTGATCATTTCGGTACAGACGCTTTTGATGTTGCTTTTGAATTTAATGTCCCTCCGTATCTATTTTTCACAGCCTCTCCTTTACAGTTGGCGTTTCTTTTATTTAACTTGCCAACTATGGATCTGAATGTTTCTTGCGAGTACAGAGACATCCCCACTCAGGTTATTGATATACCGGGATTCGGCGTCTTGGTTCATGTATCAGATTTACCCGACCCGGTTCAAAATCGAAAAGGTGATGCATACAAATGGTTTCTTCACAATACGAAACGGTTTGTTTTAGCAGAAGGAATTCTAGTAAATAGTTTTGTTGACTTTGGAGTAAGCCTCATTGGCGCTCTGCAAGAAGAAGGAACAGGTAAACCTCCTGTTTACCCGATTGGACCGCTCATAAGGTCCAGCTCGAGCAATGAAAGTAGTGGGTCTGATTGTCTTGAATGGTTAGATAGGCAACCAAGTAACTCTGTTTTATTTGTTTCGTTTGGTAGTGGTGGAACCCTTTCTTATGATCAGCTCACTGAATTTGCCTTAGGCTTAGAGATGAGTGAGCAAAAATTTTTATGGGTTGTGAAAAGCCCAGATGACAAGTCTGCTAGTGGTTCATATTTCAGTGTCCAAAGTAACAAAAATCCTTTTGATTTCTTGCCAAAAGGGTTTGTAGAAAGGACCAAGGGACAGGGCTTGGTAGTACCATCTTGGGCACCACAAATTGAAATACTTGGGCATAGCTCAACTGGAGGCTTCGTCAGCCATTGTGGTTGGAATTCAATACTTGAAAGTGTTGTGCATGGCGTGCCTTTGATTGCCTGGCCTCTATTTGCTGAGCAGAGGTTGAACGCTGTGATATTATCTGAGGATCAAAAAGTAGCATTGAGACCTAAAGCAAATGAAAATGGGCTTATTGGAAGAGATGAACTCGCAAAGGTAGTGAAGGATCTCTTGACAAGTGAAGAAGGAATGAAGATTCGTGAACGAATGAATAGCCTAAAAGAGGCTGCAGCCAAGGCTTTGAGTAAAGAAGGATCATCTACAAAAACGCTTTCTGATATGGTGCTCAAGTGGAAGAATCATAGAATTTAACTTCTTGTTTACTCTGTGTTGTTGTTTAATTATGTTCTTGGGTTTACGTATCATTGTGGTTGCAGAGATTAATCATTAATTGAACAAGTAGAAAATTTTATTTTAAATTATTGCTAGCTCTGCTGCCTTTATTCACTTTCACTTCCCTGCCAATCTTCCATTGACCTCTGATCATCAAGCGCATTATCTAACAACATATTTCTGAATCAATATGTTGGAGAAGGATTCATGGAGTACTGCAATAAATAAACACAAGACAAGTTTCAACCAATTCCAGAGGAAATCCAAAGTCCAGGAAGATCTGCAAGACAAGCAGCAGCAATCACATAAAAGCAGGCGTCTATACATAACTCTCTTGAGTCCATGACAAAGTTTCAGATTCCACACCAAAGAGTTGACATTCATAACCAAAATAATTGTAAAATAATGATTCATTTTTAATTTCAAAAAGGTTAACAATAATTTCCCCTTAGGTTTTTCAAAAGGGTTAACAATAATGATCCAAATTTCCCCACCAACAAGCAATCCAGTAGACAAAATGGTTGCGCATTTTCATCATATCTATGGATTAATAATGTTCTTGGGTTTACGTATTATTGTGGTTGCACAGATTAATAATTAATTGAATAAATAGAAATATTTATTTTTGAACTTAATTGCCAGCAGCTCTACTCAGTTTCACTTCCCAAATTGTGTACGCAAAAATATTTCCACGTGGCTGTATTGAGTTTCCAATCTCCATGATTCCTTGTAAAACTTATGTGTGAATTTTAAACTAAAAATAATGATAAAGGTTGGAAAAGTGCGGGTGGACGAATAAAGCGTGGGAAGTAGTGCCTCCCCCACTCCTATTTATCAAGGATATTAACCCCCGTCACCACTTAAGTATCAAGATAATAAAATAAAGGCAAAAGCACTATTTTTCACCTAAATTTTAGTATGTTTTTAAACTCATATTTATATAATTAAAAAATTTTAAAATTCTACGTCATTCAACTGAAAAAAATTTAAGACTGAAGGTTTATTATATTCTTTTATTTTTTTAATTTAAAAATCTTATAATTTTATTTACTTAAAGTTTAAAAAATAAATATTTTTCTTTTAAGATTTGTAAATTGTCATAAGAGACAGTGAAGTTCACTATCTCTGGCTCTGTTGACTCTCTCTACAGATCAAATCTCAACCATCAATAAAGATAAATCATCTTTGTTGGAATATCTTCATCTCGAACAAATATGATTTTATTTTCGTCAAAGATAAAGATAACCATCAGAAGTCTTAGATGAAAACGATGTAATTGTCTGAGACCTTTGATAATCATCTTCGTCTTAAATAAAAATGAAATCATCTTTACCTAAGACAAAAATACTTCGATAAAGTTGAACGTCTTCGTATAAGAAAATTAGTTTCGTCGATGGTTAGGGTTTGATTGATAGGAAGAAATAAGTCTGGAGAGAGAGCCAATGTAATTGAAGATGATAAATTTTATCATTTTCAATGATGATTTGTAAACTCTAGAAAAAAAATATTGATTTATCAAATTTTGGACGATGAAAAATTGTGAGATTTTTAAAATAGGAGGGGTAAACAAATCAAAATTTAGTTTTTTAAATTTTTTGATAAATAACAATTTTATCTCTAATTTTAACTAAAATTTTAAACAAAAATTAATTTATGAGTAAAATTTTAAATTTTTTAAATTTCATAAGTATAATTTTAAAAACAAACTAGAACTTTGGTAAGAAATATTCCTTCAAGCCTATAATGAATAATAAAATACTTAAAATTTCAACATTCCACCAAACCCAACTAATCAACTGTTGGACAAGTTCTTGCGTACACTCTCCATGTATCTGTCCGGGCCTGGATAAATATTGGTCGCCTTCTTCTCCATAGTATATCTAACATTATTGAACTCAGATTAATTAGCATGGAAGAAGTAAAGCCTCATATTGCCGTAGTACCAAGTCCAGGACTAGGCCACCTCATCCCATTCATTGAGTTGGCCAAGCAAATTGTTCGCCACCATAATTTCTGCTTCACGATCATCATCTGCACATCTGGTCCTCCATCCAAAGCCCTCATATCCTCCCTTGAAAATCTCCCAGATTCCATAAATCATGTTTTCCTTCCTCCTGTTTCCTTCGATGACTTACCCAGCGACATAGCCATCCAAGCTAAAATTTCCCTTGCTACGAATCGCTCTCTTTCTTTCATCCGCGACACACTCAGGTCACTGTTTTCAACTGCTAGACTTGTGGCGTTGTTTGTTGATATTTTTGGCACTGATGCCATTGATGTTGCCAATGAATTTAATATATCACCATACGTATTTTTCACTTCAGCACATTTCACTTTGTCGTTGATTCTGTCCGTTCCAAAGCTTGATGAGATGGTTACTGGCGAGTTCAGAGACATGTCTGAACCGATCAAAATACCAGGTTGTAGCGTCCCAATTCATGCAATAGATTTGCCTCGACCGTTTCAAGACAGAAAAAACGATGCATACAAATGGCTTCTTCGCCAATCAAAACGATTGCTTTCAGTTGAGGGTATTATTGTGAATAGCTTCTTGGAAATGGGACCAGAAGTTGTTAATGCTTTGCAAGAGCCAGGTAAGCCGAAAGTTTATCTGGTTGGACCTGTAATTCGGTCCAGTTCTAGCAGTGGGATTAGTGATGAATCTGATTGTCTAAAATGGTTAGATGATCAGCCAACTGATTCCGTTTTGTTTGTTTCATTTGGTAGTGGTGGGACTCTATCTCACAGCCAACTGATTGAATTAGCTTTCGGTTTAGAAATGAGTGGGCAAAAATTTTTATGGGTGGTAAGGAGTCCTGATAATTCATCAGCCCACGGCTCATATTTCAGTGCCCAAAGTAACTTAGAACCATTCGGATTTCTACCAGACGGGTTCTTGGAAAGGACTAAAGCACAAGGTCTAGTTGTTCCATCCTGGGCGCCACAAATTGAAGTCCCAAGCCATCGCTCAACTGGTGGTTTCTTATCTCACTGTGGCTGGAATTCGACACTGGAAAGTGTGGCACATGGGGTGCCTTTCATTACTTGGCCTCTGCTTGCAGAACAAAGGCTAAATGCTTTAATGTTGTGTGAGGACCTGAAAGTGGGAATGAGACCGGAAGCTGATGAAAACGGCTCGTGGGAAGAGAAGAGATTGCGAAGGTTGTGAAGAGACTAATGCAGGGCGAAGAAGGGCCAAAGATGCGATAGCGTATGAGCATTCTTAAGAATGCTGCAGCCAAGGCCTTGACTGAAGAAGGTTCTTCCACGAAGTCGCGGTCAGAGTTGGCTCTCAAGCTAAAAAATGAAATAAAGTCATGATTAACCATTTGAATGACTCAATGGCAGGTTGATGGATCGCTTAAATAATATGATTTATTTTAGCAATGTATACGTTTATAAAATAAAATAATAAAATCATACTTACCCTTTTTTAATATATAAGTTAATATATGTTTGATATATCTCATTATATAATCATATGATTTTAAATTAAATATAAAATAATATAAATAAGTATATATTTAAAATAAATACCCATAATTTATTTTTTTAAAGATTTTTAGCATAATAATTATCATTATATTTCGGATTTCATTGCATTATGTTCCTTTTAGATTGGCAATAGTACAGGGTACACTTTCCTTGCACTTTGATAAAAAAAAAGCCCTGCCCATTGATTTCTGCCAAAAAAGGTTTTGGCGTGCGCTAATTGGGCCCATTATTTGTTTTAATTCTAATTACAGATAATAAATTAATTTAAATTAACTATCATCAGGGACGTTAAGATACGCCAAACTGGTGTGATTCCATTCTGAAATCATGCCAATCGGTGCTTTTCTTTTGTTTGCAATATTAGTGATGTAAATGTCATTAATTCCAGGGCCAAAAGACATATTCCTACCCAAGGTTTGGTATAATCTTAAACTCCCATTTGTAAAATTTTAAAAACTCAAAAACTTATTTTTCTATTAAAATTTTTGTTACGGTTACAGGTAAAAATGCATAGATTTATGCTAATGAATCGTTTGTTAATTTTTGGTTGGCTGACAATTTATCCTCTTCCAAAAGATAGGAGAGAACATCGATATGGTGATTGACAAATTCTGATTATTAGAGAAGTAAAAGAGAACAAAAAAATAAATCCTAAAAAGGGAAAAAATAACTTTTTAAATTTTGAGTAAAAAAATTGTTTATTTTTTAAATTAACAAAGAAAAATATGTGATAATTTTGTTTTTTAATATTTTTAACTAAATGGCCACCTTAACCCTAAAAGAAATTTTAATAAAAGTGCAAATATTTGCCCTTTTTAAATCTTGAGGATAAAAGTTTGTGGGTGGAATTAAGTCTTATGGCCTTAATTATATTATAATGACATTTACATCAATAATATTTTTCAATCAGACCCGTGGCCTTGGTTACGGATCATTTGGGCACAGACGCTTTTGACGTTGCTTTTGAATTTATTGTCCCTCCGTTAAACTATTTTTCACATCAACCAACCCCTTTGCAACTGTCGTTTCTTTTGTTTAACTTGCCAAGTATGGATCTGAATGTTTCTTGCGAGTACAGAGACATGCCCACTCAGGCTGTTGATGTACCAGGACTTGGCGTCCCGTTTCATGTGTCAGACTATCCCGACCTGGTTCAGAACCGAAAAAGTGATGATGCATACAAATGATGTCCTCACGATACGAAACGGTTTGATTTAGCAGAAGGTTTATGGTAAATAATTTTGTTGACTTTGGAGTAAGCCTCATTGACGCTTTGCAAACCTCCTGTTTACCCGATTGGACCCCTCATAAGGTCCAGCTCGAGTAATGAAACTAGTGGATCTGATTGTCCTAAATGGTTAGATAGCCAACCGAGTAACTCTGTTTTATTTGTTTCGTTTGGTAGTGGGGGAACTCTCTCTTATGATCAGCTCTCACTGAATTTGCCTTAGGTTTGGAAATGAGTGAGCAAAAATTTTTATGGGTTGTGAAAAGCCCAGATGACAAGTTTGCTAGTGGTTCATGTATCAGTATACGAAGTGACAAAAACCCTTATTGACTTCTTGCCAAAAGGGTTTGTAGAAAGGACGGGCTTGGGAGTGCCATCTTGGGCAACACAGATTGAAATACTTGGGCATAGCTCAACTGGAGGCTTCGTCAGCCGTTGTGGTTGGAATTCAATACCTGAAAGGGTTGTGCATGGCATGCCTTCGATTGCCTGGCCTCTATTTTCTAAGTAGAAGTTGAACGCTGTGATGTTATCAGAAGATCAAAAAGTAGCATTGAGACCTAAAGCAAATGAAAATGGGCTAACTGGAAGAGATGAAATCGCAAAGATTGTGAAGGATCTCTTGACAAGTGAAGAAGAAATGAAGAATCGCGAACGAATGAATGGCCTAAAGGAGGCTGCAGCCAAGGCTTTGAGTAAAGAAGGATCATCTACAAAAAGGCTCTCTGACTTGGTACTCAAGTGGAAGAATCTTAGAATTTAACTTCTTGTTTACTGTGTGTTGTTGTTTAATTATGTTCTTGGGTTTACGTATCATTGTGGTTGCACAGATTAATCATTAATTGAATAAGTAGAAAATTTTATTTTGAATTATTGCTAGCTCTACTGCCTCCATTCACTTTCACTGCCCTGCCAATCTTCCACTGACCTCTGATCATCAAGAGCATTTGTAACAGTAAATCTAACGAGATATTTTTGAATCAAAATGTTGGAGAAGGATTCACGTTGTAGTGCAATAAACACAATACAAGTTTCAGGCAATTCCAGAAGAAATCCAAAGTTCATGAAGATCTAGAAGACAAGCATCAGCAATGACATAAAAGCAGGCATCTATAGATAACTCTCAACTTTCTTTGAGTCCACGGCAAAGTTTCACTAACATAACCAAAATAATTGTAATATAATGATTCACTTTGAATTCAAAAGGGTGCGAACAATACTTAATAATTTTTTTTCCATCGAATTTTCCCCACCTAGAAACAATCCAATAGAACAAATGGTTGCACTATTTCACCATATATAGATAACTGTTATTTTCACCTTCTAGTCAAAGTGTGATATCATCCCCCAGCAGGAACATTTACACATAGTTTTCAACCTCCATGATTCCGTGTAAAACAAGTTTGAATTTTAAACCTAAAATTCTCCTATTTAATGTAAATGATGGGAAAGCGTGGTAGAATGGAACGAATAACGGGTGAGAAGTAGTTCGTTCCCCCAGTCCCATTTAGAAAGAATAGTAAATAAACCCTGTCACCACTTACGTATTCAGATAATAACGTTAAAAAAATTTCAACTCCCACCTAACCTAACCCACCCCAACCCAGCTAATCAATTATTTCACCGGTTCTTGCGTGCATAGACTCTCCTCTCCACATCTCTGTCCGGGCCGGTATAAATATCACTCTTCTTCTTCTTCTCCTCCGAAAAATCTAAAACCGTTGAACTGAGATTAATTAGCATGGAAGAAGTAAAGCCTCATATAGCTGTAGTACCAAGTCCAGGACTAGGCCACCTCATCCCATTCATTGAGTTGGCCAAGCAAATTGTTCGCCACCGTAATTTCTGCTTCACAATCATCATCTGCACAGCTGCTCCTCCATACAAAGCCCTCATATCCTCTCTTGAAAATCTCCCGGATTCCATAAATCATGTTTTGCTTCCTCCTGTTTCCTTCGATGACTTACCCAGCGACTTAGCCATTCAAGCTAAAATTTCCCTTACTACGACTCGCTCTCTTTCTTTCATCCGCAACACACTCAGGTCACTGCCTTCAACTGCTAGACTTGTGGCGTTGTTTGTTGATTTTTTTAGCACTGATGCCATTGATGTTGCCAATGAATTTAATATATCACCATACTTATTTTTCACTTCAGCACATTTCACTTTGTCGTTGTTTCTGTCCCTTCCAAAGCTTGATAAGACGGTTACTGGTGAGTTCAGAGACATGTCTGAACCGGTCAAAATACCAGGTTGTAGAGTCCCAGTACATGCAATAGATTTGCCTCGACCGTTTCAAGACAGAAAAAACGATGCATACAAATGGATTCTTCGCCACTCAAAACGATTGCTTTCAGTTGAGGGTATTCTTGTGAATAGCTTCATGGAAATGGGACCAGAAGTTGTTAATGCTTTGCAAGAGCCAGGTAAGCCAAAAGTTTATCTGGTTGGACCTGTAATTCGGTCCAGTTCTAGCAGCGGGATTAGTGATGAATCTGATTGTCTAAAATGGTTAGATGATCAGCCAACTGATTCCGTTTTGTTTGTTTCATTTGGTAGCGGTGGGACTCTATCTCACAGCCAACTGACTGAATTAGCTTTCGGTTTAGAAATGAGTGGGCAAAAATTTTTATGGGTGGTAAGGAGTCCTGATAATTCATCAGCCCACGGCTCATATTTCAGTGGCCAAAGTAATTTAGAACCATTTAGATTTCTACCAGAAGGGTTCTTGGAAAGGACTAAAGCACAGGGTCTAGTTGTTCCATCCTGGGCGCCACAAATTGAAGTCCTAAGCCATCGCTCAACTGGTGGTTTCTTATCTCACTGTGGCTGGAATTCGACACTCGAAAGTGTGGTACATGGGGTGCCTTTCATTACTTGGCCTCTGTTTGCGGAACAAAGGCTAAATGCTTTAATGTTGTGTGACTACCTGAAAGTGGGAATGAGACCGGAAGCTGATGAAAACGGGCTCGTGGGAAGAGAAGAGATTGCGAAGGTTGTGAAGAGACTAATGCAGGGCGAAGAAGGATTAAGAATGCGACAGCTTATGAACATTCTTAAGGATGCTGCAGTCAAGGCCTTGACTGAAGGAGGGTCTTCTACAAAGTCACAGTCTGAGTTTATTCTCAAGTTAAAAAAAAAAAAAAACACAGAAGAAACGGTTTGAATGAGTGAATGAACCGTTAATGAGTTATTTAAATAAAATGGTCAATGTTATCAGTAAGCGTTATTTAGTTTGGACCTCAATAGTTGTAAATAAATAAATAATAAATAAAAAAAAGTCGTTTTTTAGCATAATAAAATGGTCAATTGCATTATGTTCCTTTTAGATTGGCAAAAATATAAATTAAAGATAAACAAATTTACGAATTTAGATAATATAATAAATAATAAAGGAATTAAAATTTGAACGTCTACTTGTCGAATCAAGTATTGAACTGGTTCTTGCATAGACTCTCCGTATCTGGGCCCGAGCCGGGAACAATATCACTCTGCTTCTTCTCCTCAGTAAAATCCAACACAATTGAACAGAGATTAATTACCATGGAAGAGGTCAAGCCTCATATAGCCGTAGAACCAAGTCCAGGAATAGGCCAGGTCCTCCCATTCATTGAGTTGGCCAAGCAAATTGTCCGCCACCATAACTTCTGCTTCACAATCATCATCTCCACAGTTGGTCCTCCATCCAAAACTCTCATATCCTCCCTTCAAAATCTCCCGGATTTCATAAATCATGTTTTCCTTCCTCCTGTTTCCCTCGATGACTTACCCAGCCACGTAAGCATCGAAGCAAAACTTTCCCTTACTGCGACTCGCTCTCTCTCTTTCATCCGCGACACACTCAGGTCACTGCTCTCAACTGCTAGACTTGTGGCGTTGTTTGTTGATTTTTTTAGCATAGGTGCCATTGATGTTGCCAATGAATCAATATATCACCATACGTATTTTTCACTTCAGCATATTCACTTTGTCGTTGATTCTGTCCGTTCCAAAGCTTGATGTGAAGGATGCTGGTGAGTTCAGAGACATGTCTGAACCGGTCAAAACACCAGGTTGCGGCGTCCCAATTCATGCAAGAGATTTGCTCAAGACAGAAAAAACGATGGATATAAATGGATTCTTCACCACACAAAACGATCGCTTTCAGTTGAAGGTATTCTTGTGAATAGCTTCATGGAAATTGAACAAAAATTATTAATGCTTTGCAAGAGCCAAGTAAGCCAAAAGTTTATCCGATCGGACCTCTAATTCGATCCAGTTCTAGCAGTGGGATTACTGATGAATCTGATTGTCTAAAATGGTTAGATGATCAGCCAACTGTTTCCGTTTTGTTTGTTTCATTTGGTAGTGGTGGGACTCTATCTCAACTCCGACTGCATGAATTAGCTTTAGGATTAGAAATGAGTGAGAAAAAATTTTTATGGGTGGTAAGTCCTGATAATTCATCAGCCAGTGGCTCATATGTTAGTGCCCAAAGTAACTCAGGACCATTTAGATTTCTACCAGAAGGGTTCTTGGAAAGGACTAAAGCACAAGGTCTAGTTGTTCCATCCTGGGCGCCACAAATTGAAGTCCTAAGCCATGACTCAACTGGTGGTTTCTTATCTCATTGTGGCTGGAATTCGATACTCGAAAGTATAGTACATGGGGTGCCTTTAATTACTTGGCCTCTGTTTGCAGATCAAAGGCTAAACGCTTTAATGTTGTGTGAAGACCTAAAAGTGGGACTAAGACCGGAAGCCGATGAAAATGGGCTCGTGCGAAGAGAAGAGATTGCAAAGGTTGTGAAGAGTCTATTGCTGGACGAAGAAGGGTTAAGAATACCACAGCGTATAAACACTCTTAAAATGCAGCAACCCAGGCCATAACAGAAAAAGTTGTTAGAGAGGAGAGCTAATTTTATACGGGAGAGGTTTTGTGTAAAAGGGAATTATTTGAAAGGAAAACTTATAATTTTCATTTATGCCTCAGATACAAAATCATCAGAGTATTTATAGGTATAAAGATGACTTTTAAAATCTTAGATATATGAACCTAAAATTGAACTTGTACATTAGCCATTAATAATTTAACATTAAACTTATACTATTAACATTGAATTTGTGTATGAACATAAACTTGAACTTGTGTAAACATTAAACTTGTATCACATGAGATGCATCTAGAAGTCTTCAAATTAATCTTCAACACTCTCTCTTAATTTGAAATTTTCTTCTTCATTCTAACATATGCTAATAATTGATGAAAATTTTCATAAACCTGTTGTTCTGAAATCCATCCTTCTTCAAACTCCTTAATTTACTTTTCAATTAACATACGGTTCAAAGTTTCATCTTCTTCTAGCTTCACATGTTGTTTTCACAATTCCATAGCACTCAAAACTAAACCTTTACCACCTATAAAATCCATGTAAAGTGGTTCATCAGTTTGCAAACATCGTACTCTATATTCAACAAATGCTTTATGAGTCTCTTTCAAAGCCTTTCTATATCCTTCAACGACATTTGTCATAACATAAAGTTTACACTCAAACTTATAAAAATCAATTTTCCTTTATGTTGTTCTTCCAACTTTGCCTTATGCAAGTGCATTATCATGCACTTCATTAATTAAAAATTGTTGATTCAAATAGATTCCTCACAAACCTAATCCTTGACATTATTAGCTTAAATAATTTTCGATGACAACTTCTCATTTAATCTTGTAACCTCATCCTTCTTATGCAATGCTTCATTTTTTAGTCTTGCATACTCATCACCCTGCTTGATTGACTCATGTGTTATAGCCTTTAACCAATTGAATTTCTCACTCAATTCTGATGTTGAATTCTTCACTACTTGTCGTGCTTGCCTCTCGTGATTTAACTTTGCAAACACTTCCCCATATCTCTTGATCAAAACTTCTTCTATAGACAAATCTCTCACATCTACCTTCAAACATTTTGTTTCTTTTCTCTTGTCATCTTTTAGTGTTAGCAAGAAAACGAGCTTTTCAACTTCTTGCTTGTCATCAACAACATTCACTTGTTCCTCAACATGAGTCGTTGCAAAATAACATTCCCAAGAATAATAACTATAATTATGACAGTTGTAACACTCAACTTTAGACTTGTCATACCTCTTTTTATTTAGTCTAGAATTGTTACCTCTTCCTCTTTCTCTTGTTATTCCTTGACCTCTATATGATTAATGACTCCTTTCATCATTGGTAAAGTTGTTATAATCACCTTTATCTCGTCCTCCTTGACCACGATCTCGTTCTCGTCCTCATCCTTTGTGGTTAGTCTCGCCATTATCATCTTTAAAAAAAAGTTTCACTTTTAGAGCTTGCTCTAGTGGTTCATCTTCCCTCTTTTTAATTTGATCGTCATACCTTTTCATTTGACTTACAATGATCTTTATCCTTGAACAATAATCCGAAAGTGACTTGAAATCCTTCATACGCAAAGCTTCAAAATCACCTTGTAATGATTGGAGTCACACTCTTTTCACTTTGTCAACTCCTTGAAATGAACTTTGCAAAATCTCTCATGCTTCCTTTGAGGTAGTTGCATCAGCCCCCTTCACAAACATTTAATCATCCAAACATTGATGGATGAGGGTGAGAGCTTATTGATCCTTCTTCCTTATCTTCACCAAAGCGTCCTTCTCATTTTGTGGTAAATCGACTTCATTTTCAAGTTGTACATAACCTTTCTCAACAATATCCCATGCATCTTGTAAGCCAAATACGACTTTTATGCGCAGACACCAAGTGCGATAATTTTCTTTTGTGAGGTGAGGAAATTGAAATGAGTAAACTTTGTTATTATTTGTCATCTCTCAAAAGAACTAGACTCTGATACCACTTTGTTAGAGAGGAGAAATAATTTTATAAGGGAGAGGTTTTGTATGAGAGATAATTATTTGAGAGGAAAACTTATAATTTTCATTCATATTTCAAATATAAAACCACTAGAGTATTTATAGGTACAAAGATGACTTTTAAAATCCTAAATACATAAACTTAATATTGAACTTGTACATTAACGATTAATAACTTAACATTGAACTTGTGTATGAATATGAACTTGTGTAAATATTAAACTTGTGTCACATGAGATACACTTAGAAATGTGTTTATGAACTTGTGTCATATGATATGCGCCTAAAAATGTGTTTATGAACTTGTGTCACATGAAATGTACCTAAAATGTGTTGATGAACTTGTATCACATGAAATACACCTAAAAGCCTTCAAATCACTCTTCAACAAAAGGGTCTTCTACGAAGTCAAAGTCAGAGTTGGTTCTAAAGATAAAAAATAAAATAAAACCCGAAGAAGCCATTTGAATGAGTCAATGGCTGGTTAATGGATCACTTAAATAATATGGTTAATGTAACCAGTATATACATTTATGAAATAAAGTAAGTCGTTTTTGAGCATTATAATTATCATTATATTTCGGACTTCAAATGCATTATGTTCCTTTGAGATTGGCAAAAGTATAGGGTACTCGTTGCTTACATTTTAATCAGAAAAATGGCCCAGCCCCAACATATTAATTATTGCCAAGGTTTTTAAAACTGGACTGGTAATCAAACTGATTGTTTTACTCGTTCATAGTTTAACCGGTTTAACTGGTTCAACCGAATGGTTTAACTCATTCTTATATTATTGTATGAATTTCTTTAAGTTGTCAGGCAGGTCCATGAGATATGAAAGAGGTCAAGAATTATCCAGGTTTAATTTTGGTGTTTTTGCAATATGTCTAATCTGTTCTAACCATCGCTTTGCTTGATAAAGAAAGTTGCCTCTAGGACCCATAGTGCTCATAGAGTCTTGTATCTCAGGGTACAAATTCCTTTCCAGGAAGAGTTGATACTGTCAATATTACTAGACATTTACAGCATGGAAAAGATGAAGAAAGTTATTCTTCGTTAAATCCCCCATAAATTTATTATGATTTCAACAAAAATGTGCTCATTTCACAAGCCAAAAGAAAAAATTTAATGATTTTAACACGCAAATTCTGAAGAAAATTCCTAAGCATGTAAATTCCTGGAGTAACTTCCCTCAGTGTCCTGCTTTCGAAGAGTTTCTAAATGCCAAATGAACAAAAATGATTGCATGACATCACAATGACCAAACCTATTAATCAAGCAACTCCAGGAAGATACAGCTTTTAATATCTACTTCCTTCATCATCAGCAATGGGAGATTTTCTTTCTGACGTATTGCTTCCAAAGCCTAATTATCCAAAACGCAGTCTAGAAGAGTAGGAAAATCTTAGAAATAAGTATAAATACCAACAGTAACAGCTTATAAGAAGGCAAAACGAAAAAACCCGGAATGATATTAAATTTGAAAAAACAATGCCAAGCCAATAAATTTGAAATCCCAAGCTCAGAGTACCATAGTTACATTCAAAGTTCAAAACAATCCCAAGCCATAAAAGTCCGGCAACATTAACACCTCACAAAAAAAAAAAACAATCTGTGGTGAAGATTGAAGACTGAAGAGACTTAACCAATCGGAAGAGAATGCTATTGAGTCAAGTCTGGGGATTTCTGAATCAATGTAAAGATGATTGGCTGTGTGGGGAGAAAGATTGAGAAAGGAAGAATGCAGTTCCGCGGCTTCCTTGATTCTTTTGTGTGCGATACTGCGATAGGAAAGATTAGAAATCAAATTACGGATTAAGCTTGGTTAAACCAGTTTAACTAATTCTGATTGGTTCAATGAATTTGATCAGGTTTGACTGAGTCACAAACCAACCCAATTTCTAATGCGAACTGGACTGGATTGTGAGCCAATTTTTGGTGTAACCCGTTAAATCTGATTTATTTGTTGATTAGATTAAATCTAGTTAAAATCAGTGAATCAATCAAAACTGATAGAATCAGATTTGACTAAAATTTAGGATATTTTTAAAAATTTAATTATTGTTAAGTAATTTGATTATTTTAGATTAAATTGGATGAATTTCTAAAGGTTTGTAAAGAAAATAAACTCAAAAATTAAATAAAAAAGAAGAGAAAAAGTATCTTATATTCATAAAAATATCTTCTATAAATAATAACACATAGAATAATGTTGTTTTCTGTATCATAAGGTTGAAATATTTTTTATTTTAATTATTTTATTGAAATTAAATAAATAATTATTATTTTTAAAAAGAATATGTTCTAATTATTATAGAATTGAGTATCCTAATTGATTTCTTTTTTTACAAATTTTTAAGTAAAATCTATTTATTATAATTTGATAATAAATTAAATTGATCAGTTCTCAATCAAATCAGTCTAATCATAAACAAGTGAAATATTCAATTCAATCATTGATTCAATTTTAAAAACTTATGGTTAATAAGATATAGGCTAAATGCTATGTCCCACCCAAACTCAATTTTTCAGGTATTTTCGCCGCTTGCATGATATAAAATAATTTTAATATCATTTATAGATCTAATGATTTTATATGTTTTTTCTACTTCATGACTTCTTTTTTGTTACTTTATTTTTTATTTTTTCTCATTTTTTGGCTGTAGAAAATATGCCAGTGTGAGCTCAAATGGTTAACAATGAGATCGAAGAGGAGACTTTGTCACCATTATTACTGTCACTCCTGCTACCACTCATATTGCCTCTCTCGCTCGCACCACCATCATCCCTTTTATGTTTTGTATTGTCATCACCAACGTTGTCATCGGCATCCTATACCACCCATCACCAATGTTTTTCATTATTTATCTTTTAAGAACCTTTATTTGTTGTAAATTATAATTAAATCTAATTTTTATTTGAATTAATATATTAAAATTTTATATTTATATATATACATACAATTTTTTTAGTTTTAGTTTCTAATTTTTTTTTAATATCTTTTGACTATGTCCATGTCAGAATTTTCTTGTTTCAGTATTTTTTGTCGATACTTTCTAGATTTTAATCTTGTATAGGGAATTATTTCCCAATAAAGTTGTTTTATATTTAAACATCTAGATCATGCTAATATTTATGATATTATTACATCCCATTAATTTTTTTAATAATTAGGAATTTTGCTTCGTATTTGTTAGACAGGTAAACTTAAGACACAAAAATCAAATTCATAACCACTATATCGAATAAATCAAGATTTTACAAACATAATAGAGACTCGATTTTATCTTAAAAGTTTTAATATTTTATCAATTTTACTAACATCTGAAATCTATACCCCGTTATATTGTCTTTTCATATTTTCTTCTTAATTATACTATCTTCAAAATCAAACAATTATAGAAGATGTTGATATATATTTAATATAAACATACCTTACATGATACATCCTCAGATTATTTTCATTAATTATAAAAAATGTAAATATCGAAAGAGTATTCTTATTTAAATTTATAGTCATTTGATTTGTGGTGTTTAATTTTTAATTTCTTCGGACATTCCAAGAATTATTACGTTCCTAGGGCCACATTCAAAGGGTGACTTTAATTTTTTATTTGACAAATTTTATTTTTTATAATTTCCAGAAACTTTGTAAATGCCGATGGGTGTGGTGGAGCAAGTTGATGTCCAAAGGCCGAACCAGTCACAACCGACCAATTAATCAAGGCCTCACATTCCTATCATGACGCAATGTTTGAATATGGAAATTTTAGACACGTGGCAACATGTGCTTCCAATCCGATGCTTCCAAAAAGATAAGACATTCCAGGCTGCGCATATTTCTTTGGAATATGATTCACTCGGATGAAAATCCATGATGTTTATTTCCAATTATATCCCTTCGTGTAAGGTAAAAATCTGATAAGAAAGGAAGAGAATGAACATCAAATACTTGTTTCTCTTTTTTAATAGACATGTAATTAATGATTAATGTAATTTTGATAATTAATTGATGGCAGGAGGCTAAAATACCTTTAATAGAGAGAAAAATAGTTGATAACATAAGCCTTACGTTAGAACTGACATCATTTATCGCCAGATTTACTTGGAAAATTCAACAAATTTGAGTCAATACCGCAAAACTGACATCAAACCCCACGTTTCAATTCAACCCATCTTTATATAAGCTCGCCCATATTCTTTCTTCTTCCTTCAAACGGCCAAAACCAGCCATGGAAAAAACACAAACAAAGATGCCCCATATCGCCATTGTGCCCACTCCGGGGATGGGTCATCTGATCCCACTTATTGAATTCGCTAAACGACTCTTTCATCAGCATCAATTTGCCGTCACTTTTATTATTCCTAACAACGGCCCTCCTACTGAAGCCCAAAAATCCACTCTTGCCTCTCTTCCTGCTTCCATCAACTCTATTTTCCTTCCTCCGGTCACCTTTGATGACAACCCTGAAGGTACGAAAATTGAAACTATTATTTCTCTCACTTTGGTTCGCTCTCTTCCGTCTCTTCGTGATGCGTTGAAGCCGCTTGTAGCGAATACTTCATTGGTAAGCTTGGTGGTCGATCTTTTTGGCACTGACGCCTTTGATGTTGCTAAAGAATTTAATTTGTCACCGTTCATTTTCTTCCCGTCGACGGCCATGACTTTGTCGTTGTTTCTGTATTTGCCTACGCTTGACGCTTTGGTGACATGTGAGTACAGAGACCTGCCTGAACCCGTGAAAATACCCGGATGCATACCTATTCACGGTAAATATTTGCTCGACCCTGCTCAAGACAGAAAAAATGAAGCGTATAAATGGCTACTCCACCATTCCAAAAGGTTTAAAATGGCTGAGGGTATTATGGTAAATAGCTTCATGGGATTGGAAGGAGAAGCTATTAAGGCTCTGCAAGAGGCTGAACCCGGTAAACCACCCGTTTACCCGGTTGGACCACTTGTGAAAATGGGTTCAAGTTCAAGCATTGAGAATGATGAATCTTTAAAGTGGTTGGATAATCAGCCACGTGGCTCTGTATTATTCGTTTCTTTCGGTAGCGGTGGGACCCTGTCTTCCGCTCAGTTAAAGGAGTTGGCTTTGGGGTTAGAGATGAGCGAGCAAAGATTTTTATGGGTAGTACGAAGCCCAAACGACGAGGTTGCTAATGCTACTTTTTTTGGAATTCATAGCCAGAATGAGTTTCTGAAATTTCTACCAGAAGGGTTCTTAGAGAGGACCAAGGGGCGAGGTCTGGTGGTGCCATCATGGGCACCACAGGCACAAGTCTTGAGCCACGGCTCCACAGGAGGGTTCTTGAGCCACTGTGGTTGGAATTCTGTTCTGGAGAGTGTTGTTAATGGTGTGCCATTAATAGCATGGCCACTTTATGCAGAACAGAAAATGAACGCAGTTAGTCTCACCGAGGATATTAAAGTGGCATTGAGACCAAAAGCTAGTGAAAAAGGCCTCATTGAAAAACAAGAAATTGCAAGAGTTGTCAAGGGTTTAATGGAAGGTGAAGAAGGTAAAAGTGTTCGCTATAGAATGAAAGACTTAAAAGAAGCGGCCACAGTTGTGCTTAGTGAAAATGGCTCTTCAACAAAAGCACTCGCTGAAGTTGCTCTCAAATGGAAGAACAAAATTCCCAATTAAATGTATTTTCTTCTTCTGTCTGTAGCCTTAGTTATTACCTTTTTTTCTTTTTTTTAAATTTGTGTTATTATTTATGAATATGTTAAATAAAAGAATAAATTTCTGGAGAAGTCGATTATTTTTCTTGCTTATAAATTAATTGAAGTAGGTGGAACAGGTGAAGCCAGTGGCAACAGCATACCCCAGAATAAAGGAAATTGGAAGAGCAAACATTGAATTCAGCACAGAGGAGTGGACCCAATGGGCAAGAAAATATTATTCAACGAAGTGATCGCCACTGAACATATTTCGGTGGTTGGTGGGTGGGAGTGGCATAGAAATGAGGATTTCAGGATAAGTCCTTCCACATATTTATGAAAATAATAAGAAGAAATTCAGGATCAGACATTTTTTTTTTCTGCGAGAGCTATATTCCAAGCTCAAACATAGCACATGCTTCACGGACACCAATCATGGCGAACCATTCAATTGTATACCACATAATTTGTGTAGGGTTCAACATCCACGAGATATTCCAACTTTTCAGACGGTTAAAATAATATTAAATTACATAATCTAGTATTGGTCAAATGTAATATTATAAAAAAACATGTCAATTAATTACGACCGTATATAATATTTTTTTTTCGGTTTATTAATAAAATTTTAACAGGAACATTAAGTTTTGCTTCGGCAGTTTGTATGTGGTTTAAAGCCAAGAAAGAATTATTTAAAAAGAAAATGGAAAAAAGATGTTCATGATAAGCCTAATCAGCTTCCAATAATTACTTAAAAAAGTAAAAAAATATCATAATTAACGTTTGACAAGAAAAAGTTGAGGCCTTATATGATGATGACAAGTGTAAGCAATTAGACTGTCCTTTGCACGAGATGCTTAGCTAAGCGAAGCATCATCACTAGCCTTTAAATTGTGGACTCACCTATTTTGTCCTTTTTCTACATTAGGCTAGGTGGTCCAGAGCTTCACGAGCGCATCTTAATATTAATGACATGTTTTTATTTTTTAATTTTAAAAGCCAATTTGTAAACCCAACATTACAGCACAAGGAAGACAACTAATGCCACGTAGGACAATATCTAAAGCCATATAGATTTCAGTCAGTCAGTCATTCAGTGTACTTACAGTTAAGTTTATGGGGCCGTGACGACCACTCGAAGACATTAATTGCGGTGCCCAGATTCAACGCCAACAATTAGTTGGCCACTAAAGGTGGCGAGGGGATTACCACCAAGGGAGATGATGGATTCGAGGGCGACGTTGTGGTTGACAGAGGGGGGAGGTGGAGGGTTGAGATGAGTGTGAGGGCATTTGGTGGCCACGATAAGGCCGCTAGTGCTGGTGTTGGCAATTGTGGGTGGTGTGTGGTCATGACATTGGTATGGGTTGGGGAGAGGACAAGTGGGTGGGGACTATGCTTGGCAAATGATCGGATCAGACTATTTTAAGACGGATATAGGTGAAAACCAAGTAAAAAAACTATGATATATATATATATATATTATAGCATGTCAAAGCACATTCCACCCATTTATCAGGTATAAAAGTGATTAGAAATGTCACTGGATTATATTGGATTGAATTTGATGTGACTTGTTAGGTTTACGAATTATGTTGTGTTCAAACTCGTAAAAAGATAGATCTTGTAAGTCATGTTGGCTCACTAAAAAATCAAAGCTTTTGTAATTAACTTATTTTCTACATTATATAATTTTTTTATTTAAAATATTAATTTTTTTTTATTTTTTCACAAATTATATGATTGACCCGTGAACTTTACCTCAAGACCTTTCATTATAATTTGTACAACTTATAACTCACGGCAAAGGCAAGTAATGCTTTTTTAAGGAGTTGAACTTCTTGTTGCTTTTGATGGTGATTGGTGACATGGAGGGAAAGATGGTAAGTAAGAATAAATAAATTAAAAAAAGGTATAATTATAATATAAATTTAAAACTAAATAGAAAATTTACTTTTATGTTTTTTTTTTTAAACTTAAATTTAACAGAGAAAATTGGATGAAATAAAAAAAATATTATTTCTAAAGTTAGAAAGTGAAAATTTTTTATATTATTATTATTATTATTATTATGGTAAATTGTTAATGGAAACAGTTATAATGGGAAGGAAATAAATAATAATTTGGGGAAAAGAATCATAGATCTCTTATGAATTGGCTAGTGAAATTACATGTTATGGCCAAAACATCTCACCACTGTCTAACTTATCATCATTTCATCTCTAGAAAGCTAGTTATTATTATTATTATTATTATTATTATTATTATTATTATTATTATTATGTAATAAAATACACATCATTTCAAAACTTGTTCATCATTATTCACTATTGCTCCTTTCCAATACAAGTTTTAATATCATCCTATCCAGATGAACTGTTTATTTTTCTCCATGCAGCATATATTTGATACGTTGCTTAAATGGGTACCTTTTATTTTGTTTTTTTAATCTGTGCTGTAAATTGTCTTATGAAAAACATGGATAAAGTGTTTCTAAAAGGTTGCTTGAACGATTAAAAAAATAAGATTTTATATATAAAAAGATATTAATTTAAATTTTTTCTAATAATATTTTAAAATCAAAGTTATGAGCTATTTGATACCAATTCAATGATTATAAAACCAATTATTAAACCCCATTTGCCCTGGATGAAGTCTGTTTTAAAACACAAAAAAAAAAAACCAACATGGATTTGGTTCAGTGCCTTGTTCATGGGAAGAACCATTCAAATCTGAATTTGGCTTCATAAGTCATGAATACGAGCCTCTTTTTTTTTATATATAAATATATATTTATATATATTATTATATGATTAAATAATTTTAAATTAAAAATAAAATAATATTTTATTATATAATAATATATATAAATATATATATTTATATATTTAAAATAGATATACATAATATCACCTTTTTAATATATAAAAAAAGTAGACTGTAAGATATGTGTTACTGGGCCTTTGTCTCGGGGGTGGCGATACTCTTACACACCCGCAAGCGTAGCAAAGAATATTTCACTGCTTAGTAACAAAGAAGCTATATAGCAAGGGCTGAGATTTGCTTGGAAAAGTTCCAGTTGTACAAATTGAGGACGTTTGTAAAGCATACAGAAGCATAAGACACTTATTTTCCTAGCCAAAAGCCCAAAAGTCAAAACCTAACTCCATATGAAAAAAAAATTAGGGCCATAAGGGGAAATTATTATTAAAATAAAATTAAAAAATAACCCCTTTTCTCTTCCCATCTTAACATTTGAAGCATCACAAATTTAACCCTTTTATAGATACAAGAACGTGTAGTTTCTTAAGCTTCGCATAATATTAATCCACAATGACAACACATAGAGAGACTTCAATAATAGTATAAAGATTTCATTGATATGCATGAAAATTGACAAAATTGTTGAAATAATAATGTCTCACTAAAGATAATTTAGTTGTCAAGTTTAGTTTTGATGAAACCTTGATCAAAGAAGAAGGCAAGTGTGATGATCAAGAGATTGGGTTAGTAAAAACAAAGTATACGACGAAAAACACATCAATATTTTGGTTAGAATTAAGGTTTCGATGTTTATAAAAGTCATAATAGTTTTATAATGACAATAATAGTAGTAAGGGTTGACTAATTGTGCGATGCAAAGGAAAATATGATTCCTGAGATTAGAAAGTGTGAAGTTGTGGTAAAGAAAAAAATAGTGTTGATACAAATTTAATATTTAAAAGAGTGATAAGTATATTTTAAAATTGAAATAGTTAAATATAATATAATAATTTTTTTTAGGGTGAATTACATTTTTTCACCCAAGGTTTAGCTTTAAAACACTTTTCCATCATTAGTTAATATAAATAATATTTTTCATCCAAAAATAAAGCAAAAGCAACAATTTTTCACCCAAAATTGAACTTTGTTAATGAAAGAATAGTATTAAAGAGCGGAATTACTATTTTATTTTTTAAAATTATTATATAATCATAAATTAACAAAAATTAAAATTAACCTTTTAAATATATAAATCACATAAAAAGTCACTTCATTTTTTTTTTCAATCTCATCATTTCTTCTCTTTTTATATATATGATTATTTTTGTTGTATGATCGTGTATTAGAGGGTAAATTATAATTTTTGAAAATATCATGAGTCTTTATAGAATTTTTAGGGGTTATTATAAATTTTTTAACAAATTAGGGGACTTTTAGAATTTTTTTGTATCTACCCTCTAATAGTTTCAAAAATGATGGTACACTCCCAAAGAATTGAAAAATATGTAATAGTATTTTTTAAAGGTTAAATTGTCATGTTTAAAAATATTTGACTCTAATAAAAATTTGTTGTTTTTTATTTTTAAAATTAATAAATATTAAATTTACTATTTTACCCTTATACCATTAGTTTTTTAAACAAATTTTGACTTTAAGTAAAAAAATATTATTTATACAAACTAAGGATAAAAGAGGATTTTTAGACCAAACCTTGGGTGGAAAAATGTTGTCTACTTTTTTTTTTTAACTATATCAAAATTCTTTTCCTTTAAAGGAACTGGGTTTCGGATAAAAAAAAAAATTGCAATTTGTATATTTGACGAGTGTAAAAGTGTCATTAAGCTATTTGTATGGACCTAAGAGAGAAATGACGTGGGCCGGACAAAGCTGCTAGTATGCGTGGACGCCGGGGAGGGCTGGTGATTTGTTCCATTTATAATTATGCGTTGAAGTTACGGCGGCCTTTTTAATTACAGTCAACATGGACAAAGTCCTTGGATGCTCTCTGATCTTCAACGTCAAACATTTGAAACTCATCTCTTTGGCAATTAAATTAAATTATTAAGTTTACTAGTAAAATTATATTTTTATCCTATTTTCTCCCTAAGTTTTGAAAACTGATAATTTTATCTCAACCTCAACCTCAACTTTTTTGGTTTTTAAAAGTGACTTCCTCTTTTCCCACATCTCTAAGATTTCTTTTTTTCCTTTTTTAGTCACCACTCCGATAAATGAATCTTCATCTCTGTTAACGAAGAGAAAAGTCTCTTCATCTCTTCGTCAATAGAGACGAAGATTTGTCTGTTGAAGATAATTATCATCTTTTCGTCTTGTCTTCATCTTCTATTAAATGATTATTGTTGTTGAAGATGATGGTCAGAGAGGGAAAAAATAACCCCTAGAGATGCGAGAGAGGGGAAAATCACTTTTTTGAGGTACGGGAGCAATACTGAGGAGGGTGAAAAGTTGGAGGTGGTAACTCTGGGCATCGGACTCGTGGGCGGGGAAACACTTCTCTCTGCCATACCCTCAACCGTCTTAATGTACATTTCGCAGCTTACCAACAGCAAATATCTCTACCAAGCACTGAGGTTCACCGAAGATCTGTTGGGAAAAGTTCCAATGGTACACATTGACGATGTCTGTGAAGCACACATCTTCTGCATCGAGAAGCCTTCAATCAGTGGTAGATTTCTGTGTGCAAGTTCGTATGTTTCATCAGCTGAAATCGCTATGTACTACCAACAACATCATCCAGAATATGATGTCAAACAAGAGTAAGCAGCAGGCCGTTTCATTGTTTTATAGCATTTAAATAGGCTAAAGGACTTATTCCCATCTAAAATATCCTCTTATCCTAGTTTTCATTCCTTAACTTTAAAAATCTCAAACATCCACTCATAAATGGTTAAAATTAATAGTTTTAAAAGTAAAATCATTATTTTATCTATAATATTAAAAATAAACTAAAATTTAATCTCTTTTTTCCCCCCCAAACCTGAAAAACTAAAAGTTTTCCCTTAACATAAGTTTTAAAAAATGACATTTTTCCTCTAGGGTTTAGTTTCCAGACCTTCAATGTCAAATCCGATGCCATCGTTGGCGACGAATATCTCCCAATACCTCCTCTCTCTCTGACGACTAAGCTTCTCTCATTTGAAAGTTTGGACGGTGTTGATTGCCTAAAAAAATAACTCCCAATTTCGTCAGAAAGATTAAGTTGTTTGTCTTCCTCAACGAAGATGAGATTTTGTCATTTCCAATGAAACAACGTCTCCTGCTAGGTTTAAGATTGCCAGTTGGAGGAAGAGATAGTGAGGGAGCGATTAATGGAAGAAGAGAAAGGAGATGTTGTCAAAGAAGCACCGAAGATGGCATTGGAGTTTGAAAACTAAACTCTTAGGGAAAATATCATTTTTTAAAACTTGATTTATAGGAGAAATTATTAGTTTTTAAAATTTAAGGAGGAAAAAAGACATAAATTTTTTAATAATTAAAGTTTCGTTAATTTTAACTGTTTATAAATAAACGAATGTGATTTTTAAAATTAAAATAGGATAACTTCGAGATAAGAGAATATTTTTTATAAGACATAGTCCTTTGGCCATTTAAATAATATAGATCTCGTTCACATATGAAAAGTATTCTCTTGAATTCTGTTACCGTGCGTCCCTAATAGGGAGGTGAAATTGGGTTTCCGGTATTTGGATGGACCGAAAAGAGAAATTAAGTGGGGCGGCGCAAAGCTTATTGAGATGGGCTTTGAATACAAGTACGATTCCAAGATGGTCTTAGATGATAGCATCAAGTGTGCTTGGAGGACGGGCGGTCTAAAACAGTGATGGGTTTCTTGTTGTAAAGTTATCCTAGGCTTTTTGAATCATCTTCTGAAATTTCAAACTCCTTTCTGGACTAATCAGTTGAGCATGGCAAGAAATTAAATTATAATACGCTTTCAAGCTTCGACCTATTTGTAACACTTGTAAAATTGTATCCTTCATTACCATATTACCAATACAATAAGTTTGCATTTATGGTTTCAATTGGGGTTGACCCAAATCGAATTAGCATAATTTGAATGAGTTAACTTAAATTTGTTTAGATCAAACTTAAGTTGAATGAGTTCACTCATTTTTTAAATGAAACCGAACTCAAGTGAGAAAGAGTTTAACTAGGTATAAATTGCGAGCCAGGCAAGTAGTGTAATTTAGTTTAAGTTTGGTTTACAGTTTGATTTGATTTTTGTTAAACAATTATAAAAACACGTCATTTTGTCAATAAACAAAAAAACTAGAGCTACAAATTCAATATAAGATTCGAACTTTGAACTTAAGAAGCAAACCAAATTCGAGCTATCGAGCGTTTTCGTTTTTATTTGAGTCAAAGAGTGTTTAGACTCAATTCAATTCGCCTCTACACCTAGTTTTAACTTGTGACTTATTTTTCGTTTTCTTTTAGCTTAAATATAGAAAAGAGTTCAGAAATTAAATTTAAAAACAGAACCTGACATATTTGAATACAGAAACTTAACCATAGAAAGTCCTATTTCTTATTCCCTTGTTTTTATGAATATTTACAGACACATTGTGTTATAACTTAATACAAGCTACACGTCCATCTATGAGAAAAAGAAAATTTGCATACAACTCTATTAAAAAAGGCTACTCATTTGAGCTTCCTTTCTTCTTTAATTTCTCTCAAACTCATTTGGAACTTGTTAATCGTTTGCAAAATCTAATATAAAAATTTTAATATCTAGTTATATTTTTATTGAAAATTTTATTTCTTGGAATTGAGAATAATTGTATAAATACGATAAGAGGAAAATATTGTATGTCAGTCTATAAGAATGACAGAAGCTTGGAACCTTAATGCAGTCCATGTGATTTCAGTGCAAATGAAACATCACTAGCTTTGTGTTCATGGCCATTCTTGTTCTCATATGATATGGCTTTGTGTTCAAAGTGTTAATTTGTTCTCAGTTCCTGAAGTTTTATTCAAATAATTTTGCAGTTCGACTTGACTTGACAATATATATATATCTCTAGCTTAAAATAAAGAAAGTTTACAAGGTACAAGATTGCAATTTTGTGCCTAGATTTCTAGAACTTGTAATGAAATCGTTGCTGATTAACTAGGTACACTGGAGCGTGGAGATCAAAAGTTAAAAAAAAAAAAAAAAAAAAAAAAAAGCTACCAAATCATATCAGGAGAAGTAGTCTAAGTTGTCCAAGGGGAAATTTGGGTCCAAATCCACCTTAATAAGCGAGAAATCAAAAACCCCTACTGGTGAATTTGTGACTGAATTTGGAGCTGAAATTATCTCAGAGATTCCAGATTCTGAAGTATGCACAGTTTGGTCTAATCCAAAGCTGTCGTTCATGTGGCATGGTGACAATGAAAAATAGTTGGATTCAGAAGTTGCTGGCGATAAAAATGACGGAGAAAAACTCCCCATGAAATTGTTTTCCGTTTCCATCATGGACTCTATGAAAATATGGTGCTCCGTACTTTCGCTTCCAGTAATTGACGTTTGTGGAAAAGAAAATACAGGAAAAATTTCCTCCCTGTTGTCCAAGTCCTCAGTCTTAACTTTAAGCTCTGATGTTCCGAAATTTACATTCAACTCTTGTGATCGTTTCACTTGATCTTCTGGTTGCTGTTGATGACGATAACGGTTCTGTTTATTTTTGGCCCCTTCCTTCGTCGATGAAGCGGAGGCGCTGGCTAGATGAGTGTTTTGGGTGCATGTATGTCTTCCCCGATAGGTCACCTGAAAGATGGTGGGATCGTCGTCGGACCTTTGAACAAGTTTTGTGGCCAAACAGCCTTGTGCATGACGATGAGTGCACCTATAATACCCTCTGCAAATCATGACAAAATTTTATCAGAGATTTTTGGTTTTAGCTTATGGGGACCATGCCTTAATTGATATTTGATATGAAAGATGCCTGGCCTACAACATGAAAAGAGAAATCAATGAAAAGGGGTCCTAAGGACAATATGAATTACTGATCACCAGTACTACAGCTTAATGGCCGAATTAATTGTGAAGGAGATGCATGAATCTCGCCACAAACACAGGGAAAAAACAAAACTTAAAGTTTGTCTTGTGGTCAAGCTTGAGAGAGATGCCTCAGAGTCAAGTTTAGCAGCCTAGATTGATTAGCCTTCTTTCTATTTGATGTGTGGCAAAAACAAAGGGACTGTTAATTTGGATAATGGAAATTTGTTGAAGTAAACAGTCTTCTCACCTTGGATAACTAGCACCAAGAATATCCTTCTGTCCGTATTTTCTCCAGCAGTAACCATCATCAATAGATTCTAATCCATTCTGGGAGAAAACCTTTACTTGTTCAGTCCACCGGGCCATTGTCTTTCTGCAACAAGATAATCCAAAATTAATTACATCAAATTCACTTATAAGTTACAGAAATGTCATAAAGGATTGCTAGTGGCCTAAAATTTACCTCTTCTTATAGACAATATCTTTGCTTTGACATTGATCTTTACAATCTTGATCAGCAGCCTCACTCGTTGGGCTACAGTTGGGAAAGCAACACGGTAATTCTAAGACTGAAAGCGCTTTTTCATAAGTAGAAAGAATTTGTTTGATTAAGAGTTGTCGAGTTTTGGGCGATGAAGAAGGGTTAAGATGGTTACTAAGCTGCTCGGTTAGCTTCTTCCCTTGGATCAGTTCACTGATGAGAATGTTTTGCTCTCTATCCATGGTCTCCCTCTCCATACGCAAAGCTCAACAAAATGTGAAGAGAAGAAGTGAGCCAATGATCAAAGAGAGATGTAGATAGATATAAATTTAAGGAGAAGAAAGAGAGTTGGTTGGTAAAGCAAATATGAATGAAAAAGAAGGTGGGAAGAAGAATAGACGATGCAAGCGAGAAATTATGTGGAAAATATGGAGAGGGTGCGAGGTCAGAATACAAGGGTCCAACTCTGACCGGTTCAACACTTCGCCGGGAATCTTCAAAGCTTCATACGCGGAATGGCTCACTGGCTAAGTTTAGACTTTAGATTGATAAATCATAAATGGTGAACGTACCGGATGGATGGAGAGACGTAGATTGATTGCGCCACGTGTAACCCCGTTCCTTACGCTGACGTTGATTGATCGCTCAAGCGAGCGAGCCAGAACCCACGTATGTATGTACATACAGCTACCACTCAGACCTTTCAATCAACTACTACATTTCCATGGCTTGCCAATTCCTCGTACATTCAGGGTAATCACGGCCACACACTTAGCCATGCGAGTAGAATTAACTTAGAATTGAGCGAGTCGGAGTATGGTTTTATTTAAGTTGGCTCAATTCGATAATTATTAAATTTATTATTAAATATAAAATAAAATTATTTTATTAAAAGGGAACTTTAATAAAATTTAAATAACAATATTAAACATGAATTATTATTTAAATTTAATTTAAATCAAATCAATGGAATCCAACCCCTATTATACTCTCTCAACAAAAAGACTTTTATTATTCCGCACATAATACAAATAAAATAAAATAAAATAAATCCTTTCTGCTTACGTGTGCATTATTATCACTATTTTTAGTCTTGTTTCGTGGGAAATGGATTTGTCTTTTTCTACCTTTTTCTTTCCCGTGATTTACAAAGATCGTTTAATTATGGCTCCTTGTAGCCATTGGGGGACCTACATACAAGGCAGGGTCAAAATGTTTCACTTTTACATTCATATTCTATTGCGGAAAGGATTTATTTTCGCCTAAATTTTAGTTTTATTTTAAAATAATATTTATAATAGAAAAAAAATTTCAAACAATTATTTATAAATTAATTACTATTAAAATTTTTAATTAAAAATATAAATAAAATTATTATTTTATTTATAAATCTTAAAATTTTAAATTTTATATCGAATATTAATTTTAAAAAGAAAACACACATGATAGAATATGCATATACTTTTATTAATGTATATGTGAAATAAAGAAAAAAAAAAGTATCAAGAAAGTATACTTAATACAAGCAATATACATTAAAAGGTAGGAAAGGAATTATTTTTAAAATAATTAGAACTAACAATATTTATATATTTAAACATTTTACTAAGACAAATCTTAAAATAAACATTTTAAAAATAAATTATTACGACAATTTACATCACTCATCCATATATTATGTATCATCATATAAGTATAATAAGAAAAACCGATCTCAAAATTAGATAAATTTTCAAAAAAGACTTGAACTTATATTTTCTTATACATGAAATTTCTTTTTTTATCTCTCAGATTACTCATTAAGGTTACATGAAAATAGTTTTATCGTAATACTACTACATTCATTATTATTTAAATAATTATTAATAAATGATTTTCTTTCTAATAATATAAGTACGGGTCAAAATTTGAAATATTTCACATTCTAAATCGATTAATCTTTTTTATATTATTTTTAATGGATAATCGAAATAATAAGGTGGATAGTGTTTAAATAAGAAAGTATGGATAATAAATTTGAAATCTATTAATGATATATCAAAATCATTCTTTTCGTTTACGTTGATAAAGTGACTACGGACAAATCAATGGACCTGAAGTTTTCCTTCCAGAGTAATTGTTTTTGAAATTTTAAATCAAGGCTTGAATTATGGTTGCAGTTCCAATCATAGACAAAACGTAGTTTTTAGAAAGCTGGGTGTCGACGTCAGAGAGCTGAACTTAAAACCAAAGCTTGGGAAAACCAGTTCTTCCTTCCGGGAAGTTGCCAAATTCTGGTCCAGAAAGCGAGAGGTTAAATGGGCCAAGCTTTTTTTAAAATTCAATTAGTACAGAAAACGTGTGGGGACTGTTTGTTCAAAAAGGAGGCCACGTATATATGCATCAAAGATTTTTTCTGTTTTAGCAGTCCATCATCAGGAATTTAACTTGTTTGTTTTTTTATTTTATTTGGATGAAGATTCTATTTTTATTGGTGACAAAAATATCCAAACGGATTGTTTTCACACTGACTGCCTCACCACCAGGGAATCGAAAATATGGGTGGGTACAGTATTTTTTTAAATTGTATTTTATTAATATAATTATTAATAACCCAATTTTTAAAAGACTCCAATGGATAAAGTTGCGTTCACATTTGTTGTCCTTTCCTTTTCTGCTTGACCCATAAATCCTATCAAACAAAGTTTAAAAATTCAATATGACACATCACAATATTATTATTATTATTTTTTGGTATCTTCGTAGAAATTTATTTATTTATTTATTTATTTCAATTAAATATTGCCAAAGTACATACAGACAAAAATCATGTCACAATTAATTTTGAACATAATAATACTACCGTAATTTCAGTTTATGAGTCAAGCTCTAGTATGCATGGTTTTAAAGCTTGGATGGACAGTGGCACTTGGGGTGACAGTCTAATGGTTTTAGTTGTTAGGTCGTATCGAGTCATAATTCAACAAAAAAAATCTATATCTAATAACAATTTAGGATGAGAATGAGTCACAAAAAATGATGAAATCAATGTCGGAAAAAAATCAAACGAAAAGATCGATGTTAAAAACATAAAAGAACAAGTTCAAAGAAGTTGAAAATGACCATTTCGTCGTGGAGAGAAAGTTTTTGTAGATGAGATTCATGGCTTGGATTTTTAATACTCTTTTTCAAAAATTACCAACTCGGCCATTTATCCAGTTGACCTAGACCGGGCCATTGTGGAGGTCAAAGCTGGATAGGATGTTAAAACATTGCAAGTATGTATGTCCTCAGCCTCTGGGACCAAAATTTGCAGATCATGGACCGGTGTGATGTCATTTATGTTCACCCCAATCCATTTTCATAATCAAGTGGGCTTGTAAATCATTATTGCAATAATCCCAAATCGGACGTTAGTCAATCTCATTTAATTCAGGACAAGATCCTACCAAATTGAATTGGAATTTAAATTTAAATTCGATTCTAATAAATTCAAAAAAGTTAAGCTCAAATGAGTTTAAATTTGAGTCTAAAACTTTAACATTTTCAAGCCGAACTTTAAATGTGTTTTCGCTCATCAAGCTCGTGAGTTAAAAATTTTAATATAAAATAATGTTGTTTTGATTAATATATATTAAAACGACGTTATTTTAATAATATGTTAGTTAAAAACTTCATTTAAACTTGAGCCAAACTTGGGCTCTAGTTTAGCTCGGTTCGTTTCGAATCTAACCCTAAACCTAGGAACCTATGGAAGTTTGAGGTTGTTTATTTATTTTTCTGGGCAAGTTTGTTGAGTCTTCAATGTAAACCATCATTATAATTTCTACTCCAAGTGAAGTCATCTTTAGGAATACAATCTCAGCATTGAGAACCCACCATGTTCTTATTTCGGGAAAATACTGAGCTCATTTTTATAATATTGTGATTGATCAAAAATAAACTGAAGCCATAATGTTGGGTAATTTACTACAATTTTAATAGGCTTGGAAGATCAATTAGATCGAAAAGACAAGTAAACAAGCAAAGACGTAGGATTTCAAATTTTATTTTGTTTTTCTCAAGCTCATGGTCAAAGAAGAAAATCAATTCATTATTGGCCATACGTTTTCCTAAACTTTCACCTTGAAACATTTTTTATCCACCAAATGTATAAATTATACTTTTCTATCCAGAGCGTGGGCTTGGACTTGAGCTTTTTTACAAGAGCGTGGGCTTGGACTTAACCTTCAAACCTAGCTCCATCAATACTGAGGTTCGAGAAAGTGAGAATGTGAAAGGATTCTAGGGTTGCTTTCTACTTGTGTCTTAGCAGAGAAAATTAGTAAGGCTGTAACGGTAGAAGAGAAAGGAAAATGGGGAGAGAAGAGACAGATAAAGAGTTCACTGATTAAATTTTTTACGGGTATATAGTAATTTTTCAAAAGTTCAATCATTTGGGTAAGTCATTGGAAAAAGTTAAATTACTTTTCATAAAAAAAATATGCCATGCCACGCCATAAATGAAAACCAATCCACCAACTAAGTATAGTGACAACACATACCACACCAGTAAACCAAACCCAACAACTATTTTCGGTTGGTGGTTCCAGTGGTAAAAAGGTTAGTTTTAAGATAGAGAATTTGGGTGCAAAACTTCTTATGACATGCCAAGATCAAGGTTTGATTTACTTTGTGTGATTGGTTCTCCTCCAAAGAGAAGACGAATTAATTTGGATAAAATTTCTTTCTAGTGTGTGTATATATATATATATATATATATATATATATATATATATTCAAACAAACTTCAAGCATATTTCTTCATTTTCCTGATAGATATATCATTTATGCATGCATTCATTATGTTTTACAAGAATTCTACTCACTGCCGAGAATTTTCAAGTATTCAATGCAACTAAAGTTGTGGCCTTCGTGCAGTGGGGCACCATGAAACAGCGACAGGGAATAATGTTGTGGCCCAAGATTTTACTACATGGAAGCAGAGGAGATAGAAACCAATCAACCCTCCCAAAGAGAGAACAAGAAGATAAAAAGGACCAGCCAAATTGTGGATCATTTTCAAGTACAAAGTAATCCACGCCACAGTATATTGTCATTTTTTATTTATATATTATTTGTCAAGTTTATACGAATCTGCATCCTTTCTTGTCCTTGGTGTTTGTCTGTTAATGTCATTGAAAAACACAAAGTTATAAGCTTCAGGACTTAAACAGCATAGATTAATGGCAATACTTACTACTAATTTCGTCACTGGCTTGTACAAAAAAGAAGTCTAAAAAAAAAGATTAAAACAAAATGAAACTTTCTAACATACTGCCATTAACCAAACTAATCTGACTAGGAATTACGTCTCTTAAGCTCTCTTCGTCTACTGGCAAACCCTTCTCCATGTTTCATAATCCAAAACCTCTCTATTTCTTCTGCTTTTCGGCCTGGAATCCGTCCGGCGATCAGTGCCCACCTGAGATTGTATGTTCTATCAACACTGAGATGAAAGAAAATCATACAAGACAACTTTTTTGAACAGAAAAATTGAAGTTTTCTGTTTATTAGAGTAATTGTTTAGATCAATATATTTTTTATGCAGAAAGGGACTGTGAAATCAAGTACTTGATTTATGGATTTTGAACAATGGAGAAGATAAGGCCTATGGGATGCAGCCAAGACACAGAATAATTAATTTTTGTCTCTAAAATCTTGATAACCAGTTGAATTCAATGAGGATAAAATAGTCATTCGAAAAAAATAAATATAGAAGGCCGTACAAGCAGAAGCTGAAAAATGAATCATTGAAAAATACAGTACATAGTTTCACCCTGAAGAAAATTTAATACTGATGGGCGACAAGAAAATAATCTGTCTCAATGGTGAAAAAAGCCATAGCCCAGGGAAAAAATAAAACAACAGTTCATGAATATTTCCAGAAGTAAGTGACATAGTCTGTTTACCGGTCCCCAACGAGTTTATACATTCTATAAATGAGATCTTCTTCTTGTTCAGACATGTTTATGAACTCCCATTCAATACTGCTCACCTCTGCCAAAACATTACAGATTGAGAAGTGCCCACTATTAGTTTTTATATAAATAATATCAATAATGCTGAAGAAGAAGAAAGAGTTATAATCCAACAGCCCAGAAGAAGAACCAGTGGGTTTAAGTTTTAACTTTTAGCAAGAGAGTAAAAAACAAAAAAACAAAAAAAAACCTTACCTTCAGAACAACTAGTGCTGGTTTTCGGTTGCTTCCGGCGACGCTTATCCATGGTTAGAGTTGCTTGAAAAGCCGATTAAAAGAGAAAAGAAAGAAGAGAATGAGAAAAACCCCAGTAGAAATTGTGAGTGTTTAAAGGGCCAAGTAAGTATTGACAATCAATAATTTAGTTTCCTTAAAATGGAATTCCAGAATTGCAGAATTTATTGTTATCATGAGTTTCAATGTGCAGTGCAGTGCAGTGCAGTGGCTTTTAAATGGGCATAGAGAATTGAGCTTCAATTGAAACTCTTCGGAATAAAGCAAGCAACGAACGACAGGTCCTACCAAACAAACAAATTAAAAATCGTTGACTTGTAGTTGTTTCTCTTTTCAGTTTTTAAACAGGCCAAACTTGTTCTATCTGGTGACACTTCACTTTTATAGGAAAAGTCACTCACTAGCCTTTCATCAATGCCATTACACCTTATTACAAATACAAAATTGTCTTTCCAGGCCCTGCAAATTAAACAAGAAAAAAGTGAAACTGAGTCCATTCTGAACACAAGAGAAAAAGTGTGTCAAGGAAATTGACGGTGAAAAGGTTGAAGAAGGAAAGCTGAGAGATGGATATAAGGAGAAAATGGCATATATTGTTGGCTCCATATATGAAAAGATTGGGACCAGATTGGGACCTTTAAGCTCATCCAAGCCAGGTGGCTATTGATATTTCTTATAGGCCAAATCACTATTTCCCACCCAAATTTTAATACAAACCCAATTTTTTATCCGTTAACTATTAAAAATCTAAATATCAACCATTCTGTTAAATTTCACTGTTATTATCAATGATATAAATTATTATTTAATAAAAATATTTCACTTTTTATTAAATCGTCAATCAACTATTCATTCTCATCCGAGAGATGAGAGGAAAGAGATTAACCGACTCTAATCATTAGAGAAGTAATAAAAAAAAAAACTACAAATCTTAAAAGGAAAATACTCATTTTTCAAATTTTAAAATTAGAAAAAATTATTAATTTTAAAATCTAAAAAAAAATATATGATTAATTTATAATTTTTTAAATATTTTTATTAAATAATAATTTTATCCTTGAATGAAAAATTAAATTTACATCAAAACTGGTAGGAAATTTGGCCTTTCTTATAACTTTCGCTTAATGGCCATAAGCAAGAACTAAATTCGGCACAATACGCCCTTACCATACTTGTCTATAAGCTGATATTTTCCACTGTATTTTTATGACACCTAAAAGGCAACTAATTTTCTGCTATCCTGCCCACTTTCGGCTTTAATTAGTGTGAAGTGTACGGCCTCCTCCTCCTTAACCTTAAGAGACTGTCTAGACAATGCTGTGTATACGTTTTTACAAGAAAGAATAGAAGATTGAATATATTTGTAGGAATCCTAAAAGTTAAGAAGGCCCAAGAAGACTCACATGTAAAATTCATTTGCAGCCAAACGTCAATGGTTTTGTTTGTTAATTTCGGAAATTAAATGGAATGGAAGAATCCCAACCTTTTTGAAAAATTATCATTTTTTTACTTTTTGGGAGGAAAGAAAATTCAACCACCGTACATAAAATTTTTTTCTCATAGGATAACATTAAAAATTCCGTTATGAAAGGTGATGAAAAATTTGCAGGATAGTACAAAAAGTAAGATAGCTAAGTAACCCAAAAAAAAAAAAAAAAGGGATAAATTCAGAATCTGTTAACAGTAGATTAAGACTAAATTTTAGATTAAGTGTAATTGCTTGCTCTAATGCATAGTAACAAGTTAGAATAAGTGTAAGGATAGATGAAGATGAATGTTTGGTGAGAAAATATGGTTAAAAAGAGAATAGCTGTATTAACAAAATCAATGTGCTTTCTCAATATTTTCTTTTACACTGGCCATTGAAAAAAACCCAATAAATTCTGTTTGTTGAAGACTTAGATTTTGTATATATAGTAAAATATTTCTAAAAGGTTACGATCTATCAAATTAGAATAATGTTATATGTATCTATTTTTGATACATAATTTGTACATATAGATGATATATTATTATATGATTAAGTATTATTTTATCTTTAATTTAAAATGACAAATTATCTATACATACGAACTGTATATAAAATATAGGCAGATATATTTTTATTTATAAAGTTAAAATTTCATCATTAATTTTATATAGTCATCCATTTGGTTTTTTCAATTAAGCATCGTCATTTTATTCTGTATAAAATGGTTTTGCCATCTATTCCAATGAGATGTACTGCTCCTTTATGCTGCTTTTATTTATTAAAACAATGATTCTGCCCTGGAATATTATTTTCAGAAGAGTTCCTGAGAGATTACTCAAGGTTTCTTCTTTTCTGGGTTTGTCTTTCCTTACTCTTTTGTCTCTATTTACTAGTTGAAGCCTGCTGACAGGTCCCAGTACAACACATCTTGCCCAAGTCTGCAGCTTTCGTTTAAAGTGTTCAGGTCGACCAAAATTTCCAACGCAACAACTTATGTAGTTGGCCCAAAACTGCAATTTCCATTACAATTATCCAGCTTTGACAAAGATATGCAAGAAAACTTATCTCATTAAAAAGAGAGATCAACTTTTGAAGATTGCACTTCACATATTTCATCCTTCTGTCTCATGGCACTCTATCCAAATTCCAACCTGGCTGAACTGACATCCTGTGTCTTCTTCTGTTGTGTAAACATTTGCCAAATGTAATTGAAGTATAATTTTAGCCTATCACTAATTTTACATTTTGGATGAAAAGGGACTTTCTTGTAGATTTAGGGTCATACTTTGGGTTTAAGTGTGTGTTATGATGACAAGAACCAGTGAAATGTGAAGAAACACTCGTCTTTTTTATCAAGAATCTATTTGAAGAGATAAGTCTAATAAAGCAATTCAAAGTAACTAAACTTAGACCACATTTATTTTAAGGGTATTGGAAAAACAAACGAATTTATTCAAAGATCTGACGTTTGTTTGTTGTTCAGTTTTGAAGAATCTGAAGAAATGAGAGCAACAGACAGATGAAGCAGTTCAGTTTGGCTCCTGAATCAACCTGGAACACATTCGACATCGTTTGGATAGCTCAATCAACAAAATATTGACGCTTGAATGTACAATATCTTTCAGCTGTATATTGAAAAACCAGACGGGTATTGGAGAAATTTGCAGAAGAAATGTAGAACGTTGTCGTTTAGGACCCGTGTAGCCCTGTGTGAACTGGGATAAAGAGAAGCTCTGCTTTTTTTGGGACCATACAGTACTGATACCATTTGTGGTTCTAGCAAACACTTACAAATTTTGTTCAAAGTTCTCCCCTGATTAAAATTCCATTAGATGTCGGATGTCTGGCGATTGTTAGTTGTTACGTTTTGTTGATGCTCAATAATTTGTTTATAGAAATATCATATGATTCGTTCTTCGTGGAGCAGCTGTTGTTGCTTGAATAGTGACTCGATAGAGTCACAGTCTCTTAAATTTTAATATTATCTGGAGGTACCCACAACAAAGAAAAAAGTGAATACTAGAGATGAAAATCGTACGGGTTCCTGCCTGTTTCGTAAAAGTGAGAGATTAGAAGCGAAAAGAAGCTTGCAAAGGACAACAAAAACGCTGAAATTTGAGCTGAAACGTGATGCGTGGACGCCAATAGTGAAGAGATCGAAGTCGTATTAATAAGCCGAGTCAGCTCCATTTCAGACTTTGCTCAAACGGCAAAACGATGACTTTGATGATGGTGGCGGTGACTTTCATCCTACGATAGAGAAGGAGAAGGCATGGCTTTAGGAAGAGAGAAAAGGAGAACAAAGTGTAGGTGAAATTTGTGGCCTTTTGTAGAAAAAGGAGGCAATGAGTTGTTAACCATGAAAAATGTATGCAGTTATGGAAAGGACGGTAAAAATTTCTCAACTTTCGCCAAAAAAGAAAAAAACCGAACTGAAAGTACCTTAATCTTTTATTTCCTCAACTACTTTTATAAGTAAAACCATTTATAAAACTCAGAAACATAACCATAATCTAACAAACACAAATTATCTCAACCATTAATCAATAACAGAAATTAGGATAATGGAAACTCCTCTTGACCGTCGGATGACTTGATTAAACTGAAGCTTAAGCACAGATGGTGGTCAACGGCGCTGAATCGAAAGGACCAAAGAAAAAAGCATTAACCATAGAGCCTTGATTTTGTGTCAAATGATGGAAACAAGGGAAAGTTTCCTAACCCTTTGTTTATTAGTGAAACAGTGTATTTTAAGTCTTCATAGACGGCATGGGAATGAATACTTCCTTTTTCCGGCAAAGACACAGTTTCTTTATCATCCCTTAGCAATAGCTGAGCAACAGGAATGAGAAAACATCCAAATTACTAGGACAAGAATAAAATATTCAGTCCCGCTCCATCCCATTGTAATCTCTAATAGAATCTATAGGAATATTGGTAAATCAAAGTGTTTTTTTTTTTTTTTTGAGAAATTTCCAAAGAGATAAAAAGAAGTTCAAGTTTGTGTTAGCAAACTCTAGGTGAGATGAATTCGTTGTTCATATAAATGAGAATAGAATCATTAAAAGATGGGCTAAATGAGTGAAAAATAATGAATTGACTTTTGTTCCTCACTGCAACATAAACTTTGACAATAAACACAATCGTAAATTGAAACAATGATGGTAGATCGCATAGTCGTGATTCCTTCTTTATAAGGGCGGGAAGAAACAAGTGCTAGTTGACAAGCTTTGTCTTGAAAAAGATGCGGTGAAATAATAAGTGGAAGTTGACAATTGACAAATCACAAGCTTTGTCTTGAACAAGGTGAGGTGAGCATGAAGTTTTAGATAAAACTGTTAAAAACGAGCATTGGACTTATTCTAAGGGGAAAATAAAATGAATGCAATCATTTGGCTACTTTGTAACGTGACTACACAGCTTAGGTCCAATCACCCAAAGAAGCCAAATGCTTCAATACAGTTTCATTTACAGTTATGTTTAGCTATAACTAGAAAGTAGTAGTTTGCTAGATTATAGTAGGATAACAGACCGTACTAGTTTATCGAAAACTATAAATTTACAGAAACAACTCTGACCCCACCTGTAAGATTTGTTGAGGCATAGATCAGAGATTGCCAAGCGAGATCACCCCACATGGCTGAATGCTATAAGAGCTTGTGATTGGAGCTTCAAATCAAAAAGGGGATTCACCTCCATTAGTGGATAAACTAACAGATAAGTCAAACTTCTTCGAGCTAGATGAAGACTTCTCGGAGCTACAACAGTTATTGTATAATGAGGTTAAATATTGTTTCCTAAATCCTAATTTTTAATCTTCAAATACAATTATATGCTTACTGCTGTCAAAGAATGGCTACAAATTCAAATTTCCCTGGGGTAAAAGTGAGAGATGATGGTGCTAGTTAATAGTGTATTCTCTCACCAAGGCTGCCCCTTACCCCCAATCCGGCGCGCCAATTCAAAATCCTTTTTCACTGTGACAAAGAAAAGCAAATAATCTATTTTAGAGCCTACTAAGCAATACTGACAAACTACATATATCAGGCCATAAATCCCAAGAGGCAGGGCCATATTTTTAGAGCAGAACTTAAGAGATATGTAGCCATTATTCATGTTGAATGAGATGCGTCAATTTCAATGGGAAGCAGGGCCTACATCAAGTTGGACAGTCAGTTTCACAAACCTAAACAGCCAGACAATCAATTCTGTGCAAACTATGTACATAACACATGATTTGACACACATGAAGAAGAGCATTAATGTCCTTTTTGATCTAGCTGAGAACCCCTGGAGTAAATGAAGTCATACACACATACATAGAAAATAAAACTGGTTTCATCTTAATGGATAATCAGTTCTGTGCAAACATGTATATTGCTATGGCATTCTTTCATAAAAATCAATGGAAAAGATTGAAATATAAGATGATTAATGGAGTTATTAGGAGAACAATTGTCTCAACTAACTTACTCAGAGTAACACGCCTTGCATGGATTGCACAGAGCATGGCATCTTCGAACAAATGAACCAGAAAATCTTCTGCTGCCTACAATTGTGGAAACAATTTATTACAGCTGAGCCTAGTAAAAGCAATTGCACAGAAAGAGCAACTGAATTATTCAATACTTGAACAAAAACAAAAATGTGGAAACATATATTATAAACTTTCTTCTAAAACCGGATATCGGTGATTGCAAAAATTTTACAACAGAACAAATTGAAGTTTTTCTTATTACTATATCACAGTACCTCCTGAATTGCAATTAAAGCTTCAGGTGTCCAACGATTGACATCTGGGGAGGCAATACGGTAAGTGATAGTTCTTACCTAAGACAAATAACAAGAGTTGTTAGCACGATCTGATTCAAAACTCAACAGAGCAGCATAACCATACCAGTAAATAAACAGTACATATGACAGGAAAGGTCAAGATAAATAGCTTGCAAAATGTGTAATTCAAAGTTGCTCAAGGGTGATTTTGCTAAATCAGCATGCACAGACAGGATGGTTAGGTCAAAGGTACTACAGTACAGGAGATTGAAACTAGATGTTTGATGATAGTAACAACTGTACATACCCCTTCATCAATGCCAAATTATGTTACTACTTCTAACTGAGATCGTTTTACATTAATATATGAATGGTTTCATTGATTAAAAAAAGTAAAAAATAGTTCACTGAATATATAAGTGAAAAAAGTATTTTCCTTAAATTAGCAACCAATGCAAATCCTCTTAAGAATAGCAATCTGACATTTTCCTATTTAAAAGTGAATACTAAATGAGGTGTAAACACTCAAAAAATTTCAAACAAAAAAAGGAAGATGTGGTCACTGTGATATGAAAGTTGATTAACATCAGATTGTAGGTCATGAACTTTGAGAAAAAAATTATTGCAAACATGTAAGAGTACAGGAAAAGAAAATTATTTTCAGGAAACGGTCCGTCCAGTGGATTAAATTCCAGGAAAGAAATAAGAACCATTAGAAACTTTAATCTCAACTGCGATAATATCCCAAACCTTCTCAGAAACAAGTTCATGGTTTCATTAAGTTGTAAAGGAACCAGCACATCAGTGTGATAACAGAGAACACATGGTACACAACTTCAAGATGAAAGTTAAAAGTTAATAAGTTATAAATCTTTTCAGATAATTCTATTATAGAGCTTATATAGATGTCTATTATGAATCCTTCTAATGAAGATATGAATTGCAAGTTCATCAAACTATTATCAATGTTTCAACCTAGTATTATATTAGAAGTCAAATTGGCACAACCTTCTGACAGGAAACATTTGAATTTCAAATGTGTGATTTGCCCCAATAAAGACATATTCAATTCAATGAATCATTAGACTACTAATTGCAACTTCTCACATATCTCCCCACATCCAGCAAAAATTTCATTGAGAGCCACATCAGCAATTCGCTAAACCAATTTTGCAAATACTAATGATATGGAGACAATAGAGCACATACACATATAAATTCATATACAGAGGGAAAGAGAGAAAGCTCACTTCTCTGATGAAGCTAGCCGCTGGAATGAGCAGTTTTGTAGAGTTTTGAAACATCCGAATCTCACGGAGCGCCTTTGTTCCTGGTCTGTAACGATAAGGCTTCCTTGTTGTGGCAGGACCTTTTTATTTATTTTCAATTAATGCAAAACTACATGTCATTATCAGCACAGACACCAATTCAGTTTACAATTTACGATAAATAATTGAGAAACTCACTCTGTGGAGCATTGGCTCGCCTTCTGCTTGTGCTTGCACCAGGTGACTTTTTTTGCTTTAAAAAAAAACGCTAATAATGCGTTACACGAAATTCCTTCTCTTAAAACATTAGTTGCAGAGAAAAAAAGGAAAAAGAAGTCTAGAATTACAATATATTTCTACATAATCCTCATCTGATTACTTTGAGTTAATTAGTTGAGTAATTTTAATTATATGGGAACAGCTTTTCCTTCAATATCTTAGCAACCAAAATCAACTCAAAAAATTCAAACTAAAAAGAAAACAGAAGAGTTATCTTATGCAGCTGAGAACAGTAGGAAAAGCACCTATGATAAGACAGAAAAGTACCGGAAGCGTTGAGGGTGAAGCTGAAGCTGGTGAAGTCGCGTGAGCACCTTTAATTTTAGAATTATAAAGTTAGGGTTTACTGGAAGAAGGACAAATAAAATCCATAATATATAAATAAACACTGTAGATGGAAATTAGTTTTGAATAATTAAAAAAAGTGAGTGAGGTAGAGGAAGATATCTGACCAGATTGTCTTCGAATTTTGCTTATAGCGGCCGCCTGTTTGGTTCTCGCCATAGACCTACCAACTATAGGAGCCGAGAGCAAGTTTGAGTGAATGAAGAAAAACCAAATCGATTCAGAAGCAAAAAATAAAAAATGTTTCCCGCTTCGGTTTTACTTTGAATTAACGTCGGTCCTTCTAGGAAATGCAGAGCTGCGGTGTAAAATGAAAACGACTAGAATGGTATCAGTAATATTATGTGTGTAATTTGTTAGTAAAATTTTTATATAAATATTTGTACTATTATTATTTTATCTTTAATTTTTAATCACCTAATCATATAATAATATATTATTATTTATGTATAATATTATATATATAGTATTATTCGTACCTCATTGATAGTTCTTGCTTGTTACACATTTATTTTGAGACATGGCAAAAATTTGGTTTACTTTTAAGGCAAACTACTATTTCCCACTTAAATTATGTTAAATTTTCAAAGTTTTCCCTATTAACTATAGAAATACCGTTTACCCACCCATGAACAATTAAAATTAACGGTAATAAGGGTAAAATCGTCATTTTCTCTATAATATTAAAAATAAACTAAAATATAATCTATTTTTGCCCTTCTAAACTTTAAAAGTTAAAAGTTCAAGTTTTAAAAAATGGCAATTTCACCCTAGGGTTTCGTTTTGAAATCTTCGACGACATTTTCGGCTCCATTGCCTACGACCTCTGTCTCCCAAAGCATCCTCCCCTTCGGGCGATCTCTTTCCTCTCATTTGAACGTTCGATCGACGTCGGAGAAGTCTTGGAAGACGAAAACTTTGTTGGAGAAGACGTCGATCAGGCGTCCAAATGGGAGGAAAGAGATCGCTCGAAGAAGAGGATGCTTTGGAGGGAGAGGCCGTCGACGATGGAGTCGGAAATGTCGTTGGAGATTTCAAAATGAAACCTAGGGTGAAACTGTCATTTTTAAAAACTTAGGCTGGGGAAAATTTTAGTTTTTAAAGTTTAGGGGAGCAAAAAGAGATAAAATTTTCAGGCATTAGGATTCTGTTAAATTTAATCGGTCATGGGTGGATAAAAGGTATTTTCATAGTTAATGGGGAGAACTTTGAAAATTCAGCATAATTTAAGTGGGAAATAGTCGTTTGGCCTACTTTTAACCCCTAACTTTTTGAAACTATCATTTATAACCATGATAGTCAAATCATGAATCGTACTATATATCGAAAACTTAATTTTACGTATCGTGTATCAAGTATCGTATTGTATAATATAACTTTTAAATAATAAAAAATATAATTAATATATCATCATTTTAGAAAATATTACAAATACCCTAAAAATTTAAAATTTTTTATATATACTCTTATTACATTAATATTTTCTTTAAAAAGTATATCGATTTATATACGTTTATTATATCATATTAATTATGATACATTTTATGATACGTATTATTTTTTATTTATATTATAAAATATATACCGTATATATTATTTTTTATTTATATTATAGAATATATATCGTATGTCATAAGATATTGATAACTATATTTAAATATTTTTCTTACTTTTCAGTTTGCTGATTTTCATTATAGTATTTTGAATTTTATTAGGGAATTTTCACAGTGGTACTCCAACATTAATATATTCATGTTGTACATTTTCTTTTCTCTCTTTGTTTAAGATGTTTGCACATCTCAGAAAATGAATGTCTTTGTATAAGCAAAATCGATGGCAAGGCAGAGCAACACACATCCTTCGGTTTGGGATGCCTTACCGTTTTGTTTAATTTTGCAACCAGTCGAAATATTATATGAGTAAATGTTATACACACCCACGTTTGAGTGAGTATACAAATAATATGTTATTATTTAATTAGGTATTACTTATCTTTAAGTTAAAACCATTCAATCATATGCCACATGACAATACCTACTTGCCACTTGAGGTAAATTGTTGATACTCCAATTCATTAGACCAGCCTGTCACCAGGTGCATGTGCTGCAAGCCCATGCGTTTAGAGTTATACAGCTGCCTCGAAGACTTGAGAGACAGTTTATTATGAAGCACATCTACATGAATCTGATACTAGTGAAAATGAAATTAAGTAGCTGAAGAAACGCGATAGGGGAAGACTCTCGCAAACTACGAATCATCCAATTCATGACACAATCATTTTTCTTGCATCTTAGTCATCGTGTAAGCCTAGATATTTCATGTAACAAGATAAATGATTGCATACTCACACCATAGCTTTAATATTCCTGACTTACACAGTTTCTTGGTGTAGAAATTACATGGAGTCTCTCGAGACAGTTGCAATCTAGGGCTGTGAGGGGGTAGGAGATGTTGGAGGCTTGAAATCTGGATACTGCAACCAAAAAGATCATATGGAAGGTAAGCATTTGTTAGGTGATAGGAGTAAAAGAATTAAATCAGCCTGCTGAAAGCTACTCATCAGCCAGAGAATCCAAAGCACATACATTAGAGACGCATACTAAAGGAAAAGAATCAAGAGCAAACTACGTAAGCATTACTGTTGGATATGGAGAAAGAGGTCTTGGAATTCCAGGAAGTGATTCCGCTATAACTTCTGTTTTGGGTACTGAATTTATTTGGGGGCCTGGTTCAACAGCTGCTTCTGCTTTCTGCTCAGGATTTTCCACAAAAGCAGGATCTGGGCTTGCCTCAGCTGGTGCAGGAAGAGCTTTGCTGCTCATCACTAGTGTTGGTAGTAGCGCTTTCCCAATTTCCTGATTTTCCCAAGTAGTTTAGTTTTTAGCAATTGGAACAAAATCATTAGTTTTGGCTTTAGAGAATTGATCAAAGGAGAATCAATCACAAAGATTTTACAGAGTACCTTTATATCCTCAACAAGCTCTTTAGGGGCGACCTTAGCGTTCAGGAATTCATCTACTTCTTGGAGTGTCTGTTTCCGATCCTGCCATGAAAACCAGTGCAGGATAAGTGAGCAAACCTTATGTCTGGGATGTAAAAAGGTATATAATTTTTTTTCTCAATTAATTTTTTCAGAAATATAGTTCTGCATAGATGATGTCTCTCAAAGTATATAGAAATAGTCAGATCAATTGAGTTTTTGTTGATGGTAATCAACATTATCTGAAATAACGTTTAATACCCAAAACGATGAGGCTTCATTTATGGCCACAGAAAAATGTTCTGTCAAAAATATTACAGAGAAATTCTGATGGTTAGGTACTTATAACTTACTTCTGCAAACAGGAGTTTCTTTCCAACCAGTTGAACAATGGCAACTGAGCCTAAAAGTTGAAGTATTGTTTCTACCTGGAGAAGATACAAAAAAACTCAGACTTAAAATCTCCACCCAAACTGATCTTTACTGAGGCAATATCAAGAAAGAACACAGAAAAACTAACAGGCAAAGGGCCAAAAAACCCAACCTCTTTAAATGCTAATAGACCTAATCCAGCGGCTGCGGCAGCAATCCCGAGTGTAACAGGCAAACCATCAGAGCCCTCCTACACAACAAATGTGATAATTTGAAGTTAGAAAGATGATAAGTCATGATTTAGCATTGAGAGAAAGAAAGAAAGCTTCCAATGGGCGTATGAAAAAGATAGTTTTCCCCCTGTTATACAAGAAACAAAAAGTCACAGTGGATAGGTAGGTAGAAAAACTTCAATACATACTCCAATAACACTGGCTATAGATTCTGTCAAACTGCTAAGGTCAAGACTCAATGCTTTTCTTGGTGGTATCCAAGGAAGACCGCTATTCTGCAAAATTCGACAGAGTTTCTAATCAAGACTTTGGCTTCCATGACTAAAACAAAAATAATGTTGCAAGAATAGCATATACCACCCATCCCCGGGGTCCTTCTGCTCCATCTTTTATGGCATATGCAGTTTTGAATCCATTAACAGAGACCAACTCTGCTACCAGTTCGGAGTTCCCATCAAATCTGGCTTTCATCACAAATTTAGCTACATTAACATCATATCCATGAATCAGAGTTTTGGATATTTGTTCATGAGATTTATACACATTCTTTATACAAACAATTTTGACATTATTATGTGATTGTCATGTCTGTTTTAGGGTCCCACCTCTCTCTCTCCATTGTTAGAATACAATAACGAAAGCAGGGAGCATAGTCATTAATACTTGCTTAGCAAAAAAAAAAAAAAAAAAGTCATGTCTGTTTTAATCTTTAGTTTGATTTGTATTTGAACAATTATTCAATTATTTGAGCATGGATTATTTGAAATTTAAGGAGAAAAACACCGTCCACTTACTTGTCCAGAATAAACAATGTAATATTTTCTGGTTCCTTGAATTTCAAAGACAGCTTCTTCAAGAACCCTGGCTTATCTTCCCCCCTGTAAACAATTGACACAGGCTTCTTACCCAGACCTCGTACATCAGGACTACCCACTTGCCTAAACTCCACTGGAGATCTTATATCCAGCAATTGGGCACTTCCATCTTCACCCAACTTTGCATAAGCATTTTTTGCAGATTCAACACCCCATGATTTAGGCTTCTTTAGAACCAGAGACAAAATCAATGGAACTGCCAAGATGGTAACACCACCAGCTATAATTGCAGGATTCTCAGTTCCAAAACTGATGATACTATCAAGAATCCCGCTTACATCACCATCAAATGTGGAAGAACTTGTTGACTGCCGCAGGGCTTCTTCATATGTTAAAGCTTTGGTTAAACGAGTAGCAAGAACTGAAGATACTAGCACTAAACCCCCATGAAAGCTCCTTGTTAAAGACCCTCGAGAAGTTGAGAGTTTGGATAAAGAAGTTGTGGATAGAGACGGGATCTTTCTGGGCTCTGTTCTTCTTTCACAAAGAACTGATACAGGTGTCAAGCTTGCTGCATTGAGAGCCTCCATGGCATAATTTAATGACACAAAATCTTTTTGGGTCTTAAAGATTTGATGGAAAAGCCACCATGTTGTACAGAATGAATTTGTTTTCTTTCAGGATGTGATGTAGAGTGAGCAAAGGCCAAAGGATGGCAAGCCTTAGCTTGAAGGGTGCCACTCGGCTGGCTGACTTTGACTAGGGAGACGTACTGGTCTGGCATGAGATATGAGTGTTTCTCCACTCAAAGAATGACACGTGTCAAGTGGATGAACATGTTTTTGGATGGCTTTATGCGATTGTGTGGCTGAGAAATGTCGAAGAAAGTTTTAGAAAGTTGGCCAAAAAGCTTTTGCCGACCCGAGGTATGGTCTCCAACTCCAACTCCAACTCTAATATTTCAAAACTCAAATACTCACTTATAATAAATTTATATTAAAAATATTAATTTAGATTAAAAATAAAATTTTTATTTATTAAAAAATTAAAATTTTATCATATATTTCTCTCCATATTTAAAAAACTTATATTATTTCTCAAATTCGAAATTTAAAAAATGACAAAAATCAAATTTATTCCTCTTTTTTAGATACTAATTTCTCTTTCTTTAGATGAAGATAAAATTATTTTCATTTTTAATTGAAGATAGTTAAAAAGAAGAGAGAGAGACTAAAGAAAGAGATAATGAGAAAGAGAGGATAACCGACGGTTAAAGAAAGAAAAATTGATATCAAAGAAAAAGAACAAGTTTTAGGGTTTTTTTATCCTTTTTTAAACTTTAAATTAAAAAAAAAAATTATGAAATTTTTGAATATAAAAAGAAAAATATGATAAAATTTTATTTTTTTAAAATTTTTAATAAATAATAATTTTATCCTTATTTTTAATTAAAAATTTTAATAAAAATTTAGTTATAAGTAAATATTTTAGTTCTTCAAAATGGAAACGTGGGAGTTCGAACTATCTCTACACCTTGGGTGGGCATTTGGCCTAGAAACTTTAGTACAGGCATTCAGCTCAGTACGCAAGCATTAACTAACGGTAAAAAAAATCCTCACCAGTTCACTTTTTAATATCAATATGTAACCCCAACTTAACAAAAATTTCAAAAATCCCTTTAGTTTTCAAAATCTTATGAACATTCTTCTACATCATTCCTTTCATCATTATACTCTTCTTCTTAGGTGTCCACAATCATTTTCGGTGTCAAAATGCTAAAAAATCAACAAGTTGACGAGATCTCCAAGTCTACAAACAGAAACAGCAAGACATCCAAGTTGATGGGGAAAAGTAATGAGATCATGACCTAGTCTCTTTAACTAACGATCGATGTCAAGAGGTTTGATACAAAAAATTTAATAAGATTATAATAATGATGAGTTTGTCGATGAATAAGAATGATAAGATCGCAATGGTGGTGAGAGTATATTTATAATGAGTTTGTCGACTAGAATAAAAGATTAGTTATAAGTAGTGTGAAAAAATTAAGTGATGTTTAGTTTGGATAATATTTTGTTACTAAAAATAAAACATTATCAGGAAGATAGATTATTTTAAAAAGTATAAATTATTACTATATTTTATAAATATTGATATGTATAAATGATTATTGTATTTGATTATATATAATAAAATATTATTTTATTTAAATATTTTTGAATATAATTATTTTAAAATATTATCATATTACTTGTAATATTAATTAAAAATAAGAATATTTTTATTCAAAAAAATTAATAAATAAGGATAAAATTATAACAAATTTAAAATTACATTGATAATATTTTAATACTTAAAAGGAGCGTTTGGTTGAGGGAATTAAATATTACTCAGATAATCTATCTTTTATTACTTATATTACTTTATTCTCGTTCAATTGATTAATTAGTTCTTCAAAAGAAAAACAAAAAGGATACAGGTTTTCATTTTTTAGATCCTTTTTCATTACGTATATATAGTGTATTTTTTCATTACTTATAGATAGTGTATATAGGCTTATCCTTCATCTGTTATGGCCTTTTGATATTTGATAGAGGAATTCCTTTTTTTACCCAAAAAAGGTTTTGTTAGAATAGCTTCAATTGAGTCTTTGCACCAATCATTTTTTTCTCCAGTTCTGACCTCTTGTTTGTTTTTGTTCTCATAAAATAGGATTTGACTTAGGATTCTGATTATTACATTCACCTTAGGTTTAAAAGATTATTAAGATAATCTTGATTTTTATTATAACTATATATTTATTTATTAATTTTAAAAACAAAAATAATCTCATTTTTAATTAATATAACAAATAACATAAAAAATATTTTAGAATAATTATATCAAAGAAAATTTAGATAAAATAATATACTAGTATTTTTTTATTACTTTGAATCAAACACAATAATTATTTATACTTATCTAATTTTACAAAATTTTATCAAATATAATAATAATTTATATTCAGTAATTTTCAATGTAATTTATTTTCAAAATAATCTTTTAATTTTGATTATAAAATATTCTTCAAATTAAATACCTCCAAAATATACCTATCACATTATTACTGGTAATAGAATATTACCGTAATCTTTTATTACTTATCAATTACACAAAATAATTTTAATAATAAAAGATAAATTATTAAGTCAACCTCTTAGAGCGCTAGAGTTTCACAACTTTAAGGAAATAATTATAAGTTTTCAAACTTATAAAAAAAATTAAATTATTATGTTTAGAACTTTTAAGACAGACCCGTGAAATGTTATTCTTTCCATAAGTGAAGGAAGTTTGATTTTGGGTGAAAAATGTAATTTAATATCACAATGGGGCAAAAAGTAATAAGCCAAACCTTGGTGGGGAAACGAGATTCACCCTGTGAATGTTATACGCAGAGAGATAGCTCTACCTGTGAAGGGTTTTTGTAGATAAACCGTAAAACCCTATCGAAGATCATCATTCGATCAATCAATTCAGCATCTAGAAACCTAAAACTGGGAGCGAGACCAATCAGGTAATTCTTCGTCTATCTCTGTTCTCTAATTTTATTTACATTCACTTGTTTATGTAAACTGATAATGGAGCCCAGACTGTCGCTTTCTTCTACTAAAGCCACTGCATATACGTCTTTACCTTTCTTGGTGTCCTACAAATCTTCTTCTCTCGAAAAGCCTCAACTTGGTTGTAAATCTTATCTCTTATTTAGAACAGTACAAGCAGAGCAGTCTGAGTTTCTGGGCAAACGTTTGGTCTTGCCAGAGAAAATTAATTATTTGGGTAATATGAGAAAAGTCCGTGTCCCTTTTGAACCAGTAAGACCTGCTGTGAAGAGTAGGAAAGAGCTTGCCTTTGAGAGTGTAATTCGAAGGGACAAGAAGCTCAAATCGGCGTTAAAGATTAGGAAGGTTCTAGTGAGACAACCTGATGGAATTATGTCACTTAGGCAATTGAGTAAGTTCAGAAGAGAATTAGGTGTCACAAAAATAGGTATGTTCATTGCTTTGTTGAAGAAGTTCCCGGCAGTATTTGTCATTATAGAAGAAGGGGTATCTTCGTTGAGATTCAAATTAACACCTGAAGCCGAAAGGCTCTACTTGGAGGAATTAAAGGTTGAGAACGAAATGGAAGATTTGTTGGTCACGAAATTAAGGAAATTGCTGATGATGTCCTTAGACAAGAGGATTTTGTTGGAGAAAATTGCTCATTTGAGGTCTGATTTTGGGTTACCTTTGGAATTTCGTGACACTATTTGTCATAGATACCCCCAATATTTCCGTGTTGTTGCAACTAGAAGAGGTCCTGCTTTGAAATTAACTCATTGGGATCCCAAGCTTGCTGTATCGGCTGCTGAGTTAGCCGAGGATGAAGTTCGAGCTAGAGAGTTGAAAGAAAAAAATTTGATTATTCATGGACCACTTAAGTTCAATAGAGTTAAGCTTCCAAAGGGTCTTAATCTTTCTAAGCGTGAAATGCAAAAGATTTCTCAGTTTAGAGATATGCCTTATATATCCCCTTATGCAGATTTTTCAGACTTGAAATTGGGTACACGAGAGAAGGAAATGCATGTTTGTGGGGTTGTGCACGAGATTTTGAGCCTGACTGTTGAGAAGAGAATTCTTGTGGAGGACCTCATTCAATTTCGAGAGGAGTTTAGATTCTCTCAGCAACTGAGGGAGATGCTGATAAGGCATCCCGATTTGTTCTATGTGTCCTTTCAAGTTGATGGGGACTCAGTTTTCCTCAGGGAATCTTATCGTGATTCTAAATTGATGGATAAGAAGGATCGACTGTTGGTTGTCAGAGAGAAATTTCGTGATCTTGTATCTGTTCCTAGATTCCCGAGGAGGAATGCTCCCAGGAAAGATAATGATAGTGCTAAAGATCAAAGTGACAAGGATGGAGAGGGATGGTCTGATATTGATGATTATATATAACTGATAGGCAGTTTGATGATGATGACAGCAATGAAGAAGATTATGAGTGTTGGGATGATTAGACCGATGAAGATGATAATACACAGCCAGATTTTGGTGGAGATGATGGAACTGTGAATGAAACAGGTAGATAAGTTAATGAAGGATGAAGAGAAAGTGCTAGTCCCTCTGCTTCCTGATGGTAGGCCGAGAGGGAGCTGGTAAAAGGACGCAAATTTCTTTATGCTGTGTCGCTTTAATTCTACAGACATTGGCCCGAGGCTCATCATTTGCTTTAAAATGTAAAGCCTGAAACTTATTCAGCAATTTAAAGGATTTGGCCATTATTAGGGGAACTGATTGCCAGTGGGAAAGGATAAATCATTTATCATGTTTCTGATTTTTAACTTGACGATTCTTTTTCTTCAAATATTCTAAGTAAAACATAAGTCATTGCGATACATTTGTACAAATATGCTTTCCATTTACTGAAAAGTGCCATTACTATTCATACATTGAACAAAGAAGACATTAATCCTAATTAAATTCAATTATGCAAATGTTCTAAAGTTCATTAAAGAATTCATATTTCATATTTAATGTTACAGTTATATTATCTTAACTCATAACACAGTCAAAATAGAAAGTTTCATCGCTTGCTTCCCTTCTCTAATAGGCTCTCATCTTGAGCATTACTCACTCATAATACGAACATTTTTCCATGGAATTTGCTGCAACGATAAGAAGTTTACTGCAAATTTTTTCCACCAATAGTTTTAAGGTTAAGTATGAACTAATCAAGGAAGGATTTAAAATGTTGTTGATTGACATTGAACTTTATTATACACCTTTAATTGGAGTGAACTGTTAAGGGCGACTGATTTCATTCTAAAAAACTATTGTCTACGTAATATCAACTTCAATTGATGATTTAAAAATTATAAATGGAGCTCGCCATTACTTTAAGTATTGTAGAAAGAATAAAAACCATAAAGTGCAGAAAGTGATATGAAACATTCAGCCAAGTTTCAATTCGAGAAGATTTATTGGGGAATGGGGCAGTCCTGGTAAGCTTGAGGAATGAACAATGAGCCAACTCCAAGTTCTTTGAATCGTTTCAAGAATTGCAGTTTTCTTTTGTAGGAGTTTCTGGCAGAAGAATTGTGAAGTTGCTGCAAGCATGTGGAAAAGTGGGAGCTCTCAATAAAGGGAAGCATGTTCTCAAATTTGCCAATATCTGAAATTATAGCTTCAAAGGTCTTTTTGATGATGCTAAAAAGGTATTGAATCAGATCGAAGGTGAAGGAATTGAACCTGATTTGGTAACACGGAAAAGTCTGGTCTGGGGATGTTCAATGTGGGGTCAGAATAAGGATGCCTTAGCAGTGATTAATCAAATGAAAAGATTCAGGATTGGATCCCAATGTGGTTTCATGAACTTTTTAATATCACGCAGCTTACAAAACGAAAATTGTCGGGAAACCCTTGAATTTATCATCCAATTACAGCAGTAAGGAATCATGCCAAACTCTGCCACCATGTCCAGCTTACTTCAAACTTCTGGAGGCCTAGGGCTGTTACTGAAGGGTAAAGAGGCACACTTTTTCTCCATAAAAAGATATTATATTGAAGTTGCATATATAGTCACAGCGCTAATTAACATGTACAGCAAGTCTGGCAATTTAAGACATGCAGAAGTGGTGTTCAGGAAGATTGTAAATAAAACACTTGCTTCTTGGAATTACATGATAATGGGTTTGCAATTTACGGCCATGGGAAAGAGGCTAATTCACTTTTTGATGAGGTGCGTGGAGCAGACATCGGCCAGATGATATAACCTTCACGGCTCTCCTTTCTGCTTGCACAGATTATGGTACAATGGCCACAACAGAGCACTATTACTATTCATGCATAGTGTATCTTCTTGGAAATCTGGGTTATACTGATGAAACAATGCCAGTTAAACTACATGCTGCTATTTGGGGTGCTCTTCTTGGATCCTGTCGAGTCCACAGAAACTTGGGAGTTTGCAAAGATTGCAGCAAAGATACTTTTTAAGTTAGAACCACATAACTCTACAAATTGTGTTTTGATGAAGTACTGGGTGTGCTATGTCAAACAGATGAGACGACAATGAACGTGTCAAAGATTTGATGGGCCAGTATGAAGTTGGATTCAGATTCAAATCGATCGTTCATGTGTTCTCTGCTGAAGGAAAGCCTCATTCAGAGCTGGGTGAAACATAGTTCGACTCATATCAGTAGGTTTCTGAAATGAAGAAACTAGGGCTTGTGCCAGACATCAACCGTGTACATCAAAACATTGATGAGTAGGGAAGAAGGTTTCACTTTCTTTAGCCATTTGTTAAGACACTGTTCAGAGCATACTTAAGCATCTCCAGTTCAACTTTTTCCATTCCCTCAATATCTGCCATTTGGAACCTCCCCACTTGCCAAGTGCAATTCATCCCATAAATGCAACTTAAAGTCTTCCATCAAAGCTAGTTTTGTATAGTATTTGACTGAAATTCCAATCTCTTCAAATCCGCATAAACGGAGATTCATAATTCAGCAAGCTCACCAAATGCAATTGCTGCAATGCATAGACTTCCTAACATTTTCTTCTCAATCTGATCTAACTTTCACTTGTTTGCAGGAAGTTAAAGACTCCACCTCTACAACAAGTATGAGACTAAAAGTTTAAAAGATATATTTCTCCATACGTAGTGCGACCTATAAAAATCTCCTCTAGTTTACTTGCAAATAAATGTTTAGAACATCATAAACAATAAAATGTGCTTCTGATTTTGAGTGTCCGATTGGATACCAAATGATATATCATCATATGATTAAATACTCAATCATATGATGACACATCATTTGAGTATCAAATTGGATACTTAAAACAGGATATAGATAACATTGCTCCAACATAAAAGCACAGCATACTAGAAAACAAAGGCAGACAATAATTTAGTGAAAAGGCTACTGTATGTACAAAAACAAGCACAAAGTTGTACTGCTATTGAAGAGGTTCTCTACTGAATCTTCCTGTACCTAGAAGCTGGAACTACAACATACAGACCACTATTGCAAAGGCAATAACCATTTCTTGCAATACGACCACAGTAACATACCACCATGCACAAAACCCAGTAAGACAAAAAAGTGACATTGAACTGATCCTTATCCATTGAGGGTAACTTGTCAAAAGAACCTACACTTTTGGTACTAAAAGGCAGGGCAAAGGTAACGTCTTGAGATAGAAAAGAAAATTGAAAAAGCAGGCAATAAAGTTGAAGGGATCTCCAAATGATGGAAAGGGAAAGCCAGCATTATGTTCAAAACTTCTGAGAACAAGGTAGGACAACTCCTACCAATCTCTAAAGACCTGGAATCCAGAAACATAAATTTATACTCCACTTTAGACATCATTCTTCATCAGTGTCGGTTTATTGGTTCAGTTCGGTCTTGCACAGCCATCCTCTCCGAGACATCAGCTAATGATTTGAGATTGCACCTTATCAAGGCCTCAACAAAATAGCATGTCTCATCTTTCGTGTTTCCCTCTGGCACATCCACCACAAATGACTCAATCACCAGTGTTCCAGGTCTCCCATCGATAATCTCTGGATGGACAGTCATGATTGAAGAATAATTCTGCAAACATATTAAACAAGAAGAAAGTGGGTTCAAATTCTTCCAGCAGAAGAACAAAACCACCAACAAAAAAACCTCATAACAAATAACAAAAGGTCATTTAAATATTTTACATCATGGTAAATTTCAACCTCCTTTACAGCCATAACATATATTCCAAATCCTATATATATATATATATATAATCCTGCATCAAAACTGGTAAAATCACAAGAAAATATTCTGTGTAATATAAGCTATACGAAAATAGCAGAATGTAAAGAATAATAATTCAATAAAACTATGTGCCCTTTTACTACCAAGATGTGTGATTAAATGATTTTGAATAAAGATAAAATAACAAGAATGACATGGTGATCATTGGTATCAAATTGGGCACATTTCATTGCTCATAATAAATATACCCTTAGCCGGTGATCACCACCAACAATCTTGATTCCAAGCATGTGCTCTTCATCGTCAAGAAGTTCCAGCCTTTCAGTGCTAGTTGTAGCAGGTAGCCCAGACCTAACGTTAACTTCTCTAACGCTTCCGATACCGAGGTCCCCATTCACAACACACCTGCTAACAAATGGCTTGTACCTCTGCGGCTGATCAAATCGCCTAACTAAAGACCACACCTGCTCAAATAATCAACTGTTACCATAACTGCCTTATTATATAAACTACTAATTCAATAACATTAACTCAATTATTTTTCGGCTTCAAGAAAGGAAAGAAAATACAACAAAAACATAAAAAGAACGAAAAAACTACTACAAAAATAGCAAAGCAATAATATACCAAAACAGTTAATAATTTATTTGCAATTCCATATGTACATATTTTGAGTTCCCAATTGGGTATGTTCCATCATATCACTAGATGATTTAGAATACAAGAGTGTGTAAACATAGTTTTATTGATAATTTTTTTCCAAATACTTAATTTCTACTCAACCAAACAGAAAAAGAAATCAAAATTTGAGTCAACCACCAAAAATAATCCAAACAAAAGTAGATTAAACTCAAAACCCAAAATTCACCTTAAAAAACCAAAAAACAAAAGAATTAAGTAGGTTAAACTAAAATCAACGCAAATTCAAGTAATATTTCAGATCCATAAAAACAAAGTCAATCATGCAAAAAAATGAAAGAAATCAAAGGGTGAGACAGTAGAAGAAATTAAAAAAGTTCTGATGGCTCTGTATGCAGTAGTTACAAGATGAACAGGAGCTCTGATATGCTTCACAAGTGCTGAAGTGCACTGATTCTCGCTCGTCTCGTGGCTGTGATGCCTCCGTATGTACTGCGCCTCCATAGCACCGTAGGCATCTCCACCGTTCATTTTGATCAGAGAAAGTAAGAGTGAGAGACAGTCCCTCTGGAAAACTGAAAATTACGTGCCTTAAAATTCTAAATAAAGGAAAAAAAAAAAAGGAAATAAGCTTCTATCTCTAGTAATGGCAGAGGCAGAGGAAGAGGCAGAGGATTTGGTGCAAAGTACAACCTTTAATTAGCTTTGGTTTGGCTGTCTATCAGATATCCATAACTCACCGACAGTATAATGTTTTTTATATTTATCTTTCTTCCTGATCTTAAAGCGGTGGGCCCATTACCCAATAAAATATTTTACTTCTCCTTTGCTTTCCCTCTCTTTTAAATTACATAAATAAATAAATATATATAGCTAATGGGGCATTTGCAAGGTGATCACAACTAGCTTTTAGCTGACTGACTGCTCCTTTCTGCCTTCACATGTTCCTGTACTTCATTTTGTTATTTAAAAGTCCAAACGCACCCAAACTTTGATGAAATCACAATTACGACCTTTAAGTTTGAAATATTCAATTTCCCACACTTTATCCGCTCTCTTTAATAAATTCTATTTAGTTTTTTCTGAAAATAAATGTTTTGTCTTTTTATAATATACTTAATTTTCTATATCATATAAATGATAATGACAAGGGATAGTGAGAGGGAAAATTGGATTTAAGTTTTATGAAGACATTAAAAAAATTATATTAAAAAATACAAGAGAAATAAATATAAATTTTTTTTAATTGTTGATTTTTATTCTTGAAAATGACTTTTTTATTTTTATACCTAATAAATTTCATTAACTGAAATTGATAATAGGTGAAAATTGAATATTTTTTAAATTTAAATAATAAAAAATCCTGTCATCAAATTTTGTGTGAAATAATCATCTGGTCTAATTAATATTTGTTCAAAAAAAATTATTATTTTTTTTTTTTTTTTGGTCTTCACTTCTGCTTTATTAACTATGATATTGACTGCCTTGATTCTCCTTGAGCATAAAATTACATTTACCTCATATTTTTCTCACGACAGCACAAGTCCTTGTTAAATTATTTCCTCAGATTGACAGGAGGACTTGATTTCATTTTCTAATGATTCTATGCAAAAACTTTAATAACAATAAAATATAAATTCTCATTTTTTCTAATTTTTTATTTATCAAATAAAATAAATTTGTTAATTTTTGTCAAAGGTGTTGAAAACAATAAGGGATGATTTAACCTCATCCAACCAGAAAATACTTTGTTCGATAGTGTATTTCATATTGTATCCAATCAAATCGTCGATGTTCGCTTATTAGGGTAATATGATAATTTTAAAAAAAAAATTTAATAAAAGATAACATGTAATTTTTCTTATAAGGTGTGTTTTAACTATTTTCTATTATCAGAGTTACATTTTATGTGGGAGTCAGTAGTTTGAAATTTAGGGGTGAAAAGTGATTTCCCCAAACCTTGCACGGCACATTATGATTTGATCATTTTTAATTTGTGGTTAATGTTGAATTGTGGAGTCAATAGTGAGAAAGGGCATATTGGGAAGAAATTGGGATGATGTTAGTACTTTGGAAGTTTGGATGGCTGTTACGCAATACTCGCACCTTCTTGTTCGATTAATAATATTGTTTTTGGGAAAAATATTATTTCCTATTAAATTTGAGTGTACCTCAAAATTATACTTATAATAGATACAAAATTTACGCATCTATTAATAGATTAATTATCGTCTAAATTTTTAATTAAAGACATAAATAAAATTTATTTATAAATCTTAAAACTTTAAAATTTATATCATTCTTCCCCTAGATTTTAAAAACTAATATTTTCACCAATTTTTAAAGTTTACAAAATTTAAATTTCACCCCTAAAGTTTGTTTTTTTCTTCGGCCACCATCATTTCGATAAAAGGCCGATAATTTTCACCCATCTTTCAAATTTAACTATGAAGGACGACGAAAGACAACGAAACATGTTCTTCGTCACATCGTTTAGAAGTGACAACGAAGTGTTTTCCTTTGTCATGTCATCCAAATAACGAAGAACGACCATCATCGAGTTTTTTCGATTTGGATGACACTTCATCATCCAAGGTCGTCCTTTGTCGAAGAAGACCTTCGCTTCTTTTTTATCTTCAGTCAGTTTCCTAAGTCACCGGATATGAAACCTGAAAAAGGAGGAAAAAGTAAATTTTTTAAAGTTTAATTATGGGGGATAAATAGAGTTTTATAAACTAAGAGGGAAAATTATATAAATTTTTTAGGTTTTAGAGTTTATGTATAAAATGATGATTTTATTCATATTTTTAACTGAAAATTTAGACGGAAGTTAGCTCATCAATGGGTGTTTGAATTTTTCATTTGTCGTAAATATGATTTTGAATTTGGACTAAAACTTGGGTGAGAAATTATCCTTTTTCCATTATTTTAAATGGGCCAAAATGAGTATTTCTCATCAAAAGTTTAGTGCAAACCCAATGTTTCATTCGTTAACAATCAAAAATTTAAATACTTATTTTTTTGTTAAATTTTACTGTTACTATCAGAAGCAAAATTGTTATTTAACAAAAAAAATTTAAAAACTAAAAATTTGTTATATTTTCACCCATAGGTTTAAAAACTAACATAATCCCCTATCAAAAGTTTAAAAAACTTACATTCTCTCATAGGGTTTTTGCAACAACTTTTGATGGCTAGAGAAGATGATGATAGCAACGTTTTCTCTCTCTCCAGGCTTTTCTTTCAGTCATGCTCAATTTTCGATCAGCCTCTCTCTCACCTACTAGTGTAAGACAAGACTGATATCTGAGTCTCTTTATAGTAGGACAAAGAGATTTTAGTCTTTTCATCGAGTCGTCGTGTTGAAAAACCCTAAAAAAAAAAAATTGATTTTTCAAACGCCGAATACGAAAAAGAAGGATAAATTGTTTATTTTTAAATCAGAGGAGTGGAGGGAACGTGATGAATTCATTTTTTTTTTAATTTTTGTTAAATAATAATTTTACTCTAATAGTAATAATAAACTTTAATAAAATTATAAATATTTAAAATTTTGATAATTAATAATTAAAAATTTTGATTTACACTAAACCCAGGTGGAAAACACTCGTTTGGTCTTTCAAACGAAGATAATGACATAAATGTCCTTGAACAGAAACTATTTTCATATTGGTTCATGTGTGCTTGTCAGAGTTTCAGCTAGTGCCCTGCACTCTCTTGTAATGGAGCGAGATTCTCCAATTTCATTGCTTTAGGTTAGGTAACAATTTTTAATATATAATTCAAGTTGACATCAACGGTAAGTGCAGATCCAGGTGTCACCTTGTAGATTACCCTTCATATTCCTGGATTTTAATTGGACCACGTTACATTTTCATTAATTTAATTTCCATCATCCGCCCACCGACCTGCTACAAAATGCTTTATCATCTGTCGGCCTTTTCCAATTTGTTTGAATCGCACTTAGGGAACAAATTCGGATCTTAGTAGTTAACCCGTATTTTCCTTTGTCTATTTTATTTTATAAAAAATTATATTTCCCACCCACAGTTGGATTAAAAATCTTTCCGCTAAAATAATATATACAAATAATAATATTTTTATATAATTTATTATTATTTTATTTCTAATTTAAAATTATATAATCATATAATAACATATTATTATTTATACATAAAATTATATATATTATTTATATATATAACACTATTTAAATATTTTTTCATCCTAAATAGTATAAATAACACTCTCTCAGTGTCACTTACAATAGTATATGGGCAAAATAATCATTTTATTGTTCTTTAATTTTGAAAATCAAACTAAAACATTTTAAGTATAATAATTTAACCCTTAAAAGGTTCAAAAACTCACAATCAAATTTTAAAATTTTTTTAAAAATCCTAAATGTCGGGCCACTCCTTGGAAAACCATTATATATTTTAAAAATACTTTATGGTTCTAATAGTTTATAATATAATAGTTGGGTGTATAACTATCATTTGAACAAAAATCTAAATTTTTTTAAATTTCAAAAACCCTTTAATAACATCTTTAATATTTTTAAAAATATAATTCATCATTAAATATACAATTAGTTGTAATTAACACCCTTGTTTATATTTTTACTAGTATAATTACTATTATCATTTGTTATTAGTTTCAAATTGAGACCAAAAAAAAAAAAAAGGAAGAAGAAGGTAAGAGTAAAATGAAAGTAAATATATGAATTTTTATATAATTTGGATGAATAATGTTATGTATATAAATTTTTTATATGTAATTTGGATATAAAAATAAGGTATTATCATATAATATATGTTATTTTATTTTTAATTTAAAATTATTTAATAATATATTAGTATATTATCTCTATATACAAATTATATTTAAAAATATATATACATAAAGTTTCATTCATTTTGGACATATAAAGAGTGTGATTTTAATTTTTGTTAATTTTGAGTTATATGTTTATTTTTAAAAAATTATTTTTTTTTTTTTTTACATTAAATTTGGATGCCAAAACTTTTTATTTTATTAGATTCCAAATTAATAATAGGCCAAATGACTATTTCCTACCCAAGATTTTATGCAAACCCAATTTTTCACTTATTAACTATCAAAAATGTAAATATTTATTCATCTGTTAAATTTTACTGTTTTTGTCAGAAATAAAATTGTTATTTAAATTTATGTTTTTGAATTATCCTAAGTTTTAAAAAAAATTTTGTCCTTTAACCTAGTTATTTTCATATTTAAAAATTGACTTTCCCCTCTCTGAGTCTAGGGTTGCAAAATCTCATATTTTTTGATAGATAGTCGCCCCCAGAGTTTTAGAAAATGTCATTGTCACACTTATTCTTCTTAGAGTTTCCAGATATTTCTCTCCAACTACCAATCATCGTCATTGATAGTTGTCTCTATCCATCTCACCTTCTCGATCACTCTCCCTTCACTCACCAGCCGTATTCGTTGGGGATGAAGACGAATTATCTTCCTTCACGGTTTCAAATCGCTTCGTTGTCAATCGTTTTCCTTCGTGCATCATCCTTCACCTTCCTTTGTGTGTTGTTTGTCCTTGTTAACAGTTGTTGGTCGTCGACTTCCTAATTTGAAACCCACTCATGGTTTCAAATCCAGCAACCGTTTGTCATTGATGGTGGAAATAGAAGACATCTGGAGGTAGAAGGAGTGCTTAAGAGGGAGAGAGAGCATTGGGAGGAAGAAATCGATAGCAACAGAGAAGCTCACTAAAAAATCAAGAAAAAAAATTATAACTTTAAGAAAAAATTATCACTTTTCAAATATTGAAGAGAGAAATTGTTAGATTTTTTAATTTAAAGAGAAAAATATAATAAATTTTTATTTTAAAAATATTTTGATAAATAATAATTTTATTCTTAATAATAATAATAAAATTTAATAAATAAATAACTATTTAAATTTTTTATAATTAAAAATAAAAAATTGAATTTGCATCATATCTTGGGTCAGAAATAGTTATTTGCCTTAATAATGATAAGAAAAAGATGAACTATCATATAGAATATCAATATAGTGTACCTTTATATCTAATATAGGGCATATCTGACAATATATTACTCAGAATAGGGAATCGCTTTTTATTATAATTATTCACCAGAAAAGGCATTTTATACGCCTTTGTCTGGCAGCACCTTGTTTTACGAATGAGTTGAATTGAGTAGAGTTCGGTCCAAAATATCGATGCCATCGCCATTCGTGCGCGGTCAGAGGTCTTAAAGGTGTAGCAGAGAAGCATCATTGAATACAGTGAATTCGACAACAAGACAAATTTATGTACAGTAAAGTGACTTCATGCTCATCTTTTCCTGCCACATGCAGTGTTCCGATCCCACGCCAATTTAGTTAATTAATTTGCCCCGTAAAAGTATCATGTCTTTTAATACAGATCTATATCTGTGTTAGATCCGACGTACGCTAGTTTGACTTAAAAAATCAATTTAATTTAATTTAATTTATAAATTAAATAAGTAATTTGTTTTTATTTAAATTTAATCCATAACTTAAATTAAATAAATTATTAAACAATATTATTTTATAAATAAATTATAAATTCAAGACATAGATTTAAATTATAAATTCAAATCAAATCATTTTTATTCAAATTAAACTCTAATCACTTTAATGTTAATTCGAATAAAGTTATTTTTCATTTGAATTAAATTTATATAAAATGTTATTTGAACTCAATTCGGTTGATATACACCGGCGTAAGGCAATTAAAATTACATTGACAGGACACTGATCGCAATGAATCGAATATATCTAGAAAATAAATTATAATAATTTTTGTTCATTGTAAAGTGAAAGAGAACCGGGTGTTGCATTGCACTTGATAAAAAAAAGGCAAAATTAAGTAAATCATGTAAAGCAAATGTAAAGTTCATCAAGATTCAGATGCTCAAAGTATTGGAAGTCCAGTCATATCATCTCAATTGGACAAACCCAGATTCGTAACAAGTATGGGCACCAATGCTATGTTATAGGAAGACATGAATTTTTTTTATCACAATATAAATCAAAGTAATAATGTTATTGGGTGTTTTCTTTTTTTAATTTTATGATAAAATATTCCCTTAGATTTTGGATACTAAAAAAAGTATCACCCTTTTTCTTAATAAGCAAGTGTTATAGTTTTCATACCCTTTTGCACATTAAGTGAGAAACCATGGACCATCCCAATCTTCCTTTTTGTGAGAATGTTTAAATAGTTAAAAAAAAGTTTTCATAAATGTTGCCACTTTAATTACAATAATGTTGTTATATCTGTATAATTTTAATAATTTAAAGTCAAAAGACGCATTTTCATCCAAAGTTTGATAGAGTTTTAAATTTTCATACAACAGTTTTCAAAACTTAAAGTCTTTTTTGTAAATTAATATCTATTAAAATTTTTAGTTAGATATGAGAATAAAATTATCATTTTAATAATAATATTTTAAAAATATATAATTTATTATATTTTTCTTCAAATTTTAAAAACAAATAATTTTATTTTTATTTAAAGTTTTTTAATTTTAAAAATTTATAATACCATTTTTATCCCCCCTTCGATCATGAGATCTTTGTCTGGATGTATTATTGTCCAAATCTATGCACAAAGATTATCAATTTAATTAGAAAACATTATATTTATCAACTTTTAATTATTTACTTAGATGTTCAACACTGTAAGCAAATAAATTATTTTCCAAACCTTCGGGAGTTGGACTTTTTTTAGCAGCCTAATAAATTTCTACTCTGGTGCAAGCACACAGTTTGTGACCGTGAGATTGTTTTGAAAATGGAAAATATGATTTATGAATTTTATCTTCTCTCCCTGCAGTGGAGGCTCAATTATTTTGCGACATTCTCAACGACAAAATCCAAATTACTTTACAGAAACAACTAGAGAAATAGTAGGCCCGTCCTTTTTTGGCAAAACATGAGAGCTCGTCTTTATGTTCATTGTGGCAGAGCCAAGGACCACAATCGTACAAACTTTGTCGTATTCATTATCCAACCTCTAACTGCCCAGCGTATGAAGTTTCATCGAGGGACGTTGAGTGAGAATAACGTGTCATTTTATGTATGGGTGTTGGTAAGACCTCGTAATGCAGAACAAGCGCTAGAGTCTGAGTTTGTTATCTGAAGTCTGAACCAAAGTGTTCATCCCAGTTGAATCGAGAAATATGAGTGAGAGTGAAAGGTGCGGATGACAACAAGAGAGGGGCATATGGGCAGAGGATATTTCAATCCCCCTTTTTGTTTTTATAAAAAATATTAATCCTTTTTTTTAAATTTATTTTGGTTATAAAAATGACAAAAATTTTATGTTATGTTTTTACTATCTTCTCCTCATCCTCTCTTTATCCCATCTCATGGAAAAAAAATCTTCTCTCATCTTTATAAAAAAAAAAAAATTCTCCCTTTAACTTCTAAATATAACATAAATATGTTAAATAAAAAAATTAACTAAACTTAAAATTAATTAATTATCTCAAATATTGTAAATATTATATATTAATCATCTTAATATACACAACAAAAATATAAATAAATTTTTAAAACATAAATAATCTAAATAAAAATATTAATATCTTTATTTCTGATTATGAAAATATTTGTTATCTTTGTCTCAATCTCTATTTTATTTCTCGTTTTTATTGAAGAATTTTCTTACTATTAGAGTCATAAACCTTAAATTCATATTGAAATTATCATCTTTAGTGAAAGGGGATAAGATTTTAATGAGAATATTAAAAAGAAAGGAAGAAGAGCCAAATTACCATCAAATGAAAAGTGACATGTCCATGATCTTAGGTTAAAAGTGGATAATGAAATTTGAAATTAATACCAAAATTACTTGTCCACAGAGATAATTTTAGAAGTGAATGAAGACAAAATGTTTTTAAAATGGTTTAGTTTATTATTAATGAGTTTACATTTACAATTTTACAATTATTTTATTAATGTTTTTAAAAATTTTGTTGAGTATCGATTATGTTATAGTTACAAGAGAGTTGTAGCTTCTTTTTACATTCTTGCATATTTATAGTGCAAAAAGTTAGAATTGTATGTGAGCATATCTCTTCAAGTGAAGATATGAATACAGTAGAGAGGGTATTGACAGTGTTGATATTGCTGAGGAGAGCAATGAAGCAGAAAGAAAATAAAAAGGGAAAATTGGGTTTGTGAGTGTGATGATTCTGAAGTCGAAGAAGGATGTGGAGTTAGATATGACCGTGAATCCTTCTCGAGTTATTGGTTGAAGTACTACTGTCTGATACCAAGCTATTTTCTCAACTGGCTTTCTTGTGTGAGTTGGCTTATGTGATACCTGAAACTAAGGTATGTGTCATTCTTTTCTTGCATATCATGTTTGCCTATCACCCAACTACAGCATTTCTTAGAACATCCAATAGAATGGCTAGTCTTCGGACTGTCCAAAGCTTTTTGAACTTCGCTATGTTGAAACTTTCTAGCTTCGGATTGTAGAAACAATCAAAAGAGAAAATGATTAGGATTCCCAGGATTTGTAATCGGAGTATTTTCTTTTACTCATTTTATTATCAGAGTGGCCGGGAGTAAATTAGACATATCTAGCTAGACGAAGAAATTAATTCATCCTTTGTAATTTGCAGGCCAAGGATATAAGAAGGTACTACGGCACAGTTTGTAACATCTTCCTTGGAAAAGAAAGCCAAGGCAGCTGCCATAAAAGTTGAACTCAATCAAGACTGTTCGTGAACCGACTCAATTGCTGCTCAATCTTATTCTGAAAACATTGTGAAACTTGAGCAAATATGTCAAACTGACCATCTGTTGCTTCTAAGATTGCTGCATCAGCTGCAAGCTGATTTCATGTTCAATCTCATGGCTGTAGTTGTGGCAGGAGAGAAGGAAAAGCTAGAGGCTGCAAAGGGTCTTAAGTCCCTTCATTCTTCACCCCGTGAATGGTTTGTTTGTGACGATCCAAGCACGTTCACCCGCTGCTTTGTGATTCAGGTCAATTCGTTGCCCCCCTCCTTTATATTTATAGATATACTTTTTTAACAACCCTCTATAAGTGTTTATGTCAAAAGTATTTTTCTTCATTTTCAATACAATTGACATTATAATTAGTATTACTGACTGCCTGACATGCTAGTATTCTTTCTGTTGCAGGGATCAGACTCCCGTGCATCTTGGCAAGCCAGTCTGTTCTTTGAGCCTACAAGATTTGAGGTGAGCTGACAGAGCAACTTTCAATTAGAATGAGAAAAGCAGCTAACACCACTAAAATCTTATCGTCTTTCTCACAGGGAACAGATGTGCTTGTTCATAGTGGAATTTACGAAGCTGCAAAAGGAATTTACAAGCAATTATTGCCAGAGATCATAGACCATCAACATAAATACGGTGCTTCAATTTACTGGTCATTCTCTTCATGGTAGTCTTTCTCTTGTAGTTAATCTAATGCTACTAAATAGAAACATTGTCAAGCCCTCTGCTCTTCGCTCAGTTGTCACATTTGCTTCACCATTTGTGTTCTGTGGAGACTGAAAGATAGTTGATTATTTGGAATTGGACGAGAGCCATGTTCATTGTGTGATGATGCTTAGAGATATTGTACCTAGAGCCTTCTCTTGCAACTATCCCAACCATGTAGCCTTAGTCCTGAAGAGTCTGAATGGCCCCTTGCCTCACACCCTGTCTAAATAAAAATAGAAGTATCTCATTCACACGCAAACATGGCACATCTTTCTTCAATCTACTTTCTAAGTTTCTTTAACTACTGTCTGCTTGTTTATGCAGAAAATGCTGTACATTCAATTGAGGGATTTAATTTATTCTCTCTTTATGTATCTCATATGTACATCTGCCACAACACTGTTAATAATACAAATGTTTAACATTGTATCTACCAGTTGAAACACAGAAATATTCTTACGGGCGAAAAAAGTATGTTCCTTACAAGTAATACATAACATGCACTATAATGAGGATAAAAACCATTCAATATCAAATCAATTAAGCAAGAAATTACCAAGAAAATTGCTCACACTACAGTAGAAGACTTGAGAGGATGGCCATACTACACTGCAAAGTGACAATACCCAATGTAAACAAAAAAAGGAGGTAGCACAGCCCATAGATCTCGTGTCAAAGATTTACCCTGACGAGGGATTTATGGTCCACAGGAACAAAGGCAAAGAAGTTTATGAGCTTATTTTCTACCCTCTTCAGCCATCTTTTTGCGTATCTCATGAGATGTATTAAAAATGCCAAGTGTAGGTTGGTTGCAAACGAAGCACTTCTTGTTCTTTGCATGATGCTGGGGACAGAAAAAACAGGAAAAGAGGGACTTAGATAATTTTTATAATGAGAAAAGAAATATGAACTTGTAAATAGACATAAAAGGTAAAGAAAGTAGCAATTATGTCCCATAGAAGGATGCTCAAGTACAAAATAACTGAAAGCACACCCATGAAAATGTTAAACATCAACAATGTTTAATAGTAATAAACATTTCTCTAAATCAAAGAAGACCAAGAATTCTAGTTTCATTATCAACCTTCTATAACATCACCTAAACCTATGATTTCCCCAAAGACATTTCTTGGAGGAAGTATATGACAAGCTGGGATCTAGTGTGGATAACCTGTAAATAGAAGCAATAATTTTCATATAAAAAAAAACCTTGCATAACCATTTGGCCACAGATACAAAATCAACTGAATCACACATGAATATATATACAATAAAATAAAAAACAAACATTAGATAGATTATGCCTCATTAGTCATTATGATAAAAATGGGACACATTATACCTTTAAAGCACAATGCTCACAGAAGTAGTGCTTGCATTTAGTCATAACAGGATCCACAAAAGGCTGTCTACAAATGAAACAAGCAAAAGGTAATGCATCAGCATCATCTTCGTCACTTGGAACTTCGTCACTTTCATCGGCATCATTCCCTCCCATGGCCAAATTTCTCTTCCTTGCCTTCTCCGCTTCCTCCCACTCCTTTTCCATCTGCCACCCAGACTTGTAATCCCCTCGATCATGCATAAACTTACATGAGTCACCATACCCACAGTAACCAGTCTCCTTGTAATCTTTGCATATGTCTGGCTGATAATCAAACCTTGCAGATACCCTAATATGAGCAGAAGCTCTAAGTGGTCCATGTGAACCACCAGCTTTCTCACTTGAAATTGTATGCTCTCTTCGGAACCCAGCCTTGTGATCAACATATCCATGAATCCCCTTATACAATTTCTCATCACCTGAACTTTTTCCTTTCAAAGCCTCCTCTGATTGCTTAAGGACTTTCTCACGAAGAGCACGAGCGTCTCTTGAGAACTCAGTCTCAGTTTCAAGAGTTGCTGTTGCTTTGCTGTCATGCTGCACTTGAATTTCCTTTGAAGACTCAAACTGAAATATTGACTTATTAGTTTCTGCATTAGATTCGGTGGACCTAGCAGTCTTGGAGGACCCAGTTGAAAAATATAGCTGACCATCAGACTTGGGTGCCTTTTTGAGGTTCTGTAACACTGAACTCTCCGTTTTTGAATCTTCGTCTTCATCTTCATTTATAGTTCTTTTTCTAATGTTTTTATTCTTTGATGGCTTTCTAAAGAAATTGCAAACTTAAATCACAGAAGTCCCAGAATTAGCAAGAAATACAACAGCTAATATAATCAAAAGAAAAAATTAAAAAAAAAATAGACGAAAAAAATAACCTACCTTGCTCTGACTGTTGAGCATCGCCTGACTCGGCCATTTAAAAGTGAAAACGCAAAGCTTCAATTAAAAAACGCTATAAGTTGTAACCACCGAATATCAGATTACAACGCAGGGAACCTATAAATATGCAATTGAATCGCCGAAAATGTAAATTAACTAAAACTCTTTTGGTTTAACATCCAAAAGATAAAACCACCCAAAACACAATCACATATGATCTAAATGCGTAAACCTTAATTGCAGGAACACAGTGAAACTAAAACTCGAATGCATAAACCATCAAAATAGGCATGTTAAATGTGTATTATCAATTACCTTAACTGTGATAGATTATTTTCACAAGTTTGAAATGCTGAGCAAAAATTAGGGCTTTTAGAAAACCGCTTTTCTTTCAATTCTGAATATTATTGGTTTCGGAGAATGAAACGGTGTCGTTTACTCCTGTATCAGAAACTACCTGTGCGTTTGACCGAACTGGAAAAAATTTGGAAACCAGAAAAATACCTTTTACAGCTTGGGCCGGAGCTTCTTATTGGGCTTTGCCCTTCTATCAGAACGGGCTAATTAAGAATGAAAGAAAAGAACGGCTTTCCTCTCTTTCTGAGTTCCAACCCCAGATTCTATCATCCTCCTCTTTCTCACAATATTTGTAATTTCAAAACTCAAAAAACCCCTCGAATGTGCAAACTTCCTCATCGTTCCTCTCTCGTCTTGCTAGCCTCCACAATTCCTTATTCTTGTAACCAAACACGTCCTCTCTGTTTCTCTTAATAAAACCTAATATTTTATCCACACTCCCCATCTTTCCGCCATTTTTTTTATACCCAATCTTGGCTTCTGGCATTTGCTAATTGGTCCTTCTTCGTCCTACCAACTATTCCTATACTTTTGGTTAGCCGACAGACCAATACGTCCGTTTCAAACTTTCTTCTTAGGTTTTATAATTTAAAGCCAAGCCTAATTTTTATCACTGATTTTCTTCTTCTTGTTTTTCAATCGTCTAGGGTTTGTATTCTTTTCTCTGTAGATTCAATTTGTTACAATTTACAATTCTGTATTTTTCTTTAGGTAATACAATAGTCAAATGTTTGGTAGCATTACTTTAGAAAACTTTTCAAAGACACTCAAGTAATTTCCAAGTTTCTTTGTCTGGCAACATTAGAACTGTAATCATTTGAATACCAACAACTTCGTTTAATCCAGTAAAACATTATCAATTATTTATTGTATTACTTGTTGCGGGTTTAAATCTGTTTGCCTTGCTGTTGCGAGCGGTGGTGGCATTTTGGGTTAAGTTTGGCTGAGAGAAAATCGTAGGGATTGCATGGGAGAGCATGAAGGGTGGACGGAGCCACCAAGCGGGCTATTATTAAATGGTTTGTTGCCCAATGAGGCGGCTTCAGCAATCCGTGTTATTGACTCAGAGCGATGGTCGAAGGCCGAAGAGAGAATTACTGAGCTTATTGACTGCATTAAGCCCAACCCTATTTCTGAAAGCGCCGCCGTGCGGTTGCATCCTATGTGGAGGGTCTCATAGTCAAATGCTTCCCTTGTAAGGTTGGCCTTTTTCTATTGATAAATTCCTATTGCATTGTTGTAAAAAAGTTCTCGTTGTTTCTAATTTGTAAGTTAATGTAAAGATACAAAACAAATGGGTGGAGACTAGGGTTAATTTATAGCGGGTAGATTTTTATGCATACTCATTTATTTGTATTTACTTGTGTCCATTTTAATCCACAGGTTTTTACTTTTGGGTCAGTTCCCCTTAAGACATATTTGCCTGACGGGGACATTGACTTAACGGCCTTCAGTAAAAATGAACATTTGAAAGACACATGGGCCCATCAGGTTCGTGATATGTTGGAGAATGAGGAAAAAAATGAGCATGCTGAATTCCATGTGAAGGAGGTTCAATACATTCAGGCAGAAGTAGGTTTCAATGCTTTCCTTAAGTTTTATGTCTTCTACACAGTCTACCACATGGTCTTGAATTTAGTCTTGGTGTCTTATTATATCTAATCCAATTGTGAATATATTTAAGAAAAGTTATGCTTGTGATCTATCTCAGTAGATGGTTTTTGAATTAAGGGAGTTGCATTAGTTGATGCACAAACTTTCAACCTCTCAGTAGAGCTGTAAAAAATATTTGAGCATAAACAATTCCCGAACTGTGGTAAATTGTAAGATATACTCTGATCAGTCATAAGAGGGGAATGCCCCAGTACAAATAGTATATTATATTTGTGTGCTATGGGATATTGTTGATTATTGAAGTATTTCATCTTGTGTCCTGAATAGATAAGCCTTATTCTGTCTCTTTTCTTTGTTATTTCCTTTCAAATTCAATTTCAAGTGTTAAGGATCTCTTATTGTTCATTTATCATGTTCCCTTGAAATTTTAGCATAAGTGTTGCAATGCAATTAGTTGTGATTGTATTCATGCCAGTGATGTTTACTACAGATGATTCTTATTTGTCTACTAAATTTTTATTATTATCTTGAGTTCACCACTGTATTTATCTTGGACAATGTTTGCATAAACTTTCACATAACATGGTTAAGCACTTCTTGCCTTACAGATTTTTTCTTAATGGTAAATTTAACTCTCTCTTTTCCTTGATTTATTCTCAGGTTAAAATAATAAAGTGTCTTGTGGAAAATATTGTGGTGGACATATCGTTTAAACAGCTTGGAGGGTTATGCACCCTTTGTTTCCTTGAAGAGGTGAATGTCCATCCTAGAAAGCTTTAATTGAATCTTTCTTTATAATGCTTATGTGTCTTTCTAAATTGTTTTTTCTTTTTCTTTATCTTCCATAGGTTGATGTGTGATAAAGCACGATCATCTATTCAAGCGTAGTATTATATTGATAAAAGCTTGGTGTTACTATGAGAGCCGTATATTGGGTGCTCACCACGGACTCATATCAACTTATGCATTGGAGACCTTGGTTCTTTACATATTTCATGTTTTCAACAATTCTTTTTCTGGACCACTCGAGGTTGCTATGGGACCACATTATCTCTATCTTCTTACATTTGTTCATTCATGTTTCTGAATGTATGTTCCTTTGCACTTGCAGGTCCTTTTTCGTTTTCTAGAGTTCTTTAGTAAGTTTGACTGGGATAATTTTTGTCTTAGCCTGTGGGGTCCTGTACCCATCAGTTCGCTTCCAGATGTAACAGGTATAAATATTTGTTTAAAGATTCTGATTAATGTTTTTATACTTTATTGCCCAGCGTGCAAATTTTTGGCCATATTCCAGGATTAACATTCCTTATATTGATGCATTTTCAGCAGAACCACCTCGAAAAGATGGCGGAGTGTTACCACTTAGCAAGTTATTTCTTAGCATTACATATGCTGTTTGTCCTGTTGGGCTAGAAAATCCGAGTCAACCTTTCGTTTCAAAACATTTTAATGTGATTGATCCTCTGCGTGAAAACAACAACCTAGGACGGAGTGTTAGTAAAGGTGCTTGTGATCTAAAATAAAATACATTTTCAATATCTAAATTTTTCTTTGTGTAGTCATCACATTCATTGCTTTGCATGGGCTCTAAAACATCTAGCTAAAGTTGCTACTTTCTTTTTCTGGGTTTAATCAGCAAAGATGTTTAATACTTGGTTGAAGTGAACTACATTTTGTTTGATTTGAAATCTTAATGATCTTATTTTTACATTGACATGTTCCCTGCAGTTCTTTGTGTGTGCCAGCATGGAGTTCAGTGGCACACATTAGTAGATGATATGCAGTTTTTGCAATAATTTCTCTTATAAGTTCAAAAATTAATCTGGATGTGGTGGGAAATTCATGATACTGATATATGTATCTGCAACTCAAATTGCTAATGGTATGAGGTCAGGTACTGTTGTTTACAAAAAGACAAGAGTGATGGAACTGTATTTATTATCAAGTTATGCCCATATGCTACTAAATGTTCATAAACATGTAACTTAACATCTTCTGAGAAATATTAATGCTCTTGGTGTAACATCTTGACCTACTTTTGTATAATCTATATGAATGTTTGGTGATTTATTTTAATTTGTACATATATTTTTCAATTATGCAGGTAACTTCTTTAGGATACGCAGTGCATTCGCATTTGGGGCTAAAAGGTTGGCGAGGTTACTTGATTGCCCCAAAGAGGATCTACATTATGAAGTAAATCAGTTTTTTATGAACACATGGGACAGACATGGCAGTGGCCATCGTCCTGATGCGCCAAGGAATGACTTGTGGCAGTTGAGGTTAAAAAATCTTAACCATCAAGTTGAGTCCGAGAATCTTCATACCAATTCCAATTCCAGTGGTCAAAGAAATGAGGTTTCATATGGTTGTGAAACTCGAGTGGACAGGTCACAAGAATCTTTTGGTGCTTCCTCTCAGTTTGAGGAAATTCCCTCTGAAAGCACTTCTAGAAGCAGTTATGTCTCTACAGTTTCTCATGCACAACCCCAAAAGAATCATGGTAACTTGAACAACACCAGGACCTCTGATCAGACTAGAAGGGATAGCGATTCCAATCAGAATGCGCAGAATGATAAAAGTCTCAGAAGTTTCAAGCCTGATACCTTGGCTAGTGACATTAGCAGTAGGTATCTCTTTGCAAGGACACGCTCTAGCCCTGAGCTTACATACACATATGGTGAAATTTCTACCCAAGGAAGACTTAAAAAAGCCTCAGAAAGTGGAAAAGGCCAACTTGCTTCTTTAAGGCTAGACAATAGTAGGAGAAAGAATTCGGAATCTGATAATTTGGTGAATCACGACATTAGATCTTCAACTGATGATCCATTATCTTTTGGCCACACCTCATCCCGTCAATGTCTGGATGCCCCTGCTGATTCAAACAGTGTTTTGAATAGTTACAATGATGATTTGGTCTTGGGTGCCATGGGTGATGAATGTTCTTCTGGAGTGGGCACACAAGGGATGCAACAGGAAGAGCAAGATCTTGTGAACATGATGGCAAATTCTGCTCATAATTTTAATGGACAGGTCCATTTTCCAATGAATATGGCCTCTGGTCACCTACCTCCTGCATTCCCACCTTCTGTTCTAGCTTCAATGGGATATTCTCAGAGAAATCTAAGTGGAATGTTTCCCAATAATCCCTTGATTGAGACTCAATCTGGTGTAAATATGCAGTCTCCCCAAAGTTTGGTCTCTGCACACATGAATCATTATTTTCCTGGCCTGGGATTGGCATCAAATCCAGAAGATTCACTTGAACTTGGTAGTGAGAATTTTGGTCCTTCAGATTTGAACCCTGGGGAAGCCGAGCAGGATCACTGGCATGAGCTGGAATGGGATTCCTCTGGTGGGTTCAATGTTGATAATGGAAACTTTGAGCTGGTTCAGTCAGATGATAAGCAACAATCAACTTCTGCTGGTTATAACTTTGTCCCTTCATCTCGAATAGGTGGCCCTGGCACTTCTAGAAGAACTTCACATAAAGTCACTAAAGAAGCTCGAGGGTCAATAAGGGAAGATCATGCTGATGCTTTTCATCATCAAGATAATTGTGGTAATGAGGTTCACTTTGATGATAGATCCACAAGTTTGAGGTCTACGCTTGCTTCACAAACAAGTTCTCAGAGAAGTAAAGCTAATTCTGAGAGTTCTTGGGAAGGATCATCAGTAAAGGCTTCAAAGTCAGCTAGGGAAAAAAGGGGTCGAAAAACAGCTTCTACCACTTCTTTTGGAAAAGGTAAGAGTGTATCTGAACATTCATCTGTTCAGGCGGATGAAGATAGCAGAGATTGGAATCGGTCACCAACCGTGGACACTGAAATGGCTGATAGAAGCACAGGAACTCAAGCTGGTGGTTCTTTGCATGTTTCAAGGCATCAAATAGCAGGATCCGAAGAAGCTCAAACAAGTGGATCAGATTCGATTATTCCCATTGGTTCAATGCTCTTTGGCCCTGGTTCACAACAGAGAGCTATAGACAATTCAGGGGTTGTTCCTCCCTACACATTTTATCCCACTGGGCCACCAGTTCCTCTTTTTCTTACAATGCTTCCAGTTCCATTTTGCAATTACCAAACTGAGACTGGAACTGTTGATGCATCAGTAAGTCATTTTAGTGGGGACAACGGACTGGATAACAGTGATTCTGGTCAAAACTTTGATTTGTCTGAGGGACTTGACCAGTCTGAGGTGTTGAGTACTTCTAACTCTATGAGAAGGTCTGATGCTGTTGAGCCATCAGAGCGCAAGTCTGACATTCTTAACAGCGACTTTCTTAGCCATTGGCAAAATTTACAATATGGTCGGTTTTGCCAAAACCCACGGCTATCTCCACCTTTCATTTATCCTTCACCCTTTATGGTGCCACCTGCCTATTTACAAGGCAGACTACCATGGGATGGTCCTGGAAGACCCCTTTCGGCCAACATGAATCTTTTTACTCAACTTATGGGTTATGGTTCTCACCTTGTTCCTGTTGCTCCTATCCAATCTTCTTCTAATAGGCCTGCTGGTGGTTACCAGCGTTATAACGATGAAATGCCAAGATATCGTAGCGGGACTGGGACCTACCTGCCAAATCCTGTAAGATTAATTTTCAACAGACCCTTTCTCATGACAGTTTGATTTCTATTCATCCACTTTAGCACATTCATTCTGCATTGATACATTTTTATTTTTGTTTCACAATCACATAGTTAACCAGATGTTAGGTTTTATTAAAACCGAGTATCGCTAGTTCCTGTTCCATTTGCCAGGTTTACTGTACTTGTATTGTGTATGTAAATTGGGTTAACCAGTATTATGGTAAACAGAATTCCCATTGTGTTATTTTAAGGATAATATTTTGTCTGTAATAAGTGGTCTTCTTGAAGAATAATAAGTGCATGGTTGCAAGGGCCACCCCTTAATTTGCTGCCTTATGAAACTAAAAGTATGTCATTTTCAGAATATAATTAAATATAATTGCCAAGTAATGGTTTAGGATCATTGGCTTTTATGGTTGGTTTTTAAGCTCTTCACTTCCTCTAAAGTAGATTAAGATACTGTGCCCAAACCCCAGTCCACTGCCTGAAATACATAACCCTCCTTTTATTTAAAGAAAATATACTTTACTACCTCCTTTTTCTTTGTCTAAAAGCAGATATTGCTTTAGAAGGCAGTGTAATCAAGGACATACAATGCCCTTGATTACTTAAAGAATGCAATGTTCAACTCTGACTGTCTTTTTGCATGTGCTAGTTTCTTTCAATCTCTTAATATAGTTGCTCTAATCAATTGATGGTACAAATAACATTACATTTTTCTTTTTTGTTGTATGTCAGAAGGTTTCTCTAAGGGACCGGCATTCGTCAGGTACCAGAAGGGGGAATTATAGCCACGACAGAGGTGACCACCATGGTGAAAGAGAAGGAAACTGGAATGTCAATTCCAAATCACGAGCATCTGGGCGTAGCCATAATCGTAGCCAAACTGATAAATCAAGCCCACGGCCAGACCGGTTAGCTACAACTGAGAGTCGAGCTGATAGGCTTTGGGGCTCACATAGACATGATAACTTCCATTCATACCAATCTCAAAATGGTCCATTTCACTCAAATTCCACACAGGGTGGCTCTGCCAACGTTGCATATGGCATGTATCCACTCTCAACCATGAACCCCAATGGAGCATCTCTGAATGGACCAGCATTTCCGCCTGTTGTCATGCTGTATCCTTATGATCATAATGCTGCTTATGGTTCTGCTGAACAGCTTGAGTTTGGGTCTCTTGGACCAGTGGGTCTCTCTGGCCCAAATGAAGTATCACAGATAAGTGAGGGAAGTAGATCAAGTGGGACATTTGAAGAGCAGAGGTTTCATGGAAGCTCAGGTCAACAGTCTTCATCAGATCAGCCTTCTCCCCACATCCAAAGGTAGTTAATCTTTCAGTTTTATTCAATTTTATCACTTGATTTATTATTTATCTGGAATTGTTTTATGATGGTCGTTGATTTATCATCTTAACAGGGGGCTTTGATTTTATTGCCTGATCAGTCACCCTAAGAAATTACCAGTTGAAGGATGAGGATTTCCCTCTTGCATTTCCAAACCGGGGAGAGAACAATGGTGAGGAAAGTTATAATGGGAAACCCTCCCATTACCAAGTGTTTTTGCTTTCTCCTCACTCATAAAAAAGGAGATTTTAGTTATGATGTGATTTTATCTGATGATTTCTCCTGGAACATGCTCTTCCACCTTGTGGCTTGTTTGTACACTCGGGAGCTCAATTTTCTAATTTACCCTGTTTTGAAGGATGCAACAGACTGACGTTGAAGTGGGATGCAAGGACTCCGTAATCAGGCTTTCATTTTAGGATACCACACATTGTAACTCTGATCAAGTATAATACAGTCGGGATTAGAATTTTAGGGTTTCGGCATGTTATAAAATTTGTTCTGTCATGATTTCTTTCAAAGAATGTAGTAGCATCTTGATTCATAAAGCTCAGCGTACAAGTTCTCAACTCTAAACTTCTGTTTAAGAAGTTACGTAGCCAAAAATATAAAAGATTACATAAGAGAAATTCGCCTTGTTTATTAGACTCAAACTAACTACTTTTATCAGTTTCCTTTTCGCTGTATGTTTTGTTCACAGCTAGAATAGAATGGTAGCTGGCCTTTTCTCATCATTTAGGATGGTCATGTGGGCTTTTTCTCAGGATTATTTATTGCTGATCACCGAGTACCGAAAATGCAGACGAACTACGTAATGAAACCCCTATTTGTACCATAATTAATTAAATTAACCAATTTAGAGGGGTGATACATTGTTGTGTCAAACGCGTGGGCTGACCCAAAGCACAGGGAATATGGTATGGTCCGCAAGGATCCGATCCATTACTGTAGTGGTCAGGCCAACGGGCTTTTTCAGGTGGAACTTTGGACTTAGACACAAAACCTATGGGCCGGTTTAGTCTGTTACTGTTTTCATAATTATTTAAATAAATAATTAATTAATAATTATAATAAAAAAAAACTTATTTTTAATTAAAATTAACGGATCATTCCGTTATTGTTGGACTTATATCATAAGTCTCATACTTTTCATAGACCTATCTGATTTGCAAAGGTCTGCTACTATACTGCCTTAGGCCCAATCCACCGTTATCAAGTATTTAAACATCAAAAATAAGGTTAAGATTGGGTTGGGTTGGGGGCGTGGATATTTTTACCGGGTTGAATCAAACCTAGTCTAAAATTTTTTTCTTTTTCCCATTTCATCTAATTTTTCCCTTAAAATATTTTAAATCATTAATACCAAAAAAATAATTATATATCTTTATATGAATTCATGCAAATTTCTTGATTGGTTCATAGTTTTTTATTGACATATAAATGATGGGAGTTGGAGCTGATAATGATGAAATGTATTAAGATTTTCAAATTGATTGAAAGTTACATTGTCGATATTATTTGAGATGTTTAGTAATATAATAATTATTATTATTATTATTTGCTGGAAGTAGATTTCTCTTCTGACAAATTTCGGCTGCTGACACAATCGTGATTATCTAGAAACTTGTTTCTTGGATCTTTATATTAAATTCACTTTTAAAAAGTTTAAAATACAAAAGCTCTTAATCAAGACTCAAGACTGATATCATAATATTCAGTTTCAGCACAGGACACATCAAAAAGCTTAATTGGTTACCATAATAAATATGAGAAATTTTCGAAGCTGTAAGTTTCCGCAATATCATATTACTCTGAACGTAAACCAGGTATATTCCTAAGACCCATTTTGGCGAGGACGCGCTTGGGAATAGCTGGAGGACTAACAAGACCCATGCTTCGACTGTATTCATTTGCAAGCTCCACAAGCCTAATTTTGTCCCTCCCCACATTCTTTACGGAATTATAAAAACCAAGCCATGCCTGGTACGCTGCTTCTTTGTTCTTCATCTCCACATTGGTAAGTGCACGCTCTACCTGTAAAACAAATGTTAGTATTTTTGCATATTTGATTTTGGTATTCACTTGTAAACGCATAAGAATTCCCAACCACAGAAAATTTCACTATTCTGATTCAATTCACAGAAAAAAGAAATCATGAATAGGTATTACAATAAAAACAAACAATATACAAAAAATTGAGAAAATATTCAAACTTGCCTTTTTCTGTGTGTCTGGATCAAATGAAGGCACAGGCGCTTTTGTTATTGGTAAATCCTTGATAGTTGATAAAAAGAATTCCTCCCAAGGAGCGAGTAACAATAGGCCTTCCCCTTCTTTGCCTTTACGACCAGTTCGGCCAAGCCTATGTATATATTGTTCTCTATCAGCTGGCAAACCCACCTACAATTGCAAAGAATTATATGGTAAATATATTATCCACAATGGCAGACAGAAAGTTGGTTATACTTTGTATTGACATCCGCAAGGTTTGGACATCAAAGAAAGTGTTAAAAGCATAAAATTTATATCCTTTTCTGAGAAAGTTCTCATTCAAGAAATTAATTGAAAAGATGCTTCTAGATTTTGTCCTATTTACCTGAATGACAAGGGTGACATCAGGATAATCGACCCCACGAGCAGACACATCAGAAGTCACAAGAATGAGACCTTTTGATTTCCTAAATTCATCAGAAACCCTTGTTCTGTAACTCTGGGGCTTTCTAGAGTGTATCTCTCTAACATTCAGCTTCAGCTCACCAAGAAGGTCAGCAACCAATCTGGTTACCATGGCAGTTGTACAAAATACAAGAACCTGCACAAATCAGAGGACAATTTGCACAAAAGAGGAAAAATTAAAGATCTTCCTTTCACTGACAAAAAAATCATAACGAATACAACTGAAGAAGTTTAGACGCCCAAAATCTCCTTTATCACAACCCCTATGATGCCAAACCATGGGTCAGGGACCAAGAATGTGCATAAGTATTAAGCCATACTTCAAAAAGAATTGAAATGTAAAAATTGATTTTTTACGAAAAATCTAACAAAAGAAATTTGAAAGACAGGATTATGGACCACAATTATACCTTATAGTCAACATTATCAGCTACATGCTCTTTCAGAAGAACATACAGGAGGGGGAAGTGCTTGTCTAGTGGAGCAACTAAATGCATCTGTTTAACCTGAAATGATCCAAAATTTTAAAAATTTAAGTACCAAGAAAAAGATTAGTTAGTGGACATAATTGATTGGCTTTGTGCTTCCTCATTTTAAGAATCATCAGAATGCCAACCTTTGAGTGTGTTTCCTCACTTCCTTCTTCAACAGTATTGATGAATTCATGATCTCTTTTCAAAGCGATATGACAAATTTGACGAACCTTCACAACATAAAGCACCTTAAGTATTTTCCTTATTTCTAAAGGCACGCCAAAACAAACCCAAGGTAAGAAATAAACCTCTTCAGGAACTGTGGCAGAAAACAAGAGTGTTTGTCGTTCTTTTGGAACAGCAGCAATTATATTCTCAATGTCCTTTCGAAATCCCATGTCCAATAAATGATCGGCTTCATCAAGTATGAGAACTTTCACGCCCATCAACCTTGTTGCAAATCCTGCAGTATTCTCAATATGATCTCTGAGCCTTCCAGGAGTTGCGACAAGAATCTGAGAGTTTTAAATGTGTGAAAATGTAACCACATCCCTACTATTTCATGATAGATACATGTCACTAACTGGACATTATAGTCAATGACAATGCAATCTTATGTGCAGTACATGCTATGAAGACCATGTTCAGACTGGTTGATGGCTGGGAGTCTCTAAACTACACACAATCATTCTGCCAAGACATTCTAATTTCCTCATTTTGCGTCCAGTACAAGTCAAACAGTTGAAAAACAAGTCAAACAATTAGAGGTCAGTAGACTGATTCATGATTGGCCAATCAAATCCTACAAGGTTCCAATGCGTGACAGGCATTAAATTAAAAAGGATATATGCCCCATGATGTGATAAGAAGCTGACCTGGCAAGGGTTTGCTTGCATCCGCTTTTGCTCCATAGCAAGTCTTGTACCACCTATCACAACTTGAACTCCTATTGATGGATGAAACTTCAGTAGTTTGTTAGCTTCTGCAGCAGCTTGAGTTGCAAGCTCTCGGGTAGGGCATACTATGAGCACAAGAATTGGGGGCCGCTTTTGATCACGACTAACAGGAGGAGATTTTACGACAACTTCAATAGAAGGAAGCTGAAACAAAGAAGGTCTCAAGTAAACAGACTGAATGACTCATGTCCATCTCCTATCCTAGGTGCAGCAAACAAAGAAACTTTTGCTTCCCACAGTTTATCAAAATGACATCAAATTGAAATCCATAAAATGGTAATATTATTATTTCTGTTATATCAAAATCACAGTACAAACTTAATGTCGAAAGTGAACATACCAAACTATAATCACATCCCCTTCACAGCTATTTACTTATTTTCTAATAGTTAAGCAAGGTATATGGTAATTCTTCAAAGTGAAAGTGTGATATCAGTTTTTAAGACAATATGTAAATCTTAAGACAGAAGACCCAAATTTTGATGATTTGAATGCAAATTAGATAACTAGAAAACCTGTCAAAACCATAAAAAGGCGCTATTTATTGTTAGAATTCAGAAAACATTTTGCCTTGGTCTACAAATTAACATAAGATTAGAAAAAAAAAAAATTACCAAAAATGCTACAGTTTTTCCAGTGCCTGTTTTAGCCTTTGCCAGAACATCCTTACCTGGGAAACAGTATAAAAAGAATAAGCAAACCCATATATAAATATAAGAAAATGAAAGCTACTTCAGAGAACTCTAATCATTTTTAGGGACCAAACCAATGGAGTCACAGTTCAAAACAACAGATCAAACTCACATATCAATCACATTATCTTTCTTAATCAGGAGTTTCCATGAGTAAACAAATCAACGAGAACTTTCCTAGCAAAGATGTGCAGTTCATATTATCCATTCTGGCTGAGGAGGTAAGAATGGCATCCATGGTTAGGTTTCGGCATTCTTGTTATTTGAAATATTAGGTTACAAATAACTCTCTCATGAAGAAGTTTCTAAATGTAAATTCATGTCTGATAGTACAGTCTCAAAAAATAGGCGACATTACATAGCAACAATTAACTTAAAAGGAATGGTAATTTACAAGGATGGAATCTAAAGTGTATACACAATCCAAATAATCAAAAATCAAGAACCTTATAGATACATAAGAAAGTTTTTAACCTTTGAGTATCACAGGTAGAGTTGCCTCCTGCACTATGGTCATCTTCTCATATCCAGCATCCTTGATTCCTTTCAGTGACAAAGGGGAGAGCGGATATTGATCGAATCTGCAGGAATCCAAAAGTAGTAAAGTAAGTCAAGAGCTAAATAACATTGGTCACTAAGATCGTCAAGGTTCAACTGATGTAATCATATATGGTAGGCACAACCTCTACTGTTATATTTAATGAAAGCAGAGTGCAAATAATAGGTGAAAGTTAAACAAAACCCCATGACATACCTGCTCTCACTCAAATAAGAATCATATTTCCCTGGCAAGCTTCTTGTCTTACTGCCTTCTTCGTCTAATCCAATTGAAATCCTGGCATTCTTCTGTAAAGTACTATCATCATCATCAATATCATCACTAACATCATCAACGTCACTAACATTCTCATTAAGCAAATCCCCTATACCACTCATTATTCTCCCTCTCTCCTCATTCACTTCATCACCAATATCATCATCCGAAATGAGCCTTTCTCTTTTATAAATTTTCTCTTCTTTCTTGAAACTCCTTCTGTCCTTCCTCTCACTTCTCTTCTCTGTAAAAGAATTATCAATTCCCCCTCTCTCAAATCCACGATTCTTTCTCTGCGAAAAAGGCACCCCATTATCATTCTCAAGATCCCTATTAAACATGGAACTATTATTCCTTGAAAATGAATTAGCTGAGTTCCGATTCACTCTCCTATTAGACCCGTACGATTCACTCTCTCTTCTCCTCTTCATCAATGAAGAGTCTCTATCTCTACGAACAGGCTTCCTGAAATCTGACTCTTCCTCGTCTCTGTTAATCCGTTTACCACGGAATGAGTTCCGCCCTAACTCACTAACCCAGTCACTAAGTTCAGCCTCGTCCTCAATTAAACTCTTGGACCCAGGAATTTCATCTCGACGTCTCTCCCCACCACGAGAGAACACAGGCCTAGAGGCGGACCCGGACCCGGATCGAAACGGGCGAGTGGATAATTTCCGCACACGGAGCTGAAGCTGTGGGTCATTATCGTGAGCGGCGAAACCTAAGTATTTGAGCTTAAAAGGGAAGGCCCGACGCAAAGTGGGTACGACTCCAGAAGTGTGGATAGAGGGTTTAAGATTCATTGAAGGGAAACGGGTGACTGGGAATGAAAGATTGAAGAAGCGAAGATGCGGTAACAGCTTAATGGGCATAGCACAACCTGAAATGACCGTTTGCCGGTTCTAAACGCCAATGCCTTGTGTTTGGACTTGGAGGATGTTATTGTGCAATGGCGAGATTTCGCCAGAATATTAGGTGGACAGAGCAACAGGCAGGATAGAGGTTTTTAGGGTTTAAGATTTGAATTTGGGAGGTGAGGTGAGAGGGTTTAGCAGATGCCGGGCAATCAAAACGACACCATTTTATTTTCAATTTGACTGAATATTCATTTTGTCAAAAAGAATATATTAATATATTATTTTTACCTTGATTCAATTCTCAATTATTTACATTATCAGAATTTGTATTTATAAAAATAACATATGTGGAATGAATTTTCAAGTAAAAATTGATGTAGCCGTTAATTTCGACAATTGCAATTCCGAGAAAAGAAAACAGATAATTAATTAAAGGCCAAATGATTATTTCCCACCCAAGGTTTGGAGCAAACTCACTTTCTAATAATTAACTATTAAAAATCTAAATATGTACCGTTCTGTTAAATTTTATTATTTTTATAAAAAATAAAATCATTATTTAATAAAAATATTTAAAATTTATACAATTATCAAATTTTCTTCCTAGATTTAAAAAAACTAACTCTCCCTCACCTTCCTCTCACTCAAAGTTTAAAAAATTATTATTTTTCTCATAAGGTTTGCATTTTTTCTTGTTGCTTCTCTAGCGACTAGAGCCAACCAACCTCCTTCATTCCATCTCCTAAACGAGGACGAATCATTAGTCGACATGAGATTGGTCAATGATTCGTCAGTGAGAGTCTATACTATACACAGATCTATGTGTCGCATGAATTTGTGCCCTACCAATGATTTGTCCTCTTTTGAGAGATAAAAAATAATGATTTTTTAAACTTTGGATGAAAAAAATGTGGGAGGAATTATTAGTTTTTAAACCTAAGGAAAAATATGATAAATTTATAATTTTTTAAATATAATTATTAAAAAACAATTTTATCCTCAACATAAATAACAAAATTTAACAGAATAGTAGATATTTGAACTTTTAATAGTTAATAGATGAAAAATTATGTTTGCACCAAACCTTGGATGAGAAACAGTTTTTTGTAGGGCTGGATTCAAGCAGAGCCGAGCTCGGCTCGGCTCGGTTCATATATGAGCGGCTCGAGCTCGGCTCGACTCGTTTTTTCTTATCAAAACGACGTCGTTTTTAATATATATTAATCAAAACGATGCCGTTTTGTATAAAAAATTTAAAAAAAAATTCTACCGAGCCAACTCGACCTCGGCTTGAGCTCAGTTAAGCCAAGCTTGTTTCGGGCTCGATCGAGCCGAGCTCGAGCTTGGCTCAGCTCAGATCCAGCCCTAGTTTTTTGACATTAATTAAAATGGTCTATTTGGAAGGGGTACAAAGGAAATTGACTATCACTTAAGGGATCAAAACTCTTTGATTAAGAGATTATGGTTGAACAAAATTACTATATTTTATACAACTGTTTTAAAGCTAAGTTTACCCATCTCAAAAATCACAGGCCGATCATTCCATTGCACATGCCAATTTTTTGTCATTGATCTTGATTTTTTCTTTAGTTTTTCACACACACAAAATAAGAAAAAGTTAGTAAATTCCTCATCTTTATATTAATTATTACTTGTAAAAATTTAACATTAAGCCCTAACCATCAATTATAGTAATATATTAAATTCAAATAAACACATATCATATATATATATATATTAGTATATAAATAAAAATATATTTATATGTATTATTATATAATTTATTGTTTTTTTAAATTTAAAATTTAATTATATAATGGTATATGTTAAATGTCCAGCCCAACCCCAAATCCTATTGCAGCCAGCCCGTTTCCATTGATGGGAAGATGAAGTCAGAAATTACTCCAAACCTCTGTGTTGAAATTTGAATAGCTTAAATTATATGAAAATTTCAATAACTAAAAAAACTGATGTCCCAACACTTATTTATCTAAGTTCGATTCAACCTCCGGCATCAGAATCTTCAATGAAATGGACACAATATTTAACAGGTAGATATTTTATTTTTAACTTGATCTTTGGCGTATGGTGATGGCACAAATGAGCCATTGTGTCACATCTATCCAACTAATTAATCCAAATATGAAATTGTATGTAGTGGAAGGCGAGTACGTTGAGTCATGAGTGCCCGGTGCTGTCCCTTGGTTGGAATGGACACGGACATTTACTTAGTGGCTCAGAATGATTCCACTGTAAAACTGGTATTTGATGAATAAACTTGACGTGAAGGTGATACCAAGTGGTCCTTCCAATAATTTCATAATAAGTTAGAACCAAGAATTGGCCCCTTGACTTAGCGTACCAAGAGTTCGGATGTGGACATTTTAATCAATTGAAATTCAAGCCAATGGACTGGTGACACAATAACACAAGTACTAATTAACGCACCCTATATATATTTTTTTAAATAAAAAACCAACTTAAGTCAAATTATTTCTTCAAAACTGAATCGATTATGCTAAATAAATAAAACTTTGAATACAGTGATTGATCTTATAATTATTATATTAGATAAATTAAATTTTTAATCTTAAAATATTATTAAAGAGAATTCAAATTTATATTCTTTTATATATTGAATCTCTGCTTTCTTGTATGAGAAGATGAGAACAATGCTGAATTGCTCACATGATGCAGATGGTACACATTTTAAGACTGCGTTTTCTATGAAGAAAGACAAAGTTCGCTCTTTTTTCTCTGTTGGCGAACAAGAGGGTGAGCAGTAAGCATCAATGCGTCATGGCTGGGACAGGTAGGGAAGCCCACATGTCACCCGTATACACCAAATTCTACCAGCAGCATTACCATCCCTTCATTTCAACCGAAAGGAATTAATGGCGTTGGACTTTGCTTGTTTCCAAAATTTTATGAGGTTTCAATTCAAATCGGTAGGTAAATCTTGGGACTGGTAACTGGTTACAGGTTGCTCTAAGACTTGTCAACTTTTTACAACTTCATTGGCTGCTATACTTGATCTGGCCAAAACACTTATTCACACCTATGGTATTGTAAAATCTCAAATATATATTTATTAATTTTTAAAAATTTAAACACTTAATTTTTATTAAAAGTTTTTGTTATGATTAATGGTAAAATTATTATTTTACTAATAATATTAAAAAAATATAATTTTATGATAATTTTTCAGTTTTAAAAAGTAATCCTCCCTCCCCTCCCTCCCCCTTCAATCCTTAGGTTTTTTTTGCCTCCTTCTTTAGCGACTATCCGACGACGATAGTGGTTAAGATGAGACAACAACAACAAATAAACGTTCCTTCGTTAATAGAGATGAAGAAATGTCTCAATTGATAAAAACAAAGAGATGTTTACTGATACCTTATCTCAATTGTCATCATCATTGAAGAGAAAATAAAAAAATTGAGTGATTTAAGAGAAAAAGATTATTTTTTAAAACTTAAAAAGTTTAAAAAATGAAATAAAATTATTAATTTTTAAAATATGAAAAAAATTAAAATGAAATTATAATTTTTTAATATTATTAATAAAATAATAATTTTAATTTTAATTTTAATAAAAAATTTAAATAAATAAATTTTTTAATTTTTAAAAATTAATACGTACGAATTTCAAATTTTATTATAACATGGGTGAGAATAAATCTTCTGGCCTACGTGATCCTTATCAAAACAATGCATCAGTACATCAACGTCGCTTCACTGTCTGCGTTATCGTGATGTTAAGGTTAAGAGTGTTCACAGTCAAGAAAATGAGCCAAACTGTCAATCATGGCGGGAATTTTGAAAATTCTTACAACTTTTCCAATATTGAGCCCGAATTCCAATGCAACAAAAGGACAGACGAATGCCACGCTCTGCTGCTGCTTTTATGCCACGTGTGTGGAACGACGAACCTTAATGGTCATTGTTTTTACAACATTGATTAAGCTCATTGATTGGTGTGTATAGGGAAACAAAAGCTGTCACCTGTATTGCGCACTTTCTAATTCTGACACTAATTATTATTTGTTCTGTTAATTAATTACTATTTAAATAAGGTTAACTGAATCTTTATATTTGATCACGTGCCTTGGATGTGAAGGGTCCTGGGCAATGATCCAGTGGGTGAAATCTCTGAGAGGAAACAAATGGAACTGCGATCAAGATTTGAGATTTTCGTGAGGCGGAGTGTAACAATGATCTCAACCGAACCGCAACTTTGATACTGATGAGGCAGTTGTCTCCAGGGTATTATGGTACAACAAAATATAAGATCTCTCTCACAATCAAAGGATCGAATTGATGGACAAGAAGATTTCAGAGGTTGGACTACCGAAAGAGCGGGCCCCTCAACATGAAAATATAGCAAATAATTAATAATAATAATAATATATATATCACAATTTTAATATATATGATACATATTCAGAAATATTAAAAATATGAAATGAAAAATCCATCCAACATAACCGTCATAACATCTGATTGACAGACGTTTACTCATGAATTTTGAATTTTGAATTTTCTTTTAAAAGTAAACCATTTGATTATGTGTAAGAATCCTCGAGAAATATGATTACAAAGACCTCAACACGACTCACAGATTGCACCGTTAAAACCAAATAGTCTGTATTATCAAAATATATTTATATTATATTAGATTAAATTTTGTGACAAAGATTTTTAATTTTAATCTGGTTTAAACTAAAATTATATAAAAAAATTTTAATCTTAATTTAATTCTATAATATTTGAATTGATATAAATTAATTTAAAATTATTAATTATTTTTACTTTTTAAAATATTTTTATTATTTTAATTTATTTATCAAATAACTTTAACTTATTATTAATAAAACACACAATATAACATTTTATCTTATTTATAAATGGTTTAAAAATTAGATACTAAGATTTTAAAACGCATAAATAATTTAACTAATTAAATCACATTCTTACTATTTAATAATAAAATAAAATATTTAAATAAAAATAAAAATTAATATAAGTAATTATAATTATATGTAATTTGTAAAGATTTCAACTGTTATTGGTATTATTTGTTAATATTTATGTAATTTATCAATAAAACTATTTCCATATACACTTTTGTATATAATTTGGGTACATAAATAATATATCATCATGTGATTAGATGATTTTGAATTAAAGATAAAGTAACACCTAATTACATAATAACATATCATTTGTATATTTAAATTATATATCAAAATTCTGCATAAATAACATTGTTTATACTTTATCTTTAACAAATTCTGTTAAAATAATATTTCTTTAAAATATTTGTGTTAATTTGTGTCATATTAGGGTATTTTCATGTGAACTTTAATATTATTTGATTTAATTTTAAATCATGTCAAGTTAATTTGAAATAAATTTTGTATCACAAATACTTAACCTTAACTTGATTTTTTATATATTGTATCGTATCATGTTAACAAATTGAATCAAAAGTTACCAGTTTTACCATCAGGTGCACCAACTGTTGGAGACGTCACACGTGGAAGGAATATTTTAATTTAGATTGTACGAAAGTATATACTCCGCTTTTTAATTTATACTAAATTAAAAAAATAATTTATAAAAGTGAATGTCAACATTAGCTTGCTCGGTGAAAGATTTTTCACTTTTCCCTTCTGTTTGTCCCTTCAGTGTCTCCTCCACTTTTGCATCCAATAATGTCTTAACACCAAACCCCATAAAACGCTTAATTAATGTCTCAACAAATATATCAGTATTTTCCACCTATGGCCCTGTGAACTTATAAAATTCCCAACTACTCCTCTCTGTTTAAGTAAATTTCGCTTAACCTTCACAACAGTACCTTCAAATTTCAGTTTCAGTGCATTCAAAGCTCTTCAAGGAGTTTTTCCATACACTACCGTGATTATTACTGTTTACTTACCAATTTTTTTTTCTTTTTTTGGTTTGTTTATTTAAATCTGGCGCGAATCTTGAGTTATCAAAAAATGGAAGATCTTTAAATTTGTCGAAATAAAGTTGGATTTGTTTATGTTTGAGGTGTTTTGGAGATACTGAATCTTTATTAAAGGTAAATTTTATCAGAAATAGCTTTGATTTCTAATTAAGGTGTTGTTAATTTGAAGATTGTGGTCCTCTCTTTTAGTTCATGTATGTTCTTTTAGCTAACAACAAATTTTATTTGGCAGCACTTTCTTTTCTATATAATACTCAGTCAAACAGTCGCAACTTTTGCTTCCCGAAACAGCAGGGTAAGTAATTCTAAATGCTATGCCATACTGTTTTTCCATTGTAATTAGTTGTAGAAATCTTTATGCAGCAAGATTTACGTGCTAGATTGAGATCTGGTTAATTCCTACTACATGTGGATTACACTGCCATACTTTCCGATTTTGAGTATTTAGAATTTAGTGTAAAATTTGTTTGAGTTATCCTACCTGTTAAAATGTTTATCGTTTTATGTTATAGAGCTGGGCGTGTTTGTTTCAAACACAGAGATTTGGTTCCATTCAGTTTATTGCTGGGAAATGCTTTTTATATAACATTATTTGTTTAATGAGAATGACTTATTGGAGAAGTTGCATTTATGTGTCTATAGTTAACTGAAGCTCTTTGATGGTTTTATGGATCTATAATTAATCCCTCAATAACTTTGGTAAAACATGATTATTTTATTTAACTTATCCACCTAATGATTTTATCATTATTTTTCAGGTTAAAATTGGTTCAATAAATGAAGTTTCTTTATTTATACACCACCAACAAATTCCTGTTGGTCAATTATACGACCTTAACTGCAGTTGAGAAGTCTATATGCTGAGCAAGGAAATGCTGTCAGCTTGCATTCAGCTGGAATGAAGAACTCACAGGTTCTGTGAAATCTTGTTCTTATTACTGCTTTTATGTACAATCTCTGGCTCATAAATTCATGTTCTCAATGTTGCTTGAAGTGGTTTCTTCTTTTATGAGTTTTGAGTTCCCAAAATTATTTGTCAATGTTGTGCGGGGACCTAAACTTTGCTGCGTGCCCTTCTTACTCACTAGTCATCCATTTTGAAGTATCATTGGTTCTTCATACTGCTGCTTCATATTTTTCTCAAACTCCTCGTTCATAAGATCTCTTTAAATATATTTGAATTGTTAATGTGGTGATTTTCTCTGTGATTCTTAATTGCAATAACTGAAGACTTGTTACTTGTTACTGAGATGAAGCAAATTATTTACAGAGTACAAAAGAAATACAATCCCCGACCCAAATTTCACTTGAATCTCAAAATGATGAACAAAACAACCAAACAACAGAGGCTCCTTTGGCAGATTCTGGTTCAATATCCGCATCAAGCAATGATGGAAGAAAAGTTTCCCGCCAAGATATTGAACTTGTAAGAGGATTTTTTTTTTTCAGTAGATCTATTTGGTGTTTTTTTTCTTTTTTTTTTTAAGTTATATGATTTCTAAAGGCTCTTCACCATGTTGTTTACTTCTTTGGAGATGATAGCTTTGGTAATTGTGTTGTTTTAGGTCCAAAATTTAATAGAAAGGTGTCTACAGTTGTATATGAATAGAGATGAAGTTGTTAAAACCCTCTTGACTCGTGCCAGGATTGATCCTGGATTTACTACTTTGGGTAAGATCCTCAAACTTATTTTTTCCTTTCTTCTTAGCAAGTATAATATGGCCTATCATTTTATTGATTATAGTGAGTTCTAATGAAATTAATGTTGTTTTTTTTTAATTTCTTTCCATTGAATTTCCTTATAAGATAAAATGGCTTTCAGCCTGTGTTGCAGGGAACACTATACCAACATAATAAATTTCTTGTGTTACAAAACATATTCTTGGTTTTGCTTGGAAGAGGTGTTGTGTGAAGTCAATTGATTTGTATTTAATTTTCAAAACCGAAAGGAAGAGTACTAGTCTCACATAATATTTCTTGTTATTTTTGCTAATTTAGTGTGGCAGAAGTTGGAGGAAGAAAATGCTGATTTCTTTAGGGCTTACTATATTAGGCTAAAGCTGAAGAGGCAAATTATTTTATTCAATCATTTGCTTGAGCATCAATATCATCTGATGAAGTATCCTGTACCTCCAAAGCTTCTTTTAGCTCCCATACAAAATGGGATTCATCCCATGCCTGGTAAGTTCTTTATAATATGTAATCATTGCAAAAAGCACCCACATTAGTTTTGTGCTAGGATAAATGTCGAACTCTATAAATTATATATGCTTGACTTTGTAATAATTTTAAATTATACTATTGTTAAAAAATATGTCAAACATAAAATAACTCAGCAGATTTTATTGATAACTTTTAGGTCTTCATTTGTGATATATTTTCAGAATTACTTATGCTTTCAATCACATTTGCATTGGAATGCTAATATAAGTTTATCTCTAGGAGTGCATACATAGTAGGTGTTCATTTATGTGAAAAGAAATATCATGAGTTTGTCCTTGCTGACAACCCATGCAAGACCATGGCATATGCCAAAACTGTTATGGATGGTAATAACCAGTGCTGGTATGCAGGTTGGGGTGGTAAGATTTGTTTGAACCATCTCAGTTATCATTAATACAAGCAAATACCTTAGGTGTTGAAGATCTTCCAAACACCTGTAGCATAAAATGTGGTTCCTGGATATTGTGTGAAGAAAGATTTTTGTTGGAAGATCTATGGTTGAATGAGAGTTTGAAGTTAGGGTTGATGATCATATCAGTTGCATGCCTAGTTATTGCTGTTCTTGTTCATTATTGGTGATGTCTCTTTTAATCACTATTATTGGTATTCATCACCTCTCGTTTGCAGTGCAGTTAACAACTTACCTATGGGGTATCCAGTGCTTCAGCAACCTCCAATGCCAGCTGCTGGTCAACCTCATCTTGACTCCATGGGATGTGGAATCTCAAGTTGTCGTGTAAAATATGGAATACCAGCACCAGGCAATTTTCATCCTATGCAAGTGAATTCTGGGAATGAGTGAGGATCTTACTGTCTGCACTAAACTTTCTGATATTTGGTATTTAGTTAATATAACTGAATTGCTCCCTTGATACTTTACCCTATGTTTATCTGCCTTTCTCTTACAAGTTTAACACATTAACACTGATGAATGGTTACTTATATAATAGAATTCTGAGGTAGTTCATGGCCATATTTGGAAGTCATGTCCATGATCATCTTGTGATTCAGGCATTGAACAATATTCCCTTACAAATTTTTCACCTTTTTTGTGAGGATTCAGTGTTTTATTCAGCTTGTTTTTGCATTTGAACTTTAATGTTATCTATAATATGCTTGATTGATACTCAGTATCTGGGCGGTCATCATGTTAGCAATTTAATGAAATACTTTTCCCTATTGTTCCTTCTTTTTTTAAAGTTTAGCCAAGCAGCTGCTTTCTTGTTTGCAGCACGGTTATGGACAACAGTGCAGCAGAAGTAGCTCCTGCTATTCCTCATAACAGTGGCATGTCGTCCTTATCAGAAATGGATGTGAGTCCTACATCAGTGGCATCTAGTGGCCATTTCCCCTTCACTGCATCAGAAATGTCAGGAATGGGTGTGGACGCATGTGCACTTGATACAACATTTACATCTGATGTGGCCAGTTCAGTGGGATTGCAGCTTGGACTGGATGGTGGGGCTGGAAATTCTAGAGATTCCCTCAGATCACTGGATCAGATTCCATGGAATTTTAGCCTCTCAGATCTAACAGCAGATTTGCCAAACTTGGGGGGTCTGTTCTGGTTCCAATTCAGTGCATTGATAGATATGGTCAAGACTAATGATTTCTTATTTATTTCTGTTATTCTGATGAAATGTTTTGCCTTAAAATTGTTTGGTGTTTTTGCAGATCTAGGACCTCTGGGAAACTATCCTGGTCCCCCTTTTCTACCCTCTGATTCAGAACTTCTGCTTGATTCACCAGATCAAGAGGATATAGGTAATGGGGATTGCATTTACAGTTTGATGCTTATTGACCTGGTATCTGAGAGAAATAATGATAGGAAACACAGCACAGTTTCATTACTACTATCAAGATAATATACCATTTCCTGTATGAAGAATTGAGAAAAATTTAAAAGCTAGGCCTTAGAGGCAATACAATGCATTGATTTCATTGGAAAGGATAATTTCCCTGTTATGGTATAGACAATTATTTGATTGGACATGAGGTTACGCGTTGATTATGAAATCATTCTAACTCTATCAAATGTCTCCAAATATATGCATTTACGTCGTATGGATTAATTATGAAAAAAATCACATCACTTTAGTTGGGTTTCCAGATAGCATAATAAACCTATCAGTTTTTTAGCAAAGTACTTTTGAGAGTTTCTGCATGGCTATTTCTCTTTTCTTTATGATAAAAGATTTAATGTACATTGGCTACAAACTAATGGGTCAACCTTTTTTCAGTGGAGGACTTCTTTGTTGACTCAGTCCCAGGACCACCATGCCTCATTCGGATGAAGAGAACTCCTAGAATAAGGTGAGTCTATTTTCTGTTAAAAATTGGCAGGATAGGGCAAAGTTAGACCGATAAAATAGTAAAAATAGTCGTCATCAAATTAGTGAACAGGCTGCTTTTGTTGTTATTATTAACAAATGTCATCCTTTGAGCGTTGTAGTAATCTAGACTATTTAATTAATATTAGCATGCAATCGGGAAAGTAACCATGCCACTGTTGTAAGTTCTTTCTTATCTTTCAGATTGTGGATATCAACTTAAATAAATGGGAAAGTTGAGAACCATTTTTCTTAAAAATAAAAATATGTGTATCCAAGTTTAAGTACTTTATTTGCTATTTAGATAATGTATTTAATTAAATAATTTTAAATTAATAATAAAATATTATTAATTCTCACCATAACATTTTTCTTAAAAGCCTATAGCATTGCACATTCCTTAATTATGTATTATTTATGAGTCTTGCCATTTAAAACCTTCCTGATTATGACTTTCACTAACGTTCTGCCTAACATGCCAATTTAGCGAATTATTCGATTGTAATTTTCAATATCTGATTTTATTTATTTTGGCTACTGTGTCTGGAGCAATGTTTTGAATTTCAATGGGCCATGACAAAGACCGAACCCATTATCTCCTTTTGCCGAGTTATGGCAGACAGTCGCTGTAATTGTTGGAGTGGCCGCCCGTTCAAATCAATATGCAAAATGAATGTCTAGCAGCCCTGCATGCAATCCTTATTATATTGGTCAGAGTCTGAAGGCAGGAAACGACTCCGATAATAAAATAAAATTGAAGGAAATTGAAATTTTTATTTTTTTTTTTTAACCGTATATATATATATATCATTCATTTTAAAGTTTAAATAAAAATATCACAATAATATCTTATTTTTCTAAAATACTTTTAAAGATATAACTCTTGCAGAAAGAGAAAATATCATTTCTTTTTTTCTCCACCTTCCAATAAAAAAAGAATCTCTGTAGTATGAAAAAAAATTCATTAACAAAAAAAATATATGATTGAATAATAAAATATATATGTTATATATTTTCTTTACGAATAATTGAAAATCAAATAATATATGATAGATTTATATTCATAACTTCATATGAAATTTAATTTTATTGTGATTTCATATTATTAGATTGTTTAATATTATTATTTTATATTGTTTTTATTGTTTAAAATTGTTATAATATTATTTAATATTATATTAATAATTATAAAATACAAAAATTTAAAACTAAAAAATTTTCAGATAAAAAATAGGTTGGCAACGCTAATCCTTTGGTATTAACGCCAACCTTTCGCAAAAAAAATTGTTTTTTGTTTTCTTTCATATAATCGCCATACAAATTTGATTGAGAAAAGCTTGGCAATACCAACGCAAGTGACTTCATTTTTTTATAATTTTCTTTCATGCAATGGGGTTCACTAGATTTATTTTGCTTTTCAGTTTCTTCCATGCAATTGCCAACTCCCCATTGTATTTATTTTGTTTTTTGTTTTCTTTCATGTAGTGGGGCCCATTATATGAAAGAAAATTATAAAAAAATAAAGTCATTTGCGTTGGTGTTGTCAGCCTTTTCTCAATCAAATTTGTATGGCCATTATATTAGAAAAAATAAAAAAAAATTATTTTCACGGGGCCAACCCCTTGGCGACGTCGCCAAGGGTTGATATTAACGTCAAAGGGTTGGCGTCATCAACCTATTATTTGTTTGAAATTTTTTAAATTTAAATTTTTAAATTTTATTATTATTAATATAATATTATAATAATTTTAAACAATAAAAATAATATAAAATAACAATTTAAACAATCTAACAATATGAAATTATAACAAAATTAAATTTTATATGAACTCATAAACATGAATCTATCATACATTATTTGATTTTCAATTGTTCATAAAGAAAACACATAACATACTAACTTGAATGTGAATAATTTGTTGTGAAATATTTGTAACAAATATTAATTCTCTAAATAAATTTAGTAAATTTTGTCTCTCCCTCACTGGAAGGTTGAGAAAAAAGAGAGATAGTATTCTCTCTTTCTATATAAGTTACATCAATAAAGATATTTTAGGAAAATAAAATACTATTATAATATTTTTGTTTAAACTTTGAGATGAGTGATATATATATATATATATATACATGATTAAAAAAAAAGGTAAATATTTCAATTTCCCTAAAATAAAACTAAGGCCAATTGACTATTTCCTAGTCAAGGTTTGTGGAAGACAATTTTTCTTCAGCTTTTTCTGAAAATAATTATTTTATTTTTATTAAAATTATTAAACTACCATTAATACTTAAAATAAATATAAAATTATTAATTTATCTTTAATAATATAAAAGGTTATCACATAAATTCTTAATAAATCAAACTATCTATTTAATTATTTAACAATATAATTGTTATTTTTAAAATAGTTAATAAACATTAAAATTTTAAAAATATATTAATATTTTTTATATTTAAAAAAAACCTTAAAAATTTTTATTAACACTCTTAATATTTTTATAAATTACAGTTAACCTCTCAAATGTATATCATTTAAAAAAAATAGAATAACAAAAATTATGTAAAATAACTTTTTTTGTTTTTTTATTTAATAAAACCAATAAAATTATATATACATACTTTTAAATATATAATTAGATACATAAGTATATCATTATATTTTTAAATATTTTTAAATTAAAATAAAATATCATCCAATTCTATAATATATAATAATATTTTTTTTTGTTATTCAAAAATCTTATCAAATCTTTATCTTAAAAATTATAATACTGATATTTTGCTTACAACCATAACCCCTACCCCTGGTTATACGACTTCAAAGACTAACCATTGTTATCAATTTTATTAATCTTTAAAATTTAATAATATATTATTTATATATTCAATTATATAATTTACTCTTTTAACAAACCTTAGTTGGAAAATGGCCTTTCAGCCTAAATGTAATTATTTTTTATGTTTTAATAATTTTAAATTAAAATAAAATATCATCCAATTGTATAATATATAGGAATATTTTTTTTGTTATTCAAAAATTCTATCACATCTTTATCTTAAAAATAAATACTGACATTTTGCTTACAATCAAAACCTTTACCCTGATTATACGAACCCCTACCCCTAATTATACGACTTCAAAGACAGAACATTTTTATCAATTTTATAATTTTTAAAATTTAATAATATATTATTTATATATTTAATTATATAATTTATTCATTTAACAAACCTCGGTTGGGAAATGGCCTTTCAGCCTAAATGTAATTATTTTCTGTGTTTCAAATCACATCCGTTTCTTGTATCATGATCGGAATTTGATAAAGTGAATTTTAAAATGTCACTATCAAATTAACAATACTTTCTCCTTAAGAAATATTAGTCTACGATTTATTATTCAACAATGAAAATGTTGCCCTTGCCCTTGCCCTTTTGTTACGCTTGACTTGACCCCCTGCCCCAATTCAACGCCTTCTCAGAAAAGCCGTCGTTGAAGAAATCTACTTTTATATTTTTATTTTTTAATCATAAATATGACCCAAATGGTCTTCATTCCTAAAAGAAAGACTTTCTACTAATTAAAATGTATATTTTTTATGCTACGTTTTGTTCCATGCACATTCAAATACGAATCCAATCTGCAACATATTAATTTTCAATTTTTAATTTCATGGTTTGTGCAAGTGCCTTTTTTTTTTTTGAATTAAATTATTATTTTTGAGATGAGATTAATCATATTAAACAAAATAAATTTTAAGTTCAGTGAGCGATCTTATAATCACTTTATAAAAAATATTTGAATTAATATTGTTTTATTTATGAAATTTCTTCTTTTACTATTTAAATTGCCTGTTTGAAGGTTTTAAAGGACCGTTTGATTACAGGATTTTAAAAATTATATTGATAATTTATCTTTTATTATTTACATTACGTTGTTTTGTTTGTTAATAATAAAAGATTACGGTAATATTCTATTACCAATGTTAATATAACAGATAATATAAGTGATAATTTAATTACCACATTTAACATAAGTATTAAAAGATTACCAAGATAATTTTGATTTTATTATAATTATATTATAATTTTTTAAAAGAAAAATAAATTTATTTTTAATTAACATAACAAATAATATAAAATATTTAAAAATAATTATATTTAAGAGTATTTAAATAAAATATTTTACTAGTATTTATTTATTATTAAAAATTATTTATACATACAAAATTTTATCAAACATAATAATTATATATACCCAATAATCTTCTAAATAATTTATTTTAATATAATCTCTTTATTTTAATAATAAAATATTATCCAAATCAAACACCTATCATCACTAAATTTTTACTCTTCATTTTCCATAGAGGTCGTCTTATTGTAACGACAGGATTCTAAACTTGGCAACCATACATTGAAAAGCCAAGGTCAGACTGTGTACGCCATTTTCATCAGAAAATTAATACCCAAAATGAGACAGCATTTATTGACTTGAAGAATTGGTAGAATAGATTGATAGCAAACTTAATACTATCCACTTGATTTTTGTACATGGATTCATGTATTAAAATATATCCACGTATCAACACTGTACACTTTCATATGTACCGCACTATTTTACGCTCTTGTACAATTATCTTAGAGGTATATATATATATATATATATATATATATATATATATATATCAGACCAGGAGGGTCCCCTTTTTTGTCCACGTAGGCCGAGGTCGGTCCCACTTTCCAATAGAAGTTGTACGAAAACAGTTTATTGGAGGGTGTGGCGCGGAGGCCTTGACTCTTCGTTTCAGTGGACTCATTCTTCTCTCTGTTTTTCCTTCTTTCTGATTACGCGGACAGTAACTGCAATTACATGCTTCACCACGAACTTTCCTTTCAAAACTCTGCGTTTACTTGACCATTTTGTTTTGTTTTTCACTTCTTTAAAGTTTAAACTGTATCTTCTTTCCTTTTTCATCGCTCATAAAGATAAGGGTATGTGCAACTTTTCTTTTTCTTCATGATCTTGTAGTTTATGTTTGGCTTATGAGAAAAAATTTTATTAAACAGTGGAAAATTTTCTTTTTTAAGAAATTCAGATCGTTTCCTTGTTAGTTTAGAGAGGTAGGTTGTTTCTTTTCTCTGTTATGAAGTACGAACCATATCTGCATAAAAATTTTTCTAATTTAATTTTTTGTTTTCACTTTTCTCATGTAGAAAGAGAGATTTTTACAATGTTTTCATTGTAATGGCAGAGTTTAAACTTTATAATTGATCTTTGAATATTTTTTCTTCTTCTCATTTTTTGGGTGATTGTAGAATGCCTTACACGGTTCCTTTACTGAAACGAATTCACTTGTTCAACATGCTTCTGATTTTTCTTAAATGTTTCCGTTCTCACAAAAGACAAGCATTCTGTATCACGATTAAAGAAAGAGAAAAAGTTAGGTGTGTAGTCTAGTAGGTTGTGACCAGGGGATAATAAGAAATTTTTTACTAATTTTTTTTCCAAAAATTTAATAACTTGCACAAGGTTAGGACTTAGTTGTTTAATTTGAGTGGTATATATATATATATATATATAAGTATGTATGTATGTATGTATGTAGTTTTTAAATCTGCGTATAAGTTTAGAATTTTTGTTACAAATTTTGTTGAACTTTTGCAGGCTGAAGGCACCCAAGTAATATATTTGTTGATGTGAAAAGTCAAACTATTATTTGGGGTTCATAGTTGAGACTGGAAACAATATTGTAGCAGGAAGCTATGAATATGGGGCGTGTGAAATTTGTAAGGTTAGTTTCTTTGGCTGCATTTTTATTTTGTTGCTTTTCTTTTTATTCATTTAATATGCGTTGCAGATTACAGTAAAGAAAATTGAAAAAATTGCCAAAATAGCATAATCAGTTGTTTGATCACAGCAGTATAAACCAGAGATATGATATTCATGTTGACCACAAGATATAATGGATTGAAACAGTCAGTCATCCTCTTTTTTATTGCTTTTTACTGAATAGTCTGACTGGTGATTCCATTTTGGTGGCTTCTGATCAGTTTACTTTTCCGGTGAAACTTGGCTCACGCAGTTTTCTATATCTATTCTTTTTTGTTTTTCAGATTTGAAGATTGGAGTTCAGAAAAATCTGATTCAGAGAGGCGATTACCCTTGGAAAATGGGTTTTATTCGAGAAGGATTAGGCCAACTATAAGTGCTGTTATAGAAAGCTTTCAGAGATGCTTTGAAATGGGTTCTGAAAAAATTAAAAGCATAAAGAAGCCATTAAGAATCCCTTCTCATGTTAATCAGTCAGCATTGGAACCTGAGTCTGGAAAGAAAATTCTTAACCCACAAAGCCAGTTTCTTCAACGTTGGAACAAAATATTTATGATTTCTTGTGTGATTGCATTGGCCATAGACCCATTGTTCTTTTACATCCCAGTGATTGATGGAAAAAAGAAATGCCTTAACGTTGACTTTAATTTAGAGATCTCTGTTTGTCTGTTTCGTACAGCCGTTGATCTCTTCTATATACTTCATATAATATTTCAATTCCGTACTGGGTTTATTTCCCCTTCGTCTCGAGTCTTCGGAAGGGGCGAGTTGATTGATGATCCTAAAGCCATAGCCAAGAGATATTTGACCTCTTACTTCGTTTTTGACGTTCTGGCAATTCTTCCTCTTCCACAGGTTTGTGTTCTTCACTTGATAGATGCTTTAAAAATAAGTATGAATTTTAACAAAGCTTTTCTTCCCCAGGTGGTTCTTCTTATAATCGCCTCTAGGAAAGGCCCCATTGCATTAATCACAAAGGAGACGTTGAAAGCTGTTATTATATGCCAATATGTTCCAAGAGTTGCTCGTTTATATCCATTGTACCACGATGTAAATAGAACTTCTGGCAATTTCACTGAAACAGCAGAGCTTGGAGCTGCTCTAAATCTCTTCCTTTATATGTTAGCCAGTCATGTAAATTTAATTTGCCATTTTTTTTAAATCTGTAGCACCATTTGTAACTGTTTATATTGATTTTCTCATCATTGAAAAATGTGACTTGGCAGATGATTGGAGCTATTTGGTACTTGTATTCAATTGAACGACAAGATAGCTGCTGGCGCCAGGTGTGCGAAAAAGATCCGACTAATTGTAAACATCATTCTTTGTACTGCGAACATGGTAAATCGAACGCCGGGTTTCTGAATAATTCATGCCCTTTTATTGATCCTGATGATATAAGTGTACCGAATGGATTCAACTTCGGCATAGCAATTGATGCTCTTCGGTCAAGGGTGGTGGAAGAAAAGCATTTTTCAAAGAAATTCTTTTACTGCTTCTGGTGGGGTCTGCGTAATCTTAGGTTTGTGTTTTGTTACCATCTAATGAAAATAAAGATACTTTGAAATGTGTGTAAATTTTTTCACTGATTTAAGTTGTGTTTGCTGTTTTTTTTTCTTTTCAGTTCTCTGGGCCAAAATCTCAGAACAAGTACTTATGTGGGAGAGATTTTCTTTGCTTTCTTCATATCTATCTCTGGATTAGTTTTGTTTGCTCTTCTTATTGGGAATATGCAGGTATGGCCACGAAACATTAAAAATATTCATCTGATTTCCTTTCGCTACTCTGTTTTAATCTGTCAATCATAATTTCTTATACTTTCGCAGAAATATCTGCAATCTAAAACTGTTAGAGTAGAGGAAATGAGAATAAGGAGAAGAGATACAGAGCAGTGGATGTCTCATCGTTTGCTCCCTGAAAATCTCAAGGACCGAATTAGAAAATATGAACAATATAAATGGCAAGAAACAAGAGGTGTTGAAGAAGACGCTCTAATTCGAAACCTTCCGAAAGATCTCAGGAGGGATATAAAGCATCATCTTTGTTGGGACCTACTCAAGAAAGTGAGTGCTTTTTCCATAAATAATTTCTTTACAAGATAATTGTCCAAGGAACAGCTAAAACGTTTTTCAATTTAGGTTCCAATGTTCGAGAAAATGGATGAGCAATTGTTGGATGCAATGTGTGATCGTTTAAAGCCAGTCCTTTGCACAGAGAAGAGCTTCATTCTCCGCGAGGGGGATCCAATTGAAGAGATGCTTTTTATCATGAGAGGAAAGCTAGTTTCCATGACCACTAATGGTGGAAGAACTGGCTTCTTCAATGCTGTTTATCTCAAGGCAACTGATTTCTGTGGAGAAGCTCTTCTTACGTGGGCCTTGGACCCCCAATCCTCCACCTATCTTCCCATCTCAACTAGAACTGTACAAGCTCTATCAGAGGTTGAAGCCTTTGCTCTCATGGCTGAGGACTTGAAATTTTTTGCCTCTCAATACCGGCGTCTTCACAGCAAGCAGCTTCAGCACAGTTTCAGGTACGAATTCATTTTTTAAAAAATCTTTTATTCATTTTTCTTGATTGTAAAATTGCTTATAATGGGTCAAATTGCGGTGATAATGCTATCAGATTCCACTCGGTACAGTGGAGAACATGGGCAGCATGTTTTATACAAGCAGCTTGGCGCCGGTACTGCAGGAAGAAACTTACAAAATCCTTACGCGAAGCAGAAGATAGACTTCAAGATGCTCTGGCAACAGAGACGGGCCCCACTAGCCTTGCTGCAACCATCTATGCATCAAAGTTTGCGGCCAATCTACTACGACCGTTGCGGCAGAATGGTGGACGCAGCACGAGATTGGCTCAGAGGTTACCACCACTCATACCTCAAAAGCCTACTGAGCCTGACTTTACGGCCAAAGACTTCTAGAGAGGTGGAACTGTCGAGTATTTTAATGTTCAGTGGTTTGTCCAGATTTTTGTTCTATCATGTAAAGTTATAATGTGCAATTAGTTATTTATCGAGTCTGAAGCAAGCACTACGTTTGGATTTATATGCCTTTTGTCTAGTTTAACGAGAAGCCAGTAAATTCTTAATTATTATGATACTAATTATCAGAGAGATAAACAGGACAAAATTATTGACTTTCTATCGACAACTATTTCATTAAAGATTTACTATTCTGTACCCGATAGACACGACTACGTATCGGGCTGAGTCAAAAATGGCAAGGCAGGGGGCTAGCGCCTTGTCAAAAGTACAACTGTCAGACCACGAAGGCACAGTGAGTAACACAAAAATGGCTAGGAGACCAATTAAGTGATTCTTAATAACCCCAGCTTAATTATTTTATTTGCAGGTGTGGTGGTGTTAATACTGATTTATGATTCAGGGGAATCCACAGACTCTGTGCGAGTTTGTACTTGATCGGCAAGGGGAAGAGGTTGGCGGCTAACACATGTGCTATTAACTGCAAAAGATTAAGCATATTGAACAGCTTCTATTTAAGTATTGATTAACATTGATCCCATTTCTAAATCATGGCTTTGATAAGTTACGAGCTGTGGATTTGATGTCAGTACCACGCTTCAACTACACAGGGCCTCTGGCTGGTACTTCAGTGGGTGAAGCCACTGTTGCACTAAGGGGTTGAAAGTTAGTGTTCCCAACAAACCAGTAGAGCGCCCACTTCAAATTGCAGAGAGTGTATTTGAGAGCTTTGGTCCAATTTTCTGGCTTCTTGAAGCTCTGTGTGATGGAGTAGTTTTCAACTTTGTCATTTTCAATCCTGCATGGTTAGTCCATGATTATGCATAACATTACAAGCATGAAAGAAAAAAAAAAAAATCTAACCATACTCAATGAGCTCTTTTTTTCAGAGACAAGACAACTCACTTATATGGCAGTTTGAAACACTTATCCGGTGGAATGTTATTTTCCAGGTCTTTAGAATATGCAAACTCAGCAAAGTCCTTTAGACATGTCAAGAACAATGTCATTGCTCTGTCATAGCGAGTGCTCCAAAACAAATTCACTGGACCAAACCTAAGATATACTCATTAATTAGCATCCAACAATAAGAAAAATATGAACTGACACTGATATAGAGGCATGGTCTATTAAGGGCATCTCCCTGGATCTCTGCTATATCACAGATATTTCTATCATATAAAACTGAGCATTGAAAGTAATAATTTCTAGCCAAGCCAAAGAAATTTATCTTTCGAGTATCAATAAAGTATATTTAGATCAAAATGCACTTTATACACCATGAAATATATTGAACATGCACCACATTTAAAGATAACTGATTTAACACCAATGAAGTAGTTAGTACTTACAGTTCATAAGTACTGTTGCTGCTGTCCATTATCCGTGGGTAGCTCCCCATAGGAATAATTTTTATCCGATAGCTGAAAGTTACTGATTAAGGATATCGCATATCTCTATATAGTTCAATTGGACAGAATATAATTTAAAATGCCAGACTCTGGTTACTAAATGTTTTAGAGAATTAGAGCACTTGTAAATATGACAACTAACACTGAGCCTTTGTAAAAAACTGAGAAATCTTGGCATGATAGCTTATGCAACAAAAACAGTAAATTCATATTAAGGGGTATAAGTTGAAAGCACCATTGCAAAGAAGGCAAGCCATCTACATAGATGGGTATACACTTGAATGTATTATCAATCATAAGAGTATACCACAGTCCACGAATAATCAATAGAACGCAGAAATAGTATATGCTTCATTGAAAAGGATACTGAAACTTTGGACGGAAATACTGGCACATTGTGTGGAGGAGAAGGCAAGCTTGGCCCCAGGCAGCATTAATCTCATCCCATTCGACCTAAATGTTTCCCCAGCATTTTAAAAGTATAATATAAGCTTTAATCCAATCTATCTGAAAACATGTTAGTGGAATATACCATAAAGAGTAAATGATGGGCAAGAAGCAATCCCCCTTTTACTGAGTCAATTGTTGTATAAAGAAGTGTGCAGCACCATTTGTTCCATTTTATCAAAATATAAACCCAACACATAAATGTTTAAAACAGCAGTATTGCAACAAAAGGAAAACACTTCCACCAGCAAGTGAATGAAAATTCTCAAAAGATTTAACAGAGATGATCTCTTCTCTTACAGGAATTTTAGGAAGTCGTCCCAGCCGAAAGTTGTTGATTGTTCCAAATTCTCCATCATGAAAGATGGGGAAGGCATCATTCATTACATTAGTTTTCTTCAACAACTCTAAATGTGCTTGCGAAACTTCAATTTTGGTTGAGATCGCATCTCTCTCTTCCTATTAAGAGAAAATTATTTAATCAGAAGATGGCAGTAAAAGGATTACATAAGTGTGTACCATCCAACCATAGAAGATCATCATAACAAATGTCGTATAAAAAAACAATTAACTATATAAACCAAATCAATCTAATATGAATTAAATGGTTGTATAAGGATAATTTCCCATTAGGAAAAGGAACAATGGATTAATTATGGTAATGATCAAAGCCCAACGATCTTCTGAGTCAATTTAAACTACTTTCACTGGAAGACAGCGGGTGGAGGACAAAAAAGACAGTGAAGACAATCAACTCACCTGATAAGCAATCAATTGAAATTGGAAATTATTGAACTCCTGCCAATACCTGTTAACATTAGTTTAAGAATCATGAAAGAAGAACAACTACCGCTTACATGGGTCTATAAATATAAAGAGCATATAAAATACAAAAAGAATAAACTAAAGAGTAATTAAAAAACGTCGAGACATCATAGTTTATCTGGAAATACAAACACAAAGTGGGGGCTGTAAATAGTTTGATCAGCCAAAATGTATCTACTAAAGAAATATACCGCTCCTCCAGTTCCTTAAAACGTTTAGATTTTAACTCCAGTTCCTTCAGTTCAGCATGTACTTCTGCAGACTGCTTCTCTGTTTCTCTTATTGCTGCTTCAAGTTTTCTTTCTTCTTCCTCAATCTAAAAGCATCAAGAAAAGATAAAGAAATTTTTACTCAGTTGCAAAACATTTCAAAACCTATTTGTGCTGATATCAATCAAAACCGAATACTCATAAATTAGGAAACTTCAATGTAATCCTAATTTAGAGATTTAGCCTTTAACTCATTTATGATCTTGTCCTTGCTTCATTAACAATATATAGTAAACTGGAATGTATGTTCAAATTATTTGTAATAATGAGCCAACCATGTCTTTCTAAAATACCACTTGCATTTTGTCTAGTCTATTAATCATTACAACCACCGAATAAATGGTCATAATGATTAATACAATTATGTTTATAAATATAGGAATGTATCATACGCATAAAAACTGTTTCCAAGTAAGCACCTTTAATTTCTCCTTGAGAAAATCAGCCTCACTTAGGACATCATGTGAATCCACCTCCAAGCGCTCAAGGCAGGCTTCATATGCTTCAATGTCCCTGGTTACATCTTCAACCTCCTTATCAAGTTTATCAGACAACACTCTCATGCACTCAAGACATAAAGGTTGCTCAACCTGAATAGGAGACACAAAGATTTTAATCTAAATACCTTGAAACATCAACATCAAACATGAACAAGAAGCTCAAACATTAGAAGAAAATGTGAAAACCAATAAAAAGGCCTTAACATTGGGTATACCTGTGTCTGGGTTGTGGCAATCTCAAAAGCACGTTTAAGAACAGTTATAGTTGAATGGAAGCCAGAGTTGTTTGGCTGTAAAGGACCATTTGCTCCTCCGTCTGGTGTGGGCAACTGGGCGGCACTTCCATCAGATGGAGACTCAGACTTGTAAACCACCACAAAAGATTCATCCATAGATTTTCCAGATTGGCCTACATCAGGTTGGCCAGAAGTACTACGAGGACGTGGAGGTACCCCTTGTGACTGAAGCCTTTGTTTTGGCAAAACGACAAAAGAATTATCCATCCTTGTTGAACCTAGCACACTGTTGGCCACATGCATTGAAGAGCCTTGCATTGCTGCATGTTATCATCCAAATTCATTGACATTAATACCAACTTAATTCCAAAAACGACATTTTTTAAGGTATAAGCCCAAGAACAAATGAATGATAATAGATTGCACTCAATTGAAATCTGTTTATTTATATATAGGCCTACAACATTCACCACAAAATTCATCGAGTTATTACAAATAGTACAACTTACAGGAGTTAAACCTAAGTACTAAAACCTCAATCGCCATGGTGACAACATGCAGAACCTAAAATACTGTTTTAAGCTAAACTTCAAAAAAAAAAAAATGAAAAAAAAGAATTGATATTGATGATAAAATATTATTCGGCTCAAAATAAGAAAATTCGACAACTGATTAATAAAAGCACCAGCTATGACTAATTAATCATGGCTAATGGTATAAATTAATAGCAGGAGAGACAGAGAAAACCCTAACTAGAGCGAGCAGAGTCGTTTAAGTATCTGTCGGCGTAAGAATCGGCGCCGACGATACAAAGGGAATTGCGACAGTTCTGGCACACCCATCGCGGTAGATTTGGATCCACCGACGTAAGGTCTTCCTTCTTGTTCATATCATCGTTCCTTGCTGAGACCGATGAAATGAATTTCTCGTCATTCTTATTTATGGTGATCGCGTCAAGTAGTTTGGTTCGGATTTATTTTTACCCGAGATCCATTGTTACACGGATGATCACGGTTAGTGTTTGCCATGTCAGCCGAAGAGTTCACCTTCGTGGAAATTGGGACCTACAACGTGCACGTGTCAAGCACTGATCCCGTTTTTTTTTAAAAATAATTATATATGCGAGAAATTAGGGCTCTTTTGTTTACAAATACAAAAGCCCGAAATCAAAGATAATCTGTATTCGTCGTCTCGTAATTCACAGATCGATCATCTTCTTCACAATCAAAGGAATGGAAGATCACAACGTCAATCTGAAGCCATTACAGCTATTCGTGAGGCTTCTGAATGGAAAAACCGCAACCCTAAATTTCTCTACTCCAAGTGTGTATGGCCACGAGATCAAGAATCGCATCTACGAAGCCACCAAAATACCCACCCACCTTCAGCGACTTATCTACTCTGGCATCCAATTGAAGGACGGATCCGTAATTTCCGATGATAACATCACCTTCCACCTCGTGCTTCCTCTTTTGGGAGGAAAAGGTGGGTTCGGGTCTTTACTCCGTGGCGCGGCTACAAAGGCGGGTCAAAAGAAGACAAACAACTTTGATGCGTGTCGAGATATGAGTGGACGGAGGTTGAGGCACGTGAATGCGGAGAAGAAGTTGGAAGAGTGGAAGATGGAGGTAGAGGAGAGGAGGTTGGAGAAAATTGCGGAGGAATTTATTAAGAAGGCAGCGAAAAAAGGGAAAAAAGGAGTTGGAGATGGAGAGGCTGAGAAGTACGTGTCCACGTATAGAGAAGAGTCGGCGAAGTGTGTGGCTAAGGTTGAGGAATCGGTGAGGGAGGCGTTTGGCAATGTTAAACGAAAGACTGTTGGAACAGCAGCAGCGGAGGCCAAAAGGTTGAAGATTTGGTGAGGGCTCATCTTTAACTACATTCATCTAATTTAAAGATTCAATAATTCAATTGGTGTGCCTTAGGAACGGATTTAGGGTTTCGTTTTTTATCTATACATTTTTTATCATTATTGGAAGTTTTCACTTTTAATGTGATTAAATGCGTTTGGACTTTTGAGAAATTTAGGAAAAACGATAGAATTTAATGCAATATTTAATACGTCTATGGATATATGAATATTGCATTTTGTATGCTGTCAAATATTGCAATACTGATATTATCAAATCCTTGAGAAATTTGTTTTCTGATTTATTTTGGTTTTGATGTTTGATTTTGTTAGGATGGGGAAGAGAAAATTGGGTGAAAGTGAAGATGAAGATAGTGAGGATGACAATGGTGAAGAAAATGAGAAATCTATAGTTTTAAATAATAGGAGTCAATCAGATTTAAGTGAGGGTACTGAGGGGAGTACAGGTTCAGTTACAGATGGGAAACCAGATGGAGAACTTTCTGGTGAAGGTTCATCTGAGAGTGGTTCTGAAGAAGAGAAAGAGACTCTTGTGCAGCCAAACTTTGAATCCAGTGGATGCTCCAGTGAAGATGCGAACCCTGAGGAGAATGGTGTGGCTGAACCCAAGATTAATGAAGAAAAGGTGCAGAGTACTGGAGCCTTTAGCGTGGAGCTGAAATTGGTTTCTGTAACTGAAGCTATGCACAAGTCTGGTGGTGGACCTGCAGCTGGAAATTCAGAGGAAGTAGTTGGTGAATCTCCAAATGTTTTGAGTTCAAGAGATGAGGAAGTTAATGAAAATGGACCCATGGATGCTGAAGCTAGTGGTGCCTCTGAAAGTAAATTCAGAGTTCCCGAAGGAGCAGTTGTTGCATGTACAAATGTTGGAGAATTGAAAAGGCCTTTGGATTTTAATGAATTCAATTCAGCTGTGGAGATGGAGGTATGCTTGTTATATGCAATTTCTTTAATTTATTTTTTACCTTTTGTGTGCTTGACTTGATTGGTTGGTCTGATAATTGTTCTAATGCGATCCAGATGGTGGTATCACATATTTCTTGAAACCAAAAGACAGTAAGATTTTAATGCAAGTGTTCAAGGACTAACCCAGGACTAGCATGTGCATAGTATGTAAATGAAGGGAATTTTTGTAATCTCTTTTAGAATATAGAGAATTTAAGAATTTCTTGCTGTCTAAAATATCTATCATATTTATATATCATCATACAGACTATTTGAATATATCCTTTCTTCCTTAGGGCTTTGACTGCATTATATTTTAGTCTCATCCTCCGATTTTGACCAACGATATATATTTTACCTTCATGAGGATAAGAACGATCAATTAGTTCATGCATTCTACAAAACTCTCCCTTTTCGAATCCATTCAATCTCTTCATGTTTGATTGACATGAATCCTGCGGATGAGAACTTCTTGAGCGATGCTGTCTTATTTTGTGGGCATTGTTAGATGATTAATATTTAGTCTTGCCACGGTCAGTCAATAATTGTCTTAACTTGATCATTTTGTTGTTTTGATAGGCTCTTGGCATGGAAAGATTAAAATCTGAACTCCAAGCACGTGGGCTAAAATGCGGGGGCACCTTGCAAGAGCGTGCTACCAGGCTTTTCTTGCTGAAATCAACCCCAGTGGAGAAGCTTCCAAAGAAGTTGCTTGCGAAGAAGTAATAGTTTTATCTGTGTGTTTAATCTTAGTCGGTACTGTTGTGGATGAATTATTGGCTTTAGACAGCTGAGGCAATATTCAAGTGTCTTGAATCATATGCTGACTTTAAATTTCATGTAAATTTTGTTAGCCAATACAATGATATACTTGAACATCTTCAAGGGATCTACCTCATTTCATTGAAATGTAATTCATCGCATGGCTCAACTCACATTATTTTTCACCCTTTAAACACAACCACTAAATACTCTAATTTTCAAGGAAATGATTTTATTTTATTTTTTACAATTTTAGATAAATAAGAGCACCAAATCCTGAACGGTTCATTCTCTGTGCTTCTGCAAGGGGTAGAGTGGTAGACCTCATGGGGCTCTTCAAAAAAATCAAAATCCTAACAGTTTATGCTTACATTAATTTACAATAGCAACTCGCCAAACTACTATAATTTACGTTTTATTGCATATCTAGAATCATAAAAAGAGAATTAGTTAAATTAGGAAGATTTGTTTTAGCTAAATTTCATTTCTTATTTTCAATTTAATTATAATAGAAATTAAAATTTTCTTACTCTAATAATATTAGGATTAGTTTAATGTAAAGTCTTGTTCTGCAAATAATATCAATGATTATCAGTGAATTTTGAATTCCCTAGGAGATTTCTCTATCCTGGATTTGAAATCCCTAAAAGGGTTATTGTTAGCTTTTTTTATCCTTTTTTGTGCTTCGTCAAGAATGAGGCTACAATTAAAGAGAATAAAAGAATTACAAGCTAAATTGAAAAAAATGTGAGATTCCCAATGGAATTAAAGATGAGCCCAGTTTGTAAAATTACAATGGGAATTAAATAGTAACCTAATTCATAAACATCCGGCAGTTGGGAGATTTGCATAAACAAGGGACTTTCGATTCATCAGGCTCATCTGGGTCAAATAAGTAATCATACCTGTTAACCAAATAAAGTTTCTTTTATTCCTCATCTAAAATAGCAAAGTTAAAAAATGGATCGATTGATGAGTATGAATCTAGACCCAAAAAAATCATATGCAGAAATATATAAGGAGAATAATCATACGTTAGCTCCTCTCCGGCTGACACATCCGTCTTAGCAATCAGAACAATCCGGTTCTGTTGATCACCTACGCTCATGATCCTAGCATAGCAATTGGGCATGCACTGCAACAAGAGGTAGTAATTGTTTAGTTCTTCTTATGCTTTGGAGAATATAACCAATGTAGATGCCAAAAAAGGGCTGCAGTCATCCAAATTTCAATAATAACTTTCCTCAGTATCTTGTGACGAATACTCAAGTAGCCAACAGAGGGCTGAAATGTCAAGAGAAGCATAAAAAACAGGCTAATATGAGTATTATGATTGGTGGACATTGTGGATAGTGCCGACACAAACAACTTTAGTTGGATATAGTTGGAGCATGCAATGAGACAGCAGATTGAATCTAAGTAACAAGCTTCATGCATATGGAAGTCAGATGTGAAGTAACAAGACATTGGAAGATTGGCATGGCATCAGAAGCTGAAGCTGAAAGCTCAAATACATGCGCTTTCTGCTGGTTCTCCAGAATGAATGCGGGTAATATTGGAAAAGTTTGCTTCTCAATCCTAAAAGTTTTAATTGCAGTAACAAGAACTTACTGAATGATTAATTAGGCGTGCGATATTCCCCTTGTTTGTGGCATCAATTACCACTTCCTCACTGATCTTGAATAGCTGTCAAAACAAATTAAATCAACTTCTAAGAAAAACATAAAAATAAGTAAATAACAGACAGCATCAATAATAAATAGAACATTTTGGAGATTTTCTCTCCATTTTAGGTGTTAACTCCAATATCAGAAACCAAATAATTAAAAGTACAACACAGTAAAACATTCAATTACTAAATAACACAGACATTGATGTTACATTTCCAGTCCACTAAAATAATTAAAAGCTATTCATGAGACGATACCAAAGCCCATGCACAAGTAAGCTGACTAGGTACACACAAAAAGGAAAAAGAAAAAAGAAAACTCACATAGCAATCTTTGCCTTCTTTACGATATTGTGCCTCCCTCAGATCAGCAACACTTTGTGTCACTTGTTCACCACGATACTCAACGACCTGAAGACAGACATGCCTAGAATTAAAATGGCTTCACTTAAGAGGTATCCAGAAACTATTGCCTTATTGAGAAAATCACCCAAAGAGGGATCTAGTGCTTAAACACAAAGCCTTAAAAGTAGATAGGAGCATTAATAAGATTAAAAATCAATAACCATTTCTCCCTCCTGCATGTTTCTACGTGCGAAGAGGCCCCATCCATGAATGCCAGATTTCCCGAAACAAACCCGATGGGTTTCAGTTCTCTGAAGGCAGAATTAAACTTAATTACAACATTACATAGATTAAGACATAGTTATTATGCATGTAGAATTATGGTTTACCTGTAAGTGGTAAAGACGTTCCCTGAATGATGTGAAATTCTTACATTCACTGATTTGCTGCAGTGTGACAAAATTAAGTATGTAACTTTATAGCAAATGTTGAAATAATGGAAAGGAACCCAGAGGAAATTATTTCACTCTGAAAGGCAAAGTACAAACAAAAAGATATGTTTACATATCAATGGCATTGTATTTTGACACAATTTTTAGACCATTAGATTAATGTACGCTCCTCATATCCAAACCCACAGCCATATATACATATATGAAAAGCTTAAGAAAATAGCTAACATAAAAGGGACAAGAATATTACTTCAAATGCACTCAGGCTATTTATTGCATCTAAAGAATGATGACTTGGCCCCATTGGTCGGTGGAATATTGGCACCCTATCCACACTCTACAAACAATAATAATGATTAGAATGAGACAGAAATAAGAGAAAATAGATCAAAACAATCTCAGAGACAAGCAAAAATAAAAAGTATCAGACTTTGTCCTTACGAGGCAAGAAATGCAAGCTTTGAAAGAAGCTCAGTTCAATCACAAGAAAATGACAAGAATTCTCAGAAAAAAGTTACACACATGAATAAATTTTGGTTCCCAATTTATCACCTTATCCTTTGATCTTCTAAAAACACGGCATCTTGCAGCAGATAGAGGTTCAAGCTCATAAGCCTCTGAAGTAGAAGCTTCAGGAAACTCTGTTCTCTTAGATGAAACCAGCCTAGAACCTCGAAAACAACCCTTCTGGCTCTGTAACATGTTTCTTCCAGCAAAAACTCCAGTTGGAGTATGTACAACTACAACAGCATCTGGGTTTGGGGACCTGTACCAAACCAGGGCATGAAAAACAAAGACCAAACTAACAGATGTGGAGAATGAAGTTTCACATACATTTCTCTATTCTACAGTAGAGGGAAAGAGGGATCAAAGAGTCTTTCCAATAAAACAAAAAAAAAATAAATTTCCCAACCTGTGAATGGCACAGTAAATTAACTTCCTCGTTATCTGTCTCCCGTTCTTCTCCAAGCATTGTATCTGAAATTCCAGTTAATATGTAATTACTTTCTTCAATTCTCATATTTCCAATTCAGAACAAAATAAATCCTCACATTAGAGGGATCATATGAAACCCCATTTTCATTAGTGACCAGATTAGTATCATCACAAGTTTCAGAACAAGAATATGTTTAGAACTAAACAATAAAGTAAAACTTACTTCCATGCTATATCCTGCCCTTGATGCACACGTTGCATGAAAATATGTGGCACACTTGCAACACTGAGTACATGAACCATGAGTTGTTTTACAGATTATGCAATTCTGCAGTCACATTTAAAAGATAGTTTAATCACAAACATTCATTACTTTTAATGCTACATAGCAAAACAATGTATGAGCTCATAGAGTAACAAAATAAAATTGCATTAAATTTTTTTTTTTCATTTTTTAGAGGGAAGAAAGATACTATTAACAGAAAAACTGCAACTCAGCCACAGTTCCTCACAATAAACTCATATAATGCCATGAAAATATCATCTAGGAAAAAGAAACAGAAGTAACTTCAAGCATGACAGAGCCAATTCTTTGCACAGTTTGACAACAGGTATTTCTATGTACTACAGAAAAGAGAAGCTGTCTAGACAATCATTGTGACCAGTGTACCTTTAAAAATGAATTTGTTGGTATCCTAAGGATTCCAGTTGCAGGTTCCATTTTCTCATGATTCAAGAAACCAACTTCAGGCCTGAACCAAGCGCATGTAACATGAACCCAAAGCGGCTCAACATCAGTTGGCTTCAAAGCACCACCTAGAAAAGCGATTTCAATAGATAACACAATTAATCATTGGAGACTAGAGTCAACTAAATCAGATAAATTTCAGAACTAGTTTCATAACATGCCAGAGAAGATTATTTTAGGTCCAGTCTCTTAAAAACAAAATCTAACTGAATCTGATGCATAGAAATATGTATCCTACACTGAAACAATTCCTGATACACTAAGGGATTTTTATTTTGTCAAACCTTTGCCAGTAAAAGTCTTCCTTAAAAATTACATTATTTTGAGAAACATTTAATATATGTAGTTCAGTTCCTTCAATTTAAACTTTCTGGTGCCACCTCTATTTGTCAGATAATGTCAGAAACATAATTAAGAATACACATATAAACAATAAACAAATTGTACAAGTTATTGAAGGCAATGCACAAAGTAAAATCACAACACTGCCCATTTTCTCTCCTACCCGGGGATTAGTAAAAAACTTACATGGAGTTGAATAGAAGGACTGCATACCAAGTCTCAGAACAGCTAAGAAACAATAAGAAATTCAGTTATAGGGACATGCCTTGGATGGGACAGAGGCAACACTGCCTCTCAGCATCAGGTTTTTCACATGCTCTACAAACCCATGAAGTAAAGTCTTGAACATTGGTTGCCCCATAGCACTCTTGGTGGACAGCAATTTGACACCTGAAAAAATAGCACTGCTGCTGAGATAAATGATTTAGAGTATTAATTAAGCTCTTGTTTTTGCATCAGCAAAAATCATAATATTTATTGCTCAAACTACACTTAACTTGCTTTAAGAAATAAAGGAAGATATATATACCTATTGCAGATGATAATTTTGTTATAATCCCAGTCTTCAACCCATCTACAGATAGCACATCTTTCTGTTGTCCATTTTGCATCAAGAGGCTCATACTTCTCTGTTGCAGTTAAATCAAGTCAATTAAGTTTCCTGCAACTGAGGACATGCTAATAGATTCTGTTCAACACCCTGCCCTAGATTAAGGAAAGAATGAGAATGAAGAATATCAACATCAATTAAAGCTAACAACCTTTCAATAAGGAAAGCAACTTTTCCTTATCCAACTTCACTGGATCCACACCATGAGCATTAAACTCAGCAATCTGCAATGTCTTCAACATTAATTCTTTGCATATAAGAAGCATAAATCCTAGTGAGAAAAGAAATAAACAATAGCCTATAACAATAGTCAAATGACATGGGTATGCAGCTGTTACAAATATGGCATACTCTTCCCATACGAGGAAGAAAAATCAAGTAATATCCTTTAGTGCCTAGCATAATAGTACCACATACAATACTAGAATCTTTTCCAAAAGTTTCAACAATACTTTGATAAAGTAGCTGTCAAAAAAATATGCTTAGGTTATTTATTGCACATAAGCTCAAATTTGATAATAGCATCAAAATCAACAGTCAGACTGAATATATAGGATTTTCTGGAAATCCATCATAAGTTATAAGTTCTAAACAGAATTTGCTATTGGGGACTCAGCAATCAAGTGCAATCACGAATGAGCTCTAATCTTAAATATGTTTGGCTGGTTGCTTTAACTAATTCACTTTGTTTTTCTATTAAATGAAAATCCTTACGCATGACATGGAAAGAATGGCCAGAAAAGATATTCCAATCTGATAAAGATCAATACTAACCCATTTTTCTAGTGGTAGTGATGTCCCCTTGACTTTCACACTATACTTCCATTTTTTTGCTCTGCACCCAGTATGGCGTTCCCATTCACTAAGTGTGCGCTTCTTAGACCCACAAGAACCACACCTGCAGACAACTCTAAAGAACAAAAGAACAGAAGCACTTAGCTTAATTTTTCTTCAACATAATAAATTATAATTAACTAACTAAAATTTTCTACTAATAAAAAAGACAAATAAAATGCAAAAATGAAGATAAATTAATGAACAGGAACCCTGAGTAAAATAATATACGTATTTGGTAAACACTTTTTAATCAGTAGAACTGTATATCCAGAAGAGACAGAGCAACTAGTTGTTAACAAACACAGAAAAAAATTAGTGTAAAGGAGAAGAAGAGAGAGAATGAATACTTGAGCAATCTTTATTTTATCTTTTTACTAATAAGTATAAAATACTAAGTTTCCATATACACCTATCACCAATAATGAAAAGTTATCAGGACTTACAAATGAAGTCTTGGAATATATGCTCCTTCCATGTTGTTGCATACTACTATTACATTATCAGGCAGCAACAATTGTCCATTATTTTCTATAGGCCTGTTCAAGATATATTTGTCACAGAATTAGGTTTACATCTCACATCCCAAAGATGCAATAATAAACATTGAGTTAAACCTGAGAATGCCAGTAAACCACAAGAAGGAAAAAACAAGCAGAGATAGCACTAACATACTTGACACTTGGCAACCATTTGTCTATATGTGATTCAGCTTTAAGCCTTGCTTTGCAATCCGGGCAAAAGTAATCAATGTACTCCAGACTCTTCACATCACAACCAAGTATGTAAGGCCCCAAATTTAATGCATTTTGGGAATATAACATAAATTAACCAAAACATACTACAAATTAAATAAAATAAGCACACCTTAAATACTTTGCTGGAAATTTTATCACACTCAGCATGTACCCAAACATTACAACCATCACAGCATACCTGAGCCGGAAAATTAAGAATAAAAAGATTCTCAGATCATTCATCTGTTGCACTAAAGAAAGAGTTGTAAATCTAATTTCAAGTGTGAATAACCTCACCCAGTTCCCACCATCTGAATGGTGCCAAATTTTCTTGCATATGCCACAATACTGTTTTGACTTTTGTAGCTGTAGAAATATTGTAGTAGATATCATTTAGAAATAATAGATATATGTCTACACTTTCACAATTGATAAAGCTGGAAGTTATATCTATATGGAATAAAATTCATATGATTTACTTATGAACCTTAGTGCAATGTTTGCAAAAGAAATGGCCTTTAGATATTGAACCCCCCGTTTTTTTCACTTTGCAAGGACGAATTGAGCCACAACCATCACAAGGTCTTGCATCCTTATAACAAGCATTCTGCAAAGTTGATTAACTAGATGAATTTTTGTAACTCAACGACCAAATTTATTGAAGCATCCTTGACTAAAAAATAATAATAGAAAACATGCATTCTGCATAATTGAGCCACAACTGTCACAAGGTCTTGCATTCTTATAACAAGCATTCTGCAAAGTTGATTAACTAGATGAATTTTTGTAACTCAGCAACCAAATTTATTGAAGCTTCATTGACTAAAATATAATAATAGAAAACCCCAAGTTATAACTGAAATTCATTCAGAATTTTATATGATAAGTTTGTTAATTTCAAGGCAGAATTTCACACTGAAAAAAACCAATAAATATGATAAATGACTACAATTCACATAAGTAATAGGTAACATGTATGGTTATGGTTTTCTTTTCTAGTAGTTAACCAGAAGCAATTAGGCTGCATGCTGCTAATAAATAAGATGACAGGTAGAAAGTACTTTCTGAGTTAACAATTTTTTAAATTTCCATATGGTTATTACTAGAGTGAGTGGCAAGCTAAGTTATAACATTTGTATGGATGCTTAAATAGGTACATTGTACAACCAAGTTCTTTGCATATCATATTTTCATTTATAATTGCATTAGTTTCAAGTGATATAGTGGAACAAGAAACAGAAACCAACCCAAGTCATGCTGATCATAAGTATATTAGGCTAATAAGCTTTTTACATATCTTATCCAACAGTTAGGCTACTGACTACAGCATTGAAACTGACACAAATCATGAGACTTAAATGCCCATAAAGCACTCAATTATGAATCCAAACTTAGAAGAAAGAAGAGAAAGCAAATTCTAAAATTTTACCTGGTTCTGAAAATAATATTCATCCTGACTTGAACCAGTAGCTTCTTCAACTCCACAAGAATAAGATTTATGATAATGAGTTTGCCCAATCCCAAGGTTCGTGTCCAAAAAACCATGCTCTGCTAAAATTGCCTCCTCCAATGCCCTCCGAAAATCACTTAGCTTGCTCTTGGACAACTGAGTCGGCTCCCTAAATCTAAACAACCAGAAATTAACCAACATGTTCATAGCGCAACAAAATCATTCCAAAATTATATAATAAAAGTTAACCAGAATGTTCATAGCCTAACGAAATTATTCCAAAATCATATAATAAAAGTAATGAACTCACCTGTCCATGAATTCTGCAAAAGGGAAAATCATTCCTTGTTTCACCCAGCCATAATCCTGCCAATCAAATAGCAGATATAAATAAACACATTCTATAAATTAAACAATAAAAAACTGCAAAAATAGAACATGATCAAGCAATAAAGAGGCAATAAAATTACCCTCTGTGTTCCGTTCTTTGAATAGCCAAAGAACATGACACAAAGTGCACCAGGAATGCAGCATCTCAGAACAGCTTCAGGAGCTTGCACAATGGGATCAATCACAATGGCTGGCCAAGCAGGGTATGTTCTCCCACATTTAGCCCACACTAAATCACCCAAAGCAAAATCCTCCGGCTTGTACACATCTTTCTTTTTGCCTTTCTCATTGGTCGATTTGTCTACATTTCTAGAACTAAACCGATGAATATACTGCTCGTTATCAACAAATGGTACAGAATTCAGCTTATGCACCGGCATAGTAGAGTTACGTGAAACCAGATACTCTCTAGGATCAAAATCATTGAACCCTATATAGCCCATCTCTTTTTCTCTTACTGAGTAGTAATTTGAGCTTCTGAAACCAAACTTTTCTCTCAATAAATTTGTTCCACTGTATTTTCTTTCAAAACCGCCTTTAACTTCCTCATCGTCATTATAATCATCATCACCGAAGCTGGAATCCGTGTCACCTACCACGAGAACTGAGTCGTCGTGTTTAGAAGGAAGCATCTGAGTTCTTCTCAACGATTTTGATGCAGGAGGCTGATGCCTTACGGAGCTTCGATTTGTGCCTTTGTTAATATAATTAAAATTCTTTGAATTGGAATCGTATTTAGAACCCCAATAAGGGCCATCCTCACTAATCCAAGAACCTGAACAACTGCTAAAATCATCGACTTCAAGATGCATTGAACGATAATCATCGCTGTCTCTTCTTCTGCGTTTCTTGGGATTTGACAGGTAGACAGCCTCGTCGGCGTCTTCGTCTTCATAAAAGGGATCCGCAATCTTGGTCCGCTCCGAATTCGCCGTTTCGAGTTTGGAATGTCGTTTTATTATCATCTTCTTCTTCGTCTCGAAAAGTAAAACCCTAATTCACATCCAATACAGCATAATGCCAATAGAAGAAAATACGGCTGTATTAATAAATTTCGTATTCAATCGAAAACACCAATTGAAACCCTAGATTTGATGGGAAACCCTAATTTTAGTCACTGACACAGAAGAGTATCAAAATTTACACGTTTGGGTTTTTTATTGAGAAGCGTATTGTAGGGAAGTTAAAAGGAAAATTCTCGAAATACAGTCTCCGAATGGATAGCGAATCGACTGAAAATGAATTTCCTTGGAAATAATAAAACCCGCCGAGAAAGCAACTGACTCGGCCGATAAAAATTGTAAGCTGGATGAGAGAAGGGGGTCTGTTTGTTTAACGGCGACGTGCACACAAAGCACAAGTACAGTAGTTATATATTTTTATATAAATTGAGATTTAAATTTTATAAAATATTTTAAATAATAACATTAAAAGTTTTAAATGAAGATTTTACGTGCCGTACCAACTGGGACGTGTTTTTGGCTCCAAATATTTGGCGAGGGAGGGAGCCCTTGGAAAAAGAGTGTCGTGGAAAGCGCGAAACAAAAAATTGAAGATAGCACGCAGCTTTTATGCTACTCTTACACATGTATGTCATAATTGATTTTGAATTTAATAGAGTTAATTTCCACTTATACTCTACCGGAAGTAGTTTGGTTTGTTTTAAATTTATTAAATTAAAATTATAGTAAGATTTAAATTAAAAATTTTATTTATTTTTTAAAATTTAATTTAAGTTTAACTCAAATTAATTATTTAAATTTATAGTTTAAATTAATGATTTAAATTTATAATTCAATTTAAACTAAATTTATAGTTTGAATTAATATTTTATTTATTATTTATATAAAATAATATCATTTTATTAATAAATTATCAATTCAAATTATAAATTTAAATTGTACTAAACCCTAAATTTAAATGATTAATTTAAATTATAAATTTAAATTAAATCGAATCTAATTATTTTTAATTTGAATCAAATTGGAGTCAAACTTACCCCCTCACTATTTTTTATTTGAATCAGAAGTATTCGAGCTCATCCTAATTCATATTCACTTATTACTCAATTTTAAATATTTAATTAAATATTTTAATAAATTATTATAATATTTAATAATTTTAAATTATAAATAATATAATATTCAGTCGCACAAGGGCGGCTAATAACATTACATCAATTCTTATAGATACTATGCTTGTTTTGTACGGCCAACTTATTGATGCAAAATGATTGGTGAATATATATAATTTTTTTTATCCTCACTTTAATTGGATTAGTTTTATACATGCAATTATATTGATGTAGTAATATTACATATTTAAAACATTTTTATTAATCTAATCATACAAACGTCAAGCCGCTAGGAAAGTAATTAGGCCAACAATCAAATTGAACCGAATTTAAGCCTTAGCTATTGGTAATTAAAAGGGGAAATTAGTTTTATATTAGAAGTTTGGCGAGATGGTTTGTGGACAAGGCTTGCACAATTGGTAATGGGGTGCACTATCCAACAGTAAGGGTGACATATATGTAGGTTGTTATGTAACTAAGGTTATATTCGAATCGAATTTATTTGAGCTCGAATTTGACTCAAACAAGTTTAAAACAAGTCAACTCTATACAAACTCGTTTGAGCTCGAGCTACTCGTTAAATTTATCAATTAAAAATTTTAATACAAAACGACGTAGTTTCTATTAATATGTATTAAAACGATATCATTTTTATAACAAAATAATTAAAAAGTTGAGCTCAAAATGAGTCAAACCAATTTCAAACCTAACTTCCATGAACTTAATGAATTCGAACTCAAACTTGAGCTTTATTATATACAAACTAAACCAAGCTCCAATTTAAGGTCGATTCAGTTTGAATCTAACCTTGTATATAACTTAGTCACAATTGTTTAATGTTGCGGATAAAAGCAATAGATAATGTAATAACATTTGAATTAGCAATTGAACCATGGATCTAGTATAATTCACTCGATTCAAGCACAATTCACCCAATTTAACTTATAAAAGACTTTTAAATGTTGAATCAGACCGGCCAACCTACCGGATTTAGTCAAATCAGCTAATCCTTTTATTTAATCCGGAGCAGCCTTCACAACAATGGACTCGACTAGCCGTATAACCTTATTGTCTGACAAGCCCATACGCCGTCTCACAATGGTTAAGGACTAAAACCCAAATTCCAAAATTTGGAAAGTTAAAATATTATCTGGGAAAAAAACAATCCGCTGAATTAAGGCAAGTAATCAATATTTGCATTCATTTAGTACTTATTTGTCAGAAATTAAATTTCACCAACCACAGAATAAGGTCTGTTTGACTGGCTTATGCAGCTCATATCAGACTTTCATATCTTCTCCTTTAAATAGTTCATTACAACGCTTTTTTCCCCCTGTTGATAGTTTTATTAATCAGCTAATAATAACTTATTAGCCTTTGATGATGATTTAGGCAAGTTCTGCAATGCCCTTTGTATCTTATGATCTGCTATCGAATATACATCCGGCTCCGTTAACACTGACAATTAATAAAACTGATGAATCTTTACTATTCAACCCAGAATCAGCCCATGCTGAATCACGACCGCTCATTATCATCATCAACAACGGACACTACATCATCACTGCCGTAGGAATTTTTAACCGCTTCAAGGTTTTTAAAATAATGGTTTTCAGAATTTCTTTTGAGGAGCTTGATCTTATCAATGTCGCTTCAAAGTTGAAAAGCATTGTTTTTGCTAGTTGGGTTTGAAGAAGTCGAGTTCGCGAAGCTTTTCACTTTAAAACATGGAAGTTTCGTATCTGTCATGCATTTAGCAGATTTGACACAAGAAAAATTTTCGTGAACACTTTTTCCTCGTTTCAGCGATACCAATGCTGGGTTTGCTTTGAGTAACAGAGGAGTTGCCATGACACTCAAATTAGTTTAGAAAAAATCCAATATATTGGAAGCTTTGTAACAATATTACATTAAATTAGTGATGCTATATATCTGAGCACTGTATATATATTCTAAGTAATCTCTTCATAAAATTACTTTTTTTGAAAGAAACAAAATTTACTTTCCATACATATATTATTTTATTTAAACTTACAGTCGCTCAATTTGATTGTACATCTACTAATTTTCCTATTTAAATGTTATTATCTTTGAGTAATAGCCAAAACGAAAAAGGAAAATCGATGTATATTTTTAAAAATTGAAGTGAATAAGGACATAATTTCTTTTATAAATAATTTTATTCTTATAAAATAAACAAAAAAAACATTTTGTTTAATTATTTCATGCCACCTCTCCAGCATGAGAATCCATAATTCTAGTATATAATTATAAAGGCCAAAGGACCTATTCCCACCTAAAGTTTCTTATTTTTTCAAATATCTACTTTTGACCTATAAAAATCTTAAATATTTATTTATAAAAAATTAAATCTATTAGTTTTAAAGGTAAAATTATAATTTTATTTATAATATTAAAAATATAGTAAAATTTAATATATTTCCCTTTTCCCTAAATTTTAAAAACTAAAAGTTTTCTTTTAAGTCAAGTTTTAAAAAATGGTATTTCCTTTACTATGGTTTAGTTGTCAATCTCCGATGCTAAATCTGACATTGTCGCCTGCAATGAAGGATCATTGACGTATCACTGTGTTTTGACAGTTTCTCTCCCCTAATTTGAAACTCTGACCAATAAAAATCTTTTCTGAAAAGACGAAAACGAAGATCTCATCTTCGTCTTCATCTTTCCAGATGAGATTTTTGTTGATTGGAGATTCAAAAAAGAGGAGAGAGACTGTCTAAACATGATGATGTGTTGATGACTCTTTATCACCGATGATAACATCAGAGATTAAAAATTAAATTTTAAGGGAGAGAATATCATTGTTTAAAATTTGATTTAGAAAAAAAAACTTTTAGTTTTTAGAATTTTGGAAAGGAAGAGGGGGGGGGGGAGGAAGAAAATTAAATTTTAAAGGGTTAGAGTTTTGTTAACTTTAATTGTGTATTGGTAAGTGTTTAAGATTTTTAAAGTTAAAATATAAAAATTTAAGAAAACATGATAATTTGGGTGGGAATAAGTCCTTTGGCCAATTATAAACATTAACTTATTTTTGAAAACATTTGTCACAGACAAAATTGAGTGTGTTTGGTTCCAATCTGGATCATGCTGCTGCCACTCCCCTCATATGGTTAATGGGTTTTACAATGGCCAAACTCTCGGGAATCTTTCATTGGCCTTTCAACAAAAACACAGTGATTTGTTTGGTGTGTTTTGACCAATCCTAAATACTGATAAACTTTCTCCCAATAAATCTATGATTTATTATATTACAAATGGGCATGTGGAATACACTTGACCGACTCTATCAACTGCCACAGAACCAAAACAAGTAGTAATTTAATCAAATTGGTGCCCTTTTTAGTATAAAGTGTTTTGAAATACAATCTAATACCGCCCCACTTTGCTCGATTAAGTGGGCAAATGATCTCATAAATAATGTTCAGTCTGTAGTGGGGCCGTTAGTTGACTTTGAGATAAATTGGTCAATAATGATATACACTTAATTATATAATAATATATTATTATCTATATATATAATTATATTATAAGTTTATTATTATATGTGTAATATTATATATATATATATATTTTTTTATTATATAAATATATACATATATAGATATATTATTATACGATTAAATATTATATTATTATAAATTAAAAATCATTTAATCAAATAGTTACATATTTATATAAAAAAAAAGTACCATAGTTTTATTTTTATTATATTGATGCATCCTTTGTATGCAACACAAAATCAACTTGCATTGTATGGAGATAATGGTGTTGAAAATGCTCCATATTGTATTGATAACTAGCTCAGTAGTTTGAAAATAATATTGAATTCAGGTCCAATTATCTCCCCCATTTGTTATTTGATTTTATTGTGTTATATGTTTAATAAACAATATTATATGTATATGATTTTAAATATTTAAATAAGTATTTAAATGATACATTATTATATAATTAAATATTATTTTATTATTAATTTAAAATTATAAAATAATATAATATTTAAATATTTAATTGAATACACTACCTAGTTTCATTTTTGTTTAAATATGGTGCCAATGCAGAGCATTTCGTAGTAAATTGAAATAGACTTATTAAAGATAACTCCCTAATGTTTGTGAAGTGTCCGTGCAACAAATAGAAATGTGTGTGTGTGGCGTAAGTATGTGTGTGTATATATATATATATATTTTATTTTTGCTAAATCAAATTGAACAATTTGTGGTGGACTTATCGGTAATGCTACGGTACATGGTCAGTCAGTGTCAACATCACGAAAGACACTTACTGTTTGCGGAAAGTCATGATCACTTAACAAATACGTGCTACTAAAAAGGCTACGTATAAAACAAACAAAAAAATTGAAAATTCAAAGCTGTTTAATGCAGGCATTTTGTTCACATTCTCTCAAATTACAGCGATCCACAAATAATATATATTTCAGAAGTGAAATTGTAATTATTATTAAAATTAAATATTTATTAACCAAGAAAAAATATTAGGCAAGGTGGAGTAGCGTGTCAAATTCATCAACCGGTTACCGAACTCTGATAAATTAGCAAATTCCGGAAAACAGATTTTTTTTATTATTTTTTTGTAATATAAGAATTATTTAAATTACATGAGTTTTCGAAATTTCTTTGAAAAACTTCCGAAAGGCAAAATTATAGTTGATAAAAGAGGAAAAAAAAAAAAAGATAATCCTATTTATAGTTTTGAAAAATTGAAGTGAATAAGCACAAATTTTATGAAGAGTAAAGGCCAAACGACTATTTCCCACCCAAGGTTTGATATTTTCTCAAGTTTCCATCCTTTAACTATGGAAATATCAAACACCTACCCATGACTGGTTAGATTTAACAAAATTCTAACAGTGGTAAGGGTAAAATCGTCATTTTTGCTATAATATTAAAATTAAACTAAAATAGAATCTAATTTTGCCCCCCTAAACTTTAAAAACTAAAATTTTCCCCCAGCCTAAGTTTTAAAAAATGGCAGTTTCACCCTAGAGTTTGATTTTGAAATCTTCGACGACCGTTCTGACTCCATTACCGACGACCTCTCCCTCCTGAAACAGTCTCTCCTTCCGGCAAATATTTTCCTCCCATTTGGAGGCTCGATCGGCTTCGTCTTCACCTTGGGAGACGAAGAACTTTGTCGGGGAAGACGAAGTTCTTCGTCTCCCCAGACGAAGATGATGGCTTCGTCTTCGTCTCCCAAGATGTCTTCGACGTCGATCAAGCCTCCAAATGGGAGGAAAACATTCGTCGGAAGGAGAGGCTGCTTAGGGAGAGAGAGGTCATCGACAATGGAGCCGGAACGGTAGCCGGAGATTTCAAAACCAAACCCTAGGATGAAATTGTCATTTTTTAAAACTTAGGCTGAGAGAAAATTTTAATTTTTAAAGTTTAGGGGGGCAAAAGAGAGATAAAATTTTCAGGCGTTAGAGTTTTGTTAAATTTAATCGATCATGGATGGGTATTTGATGTTTCTATAGTTAAAGGGGGACCTTTGAGGAAACATCAAACCTTGGGTGGGAAATAGTCGTTTGGCCAAGAGTAAATACTAAATACATTATAATTGGATTGAAGAAGCTTGAAAAATGAAAGGCGCGTGTCAAACTTACCATTTTCAAGTGGCAGAGGATTATCAGCCCACGTGAAACATGGCTACGCATGTAAGTCACATTTTATATAGTCTTCCGCACAAATTTATTAGGAGTTAATTAATTTAATTTCTACACCTAAACGAAGAAAAACCTAGCCCACGTACTGTATCATTTTTAATTCTTTCATATTTTTGGGTAATTATCATAAAACACATTCATCGAAACACCAACAAATTATAGCATCTCAGATCAGTATAGATTTGTAAATATTCATGTGATCATGGACCGTCCATTTATTGCATGATTTTGTAGTTGATACTTGTCACAATATACAAATATTTTCTAAACTTTGAAATGACTTGTCACCATGCCCATTTCTATCACCGTTGTAATGAGCCTGTAAATAAGTCACCATTAATTTTGTTTGTCTACGTACATCTCAATTCAAATTTCAATTAGAAAAAAAAAAAAATGTACCTCCTAATTCTCATTGACAAATCTTGTTTTCCTATGATAATATATTCTAAAAGGTTTGGATGGACTCTTTTTGTTATGGTTGTAAAATTGTATATAATATTGTATATCGAAAATCTTATTTTTTATATTATATATTAAATATCATATTATATAATTATACTTTTTAAGATTTTAATTATTATATCGTTATATTATAAATATTTTTTAAAATTTAAAATTTATTATATCATTATTTAAAAAAAATTATATATATATTATATTATATATTTATATATCATATTAATTTAATATATTTTAAAATAATTATATTTTATATTATATGATGTATGTTATATCTTATCCAATATTAACGCAGGTGATTTTTTTAGTTAGTGTTAATGGGGTTATTTTATCAGTTATTTATTTATAGAATATAATTGATATTTTATTTAATATGTTAAGAGACGAAATATCCAGAAAAAGATAATTACTGCACAAGCCAGAAACTGCCATTTATCATCTGACTGTTAAATCTCCGCCCTTCCTTCCTTATCACACCCACTCCTCTCTGTATCTCTTTTCTTTCACCAAGTGGCTGAGAGCTCCATTTCAAAAGTCCTATGGTTAAGCATTCTTCATTATCCAACTTCCGAAAAACTTCACTCTCGTTTCTGTGCTGTTTTTAGCTTGTATTTTTTATGGTTTTTACACATATTTGGAGTAAAGTCTCTTGTCAATTTGGTCTGCAATCATCCCGAGAATTTCGATAGTACATTAAAGACCCTTGGAATTTCAGAATTCCTCCGTGTCTTCTGCTTCTGCTACTTGGTATATGCATGTTTATAATGCTTATTGACTCTGAAAACTAGTTCATGTTTGCTGTTAATAATAATATGAAACAAGTAATTGTGCTTCTAGACCTGCTTAATTTTCTCCCTCTTTCTTGAGTGTCCTTCGGATTGGTTTTGCCGGTTCTGAGCAATATTTCTCAGTGGGTATTGGATTTGAAGATTTAATTTACTACAGCAGTACTCTTAAACCTGAGAGGAATTATGAATAATTACATAGATATATTGATTATGACGTTGTTTGATTTTGTTCATAAAACGAAACTGCTTCTGATCTATATATTGAAACAGGTCGATTCAAAGAGCTTAATCAGTTCATCCAACCAGCTCAAAAATGGCTCCAAGGAACAGTCGCGGCAAGGCTAAAGGTGAAAAGAAGAAGAAGGAAGAGAAAAGTATGGATTCATTAATTTCAATATTGTTCATCCTCTTCATTCGTTTCATTTTTTACCATTAAACCAGCTAATATTATATATTAAAATCCAGTTCTGCCGGTTGTAATGGACATCACCATAAACCTTCCCGACGAAACTCGCGTTATTTTAAAGGTTTGGTGCTCCTAATTAAAGTTCATGGCTCTTGTGTTGAAGTTCAATTTGAGTAAATTCAGCTACAACTGTATCCACATCATTTAATTTTTTATTTGCAGTTACAAGTCAGCGACACCAACTTTTTGATGGTGCCATTCGTGTGTCTTCATTCTTCAATTTTCTTGAGCATCTTATACTTTTTTATGCTTGCAAGATTGTTTCTCTTCCACAATCTTGACGATTCTAATGTTAGCCATCGTGTCAAGGATCTTATTGGCTGAAAATCTTAAATGCGCTGTCGTTTTTTAACATGTTTTCATCACGTTTTGTACAATTTGAATGCTTCCTCTGAGCGTAATTTGCGTTATATTGGATTTACGAGCAGGGAATATCAACGGACAGGATCATAGATGTTCGTCGGTTGCTCTCTGTATACACCGACACTTGCAGTATCACAAATTTTTCGTTGTCTCATGAGGTTCAATCGTCACCCTATTTATAGTTTACTATAGTTTATTCTGAGATATATTAGGCCGCAAAAAATAAAAAATAAAAAAAAGAAATGGGAAGGGTGTTTTCGTAATTTCGATAGTTTAATTTTTTGGATTTTGCTTAAATGGTAGGTTCGCGGGCCACGGTTAAAGGACACTGTCGACGTGTCAGCATTAAAGCCCTGCGCCCTCACTTTGACTGAAGGTAAACCTCCTTTACCTTTAAAGCCTAATGATAATTAACGGCTCCATAAAAATAAAAAAATAATCCGCGGGTTTTGCCGCTAAAATTTCAGAGGATTACGATGAGGAACGGGCAGTGGCGCACGTTAGACGATTGCTGGACATCGTTGCGTGTACGACGTGCTTTGGGCCGTCCGGTACGACCAAGGACGGCGCAAAGTCAGACGTGGCGAAGAATGCTGTGGACATTAAAAGTGCGAAGAAAACCACCGCGAAACCCAGTAATGACAAGCAATCGCCACCACCGACATCATCAAAAATTTCAAAATCGCCGTCGTCAAGTGACGATTTTGTCGGCGGAGACGGGGAGATGAGCCATTCCTACCCTAGACTCGGCAGTTTTTATGAGTTCTTCTCTCTTTCTCACCTCACTCCTCCTCTTCAATGTAATCTTATCTTTCTTTACATCTCTTTATAAAAAGAATTTGAAGTGTTTATATTTGTTGACGACGGTGGATGTGCATCTTACAGTTATAAGGAGGGCAAATAAAAGACATCTTGAAGACGTTTCAACTGATGATCATATTTTATCACTTGATGTAGGAACCGCTTTCCTCTTAAACCAACTTAAACAAGTGATTTAGATAATGTTATTTTGTAATTTTTCTTTGGAATTTGTTGCTAATTTCAGGTGAAGCTTTGCAATGGGAAATTGGTTCATGTTGAAGCTTGTAAGAAGGGTTTCTATAGTGCTGGAAAGCACCGGCTTCTCTGCCACAATCTTGTTGATTTGTTGCGGCAGCTTAGCCGAGCCTTTGATAATGTTGGTTTTTCTTTACTTTTAATTTAGTTTACTTATTAAATTATCTCTCATATACTGTGCTAGTTTTTGTATACAATGCCCTAATATTCATAAAAAATAGCAAATATGTATTGGCATTTGGTCTTTTATTTTAATGTTGTTTTAGTTGAATCGGAGGTTTTAGATTCTGCCAAACTTTTTTTACTTGATGCTATTCTGACTTGATACTTTCTCTTGGAAATTAAATATTTGGTTGAAGAAGTTAATATCTCATTTATGTCATTTCAGGCTTATGATGATCTCATGAAAGGATTCGCGGAGCGTAATAGGGTGAACAATTGTTTCAATATTTACTTTTATTTAATTTTGAGTTTTAAAATGCTAAATATTCTTTGAACAACATTGTATAGAATTGTTTAATAAGATAGTTTTATGAATTCTCACTATTTACGTCGCATTTTATGCTATTAACCTATTCTAGTTTACCTTGTAGTTTGGGAATCTTCCTTATGGTTTCAGAGCAAACACGTGGCTCATCCCTCCTATTGCAGCTCAATTTCCATCAGTTTTCCCTTCTCTTCCTACAGAAGATGAAGCATGGGGAGGAAATGGAGGTGGTCTAGGGAGAGATGGAAAAAGTGATTTGATACCTTGGGCTTATGAGTTTTCGTCTCTTTCATCTATGGCTTGCAAGACAGCAGAAGACAGGCAAATACGAGATAGGAAGGCATTTCTTCTTCATAGTTTATTTGTTGATGTTGCTATTTTAAGAGCAATCAAGGCAGTGCAGGAGGTTATGAGAAGATCGGATCTAACCTGTTCAACTAACAGTGATTTTCTATATACGGAGAAAATTGGAGATTTGAGCATCATGGTTATGAAAAGTGCAACCAATGCAAGCTTTAAAGTGGACACCAAGATTGATGGAACTCGAGCAACTGGAGTGGATAGAAAGAATTTAGTAGGAAGAAATCTTCTGAAAGGGATCACTGCTGACGAAAATACTGCTGCACATGTAAGACTTGAATTGTTATTAACTGATGATATTATCTCTTAGTGGTTGAGATGTTATCTAATTTCCATGAAAATGTTTGAAGTGAGTTTTACATTTTGATTGCAGGATGTTGCTACCCTTGGTGTTGTTAATGTAAGATATTGTGGCTATGTAGCTATTGTGAAAGTTGATGAGAGAGGGAACAAAAAAGTTGGTCCACTACCTCAAAGCTTTGAACTTGAACAGCCTGAAGGTGGCGCTAATGCCCTTAATATCAACAGGTTTTTGCAAACTCTACAACGTTTATTGAAAGATATTATATATTAGTTTTTGTTGCCCCCTTTATGGCTTTAAGAATTTCGATAGATTTTGGTGAGTAAAGTAAAATTTCAAACTCAGAATAGGAATGTGTTCTTGTTATCACATACTGTTTCAGTCTCTGCCTATGTATGCCACAGTTGGGCACTTAATTTGGTCATTCCTTAATTCTTATTCTTAATTGACTGTGTAAATTATCCAAATGCTCTTATAGTTTTTTTTTTCTGGGGACATAGAACAAAATGTTGCATCCACTTGGAAGTAATTATTTTGAGTCCCTTGAATTTTTTAAGATAGTAAGGTAGCCGAATTCTGCTTGTGAAACTATTACCTCTTTAAATTCTGTGCTGTGTGATGCATTGCATCATTCATTTTTGGGTGACAATATATATTCTTTAGTTTCTGTTATTCCTTTAGTTTTTTGACATCTTATGCAATGTATAAGCCCTGTATTTTCTGACAGTTTAAGATTACTTCTTCACAAATCAACACCATTGGAAGAGAATAAAATGGCGCCACACGTGCAAAATTTGGAATGTGAAGAACTTAATGCTTCCCAAGCATTTGTGGAGAGATTGCTAAAAGAGAGTATCGCTAAACTTCAGGAAGAGGAACCAGAGCAGGACCAGTTTGTGAGATGGGAACTTGGAGCCTGCTGGATACAGCATTTGCAAGACCAAAAAAATGCAGAAAAAGACAAGAAACCAGCAAATGAGAAGGCTAAGAATGAAATGAAGGTTGAAGGGCTCGGAACACCTCTTAGGTCCCTTAAGAACGATAAGAAAAAATTGGATGGAAGAAATCAGAAAATTCAGACTGAAAATTTGACATCCCATGCAGATGGAGTTACTGACGAATCTGAATATTCTGCTAAAGCTTCTATAGAAGCTCAGCTTGAAACCTGCACCAAATATAATGAGCTTACACTTAAAGGCATGTTGTCTGATAAGGCATTTGCTCGACTAAAAGAATCTGAAACTGGACTTCATCGTAAGGTAATATTTGTTAATATCAAACTAGGGCGGAATGTATAAAATCTCCTGCTGTGTATAACACAATACAGTGGGAACTAATTTATCATTTATTTGACAGTCTTTGCCGGAATTAGTTGATCTGTCCAACAAATATTACATTGAAGTTGCTCTACCAAAACTGGTAATTATCCCCTGGATCTTCATGTAAATAAGACTATGTTGATTCTTTATTCTAGTACTGATTACGCACTACAGGTAGCAGACTTTGGTTCTCTTGAACTTTCACCTGTTGATGGCCGGACTCTAACAGACTTCATGCACACTAGAGGCCTTCGGATGCGTTCTCTGGGACAAATTGTAAGTGCCTTTTTGCTAAACCGTGGTTTTGCTGTTTCAGTTTGTACATAAATACATGTTCCTGGAGGTATTCTGCATTTTTTTATTCCTCAATTCATTTGAAGTGTTACCATAGGTTAGATGATATGTATTGTGTCTAACATACTAATGTTGGGATCCTTATGACATATGCGCACACTTGTCAAATTGACATTTGTCATACTCTTTTAAGAGTATTTTCATCATCAACCGCTGCTGCTGTATGTCTCCATATATCTTCTAAAATTTCAACTGATATTAGAACTATGGATTGTACGAATTCCTGGAGCTGGCCTATCAAAGTTTGTATATTATGTGGATCCAGAATATTAAGATGGGGGTAGAATAGGGGTTGGCGAGAGGAATTTATAAATGCTACATGTATGGGAACCATTGTCTCTGATGCTAGCTATTCATTTTGAAAACCAGGTGAAGCTTTCAGAAAAATTGTCACATGTACAATCACTCTGTATCCATGAGATGATAGTTCGAGCCTTTAAGCACATTCTTCAGGCCGTTATTTCCGCTGTTGGTAATACTGAGAAAATGGCTGTATCTATAGCTGCTGCACTTAATCTTCTGCTGGGTGTTCCTGAAAAAGAAGAACTAAATAAATCTCATAATGTCCATTCCCTTGTGCGGAGATGGTTGGAGGTTTTCTTGATGAAGCGATATGAATGGGATCTTAATAGCTTAAGTGACAATGATGTTCGAAAATTTGCAATCCTACGGGGATTATGTCACAAGGTATTTGACATTAAACTACAAATTTTAGTTTACAAAGTTCTTTGGAAATTACCTACATTCTGCATTACCGATTGTAATGGATTTGCCATTCTCTGATATATCATAAATTTTATTCCAGTCAGTTTTGAAGGTCATGTATCTTTGGTTAGAGACACATCATGAGCATTTTATATCAGTTTTGAAGAATTTATGCCAAGAGAAACACTCATTTGTAGTTAAACCTGATATTTTTCATTTGAATAGATGATTTGATTGTCATCATATGTTCAATGAATTTTTCCTAATTATGGATGTATGGATAATATTCATGATTAAATTTATATTTAGGCAGGTATTACTCTCTTAAACTCGTCAAGTGATTACTACTTCACCAAAGCATTCCCAATATCCAAATTTATGTATAGATTTAAAAAAAAGGGTCAATTCTAGGTCTAAACGGATAAATTAAATGTTTTAATCATTTGGAAAGTCAGTACTGGAAAGTAATTGTTACTGTTCACAATACAAACAATATCTTGAATCTGCAGGGAAGTTTATAGGTCATGAATCTTATATTACAAATGAAACATTAACTGAGTATTTCATTTTATCGCTGTTAATTTTTAAGGTGGGCATTGAGTTGGTTTCAAGGGATTTTGATATGGATTCTCCAAGTCCATTCCGGAAAACAGATATTGTTGGCCTGGTACCTGTGCATAAGGTAATGAATGAGAAATTGAGTGATAGAACATATTCCTTTCTACCTTGCCTTTGAAATGTTGATTTTTTCTGTACTTCATTCTTAATTGCTTTTGCAGCAAGCAGCATGTTTCTGTACTTCATTCTTAATTTCTTTTTCTATTATTTGCAGCAAGCAGCATGCTCATCTGCAGATGGAAGGCAACTCCTGGAATTGTCAAAAACAGCTTTGGATAAGGGAAAACTTGAAGATGCAGTTACCTATGGAACAAAGGTGCTTCCTAGACTAACTAAATCTGTCTTTAGTATAAGTCAGTGTTAAGGTGCTTAAGAAACTTTTTCTTCATCTTACTTCTTTCCTTCTGTGGTATTTGAAGGCCCTTGCAAAGCTAGTAGCAGTTTGTGGTCCCTACCATCGAATGACTGCAGGTGCTTACAGCCTCCTTGCTGTAGTCTTGTATCACACTGGAGACTTTAATCAGGTTTGCTAGCTATCCATTTTCTTCTAGTGGTGATAAGATATCTTAGCACCATTAGTTTTTTACCTTCTCAAAATTTTATTTGAGTATTCTTATAAACACAAGATGGGTTGCCATGTAAGGATTTGTTAAACTGTTCAAGCACCTTAACAACTAAAATTAGTGTTTGTTTTTCTCAATAATGAATATTTTCAAGACAATTCACAATCAACAATGTGTCCATAATACAGGCAACAATTTATCAGCAAAAAGCTTTGGATATCAACGAGAGAGAACTGGGGCTTGATCATCCTGATACGATGAAGAGTTATGGGGATCTTGCTGTGTTCTATTATAGACTTCAGCACACAGAGCTGGCTCTCAAGTATTTTTTTTTTCTGATAAACTTGTAGGCTTACATTAACTCTGTATTAAGCCTTTGATAAAATGGTAGCAGTGAAGAACTGAAGCCTTATTCAGAAATTTCAGAAACCTTTTCGTGGCTCAAAATCACATTTTTAAATTAAGTTATAAATAGTTTGCCATTTTCGCTGATTATGTGTAACCAGCATATCAATTAGGTCTCTGGACTTTCAAAAATTTTTGATCTTGGTCTATTATGAAGAATGCCCCTTACTTTCTCTTTTAGTGCGAATGGAAAAGGATGACAGATGATGTGATACACCTTATGATTTTGTATGAAGAATTTGGGAACCTGTTTCTAGTTAATATTTTTTTTTATTTTCTTTTTTCTGTAAATGACTTCCAGATTATCTTTGCTTATACATTTTATTAAGTTTTCCTTTTTACCCTTTTTGAGAAATATCCTAGTGACATCTTGTACATCATTGTTGAAGATTATACACCTTATTAATACCTGTAATTACTTTTGACCAGGTATGTTAAGCGTGCACTGTACCTTTTGCATCTCACTTGTGGCCCGTCTCATCCTAACACTGCTGCAACATACATCAATGTGGCCATGATGGAAGAAGGACTTGGGAATGTGCATGTTGCCCTCAGATATCTTCACAAAGCTCTGAAGTGTAATCAAAGGTTACTTGGTCCAGATCACATACAGGTTCGGTTTAGTTTAGTTTATCTAACGTTTCTTTTCAAATTTGGCTGAAGTTTGTAAATATTATAGTGTTCATATTCTCTGGTCATTTCTCATTAATGACACTGCATATACTATGCTACCTCTATAACTATAATTATATCCTATCATTCCATGAAGGTTGAGATTTGGGACAATTTTGGTGTGTCGAATGAGACAGTGGTATGTCAGTCTAGAATATGGCATGATAAGGGCAGGCCTGTACTCAATACAGAATCAGAACTGGAAATGCCAATCTAGAGCTGATTGATTGGACCATGATAATTTATAAGTTGCAGTATGAGTGATTTAGTGTGTACTTGTCTCCCTAAATAATCCTGATATCGTGTTTTGCAGAAAATGCAGATTTTTTGAGGATTGAAAATTTGACTTTTGCCTGGATGCATGCTCATACTATACCACTGGAACATTTAATTGAAGATTTATTAAATAATCCTGTGTACTGAAATTTTTGTTTGCAGTTCTAACTAGATTTCTCTGTTTGTTTTGATGTTCTCCAGACCGCAGCAAGTTACCATGCAATTGCAATTGCACTCTCATTGATGGAGGCATACCCTTTGAGTGTTCAACATGAACAAACAACCTTGCAAATTCTTCGAGTGAAGCTGGGCCCAGATGATCTCCGTACACAGGTATTTTGATCTTAGTTACAAGAGTTATACTCAACAATTGTGTTTTTGTTTTTTCGGAGGCCTTTCTGCTTGCCCTAGTGTAGTCTCAATACAAGTGTTTTTGGATTATGTGGAAAATAGCACTTCATTGCCATTTTTCATTGCTGGAATACTTGGCATAAAATATGGAATCAAATTGAAGTTTGTATTTTTAACTCTTTAAATGAGAAGTTTTAAATAATGAGTTCAGAATTCAAATGAAGACACCTTTAGATTTAGTTTTTTTATTGTGGCGTGGTGGGAAGAGGGAGAAGGGGGTGTTTTGGAGGGAGACGTGTGATTAGTCCAAAGAACCTTCTATCATTTATACTTGATTACAAAATTTGTGATCTGATGCTGTAGGATGCTGCTGCTTGGCTTGAGTATTTTGAGTCGAAGGCTTTTGAACAGCAAGAAGCTGCACGAAATGGTACTCGGAAGCCTGATGCATCCATAGCCAGCAAAGGTCACCTAAGGTATAACTTGTTTAAGCATTGTCCTTGATGGAATGGACCCTTATGCAATTGGTGATTTGTTTAGCATGTGATGGCTTTTTTTTTTCATATAGAAAGACCCAACCCTTTCTTTGCTGATACATTTTCTTCTTTTAACAAAAATGGACAGTGTATCAGATTTACTTGACTACATTAATCCTAGTCATGATGCCAAGGGAAGAGATGTCTCAGCCATAAAGAGAAAGAACTATATTACAAAGGTACGTAACCATATAGGTAACAATCATTCAAGTAAAATTTCAGATTGTGGTGGGACTGATGTATTTTTTTTAATCATTTGAGTGAAGAATGACTTGCATGTTTTGGTATCTTATCAAACCATTGGCAGCTATACCACTGAAGGAAAGTTGATAACATGACTCCATTTGTGACTGAAATTAATTGGAAAATGGTCTCCCTGATGAAATCCTAATTGAGGCTTTGCAGGTGAAAGGAATAGTTTGTAAATGAACCAGTGTTGAAGCTTGGCATACAACATAATTCCATAAATCAAGAGTCGCAAATTGTAAATTAGTTAATGTGGTAACAGTCCATGAAAGTGTCATAAAGCACCTGCCTGATAGTTGTCTTACTAGTGATTTTGAAAATAAGAAGCAAGATCTTCTTTTTGTGGGAGACACGTCTTTCGAACTAAAATTTAGACCTCTTTGATGCTTTTAAAGAAGTGATCTGATTTAAATTACTATTTTGAATACTCTAAAATCTGAGACAAGCTTTAGCTTTACACTGGGGAAGGAGTTACTAAATTGTTTGTGATGGTTACATTATATGGTTCATTGTGTCAGATAAACTCTGAAGATCTCTGCAATGTACTTGATCATGATTAATATAATTTTTTACAGGTGAAGGGAAAATCATTCCCAGATATCAATATCACAGGTTCTGATGAATCTCTCAAAGAAGATCTGAAAGAAAATTCAGCTGATGAGACACATGTACCTGAACCTGGAGGTGATGTGGAAGTTAAACAGGAGATTAGCTCTGTACCATTTCAGCAGCAGCAGCTTGTGGAGGAAGTGACTGCAAAGGAAAATTTAAATGTTGCCGAGGAAATTTTATCTGAAACACATGATGGAGGAGATGATGGATGGCAACCGGTTCAGAGGCCCAGATCTGCTGGCTCACATGGACGTAGGATAAAGCAGCGGCGAGCGACACTTGGCAAGGTTTATAGTTATCAGAAAAGGAGTATGGATGCAGTTGTTGACTATCCATCAGTCAAGACTACTCATCAGAACAGTAGGTATTATCTTTTAAAGAAACGGACAATATCCCATGGAAGTTCTGTGGATCACACTCTGAATTCTTCACAAGGTACCAAATTTGGTTGTAGAGTAGTTAAGGCTGTAACATACAGGGTAAAGTCCACTGCTTCATCTATCAAAATGGATACAAAAGAAAATTCTAGAAATGGTGGCAAGCTCTTAAGTTCTCCACCAGAATCTTGGCCCACTTCTGTACCAAATGATCTCAGTTTGATGAAAAAATCAATTATCAGTCTTGGAAAATCTCCTTCTTACAAGGAAGTGGCATTGGCCCCACCAGGTTCCATTGCAATGTTGCATGTAAGAGCTTCCCAAAGTGATATTCCAGATAATCAGGAATTCAGTGTTGAGAGATGTGGAGATGAAGGGAATGAAGGAAAAAATTCTGTTGATACTCTTGTTACTAGCATAGAAAACCTCATTGAAGAGAAGAATGGAAATTCTATATCGGAATCAACTGATAACTCAAAAGAGGAAATTGGCAATGTTGAAAAGAGGGAAGAAACTCAAATTAACACTATGGTGGAAGATAATCCTTCTTTGATGGCGGCTAAGAATGTGGAAGAACTTCATTCTGGTGTTGAGGTTCATGAAGTTGCACAAGATACCATATTGATTGATGGGGAACAAACTCAGATAAATGATGTGGTGGAAGATAATCCTTCTTTGATGGTGTCTAAGAATGTAGAAGAACTTCATTCTGATGTTGTTGAGGTTCATGAAGTTGCACAGGATACCATATTGATTGATGGTATGCCCAATTCAATTGATTCTCCTCCAAGGGAGTTTTATGAGAATGATTCATCCAGAAGTTTTGAATCCCCTGATCCTGATAATTCAAATCCTGACTTGCAAGTATTACAGGATTTGAAGGACAAACCTTCAGCCATGAATTTAGATGATACTCGAGGATTACCGAACAGGAAATTGTCTGCAGCAGCAGCACCATTCAACCCATCACCAGGTGTTGCTCGTTTACCAGTAGCAATAAACATGACTATGCCTCCTGGTCCTGGTGAGGCTCCTGCTGTTGCCCCTTGGCCTGTAAACATAACTCTTCATCCAGGGCCTGCTACTGTCTTACACACAGTTAACCCGATGTGCTCTTCCCCACACCATCCATATCCATCGCCTCCTCCAACTCCTAACATGATGCAGCCATTGCCTTTTATGTACCCTCCTTATTCACAGCCTCAAGCAGTGTCTACTGGTACCTTTCATCACAATCATTTCTCATGGCCATGCAATGTGAACCCCAGTGTATCAGACTTTATTCCTGGAACATTTTGGCCCAGCTGCCACCCTGTGGAGTTTTCTGTTCCACCAGCTATTGTTGAGCCAACTGTTGATCCAATATTGAAGCCAAAATTGCAACCTGATGACTCTACAAGTTCAATGCCAATCCTGCCAGTGGATATTGATGCTGTGGAAGAAGCTAAGAAAGAAGTGAACATTCAAACATCTAAAGAAGTGGATAATGCGAATGAAGTTGTTGAGATTGATTTGGAAAGTCTAAAGGAAAATGGTCATTCAAAGCTAAGTGGGATTGAGAATTCCAGGAATGGGCCAATGCATCATTTCAACAGTCCAAACGAAAGTTCTGGAAGTACTGTTGAAAGAAGAACTGAAGGCGAGAAAACCTTCAGCATTTTAATAAGGGGAAGACGGAACCGAAAACAAACTTTGAGAATGCCAATTAGTTTGCTTAATCGACCATATGGCTCACAGTCCTTCAAAGTTTTAAATAACAGGGTAGTCAGAGGGAGTGAATCTCCAAAGTCAACCAGCTTTTCTTCAACTGAAGATTCTTCTGCTAGTGCTATATAGTTAGATTTGTTTTCTTACAAGGCTAGTTTAGCAGGTGCATTGGGGAAAAAAAGTTGCAAGCCTTCATTCTATCATGAAAGGGACACAAGTTTTCTCTATTTCTCGTTTTTCCTTTTTTCTGGCATTCATCTTTACAAATTGCCTTGCCTCATCAGTTTTATGATTAGACCACCTTCTGAAATGTTGCAGGCCAGTATACTTAATTGAAGCATATTCAAATATGTATTGCTTCTTTTCCAGTGGATTTCTTGATGAAACATCATATGCCTACTTCATTTTTTAATTTCTTTTTTACGATGCAATTACAAGGCACAAAATTGGGAAACTTTCTTATAACATTCTACCAATAAGATGGGTATAATCAAGTATAAGGTTTATTTTCAAACCTAAAATATTGACATCCACAGGAAATGTGCAGATACTCTTGATTTTGATTATAAGCAAATGGATGTTCGTGATGAAGGACCAAAAGGCTGTCTCTTCTGCATCAGGTATCGTCTCGCCCTTACTAATCTGTGAAAACCACTATTTTGTTTTAGATGTATTGTGGTTAGCTCTCTTATAATTCATCCAATAAATTAGAAATAAAGTATAATGCTAGAGTTGGTATACAGACGATTTCCTTGTGCCGTGGATTAGAAGAAATGGAAGTTCAAGCCTGCTGAGGTTGGGGATAGACATAAATCAGTTTTTGGCACTTTGGACCTATCCAATTTTATCCTTACTGAACTGGGTTCTATGAACTTTAATACTTTACAGGCTCTGATCTGGAGCTTTCATTAATATTTATTGTCTGATTAAAGGTTTTGCTCAGTTTGCAGGTTTACAGTTTGAAGATTGTGCCTTGGACTCCCATAGCTTTTGCTTGATTGGAGGGTAATGAGAGGAAGATACTCCTGGAAAATTATAGATGTTTTTCTTATGGTAACAAGCTTGATTCATTCATGATATGGTTAGGAAATTTTGATATCTTGAAATTTAAGTTTTTTTTATTTCTCATAGCAATAATGACTTGGATCAATGATTTGATTTAATTGTGTATTACTTCTTTTTTTTAAACAAATTGAGACATATTGTTCTTAGTTTACTATGTAATTATCTTTTTTGTTTCCCTTACAATGCAATAAAGCCCCTCTGAGCTTATTTTTTGTGAAAAGAATCTTAAATTCTAGGGATCAATCGGGAAACTTGAAAGACAGTCGAATGTTTAAGAATGCTGCAGAGGCATCTCCGTTTAGAATATTTTTTCATGAAGCTTGTGTATTAGCAGATTATATTTACCTTTAAGAAACGTTGAACTCAAGTTTCCTTCTTTTCCAAATCTTCTCTGTAACCATAACGACGATAAAAAAAAAGGAAAAAGGTTACCTCCAATGATCTTATATTGGATAGATCACAGGATCAGTGATGATGATGACATTATACCTGGACGCCTATAAGTATTGTACATGTGAAGAAAGATGCCTACCAGTAAAGTATTTACTCGTAATATTCTGGTCGCTTTGGATTTCTGCCCTTTTTATTTTAAATTTCACAATTTTAGAAAGGTTTCCTGGTTAATATGAACAAGGACGAAATGCTGTCAACGCCCACTAACACAGCGCGAGTGAGGCGAATAAATCTGGGGTGAAGCTATGTAGAATCTCTAATAAGAAAGCAATACGTGTCCTACAAAAATATATAGGCCAAAATACTTGTTTCCAAGGAGGGGTAATAAATTTTCAAAATCTTATTCCCAAACTTTAAAAAATTTTAAATATTTATTTATAAATAAATTTTTAATAAAAATCTCTATTAAAATTATAAATAAAATTATTATTTAATAAAAATATTTAAAAAAATTAAAATTTTATCATATTTCTCTTTTTTAATTTAAAAAATCATAATTTTTTTTTTAATTTTCTTTCAAAAATTTAAAAAATAGTTATTTTTTTTTTAAGTTTTTTTTTTCCTCTTATGATTTACTCTTTTTGATAATCAACCTAATTTTGTCTAACCAAGGATGGAAGAAGGAGGTATTAGTTAAGAAAGAAAGAGGGAAGGTCGATTGACAATTGGAAAAAAATTAGTTGTTGAAGAGGAGAAAAAATGGTAGAAAAAAATTATTACTTTTCAAAATTTGAAAGAAATTTAGAAAAAAAATTATGAGATTTTAATATTGAGGAGAGAAAATATGATTAAAAAATTAGTTTTTAAATTTTTTTTAAATAACTATTTTATTTTTAATTTTAATTGAGATTTAAAAAAAATATTTATAGATAATTGTATGAATTTTTAAAAATTTAAAGAAAAGGGTTGGTGATGTACCTAAGTGGGAACAAGTTTTTTGACCAAATATATATATAAAAATAATAGGTCAAGTCTATCCACCAATATTGCAAACCGCGTTTACATAGACCCCTAGAAGCATCGCAGAGGGTTACCTTACCTAGATACCGTCTACATATATATTTTAAATTAATTAATTAAATTTAAAGAAAGAAGAAACAGTAATAGCCAGGAACAACCAACAAGATGGATGAAGTAAAATTCTTATAATTAATAAGTGAATGGCAATAATGACTGTTCTCCTTTTTCATCATTCCACCTAATCTCTCCCAAAGCTTTGCTTCTTTTTTAAACTCCATTCATCTCTTCTCCTAAACCGTTTGATGTTCATCATTTGACTCTAAACAATTTCGACGGTGACTTTCTCTTTTCTCTCCCAGAGCGTCTCTTTACACACATTCATTTCATCTTTTCTTGTTTCTCGTCAAATTCTTTGTTCTCTCTTAAATCAAATTCTCCATTTTGTTCAATAAATCTTTGTGTTTTTAGATGTAGAACATACCCATCAAAGAAATAAGCCAGAAGGTTGATAATTTTTTGCTTGTTTGTTGTGTGAATGGAATTGGAGAGCATTGAATGTGTGCCATCCTCGGATTTGACTGATGAGGATGAGATCCATCACCATCATCATCAGTTTCCTGCAAGTACAAAGCCTCATATTAATACCAACAATAATAACTCCAGTGTCTCTTCAGTTATTCATCCAGGCACCACCAGTGTCCATGAACTTCTTGAATGTCCAGTTTGTACTAATTCAATGTATCCTCCGATTCATCAGGTTTTTTCTTTGCTTCATGGGTTTTATTCTTAGTGAATTCGTTATCATTTTTAACTTTTTTTTTTCATGTTTTGATTGTAATTATTGTGTTTGTATGATTGTTTCGTTGTGCTTGGTAGCAGTTTTATCATTTATCATTGTGGTCAGATTTAGTCATTTCCTTTGACTTATTTTGAATTTTGGTCTTGAATCAGTTCTAGTAATTTGGTGTTAGAATTAGCTGAAAATTCGTAGTATTGCTAGAGGATTTTAGTTTGGTTGACTGATCTGTGTTAGATTTTATGTATTTTGTTGGTGGAATATTTTGGGGTCGTGATGGTACATTCATTGAGCGGAACATATTCATTGAAAAAAAGCATTACTGGCTTTTTTTATTTATTTTTTCTAGTTAAGTGTTTTGATTTTCAATTTCTGAAAGTGGTGGTATTAGAATTACACGGGGTAAAGAGTGAATGGGATATGCCTGCTTCTGGTATATATAAATAATATTGGCTCTGGCCTATTTTTTAGTCTCTTTGTGATCCAGTCAGAACTTTTTAGTGAAGTCTTATCCTCTAATTATCAATCTGAAAGGGAGTTTTGTAGGAAGAATATGGAAGATTGTAGTGGACTAGCTTTATGACATTGTAAAGCTGAAAGAAAGCCAGACTGGTTCTCTCCAAGTTAAATTTTCCATACTAGTAATAAGAAATGACAAGCCCCTAGCAGTCATAGAATATAGTTAGGTCAGAATATCTGCTCAGGTGTATTATTGCTAATTAGCAACCATAACAAAAGGGCAATTGTGAGGTGGTGCTGAGTACAACTGACACAAGAAATCTTCAGGGAATGAGAAATTATGTGGATAGTAGAGCATGAGGAATGTAGCCATTTACTTGGTACATATTATGGAATCATGTTAAACTCTACAAAATGTTGAAGTTATTAAGGTGCACATAGAAGTAGTTATTTAGATTCTTCCTAATCGTGACAACATTTTGTTGTTGTTCCCTGGTATATTGGTGAATGTGGGAGGAAGAATGAATTATCGCATGTTCTGTTATTATTTAAAGAAGTAGGGATATTCTATCATTTTGCTATGTGTAGTTTCATATCTTATTTAGGTTGTGGATTATTTCCTTTTTGTGTTGGTAATTTCTTTAGGTCGTGCATGAGATACCATGGGTTTTGGGATCGTTTTGTTATCCTCTTTCATCTTTCTTAGACTGGATAAGCCCCTTCTGTTGCAATGTCTTAAAACTAACAGGAGCATAGCCATGCTATTTGTTTTATTTACATCACTCTACTTGGCTACCTGGCTTATGTAATATGCTTTCATATTTGTACATGCTATGAGTTAAGTGGCAACATCCATGGGTTGTGTGTAGGCATTCTTGTAAGTCTCTATAACTTTCAATACAGAAACTTTGAGATCATGCCACTATATAAAAGTTTGGCTGATTTTTTTTTGCCCTATTCTCCTACTTCTCCAGTGCCATAATGGGCATACACTCTGTTCAACATGTAAAACAAGGGTACACAACCGTTGCCCCACTTGTAGACAGGAGCTTGGTGATATAAGGTGTCTAGCTCTAGAGAAGGTTGCTGAATCGCTTGAACTGCCTTGCAAGTATATGTCTCTTGGATGCCCAGAGATTTTCCCTTATTATAGTAAACTCAGACATGAGGCTGTGTGCAACTTGAGGCCATACAACTGTCCATATGCTGGATCAGAGTGCTCAGTTGTTGGGGATATACCATTCCTCGTTGCTCATCTGAGGGATGATCACAAGGTGGACATGCATTCTGGATGCACTTTCAACCATCGTTATGTCAAGTCTAATCCTCGTGAAGTAGAAAATGCAACGTGGATGTTAACTGTATGTACTTTCTCTTATTTAATTCATTTTGCTGGCAGGGACAGTATATATAATTTGGAATGATGCTAAAGAAAATCAAATGCTTCTTGCTGGTTGGTAACCTCATGCATATACACACTAAGTTGCTAGTTATAGGAGCATCAGCATTAAACTTTGTGATGTTTGTTATAAGCAGTTAAAATCTGTTATCTTGATAGAACATTAGCACAGGAGTTCTCTCTTTTTCCTCACTCTCTCCTTACCACATTTAAATGATTTAAATTGGAAAGTGAATGTTAGAAGTTAATTAGAAACTAACGATCATTGTGCTTTATCTCCCTTCTGCTGGTTGATTGGTACACTGGTTCCATTGTGGATAGGGTTTGATGAGATACATCCAACATGTCATACCTTAATTTTCTTGATCTTGCAAATAATGTTTGTGATTGCTCTGTCCATTTTTATATTGAGGTCTTTCTTTTTGATTAATTTTGTTTAGGTTTTCTACTGTTTCGGTCAGTACTTCTGTCTCCATTTTGAAGCTTTTCAGCTGGGGATGGCTCCTGTGTATATGGCATTCCTCCGCTTCATGGGTGATGAAACAGATGCCCGTAATTACAGCTACAGTCTTGAGGTTGGAGGAAATGGGCGGAAACTCATTTGGGAAGGTACCCCACGAAGCATAAGAGATAGCCACAAGAAGGTTAGAGACAGCCATGATGGCCTAATTATACAGCGTAATATGGCACTTTTCTTCTCGGGAGGGGACAGGAAAGAATTAAAACTCCGTGTTACAGGGCGGATATGGAAAGAACAGCAGCACCCAGAAGGTGGAGCCTGCATACCAAACCTCTGTAGTTATGGATGATCGGATAAGTCTAGCAGGCTTTCATATGGGCATGCTGAATTTGTTGTACTCAAGTAATACTATGTACATTTATAATAAGTTCAATTTAAATACTAATTATGATGTGTCAGTATGTAATTTAATATTACTTTATCTTTAATTTTAATTACATGATGACACATTATTATTGATATCCAAAATAATACTCATAAGTTCAAGTAATTTTATTGGTTATACCATTATCTGTAGATGCAGAAATTACCGAGGATCTCTCTGAAAAATGTATGGATGATAAAGGCTTAAGCTATTATTAATTGTTAATAAGCTCCTTTCTTTCTTATTGCAGAAAATGGAGTTCTGGCCGTAATCAAGTTTTTATCATAAAGACATCTTTGATTGTTCGATTCTACTGTAATGATTCTAGTCTATGATTTCCCCACTAAATTAGAACCTAATCCCAATCTTCTTCTGTATTTATAGCCGTCTATTCAATGTTATCTTCTTTAACGTATCTGTAAATTGGATAAGCAACGCGTGCCTCAGATTATGCTGGGGATAGTTTCTCTGAGCACTTAGAAATGAATGTAACAAACTTGGCATGATTAATAGTTTGTCAACCCCCTGATTCCAAACATCCATATTCTATTTTTCTATTGTTTGATATTCCATTGTCATCAATAGAATACAATAACTCGGCGACCATCAAAGGAGCCAATGCAATTTAAACATAAGTAAGAATGACCAAAATTTTGCTGCAAAAGCAGTTTCAGGTTGCAACTAAGCAACCTTGACAACAGATACAGGCAACCACAATACCAACCATAGCTCCTGCAAAGACCTGTAATGGAGTGTGGCCTAGAAGCTCTTTGAGCTTTCTTTGACTGATGGGATGACCTTGAAACAAGTCCTCGACGATCATATTAAGAACCTACGTCAAAAAGCATAAAACAAAAAGAAAACAAATGACAGGATTTTAACGAGTGCTTTGTTAGAGGATAAACATCTAAATTTGAGAAATTTCACACAGGTGAGCTTAAGCCACTGAATGCCAAAGCTCCCCAGCTTTTATGTAATCAAATAAAAACAAATAGACTTGGATAATTTATCAAACATTAACACACAGGTAAAATTGATTACAGTGAACTGACATGAAGAGAGGATTTCAGTGGAAACCATGCAAACAAAAGCAACAAAATTTTCTTACTATTCATTTCTGTAGCACCCTATTTAACAATTAAAATATAAAACCATTTCTCATATATATCTTCCAAACAACTTGACAAGAGAAGGTCAAAAACACAAAAAGGGCAGCCACAGTCTAATGTTTTGGCAATCTCACGTGTTTCCCCTCCTAAAAGACAAACCAAAACTAAATACTCGAAACCAACAAAATTGAAACCAAACCAAATACTGCCAACGATGAAAATGGTAAAAACTCAGGCATCACCAGCAGCTTTTGCAAGCCAAGTCAGTTCCAATATGACAGCTCCCAACTTCTAGGAGAGCTTCAGGATACAAAAAGGTCAATTGTATTGCCCACTAGGCAAGAATGAGGACCGCTTAAATAATAAATACATGATAAATATAAATCCCCTGTAAACCCACTGAAAATAGGCCTCAGACTCCTACACATAAAATATAGGAAGAGTAGGTTTTTAGGTAGTAAGAAGTACGAATATCTTTCCTTTTAGCTCAAACATGTATGCTAAAGTCCACGAGTAAAATAGCCTTTATATTTCATGACACTCTTTCTGAAGATCAACTATCTGCCTGATATGCAACAAGGACATAAGAATAGAATTGAAGTCCCAAGTTCACAGACTATGTGAGGTAACCAAGGAAATACTTCTTTTCTTGGGATAGAATCCCATTTTTATTATATTCAAGGATTTAACATTTCCAATCTTAGTTGTGAGAACTGCAATTTTTATTGTTCAAATACATTTTCAAGACCATATAATTTAGAGTTAGCATAGACTAATAGTAGTAACTCCAATCATATAGGTATAGCAAAAATGGTGGAGTATTAGAACTCCCAGTTGAAAAGCATTTGATTGCATGAATGAAATGCATGGAGACGTGTTATATGCATATTCATCGAAAACATAATATGTTTCTTTCTTCATAGTTAGACAACATGGTATATATAACTGTTATCAAACTAAGTTTTCAGCTCATTAGGAAATACCCAACCATTTGTTAAGAATTACCCTTGTCTCAGGTTCTATTGCCCCACCAAGGCATGGAGGAAAAAATTTTCAAATCTAAGAATAAATAACACAAAAACCTTTTTTTTCCAGATACACTAGCCTTTTGAATTTCAAATAATTAAAAGACTGAGCAACCCTTGATAGATAAATTCAAAAACAATCCTTCGATGCACAGCTGGCTCTCATTAAGGAGGAAGAATACTTCTAAACAACATTACTAGCTTCTACTTCCTACATGGACAACCAAGCATTTAGAGATACATCTAATTACATGGCCACCACAAGACCATTGGATAAGTCCGACAATTTGCAGGGATCCAACTTGGATATATCAACAATTCAATGCACAAATAAGTTATTCATTTAATAAAAGAAACAATGTACTCAGAAACAGCTGAATATGCCATCAAAATGGGATACTCTATGAAAGAAAAAGGTAGGTGCAACAATTAAGGGTAACCATGTATTACTTGTCATCTCATTCCTTTCATCTGTAATGATAACGAGCCTGACAATGTAAAACTCAAACAAAGATATGATACAATGAAGAAAGATCACTGTTCCATTCAAGCAAGAAAAGCATTGTCTAAGCAATGTGCCGACTCTATGCAAATCTCACATGTAATGCTTGGGAGAGATGTTATACATGTATAGGCATCTCACATATGCCACATCCTTTGGAATACTAAGACAAGCACGTGAGTTCACCGTCAAGTGGTTTTATATCTTTACAGTGTCAAAAGCATACAATATCTTGTGACAGGGCTATGGAGCCAAAATCTTACAAGAAGCACAGCAGCAGTAAAATAGTTAGGCAACACTGTATATAGCATATATCATATTAACCAAAACATTCAAAAAACATTAATTTTAGTTTTTTACCTCAGCTTGCATCCCAGCATGGCGTCGAACACCAATCGCATCATACATAACAATGGAACTAAACCCCAAACAAACAGGAAATAAGGAATCTGCCACTCCATGACAAAGCGCCACTGAAGTAGTCAAAGCCGTGCATAAAGCCGAGTGCGAAGAGGGCATCCCTCCGGAGGCAAATAGTATTGTAAAATCCAATTTTCTCTCCACAAAGAAATTCAAAGCCACCTTTATAGATTGTGCTGCAATCCAAGCAAATAAACCAGACACAAATGTGGGGTTCGCAGCCAGCGTGGCTAAAAATGGACTGAATTTGACTTTTGCATTCGAAGTCGCGCTTAATAAAGCCACCCCAAACGCCCCGTTTTGCAAGTAATGGTTACTCTTGTGCTGATGTAAGAGACTCTCTAACTCATGGTTATGAGCTTGCAGACGTGACACCCATTTTGCAGTTATTGAAGAGGCTAAACCTTTGATAGACTGTAAGATTGGAAACAAAATACATAAAGGGTTTAAAGGGAAATTCAGACTGCTATTTTTATTAGATTCTGAGTCGAGGTTATCGGCATTTGAAGGGTTTTTGTAACAAAAAGAGATGACTGAAAAGGTTTTGACTTCGTTAAACTGACTGAATTTAAAGAACGATGAGTGTGGTGGGCCGCAGAAAATTTTGGTTTTGGTGTTTATGGAATTGAAACAGAAAGAGCTAAATGTTGGTTTTGTTATAACAGAGTCCATGACAGAGTTCAGTCAGCATTTCAAGAGAGAAGCAACAATAAGAGAATCGGGAGGCTCTGATTGCGTAGGGAGTGGGAAGGGCGATAAGCATATTTACATGTTATATACCCTTGGTTTATCATATTATAACGAAAATACCACTTTGAGTCACGTATTTTCAAAGGAATATGCTTAAAAGGGACGCATCAACTTATTGGAGCCGAGTGGAGTCAGTGGACCACGGACCTAGACCCGAATTAGTGGACCATTAAGAGAGCAGAGAGCAGAAGTGCTCAAGTATATCCTGCCTGTAGGATATCCAGCAAGCTTTTAATGGCCCATGGGCTGTGAATTAAAAAAATATGATCAGGATAGGCCCAGAGGAAGGGGATACTATTGTTGCTTGAACTGGATAATTGTTAATATTTTATCAACTAAGATAATTTTTTGTTAAAAAGGGGTAATTTTAGTCCTGGCCACAGATCGATTTGGCCCGTGAATCGGATCAAATCCGATCCATTTAAAACTAGAACCAGTATGAACCAGAATTAAAATCAGATTTTAACGATTCAATTCTGGTTTTAATAATTTTGAACCGTTGAACCGTCAATTTATAACCGGTTCATGAACCGACAATTCAAAAGATTTATAAACCAGTTTTTTTATTTTTTAAATTTAAAAAATTTACATAAACAGGTAAATACAAATGTTTTAAAATATTTGCAGGGACTGGTCCCCTGCAAATGTTTAAAACATGGCTACCGTTTAGCTGTTTTTTTTTTAATTCTTTAATATAAAATTTTACTTATAAATATTATTCATTCTTTCAACTCTCTCATTTCTCATTGTCTCCATTCTTAATACTCTCTTAATCCTTCAATCAAATTATCTCAAATTTAATTAAATTCTCCTTTATTTTTATCAATTCTAATTTTAATTTCTATAATTTAATTATTATTAATTTTTTATTATACAATTTCATAATTAATTATTCCTCTTGAGATTTGGAAGAATCAAAGTCCGCATAGTTTTATTTACTATTTTTTGATAATGAATAAAATAAATTATATAATTAATTATGAAAGATAATAGAAAAAATAATAATAATAGATGATAAATAAAATTAATTATAAAAAATAGTAAATAGAATTATGTAGACTTTGATTCTTCCAAATCTCAAGAAGATATGTAAAAAGCTTAATTGAAAAATTAAGTTTAAACTTTTTTTAAAAATTTTTTTATTCTTAATTATTATAATTATTAATTAAAAAAATAAACCGGGGTCATGAATCAGAACTGACAGTTTAATGTTGGTTTCGAACCGGGTCATGAATCAAAACTGTCGGTTTTAAACCGATTATGAACCGTCCTGTAACGGTTCCAGTTTAGGGTTCTTATTTTTTTGAATCGTGAACCGGCCAAGTCTAGGTAATTTTGGTCAATTAAGTTACAATTTACTAGTTAGTTTAGAAAAGGCCAAAGGATTATTTTCCACCCAAGGTATGCTGTTTTTTCAAGTTTCCCTCTTTTTAACTTTAAAAATTTCAAATACCCACTCATGAGCAGTTAAAATTAACGATAGTAAGGGTAAAATTGTTATTTTATCTATAATATTAAAAATAAACTAAAATATAATCTTTTTCCCCTCTCAAACTTTAAAAACTAAACGTTTTCCCCAGTCTAAGTTTTAAAAAATTACAGTTTCCTCCTAGAGTTTCGTTTCCAGATCTCTGACGCTATTGCTAGCGGTCTCTCTCTCCCAAAGATTCCTCTCCCTTCGACAATCTCTCTCCACCTATTTAGACATCCAATCGACATCGGAGGAGCCATGAAAGACGAAGAGCTTCGTTGGAGAAGACGAAACTTTTCATTTTCCCAGAGGTCTTCTTCTTGAAGCTCTTCGTCTTCCACGGGACGTGGATTAGACGTCCAAATGGGTGGAGAGAGCCGTTGGAGGGAGAGGAAGCTTTGAGAGGGAGAGACTGCAAAAAATGGAGCCAAAGATGACATCGGATATCTAGAAACAAAATCCTAGAGGGAAACTGTTATTTTTTAAAATTTAGATTAGGGAAAATTTTTAATTTTTAAAGTTTAGGGAGGCAAAAAGAGATAAAATTTTAAGGGTTTAGGGTTCCGTTAATTTTAACTATTCATAAATAGGTATTTGAAATTTTTAAAGTTAAAAGGAACAAACTTGAGAAAACAACATACCTTGGGTGGGAAATAGTCCTTTGGCCTTTAGAAAATTTCCAACGCTGTTTTTTCTCAAACCGAACTATTCTATTTTCCCGGTTCTTCGCGTTTCCGTTATTGACATTTGAATAACCTCTCCCTCTTTTTCTTCTCTTCTGATAAACAACAACTTCGATTCCTAGCCTAGCCCGAGTCAGAATCACTATCGGAGTCGCGTCACCACAGTCTCAGTGGTCACACTTGGTTTACACTCATGGATAATTTGATAACATTGGTAAACAAGATACAGAGGGCGTGTACAGCTCTAGGCGATCACGGCGAAGAGAGCGCGTTGCCTACTCTCTGGGACTCCTTACCTGCCATTGCCGTCGTTGGTGGACAGGTAGGATTCACATTTCTTAATTTTCTTCCTATATCTACTTTCGTTTTTTATTATTTATAATTTTAAAATTTTGTATCGGCCAATTTACCATCACATTACATTTGAATTTTGAGATCTGTAACAATCTTCAAGTTTCTTGTTCAATATTGAATTGCGTGCATTTTTCAAAATAATTTTGAAACTACGGTTTTGTTGTGTATGGGTTGTATTTTGAGTAAGTTGTTCTTGCTTTAGTTCACTGATCGGCTTGCGTTTCGTTTATTACTATCATGTTCTTCTTGTGTATATATAGTTGTCATGTGATTGCTACTGGATATCAATACAGGATTAATAAATGGTGCAACTATGTTAAATACGCCTTCACATTATCTAGGATATGAAACTTTGCAAGTGCAACATCACTCATTTATAATTTTATCTTATTTTTAACTTGTCTGTTCTAATACTTGATAATATGAAAAACGTCCTGCATAGAAAATGGTGTACCAATGTTGCATCCGTGAACAAAGGTTGTTCTCTGTTCTTAAAGGTGATGCATACTGAGAACTGGCGTTATTGGAAAAGACCATATAAAAATGTTTGTGGGAAATATTGGCCCTTATACATTAAAAGCAGTTAAGTTCTAGCTAAACAAATCTACTAACAAATTAATGAGCTATGAACAACTATTTTCTAGCTCTTTTTGTAATGTCAATTGTCAAAGAGATTTTTTAAGAGATTTAGTTGGATGGATGGTACTAATAAGTTTTACTTCAATCATTAATGCGTTTAAATTGTTTAATGACATTCACTGATAAATCATCTTTTCATGAGCATGAATTTGCTTGAATCTTCACAATCCTTTATTGATCTATAGAGCTCTGGGAAGTCTTCAGTGTTGGAAAGTGTTGTTGGAAAAGACTTTCTGCCTCGTGGTTCAGGTAATTCAAATTATTATCTCTTATCAGTGTGCTTCAGATAAGCAGATGGCATACTTACTGTTTGCCAACAATTTACTGTCAACATCTGGATAAAATGTGATCCTCTGTGTAGGAATTGTTACTCGGAGACCTCTTGTCTTGCAGCTTCATAAGATTGATGAAGGGAGAGAATATGCTGAGTTTATGCACCTCCCAAAAAAGAGGTTCACTGATTTTGGTATTCTTTTAGCTTGAAAAAGAGCTTTTCCTGCAGAAATGTTATTTGCTTTTTATTATTAATTTTTGTTTCAATGATAACTTTTTCCGTGCTCTGCTGAAAGCCCCTTCTAATTGTTATCTCTCTAGTTTTTTGTTGTGATGCTATGTTCGGTAAAACAGTACTTTCAAGTGTTTTGTGTCTATGTTCTTCTCATTTTATCTTGGACACTAATCTACCTTGTGTTCATATGTAGCTGCTGTGAGGCAGGAGATATCTGATGAGACTGATCGCGAGACTGGTCGCTCAAAAGCAATCTCTGGCGTTCCAATCCATTTAAGTATATATTCCCCTAATGGTGAGTCGATGAATTTGTCTTAGCTTGTAATCTTGATTGGATATTTTTCTCCAAAAGTCGTGGAATTTGCCGATTTAAATATACATTAAATTTTTTGTGCTTGAAGCTGTCTGCTATATATCTTATGACTTTTTGACCTTGCAGTTGTGAACTTGACACTGGTTGATCTTCCTGGACTTACAAAAGTTGCTGTCGGTTGGTTATATATTCATTAATTGCAATTTGCCCTTACTGTTATAATTTTTCACTAGTCCAGCGTTTAGCTTTGTACGTGATGCTGATTGGGTCTTGCAGAGGGTCAACCTGAAAGCACAGTGCAAGACATCGAGAATATGGTTAGGTCCTACATCGAGAAGGTAATTATCATCAGAAATTCTGATCTTTGTGGATGAAATTAAAGAACAAAAATTGCCGTTGATTGGAATATTTAATAGCTTTCTGACCCGGTTTGATATTTCATATATATGTGCCTTTTGGTAAATTACTGAGTATGAATTTTGCCAATTCACACTTTATAAATTTATCCGCCAAAAATGCTTGTTTACTTGTTTCTCTTATTATTCTTATTATTTACCTACGCACACATATATATTTGGCATGGATGTAAAGCATTAATAGTTCATTTCTATAATGCAGCCCAATTGTATTGTTCTAGCAATTTCACCAGCCAATCAAGACCTTGCTACTTCAGACGCAATCAAGATCTCTCGTGAAGTTGATCCTAAGGGTAGGGTTTTACACATCTTTTTGAAGGGACCTTTCTATAGTAAATCTATCCCATTAGTACTTGATGATAATTCTTATTTAAGTTCACGACACAAGTTGATAAAAAAATTTGCCAAAATAAATGAAACGTCAAAGTGTACAAAAATTTGACCTAGTGGAAAACCTAAACAAGATTGATTGCGGGAGAAAGAGAAAACAAACGAATTTTTATTTCTATGGTGAGGTAAGACATCCTTCTTGACCATCATCACCTTGCAGTGATGTAAGTGGAAACATATGTAAGTAGGCAGTTGATTTGTTGATTGAACATAATATTATCCATTAGTCTTGATAGGTTGTATGATTGGATTTTATTCTCAACTTTTACTCTCTTTTTTGTGTGTTTAATCATTAAATCTTGTCGGACTGCTGACACTTACAGACAAACAAAGAAATATCTTATTTTTTACTATGTGGATTATAACTTTTTCTAGTCTTTTATGAATTTTAAGTTTCTTTGGTTATCAAACTGCAGGGGACAGGACATTTGGAGTTTTGACAAAGATTGATCTTATGGACCAGGGTACTAATGCCGTTGATGTAAGTATGCACCCTGCTGGTACAAGGTTAAATGATGTTTTGCCAATTCATTCTGAAGTCTGATTTGCTCTAAGTCATGACTTTTAAAGCTAACAGGGAACTCTTTGTGAAGATTTTTTGTGTGTGTCAGTATTATGATTAATTGTATTGTTAAAGTGACAAAAAGCATTTAATCAGTAAGAAATCTTTTTTCTGGTTATAAGATAAGCAGAACTAGATATTTTTTATGGTTGGAATGCATGAAAATATGTCTGTTTACATATATGAGAATGAGATCATATAATTTGTAATGGATATGCAAACTTCTTGTTGATGACTGCTCTTAGATGTCATGGCATGAATTTTCTTCATATGAAAACGATGACAGACATTTAATAGCATAGTCAAAGAATTTGTTGCATTTGAATTTATTTATACATTTTTATGCCTTTTTCAGAGTTAATTACTACCATATGGAGTTCATTATTATGACTTGCTCATGATATGTTCGGATTTTAGATCCTTGAAGGGAGATCATATAAGCTACAGTATCCTTGGGTTGGCGTAGTTAATCGCTCTCAAGCTGATATCAACAAAAGTGTTGATATGATTGCTGCACGGCGTAGAGAGCGGGAGTACTTTGCACACAGCCCAGAATACAGGCATCTTAGTAACAGGATGGGTTCTGAGTATCTTGGCAAGGTGCTTTCTAAGGTAATAAATTTTGATGCAATTAATGTGGGTATGACTATTTTGTGGTTTCCTGCCGTGACCAAGTTTGTTCTCTTTGTGGTTCGTTTATATTAAGGGAAGTTTCTGAGATTGAATAACAATATTTTGATTAGTACTTTGCCAACAGAAGTGAGAAAAATCAGTAAAAGATTTTTATAGCCTAGAACATTTCTTGAATTTATTTTAAATTTTTTGTTGTCAACAGACAAAAAAAGTAAACCACAGTGGTTTGTGGGTTTTCCGCCCCAGTTTTGCAAAATCCAGTCAACATTGTTTAGAAACTAAACATTATCACTGGTGACCAATCAACTGTCACTAAATGCGGTTAATTTTTCAGCATTTGGAAACTGTCATAAAGTCTCGAATCCCCGGCCTTCAGTCTCTTATCAACAAAACTATTGTTGAACTAGAAGGAGAATTGACCCGTCTTGGGAAGCCTATTGCTGCTGATGCTGGAGTAAGAAATTTCCTTTTATTTGTTTCTTTCCATTCTCTTTCTATACGTGGTCAAGTTTTGTGGCTGAGTTATCCTTTTTGGGCACCTCTGTTGGATGCTTGCACTGTGAAACACTGGTGACTTCCTGTTTTATAAATGCAGGGAAAATTATACATGACAATGGAAATCTGCCGTTCTTTTGATCAAATATTCAAGGAACATCTTGATGGCGTGTATGTCTTTTGATTGTGTACTACTTTTACAATTTAATTGGAGTATTATCTGTTATCAGTTTTTATCTTAACCTTGGATTTGATGATGATAAATGTCTGCAGACGCCCTGGTGGTGATAAAATATATGGTGTCTTTGACAATCAACTTCCTGCCGCTCTGAAGAGGTTGCAGTTTGATAAACATCTTTCCATGGATAATGTAAGAAAGCTTATAACTGAAGCTGATGGATATCAACCTCATCTAATAGCTCCTGAGCAAGGATATCGTCGCCTCATTGAGTCTTGTTTAATGACTATCAGAGGTCCTGCCGAGGCAGCTGTTGATGCTGTAAGCATCATTTTCACGACAATCGTTTTCATTGATTCCATCTGGTGATTATGTCTTATTTTCTGATTTATCTCATCTTTACTACTTTAGAAGGAATTGGGTTACATATGAATATATAAGTGATTGATTAGTTCCTAAACATTTCCAAATTTAACCTTTTATTTTTCCTTTTAAAAAATTAGCACTAAGCTTGTGACTTCTTTTTGGCTATCACTTTGCTGTTGCTCCAATTTGGGTTTCTAGTTGGGTTTGGTTATATTTTCTTAGAAGAATTTCTACCATTTTCTCCTTCTTGATAACTCTAATAAAATTATGAAGAGAAAACCTTGTAAAATTTGCTGTAAACTATTGCACATGCATTATCAAAGAACACCGTGTTATATGGTTATGTTTATATAGAATTTTCAATTGGACTTTGTTTCAACATCATTGTTTTCTATATTGTTTATTGATGCCTGTTTTTGCAAATGATTACAGGTTCATTCTATACTGAAGGAGATGGTTCATAAATCTATCAGTGAGACTATGGCAAGTTCCTGGTCATGCCAATCTTATGAGCATTATATTTTGGATTTCTGTATTTTTTGCTGACACACTTTTTTATATGTCAAATATGGTAACTAAGAAACTCAGGATAGGAAATTTTCTGATGAAATAATAGCGGTAGTCTGTCACCATCTGTGAGCTTCTTTGCCTTTGTAGCTAGATGGTCAGAATATTATTGATTCATATAATAAAAATTTGATCATCTAATATTATTCATTTGTTAATATGACTTTTTTTTTTTCCTGCAAATGTTCTTGTATCTAATAGGAGACATTTTTTATGCTCCACATAGGAACTGAAGCAGTATCCCAGTCTTAGAGTGGAAGTTGGAAATGCTGCTGTTGAGTCATTAGAGAGGATGAGAGATGAAAGCAGGAAAGCAACTTTACAGCTAGTCGACATGGAGTGTAGTTACTTGACTGTTGAGTTTTTCCGCAAACTTCCTCAAGATGTTGAGAAGGGTGGAAATCCAACGCATTCAATTTTTGATAGATATAATGATACATATCTCCGGAGAATAGGTAAGTTTTGAAGGATTCTGATAGCTTGCTTGCACATTTTCCAGTTCGTTTTCAGTTAATATTGGTTCATTTCATTTTGTTTTTTGGAAACATACAGGAAGCACTGTCCTGTCCTATGTCAACATGGTTTGTGCAAGTTTGAGAAACTCGATTCCCAAGTCGGTCGTGTATTGTCAAGTACGTGAGGCCAAAAGGAGTTTGTTGGATCATTTTTTCACTGAGCTGGGAAAAAAGGAGGTGAGAATCTAGACAAACTCTGCCTTTTTCCAAAGATAAATTCTGATTTTTTTGTAAATTTTGCAGTCGAAACAGTTATCTTCTTTGTTGAATGAAGACCCAATGGTCATGCAACGCCGAAGCAATCTCGTAAAGAGACTAGAGTTGTACAGAAGTGCCCAGACAGAGATTGATGTTGTTGCTTGGGCCAAATAGAAGGACAATAAGAATGGAAATTTTCTTGCCCTTATAGTTCTGTTATAATTCTCTTATCCATAACTACTAATTCTACTATATTTTACAAATGAACTTGAGGAAAGTTTACTTTGTTCATTTGTTATATTTTTTTACTTTTTGGTATACATTTTGTTTTGTTTATTTAAATTAGCTCATATAAGAAGTCTTTTCTTTTTTGATTTACCTTTACGTGTGTTTTTTTCGTAAGTTGTGACAAGTTAAAATACGAATAAAAGAACTTATTACCATAAATTTAGTGAAAAAAGAAAAAAATGGTGTAACAATTTTCTTAGAAAGCTATTTGATAACTAAAGAAGAAAATCAAGAGTAGAAGATCTTACTATCCTAAGTGCGGTTTTATCAGCAGGAGATTTTTCATAAAGTCATTTGATAACTGAAAAAAGAAAGAAAAAGACCATACCATACTACATAACCCTAATGAAAATGAAAGAAGTTTAGAAAAAAAAAAAGTGCAATTATCCCAGGAAGCTATTTGACAACAAGAAAAAACAGAGACCTTACTACCCAACTCTAATCAAAATGAAAGAAGTTACCAAAAAAAACAAGTGCAATTTTCCCAAGAAGCCATTTGGCAAGGGAAAATGCAAGAGACCTTATTACTGTATGCCTAGCGAAAATGGAAGAGTGAAATCACTACAAATCTAATTAGAAAAGTGAAATAGCTTATTAGTTAGCGCAACCCTAGAGAAAATAAGTGAAACATTAAAAGACCTTGCTACCCTGTACCTAATGATTAGAAGAAAAAACAAAACGACAAGAAACTATGGAGGTGCGGGGAATCGAACCCCGTGCCTCTCGCATGCGAAGCGAGCGCTCTACCATATGAGCTACACCCCCATTGCGTCTGTCAGTGAATTTTATTTTATAATACATAAGATTTTTGAAGCATAGAAAAAGCAATACAAATTTTCTGTCTCTGATAGTCCACTGATTAAAACTAGAAGTCGATTACGGCGGCGGGCTTGTGTACGTATTTGAAAGTGTAAGAAATGACAGAGTAAACGGTTATTCATTAATTTGGACTTAACGAAAGGACAGAGGACTCTGTCAGCATAAACACCTGTGAACAACTTAAGCTTTGATTGCTCACATCATGAAGCATTTTCTGGTATGGAAATTTCTGATTTTTAATTAATGCTTAAATTACTAATGTCTTTAACGAGAAGGCAAATTGTGTAGAGGTGCCCACTTGATAATCTGTGAGCTTTGTATTCCTTAAATCTTCCTCACTTGTCAAAGAACTTCTAGCCATATAGCTTCGGGACAGTGATGGAGTCGGCAAAAGGTGCAAGTCTGAGGAGACGGAGAAAGCAATTACAAGCCATTGAAACGAAGAGCTCATTCAACGGAGAGATTGACAGCAGCAGCGAAACAAGAGAAGAAGAGCCATTGAGTCCGGCAGCTCGATTGTTTCATGAACCAACTTTCAATGTTTACATCATAGCCATTATGGGCTGTAAGACTCGTATCTACCCTGAAGTAATCAAAGCCAACTTGGAGCACACTTTGCTTAAACACCCTCGCTTCTCTAGTTTGCAGGTACATTAACAATTCTTTTTTTTTTTTCAATTCGTTCTTTTCCAATGATAGTTATTGCAGCTTTTCGGTATACATGGTAATTCAATATCTGGTCCAACATAAAATAAGAAATCACAGTCATATTACTGGATCAACCTGCTTTTGAGTGTGGAAGAGTTCTGCATGTTAGCTAATTTCACTATAAATTAATGCATTATTACTCTGTCAAACAGCAGTGCTGCCACATCTCTTATTTTCTTAAGCAACAGAGAACTTTTGCTTTGATAGAGATAAAAGGCCAAAAGAAAGATGAAAATGGTTTACGTGTCGAGCGAACGCATGCGTGCTACGTGTTTAATATAGACTGCAGAATCAACGCTTTCTCCTTGTAACAAGAAAGAGTCAAGGACCAGTCAATTGAAAGGATTTGACGTCTTTTACCCTTTAAGGATTGAACAAATTAATAAATCTTTTTTTTTTTTTTTTTTATGTTTAACATCCCCAAGGCTTCCATTTTCTGTCTCCGATTCTTTCTTTGATTGACCATAATTGAATAAAGTTAGCAGTAATTATTTAATTGAGAAATAACATACAGGTGGGTGACAGAGAGATGAAATGGGTTCGCACAAAGGTTGACCTAGAAAAGCATGTTATAGTTCCAGAGATAAACCCAGACATGGACTCACCAGACAAGTTTGTTGAAGATTATGTTTACAATCTAAGCAAAACTGGAATTGTAAAATCCCAGCCCCTTTGGGATCTCCACCTCTTGAACGTTGTGACCTCAGACTCCGAGGCTGTTGGCATTGTCAGGATCCATCACTCTCTTGGCGATGGCACTTCTCTCATGTCTCTTCTTGCTGCTTGTACTCGCCAAATCAATCATCCCGAGGCTTTGCCCACAATTCCAGTGATGAAGAAAAGGAGAATTCAACACAATACCACGTTTTATGGAGTGTTTTGGAGTCTCGTTGTCTGGTTTTGGTCGGTTTTCCAGCTAATTTTAAATAGTATGGTGGATGTTCTTATGTTTACGGCAACAGCATTATTCTTGAAGGATACAGAGAATCCTCTGAAAGGTCCACCGGGCTTGGAATTTACTCCACGGCGATTTGTCCATCGTACTGTTAGTTTGGATGATTTCAAGCTAGTGAAGAATGAAATGAACACTGTGAGCTATACATTTATTTCCTCTAATTTATCTTATTAAATCTCACATGAACTTTCCAATTCTTATCAGTGCTTAAATCCATGCCCGACTTCAAATAATTAAATTTTCTGCTTTGCAGACAATTAACGATGTTGCCCTGGGAATCACACAGGCTGGTTTATCACGATTTATGAATAGAATATATGGTCAGCCTTCCATTTTTAATTATCTTGTTTTATATATGTTGAGATAGAAGTGTGCACAGCAAAGTCAATAAAATTTCATTTGGCAGGTGGCGGTAAGAAAGATGAGGAACCAACCCAGATGAAAAATAATCTTCCAAAGCATATTAGGCTCCGATCAGCTCTGCTAATTAACCTAAGACCTTCTTCAGGTATTAAGGTAAATAATTATCTCTTATCTTTCTTACTTTCAAACTTAAGATCAATGTTAAGATATTCATGTTTTTTAGTCATGATAGGCGTTTGCTGATATGATGAAGGACACTAAAGCAAAGTGGGGCAACTGGATTGGCTATGTCCTTCTTCCTTTCAATATTGCAATAAGAGATGATCCATTAGATTATGTCCGCGAAGCCAAGGCCACAGTTGACAGAAAGAAGCATTCTCTTGAAGCTATATTTACTTTCTCCATTGCTGAGATGGTTCTCAAGCTTTTTGGTATTAAGGCATGAATCATACAACTGCTCACATTAGTTAAAGCGATTATCAAATTTTATTGCTATTTTCAACTTTCCAAAATGCTAAATACAGGCAGCAAGTTCTCTATCCCACAAGATTCTCTCTCGCACGACAATGTCTTTCTCAAATTTAGTTGGACCCCTGGAGGAAATTGGCTACTATGGCCATCCAATGACTTACATTGCTGCAAGTTCTTATGGTCTGCCTCACGTAAGCAATTTTCATTTATATATGTCTTGCCCTTTTATTTATATGTTTGATTCATGAACATTAAGACTTAAGCTGGTAGCTACTGAGAGCTAAATATATTAATTGCATGGTTGCAGGCACTGATGATCAACTTTCAAAGCTATTTTGACAAAATGACGATCGCTTTATCAGTGGATGAAGACACAATCCCTAATCCTCATCAGTTGTGTGATGATATTGTGGAATCACTCAAACTCATCAAGGATGCTATTTTGGCAGAAGTGCCTATCAAGAATAATCAAGGTGATTAGTCACCTTAATCTGAGAAGTCATCAGAAAAGCTAGCTATTTTTAGTCACCTCTGTCTTTTCATTAATATTTCTGGCTGCATATACAGTAGTCAATATTTCATTAGTGACCCTAAAAATTAGTGGTGATCATAAGGCCTGTAGGTCTGTCAAAATTGGCGTGTATTGCCCATCATTGCCACCGCAAGTCACGGCGGGTCTGGATTATATTGAACTCTCACTCACCATGGTCATCAGACCATCAAAATTGTTTTGTCTATTAAGCCAACCAGAACTTAAAAACAATTACCCTTAATTTTAGATTAAGTGAATTAATTTTGAATTAAAATTTTAATTTGATAATTTGATTTAAAATCGGTTTGTACGATATTATTTTTCTTATGATCAAAATTATTTCATTCTTTATTGGCACTATTTACCCGATTGATAATGGATAATGATATTTTTATCAGCTCAAAAAAATTTAAAATAAATATTATAACTTTGATTTTGTTGTGACCTAAAGTCTCACATCGCTCCCGTGCAGTCTACTGAGTTTGTATATAAACAGGGGCCAGAAGCCCTTAACTCAGTTGAGGCCTTTTCCCAAGTGGAGAAACAAAACCGTGCGGGCCTGAAACCCAAAGCGGACAATATCGACTGAGCTGTTTATAACAGATTTAAGTTTAAAACAGCCTTAGGCCAGTTTAAAAAAATAGAACTACTATAAAAATTTTAGGCTTATAAGCATTAACATTGATCTACAATTTTCTCCGTTTGGTAGGAGTGTGTTGACTATGAGGGATGTAGACTTCAACCTTCTCGTCTATGAATATTTGGTAAATTAGAGCCAGATTTATAAAATGGGCAGTCAACCTCTTTCTTTGACACCCATTGGCTATGGGATTCCTGTTGCAGATCTTTGTACATTTGTCCATGGATATAAGAGAAGAACAATATCCCGTGTGCATAGAAATACATAAACTATAAACTACCCAGGGGTTTTTTGGTTAAATCTTTCTAATGCGATGATTAAGGCCTTAATTTCTCAGGAGGATTGATGGTGTGAACAGAATATAATCAAACACGATGATTTCTTAATCGATCTCAAGTGAGACTTTTCACGAGCATGTTGAATTATTATTATTATTCTTCATAAATATTCCTGGCATCATTTTGTGTCACACCGACAGCGGAATTACATGATGCGCATTGTAAAGGAGTCAATTCATTAATGCCTTTTTCCAAGCCACCACTAAGACAGACTTATTTCGCAATCTCTTAAATATCCAGCAAGCTGATATTGTGGTTTCACAGGTGGTAAGAGTTCGGTGCCCAACCTTTTTTTTTTTTTTTTACTTGCTGCTGGTGCCATGTGCTATAGTGGCGGCACATGCGCCAGCAGCAATGGGCAGTTTAACATTGATACACAGGCCATATTCAAATTAAGATATTGCAGAATCTGCGATAAAGCTCGTCATTGGTTCATTACATCAATACCAAACTGATAAAAGTAAATAAATAAGGTATCTACTTGATAAGTAAGTACCTTCAGACATTGCCAATTTTCCTGTCCCCTAAACATCACATTCAAATTTCGGACACAAGTATAGAAAATTAACTGGAAATTGGATTAATTTTAGCTTTTATTATTATCAAAATATTGGAGAAAGACTTAAAAGAGGCAGATTCATAATACAAACAGATGAACAAACAAGTGAAATAAATCCTAATCACCTACTCTCAGGACTCAATTTTAAGAAGGATTTCTTTCTCATCTTCCAATAGACTAAAACAAACAGTAAAAGAGATAATTCCCTTCCAAAAACATCCACGCGCATGTAAAGTCAAGCGCAGCCACGCGGTGCAAACCCGACCCTGGAACCCGCCAAATCATACACAACCCGGAATCCCTGTTGCTGGATATTCCCTATAATTGACAACTTATTCATAGTTCCGGCGAAGGCAAAGCAGAAAGTCCCAGAAGAATCCACCGGAATCAGGTAATTATTCGCCGGTAATGACATATCAGCTCCTCTAAAATGCAAAACCACAGTGGGCACTTTCACTTCTTTCATTCCCGACAAATCAAAACACGTGTCAAACAACGAAAAGCCTGTTCCACGCTTCAAGCCCGACGCTCCGACTCGGAAAGCGTCACGAAATCTGATGTATGCGGATCGAGTCAAACGGGTCACTGATGTGCCCGAATCAATGATGACTCCACCGTTACCAGCTTCGTCGAGTTTGAACAGAGAAGGAACTATGCCAGGGACACGTGCACCGCCAACACTAATCCCGAGAAGTTCAACGTAGTAAAAAGTATCAAGCATGGGGTTTGTGATTAGCGGAGTAAACCGGGCGGTTCTTGAAACAGCCGCATCGCCGAAAATCATAGAGGACGGCTTAGAAGAAGTTGAGCGATCAACCAAACAATACGAGAACTTTCCGTTGAACCGGCGACTGGTTTGTGTAGGAAAAGACAACCTCCCACGACCGAGTCCCATTAAACCTGCAGCACCAACAAAGAGACCTTGATTGTCGTGTCCACAACCTAGCGCCACTTGACCAACTCTGCTCCCGCGAAACGTCAGCGTTTCAGTGCCGAAATCACCTCTCGTGAAAGAACCATCACCATAAGACACTTGGTAGAGACACGTCTGCGTTTTGGTGGAACATCCGGCATTTTCAAGTCGGCGACACGTGGGGGAACCACACGGTACTTTCGAAAATGAGCTGGACTTACGCGGGTCGAATATCGGGTCGGTTTGAGAATAACATTTCCTACAGGGGGCGCACTGGAGCCAAGGGACGTCACTTCCGGTGTCTAGGACCATGAAAATGTACTTGGGAGGTGTGCCCACGCCGATGCGAGTGAAGTACTCACCGCTTCCCTGTGCAAGTCCCGATACGACGGAGCTGCTGAACCCTCCTCTCCCACTTGCAGCAGTGCTGTTACTTGGGGGAGAACGTGCGGCAGATTCAAGGATTTTGTTCAAGGTTTTGACACGCAAGATGTCGCGTTGGAGGCGAAGTTTGAAAAGACTCTCAGAGGTTTGAGTTCCATTAAATGATAAAGACTCTAGGTCTTTGGTGATTGACACTAAAGCATCGAGATGGTGTAAGTCTAGGGAGAGAGAGGATTCTCCATTGGTTTGGGTCAGGTCATTTAGATCTGACCGGTAGTCAGATTGGGGCCATGAGAAAGTGGATGGGTTAGGGAGAGAGTTGAGAACAAGGGTGTGGGACTGGAGATAGTTTGAGGTGGAGGTGACGGTGGAGAAGAACAGAACGGTGAAGAAGGAAAAGTGAAGGATTTTTTTAGCTTTTCCTTCCATTGAAGAGAGTGTGAGAAACAGGGAGAGAGTGAAGAAGGGATTGCAGGGGCATGCGAGTAACATGTAAATAATAATAATTGAGATACAATATGGGCGCGTTTATTACAGACGATAAGTTATAATTGAAAAGTAACAAATACGGTGAAACCCACTGACTTGACTCAGCCTTCTCACTTCCCCACCAATTCATATTTAGTGCGGTGCCGTGGCTATACTCCTGATCAGAATAGTGACATTTTGTATCAGGCCAATTGATTATTTCCCACCCAAGTCTGGTGCAAACCGAATTTTGTATTTATTAATTAACCAAATTTTAAATATTTATTTATTTATTAAATTTTATTATTATTATAAATAAAATTATTATTTATTAAAATATTTAAAAATATTAAAAATTTATTATATTTATATTTTTAAGTTTAAAAACTAATAATTTTTTTTATTTAAAATTTAAAAAACTTATATTTTCTCTTAGAGTTTTCTCAATACGTTACTGCTCATCAAAAAAGATGGGGTCAACGGTATTCTCTCTCTTTCTCAACTTCTCTATTAATCCCGTTTTATTTTTTTTCAATCTTGACCAAAGAAAGTTGGGGCGAAGGTGTTTCTTTGTCTCTCAATAAAAATGATGATTCTTTTTTATCTCAGACAAAAACAACGAAGTGCATTTTCATCTCAGACAAAGACAATGAATTGTGTCTTTGTCTAAAGACGAAAAACAATATTCGTCAACCGATTTTCTCAATCAGTGATGATAAAAAATAGAGCAAAAGTAAGAGAAAAGTCAAAAGAAAGGGAGAACGTTGTCATTGTTATTACGATCTCTGACTATCGACAATGGTGGTTAAAAAAAACCCTAAAGAAAAATATTGATTTTTCAAATCTTGAGTGGAAAAAGCTTATTAGATTTGTAAATTTGGAGAGAAAGAAAAATATAATAAATTTTTAGGTTTTTAAATAATAATATACTCTTAATAGTAATAATCAAATTTAAAAAATGAATAAATATTTAAATTTTTTATTATTAATAAGTAAAAAAATTAGTTTTACATAGTACCTTAGGTGAAAAATAGGCATTTGACATTTATATTATTCCAAGAAAAAATAAACTTTTCACTTTCCTCTGTACTTATTAAGGTCACTTGCGGATTCACAGCCATGACACCATCCCGATGCCTTGACTGCGCATTTGCGACCTATCTTGGAAAGCTGAAGAAAAACGACTAGCAATGTTGCTAAAATAAACGGTATAAAATAATTAAGTAATTGAGAAGCACGCTGTATTCAATAACTTGCAGCCCTTAAATAGGCTTCCAAGCTAACAGTACAATAAGTAAAACTTAGAGCTGGAAGTCTTCGTGGAAGAAAGTGAGACTAAGTCTTCAGTGAAGAAATATGAGAAGTCCGTGCGTGCTACGTCCTCATCAAGTTGTTTGAATCATGACAGCAAGTGGGACTATGAACAATATTTGTCAACGAATATCGCTGTACGATTTGTGGCCCTCACGCGTAATCTCTTCAACTTATCTTTCCATGATGAACCACGTCAATTTACATCCACACTCTCCTCTACGCTGAGAAAAAGTGCCGACATTTTTTTTAACATGATTTTCTTATATTTAAAGGAAAAATCTCAATAAAATAGAAACTAAATATTTCAATAAGTCCCAATCCAATCATATTTATGCAGGCATGCTCACTCAAATCGTTGCTTTGACTGTGTCTTCATGGTAATGACCTTATGGGGTCATCGGTCAAAGTGTTTGGATGTGAAATTTTGAGGCTTTTCACGTCACTGGAGGAGCTTCTTGGAACGCTCAGCTTTCATACTGAGTCTTGTCTCCCCGCCCTTTTCTTCCTTCTGTTAAATTTTTTATTATTCACTAACAATAAAAATAATTTATGAATCATTTAAAATTGTAATATATATAGAAATTATATTGAAATCACGGTTTCATTTATAATTAGGTTAGATTTAATTTAATATTAATCAGAGTTTTACAGAGCCTCAAGCAAACATTCGGACAAGCGGTGGTTTGTGTATCGTTTAGAGAATAGTTCTAACTTGTCTATTAACGTCTTTTCCATCTTATCTCCAGCCTATAAAAGTAATAAATTCCTATCCAAAATTTACCCCTTTTTTTGTTTTTTTCTTTCGCTTTCAAAATTTCCTATATTTACTTATGAGATTAATAATATTAAAAAAAACTAAAAATTTATATTATTCCTTTCGTAAACTTTAAAAATTAATATTTTTTTCTAATATAAGTTTTTAAAAATAGTAATTTTCTCTTAATATTTTCAATTTTTTAGATTCAATTTTTTTAATGACAAAAATTTTTTTTCAACAATCTCCATATGATATCTCTTTTTATTCAACGTATCCTCTTTTTAACATTATATAACGTCATCATTAGAGAATAAAGATGTCAACAAAGACTCTTTCTTGATAAAAATTTTGTCTTTGTTCTCTAATGACGATGTCATATATCATCAAAATAATGACATATCGAAGAGGAAGAGATATTATTTAAAGATTACTGGAGAAGTCTCTTCATCGTTTGAAAAATTGAAAACCTTAAAGGGAAAATGTTATTTTTTTAAAACTTGAGTTAAAAAAAATTATTAATTTTAAGATTTAGAGAAAAAAATGATATAATTAATAATTTTGGTTAACTTTAACTGTCTATAAATAAACATATAAGCGTTTAAACAAGAAAGAGTGAGAGAAAAGAATAAACTTTGTGTGGGAATAAATCCTTTGGCCTAAATTAAAATTCAAGCTCGAATTCCATAAATGTGAATTAGGTGAGTAAATTGATGTGTGCAAAATGAATTGGAATTTAATATTTCCAACTTACACATCAGGCTTATGCTTATCTCATATAGCACGTTCTGGGCCACCGCACTTATTAGGTAACTTTAATAGTCAGTCAATCGATTCTCGGCAAAATATTAAAGATTATGATGGAGGTGAAGTGGGAAGGTAACATTACTGGTACTTAAAAGGACAATGAAATAAAGCATATAATGTGAATGTACAACTACAAATACAATGAGAGTAACTAAAACGACATCCAGTTGTTTGGTTGATTTAAATAGACAATGCTAGTTGACATTCTCAAAAGCAAGAAAAGAATATTAATTTAAAACAAAAAGAGGAATCATGAAACGAAAGAGCTAATGAATTAGAATAAGCATGTGACACAATAGGGTATTGGCATTATAAAAGTAAGGCACAAAGAGAAGAAGAAGTAAAGTAGACGGCGACATGAAGAGTTCTCATCATTAAATTTGTCTACGCGAATGGGGTGAAGGAAGAGTGAAGAAAAGAATTTAACATTATTGCTTTAAAGTAATCATCTGATTAAGAAAAAAGTAACTCATTTTTAGATGCCAGAGGAAAATTTCTCAATGTGGACCCCTATGGTGCCAATGTCATAAAGTAATTAAAATGCTAATTAGATCCAGTAAAGTGACTTTGGGAAGCTTCGTTATCACTTGTGGATATTTAATTTTCCCTGCTAAACCAAGTAGTTTGGAAGTTTGTATTAATATCTGAAGTTTATTTATAGAAGAAGCAATCAGCGGTACTTGTGGCCTGCCAAGCGCGGCTTGGCAATAGCCATCAACGCTTTGGCTTTTGGCATGGTCATCCCGTACACCTCGTTGGTATCAATATCTTCGTGCTTTAAACCCTCCGGCGGGCTCCAATCAAAACAGTGAAAGAGTCGAGCCAAAGCCATTAGCACTAACGTTACACCGAGTGGCGCGCCAGGACACTTTCTCTTCCCAGCACTAAACGGAAGTATTTTAAAATCAGCTCCATGGCTTATTTCCACTCGGCTTCCATCAGCCAGCCAATGTCTTTCGGGCCGAAACTCTTCGATATCGGTCCATATCTTGGTGTTCCTTCCCAGCCCATGAGTGTTGATGAAGACACGTGTCTTAGCTGGAATATAGTAGCCGTTGATTGTTGTGGCGCGTAGAGATTCATGCGGGATGAGGAAAGGCCCAGCTGGATGCATGCGAAATGTTTCGCGTACCACACAGCGTAAGTAGTTGAGGTGGGCCAGATCAGCTTCATTGACCATTCGATCACGACCCACAATAGAATCAAGCTCCTCCTGGATCTTACGGAGGACACGTGGGTGCTTAATTACTTCCGCCATTGCCCATTCGTTGGTCACAGCTGAAGTATCAGTTGCAGCGGCTATCATGTCCTACACAACACCATATTAGATTTTGAAAGATAATGGCGAAGAGAAAAAGATAGAAAGAAACCTGAATTAAAGCTTTAATTTCCACGTCCTCCATGTGTTGTTTCCCATTTTCACCAGGCAAAGACAGTAAAATATCGACGAAATCAATCTCACCATCTTCACTTTTAGCTAAATTTATCTTCTCCTTCCTTGCATTCCTGTGTTCTTCAATAATCTTGGTGTGAAAATCGTCGACTTGCTTCTCAACTTCCCTCATTTTCTTCTCGCATCCATACGGATCCACCCATCTCCAAATTGGTAAATAATCGCCCAAATATATCAAACCCAAAAGCCTAAACAACTCGTGTGTTATATGCATGAACTCCATGGCTTCATCGGGGCCTGCTGATCCGCTTCCGAAGTATTGTTTTCCCAGCAACATCCTCGTCACGTTGTTCATTGAGAAGGCACCCAATACTTCCCTCAAGTTCACAGCCTTCCCAGTTTGAGCCCGGGCAAAAACATCTTGAACAAGATGTTGGGCTTCAACAGCTCTGTGCTTCGCAAACGACTCAAGCCTCTTTGTTGTTAATAGGTTCTCCATGCAAATTCTCCTCATTCTCTTCCAATTTGGGCCTAATGGGGCCAAAGCCACATCACCGCAGCCATACGCTAGATGGACAGCTGCAAGTGTCCGTGGCCTGGAGGCAAATATTTCGTCTTGCTGGAGGAGAATCTCGCGTATGACGTCGGGGTCATTGGTAGTGATGGCGTCAATGCTACCAAGGCGAATGTAAACCAATGGTCCATATTTATCACAGAAAGAAGCAAGATCTCGGTGAGGCAATTGGCCCAACTGAAGAAGGTTGCCAAATATGGGCCATCGGGGTGGGCCTGGAGGAAGCCTTTTGATCTTATGCAGTCTCCTTCGGCTGAAGCAGCGTTGTACGACGATTGCGACGGTTGAAGCGAAGAGAAAGATTGAAGAAAATGTAGCTAAGTCCATGACTGACTTCTTGAGCTAACAGATTTATCTATTTTGATATGGTTATTCATGAAATCCCATAAGGTATCCCAGTTAGAATCCTTCAAAGCTTTCATGTTATGTTGGGGGGAATGGTTCTTATGTGCTCTTATAAAGATTCAAGATTGAAGCTTCTTGAAATTTATTCATGAAATAATAAATAATTGTTCATTTGCATCCACAGCCTTGACATGACGTGTATATTTGTGCTTCTGTTTTTTATTAATTGGTTGGTGAATCATGCGGACGGTGAATATTGGTTCTTTACTTGTCTTGTGCCTAAAAGAAAAGTAATTTTTGTTAGTTCAACTGATCATGTTGAATGAAGAGCACAAAAGTGCATGATCTCCCTAATTGGTCGAGGAAACGGGGGCGATGTGTTATTTTTTAGGTATCAAATCAAATCTGAATATTGTCATATAAATAAAATTTCAACTTGCTTTATTTTTTCAAAAGAGTTACCAAAGGTGGTTGAAGTTAATTTCATCTCCCAATTAGATATTTCATTTTCAGACCAGGTTATATTTTCAAACGTTATTAATAAAATTTTCACTTGACAGAATAACAACTGGTTCCATGGTCTAGTGGTTAGGACATTGGACTCTGAATCCAGTAACCCGAGTTCAAATCTCGGTGGAACCTTTCTCCTCGTTTAATTGTCAGCTTTTCAGTTTATTATGGGCATTAGTCGCTTCCTAATACAGATATTATAACATTTTGGGTCATTTAATAAATATTTTATCTTGATATTTATCAAAATTTTTATCGTTTTTAGTTATTTATATAAATTAATATTTTCCAAATTTTGTATTGAGTTTTTCTAATAAAGTATTATTATATTTTGGGTCATTTAATAAATATTTTATCTTTTTGAGTAAATTGATATTTTATTAAATTTTGTATTAAATTTTTTAAAGTTAGATTCTAATCAATCAACTTATCTTAAATTTATTTAATTCAAATTCAAACTTTGAGTTACACAATTTGGCTCATTCAAAAAAGTATTTGATATTTGTCAATATTGAGGGGTTAACAGATATTTGACCATGTAAAGATTAAATATATATTATATAATACTCTGTTTTTTTTTTTTTTTGATAAGTAATTTTTATATTAACAAAAAGCATAGAACCCATAAAAAGGTTTGAGAACAACCAAAGAACATCCCGCCTAAAAGGATAAGACAACGAAAAACATGACTGGAAAGTCTGTCGGTGTTCTGCTACCAGACGCATCTTCAGGGTTTGGGAAAAGGACTATGTCCCACCCAAATTTTAATCCAATTTCAAAGTCACACCCACAGGAGATGAAAAATTCAAACTCCTATCCAAATTTTCAATTAAAGTCAATTAAAGACAAGGGTAAAATCATCATTTTACTTATCAACTTTAAAACTTCAAAATTTTTATCATTTCCCCCTCCAGATTTTAAAAAGTAACACTCAACCTATTTTCAAAGTTTGAAAAGTTTAGATTTCATCTTTAGGGTTTGTTTTCTTCTCCAGCCACCACCGACGGTCGACGCTTTTCACAAATCTCCCTTCTCCGACTACAAAGGACGATAAAAGAAGAATATTCGTTGCCTATATTTAGATGATGAAACATCATCCATATCTGAAAGAATAAATGAAAGACGACGTTTCGTCGTCAAGTCTGGAAGATGCGACGAGCTACAAAGGACGACAAAATGTCATCCTTCAGCATCTAGATTATGCCACGAAGAGAGATCTCTCGTCGCACGGTGCTGGAGATCTCTTCGTCGCACGGTGCTGGAGATCTTTTCATCGCACCACAGTCATCACACCAGGAGAAGGAGGAGGTTGGAGACGACACTGGAAGATAAAGTTGAAGAGTGAGAGTGAAACTACTATTTTTGAAAGTTATGAGGGGAAAATGAGTTTTGAAGAATATGAAAACCCTAGGTTTAGGGGTGAAAATGTTACTTTTCAAAGTTTAAAAACTTAAGTAAAGGTGAAATGTTAGTTTCTAAAACCTACAGTAGAAAATTTAATAAACTTTATAACTTTTAATATAAACAGTAAAATAACTATTTTACCCCTTCTTTCAACAGAAAAAATTAACAAAAATTTGGCCATAAGTAGGAGTTTAGGTTTTTCATCTCCCGTGGATGTGACTTTGAGATTAGGCTAAAATTTGGGTAGGAAATAGTGCTTTTCCCTCAAGGTTTAGGGTTCAAGGGCTGGTATTGTCAATCATTGTGATTGGGTGGGAAATAGACTTTCAGTGTTATTTAATATTTAACCATGCACAAGCTAAATGGACGTTTTACCCTGTTGGTGGTGTTTTGGATATTTAACTATATAGGGGTTAAATTGATAATTTATCATATTAATGGTGTTAATTAGGTAAAACTCAAATCAAATTGGTTCAATCTCAAAAATTAATTTAACTCAAATTTATTTAATTCGGCTTTAAAGTGAATTTGAGTTGAATGACTCAATCCATTTTTTAAATTAAACTGAATTAAAGTTAGAAAATATTCGATTGAACTCGGTTTGAATTTTAACTCAAATAAATAATTTTAATTTGTGATTTGGTTCAATTTATATTCATCACTTGAATTTATAATTTTGTTTAACTTAAATTTATGTCTTTTTTATATTTTCTGTAAAAAAATAAATTAATAAAATAAATTAATTTTTATGATATATGTTTTATTAGAAAAAACGAACGAAAAAAATTTAAAACCTAAAATACCTAAACCTTTAAATAAAAAAATTTTCAATTTCCTCACTAAAATGGAAAATCTTCAAAAAAACCTCACCACCACGCGTTTTATAAAATTACCAAAACCCCCATCACGCAGCCTTGCGTGTCAGATATTGGAAACCTCCCCGCGTACTGAAATCTCACACTTTCGCCCCCACCACACGATACCGTGTACCCGCATAGTTTGAAAAATCGCGAAATCACCCATAACTCTTCTCACTACGCGTGAAGAAACTGTGAAGGAAATACTTTAGCATGCGGATGGAGAAGACGACTGATATCAAGGTCCGGATGACGACCTCTGAGCGATTGGGTATTGATCTCTCTAATGCTAATAACAAGAAGTTCATCAAAAGTGTGTTGGTGTCTTTTTTGCTGTCAACCATCGAAGACGCTGGCGATGCTAGGGAGACGGATTCAAATTCAAGAAGAAACGAAATGCCACCAAATCCAACTGGAGAAACAAATTAATGAGAACGGAGTTCGTGTTATGTGTCAGGTAAACTTAAAAAAACGATTTTTATTTCTGCATTTGCATTTACGAAATGCCCTTCATTTTGATTTAGCTTTCAAAAAAGAGGAGGGTGGTGATTCAATAATTTAGGGGCTAAAGATTTTGTATCAATTATTTAATACTATTAGAAAGATGAAAAGTTCTCTTGTTTCCTTGTGATTCTTGTTGATGATTACAAATAATATCTTTCTGTTATTATGTTCGTTATTTGTCTTCTTAACAATCTCATTTAGTTCTTATTACCTGCTGCGATAATCCTCATGTTGCTATAGTAGTGCAGCTAATGCCTAAAATGATCTATTCTGTCTTTAGTGTTTGATTTATTAGGCTGTTTCTGCGGAATCGAACTGTTTTGATCAGCAACAGATGTGTTGACACTGAAAGCTTTTGTTACTTTTGCTTTTTGTAGGAATTAGTTTAGCAAATGAGCAATGGGTAGGCTTCAGTAAAAGTGTCCCTGCAATAGAAGAAGCTGTGATAAAGATATAATCACAGCTTATTGACTTGGTATCTTTAGGTTCTTGACTTTGAATTTTTAACTTATTGATTTGGTTCTGGTTTCTTTTCTCGTCTTTAAAATGTGAATATGATCTCATTAAATCCAACGATGCTCTAATTAGTACTCGAGTGAGGGCATGTTTTATTTCTTAGTCTTTATATGGTAATCATCTCTTGGCCATAAAGCAGTTAACCAAATGATTGACTGACCTGAACCAATGTAATAAAAATACTGTAGATTTGAATTCTAACGTGAGCAAAATGAAAATGTGCCAAATTCAGTGACTTCACCTGTTGAACTTTTTCTTGCAGAGCCCAACAGTTTCAATGGGAAGGATTACCTCTGCTGGGTGCCACGGATGGAATTTTTCTTAAAGCAATTACAAATTGCTTATGTCCCCAGTCCCCACTGACTCTCGCCCTCGTGTTACTGCAATTGCACACATTGTGAAGAAAGTGCTAAAAGCAGGACCGCTGAACAGAAATTGATAAAAGAAATGAAGAGATGGATGGTAAAACCATAGTGTGCTATAATTCTGGGATGAAGGTGCAGATGCCGTAGTAGGAAATTTGACAGGGAAGTCAATGAGAGACAGAATGGGAACAATTCAACTACACCTGCTGCTGAAAATAGGATGTTAACATGATTATGAATAGCGTGGACTTGGCGAGTAGCTGATTAACTCCAAGTTGAAGTTTTAACCATTTTGGTGAAGCAGGCTGACTTTTGAATTTTAGTGGGTACAATCTGTTTTATAATGTTTCAACTCTGGGAGAACACAGAATTTTTATAGCTGATAACAAAATTTCTCTAGTTTTTTAATTATTTATTTGTAACTTGGACAGCACAACTGCTCCCCAAGTCTACAAGGAAGACTTCATATGTTACCCAAATATCAGTTGGGTGCACCAGTCCAGTCAAATGCCAAATCAGAAGCATCCTCAATTGAGAAATTTCGAATGTTCTCATTTGATCTTATTCATCGAGATGGCCTCAAAATGGAAAATGGGTCCACAAATTTATACTAACCTTTTGTGGTAGATACGATTTTACTGAAAGTTGAAAGCTCCAAATTTGACTTTCACATGGCATGCTTTGGCTGTGTAGTGTCTCACATTCACATTTGCCACGCTATGTGGGTCTATTAGCACCTCTTCAAGGAAGTTTTAGTAAGATAAGTGAAAAAATATACCCACAAAAAAATAACAAATAAATAATGAAGAAAAGGTTGGCATGCATTAAAAGCATAATGGACTTTGATTGACACATAATTCAGGCATAAGTTTCAGCATTGATTCATTTTTCATGCTGGTAGAAACGGTGAACATGGACATGAAGCAGTTGAGCTCGCACGTTTTGGGACGAAGATAATGTTGAATTTTAACCAAATCCAGCCCAAATACTTGAACGAAAGTAAAGCCTTGATGTTGAATTTTTATCTTATCGACAAAAAGCATGCACAGTTTAGCTCATTTTATTCAAACTTGTGTCGAGATTTCAAAAGGGTCACATGGCATAGATCAATGACAATTCATTGGCTGAACATCTTCACGGGTACAAAACTTGGTCCCCAAAGGTTTTGTCTTTGTTCTATTAGTTTATGCAAATTATTGATTGATTAAGCAAGCAATTATGGACTCATTTTTGTTTTAAATTGCCTTTTTTATTTCAGTTTCTTTTTCTGCAGGAATGGAGATAGATACCTCAAACCCTCTTTGTAGAAAGGAGGAATCTTAAAGGGATGGCTTAGATTTTGAGAACAAAAATTGGTTCTCCGCTGTCCACTTTTCCATGTGCATCTAAAGGAGCTTCCTTTGGTTATTAAAACACACAAAGAAAAAGAAACTGATTTGAGAATATTAAAATTTTTTAGTTGTTGGTTTGCCATAAAACACAGAAGATCATATCAACCCAACAAACAAACTATTTAAAATCTAAAGCAAACAAAGAAACTCCATGCTTTCTTTCCAATGGGAAAAAAAAAGAAGCATATTGTGGTAATGGTGCAACGTTTAGTTTCTGAGAAAATTGCGCCTTCCTAAGTTTACTGTCTGATGCTGACATAAAGCAACAACCAAAGAAAGCATTATGGGAGTTTACATTCGATAAAAAGAAAATGAACAGTAATAACCACTAGGCTTCCACCAGCCATCTTAAGTCACATGCTTTTCTTTGGATATCTCTGCTACTCATCAAGCTATGCACATTTGCAAATATTCTTCCCATTTATGGGTCAAATCTGAAACTAAATACAAGTTTTCTTAAAAAGCCGATTCTCATCAGGAATTTTTTATGACTAAATGGGTTGAAGCCACCAGGCACTTGCTCTTTAGTTAAAAACCAATCACCACATGAAGCAAGAAGCCAAACACTCAGGGAACAAGAAAGGGAGGAGGAGGAAAGGCCATGGCAAATATTTGGAACATTTAATCTATTCTTTCTTTAGTCCTCGCCCAAAGGATTTCAGTGAAGCGCATAAATTGGCAGAGGACAAAAAATATAAGCAATATGCATAAAAAATAATCAGTTCCTTAATAACCAACAATGATGAATATAATAACTGGTTAAACTTAAAATTTTAATTCATCTTGAAAAAATATTTGCTTATAACAGAAAACATGTATATTATAAACAATCACATAAAATTTGCTACCCTACTCGGTCAATAAGTAGTTATTTTCTACTTCTAGCTAGCCCTGCTGTTCTTTCCAGGATCCTTTGCTGTATACCAAAACCGGGGAAGAAGCTCCATATCAGTTCTTCTCTACATTTTACGCTTATAGACAAAGTTAAATGCCATTCTTGAGCTACCACTGCTACCCAACTGATGATAATGGCTGTAAAGAGTTGGATTCACAGGAAAATGCAGCAATCAACTTCTCTTTCGTCAGCTGCTCGGATCCTTGAGATTTGATTACAAATGTGTGAAACACAGTATCATTTGCAGTAGCAAGTTTTGACTCAACAATTGTGATCTGTGCCTCTTTAAACGCTTGGATGACTCTCGAAACAGGGTGTGAATCCAAAGGACAGCTTACTCTCACAATAACCTCATCATGAGCAACCTGAATATCAATGTCGGGAGCTTGCTGCAGACTTTCTGCGTTTGGGTTAGATTCCAAAGCAGACAAATCTCTGGAAGTGCTACCCCTCTCTGCTTCCATGACTTTTAACTTTTCCTGTAGCTCATTAATATAAGCAATGGCATCACCCAACAAGGAAGCTTTATCCATCTTGGATATGTTAGGTACTACAGCTCGTAATGCATAGAACCGCTGGTTCAGCTTCTCACGCCGTTGCCTCTCCGCCTCCACGTGATTGAGTGGTTCTTCTCTTCCATTTGCAGGCTTTCTGCCCCTCTTCCGAGGCCTTCTGTCTTCGGCTACACAAGGCCGCTCATCCTTACAAGAGGCTTCAACATCTGAATGCTCAGATTCCCCACTTTGTGGTCTACCAATCACAGCAGGCCTAGAAGTAGCCCCTGAAAAATCAATTTGCACTGGCACAGGCTTTTGAGATGGGTAGTGATTAACTCGAAAATCTTCCCTAACACCATTATTCACAAGCTCCTGCAAATTATTAGCTGTAGTGTGAGAGCCATAAATTTCAGTTGGGCTCCCTTGTTTCACACCTTGAACATTTCCCCAGCTGAAACCATGAACACCATTCTGAGCACTCGAAAAGGCATTCCTATTTCCATTGGCATAAGCTTCCCATGATGGTCTCTCTTCCATCTTTCTAACAGCAAGTTTCTCTCTGCTAAAATGGGCAGGCACGTGGCTTGTGGTGGTCAAATCTTGGCCAAAAATTTTTTGAACTCCCTCCACTCTCTCCAAAATCCCCAAATTCGAAAACCCTTCACTCTCATCTTTCTTCTCACTAGTAACGGGTAGCAATGCAGCTATTGGCTTAACCCTTATCATAGAAGAATTGGCAGAGAACGTGGCCCTTATTGACTGCACCAATTCCAGACTTTCAGGTACAGATCTAACAGACCCCAATTCAACAACCCCGACATCAGTTGAAACCAAAACAATGGTCTGAATTCCAGCAGACCTTGCAAGAAATGACCTAACACAGTAATCAGAACCCAATTTCATAGCATCCAACAACCAGACATGCTTTCCAGACGCAAAACACTTGCCTGGGCCACCTTCTCCACGAGGAAAAGAGAAATACATAGATGCTAGAAAGAACATCTCTGTATCAGTAACCCTGTCCAATCCTAATAAATAATTATCCTCATCCAATCCACCAAACGAGGTGTGCAGCTTTTGCAAAACCCTTTTTCTCATCCTCTGTTGAGTCTCATCTTCAAGCCTAATATAAAGAAGACGTGTAACTTCAGATTCTTCGCCTTCTTTTGGCTCTCTACAAGATCCATCACCCCACCCCAAAACCCAATCACCAGACTTGGACCGCGAAATTTGCCAAAATATGGCGTAGTTCCAGCTAAAATTTGATGCGTTCGGTTGGTCCACGAGATCAGACAGCTTGTTTTGTAGATTCTCATCACTGCCAATGGCCATTAAGAGATTCTCATTTGAAATAGAGCTTGATATTAAATAATCTAAAGCTTTTGTGCCAAGAACGGCAGCTATCATGGCCTTGTCTTCATCATTCCACAAACGGCCGCCCATATTAAACTCAAATTTCATATCTAAACTCCTAAAAATTCAATTTTTTAAAAGTTTAAGTATCCAGATCAAGTCGATTATCTAAAACCCGAAAGAAAAAAAAATCTAATATAAACTTGAACTAAATGCACTCGAAAATTTCAGAAAACCCATATGGCTCAATTACATGAGAGCATGCGCTTACGATTTCAGATCTCACAAGCTCAAAAGCTTAAGTAATAAAGAAAACCCATAAAAAAAAAATAAGCTAGGATTAATCCAAAAAAAAAAAATTCATACACACCGGTGGTTAAACGAAAGAATTTGTTATCATTTGAAGTAAGGCAGCGGAGTGAGAGTCTCGAGAGCTGTAAAATTTTCAGGAGAAAGTAACAACTTTAATTAGGGAATAAAATTTCCCACAAAACAAAGGAACAAAGAAACAAAAATCCTTTCAATTTTCTATTTTGTGTGTAACAAATGAAAGAGAGAAGAAGCTGAGAAGGTGAAGCTAAAGAGAGAAATGGGAGTCCGTTGTATGTGTTCTCTAAATCCTAACAGTGTAGGAACTGCATAAGCGGACCTTAGTTAAGTAGACGTTAAGGTTAAAGAGTAACCATGGTTAGTGTGTTGGGTTAATAATGGTTGGAGGTTGAGGGGTAGTCGGCAAGACAAAGTTTTTTGCTTGTTTTCTATTTCTAGTCTAAGTTATGGTGTATCCACACAAATATATCTGTAATATTTCAAAAATTTAAAAATTTATTTATAAACTAATTTTTATTAAAATTTTTTTATTAAATATAAAAATAAAATCATTATTTTACTGTTAAACTCTTAAATCCTAAAAATTTATATTATTTTTTCTATTAATTTAGAAAACAATTTTCTCTCATAATAAAACTATAAAAAGTTGTGTTTCTCTTTTAAGGTTTTTTTTTTCCATCTTTATCAACTAGATGTCATTTTCATTGTTGATCGACCTTTCCACCATCTTCTTTTTTTGACATCGACATTTTCATTAGACCAATTTCATCAGATTGAGACAAACTATTTTTGTTTGACAGACAGATTGATATCAGAAGATTCATTTGATGCCAATCCATTAGTTAGACAAAGACGACTTATCTTCATCTAATGAAATTGGTTCGATGAAAACATTGACAATGGAAGAAGAAGATGGTAGGAAGACCAGTTAATGACAAGAACAATATTTGGTCACCAGAGATAGAAGAAAAAACCTTATGAGAGAAAATGTTTTTTAAAGTTTAATCATAGAGGGAAATTGTTAATTTTTTAAATTAAAGAGAAAAATAATATAAATTTTTATGATTTATGAGTAAAATAATGATTTTACTCTTATTTCTCATAGAAAATTTTAATAAAAATTATCCCGTAGATAAATGTTTGAATTTTTGAAACACTACAAATATATTGTTGAGAATATGCTAAAATTTAAGTGGGAGATAGTGGCCTATTATTATTTAGGGCAAAGGACTATTTTTCACTCAAGTTTTATCTCAATCTAAAAATTATATTTATAACAGACGAAAAACTCAAACACCTACTCATTCTTAAATTGTCATTAAATATATGGGTTAAATATTTTTTAATAATACTACTAAAAAATATATAATTTTATCTCATTTTTTTCTTAAGTTTTAAAAATTAACATTTAACCCTTATACTTAAACTTTGAAAAGTGATTTTTTTTCTCGAAATCCCTTATTTTTTCTTCAATCCTCCCTCTGACCATTGACAATTGACTTGGTTAGAGGTTAAATGACGAGCGTTGCCTAGATTTAGATGACGCTCGTCGTCTTTCACTAGACGACAAAGTATCTTCTATTCTCTGGATGACCCTCATCATCTAGATTTGAACGATGGAGCATTGTCCAATGAGAATGACGTTTGTCGTCCAGTTTGGACAATAAACTGTTGTTCAGATCTAGATGATGGTTATCATACTTGGTAGTCGACTCCTCCACCATTGGTTGACTGTGGTTGGATTTTAGAGGGAAAAAATAGATTTTTTAAAATTAATTTAAGGGGAAAAAATATTAGTATTCTAAATTAGAATAAAAAATAAGATATAATTTTAATTATTTTAATATTATTGATAAAATGACAAATTTACCTCTTAATTTTAACAAAAAATATATAAATATACCTTAACAAATTAAAACTTAGATGACTAGTTAGATTTTTTACCTACCTTAGATACATATTTGTCATTTAAATAATGATTATTTTTTGTTTTTCTTTTAATTGACTAGTTTAAATTATAGTAATAATGATTATTTTTCTCATTCAAATTTTGATGAAATAATGATTTCTCATTCTTCAAATTTGAAAAATTATTTTTTTACCAACCATCCACTTTTGTTAATGCCATTTGCAATTTGCACAACATGTGCAAGCATAAATTCCCACTAAAGCCACATCACCGATGAACAATCGAGGCTGGCAAGTGAGAATCAAATAGAACAAAGACAAGAAGTTGGAAAACCATCTAGAAACAATTGCATTTGGCTTGGAGATTGAAGGTTTGTGCAAAGTTAGTGGTTGAGAAGATATGGCATTGGATAAGAAAAGACAATGGTTGCCAGAGTGAAAAAATTCGGAGGAGAAGGGAAGGAGAGAAGTGGACACGAATATTAAAAGAGAAACCAAGAAGACAAGGCAAATTAGGGAGGCAAAATGGGGGATAGATGTGCGACCCTGGTCAAAGTTAAAGGAAATGAAGCATTGATGAGTGAAGGCAACAAAAAGATAGAGAATGAGGAGGAAAAGTTTGAGGTTTTTTAAAAGATGGTGGTGGTGAGTAAAACAAAGGGATTGTAGGGTTTAGAGAAATAAGATTAAGGGAATTTGAGATGGTTAATGTAAATAGTGTAGTAGAGTCCTAATAAGAGGGAAAAGATTTCATATATTAAATAAATTATTAATCATAAGATATTTTACGTAACAAAGTAGATGATGATGATTGATTGATGAGTTGGGAATAATGAATAATAATTTGTGAATTGGTAATAATATGCTACTATTTGATTATATATATTTTATTTTTAATTTAAAATTATCTAATTATATAATAATTATGCACAAATTAGTATTCATTATTAATATAGTTAATTTTATTGAAAAAGAATACTAGAAAACAAATCAAATTTGATAATATTAAGGTTAGGTGGGCTAGGAGAAGGTTAACATTAAATGAATAATAATAATAAAGCAAAATGACTATTTCTTATTCAAGTTTTAGTATAATTTCAAAAGCATACTTATGAAATTTAAAAATATCCAAACACTTACTTATAGAATAATTTCTATTGGAGGTAAAGGTAAAATCATTATTTTATCATTAAACGTTAAATTTTTTTATCATTTTCCCCTTGATTTGGAAAACAAAAAATTTACCCAAAAAGTTAAGTTTTGAAAAATCAAAATTTCCCCTTTAGGATTTTTTTTCTTCTGCTCTAGCGACGAAGTTCCTTCTCTAGTTGACTTCCTCTTCCCACCCATCTTCTTTCTCTGCTACCTTCATCGTCGGTCAAAGAGCGAACATCGTTATCATCGAAAACATAGTCGATTCGTCTTCAATTTGATTGATCAGTAGGAAGAGGAACCTTAAACCATAAAAGCATCGAACAACAATTCTAATTTTAAGCAGAGAAATCGTCTCATCAGTGCTCGGCGAAGATGATTTCTCATCTTCGTCAATTTGTCTAGATGAATATTCATTTTATTCGGTGAGGATGAGATCAAAAGAAGGAAGAAAGACGATCGACGACTGTTGGTTGGAGAGACAGTGGTTTGCCTACAAATTTTAAATCTTAAAAGGGAAATACAACTTTTTAAAGTTTAATTATAAGAGAAAATTGTTAATTTTCTAAATTAATGAAAAAAATAATATAAATTTTTAAGGTCTAGTGGTGAAATAATAATTTTATATTTATCTCTAATAAAAAATTATAATAAAATTTAACTCATAAATAAATATTTAAATTTTTAATATATTATGAGATGTTTTCGAAATTGAATTAAAATTTAAGTGGGAAACTCTCTTGGCCTAATAAAAAATGCAAAGTAGAAATGTGGCCCCAAATTGAGTAGAATCTAGGGAAAACAAGAGTTGAAAATGAGACAAAGCCAATAAAAATCTCAGGTGATCTCATAATCAGGACAGCTTCTAACGAGATCAGTGATACTAATTTATCCTTCTTTCATTTTTATGTGATAAAGTGTGGATGCCTCGTGATCGAAAAACAATATACAAAGACGAACGGCTGAGAGTGTTAGTCAGTTTGAAAACGATAGGCCCGAGCACAGTTTACACAAACATGTTACACGTGGGAAATTGGGAAACAAGTGAAGTCTGTTACGTCAAACGTGCAAAATCGTTGGCACGTGGTTATAAAATATTATCAACATTGAAGACATAAACCAGGTCAGAAAAGCATGGTTAAATCCAATTAGAATTTCACTGTTTACAACACCGTACTTGGGCTGGTTTCTAGTATTTTACTTTCAATCTTGTTAGAGATAACTGGTGAAATATTTCTATTTAAAGTAGAAACATAAATAATTTTAAATTAAAATATTTATATCCGTATTTATACATTATCTTCAGGGATATTTAGGTCGGATAATATTATTATTAAAATAAAAAATTATTATAAAAATAAATTATTTAAAAAATTAATAAATACAAATAATAAAATTTATTAAAAATAAATATATATTATTAATTATTAATTTTATTAAAAATATTAAAAAATAAATATTTTAATTAAAAATAAGATTATTTTATCTAAAAATTAATGAATAATAATATAATAATAATAATAAAATCAAAATTATAATGATAATTTTTAATATTCAAAATAAAAATAATAATCAAATTACCATTTATTTTATCTATTATATTAATAATAATAAAAAAAATTATTATAATATTATATTATTAATAAATTAAATAATATAATATAAATAATAGAATATAAACCACCAGAATAATTTTTACGCTCGACACAAAATCCTTTCCTATGATAATGTGAATAACTAAGTATATGATATTTATTCCATCCCTATATTTTGACTAAATCAATTGGGTCTTGATTGTGAAATTTATCTTCAAATCAAACACATGGTGGCGCGTGAGACAACCGTCCAATACATTTGAAATTTCCATGCTGTAATGCTGGCGTGAAAAAGACTTTCCAATGAGAATCATCACGATAACGAAGTGGTCGACACGCGTTCTCGGGCGGCTGAATCACACCTCTGAATTGCAAACACGTTTATCACATCACGTGATTGCCACGACCTTTGTGGAGGGATCTGTTGACACGTTTCACCATCTCCGCCATCCTCGATCAAACCGAACAAACCGATAAACTTGCCGAAAGGAGAGGCTGATAATTGACAAAACAAGGACTGGACAAAAAAATGGCTCAGAGGTCGTGAAGAGCACGTGATTTAAACGTAAACCGAGGGGGAGTTGTGTCGTATGTGTGAGAAGAACGTGATATGCGATTAAAATCAGACTGTGTTAAATTAGGTGCAACGTGTTTGGCGTGTGCCGACTCGTTGATATTTCCGCGTAATTCTCACTGTCATAGTGACATGGCAGATTTTCGTTTGCTTGTTCTTTGCCCTTTCTCGATCCGGATAAATATTGTTATTTATATTGAGTTACGAACATAATCTATGTAGTGTACAATGACATTTTAATTTATAGTAACATGCTGTCATTCACAAGCAAAAAGACCGCCCATTTAGCTTAGTAGCAAAGCCTTGAAAGTCTAAAAGTCTAGAAGCGTCGGCTCAGGAAAAGACATTTTTGAAGGTCCAAATGAATCGATAATTTTCTAAAAAATTAAGATATTTGTGAAATATGAAGGGTATTTTAGTCTAGTTAAAGTATTATAAATAAAATTTTAAAAACTTAAATATTTATTTATTTAATTTTTAAAAAATTTTAGTTAATTATAAAGATAAAATTATTATTTTATAATTAATATTAAAATAAATAAAATTATACTTCATTTAATTTTTTTAGAAATTTTTTTAATCTAAAAATTTAAAAAATTACAATTTCCCCTAAAGGTTTGATTTTTTTTTTTGTTCAAGTGACTACTTCAGAAAAATTGTCAATCGATTTTCCCATCACCTCTATCCCTTAGGAAGCTATTAAAAAACTGACTTAAATATGTAATGTCTAGTCATATGTGCATCAATCAAATGTTACACAAATCTGTATAACCTCATCAACTATTTTCATTGACTTTTTGATGGTTTTTATGTCAAAAAACCATCAAAGATGGAGGCGGTGAGAAGGCTAGATGGAGTAGTCATCAAAACCAAAAAAAAATCAAACCTTAAAAGAAAATTATAACTTTTTAAATTTTTGATTGAAAAAAATTATTAATTTTTTAATTAAAAAAGTAAAATAAGATATAATTTTATTTATTTTAATATTAATTATAAAATAATAATTTATTTTTATAATTAACTGAAAAAATTAATAAAAATTAGACAATAAATAAATATTTGAGTTTTTAAAATTTGTTACGAAAACTTTAAAATAGACTAAAAACTTGGGTGAGAATCGTATTTTGGCCGTGAAGAAAACACAAAGTTCACGTGGTGCAGTTGGATTGGGTGCAGATTTCACACCAGCGGCATGATTGTGAATCTAAACATTTTGGGCGTGGTTCCCAATAGTCCAACATGGTTTGCTTTGCCTGCCACCGTCACGAGTCACGACTATTGGATTCTTTTGACTACGACAATTGAACAGTCAAGTCAATTAGAGGCTAACCATTTTTTTGGGTGGGTCAAACGGTCGTTTCTCACCCAACGTTTTGTGGGAGGGCAAATTTTTTTCTACAAGTTAAAAGGACTAAAACATTATTTTAATAGAGATTGAAAATTAATAATTTAAAAAATATTTAAAACGCTTAATTTTTTAAAAATATTTTCACATTTATTCCTATTTATTTTTATCATTTTCTAGTTACTATCTCTCCTTTTTACTATTAAACTTATTTAATTTTAATAAATATTACTTTCTCTCTTTACTTCTTTTTTCTATTCATTTTTTATTATAATGTTTTCTCTGTTTTTCTTTAACTCATTTATTTTTAGTAAATATTAATTTATATTTTTCTTTTTTTTCACTTATTTCCTTTTTTAATAAGTATTATTTATCTCTTTCTTTTATTTGTCCGTTAATTCATTTTCAATTTAAGTAAATATAAATTAAAAAATTTTCCTAAAAACTAAAAAAATAGAAGCGTGGAGTAAAGATAACGAGAGAAGAGGAATGATTAATAGTAAAAATAACTAAAGAAAAATAATAATCAATAATGATATTATTGATTAAGATGACGAGAAAAAAGATAAAATGATTGTCAATTTGTGGTGAAGATCCAAAAGAAGAAAAAATAGCCAATGATTGGTGGTGAAAATAGTCAATGAGTGTTGAAAATAGAAAAATGAAAATTGAGAATTAAAATTAAAAACTTTGGATAATAAGAGGAGAAAGAGTCAAAAAAATCTTTTAAGAGAAAATTAATAAATTATAATTATAATTATTTGAGGATAAATTGGTATTTTATATTTTTATTTTTGATAGGGATATTTTTACAATTTTAATACAATTAAAGACATATTAATAGTTGTATTTTGTATTAAATGGTGACAATTTTTTGTCATTATATTTACAAAAATAAAAAATAAAACAGTAATTTATATTAAAACCAACAAAAAAAAAAAAAAATACGTGATATACAAAAAAAAATTAGAGTTTCAAACTTAAAGTATGTGAATTTATTGTTTCAAATTTCTCCTCGTCAAATTTGGGCCTTTTTTTTTTTTATTACTAATCTCCTCGTCAAATTTCTCATTAATCACATTATTCAATGTTAATTACATATAACCCACATGTTAACGGAAATAACAAGTAATTTAACTTAAATATTCTCTACTTAATCTGTCTTAATTTGAAAGCAAAAAAACCTAATGTTTCTATCCTGGATTGTGAAAGACAACTAAATTTGTAAGCCGGGCAAAATTTATATCGTAAAAATATATTAGATTTATAAGTATAAAGATTGAAACTTATATTACATAAAATTAATTAGTTTGTATTAATATTCAATTTATCACACTTATACCATTTTTATTTGCCGTGTGACTCTTCAACACATATGATATTGCAAAATAATGAAAGTAAAAAGTGTAATATTTTTTCCATTGTAACTTCTGGCCTTATTGTTGTCAATTTGTCATTGAGCGAATTCGATCTGAATTGAATTGTGTTTTATATAATATATTTGACAGACCATGTGGAGTTGTACTTTCTGTTGCGACAAACTATATATCTTAATCCCAGGTGATTAGAAATTAATAAATAGGTCATTTAAGTTCTTTTGTCTTCCAATGGCTGCTGTCCAAGCTTTTGTTTATAAGATTAATTGGGTGAGTGTTAGGAGGAAGTTCGGGATGTCTCAACGAACAACCACTTTGATCTTTTGTTGATGTATCGCTCTCACCTTGAGATGTTTGCTTCCTTTTTAAAGCTTCTGCTGCTGATTGGTCAAAGACATGAGAGTTTGTTTATGTTTGTATTTTAAAAATAAATTCATGAACCACGATTATTCGATTACAAATTTTATAGTTTAATTTACTGAAAGGTTATGTGCAAGTTTCTTTGATCTTACGATAAAAAGCATCTTAGGATCCATGGAGAGTTAAGAGTCTTTAAATCACATGACACATGCATACATATAAAGTTGAGATGACAAAGGGTAACTCTATCACCTTTCTTTGTTTTCATCCCACTAATTTATATCATAACATCTATCAAATTAATATGATACAATAAATATATCATATGATATAATATGTATCTTATAATACATATTGATATATTTTTTAAAAAAAATTATGATATAATAAGATGTATATAAAAAAAAAATTTAAATTTTTAAAAGTGTTTGTGATATTTTTTAAAATATTAATGTGTTAATTAGATTATTTTGTTATTTTAAATTAATATAATATAATATTTAATCTATGATATAAAAAGTTAAGATTTTAATACGCGATTTAGCTATCTGCCTTAGATAATAAATCAACAATTCTTGCTTTATTATTCCCCTCCAGTCTTTTAGTACTTGGGCCTCTTTTGGGCCATCTAAAGCTACAGTTAAGGATTGTTTTCAGTCGTTGATGCTTAAACGAAGACAGCACATTATTATTGCTTCGGAAAAAAAATATATATAGACAACACATTATTATTAATATTTGCAAGTTTTTAAATACATTGATTTAACATAAATGTTATATATATATATATATATATAATTTTAAGTATTTAATTAAATATTTAAATAATATATATTAAATATTATTTTATTTTTAATTTATAATTACACCAAAACACAGAGTTTGAAAATTTCAAATGACTATTTTTATCCAAGGTATTCAAGGCTTTGAAAATCTCATTTAACTTATGACCTATTAAAATTAACGGTTTTAAGGATAAAATTGTTTTGTCTGTATTATTATAAACGACTCAAGTTTTACTTTCAATTTTTCGGAGTTAGTTTTTCAGTGTCATTTCTTTCTCTCTGGTGACCTCCAGGTGACACTTCTTCCTCTGATGCGACCTCCTTCCAACGGTTGTCCTAGGCACAGTCGTCGACGAAGACGACTCATCTTTGTCAATGAGTCCAGGATAATTAGGAACGCCGAAGAGGAAGAAATATCACTTGTCGGAGAGGAAGAAATAGTGTCGGAAAACTAACTCTAAAAAATTGACCCTAAGAGGAAAAATGTTATTTTTTACTTGAATTGAGGGAAATTGTTATTAAACTTTCAAGGGTTAGACTTCCGTTAATTTTAATAGTCTATGGGTGGGTTAGAATTTTCAAAATTAATGAGAGAAATTATACTTTGGGTTAGTCCTTTGGCCTATTTAAAATTGGCTGCTCATAACTTTATTATTGTTTTAATATTGGGTTATCAATGTATTGTCACAAAAGTTAATTTCATGTATGTGTACACAATTGATGCCAAGAGCAATTTAGCCTACTTTGAAGGCGTTTGATCAAGAGTTAAAAAAAATTACTCTAATAATTTATTTTTTATTATTTATATTATCTTATTTGATTTATAAATAATAAAAATTTTAATAATTTTTTATTATCAATAATAATGTAATAAAAAAATATAATTATTATATGATTATTATTTTTACTTTAAATATTAAAATATTATTAAAATAATTTTTTAATTTTAATAAAAAATATTTCCAAACCAAACATCCCTCTAGGTTTAAATAACTAGCCCTAAGGTTAGATTCGAACCAAATCGAATTCGAATTCAGTTTGATTTGTATATAGTAGAGTTCGAGTTTGAGCTTATAAAAGTTAGCTCAAACTCGATTTAACTCATTTTGAGATTAAGTTTTTAACTATTTTATTATTAAAATGATATTGTTTTAATACATATTAATCGTAATAACGTCGTTTTGTATTAAAATTTTTAATTAACAAAATTGACAAGTAGCTCGAACTCGAACAAGTTTGTATAGAGTTTACTCATTTTAGACTTATTTAAACTAAGCTCAGACTCATATTTGAATAAATTCAGTTTAAATCCAACCCTAACTAGTTCTGCAACAAGGAAGATTTAAATTTTGTATTATTTTGCTGCGTTGGGCCTTATGCATTTAAATCATTTTCTATAAAAGGTGGAAAGGCCTGTACCTATTCATCAGTCCAGTAAGGATGCTTTCCTTTCCAGCTGTGTTTTGGTAAGTTAGATGTTAACAAGAACTTGTACTTCCCACAAAATTTCATCACAAATAATTAATACATAAAACTTAAATATTTTATCCACTATTGAAATTTCAATTTATTGATGGTATTGACATTAGGCCAAAACACCTATTCCCACCCAAGGTTTATTGAAAATTTTGGTATTCATTAATTTGCAAAAACTTAAATATCTATCCATAAATAATTTTTTATTACAAATTTTAGTTAAAATTAAAGATAAAATTATTATTTAATTAAAAAATTTAAAAACTAAATATTTATCACAATTTCTTCCCTCAATGCAAAACTCTCACAATCCCCTCCCCCAAATTTTTTCTTCAAAATTTGAAAAATGATTATTTTTCTTAAGTTTTTTTTTTTAGCGACAATTTCTTCCCAATTATCAACCGACCTTCCCTTCTTCTTCTCTCTAGGCTGATTGCCTCTTTTTATCCTTCGTTAGAGATGGAGAATATTGTATCTGTCTTAGACAAAGACAAAAAGTCTTCATCTAAGATAGAGATGATAGTCTTCATTCCGACGAAAGCAAAATGAGAATAAAAAAAGCCAACCGATAAGGGAGAAGAAAAATGGAAGGTCGACTAATGGTTGGAAAGAGTAAGTCATTAAAAGAGAAAAAACTAGAGGGAAAATTGTGAGATTTCAAACTTTGAAGAAAATTTTGGAAGGAAAGGGGGAATATGAGATTTTAAAATTAAGAGAGAAAAAATTATAAAAGTTTAATCTTTTTAAATTTTGTTGTTAAATACATATTTTATTTTTAATTTTAATTAAAATTTTTAATAAAAGATTATTTATAAATATATATTTAATTTTTAAAAATTAAATGATAAAAGTTTGAATTTTTACTATACCTTGAGTAAAAACAAGTCTGTTGGCCTTGACATTATAAATCTAATTGGAAAGAGCAAATATCGTCATCAGGATGACTTTGACAACCAGTAACGAATAAGATGAAGCGAATATTTATAATTGGAAATCCTTCACTCATTAATCATTACATTACAGGCCCTTGCCTGTAAAATAATATTTCGCATAATTGATGTTTCTCCAAATCATATGTAAAACAAGGTTGAAAGACATCATTTAATTGTAACATTATTTTTAAATCAAGCAAGTTGCATTTTCTTATATTAATAATTATTTTAGTAGATATTCTTCAAAAGGTATTGAGGCAGCTGTTCAACATGCCGGACCGTCAAAGAGTGTTGTTCGTTAAAAAAGAAAGGCCAAATGATTATTCCCTCACCTAAGATATGATGTAAATCTAGTTTTTTACTTATTAATTATTAAAAATTTAAATACTTATTTATCTGTTAAATTTTATTGTTATTATTAGAGATAAAATCATTATTTAAAAATTTTATTGTTATTCGTATTTTAAATTACCCTTAAGTTTTAAATTTTTTATTTTTACTCTCTAACATCATATTTTTCAAGCTTAAATATTGACTTTTTTTCTCCCTTCAAATCTAGGATTGCAAAACTCACATCTTTTTACCATAAATAGCCACCCCTCAGAGTTTTAAAAAATCCAAGTTTAACCCCTATTTAACTTCGGTTTCCAAATCTTTATCTTTAGAGACCAACCACTGTCAGCTCTCTTCCTCCTACTTTCCCAGTCAACTGGTCTTCCTTTTTGATCATCTTCATCTTCAACTAAGAAAATCCCCTCCCCATCCCAGAGAGAAGGGAAAGCCATACTGATAATTCTGGAGGGAGAGATCGACTGTCAATTGTCAAAAATCATTGCTAAAGAGGAAGAAAAAGGAAGACTATTTTGTTAATTGAAAGTTTTCTAAAAATTTGGGGAGGTGGTGTATAAGGCAAAAAGATAAAGTTTTGCAAACTCTGAACTTTAGGGTGGGGAGAAGTCAGTTTTTAAATTTAAAAAATATGAGTTTAAGGGGTAAAAATATAAAGTTGAAAATTTAGAAATAATCCTAAAATATGAGTTTAAATAAAATTTTTTAAATAACAGTTTTATCTCTAACAATAACAATGAAATTTAACTGATAAATAAATATTTAGATCTCATCGAAGATGAGAAAATCTGGGGATCTCTTTGTCGGAGAAGAGATCTCCAACCACCAGTGTCTCTAAACTCTTTTTGTGTACTGATCAACAGTTTAGGGTGAAGAGAGAAGATCATTAATGTTAGAGATGGTGGATGGAGGGGTAAAAAGAAAACCCGAAGTTTGAGAAAAAAGAATATAATTTTTTAAAGTTAAAAAACTTTGAACAAAATTAAAATCGTTAGTTTTTAAAACTTAAAGAAAAATAAATTAATTTTATATATTTTTAATATTATTAATAAAATAATATTTTTATTTTTATTTTTAACCAAAAAAATTAATAATAATTAATTTATAAATAAAATTTAAAAAATTTTAAACTATGTAAATGTATTTTTAAAAATAAAATAAATCCTTTGTCCTATATCTCATATTTACTCTATATTGATTTAACACGGCAAGTAACAACGGAACCACGTGGTTATTCTGGTAGTACTAGCTAATTTGTACCTTGATGCTATTACTTAGGCCGTACTTGTTTGGTGTCAATGCCACTGTTCTTGCATCATGTCATGTGAATAAAGGGTAGATTTTACAAACCATAGTACACTGAACTGACAAAAGACAGAAGGCAAGAATAATATAACTAAATATATATTTACGTAAAAATGACACCAGGCTGATGTTAAAGAGAAGACAAAATTTAATTGGTGGGTACTGGGTAGCTTCCAGTAAATTGAAAGCAGACAAATTTACCTATGTTCATTCCCCTCCCAAGTTCTATCTTTACACTGTGCTTGTTAACGAATTAAAGCCTTATTTCCTCATTGATTGATTGGCGTCACAGGAAGCTTTCTACTTTCTGGCCAACCAATGCAAAGTCACACTGATGAAGACAGTTGCTTTAGATAGAGTTTCTTCCGTGTTACATTACTTCTGTCATTAGCATGGATTGAGCCCGTGTCTATCTTTTGATTACTACATCAACATAATTTCACTCATGTGATTTTTTTAAACTGCAAACTAATTCTGTACTCTTTATACGGATAATGTTTGAAAGAGATTTGAGGAGTCTGATGTGGTTAATGTAATTTTTAAAGGGAAGGGAATACTATTTTTTATCTAAATTTTAATTTAATCTTAGAATTATATCTATAATAAATAAAAAATTTAACTATTCATCTATAGATTAACTACAATCTAAATTTTAGTTAGAAGTAAGAGTAAAATTATTATTTTATTTATAAACTATAAAACCTTAAAATTTATATCATTTTCCTCCTAGGTTATAAAAATTAATATTTCAACCTATTTTTAAAGTTTAAAAAATTTAGATTTTAACCTTAAAATTTGTTTCTTTGTCTGGTCACTATCATTTTGACTGATAATCGATACTTTTCACTCATCTTTTAGATCTAACTACAAAAGATGACGAAGGACAACCATATAGATGCAACAACGAAGGATGATGACTTGTTGTCCTTCATTGATCTTCCCAATTTGGATGATGCTTTGTTATTCAGAAGGGTCGTCTTTCATCGAAAAAGACCTTCACTTCTTTCTGATCGCTAACTGGTTCCCTAAGTCATCTTAGATGAAACTTGAAAAGAGGAGAAAATTGAATTTTTCAAAATTTAATTATGGAAGGTAAATATAAGTTTTCTAAATTAAAGAAAGAAAAATGATATAAATTTTTTATATTTTAGAGTTTATGAGTAAAATAATGATTTTACCTCTATCTCTTATTAAAAATTTAGAGAATAATTAATCTATAGATGAGCATTCAATTTTTTCATCTATTATAGATGTGATTTTAAATTTAACCTAAAACTTGATGGGTCCTTTTGGTAATTTGAAACTAGTCCTTATCAGATCATTGTCTCCGGAATTAAAATTGATGGGACTTTTCTTCTCGTGTGTTTCCAATAATTATAAAGCCTTGAACACTATGAAGATTTGTCATAATCAAGCCTCGAAATAAATGGCTGTATATAAAACTAGCCATAGATTATTAAAACAAAGTAAGTAAATCACTAAAATCTCGTGGCACTCTCCGCCGTGTAAACCATCTCCAACCTCTACATTGACCGAAAGTTGCAGAGTCGTTAGCCCTGACAACGAGTTTTCATGAAAGGGCAACTCAGTCATTATTGTGCTAATCTGTGCTCGAATCGCTTGATTTTCATTTGACAATGAACGCTTATAGATGGGCATTTTAGTAATTGTACATGACAATACCAGCTGCTCGTATAAAAATTTATGCCATTAAATCGTTAAGAGAAATTGCTGGGTGCTAGGAATGTGAATGGAGCGACCACCCTTTACTGAAAATGAGCAAATCACCGCAACAAACACCGCCGTGATTCAACCTAAACACATCTCCCAAGGTGGCGGTACGCGACATCCTGTATATCACGGCGTTAGGAAACGTCGGTGGGGCAAGTGGGTTTCTGAAATTAGAGAGCCTCGCAAGAAAACCCGCATTTGGCTAGGCTCATTCCCCCTCCCCGAAATGGCTGCTAAGGCGTACGATGTAGCTGCATACTGTTTAAAGGGACGGAAGGCTCAGTTAAATTTTCCTGACGAAGTTGATCACTTGCCACGACCCCCGACGTGTACGGCTAGAGATATTCAGGCGGCGGCAGCTCAGGCAGCACATTCCGTTAATTCATCAAAGAAGATTGATGAGTCGGACGGTGATGTTGATGATAACTTCTGGGGTGAGATTGAATTGCCTGAATTGATTAACAGTGGGTTTCATAGTAATTCTTGTGGATGGACGTTCAACAGTGATGCCACGTGGATTGACGGAGATGCACAGCTGGCGTTCAAGGCATGCCCCTGACGGACACTATTGAGGTTTTTCAAGCTAAAGCAGGAGGCATTGGCAGGCATGTAAAAATTAGCAAGTCTATGTATATTTTACTAGCTTCTGGTGTTGTTGATTACTAAACTTTTGAATTCACAAAGTGATTGAGTGTTATTTTATTATTAATTTAAAATTATTTAATTATATAAAAAATATATTATTTATATTTATATTTTATATATATTTAAAATATATATACATAATTTTATTCCTGCTTTATTTGTTATCTTTCATCTATACAAGTTCATGGGTTTCCCAATAAAACTGCCATTTACTTGATTTTAATAGCTTAATTTTGGTTGATAATATATGTGAAATTTATACGCTCAAAGAGGCTGTAAATTAAATGTAACAAGTGATATATCCATGTAATTTATTAATGAAGAATATTTATACAAAGTTGGAATTTGGAATACATTCTTGAGAAATGTAAAATTCTTCTAATTTTTGGTTACTATATAATTTAATTATTTTACAGAAAAGTTGAGGAGATATACAAATATATTTTTGTTTAAATTTGATATTGTTGACTTAATGAATCTATATATTGTAGCTTTTTTTTTTTTTAAATGGATATCATCAAATAGATATGTTAACCTTCATATATTTTAAATAATAATTTATCCCTTATATGCAATTCTTTTTCATCAACCAACTAACATGTCTTACATTTACTCTGTAAAATTATGGTACGGTAAACTATTTTAGGTAAAATAACTTTAGCCCGTTATTCGAGAGCCCGTTGGATAATATTATACTCTAATAAGGGTTATCACTTGATGATCGATAACCCTAAGCTATTTACGTTGGCTAGTTTAATGAGTTTGTAAGTTTAATGTTAAGTTCGAATAAAATATCAATAAATTTTTAAATATTTTAAATCATTCTCATATAATGGTAAAAAATTATATGTTGGCTTAGAATATAATAATTTAATTGATAAATATATTAATTATTTTTTAAAAATTGATTAAAATATAAGTTTTTAAGTTAAACCCAAGCTAATCGTTTTTGTTTTGAATTCGAATTGAAATTCTATTTATTCAACAAATCTATCTAATTGACTTCAAATCAAATAATATTTCGTTCAGTTTGACTTGTTTGTACTTGTTTTTTTGTAAGTGTTAATCTCTAGAACAAAACTACTAATTTCATATGAAAGAACAAATAGTCTTTTCTACGTTTCCGATTAAATTCTTACTTTGAATTTAGGTTCTAGGCATGGACAATATGTCGGCTAAAAGCAAAATCGGATGATAATAATTCAATGGAATTCGAGGAGGCCATGTATTGTCATCTTTTGCAAAGGATGTGAAATATAAATTATCAAATAAAATGGGCCTTCTTGTTGATTATCCTAATGACACCTTACATTAAAAAATCTTTTTGACTATGAGATAGCCGACATTTGTTTTATTTTATTCTAGACAAATAAAGAAATGTGAAACGGGATTTGAATGGCAGGTTTCTTATTGCAGCTCTCAGTTTCCACCTGAATAACTAAAACTGTTTTTATTTTTTTCCATAACATGCATCGGGTTGGTTTGTTCAAATCAGGTCGGGTCGGATATTTACCTATACAAGGAGAAATCTATCAACAAGAAGCAAATTAATCATATTTCTGAAAAAAGGAATCATAAATGTGAACACGTAAGTTTATAGGAAATTCGGAGGGCCAAAAACGGCCGATTATTTTGTAAGGGTCATGGATATGGCAAATTGTAGCGTAATCCTAGCGCTCAAGCACAACACAATGAGGAAACAGGAAGATCTGGCATCCTGTCCCAGTTACAACTTATGTTTGGTGCCACTATCATAATACTACCAAATATAAGCAAAAACGAACTTACAAAATTCCAGATAGCCCCTGTCAAATTTCAACTGATTTAACATCGAAAGGCCATGGAAGTTTACTTTTTCTTGTACTTTACACTATTTCTTTCAGAATGGAAACTCTTTTATGAGCCGGCGTGTGCGAGAGAGTAGATAGATTCGTGTACACCGTAGATTTTAGGCGTACTGTTGTCACTTCTCTGGAGTGTCAGTGCCTTTCCAGTTTACCGTGATGCTAACATAAGCCTGAGCCCGGCAGAATAGGCCAGCCTTATCTCCAGCTCTCCTTTCTATTGAGTTGGGTCGAAATCAGTCACGGTATTTGTCTACTAATACTAGCCGACAGTTCTTTTACAGGTTAGCAGACATATAATGGACTATGACCAATCGTGTTGCTACAATTTACGCCCAAATGAGAGGGGCATTTCTTGGAAATCCAAGCATATTACGGAAAATTATACCATATAATCACACTCACAAATGTAAATTATTATTTGAAGACACATTTTCAGGGTAAAATTTCAATTCTTTATGAACAATACTAAGTTAGGGTATCAAAGCACAACATTTTTTTTTTTAAATCGAAGGATGTGAATAAACATTATTGCGATGATTTTATTTATCTTTTCAATAAAATAATTTTAAAAGCTTTATTTATTTAATAATAAATTTTAAAAGTTTTTTCTTTTAAAAAATATCTATAGTTATTGTTACCATTTTATTGGAAAATTAATTAAAATAACATAATTTTGTTGGGCCTATACACATTAGCCAACTTTCTATGCATTATATGGATATCAATAAAATTATGTACACAAATAATGATATATCATCATATAATTAAATATTATTTTATCTCTAATTTAAAATTATTAAATTATATAACGATATATCATTGTTTGTATATAAAATTATACATATCATGTATTTATATAACATTGCTCTATAAATATAGTCAAAATCTCGATCTAACACTTATTCTACTTTCAAAACTAATTTTAAAAACTCTCTAACGAAATTAAGATGCGAGTGATAAAAGTGATTTTACTTTGTTATTTTGTCAAATCTTTTTGTTTTATAATTAATTTTAGATTTAAGAATAATTTATTTAATTTAAATTCATATTATTATAATTTTGAATTATAATTAAAAAAAAAAACTCAAAACTAAAATACAATTTCTAAAAAATTCCAAATAGTGATTGTACCATGTGTTCATGTTTTCTTAGAATACACCAACCAAACAAGATTGTTACTGTGTCTCTTCCTCATCATTGGGAAATTGAAATTTTTACCCTCATTTGGACCCACGTATACATTTATACTACACTTTTTACACTCTAAACATTTTTACCACTTTATATGATAGAATACCTCAATTGTCTTATCTTCAACCTTGAGAAACCAAAACTAAGTTTTCAGTATTACTTATTTTTAATGCACTGTAAAGAGAGAAAATTATAAATATTTAGTATCAATATTTAAAACAAAATTTATATTTATGTGTACTTGATATTGAATATATAAATAATACATCAATATATATATATATCTGAAGAATCAAACAAAAATGAATTACAGAATCTTACAAAAAAAAATTTACAGAAACATTAGAGAATAATTTTTATTGCAGAAGCATAAGATAATAATTTTTATTATAGAAGAATTTTACAAAAAATAAATTAATTTACAGGAAATTATTAGTGTAATAATCTTAAAAATAAAAAAAATTATTAGAAAATTGATTTTGACGAGAAAAATTTGGAAAGGGGGTTGGCGGTAAATATAAGAGGTTGGCTTCTAAATTTAAGGAAAAATTAAAAATAAATTTAAAAGCCAACCCTTTATTTATTTGTAAGGGTTGGCGGCAACGCAACCCTTCTTTTTATTAATTATATTATATTATTAAAATATAATATAATAAGAAAGGTGGTGATTTTCGACCAACTTTTTTACTTTTTTTTAAGTTATGGATTCTTAATCTCAAATCTATTTTTTTTAGTTTTTTTTATTCTTTTTTTGTTTTTTAAGTATTTATTTTAGTTTTTACGTGATTCTTTTATCATTTGAAAGAAAAAAAAAAAAGAAAAAAATTACATAAAAAAAAGAATCTTTGTATAAAAATAGATAAGATATTTTAGAAAAGTAGATACTATCATGATATATTAGTTTAAATTTTAAAATGAGTGATATTTATATATACACGAATTACAGTAAAGATAAAAATTTCAATTTCCCCCCGTTTAATTTCATTGAAGCCCACCCACTTACATCAAGAAAACTACCGTACATCACAAAAACGATCTGGAAAACTTTTCCGGCCTATTAGCAACAGCCGACTGTAACGAGGGTCCGCCTCAGCAGTCAATCTCAGTCAGTCTCAGGTTAGCTGGTTTGGCAGTTGGCTTCCTTCCCAGCTCAGCATTTCTGATTTAAAAAATTTTAAACTTATTTTCTCAAAACCCTTCGAATCAGAGACATTCGAAAATCGTAAAACCACTCACGTTAATCATCGGAATGGAGTGGAATCCAGAAACTCTCCAGAACCTTTCTCAATGCTTCCTCCACACGCTGTCTCCGTCCCCCGAGCCGCGCCGCGCCGCAGAACAATCTTTGGCTGAAGCCTCGGAAAGGCCCAACTACGGTCTCGCAGTTCTCCGCTTGGTAGCTGAGCCAACAGTCGATGAACAGATTCGCCAAGCCGCCGCTGTCAACTTCAAGAACCACCTACGGTCTCGCTGGGCCCCTTCCTCTGACTCTGGCTCCACTCTCACTGCAATACTGGATCCTGAGAAGGAGCAAATCAAAGCCCTAATCGTGACTCTAATGCTCACTTCGACGCCGCGAATTCAGAGTCAGCTCAGCGAGGCCCTAGCCATCATCGGCAAGCACGATTTTCCCAAATTTTGGCCCACTTTACTTCCCGAACTCGTCGCCAATCTCAGAAAAGCGTCTGAATCCAACGATTACGTTTCCGTCAACGGTATTCTCGGAACTGCAAACTCTATTTTTAAGAAATTTCGATACCAATACAAAACAAATGACCTTTTATTAGATTTGAAATACTGTCTCGATAATTTTGCCGCTCCATTATTAGAAATATTTCTTAAAACTGCTGCATTAATTGATTCAACTGCAAGTTCTGTTGGGGCGGCTGCAACTCTTAAGTTGCTTTTAGAGTCTCAAAGATTGAGCTGTAGGATATTTTATTCGCTGAATTACCAAGAGTTGCCTGAGTTTTTTGAGGATCATATGAGTGAGTGGATGAGTGAATTCAAGAAATATCTAACAACAAATTATCCTACACTTGAGAGTAGTGGTGATGGACTTGGCGTGGTTGATGAGCTTAGGGCTGCAGTGTGTGAGAATATCAGTCTTTATATGAAAATTAACGAGGAAGAGTTCCAGGGTTACTTAAATGATTTTGCTCTTGCTGTCTGGACTTTATTAGGGAGTGTGTCACAGTCTTCTAGTCGTGATACATTAGCTGTTACAGCAATTAAGTTTTTGACTGCTGTGAGTACAAGCGTGCACCACACATTGTTTTCTGGTGAAGGAGTTATACCTCAGATTTGTCAGAGTATTGTGATTCCAAATGTGAGGTTGAGAGATGAGGATGAAGAGCTTTTTGAGATGAATTATGTTGAGTTTATTAGGAGGGATATGGAGGGTAGTGATGTTGATACTAGAAGGAGGATTGCATGTGAACTACTTAAAGGTGTTGCAACACATTATAAGCAAAAGGTAATGGAAATAGTTTCAGTTCAAGTACAGAATCTATTAAGCTCATTTGGTGCTAACCCTGTTGTAAATTGGAAGGACAAGGATTGTGCCATATATTTAGTTGTCTCACTTGCCACGAAGAAGGCTGGGGGCACTTCTGTTTCGACTGATCTTGTTGATGTTCAGGGCTTCTTTACATCAGTTATTGTTCCAGAGTTGCAAAATCAGGATGTGAATGCATTTCCGATGCTTAAAGCTGGTGCTCTTAAATTCTTTACAATGTTTAGAAGTCAGATACCAAAGCTCCATGCATTTCAATTGTTTCCGGACTTGGTTCAGTTCCTTGGTGCAGAGTCAAATGTGGTTCATTCTTATGCTGCTAGTTGTATAGAAAAACTCTTGCTGGTCAAGGATGAGGGGGGAGGAGCAAGGTACAATTCAGCGGATATAACTCCATATCTTCCAGTGCTGATGACCAACCTTTTTAATGCTCTGAAGTTTCCGGAATCTGAGGAGAATCAGTACATAATGAAGTGTATAATGCGGACTCTTGGGGTTGCAGAGATTTCCAGTGAGGTTGCTGGACCCTGCATTTCTGGTTTGACGACTATTCTGAATGAAATTTGCAAAAATCCAAAAAATCCAATTTTTAATCATTATCTCTTTGAGTCAGTAGCTGTTCTTGTCAGACGGGCATGCCAGAGGGATCCCTCTCTCATAACAGCTTTTGAAGCTAGCATTCTGCCCAGCCTCCAGATGATTTTGCAAAATGATGTGATTGAGTTCTTGCCGTATGCATTCCAGCTGTTGGCTCAGCTTGTTGAGTTGAATAGGCCACCTGTTGCCGCAAACTACATGGAGATTTTTAAGCTTCTCCTTCTGCCTGAATCCTGGAAGAGATCTTCAAATGTTCCAGCTCTTGTGCGTTTGCTTCAGGCCTTCCTTCAGAAGGTACCTCATGAAATCATCCAAGAAGGCAGGTTGAGCCAGGTGCTTGGGATATTCAACATGCTTGTGGCATCCCCAAGCACTGATGAACAAGGCTTTTATGTGCTAAACACTGTTATTGAGTGTCTTGAATATAATGCCATTTCTTCATACATTGTTCACATCTGGAATGCCCTTTTTACACGCCTCCAGAAGAATCGGACAATCAAATTTATCAAGTCCTTTCTGATTTTTATGTCACTGTTTCTTATCAAGCATGGTTTTGCAAACCTTGTCAATACAATGAATGCTGTTCAGCCTGACGTATTTTTAGTAATTGTAGAGCAGTTTTGGATACCAAATCTTAAGTTGATCACAGGCTCCATTGAAGTTAAGTTGACTGCTGTTGCTTCAACCAGACTCATCTGTGAATCTCCTGTCTTTTTGGATGGTGCTGCTCTAAGACTCTGGGGGAAGATGCTGGACAGCATTGTTAGCCTTCTTTCGCGGCCAGAGGAGGAAAGAGTTGAAGAGGAACCTGAAATGCCAGATATTGCTGAAAATGTGGGTTATACAGCTGCATTTGTTAGCCTTTTCAATGCTGGGAAGAAAGAAGAGGATCCTTTAAAGGATATAAGGGATCCAAAGGAATTCCTAGTAGCATCGTTGGCAAGATGCTCTGCCACTTCCCCTGGGAGGTATCCCCAGATCATCAGTGAAAATCTAGAGGCTGCAAATCAGACAACATTGCTTCAACTTTGCAACACTTACAATTGCCCTATAGTTTGAGTATGTTTTTTCCGCTTTGTCATTGTTTCACTTCTTTGTCATCAGTATTGTTTCTCAGATTGAAAACTCTGCTTTATCTGTCAGCCAAATTAATACATTGTTCCCTATGCTGAAAAGAAGTGTTTAGGTTATTCAATTTTATCATATCAGTTTAATTTTAAAAGTTGTGTTATACTTTTCTGTGCCTGCGTATTGTTTGTGTTTCTTTCTACAAGCAATATGACTTGTATCAATCGGTGTTGCCTCCGTTGGAAATATGAGCTTCCAGTGGGCTGAGACACCTGTGATGTATAGTAAAGTGTCTATTTGCTTGTTAGGCATCTCATATCTTTCACGAAATTCATTCATAGATTTTGAGGCAAGTCAATATATATGTAATAATTTGCTCTCTGGCCCATCACATGCCAGTGTTTTAGCTGAATGGACATTGCCCTTTGATTCTCAAATTGTTTATATAAGTTTCTTTTCTTTTTATTTATTTATTTTTTTTGTCCTTAGATGTTGGTTTGCAATCTAAAATATATCATCTAATCATTTGTTTGCACCACTTTTCAGGATATTTTTCTGCACGACTTTTCAGGGTATTTTTCTGCATAAAAGCTCCATTTGTGCGTTTGTTTCATCAAGTTTTGATCAGCTCACATTTGTAAGGTGACAGTACTTTATACCATGTAACTGAACATTGTCAAGAATTAACCTTCCATTTTTGCAATTTCTGAGGATCAGAATGGTGGGAGTCTGTTGTTACCGTTGCTCTCCAAGTTATCCTTGCATGGGCAGCAGATGGTCATTCTGCTGTGTGGTTAATTGTGTTCCGGGGTAAATATGCCCCATTCTATTGTCACAGTTTGTGAGTCTTGTTCAGCGAGCATGTTTTATGAAATATAGATCTATGATCCAGTCAAAAAATTTGTAGGTTAAACTGCCCCCTTTTTCTTTATTTATTTAAAAGTTCTTAAGATCATGCACTATGTTGTCACTGTGCAAAGCAGTTCGGTAATTTGGACTGAACTTGTAGTTATTTTTTCTGCTGAACAAAAAGTTTCGTGTAAGAATTTTGCTTGAAGCTTTTGCAAGAATTCATGATTATATTTGTGTGGCGTCACGCCTATGGCCTGCTAACATCTTGCTTATGGAAAGACCTCAAATAAAGAAATTAGAGAACATTTTGATTAGGCTAAATATCATTTCCACATGCACTAAATCAATTGTTTATAAATTTATCAGAAGACTTGCATACCCCACAAGCCATTAGAGACATAACTGGACCCTGAATTAATTGGGCTCGACTTAGATACAGTTTCCTGAGCCACTTATAAAGGCAAGCCCAATACCCATCATTGTCTTGGACCTTTCCTATTTTTGTTCAGATGGTTAAGGTTGATATTTTTACCATTATAATACAAAGTTTGTTAACTTATAATAAAATATCAAGTTCATGTTAACCCGCTAATCAAATTCATGCATGCAACGCATTTACAAGTGAAAAGGCAACCTAAATGACTAACAATATAAATATTTTTGTTAGCATATTTGGGTTCGCTGCAGGATGCTTAATATATATATATATTGGTACAGAGATAATCATGCTCATTGAAAAACTATGTCTGATGTCATTCTCCCGGTTTATATCTGGTCCCCTCACCCACCAAAATTAGTTACCTAATTTTAGCACTGAACTTACTAGTCCAATTACAATGTACAATTGACCAATCCTCACACATTCATATCACTTATCTACTCTCTGTTTCACTATTTATTATTTCTGACTGCGCTTTGTTAGCCAGTAATATTTTGCAGCTACAAATTTGCTTCCATTGTTTTTGTTCCATGTATGGTTTAACTACTTTTCTTCTTAATTGTGCAAAGGTAACGTGAATTGGGCCTTACTATTTCTGAAAACAACTAAATGTAATGGTAGGCCAATGGATCTCCAGATTCCTGACCTTATCAGTGGCAAATTTGGTCAAAAGTGTGTCATGATTTGTACGGACAAATGTACCAAAATCCCTTCCCTTCCCTTCCCTACCCTTATTCAGTTTTAAATTATAAACAATTAATTCATGTGGGGTTATCTCTTCAACTGCTGTCCTGTCCCAGTTAATGAATGATGTCCGATGAAGCCAACGAAACCCTTGGTCGACAATGGATCAAAGATAAAAGAAATCAAATCAATGAAGCTTCTCAAGATTTGTTGGTGTTTTTTATATAATTGATTTCAAACAAAGCTTTTATAGCGTGATTTGTCTTTGTCTAAAACCGAATCAATAAAAAATAAAGTTAATCAGACTAAAATACCAATAAATTTAGAAAAAATTTGTTGATTTCGCTTCTTTGTTTTTAATTTGTTGTCAATCGGGGCTTTACTAGGTCTCATCAGGTATCATCATCATTAATGATAAAGAAAAAAAATGGGATGAAAACCAATCTCGATTAACAAAAATAAACCCTAGTATAAAGAAAAATACAATTTATTAAACTTTAAGACAAAGAAAAATTATTAATTTTTTAATTAAAAAAAAGAGAATAAGATATAATTTTATTTATATTGATATTACTGATATAATATTGGGGAATCATTTTAACCTTAAGGAGGCGTTTGGTTTGGTCAATGTTTGATTACTTAACAGATAAAGATAGATTATATTATGGGTATTATTACTTTATAAACTAAATTATAAATATTAATTAATAAATTTATTTTTATCTATTAATAAATAAATAAATTATAATAAACTAAAATTATCTTTAAAACTTAAGGTGAAAATGGTAATCAGATTATCATATAAATCAGCATTGATAATAGAAGATTACTGTAATCACTGACAAACCAAACAAGGAAATAAAAGATAGATTACCAAGGTAATAATAAATTTCCCCAACCAAACACACCCTAAATGGGAATAAGTCTTTTGACCTTTCTTATAATATATGTTATATAGCTTTCAAGTTTACACTCTCGATCACTCAATAGGCTTAGGTTAGATTAGGACAACAAATCCTAACAAAGGTTCTTAGAAGAAATAATAATAAATTACAAGATTTAGGTATCAGAAATTAGTATTAACAAATATTACAGGAAGGATATAAACAGTAACTGAAAGTGACAATCACAACGAACCCATCTCTCATGGTTGTTTTCTTTTCACATGAATTTCTACCTCAGAATAAATAAGTAATAAAAGGGTAGGGCAGGGGAGAGAAGGCACATGAATTGATGAGTGCAAAGGGTGAAGGACAGGAGAAAGAAACAGAAACTGAATTGATGTCCACATGGGGGGTATTGTAATTGTACTACCAAACATCTCACTTTTATTTTTATTATGATGCCACTACAACTTAGCCTTCACCTCAACCCCTATCTTGATCAATCCTTTTACATCTGCTTGGGCCTTGACTTGGTCAAACTACTGCTCCATGGATCAACTGGGACTGCTTAAACAGACACGTCGTAACCCTGATGTATTAATATTGTTTGGCTGTGAAACCATCTTTGATAGAGGATCATGCGGGTATATTGTAAGCCAAAGAGTATAGTAAAAATCTAAAGTGATTTTCTTTCATTTTTTTAAATTTAAACACTTATTTATAAATCAAATTTTGTTAAAAAATTCAATTAGGATAAGAGGTAAAACTGTTAGTTTTATTACATTTTTACTCTTATATTTAAATATCTCATAATTTTTCTTTTACCCAAAGTTTAAAAAACATTTATATTATATGGTTTTTTCCTTTCTCTCCGACGATGATTCGCCAACCTCCAGCTACCAACCATCCTTCCTCTCATTTTATCTTTTCCTCTTAGTCTCTTGCTTGCCTTGTTGACTATCATTAGCCAAGACGAGACAAAGAAATTCTCTTTGTCTATCAGAGGGAGGCCAGTTATCTTCGTTTGAGTCTTGGTAAACAACAGTTGGCAAGTTAAGGGAGAGAGCCAGGAGGGAGAGATAAAATAGGAGGTAGGATGTCTGACTGTCAGAGATTGGTGAATCGTCATGGAGAGAAAAGAAAAAACTTAAGGGATAAATCATCTTTTTTAAAACTTTAGATGAAAAAAAATTGTAAAATTTTTAAACCTGAAAATGAAAATATAGTAAAATTTTTATAGTAAATAATGATTTTACCCTTTACCCTAATTAAATTTTTTAACAAAATTTAACTCATGAATAAATATTTAAATCTTTAACAATTAAAAGAAATTATTTTAAGTTTTCACTACAACTTAATTGGGATAAAGTGTTTTGGCCTCTATTATAATATACGGAACTCAATGTGATTGGTATGTTGCTTCTCTTGTTAACTACGCTGTTTTTCCTTACAAGAAGTTTAAAAATCTATAATACATCTAAGAAAGAAGCAGTACATTGTTAAGAAGACTGACTCAAATCCAACCTCCGCCTCCAAATATATTAATATAAAAAGGTGGTCAGCTGGCTTGTTATTTGAACTTCTGCTGCCTTGAGGGGGTAAAATTCACATGTAATGATTTGATGTTACATTAAAAATGATTATAATTCTAGAAGTTTGATGTCAATTTGGTTGCTGCTTAAGATTAGATTAGAGGAAGGAACCTATTAAACTGAATGAAAGATAGATAGATTAGGGCAATGATTTGGATTCCACTTCGCTGCTGGGCTTTTTATTTAATTTTGTGTAAAATATAAATATTCTCATCCGTGGTGCACTTACATTATGGTACAACAATGAAACTGATTTATGCTGCTTCAAAGGAGCGGTCCATGTTACACTTTGATTAATTTATTTTAAGACTAAATCATACCTTAATAATGGGGTGATTTATTTATTTATTTTCTTATGGTTTTTAATTCAAAAGGCAACCAAGAGAGAGCCGTTTCTCTCACATGCAATTGCACACACCCTTCTTTTAATGTTCATGTCAACAAAGGATATACCCATCTCCACTTTGATGTTATCCAATTTGTTCTCATTTTTTATAGATAAAAAGAGTTACCAATTACATCAAATCATATGATAATATATCGTAATTTGTAATAAAAATTATACAAATAATTTTTTATTGAATTCACATTATTTTAAACATCCAAAAAATAGGGAAACCCATGTCCAAAAAAGAAAGAAAAATCCTCTGTTTCATTACACAAACTTTGAGAAAACATTCAAACCTAAATTTTAGGGTTTGGTTCTCCAAACTCAAGTAAATTATAAAGTTAGAAACAAGCGCATCACGCTGAATTTTGACCCCAAAAAAAAAAAAAACTTTTTCACACCCCAAACCAGAAAAAAAAACTTCTCAAAGTTTAAATGACAAAATTTCTCTTTAATTCCCACACATCCTTATTATTAACCAAACACTCTCCACCATTTCATCAAAACAACAAAAACCCAAAAAACAAACACATTGGAGCCCTAATCTTAGCCGGAGTGGTGGGAGAAGAGGGGTGATGAGGTCACTAGTTATAATGTATAAGTTTGTGTTGTGCGTAGTGATAACAAGGGAAGTTGTTCCTATAAAAAAAGAAAGAACAAAAAGAAAAAGATAATTACAATTAAGATTTAAATTAGATAATAAAAATTATGAAAATATCTTTTTGTAAATAAAGTTGACAAAAATATATAAATGAAAAATGAGAAAGTATCATATTTATAATTTGAGGGTGAAAAAGTGACATTCAAATAAAAAACAGACAAAATTAATTAATTATTATAAAGTAAGATAATTCATGTAGGTAATATAACATTTACAAAACTTAAGAGAAATATGAAATTGCCTCATATTTTATTTATACAAATGAAGTTTGGGCATTTTCAAATAATTTAGTGCTCTCCATTACCTTTGTTATTATTATTATTATTATTTTATAACATATTCCATTCTTCTCAAACCAATGATATTATACCAAAAACCATAAACAAATTAAATGATTTCGTAGTCCCATGCATACAAAAAGCTAACCCAACAAAATAAAATATTAATTTTTAATTTTTTCAACTGGGATCAAAGAAAATTATTATAATATTTTATTTATTTGAATTAGATATTTCCTTCCATCCACAAATTTTTTACAATTTAAGAAGTTGGCAACGGAACGTTGGGTCTTGACGAAAACAGCCTCACCACGTGGCTATGCTTAATGTGGTTGGCAGTATGACGTGTAAGATGGTCCACCTAACTAATCAGCATGCCCACAACACTGAAACACAAGTTTATGTAAAACCCCACGCTCCTCATCAACGCACTGCCCTACACTTTCCATTTCAGATCCATGCAACTACCACCGTTCAATTCAAAACAATATTTTTTATTTATAAATAATTTATTATTTTGATTTCATTATAGTCAATCTGCTGATGATATGTTCAAACTTGTGGTCTTGTCACAGGTAGCTAAGAGATAAGACGAAGAAGATGAATGGCTTCATTGGATAAATTTGTCCAACCAATTCGAGTCAATTGTGTTTATTTTTTTGTAATATTAAGGATATAAATGAGAAAATTTAAAATTAGATAGATATTGTCGGATTCAATTGAATAAAAGATAAAAAATGTCGCTGACAATATTCAGAAGCTGCGCACAAGGACAATAACCTGTACGCAAGATAGAGTTTCCCAGCTGAGGCGCGTGCGTTCCACTCAATATCAAGGCGTCATGGGCTTCAAAATCAACTTAAACGCCATGTTTCCGGGTGGTCCCGAACAGTAAGGTAGAACACGTGTAAAATACAAACTTTCAAAATACGAAGACCAAAAAAGTTATATAAATAAAATTAAACGAATTAAATATAAACAAAATAAGACCAAATATTCTCTGCCGGGTTTAGACGAGCCAACAAGATTGCCTGCCACGATGCAGACAAAAAAGGATACTGGTTAAAGAAAAGAAAAAGTGATAACGGCAGAAAACGGAGCTCGACTCCGTGAATCATTGAGTCATTACGTTTGCCAATGTAACACTTAAACATCGGGACGTGGTTTGTGATGTGATGGATTATGATCAGTCATCTGCTGGCCTCGCCGCCTTTATCAGACGGCAGGCAGCTATTCACTTTCTACAGAGTGATGTACGGTAGTCCCGTGATACTGATCCCTATGTCTGACGCAAAAATGTCCAGAGTAAAATTAGAATTTTCATACCTTAAAAGGTAGATGATCGTGGGTTTTGATTTCTAATAAGGAGATTTTGGGTAAAAGATTCAATTGGGTATTTGTTAAAATCAAAATTTAATTTATTTATTTAATATAATAATTATAAAATTGATGATTAAATTTAAAATTTAACCTATTTAATATAATTAAAACAGTTCCAAAGAAAAGGTGCTGGTCTGAGGAGGGCTTTCTTCTGACCAATAAATTGGATTTTTCATAATTTCACTAATAAATGAAAATTTCTAGGAATAATAATTACATACAAAATTATGAAATATTCTGGAAAGAGGGATGTGATCGTTGCCCTTGACAAGGCAAGTTCCATTGCGCGACATTGTCATTCCTGGCAAAGATAAAACTATAGAAGTAAAAATAAGGCCGAACAACTATGTCCCACCCAAAGTTTTATAAATTGATGTGCGCATTCTTTAAGTTTTAAAACTCATTTTTGTAGTCTATTAAACAAGGGTTGAAAAATTGAATCAGATCATGAACTAATAACTTCAATGATTTTCTAGATTGGAATAACCATTTTCTTTAATTGTTCAGACTGAACTGTGGTTGGACGGATGGTTCATTGTTGATTCACTATCTAGTCTGATTCAAACAAAACTCTGATACATTAAAATTATGAATATATAGTTAAATTATTTTTTTTTGCAAACCTTGATCAAAACATGATAGTGCGCCATCGCGTTTCCAACCCTTCCTTGCTTTGCTGTTGTTTCTCCAACCCTTCCTTGCTTTGCTGTTGTTGCTCCAACCCTTATGCATTATCATTAGTACTCTAGTTCGCCTACGTTGTTGATGGTGCTCTAATCTTTTTACATTGTCACTGGTGCTTTAGTCATTGCTCTAGCCCTTTTCTGTTGCCATTGTTGTTGCAAAACTAAAACCAACCAACGAACTTCCCACAACATTGTCTGTTCTTCTCATATGTTGTCGATGCCGTTCATAGTGGAATTTTTCTCCAAATTGTTGTTATCCAAGTTTGGCTCTTCCCTATAGGTTCAAGTTCATCAATAATTCTGCATAATTCTTCAAGTTCAAATATCGTCAAATTGTCATAAAAAGTTTTAGATAATTAACTACCGTGAATATAATTCTAATTATTTATAATTAAAATTTATTAGAAATATTATGTTATATAATTAACTTATAATAGTATTTCAATACATATTTTGCAGGGTTTAAATTGAAAATTATGTATAAATTAAATTTTAGTGTATAAAGAACATATAATCAGATATAATTTTTTTATATTTTAACATAAAACTAAAAATCCAATTAAATTGATCAGTCAAAACGGTTTGACCAAAATTAATACTCAAAATAGTTCGTGCTTTGATCCAATTTTTAAGACTTTACTATTAAGTTTGTTTAAAAAATAAGTTGTTTTTTTGTAAAATTATTAAAAAGATAAAAAAACTCTTGAACTAAATAAAGTTTTGTTTTCAAAATTTTATTAAATAATTGTTTATATTATTATATATTAATTTTAATTAAAAATAACAAAAAAATTATATATATTGATGAATATGTGAGTGATAGTATAATTATATAAATATAAATTAAACATAATTTTAAAAAATATTAAAAGCGGTAATATAAATTTTTAATGTTTTTTGAGATTAAAAAATCTTAGTTTTTTAATTTTATAATTCTAATATATCTTTTAATATTAGACGTAAAAAAAAAAAATTATATCAAATTAGAAATCTAAATGTTATATATTTAAAATTAAAATTAAAATTATTTTCAAAACTAAACACGATAATTTTAAAAATGTTTTAAGTGAAAATATCATCCTATCGTAATATTTTAAACTTTTAATGATAAAATAAAAAGTATTAATATTTTTATTATAATATTTAGAGAAAATAATATAAATATTTTTAAAATTTTAAAGAATAAAAAATTATTTTTTAAATTTAAAAATAAAAAATCTGTCATTTAAATTTGGTATATTGTTTTTAAATTTTTTTTAATATAAAATAAAAACAGATTCCTCCATTATTATAAAAGTCAAACCGAAAAAAAAAAAAAAAACCTATAAGAGAGAGAATCTTCCAGCAGAATATTATAAGTCGGAGAAAAAGAGGTTTTGGGGATTTGGTAACGTCTGATTCAGGTTTTTAGGAGCAAGAAGTGCACAACAGCAGCAACAAGTAAACCACAAAGTTGCTTCTTACAAGTGTTTGTTGAGTATAAGCCTGGAAATAAGCGCAGTGAGATTACCAAAGCACATTGCTTTTGTAACTGAAACCTCACAGTCTGTTACACTAGTCTACTTGTATTTATGCTTGCATACGATACATAACCGTGATCTATTGTTTCGTGATCTATATTTCTTGTTCTTTCTCAGCCTGTTTTTCTTTCTCTCTTACAGCCTTTTTTTTCTTCGTTAATGGGGTAGTTTAGTTTACCCTCTTCTGCTTAAAGGGCTTTTCTTTTCTTTCTTTCTTTCCTTTCTTGAGATTTTGTAAAGTGATATACCGGTTTCATTGAAAAGGACATCGTTGCTGTGGTTGTTTATTTGATGGCTCATGTTGACACTCATCTTGGGGGCTCATCGGTTTCTCAAGTAGAAACAGGTAACAATTTGGAGAAATTTTAAGTTAAAATCCTGTGTTTATTCCCGGAGAAAGTTAAGAAGAATAAAAATGGGATTTTTTTTTGTTTGTGACAAAATGGGAAAGTTGAACTTGAAGCCTTTGTCTGGTTGTCGACAAAAGATACGAAACTCGGTGAAAAAATGAGAATGTGAAATCGTACGTAGTTTGCTGCACAAGTTGGGCACTTGGTTCTCTGCTCGATTAGAATGAAGCTTTTCTTTTTGGGCTTAAATTATAAAACATATCTGTGATTTGTTATTCTTTTATGTTTTTAGGATCGGGGACCTAATACCCGTTGCTATATGCTGCAGCTTACGGGATTTCTAAGTTTTTCTTTGAATTTGTTGGGTACAGGAAGCAGTGATCTGTATAAGGAGCTTTGGAAGGCATGTGCAGGGCCACTGGTTGAAGTTCCTCGACCTGGAGAAAGAGTTTTCTACTTCCCTCAGGGTCACTTGGAACAAGTATGCAAATTTTATTTTGAGTAAAATTTCCAAAATTTTCTCCTTATGTGTTTCATGATAGATCTATTTTTTGTTCTTGTTGCAATTTATCTATATATTTTTTGTTATTTATATCTTACTCTTTGAGTTCTGCAGCTAGAAGCATCGACGAATCAAGAGCTGAATCATCAAAAGCCCTTGTTTGATCTTCCTTATAAGATCCTTTGTCGAGTTGTTAACGTTCAGTTACTGGTAATTATTGTTTTTTTATCTTAATATCTCATACTATCTACTTGTTTCTGCTTTCTTTTTCTTTCTCAATTTTGTCGATTCTTCAATCTGCAATCCTTTTCCTTATATTTATAGGCTGAGCAAGAGACAGACGAAGTTTATGCTCAGATCACTTTGCTACCAACTGCAGATGTGAGTAAATCTGTTTACTTTTTGTCCCATTTTTGCTTCCTTTGGTTGCTGGAAATTGAAACTTGAGCCAAATTCTATTCTTATTTTATATTCAGAAATCAACGAGAGTAACTAGCTTAAGCTTTGCCCGTATATTTAGCTTAGAGCAATTATCGATTATTATTTTTTGTTCTTGGTTTTACCTGCAACCAAATAGGCCGTAGTATTATTGATTTTTTTAGATGAACACAGGCATTGATGTATGTTTCTGGTTATGGCAATATCACAGCAAAGTGAACCTACAAGTCCTGATCCCTGCCCATCTGACCCTCCGAAGCAAACTGTTCACTCGTTTTGTAAGATTTTAACAGCTTCAGATACAAGCACCCATGGGGGGTTCTCTGTTCTTCGCAAGCATGCTACTGAATGCCTTCCTCCATTGGTAAAGACTGTCACTGTACTACAACTATTTTCTGGGACATATTATCATCTTACTTTATTTTTTCTTCTGCATCATCTTTTGTTTCATTAGGACATGACCCAAACAACCCCAACCCAGGAATTGGCTGCCAAAGATCTTCATGGGTACGAGTGGCGATTCAAACATATATTCAGAGGTAATAAAAAATTACATTCAAGTCAGAGTTTGCTTTCTGTAGTTTTGTTATATTTGTTCTTTGCTAACATAAGTGCATAGCAGCTTGGAGTCAGATGTATTAAGTAATATCTGTTGTGTTGATTCTGTTCTGCTCCACCCAATTAATGTGATCAGGTCATCCAAAGAGACATTTGCTTACTACAGGGTGGAGTACATTTGTTACCTCCAAAAGGCTGGTTGCAGGAGACGCATTTGTTTTTTTGAGGTAGCTGGCTTTCAACTTTGTTATACTAATTAGATTCAGGTGCATGAATTTTGTTGTGGCTTAGGTTTCATTTTACAATGATGGTGTGCAGAGGTGAGAATAGGGAATTACGAGTAGGGGTTCAACGTCTTGCTCGTCAGCAGAGCTCCATGCCTTCATCTGTGATATCCAGCCAGAGTATGCATTTAGGAGTGCTAGCTACGGCTTCACATGCTGTTACTACTCAAACACGCTTTGTTGTATACTACAAGCCAAGGTTCCTGTTATAATCTGTGTTGGAATTATATTATTTTGTTGCCCTACTAATATATCTTAGGACTCTTTTTTGCTTTGTTTTCTAATCCAGGACAAGGCAGTTCATTATCAGCGTAAACAAGTACCTGGAAGCTATTAATAATAGATTTTCTGTTGGCATGCATTTTAAGATGAGATTTGAGGGAGAAGACTCTCCTGAGAGAAGGTATCTCAACAATATGTTTTTAAATTCGGTGAGAGTTAATATGGTTAGAGGTCGATTCTTATTTCCTACAGGTACTGTTTTCAGGTTCACAGGCACCATAATCAGTGTTGGAGATAATTCTGTGCAGTGGCCAGGCTCTAAATGGCTTTCATTAAAGGTTGAATATGGTTCTGAATTACAGTTCAAACGGTTACATAATTGTTTTGTTGTTTTATTGTTTTTATTCCAACTGCGTGTGTCTTTTTAGATTCAATGGGATGAGCCAGCTACAATTCAAAGGCCAGAGAGGGTTTCTCCTTGGGAGATAGAGCCTTGTGTTGCTCAACCTGCTGTTAAGAGCAAGAGACCCCGATCCATTGACATTTCAGTTTCTGGTATGAAAATGCTTTCCTTGAATTTTTTCAATGGAATTTCCATCTAATCTTTTAAATCTTGGATGCATCATTTGAATGCAGAAATTTCTTCAAATTTGGCATCTTCAGCTCTTTGGTATCAAGGATCAACCCTTTCCCATGAATTAATTCAATTAGCTGGTGCTGCTGAAGTCCAAAGCTCTGAAAGCCAAGGTGTCCGGCCTCTGAGGCAGAAAGAACTTGATAGCAATCATTTGAATGGCAGTAATGTCTGTAGCTCAAGGGCGGCACCTGAAAGCATTTGGCCTACTTCTTATCTAGATGTCTCTCTAAACCTGTTCCAGGGTACAGCAGATGACGACAAAAACAGTGCAGCATGGTCTACTCTGTCTGGTTTTTCATCAAGTCCACATGATGACGTACTTAATGATTGGGTGGAAAAAGGCAAGCAGTCTGAGACTTCAACAGGTTGCCGGTTGTTTGGAATTGACCTGAAACATAGTTCTAACATTGCTGCTCCTTCAGCAAAGGAAGTTGTTGATTTAACTTTTGAATACAATTGCATTGAAGGGTCTATTCCGGTTGCATCTGATTCTGATAAGGCCCAAAATTCAGATTTTTCAAAATCCTTGAAGGAACTGAAGCAAGTGATTCCAGAGGCATTACCAAAAGAGACACAGAACAAGCAGGCTTCAGCTAGTTCCACAAGAACTCGTACGAAGGTAGAGAATTTGGGAATATTTCTGGATTCTAACTGGATTGTTCTAATCTTTTAAGCCTTAAAGTTCTAATTAAAATTATTGGATTTTGAGAAGGTTAAAATGCAAGGAATTGCTGTCGGACGAGCTGTTGATTTAACTGTATTGAAAGGGTACGATGATCTCATTGATGAACTAGAGAAGATGTTTGAAATTGAAGGACAACTTCGTCCATGTGACAAATGGAAAGTGGTTTTTGCTAATGATGAGGGTGATATGATGCTGGCAGGCGACAATCCATGGCAGTAAGTGATTCCAAATCTATTCAATAGCACATTGTAAAATTCCATTAAATTAGCATGAACATTTCTTTTCAATTGCAGGGAATTTTGTAAAATGGTGAAGAAGATATTCATATATTCATGTGAAGTGAAGAAGATGAGCCCAATACGCAAGCTTAATGTACCATCTGTAGAGGGTGAGCGGACTGTTATAAGCTTGGACGACTCAGATAACTAGTCTGAAATCTAAATGTACAAAAACCCTATTGATTTTACATTTTTTTCCTAAAAACTTTTAAAGCAAGGTGGTGGTAGTTCACTTTTGCTGGGGTCTTTCTGGAGCCTTGAATGAAGGAGAGCTAGCAGATTCGTACTGGTAAAATTTAGAGAAACTTATGGAGGTTTTTAATACTAGTGTGGTTTTAATGTAGAACAGTTTGTAAAAATATATACATGAATACTTTGTTGGCGTTTGATTTTTCTGGAAGTAGAAAGTTGTGACCATTTGGCCTGTAACTACATTCATTTTTTTATGCCTGACGAGCAGCGTGCCCTTATTCTCTTGTCACTGGAAGACACATACAGATTACTGTTTTCTATTGAAAAAGCTAAAGAGTTTAGAAAGTTTTTTAGAGGGCAATGTTTTGGTACAATTATTTTGAGTTTTTTAGAAAGAAAAAACAAGAATCAGTGGGGAAGGTGACATGGAGAGAATAAGAAGTTGGCATAGATATGGGAATTGCTTTTCAAGTCTGTCGTAGATATGGGGCCAAGGTTGTTTTCAATAAGATTACTTCTACTAAAAGGAGAGGTTGGGTGGAAAGAAACTTAAAAAAAAAGAAATGTATGATCTCTTTGACAGTGACATACAAGATACGGGAGCATTAGAATTTAAGTTTTAGTTTTTTTTCTTTTTTTTGTTTCAAAAAGTTTCAGCACTAGGAGGAGGTCAAAAGTTAACTACTATGTCCAGAACATAAAGAGGATCGTTGTTTGTCTAGTTATTTTAATTTTTACATAATAGAAGCATCTATTCCCATTCTTGATAGTTTGTTGAAGTAACATCTCTGATTTTTATGACCTATTTTGGATAAATAATACTGGGTTGGTAATGGGTTTTAATTGCATCGGCCATTTGAAGGACATTTTAGGCCTGCAAAGATACTCATAATGGCTTCAAATCAAACCCCATTTAAGTAAGTCCTTGTACAAACCACGCACGTTTTTCCTCCATTAATTTTGCTTGAGGTGGGTCTCTACCAACTTTTAACTAATGCAATTGCTTACTCACTTTAAGTGAGATTGGTCCTAAGGGTTCTATAAGATATATTTATAAATAAAATCCCATACATAAAAATTAACTGGATCCGTGGCGCAATGGTAGCGCGTCTGACTCCAGATCAGAAGGTTGCGTGTTCGATTCACGTCGGGTTCATTCCCCTTTTTAAATTTGGGGCCCAATTTTTGCCACAATTTAAGGGAAATCAATCATATTTCAACCTAAAGCACATGGATGGGCCAAATATTTATTTTTATGTTTTTTACAAAGGGGAAATTCTACACACGAAAATTGACCCACTTAGACTAGTGGGTAAACATTTTGCAACCGAGAGGCTTTTCTATATTTATGTGTTAAGTAGAATTGGTTTCAATTTATATATGAAAATGAATTTAACGTAATTAAAGAGCTTAATTCGCCATATTTATGTCAGCAGACCGTTGTTTGATATTGGGCTTAAGCAATGAAACTATAGGATTGGTGGTGGGCAGAGTTGGATTCAAATCGAATCGAACTCAAGTTTAGCTAGATTTGCATATAGTAGAGTTTGAGTTCGAGCTCGTGGAAGCTAAGCTTGAACTTAACTCGAATTTGGTTCAGCTCATTTCAAGCTTAAACTTTTCACTAGTTCATTATTAAAACGATATTGTTTTAATATATATTGATCAAAACGACATCGTTTTGCATCAAAAGTTTTAGTTCGTAAATTTGATGAGTAGCTCGAGCTTGAGCTCAAACTTGTATATAACTGACTCATTTCAAATTTATTTGAGTTAAACTCAAATTCGAATTTGAATAAGTTTGATTCGAATCTAACCGTAACGTGGGGTATATTTGTATGCATGAAAAGCAAACTGGTGTCGGTGGATATGATTGCTGGGCTAAACTAATTGATGGGCCTGGCCTAGCCGCACTCTGTCACCAGCCCCACCAGATTTGAACAAGAAGAAGGTTTTTTATACTTCAGGGACTTCAGAAAATTCTTTGGTCATTGCATGCATAATTGTCTTTCCACTTAGTGCAGCTTGCATGCAATCAAATGAAAGAATCCTTGACTTCACAAAATAGTAGAAAAATTCGTTGTTTATTTCCTCCCATTTCAACAATTAAATTTGATGATGAATTAATGTAAAGAGGGATTATAATTCATAGTGTTTTTTCTCCATTTCTCATTGTCTTTAATGATGTACAAATTGCATAAAGGAGAAGTAGTGATCAAAAGGGAAATAGAGGGCAGACGAAAACGGTTCTGAAAGTGCTCAAGAGCCCAAAAGTCCAAGGAAAAATGTGGTGCATGGATGGATATACTGTACTGCATCCGGCGGGCTCGTTTTTCCCATGCCTGAAAATGACAGAATCTTTCTTTCTTTATTTTTGTTTTCTTCCCTCTTGGCTTTTGCACTTGGTAGCCATCTGGCCCGGCTACAGTTCCCTAGCTCGTACATTTGCTTTTCCCACAAAGAGTTGGCTAATTTGGCTAAATGGCATTACCATTGAGATAAAAACAAAATATGAAAAGAAAGTGCTTAAGCTTAAGCACAGCCGCACTAAAAGGGCCTTATCATCATTATAAGGACTTTCGTCTTTCAGAATTGTTCTACTCGTATGCAAACCTAGGTATAACTTACATTTCACAAGAGCCGTGCCATTTAATCTTAGAAAATGTTAACGATTTACAGCAAGTTTGGTGGCACAGAGGAAAGACTTTGACTACCAAGTCCATTCTTGATACAAGACGGTTTAACAATCACAAAGTTGGCATCCAATGCAGTTTACAAAAATCTGGTGTGCACATGAGCACCGTAATTGCCAACAATGAAGCCTCTATATTCGTCAAAACATGTTCAAGTTAAAATCTTGTTGCCAAAAAGTAAAAAAATCTTGTTGCCATGAAAAGCGGTGAAATGATTTTGCTGTTTTCGGCCTCTTGATATTCTTTATTTTCAAATTAAAAATGGAGAGTAGGTTAAGTTGGTTTCGTGATATATTTAGTGCTTTCACCATCACCGCGATTACCATGAAACTAATATTTAAATGAAATTAAAAATAATGATTAATCCAACTAATTTGCTATTAGAAACTTGGCATCCACTCAACCATGAAAGACATGCACGCTTGTTGTCGTTGGTCTAATTTGGGTGGGTTATAGAGATTCGGATAGTAACGATCTTTTAGGAACCAAGCCTTTACATGTAGTGGTTAAGTAAGACAGTGACAAGTATGAGTAATTAAGGGGCAAGAAGACTTTCTTTCTCCACTTCCCCTCACCTTCCTTATTTTGTCTCTGTCATGATCTTTCTCCTTTCCTCTATATAGTTATCGTGCAAAGACTTTCTCTCCTGTCCAGTCAACCATACTTTGTTTTGTTTGATCATGGATTCTGATCAGCTTCAGCTAAGCTCCACACCTAAGTTGTCGCTTTTCTTTTCCATACCAATTAGCATGGAGTCTCCTGAGAGACCTGGAATGTTACCGTCACCGCTCTACTCCTCAGCTTCTGTCCCATTTCGTTGGGAGGAAGAGCCTGGTAAACCCAAAACATGCACCACTGAGACCCCTTACTCAAACCCCAAAGATGATCTTCCTCACAAGTGTTTAGAACTGCCACCTAGACTTTCGTTAATGGAACCCTCACCCACTACAGTCCTTGATGGTCCTTACATGGGCAAGTCTAAGATCCAGGCTTCTTCGTTTAGGCTGACTACCGGTCAGTGTTATGGTTCCTTTCGTAGGAGTAGTTTTAGTCTTGAGAGAAGTCAGCTTGGTGCTATTGTTCTTAGTAAGAAAGGGCACAAAGACAAAGGGTTATTTGGTTCTTGGTGGAAGAAAGGTAAAAGTGATGTTGGAGGGGGTAGTTACGTCTTTCCATCTTCTGTGGATAGAGAGAGTGAATACAGCAGAGAAGATGAAGGGAGTAACCTTACCAGTATCCGAAGAACAGGCAGCTTTTCTAGTCTTTCAGCTCCAAGGTCTCACTTCTGGGTAAGTTTTTGACTCTACCCAAATCCTTTTTAATATTTTTTTTCATTCACTCCATATTACAAATGTCAAGTTTGAGTGATTAAACTAGTACCTTTGCTTGTAAACTTGCATTATGTAGAAAATTTCATCACATTATCTGAATCAACCTGTTCATGCCATGAAGAATATTAGTACATATCAACAGTCTTAATAAAATACCCACAGGAATGCTTTTTTTTCTTGCTTACGAAGTCGGATAAACTTTTATGCTAGAGGTCCCGGGTTGCAGCGAGGCATGGGGGCGACAATAAACAGCGTACAGTAGGTTCAGAGAATGGCGACTTTATTATATTCACCTCCTCTTTCTTCTTTTTAAATTCTTATTCCATCATAGCTAAACTTGTTTTGACGGTGATTAATTTTGAACGTTAATCATGCAAAAAATGGAGGATCCTTTGGCCTTCTAAAGAAATTTATGAGCAAAAAAGTTAATGCCGTTTTGACAAATTACAATGCAGGCGACCGTATACGGGGGCTTGAAGCAAGTGGTTCCATGGAAGACTAGAAAAGCGAAGAAAGATGGGTTTCCTGGTTGACTTTTGATGGGATAGCGCTGGCCAGTTAATTAATGACCTGTAACACAATTGTGTGGCTGTGTGATAATTATCGTGGTGAATGAAAATGACTGCTGCTTGACGCCGCTGCTGTTGCTTCTCTAGCTGGATTCCGCAACTTTTTTGGATGGGCCTAAAATAAGAAGGCGACTACTCTCTGGGCTTGTAAAATTAAATAGTGGTCCTTGTTTTTTTCTTTTTATTTTTGCCATTCTGAGTATTTTTCAAACGAATAACTTTACACTGCTAATATGGATGAATCTTGCATATGAGCGACTTACAAGGACAAGCTCATATCATATAGGCCAATTAGTTGCTGTAATCAGTGTCGGTTAGTAGCAAATGAGCAATTGACTGTGCAAAGTTGTCCACTGTCTGGTTTTCAATTAGCCTCCAATGTTCATGGCCACTTCACTCTCCCTTTTCCAAACTTCCAGGTAGTTGACGCCTTATCATATATGTTACTGAAACATTAAATCCTAGGAAAGGACAGGAAAGGAAGTAAATTCTCAAATCATGGTTTTCAATTACCTGCTAAAGATCAACACATGAAACGGCATATCGCTCAATATGAATTTCTTCTTTTCACTTTCACCGGTTTAAAGCCTGGCTTTTTTCATTTGTGATGGAGGTGAAACAAAAATGGGAAAAGAGAGGCAGTGGTAGGGCGGAATGCCTGGCAAACCACGTCATCCTTGTTTTTTTCCCAGTCACACTTGTGACCACCTGCAAAGATACAAAATAAGTACTAATGAAGAATATGCAGATCACATGACCTGGTACAAGAATTCCAATTGCAACTGTGTGGAAAACCCATAAGCTATGTTAGCCTTAACTCTTTGGAGGAGGCAAGCAGGAACACCATTAATACATTACTATTTTAGCCCAGCCATTTAGTTAATTTTGTCTTTCCTCCCAAAATGAGATTAAACATATGACTAAAAATTCATAGAATTTATAGAGCTATTGCAGTGGAGGGGACAAGTGCAGAATTTAAACAATTTATAGATGCTGTATAGTACTGGAGGCAGCAGATCTTAATTGCAATTTAGAGCAGGCGTGCACAACCTGTAGTGTTCTAAGTTGGGAATGCTGCCACTGAATGGCATCAAGTTAAATAATAAGTAGAAGCGGGTTGAGAAATTTGGCTTAATTCATATAGCAAAACACAGAAGCATCCATAATTTTCTCTGCACAAGAAAACATAGAAATCATTAAACCATGTTCAATACTCACATCACATAAAGCAGGTTGAAGGACTTGTTTAGATGATTCGAAAGAGTCTAACATGGGCCTTACAACAGCGGGAAGGAAGAGGCCTGAAATTCCACAACATGATAAGTCAGTTACCAAGAAGATGAAGCTCACTTCCCCACCAGCACATATCAGTCTTTCTGAGCAATATGATTGTATAAAACCCTTAATGCAAATGCAACTGGAAGAACTTAAAAGCAGTGGATGTCTATTGCATACAAGAGATATTAAAGCAATCTGAAAAATGAAATCATGCAGAATATTCTGGTCGTGGGTGAGCAAAAGTAAATACCGCCAAAGGAATGCATCAAAAACCTATAAAAAGAAAACCTCTGTACAAATATCACCAAAATTGTCAATAACTGGATTGGATGCTCCTCGATAAAAATTCCAAAAACTTCCACCTCTAGAATTGATTTGAAAAGTCTCAAATCTTTGAAATTATCTGCTAATATCCCTGTTTGCACATCAATTTTTTGTAGCAAGATCAGGACTAGTATAACATGATTCTTTACACTACCGCAATAGCAAAACGTTAGAAACAAAAAATGAAACTACACCAGCTTCGTCCCAAATGTAATTCACATTCAACAGATATACATTAAAATGATTGGAGGTTAAAGAAATTTAAAAAATAATCCATGGATTAAAAAAGAGACCTAAATTAGGGTTTAGAAAGAGAGGAAATAAAAATGAAGCGCACCAACACCAGCAATAAGACAAGAAACTGCGACAACAGGTTCTTGTACGGCAAAAATCTTTAGCTTCTCCATTACCGACATCTTGTTTGTACTCTCTTTCAATAAGCCTTAGCTACACAGCTTCTTGGTGACTTGGCGCAAACCATAGCACAACGCTTCTTGGTGGCTTGGGGCAAACCATAGCTTCCTGCCGGGCCAAACACGAGACGAGTAAATATGGGTATGGGTAAAACTGAGTCGGGTTTCTGTTATTGACCTTCTAACTAGAGTGCAAATATTGAGTGTGTGATTTCCCTGGAATCCTGTACAGTGAATCTAGTAATAGTCTAATAGTTTCAATTCTCAAATAAGGAACCACACAAAAGTCCCTTAAAATTATAACATAAAAACACATCACATGGAAATATAGAATTGCAAACTAAAATACATAATATCTATACATATCACAAAAGAGAAATTTAATGAAATCGCAGCATGAGAACATGTTCAACCAATTTATACATATGGACAGCTCTACATTTTTAGACAAAAGTAAATGATGAGTAGAGAAAAGAGAAATTAGATAAAAGTAAATGATAAGTAGAGAATTGAGGAAGTACATATACAAGACTAAGATATCTAATAAAGTGCTGATAAACTAGATTCTGACGCCTCTCTTTGATAATGAATCTTCGACAGAAGAAGGGATTTGATAGATGATGACCTACGGAGTCTAGAACAACATCCAGCCCACAGTCCATCCCAATAGCAATCCAGCACCAACAAGACCCAACCCCAAAGCAAAAGCAACAGCATACTTTGATGTGTCATTTTTGGGTCGGTTTTGCTTCCTTCGCTTGCCTTTAGCCTTTTGCCAACTCTTTCTCAGTTTCCTACCTCTGTTGGATGTCCATGGAAGTGCCACTGGAAAAAGAGTGGAGATTGGCTGGTCACTGTTCCTGATCTGAGTGTAAAGGGCTTCTAACTGTAGCAGTTGGAACCACTGCTTATATGCAAAAAGCTGCGAGGCTTGTCTGAAAAAGAGTTTGAGGATGTGTTCCTTCTCAGAATTGGCTTGGTTTGCTGCCATCTCAGCTTCCCTTGCACGTGTTTGAGAATGGCGTAGTGCTTCCATAAGCTGAGCTTTGCAAGAATCACTCTCAGGAACAACATGTATTTCTGGAATGTCCCTGCTGGTTGTGCTATACCTGAAAATAAGGTCTCAATATAGATAAAAGCCAAGGGATATGGTTATTGAGTACATATACGTGTAAACACACACACATATTACCTTAATGATTGATCAGAAACAACTGGTGTTTGCACTTTTTCAACTGAGGCCCCTCCCGCATCAGAAGAGCTCTGTTCACGAACAATTGGATTTGAGATAAGATCAGCTTTACATTTCCAATCCAAAGATGATGCTTCAACTTTTTTAATATCAGGAGAACAAGCAAAAGGGTTTCTCCTAATGTGCATCGTCTGAGGTGGAGGAAGGTCGCAATTCTCCATGTAGCAGAGTGACTTCTGTGCAACCAAGGAGGCCAGATCATCTTTATCTGTCCTGCGCCACCATGGCTCACCCTTCCCATCCCCAATCCAGGGAGATTCTGGATCAAAATCACTTTCATTGGACTTTTTAGAAGTTGGATATCCCACAGAATCTATTTCAACAAATTCATAGGTTTCCCTTGTGTCAATCAGTTCAAGAAATTCTTGGGTGGTCTTACAATCTAAAGCCTCTATATCTTGTTTTCTAACTTTGTGATCTTTCATCATACAAACAGCAGAGATCCCATGATGTACATCAAGAGGAACCTCACTACTTTTATTGCTATAAACATGAGTAACACCTCTTTCATCTGATAGGTGTTCCCCGCTAACCTTAGAGGATGGTTTGACCAAGCCAGCTCTCAGGATTTCCATCTTGGCCTCCAGGGCATTCAATTGCTCACATGTTAAACCCTTTTGGTACCCACAATTAGGTTGCAGCTTAAGCCACCATCTTGTATCATCAGGAAGATTGGAATGTGACCAATTTCTGTTCAGAGGCATGAAACCTATAGCAGGATTATCGGGCGCATCTGCTACACCTGGAGCTCCTGCATCATTCTGTTTTGTCGATGAAGATGATGATTGGCAGCAAGCTAACTTAGGAGCTCTTTTGGCATCTTCTTGGACAAAGCAACGATTAGCAGTCCTCTGCCACACAGCCCTAGCTTCAGCTGCCGCCATTACACTCTGGAGACATTTATCTGCAAAAGGAAAAACTTATCACATGTTAATTGACTAGAAAAATTTTTTCATAAATAAACAGTGACAAGCTGGTTACTTGAGTCAAACTACAAGTATTAAATGGACTTTCATGGGACACACAAGGAAGAAATATTCCCCCAGTCATTACAAAACGTCTCCTCACCAACAAGAGGAGGGAAAAGAAGAAAGGAAAAAAGCAACCAAAAAATCAAAGCAATAAATAACCAAAAAAATAAATCACATGTCACACCCATTATCAGACAAATACAGTATATAAGCAACATTTTTCATTGTCCTCTTAACATATCAGAAGATTAATCATACAAGGTCGTCATGAGAATAACCGCATGCACAGAAATACATGATAGTGCATTCGTGACTATAAAAATTTTTGAGAACCAATTAAACAATAATTTCCCATAAACAAGGATGAATGAAAAATCTCTCTTATCATAAGACGCCTATGCCTACATACTAACATTAAGAAAAAGAAAAACGAAGGAAGATTATCAAGTTTTAACATCCAATATATTTTAACTTAGAATTTATATAATCTTCCTGATTTTCCTGGAAAAACTCAAGAAAATTATACTTACAAAAGCCACAAAGAATTTCAAACATACAAGCAAAAGATTGTTAAACAGCATTTACTGCAAATATAAGAGTGTTTGAAAGTAATCAACTAATTAAAAGTTAATTACCCTGAAAATTATCATCTAATGGTTTACATTCATCCCGACAAGTACTCTTTCAGAATTCCACACGAAATCAGGACAATACCCTTCATAACGATGGAAAATATAGATAATAATCAAACAAAACTACGATGCAGCTATTTTCTCATATTTCGGGGCTCAGAAACATCCCAATATCATCACTCAAAATCCAAGCACCAGCATATATCAAGAACCGAGACCTAATATTTGACTTACATATTTCTCTTTCACAAGCGAATCCGGAAAACCCGTCCAATAACTATTAATAAAATAAAACTAAGAAAATGAAAATCCAACAATATTGAAGCAGCCATCAACAAGAGAAAGATCAGTTGAGAGAAGCAGCAAACATGTTGACAAAACCTAAAAGCAATTAGACAGCATACAACAAAAAAGAATCACAAAGACAAAAAATTAATAGAAATGAAAGAACAAGAAGTAGAAGAGAGCAAGTACAAACCAATATAACTGAAACGAACAGATATTGAATATGGGAAGTAGGTATTTTAGCAGATCCAACTGAAGTGAATCTATAAATGGAATGAAACCATTTACTCTCAGATCCAAAAAGATTTAACAAAAGAATCTAAGAGCACGAGACAGGTGGAAGAGGCGGTGTTGCGTTTCTTTTGATGTTCAGTCATTACCATTACGCTCCAATGTCCTTTTACACGATTCAGCACAGGCTTTTCGGTTTCGTATATTAACCGAAAAAAAAAAAAAAAGGGTTAAAAAATGACGACGCTGGAACATCGATGTGTCATTTTGACAATTTGTGTGGGGACCATGTTAAAGAACCGTGACTCGGAAGGTTGTAAGTTGCTCGTCGTTTGTGCGATCTAATTCGTACACGTTGATTGTGGGTCCTAGCTTGTTTTCAAGATAAGGGTCGGAAGACCTATATCTTCAGTAAGTAAGAGGTGTCCTTTTTTGTTTGTTTGAAATAGGACCCTTAGAAGTAATTAAAAAAATCTTGAAATCAACCCAAACCAAAATTTCGGCTTTTTCTGAGATATCAAGCAATAAAATTACAAATAAATTTCCTCGAAAATCAGCAATTTTCAGAGTTTTGACAATAATAAGTAGTTGTCCAGGCAGCCCCATGATAAGCATTCAATGTGTACCCACGTGTAATTTTGATTATAAAGTAGTTTGCGATTAGCACTCGACTTAAGGCCGTGACACGGCGAAAGAAATGACAAGTGTTCATCATGGGGACTTACAGCTGTATAGTTCCCGTAGAAATATCTATATTTCTCTCTTTCAAGTCAACACTAAATGCCGAGCCTTAAAGTCCAATTGGTAACCGCCCACTCCTAAAATGCCTGAAAAGTTTGTCCTCTTCCTGGAACGATCGAGAGTTCGAGACCAAACATTGAAGTGGAGACATTGGAGACCAAAAGTAACACCCAGAAAATCAGAAATTTGTTACAAAACCGGAGAATATTGGGATTAAAATCGAAAAAAAAAAAAAGTGTATGAAGAAACATCTTAACAATATAAAATATTCCTAAAGATTTAAGATAATAATATAAAGGTTATTCTATCTATACATTATTGTGGTATATAATATAAGTATATAAATAATATATCATATAATTTTATATAATTTTATCTTTAATTTAAAATTATTTAATTATATAATAATATATTATCGATATTTTTTATATCCTTACATGTCTATATCAAGCGAGCAACTCATGGGCAGATAAATAACTGAAAATTGAAGTAACAAACTTAGTTAGGCAAGGGCGGCCTCAAATCTCTTCAGCTGAGAAGTTTATGTTTTCTTCTCCCTTTTTATTCCAATGCGCCAATGTCAAGATATTTACCCCCACATGTTGCTACTTCACTTAGCCAAGGAGGCTTTGAAAAGCTGACAACTTTGAATTGTCTCCCAGCTTGTTCACAATTGTTTCTGGAAAGAAAATGTCGTGAAGCTTCTCTGGAAAAATTTTTCTTGCGGCTATCCAAGTGGAATTTTTGTTTTTGTCGGCACCGCTAAAAGAGGAAAAAACTAATGACTAGTAAGCCTTCAATTTAGAAGAAACACCTCAGGCTGCTCTGCTAAGCGCATTCTACAAAACTTTGTTAGCTTTCAACAACAAAAGATTAAAAAAGTCATCTTAATTATAAGAAATCTGTAACTGTGGTAAACTGATAAAAGGAGTCAATAGTTAATAGCTATACAAGAACACATTACAAAGTCCAAATTTTGATTCTACTGTAGAACATTTCTTCAAATTAAACCAGTATACTTCCATGGGTACTTTCTTACTAAATCATCTCTACCTTTTTAAAGCAACAACTCTGGTAATTCACCTCATAAAATACTGGAGAGAATTAGAATCCCCTTACAAAATCCTGTCACATGCCACAGGAAAGTTGACAGGATCATAGGCCAGAGATCCATCATCTACTGAGAAATTGCCACAGTCAATTGTGGAGTCATTTATGGAGTAGACAGGATCCTGGTGATGAACATTCATAAGAATACTTAATAACTGATTTCTTTGTTCTTGCAACGCCACAATTTGAGTTTGCATTGATTCCAACTCAACTTTCAGATCCTGAACCATCTTATACAAGTGAGAGGTAGCCCCGGCACTGCCATAAACAGGGTCTCTAAGCCTTGCTTTTGCTTCGTAAACTAGTGCTTTGACGGCATCTTCTCTCTTTATCTCCTCAACCATCTGTTATTATAACAAAACACGAATATCTTAGAACAAATTTTCCAGGACAAACCTGTAGGGGATTTCAATCATGGTATGATTAAGAATTAATCAACAGTAGTATAATCAACAATTAATCCTGGATATATAAGAATTAATGAACATGAGACCGCTTAATCCTACATCCATCAGTAAATCTTCCCCACCTGAATCATTTTAATGACATTGCTAGCGCCAAAAACTTTGTGCACACAGGCAAACTTTTCTATCTCATCGGTTGGAAAATATGGTGCAAGAGTGCAATTGTTGTCACATCTCCGACGTAGCATCTTACATGCGGCACAAGGTTGATGAGTCCTGATTCTTAACACCTTTTCAGAATCCATTCTAAAAGGGCTGTGTCAGGTTTGTGGTATAATCCAAGTATATATAACAGCAAGAAAAGGGAAGTTGCCAAGAAACAGCCAAGTATATGGCTTTTTTATGGGGGACTAAATTTCTAAGTTGAAGTGCGAGTGAGTCGAGGAGGCCCACTAGTGGACAGTTTTAGGATGAGGATGTGTTGAAAATTGGGTTAGCTTACTGTTGGGGCTGTAGACCTAACAATATTAAGCACATGGTATTTTCCCAAACAGACCATTGATGCTGAAGTTTGTCACTGTCCCATTAGGTGTAATCCAACTTCATCTTTATTCTATATTACAATTACAGTTAACTAACTATATGCAGATGTGACAACATATTAAATTTTCAAAGTCAGAAAAATAATTTTCTTTTAAATCTTGGAGGTTGCTGCACAAATTCCTTGGAATGGCTTGAAGCTTGCTTTCTTTGTTTCCACGTTTTCTGTGATGGTTAATATTTTCAAATTATTATTCCTTGGTGTGGAAAATTCCTTGATGATTATCCATAGTCAACTCCCATGAGTTTTTGCTCCTCATTGTCCCCTACAAGGGTTTGGACTGAAAACAGTGAAAATAGACTACCATCTATGATGAAATGAAACAACCTACCAATTGATTTGGTTTCAGACTTGCAGAATAAAAAAAATTCCATTCTCATTTCTCAAAGTGACAATAATCTACCGATCATCTTAATTAGCATTATTCAGAACAGGACTGAAGTTAGGTCTTAGATTATTATCTGTTTTAAGTCAGAAAGAATAAATGACAGCGCTAATATATCATTCATAGAAGGAAGCAAGATTGAAAACTCAAAAGAGATAAAGGAAACAGAGAGAAAAATGGAAAGATTGGGATCGAGAGACACGTGGAAGATCCACCAATTTCAAAACCTTAACTTTACATAATCCTCCGTAATACCAAGAGTGGATTCTGCTGAGAAGCAAGCGATTATCGTAGTCGGAGTTTAACTTCTAAAGCTAAATCCAGATCTCCCCTTTGTAACTTCCTTCTTCTTCCTCTGTGAGCAGGAATCAGGAAGATTTTCAAGCTATTTTCATTTCCTGTTTCGGGACCTTCCCGATTCTTTCCAGAGTTCAACATCACTATTAATTTTTGTTTTGCCATACTACATTAATTAACACGAAAGATCCCCACTTGCAATAAATATAAACAAGTCAAAATAATAATTTTTGTGACTTCATCACTATTAATTTATAACTTATTCATAGTAATCAAATTTAAGTTATAACCTTAATAATTAAATTAGATTGGTCTTAACAATTATAAGGTTTTGCAACATATATATTTGATAGAAATACTTTCAAGAGAGAAAAATTATCTCTCTTGTAATCTTTAATATGTATTTTACACAAGAACATAAATCATATAGATAATAAAATTCAAAATTTGATATATCATCAAAATAAATAACGAGGGTATCAACATCCCAAATTTTGAATTGAGTCTAAAATTACAATATTATTTATAGTGACTTGTTTGACGATAATAATTGGCTAATAGATGAAGTCAATATTGATTTTTTATCGTTTTTATTATTTTTATTTTTTATGATATGAGTATAAATATTATGACAAAATTTCTTTCATTAGAAAAAAAAAAGGGATAATCTGTGAGTACTCTTGAATATGCTCAATCCATCTATAAAAATTTATTATTTGTCAATGTGAATCCAAAATTTATACAAATTTAGAAGTTTAATATTTATAACCCTTTTTAAATGAATTACTCACGGACCCTAGGAATAATCTGTTTTTTTAGCCAGGTGTATTCAAAACCGGTCCAAGCACCGGTTGAACATCTGGATTGATTTCGAAAACATTGATAGTAGCACTGGGGACACGTGTTAGGCAACGCTGGCGGTTGTATTGTGTGCTTAGCTGGCAGCTGGCGCACGATGGCTTTGGCATCCATCCTTCATTTCTGCCTCGGCAACTAAACGATCGCCAGTTGTTAATTTCCTCAAAATATCCCTAATTAATCACCGTAATATCACTCCAAGGATTTCCACAAACATTTTCACCATCTATCTTGTGGGCATAAAGGTAACATTGTAAATAATACGAAAAATAAGACCTATAAGTTTTTATCGAGTTCTTGAATTCTCTTTAAACCGCCAAAACAGAAAACATACACTCCTTGCTTTCTATTCTCTCAAGTTGAGTGAGTGAGTCAGTCACTCCCTCTATCAGCCGGTATTTGAATCTCTCTGCAGCCAAGCAATAGAAGGTAGCTCTCGCCACTAATCTAGAATGTCGGAGAGGCTAAGAGATTCTTTAAATGATGCAAAGGAAGCAGAGGCTGCTCCTCCACCGGCACTGACGAACTCTTCCTCCGCATTTAACGAAGATTTTCCCGAGCAAAAGAGTTTGTCAGACAAGGAAACTAAATTAGTGGAGTATACACCTATCAGCAAGAAGGACTCATCGGTTTTTGAATCCACAACGGATGATCTATTGGAAGTCCCTTCAGTGGACTTGACTACTCCTGAGAAATCTTCGCCGGATTTTGTGGCTTTTGAAACTTCAAAATGCGCTTTAGAAGCTAAAGAAAAAAATGATTCAGTGTCTTTGGAAGATAGAGATTCTATAAAGAAAGACAGCTTTGAATCCGGAGAGATAGTGAAGCCGGAGAAGGTGAAGAAGATGGTGAGATTGCAGAGCAACGAGAGCATGTCCGAGAGCGTGAATCTGCCCAAGGCAATGTCCTTAAAGCCGTGTCCGAGTGTTGGCACTAATCTTGAAATATATGATTACGTGATGAGATCGAATGGTGGAGGTGGAGAGAATAATGGTGCCGCGATGATGGAAGAGGCATGGGAGAGACTGAAGAAATCTTACGTCTTCTTCAAAGGAAAGCCTGTGGGGACATTCGCTGCAATGGATCCTATGGCCGAGGCTTTGAACTACAATCAGGTTGATTTACTAGTGTATTCATGTTAATTTCTTTTTGGTATATAAGGTGCGATTTGGAGTATATTTTTAGAAAATATTCGTACAGATTAAACCTATAAAAGCATGTTATGATTTCATTAATAAACGTTTTTCTACTCTTCTTTTTTTTTTTTTTTTAAGATGAGACTTCTACGTATATATCAAACTACAAACACAAATTACACGATTGTCGGTTTCCATTTGTGTTTTATTCAGTACAACTATATCCTTTTGATTACTACGATTTTCTCATATCTAATTGTGATGTGTTGATAATGCGGGAATATGCATCAGTGCAGCAATGTAATAATGTGAGGAAGTCATGTGAGAGTTTTGATAAGATTGCAACGGAGAGGGTGTTTGTGTTATTATTACTCCTTTCTACTATGTGTTCTGTGAGAATAGTTACAACGAGTCATTCTAATAGATTTATCATTAACTGTATTACTCTTTTGAAAATTTTTTTCTTGTTAAGAAAAATTTCCAGAGAGGGAGATTATAAGAGATCCTTGAGAAAAAGTTAAAAAAAATCTCACATTATGTTATTCTTTTGGTTTATAAACTCATAGGAAGAGGATGTTCTATAGGGGCACGTGGCCTCTGCATGTTTGTTTGACGTGTGCATTGTCATAATCATTACACATTACAAGAGGTTGGCTGTAATGCCACCAATTTTTATTAAAAGTGATTGTTTTCTTTGATTGACTTAATTACTTTTTATTTAGTGTGTGATTAGAATAATATATCTATGTATTATTAATGCAACACATCTAATTTAGTTGGCAATTATTATATTAAGTTGTATATTCTGAGAATATAAATACTTTATTTAATAGCAAATAAATAGTTATGATAGACTAGTTTGAATATCTTCATATTTGAACAACATTATCCCTCTTTGTTATATTAGGGTGGGAATTTGTCATTCAATATTATGCAATTATATGTATTTAAACGATGTAAAATATCTATGCATTCTTGACTCAAGTTATCTACATACCTATAATAAAATACTTAAGTAACTATTATGTTAGATACATGCCACTTGACAATTACTATCTCTCTATCATGTCTAATCCTAGATCTATGTTAGATCTTAATATCTAAATATGATTGGAAAGAACACTTATAAATTGTGTTTTTCTCTTTTAAAAATTCTCCCATGATCAATGGGTAGACATCTGTCTAATTATGGCTATTTGAGTAATGTTTTGTCTGTTCAACATGTTGCTCAAAGTCTGCCGGAAGGGTAATTGTCCTTTCTATACCTATTTGTTCAGGTTTTCGTGAGAGATTTTGTTCCAACTGGCTTGGCTTGCCTGATGAGGGATCCTGCAGAACCTGAGATTGTAAAAAACTTTCTATTGAAGACCCTTCACCTTCAAGGTTGGGAGAAAAGGATTGACAACTTTACCCTCGGAGAAGGGGTGATGCCCGCAAGTTTTAAGGTACTCTTTAATTCGCATCAGCAAAAGGAGACCTTGATTGCAGATTTTGGTGGTAGTGCCATAGGAAGGGTAGCGCCTGTTGATTCTGGCTTTTGGTGGATTATACTGCTAAGGTCATATACTAAGTGCACTCGTGATTATGCACTAGCAGAACGGCCTGAGGTGCAGAGAGGAATGAAGTTGATTCTCAACCTTTGTCTCTCAGATGGCTTTGACACTTTCCCTACACTTTTGTGTGCGGATGGATGTAGCATGATTGACAGGAGAATGGTGAGTCTTTTTCTGTTATATTGTCTTGCAAGATCACGGAGTTAAGAAGGTATGCATAAACAATAAAAAAAATAAAAAAATGCATGCATAGGCCATGGGCCCATGGGTTTGAAGTTTGTAGTTGGATGCTTCTGTTCAAATATTCATAGTCCTTGAGTTTGCTATTTTGAAACAATGTGAGTTGAGTCCGACTTCTTTGGTGCTGCCTGAAGTTGTTAAGGGATTTAGCATAGGGTCCAGCTCATCTCTTTTGAAGCCAGCATTACCGTTCTCTTGATATATATGATTGAAACTTTACTAAAGGTATAAGTTTTTATAATTCCCCACAAACAATGACAGCTAAGCTTACTATCAGGTTCAAAATTTCCCGCTAATTGAAGCACATCTATATACTATGTTCAAGCTGAACACCTGCTAATTGCCTAATAGGGATCCTCTGTGAAGCTGATAGCTAATATATTTAGGGGTTTTAATCTTTTTGTTCCACTGGATTTAAAATTTGTCTCTTTTATTATTATTATTTTTTCACAGGGAATATATGGGTATCCAATTGAGATCCAGGCTCTCTTCTATTTTGCACTGAGGTGTGCCAAACAAATGTTAAAACCAGAACGAGATGGCAAGGAGTTGATTGAAAGAATTGATAAGAGGATCACAGCTCTCAGCTATCACATCCAGAAGTACTACTGGCTTGATTTTACGCAGCTAAATAATATATACCGTTATAAGACAGAGGAGTACTCCCACACTGCTGTTAACAAGTTTAATGTCATTCCGGATTCTATCCCCGACTGGGTTTTTGATTTCATGCCCTTGAGAGGAGGATATTTGATTGGCAATGTTAGCCCTGCTCGGATGGACTTCCGGTGGTTCTTAGTAGGGAACTGCATTGCCATTTTGAGTTCTCTTGCCATGCCTGCGCAGGCAACAGCAATTATGGATTTGATTGAGGAGCGTTGGGAGGATTTGATAGGAGAGATGCCTTTGAAGATCTCTTACCCAGCCTTGGAGGGACATGAATGGAGGATTGGCACTGGATATGATCCAAAGAACACACGCTGGAGTTACCATAATGGTGGATCCTGGCCAGGTAAGTGTCATGAACACACAACTCGTATTGATATAATTTTCTTTGTTCATTTTATTATCTTCTAATGAATAATGATGCTTTTACGGTTTTATTTAAGCATTTGTGTTTGTGAAATTCAGCTCTATGTAAGTAAAGCGAAATCTTATTTTAGCTGGATTAAAATTTCTACCCCTTAAATTCTTTTACAAATTGTCTCCTTACTTCACTCGGGGAGCTGTAAAAAAAATTTCTACTCATGCTCAGTCAAGGTCATCAATCACGTTAACTGCCCTGTCCCTGATGCTTTTTATTTTTTTCCTAAATATGTGCACGTATGGTTTCTTTTTGTAGTTCTCTTGTGGCTACTTGCTGCAGCGTCCATCAAGACCGGAAGGCCTCAAATTGCAAAACGAGCAATAGAGCTGGCAGAACAGAGGCTCTCTAAAGATGGTTGGCCAGAGTACTATGATGGTAAGACCGGACGGTATGTTGGGAAGCAGGCAAGAAAATATCAAACATGGAGCATTGCTGGGTATTTGGTTGCAAAAATGATGGTCGAGAACCCTTCCAATCTTCTCATGATTTCTCTTGAGGAGGACAAGAAAATAGCCAAGCCAAAGCTCACCCGCTCAGCCTCTTTTTAAGAACTTGAATGCAAAGCAAAGCCAGAGATTACAAACAACAACGTGGGACACATTTGCAGTAGCTGAAATGTGCTCACTGTGACATATTAATCAACATTAGATGGGACATTAAATAGTTACCAGATATATTTTTTTAAATTTGATAATCCCTCAGAAAGACTCTCGTGTTGGTGACAGACAATTGAGCTTTAATTCAATGATACAAATATTGTCTTTACACATGTGAACTCAGTATTGTTTCTTCATTGCCAAGTTGGTTGGGAAATCCTAGTGCTCAAGGCCGTCAATAAAGGTTAATTTCATGCGTCAATATTGTTCTTTCTCCTATTTGATGCAAATTGGCATGCTTGACTGCCACCAAAGATATATCTGCAGCAGCATACGGCAGTCTATTGACAACTTATTGATATTCACATTTATTCTGGCATTCAGTGAGTTAATTCAAGGGAAATTTGTAATTTTGGACTAGCTGGGAGATATTGTAGAAAAGACAGAGTGTTTCAACCGTTAAGGACTTAGATTAAGGAATGTTTCCCAGCAGGGAGTTGTCAGAAAATCTTGTTTGTAAAGAGTTCGGAGTGAATTTATGCCAATATTGTTTCTAACTCAGGTTTAATGAGATACAACATCGTTTTCTAAGTGTGACATCCTCGCTGCAGCATACAACAAAATCTAATAATGTGACGATTTGATGAAGACAGTGATCATTCTAATTGTTGGTAAGACAGTTCAGAGAATGATCTCCACTTCTGGAGTTGTTTGGGAAATTGTTAGGACCAATGTCTAAGTGAAGAGGAGAGGAAGGAAGGGAGCTATGAATACAAGCGGCTGAACCTTGGAGGCAACAGGTGTCAAACAGTCGGCAAGGGAGCATGCAGCAGACAAGCATGAAGAAATGGTGGACAAGCAGTCAAATCAAGGGACCACAGGGATATTCATTGCTGAGGTGGTGACGCAGGAGTGGAGAGGTAGTTATGGAGAGAAAAATGAAGAAAAGTACCCGGGGAAGGAATTAGCAGCAGAGAAGAAATTTGTAGAGATCGGAGAAGAGGGAGAGTAACAGCCTCTCGAAAGCTGGGAGAAATAGTCTGTTATGTTTGATAGTGTTATTTGTGTTTCCTGGAATTATATAATTTCTGATGTAGTAAAAAGATGCAATATTAAACAATAGCACTTTCATTGTATTTCTGGAAAATCCTTTCAATACAAGCATCATTTTACATACATTGTTCTGGTAATTGAGTACACTCATGCAATACAACAGTAGCCAAAATACACAATCTCCAGATTTCTTGTTCCAGCATTAGTCCATTCGCAGGAGTTGCTGCAGCAGGCGAGAGACAAAAAGAGGAAGCCTAATAATACTGAGCTGAAAATACTAATCCAATAATCTCGACAGAATTGGATATCTCCTTATATTCCATCAGCAATTTTTAGATTTTTTTTTTTCAAATGTTTTCTTTATAAATGTAGTTAAATTTATTAGGTCAAATGACTATTTCCCACCCAAAGTTTGATGCAAACCCAATATCTCACCCGTTAACTATTAAAAATTCAAATACCCACATGCTTGTTAAATTTTGGGAAATTAATTAAAATGAGTAGCCAGTTTGCCGCGTAAACCTTTTTCGACAAGAATTTTTAGCTTTTATATTTTTAAACAAATCATATTTTTTATTCTAAAAATACCTCACATCTTATATCTCAGCGTTTATAGTAGATTTCACAGCAGTTTTCGTAGATTAATCTCTTATATTTCAGAGGATACGTATTAAGCTTAATTTTTTTGTAATGAATAAGATTAATTTTTTTTATATAATAATTGATTCTTATATATTTTTATACAATTACAAAATGATGGCTATATCAGACTTTTTCTCAAAACGGTGCGTTTTCTCAAACGGATGCAAAAATGTGCGAAATGGTGTGGGTGCGTCAACGCTGAAGGGGTGTGTGAAAGGGTGTAAGTGCGTAGAAGGTGTGGGTGCATGAAATATAAAAAATATATATTATATATATATATATATATATATATATATATATATATATATATATATATTTATTTATTTATTTATTTGCATTTCCCGCACCCTTTCATGCACCCACATCCATTCCCGCACCTTTTCCAAATTGTCGCACCCTTTCACGCACCCACATCCGTTCCCACACCCCTTCACACACTATTTCCAAATTTGTCACACCCTTCCACGCACCTGCACCCACACCCCTTCATGCACCATTTCCAAATTGCCGCACCCGCACCATTTCCAAATTGTCGCACCCTTTCACGCACCCGCGCCCTTTCCAAATTGTCGCACCCTTTCACGCACCCGCACCCCTTCACGTACTTGCACTCATTCCCATACCCCTTCACGCACCCTTTCCAAATTATCGCACTTTTTCACACACCCGCACCTTTTCACGTATCATTTCGCACATTTTCGCATTCGCTCGAAAAAACGCACTGTTTTAAGAAAATGCCTTGTATATCCATCATTTTGTAATTATATAAATGCATATAAGAATCAATTATTATATAAAAAATTAATATGTTTTTCATCTGTAAATATTATTGATTACAGAAAAATTAAGTTTAATGCGTATCGTCTGAAATATAAGAGATTAATACTATGAAAGCTACTGTAAAAGTTAAGAAATTATAAGAGGGGTATTTTTGGAATGAAAAAAATGATTTCCTTAAAAAGGTAAAAACTAAGAATTCTTGCCGAAAAAGATTTATGTGACAAATTGGCTGCATATTTTAATTAATTTTTCTTAAATTTCACTGTTATTGTTAGGGGTAAAATTGTCATTTAATAAAATTATAAATTTTATCGCTATCGATGGTCGGAGACAATTGTGTTCTCCCTCCCTTCTAGCTTCTCTCTCAAGGGTGGTCCATTTTTGAGTTAATGATGGTTGGAAATAGACCACCTTTGAGAGAGAAGCCAAGAGGCAGGGAGAACGTTATCGTCACCATCATCTCCGACCATTGACAGCTACTTCAAAAACCCTAAGGGGGAATGTAAGTTTTTTAAACTTTGATTAGGGGGCTTTATTTGTTTTTAAACTTGGGGGTGAAAATGTGATAAATTTTTAGTTTTTAAAATATTTTTATTAAATGACAATTTTATCTCTGACAGTAATAATGAAATTTAGCAAAAGAGTGAGTATTTAAATTTTCAATAGTTAACGGGTGAAAAGAGTTTTCACCAAACCTTAGGTGGGAAATAGTCATATGGCCAATTTATAATACTGTTCTTCTTTATCAAGTAACAGTTCAATGGTATTGCATAAATTCAAGGGTGAACTTTGATGTGCCACAGTCTTTCAATCACTTGCCAAAAGTTTTAAAATTATTGGTGCTTGTAAAATGTAATGCTTCATCTAAATGTTTCATGTGTAAATTGATTAACGATTTTTATTAATAATAATAATTATTATTGTTATTTTTTTTTTATGTTGGAAGGCTAAATTTGAAAGCTAGTGAGTTTAGGCGTGGACGTAAATAGACTAGACAAAAGTTGTTTCATCAGCTCGTAAATACTTGTCGGTCTCAGCTAACAGCCCAAATAACAGTGTTCCAGAGAAGGAAAATTTTCAACAGCCCATTTGTTAAAATTGGCAAGACAGGTGCAACTACTCCTCAGAGAATTTGTGTATCAAGAGTAGTCCTTTTCTTTCCTGGAAGGCGTGGCTGAATTTTTTTTTTTTTCCTTTCAATAGATAGGCCCCTTGCTGAAATGAGTGTTCCATACCTGCGTTATGAAAGAGACCACTTTCCCCAGTGCATTTCCATCATTCGCCACTTTCAACAAAACTTTGTAATGGGTGCTCATTTAAGCAAAATGCTTCACATGAAATGTCTAAACAGATTCACAACATTGATTTTGAGGACCGCAAATCAATCAGGTACCTAATACTTTTGACTGTTTCTAGTATTAATTCATTTTGAAAGAAATTATCATAAATCTTGTCGCCCTTATATTCCCGCAGGTAAAAGAAATTATCATGGAAGTAATGCCGGGTGTTGTCCCCTGATTTAAAGTGCCTACAAGTACCCAGTTTATTATTCCTTTACAGCAGTTCTCAGTTCTGCAGCTTGATGCATATTTTGAGATTGATTGGTAAAAGAAGCTGCTTCCATGGCGCTGTTGCTGTTCCCATTTGCCTCTTTCTACAAATATTGCACTGCCTCTGCTTTACCAGAAGTTACGGGGCCGATTGGTTATTCTCCATATTACCGGGACCCAAAAGAGAGTCTGATTGTAACCAATTTCCTTTTTTATTACCATCTTACCCTTATCTTCAACATGGCAAGTTGGCAATTTAACTCAATCATTTACCATGAAACACTCTTGCTTTTTTTTTTTTAAATCAAAATTAGAAACATCAAAAACAACTTTGTTGTCTGTTTTGGTATGTCAAAATCACTCCATCGATGAATAAAAAAACCTTTGTTGAATTTTTTCTCTTCACCTAATCTTCAGCCAATACTCTTCAAAACCCTTTTTAAATTCACTTGCTATGTGGAAAACACTTCAAATGATTTGATTTTTAGGGTTGAATTGATGGATTGGCCCGGCTGGGCAATGTTTGATTTAGTCGAAAACCCACGCTGCCTTGTTATTAAATAATATTTTAGATATGTAATTTTTTATAATTTCACTTTGAAAATTGTCTATATATATTTTGTACAGGATATAATTGTCAAATTATTTTCCTCCTTAGGTTATATGCTGCTACTTTTGGCAATGAAAAAATTTTCTTCATTAGGGAGACTACAACATTGTTAGAAAATGCTATCCCCAACACTTCCAATTCGGATGCAGCCAATGGTTCTACAGAAAGGTGATAAAGAGGAGGATAAATTCAAACAAACAGCCAATACCCAACTGGTTAAATTGAATATCTACGTTATACAGAGCCAAGAAGTCAAGAGTAGTTACACTGATCTCCAGCCCTATTGGAATTTTTTACATTATTAATTAATTTTATATTACAGTTATAATTTATTATGTAATATTTATTTAATTACATAAAAAAAGCTCTTAATCCAAATACTTTAAATGGAGAAATCATGGCAATCATATGTGATGAAAATGGGGAATATAATATGTAAACTTGGCTTTCAGAAGTGAGGACAGGAATTGTGACTTGTCAGACGTTTCACTGTCACTCATCTACCGGTTATGAAGAAGAAGTTGGTCACGAGCTCATCTAACAAGCCCTTTGTCAACAATAGCTAGAGAAATAAATCAGTAATAATGACAATATTCAAAGATTATCTCAGCATGTCAATCCTTACTTTGATCTACATATTACTCCTTGGGTGATTTACTTAAGTAGCTTTACGCTTACCGACTTCCAAAGTTGCATGTAAACAAAAAGCAATTTGTCTTATCTTCAGTAGGGAATCTATGAATTAGAGACCTTCACGTCTTAAAAAGCTAGGTTGAATTTGGTTTTTCCTATTCAAATACAAGTTTCATTTTGCTTTCAAGATGGTAACATTTATTATCATTGGCAATAAGGGAAAACTAAATAATGCAAACAAATTTGAAAATGGATAGATTTATACACCACCGTAAACATTTCAATCCAATGGGGTGGTCCCTAATGAATGCCATTCTGAGTTGAGTTTTTGTCAAACCAAGCAAGGAGGCTGTTCATCTAGTTAACCCATTTATTATGATAAACTGTTCTTGATGGATTGTGACAGTGATACCAGGCATGCGTTAGTCAAAAGTGTGTTTTAAAGGATTAAGCGACACCCCCATTTATAATTTTGAATAATTCATAATTAATTAATTATTATATTAAGATTTTTTTCTTAATTGACTTCATTTATTCTTCTGTTGTAAGAAAAATATAAATAACATTCTGGTTGTCATGTTTTAAAATACAAGCAGCCATATATCGACAATTCTTATTTATTGTAAATACAGTAAGATATGATAGATTCCTCGGTCCAGTATTAAACTTTGGCTAGAAGGTAAGCACGCGAAGAACTATTAAGAATCATCTAAGCATTAAATTCCTTCACCCAACCGACAGATCGACATGCGTAAGCTCACAAAAAGTTTTTTTTTTTTTTTTCAAATTAACAATGATTCAGCAAATGAATCGAGCTGAACTTGGTCATCTTCATTCTTCAAAATCTGTAGATATTCTTCGTAAAGCTTCTCTAACGTGTTTTCACCGGTGAATACCTGAGACATTTGGTAGTCAAAATCACTTCCGTTAACTATGTCATCATTATCGCCTACAAGGAATCCAGCTCCGTTGTCGCTATCTTTGAAACTATAACAAGGAACTTCTGTAGTACCCACTTCTCCATCTCCGTCGCCATGCGATAAATTATTGAACTTAAAACTTTCATTTATTGGTACAACGAAAGAAGTAACCCTAATTGGCTTTGGGAGATGGACCTGGTGTTTTAGTGGCTCCACTGATGGATTGGTTTTATTTCTATTATAATTCTGGCTCCTTCTATGGTTATTGTTTTTGCTATTTCTTCTCTTCCTTGCATCTTGACTAACTGCCTCATCTGATAATTTCCTATGGGTTTTTGGGTCGGTTCCTTGGTTTCTCAGTCTTTTGCTGAGATGGGTATTCCAATAATTCTTTATCTCGTTATCGGTTCGACCCGGAAGCCTTCCTGCAATGAGAGACCATCGATTCCCAAGTAGCGCATGCAGTCTGATAATAAGATCTTCCTCATCAGGAGTTATGTTCCCTCTCTTTATGTCTGGTCTTAGATAGTTCATCCATCTTAATCTGCAACTCTTTCCACACCTAAGAAGCCCTGCAAGCCCGCACGAACACAGTTTAAGTAGAAATTAACGAGGAAATCCATGTAGTACACGAAAATCCAAATAATCAAGAAGGAATAAAAATTAGTAATAATTATAAGATTACCAGCTTTTTTAGGCAATGATCTCCAGTGACCTTCACCATGTGCTTGAATGTATTTGGTAAGCAAAGTGTCTTCTCTTGGAGTCCACGGACCTCTATGCAACCCAACCTTAGAACAACAAGGAGCCCTTCCCATTCTTCTTTGAGAATATCACAAGAGAGAGAAAATAAAAGAATTTAGTTGACAGGCAGACAATGAGATCCTGTGACTGATGCTTTTAGACATCAACCACAAGAAACGACAATGGCGGCTTCTCCTTTTCGAAACCCGTTACCATAAAATCGGACTTGTGAGATCATTTCCCTCACAATGTTTGTGGAGAGTTTCTAAATAATCGCAACGGTGACTACAAATTTAAGAAGAGGAGGTTTGGCTGCAAACTATAAAGGGTAGTGGGATGTAATACTTATTTTTGCTAAATTTACAGCTACTTATACCATCAAATATTATGGTTATTATCTCTGTTTTACTTTACTGTTAACCACTGCACTCTTATCTCAACGACTCTTCTTGCTATCTGCCCTTCCACTGCATACGCACATCTACATACTTAATATGGTGATATTTTGTCAGAGAAGGGCGCCAGATGTACACTCCAAAATTAGAGCGTCATTCGTTAAATAGTCAAGTACCGACCTAGTGTCTTCCAATTTCCAAGTTGAACGAACAATTTATGAAAGAAAAACAGGTCACCATCTCTCTTTTTTTTTTTTTTTAAATTGATTTGCACTAATAATTATTTCGAACAACACAGGGGAGCTCAATTTTGAATATTTAATTTAATATTTAAATAATATATTATAATATAAATGATTGTTATTTCATTATAAGTTAAAATTATCTGATTTTGAATTGTTATAATTGTATTTACATAATTTTATAATATATATATATTTATTTATATATTTATTTAGTTGAATAGATATATTTGGTGATAAATTATGACATATATTTTTGAAACAGAGGGACGTAGTTTTTATTTCATTAATCATCTATGCCTTATGTGTATCTATTTTTGATATATAACTATTTATATATTTATATATGTCATCATAACATTGAATGATTTTGAATTAATAATCTTAATCATATGATAATATATATAAATGTATATATAATTATATACTTAAAATAAATACAAATATTATTACCCCAAGATGAATGAAACAAATTTGTTAACCAGACTTCCATGTATCGAATCGAAAAGGAAATGAGCCAGTACCCAAATCAGGTAATCTCCAGATTTAACTCTTTCAGTCCTTCAAGGATCATATAGTACAGCGCAATTTCATTTATTTATAGTTAATATTTATTTTTATTTATTAAAAAATCTAATATTTTTTATATTTACATAAATTAAGCTTCGCTAAATTGAATAATTTAACATATAAAAAATATCTCTTAACAAACAAACACATTAAATTAACACGTGATCGGTGAACATTTCTCTAGAGTGTAAATTAACACGTGCCAGTTCTACCAAGATTCATTCATCTGAACGTACAGGTCTCTGCAGGCTGCGCCGCAGGGGGACCAATAATGTTAGTGTGACATTGCATCAATAATTTTAGCGGTCAAGGGGAGCTTCTGAACTACGTATGTCCTTTCAGTTTGGCGAAAGTACTTTAAATCCCTCAGTTTTAGTACATTAAATTATAACCCAAAAGTTTTAAAGTGCCATCATCGATTTCCTTTGCCGTGATTATTGAAATTTATTGTCCTTTTGCGAATTCTTATCAAGTGGTTTCGGACTCAACTTTTCCACTTCTAATGTGGGATATCACGACAATCTCTTCCTCACGTTTCATTCCATTTATCTGGGAAATCTCTTCATCATTTTATGTCTCTTCTTCAAGACATTTTCTTCGATTGAATATTTTTTATGTAAAATATTGAAAAAAATTATTATAATATAAAATTTGATATCGTTCAATAAGATTAATAAAATATAAAATAAATCATCAATTATATAAAAATAAAAATAAATCATATAGTTTGACGTAAAATAAATATGCAATTAACGTAAAAATACATAATTATAATATAAATATAATACCCTTAAAACAAAACTATAATACCTATCAAAAACCTCAAACTAATGATATCTCAAAAAATGTTTAATCAAAAGTTTCTTACAAATTGATATATTTTGAGTCTCACATAATTCTCTTTTATAATCTAACTTATTTTTTAAGATCATATATTTATAGGTTAAGAGAGATAATCACTACTTATTTGGATTATCTTCTAATCCCTATAGAATTGCTATTCTTTGAATAATTGTATTTCTATTGTGACAAAATTTCCTAAAATATACAAACCAAAATTCACAACTAAAACACTTGAAATAAAAACTATGTATAGCTTATCTTATACGACCGGACTTTTTCTTGGTCGAACACATAAAAATGACACTAAAAGAAAATAAGTTACACAATTCGTAATCAATCGTGTCATTTATATGCGAGTTGAATCAAAGCAAAAATAGAAAACTTCCATCCAAAAAAAGCGAGAACAGTGAGACTTGATAACTTTTTTTTGTCCTATAATTTCCCTAAGGGCTCAAATCGGTTCCTATCATTACGAAAACATATTCATGTTTTATTCTAAACCCAAATGAGAAAATAGGTCACTTTTTTATAAAAATCAAGAGTATCTACCTTCCTATTATGGACATAATGGATATCCTTAATCCTCTAACTCTTTGTTTCTTATAATATTCAATGTATTTACATTCCATATCTTTTAGGGATGAACAAGTCCGAATACCTTACTAAAAAAATAAAAACTGCAATCATCCGATTCCTAAGATTTAAGAACCTAAATTAGAACCTATACACATAGGTTTATACCCAAAATCTATCTAATTGATTCTGATTCCAATTTTGGATACCTGGTAAGTACTTATCAATATAGAATAAAAACAAATTATAATTTACTTATTTATATATAAATTGGAAAAAAATTCCTAATTTCATAGCTTTCTTTCATCTCTATGAAAGGAAAGAATTTTTCATTTTTCAGAAACAGGTCCGAAACCAGCAAAGCAAAAACATACAACTCAGGACGAAAACGGAGAAATAAAGAAATAACTTCTACGGAATTCTCACTTTTTTTTCCTCTCTAAACATGTGATTTGTTGGGGGATGGGGTCGAAGCTTTTCTTCATGTCAATCAAAATGAATCCCATCAATGAAAACAACCGTCTGGATCTGATGAAACTCTGCCTCTTGTTTCTCAATAAATTAAATCTTTCAACATCAATATTCCTGTTTCTCACTTTTTTTTTTCCTCTTCTTTCGACATTAGTTTTCTTGTCAATTCCAAAAAAAAGATTATAAAATATAAAAACAAAATAGAATTGGATTGAATTCACTAAAAAATTAGCTTTCGCTTCCAACTTCAATTCTTTACAAGATAGAATTGAAATCGGAACTAATCGATTTCACAAAATTAGAATCAAAACCTATCAGCGATAAACTAGTTTCAAATAGAAACCAGAATCGAAAACCAAGTATCTGGGATTCTGAATTTGATTATGATTCCAATTCTTTCTTTTTTTTTTTGCGTACTCCTCCTACCTATTACATTCTTTAACTCCTTTGTTAAAATGACAATTTATCCCCTTATTATGGATTTATTTTTACCCATTAAAGTTTTAGTTTCTCAAAGGTTTTTGTAACCCTATAAATATGGGTCGTTTGTGATATAAAAAATATAACAAAAATTTCACATGTTCTCTTTCTCGTGTTTTCCCCTAATGCATCATCTTCTTCTTATATTATTCTATTTGATTGATACAGTACTATCAAATTCATAATACTCCATAAAGATATAATTGGAATTAATATTTACTGTCCTTATCGTAATAAGAATGAGTTACATTCAATAATGTAATTTTACCTAATCCTACTTTTTGTCTTATAAATTAAAGTTTATGCAAAGGTGTATATAGCATTTCTAACATGTCTTTTTGTTATTCTTTCAAATCATATCAAATAGCTTTGTGTCCTTCTTGTTGGTGCTTCTTACCCATCATCAGCTCCCAATATCAGTGTTCTTAATTATGCCCGTACGTATTATCAATCTTTTCCACAACTTCTGAAAGGAAAAATACATGTAATATGAATATAATCTCAATCATAGTGTATATATATATATATATATATATATATATATATATATATATATATATATATATATATATATATGTGTGTGTGTGTGTGTGTGTGTGTGTGTATATATGGGGTCTAGTCTTCTTAATACTTAAATTTTCAACCACAATTTTTGAGTTTTGGCTCTTCAAAGCCAAACATCATTCACGTGCGGCGGCGACATCGTTGAATCCCTACAAAGCCAATTCTTGAGAGTGGGGAGAGGTAACTATCTGTGCAGCCTTTGTCGGTATCGCCTATTCATGAAGTTAAAGCAAACAAATGACTCGTCTCCCTCTCATCAAAATCAAGCAGTACTCACTGTTTCAAGTCTGTCAATTTTCATGTGAAAATTTACAATTCCATTAACGAGTTCTTTAAAAAGAAGCAAGTTTCCGGTGTCCTTTTCATGTCAGATCTTGTAATGCTTTATACAAAGTGAAACATTGAAGCCCACCCAATCCCGTCATGTCAATTGAAAGACCGAATTGTTGACCAATAGACTTATTCCCACCAAGTTAGTTCATTCCCAAACCCCCACCCAAGACTTATTCCAGCGGGGGAATAAGTCTTTTGGCCAAAAAAATTCATTCTTTTCGCTTAAACACATTTCTAAATTTTAAATGCATACTGCCACTTTTTTTTTTCCATAGATGAGGGATTGTTTTAGAGTTTTGCATTTGATTAGGTCTCCCTCAACAGGAAAAAAAATTTATGTCTTCCGGCTGATTAATCACTCTTACTTTTTAAACATTTAATATTTTATTGCAATGAATATTAAAACAACGAAAAAGTGTAAAAAAAAAAAATCTAAAAAATTATTACAATGATGAATTATTTGAAAAATCATAAAATATATATGATCAACACAATAAAGATTATATATATACACACGCACGTCGAGGCCGTGTAATACCCTTAGGTATGTTTTAGGGGTATTTATGTCTTTTAACTTTGTTTTGAGATATTTTCAATTTTAAATATATATATATATATTCACGTGTATATGTGTGTTTATATATATATATATACAAAAAAAAAAGATAAAGATATATATAAAGAGAAAAAAAAGACAAAACAAAGAAACTTCAAGGCTTTTCCATCATCTTCCCATCCATTCCAGCAACCACCATTTTTCATGCTATTTTCTTTTGTTTTGTGAAGATAAAGGAAAAAATTGAAGGGGTTTTGAAAGACAAGATAAGAAAAGGAAACAAAAAAGCACTTTGGAAGCCTTAGTAACCAAAAGATCTCATTCCTTTCCCTTTACCTATATTTATATGCATGTTATGCGAGTATGTTAGTGTGTTTTGGTGTTGATTTAAAGTGGTTTTGGTGATAAAGGAAACAAAACAAAGAGGAGGGAGTCAACTTGTAAAGATTTGACTTGAAATAAGGTAAGAGGTATTACCTTTGATATGTTTCATATTTTATGCTTTTAGTTCCTTAGATCTATGTTATAATGATGATTTTGAAGTTGAGAAATGTTGTTTTGCCATTTGGAGTATCTATGTGTATGATTTTGTGTATGACAGAGAGTTGGATAATATTTACAGTTTTGTCACTGATTTCATCCTACGTTTTGGATGTCTTATCTAATGAATTATGAGTGTTATTATAGCTTGTCAGAAAGCTATTTGAATTCTCTTTCTAATGATATATAGCTTGTATGAATTAAATATCGTTTGAACTGTTAAATATTGTATGAACCAAAAGGACAACTTTACCAAATAAACAGTAAAGACAGTTTTTTGCTATTGATTTCATCTCACGTTTTGACTGTCTTATATAATGAATTATAAGTGTTATTATAGCTTGTTAGAAAGCTCTTTGAATCCTCTTTTCAATGATATATAGCTTGTATGAATTAGAGACCGTTGGAACTGTTAAATTGTATGAAACAGAAGGTTATCCTATCATATGAACAGTCTTGTGAACAGTATTTCACAGTTTTTGGAAAGAAAGAAAAGAAGGAGAAAAAGGAAAGGAAGAAAGAAAGAAAGGAAAGGAAAGAAATGAGAGAAAAAGAAAAGAAGAAGAAAAGAAAGAAAAGCAAGAAAAGAAATTTGAGGCTCAAGATTTTGGGGTCGTCCCAAGAGTATGGTCTGATGAGTTATGAATAGATTTAGATTAAAGCAAGATTAGTAAGATAAAAGACACGCATGCATGTTATGAACTATGAGGGGGTACTTTACATTACACTGCTCGCAATAGGACACGTTCATAGTAGGATATAGACTCACAGTAGGGTCCACTCGTAGTAGAGCATACTCGTAGTAGAGCACAATTCAAATTCAAAAATAGTGTAGTGAGAGAAAGGAAGAGAGCTCGAGCTTAGAAAAGTGTCAAATCTATATAGTCAGCTTCCAAAAAGTATCAAATAGATATCAAATGGGACAAAGTATGACCCAATTATTAAAGAATGAAATAGATTATCTTCTCGATTTCTTATGGAGGTTAAGATGTGAGGTTGAGTCTCGAGAGTGAGTTAAAACAGGAAATGAGATAGTTTATTTAATTCTTTCCCCTTACTGAATTTTCTTATCTCTCACTTCCTTTTCTTTCATGATTGCAGGTACTGGTGATCGAGGTAGCTGCGAGACAGGTCCATGTCAGCAGAGATAGACCCGGGCTGGGGCTAGTTACCTATAGTTTTCGTTACATACATATGATATTGTTGATTTTTGGCCCTATTCAGATAGTTGTATAGTTATATCTAGGGGCATGTATATGATTACTCTATGATATTAGATGTTTCAAATGAGTTTTCATATGAGATATATACATCTTTTGTTCGCTTTCAGATTTATAGTTTTCTTAGAATAATTTTTAAACACTTTTAGTAATGCGTTCATTTTAAAATATTTTAAAGAAAATAGACGCTTTGGATATTAATTCGTAACATTTCTCTTTCGGTGGATAGTACTTCTGGGGAGGGATGTTATAGGCTGAATGACTAAGTTCCCACCCAAGGTTTGATGTAAACCTTATTTTTCCACCCAGTAATTATTGAAGTCCAAATATTAATCCCTATGTCAAATTTCATTATTAATCTTAAAGGTAAAACTATTATTTAGTAAAAATATTTAAAAAAATTATAAATTTATCATATTTTTTTCTTAGGTTTAAAATTAATAATTTTTCCTCCACCTTCTCCTCACCCAAAGTTTGAAAAATAACTATTTCTCCCCTAGGGTTTGCATTGTCTTTTTTGTCGCTTCTTTGGTGACCAGAGCCAGTCAACCTCCACTCTCCCATTTCCTAGACGAAGACAAATCTTCGATCGAAGATTTGTCAGCAAGGATTTGTGCGATGCACATATCGTATCAGTCAATCTATACGTCAACTGACACACAAATCGGTCAAATAAAGAGTTTAAACCTTTATCGCACCAATCTATGTTTCGATTGACACACAAATCAGTTAACGCGATCTATGTGACACAAAAATGGGGGGAGAATTGTTAGTTTTTAAACCTAGGAGAAAATGTGATGAATTTATATTTTTTCAAATATTTTTATTAAATAACAATTTTATCATTGATAGTAACAGTAAAATTTAATATATGAGTAAGTATATAGATTTTCGATAGTTAACGGATATAGAAATTGAGTTTGCACCAAACCTTGGGTGGGAAATAGTCATTTGGCCGTATACATATGACAATGTTATGGATACATATTTTTGACACATAATTTAAGTACATACATGATGTGTCATCATATAATTGGATATTACTTTATTTTTAATTCAAAGTCATCTAATTATATGATGATACATCATCTATATATCAAAATTATATATAAAAAATAAAAATACATAATTTTATTGGTATATACATAAAAGATTGATATAATATATAAACAAAAGGAATGAAGATGTTGTACAGATAAAAAGAATGAAAATGCTCACTAAGGTATTATAATAAACGTAAACCAACAATAATAAAATTATAATTATAAATAATATTTATAATTTTATATATAACTGATAATATATTTTTATATAATTAAATATTATTTTATTTTTAATTTAAAATTATCTTTAAAAATTTTAATTTAATTTAAATATCATATTATTTTTAATTTAAACATCTAAGTCTTATTTTTAATTTAAATATTAAAATTTTTTTTATTTAACATAAGAAAGTATAAGAAACATAGGACTTCCAAACTGGCAGATGTATAGACAAGACAACTGAAAACGTGGTAGCTGACGTGCATGCAACCAACTAGTCAGAAAGAGTCTCAGCCCAAACAGGCCCTTTTAATCATTGGGTTTTCCCTGTTACTTTGACGTATCATGTTATATAATAATTTTATGCCAACTATAATAATATAATATTAACATCATACCTTATTATATTATTCCTTTCAATTATTAAATTAATTTTTACAAAAAAAATATTTTGTAATAAGGGCAGTTTGATTCTAGTTTTTTAAGATTACCTTGATAATCTATCTTTTAATTCTCTTGTTTGGTTTGTCAGTAATAAAATATTACAGTAATCTTCTATTATTAATACTGATGTGACAAGTAATATAGGTGGTAATCTGATTACCACATTCACTTTATATATTTAAAGATTACCAAGGTAATCTTGATTTTATTATAATTATATTATTATTTATTAATTTTTTGAGATAAAAATAAATTTATTTTTAATTAATATGATAAATAATATAAAAATTATTTAAAAATAATTATATTCAAGAGCATTTAAATAAAATAATTTACTAATAATCTTTTATTACATTTAACCAAACACAATAATTATTTATACCTACCAAATTTTATCAAACATAGTAATCATTTATACCCAATAATTTTATAAGTAATCTATCTTTAAAGTAATTTTTCTATTTTGATAATAAAATATTATCCAAACTAAACGCACCCTAAAAATAATATAAAACCGCTAGTACAAAAATTATTCTGATAATTTAAACTGTTCTTTTATAAAATAAAATAAAATTTATTATTTGATAATTACAAAGTATTCAGAATAATATGTTCTTATTGTTCTGTTTTAACTGTTCATAAAAATTCTCTGGTGAAATAATTTGACATATTGCAACATGAAGCCCGGTGGCATTTCAGAAACTTTAAGAAGTGCAGTCCCAGAAATAACAGCAACCCCGCCTGAAATAAAAAATTACATATATAAATTACAATTCAACTGCACCCGAAGGGCTGTTTCAAGAGCTTTGCCCTGTGAAACACAGAATGGTAGACACAAATGACACCTTCCCCAGCCAACAACCCAACTAACATATAATGAGGAAAACATCCCTGTTCCTGCTTTTATTTTTCGTCATATATTTTCATTTTCTAATAAATCATATGCAAAAGCCCCTACAAACCATCTCCATTTTTAAATCAATGACCATCTAAATTTAGCCGGGACATGATCCTTTCCTTCTGTTGAGATTGGCAGACGGGACTGTTTCTACATAAGCAAATCAAAGAATGGTATAACCACATTTACACCACCAATGTTATTTCCACTGGGGTCAAAGTAGCAATTTGTTAACATGAGCCTAATTACACTACAAATAAACATTTGGCTCGGTTGTAACACTGCAATAAGTGTCCATTAACCTCTTGCCAAAGAACCAAGATAGCCTATAACATGGTATACATAAAGCTCATAAATATATATTATACCTTTTCCATCCAGGACTTGCTCTGGCTGGGGATTGAAGCTCAAAACCAGTTTAAAGAGTGAAAAAAGTAGTTGAAGTTAAGACCTTTTGGCATCATTTCTGGATTGACAAGACTGCATGTGGTATGAGCTGATCCCACATTTCACCAATAAATGCGTCAGCCTGAACAGGTCTAAAGGAAAATTGGTAATCCATAGTTCTGGAATGATCTGATCCTTCCATCCCAACCAGCAGTTGTAATAACCAGGCCCCATGCATGGGGGAAACCATGTGTGCTTTGTAAAGATGTCTTAAGAAACTTGTACTGGGATTTACCCATTGCAGACGATACAATCATTGAGCTTGGTAAGACAAGCTTTTCCTCAGGCCAGGTTGCAGAGCCCTTGGGCAAAGACTTTGAAAATTGTTTTCTGTGGTTCAATGGAAAATGTTCATGAGAAGATAATGGTAATTTGCATTGAGAGCTCTCACCCAACTCAGATTGCGGTGGCCTTTTCTCACTGCATTCCCAAAGGTTATCTGGAACTCCAAAAAAGGCAGATGCTCCTGATAGGCTTGAGAAAATATTGTTCCCACATGTAATACCACACCAGGGAATGGCAACAGACACATTATTTGAGAAAAAATGCTCACATGACCAATTTTTCTTAGTTTGGGGCACAGGCCTATCATGACTATCATAATTCCACATATAGACATTAGAGTCATCACTTGCTGAGATAGCATGCTTCCCATCTGAGGTGAATGATGCTGATATCTGACTCCCAGTGTTCTGCAGGCCTAAAAATAAAAAGGAAAAAGCTCTAAGAGGAGATGCAGGAGCTATAAGACGTTGAATAACAGGTTAATGGCCCAAAAACCAGACAAACAAAGAAAACAAGGTCGTCTAATTTCCAATTCAAATGCAGTATCTATTACATCAAACCAATGCAGCAAAAAGAAATGACACCCAAGGCCATGAACATATTATGCAGAGCCTGTTAACTAATAAACAGACAACTGACTATATTTACACAATAGCTACTTAGTGAACAATTCCTGACTAAAGGACAATAAAATAATCAAACAATCGCTAACCTCTGAACTGGCAGATCGTATCTATTCTATGAAGAATTCGGACTTGTGAATCAGCGGAAGTGACCATCATTTTAGTTGAGTCGCCAGGAGAAAACTGCAGAAAGGATATCATCAATTTGTAAATTATTCAACACATAATACAAAAATTCTGAGAACATGCACATCACATATGCCATGAAGCAAAACAGATAAGAAAGATCACCTGCATGCTAGTTATCCTCTTTAGTGGAGACTTTTTCTTACTTTGTAAGCATACCTGAGCATAAAGTTGTAGGCAATCATCTGACCCATGCAAAACAGACCAGTTAGTGATCACCAAAGCAACCGCTCACATCATAATTTTATATAACGTATCAACTTTCATATATGAACCCATCATGAGTTTCAAAGGAAATCATATGAAGTTTGGAGGAAAAAACACTTTTGACTATATTACAACCATGTGACAGAATAACAGCTACAGGTATGAAACAAAAGAAGTCCAGCTAAACCACTAAGATTGAAACTCAAACATGAATCAAAAGGTTCCAATACAGCAGAAACAGCGCCAAAGTCTATTTCGCAAAAGTTGAGATAGGAATCATATGGATTATGAAGCCTTTTTCCTGTTCTTCAAAAAGGTCCATATAATAGACATATAACTTTAGCCAAGGCTGGAGGCTCCATAAGCAGGTATGGATATATTTTCAATTCACAAGCACAACTAAATTACTCAAAATTAAGCACAAAATATTAAGTGACAAGAATACACCCCAAAATTCCAGGCAACAAGCAGCACTTTCCCACATTGAAATAGTTTTAGGAGAAAGGTTCTGGTAATAACTAATAAACATGAACCTGACGCATCATAAAATCGACAGGTGTCACTCATGGAGCCAACAACTACACCCTGCATGAAAGGAGATTGTGTACTGAAAACCATTATAATTGCAGACAGTAAGGTATCATTCTGGCAATATAAAGAAGGAAAAAGTTCACCATACCATCCCATCAGGACGAAAACAAATAGCTGTGACTATTTCAGTGATGTCAGTCCAATCAACAACCTGGCAACCAGGAATTGCCCATAGACGTACTTTCCCATCTATGGAACCGCTAATGAAGTAATTATCATCCACAGGATTAAACTGAACACATGAGACTGTATCACATTGTAGCACAAAATTAAAACGAAAAAAGGATAAAAATAAAAAAACATTACAAGGTATCGGTCAACAATAGCTGGTATTTTTACACCAGAAATGCATTACAAAGAAACCCCAACAGGCAGCAAAGGACATACCATAATTATTGTGGAAAAATACTTCGAGACACTGGTCACATCCCACTTGCCACAAGCGAACAGTTTTATCAACAGAGGATGATAAGAGATACTGCACAGAGTACAGGTAGTTAGATACCCAAATATATTTCGGAAAACAAGAAGTGAATTATTTATAGACAATCACTAACCTTATTCCTTGACCATGAGAGATCTAGGACCTCACCACAATGTCCAAGGAACTCATGGATCGGTCTCTCCAATATTTGAAAAACTTTCTGAGGAAAAATGGCACAAGCCGAGTTTGATGTTTTCCTTACACCCTTCAATTTACCCTCACTCTCTTTATCCGTGCAAACAGGAACAAATTCAGAAAGGTTATTCATGGTGAAGTACACACATGAAGCATCGCAATCAGCAGCGTCAAAATTCCCTGATCTCTCTGACTCCACCACTTGCCACACACGAACTATGCCATCTTCACCACCACTTGCTAGGAATTGACCGTTGGAACTAAATTTCATTGTTAAGATTGAACCCTGATGGGCCTGTATATCTTGTCCAATGTAAAGAGCTGATAATTCCTTTGATCGCTTCCTGTGAGATCGAACCCTAACTTTTTGAGTCCTTGCCCTGGAAATTGAATGGGAATCATTTGCTATCATACTTCCATCCACAATGCAGGCTACAGAACCTAGTCGCCTCCACCACCCCTTCATTACCTGCTTTCTTGCTGCTCCCAGGTTCTCCACATCTTCAACATCCTTCTGCATTACTTGCTGAACTAAGGGGGATAAACCAAGATTCCTTTCAAACTCCTCCACAGTAATTAATCGATTTGAACCTGCTTCACGAAGACTCCCAAGCATACCATCCTGCCCAATTTCATCCACAATGAATTCACTCCCGTCATCCAAATTCCTAATTTGACATACGAAATTCTCTTCTGTTGCCCCACCGAACAATTCCCTGTCATCACCTGACCAGCATGACATTGAAGACAGACTCCATGACAACCCATCATCAAAACTGGATGATCCAAGTACTGCGTCACTTTTTTTAGCGTGTCTATCAATCTCCACTTCAACTACGTTACAAGAAGTAATACCATTTCCAGAATTTTCCCTACCCGTTTGATCTGCACATATACCCATCCATTTTAGTAATTTATCACGCCGTTCTTGAATGCTACTTGGATTCTTAATCCAAATTTCATATCCAAAACCAATGGGCAAGATGTTATCGACTCCAAGGTCAGAATCCATATGTTCTGGACTATTGGAGCCCGAATCAGACATAGTGGACATGTCCTCACGGGTGTCAAAAAATTGATCATCTTCTTCACTCAAGCTCCCCATCATTGACACTTACCGATTCCAAAACATTTCACCCTATGTAACCCAAAGGCAATGTCCCGAAATTCCCTAAAAATATGAAACAGATAAATATTACTGACTAAAAATGCTCATAATCACTCCACCGTAAAAAACGAACCAAAAAACACAGAAACCAAACAGACCCACCAAACCATGATAATAAGAGATAAATAATAGTTTTGAAGTAAAACCCAAATCTCAAAACTAACAATATTCTGTCCAGACAGATAAGTGCATATTAAACAAAGCATTGGCTGAGAAAATTTTGTAAGACAATAGAAGAAGGTAATAAGTAATATTTCCGCTTAATAAAAAATAGAGACGAATCAAATACAAAAGTGACTTTATGTGTGTGGTGTAGATTTTGGGCACCTGGGGTTTTTTATGAGGACTCCGTTAAACAAAAGAATCCTTCCTCATCTATTCATGGTGATAATTGGACTCGGACCCCTCTCTTCTTTTTAACTTTTTATATTTCTTCCATATCTATGGTAGCTAGAGACATAAAAGTCCGCTTAATATATTAAAGAAATCCTGAAATAAAACAGGAGAAATTGGTATAAATAATAGAAAAGAGCGCAAAACAAAATCTCGATGGCAGCGAAAAAGGTGTCCCAAGAAACGAGATTCCGGGAGATGAACTATACTTCTTATTAGTGTACGGTTTGGAGGATAAAAATCAAAAGAAACTGTTTTTAGCAGTTGTGATAGGGCTGGCTGGCTGGCAGGCATTGCCTGTGTTCTTGTACCTTGCACAGCTAATTAAAAAAAGAATTAACCTTTGTCAATTCCTTCCCGTTAAAGAGTTACTACATTGGAGAATCAGCATTAAGTCCCTTAGGGAGCAACCAGTTAATCATCATTTTAGTAAATATTCCTCAATTATCATATCATCAAGTCAATATCCTCTTAAAGAAGCACAGAATTTTGACTAAACGTCTCAAATCAAGAACCATTAATGGCCTAATGTAGAAATATTTGCATAAGTTGTCTGCAGTTGAAGCAACAATTAATTCACCAAGAAGTGTCCAAAGACCGAATAAACATTTACATTTATACGTATTTTCAACCGCAAATATATATTGCATGTCGTCTATCAGAACGTGAACACCAGCTGGTAACGTGTTCCTCACAATCACCATGCAAAGTAATTTCTTTCTCCTCGTGGCTGAATTGGTTTATTAATTTATATTGTTTTCTGTCTTTGACGCCATGCACAGCTCTGAAGATTATGATGATGGTGATTGATGACCAAACGACCAGGCAAACTTCGAAGCTACCTGTTATATTAATTATAATGTATATTTATAGTTTTTGATGGAAAGTGTTAATTAATTAGCTGGATATTTAGTTATAATTTGAGAGGATGAATCTACTCCAACTTTGCAGATTGCAGTACAGATCCCTTCTTCAAAACTTGAAACCTACAAATATCTCTTATTTTGTCAAACATAGTCATTAATGCTGGTCTAGTAATTTACTTGACAAAGTTAATTAAAAACATTTTGCTCTGATGGTCGAAGTAAAAAAACTCGACGAGTAGAAGCTTAATTTTATCTGGAGAGTAGTTGCAGTAAGAAAATTAAGCAGGTCCATCCAGGAAATGATAACAATAACATATGTTAACGTTATTGTAGGGATAATTGATTATTACACTATTGACTGATAGTAATTGACCCTTAATCATAGTGATTGATACCTTAAATATGACGATTAATCATATCTTGGTGGTTGACTCTCAATTATAGTGATTGACATCCTACTCATAGTGATTAACACCTTAATCATGGTGATTTTTGCTATTCCAATCTTTAAGTTATTCTACAAATTTAGTGTAAATTTCATTAATCTTTTGCATAAGTTTAATGATATCTCGTAATAACATGTCAAACTTTCCACCCAATTAAAAAACTCTTCACGTTATATAACCACATATTGTAGCTTGATCCAGTCAAAACAATGGTAATTGGCTTGGAAACATCAATTTTCTCCATGTTACGAAAAATTTTGTAGGAACAGTGGAAAGTATTGTATTTGTATTGTCTTAGGGACAGATTTGGTAAACTAACATAAACAAACAAAGCAAAAAGAGATTTGATAAGCTGACAAAAACAAGAAAGCAAAAATATTGCTTAGGCAACCAAAAAACCTTAAAACAAACAAAAGAATTCAGATAGACTCTGATGCTATATTATGAAATGAGAAGTATATATTTCATTTGTGTATGTAATACTACATATGAGTGTTTATTTATACAATGCAATTATACTATTAAAAAAAGGAATATCTATAAAGTCACTATGATTAAAGTCAATCATTATCAATCATGTAATAATCAAAAATCCCTACAATTACATTAACAATATATATCACTATAGATAATGGACAAAGAGATGTTTGATTTATGTAATTTTTGAAATAGAAAATTGTTACTCAGTTAAACTCATGGATATAACATTCCTATAGAAGATTAGTTATTAGTGGACAATGCACGATCTTATTCAAATAGGGAAACATGAGCGTCGTTTGCCACAAATTTAGCAATTAATCTCCCTAATATTGAATAACTTTTTTTTTTGTAATGAGAAACTTCACTTGAATTAGACCACTCAAAGGGGTAAAATCAACTATACCAAACAAGTTAAACCTTAAGTTCAATTACCAGATCCACACTTAGTGAATTAGATAAGTTAAAAATTTGATTTTAATATATCATTAAAAGAGATTTAAATTCATATTCTCTTATACATAGAGTTTTTTTTTTTTTTGTTACTCAAACTATCCTTTGGAGCAAATAACAATTTTCAATTGTCTTGAAACAAATTCTCACAATTTCAATTACAATAAAATTGCAGGCACTAAACTTATGTAACTCCACACTTTACCTAAACAGATACATATATAACCCTAACCTTCATAAGCTCAAATTCAAGACAATAGAAAGGTTAAGGGAAAGACACCTCTAGCACCTTACTAGTATATAAATATTATAATATTGTTTTGTAATTTATTATAATACTATGATAATATCATTATCGTAGATGTAGACTTTTGGTTTTTCCGTCTAAACCACACTAAAAACTGACTATCTCTTGATCTTTTTGTATCTCTTCACATTCTTGCATTGAATTCTTTGGCCCCATTCAAAGGAAAAAGTAGCTCAAATACATTGCATGCATTGTACATTATTTAAGAAGTTAGCAGTCATATTCACAATTAATAAGTGAACAAATTCATTCTCCCGACACCTGAGAAGTCATTTAGCTTAGACATGCCTCTCCAAAATTACAACCAAGACAAGACTATACTTATAACTAAATTAGCCACTTTTACAGGTAAGAATAGATGGCAACGTTTCTAACTGAATAGCGGCTTATAATTATTTAGACATTGGCATTAATGTGCGTGCCAATACCAAAATTTGGAAGCATACAATTTACAAATACAAAGCACCAAGATTTGGATGAAGAAGCGTCCAGGCATGACGGGCCACACGCCACTGCCTTGTATCTATCACAATACATCGTCACGGCCACATTGGCAGCTTAGCAATTAAACTGACTCACTATGACACTATACATTGGACGAAGCTTTGATTGAATCAACACAGAACCCGTCTACTATTTAATGAGAAAGAAGAAAATATTAATGCTATTTGAGCTTTGTTCATTGAACCTCAGCAAACTCATATTAGCTAAGCTCAGTTGTTACTTGATTGTCATGGCCTCTTCAACTCAATTAGAACAAGATTTACAATTCAATTGGGCATGCTGGGTAATGGAACCCATATCTACAATGCCCATCCCCTAAAGCAACTTTGTTGGGCTCTTAACAAATGCATGGGCCGTCCAAGCATAATCAGCCACTGGATATATAGTTTGGTATATGAATGAATAATGAATGTTCTTGTAAACATGTATTGTAGAAAATGAAGATGAAGCGTGAGGTGTACAGCAGAAGAGGAAAATGGAATCTAAATCCACGTTATTCACGTTCATATTAGCTAGCTTATCTGTACTCTTGGCACTGTTAAAGAGAATAATTTTGCCCACCAAGCATACCGATATGTGCTTTGCCATAAGCCAATGATCTCTACTCTATTTTCTGATAAAGTAAATTTTTTGATTGATGATTTGTTCAAAAGAATATCTTTTTCCAGGAGACAGGAAAAAAGTTTATTTTAAATCATGTTCAAAGTAAATGGTCGACCATAATCATTTTGTTTTCAGACAAAACAACAGAAGAGTTGGCCATAGTTTTATTTTACAATATGCATTTAATCGTATTGATGAATTTAGCTAATTATATTGATTAACCCTAAACACAAACAGGAACGCATGTAGTTTTGGTTAATTTCAGAATGAAAGCGGCAGTACAAGTTTTGAGTAATTTTCATAGAAATTGAAAGGGAAGGTGTAGAGTGTGTTAAGGGATGACGAGAAATAGACAAGCAACACAAACACAAAAGCAGAACAAGTTTCTCTTGGGTTCTTTTTTTTTTAAGAAAAAGGTCGAACTTTTGTTTTTTTTAATTCAATAGGTCAAATTTTTTTTTTTTTATTGAAATGATTAAAATTTTTTTAATCTTTTTATTGAATCGACTAAAGCTTTATATTTCTTTTTGAAACAATCAAACCTTTAAATCAATTTTAACGATGGTAAATTATAATGACATGATTGATTGTTTCATCAGTAAGGTTAATTTGAATATTTTGGGATGCCCAGGTAAATATTTTATACAATGACATGAATAATATACGTGTTGATCTGAACATACACATCATCACAAAAAAAAATATATTATTTTTCTATTTTTATAAATTCAAATTGTTCATATCATCCCTAAAAGTTTTCGCATTAACAATTCAATATTCATGTTAACTAATAATTATCCAACAAATTATTTGTATATAAAATAAAAATCAATGTCATTAGCATTTAAAAGCATTAAGGATTAACTTTATTTTGGTAGGATGGAATATACGTTTGATGACTTTAAAAAAAATATTAAAAAGTTAATCCATTTAAATTAAAAAAAAACAAAAGTTTGTGGCCTTCATCGTTCAATCTCATCAAAATTTCTCTTCAATCCTGGCTTGCATTAATTGGGTGCTTTTGTCGGCTCATGTCGGCTCTTGAACTTTCCATTTTCACTTTCGTTCATCAATCACTCTTCTTTTTATAACTTGTAGTACTCATCTTTCCAAACCCAAAATATTGCAAATTCATCTTAATTTAATACAATTATGAATCAGCCAATCTTCTTCACTTTATTCCCAAAAGAGAAACAATATATACCAATTTTACATTATTAGAATTACTTACAAGAAATTAGCATATAACTTTATTACTCATTATTCCATCCTCCATGTACAACAACTTTAGTATTAGTTTTTGTTGCCATACATAGAGACACTATAAATATACAAAAAACTATTTGTACACATATTTAATATACAAATGTGTACACATATGAATGTTTCATAATGTGATTGAATGATTTTAAATTAATGATAAAGTAATACTCAATCATATAATGATATTCATATGTATACATGTTTGTATACCACAAATATATATATATATATATATATATATATATATATATATATATATATATATATATATATAGCGTTGTTCATAAATATAACTTTTCCATATGTATGACAATCCACACATCACAGCAACAAATAAACATTAATAAAAATATAATTATATATATCTGTTTCTAAGTATCTAATTAGATATATAGATAATGTGTCTAATTAGTTGATTTTAAATTTAAAATAAAGTAATAACCAATCATATGATGGTACATTATTTATATACCCAATTGAGTATTCAAAACTATATACACATAACCATACTCAACAAAGATTAATTCCTTTAGTTACAAGGAAAGTATAAATAGGAAGGGAAGGCACATTGGTGTTTGAAGAAACATGAAAAGTAACAGAAATAGTAAGTTGATGGAATCTGCGGTGAGAAATTAGTACAGAGGAATAAAATCTTAATGTTTATGATTGTCCAAAGTCCAAACAAAACCCAACTCCTGCACACGTAGAGAAACACTGAAAAGGATAAATAAGAATATAATTGAAGACTTGAATTAACACCATGCATTATCAGGTCAAAAAAGAGAAACCCACCACCAAGATACACTCATATCCCACCACCCACAATCAATTTTTAATACTAGTATTATAATATAATCAGACAAAAATTTCTCTACAGAAAATAACACTTACATTAATAATATATTAAGAGTAGTCAAAAGAAACACCTCTTTCTCTCTTTTATAGTTCCTAAAGTGTGCTAAAGCAATAACATACAAACAATCTAAAACATTCTTTCTTGCATTACCAGCAGCTTCAGACAAAAGAGGTGAATTTTCTTTCTTTCTGAAGTCATAACTTCCTTTTCATTCACTTTTCTTGATATTCTGAATTCATGGATGCTGCTAAATGGCCGCAGGTGGATAGATCTTATTATCCTGATGATTTCTTTCTTCTTTAATTTTTTTTTCATAGTTTATTTTCAGGTTTTGGGGATTTTTACTTTTTTTTTTCTTTTTTGTTTGGATGAAGTTCTTTTAGAGATTTGAAGGAATTCACGATAATGATAATTATTCATGTATTTCTATCAACTTCTTCTTTAATTTTGTATTCTCGTTGTAAAATAATTTCTTATATATTTATAGGGTTCAAATGAATCCCATTTCATCTGATGATGATCATTTTCTGGGAAAAAAGTTTTAATTGCAAACGTGAAAGCAGTGCACTTTTTCTTTCTTCACCTTTTAATTTGGTTAAGCAACAAAGATAAAGGAATGAAAAAAGTTACCATATTTTGGTTGTTATAGGTATTTTTTTTCTCCTTGTATCTTTCTTTTTTCCATATAATTTCAGGTAACTGTTTCTTTCTTCACCTTTTAATTTGTTTGTTTTCTCCTTCTTAATCTTATCTGCAGTATATTTCTAATCTTTGATCATCTTTTTGTTTGGTTATTGAAAACTATGGTGTCTCTTTGTCTCTCTAGAATTTTCCAGATATCGGATTGGCTCAGCCCATGGAGGAGATCGTTTCTAAGCCTATGTTGGAGAGAAAGGCAAGACCTCAAGAGCAAGTGAATTGTCCAAGGTGTAATTCAACAAATACAAAGTTTTGCTACTACAACAATTACAGTCTCACTCAACCAAGATATTTCTGCAAGACTTGCAGAAGGTACTGGACTGAAGGAGGTTCTTTACGAAATGTTCCTGTTGGAGGAGGTTCAAGAAAGAATAAGAGATCTATATCTTCTTCAACATCTTCATCATCATCATCATCAGTTTCAAGCAAGCTCCCAGATCTAAACCCACCAAATCTTTCTCACTTTTCTAATTCTCAAAACCCTAAGACTCATAAAGGTCAGGATCTTAATCTGGGTTTTCAAGTGATGCATGAGACTCATGATATGTCTCGATATGTTGGAGTACCGAAAACTGAAAGCACCAATAACAACAATCAGCAACATAACTCCTTATCTTCTTCCTACAATACTTCATCTTCTCTTTCAGATCTAGACCTGCTCAGAACTGGAATTGCTTCAAGGGGTTTAGATTCTTTTATCCCAACGCCCATGCCAGCCGATTCAAATACGCTGTTTCCATCTGGGTTTGCTTTGCAAGATATCAAACCAACAACACTTAGTTTTTCTATTGATCATGGGCTTGGAAATAGATACGGAAGTGTCCATGGGGTTCAAGAGAATAATGGTGGGATGCTGAGCTTCTTTCCTTTTGGGGAGTTGAAACAACTCTCGAGCACAACTGAAGGTGATCAGAATAAAGGACAAGGCGGTTCCAATGGATACTGGAATGGGATGTTAGGTGGAGGACAGTGGTAAAGAAATTAAGGAGACAAAGATATTGTCTTTCTTTTGATCTTCTTTTCTCCTTAATTTTCACACATGGTATGGTTGTTCAGAAGTACTAACAGGAACATACATGTGGGTTATCTATTTTTTATCTGTTTCATATTCTTCTTTTTACCATTTGAACAATGAAGCTTATTTAGGGTTGGCTTCAATGGTGGTTTCTATATGTGTTGTGAAGAAGATAGAAGAAGAGGTGAATATAACGCCTGGTTTTTCTGAGGGCAACATGGCCAGTATTCATTTATTCTTCTATCACAAGTACTCAACTATAGGACATCTTAAGTGTTGTATGTGTAATTTCTTAGCTATCCAGTGAACAATCTATATGGGAGTTTGTTTGCAGCCAAAAAAATATGCTTAATTAGTTGTGTTACGCACAAACTACTTTGTTGGTTGTATGAAATAGCAACTTCACATTCTTTACCTTGTTTTAAGTATTTAATTAAAAATTAAATTATATATCATCATATGATATTGAATATTAATTTATTTTTAATTTAAAATCATATAATTATACAATTATACACCATTTGAATACTCAAAATTTATTCATATGACTTTCAAAGCAAATTGTGCTTAAACAACTAGTTACCTGCCCCAACTGAAAAGCGCTGACCAAATATTTTATTTGACAGTCGATCGTTTCTCTAGCAACCCTAATGCAAATCCCGTTTTCATAATCATTACTTCATTTTATTTAAATTGCTTTTGTATGGAAAGATGAGAAAAATATTTGACAAAGCCATCCATCTTTGGTCTCAGGAGGGACCCCTAAACATTCCCGTGGGCAAGCGTGCTCATAAATGATTTCTCTCACCAAGTCAGTCCGTTTCTTTACAATCAAATATTGCTATAAATTTTTATGTATTTAGCTGTGTTTATTGAACAAGTTGCAAAGAAGCTTCGTTTAATTACCGTAGAAGTAGTAGATGCCCCAATCTTCATCGTATTAGGGTGTATCTCTCTAGGGATTAGGCTGACTCAATTTGTCGCCGTGTCTAACTGTAACTGGATCTTTAAGATTTCTATGAAGATTTATTTGTCGCCTTTATTTCGGCACCTCTCTCACACTTTTGACAGTCTTGGAAGGTCGAAAAAATGCCCTCTAAAGTTGATGCCAAAGGAACCATTTCTCTGACCAGCGCCATATTTTATCTAACAAATACTCCAAGTCTTTATATATACAAAGTAAAAGACCATTATTTCCTTCCAATTATTTACCAACTTAATTATAAATTCAAAATTTCCCAAGTGCCAAAACTGGGGGTCCGGGCTTTGAATTTTTTTTCATCATTGGACAAATGCAACAACATTACAGGACAGAAAGAGGTTTGGTATGAGAACCACGAAATAATAGCACATTGAAAATATGTGATAAGTGGATAACAGCACAGCGCTGTAATAAAGGATAATCCACAAAATAAAAATTATCCACTGTACAGGACAACTCAGATACACTTATTACTTCATTATCTAAAACCCATCTTGTCAAAGCACGAAAACATTACATAATCAAACATCATCCCAGTCCTGTCTTTCTATACAGTGATGTAAACCTTTGTGCAGAACACAAGGATCAGTGGCTTTCAAGCAGGAAATTGTAAACCTCTATCTTCATCATGCTACCAATTCACTTGTCTGCATTGATTCCGAAAATCCGGACCTTGTGCATATTAGGGAACTTGGCAATAACAAGCACAGTCACTGCAACAGTGTTGAAAAAGAGCATGGGATGTTGGTAGTCAGTTGTGTGTGATGCTATCAAGTACCTGTTGAAGAAAAGATTAACACAAGTTTGAAATACAAATGAGCTTGATCAAACCATATCAATTTTCACACTTTTTGAAGGGCACTCATAGCAAGTGTCAAAAAGTAACTACATAACAGAATGAATTGTTGATCTCTAACATTCTCAACACAGGGAAAGAAATGCAGTTACTGTATCATATAGCATCACATTATCAGAAATAGTGCCCCAATCACAGCAAAATGGAAAGAAAATTCAGCTGAAAGTTATTAAAATATTTCCTCTGTTCTTCCAATGTCAAATTGACAAAGATGTTGTGACTAGCAATAGCAACTACAACGGATGTCCTGTGACATGTATCTGACACGATTTCATTTTGAATGTCTGGAACGCATAAATACAAATAAGAGATGATTGATAATCAGTAAGGTACACCCAGCAAAGGCATTTAAGGGTTAATGGCATTAATTCTCCTGAGGTATGATAAACTAACAAACACCCCCCCCCCCCCCCCCAGAGTTTACAGAAATAACATAAATCACCCTGCCATTAAGTTTTAGGCAATAAAGTAGATGGTATGAGGGCAATTTAGTAATATTTGAAAACTCATGACAGTTTGATTTTTAATGGCTCACCATAAGTTCATTAATAGCAGGGGGGGTTACTTATTTCACTATACCTCAGGGGTTCAATGTCTTTGACCCAAAGAAATCAATACAATAGACTTCCAGAGACATCAAGTATTGCATTCCAAAGGACTCACTAGCAACTGCAGTTGGGTTTGTCATTATTTATGGTGAAATAAGGCACTACAAAGTGAGCCAAAAGAAAAAAATTAACAAGGATTTGACTACTAGCTAGCACAAGTTGCCTAACCTGGCCAGATCCAACAATTATCAAAAGAATCAGTTAATGGAATGCCGATGCTGCATTCCAAGCTCTGGCAAGTGTATAAGATCCAGCTTAGTCTCAGACCTAGTATCCCATAATGTTGGACCACATGATAGCACTTGAAAAGTCATATACGTTCAAGAAATGACCAAATTTCAACCCCTCACACATATTCCTAAAACACTTTGATGCATGAATTACTGATGGAAATTCGATGTAACAAATGTGCAACTAAAAACTGTTTATAATTCAAATAAAGAGAAGAAATTAAGTCACTCTAGATCAAGTTAACACACTTATTACGCCAGCACAAATGGTGGTACCACACACCAATACATGTGTTGACACACAGAGCAAAAGAGGACAGGCTTTTCAATTTTATCTATGATATCATCAAAACTAACAGCAACATCAAATCACAGACATTCCCAAACCAATCCGATGCTAAGGATTTCCAAACTTCTTTATGATATGAAAAATGAATAGAAATATAAAATCAAACCGATCATAAATACATCATATACATCACAGGCTTAGTATTGTGTAATATCAAAGAAGTAAACTCACAGCACTACGGGTACAACAGTAAGGAACTTTCTATTGCGAGTAAGCTGCTTTCCACTGTCCATCTGCTCCCACCAAGTCAAACCATTGTACATCCCTTGATCGTCAGCAAAGGGAGTTCCCTTTTTCCAGTGAAAAAAGTGATAAGTGACCTGGAGGGAGAAGCATTCATGTCAAACACAGTTCACAGAAATAGGAGGCAACTTATAGATGGGTTCTGAAAGGTAACTGAAAAGGTAAGATAATGAACATATAACTTAAGCCTATAAAATATTTGACAGGCTAAAACCTACGTGTGGATGGTCCCAGAATAGTTATCTTCTAAACTACATCCAATCACACACACACCGAGAGAATTAAAAAAGAAGGCAGACATATATTAATTATCTAGATTACAACATCATGGTATAATTGAAGAAAACATTACTGCTTTTCTTATTCAATTAATCAGCAACAGTTTGCTGTTCCTACAACCATTAATTACCACCGTTTCTTTCTGATTGGCAAAACATGAACCCAATATCAAAATATATTTTTAATCTGAGTCTGCACAGAACAGAGCTCACATCTTCCACATAAATGAAGTAAAAATGATAGAGAACCAATATAGCACGAACTTCACAAATAAAATTACATGATTCAAAAAGACAATTGACATCCTAAAAGCACTACAAGCAAATTCATCTCTTTATGTAGTATCCCTGTCAACTATCGGGTTGAAGTATGATGAGGCTGCAGCACTATAATGCAAAACCACTGCTACAACAATGCCATGCCATATTTGACATGAAAAATTTGTATACAAAAATTTTAAATCCAAATTCAAATGTTGCAGGGAAAATACCCAAGGCTTGAGGAAATTTAGTCGACTTGGCACCATTAGCAAGACTCAAATGGATGGCTTGATAAACTCAAAACAGAAGCTTCTTGCTTTTCTTTATAATGAAAACTTGTCATTCACCTCAACCAAATTCCTAATATGCCATAAGCTAACTAGTCCATGAGAAGCCCATGGAAAATCATACTTGACAAATGATGAACAAGCAATAAAAACTGTGGCCTTGTCCTAAGGGAGTATAATAAATCAATTACAAAAGGAATCTAAAATATATGTTATGGTGTAACAAAATCTTAAAAAAAAAAAAAAAAAGCATGAAATATTAACAGCTCCACAAGGTTAACCACAGGGAAGACAGTCAAACCAGACAGTAAATTAATCTTTTCCACGATAAATTCTAATCCACTAAGAGTATATTCAACCCAGCTGCCAATTCATATAGAAAAATATATACAGATCAGTAAACTTACAACTTACTATAAAAATAGAATATCATTTATTGAATATCTTGAATTACCAAAATCTGAATTCACTACAACAGTATAAATCAAAGTGCAAAACAAGACATCCATCTCTTCAATCTGTACTAGAAGCAAAGCTGGGACCCTAATGCTTCATTTGGTACGCTGGTAGCATATTCGATAAGAGAGAAAACAATCAAACTATGATATCATGAGCTAATTAATTTAGTTAAAGGTTATAAGTCTTCCTTGGTTAAGAGGAATCTAAACATAGTTAAATCCTAAATCACTAAAAACAAAAAACATGGAAAATAAAAAAGACAAAATCCACTCCTCCAAGGAACAAATTGCAACAACGCTTAACTCAATTCACTCAACCAAACCCTAACCCACCCAGCCCAGACAGAACATTCATTTTAAATACCCTAAAAATCGAAACCTTCGAAATCCAAGCCGAAAGTAAACCTAACAAAAAGTATAAAACAATCGATTCACAAATAAACAACCAAAAAGAAATAATAATAAGGTAGTAGCTAACAGTTATCGAAAATAAACCGTACGAGAAAATGAACGAGGTTGACTATGGTCCACGCCGTGCCGGGAGAGCAACCAAAAACAGAGAGAACGATCAGCCAGGAGAAGAAAAGTATGAGTATATAGGTGGTCCACACACCTGGATACATGAACCACTCAGTGTTCCTATTCAGATCCGCCGGTGGCGTCGCCTTGACATACAGATTCACCATCATAGGATTTTTTATTTTTTATTTTAATTTTAGAAAATTTGCAAACCCTATCCAATCCCTACTCGGTTCGATTGGAATTGGCGATTCTGTTTCAGCAGGATTGATTGGTTGATTTTTGTGATGTTAATATCTAGGAATCCAATCAAAATCAAATGGTTTCAATGACAATGATGATGGCGTGGCAATTTCAAATCAAAGCTACTGTTCAATATTATTTATTATTCCTGCTTCTACGGCGTTCAAAATAAAAAAATAATTAGCAAAAAGGCCAAATGACTTATTCTCACCCGAAATTATTTTTTTTTTTAATTTCATCTTTATAGCCTTTTTGCTTATTATAAATTATTAAATTTATTAATTTTAAATTATTTATTTAAAATAAACTTAAATTTTATTTTATTTTATCTCTTAAATCTTAAAAAATAATTATTTTTCTTCTGATCAAGTTTTAAAAAATAATATTTTTCTTTTTAATGTTTATTCTTTAATATCTTATAGTCTCCCCCTTTAATTTATATCGATTTAAGCTGAGAAGATAAAGACAAAAATCTTATTTTCATCTAAAAAAACAATCGTTTTTTTTGTTTTCTTAGACGAAAATAAGATCTCTTGTCTTTCTAAACGAAAATAAAATTTCTCATTTTCATCTTTTCAATATAAAATGAGATTAATCAAAGAAATATTAAAAAAAAAAGACTATTAAAGAGAAAATATATCAATAATAACATCAAAAATTGAAGGATAGATGCAAGAGAAAAAAATATTATTGTTTAAAACTTGATTAAACTTACTTGTGAATTACTCTTTTTTCAGGGTTTAAAAAAAATAAAATAAAATTTTAAAATTAATATATTTAATTAATTTTAACACTCATAATTGGATAAAAAAAAATTTTAAATTAAATAATAGAAACTTAATAAATCAGCTATCTTTACGTGGGAGTAAGTCCCTCGGCCTTACAAAAAAATACCAACTTGGTAACAAACTTCAATCAACGTCACTGATTGGGCCTTTTAACGTTTTAGCCCGCTTGGTTTGGGATTTCAGGCACCAATTTGTGTGAGAGACCCGTGTCCTTGTACTTGGCCTAGTCCAATTTGAACTAATTAGATTAGAAGGCTAATCTTAATTTATATTTAAATAAAAATAAATTTATATTCTAAATCCACTTATACATTCAATTTAAAAAAAAAAATCCCGAAATGATATAATACAAATCAAATGTAACAAAAGGGAGATTTATTTAAATTAGTTCTTCCATTTTTATAAAAATAAAATAAAATTAATGTGCATGGGACAAGTTTAACACATTTTATGATTATTAGATTACGATTATAAAAATAATTGATTATGTGGTAATCAAAATTTGGATATTTTGTATAATTTATTATTATTAGATAAAAAATAGCTATAATCTAATTGTGAATGTTAAAAAATATTAAAAAAAAAACAGATTATTTGTGTTAAAAATTGATTCTGGATTATAAACTTAAAAAAAAAAATTATATCCAGTAATTTAAAAATTGATTATCCAATAATCCAAATTAAATAATTATACTAACAAACACTAATCTGGCATTAATAATTGTATCTATTGTTACCATATGTAAATGGAAAAAATGGAAACTCCAGAAATAGAGAAAGTAGAGAAGTTTGGTAAGTTATATCTGCATCGTGGAGTCAGGTTATCTGATAGCCAGGGTGGCTTTTCAGGTATAACATTCAGAGGAAAATGATTCATTTGTGCGTTGATGAAGCTTATGCTGCATGCCTTCCAATAAATCAGTTAAGTAAGAACCCACTAGAGCTGGAAATCAATTAAAAGGAAGGAAGCTTTAACTAATGTTAATTGATGATTAATCACATTAATTAAACAATTCATCTTACCATATTATTGAAAGGGACAAAAGGTGTTTCCACTAAAATCTGCACGCTGTCACAACATGGAGATGACCAGAAATTAGGTTCTCTCACTAATTAACTATTTGCCGCACCGCATTAACAAAGCCTCTTTAGTTTGAAGTTACAGTTGCTTTAGGAAACTGGATTATTATAATTCAAGTTGAGCTTGTTGCATGATAGATTTCAGATTTTCTTATTACCTGATACGCTTTAAGCTTAATTAGCGAGCTGGGCTTGACAGTAATTGAAGTAAGAACGGATCAGGGAAAAACTGTTGATCATGCATGCCAAAAACATAAAAGAAAATCAACCATTAATAACATTCTTATGCTGGAAACTGAGCTTGCTTATTCATAGGAAGTGAGATGATGTTGTGTGTGATGAATAGAAGATCCACTTATCAAAAGAGACAGCAGCACGAGCATACCTGTGCTTTGATTTTTTTTTTTTTTTTTAAATTATTGAATTCATTTTATGATATGACGTTTTGCAAAAGTTGACCTGATTTTTTAGGCCATATGTTCATGCATGCTAACCTTCGCTCAGCCTGACAAGTGGGCGTGGTACTTCCTAGAAATCTGTTTAAAGTTACTTGCACTGTCTCCAGGCTCCATACGTCAGCATCATCAATTTCCAGTAACCGAAGACTGCTATTTGTATATATATGCATGATCAGAAACCTAGTCAATTACTTATAACATAAAACCTTGAAAGCTTATCAGAATTTCCCTAAAACATAGAGTACAGTACCGTACTTGTATATTTCTTTTGTCGCCTAACATTTGATAATGGGAAAGGAATTGCTTGGCAAACTGGAATGGAGGGTAAATGTACCTGATGGAACTTCAGATAGATTAGAGCCAGAATTTGGGCCTGTCCTTAAAGTCTGGTTGGGGTTGAAAAGTCTGTTGGAAGGATTTATCAGGAAAATTTGGAAGTTTTTTAAGAAGGCTTGGGATATAGGAGTTGCTGAGCCAAAGAAAGTCATCCATGGCGTTAAAGTAGGACTGTGTATTTCGATTGTTTCACTGTTTTATTATATGAGGCCTTTGTATGAAGGTGTGGCCGGAAGCCGTACTATGTGGGCAATTATGACCGTAGTGGTAGTTTTTGAATCCACTATAGGTTGGTATATATTCAGCTTTAATTATTTCACTTTCGCAGATCTTTGTCGTGAGATTTCTCTATGCATGTCACTGTAAGTACTAAATATTCGCTGTTGTCACTGCAGGTTCAACATTATATAAATGCATTAATAGAGTAACAGCGACCTTTCTTGCTGGATCGCTTGGTGTCGGTGTTCACTGGGTTGCTAGTCATTCCGGAGAAAACTTGGAGCATGTAATTCTTGGAATCTCAGTTTTTCTTTTAGGTAAGTGCCAATAATCTTCGCCTGAAATGTTTCTTATATATATAGTAATAGTGATCCTCTTTTTCCAGCTTCAGCTGCAACCTTCTCTAGATTTATTCCATCCATTAAAGCCAGATTTGACTACGGTGCCATGATCTTCGTCCTTACCTTCAGCTTGATATCAGTTTCTTACAGAGAGAAGAAATTACTTGAATTTGCTTGCCAAAGACTATCTACAATAGTCATTGGAACCTCCCTGTGCATTTTTATAAGCATGCTTTTCTGTCCCATTTGGGCAGGAACTGAGCTTCACCAACTTATTTGTCGAAACTTCGAAAAACTAGCTTATTCCTTGGATGGTATGTATATAGAATTTCAAGTTGTCATATTCGATCTGTAACACCAAGTATATGATATCATGGATTTTTCTCTGTTGAATATTGCAGAGATTGTAACCGAGTACTTCAAAGATGAAAAAACTTTGAAAGCCAGCGACGAAAATTGTAACAAGAGAATACTAGGCTATAAATGTGTGCTTAATTCCAAGGCAACAGAAGAATCAATGGTATGTCTACGTTTCATAATTAATTCGTTTCAGCTTTATCATAATTATACTAATTCAATATAAATCTTCAGGCCAATCTTGCAAGATGGGAACCAGCGCATGGCCGTTTCAACTTCAGACATCCATGGAAACAGTACCTTAAGACTGGGGCTTCCATGCGTGACTGTGCTTATTGTATTGAGACCCTTTATAGTTGTGTGAATTCTGAAATCCGGGTAAACTATTAAATTTCACGTAAATATGAGTTTATCAGTAAATATTATATTGATTTAATTGTATAAAGATGTAAGTCCATGAACTGATGTTACCATTTTGGATACAGGCACCTCCACACCTGAAGAAACATTTGAAAAATATGTGTATGAGGTTGCGTAGCACTTCCTCCATTGTCTTGGAAGAATTAGGGATTACAATGAAAACAATGACAAAATCAGCTACAATTGATATCTTGGTTGCGGAGATGAATTTTGCAGTACAAGAACTAAAAAGTGCCTTGAATTCTCTTCCTGACCACGTTTTAACTTCTCAGTCGTCGACACTGGATGCATCGGAAGATGTCGAAAAAATTGCAACAACACCATTCACGGAGATCCTTCCGTTGACCACTTTAGTGTATTTGTTGATTGAAAATGCAACAAAAATAGAAAGAATTGTTAAAGCAGTTGATGAATTGGCTGCCCTTGCAGAATTCAAGCCTGTTGCTGACAAGAAAACCATATATAGGCAATCCATGGTGAAGCTCACTCCGGCCAGTAACCAAGATGTGTAAATTAAACATGTGTTTATTGTACCCAGGGTAATAAAATCTCACCAGGCAATGCACTGCGCTGTATACGTTGCATCACCGTTCTTTACTTTTAATGGCTTTACTTAGTTTCTACAATCTTCTTCTGGATCTCTACGACTGCATGTTGCTATACAGGTGACATTAATTCTTGGTGGATTATCCCTTGTGTCTGCCCTGTCAGCCCATCCACTTCTAACGCAATATTAAATGGGGATAAAAAAACAGATCAGATTATTCAACAACCGGGATTTCGTATCGAATTTGAACAACTCTCAGATGAATTATGTTTTTAAGTCATCCTTAAACCAATACGAAGCATTCCTATATGCATGAATAATATAGTTTTCTTCTCAACAAACAGTAAGCTTTTGCCTGAACCCTTCAACAATACACGGCCTTGAACAGTGCATGTTAGGCTTTCATTCCAACAAGTTCTATGTTTTAAAAACTGTCTAATCTTCACCCTTCACATATTTTTTCAATTTATTTCCATTTCCCAAGCAGATTCTATGATATTGCATCTCTAAGGACAGGTATTGCTTGAATCAGTCATTCGATTTCAATTTAAAAGTGAACAACTAATGTCTTTCACTTTGGGACAACATTACAAGTCCGACACAGAAATTCAGCTTTATAAAAGAACACAACACCCAATGCCCAACTTCGTTTAAACCACAAACACAGTAAGTTTTAACACTTGATACGCAGTTTAAACAACCAAATGAAGTTATAGGATAACCTTAAGAAATGAGAAGGGGAGAGATGAGAGAGGGGTACACTGATCTTTCCTATTTCTAAGAGATAGGAACTGGTGACTCTTTAGCACCGAACAAACACCCAACATTATAATTTCACTTATCAAAGACATAAAATGCTTATTATGCTGGTAGCCAACAGTATATGTATGCCATTCTCGTGCACAATGATGGAACTCATATCATCTAGTTATCAGTCTGTTAGAAGCTTCATTGTTTTCATTGGTTTCCTCAGGTTGGTCCAGCCAGCCCAGATTCACGGCCAAGTCCTCCACTGCTACCTTGATCACATCAGTGCGAACACCAATATCAGTTGCATACCTACTCATACAGTACATGCCAGCAGTAACTGTTGCCACACCAACAGGACTTGGCATCAGCAACTTCAGTGGAGAAGAAAGAATGGCAGCCAATGGGGCACCAATCACAGAAGAAGCTTGACCACTTCTTCCAACCCCCAGCTTGTCCACAATCAGAAGACCTGTTTTGCAGTATAATGTAAAGTCCTCACAGTTGTTTTGAAACACATCATAATTACCGAATCCATTTTGAAGAAGATACATAGCTCGATGGATAACAGTTTCTGGTGGGTCAGATTTTGCAGTTGTGCAAGTGCCACCACGTACTTTGGCAAGAAAAACTGATGGTGTAACTCCATATTCAAAGCAATATAGTGATCCATTTCCAAGAAAACAGTCGAGGCAAGAGAGGACTACTCCACTGTTTGGTTGCCTAAATCCACAATCAGGAAAAGTTGGGCAGGATGATGGAGGGATCAACATTGGATCATGTGAAGCAGATGTCTCCTGGTTTGAATTTAAGTTCCATTCAGGTCTAAAATGAACCACCTTGCTTCCCCCAACATAGATACCTGTATGGTCCAGTATCCAACAGAACTCATGATTAAGTTTGATCTCCAACCACAGAATGAAACTTGTTCAAAAGGAAACCAATTTTTATCAGTCGGTCAAATGCATGTAACGCTCTAATTACAATTACATTAAATAATATAGTATAAAACAATATCTACTTTTAACAAATGCAACTAAGAGCCAGTCTCCTATATCAAGTCTGTGAGGAGATTAAGCACCAACAAAAACTAGCTAGGATCTGTAAATTAGATATTAGAAACACTGATGCAAAAATGTGACAATTGAATTTAAAGATCATTAGTTATTTGAACACTTCTCTTTCATTATCTGAATTTTATATCTTCTTCAAAATATGAAACCTTAAACAGGCCAGTTACTGGTACAAGGGACGCTGGTAAATAAGATTTCTCTTCCTCAAGTCCCCAGAAATACATAATTAGATCAATTGCAAATTTTCATTACTATTGTTCTCTTGCACTATCTCAGTAACCAAACATAAATACCAGAAGAACCACACTGACAGTACGGATCATAGATGTTCTCAGTCAACGACATGCATCTCAATTATCAGCGTAAGTAAAAACCACAAATGCTTTAGTCTTAGATCTGTAGGCCCTTTTAGATATTATAGCGAAATTTTATTTATTATTATAACTTTCTCTTTTTTTTTTTTTTGGAAATTTCATCTTTATTTTATTTAATTATGCGGGGCGGTGGAAGCCAATTCTGGCTGGGAGTAAAAGAAAAAGGGGTAATCTAATAATCTGCATAACAGGGTTTGAAAGAAAGATCATGATCATCCTTGCAGAAATCAAATCACAATAAACTGGAAAAAAAAGTTTAATTGGTCAAAATACAGAAAGAAAAAAAGGATTAAACAAAATGGTCGACCAAAAATTATGAAAAATGTAAAAAAAAATACAAAACCCAGAAAGCAGAATTACATGAAGAACCCACATTGCGAAATTTCGCAATAATCTTAGAAAAAATTGTAATTTAGTCAGTCAAAATAGAAACACAGAAAGCAAAATATAGATATACCATGGTGAGAGTAGGTGAAAACAGCTCTGTAAGTGTAGATATGGTCACCCGCCTTGATTTCACTTCTCTCTACTTTGTTTGTGAGCAAACCCATCTCCCCTTTCTCCCTTTCTCTCTCTCCGCTTCTAGCGTGTAGCAAGCATCCAGTTGAAATCAGTGAACTATTTCTTGTGTATGGTAAAGCAAAAGTTGACCCTACGTAATTAGGCTCAATTAAATCATATAAATACATTGATGTGGCGACACATCATTGGCTGACCGAGCAGTCAGTTCAACCACCGTCACCCATTGGTGCCAATCCGTTTTATTTTTAAAAGGTTGTAATCATAAATTAAAAAAAAAAAAGAATTGATGAAACATCACCTTATTTGTTTTCTTCTCCTGCTAGAGACTGGAGGGTAGAACTGGAATTATATATTGTTCCATAGTTCGGTGTTTGATATGGAAGAAGGTTTTGCAAAAGAAACGCAAATTTTTTGCGGTGAAAATAGCATCCACAGCTCTTAGGATTCTTTGCTATTTTGGCAAGATATGCTTGGGCCTACTTATCAGGCTATCATTTCAGCAAGAAAGTTATTGCTTCTTGTCCTAACCATTGCCTGTTAGCTTTCAACACGAAGCACCATCTAAGGACAGGTAAATGAAAAGCACAACGAGAAAAGAGAAAAAAACCGGGCTGTTGAATTAAAGCATCAAATTTATTAATCGTGCCTTATAATGCTTGAAGAATATTTGGAGTACATACAATAATAAATAATGGGCTATCTTCTTATGATATATCTACATACAAATACGCTTCTAAGATTCTAAGAAGATGTTCCAATTGTATACTTTCACGTCAAACTTCAGATCTTTTTCCAGTTCGTGTCTTAGTTTAATTGCAGACTCGGCGTTCTTGGCAAGTAATAATGCAAAACCCCCACCACCGGCACCCACTAGTTTATATCCACAGCAGTAGGGATCAGCAAACGAAAACAATCTGTCAACAAGTTCGTTGCTGCAGTAGGGATCCAGTTCCTGATGCAGCCTCCAAGCTTCCAACATTATATCACCCAGTTCGTCTATGTCACAGTTCATTAAAGCTTCTCTCCCAATCTTTGCCAGTTCAGCCAGTCGCTTGACACTGGAAATAAGAAGGTTATCCCGCTGTAGATATCTAGTTACAACCTTTTGTAGCACTTGATGTGCAAGCCGGACCTGCGAAGCAATGGCAGATTTCATCACAGACAATCTAACACATAATACTGGAACAAATAGCATCATGGTTCACTTTATGCCCACCATACAAGTTCATATATATAATGAAGCAAATCGCAGTGAAATGAAAACTTTTTCCTCGTAGAAACCCTAGTTTAACTCGATTACTAGGTGTAAACAACAAAGAAGATTTCAGAGGTCCAACATCCATAACAAACATGACAGTGTTAACTACTAAATAATTTATGGCATAGAGACCAGTGACTTAGTCCCTTTTCACTCACTAATTATAATTTACTTCTGTGGTGGATAAGTAATGGAGAATGCGGATAGTGGATTAGAACTCCCAAGTCTTCTACTCATAATCACGAGCAAAACGAAAAGTGCAAGCCTCAGTAACCAATTGTCAGTTTTCCAAATTAAGTACAGACTTCATCCTAAAGGAAAGCCAACTACGACATAGGGCCAAATTCCAAGACACTTCCTCAACTACTCAACTTCAGCAATTGGGCTAACATCAGATGCAACCCAGCAAATTACAACTTTACCCTTAGGAAAAAAGTTGCTCGGCATACATGAAATTGTCTTGCCATGTAATGAAATCATTGAAATTTAAACTTTTTAGGAACTAATCCTAAAATCAATGGTCAAAAAATGATTGGAAGGGAAAAAAAAGACTGGAATGCTTACTTGGCCAGTAAATACTACAAGCAGTCGCTGGTGCAACTGCAAAATCAATTGAGGAAAAGACAAAAGGGGGATCACTTGTAACCGTAAGGGTATTCCAGGGAAACTTGAAGTAAATTTAATTCCCAGGTATAAACCTCCAATTTGATCCTGCCAGCCACCTCCTGTGCCCATGAGCTGCTCCAATACCAAAACAAGTCGTGCAACATTTTCGTTACTTTGATCTCCATCAGTTATCAGTAGTAGTGCTTTCACAACAGCAGCTGCTAAAATACTAGAAGTTCCTAGACCACTACCCCGGGGAACTTTGGCCCATGTCTTGACCTGCAAGCCCATGGATGCAAGAATGTTATTATGAACAATGCCAGTCACTAGCAATGCTGCTTTGACAAGCCGGAATGGATCATTGTGGTCAAAGGGAGTAGAAATAGAGGTACAATCTTCAATATGTAACTGATTTCCAGTATCATCACAAATCAATACTCCATTATCTTTTGTCGTCTCTATGATTGTCCCGATTGGAAGGGAACCTTCCAAACTTATAGCCATATTAAGGACATAACCAGCACGCTCTAAGCTCCAGGGAGGGGTGTCACTCCAACCACCAACAAAATCTACACGAACTGGTAACTCAACCTTCACTGTTTTAGGTAGGAAAGGCTGATCCATGCAGCCATCAACATTTTTGTTCTGACATGCTAGAGCATCCCTGCTAGGAGCCTCCAAGAGGTGGTCTACAGAACATCAAAAAGAAAATTTAAAGAAAAAAAATGAGGGGCTTATAAAACTATGTCCCTTATACATGAAATTAAGATAGTCACTCTTTTGTAGCTTAATTTCATCAAATTTTTAGTATTTTATGTGTGACGCTACTTAAAGTATAAGCATCTGGCCTACCTCTAAACCCATATCTCACAGCCGAAGCAGTTTCATCAGCAACTGCAGCCCAAACTTTATGCTCCAACTCGCAAGCTTTTTTCTCATCTTTGCATGCTCGGAGGAGATCAACTTGCACCTGATATGCTCGACTTTTGGGAAGAATCCTAGAGTTCTGCTCCAGAAGTTTGGGACATAGGTCCAGGAAGCCCTTGCATATTCTAACCCCTGACAGTTCTTTTTGAAGAATTTCTTCGCACAATTGATTTAAGTTGCGTCCAAGCATGCCATAATTAATGCAAGCTTTGACAATTCCAGCTGCAAGATCTGCTTGATGATTGCTGGACCCAGCACACATTTCTGAAAAGTTGATTGACCTATGCAACTCCTCCAAACTGACACGACGTGAATTTTTCCATAAGGGAAGCAAGAATTCAGTTTTGTGGTCACTCAAGCCCATCAACCAAGTTGCCAAACTCAGCATCTCAAAGTAAGAAAGAATGGGAAATACTTTTGCATTCCATAAACACTTTTCCTGACCACCTGTTGAGCTCCACAGGTCAATTTCCTGAATGCTTAAATCATGCAAAACGTTCTCCCAAGGTTTGCCACAAAATGTTCCAGCCTTGGAAAGAGAAATTTTTGGGTTATCATGGAGGCCACAATAGACAAGTACTCTTTCAGTGCATCCAACTAAGGGAACCTCCCAAAGACAAAGACGATCAGGAAGCATGAACCGAAATGAATCCGCTGCTTTCACAGCTGTGACTTCTGGGAAATTAACACCCACAACTATAGATTGAGAACCAATCTGTATTCCACTAGAAATGTTAGAATCATATATAAGAGAATCTTCACCAATGGAGGCACCATGTGCAATTTTGCTAGAAAGAACAATGGCAGATGCGGCAATGTCAGACACAGTGGTTGCTGGGATGGAACATAAGTGTCTTCGACCTAGAAGTCCTGAACTAGCTCCACTTAGGTGATCCAAAACTTCACTTGAGGTTCCAAAATGTAGAAACAACAATTGATCTGCAGTGAAATAATCAAGCAAGGACAACATCACCAAAAGGAATCTCCAAAAATAGTAAGGGAAAACAGAGGAATAACAAGATCTGATTTTTCAAACAATATTTAGCATACATGAACAATAGCTGAACATCCTCTGTTTTCCCAATTTGCTAATGAGTTCTTCACCCAATGGTCGTTGTCTCAACCAGTCATGTTTAGCTGGTACCCAAGCGGCTACCAGATCTTCATATAAGCTCATCTACAAGGATTCCAATATTGGAAACTGCCAGCGTAAGATGAATGTTTACAACAAGATCCAATAACCTTACTTATAAAACCCATGTACAAGACTTTACACAAAAATTAAATAGTTATTTTATATTTCTTAACTAAAAGATAGAAGTTCCAACTCAGAGATAATGTGTAATCAAACTGTTCAGAACTATGCAGATACAAATAACAGACACTGAAATTTTTATTTTTATTTTGATCCAAAAAATAGCATTGCCAACTGAAAGGCAGTAACCTACCTCTTTTCTGCTTTTTAGTAGCGCTGAAATCATTGGTTGGCAGGAACAGGAAAGAGTAACAAGTTCAACCCAAGCTTTCCCTCTAACTGCTATTATTCCTGTATCAAGCAGCGTCCTACCATCATCTAGAATTGCATTGTTCTTGACAAGCTCCTCAACACTTGGCTTCTGCAGAAGACTATCAACTAAACTAACAGTATAATTTTCTGTGAAAATCCCAGTTTTAGCTGCCACAATAACACCATGGTTAGATGCAATATCAAGGGTGATGGGAACAGTGATAATACAGGACGCATCCTCTGGAAGAATAATGGTCGAGGCATCAAAACAAGGAAGAACATCCCCAGTCATAGTGAATATTCCACCTGTGAAGTTAAAAAACTCCAGTTAAATATCAAAAATTGTGAAATACTATGATTGTTTACCAACAAGTTTTCCGTGACGGATATCAATGTGACAAACTATCAATTTTGATAGTTGATACTGGATATTGATAATTATAATTTGATTAAGAAAGCATGCCCATCTTCACATCATTAATCTAGATCAAAATTTTCAACTTTTATTTGATGTAAAAAAAAAAAAAGGGGCAAATAACCTTCATCTTTTAAAGCTTGTCTTGCACATGAAGCAATTGCAAGTATATGGTCAAAAAGCAGCGGAACAGGCCCATCCGGGTCATCTGCTGCCAAATATGGTAGCGGCAGGAATACTTTCCCCATAGGATTTGCCCATGGGACCCTCTTAGAGTCACCTCCAGCATGAAGCAGTAGTATATGCCTGTTGGCCATAAACCTAACCATTTCCCGAAGTGAACCTTCATTGTTCACAAAAGATCCAGAACTGCCACCATTTGCATTTCCCACCTGTTCATCACATCTATACTATTAAAGCCAGCAACTGCTATATTTTGTAACACAAAGCAATCACTACTGTATATTTTTTAGAACTCACGACTTTCAAACTCTGCTAATTGTTCAATTTTACAACACAAAAGATCTGTTTCTATGCTAACACTTGATTATTGCAACACATGGTAAATCAGAGGCTCCATACTGTAACACATTCACGTTTTTATTCAGCACCTGATGATAATTATATATTTAACTAGATTACAATTAAAATTACCTCTGAGCTAGGATCGACCTCGAGCTTCTCGTAATGCTTAGCAAGAGATAAAATGGCATTGAGAGTGGCTGCACCGGATCCGATCCGCTGGCCGTCGGGATCGGGAACGGCAAGAGTGACAGTGGAGCTAGCGATCCGACCCATGCGTTTGGCGCGCCGGAGCTGCCACTCGTACAGCTCGGCTTGCTCGGGGCTTGCCGCCGTAAGGACAATAGCGTCCCATGTTGGCACTCGCGAAGGATATCTCACCGACAATCGTAAATGGTACCATGATTTTCGCAAAATTGCTTCTAAGTCAGCCTTTGCTCTTTTCTGTTTGGCTCTCGAAATTTTTGCTTCACTTTGGGGCTCCATTTCCAGTAGCCCCTCCAGAAAATTTGGAAGAATTGAGATAAGCTTTGTGCTAGTTTTGTAGTGAGCTTTGAGCGAGTAGATGCAACAACAATATACAGGGTCGTAAATTTCAAATCAAATCTGTTCAATACTTCAAAAAACAAAAGTCCACTGTATCATCGATAAACGAGTGAGGAAATTACAAAGAAAACCAGAAAACCTTAATCCGTCGGTAATATTTTAAGGTAACATTTTTAAGGATAAACCTGTATGCAATTTATTTTCAGTTATCTAATTAAATGAATATAATATAATTAATTGATTTTGAATACATTTTAAATAACACTCCTCGAAATTGAATACATAGCATTTGCTCTTATTTTTATTACCATGTTGTGGTACCATAAAACAAAAATTAGCATATAAAATTTTCTTAATATATAAATAATTATTGTGACATATTAACGTATTATGTATTTATTTTAAATACATAAATAAAATTATATTTAATATTTATATTATTAAATAATTAAATAATTTTAAATAAAAAATAAAATAAAAATCAATTATATGATAACATATAAATATACATTTATTTTTGTATTAGGTACATATAATATTATTCTACTTTAATTAGATACTCTTAAAACATATTAGGTATAAAACTTTGATTTAATTATTACCTATAATTGTTTTACTTTTTAAAATTTTCACACTAAATTAACAAAATTTAAAAGGAAAAAAAAGCTCTTTAGATTTTATATTTCTTGACACCATCTTCCTCTTCTTTTTTTTTCACATTCAACCGATATGAATTTTATTTAACTTCCACACCCATCAATTTTCCCCTTTCTAGTTCCATACAACATCAATTTTGATTTCTAACATCTTATCCCACCATTCTCACACTGAATTTTCACACCTATCAATCTCACATCATCTCATTATGAATGAAATCAATATCAATTTCTAACATGTGACATTCGAAGCGGAAACATGGTGACTATAGAAGCTCTATCCAATGTTAACATTTCATCCTACTTCTTACTTCTTCACCGATGAGATAAAACAATTTATATGATAGGGGAACATACGATGAAAAGAAACAATTGTGAATGATGAGTGGTGAAGCTGACTGAAGGCAGCTAGGGATAAGATTTTCAAACATGTAAGGTGTTAAATGTTGTGTTTAAAACTTTAAGGTGTGAAGTGTAAAATGATTATTTTTTAATTTTATCATAATCGATGGATTATAAAAACATTAATTTTCCTTTCGCTGTTAGATTTTGTAAAGAAGGTTGAGCAAGCGATCAAGTTACTGCCAATAAAAAGAAAAAGGAAAAATGTGTCAACAGATCCACAAACAACAACAAAAATTGAGAAGAGAAAGTTTTTAAATTAAATTTACTACCTTCTAAGGAAATACAAACAATAGTGACCAACACTTAAAAACATGAGCTCTGAATTCCAGAACAAATGGCATTTGCCTTGTTCACCAGTCTCACATAAAAATCGAAGGACTATAATCCGAACCGTTAATTTTCTTGGGTTAATGGCTACTCAGATAATAACCATATGGCTTCTCAATTACCATTAATGAATAAAAATTGTTAAAATATCTAATAATCAAGTATCATTAAAAAACACGGAAGCTTCAACAAACGACAATGGCACTACAAACGCCAAACAGATTAAACCTAGAAAAATCAAATTCGAAATGGACATCCAAAAACAAACCTTTAGTTTTCTCTGATTCGAACCTTGATAATATAAAGGCCATACAGACTAAACCAAAAAGAAAGAAAAAATACGTACAGACAAGCGAATCTTAAAGGATGACCCAAGTGTGGCATGGCAACTCATATTGCAACCGATTGCGAAATCCTTTTTGACGGATTTGATCGGGTTTTGCTAAACCCTACTTTTGAAAATTTCAGCATCGGGAGATGCGAATCAAAAGAAAAAATGAGCGCGTGTCTAAGAATTTTGTAATTTACATTGTACCCAGGATTCTTGAAAATGAAATTCGTACCAAAACGATTCAAAATAATAATATTTACATCTTTCCCGTTAAATTCCGTTAACAATACCTTTTAAAATCCTATCAAAAGCCTTAAATACCCTTTTCATCTTATTTTCCATCCCCCCTTTCCCCCCGCCCACCCCCCCCAAAAAAAAACTATAAGCTAGAACATTCTTCAAAACCTAACTATTATGTAAAAAAGTAAATTACTTTTCGTTAATAAAATTTTATTTTAAGATAAGAAAGTATCATATTATGTCATTTAAAAGTAAAAAAGTATTTTTTTAAGGCCGACCGTAATGGAAAAAATATTATTTACTCTAATTTGTGTATTAAATGTTAATAGTTTTATTAAAATTTCAAAACTACCCTTTCTCCGTCAACTATTATGTAACGCCAGTGAGCAATAAGGAGGCAACACACGGTGCCAACGTGTCATTATAGTACATGGATCAACGACACGTTGGTACTTGAGTTCTGCTCTGTATGTGATGTCCAATCAGCTAACCTCTTTTTCACCGAACAAATTAAATGATACATCAAAATCTTCATTTTCTTCGAAATCCTAAACTCGTAGGATTTATATTTATCGTTATTGTTGATTGGGATGACTGTAAATCTGTGAGGATTATTATCCTTTAAAAGAGACATCTTGTTGGGAAATGCTTAGATATCACCTCACGGTACCAGAAACGCAGAAAATAATCACAACTCTTCCGTAATTTGGATATTTCTTCTCACTATAAATAAGCTAATATTGCAGTGGAGCCATGGGGAAGCGCTGCCTTGATGATTCGTCAATGCCGCAGGTATGGATTTCGATTTTTATTGTGAACTATTTTTTTTCTTCTTCTCTTTCTTTTTTCTTAAATTTGACTTTGTCTTAGCCTTTGAAGTTTGATGGTGTTTTAGAATCGGGAATTTTCAGTATATTCTCTTATGGTTGTTTGTGCTGAAGCAAAGTGCCAAGCATTTAGTTTTAGTATCATCTCAGTTTCTTGGATTAGTGAGTAAATGAAGACATTAATGACAAGTTTTAGACGTAAATTAAAGCCACTTTTATTGAATAACCAGAGTCTTCTGCAAGCGGCATCAGTTGCTTTTGATTTCAAATTTTGATCATTTTCAAAATCAAGATATGGAGCCTTCATCTTTTAAACCAACCCCACCTCTTAGATTAGTGGATATGATCCCCAAACCTTCTGTATGCAGCCCTACCCCTAAGCTAGCGAAAACCCACTAGACATTGGAGCCTTTGTGTCAAAACAATTGTTCATGAAGATTTTATCAGGACCATAAAGATATAAATTTGTTATTTAAGAAATGCATTATTAACATGGAAACTGGGAGCACTATCCCACTTCAGCAGAGTTTTGTGATTTCTCAATTGATCATGGTTTCTCTTTATCTACTTTTCACATGCCTTATGCAGGAGCAGAAATTGTGGCTTTTTATCTCTTGTAAAGTTCTTTCTCAAAAATTTTAATGTTGACTTTCTGCTAACAGATTAGATGAAAGTAGAAGATAAATTAGTTAGGTCAGAATTGGAAGTTTTCTTCACGCAAACAGATAAAAGATGATTTTTAATATAGTCAGCATTTGGCAATCTAATGTCTTTGCAGTTGAGTTGTCTATATCAAGGTGGATAATTGTGGCTTAAAAGTTGTGGACCCTGAATCAAATTGCAGTGTTTGCTTCCTTTTTTGCTTCTTAAGAGAAGAAGATAGAACAGCCTACGAGAATTGTTAACTGAGAAAATTACAATTTTTACATTGATTCTTTTCTTACTTTTTAGTCATAAATTTATAAAGAACATAGTTATTCATGGCTACTCTCCCTGAGAAAATCAGAACAAGAAAATTTTCCTTTTATACTTCTTCCTCATTCCACAAACAGGTCAAATGATAACCAACCTTCGTCTCTGATACATACACAAGAAAGCACAGAAGACAACACAATATGACAAACCTTGAGGTAGAAATATGATATATATATATATAAAATAACCGAGGATCCTGTCGTATTTGCTGAACGGATAAATTCGAGACACAATAATCAGACTCACAACCATTGCATCAGATAAATCAAGATTTTACAAGTATGAAAGAAACTCGAATCCAAATCTTTCACTTTAAAAGTTCTAATACTCTACTAGTTTTGCTAACCTTTGGGATCGAAATATTATTTTTTTTGTGCTTTTATTTTTCTTATTTCATTTTTCAACATAGGCTTGAGTTTCTTGGTGGACAAAACTAAGAGGAATTAGTCTCCAACCACAAACAGGAGCCATCATATGTTATTATTCCTCATCAATAATTTTTTTGCATAACATTTCATAATCTTGGTGTTTTTACTTCTTAAATCCTCCTTTGCAATACTCAGACTATAGCCAATCGTCTATGACTCTGTCTTTATCAAACCCTTTTGTTTATTCCATTTCTAATATCTTGTTTGGAATCTTCACTCAGTCATCTATCTAAATTTTTATCATTTCATTATAATACTTCTCAATAAATACTCAGACCACGATGTTTACTGTTGTTCATATTTACAAGGGAACTTTTGATTTAAAGGTGTCAACAGGAAATATTCTTCCAGTTTTGGTTTGCTAGTTGAGATTTCACTCAGAAATCGGTCGAAATTCCAACCCTTTTTCTTTTGTTTGAACTTTTATGCAGCAATAAATTATCAGCTTCAGTAATCCAGCATTGAGAAAATTCCTCAATGGCAGATTTATTTGGGAATAGGTTGTATAGCTGCTACAAGTGTCGGAATCTTGTATCACGTCATGATGATATTGTTTCTAAAGGATTTCAGGTGATCTCAACTCCTTCATCAGAACTTTTTGCAAATTCTGAATACTTGGTTTTAACAATATCATCATTCTTAGAATCAAAACCTGATCCTATATCAATGTTTGATTTCTGGGAAGTAAATAAATAGAGTCGCATTTTACAGAAAACTGATAAATTTCTATGTGTAAACTAATCAGTTTATACAAGCTAATTTGATTGAAAGTTATGCTAATTATTGAGGTATTTTTCTCATACAAATCTTTGAAGTTCTTAGTCTTCGAATCTTGTAATATTGCAGGCAACCAGTGGTCGAGCTTTTCTGTTCAGTCACGCAATAAACATTGTAGAAGGGCCTAAAGAAGACCGTCATCTAATAACTGGTCTTCACACAGTAGCTGATGTATTCTGCTCTGATTGTGGAGAGATTTTGGGTTGGAAGTATGAACGTGCTTATGATGAATCACAGAAGTACAAGGAAGGCAAAGTTGTGCTTGAAAATTTTAAGATCGTCAAAGAAAATTGGTAGCCATATCAGTAGTTTTGAGTTTGTTCATGTTGGACCTGTCCAGAAGAATTAATTTTTTTCAAGTGAATGGTTTAAGTCACTAGTTTTCAGCATATATGGAAGTTTTAAGGCATAAATGCCATATATATCTGTGTGGATAAATATTGTAAATAAAGGCTGGTGTTTGTAGATTAAAGGACAGCTGGGAGAGCATACGTTCTAAGTGGTAACTTATTAAATAGGTAAACTCAAGTTAAGGTGATCTTTCAGTCCAATTTCTGGGAATCAGGAGCTAGATTTTATCATATATCACATATCAGGATCCCTTTCTCTCTCCAGCTGCGCCTGCATTGGAATAATATTTCTATTTCTATTTCAATTCTGTTTTAAGAATATTTGTTTCAAATAATCCCAGACGTGTAAAGTGGTGATTTTATCAAATTCAATTATAAATCCGTATGACGCGGAAACATTTTAGGATTAAACATTCGGGCCTTAAATGGTCACTTCCTTTATATAATTAATTATACTTTCCATTTAGGCCATGGCAAGTATCCAAAATGGCCCGTTCAGATGCACAATACAAGTCAAGCTCAACTCACATCAAGAATATGGCGCTATTGAGTTATGTGGGGGATTTTGACTTCTGTCGGACCTGAATTGGGAGCTAATAACGCCGGATAATCTAAGAGAAAATTCAGCATATCCAGGGATTAAAGGGATGATGAAAGAGGAGGCAGAGGCCATGATAAGAGCGCGACATCTTGTTGGAGATGTAGCACTCAATGAGACTGAGTCCTGCAACTTAAGTTCGCTATAGACAAGGCACTTCAGCAGGAGCTAACCAAAAGTTCACAGTAAATTTTTTGTGAGTGATTGATAAGTTATGTTGCTTTCATCATCCTCATCAATCTTATTGTAATTGTACGAACAGCTTGTTCGTAATGAGTAATCAAATATGCATTGCCCTGTCTGTCAAATATGCACACTAATGAACAAATCCAATCTTAGCTTTAGCTAGAGACAACCAACAAGATTCGCAGCTTTCAGATTCAGTTAATAATTTTCTATTGATTTAAAAAGGAAAAACAAAAAAGATGCGTATGAATTATATCACCAGGAATCTTGATTGTACAATTTTGTTTGACAACCAAAGAGATTAGCATATATCAAACAAATATGTTACGGAAAGGGATTCCAAAATGCGATCATCACCCAATTATTGGGAGTTAAAGAATTCCACATCAAGCCAACTATGATCTAAAAATGCATGTCATTTATGGACAAATGGTGTCAAAATTATTTGAATTAATGGCAACAATAAGAGGGATTCAAAAGGACACACGACATCATAGTAAGGTTACCAAGTACCAACCATTACTAAGCATAAAGGGCTGACACTCATCCTCAAATTCATCATTATCAAACCAGACATTTATCAAGTCAAGCAGACAGCAAAACAAATTGGCCAGATCCACAAGTAAAATAACAAGGAAATACCAACCCACATTCCCCTAGGTTTGCCTTAAATGCATTGGATTCCCAGATAAATTATACTGACCCACTGCCATGGCTACATCACTAATAGTTTACTGTCAATCTTAACATATGAAATGAGGATAAAAGAGCAAATAGGTCAACTTTATTTTATAAATTACATGGAAACCAACAGGTCATAAATTTCTATATGATCAGTACAGAGTTAAGAGTTCCACAGGGCAGGGCAATCAATCAAACAAATACTATGTGAGTTCCATCAGGGCAGGGCAAACAATCAACCATATACTATCATCCAACAACAGAATATATATAAATACTATTGCTAATGTCTGCAAGTTCAGAAAAGCCAATAACCAAACATACAAGAACAACAGGAAATGATATCTGAAATTGAGAAAATGCCAATTGTACAAGAGACTATTTAGAACTACCAAGGACAGCTAGAAAACAACATGGTACATGTGCACCCTTCTTCCCCATAACGCAGATGTTTCACGATCTTGACCTTCTAATTGGTGAGCGGCTGTTAGAAGAAGATCCAAGGCCAAAAAATAAAAAAGATTATAAGATGTACATGAATATATCAATACATAATAGGCAAACAAGCTCAACACTAGGTTTCTGACAAGTTAAAATAATACCTGCCGTATCTACCATACTCAGGACTTCTATTCCGCCCATAATCAGGATTTCTGCGCTTATCATACACTGGACCAGGACCCCTGTTCCTCCCATGATCTGGACTTCTGCGCCTGTCATACACTGGCCCATTGTATCGATCATAAACTGGGCTGCGGGCTCGGCCATAATCGGGACTTGGTCTCTTACGATAAGCAGGACTTGGTGACCTCCCATATGGACTATCCCCACGCCTACCATAACTACCTCTTCTTGGACTATCATACCTGTCATCCCTCTCACTATCATCTTTTAAAGCATACTCAACAGAGATAACCCTGTCCAATAACTTGCTACACAGTGCATTGCAGTTTTGTTAGGAGTATAAAACATTGACACTATGATTATAAGCAACAAAGTAAATAAGCACTTCATTAAAACCTTCTATTTGTAGCATCAAGGGCCTTGGTTGCATCTTCTTGCGTCTCAAACTGCACAAATGCAAAGTTTCGTCGAATCCGAACATGTAGGACATTTCCATAGGGCTCAAAGTGCCTTTTTATATCCCGTTCCCTCATTCGAATAGGATCAAAGTTTATCACAAACAAGGTTTTAGTGGGCCTCTGATTTGCCATTGGCCTAGACCCTTCACGATGCCTACCACGTTCACCCTAACGGAAGAGAGATTTATCACTTGACAGTCAAAATAATGGAGTCGATCTTGAAATAAGCCATTCAAATGATTGATTACAACAAACAGTATGCTAATAACCGCGAGGACATAAATACAAAAAAATGTGAAACCTAAAGAAACCACATAACTAAAAGAACCATAACGTACCCTAGCCCACTCCACCGACAACCTGCGTCGGTCATAACCAAATGGCTGATTATCAAGTCCCCGGATGGCATCAGCAGCATCTCGATCATCCTCAAAATAAACAAAAGCAAAGCCTGCAATAACATGTTCAACATCAGAGGAAGAAGTAATAATGCAGGATATTGGTACTACATCCACACAACCTGTAGTACATCAGCCAAATCAAGGTTTTTCCCCTAGATGAACAAAAAATATACGACACCTGCATATACGTGTAGGCTGATGCACATAAGGATGCAGAAGCGTTGCATGATGAACTAAATCAAGATGATGGCTTATTAAGGTTTAAAATCCAAGGTTTCAGTTCTGAGACTTCATTGCTAAGCATGCTTCACCATTCAGACAGCACGAATTCAGTAATGGAAGGCATGGCATGAAAGATTTCATTGATCCCACTATAATGAAAGGTGGTAGGCATGATATAAAATTTGATTGCTCCCCACCATGACCATTCTTGTGAAATGGAAACTTTAGCAGTGAGGTGGGTGAGTGACAGATGATCGTGAGAAGAAAATGCAGGATGATGCCATCTGTAAATGGAAGGAGATCAGGCAGGAAAGTTTCCATTGCAATAAGAATATTTGGTAGAGAAGTTGACGAGCCCAGAAAGAAGCTCAATTTCCCTTAGTAGAAGTTCCTGCGTCAAAACAAACTCTTAATATGGAGATTTTCTCCAAAAAATTGAAAATTTGAGGTTTCCATTTTCATTTCTGCCAGGATGCAGTGGGTTTTCTTCTTATAAGAACAATGGCGTGTTGTTATCACTACAACTGCAGTGACATATCACAATCAGATAAGGTGATAAAATCAAAAAGCCTGTTTATTCAAATATCAATTAATAACTATCCAGGTGCACAGACTACATGAATTTTTTCAAAAGCGAGGTATAAGCCATAGGTCAGTGAAAAGATCAGGATAATTGACAACAATGCAAGGCCCCGATTAAACAAAATGTGGGATGCTAGCCTCGAGACCATCTATCAAAAATTAAAAAAAAACCAAAACTGAAGAGAAATCAACAAGAATGGGCCAAAAACAGAAGCTCCACCCGTATTGCAAAGAAAAGAAGCTGAAAAATCCGCATGAGCATACGGAAATAAGGCGCACCTAATAGTCAGGCACAGAACATAAAACACAAATCCAACATTTCAACTACAACAATTCAGTATCCCAAGGTTCCAAGAAGTTCTGCTCAACTTTAGTTTTAAAACAATTCAACCATATAGTGAAAAACCTAAAAGCTGTAACCTAATCATCAAGATTCAGTTTCTTTAGCTTCACTTCCAGCAAAGGCTTTTAAATGCAGAAATTTAACTCCCCGCCTAAGCTAGAATTTTAATTCTATACTGAAAATAAATTGTTTCACAATTACATCTAAACCAGTAGAGGAGCTGTTAATTGCATAGTTCAATGACCATTATAAAGTATATTCAAAGAGTAAATCTGAATGCAGCGAGTTTTTCTATTTAAAGACTAGTTCAAGTAAAACCTAATTCGTGACTGGAGTATTACAAACTTGAAACAAATATAACGGACAAAAATTTACCAGATTTCATGTCAACTCGCTCCACCCTTCCATATTTGGAGAAGACGCGCTCTAGCTCGGATTGGCGAGTCTCGTACTCAAAGTTTCCAACAAAAATCGGCCTGGACATCGTGATTTCAGCAACAACAAAGTCTACAAAACAGCACAAATAGTATTATTTTGCTAAACTTTATGCGCTCGTTTAAAGTTACAGAATCATTGGAAAGAATAGCCAATAAAGTAGTAAAAGTGGGGGGAAAAACATCCAACCTGCCTGGAGTGAAAGAAAACCCTAACTTAAGGAATAGAATGATACTTAGTAAAGCAGAAACGTGTTATGTGCTTATTTATAGACGTAAAACAAAGCCCTAATTTTCACGCCAGCAAAAGCTTTCCGCGACCGTGCGATTGATTTTTTATTATTATTATTATTTTTAACGATCCGTAAATCCGTCCAATTTTTTTGAATAAATAAATTTAAAAATATAATAATTAAATCTATAATTATTATATTAGATAAATTAAAAATAATTTATAATAATATGTTATTAATTAATTTTAAATTATCTATAAGTTAATCTTTTACGTATAAAAGATTATATTATTTAACTCTAATCTTTTAAAAATATGTATATATATTTCTCTGCAACAGTTAGCGCAAGTTTGGGTTTAGTCCGGGTTATTTATTGAACCAGCTGGCATAGTATAGTCCGTTGGATTTAAATGACGCGTACGTTATCGCTGGACCCTAACAAGATGGGTTGGTTTGGGCTTAATTTTCTGGGCTTAGCGCGGAGGGGAAGTCATGACTTGTTGAGTCATAAATTACTGGCGAAAGAATGCTACCATAAAGTGAAATCGTTAAAGTATTAAAATTTTCAAAATTAAAATATCAATTCAAGTCTTCATCACATGTTATTACTTTGAAGTTGAAATCATAATAGTCAAATCAGGTATCAAAAATCTTAAATAATAAAATATTTTAATTAATATAATATCTTTTAAAAAAATATCACAAACATTTTTAAAAATTCAAAATTTTTTATATACATTCTAAATACATCATCTTTTTTTATTTCTAAAAATATATATAGATTTTAATTGATACAATAATATTTTAAAACATATTATTATAAATATGTTTAAAATTTTTTAAATTTTTTATATATCTTAATTACACATTTGTTTAAATATATATAAATTTATATTAGTAATATAAATCTTATAATAAATATTATATTATTAATGATATCTCAAAACAGTTACAGAGGAAGCAGTCAATCCGCTTTCAAACGGCAAATTCACCACACTAACCTTCTCATCTTGGTCAACAAAATAAAGCAGCCAGCCACATGTCACCGCATGAACAATTTTTGGCAAACAAAGGGCCCTCTTTGCAGCATTTCTACTGTGGTCAAGGTCTTTTTCTCGTTACAATACAATGACATTGAGATTGAGTTCATCCGAAGGAAAATGTCGGGCCCCTGGAAATTCCCTTTTTTTTTCTTTTAATCGAATCTATTCACAAATTTTCATTTCTTATTTTCTCTCATAAGATGAAATTCTTGGGGCATATATTATTGACAGGTTCAAAACATTTTACAAAATGGGAATTTTGTGTTGAAATCCGACGGTGGTTCATCATTTTCGCGTGTGGGTGTGATGCATAATATCAAACTAATGAACAATTACTATATTCCGTCAATAATTAAGACATTAGAATTAATTAAAAAAACTTTGAAATTTATATGCCGAAATTACAGCCACAAAAGGTGGGCAGCTAGGCCTAGCCGTTGTATAATAATTTCAAATTTCTTGCTTTACACTCTTATTTAAAAGGTCAAAGGACTATTTCCCCTCTCAAAACTATATTTATAATAGGTCAAAGGACTATTTTTCATCCAAACTATGTTGTATTCTAAAAGTTTCTCTTGTTAACTTTAAAAATTCCTTTTATCTACTCATGACCATTTAAATCTGTTAATTTTAAAGGTAAAATCATTATTTTATATTTAATATTAAAAATAAACTTAAATATTATTTCATTTCCCCTCTTAAATTTAAAAAACTAACTTTTATCCCCTAAGCCAAGTTTGAAAAGATCACATTTCTCCCCTAGGGTTTAGTTTCAAAACCCGTTCACTTTCTCCAGCGCCATGGCCAGCCGTCTCTCCCTCCAGACGGTTTTCCTTTCTCCGACGACCTGCCTCAACTCCACTTTAACCCATCTAGCACAGAGAGACGTCGTCTTCATCTGGGAAGACAATCATCTTCCCAGACGATGAAGACGAGATCGATTGATCTCATCTTCATTATCTGGGAAGACGATTTCTCTTCCCAGATAATGTTTCTCGGCACCAGATGGGTTGGGGTGGAGTTGAGACAGATCGTCGGAGGAAAGGAAACCGTCGGGAGAGAGAGACAGTCGGCGATGACATTAGAGAAAGTAAATAAGTTTTGAAACTAAACCCTAAGAGAGAAAATGTGATATTTCTAAACTTGATTTAGGGGATAAAATGTTAGTTTTTAAACTTTTATGAGATTAAATTTTTAAGGGTTAGAATTCCGTTAAATTTAACCAGTCATAGGTGGATAAAGAGAATTTTTAAACTTAACAAAAAAAACTTTGAGAATTTAGCATAGTTTGGGTGGGAAGTAGTCCTTTGGCCTTTATAATATCTCAAAAACTCCAACATTCAGAATAAATTTTTATTCAGAATATTATTCAAATCTAGGCAACACTTCATCTTTCATCATTTGGACGGCTGCTATTTAAAATTAACCAAATAAGACTAGTGGCTTAACGAGGCCCATGCCATGCGTAATTAAATAATGTCATTTCTTAAAGTAAACTCACACAACTTTCCTGGAAAACTGCAGTCCGCTTGCCACATCGGCAGACTACACTCACTCACATTCTAATTCAGTGCAATTCCAATTCCTTTCTAGTTCATTTATATATTATTATATGTGCACCTTTTTGTATTTATACGAAATGGGCCTTCCAAAAACCTGAAAAGAATGATAAAACTTGCAACAGAAAAACAAAAAAAAAAAGCTTTTAGAATTCCTTAATAGAATCAAGAAGATCTCTTCTCGAGTTGGCCGTCTACAATAAACCATACTTTTAAGACTGTTATTATTCTATAATAACAAAATAATTAAGTCAAAGTTTCTCCACAATTATTGAATAAAGGAAAAAACAAAACTGAATCAGATCTGTCTAAATAGTACATTGAAGGAGCTTGCGGTCACAATTTAATTACTGTTACGGCCTCGAGGGTCCGAGTATGTAAATATTCTGAATTCATCAGGGTAGTTTCGTAAAGTAAACTTTTCAAAATTAAAAAAAAAAAAACGATTTGGGAGAGAAAATTCGAAAGCAAAGATCCAAAATGCCAAAGCCACTACAGTATTTTAGGAAAAAAAAGAAGAGAGAAAAGAAAAAGAAGAAGAAGACGGAGCCATTGAAGTTCAAAAGCCTGAAAGAGAATTCTACATTTATATATGCATATATTCCTCTTACTTTTCTAAGGCTAAGTTTTAGTCGTAGATGACAATTCAACAAGACTTTTCTTTTTTCTCCTTTTGCTTTGTCTCCAAGCCACTATCTTGTAAGTTATTTCTTCTCCATTTTCTTTCAACGTTTTCTTCTTATTTTCTTGTTTTGCTCTGTTTACATTTTAGAGTGGAGTGGAGATTTATACTCCATAACAGTGGTTACTTTAAATTTGGTAAGTGGTTATGGTTTCAGTTATTTTCTTGTTTTTTTACTTTGTTGGTTGTTTTGCTGGCTAGTTTTGTCTGGTTTGTTGGCCCTTTAAATTTGTCAAACCACCCTTATATTTATTTATTTTGGTTTTGTGGGTGGGTGGATGGATTTTGCTCGAAGATTAGCCATTGGTAGGGTGGTTGGTTTCTACATTAAATAAGCAGTGCATAATTGTGCTTATATTATTACTTCTTTTTTTTTTTTCAACTTGATTTTTTCTTGTAAACGACATGCATTTTCGTGTTCTTTTCTCATGTTAGTTATGAAATTATAGTTTGAGTATGTGTTCGTTCATGCTTTACTGAAATTTTTGATTCACATGTTTGAATGTTTTGTAGGAATTTGATATGATTCTCCGGTATATCTACTGATTTTTTTTTTTGGAGGGATTATTTAAACTTCAATTTGGGATCACAATGGAGGAAAAACCCTTCCCTGCTTGGTCTTGGTCAGTAGAACAGTGTTTGAAAGAGTACAATGTTAAAATAGAGAAGGGACTGAGTTCTTATGAGGTTGAAAAGCAGCGAGAGAGATATGGATGGAATGAGCTTGCCAAGGAGAAGGGGAAGCCCCTATGGCAGCTAGTTTTAGAACAATTTGATGATATGCTTGTGAAGATACTTTTGGTTGCAGCTTTTATATCCTTCATTTTAGCTTATCTGCATGGTAGTGAATCTGGGGAGTCTGGATTTGAGTCCTATGTTGAACCATTTGTGATAGTGCTGATTTTAGTGCTTAATGCCATTGTTGGGGTGTGGCAAGAGAGCAATGCTGAGAAGGCTCTTGAAGCCCTCAAAGAGATGCAATGTGAATCTGGGAAGGTATTACGAGATGGGTATCTTGTCCCAGACTTGCCTGCAAAAGAACTTGTTCCAGGTGATATAGTGGAACTGAGGGTTGGGGACAAAGTACCTGCTGACATGAGAATTGCAGCTTTGAAAACCGCTACTTTGAGAGTTGAACAGAGCTCGTTGACTGGCGAGGCAATGCCCGTTTTGAAAGGCACTAGTCCTGTATTCCTGGAAGATTGTGAGTTGCAGGCTAAAGAAAATATGGTTTTTGCTGGCACCACAGTTGTGAATGGGAGTTGTGTTTGTATTGTTATTAGCACGGGAATGAATACTGAGATTGGGAAGATACAGAAGCAAATACATGAGGCATCTCTGGAAGAGAGTGAAACCCCTTTGAAGAAGAAGCTAGACGAATTTAGCAGCAGACTTACTACTGCAATTGGCTTTATTTGCCTTATTGTTTGGTTCATAAATTACAAGAATTTTCTTTCATGGGATGTTGTGGATGGATGGCCTGCAAATATCCAATTTTCTTTTGAGAAGTGCACCTATTATTTCAAAATTGCTGTTGCCCTGGCTGTAGCTGCAATTCCAGAAGGCCTTCCTGCTGTAATCACGACTTGCTTAGCTCTGGGTACCAGGAAAATGGCACAAAAGAATGCTATTGTGCGGAAACTTCCTAGTGTGGAAACCTTGGGATGCACAACTGTGATTTGTTCAGATAAAACTGGGACGCTTACCACAAATCAGATGTCTGTGACAGAATTCTTCACTTTGGGTGGGAAAACTACTTCTTCCAGAATTTTCCATGTTGAAGGAACAACTTATGATCCCAAGGACGGTGGCATTGTTGATTGGACGTGTTACAATATGGATGCTAACTTGCAAGCCATGGCAGAAATATGTGCTGTTTGTAACGATGCTGGGATCTATTGTGATGGTCGCCTCTTTCGAGCTACTGGTTTACCCACTGAAGCAGCTTTAAAGGTTCTGGTTGAAAAGATGGGAGTTCCAGATGTTAAAGTAAGAAACAAGATCCGTGACATACAACTTGCTGCTAACTATTTGATTGACCGCAGCACGGTTAAATTAGGTGAGTATAAACTTTTTATATGTGATTAAATTCTGCAATTACCATGATCATTTTTATTTCATCAAATGATATTCCTATATAAGGCTGTTGCGAATGGTGGACAAAAAGATCAAAAAGGATTGCTACCCTGGAGTTTGATCGCATCCGAAAATCAATGAGTGTTATTGTCCGGGAGCCAACTGGACATAATCGACTACTTGTCAAGGTTATTTTCACTTTTATCTTTATGCCAGTGTTGCTATAAGAGAAGTAGCTATTGTAGAGTTGGTGTCAGAATCGTTATTTATATCTTGATTCAAGTTTGCTGGTGGTTAAATGAATGACAATAAAAGTGCAGAGATTTAGGGGTTTTCTTTTGAAAGTCGAAAATTTAATGAACTCTAAGTAACAAACTTAATGTATTATATGTATATGTTGACTTTGTTTTGTTGAAACTGGAAAGATAGTGAAATATTAAATAGAAGTAGTTACTAGTTAGGACTTAGGCTCTAATGTTTTGTCAATTTCTGCAGCTACAGCTTGCTAACTTGAGTAGACAAAGCATCTGAAATTTGCCTGCATGGACAATTGATGCCTGTTGTAGGTGTTACTAAACTTAGCTGGAAGTTGACAGCGTTGACTTGTCCATTGTAAACCTTGACTTTTGAATAAAGTTTATAAAAGGATGAAACTGTGATTTTCCTTAACTGTTCACAGTTCAAGCATCCTAAAATGTTGCTCTATGTAAAACATGAGATTAAGTAGTTTCAGTTGACTGTATGCTTTCTAGGAAAACAATGAAGATCCAATCCTGCTTCTATGCTTGATTTAATGATTAAATGTGTAGGGTGCTGTGGAGAGTTTACTGGAGCGCAGTTCACATGTGCAACTTGCAGATGGATCTCTTATTACAATAGATGAACCTTGTAGGCAACTCTTACTCACAAGAAACTTGGAGATGAGTTCAAAGGGATTGCGATGCTTAGGGTTAGCATACAAGGATGAGTTGGGAGAGTTTTCAGACTATTACACAGAGAATCATCCTGCCCACAAGAAATTGCTTGATCCAGCATGCTACTCCTCCATTGAAAGTGGCTTAGTTTTTGTAGGAGTTGTTGGTCTAAGGGTGAGTGTGCGTCACTGTATTTTGAGTTTCACATGAACTAATATTGTTGGACTTTGTGAAATTGCAAGAGTTCTTATTAAATGCATCTTTACAGGACCCCCCTCGTGATGAAGTTGACAAAGCAATTGAGGACTGTAGAGCAGCTGGTATAAAAGTTATGGTGATAACCGGGGATAATAAATCCACGGCTGAGGCTATCTGTCGGGAAATTAAATTATTTTCTGAAGGAGAGGATCTTAGAGGGAGAAGTTTTACAGGTAAAGAGTTCATTGCTCTTCCACCTGCACAACAAATTGAAATTTTGTCAAAACCTGGAGGGAAGGTTTTCTCTCGAGCTGAGCCTAGGCATAAGCAAGAAATTGTGAGGATGCTAAAGGAGATGGGGGAAGTTGTTGCAATGACTGGAGATGGTGTAAATGATGCACCTGCACTGAAATCGGCAGACATTGGAATTGCTATGGGCATCACTGGAACTGAGGTAACATAAACCCTTGACTGCTCTACTTTTTGCACTGGTGTACTTTTGGCCAAAGAAATGACATTGAATGATTTTATCTTTTTTCAAATTTGGGAACTCTCTGCTTTAATATTCCAGGTTGCAAAAGAAGCTTCAGATATGGTTTTGGCAGATGATAATTTTAGCACCATTGTCTCTGCTGTCGCTGAGGGTCGCTCAATTTATAATAATATGAAAGCTTTTATCAGGTAAGTATTATTCTCTTTTGGCCTTCATTTGAGTGGTTTACAGATGCATATTCAATCTCATCAATCTTCAGGTATATGATATCATCCAATGTTGGAGAAGTGATATCTATATTCTTAACCGCTGCTTTGGGGATTCCAGAATGTATGATACCTGTGCAGCTTCTGTGGGTAAATTTGGTTACTGATGGTCCTCCTGCAACTGCCCTTGGTTTTAACCCTTCTGATGTTGATATAATGCGGAAACCACCCCGCAGAAGTGATGATGCTCTAGTAAATTCCTGGATTCTATTGCGCTACTTGGTTAGTATAATCAAAATCTTTATTCTTAATATTACTTTGTAACATTATTTGGCATTTACTTTATAACAAATCGTTTGTCTTTATCGTGTGGGCTCTAAAATACCTAATTTTATGGTTCTTAATTGCAGGTAATTGGTTGTTATGTGGGAATTGCTACTGTTGGTATATTCATCTTGTGGTATACTCAAGGTTCATTATTAGGTATTAGTCTCTTTAGTGATGGACATACACTTGTTTCAATATCTCAGCTCCGGAATTGGGGGGACTGCCCTACATGGTCCAATTTCACTGTGTCTCCTTACATGGTTGGTGGGGGAAGGGTGATTACTTTCTCTAACCCTTGTGATTATTTTACCATTGGTAAAGTTAAGGCAATGACTCTGTCACTCTCTGTATTAGTAGCCATTGAGATGTTCAATTCCCTCAATGCCCTCTCTGAAGATAACAGCTTGGTGACAATGCCCCCTTGGAGGAATCCATGGCTTTTAGTTGCCATGTCAGTATCATTTGGACTCCATTGCCTCATTCTCTATGTTCCTGTCCTGGCAAATGTGTTTGGTATCGTTCCTTTGAGTCTGAATGAATGGTTTCTGGTCATCTTAGTCTCAGCACCTGTCATTCTTATAGATGAGCTTCTTAAATTTGTGGGAAGGAGAAGAAGATTTAGTGCAAAGAAAGAGAAGACAGCATAAGTCTGTTCTGTGGATGGCTTGGGAGAATTTTCAGGGCTGACGCTGAGAGATGAGAAGATGTACATTTGAGCGTTTTGTTAATTTTATTTCTTTGATAAATTCTTTATTTATTTTTCATGTACAAGTATACGTTTTTATATTCGAGAACAAATATTTCATTCAAGTTTGTTTGCTAGATCTGCGCGAAGAAAAATGTTGCCGGAAATCATTGCCATATTCTGTTCCACTTCTAGGCTTACTAAATAACATTCCAAATAGGAGTGTAAACGGGGCACACCAAACTGCTTGTGAACCAAGTTTCGAGTAGCTCAAGTTTGACTCTCAAAGCGAACTTGAGATTATTGTTGAATGGTTTGGTGAGCTTCAAAACTTCTTTGCTACATCAATTTTTCCACATCCAGCATACATTTCCAATGCATCATTGTACTTGCAAAAACCCTACATCTAGTATACATTTCCAATGCAGCATTGTACTTGCAAAAACCAGCTCTCTCACATTCTACGTGCATTCAATTTTGAAAGTCCAATTGAATATTTTTATATAAATGATTGAATTTAAATTAAAAATAAAATAATATTAAATGATGATTCATCGTATAAGCATTGCTCTTTTCAATGTGTAAGGGATGTTAGAGGTATGATTGGGTTGTTAAGAAGTTTATGAGCTCTACATAATTTCAGAAGCCTGAAACCATATTAGGTTAATTTGAATGCTTTTGATAAAATGAAGTTCAGTTCTATTAAAGATTGGATACAAAATGCAAGAGAGGAGAAAATAAATTAAAAGAATTCAATTTTTTTATAGAAAAAATACGTCACTATGAGTGGCTACTCTGCTGGCGGTGACCTCCAGTGATTTCTCCTCATCTAATAAAGAAATCCATCAGCTATTGAGCTTTGAATGTATAGACAGATTCAATCTCCACTTCGAACAAAGGTTTTCTGGACAACAAAAGCATGAAATACGTTCAGGTCACCTTGGCTACAAGTCTCCGACGGTTGAAAACCACAGTGCACAGACTGCATATGAGCTGCTTTGAACAGAAATGGTTCGGTAAAGTACTCCATTTGGGCTTTGAGGAAATAGATGATGGTGAGACTCACGCTTTATCATGCATACTCATTCACCACCTGCACCATAATTCTGGAGCAGCTGAAGCGTCAAGGAGAGTTTTGCAACATCATTTATTTCCTCAGCAGAACTACAACTATATAATTCATAAAGCTGAAAGCCACTAAATTTCTTCAAAAATATGAAGACTGATCGTGAAGCACACCCAAATGAGCAAGTACTCTGGCTGAAAGAGACTTCATACTACCGTTGCCACGCTGTGTTAAGTCAACCAAAGGCATCTGAGCAGATTGCCCGTACTTTTGTTTGAACTCTGGTAGTCTGAAAATCCTTTCTATAGCATGCAGAGCCTTCTCTTGCAGTCTGGGAGAAGGGGAACTCAGAAATCTTATCATGTGGTCTATGGTGTTTGCTTCTTCAAGCACTTTGCTTCCACTTTGCAGTTTTGTACCTTCGATTAAAGTCAGTAGTGCATCTAAAGAAGCTTCACAGGCTCCAGGATCTGATTCTGCCAGAACCCTCACAAGTGGTGCAACCGCATCAGCCTCCAAAAGGCAAAAGGATGTTTCAACAGCACAGAATCCTCCATGAACCCTGCAGCCAGTTTCTGGTGGAGCTGAGAAACACCAAAAACCCTGGCGCTTTGGTATTAAACGACTCAGCCCAAGTGAATTTTCTGAAAACCGAGCAAGAGAAATGGCTGCACGTTTTTTTGTCAGGCTTGTTCCATATTCTAGCAACTGAACTAATATGGGAATAACACCAGCTTCAGCTGCTCTCTTTTGCCACTCCAAATATGTTGGAAAAGTGAAACGTCGTATGGCTCCAACAGCATTTTCAACTAACTGACTTTTGTTTGGATCATTTTGCTTGCTATTTTTCAGAGAATTCACAATTATTGGAAGTGCCTTCGCATCCAAAAGCCACTGAGTGAATTGGGGCACTTCTGGAAGGTTAGAGATAATTCCCATTGCAGAGGCAACCTCCTCCTCATTTTCTGAAGATTGTATGATCTTGACTAAGGACTCTATGCATTTCTGACCAACATGCTCCAGGATGATAGCTTCATCACCATTGTCTACCAAGCAGCAGAACAATTTTACCGCATTTGATCGGACAATTTGCTTATCATTCTCACACAGCTGAACTAAGATTTGAATTGCAGAACACTGTTTTATGCCATTAAACCAGTTAGTATTTATCCAATGATATCCAACAGAAACTGATCATATAAAACGAAGTTAAACAACAGAGAAGATATTCAGATACGGCATGGGTTCAAAACCAAAAACAAAAATGATAATAAACTACTAGGACTCAACAAAAGTAGGCAATTAAAATCCCTACAAAACATATCCCATATTAACAATTAGTTTTAGTATAAAGAAGATAGAAGAACTTGCATATGCGGTATTCTAATTTATAAAGTAAAAAAGAAAGATGCCCAATGAAATGGTTCTAAAGTATGAAACTGGCTCTCCCTTTTCTTGAATATCTATCCTCAATCAAGCCTGGTGTGAAATACTAACAGCCTATCACCAGGTTATAGTCTTCAGGAGCCAGGTTACAGATAAGTATAATTAATTGATTATACCAGCAATCACAGCACGTGCATTTGGTCTAAAATAAGTAGGCATGTAGACTAACAAATAAAATTTCAATTAGAACTTGACTCCATCGAACTTCAACTTGCAATCATAAATTTGTGCAATTAGCATTAGTCAGTATATGACCATTGCACCCAAGAAGGGCCAACAGTTATTTCCTTCAGGACATGGAACACATACACAAACATAAAACTCTCTTCCACATAAGAGATACCTGAATTAACATGGTCTTGATATTTCTTCCGGAGGGAGACTGACATAAGGCATTGAAGGTTTGGAGAATCCTTTGTTGCACATCAGGCCCTGTTAAATTTATGAAAGAGAAGAGCATAATGGTATCTTCATTGGATTCCAATAGTGACACTGGAGTCTGGCTGGATTCTTGAGACACTGTTGATTCAGCAAGGTGCATAACAGTGGTTGCCGCCTGCTCTCGCAAGCTTGAGGATGATGAGCTGTGGCGGAGAAGGAGATCAAGCAATGGCCCCACTGCACCTTCTTTTATCATCTTCAGTCCATTTTTAGGTACACTTGAAAGGTTCTGAAGAGCTCTCACAGCCCCTTTTTTCATTTGAATGTCACCATGAGAGACCAATTGAAGAAGTGGACCCAGCACTTCTCCTTCAAGCAAAGATGCTTTGTGGTGGTCAGTCAACTCCATTTCAGCTATAGTTGTTGCCATGAGCATTTTAACATCTTCAGGACCTGCATAAACAATGAAACAGTGCCATTGAAACATGTGTCAAATCTTTTGGCATGCAAAATTGATAAGACAATCATGTTGTCATTTGATTATCCTAAACACTTTAATCATGTTGTCATTTGATAAGACAATCATCAAATATGGGAAGATTTGATTGGACACAAATCCGTCAGCATTAAATCCATCTTACAAAAATTCAAGTGAAAGAAACGTCTCGTCTTAAAAGTACAAAGTTGAACAATTTTGTAGTTGCAGGCTAATGTTACATTTGGTACCAACAGAAAACTTAAGTGGTTGCATAACCTAAGCAACTACAAATTTGTGCAGGAGACCTATGTAATTTCCACCAGAAAATAAATGAAAAATATTTTAAATTAACACTACAAGGGGACACCCATGAAAAAGTAAACAACTCAAGTTGAGAAAGAAGCAAAAAGATCATGTGTCAAAAAATAAATAAGTAAACCTGTTGAGAGTCGCTGCAGCAAGGGTTTAAAATAATTTGCCTTTGCCATCTGAACCACATTTTGGTCACAGAATGAGAGATTCTCCAATAGCTCCTGTGCGTCTCTGGAAGCCTGACTATCATCACTACTTGACATAGTCACCAAGAGGAGAATGCATCCCTGAACTTTGCCAATGCAGTCTCGTAACATATCATAACGTGATAATTCCAACAATAATGCAACTGCTAACTTCCTCTCCTCAATACGACGTCCAAGAGATCGAACAATAGATTCAATAGCATTATCAACCTTTGCTAGTCTTTCCTGCATAACGTTTTCTGTTATTATAGAAAATAAAACCTAAGAATGTGATCAGAACTTCCAGTAAATACAATCACAAACACATCAAGGTTGCAAATTATCCCAGTTGGCAAAAGAAGACTGTACATCAGGAGTATCCTAGAACAAAGTAGACAAATTTAAACTGTGAGAATGATGCGCATTTAAATAAGTATAACCCTATCAAATGAAATTCAGTAGTTTCTTATTTTAATTTAAGTTTCTATTCACAATCCTAACTCATAATTAAATAAATGAGTATATACTTCACATTACCCATTATTTTATATGATATAACACAAAGACATTCACATGTGAGGAGAGAGAGACAAACACGAAAAGCTGAATCAACATATGGATAAAGATATTTTAAGTAAACATATCTGGACTATCTAAAAAATTTAAATCAAACTCACGAAAACACTTAATGATATAGTGGCATTGCATACTAAACAAAGTTTCACAAAGCAACCTTCTCACTCTTTGTTAGGAAGTCAAACCTGATAAACAGAAAAAAAATGTAGTTTAAGTTACATACCTTAGCATCATCACTATACTTTGCTAAAATGCGAAGGATGACAAGAGTTCGATTCCTTATGTCCCGTTCTTTGGAACCAAGTAAATTAATAAGACTTGGAATGTAATTCTCCAATATTATCCATTCCTGATTCAGGTCTCTTTGTTGACAGAGTTCCTGTAGCTCTTCTAGGCAATGAAGCACTTCTCCCACTTCTTCAGACATGAGTTTTGGCTTCATAGAAGCAATAGTAATCATGGTGTTTCTATCCTTCCATTCTTCGATTGACTGTCTCAAAGTTTTATTTGGCCGAAGAATTGATGTATCCAGAATGGTCATGGTAAGGGGACACAATTTGTTCCCATCTGAAAACCATTTCTCTATCGCAGTTCTCTCAAATGTCTGTCCTGAAGAAGTCTCCACGGGGTCCACCATAACATCCCGAGTTATGGGACAATAAAATGATTGGAGAGGTTCTAAAGGCTGATTACCCAGAGATTTCCGTTTGGAGAAATACTTTATCTCTTTCTCCCTTGGGGATGAAGCAGCATCTGCTCTTTCTAACAAAGCAATAATCTGATCCATTTGTATAGCCTCAGCTTGATCCTTCCTTAACCGAGCATTTTCAATCTCACCCTTAAATTCATTGAGCTCCTTCTTCAATGCTGACCTTTCAGTTGATACACCAACAGCATCCGCTATGAGAGATAGTAAATGATTGGCATAAGAACGATCAACATTCCTGTCCTTTATTCCTGATTCAACTTTCTCCAAAATTTCTTCTTCTGCTACAGCTGCCCTAAACTCAGCTCTCTGCATATTCTCACAGATTTTTCCAATCTCTTCGATGATACCTGTTGAAAGATCTAGAGAGGCCAAAGGAATAAGACTGAGTGCATGGCTGATTTCTCTAGTTGCATCCTCTAAGCGCTTAACAATTGCTCGACAATTCATCAATTGATACACTTTGTTTTTCTTGCAGCATTCTATAATAAGTTGATTTGCAGCTTTTATTTCTCGATTAAGAATCTCTATCGCATTGTTTAAGCTCTCAGAATTACCAACATCTTTTTTATTCAGCTCTTTCAAGACTGGGACAATTCTCTTTAAATAAGTTGAAAAATCTTTAACACTCTCCTTGTTAACCAATACATCATTGGCAGCAAGCGCCACCTCAAGGATGGCCTCTACAATCTGAGAAAGGACATCTGAAGCCGGAACAGAGGAGGCACTAGTAACCACATCTAGTACCATAATGTCACAACCCAACTAAGACTAGGAAGCAAAATCCTCTTTCCCCATTTATAACCGACCAGAAATGGAGGAAGTCAAATTGCAAGGCAATAGTCTGAGCATTTTATTGAGAACAGCTCAAATCACTCTTCAAACCTTTCACAAAATCTGCCTACACTGAGTTCCTATTTGAAAGAAAACTGTCAGCTACTTGCTTATAACTTTAAATTCTATGCTAGTTATACATTCAATTTTTAACTCATGTACTAATGGAGCTCAGCCCTAAATTAGTTGCACAGCACATAGAGGAATAAAGAAAACCAATAACTTAATGTCAAGGCATTAAAGAAGACTTAAAAACTTGTGAGTGCAAGGTTCTACATTATTTGATAACCATTAAAACTCTTAGCCCGCCATGTCGAATACTATTTTGAGCCTAATTAGCCATTAAAAATAAAAACAAAGCAACCAAACTATTTGCTTTTTCTTTTTTTATTTTCCTTTTGTCTTCCAGAGATTTCTGACATTACAAAAGACAGCTGAATCAAATTCCCATAAAATAAAAGATTCAAATCAGCTGTGCCCAGGTAATATTTTTAGGTGCTTTTTTCTTTTTTTTTGTAAATCAAAATTTAACATCAAGTAAAAATTGTTGTTCTTTTTCTGTATTTTCTGCTCACCCAAGCAGGCATCGGTAGCTTCAAAAGAGCCCAATCTGAGTCTAAATTTAACATAATGAGATCATAAAATCAAAAGTTCCAATCTTCTTTCTTTAAAATGCAATTGCAAAACCAAACCAGAACAGAACCGAAGATTAACATGGTCAACAGAGCCCCAACAAGTTGAACTTTAGTAAAACAAGCGCTTTCAACAATATAGGAGAAGGAGAAATACCTGAAACAAGGAGTTAATGTCCGTGAAATTCCCTGTACGACCGCTACCAAAATGTTTTTCTTTTTCACCGGGAAAACAAAAATTAAATATCCCGATTGGAAGGTCGAGGCTTCGACCAATCGCCGGACCAGGGAGACCCAAATAAACTAAACTTACGATAAGTCTAGGAAGAAAAATATAATCGCAACTAAAGTACTCAATTTTACTTCTTCTGTTTTTACAACTTGAAAAGACTCTTTCCCAAGTCTTGGCCCTGCTGTGTTCAAAGGGTTATTTCATCATGTTACTTTCTTTGACCTGTGAAATAACCATGGGAAATTCCCCACTAGACAAAAATAATAAAAAAATATGAAAAACCAATGGATCTTCTATACAAAACTACCCTGCCCTGAACAGAAGCTCATGGCTTCTTTCTTTTATATTTTTTCTTTTGTCCTATAGTCAGTTTGCTTGCAACTTCACTGTTAGGAGTTTTCAACAACCAGATGCCAAATGCAGAAATTTTTCGCAGGGTGAAAAAGATGAAGCAGACTGTTTTTTACTGTTGTTGACTTCTATAATTGCTATAAATTAATTAAACTAAACAAGAAGGAAATTATTATAATCTTATAATTAATCAAAGCATAAGACAAAGCAAAACTGTTAAAGCAAAAACGGTGTTGTGTTTGTCCTAGATTAGTGTATACGTGTCAGATAGTGAGTGGATGTTACAGTGCAGTGACGGTGGTGGGCTGGGCTGGGCTGTTAATCGGAAGGAAATTTTGAAATTTAAGACTAATTGACACAGGTCAAAATGCCCCATAACAGAAACACGTAGACTAGAAAAATAGTAACCAATTTGGCTACGAGTCTTCAATTGAATTCCACAGGCGAATTGACTTGATCAAAGTGGAAATGAGCCTCAATAAATAGTAGTCTCAGCATGTATCAGTAACATTGCTCATGGAAGGACTATGAAGGGTTTGTCTTAATTAGGCAAGCTGGGTTGGAGCTGGCCTTTGTGACGGTATTTAAAAAAATATATATATATCAATTCAATTATCACTTTCTTTTTTTCTATTAAAAAAATCTAGTAATCAATCCAAATCTTCTTATTTAGTCGACCCAAATTTTAATTTTTATTAAATATATCAAATTAATCATATTTATTCCAAAACAAACAGTGTTAACTTTGTTTGTTTGATACTTTGCTTCCTTTAATAAAAAATACTAAAATTTTGTTTGATATTTTTACTTCTTCTCATCAGAAAATCTAAAAATTTAGTTTATTCAATATAAAAAACTTGATTAAAAAAATAAAAATTAAGTTCTCCTGATAAAAAGAAAATAAAAATGTAATAGTTTGATTGTTTCCCATGTTATTATTCCATTTTAAAAATTTTTAAAATAAGCGGATCATGCCTACCCTCAATAATAAAAAATAATAATAAAATTTTATTATTATCCAAGTTATATCATATTTGATTTGGAATAATATTTAAATACCATAATTTTTTATTCTCTTCGTATTGAATGCTTTTCAGATTTGCATTCCTTTAAAAAAAAAAAATTTAACTAAATACAGAGAATCTAATCTCACAACAATAAAATTATAAACCGTAACTTATATATAAATAATAATATATTATTATTTATATATAAAATTATATATTATTTATATATATTACATTAACGGGTTGATTGATGGTCAAGCATTTCCGGGAAACGTGGTAGTACGAGACTTGAACGTCAGGTTAATAAGTTACAACTGGAAAAAGAATAAGAAATTTGACATAGACAAATGATTGAAGTCCAGTGTTTACCTAGATGTTCCAGGAATCCAAACCAAAACAGTAAAAGAGTTCTGTTCTGTCGTTGGCTTCATTTCGGTTTTATCATTATGTCAACGATTATAAACAGTTGCATTGTGAACAATCATAACCAATTACGCGTTGTCTGTTGGCGGGCAAGAGCTTAAGAAAATCTAATAAACGATCTGCTGCAGCCAATCTATCGTCCATAATCAAGGCAAGCATTTGCGCTGTGTCTACGTATATATGTCTCCAACAGAAGAATCTCCTTGCTTTGGAAATCCTTCATGACGACATCTTGACGCCCCAGACAGGGCAATTCCAAGTGTCCACACTGTTCAACTCTGCCTTCCCTTCATTACTTCACGATTCACATGATTCATTTGGATCGAAGCTCAGTCACCCATTAAAACCATATACGTCGTCGCATCAGCCTCTTTTTAGATTGCTGACTTCTGTAATTGTTATAAATAAATTAAACTACGCAAGAAGGAAATTATTATAATCTTATAATTAATTAGACCATAAGACAAGAAATTATATTGTTTGTGCACCGTGAAGCAGAACGCTAAAAGCCAAAAGGGTGTTGTTTCGTCCTAGAGTGTATACGTGTCAGATGGTGAGTGGAAGTTACAGTGCAGCGACGGTGGTGGGCTATTAACTGGACGGAAAATTTCACCAACCGGCCACAATTTCAAATTTCAGAATAGGCCAAAAGGCTTGTTCACAGCAATGAGCATTTGGTTTTATTAATATTTTATTATCAAAATAAAAAAATTATCTTAAAAATAAATTATTTAAAAAATTATTGATATAAATAATTATTATATTTGATAAAATTTGATAAGTATAAATAATTATTATGTTTGATTAAAAGTAATAAAAGAATATTAATATATTATTTTATTTAAATATCTTTGAATATAAATATCTTCAAATATTTTTTATATTAATTAAAAATAAATTTATTTTTATCTCAAAAAATTAATAAATAATAATATAATTATAACAAAATCAATATTATCTTAATAATCTTTTGATACCTAAGGGAATGTAGAAATCTGATTACCACTTATATTACATGTTACGTTAGCATCAGTAATATAAGATTACCATAATATTTTATTATTGATAAATCAAACAAGATAATAAAAGATAAATTATCAAAGTAATATTTAAATCTTAAAACCAAACGACCCCTAAAGATTAGGTATAAGACAAACTTCTATCCTTCAATTTTTAAAAATGGAATCTCATTAATAAGCAAAATTTTATTAAAACTTTTAGTTAAAATTAAGTGTAAAACAGTCATTTAACAAAAATAATTTTAAAAACTAAAGTTTTATCATATTTTTCTATTTTTAGTTAAAAAATCTAACATTTTTCTTTATCTAAAGTTTAAAAAGTAGTAATTTCACCTCTAAGATTTTGAAATCATCATCAGAGAGGTAAAGTTTGTCGTCTTCGATCGTGTTCATCCTCTCATTGGGGCTATCTCTTCCTACCGACTTATTCTCACCCACCGATTAAAGCAATTAACTCTAATGAAAGCGAAATCATCTTCATCAAAGTGTTTTTGTTTCGGACAAAGACGATTTTGTTTTTATCAAAAGATATCACTATTGTCAATGAGTGGGAACAAATTGACAGAAGAAGATAAACCAGGAGAGAGAGTTAATGTGGTTGGAGAAGGTAAGCTTCACCGTCTTCAACGATGACTTCAAAACTCTAAGAGTGACATTACTACTTTTCAAATTTTAGATAAGAAAAATTATTATATTTTTAAATTAAGAGAGAAAATATAATAAAATTTTAATTTTTTAATTTTTTTGTCGAATAATAATTTTATCCTCAATATTAACTGAATTTTTTAACAAAAATTTATTTATAAATAAAAATTTAAGTTTTAAAAAATTAATAAATATAAATTTAGGATTATACCTAACCTTAGGTGAGAACAAGTCTTTTGGCCATGACAGAAACACGTCGACTTGAAAAATAGAAACCAAGTTAGCTACGAGTCTTCAATTATATTCCACGGGCGAATTGACTTGATCAAAGTGTAAATGAAGCTCAAAAGTAGTTTCAGCATTTACTAGAAATTTTGTTTTTTTCTTTTTTGGGTTGGTAATGAGAAATTTTATCCACACTGAATTATCGTATTGAGACTGAAGTGAAAAACTTTACTTAAATTATTTTATTACAATTGAACTAATTATAAGTAAGATGGAAATTTAATTTTAATATATTATTAAATAATATTTAAATTTATATTTATATATAAATTTCATTTTTTATAGAGTTTGCCTTAAGTAGGCAAATTGGGCTCCAGCTGGCCTTGTGTGACGGTACTAAAAATTAAAAAAAAAAAAATGCAACCCAAATTCAAATTCACTAAAATCTCTAATTTTCTATGTCCCTCTAAATTTCCAATCTTGCTTGCTACAAGCCTACAACCTATTTTCCCAGTGGAAAGTTTTTAATTACAGCAACTTTATTGTTTTGTTTCAAAACAATGTTTTCATTGTAAAATTTGTGCAAACGATTCATAAATCGATAAATGATTTATATATTTTTTAAATATCTTAATTAATTAATTTTTTTATTAAATGTTATACATGTATATTTATTTTGATTATCCAAATTGGTAAAACTATTTATGGTTATATCTCATCATTGATCTTTTCTTATTATTTAAAATTACCCAAATTATATTAAGAGTATCACAAGAAAAAATTTAAGATTTAAGATATAAGATGTATTTTATTGTGTGAAAAAAAAAATATATAATATTGTGTTACGAGAATTTTTAATTAAGACGTAATTGTTATAGTAGTGTCTTTAATTTTTTGTGATAATGTTTTAGTGAAGTTAAATATTGTAAAACAAACGTAATGTTTTGACTTAGATGATATATATGGTACATGAGTTACGATTATGAGTATAATTGAAATTTTCAATCATTCTTAAGATTATTTAATATCTAAATTATTTTATCTTATCTTTTTATAGTATGAATGTTTTTTTATAATTATGAAATATATAAATATATTTTAATTATATAGGATTTAAAATAATATTTAAATGTAATGATTTTTTCTCTTTTTATATTAATGTTTTAGACGTAAAAAATTATTGATGTTTTTGCATTCTTTTAAGGGAAGAAAAATTTTAACTTGACACATTAGAGTAATGCTACTATAATAAAGTTATATACATATTTTATATATAAATAATAATATATTATTATATTATTAGATATTATTTTATTTATAATTTAAAATTATATAATTATATAATATTATATTATTATTTATATATATTATTTTTATAAATAATATTACTCATACGAGAATTACGTCAATCTGCTGTTCGTCGGTCAAGCATTTCCTAAAAGTGCGGTAGTACGAGACTGGAACGTCAGGTTAATAAGAAAAACGATAAAAAATCTGACACGGACAAAAGCATGAAGTCGAGTGTTCACTTAGAGATGTTCCAGGAATCCAAACCAAAATCGTAAAAGAGTTCTGTTCTGCCCTTGCCTTCATCGCGGTGTTATCATTATGCCAACGATTATAAATAGTTGCATTGTGAACAACCATAACCAATTACGCGTTGTCGGTTGGTGGGCCAGAGCTTAAGAAAATGTAATGAACAATCAGCCGCAGCCATTCCATTGTCCATGATCAAGACAAGAATTTGCTCTGTGCCTACGTAAATATGACTCCAACAGAGGAATCTCCTCGCTTTGGAAATCCTTCATGACGACATCTTGACACCCTAGACAGGACAATTCAAGTGTCCACACTGTTCAACTCTGCCTGCCCTTCATTACTTCACAATTCACATGATTCATTTGGATCGAAAGGCTCAGTCACCCATTAAAACCATATACGTCGTCGCATCAGGCACCCACCCACAATCCAAAATGTCACGGTGGAAAGCGAACAACGAGCGGTTGTTATGGAAAGGAGGTGACAATGAATAAAGACAAAAGAAGGCTTGTAGCTTAGGACGGAGCTTAATAGATAGAGTGACGAATCAGTTGGATTATAAGAAAGATAATTTCATTCTTAATTTCAAAAATATTATTTGGATTGTAAGATAATTTAATCTGTTGACGCTCTAATAGAATTAGAAATGCCTAGAGAATTTGATTCTCCGAAAGTCAGTTTGAGCTTCGAATTATGTATCTTAGTTTGATTCATCTAACAGGATGTACAAATTGGACTACCTGTATAAGAACTTCGCATTGTGTAGTAACGACATGAATTACAGATTTTAGCAGCAACTTGGAAGTTGCATTTGCTTTAAACAACAGAAGACGGAACCCTCTGGTCTACCAAATTCTTTATCTTCACCTTGGCAGCCCCGCTAAATTTCTGTACCTTCTTAGCAATCAAACACAGTTCCTCTTCCTCCATCTTATTCACCGATGAAACAAAAACAACTCTAGTCCCAATTAACTTGTCGTAAATCATTCCAAATTCCTCTAAAACCTCAGTCACCATCCCCACCTTATTCCTCTGAACAAGCATCCTCAACACGCTCGCCAAGTACCTATTAATCTTCACTTTATTGACCACTTCCTTCACAATTTCTCCCTTCTCTTTGTCAGCCATAAGCGGGTCAATCAAGATAGCTTGAATTTGCTCATTCTTTAACAACCTTAATAATCTCTCTACATCTTTCTGGACAGCTTCAAGTGAACTGTGGCATAGAGCCTTGTCAAGAAGAGCAGCAGCATAACCGCTGGAGGGTTTTCGATAGTTATTAGAAGATACTGACTTGGGCGACGAGGACCCGGAGGAACTGATAAATGGAAAAGTGAGGTTCTTTTGAGGGAAGGAAGCAGTGGTTTTTTTGGGTTTAGTTGTTGACGAGAGGTGGGAATGGTGTGGACGGTGTGGATGAAGTGGATGAGATGCGGGGAGAGCTTTACAGTGATATAACTCACTTTTAGGTGTTGGGAACAGAACCGGGACTTTGAGAGTTGATACAGAGCTTGAAAGAGTATCCATGGAGATTATCATAGCGCATACAGAAATTATCAATCGTTTTGCTTAGGGACGAAATCGGGAATTTTGGCTTTTTGCAGCACAGAAAGATGCGGTTGAATTTCAGCCACCAAAGCCTGCATCATCAGGGCAGGATATTAGAATCTTGATTTTTAATATTGAGGGAGTTAATTGTATGAAAAAAAAGTTAACACCAAACTATAAATTCTCCTCTATGTTATAATTTGGGCTGTCCAAAAGCCAAGCCCAATGAAAGTTTTCCAGCCTAACTCCAACCGGACTCTTGTCATTACTTGAGCAACATCAACAGGATCGCCTCAATTATTGGCATTGAGCTAATGAAAATGGTATGCCAATAGTTCATGTGGGTTCAAATTTTGCAACTGTTAGGCTCACTTGCGTGTTTTAGGTCGATGTGGTTGACATGGAGGCAGACCGGACAATGGTGGAAATTCATATAGAGATTTGCAGAGCCAGCAAAGCTCAATACGGTCGCTTTGTAAAGCTGGAACCCAGTGGCTCCCATTTGCCAATATCAGATTCAGACGCATTCTTTTCTCTTTCATCGAGAGTCGAAGCATAATTTTCTAGATATTACTTTCCTACAAAGGTGTTGGGTCCCGGTGATTAACTGTGCCAAATTCTGTCGGTGCGAGCATTAAGCTTTCAACATTTTAAAATGTTGTTTGTAGGAAAGGTCATGCCGTGCAGCTACCATTTTATTGACAATGAAATGACATTAAATTATTTTAGAAAATTTTTTGACTTAAATTGTATTTTCACCATTTATACATAGCTAAATGTCAATTTCCCATCTGAACTTGGATGAAATAACAAATTTTCACTCTTCAAATTTGAAAATTTTATTTTTCACCCATCCAACAAAATTATATATTAAATTTAACCGTTAATAAGTATTTTTATCTATTTATGCTAATATATGATAAGATTAATGTCACTTATAATTCATTCTAGCTGACAACTCTATAAAAAGCTCATGACAATTCTCATCCTCAACTTACACCCCATCAAAATTCTTCACCACCAAGCACTATTATTGTTAATCACCACTCAACACCCACTATGGAACAAGCATACAAAAAAGTTGGTGCTTATGGGCAAATTTATTCGCCATTGGGAATGATCCAATTGCCAAGTAATTGTGGTGGTGGTTGGTGAAAAATAAATTTTATAAATTTAAAGGGTGAAAAAGGATGTCTCATCAAAATTTAGATGGGAATAGTGTTGTTGGTCTTTATACATTCTTTTTGTTATATGGTTATTTCTTCACTCAACATTTAGACTTATTAATTAAAAGAATAAAATCGTTGTCTCCTACCTCTCTTTTAATGCCAACTTGATTGATTAGTTTTTCGTTAGCTCTAGGGCATGGGCATGTCATTGGACCACTCAGATATCTACCAATTCATCTAACATTAATAATAAACAGAAGGCCAAAGGACTATTTCTCAACCAAGTTGTAACTCATTTTTTAAAACATATTCATGGTATTTTAAAAATTCAAACACTCATTTATAAACTAATTTTTGTTATAAGTAAGAATAAAATCGTTATTTTATCATTAAATTCTAATACCCTAAAAATTTATATTATTTTTTCTCTTTATTTTGAAAAACTAACAATTTTTCTCCGGTATCAAGTTTTAAAAAATGACATTTTTCTCTTAAGGTTTTAAATTTCTCCAACAAATAACGACCACTCTCTTTCCCTCTAGTGTTTTCTCTTTATTTGAAGTCCTCTCTTTCCAATTAGTATCATCTGAATTCAAAGAATCCATACAAAATCTTTTATCTGAATGACAAAGACATTCTCTAGACGAATCATCATCGTCTAAACAATGATAATTCATTTGGATTTTTTAAATCTAAACGATGTCAGTCAAAGAGAGAGGGCTTTAGATGAAGAGAATATACCTAAGGTAGGGAGTGGCATCATTCGCTAAAATAATTTGAAACCCAAAAAAAAATATCACTTTTTTAATTTTACTCTCGAAAAAAAAAATTTTTATTTTTTAAATAAAAAATAATACAAATTTATAAATTTTAATAATAAAATAATTATTTTATTTTTAATTTAATAAAAAATAATTTATAAATAAATATTTAAAATTTTAAAACGCGTTTAACTATATTTTAAAAAGAAGACAAGAGCTCGGGTAAAAAATATTCCTTTGCCTGAACAGAACAACATAGATGTAGATAAGATTTATTTTTTAATTCATGAAATAAATAGGAAGGATGGTACTGAAGCTCGAAATTCGTTCACCTCAACGACACGACATGACACGACGAAATTTTACTATTCTGGAAAGTAGGATGCGGCTCCATGATTAAGTACCAACTTTTGAATACATTATTACTTTTTAAAACCACTTTAATCCTTTGATTAAGCCATGAATTAAGACATAAGTATTTAGTCAAATCCCACTGACCAACCAACCATGGTCCCACTGAGGCCCTAATTTTGTTTTAACTAAAATGTTATTTCATATAATAATTAAATAAAATTATCATCACACGTTCGTTGATGCTTAGGCAAAAGAAAAAGACTTAAAGAAAAAGACTTAATGATAAATATAACAGAAATCTATATAGTTACAATTTATTTTAATATAGGGAAATATATATTTAAAATATATTTTACAGTTTTTTTTCTATTTATTTAATTTAAGAATATTATTTATTTCTTCTTTTTTATGTAGATTAATGCCTACTATAAATGTTACTGGTTTCTTATTTATGTAAAAATTATTGTTATGGTACATTTTTTTTTTTTTCGCATTTACTACGTAGAAACCCACCCTTTGAACAAAATTGTCTGCTAAAGCTTTTTCAATCTTTCTTCTGTCCCTTTACTTGCCCCAACTTACCTTCCAAGCTAACGCTAAAGCCCAAGACAGAGCAGAGTAGAAGGGAAGAAAGTTGAGTCAAGAGAGTTTTCCTAGCCTTCTTCTTGTTCTAGGTTAACTCTTACCTTTTGCACTGAAAATGAACCAAGAGATGAATGGTGATCATGTCACGGAGACTCATCATCATCAACAACAAAATATTGTTCATGAGAAAATAGACTATGTGTTTAAGGTAGTGGTAATCGGAGACTCGGCGGTGGGAAAGACGCAGATACTATCAAGGTTTACCAAGAATGAGTTTAGCTTCGACTCTAAATCAACAATTGGTGTTGAGTTCCAAACTAGGACTGTCACCATTAAAGGGAAGCTCATCAAAGCTCAGATCTGGGACACCGCTGGCCAAGAAAGGTTTTTTTTTTCTTCCTTCTCTGTCTTAACATGAAGCAATTAGTTTAACATAAACGGAGTCAAACTGTTGTGGAATCAGAGATCCCAGCAGAACAAGTCAAAACCAATCTATAAAAAGTCATTAAAAATCCGTAATCAGAGAGAAAAAGATATTATAATGAGACTGTCTCAGTATATTTGACATTTGGTTTCTCTATTATATAATTTGGTTGTATATTTTTGTGTAATAGATACCGGGCTGTGACAAGTGCATACTACAGAGGTGCACTAGGAGCTATGCTGGTGTATGATATAACAAAAAGGCAGTCATTTGATAATGTGGCTCGGTGGGTGGATGAGCTCCGAGCCCATGCTGATAATTCCATTAGAATTATACTCATCGGAAACAAATCAGATCTTGAGGATCTTCGTGCAGTTCCAACAGAAGATGCAGTTGAGTTTGCTGAGGATCAAGGGTTGTTTTTCTCGGAGACATCTGCACTTAATGGTGAAAATGTTGAAACTGCATTTTTTAGGCTGCTGGAAGAAATTTATGGCGTGGTTTCGAAGAAGGAACTGGACTACAGCAATGAGAAAACTGACGCAGCCATGCTTAAAGGTTCCAAGATTGATGTTATATCTGGGCCTGAATTAGAAATTAGTGAGATGAAGAAATTATCTTCTTGTTCTTGTGGATTTTAAGTTCAAAGCGTTCCAATGGCCATGTATGAGTCAGCTTCACCATTTTTTTCTTTTGTGCCTGTCTTTTGAACGTCTTGTGTGCCGTCTTTTGTAGGATTTATGAGAAGCATTTGTCACATTTATGAGAAGATTTTGAGATCAGCAGCAGCAGTGACTAGGTGGGTGTTGGACATTGTTGGCCCAACTGTGTTTATTTTTGGCCCAATGTGCTGACAGCTTCTCTCAGTCGGCTGAGGACAATAGAGCATTAAGGAAAGAGTGGCTTCATTTAAGTCCACTTGATCTCTTACTAAATTCTGATAATAATTAAAATTATTTTTAAAACTCTTTATTAACCCCATAATCTATTTTTTCTCTGGGATGAAATTCCTGTCACAATTTTCAAATCCCGGGTTAAATCTCATAAATGCATTCATAATTCATTCAACAACATCATATTTCAACATTTTTTTTAATTTTCTCTTTAAAATTGCTAATAGGAGTACAGGAAGGGGCTCAGATTCAAAGTTTTACATCACAGCGTGTTTTCACGATTTTTTTTTTTTTTTGGCCAAGAAACCTGAGATGGAAAAAGAAAAAAGAGAATAATTAAAGCTTACTTTTTCATTATTATTATTTTCCAATTGACTGATCGAAGTCATCTTCCTCACTTAAAATGATTCTAACGTGTAAAAAAGATCCAGGAGATTTAAGGTTTAAGGAAGTAAAGAGTTTTCTATCATTCGGGTGATACTGGAAGGTCATATGCCCTTTTTGATAATTCAAAGTTTAAAATTTTCAAAGTCATATTATTAGGGCTTAGAAAGATATAAAGTGGACCCCCCTAAGGAAAATGTTCACTTCTGATGGGCCCAAATTGACACATTCAGGAGCACCATTTTAAATGGCTTTTAATTGTTTAAATTCCAGCTACGAAAAATTACATCAGGGGACTTTGAACGCTTAGTAAAGGTAACCATGGGCTTGGAATGCAGTAAATTTTATTAGAATGTAACTTCGTTTAATATTGGTAAATTTATAGAATTTTGATACTAAATTCTTTTTTGAACCGGAAAAATTTTAGATTGATTAGCTTTATTTGTTTCATGTTAAAGCTTTGGGCCGACTTGTGTCTATAGTAAGAGGTGTCCTTTCCTGCTTTAAATCCTGAAAAATTGACAGAACTCCCTACCCAAAACCCACCAACTGCAGAACTTATAATGCATTGATGAAGGAATCATAAGGTCTGTGGATAACGACTGATTCTCTTCTCAAAACGAAAATAAAAATTGGTTCGATTTTCCATCGTGAAAGAAGCAATACCATCAGACAAACCGAACTCAGACAGCTGGTTCTTGTTAATTGGGGAAAAAATTATATATTCCAGAATCATTTGCTAGATAGAAGAAAATAAACAACTTGAATTCTCAAGTCATTTTCTTCATTCCAATTGCATCTGGTGGGCAGAGCAAAAGGTTCCCGATGGGCTAGGGATTAGGGAAGCGTCTCGTCCATGCTTATCAGTAATGAGTTAATGGCTTTCTTTGGTAGCCATTTCACATGTTTGCATGTGAACCCACCTTTATTAACAAATCTTTGCCATTAACACACGAGGATTGGCCTTGGTTTTTTATGATATTTATAATAAAACTAAAAGCAGCTTTTATAATTTCCAGTCCCTCCCATACTTGGGATCTATGTATTGCATGATTAAAATATGCACACACAACAATCTGGCTTTCCTGCTACATCATCAGTCTGCGAGCTCAGAGTACATAAAAATATGTTTAAATATTGTTCGAATATTATACAGAATTTCGAAAATGTTGTGGGGTTACTTTCATCATTGAGGTTCAAAAATATAGTTAGGCAGTGCAGTTGGGGAACCCACAGGCCTCTGGAGCGGCGCTGAGCTGGTGAAGTGATGGGGTTTGCCTAGAGTGGCAGAGAACTTCTGTTATTGATGCTTGCCATATGCTTATTCAACTAGCTCCACCTCTTTTCTAACTCCAAGTTGATCCACCATGTCAACTTGACCAACCAGCTTCCCTCACAATCAAAATATAAATTGCCTGTCTAAGGATTCTATGACACCCATCTGCCACGCTTTTCATAATCTTTCACTCATCAAGTTCTAAAACTCTATTAATTTGCCTATGACATTTATTTCCATTAATGAAAATTATTACGTGAAAGGACAAAAATGTCATAAACGTGATTTCTTTTTATCGCCTTGTTTCATCACTCTGATTTTACATAGCTGATGCTATTTTTGTTTTATTGATGGCTTTGGCATCAATCATGCTATGATCAGGTTTCGAATCAAAACGATAATTTATTTTTGGTTTTTCAAGAAAAGTGTACAAGTCATTTTCATTGTTGTTGTTGTTGTTGCTTCATTTAAGTAAATTGTGTAACTCTAGCCATGGTTTTGATAATCTCATTATCATCTATGATGATGATGATGATGATGTCCCAATTGAATTGCTCTTTTGGTATCTATGTAGGAACAACTACGTTTTTTTGTTTAGTACCCAAACACAATGCCAATTCCCAATCAAGTTATCAAACATGAGAGTTGTGGCTAATGATTTCACATAACAATGAGAGATCAACAACATGAGATTTGGCAAGATCCATCCCCTGTAAAGCTATTTAGTGTAACATGAGGGTGATAAGAGTAGAAAACATCCCACCATAATAACAGCGAAAGAAGGGAAAGTTAAGTGAATTAGTGATACTAGCAATAAATTACAAGATCTATTTGGTATTTTTCTTTTTAAAATTATATTTTTAAGATTCATTCGATTATCTTCTCTGTTATGTAATCGAATTCTTAAAGATTCATAGGATGACAAAATTGACTTTAAAACTTATAAAACAAAAGACGAACTTCCTCTGTTAAAACTTGGATGCTAATTTGAATTACTTTAATATATTCCCAATATTGATAGAGAAATAAAATATTCTTTAATTTTGATAAAAATTAAAAATAGATTAATAATTGACATTTGTATTAACTTAAAAGGTTTGAAAGTAAGTTGTTTCTCAAACTTTCGGGTACACCTAACTAAATTTACTATGTTTGACCCACACAATCTCCAAAATGCTGTTGATAAATCATCATCATACTAATCATGAGATTAAAAAGACCAAACCCAGTTCCATCCTTATAAGACATCCCAGTGTATCAGCACAGCACAACCATGAAGATTTTCTTTTCAATCTCATTTAAATTTTCATGTAATATAAGACTAAATCTGCAACCAAAAATTTGTCAAAAAGAAACCATCTTGGAAGCCTGTGTCTGTTAAGGCCAAAAAATTGAATGCAGACTAATTAGCTATCAACAAAACATCAACTGTGTTTAACTTATGCATGTGTAATTTCTCCCCCTTTTGCTCCAATTGTTGAAGCATCGTTGGAACTTGGAAACATTTTGAAACATGTGACCACAAGTATCCACCGCATGATCATCCCTCCTTTTGTTCGACAGACAAATCATACGATTGATCTTTTCTACTACTCTTAATCCTCAATAAACCGTACAACTTTTTAAACTCCTTGACAGTATTTTCCCTGAACACGGAACTAGAATCCCCTGTTTCGTCCAGTGATTTCCTTGACCAACTTTCATACAACCGCTGTCCGATACTGGAAGACCCCCTGCCATCGCCGTCGTTTGCAAAGCCGTGATGACCGATTTCAGGGCTCGACTAGGTGAGTTCCTGTTGGCTATCATTAACTCACCGATCTCTGCTGGACTCAAACTCGCCCCACTTTGAAAAATCTCCTCCACTTGGGGGAACAACTTATGATCTTTTAGTCCCAAATAACTGTTTGCTAATGTTTTGAAAGCTGAGAAATTACATAATGGAAAATGGATGTGAACATCTATGCGACCCGGTCGAAGTATAGCCGGGTCAATAAGCTCTTTACTGTTCATGGTGAAGACCATAATTCTTTCTTCCAGGCAGCAGGAGTTTAATATCCCGTCCATGAAGTTTGATACCCCGGATAAGCTCACCGCCGTTGATTTATCAACCAAAAACCGATCAAGATCCTCGATTAGAATGACGGACTTGCTTGTTGTTTGCAACAATAGCATTTTGAGATCCAAATCATCTGAGACCCTTGAAATATCGATGTCGTAAACATCGTAACATAAAAAATTAGCCATCGCTGCCACAAAGCTTGATTTTCCTGTACCTGAAGGACCGTATAAGAGGAAGCTTCGTTTCCAAACACGGCCTAGTCGATGATAGAATTGTCTGGCTTTAAGGAATGACTCAAGATCATATTTTACCTTGTTTTTGAGATCCGACTCCATGGCAATCGTCTCGAAAGTTGAGGGGTGAGTGAAGGGGACAGATCTCCACCGTTCGTTTTGGCTATGACGATGATTTTGGATACTTATGTATAGTCTCAAATCTTTCTTTTTCTGGTCGAGCTCATCGGAAACAGCGTGTATGTGTTGGAGATAAGGACGCAGAATTCTTCGCTTATCGGCTTTTCTTACCTTCAAAACGAAGGTTCTGCAAGTATTTGTGTCGTTCTTCTCTTGGTTTATCCAAGAAACCCGAGCTCCAAGAAAATCATCTTCAATGATTTGATTAGGATCGAGGCCGAGGACGATTTCGTTGGACTTTTTCCCTGTGAAAAGGTTAGTGAAATCTGAGTCTTCAATGGAAGTTAAAGAATTTAAATAAATATAAACTTTGCGATACAACTGATTCTCTTGCATATTTTCGTTGAATTCTGGAACCTTGAAGAATTGATACACATGAAAACAATCTTCGATCACTCTCCACCATTTCTTGGTAACGTATATCAACCCAGATTTAAATAAAAGCACTCGAATCAAAAACAACAAACCAAAGACGATGATCAAAATAATAAACGAGTTCCAGACAATCCCGAATACCATGACGGGTTTGGCTGGTATCTAACAAGGAAAACAATGGAAAAAAACACAGAAGAGGTAGTTACAACCTATAAAAGGGATTTTATTTTTTTTCCTTTTTCCAAGAGAAAGTCATGTTTAAAAGGATAAATATGAAAAGAATTTATCTGATGGCATGAAATTGAGAAAACAGAAGGAAGAAACGTGAATGTGAAGGGAAGGGAAGAGAAGCAGAAGGAAAGGAGAGTCTTAGATGGAGCAGACTACTAATCAAATTGAGAGACGGCTAATTGCCGGCAAGTTTAATGGATCAAAAACAGAGGCGGAAAAAAGGAAGAGGAGAAGAGATGTTTTAGTTTCTCCGTCACAACCAGCCTAGATTTTAGATGAATTTTTTTTTGATATGATTTGATCAGATTACATTCCTTTTTAATCTGCCTTCCAACTAATCCACACACGGTTTGGCCACGTCAGAATATCGAATATCATTTGAAGGGCAGAGCAAATACATATGACTTAAACAGAGATCAAACTTACGACGAAGCTGTAATTATTTATTTTATTTTTGCCACGTCATCTCTCTACATCCTTCCTTAAAAAACAATTGCAAGTTTGAATGGAAATGTTATTCGTATCTGCCATCAAATAAACACAAAGGAATATTTAATTTTTAGACCAAGAAACATTTGAACTGGGTGGAAACGAGCCTGACCAAGTCTATATCGGATTCAGCACATTTTCGATTCATTTTAAATTAGGTTTAATTTAAGTTTTGTTTGAATTTATCAAATTTATTTAATTATATATTTATAATTAGATTTATATTCATTATTTCAAACTTATATTTGGGTTCATTCGAATTAAGCATTTTTTATATTTAAACAAATTTATTTTAAATTTAACCTATCGTTAAATAAAGTTAAAAACAATGTTATTTATTAAGAATTTATGGGAATCATGTTTGACTTACGTGCCAAAGACGACTCTAGTTTGGGTTTATTTTTTATTTTATTTTTTAAATTGATATTTAAATTGATATTTATTATTTTGAGTTTGTATTCAAATTTATTTTAAATTCGAATAAATTCACTTAAAATTTAGCACCAATGTATACGCGGCAGTGGCAGCCCCTATGTATATACTGACAAAAGAAGAAATTCGATAAGAAACTAATATATATTTTTTTAATCCGGCTATTGGGTTAAACGGCTAATATGAACACAAACGGAAGCTTTAATCGGTGGATGAGAGAATACAAAATATATAAAATTAAAAGATTGAAAGTGTGCATGATTTATTTTCTTTATTCATACTTTGTATTTCGAGGACTTTCATTTTGAGGGTGTACAAATTTAAACAGATAAAACTTAGTATAAAAGAGGATCGGAGTTAGATAAAAAAATTAAGTGGTAACATGATTAATGTAAAAGGTTAACCATAGCTTCAAATTTCAAGCCCTTAGTACTCTTATGATGAAGTGATACAAAATTATTATATAATGACTAATTATATATAACTATTTCATTGACACTTAAATTTTGTGACACAAAAAAGGTATAAATTTTCCTTTTTAAAATATCATAAGATAAATTCTTGGCCTTTCCATTCCTTGCTATTACAAGATTAGGGTGTTTTACTAAATTGAAAACATGTCATTATTATGTTTCCGTAACAATTGAATCTGTAATTTGTCTAAATTTGATTATCAGTTTAATTATATTCAATTACGTAATTACGTATATAACCTTATCTTTTATCTTAAGTTGAAAATTATGTAAAAGTTAATGAAAACACTTTTTAGTTTTTACATTTATATTTTTTCGTAATTAAATTGTAAATACAAAAACTAATAACATAATGATAAATATAAGTTTTCAAATGATAAATTAAATAATTTTAAAAACGTCATCTTGTTTAATATAATTTTAGTATTTTCAATTTTTTACTGTCTCAAAGATTTTATAAAATTGACTTTCTAGATACTTTCAATAACCAATTCTCACACGAATTACTAAAGATCCAATAAGTCTAACATTGATTCTATTAGACGTGTTAATTAGAGAAATTCATCCATAGTTATTATGATAGATATTTTGTATCCGAAAACTAGCATTACACCCTAATTTGATGTACTTATGGTTGACATAATTTTCATTATAACACAATTTATTATGATATGAATATATTTTCCATCACTTTCCCACATTTTCAGCTATAATTGGCTGTTTTTAGACTTTCCCAATCCTTAACATCGGTGCTCATACATACAACACCCATTTCTCCTTCAACTGAGCAACATGAAATGCGCAGACAAATAGAATTGTTCCCATAAGCGTGAAGTTGAAGGAGGCATAATATCTCCCCCTAAAAACTTGAACCACTGAGTAAAGTGCGATTTTAGTCCACCCAAGGCCTAGTGGTTTCGTTTCTGCGACAAATTTCTCTTCGTTGCCGCTCAGGCATCATAAGCATGATTAATTGGATTATTACATTAATAAACAAATCCAATATTATAACCAGTTGCATCGGCGTTGTTGCTAAAATTTCACGTATTTGTGGAAAAGACAGAAGAACATTCGTTTGGTTGGTCTCCAGTCAAGAGTCAGTTCAAGCCTACCGTCACCTTATTTGATCCGTATATTTGGCACTTTAGTTTGGTGAAACGCCGAAGAAGGAAATGAAATTTAAAACGACCTGCACATGCCCTTGACTTGACTACATTCATGGCTGGATTGTGCAGGCAAGTTAGGCAGATGTAATGTTGTTCATGGTTAAGCCCACCGCTTTAAGTTGGACTACTCATCTGTCCATATTCAAAAACAGAAAATAATTTAATTAGAAATCTATTCACAATTCTACCTCTTTGATTATTATCGATTTGTTAGCATTGTCAGTCAATTTTATAAATTGATTCTTCAAATAAAACTATATATACACACAAATAATATATTATTATCAGATTGAATAATTCTAAATTAAAAATAAAATAATATTTAAACATTAGATAATATAATTATTTGTTTATTCAATTTTATATTCCAAAAAGTTTTTTTTTAGGACAACAAAAGCTCCCTTGTTGGGGCGGTAGATCTCGGTTGGTTTTGGTCTTTTGGGTTTTGGGCTTATCGTACTATTATTTTGCCTCTTTCCCACTTGGGCCTCCTTTGAGTCCATTTTGTTGTGCCAATCAAAACAAAAAATATGCAGAGACCCCTGAGCAGGCTTGATTTTTAACTGCCAGGGTCCAAAGGTCTGTGGCCCTACAGAAGCTCAAAATAAATTGCATCAAATTCTATCTTTTGTCTTGTTACCTGTTATAAGATCTCGTATCACAAATTCGTATTGAGAAAATTTAATGCTTGATGTCAATCTTGGTTGTTCAGATTTGATGTTAATTTTGTAAAAATACCGAATATACAAGTTCAAAAATAAAAAGTACAAGAAAAAAGAATAAAATCTTATATCATAATTATATTTTCACTTAAAATTGAAGTGGAGGCTAAAGATAAAATCATAAAAATTATGAGAATTATAATGTCAGAAAATAATAGAGCAGAAAATTATTTAAATGAGTTTGCCAACGTTGTCAAATTGATTATTGAACCGAATGTGCCAGAAGCCCTAATGTTTTTTAGCACAAAAGAACTTCTATCTGTCTAGGCCCGCATCTGGTTGTTCCAGAAACGTTGTAATATCAACGCTGTATCCAATCAGACCAATCACCAACATTTTCGAGGTTGCCAACGTGGTTAAAAAGTCTATGGTATGGAAGTCTGAGCAATCTCGTATTGGCAATCTCACTTCCTTATCTTTTCTTGTACTTCGTTATCCTCTTGGACGCAGGATGAGCACGGTGGCCACACTTAGCCTCCTCAGACTTCCAATTCTTTCTCAGAAACAACACCATTCCTACTCCAATCCCCGATCTAAACTTCCAGTCATCGCCAGTGATACCAAACTAAATATTCCAAATGACTCCACTTACCCACCAACACTCTTCAATGACACCATTCATCATTTAAAATCTGCTACTCTTCCCCTCACAGCGGTAGCGTTGCCTTTCTTTTTAGATACCAAGGCAAGTACAAACGATAATTTTGGACTTAATATTCTTCCGCCTTTTTTTTTTAGAAAGTTCTGGACTTGAATTATTTACTCTGTGTTTGTTTGTCAGGATGCACTTGCTGTGGGTGGGGAGTTTGGGATTTTGGAAGGTAGGACTTTTGCACTCATACACCCACTTGTTATGGGTAGTTTTTTCTTCTATACTCTCTGGGCAGGGTATTTGGGTTGGCAATGGAGGCGGGTTCGGACTATTCAGAATGAGATTAATGAGCTCAAGAAGCAAGTGAAGCCCACCCCTGTTACTCCTGACGGAAAACCCGTTGAAGTAGCACCATCACCTGTTGAAATCAAAATTCAGCAACTCACTGAGGTTCGCTTATTCTTTCTATTGTTGTTTCAAAAGTTCCTTATAGGAAACATGCTGTGACAGAGAATGTAATTTGAAACAACGAATTGAACCATGCCAATAATTTAATTAGAAAGTACAAGTAGGAGTTCAGGATTCCAAACTGCATGCTCTGTTACATTTGTAAGTACACATAAATCTAATTAGATTGACGTGGTAATCAGTAAGTCCCATGTATAAGAAGTAATGTGACAATTGTTACTTTCTTTTCAATTGAAAGGAAGTAATTTTGGCAGAGCCATTCTGTATATATTACATAACAGATGTTTGCATAAGACTGATGCTTGTCCAACATGTTTTAATCATCAAAGTTTGCTTTCCACGGTTGATCTGAACACATTGGCATTTCAAATTATTCAGGAGAGGAAGGAGTTAGTGAAAGGGTCTTTCAGGGATAGACACTTCAATGCAGGGTCAATACTATTAGGTTTTGGAGTTTTCGAGTCCATTTCTGGAGGAGTTAACACATGGTTTAGAACAGGAAAGCTATTCCCAGGGCCCCATTTGTTTGCAGGAGCAGGTAAAGTTCAAGTGCCCATTATTCTTTTTAGCACTTCTGTTTTGCAAAATGGACTGTAGAGGATTTAGACTTGATCTTACTGGTTTGGTTATTTGTACTACAGGCATAACAGTTCTATGGGCGGCAGCAGCAGCTCTAGTACCTGCAATGCAGAAAGGGAGTGAGACAGCCAGAAACCTTCACATTACTTTGAATGCAATAAACGTTCTCCTATTTATATGGCAAATTCCCACTGGAATTGATATAGTCTTTAAAGTGTTTGAATTCACTAATTGGCCTTGAATTATATTTACCTAATGTTGTAAAGATGATTGTTTCTTTTGTGGCTATACCATACTAGTTTATCTGTTCTCTGTCTCTGGCATCATTGCTTCAAAGAGTTAAATACTACAAGATTCTCAATTGTTACAAATTGCTTCTTATCATTTACTTGAACGTTAGAAATGGAATAATGCCACTTCACTTGCCCTTTTGCTTTCCATTGCAGATATCAATTACTTCAGTCATTCTAGCAGAGGTCACGAGCTCTCATTGGTAGAGCCCTAATGAGAGAAAGTGTAAGAACGGTCAGTATTAATACTTTCCTTTTGATACCCATGAATTCTTCAACTGTTCTTCGAGTTCTATATTGAGCATAATTTTGAAACTGCACAACCTTGACAATCAAAGAAACTTGTAATATATAATATTCCAAAGTGTGCACGCATATGCTCATTAAACATTTGATCTCTTGAGTCAATTAAAATCCTAGCTTTGAAAATCATAAATGATAAAAATGTAATCCCAGAGAAAAAATAAAAGGCTGAAAGAGAGTAAGTAGCAGACAGCATCTCAATCTCTGCAAGCAAAGTCAGCAAGACGATACTGACAGCTACGCTAATAAAATCATCTTGAGATTGCAAGAATCTAATAAAAGTTAGTTAAATTGTCCTATGAAAGCCAACTATGTTCAATGTTGTAACTGTTAAGCACTTTATAAGAGCGGTAGAAAGAGAGCCCCTAAATGCACAGCAAACCCATAGTGACTGCTGTTTTAGTTGTAAATATTGAGAGATAGAAAAAGGCCGCCATTGCCAATTGCAGAATATACCTCCTTCATCGCACTTCGCTTTGACATGAGAATGACATTTTATACCAACATTGGAATATTAACAATTTCTAATAACTTCGAATTAAATATCATTTTACAGGTAAACTCCTTTGTTTAACATTGAATAACAAATGTGACAGATTTACCAACTAAAGAGAGCAACAGAAATGATCTTACCATCATTTAATTGAATTATATAATGTGAAAACAACTTCTGCCAATTATCAAAGAGATGACTGTATTTGGTTTTAGAATAAGAGTCCTAATGTTACCATATACAGAACATAAGTCATCCCATCATGGATGCAAATAGCAGACTATTGCATGTGACTTTTAAGTTTATACCAATATTGCTTTAGTGAACTTTTCTCGGCTGTGGGTGCCCGCTGAATCTGATGCCTTGCCTTATTCTCTAACCGTGTATTTGTGTTTCTGAAGGCATTTTAATCCACTATTTCCCTTCCAAATGGGTTAAAGTGCTTATGTTATGTACATTCTATAAATAAGAACTCCTAGGAGCCATCCATACTTGTGTTCATTCCTTCCAAGTTTTTTTGTTCCAAGTAAAATATCTCTTCTTCTTATGGCAACCAACCAACCTCCACCCCGTCCCTGGTTACGTTTACCATCCATAGCCCGTCCAGTGGCACTCACTACCCCAGCCCCTGAGCCTCCTGCTTCCCAGCCAGCACGGCCCCCTTTAATTATACCTACATTTAGGCCATTAACTCAGCCTCAACCTCAACCTCAACCTCAACCTCAGCCTCAACCTCAACCTCAACCTCAACCTCAACCTCAGCCTCAAGAACCTACTGCACCTGGAGCACCACCTACCACGGGTTTATCCTCAGTTCCTCCTTCTCCAATTAGAAGAACCTCAGTACCAACTTCTCCGGTCACCAGAACAACCCAACCTACCACTTCTTCAGTTCCATCCTCTCCTATTAAAACCAAAGACTCTGCTCCCCTCCCAACTTCTGAGTCCCAAAAACAAGCCTCATCTCCTACACCTCAATACTCTGCTCCTTCTCCCCCAAAACCTTCCTCGACCTCTCCATCGCCCACTTCTCCAGTCAGGCAACTTCCAACTTCTCCAGTCAGGCAAATTCCAACTTCTCCAGTCAGGCAACTTCCAACTTCTCCAGTCAGGCAAATTCCAACTTCTCCAGTCAGGCAACTTCCAACTTCTCCAGTCAGGCAAATTCCAACTTCTCCAGTCAAACAACTCCCAACTTCTCCTGTTAAGACGGTTTCAACTTCCCCAGTCAAACAACTCCCAACTTCTCCTGTTAAGGCAGTTTCAACTTCCCCAGTCAAACAAATCCCAACTTCTCCTCTCAAGGCAGTTTCAACTTCCCCAGTCAAACAACTCCCAACTTCTCCTGTTAAGGCAGTTTCAACTTCCCCAGTCAAACAACTCCCAACTTCTCCTGTTAAGACAGTTTCAACTTCCCCAGTCAAACAACTCCCAACTTCCCCTGTTAAGATAGTTTCGTTTTCCCCAGTCAAAACAGTCCCAACTATTACCGACACCTTCACCAATGGGACAACTACCACGGCTCGTCTGCCCACCCCAACGCCTTCTCCAAGAGCCATAAAGCCTGCAGATCAAACTCCACCCCTGTCTCCTAAGAACAAGCCCACTGCTCTCCCAGTTTCTCCTTTAATTCTACCATCTCCACAATTGAAATCCAAACCCGAGCTTGAACCGAAGATCCCAGCAGAGGCTGAGCAAAAGGGCGTGCTGGTTCAAAAGACCATTGAAATTCCTAAGCCTGGGGTCAATGGCACAGGATCTCAGAAGAATTTGCACCAGAGTCACATGTCCCACATTGCTCGTCATCAGCATGGGAAGCATGAAGAGCTCAGAGACTTGGAAGCAAAGAAGAAAGGTGGTCATAACAAGAAATTCTCTTCAGATTCCGAGGGTGGCATGAAGGTTATAACAATTGCTGGTGAAAACAAGGGTGCTTTCATGGAAGTAATCAAGTCTCCTATGAGACATGGCTCCAATGGCAACCCTCATTCTCTGGGCCGCATTGACCCTAAAACTGAGAAGGCTGGAAGCCTATGGCATAAATCCAGTAGCAGCAGCAGCAGTGAAGAAGAGAATTCGCAGAAGAAGGACAAAAGTCACAAAGAGAAGGCAATGCATTCTCCCCCAGTGGTTGCATACACAAATAGTAATGTGCAAGGTGTCAACAACACAATTTTATTCAATTCTTCATGCTCCCATCAAGACCCTGGAGTGCACCTTTCACTGTCAAGAAAGCCATTTGACAAGGGATTCCGTGTCAAGGACAAGGACAGCAGCAGTGGTCGTCACAGCTAAAGAGATAAAAAGAGAAGCTTGAATAAAGAAAATGTTCTTCTACTTTTGTGGTTCAACTTTAGGCTATTTAAACCAGTTATGTGATGTTGAATCAATAAATTAATATGAGTGGCTGAGTGAAGATAAAGAGAACATGGGTTCTGATTCTTCATCGTTATATTCCATTCCACTTGATCTGGAGTGTAGTTGAAGATTATCCAAAGCCCCTGTTTGGCTCGAGTAAGAGAAATACATATGTGCCTTTGATGTAATAAAGTGGTCATTTGTTTACTTTAATTTGTAACGGAGCAATGCAATTTGTGCGACCAACTAGTAGTTTATGTTTGTGTTCTTAAGCCCTGTTACAGCAGTCATTGAACTTTCTACCCATGCCCACCGAGGTCGCCATCAACAACCATGTTGCAGTCACTGACTACGCTCTTGCCAGACAATATTGTTTTTTTAAGTGATGTTATGTATACTAAGAATACAAATTTTGGGATAAAGAATTATTTTATTTTTAATTGAAAATCATATAATAATATATTATAATTTATACCAAAATTAATTATCCTAATACGTTATATAGTTTTATTATTATATTGTACTCCTCTTAATTACTAATAAAAATGCAAAGTTTAAAATCTAAAATGTTGATATATCCGTATGTTTTTTTTTTTTGAAAATAATACTCTTATATTTTTGAGATTTTTATTAACAAAATGAATAAAGAAGGGATAAATAAACTTTTCAATATTTAAAAGGTAGAAAATATAATTAGGCCTTTCCTATTCGTCACTTGTCTGTTATATGCAAAATCATAATTATGATTAATTAGTTTTAAAATAAATATAAGATGTATAATAGACCTGGTGCAATATTTTTTCACCTAAACCTTCTTGTTTCATATAACATGAATATTATTAATTATGTCATTGCGTATTACTTGTGATATTCTGACTCTGCACTTCACTAGGCCGGCCGTGTCTCACATATATATATATATATGTATATGGGTCTTATTGAGGTATAATGAGGCAATGCCCCTACGGTAAATCTGAGCAACTTTGACGAAACACGAGCTGACCGAAGAGCAAATTTCTGGGCCGGAGATTGCTCTGCAGTTTGTTTTTCATGGGCATGCAGCTCACTAACCCCATTTACTTACTTATCCAAAGCCGAGAACAAAGGAAGTCAAGAAGAGTAGGGTTCATTTCACTTATCTAGCCTACTAACTGCTTGTCTATTTCGCATTAATAGGCCTACATACATGGGCCTAAAAGATGGCCTATGTACACGGCAGATGGCCCATGCCTAACTGTAGACCAGAGAAGTTGTGGCCTCTTTGTTTGAAGACTTGACATGGATACCTAGTAAGGGCAGGCAATTTGAACACTTCCTCCTATCCACTCCATATGACGCCAAAAAAAGTTCAGAATGAGCAAATTAGATACGAAAGTAAAATGGGTCTGTGTTCGTGGCAACCTCCTGTGACATTTTGGAACAGTTAGGAACGATTTTAAGTTTGAATTGATTACTTAGCATTTAAATTAAACTTTTAGTCTATTCATATTTAACTCGGTTTGGATCTTAATTTAATTCTAATGATTAAGTAGTTAATATTAAGAAAAGATATAATTCAAATTAAATTAAACTTATATTATTGTTTGTTTAGAGATTGACATTACATTAGAGTTTTATCCTTTGGGCAAATATTTTTCAATTTTATCAATTTTTTATTATAATATATATTTTTTTTGAAAATTTTCTTCTCTCTTATAATTTTTCTTCTTTAAACTATTTAGTAATGAAATGAATCAAGTTAAATTTTATGCTAATCATTTTAGATTTAAAAAACTTCAGCTGACTCTGGTTCAGAATAGCATCGGCTCAGTTCACCGGAAATGTTAGAGGACACTCAATGGAAAAACGAGTGCCCTATTTTGCCGTTCATATCTTCGCAGTAGTTTTTATTCCTTTCATAGAATACGTGGATCCCATTAGATTCTCTAAGCAGAAATAAGCCAATTGGATGACACGTCTATTTCCATTCCCTACAAGCTAATACTTGCAAACTTTTAAGTGGGTCTCTGGTATTATTATTAAAGTTTAAGCATGTTCATTGGATTATATCTATTGAAAGCTTTAACCCTTTAGACTTTCTGGCTGTGAATTGCTCTGCATCTGTATTGTGACCTATAATAATGGAGCAAATGATTCCTGTAAAACTATACAGGACCGTGCCATATGGCCCCAAGACATGAGAATGTGGGCAAATGTCTTTTTGACCAGAAAAAAAAAAATTTCATTCCAAAATAAACTTGGCTAGCATTCAAAGTTATGAAGTGAATGGTCCTCCTCTACAGTCTACAAGACTTGCCTTCCAGTCATGAAAGTTTCCAAGTTTAGTCCAATTACTATAATCTAACTCTTCTCCATAAAGGGATTTCATAATTTCAGAATTGCACATTCCTTTGGAGGGAATCATCTTAATTTGCAAAGATACAAGTAATTGTATCAGCTATATATACATATTCAGCCTCAGTGATTTCAAATAAGGACTAAAGTGTCAACCACTGATAAGTCACCAGAGTGGGATCACATTAAACCAGAAATAGAAAAAAAGGCATCATTTTGCGTAAAGCATAAAGGCTTAAAGCACTTTTCAGGTGAGACGTAGACCTTACAAATTTAATCTTTTCTTATAATTTTCATGTGAAGGAAATTCTTGAAGTTTACGTGTGAATAACTTATTTACTAAACTTTCTTCAGCTTTGCAGTTGATGCGACTCAAAATTAAAAAAAGGGTTGTTTGAAATGAGGAGGGACCAAAGCTGACCCACTTGTCCCAACAGGCAGGTCCCCACATCTCTGAATCCAAAGCACCTTCTTTGGGATTGTGAGAGTTGGAGGCGATGTTATTTGTATCAAAGCACCAACAGCAAGACCCAGGAAAGCTACACATCATTCTCACCACCTTCATAAGCTTCAGACTCGTACTCAGTGCGTAGTTATACCAAGACAACTTGCAAATAACGGCACTAGCTATGAACAAAGACCAGGTCTTTGTATATATGCTGTTTCCTCTTCTTAAAAATTAACCTATTGTTTCCAGCTAATTAAGCTTTCATTGTCATTCGATGTTGTACCTTTTAATATCTGATTAGGAAAACATATTAGCTTTTAGTTCTACTTGTCACGACAGGAAAGCACAGGAGTTGCAAAGCAAAGGTAAAGAGTGGAGACTGCTGTGCACCCAACCAACAAAAAGGATAAGGAGCACATGTTAAAGCTGCTCCAAGTCAAAAATTTAAAAACAAATTCCATTCCCAGTACAATTTAGTATCCAACTGTTCTATGAATCCAACGAAATGGTTCAAAACCAGCATTTGCTGCATGTAGAAGCTGAAGAAGACATTGACAATAATGCACTGAGCAAATGGACGAAATAATTGTAGAATTACGTTAATTAAGGGTTCAGAGTTGGTTTAGTATGGTAATGAGGGGGGACAGTCAATGAAAATGAGAGATACTTCGGGGGGTCTATGAGCCTGTGGGTGGAATCTGAACAGGTGGCAACTAGGGTAAACCATCGTACAAGTCAGTACCTAATCACCTTTTATTACATTGTTTCGAATTTCTTTGGTTAGATGAATATCCACGAAGAACTGGGCATAATTGACCCTGTCATTCAACTGTTAAATCAAAAAGTTCTATCTATAAATATGGATAAATTATTTTTTCTAAAACTGCGAGTTACATTGATGACACTCACCTATAGAGTAAATAACGGATAAGTGGAAAGGAAAAAGGAAAAAGAGAGAGATGGAGCTAGGTGAAAGAACAAGTGTTTAACAGCATTTATGTGAAAAAACCGGAGAGAGCATTATTACGAGAATTTTGGAGCATCGATCACGCCAGGCAGACCCAACATAGTGCCTCCTCCAACATCCCATGCTTACCCAAAACATAGTTCCATTGAGGACCCCACTCTCCTTGACACGTGTCTATAACTCTTCCATTTTATTTTGGCCCTGCTTTTACTTCTTCTCCATGATCATTTCCCATTCACTCTCACACCCTCACTTCACTCATCCCTTGTGCCAGTTTTACTCACCAAACACTTTGGCTCAAAACATGAAGGTCGAATCTCATTTTTATTCTTATAGCCTCTTATATATTTTTACTTATTTATTAGTACTTCTTTGGCTTAACATATCAATTGGTGCTTTTGTTTTTGTATCTTCACAACAGATCTTCAACTGGGTGCACAGGAAGTTTAATCATAACGTCATCAAAGGTTTGATTTTTATGCCCTTGAAGTTGTATAGTCAAGTTTAATTCTGTCATCCAACTAGTGTTTTATTTTTTACCGAGTTTCTTAAATTGGTTGAGTATCATCACTGCTAATGAATGCATGCAAATCCTTTTTTGTTGTAGTGCATTAATCTTGTTTGTTTCATTGCAACTTAGTCGTGTTTTAGCCCTGCATCACTTGCCTCTAATTGCAGTGGAATATTCTGGTTTGCCTCTAATTGTTGTTTTGGGCAGATGGATTTGCTCGAAATGTGAAGAAGACTGAATCCATTGCAATCGACACTAACACGAAAGCATTACTGGAACAAGTAGCCCTGGTGGATGTCCTTGATGGCTGGAAAGATGGAGTCCTAACAATTGGGACATTTGGTTTTGATCCTTTAAAACCATTCGACCAACCAAAAGAATATTTTATTTTCGAAAGCGAGGAAGAAGAAGAGGAAGGTGAAAATGACTCAATTAACAATGATGATTATCTTGATGAAGACAACAACATTTTTGTTGAAGATGAAGAAGCAGAAGTGAACCCATTGATTTTCACCACATTTGGACGCAAATTTAAGGACATTGCATCTAACGGTGATGGAAATGTTGAGAAAGGTCATGATGTGATAATAACCCTTGATGGTGTTCCATTAACTCCATTTCTTGGTTCCTCTAATGAAATCAGATTTGAGATAGGCAGCGCGAACAGCGATCAAGGAAAGAAGAAGAGAAGAACAACACTTGCAGACCTGTTCTCAGAAGACTCCAATATCAATTATAAGAAGACAAGCTCAGATGAAGTGGAGCAAAATGAGGGTAAAAAACAATCTGTTCGTACAAAGAATGGCCTCTCATTTGCTAAGAAATTCATTCCTCATGTCAAAGAGGATTCACGTCCTATCAAGAAATTACACCAAGTGAGTAATAAACCTTTTCCTTTCATGAACGCATGCATGTGTCTTCTTCGTAAAAGATGAATAACACAGTATTTAAGACACAACTTTTTGACATATATATATTAATTCGAAGTAACTTTAGTTGCAATGGAAGTTTAACTAGATGGTAATTTGCTCACATTCTGATGATAAGATGATGACGAGGATGTTAAAGAGGAAGATCCATCCAGAGCTTGAAGGCAAGGCTAATAAATCAGAAGGTCAAAACAAGGGTAGCGTTCTTGACCTTCTTGGCAAGAAAAACGAAACTGTTGAATCGGTTTCTTTACTTCCAATTTCAGGTATCTTTAAAATTTATCTGCTTTGTTTTTTACTTTAGTCATTTATCAGACCTCAAATCACAAACAGCAACCTTTGAAGTTGCCATCTTTGACCACGTCATCTCTGTATATTACTCTAATTATTTTCAGGTCATGTAGCAGGGTCATATAATTTGAAACAAATGGCTAGCCTTATCTTGACCGTTCAATCATTGTATTTGCCAAAAAAATTCATCTCAATGACGAGATTATTATTATTGTGGGCTGCATCGCCTCCTTTATGCCTTTAACGTGGGGCCTAATAATTCCATATTTTGTCTGGCCCATGTTTGACTGTGAACAAAGTAACAACAAAAGATGACCAAATCAAAGAATAGGTAAAAGTAATCATATGAGTATGATCCTTTGCAAAGACGTGTTTAGACAAATGGCCAATTCTTTGTTCTTGGGCACATAACTTATTATCATCATATTTCAATTCATACAATACGATCACAGTAGATACCCCGCGGTTCCTATTGTTCTTCTTGTTGGCTTATATATATGTAGGGTTTCTAACAGCTTCTGCCATGGTGGTATGAAGGTGGGTGTACAGGATGAGAAGCTGAAGCTATCCTTACTGTCACCACCCACAAATATGATGTTAATCAAATAGTAGTAAACGGGTCCCTTTTAGGAAATAACTCAAAAGATACATACAACTTATAAGCTGTCAATTAATCACATGCCAAATGTTGATGATCAACCGATTTCTCTGGCCCATGTCTCCCAAACAATAGGTAGGGACCGATACCCACTATAATTTTCCCCATCACTCTACCAAGAATCATCATCATATTATCATACATATGATCCTGCATATGCATGAAGCCTAAACTTTTCGTGCTCAGCTGCCAATGCATTTTACTGATATTTCGTCCTCTCGTTCATGCAGATGCTACAGCTTGAGCTTTCGGGTGTATGTTTGACCTAGTTTGCTAGAATGCTTTCGGGTATTGATTAAGTTTAAAATTTTTTTTTACGGGAAATGATGTTATTCAGGTTTGTGCCATGGAACAATATGGTCTGCGTTGTAACTATTTTCTCCTATTGTTTTGGTATTGCGTCTGTAACTGTAAGTTGGATGTGTGCTTGTCTTTAATTGGTTTATTTATATTTTGACAATTATAAAATTTCACTTTAACAATTCCGTGTGGATTTGGTACGTTTCAGACAAACATGGACCTCCAGCTTTTATTCGTATTTAACAGCCAAAAAACAACTTTGTCTGCGCTCTTAACAGTAATCCCAGTGATAGAGCCATTCCTTAAGCAAATCAATCGTCATACAATTTTTTGTTCTTCGATTTTCATGCGCCTGTCTCGTCACTCATTTCATGTCCTTTAATACCCTTTTCACCTCCAATACATAGAAAAGTATTGCATTGCGAATTTGCGATGGCTTGAAATGGCCATATCAGTATCATGATTAAAAGAATAATTAACAAAAAACATAAGAGAGAGCGAGAGAAATGGACTTTTCAACTATCAGTGGATGGCTGAAGTTAGGCAACAAGACAACTCTAATTAATGTAAACAAAGCTGAAATTAATTTATTAACAAATTGGCTGAGTTGTCTAACTCTAATTGATAAATTACTTATTTCTTATAGGTGGAAAACTTGAAATTAAATTATCAATTTGACTCAGAAATATAGAGACGGTAGGTAAATCTTATACTTTAATAAAATAATAACGAAGGAGCTTCATATGTCAACTGAGGAAACGGGAAGATAAATCAGACAAGGAGCGGTATCTTCTCTGTTCTCTAATCTCCTGTGTGGAAAAAAAAAACAAATTTTCGACACATCTTTCACACAGCTTGGTGGGTTTTGGCTCTTTTTTTGTGTCTTGTGTTTTTGGATAGGTGTGTGAAGGTTTGACCTTAACAGTTGTGTGTGAACAGAAGCTGTGACTGCAGAAATGGCCAGAGTTATTAAGTTCGAAGAGGTGGCTAAGCACAAAGAGAGGGACGATTGCTGGCTTGCAATCTTTGGCAAGGTTAATTCGCTGAACTTGTTACTATATATTAGTCTTTGAATTTGTGGATTGCTTCTATGCTACCAAGAAAATAAAAAACAGCATTCTGTAATTGGATTGAGAATGAACCATATAGGGATTAAGATCTATAAAAATTAATTTTGTTAAGACCCAATCAGGTTGAATTAATAAACCATTTGTCACATAGCTAAGACTGCTGATTCTGTAGCAGAAATTTTTGTTGGGAAAGGTTTATAAGTAAGATTATTGGATAGGTTTTGAAATTATAAGCAGAGTTAAAAGTAGGACAGTGATTACATATTTTCCTGGAATATAATGGTTTTGAATTCTTTTCATGATCCCTTTCATCGAAATTGAAGAGAGTTTTTTGTTTTGATGCTTATATAGAGGATAATCCTGGGTGTATTTGTCAACAAATTTTAGATTTTTCTCATCTTCCTCATTGTTATACAAGTTTATTATACAATAAAAGCCAGTCTTAAGTATGTTTTTCTTATTCTGGAAAGCTGCCTTTCGGAGATTTTTTGTGGATTGTTTCTTTTTTACCAAGAAAATTAAAAACATCATTCTATAATTGGATTGAGATTGAACTATATATGTATGATTTAATTTAGTTCAGTATCTGGTTATCCAGGTATTAAGATCTATTAAAATTAATTTTGTTAAGACCCCATCAAGTTAAATCAATATACCAATTGGCACATAGCTAAGACTACTGATTTTGTAGCAGAAACTTTTGTTTGAGAGAGGTTTGTAAGTAAGAGTATTAGATAGGTTTTAAAATTATAAGCAGACTTAAAAGTAGGACAGTGTTTACATATTTTCCTGGAATACTGGTTTTAAATTCTTTTCATGAGCCGTTTCATTGAAATTGAAGAATTTCTTGGTTTGATGCTTATATAGAGTATGCTCCTGGGTGCTTTTGTAAAAGAAAATTCAGATTTTTCTCTTCTTCCTCATTGTTATACAAGTTTATATAGATAAGCAGATGTATGTTGACTTGCAATCAAATTTTCGTGCAACTCCTAAATCATTTGTTGAAAAAATATTAAGTAAAAAACTTATACAATAAAATCCAGTCTAAAGAATGCTTTTCTGATTCTGTAAAGTTGCCTTTTGGAGATTTTCTAATAATAAAAATTCAGTCTTGACTGTGAATTCTTTCTTGAAGGCCTTTTAGTAATAATTGCTTCAATTTGAACACAATTTTAATTTTAAAACTCTAATTATATACTCTAAAACTTTGACTTCATGCACAATGACTCCATGAATTAATTACAAAGCTTTTTCTTCTTTTAAATTCTTTATGCTTGGCAGTATTAGGTCTGTACCAGTTTGAGGATACAAATTACTAAGAGGATCTTTTTGGTACCTCTTTGTATGATGCCAGTAATTAACTAAGTGGTGTTTCAATCTCAAACTATTGTATCAGGTGTATGATGTGACTTCATTTCTTGAAGATCATCCTGGGGGTGACGAAGTCCTGCTAGCTGCTACTGGTAACATTGTTGCATTGCCTACTCACCCATTGATTACTTCATTTTATTGCTTTCTGGTATCAAGTGAAAACAACACATTGTATGAAACAAATTTATAGTTAATTCTATCTCAAACTTTGCAGAGAAAGATGCAACAAACGACTTTGAAGATGTAGGCCACAGCGATGCTGCAACAGAGATGATGGAAGAATACTATATTGGTGACCTTGATAGCACTACCGTTCCACCAAAAAAGAAGTACAAGCCACCCCAGCAAATAGCACATAAACCTGAAGACTCTGGATTTGCATTGAAGATTATGCGATTCCTGGTGCCACTGTTGCTCTTGGGTATTGCATTTGCTCTGCGATTTAATGCAAAGAAAGAGGACTAGATGGATCATGGTATGAAGTTGAGAAAGTTAGCTCATGTTACATTGATAATAATAGCCCGATAAGTATATTTGTAGGATTTCAATTGGCACTTTTCATTGGGTTTGATCTTAGTGTGGTTGTATCTTTGATTGCTAATAACAATGGATTGGTTATCTCATTCCGGTGTGGGGATCTGGTGAAATCATTTCCTTACTGGTAGAGATTTTTGTAGACTTATATTTTACTCTTAGTCTTAGGCAACTGCAACAGAAATATATTAAACTAAAAGGAGAAACAGGAAGCTTCACACAAAAGAAAAAATACATAAGAATTATGTATATGTTGTAACAGAAAATATATTGACGGGTGTTATGTATATCTAATTTTAAGTATTTAATTGAGTATTTAGATTATTTATCATCATATAATTGAATGTTATTTTACCTTAAATTCTTTAATTATATGAAAATATATTATCTGTATTGGATACTCAAAATCGCATAGTTTTATTGAAATGTGTTCAACTTTTATGGCCCATAACAAGAATTGAGATAATCCAATTACGTAAAAAATCTCAACATTCATCTTGCCTCATTTGTGGCCCATTAAAAATGTCCCTTTGTGAACTTGCCAAGGTTTGTTTTGGCTTTGAAACCCAAATCTCAGGGCCCAAGAGCGCTTTCTTCTGACATGAGCCCAGTCATTCATCTCTCCCTAAGTTCGTGGAAAACAGAATGTCAAACAAAGAAAACAAGACGTTAAAAAAAAAAAAATCCTCCACAGTAAACAGAAATTCCCAATTTAGAAGTGCTGTACCATAAATTATTGTGTCGAACAATTTATTAATTTCCTTGAAATTAAAAAGTACAGGTTTTCCTTGGGTTTGAAATCCATCGCATAATATAAAAAATCAAATTCTTGATTTACTTATTGATTATAGGATTGATTATTGTATATACATTTTTTACATATTCTAAGTTCCAATGGCTACCTTATCAAAATCTTGAATTTCTTGTTGGTGTGGTTGGAATGCCCAAATAAGTTTTGGTTGTTTTCATATTCTAAGTTCCAATTGCTGCCTAACAATTAATATCCTGTTGTATCTTATATAGTAATTGCAGTAAAATCAAATGATGAGCAGCAATCAGAAAGGTAAGCAAAAGGTGATGTATTATCAGCGATCAGTATGAAACTTTATAAGGAAATTAAATTTGAAGGGTAAAAACATTTGAATGTGCCCAACTGATGATTCAGATAATTGCAGAGACAGGCAATAAATTCAGAGATAACTTCATATCTCGCATACATTGAATAAATTTCACCAAAGAAAAAGCTAAAGATGTGGGTCGGCATGTGCAATTAATGACCACTGCCAAGTTCTAGCTAGCTGTTCATCTTGGTTTGAAGATTGTAGAAGTTATCTTAAAAGATAAAAAGGATATATGTATTATTTCTGAAACATTTAATTAGATCTAATATTTGTACCATAATAGCAGCGAGATCTCTGGGATATGCTGTATTGATGAATTGTTTGTCAGGTAGACAAGTCTTCAACCACTGTCCTTTAGATATATTCATGAAAGTAATAAGACATGCATAAGAATGCAAATAGGAAAACTATCATTTGTCTATTTAATCATTATTAGTGTGAAGGATTAGGTTAATGACGTGATGTTTGAGCCTTTTTCTCTATTATGAATTACTTATTTGGGCGTAACACTCCTCCCATATATGGCTGAAATGTGTGGTGCTAGGGTTTTTCAACCAATCACATCATCAATGTTTGTAATTTGATTTTAAATGCCTTAAATTCATTGCTTCTTCTCTATCATCCCGACACAATAATGTCCTTAACAATTCACAGCTTTGTAACTTCCATTCATTAGACAATAAATTGAATGATCTAATTTTCTGCTAATTAGACAATAAACTGAACAAGAACACGAACAGATACAATGGTAGCTCCTTATCCATATGAATCGATGTTGCTTTCGATTGTATTAATTTGGATGAATGAAGTCATAGAGTTTCATTTTGTTATGTTTAGACTTGTTTCCCCAGTCACAATCTGGTTCTTGCGGCTTTTTTTTGATTGAATTTGAAATATCGAAGGCTGTATATCTTCATTGGTGTTTATCTTATTGAATTGGTGGGTAGTCATTATCAATTTCATTAAGAGAAAGACTTGAATTGTTTACTCGTAGCTGTCACTGGCTCCATGTGTTCCTCTCATTCGTCTTAATTGCATGAGCCAAATGGACGACAACAACTCATCACCATTGTACACGTATGATTTTCTTCTTCTATTTTTCATTTCTTGTCGGTGTCTTCCTTTATTTATACTACCTGCTTGCCCTAAATAACAACCCCCCCAGAAAAGTAAAATAAAAAACTTATTTATATAATCTCAAATGACTGTATTTTAGCTCTTACACTTTGGATCTCTCCCTAATTAATTAGTTAAGCACATGGATTTAATCAGTTAATCAGCCAGGCAGAGGGTATTTAGATTTTAGATTTCAATCAGTGAAGAATGTGAGTGAGTAGGATGATGTGGTGCAGGCAGAACAATCCGTCACAAAATATTATAAAGTGGGGGGCAAATTTTTATTCACAAGAAAACGCATGAAAAGCCATTCTATTAAATCAAATCAACGGTTATCAGTGACTCATTCCAAACCTAATAGTCTCTTTGTGGGGTGATGTAATTGCCATATTGTTATCAACAATTTTAAACATGTTTTGACGGGGTAATTTGTCGTTTAATACAGATGAAATGATTATTTTCCATTCAAGATTTCACAAAATAACAAATTTTCAATCGTGTAAGTTTAAAAAAAACTACTTTTTTACTCATCTGTTAAACCCAATTGTTGCTTTCAGATATCAAATGGTATTATGAAATTTTATTCAAATATAATAATATAGAGTATAAGTGGGGTGCAAATATCATTTTTCAAAAACACACTAAAAAGCAAGTGGGTGTTTCTTTTATCTTGTTTTGAAAATTATTATATTCACTCCATATATTTTAATAATATATTTATAGTCTTAATACTTTAAATATGATATTTATGTCTTTAATTTGTTGCATTCTAGACACTTATTTGGGGATGTGTAATTTTTGAAACAATTGAGGGGTATATAAAATTCAAAAATTTTAAAAACACCCCTAAATTTTTTTGAATTTCCAAAACCCCTTAAAATTTTTCATTATCACACCCTAAATTTTTAAAAAATTAAATGTTACCCTAAACATATGAATATATACTATTAACACTCTTATCTATCATTAGACTAATAATTCCTTATTTTTAATTAAAATTAATATATATTAAGAGTATAAAAATTATTTAATAAACTTTTGAATGCACAATGTTATTTTTTGTTTTTTTCAATATTTTTACAAAAAAAAATTACTAAATTTTTAACAAATTTAACATATAAATTAAAAAAATAATTCTTTTAAAATTAAAACGCGAGAAAACCTCTTCATCAAACCTGGGTTGGAAATAGTTATTTGGCCTTTAATACAACACTTGTCGACGTTCAACCGTCCAAGTTCATGATTGATCGCTAAATTTTAATTTAATTAAATCGTTTTCACATCATACAGATTAAATTACTTCCAATCCATCTCAAAAATTAATTTATTGAAGCGATTGGAGTTTCAATCAAAAAGTATAAAAAGGTAGTTAAGATAATATAATTATACACTTGTTTAAGTCCAACTGGATCATAGATGAAAGGGAGTTGTGAAAATTATAGTTTAGTTTAGTAGTAATGAGTGTAATCAAATTGCCCAACTGCTTTCATGTCATGACAAAATAATCAAATCAGACATAATTATCAAAACTAATTAATCAGAGGCAAAAAAAAAAGGCATGCTACAGTTGATATATATAAAACGTCCACTTCGTTGTTAATGTTTTTTTCCAAAATAGTTGGAACATGATATTTAATATTTTGGATTATAATCCAAGGCCGATTCATTTATGGGGCCCGACCTTTGATTAACAAACGTGCTGGTTGCTCAATTTGACGGCTACCACTCAATTAGATGTATGTGTTTTAATGTAATTATTCAATAGTAATTAGGCAGATGCCACAATCAATGTTTAACCTAGCAGCACCGGCCTATAATTTCAGATTTGTAAGCTATCGTCTTCCAGAGAATCGGCTTGTTTGGATAGAAAAATGAAAAGCATTAACTTCATGTTGTTTAAATATATTGTTTTAAATTATTGATCCAAGCAGGAAAAAAAAAAATCCAGAATCGACTACTCGTATGCAATATTAGTGAAATTGCCGGAGATATAAACAAGTTTTTCGTATAATTTTTATATATATTATACGTATTAATTTCAAATATATATTTAAATTTGTTATTAACTGATTGAATATAATTTTATCTTTAATTTAAAATAAATTAATTATATGATAATACATAATAATTTAATTATATATATATATACACACTCACAAAGATTATCCATCTACTAATATAATTAGGGATGGACTAAGATGGTGCCAAGAGGTTTATTGACCTCCCTCAATTTTTTAAAAATTTTGATTTGATATATAAAAAATATTATTAATGTTTATAAATTTTAAAGAATTTTTAATTATATATATAATATCAATATAATTATAAAAATTTTATATTTATATTTTTGAATTTTAATATATTTTATTTTATTTTATGATTAAATAATGATTTTATAGGGACAGAGATGCGGGAAAATTAACTTCAGCTAAGGACATGTTTATTAAGTTTGCAAAGACATGACATCATTATGATATGAGAAAATATTTGCTTATGTAATATAAAAAAATATTTTTAAAAAATAATTATTCAATGTCATGCGTCAATGTTGGATCATAATGATGTCTTCACGAACTATATATAAATTAATATAAAGCTACAAATTTATACTTGCTTAAACATTAAGTTGAAGAACCGTATACCTTATATAATATCTCTTTAAATGATATATCAAGCCTTAAAGTCAATATTTTAATATATTTAAACCAAATAAAAATAATTATATTGTAATTGCAATTTTGATTCATTCATGTAATATATAGTTGCACTTGGTTTTATGATTGTTTGGTCCTCATATTATTCGATTTTGGCATCTTGTGTTATATATTATAGTTTATGATTCCATGTTTTGAATTAAATAATAAGAATGAGAAATGCAACTTGAAACTTGTATATGCTTTGTTGGTATTTACATCATTCAAGTCAAGAGACACCTTCATACTCAATTTTTTTTTAACTATAAGAATAAAAGTCTGACTTGGTGACCCTCGAATGAGAAACATATTACAGACAAACATAAATATTTTATATATTGCATAAATGACATAACATACTACTGTGTCGTTTTAAGGTAATAAGTCTAGTTTAAATTAAGCCTTGGGTGCACTTTGACCGTTAAAGGATTCATCATCTCACAAGAAAGCCTTAGCACCTCTGATAAGTCAACTGATTTCTCATCAAATGGTAACCATTCATATTCATGCAATAATGATGCTACCCAGAAGCTTGTCGTGGCCAATCCAAGGTTCTTTCCTGGACAAACCCGTCTACCTGATCCGAAAGGAGCTAGTTTTAGATCTGACCCGAGAATTGAAAATTCTACCTCACTTTTTACGACCATAAACCTATCAGGAATAAATTCAAGGGGGTCTTTCCACACGTTTGGATCCTTGGATATGGCCCACATGTTCACCATTGCTGTAGTCCCTTCCGGCACGTGATATCCATCGATAGTTGTATCAGTAATGGCCAAACGGGCCCACGAGAGAAGTGGGCCAGGAGGATGTAACCTCAATACTTCCTTAATCACAGCCATTAGATAATTTAACTCACCAACGTCAGATTCGGAAACTGCACGTGATCTGCCAACAACCTTGTCAAGCTCATCATGCACCCTTGATTGAAAATCAGGATGAAGCACCATCCTTGCTAATATCCACTCGATCAAAACCGCCACTGTATCGGTGCCTCTAAATATCATTTCCTGCATTCAAAGGTAAAGGCCAATATTTAGTACATGTGTACAACTTTAAGTGTACTAGAAAGTTTATTAAAATTAAAATTAAAATAAAAAAATAAAACGTCTTCGATGATAACATTTATTTATTTGCTTACCCAAAGAACGGCGATCATATCGGAGTCTGACAATTTATCTGAGCCTTGAAGACACAGTAAAACGTCAACAAAATCCTGGTTTTCTTGGCTATTTTTAACTCTGTGTTCAGCAATAATTCGGCTAACGAACCGGTTCACTTTGGGTACAAGTTTTGAGCATCTAAACCGAATTTTTTGAGGGTCAAAATCAGCTAACCAAGGAAGGTGGTCGGTCCAATTTAGAGTGCCAAGTAACTCGTACCCTTCATCTACTAATTCTCGTAGCTGTTTCGCTTCTTTATTCATTGAACTTAATTCATATTCTCGTCCAAAAACTGAACACATCATGTTGCTTAGTGAAGCTCGTTTAAGTACTTCACGTACACAAAAGCCTTGTTTGTGTTCACCAAACATGGAAATCATCTGAGAAGCTATTACACGTCTCTGAACTTCAGCTCCTTTGATTTGCTTTGGACAGAAAAGATGAGTAGCAGCGATTCTTCTTAAGGTTCGCCAGTACACACCATAAGGAGCAAACCCGATTGCTCTATTGAACATTAAACTATAAGCAGACTCTTTCACGGGACGATCAGCAAACACTGAACTGTTGAGTATTTCTTTTGCTACATCTGGATTACACGTTACTATTACGCGAGTATCACCCAGACTAAAGGCCATGAGCCGCTTCGCCTTGCATGCTTCAGCTGCAGCAGCAATTCGGTGGTGTGCCAGAGACATCATGAGATTCATGCTGCCAACCAGAGGGAATCCTCTTGGACCAGGAATTGACTTAGCCGTATCAAAAGATGAACCTCCTTTGAACCTATATTTGCCCCATGCTGGACCACCAGGGTGAAGCCAGTAGAAGAGGGCCATGGCTAACCAAGCTAGAAACATGATCAAAAGTGACCATGCAATGTTCTCTTGAGTGAAAGCTCTGCATCTGGAGGCAAGAGCAAACACCCAGAGGCTCTCTATGTCGGTTCTCATGGTTGGTTGAGAATGAGAATTAATTGATGGAAATTGAAATGATAGTACACAAGCTTTAAAAAGGAGACTGGCTTTTGTGTTCTGGGGCTAAAACGAGAGAGTTCGGTTGGTATATATAAGAAGGAGCAGTGCTTAAAAAAATAAATAACCGTTACGTACACTGAGCGGTAGGGTCGTATATCAGAGAATTCATATGTATCTGTTTATACATTATATATAAAATTAGTATGAAAGTTTGAATTGCGCCGCCACGAATGCATGACGATATTTAGAAAAAAAAAAGTTAAGTTTGACATTGGAGAGAGCGTGTTCACACGCTCCATCCTCTGGGGATCATGTGGTTGAGCTGACGCTTATTATTTTGCAGCGGCCTCGTATTTGTACTATTTTTCACTACAAATTAAGCCTCTTGAAATCTGTAAATAGTGAGATGAGAGAAGTAATTTTTTGAAGCCATTATAATATCATTCAGATGATGTAAATGTCCATGAAAAAAGGGTTGACATTGAATTAACATAAATAGAGAAGAATTTGAAAGTTTGTTTAATTTATAATAGGGAAAAGGACTATTTTTCTTTCAATTTTTAGGTCATTCTTAAACTTATACCCACGGAAGATGAAAAATCTTTATTCTCATCAATAGACAAACTACTGTTAATTTTTTCTATTAAAAGGAGAGATAAAATAATTATTTTATTGTTCATATTAAAAAATTAAAAAATTTATTATTCTTCACCCTCAGGTTTTAGAAATTAATATTTCACCTTTACTTAAAGTTTTTAAACTTTAAAAAATAATATTTTCACCCCCAAACCTAGGGTTTCCATATTTTTTAAAACTCAACCGCCTCCTATATCTTTCAAAAATAACAGTTTCACTCTCATTCTTCAACTTTATCTTTCAATATTGTCTCTGGTCTCTTCCTTTTCCTGGTGCGACGACGATGGTGTGATGAAGAGATCTTCATCTCGTCGTCGCACTGTGCGATGAAGAGACGGAGATGTCTTCATCGCATGATACGATGAAGAGACAGAGATCTCTTTGTCGCACCACCCTACGACGAAGAGGTCTCTTTTCGTCACTCCACCCAGACGACGAAGGATGACGCTTCGTCATCCTTTGTTGCTCATCTGGTAATCTAGATGCGACGATGAAGGATGATGAAACGTCGTCCTTTGTCTGTTCTTCCAAATCTAGACGACACTTCGTCGTCCAGATCTAGGGGATGAAGAGTCGTCCTTTGTAGTCAGAGATGAGAGATTGGTGGAATGCGTCGACCGTCGGTGGTGGCTGAAGAAGGAAGCAAACTATATGGGTGAAATCTAAACTTTTCAAACTTCGAGGATGAGTTGAAGTGTTAGTTTTTAAAACCTGAAGGGGAAAAATGGTGAAATTTTAAAGTTTAAAAGTTTATAGATAAAATGACGATTTTACACTTGTCCCTAACTGAAAATTTAGATAACAGTTTAGTCATAAGTTAGAGTTTAGATTTTTCATCTCCTGTGAGTGTAAGTTTAAAATTAGGCTAAAAGTTGGGCGGGAAATAGTCCTTTTCCCTTTATAATATTGAGGCATTGATTTGCCATTTCAACTGATGTGATTGGGTTATTAAAATTAATAATTTATAACCATCAATAATTTTCTTAATTTCAATACAATAATGTCACTTTCCAAACACTCGATGGTTCATTGAATTTGTATAAGCTACTCTATGAATCATCATTTTTTTAATTTTTATCAAGGCTCTCAAACTTTTATTTTTAAGATTATCTAAAACTAGCACATTGTTTTACTTTGAAATATTTTATAAATATAAAAAAAAAAAAATCAGTGGATTTAATAACTCTTCATGGTCTAATTTTTACCCTATTATAAAAGAGGTGGAGCGTTAAGTGAAAGGTAGTGAAAAGCGCGTAAGAATTAGAAGAGCTTGGACAAGTTAACATGGGGTGAAGCGAATTTTAGTGACACGTGGTGCTCGTGTGGCGGGAAAATGTCGGGTAACAACTAACAAGGAGGCCGGTGCACATGAGACCCATGCACTCGTGCTCTCTCAGTGAAGATGAATATGCAGATAGGAGGGGTATGGCACTGCCACCAGCCACTACTCTTCAGAACCAAATCTCATATTATTTATCAACCATCACTATTGTACGATACGTGTCATTTCAATATATATGACTGTGACAACTCCTGAACGCTTCTGTGTGGTTAATGCCCGTGGCCTCTCCAGTTTTCCCCTTCACATCTAAATTTGTGGGCAGGGTTAAACCGGTCGTGTAAAAATCAACAACACACGTCGCCTCGTATTCTACGGTTTCGGGACTGCGTGATTTTAAAGCTATTTTTCTGGGGCATGAACAATCCCTGGCCGTTGGTCTTGTTGCTTTCTGAGGAACCAGGTGGTCAAAAAGCGTGTGAATTTTTGGATTTTAGAAAAATATCGCTTCCGGACCAAGACGTTCATGCATAATTTTTAATTAATTTTTGCAAAATTCATTGATAGGCTTTTTTTTTTTTTTTAAAAAGAACCTTAAACAGTGAAACAAGATGAAGAATATATAAATTAAATCATCCTACAAAGTGAAATTCATATATGCCATAAGGACCAAGACCTTTGAATATCATAAAGTAATTGACCATAAATTAATACAAATATACCTATTCTTGTTGATATAATAATTTGTTAATACAAATTAATAATGTTGCTTACTCATTCGCATCTTTGAAAGATGCCCATTCACACATGGGCATTGGAAAAAACTGTTTCTTAGATAGGGATCGAGTGAGTTGTGTGCATTGGAGAATGGTGGACAAATAAACAGCGCATTAATTATATAATTTGGTCAATATCATTGTTCTATATTCTTACAAATAAAAGAAGACTCATGGGAATAAGAAACAAAATCAAACCCCAGCTGGTAAACCGGAAAAACAAAATGAAACCCCATCAATGAAGCTTCCTTAGATATACTTGTCTATTTTAAATTTTGGGTGGTGAAATGGAAGACCCCAGCTAGCTCCATTAAAGTTATAAATTGATGAGAAAAATTTACAAGAAACCAAGTAGAATACGTCTCTTGTTGTTAGGGTTCATTATTGAATCAGCTCAATTACAAAATGTTTTACTTTCAACTTCATTTTTTTTTACCCGACAGAAATCACTATCATTGGTAGCTGATATTTTACCTAATTATAACTCTATCAAATCTGCATCTACCTAGAAAAAGCCTTCTCATGCATTAGATTGTGTCTGAAATTGAATAGACATTGATGTATAAAATTATTTCTTTCAAATTGATGATGGTTCAATAAATATTAGTTTATCCTGTAAAATCTTGTAGTGTACTCAATATAGGAATAGTATTAAGCATCAAGGAAGATTTTCAGCTGATATTGATGATACGAAGATATTTATAATAATAAAAGTAATCTCAGCAACAAATGACTGGAGAAGAAAGCATTGTGTAGATAAAGCCATATTTGGTAAACAATCCAATGGAGTAGTGCGCTAGTTATGGCCTAACCCACTTGGCTCAAAAAACTCGAACAACGATTGGGATCGATGCCAGATTCCAAGTCAGAATTTATTTTCTCACCGGCTTTGGTGGGGTGGGGAGGGGCGGGGAAGGTCTAAAGGTTATGGACTTTATTTTTTTTTCAATCTTTGAATGATGTGTAAAAGAGTATGTGTACCTACGAATCCTTTGTGCTTTTCACAATGCCCCTTTTCTGGGTTCTCCGATCATCCACGAATTGGTGCTAGATTAGATTCAACAATTTCCACTTCTGCTTTTGACTAAAAGAAAGATGAACTCCAAGTTGCATTCAGTAGTATATTTGGGTCCTACATTTAGATTTGCTGGTTCTGAAATATCCTGTTAAAATATTGCATGCTCCATTCATCATATCACTTCTTAATCTCATCGTTAAATTCTAAATTCATGCAGAAAACCTTTTTACATAATATGAAGTTTCTATAAACATATATACCTGCATGGAGAAGAAAGTGATCTATACAGATCATAGTAGATGCTTGCATATTATATTAAAGAAACACCAATCTTTATTCTGGTAACTAAGCAAATAACAAGGCACGTAGCCAAAGTGCAATCAAGTGGATCTACAATGAAAGCATAATCTTCATTAGCTTATATTCTCTTTTCCTCTCAAGATTTTATTCCAGATGGAACCTGTTTCTATAATTAATTTATGTTACTCTAACTTGCAAGCTTTCCCACATATTCTCAAAAATTATATTCTCCACTCAGGGTAAAAAACACTGATATATATAGTTTCCTTTTAGTGATTTTAATAGATATTAAAATTTATTCGTGCTGAACAACATAATTTCTCAATACAATATATTCCTACTGGAATCCATGCCAGGGCCACAAATAGCTTATATATAATATGATTACTTAGTTATTTCCTCTTTTATGGAAAGGGAAAGGATTATCTTTTTGTGACATAAACATCTCAATATGTTATATCCATAATGTGAAATATTTTTCCCAAGTGCTAGTTGGTTGCTTTAGGGTTCTCGAGAGAGAGAGAGACAGAAATTTTCTACAATTACAATGAATCATAAATATATTAATTGAGCCCTAAAGAGCTGTAATGTGGGTACGTAAAATTACAGAAGCTAGCGTGGCATACCTTTATTATTATAGTATAATCAAAATGATGTTGTTATCAATAATGAGCAGGAAATGAAGTGGACTAAAAGAGTTGTGTGTTGACTGGGAAGAGAATAAAAAAACAATGTGAGTCAACTTGGAAAATAACCTGGTTTAAATTTAATGAAAGTTATATTTGAGTCCTACAGGTAGGCAATTGGCAGTGGCATCTATTCCTAAAATATCACATCTTATTTTCATTAATTTATAATATACTGATAGTGAAATCGATGGCCACCATAGCCCAGAGGAACACATATTATTATTTTTGGCAAAAATTCAGACAGACAAATCCCAAGTGGGTATTAATCAATTACTCGACTAATGATCAATTGGTCGTCATCTTCAACTCGTCAAGTATTGACCTGCATTTGTAGATATATTCCAATCAGAACTGCCAACGATTAATAATTTTTATTAAACGATCTTATAAAGGAACTCTTCATTTGCTCCAAAGGGTGCTTCAGCATGATGATATAAATCTTAATCTCTTTACAAAAGTCATATATATTTTAGTTCTGTGAATATCTATTCTGCAACAAGCCTACAATGTGAACTTGGAAAATGAGAAACGGCCTTTACAAGTAAGCCTAAAATTGATGGCCTAAAGCTATTGTTAACCATTATATTTGTACAGAAAAACTCAATGAGCTATAAAATCCATTAACCATACCGTAACTTTTGGAAACTGATATTGCCGTTGTTTTTTTTAACTTTTATGTAATGTTAAAAGGATTCTTTTTTTAATGTTTCTGAATTGGGGATTTTTCTGCTTCTAGTTCTTAAGAATGTAAAAGTGTTTTTGTGTAGTCCACATGGAGTCTCGTTTAGAATTTTGAGGATGCGATGTGGGATAATTGAATCCCTTTGATGGCATAGGCTAGGAGTTAAGGAAGTTCAAGTTATATATCACAAGATTTATATAGCTATTTTGAAGAAAATGTTTTTTTGTTTTTGGTTTTGTCACAATCAAAATGACTTTCAGTTGTTAATAGGGGTAAAATGAAAGAAAAAAATTTGTTAAAATGAGTGGAGTATTCAGAAATGAAGATTAAACCGGCCAGCAAAATTGTAAGCATATCTTAGTTTATCTATTTGAGCTATGTCTTTGTGTGAGTTGGATAATTTTAAGCAGAAAGGAAGTTAATTTGAAAATGAATGAGCAGCTACCTATTAGGGGTAGGGAGGGACGGTACAGATTCAGCTTCCCTCTGAACTACAGGAAATTTAGCTTGTGGGAAGAAAAGTGTGGACTTAGCAATTCTATTCTCTGCTATCATTATTGATCTACATATGGTTTCTTTCTGCTAGTCAAATTTCGATTTCTTGTTGTCTAAGTTACCACTAGACCAAAAAGTAAGATCAAGCAGACGAGATCATGAAGTTTATAATAGTTGTTGTAGATCAATGGTTGCCGGAGATTGCAGTCTGAATGGCGATTTAAATTGGGTTTTGAAACCTTTAGTTGGCCATACTGGTTGATGAAGCTTTAGTGGTATGTGAAGAAGATGAAGTTAGTGGAATGATGGTGCCCAATGCTTTAGCAGTTGTTATATCAACTATGTTAAGCAATGAAAGTTGCATTGATCCGTTGTGCATACAGTTCCGAGAGCAATTATTTATTTAGCCTCGGACTTGGAATGCCAATGTTCTTCTGTATGATATGAATCAGAGATAACAGACATACAGTATATTATAAATTTGGCTTACATTAACTCCAGATTTCAGTTCCTTGAAATTTACAGCTTAAAACACTTCTGCAAAGCTTTATCTTCAAATTGAAAGAACATCAAAATTAGAAGGATTAACTAATAAAAAAAAGTTCAGATGTTAAATTTCTGAAAGAAATTAATCACTGATATAGATCTATAAGAATTACATAATCCTAATCTGTTAACTCCAAGCAAGTAAACAATATTGTTCTGGCTAATGCATGGGGGCTCAAGGACACCCAGGACCAGTCTATCAACTTCAACCGGAAGAAGAAGCCTTTCCACAAAGATCCCAATGAGATGAGCTGCGGTGGTTGAGTTGAATAATCTTCAAGACAACATTATCTCTATGCAACATTCCAATAACAATAACAGAGCTGCCTTCCTTACCGGACCAGAAAAAACCATCTCAAGAGCCTCTATGCACCATGAAAGCATAAAAAATTTGAGGTTTCTCTATGTTTCTAGTTAGTTACCTTTCTTCCAGATATAGTTGTCAGGCTTCTGCCGGGAGGTTTCTGTTCAGTCTCTTAACCATTTCCTAAGGTGAGAGGACAATACATTGCAATATCTAGTAGTTGTGACAACCTTGCTCTTAAAGATCAAGGGAAGGACTTTACAACCAGAGCAAGCTTTCACCATAGCTCATAAGCCAGATCTCTGATCTGTAAAAGTCTGTTGAGAACCTGTGTCAGGTGGAAAAACCGAGCAGAATAATGTTACTTCCAAAATAGATGCATGCCAGTAGATGTTGCCAAAAGATTATCTAGAAGCAAGCCAAGATGATAACTGACACATCTAGTCACCAGGATTTATGAAATATATTGCTGAGTGGCTAAAAAGTACTTTCTAGGACATGAGTGCATGAGGATGTTAGAATGAAGGGGCAGCAATATGAGAAAGAGCGACGGAAAATGATTGATATGAATGTATATTAAGCCAAGCATTAATGGAATACAAAATACAAAAGTCGGTGAAGAGTTTTTTGCCATGTACAGTGACAGTCGTAGCCCTGTGCGAAAAAAATGGTGTTTGCCGTGCAGAATGAAGTGAGGAAGAAAATAATATGTGACAGAGATGATCAAGAATTATTTAGACATAGCAGATTTTGCAACCCTAAGAAGATTCAAATGTGAAAAAGCTACGGAAAAAAGTGACACGATACTAAGTGCATATAAAAGTTGTTAACTAATACAAGAATTAACACACCTCACAGTATGCTAAACTCTGGAAGCAAGATTTTCTAACATTCACAGTCTTGGGACCCAAACTTCCATATTCATAAAACGAGTTCAGGTATAGATCTGGTGGTCCTTTCATATGAAGATTCCAGGGAGAGATTCCTTCATGATGCTGGTTGAAATTATCAGAGCAAGGAAAGTAGCTGGCAATCCATTAAGCAGAAGTACTATGCCGTCTACTCTAAAGGGGTAACAGACTCTAAAATGAGTAATGAGAGTGTAATCCGATCAATGAAATAAATTAGAGTGGAAATTAGAGATCAATACCATAATAAGGCTGGAGTCACAAACATCCAATAAATGTATCTTTAGACATATGTAAAACTGCACATTTTGTTTCTTGGAATATAAACCCAAGTTAAAGGTCTTCACAAGTTTCTGGAACAGCAAGTTGTTGCACAAGGAAACACATTGTGTGTCAAGAATGTTAAATCAAAGTTATGATCTAGGACAAGACTTACTAGCAAGAACTTTTATCTGCTGCAGGACACTAATTTTACTAAATCATCAGTCTACACCAAAAAACGAACTTTAGTAATTGGAGGCCTCTGCTTGCTATGAATGTGTGCATGCACACTATACATCATTTGGTTTCAGATTACTTTAACTGCATATTTAAATCTCAGTAGTAGTATTTAAGGCCTTGAATAAGAGCATAATATATTGCACCCAGCTGACTTCAAATGGATTACATATAAAAAGACAGTTTACATATGGAAATTTAAAGAATCAGTGAAAGCCACTAAGATTGGACAAGGATAGACACATTGACCTATATTCACATGATTCAGGAACTTGCTCTCAGATTTTATAACATGCCTTCATCTCCACAATCCAATGATACAAGATTAGGATCTTCTAACCACTGATACCTTGAATTAGCTCTACATCTATCAAATGCACCTAATTATCTATTGTATAGAGGATCATAATTTTCAAAAAGCTGAAACAGGTCTTTCCATTTAATAATATCAAGGCTAAGATGTAAAATCCCTAAACATATGCAATCCACCTACCAAGTAGCGATAACAAAATACAAGATGTACCTCTAACAATTGTCCTGCTTTGTTGGTAGCAAACTCCATAATTTCCCAGTCCCTAAGGAAATAATTTTGCATTCGAATAATTGAAACTGTACAAGAAAAAGAAAATAAAATTTTCTCTATATCATTTTCATTCTTAATTTTCGTCTCATAAAGTTTCTGGGCAACAGCAACTAATACAGGATGTTAAATAATCGACAGTATTCGAATGATAAAGCGAATGCATGAGATTTAAAACCACAGCAGAGACAAGATTACGCCAGTGAATTTAACAATCAGACCGTCACGTGCAAGGTCAGAGTCGGGGAAGTAACGGAGAAAGAAAGAAATGGTATCTATTTGCTTCCGGTTAATGGTGTTCCAAGCTATAACAGATAACACAAAAGCTGATAAAAACAAAAAAAACAAAAAATTGCAGCATTATGGACTACAGTCAGAACTAAAAGACAGACTGCAAACCACGTGCAGGGCGGTAAAACGACGACGTGTGTGTGTTTTTGTCAAACTTCCATTTTATTATAATTTCTAAAATAAACATATAACCAAAATTATGGATTTCAAGGATTTAACAAAAAAAGAAGTTTGTCCAAAAATAGTATAAAGTATTTAGATGATGTAAAGGGAGGTGGGATGTTATATCAAACAGTACTTCAAGATCTGGGAGAGAGAATCAGTAGATTTGGGTGCCACGTTATTTTCTCTATTAATCAAGGTCTTACATCGCACTTGAGGAACAGCCTAGTAGTATCCTCTGGCTTCATGTTAAAGGAGGAATCGACCTAGTATCTTTTCTATGAATTATACAAGTTTATTCTTAAACAATAATTAATTAAGCCTTTAATTTCAGATTAAATACTTGTAGATTATAATTAGGTCACTATTGGCCATGGAGAGATAGATTAATCAATCGATGACTCATGTGCACAATGTCAGATTAATGCGAGTGGGAGTAGGACGGGTCTGAATCGTCCTCTGTCACACGCATGGCAAAGCTGCCCACATTCTGGACGGATTCCCTTTGTTGTCTTGGTTCTCTCTGTTAAACTCAAATTTATCTCCTTTCACCAGTATCTTCCATTTACTCATATCAATCCTTTCACCAGTTCTCTCTGTTAAAGAAATTTCTGCATTTTCTTGGATATTTTTAATTTTCCTTCTGCAATTCTTATTGCATTTCCAATAAGGCTCGTTCGGTTTTATTATTCATTAACATTTGTTCATGTGCAGCTCAATTGAACTCTGTATTATTGGAATCATACATACGCACTATGGACATGCTTTGATTAAAAAAAAAGAAAAAAAGACAACTAAAATTGCAGTTCAGGCAGTAGCTATAACAGGAACGCATTTCCACTTCAAAGTTCTGGATGAACGAGTACATTTCTTGGAGTGAAATAGCCGCGCAGATTCACACTCTCCCTCTCTTTGTCTTTCCGGCCTACATGTTGCTCAATCATCTTCAATTCTTCCATCATATTACAAGGTCTGCTTGAAGACTTTCTATTTCCATGGAAAGTTATCTGTTCATTGTAGTGGATTGTGGAAATTTACAGCTTTAATTGAGGAGTGGCACTAAGAAGACTGATGGAAAATTTCACTGGAATCCCAAGATTCTCTGATTATAGGCATGCAATTCCTTTATGGTTATTTGAGTCATAATTATTCAAGACCAGAAATCCCACCACTGATATCCGGTATTAGACTGATCAAAGAGATCATCCGATTCGAATTTCCGCCAATCTGCTGGTGATGTCAATGAACTCTCTGCAGGTTCCACCATGGGCATAAGGTTGGGCTCTTCCTTAAGTCCAAAGTACTCAGCCTTTATACAGCTGTCATCATCAGACAGAACACCTACTCTTTGTTCTGATATCTCCAGGGACAACCTCGGCTTCACTTCTGATTCATACTTTGTATTTGTGGCATCTCCATTATCTAATTCGCTGTCCATGCTGTTCACGGCTTCTTCTCGTGGTTTTTTCAACAAATCATTCATTCTTTGCAACTGTCAAATATCAAGTCAATTAGTTCATTAAACAATTGAGCATTATTGAAATTACATAACGATATGTAAGTACCTGAATAACCAAGGCCTGCTTTTCTTTCTTGAGAGATTCAAACCGGGAAGCCAAATTGTCGTAATTGGCTTGCAGTATATTGTAGTCTCGTTCAAGCTGCTTTGACTTCCATCTAGCTCTCTTGTTTTGAAACCATATCGCCACCTGACGTGGCTGCAACCCAAGCTCCTTAGCCAATTCTAGTTTCTTTCGTGGCTCAAGTCTAGTCTCATTTTCAAACACCAATTCCAATGACCTGATCTGTTCATCACTGAACCTCCTCTTACCATTCTTGTTCCTCCTTTTTCTTGAAGTCGCAAGCTCGTTTAAGCAGGAAAAAGGCTCAGCCCTCGGAGAACATTCGTCTTCATCAAACATATTTTTTGAAGCATAAACGGACATATAATGAATATTCTCGATTTCAGGACAACATGGCTTCAAATTTATATCCTCTCTGATAGCGTGCACTGTTTCTCCTCTTGTGCCTCGTAAAAAAAGCTTTTTTAATTTTATGTTTTTTGCTTGATAAATTCTATGATAAAAAGGCAGCCCTAGCCATAGCAAGAAGTCTGTTCATGTGGTCCAAGCCGTTTCTTGGTAGCTTGCGTGACGTGGTTTTAATGTAGTATGCACGTAACTATATGAAACCAAATTTAATTTTATATTCCTCCAATTTAAAATTATAAAACCTCCATTGTCATCATCGTCATTGTCATAAATTTCAGCCAGCCTAAACTTGTCGTAAGCCATATAGTGTCGGCAGCCTGACACTATATGTACAATGGGTTTTAAGAAAAATGTCCAAATTTAATTAACTAAAGCGAAAATATCTAAAAGTCAATCCATTTAAGGGAAAATGTTCAACTATTTTTTAAAATACCAAAAATATCTTTCATGTTTTATGTATAAACTCTCATCCTTAATGTATTTTTCACGCCATTCAAATTTTCAGTTTCACTCAATTTTCGATATTGTGAGTTCATTTGAAAGAAAAAAGTTTGTATTTTTGAGTTTGATTAGAAGAAAATCGGTTTGCGATAACAAAATATTTATGCAAAATTTAACCAAAATCTTAATTTATCTGTTTATTTAAGTTTGTATGTTTTAACTATTAAATGTTAGAAAAATATAAAAATATTTTGATATTAGACAAAACATGAGAGTGTTAAATGAACTTTGTCAAAATATACAGGGTTGAACCTTCTGTCAACTCCATTAACCAGGAACAATAATTCATTTCTCATATCACCCCTTAAATCTTGTCTTAATATGAAAGAGTATACCAACACTCTATTAAATCTCATGTCTAAGAGTTACAAAAAGTGTTCAAAACATATTCGGTCGAACAACCTTAATTGCTCCTTTGTTAATGTGGATTTGATCTTGGATACAGGATTTCATTGCAGACACAATGTTACCTCTGTTTGAAAGTGTCGCTTGAATCTCAATACCCCCCTCAGGTCCTCACATTTTTTTTTTTGGTGAATCTTCCTATAAAAAATTTATTATCACGACAAAATTTGATAATAATTTCATAAATATGGACATAAAATTTGAAATTTACATATCAACATACTTTAATATAAAATAATTAAAAAAAAGACCTGAAATTTGAAAATTACAAGTCTAAAACCTTATAATAAAAAAAAACAAATTTGAAATTCAAAATCTACATATTGAACTACTTTACTATGAAATAATTGAAAAAAATGAACTTAAAATTTGAAAATTGCATGTCTAAAAACCCTATAATTGAAAAAAAAAATTTAAAATTCAAAATCTATATGTCGAAATACATTAATATAAAATAATTGGAAAAAGGGGACATAAAATTTTAAAATTACATGTCTTAAAACCCTATAATGGAAAAACATATATGAAATTCGAAATTTACATATTAAAATACCTTAAAATGAAATAATTGAAAAAAAATATCTGAAATTTGAAAACTACACGTCTAAAAACCTAAGAATGAAAAAATAAACCTAAAATTCGAAATTTGTATATGAAAAAAACTTATAATGAAAAAAATATCAATTTGTCTCATTAACTCATGATTTCATAGGTTGATACTGTTTATAAAAATCAAAATTTCATCCCCCCCCATGAGGTCCCACAAGATGTCATTGTTTAAAAATCACAATTTTCCCCGCTCACAAGTTCTCATAAATTGATATTTTTTAAGCAAACACAATCCCCCCTCAATTCCATGATGTCCCTTGAGATAACCCAAGTCGACACTCCACCTCAGGGGAAAACTATCCTCCTAGTGGAATCATGAGGTGGAGTGTCGACCCCCTATGGCTTAATTTTCTAACCAAAGTTGCATTTTATGACTCCCATTTCAATAGCAAACAAATCTACACATATTCTAACATAAAAACCTTCAACCAATTCATCTAAAACATGAAAGAATTTATCCATAAAATCAATTATTCAAAACTAAAACCCTAACTAATAATGATCAAAATATTTATCTAATCAGTAAAATCTTAACACCAATATGATTCAAACATAACGAGGGACAATGTACTAATCTTCTTTGTCATTTTCATCATCATAAAACAATAAAAATCACACGAAAAAAGCTAAGTCATGTAGCGGTTGCGTCACTTCATGGGAACCACAGAGTTTTTCAAAAATTAGACAATGATTTCATAGAAAAAATGGTTTGGGTAGTTGTAATGGTTTTGTTCATATATGAGGGAAATACGTCAATTTACATTTATTAGAATTGCTTTTTGTTGAAAAAATGAGTATTTTTGGTTAACAATAATATTATGTGAATAATTATTGTGTATAATTTTATACATAAACAATAAATCTCATTATATGATTATATGTTATTTTATTTTTAATTATTTACTAATATATTAATATATTATTATTTTTATATAAAATTATAATATAATTTTATTCTTATGTTTAAAACCCATTATGTTTGGGCATTTAATTTAATTTTCAAAAGTTAATTTCAAAATCGTAAATACATTTTTTAAGGCAGAAAATAGAGTGGAATTTATGTGCACCAATTAGGATCAGAGGATGGTAAATCACAGTCACTTTTGACAAGCCTGGAAAAATGATAACGCTGAATTCTATGCTTGCTCGGCCTTCTTGGCTAAACCTCTGACTGAATAAAATAGGCTTGAGCCATGAGACTGGTTAGGTTCAGTCGCTTTCACACTCGACGTACCAAACTTTGTTTCTGTGCGGGAAAACGATTAAAAAAATCATTTTCAATTAATAAAATTATTTGCAAGGCCACATGTATCCATCACCCATCACACCTCATCCAATCTCCTAGCGACACCTAGATTTTGTCGAAACTCAGTAATTTCCCTTACTTTGTCTGTTTTTTCATAGCTTCATGACGAATCGAGAGATGCTTGAATCTTAGAACAAAGATTTTTCTTTTTTTATTTAGACACGTGTCGTCGATTTGATCAATATCGTAGCTTATTTATAGTCTTCGTCTGGTGGGACAAGCCTTCCGTCTTACTGTGCTTTTTGGCAATCTCCATCTTTTCGCCACGTGGTTTTGCAGCCCTCGCTCCGTCTTCTGCAATTCTTTTTAATCTTATCTAAAGCACAAATATTTAGTTCCATATTTATCCTGTTGTGTTATGAGAAAGAATTACGAGAATTAGTATTAAAAATAAAAGAAGAACATTAAAGTGATATGTGTTGAATCTATTGATATTGACTTGAAATTTTATTTGTATTAGGCGAAGTTATGATTAGGGATGAGCATTTTTTGCGTCTGGGTAAGTTTGGAGGAATAGACCAATGTTGAGTCAGAGAGTGGCAAGTAAAGGGAACATCAAATTTATGACTTAAGTATGCCACATTAGCGATACAAGAATAGGAGACGGCGAGATGGCCAAATGTTATTGGAATGAGGTTGACCCTGTCGGATTATACATTCTGAATGTGCTTGTCACATTCATGGAATTTAGTGGATTTGAATTCAAGGTTTCCAAGGAGGCTAAAACATCCCCGATCGTAGAATTTGAAGTGATCTTTATCATTTTTTTAATTATCTTCTTTACAATGGAAATAAATATCATTTAATGCAGTATTAATCATTAATATCATTTATTTATTGCAAATTTTAATATGTTTGTGGGCCGGAGAATGTTCCTGTCAGTGTTCTGCACAAAGTTACAGAAATCTACTAGGCCTGTTGGGTCTGACTAAGCCTGCATTTAGGGCTCATACAATAGGCTGAGCCTAAATCTGGGAAAATTCGAGCCTGGCCCAACTCAAAACGTTTTCTCAGGTTTCAATCTCCTCTCTCTTTTCTAGTGCCGAAGGTCACACATTTGAACTCAAATTTAACAGTAAGAATTCCAGTAGTCCTCCTTGGAGCTGAATTTTTACAAAACCAATTTTATAATTTAACGGGGCTTAAAATTAACATAAAGTAAGGACGGTTAAATGTAAGTTATAATATATGGTTTGAGACTTGAGCGCAAAAAAATTTACGTGGGTATGCAAAAACTTTTACCACAGCTTCAATGAAGTAGAAAAGTAAAATTTATCTAATTCAATTGACGCTATAATGTTCTTACTTGCAGCCATCGATTTCTCTTTAACCTAGAAGTGGGATTATGTTGCGTCAAATCACGTTAAAGTTTTTGTCTATATATACGTTTTTTATTGTGTGTACATAGTTTATGTATTTTAGCGTTGATACGAATACCTAATTAACTTTGATGTACAGTGATTCTCACATTCCCAATATCAGGGTTATCCTAAACCCTAAACCCTCTTTTTGCTTTGGGAGTGTGTTAAAGATGTTCAGTTGACGCATGAGGGTTGTTGGATGTGATCGATGTTAAAGTTTTGAGGAAAGTTCACCATGAAAGGGTGAAGAAAATAGAAAGCTATATGAGTAGGTCTCTAGCGAAACGACACACCAAGAGTGCAGCCACTTAGAAGTATCCATCTCCGGCAAAAATTTAACCTTGAGACGCGCAAAATTACTGTCTACTCCTATACCAGGAAACTGCCATGGAAATATTAGCCTTCACCTATCTCCCAGCACGTTTCCTCTTTAAAATAGCCAAAAAAAAAAAAAATGTAGGATAGTGTTAAAAGCTGCTTGGCTGTAAAATAACCATAATACAAAAAAATTAGGGTTTGATCACCCGTGAGAGCCAAGATAAGATTGTCCGAATATATAATTTGCCAATTATAGGATTTGATCACTTGAATTTAAAAGCGTGCCAATCTGTGCGCCTTGTTTGAAGTTTGAATACATCCACAGAGAGTTGTTAATTAACAGTTAACAGTAACGGGATGACCAGGATTCACTTTGAACAAACAAACAAAGAGAACCTATTGTACTTACTACCACTTTCACTAATTACAATGCTACACCCTATACACAATTCTACTTGCTATGTTTAATTTGAATTTCAAGTTGATTTTAATTAAATTAAATCTAATAAAGATTATGAAATGATGGGGTTGTCTGTGAAATGTTTTTCTCTACTACTCCAGAACAACACAACCCACGTAAGCTTTTCTTTAAATTTGTACGATTTGTTTTGCTTTACAGAGCATTGAGTGATCTTTCTTTCTCGATGCAGACATAAAATTGACTTGAGTGGCAAAAAGCTAGCTCAAAACTTTTCTAAACCTTTTCTTGCTTTCCAATCACCCTCTTTCTTTCTTCCTTTTTTTTTTTTTTCCTTCAAGAAAGAGAAGAGAGCACGTGACCATGCATATGGAGTAGAGAACAGTGTGTGTATGTATGCATCCAAGTGGTCTCGGAGGAAAATTAAAGCCGTTCTATCTAGTCCAGAGAGAAAATTAATACACTGTACTGTATTTTGAAATTTATATTAAGAAATGGACAACCTGGGTTTGAGATGCAAGATTTGACATTTACGTGTTGTTTCTATCTACAGACACAAGTTTCAAAAACTTTTATAGCGTTGAAATCTGGAGCCAGTATCGTCCTGTCCGTTTGTCACTATGATGTACAGTGAAGAGAAATGAAGGGAGAGAATGGTAGGTTAGATTGCAACACTTTGCAGCATATCTTCCGGGCACCCCGGTTAACTTGCATATAAAAACAACACACCATCTCCCCGTCTCCATCTCTGTTTTATGGATTCTAACTTGCACTATTTCCGCCGATTCTCTTGTATCTTTTTCATTTTTCATTTTGCCTTGGTTTGTTATAACCAACCATTATTAATAATGCTTAATTAGTCACTAGACTTGAAATTGAAGTTGCGATGTATTGACAAGAAACAACAATGGGGCATTTCTGCAATCACACTGTCATTGTCTGTTTCAATTTTAAATTAAATGGGCACCTGGTTTGATTACTGGCCTACGGCAGTCATAAGCTGCACCACTGTTAATTTTTTGTTTTTTTGACTAAAAGCTCAATTTCCTGCACCAGTGTCCTATATACAAATTTAATTAACAAAATTGTACATATGAAACCTGCATCAGTATGGTCCCAAATTTTCAGCAAATTAAGGGAAAATGAAAGAGAAAAATTGCCCACCTGAAAACGAAAGACAAAGGAAATAAACAATTCGATGAATCCATTAATATATAGTATGGAATGGAGCTACCTGGACAGACTGATTATAGCTGTCCCAAGTCTCTTTCTCGACAACTTGGAGTTGAAGATTGTTTCTACTTTCCCAAATATTTCATGCGCCTAGTAAATGTACATGTATATATATATATATATATATATTTTGAATATATATATATATATATATATATATATATATATATATATATATAAAATTAAATAATTTTAAATTAAAAATAAAATAATATTTAATTATATATTATTTATATATCACATTATAATCTCAAAAGTCCCTAAATAACACATCAAATCAGTCAATCTGGTATTTCAAACTGTTTTTCTTCTAATTATATTCCATCTCATCTAAATTCATAGTATTCTCTCACAACTTTGAAAGCGATCATTCACACTTCAAATTTGATTTAGACAAAATGAAAACGTAGTAGTAATTTTGACCAAGGCAAATGGTCGGCGAGGAATTGGAATAGGGTGAAAAGAAAAGCGTGGACCCCTGCTGACTCCATTTGTCGGTCATCGCCTCGAATTCCTCGTCTCCTCTAAAAGTGACGCGCCAGACGAGGGTCCTTTTTCATTAAAAAACAAAAATAATTAAAATAATTTATTATAATCTTATTTCAAAATTTTAAAATTAGAATATATTATGAAGCTTAAAAAAGTGCATACATTAATGGCTTTTCTATTATCGGGCAGCTCAATGACTCAACTACTCCTCTGACTCACTCCTAGGCCTCCTTTACTTTGATTCCTTTTTCATTCAATTATTTTTACATCATTACAAAATTTAAATTGCTTTCTTTTTGTGATTGTTTACCATAGTACTACAGTACAGTCTTTGTAATCCGACGGTCCATAATGGATGTTCATATCAAGGCACCATCATTCTCAAAATCTAATGGACGAGATTTGAATACATGTACCATGTGTTAACATCAAAATTAGGATCTGATGAATCCAACGGTGGAAATTTGAGTGAAATTTTTTAATGCATACATACATTACATTAATGTATAATTTGATAACATGGTACATACACAGAGAAGCTGCGTGTGCATGGGGTCGTGGTCATTTCTGGAACTGAGAAACAAGCTGGTAGGGTCGAGTCTGCACCAATGTTTTGTCTTTTTTGAAGTAGCCTTCTCGCTCCTTTTACTCTTCTTATAACCCCCTTACCCTATCATTCTCTTCATCATCATCATTTCATCTTACAAAATCCAAAACCCCCTCATTTCTTTCTCTGCCTTCCCTTTCATCCCCCTTGAAGGTAGCCGGGACTCTTGGGGAATTGAAAACACACATGAAACCCCTTTTATGCTAGCAGAAGCATTCAAGGTTTTATTTCATGGGGAGCTTTTTCTTTTGAGGGGAATGTTGTCTGGCTCGAGGACTCTTCATACGATCCATATAGATCTGTTTTCTTTTTTTTTTTAAATCAATTATCTAATTGATCATTTGTAGAGTCGTCGGACCAGGCTTCATTCCCCCCAATCGTTGCTTCCAGATTCATTCATCATTGTATGTACAGGTTTGTTATGTTATTTCTTCTTTTTTCAGCGTTTTGAGTTCTGGGTAACACAACAGTTGTTCAAAATTATTGGGTTTAGATTCTGAAGTAATTAAGATTAAGTTTTGTGTTGATTGGTGTAATGATTAAATATTTGACAATTTGTTTCATCAAAAGTTTCATCATTACTCTTTTCTATTTTTCTCTGATAAGGTTATGATGTGTTTTTGTCAGTCTAAATCCTTTTTGATTCATGATTAGGGACGATTTTTATCACGACAGACTCCAGGATCTGATCTGTCTGTTTCTGCTATTTTTAGATCTGGCTTTTTAACTTTGTTAACATTCCCTTCTTTTTCTTTTTCTCTTTCTCTTAGGGTTTCATGTTACAGCAATTGCCTCTACTCTCTGAACAATCTTTTGTCAAAGCATAAAGCTTGTTTTTCATATAAATGCAAGAAAATGTTATCCTTTCTATCTTAGTTGGAAAATCCCGTTTTACAGATATAATCATACATATCCATAGGTTTTTTATTTTATTTTATCTCAATCAGGAAATTGGAGATTGAAGTTACACACTTAGTTAGATATTTTTAATAAAATTTTAATTTTTGTTTATTTGTTGAAGATTTCTCAGCATATTTCTTAATGGTGCTTACTCCATAACACTCATCTATCAGGTAAGAACCTGGTTCGTTTATTTGTTTCCATGGCTTTTCTATGAACTGAATGAAAAACTTTTTTTTTAAGTCAATTAATTAATTTATTTATTGCTGTAAATTGTGCATAGCATTTGAAGTTAAGCACAAGAAAATGACAGCTCCTGCAAGGAGACTATTAAATCCGTGATGGTAGTGGTAGTGGTATGGGTATGGTGGTGGGTGAGTCTGGGGATTGACCACTGGCCTCAGCTTTGTCATCTCCTATCTCAAAACCCTAATTTCCTTTCATCCATATATCATTATTCAAAAATTTATTATACGATGCATTTCATGTCAGTTGTTCCATAAAATGTCCTTTCCTTCTTCCTTGGTTTCACCAAATCTCTTTGTTTCAGGGTTATTGGACAAAGGATATTGAGTTGAAGCATTTCTAGATATAATCCATATGCAGGTGATTGAATGGTTTTCATTTTGCTTATAAAAGAGCTAGAAATACATATCTTCATGAGCAATAGATAGCCATAAATTCTTGAAAGAAAAGGTTATTGAAATTTATTAACCAGTTATGGTTAGTAAAGATTTTGAAGATAAAATAATAAAATACATGTGCTTAAACGAGTAAACTGTCATTTGAAGTTCTATTTCCTATGCCAGTGCTTCATTAATTAATGCATTTCAGGGAACTAATGATTAAAACCCAGGTGCCAAAATTGTTGTGAATATTAAGTGACTTTTCCTACGATTTATGTGATTAATAACAGAGGATACGAGGGATACAAAGCCACACAAAATTGTTTCTTGGTAAGGGTGGAACCATGGAAGAGTTTTCTAGCCCTTTATAGCTGGGCAACACTTATCCCGGTAGCATTAGGCCTTCACGGCTACTGTTTTCTCTGATTTATGTCTCACATGTACAGCACTTGCTAAAACGTCAGCAGAAAGATGAGCCCTTTATGTAATTTACAAAGGCCATGAGCAAGAGAAATTTCTTAATATAAAAATGCTTGGTTTGGAATCTAGGAAGCAAGTGTCAGGTTCTCTTTCCTGTATTTGAAAATCAACTTACCACAAATATGTAAATTCTGCTCCCTTAAGAGTAATGAAACCATTACCAATGTGTTGAATTAAATGGATGTTTATCTTCTTACCTAAGATAAAGGAATGGCTTTTGGGAAATTGCATCTTTTTGACCTTACCTAACATAAAGTAAAACCCTTGTTGCTTTGCTTTAGTCGTTGATTTTCGAGGATTGCTATGCTGCTTTTGGTACATTGTTTTACAAGAGAGTGTGAAGTCTTTCGGCCATTTCTATGACTACGAATTTCCCTTACAAAAAACTTTACGGTCGTCACTACTTTCTTTGAATGATTGGTTTGTGTACTGTGTAGTGTGTTCAACTTGACCAAGATATCTTAAGCCTAGTCTAGCTTTTCGAATTTTCATGGGGGGGTTGCTTGCAATGTAGGTTCATAAATACTTGTACAATATCGTGAAGACGAAGATGGGGACGTCAGAATTTGACCTTGTCAGGTTGGATCCCACCACATTAACTGCCTTAGTAGCACAACATAGAATCAGCCTTTTGGTTTATCCCTGTTAGTTATTTTCAATGGCATCCCTATGTTGCATTGTCTGTTATCAGTGATGACAAAAATCATCGCTTCCATTGTACACAAATTTTAGCAGTTAACCATGGAGGTCTTGGTGATTCACACACTCCGGAGTCAAGTATGGTCAAAATAATAGTGGGCTTTATGAGCCCAAACCAAGTTTCTGTACCAAAACAGAACCCAACAAACTTGCTTGATATAGTTTACTTAAATAACATCAAGAAGGGGATTAAGAACTAGCATTTTTTTAAAACTTTTTCAGCAAATACTATAATAACAAAATGTACAAATCTGAAGGACACATGTACAAATAAGATCTAAACATTCACTCATGTTCAAACCCATCCTAGCTATTCCCTTCATTGAAGACTTTGAAAACCTAAACTGTAAACCGATTTAATAGCTCATATAGACCCATTTAATAGCTCATGTAAAGAAGCGTCAGAGCCTAAAAAAGAGTGAAAAATTTTGTTTTTTCTACTTTATCAACGTACCTTCTGATCGTAGATGCTTTCTTCCTCCTCTGGCCCAACATTTTTTTTAACTCCAACATGTTGAACCAGCTTGGGGTGACCGACTTTAAAAGTTTTTCAAAAGTTTAGGCATCTATCGGGCCGTATGCAATGAGGGTAAACCCATGAGCATGTTGGCTGTTATTATAAATTTATAATAGGGTAAATGACTTGTTTCCACCCAAGGGTCGATGTAAATCCAAACTTTCATTCATCAATTTTCAAAAACATAAAATCTCATTTATGAGTTAAGTTTTGTTAAATTTTTTAATTAAATGTAAGAATAAAATCATCATTCTAATAATAATATTTAAAAAACTAAAATTTACTTTTATTTTTTCATTTTAGTTTTGAAAAGTAATAGTTTCCTTTAACCTCATAGTTAAATGAGAGGTTAAAGGACTTTGACAGCAATGGTTTAAGGTGGATTCAATAGTTTTTAAATATTGAAGTAGTAATCGAAGAGGTGAAAAAAAAAAAACTTATGTTTGAAGAGAAAAATGTGATTTTTTAAGATTGAAAAATTTTCCAAGCCAATAAAAATAAAAAAAGCAAAAAGTAAGAGAGAATAGGATTTCATAAATGAAAAGTTTTGCTTTGTTGAAAAAGATACAGGCAGTCCTCCACTTTGGATTGTTTTCAATTCCCCACTTCTTTGACTTTCCATGTATGTCCCATAATCATCTTTTGAATACAGAATAAAATATTTAAAGTACAGACCTAAGTGGGTGAAGGTGATTGAAGGGCGAAGTGGCTGCTTGTTGATGACTTGTTTCCCTAGGCTGAATGCCAATGAGGCTTCCATTCAAATTTCAAAATTATTGACTACTAGGTATCCTTGAAAATATTCCACTGATGTCACCATAAATTACTTGTTACAGTTCTCCATTCGTTTTGGGATTCCCTGTTAAGATGTTCATGTTGTTGGCCACATACCCACTTTCTTTTATGCTCCAAAACTATTATTTTGTTGGGTAAAAACAGAGTGGTCAAGCACTTGACTTGAAGTTGTAGGCAACTTGGCATCCCACATAAACCTATTCAAACTTTCTGTATTATAGTCTAATTAATCAGCATTATAAATTAATTATTTTATTTTTAATTTAAAATTTTCTAATTTCCCTATAATTATTATTTTCAAAACATGGATTCAATGACAAATATTAATTACCAAAAATCATCTCTATTAACATTAAAATCATATAATATGCCAGCCAGCTCAGCAGAGCAGTAACATGAAATCGATCTACATATCTGCGATGGTCCATGTACAATGAAATCCACCACCATATCTAGCCAGCCAGATTCGGGGTCCCAGGTGAACACTAATTAAAGCTAGGAAAAAGGACATATTTGTCATTCTACCTTCGATTTTACACCGTCACAGTGTTTGGAGCCATATAATTGGTCAAAGGACCCGCCATTTATGATTTAAGGCTTTAAGCTACTGGATTCCCTTGTTTTTAGTCATTAGCGATAGAAAATATCAACGGCAGTAAAATGACCTGTTTCCTTTTTTTTTTTTTTTTTTTTAACTTTCTTAATATTGAAAGTTCATGGAGTCTGATAATTTTCAATTTCTCTTAAAACTAATTCATATTTCACTTAATATCTCGATTTAATTATCTTAATTTTTAACTTTACTCTAGATAGTTACTTTAAATTATAGTAAATTATTTATATCACTTTGATATTTTAAAGACAGGTTATAAAGACAAAATAAAAAAATAAAAAGATAATATCTATTAAAGTAATATATAATAAACATAATCTGGTTGTTTAAAAAAGAAATATCTTGATAATTAAAGATTAATTTGAAAATAATATTTAATAATAAGATATTATTGGTGATTTAATTACCAATTGAAATTATTAGTAATAAAATTTGAATAGGGTAAGGTGTCGCTGTAGAAATTGGAGAAAGAATATAATTCATACAGGAGTTGCGTTTTGAGATTTGCAAGTACAAAAATGAGCGAGTCTAAAAAAAGTGGCCAAAGGACTTATTCCACCTCAAGTATACTATTTTTTCACGTTCTTCTTTTTTAATTTTAAAAATTTTAAATACCTATTTATAAATAATTACAGTTTTAGAAAAGAAGAAAGAGATTATCAAAGTATGATGATATGTCAATAATTCTTTGTTATTAGTAATGACGTCAGATTTAGTGTCTGAAATTAAAAATTAAATTTAAAAAAATATATTATTTTTTAAAATTTAAATAAAAAAAAATTAAATTTTAAAGGTTAGAATTTTACGACCTTTAATCATTCTTAAACAAGTGTTTGAGATTTTAAAGTTGAAGAAGAAGCTTGAAAAGATGACAAACTTTGGATGGAATCAAGTCCTTCGGCCAAAAAAGTAGAAGCATATTTGGCCGGTCCTAATCATCAGTAGAGAATTGCCCCACCATCATCCACGTGTCCTCCCTCACTTCACTCGCCGTCCACGTGTCTTGCTTATTTCCTAACAACTGCAATAACATCATTATTTTCTGCCCTCATATCATCATCATCTCACTTCACTTTAATCCAACGTCTCAAATCCCAGCATGCGTAGTAAATAAGGAATCCTACTGATACACTTTATAAAGCCTCTTATTGTGCTCTCAGTTCCTCCATATCTTCTCTTTTTTCCGGTTGGAATGTGTTTTTTATATTTGGTGTTTATATCTACCATGAATAATGTGCCAAGGTCTCTCAGATACTCTTCTCTTACCCTTTTCAAGCAAGTCATAACAGCAGACCCTTGGCCTTTTTCTTTTACTTTCTTTTGAAATCTCATCTTCAAACCAAGAAAAAAAGAGATTAGGGTTTGTGTTTTGTATTGGTTTCTTGATTCTCTTAAAAGCTAGTGCAAAGAAATGGGTAGCGGGGAGAAGAGTGTAAGAGGGTTTCATCTACACCTGCCACATCATCACGGGAAGAAACAAGTAATCAGAGATATTCCAAAAGGGTGTTTAGCAATCAAGGTTGGGCAAGGAGAAGAACAACAGAGGTTTGTAGTGCCAGTCATATATTTTAATCATCCATTGTTCATGCAGCTGTTGAAAGAAGCTGAAGAAGAGTATGGATTTGATCAGAAGGGAACAATCACCATCCCTTGTCATGTTGAAGAGTTTAGGTACGTTCAAGGCATGATCGATAGGGAAAAGTCCCTTCATCACAATCATCATGTTGGGTGTTTTAGAGTTTAATTCAAATCCTTAGGGGCCAAATGGCAAGTAGCCCTAATGCTTATCATCAACGAACACCTTATCTTTGTCTAATTAATGACTTTTCGTCTTTGTATATTTAGAGTCTTCTAGGTTGTTTTGTTTCCTTTTAATGCTAGACTTAGATGTGTTAGGTTTTGGTTGGGTTGGTGAATGGTGATGAAGATGAAGTGTTGATGACGACAAAACGTTGCCTACAATTGCAGTGATTTTGTTACGAACCGTACGCAATGGAAAAGAGAAGTCATTACTTTGCTTCTGTTTTTTTAATCTTTCTTTCCCTTCTTACTTTATTAAAGATGAATAATCAATGATAAATTTCTTAATCTAATCGTTTTGCCTTTGGCATCATTCATACCAATATGAGAGAACCGACAGTAGTAGGACCAAAGCGCTTGCTTTAAACTTTACCTTTAAAATTCATTACAACTTTCCACTGCTAATTTAACTGATTTTCACGAATAAAGTTGTGTCATTTTTATGCGTAATTATGCGAAGAGTGAGTAAATATAAAAAGTATTTCCAGTAAGGCTAGAGGGAACTGAAATCAATGAGATTCTTTGATGGGTGACAGCTTCTAATAAGCACCATAAATGGTCGTTGTTGTTATTTGGGAAAGCATTGAATTGAGTTAGGTGATGACGATTTTTTACTTGAAAAGCATTGAATTGAGTTAGGTGATGAAGAGAGACAGAGGTTACATTGTCAAGATTCCGTTGCTATCAAGGTTTTGTAATCGTAGTCCTCTACGCAACACCCAAACAAAATCAGTTTAATCTTTCTCAGACTGTATTTATTAAACGTTATGCTTCAGGTAATGGCAAGTTTCACTGGCATCCTTGGCTCTATTTATGTTCAGCCACACCACCGTGGGCCTTGTGGCTACAGGTGGGGTTTCACTGTTCTAAATTCTTCATGCTCATATAACGAGGGATGGAGACAGTTTTGTAAACATATATGTTATGATACACAATTGGAAGTCTTAATATCGTGATATTGAGTCAGAAGCCAATAGTATCCCGGTACTACTTGATTTGGTATTTATTTGAATTTAGAGAGCGCAAATTGCTCATATTTAATTATCGATTTCAAATTTATGTAGTGATATACTCAAAAATGTAGGCTTGAATGTACTGGAAACAGAAAAAATTCAATGAAAAGGGGGTTTCAACGTTTCACAGTGGAATTCGGATGCATGCATTTTCTGTATATATTTGTATATTTTCTTTGTAATATCAGAAAATTGGGAGTCTTTTCGTTTCTTTCTTGGAGTTATTATTATTAATGTACAAGTGGTCAATTGTAATATCAGAAAACTGGCTAAAAGTCATTTGGCAGTAGTTTCTAATAGTAACAACTAACGCACGAACTTCTTTAAGTTCCCAAGAAAATTCATGTGATGAATCAAAGCCTCCACTGAGCAGTCAGCAGGGCCAATAGAAAAATTCGGCAGCTACTCAGGGGTTGGACTCATTGAAATAAAAATATATCAGGTAAATGATTCACAGTCTCTCATTTTGTCCGTTTCCCCTTGGGGTCAACACGTAAAAACTTCAAAACATGCAATAAAACTTGTAGAATACTCCAGTTTGGCGTCAGTTCGGTCTGATACATAAAGTAGCGTGCTTGTAATCAGCTGTGTTTTCCCCATATTATACAAGAACATAAGTTTGGACAGATATACCCCGAAATTGCTTTAAAGATTTAAAGCTTTTTGCAGCATAATTGTATTTAGAATGCTATAAACAAAAAAATACGTCAGTGACAGTAAATCAGATTGGTTCAAATCGAATTCTTTATGGGACTTCTTGCATATATAACCTGTGAGAATAGCAAGTAGTTTAATAGAAGCACTAGCAAGTGCATGCAGATAAGGAATGCCTGTTGTGATTTGAAACCGCCACCTGCTTTGTTTATCATCGTAAGATTCTTCATAATTTATCGAATAAAATTAGGTGACCGGATTGCTTGAACAGATAAACCCCAAAATGAATTGCTTTGCTATAAGAATATAACTATATATGAATTGATCATGATTTGACATCAGTATCAAATAAAACTTATTTCTTTGTTGATCTTTTATATTTACTTGGACTATTAAGTTACACAACGTCACAATCGGTTTTCTTTTACAATAAAATCATACTAGGACATGAATGGAATCAAATTTTCTACGAGTTTTGTTTATTTCAGTGTCAAACAGCTCTTCCAATCAAAGAAAGTTAACCATTTTCCCATTGAGGCGATTAAACTTTCATTAAGACCGAGATTTCTTTCAGTTTGATCAAATTTGGCTTTCCTTCTTTAGTAGTTCGAAAACTTGGTTAGTGGGGTTAGCAGACAACATCACTCATACCCAAAATTGAAACAATTTGCCACTTCGCCTTGGATTATTATTATTATTATTATATGCTTTAATATATCTTCGTTGTCTTTTTAATGTACGGCATAGCTAGCCTAAGTGCATTAATTTTTCTAAATTCTTTCAGAGATGAGCCTGTACCAGTAGCACAAGCTAACTTATTATAAACTTTAAATATCTTAATGATCTTCAATGTGGTCTTTGTATGTAAATGTTATAGTGTAGAGAATAGAATCATATAGTAAAAAAAATGATTAATTAGGGTTGAATTTGGAGAATTGTTGGCAGGCAACATCCTGAAACCTTCTATTTCTATCCACTTAACGAAGATGACGAATATTTTTCTCTACCACCTACTTTTCCTCCTCAGAAATCAAATGGTCTATATCGGCTCCCCGAGTGAGAGTGGTATAATGCATGATTACTGAAACGCAACAAACTAATTAAAAAAAGGATATAATATGATCACTAAAATTATGTGTATCTAACTTTATCTAAATATATTATCATATAATCAAATATTATTAAAAAATCAATTAAAGGCTCAAAATTAGGTTTACATTGTGGAGCTCTAATGTAATTTAGGATAAATTCTAAAATTGGCCAAATATGAAAAAACTTATATTACAATGTTATAATGCGTTATCATATAATCAAATGTTATTTTGCCTTATTTGAGAAAACCAATTAAGGTCTACATTGCAGTGCTCGAATATGATTTAGGGTAAGTTCTGAAATTGGCCAAATCTGAAAAAGCAGACATTACATATTATCAAAACACCAATTTAATAAATTTGGTCTGTTCTTACAATAACATGTCAACCCGGTTGCTTGTGGAAGCATTCATCGTGATGTGTTGGGGCCTAACTGGATACATAATGATGTGGAATTTCGGGCTGTCATATATATATATATATAGCCGTACGAGATGAGGGATTGGTGGCTTTATTTTTTTGGCTTGTTCACATACAAGAACACAAACACAATGCGCCGTCTAATATTATTTTTAGTGCATGCCCAAACATGTTCTTGAAATAATATGAAATATAGCTGTGAATTTGATAATTGGAGGGCCACAACCTTAATTAATATCTATTAATTTTATACCTGGATGAATTTCAATCATGCTATTGGTCATCTATGAAGATTAAAAAATAAAGTCAACTCAGACCTCAGTTTCATCACAATATATGTAGTGGCGACAAATTGGAGACTGTATTGTAATTACCATATGTGTCTCGTGTTTGCGTTTAAGACTTGGAATATTTCATGCCTAGATGCACTATTGAAATTATTGTACATCTTCCGGTTATAGCTCACATTCATTCAACATAAATCATGATTTATTTGCCTGATTATCAAGACTGAAGAACTAACTGGCTACAAGAACACTGATTAATGAATTGATTTTCTAAAACACGAGAACCGGCAAAGCTGAAATGTGGTCCAATTCCATTGAGTAAATCAGAGACAAAAAAATTTGACTTTTGAATTCCAAATCCGAATGAACAACGTCATTATATCAATTTTCAACTTTGGTTAATTGTTATTAGCTCAATGAAGGGACCTCTTCCACCCACGTAATAATTACCATCCAAACCTTTGACTAAAAACGATTTAATTCTGAATTTTATCTTAGCCAATTCAGACTCGAATGTTTGAATGCATTCATTTATTAAAAAACAAATCCAAACATTTACTCAAACTCGACTGGATTGTTCAAAGCTTGAATTCAAACTTGGAGTAGTTTGAATGGGTTCCATTCCAACACTTGATACGCCATGAATACAAATTCCAGAATAAACTTCAGTAAACAAAAATGAAAACAATTGTTACAATCTTTTGCTATCCATTGACCTTTTCGGTCTCCATAAATTAACCACTAATCACAATTTCAGCTCAAACCCATATTCCATGTTAGTGTGCCAAAATAGGGTATGAGCAAAGAATAAAACCTTCACGGTAAATTTGCCTCAACAATCTCATAACTTTGACTAACATCCATTTATGCACATCTTTCTGTACCCCAACCCAGAAGTAATTAAAATAAAATAAAGAAAGAAAAAGAAGCAAACCCTCCAAGTTCACCAAATGCATATTTTTTTTAATTAAAAAAACTAACATGTCAAAAGGCTAAAAACTAATGGTGTCTTGTGTTTGAACTTCGAAGTGTCACACCATGCAAAAATTTTGTATATCCAAGTAAACTAAGTTTTCCATCTGAGTTTCTAATCCAATCCTTCAGATATGCATAAGCTGAAGGGCCAACATTCAATTCCTGCAGTCATGAGTTATAATAGAGATAAATCACAAATGCATACAAGAGCACATCAGTAAAGATAAAAGAGAGACTCAAATAATTTTGAAAAGAACTCAGCATACCCGGGCCAATTCTTCAATCGAAATGACTCGGTTACCCTCTTGCTCAAAATGCTCAAAAGCTGTGCAGGCTATTTGTTCCCATCCTTCAAGAGCCTCCAGTTGATGTGTGCTGATTGCAGCTGCACAAAACTCTTCAAAAGACATCTTCCTATATGCAAGTGATTCCATCTGACAAGTGATTGATGAAGCACAGTTGTATACATGGGCAAACAAATATTTTAGAAATATTGAGTTAAATGCAAAATATTATAGTAGAAGGAGCTTGATGAAGATCCAGATATGTGTCAAAGCTACTACAGTATAAAGCAAAATCTCTTCAAAAGCAGAAAAAGAGATTCACGTGCTAAAATCTATTAATCTGCTATGGACAAAAACTCAATAGTGCAAAATCTTCAAAGAAATTAATCAATAAAGCCTGCAAATTTAATCCTAAATCATATCAAAACCGCAAGTAGCTGTTAAAGAAGTTTGGAAACTTGAGGGTTGTATATTTAATTTTTAAAGAAAAAGAGAGGACAACTCCAGTAAATTATATAAATTATCATACCGCATTAAGAACATCAGGAACCCTTGACTCCCTCATAGCGTCAGTTGCGTTTCTCCCTAAAGCCTGCACCATTAATTTCTTATAGCCATAATTATCTCTATATGAAGAACAAAGACCAATGAGATGCTCTAGATTAGACAATAAAATTAAAACAGATAAGAGCAGAAGATAACCAATCTAAAATTATCAAGAGATACGCTTCCATCTTTATTTGGTTCCAGCAGCCTGAATTGTGCTCTAAGATACACCAACTCATCTTCGGTCAAAGCTTTCGAGAGAGCCTGCAGTTACAGAAAATACCACCAACATGAGTTGGGACCACAAGAGAAAACATAATATTCTCTCCATAATTCCATTTTTTAGCTTTTAAGAAAATGGATCTCTAACAAATTGAATACTCAAAACTGGCCATATTTTATAGTAGGGAAAAACTTAATTTTACTACTTCTATATATATGTATACACACACACACACACAACCTGCTCATGTCAATATTAATACAAAATGTCCCCAGAATTCTCAATATAAATTTAAAAGTATCAAAAACTTTCAGCAAGTAGTTTATAGTTATATAGAATATCAGATTTTGTAAACATAGATTAAACTAGCATTATCAATTAGTTACCACAGCAAACAACAATATGATAACAAGTGCATACATAAAAACAAAAATAAAAAGGTTTACATCATGTTATTACAACAAGAACAATACCTTCAGTGTTGTACGTTTCAAAGGTGTAGCATGGAGGTATGACTTCACCAACTTGTAGATCAATATATCCAAAGGAACAGGCCGATCATCATTGCGCAACCAAGGGTGAGCTGCAGTCGGTAAAAGCGTTATTTAGTTTAAGAAAATTTATAAATAGACTGACCTACAATAACAAAGAAACCTCAATTCTAGGTAAAACCAACTTTTGTGAGGTCAATGATATTTTTACTTTGTGAAATGAGTACCACAGAATTGAAAAGATTTGAAAAAGCTGTTTTGAATGCCTCAACGATAATATATAAAGCTAAGTTTAATTCTTCTGATATATACTTTGAAGCAAACAACAGTTCTTAAAACCCAATTACTGGGGGAGGGTGAGGCAGAGGGCAAGAGAGACTTTATTTCATTGTCCTAGAAGTATATCTTACATACTTTGTATTATCACAAAAAACTACTACTTTTCAAGCCAAAAATAAAGGGACAGGCTTGTGGCATTTATACACTCCCACCTGCAACTAATATCCAGCAAAATTTCAGAAAGCAACAGAGGAATTACTAACTTACTTAAAGCTTGAACAGCAGTCATTCGTTTCCGGTAGTCCTTGTTCAGGAGTCTCTTTACAAAGTCCTTAGCCTCAGGCGAGACAGAAGGCCAGGGTAAATCATCAAAGTTGAGATCAGATCTTAGCACTGCACGGAAAATGCCAGACTCTGTCCTTGCCCAGAAAGGTCGGCTTCCACATAACAATATATAGGTGATGACACCAATGCTCCATATATCCGCCTCCAGACTATAAGATCTATGCAAGACTTCAGGCGCCACATAGTATGCACTTCCAACAATATCATTAAGTCTTTCCTCTGCACATATGTACACAGAAGGAATAAAGTTAGAGAATTCTAAGGCATCAAACAACTGGCAAATTATTAATAAGCAAAAGTTTAAAAGAACATTGGATATCTAGTCTTGTGATCTAATGACAATTTTGCACGAGAAAGAGACACATTCTAGAATTTTCATCAAAGTTCAATACTCAACCAGCATAAACATCTCTTTTAAGTTGCCAATGATAAAGCTAGCCCAAGTTAGCACAAATTTCAAGCTTCTGATGTTATATTCACAGTATTATTATTAATAACCTGCTACCGTGCAAATATATCTCAATGGGATGGGAGTGCCTTTGCACAAATATTAAAAGTTAAAAGCAGAAAAACAGAAGAACACAATAGGTAGGAATGGAAAAAAATTATTACTATATATAGCATTTGATCGCATCAATGTTCAAGTAATAACAGAATGCATCACAAACACTGAATTTAATACAAACCTTTAGAATTACTTTTGTTTTACACGTTCCAAAGTAGGGAAAATGTTTACTCAATAGAAGCAGAGTAGATACTACATGGAATGCACCATAAGTGAATTGGCTTCTATTAAACAATATTTAGGCCGTTTCTCATAATACATGTAATTTTCTATGATAAGGGTAAAATCTGAAGTCATAGGTTTCTTATGTTGTATAATCTCAGATGGGAATCCAGTTCTGGAGTTCACAAACAAATTTGGCATTGTTGATAACCTATCCTTTTTTGCTCCAAAATCACAGTGCTCAAATCAAGCAAAATAGTCAGATATGTCGATAAGTTCCAAGAGTGTACATGTCGCTTCTGTCACCCAAGCATGCATACTAGTTGTGGATCCAAGTTTAAATAAAATTATCCTAAAATGAAGGCCTGGAAAGGAAATTTGCAGATACAATATCCTTTAACAAAATATTAACTGGACACTGTTCCTCTGGATAGGAAAGCTTGACAAGCTCACTGGTAGCCTCAATTTGCAAATTTATTAATTTTTGAAGGGCATAGAGATTCTATACAATGCAGAGTACTAATATGGTTGAAGTTCATACCTGGTCTGATAAAGTCAGAGAGACCAAAATCAATTAGCTTCATATCAGTATCATCATGTCTAGAAGTGAAGAGGAAATTCTGTTACAATAAGAAGTATAAGTTAAAGAATTGCTAAGATAGCAAAGGCGAAAATCCTTAAACACTTGATCCAACCCTTCCTCTGGCGTTGGATAGAGAGAGCAAAGAAAGACCAAAGTACCCAGCTAAAGAAATAGATAATGAATTAGACTCAAACCTCTGGCTTTAAGTCACGGTGCACAACACCTTGAAGATGACAAAATGAAACCACACTTAGAATTTGCACAAGTATAGCTTTTGCATCATCCTCTGTGTACCTTCCTCCCCTGCAATTGACAAGAATCTCCTCTGAGTCTTTACATGTACCATTTCCATTATTCAAGTGTCCATTTTGTTGTCCATATCAGTTCAACTGTTCATTCTATCTTGCATATAATTTTGTAAGCAGTTCAATACTATAATAGAATAAATGAATTAACAACAATTATTATGAGTAATATATGAATCCATTCAAATAACAGCTTACATATTAAGATGATGGTTCTGTGCTTAGATGACACAGTTATCATACAAATTCTCTATGGAACCAATAAAAAAAAACTGAGACCTTAAAAGAGAATAGTGAATATTTACCTTGCTAAAATTCGGTCCAGTAGTTCTCCACCTTCACACAATCTGCCATGTTAACAACGAAAACAGTCAGACACCAACATTCAGAAATCTGTAACGTCCCTTTTACTAAACACCCAACCCAAAACTCCCCAGACACAAGGGGATTGATCCTTAGACCTCAAGCTCTATGATGCAGGAATAAGCTTATTTTAATAAAATCATGTCCAATGATCTATAGTGAGGCTTAAGAATAGACGAGATAACATATTTCACAAAAAGGCCAATATGAAGATTGTTACTTCACACAATGTAGGTAAAAATTTCAAAGACAAAAGGAAACAGCAAGCAACTTTTAACAATTCTAAATTTCATCTCCCTATCTTACTTTAATAGAAGACAAGAAAAGACATACTCCATGACTATGTACACATTATTCGCATCCTCACATGCATCATAAAATTTGACCAGATTATTGTGTCCTGATAGCGCTTTCAATATTTTCACCTCCCTACGAACATCTTCGATTGATATTGCTGTTGTCATCTGCCAAATAAATCTTGTCAATATATATTGCAAAAACTACACATCAACTAATCATGAATTTAAAGAAAAATTTAAAGCCTCTACAAATTTGGGTTGTGTAGCAAATGCAAAATCAAATAATAAATATCAGGTATGAGCAGATATAAGACAATGATAATTAACAGCTAAACTTATGAGAGGAAAATGTGAGATTCTCCAATTGCTTACGAAGTAAAGCATTCAAAGATTGAGTACAAGATAGTGTCCCATTTAATTCCTATAAATCTTAATTTTTGCAAGCATTCATGTGCTGTTTGTCTGGGCTCACTCCCTAATCTTAAGGCTCAGTATATATTCCAAAACAAGGGTTTCAACATTGTATTTTAAATTATACTTTCAAAATTGTCGCTATTTGAAAAGAGAGTGTAGCTGACGTAAAGACCATAATATCTCTTCATTTGCAAAACGACAACAAATGAAACCAGGAGTAAGTACTTAACGATCAACATGCATAAAATGGTTAAAAATTAACTTTTTTCCAGCGCTTTTGCGAAACAATCAACATTTACTTGAACGAGGATACATATATCAGAAGTTGACAATAAAGGAATATTAGAAATAAAGGCAATATAATTATTTTTCTTTACTCACAGGAATCAATGAAAATCATCCAGTTTAAGTTGGCATAAATTAAAACTAGGCTAAGCCACGTGGTCGCTATATTCACTCGTGTAGTATCTAAGATACTGTGTACATGACATTTGTTTTACAGCAATGAGAGCAAACAAAAAATTTCCCACACCCTTCTATTCCTGGAAACTTTAAACCCACAACTTCCCTCAAGCATTATTGATAGTCTGCAATTTAGTAAAACTGTACTGATCCAACACCATCTCAGCCACCTTATTAGTTATATCCATAAAAAATTTTATTTATTCACTCTCAGCAATGTTTACCTTGCCCATCAGATTTCATAAAAATTTCAATCAAAAACCAAAATAAATAAGCAACACGCATCACCTCAACCCTCTTTTGCATAAAAGATACACTCAATTTCTTTTCAACCCCATTACTGTTAAATTCATCCAAGAAAAAACCCCAAACATGCCTTAAGGAGTCATCCAGCAACGTGAATTCTTGTAATTGCAAACACTTAGCACACAGAGTATGATATACATCAAGGATCAACAACATGTAAGTAGTGTAGACTGATCTCAACTCTAATTGTAAACTAGAGCAATAACAATATACTTAGAAAATTTAGTTTCATATTAATGCAACAAGGTGTTGCAGACATGTCTTTTAAACTTTTACACTGTTTAACACATTGCCACCTATTTTCGTGGACATTATGCAGCATGGCTATAGGACATTGTAAGAGTCCTTAAACCGAAAGGACTAAATAAATTCACATTGCATAATGTATATGCTACGGAGTCCCCAGATAGTTGAAGACAGATTGTATTTTAGACAAAGCAATCTCAAACTTCAATGCCTCGAGAGTTCCTCAAATACTATGTATGCTCAACGGACAACCATGTTTTCGCTGTTTTTGGCAATGTGTTTCACACAAACAACTCTTATCAAAGTTTTTTGCCCTAAGTGATAAAATGCTTCAGCTGATTTAACTCTTGGCTCACTTCCCAAGGTATAGCCTCAAGGAAGCTGCTTTAGACTTGTCAGATATCCCATAAATCTGTTGGATACTGAAAAACATGCCAATTTCTTTTGTGAATATCACACCTTAGTATCATTGTAATAATTTTTTTTTCTTTTTGAACAAAATGCCGAACAAGGAAATAAAATTCAATTCAAAAGAAGAGGCAGATCCTCTAAATCCCTGCCACGTGCAGCATGTTTTAGAATGAACAACCAAATTCTTGGGATAAGCCGATCAGAATCACATTTCAATTTAAGAATCAAAACCAAAATTACCAGCATTATCCATAAGACTGGTAATTAGATAACTTCATTTACTTTACATCTAGCATTGATCTGTGTAAATTTATAATTCTGAGAATTCCGAACCCTAATGTTGTGCTAGTATTAATCAACAGTTTTCCTGACAATCACTTATCAGCTAAAGATAAAATATCCAACCATTTTGAACATTACAAATCATTTGCAAACCATTTCCAGAACCTGATAAAAGCACAAAAATATCGCTGCAAAAAACAATTGAATAAAGAAAACAAAACATAGAGCAACCAGCAGTAAAGTATCTCATTCAAAACCCAGAAATGAAGCAGAGTCCACTGAATGTATTAAAGCAATAGCTACAGTCCGTACAAAACCAATGGCGATAGATTATGGTTTTTAAATAATTGAAAGAAAAATTGAACAAGACAACAATCTCATATTAGCATTGCATAGTACCTTGGCTTTGGAAATGATCTTAACAGCAACTGGTTGATCTCTGAGCTCACCCTTTTTACCTCTGGCAGAGCATGTATGACCAAAATGTCCTCGCCCTACTTCCTTCCCTAGTTCGAACTTAGCTCCGAAATTCTTACCGTATCCGAAGCTCTTGTCAAGAGACTGCTCCTGCTCCGCTCCACAATCCTCTGGAATTGTACTCTCCTTGGGCTTCCCGCCGCCAAAACGCTTAGCTAAAGAAGCCTTTATGTGCTTCGCCGGAGACGGTGGGGGGAAAGGCCTCCGAAAGAATCTTCTCGGGGTAGATGCTCTAGCCGGAGAAGGAGAGACGCCAGGTGGCAGTGGACTGGCAGAGGAGCCGTGAGGAAATGGACTAGGCCAGGGACTAGGGTTGGAAGTGCGGCTAGGTGTATACTTAACAGGCAGTAAGCCATTACCGGGAGTTGACGGCCGTAACGGCGTTTGATTTTGATTGGCGGATACAACCACGGTTGTTGTGTTAGCTGTATCATTTTCAGATGTAGGAATGGTCTTACCATAACACTGTCCCATCGCAATAAATCTTGAAGCGGCACTATGTCCGATCGAGACTCAGTCAAACTCCACACATCGGACGGAACAGAATCTCCCACACGGATCTGATGATCACCGGAGAAAGAGTATATATTATAATAGGAGAGAGATCTACTCCGAGAAAACGATAAACGAAGAGAATTTTTGAGTCAGAGGGAGACTGAGACAGACATTCAGAGATAGAAAAAGGAGAAGAGACAAATTCTGTTAAGAAAAGAGTATAACAAAAACAAAAACAAAAACAAACACAAACACAGATAGATGTGAAAACTATAAGCAACTTCAAGGCAAACAAAAATGGTACAATTCACTGACGTTTGAATTTTCGATTCAGAAATGAAAGGTGAAAATCACTAAGTCAAGAAGGTAACACGATTTTCCGATGCCAAATCATCATCTATGTGTTAACTGGGATTTTTAATCTAATTTTTTTTAATTACTATCTGCAAAACACACTGGTTTTCTATCTCCTGTTGTCCACTTGCATTACTTTATACACGTGGCATTCATTGGGCTCAGAAGCGAGTAAAGTAAAATCCATGGACGCAGTAGTCCTTGAATAGGATTATATAGAATCTGAGCGCTGACGAACACGCACAGCTTGCCTTGTCCGAAGGTTCTAAATAGGCAAGTATACTGTGTTTCATAAGCAATACAAATTTATCCAATTGGGCAATTTCTTAACCGCCGATTCGTTAAGTTCATAATCTCAGGGTAATATTAATTAGTAGATCATAAATTATGCTTAAAATTTGTTATTAAAATGATAATTACTTGATGATGACGAACATGTCTTAAGGCCTGGGGAATTAGATCATATTATTATTATTATTAAAATGATATAGGATTGTTTGGAGTTCTGTATATGAGATTAAATTTTGACCACCCATGTGCACATTAAATATGACCAAGCAGCGGATGGGTAGAATTAAAAAACCATTTTAATTGCAGCTGTAGCTTGTTTGACTTCACCAAATTAGTGATCTCATTTATACTATAATGTTAAAAATTAAATGCATAATTATTATTATTGTTGAGAATTTACTCTAAACCCAATTTAGGTAAAATACTTAAATCCAATTGCAATACATACCAGTCTGGAATTATTTAGCACTGGGTATGCATTCAATTTACACTGTTGTTCAAATAAATAATTTTTAAATTTCAATAGAGAAAGGAAGGGCCTAAAAACAAAAGCGAAATATAAAGACTAAATGAAGATAAGTAGAGCTATGGAGGCTGGTGAACTTGAGTACAAGAAACTTGAAGACTCTTATTTATTAACATATTAATTATGTGAAAATTGGTCAGTCTCTGAAACCTACAAGTAGCTTCATTTGGGTTCATTTTTTTAACAGAGAAAGAAAGTGAATAATCATTATGATGGTCACACACATACTTACACTGTGGTTAATGTGGAAAACAATTTAAATTAGTGATGATTTGCTTTTTCCAAAAAAAAAAAAGTAAAGATATTCGGGATTTACTGTGCTTAACATCATTAATGGTTGTTATGTTGATGATTTAAGCACAGTAAATCCCGAATATCCTTTTTTTTTTGGGAAAAAGCAACAGCTGCATAGCTGCTGCAACCAGCCTTCTGCCCAGTTTTGCTGTAGCAGCTTCTGCCAAGATTTTCCAGCTGCTGCCCAGTTCCTTTGTTGCTGCAGCATTCTAAAACGGTCCTGTGCTGTCCAGATTTCTCTGCCTGTTGGATTGATTTTGGATTGTAATTATCTTATAGTGCTTGCTTGTACATTGGAATTGGCAAGTACTCTCCTTTTATATTATCCTCCTCTTACACTCTTATTTATCTTTATTTGAATTTTAATAAACTCCTAAGAATAAAAGATTTTTTTTGTAGTTGTTATTTACCTTTCGAGAAGTGCAAATTTAAGTTATTTTTGGGTTATTCTTTTAAAAACCTTTTTATCTATTTTTGGTTAATATATTTTCTTACTTAAAAAATATATATTTTCATGATTAGGCTAATGCTGTAACATTAACATTTAACAAGACTGATTACCAAATTTAGTTGAACTAACAGTAGCCACACAATCGAAAGAATGCAATGCATATATCCATATTTAACATAGATAAAAGCCAAGCCAAGCCAAAGGATTATGAGTTTGTAAAAGTGACACAACAACTTGTACATGACAAAATCTATTACTCATTCTAAGAAACAAGAAAACAAACCGCACTATTTAGTGGAAACCATAATCAATTAGGCAATTCATAATAATTGTTTCAAATTTGTGGCCTGGGTATGATCACCATGGTCCCCTATTTTGATGCGGACCTATTTTTACGCCGTTATTACTTAAATGATCATCAGTCACAAATGCTTCAAAATGGGTTCAACTTATTGGGCCCTTTCTCAAATTGATGTCACTTTACCCATAAGTCTAGTCCAGCCCGGTCAACAAGGCAGTATTTAAACCTATTGGATTTGATGAATTGGTAAAATGTAATTGGATAATCTGAAAGTTGTTTGGTATGAGATTGAATTGATTTGAGTTAAGTATACTTGTAATAGTTCGGTTAGGAGTTGATTTCAGTTACATATTAGTTTAGATCTGAATTGAAATTTCTTTAAATGCCAACTTATAAAATCCGGTTGCTTAGACTAAATTTAACTGCTATATTTTAATGCCTTAAAACTTGGACCAAGGATTCGGATAACGAGTTTATTCTAGTTGGTGATTAGTTAGGCCATTACATAAAAACATAAATGGGTTCACCTAACCCGAAAGCGCTGTGGGGGCTTGACATAATATTTTTGGAGTAGCTTGAAAGGAACTCATATAGATACAGAGGACACCTCATAGCTAATGTCTTATCTCCTTTTGTTTGCATGAGACGGCAATGCATGATCCGTCATGCTCTCACAACAAGCTACCGTGGATCTTCGCAAGCTTGATATCAGGGAATGATCATCATCATCATCAGCATCTTTAACACTGCAAATACTACTATTTCGGTCAATATTTTGACAAGTCAAAAAAAAAAAAAAAAAGACATATGGAATTCCGGGAAGAGACTGTTATGACTACAATATTTCCTTCATATGGTCGTCATTTTTTTAATTTTACATCATCAAAATCACTTCAAATCTTCAAAATGGTTAACGAAATGGAAAAGAGATGTTCAAAAGGTACATGGATATAAATGGATATAAATGACAGTGAAGTAATTATTTTCATATAAACATTTAAGAAGTGATTATTTAAATTAATCCTCTTAATTATTTTTGCTTAACCAACCCTGCACTCAAACCTTAAGAAAACGACTAAATGGCAGCTAGTTAGGTTCACGGAAATGCCTGTGACCAAAACGAATTGAAGTTAACTGGCGACACGGCACACATGTGAACCGTGGAAAATGATGGACCACGTAAAACACCGTCAAATCAGCATCCACCGGAGGAGAAGTAATGTTGGATTGCCATATTTGCATGATTTGCATGGGAAATGTTCACACATAACTTCTTGTTATCTACCGTAAACTTTAATTCAAGATATATTAAATAATGAAAATGATTTTTATTATTAAATTTTCGTGCTTTATATTATGGGTTTTTTTTTTTTTTGGGGGCGGGGGGTGTCCAAATAGTAGCATTAGGAATAGTACTTTCAAATTATAGAGAATGGGCTCGAAAGGGACCATAACGTTCTTCCCTGTGTCCCGATACTTATTAGGAGTTATCCTTCACAAGGTTGGGAACAAGAAAGGAACAATTCCATGTGCCCACGTGATTGTAATGTCAGGCCTGGCCAACAAAATACCAAACAAGGAAAAGTGTGCAAATCCACTCACTAAATAGATCCAAATCCTCGTTCCCCAAAGCGTCCCCATTCATTTATACTTGTCAAGAAATTGGTCCTTCAAAATCTCTTTCAACCAATTCAATTTTTACTTGTAGTGGGATCACTTAATACACACCACCAACCAAAGATCCAAAACAAGTATCGGATAAAGACCCGTAACCCATCTACCGGAATTAAGTAATTAACCACCGCCTTATTATTATTCACTCTACAACCTCCCTCCTTATATAATACGAATGTAGTTAGCATTTGGCAACACTACATTTTTACTTTACAAAACACACACTTTCATCTCATGTATCAGCTCAAAGCCTCCACTTGTCAACCAGCTTTCTCTTCTGCATCAAAAGCTAACAAATACTTCACTCACCCAAAAGAAAAACATAAAAATCAAGTGTGGGGTTGTTTAAGCGGTAAAAGTATAATATCCAACCTACCAAAGGATGAGCTCGAAATTTATTGGTTTCGTTGTAAGCCCGGTTTCTTAGACCCGAAACAGCTGAGTCAATTAGTGGCATAAAATTAATAAACAAAAAGAAAAAGAAAACAACAATGACAAAAAGCAAACCGCGTCACTTCTCTCCTCTTAAGCATATCTGCTGACTATCTATCGCTTCAACGAAAATCATTCGTCTTCTCTCATCCAAGTTAGATTTCTCAACTTCTTCTAACACCCGCCACCTCTTCTTTTTTCTTTTTTTCCCTCTTTTTCTGTATCATTACTGGTCATTTCTTTCTCTTCTATTAGTAATTCTTGTCTTTCAATCTCGCATTTATTTAATTTTGTTCATATTCCTGCTTACCTTTTTCTTCATTGCCATTAATGAATTTAAGTCATCAAAAATTAACTAAAAGTGTTTCAATGACGCGACTCTTTCGATCTAAATCTTGCGAACTTGTCGGACTCACTGAGTTCAATTCCGCTCCTCCTACTCCATTCTTTAACCACGGTAACAAAAATAGCAACGATGATGCCGAAGAAGAAGAAGAAGAGGATGATGAGGACTTCGAATGGGAGAACGAGAATGGTGGTTATAGTATTTCGAGAAACCCGATTTCGATCCCGTTTATTAGTCCAAGTTCGAGATTCGGAGGAGGGAGAAGTGAGGGGCAACGTCGTAAATCTGCGCCGAGTCATCAGAACAGTAACCAATTCCAGATTCTGGATATTTTCTTGGCGGCTTTGAGGAAGTCGTTGGTTACATGCAGTGTTGAGAGAGAAGATGTATCTTCTATGGATATTGGTTGGCCAACTGAAGTTAAACACGTGTCACACGTGACTTTCGATAGGTTTAATGGCTTTCTTGGTTTGCCTACTGAGCTTGAGCCTGAGGTCCTAAGTAGAGCTCCTAGTGCCAGGTTTGTTGGTGGTTGAATTTCATTAAGATAATTAAAATGTATGCCTCAAATGCATTTTATGAGATGTTACTTGGGAATTTGATATGATCTAAACATCATCTAATTGCATTGCTTCTTTGAAATTTATCATGAATTTTATGAAATCTAGATAATTTAATTTCATATGACCAAACTCTCATTAATACATAATAAATGCATTAATTCTCTGAGGCTGATCTTCAATTGTTCATTTTGATGATCAGAGATTTTCTTTTGTTGCATCATTTCTACTTAAGTAGTGAATCAGCCTTGGTGGGGGCCTTCAGATTATGATCTCAATAATTCAGGAATGCATTAATTTCGAATGTTATCTTAAATCATCCATTATGATGATAGAGTAATTTTCTTTAATTGCAAAATCAAGCTTAGGCTGTGTATAAGCCTAAATGGAACGGGTTATTTGTGTTGAGCTTGAGATTATCACCTTATTAAATTTTGTTATTGTTATTTTTAGTGGTTTATTTGTACATTCCTTATGTATCCTCAACTATCCCAACAAGAAAGAGCTTTACAGCTGCGTTGGTGGGCTTAAACTGTTGAAATTGTTGGACATCATGATGGTGGTTTAATGACTTTGGTCTACTATGTACTTGTGGTCTGCTTTCAACTAACTAGAATAATATACCCTGCTCAACTGTATCTCTTGTGGTTGGTTGGCTCTTATTGAAAGACTTGACGAAAGCATTACTGTTGATATGCTTCTCTGAGATGTGGATTCTGAAGAACATTGTTGTTGTGTTCAAGTGCTCTACTAGTCTTGCTCCCTTGACCTATCTTAAACTTTGTTTCTTTCGCCTTAAATTAAACTATTCTTGGTCAGATTGCCAGAGGACAGTAATACAGAAGAAGCTTCTATTGATATACACTAGACTTTTTTTTTTCCCCAAAAAATTGCATAAAGATATATATTGGTCAGTTGTAAATGAGAGGAAAACATTGTCACAAAATTCTCGGTTACATGGTAGAGATTGTATAGCATACATATTATCTTAAATCGTGTGTTTGTATATATACATACACATATGTATATGTTTATGGAGAAGTTCAGTGTGCTTATTGTTGAATTCATCTGATTTTTTAACGTGTATCTAGGCAGATTTTTTCATGTTATGAACTTATGTGCTTATGAAATACACTACAAGCCACTCTCGTTCGTTGTTTTTAATTCTTGGCTAATAGAAACTATTGTCTTGCATCAAACTTGGTTGTCTTCTATTGTTTGACTTACAAGATTGGAACATTTTTTTTCTGGGGTTCAGTGTAAGCGTCTTTGGAGTTTCTGCCAAGTCCATGCAGTGTTCTTATGATGACAGAGGGAACAGTGTGCCTACAATTCTTCTCATGATGCAGAAACGTTTATATTCAGGGGGAGGCCTTAAAGTATGTTTATTCTTTCTCTTTGAATTAACAGCAAAACTGGCATCGGTGCTACTTTTTTTTTTTCCCTTATTGAAAGTTTAACGGTTTTGATTAATGTTTGCATGTGTTTCAATGAAGGCAGAAGGAATATTCCGGATAAATGCTGAGAATAGCCAAGAAGAATATGTGCGAAACCAGCTTAACAAAGGTGTAGTGCCTCACGGAATTGATGTCCACTGCTTGGCAGGTTTGATAAAGGTATGCTTATAGGATCATATAGTATGTATTTTGCATACACTTGTTATGTATGCATAATGTAAAACGGCAATTAGTTTTCATTTGTTTCATAAAACTTTCTCAATACTTTTGTAATTTGCTTATGGAATTTTATCGATTGGTCAAGACATGCTTTACATGAAGTCAATAAGTATTGGTATTCTGAAAAGATAGCCAGAAATTTTGCATTGCCGATGTATAAAAACTTTAACTGTTTCAATTAGAAAACCGTGGACTTTCATTGTTAGGTTGTCTGGTATGATGGTTAATGGAGTTTAATTCCATGTTTTATTGCTATATTCCCTTTATATATTAGTTCTGTATATTCCTTTTTAGTTGATTGGTGTGTTTCTCTGATGCTCTGTAGGCATGGCTTAGAGAACTTCCAACAGGAGTACTTGATTCTCTCACACCTGAACAGGTGATGCACTGCAACACAGAAAATGACTGCACTCAACTTGTGAAGTTACTTCCTCCAACAGAAGCTGCTCTGCTTGATTGGGCAATCAATCTGATGGCAGATGTTGTGCAGCATGAACAGTACAACAAGATGAATGCACGAAACATTGCTATGGTTTTTGCACCAAACATGACTCAGGTTTCTTAAAATGTGTTTCTTCATCTTTTCATTTCACCATTCTGGCATGGGATAATACGTCTTAGTGGATTGCTATACTTCAATTTGGCTCTTTATCTTTATTTAAAAACAGTCCATGCTTATGGTCTGGTAATAGGTTCTCTGATTTTGATTCAGATGGCAGATCCATTGACTGCATTGATTCATGCTGTGCAAGTAATGAACTTCCTCAAGACACTCATCTTAAAGACCATTCAAGAGAGGGAGGAATCAGCTGCCAAGTCTAGGTTGCTCTCATCATGTTCTCATTCACCCAATAGCAAGAATGATTCACGTTCATCAAGCATAACCAAGTTGACTTCCTTCAATCTAAACAAGTCTTCTGCCCCTGAAGGGCTTGCCATTGGCAAGTTCTTGAAGGCTACCACTTTGGGTAGACTGGAATCTGACACTCAGAACTTTTGGAGATTTGGGAAGAAGACTGACGGAGCAGAAGAATTTGAGTCTGTATCAGGTAGCAGCATGCCTGCAATGTGTGAGATACGGACATTAACAAATGGATATGAGAATGGAGACTGGCTAAGTTTAAGAAAAGGAGTGAGAAGGCTATGCAGGCATCCTGTATTTCAGTTGGGGAAGCCAACTAAAAAGACTAGAAATCTTAGGATTGTAAATACTACAGAAGGGGGTGAGAAGCATGGAAATGATATGCTATACACTTAACGTGTCCTTGCTGCACCATTTTATATGTTTTTTGAGCCCTTGTTTTTGTAGCCGTTGTGATTGTATTAGTCTAGATGTTAGTATTCGGCTAATTTTCTAGTGAAAAAAAAAATAATAAAAAAATTGGAAGCTGCTGTTTTTTTAATCACCCTAACTGATGCTCTACCTAAATAGACAATAAAGTTTGGGGGCTTAAGTCTCTTCTTGTAAAATCAAGTCTACTTTTCCTCTTTCAGCGGCTAATCCAAGTGTCTTTGTTTATTTCTTTTCTTGGTATTTTCCGTAGGAATAAAGCCATAAAGGAAAGGAGAAATTTTGTTAAGGCAGAGTGAAGAATATTTGAGGTTGACAAGGCATTAGGTTTCGTATGGTCAGAATCTTTCCATTTTCAGGATTGTTTCATCACAGGATGAGGTGTCTTGTTTCACGTTTGCAATGTTGTCTAAGAAGGTGAACAACTTACTGCAGGCAAGAGCTGGACCAGCAAAATTATAGCCATACAAGAAACAAGCCCTTTTAATTGGGTTTGGCTCGGATTTCCCTGCAGATCTGAACCCCCGTTTACTAATTAGAAAAAAAAAAAAAAAACAAACACAAACAAATAGGAAAAGATAAGAAAGCAATTTGAATTGTTATATCATTATGACCAACAATTTTAATTTCACCAAGATGGTCGGTTTGAAAATCTGAAACGAAACGAAGTGGAAAATGTCTTTTCGCTTACTTACCTAGGGATTAAAACGTAATTTGGTCCTTGACTAATATTAATATTAAAAGGTTTTAATCAATTAAGATCAACTTGATATTTATGATGCTTATTGATTTAACCGTTTTTAGTGTTGGCTATATAAAAATCATAACAATAATTCAATTAAAACATGCCCATCATCAAATAATATTATGGCAACAATGGTCCTTTGCTTTGGAATTAACGGCAAAACACGTCACTGTAAAATGTTGTATTTCAAAAGAGATTTGATTATTTAACATAATTAATTAAGCAAGTGGGAAGAAAATAGAGACGCTCTACCCAATTAAATTTAGTAAAAGATTTGAATATTTTGTCGTCGCTAACATTTACTTTTAATTTTATGTTTATTATATATTAATAATTAAACACGACAACAATGATAAATGGTCTATCATTAATATATACAACACGTGCCATATCACATATTTTTTATGTCTTCCATACTAATAATGTGTTGAGAATATATTTATTTAATAAAGGACCCTAAAATTTTAAAATAAAGCTGGTTATGGTAAAGGTAAAGGATTGAGCTGGGGACACGTCACATGATATATACCAGGTTCTTACCTGATGATATATGACAAGCTGTATATATAGTAGTAATTAATGTATGTTACCATATATCTTCATTTCTTTATATGTCATCATATATCATGTGCTATTTTATTACTTACTAGTATACAATTAAATATGTAATTATAAAATCTTACTTAAAATAAAAAATAAATGAAAGAAAGAAAGAAAGAAAAACAAATAAGCCAAGGCAAGAAGAAGAAGTTAAGAAAGAAAGAAAAAGAGTAATGGAGAGTTCAAAACAAGGGAAAAGAGAAGAACAACAAATTGTCAAAGCTGTCTTCATGTCGTTGGGTATCAAAGACAATATATATATATATAATTTCGTTTTGGGAGATTTTGGCTTATGGATATCTACATTCATTACTAGTGTATACATAAAATTATACACTAGTAATGAATGTAGATATCTGCTATGAATTATGGTAATTGAAATCTACAAACCTCAAAAGGAAAAGCTAGCCAAAGATGGCACCGAAAATAGGAAATCTGCAAACCATACCCACATCAGGCAAGCTTAACAGAAGCTTGCTCCAAGAGAAGCAAGCACTTAAGTTTATAGAGAAGGCCGAACAGTACCAACCAAATATGCACATTATTATATAAATACGCTGAGACCTTGTCAATTAAGAAAATAAATAAATTGTGAGCTCACGGTGGCAGCTGTGAGTGGTGAGTGCTGCAGCCTTTAGCCATATATCGCTTTCGTTTCACGTGCTAGTGGTGCCCAATACTGATGCAGAAAATATGCTAATTTCGAACCTTTGGTCTCAAGAATGCCAAACTGCATTTCTCACACATCAAATCATAATATCATATTTAACCAACTGCCCATCTGCTTTGTTTAGACAACTTCTCCCTTCTCAACTTTCTTCGTCTTCTTGCTTCCAATCCAACACAAATTCTAAGCTCCATCTTACTTTAATCTATTTTTGGCAACTCACGGCTCATGTTGGTACTTGGTCACTCTCAGTCTCACATAAATACAATTGGTTTTGCTTTATGTTTTAGCGAGCTTTCCCTTCTTTTGTGTACAAACTCACTCTCACTCTCTTCTGTTCTTTTTCAGATTCCTCGTTTTTCTTCTCCTCTTAACAACCACTCCTTCTTTACCTATTATTCTCTCATCACAATAAGCTATGGACAATCTGATAATCTCTCCATCTTCATCTTCTTCTCTAGTGTCTTTAACCCCTGAAACCCCGCCTCCAACTCTCCAACAAAGGCTTCAGTTCTTAGTCCAGAGCCAACCAGATTGGTGGGCTTACGCCATCTTTTGGCAGACATCAAAAGATGATAATGGTAACCTTTTGTTGTCTTGGGGAGATGGCCATTTTCAACCCACCAAAGATACATCCCCCGAACTAAGCAGCGTTAACAACCAATCTATGTCGTCTTCGTTAAATTTGGAGAGAAGAAGGGTCGTCGAGGGAATCCAACAAGGATTCATTGAAGATCAAACCCATGGCATCCATATGTACATGATGAACGGCAGTGATTTTACAGATATTGAATGGTTCTACATGATGTCTCTGACTCGATCTTTCCATGCTGGAGACTGTATTCCTGGAAGAGCTCTTAGTACAGGTTCTTTGGTGTGGTTAACTGGGGGCCAAGAATTGCAATTTTACAACTGTGAAAGAGCCAAAGAAGCACATATGCAAGGCATTGAGACTTTTGTATGCATACCAACTTCATGTGGGGTTCTTGAAATGGGCTCCTCTGATATCATCAGAGAGAACTGGGTTCTCGTCCAGCAAGTGAAGTCCCTTTTCCAGTCGGATCTCGCTGGCTTAGTAACCAAACAGTTAAATCCGACACCCGGAACAATTCAATTCTTTGAAAAAAAAATCTCTTTTGCTGATATTGGAATAATTGCCAGAGAAAATGAGGCAGATTTGACCCCAGAGGAGAAGAACAGCAAACAAGCAGAAAAAGGTCATACAGTTAAAGTAGGACAATCATCTTATGTGGATTCGGAGCATTCGGATTCTGATTGTCCATTACTTCCAGCCAGCAATATTATAGAGAAAAAAACACCCAAGAAAAGAGGAAGAAAACCGGGTCTTGGAAGAGAAACACCGTTGAACCACGCTGAAGCAGAGAGACAGCGGCGCGAGAAGTTGAACCACTGGTTCTACGCACTGAGAGCTGCGGTTCCAAATGTGTCAAGAATGGACAAAGCATCGCTACTGTCTGATGCAATATCTTATATAAATGAACTCAAGAGCAAGATTGATGAACTTGAGTCACATCTGCAAAGAGAGTCAAAGAAAGTGAAGGTGGAAACTTCTGATAACATGGATAATCAGAGCACCACCACATCTGTGGATCAAATTAGGCCTAGTTCTGGTGATGGATTTAATCTTGAAGTTGAAGTCAAAATTGTGGGCAACGAAGCCATGATAAGAGTCCAATCTGAGAATATTAATCATCCATCTGCTACATTAATGGGAGCTCTTCGTGAACTGGAGTTTCAACTTCACCATGCCAGCATGACTTGTGTCAATAACCTTATGCTTCAAGATGTCGTGGTTAAGGTCCCTGAAGGACTGAAAACTGAAGAAAGTATCAGATCGGCAATTTTCAGAAGACTAGACCAGTAGAAAGATTTTATTATAATAATTTGTGCCTAAAATTAAAAAGAAGAAGAATTATGTTCTTCAATCTCATTAAGGTCAGTTTTCTGTTTCCATGTACGTAGTGTTAGTACTACTTTGTTGCTTTTCTCTAAGTTCATGTACATGAACAAATAAACGCACGTGCTGATATTCACGCACATTTATATTTAATGAAAGGCAGGTTTTGCCTGTGGGTGTGGTGTGGGGCTCTAGTCTTAATTTTTCAAGGCCAAAAATATCTAGATATGTGGACGCTGTAAATTGGAAAAAGGGGACCACTGCCCCTATTTTATTGGGAAACCAATTAGAACGTGCCAGGTCACAGTGAAGATGGCTTCATCAAAAGAAGATATGTTAGGGATCAGTGCTTCAGGTGATACACATGATAAAACATATACCTGTCCACCTTGTTTGTAAACGTCGTCGTAGCAATACCCTTTATAATTTTTTTCATCTAAAATAAATTCAGGTTAGGCAATTAATGTTCAGAGGGTCAATCTGGTATTGTTTTTCATTTTAATTTCAAAATGCACATGAAATGAATCCAGTCATTCCGAAGTGGACAGATGAATTCAGTCAGCTACAGTCTACAGCTAGCCACGATTGGAAATTTGAGATCTTACATATGAAGTTTATAACACGTGACAGGAACAGCACATGTGATTAAGACTAATCTAATCTATCATATTATGAGAAAACCCACAACTACAAGTAATGTTTTTAAGTCAGTTTTTCCCGGTTTCAGTACACAGTTAAAAAAAAAAAACACACTCTATAAGGGTTGGTTTAAATGATGAAAAGAAAGACTTTTATTACGAGAAGTCAGAGTTTGAATCATATGGTATTTTATATATAAAATATCAAAGTATGAATAATTAAGGTTAATTAATAATGTATTATAGTAAATTATTTTTAATTTATTTAATATAAAAATTATAAATCAAATTATTATATTTTAGAATTTATCTATTTGACAAAATCAAACGTGATTTTCAATCATTAAAAAAAAAAACATAAAAAATAAATATAAAAAAAGATACTAAAAATAAGAGTGATATAATTTGATATGTTTAGTTTAACTTGAAACAAATGTTATACAATTGACCTTTTCAATAGGTACAAACTTAAGAAATATCTAATTAGGAAATTACATGATTAACCCTAATAGAAGTCTTGATGCTAATTGTATAATAAGTCAAATATAAAAAATCATAGAATTCTCTATATTCTAGACCCTTCTAGATAACATTCCCGGACACACTATAGAATTTGGGACACACCCAAAATGTGCCTAGATTGTTTCTGTTGTGTGCGTGCATGTTACATTGAGACAGCTCTCTTAACAATAAATTGGGAAAATATCCTAGGGTTGCTGGCTTATTATTAATCGGAGAGACTATGAAAACATTATCTTATTCAACTTTAAAGCCCTTATGTATGCGATAATAAGAAAGATAGATAAATTTTAATTACTTATAAGAGTATTTTTGTATTGATAAAGCATCTATCAAAAGCTGTTGGCTTCATTTTAGCGGTCAATTTTAATGGACCACGTTAGAGTTATATTTAATTTGATTAGGCCGAAGGACTCATTCTATCCTCAAGTATGCTTTTCAAATTCGGATAATCTTTAATTTTGAAAATACAGTTAAGTTTATTAGTTTTAAAGATAAATTATTATTTTATCTGTAATATTAAAAATAAATTTAATTTTTTTTCTTTTTTAAATTCTAAAAATTAACAGTTTTCCTTTTATACCAAATTTTAAAAAATAATATTTTTCCCTCTAAGGTTTAGTTTTCAAGCTTTGGCGCTATCATTAACAGCCTCTCCTTCCCGAGACTTTTTCTCTCTTTGACAATCTCTCTCATCTCACTTGGACCTTTAACTGGAGATGATTTAAGTCGAGAAAATGATTTTTTATCTTCCAAAAGAAGATGAGAGTGATGTTTGTCTTCTTATGGGAATAATCGTCTTTTCAAACAAAGACGAGATCTTTATCTTTTCAGATAAAAACAAGATTTTTATCTTTTTAACTTTAATTATCATCGATTAGAGGTTCAGGTGAAAAGAAAGAGATCACCAGAGAAAAAAAAATGTCGAGAAGAAGAGGTTATCGGTGATGGTATTAAAGTTTGAAAACTAAATCTTATAAGAGAAAATTTTATTTTTTAAAATTTAACCTAGGAATAAAATAATTAGTTTTTATGGTTTAATAGAAAAAAATGAGATAAAATTTTAAAGAGTTAAAGTTTCATCAACTTTAATTGTTTATAGGTTAGTAAATAAAATTTTTAAAGTTAAAGGATTAAAATTGCTAATGCGATATATCTGGGTGATTAGAGGTGGTTTGGCCATTTAATTATATACATAAACATAGTGCATGAGGATTTATTGTAATTCTCAAAGCGTCATCCCATAGGTCATGGATGTTTATTTTTTTATTAATTTAATTTGACAATCTAACATAAACAGCCACCAATGAGCATTGATCGATTGGCCTTTCAATCCGTCACTGTTGACACGACCACTGCCATTCACATTTCCCTGTTAAACGCTTAAACGCCACACTTGTTAATTTAGGGCTGCTGGCCCCGTTTTGAAAGTTGGTTTAAGTTACTTCAAATTTAATTTAAATTTATTAAATTTAGGTCAAGGAATTAACTCATTTTTTAAATCCATTTAAACTTAAATTTAATTTAATTTAATTTAAATTTATAATTTTAATTAATAATTTTAATTTATAATTTGATTTAATTTAAATTTATTGTTATGATTAATCTAAATTTATAATTTCAATTAGTAATTTGAATTCGTAGCTTAGTTTAGTTTAAATTTATGATTAAACCTATGATTTTGAATAATATTTGAGTAAAATAATATCATTTTATCAATAAATTATAGTCTCAAATAACAAATTAGAGTCATAAATTTAAACAGTGAATTCAAATTGAATTGAGTCATCAATTTGAACTATTAATTAAAACTATGAATTTAAGTTAAACTCAAATTGAACTAAATTAAATTATTTTTTATTTAAATTAAACTATAATTGCCTTTAATTTTAGTTTAATAAATTTAAATTAAATTTATATTTAACTATTTTTTATTCAAATTAAATTTAAAATAATAAATATTTAAATTTAATTCAATTTATATTTAACCCTACTTATTAAGATGATATTTTACATAGCAGAGTAGAGAGCAACTTTGGTAACATCACTACATTAATTAATTACTACTTAAAATGAACTCAAACCCAGACCCAATCCACAACTTTATTTTATTATATAATATATTTAATGTAAAAATAAAACATCTATTTTTTAGGCATAAAAACAACATTATTTTACTGCCTAACTCAAGGGTGGGATAAGCCCTTTAATAATTATTTTATAAATATTATATATATATAATTAATAATATATTATTATATGATTAAGTGTTAATTTATTTTTAATTTTTAATTATTTAATTATGTAATAATATATTATTATTTATATTTAAAATTTTATTATTATTTTATTGTTTTTGAGCATGTCTGTCGCATGAGCAATTAGGCTGGGTGTCTTTCACCATTTTCACATTACTGATCAAGGTAGAGAATGTGACTTCTAAAGCACAGATGCACTGAACTAAATTTACAGCACGTGCCACATTCTTTTTTACGCAGCCAAAAAATAGAGACGTGAAAGAATATATTACAACGGCAACGTCATCAGCATTTTCCAGAGATCAGCAGCAGTTCTTGACATTTGCGGTTTAATTTTAGCCCAACGTAATCTGATGCTAGCAAATTGATGTTTCCCAGAATTTTAACGACGTTATGGAAGTTAAACGTTTGAACAATATCTTTTACATACAATACATTTGATCTATCAATAAAATTATGTGTATTTATTTAGATACATAAATATATACATATTTATATGTGTCATCATATGATTAAATGATTTTAAATTAAGAATAAAATAATAACTAATCATATAATGATACATATGAGTGTGTATACATTTATGTACCCATTTTGGGTACACAGAGTATTGCTCTTTGATCTATATATGTCTCTGAACTCCCTAGTGGATCTGGGTGTATTTGCCATTTTCTAATAGCGTTGGGTTAAAATGTTATTTCCTCCATATTTACCTGTAAAATTAAAATATACTCGAGTCAAACCCTGATCATACCATGAAATGAAAGAGATGCTAATGGCCCTCTTCTCGTATTCTAAAACTAAATATTATATGGTATAGGGTAGATTATGATTCACGAATCTCTGAAATAAACTGAATAATCGAGTCTATCAAATCAGTTTATATCAAACCCAGCCCAAAAATAAACAGTGATATAATTTTAAGAGCAATATTATGTTCATACATAATTTACATATGATTTTGTCTTATTTTAGTTTTAATTTAAAATTATCTAATTATATGATTATATATAATTTATATATCTAAATTGTGTATAAAAAATATATATGTATAATTTTATCGCAATATTAATCCCAATCTAGTCCAGGATTTTACAATATAACTTCAATTAAAACCAAAAAAGGAATAGAAAAGTCAAGCTATTGATGGTGTTTTCACGGACAAGGTAGAGGACGGACCTAATTTCCTTCTTGTCAAAAAAGCTTCACGCTGTAAAAAGTTGAACGGAACGGAGCGAGCTTAGACTAACTAATAGAATAGTTTATTAATAGTGTTGTTGAAGATGTTGCCCGTGGTCAATACGGTAGAACTTGCAATGGTTAAACCTCTTTCATGGTTTCAGTTTGCATTGATGATAAGTTTGTTTTGATTTTTCAGCTTCACGTACACATTTTGATGCTTGTTATCATTATAAAATTTAAAGAGCTGTCATGAATTTGCAGCGAAACAATTTAACTTAAATAACATGGCTGGCTAACTCTCGAGGTTAACCACGGAGAGCACATGCTTCAGCCCACTATCCTGAACTGCTTCATGTCTTCTATGTTTGTGACTCCCAGCTTTTATGGGCGCTGGATTAAAATAAATTACAACCCGCAAAAGTAGTCAACTGCCAAACTCAGTTCTAAAACACGATGCATGCATTTCAAGTTATTACAAAATGATAAACATGGAGGGAGAGGCCACATGCTTCAGCCTTCTCTTTTCACAACTAAGACCGCCATTGTCTCAACTTTGTAACTCAATTCACTGGCATGCCAAGACTTTCTTACAACACAACTGACCTTACCTAATCTGTTAAAAACTCGAGTAAATGAAAACTTCAATTCTAAGCTCCAACTACTAAACATCTCTGGACCTACTATCAACAACCACAGTCAGCCACTCATGGGACCTTGTCACTTTGCCTCATCTGCGTCACCGGCACCATGTCCACCAGCTGAGCTTCCCTGACCATCAGCACCTGTTGTCCCAGCATCAGAAGCATCTTGCTTGTTTCCACTACGGACATCATTTGGGCCTGCTGCTGAAGGAACCCCTCCACTGCCACCACCTCCAAGAGTACTCTCAGCATGCATGGGATGCATGCCATTGTTAGAAGCACCAAGCCGCATTCCCATTTGCCCTTGCATAGCTTGATGTAACTGTTGCTGTGGATCCTGAATTTGGTGAGGGTTACTGAATTGTAATGGCATCTTTGGAGGAAAAATTCCTTGTTGTTGAGCCATTGCTGCTGCCTGAGGATGTTGCATGTAAAATCCCCCTGCTTGCATTGCAGGATGTGGGGCCATCTGCAAGTGGTATGTGCATAAATGAGTTAAAAGGGTAAAGAAGGTGAATTAGTAAAAGACTAGTTGAGTTCACTGATCACCTGGGGAGGCATTGCTGGTGCTTGAGGTTGTGCATCAGCAATTGCAGCTAAATACATCAAATTCTTTTGAAGCTGAGCTTGGTACCTAGATCAAAAAGATTTTTATTACATGAAATTAATATCAAATACAATTACAAACAGTTGCACACATATACTCTCGCTGTACAAACATATAGAGGATAGATAAAAATGTGTTTAACAACAGTTCCCAGATTCAAACTCTTGGACAGACACCAAGAGATTTATGAGTCATCAGTAAACAAAAGTTAAAAGAAAACCTTTTATGTTCTCAACAAATAAAAAACACAAGAAGGATAACTGAAGACTTCAAGCAATCAAATTCCAATAAACATTATAATGCCTTCTTCAAGTTTTGTGGGGCGGTTGGGTGGTGGGGGTGGCCGTGTGTTTGTGCGCAATGCTAACTACTATCATTTTAATCATATCAACAACTCAAGAAGTGTATGACTTAAGTACCTAATATTGATCATATCCATCAATTACAACAGATCTCCATCATTTACAATGTAGACATCCAACAAAAATTAGAAATGAGAACATTAGGTGATGAAAACTATGTTTCTGGAGTTAACATATGCACAAACAATAATACAATTTAGTCAAGTTTTCATAAACAAATAATCAAAATAGATCAATATTAATGAGCAATTAACAATGTATGCTATCTTATCCTAAAACAAATACATGTACCTATTCGGGGTTTTACAAATATAAATTTGCAGTTGAACTTATAACATAACACTCATATTACTTAGAACCTAGCAATCCAGCTTTATGAAAATCCAACCGCACAGAGAAATGGAGGGAGGGGACAAATATTGAGTTAATAAATCACTCACCATATATATATATATATATATATATATATAAAATTTGCAATTGAACTTATAACATAACACTCACTGAGCACACTCTGCAAGTTTTCCAAGATTTTGATTGTCCAAAATTGCCAAAATCAACTTCTTGTTCTCATCAAGGTACTGCAGTAAAAATTAATAAAGATGAATCAAACATCTAATTCCGCATATCAAGATATAATAAATCATCAAGTTCAGAACATAATAAACTTCAACTAAACAGGATATACAAATATAAGTCTGACAGTATAAACGAAGAAAAAGATCTTCATTATAATATATGATTGGACTTGAATGCTTCTTTGAAAAAGCCATCCAGAAGATCTAGAAAATTTGGAAGGAAAACTGGGTGTACACTTCCTGCCAAAAGTGGATAGCAATTTATCCCACTTTCATGAATAAAAAAATTCCTTAAACAGCTTATCTTATAAAGACTATTTCAGGTTTTCCTCTGCTATATCTGTCCAAAGAAGACTTGACCTTCAAAAAAATGACATTCACACCATGGATTAATTCAAAAAAGACCGTGAGCTTAGCAGTGAATTTGCAACAAGTGCAACCGCGTATATCTCGCATATTGCCTTGGATGGATGCACAGAATTGCAAACAATCCCATTAAAGCATTTTTAAATTTCTTCAGTCGATAAAAATAGATAAGTATTACCCATAAAACATTCAAAACAAACTCCAAAACCTTCTAACATATGTTAACATTAAAAGCATGTTGGTCTCATGGTTTAGAAGGCATATCTTAATATGCAAACTAGTTTTCTTTATGGTTACTCATAAATCCTTTGAAAGACACTCCAACACCTAAATATTTGTCAACTTTTAATGCATATTGATGGGATTTCATGAGTTGAGCTATTCAAGTACACATGTTCCCAGAGCAGAGTCTACAACCCTCATATTTCCATTGCAGCTAAATTCAGCTCTTGCAAATCACATAAGGCTCACACGCCCCACCTCACACACCAGCATCAAATACCTTATATGACAGTAAATACTCATAAACACTTGCTGTACAGCGTCCAATCCACTGTTTCTAATTGGATACCACCTGGATATCTCCACCAATGAAGTCCGGCCATTTAAAAAGTATTCAGTTGGAAATGATAGAGATGGGCATAAACAAACAAACAAACAAACAAGGGTATAGAAAAAAACTAACAAAACTGAGTCATGGAACGTGAGTGGAATCATTGGAAAATATAACACACACACACACACACATCTCATTACTGTAACACAAAAACTCTACCCCCTGCTGAGAAAGATTCTACATCAAGCCACACCGATAACAATATAGTTATAATTAATAATTTTCGAACCAAATCACATCAGGGATAGTATCATGTATCATTTGTTACACTTCCATAATGAAGGCATGCATAACCACAACAAAAGGGACAAGTATTTTTGTTCCACTCAACAATGACAAAAACAATAATGATGGTATTTTACAACATTACACGATCAGCCACAACCACAACATTGATTACATTTCCTTATAGCACGATATTTTGCTACGTGTTGTCATCTAGCCAAATCAGAAATTGACATCAGGAATCTGAAAATCCAACTTCGATCTTCCATACAAACATTATCATAGTCAAAGAAAGTCTATCATAATACGCTGTAAGCACAAAGGCACTTGTCTCGGGTATGAGAAAAAAAACACCTGCCATAATTAAATGACCGAACCTGCTATTTTCCTTTAAAATTTCATAATAATAATTCAGCATAGTGACAACCAATTAAATCAATTGACTAAGAAAGCTCAGAAAAAAAAAAAAAAAACCTCTAAACACCTGCCATAATTACATTACCAAACCTGATATTTTTCTTTAAAATTCTCTAACGATTATTTAGCATTGTGACAACCAATTAAATCAACTGACAAAGTAAGCCCAGAAAAAAAAGAAAACTCTAAACACCTGCCATAATTTAATTACAAACCCGCTATTTTCCTTTCGAATTCTATAACGATTATTTAGCATTGTGACAACCAATTAAATCTATTGACAAAGTAAACTCAGGAAAAAAAAAAAAAAAACCTCTAAACAGGCAAGTTTCCTCAATGGTAGATCTATCTACTACAAGACCACCATCTTAAACAGATTATCGAGGACTCTAACTGGCTATTATAACATACGAAAACGGCATCGCAAATATCCCTTACGTTTTCTCTGTATAAATACACGTAAGAAGTTAATGCAGAGAAAAAACAAATTATATACCTTTTGAATCTGCTCGGTGGTAATGTTTGTGGGTGGAAATGAAGGCATCACAGGAATCATTTGCGGTGGCTGCTGCATCTTGTAACAAAGACCCTAACCCTAAGTAAACAAAAAATTCCCCAAATCAATAAACCCTAAAAGGAAAAGATTAAATAAAGAAAGAGAGAACAAATGATAAGTTTGAGAGACAAATATACCTGTGTCTGTGTGAGTAGGAGAAAAAGGAGATGTCGACGAGGTTTCTGGAATTTAAGACAGTTTTAGCTGAACCATCTAATCCAAACTATTAAAAAAGCTCTTACCAAACAAAATAATTCTAGATTTGGTACGTCCACTTCAGACAAAACACTACATATTATTATATAATTAAAAATTAAAAATAAAATAATATTTAATTATATGATAATATATCATTATTTATATATAAAATTATGCATAAAAATTATACATATATTATTATTATTTCAGCCAAGTGACTTATTTCCACTCAAAGTATGGTGAAATTTTAAACTTATACTCGTTATCTTTTTTATAATTTAAGATAAAATCGTCATTTTAATAATATTATTTAAAAAATATAATTTCTTTATCTCTCCTTTACGGTTTAAAAAACTAACAATTTCACTTTTACTTAAATTTTTTTAGTTTTAAAGACTCATGTTTCCCCTTTTTTAGGTTTCAATCTTTTTCCCATTTCAATCACCTTCAAAACTTTTAAAAACTTTATTTCACCATCTTCTTGAATTTTAGTTTTAAGCTCCTATTTATGGCATTTTCCTTTGCTTAAGCCAAACCAACATCGATTTTACCTTACTAGAGTTTTCCTCTGGCGATGGAAATCATGGATTTGTCAAAAAATAAAAAACCATGGGTTTGTGGCAACTATAGGAATCGTTGATGAAGAGAGGGGTCATCGTCAACACGTTACTTCCATGTTCCCAAGATGTTGTTTCCATTGCTGATGACTTTTCTGTTGGCTTAGCTCCCAAAGAAGAAACCCATCGTTGTTGTTTCCATTCCACAAACCCATAAACCATTCTCGTCATTTCACATTGTTGGAGGAAAACTTGGGCAAAACAAGGTTGACGTTGACTTAACTCAGGCAAAGGAGGAGGCTAGTGTCGACAGAGAGGATGCCAAAAATAAAAGCCTAAAACTAAATTATATTTTTTTAATAATATTATTAAAATAATAATTTTATCCATAAAATTAATTGAAAATTTTAATAGGAAATAACTTATAAATAAAATTTTGAGTTTTTAAAAATTAACAGGTATGAATTTGAAATTTTACTATACTTTGGGAGTGAAAAAGTTTCTTGGCCTATCGTTTTTAATTTTACATGCTCGAGCTATTAGCCATGCTTACCTTGTGTCGGCCTTAGCCATAGGCTTGGGCTTTGAGGCGGTTGAAGTTGGACACTGAAACTATGACGTATGCTACCCCTGATTGGTGCCTAATCTGAGACGAAATTATTCAACTTCGACATGATTTTACTATTTAGAGGATAATACCTCCACCCCATCAGAATATGTGTTCGGTAATGGCCGAATGATTACTTCCCACCCAACGTTTACTTGACTTTTGAAGAGTCTAAGTCTTCGTTGGTCAACTATTTGTGTTGGTGAATCCTGCATTGTTTCAATGTATATTACTGTTTTGTCTTTCAAAAATATGAATTTAATTAATTAATTTATAATCAAATAATATTTAATTTATAGATTTATCTTTCAATTATATTAATTTACCTATTTGTCCTTTGATAATTATAATTATATATATATATATATATATATATATATATATATATATATATATATATTTTTTTGTTTTTCATATCATATTCACTTCTTTACTTCACTGCCAACGGGCAATCATCCTCTTTCCCCTCTCATGCCATCGGTCATCATCTTTTTTCTCTTGTAATTTTTACTATTAAGTATTAATCATTTTTTTCTTTTAATTATTTTCATCACCAAAACTATTAACTATCATTTTCATCTTGTTATCTCTAATTATTTACAAATTTATAAAATGATTAAACTATTATATTTAAAATATCATAGCGATGCCTTCAAATAATATTTTAATTTGTTTTATAGTTAAATAATTAATTTACCTCTATAGTTTTAGCTTTTTAAATGAGATTCCATTTTGAATCAAAAGATGGAAAAAAAAAAATGCTTTTAGGGCCAATCTGGGTGGAAAAAGATAATTTACTTTCAATCAAATTATGTCTACTTATTTTGAATTTATAAATATATACATATTTATATATATTATCATATGATTGATTGATTTTAAATTAAAGATAAAATAATATTTAATTATATGATAATATATATAAATATATATATATTTATATATTTAAAATAGATATCTATAATATTTCTTTTTTTTTTTTTCCAAGTTAAAGCACAAACATGTCACTCACACTCTAAGTACTCCTTTGTGTTATATGCAATCTCATATTGGAACGTGGCATTTAATTATTTTTATTCATTTAATTTTATAATATTTGAATATATAATATTTTTCCAAATTTAAGTACGGTATAAATTACGCTACAAGGTTTTAATAAAGTAAGTTTTAGTAGATGTTTATATTTTATCTTACCGTAACACTTGTTTGTCTGATTTATTGTTTAATGCTTAATATTAAGATAACAAAAATAATAATATCTGATGGTGGTAAGCTATTCTCAACACCTATGTTTTTTTTTTTTTTTGAGAAATTTTATTTAAATTAAATTAACCACACTATATAAGATAAATTTTGAATATAATAATTAATTTTATATTTATTAAATTATATAAATTAAAAGTTTTGTCTTAATATTTTATCAAAAAATTTAAACTTATATTTTTTTATATATAAATTTTTATTTTTTACTATTTAAATTATTTTTTTTGGGGTTATTTTCAATACCATGTTGGAGATAATGAAATCCACTTGTCCTCTCAGCATTTCTCAAGTAAACGAAGTTACGCCAGCCAATGTTATAAATATATGACCTCATAAATCATTTCCTACTTTAATGATAAAACGGTGCATGTGCTTTGCTGCCGCGATTACAGGACTTAAATAGTTGACAATCACTACATCACTAAAGTATAAATAGCTTCCTGGTTAATTTTTTGTCGTTTTATGGGCGTGACCTACAACAGGTGTTGCGTAATGGAAAAGCCACGTTACAAGAATACACTTGACCGTTGGATGAGTAAAAAAATGATGATGAGTCAGACGAGTTAAGTCTCGGGAAATCAGGAACCGGGGAAGGCAACAATCCAGCCTTGTGCTATCTCGGTTGGTATCATAATCTTAACTTAATCCCTCCCAATTCGAAAAGTCTATAGATATTTCCTAAGTCAATTTCTGTTAGCTATTATTTACTATCAACAGCATCCAATAAAATAATAATGAGAAGCTATACGGTACACTGCACCCTATATAACAAAAACTGTTGCAGTGGGATTATCCAATCGTTTTAATTTGGTAATTTATCAATTACATCTCAAATTAAATCGAGGGAGTGATTGGACATTGTAACAGAGGATTTTAAAAGAAGGCTTACAGATGCGATAACTCGACACGGTGACTCATGGTCTCTCCGAGTCATGAACTGAGCCACCTAATGCAGGCACGTGGCGTTCTTCGTTCTTAGAGTTGCAGATCTCAGAAACGATAATAGCAAACCAGATAATGGCGGGAGTAACTAAGAGAATAAGGGCGAAGGGCACCATCCATAGCTGACTATTTGTTGGATGATATTCATACTCCCAAAACCCTAACATAAATCCCCCTGTCGTGCTTATCGCCAATGACAACAAACAAGCTATGCATGCCTTCAGTCTTTTCTCTGATTCCACCTGCGCTACCTGGCATCTCTCTATATCTTCTTTATAGATTCCCATCACGACAACAATTCTCTGAAAAAACATGCAAAAAATGATTATTCATATCTAATCTTAATGAATCAGAGAGCAAGAAGACGATCAAGAGTCCAGCATACCTAAGTTTTGATTTAGCAGAGATGAATAATATGTTTATATAAAAAAAAAAAAAAAACGGCGTGGGAGGCACAGTGGAGGCGGCGATCAAAACCCTAAAGCTTGAGACGGAGAGTAAGTTTGAGGGTGATTACGAGCAAAGAAGGCAAACATAAAATCAGACGTGCCCTTTTATAAAACCATAAAGCGAGCTAGGCGGCGATCAAAACTATAAAGCAAGAGTCCGATGACTCAGGCCTTGGATTTTGCTATTCATACAAGCTAGCACATAAAATCAATATACCCATCAGACGTGCCTTTTTATCAAAGTTGTTAATTGTTAAAAGATTGAAAATAAACTAGAAATATATGATTACGACTAGAATTTTAACTATTTATCCATGGAGCAATCTGGGGTAGATGCCATTCCAGGCCAATTGCTTTTTAATGCGTGTTCTCTTGTGATTCATTTTTCAATTAAGTGGCTTGTCGCTAAAAATAGTTAGAAAATCATGTTCAAATATTTTAAGAAACTAACACGAAAGCGTGGTTTCCTATACAACTTGACATTTACTAAAACAAAAAACATTTTTATTTGATGAATTAAGAATTTTTTCCATTTCACTTTGAAAATAAAGCAATTTTCTGGGTGTCTGTATTACTGTGATCACGGACATTTCCATGTATTTGACAGTGGTAAAATAGCTAATGGTTTAAATTTGATTTCGTGGCAGTATCATTTCCAGCAAAATGTTCGACTTCTTCTGATCGATGGCAAGAAATAAATTCATATATTATATTCTATAACGCACGTTTTTCACATTTTCATTTAAGAAAGACCTATACTTTGAGTGTCCCAGTTGGATGGTTCCCCTGTAGATCCGTATTCATCGTCAACCTTTTGTCTTCTCTATCAATTAAAGTTACTTGGTTGCAATCCCGAAACAGGCTGCAACTCGATCGATAGTACACTTAAACACACTTTCATCAATTTATGAGGATCAGAAAACTGGCTTTATGATTATAATCTCCTCCTTATATGCACGAGTTTCCTGACATATATTTTTGACAATTACGCGGCCATTTGATCTGGGAGGAAAAAAAAAAAAAAAAAAGATCATGGGCCTCTTGCGGCAGTAAGCTGCACCCAACAAGTTTATGTATGTAAGGCACAATATTTCAACTTCAGGCCCTGAAACTGGAAGTTTTGGCGCCCATGGATACACTTCTTGGGCCCAAAATGAACGGGCTTATGGCCTAGCCTGTTGTGGAACCACGGAAGTCACACAAGCGATGGCTGCAAAATATCCCTCCACCCAATATTTGTATGGACAAGGTTTCAACTGCTCCACGTGAGGGAAAGCGACAGGACTACAAATTAAAAAGGGTATAATTGTAAACTTAAAAATAGCTGAGAAGGCAGACTGAAAAGTGAAAAACTGAATCATGAGTCAACTAATTCTTTCTTTGAAAGCAACGTATAGGTTTTGGACGTTATCAATAATTTGCTCTTATCCGTTCAGACTCAGCATATTCGTATCGTGGCATGTTTGAAATCACATTGCTACCCCTGCTCTTTTATTTCAAATTATAACTTTAAATCTCTTTCACCATTTATATTTATGTCATTTATCAAAAGATGCTAATGATTATTTAGGTTGTATTATGTTTATTGGATTATATATCTCAATAAAATTATGAATAATATTATGTATATTTATTTTTATATATAATTTAAATATATAAATAATATATTATTATGTAATTAGATATTATTTTAATTTTAATTTTAATTTAAAATTATTTAATTTTATAATAATAAATTATATATATACTTGAATTACATATAAAAAATATGTATATATAATTATAGTGTAAAATTATATGTAAAGTATTAATTTAATATTAATGATAAAATATTTTTAAATTAATAATAAAATTATTACGAATCATATTATAACACATAATCAAATTGGTATATTTAATATTCAACTCTTTTAATTGAATTTATAATCAATAACTAAAAAACCATATCTCATAGTCATATGGATAACGTAGAAATCATGATCCTTAAGATAGGTCCACGGATGGGCAATTTGGTAAATTGATGAATCTGCACAGGCATATTTTAAATTTAAGGGAAGTTATTCATTTCAGGGACGCGGTTACGGGGACGCGGAAATGAGACTGGCTTGCTATATGATTGGGTGCAAAAACCAGAACTGGGACCCGTGTCAGCTAGCCGGACCAAGTATTTTCTACAGATTCATAGCATTTACAGAGCCACCATTTCCACCCGCAGTCCCCTTCAATTTAACAACAGTAAAAAAAAAGGTTATAAAAAAACAAAAACAGGAAAAAAAGGGAGGTTCTATTCTATCGCTTAAGTATCTCAGTGAGATCCACTAGCAATTTGTTATTTGTGAAATATATCGGAGGGAGAGGCGGTGAGAAGATGAGCGTCAAAGTACCGGCGACGAGGAGACTTATTGGGAAGTATGAAATGGGTAAAACCCTTGGTGAAGGTAGCTTTGCCAAGGTTAAGGTTGCCAAGAATGTGGAGACCGGAGAGTCCGTAGCCATCAAAATTCTGGACCGTAATCAAGTCCTCCGTCACAAGATGGTGGAACAGGTATATCTTAATCTTACTTATTCTTGTATTAGGTAGTCATTATTCAAATTCAAATAATAAATAAGAATGGCTTTACAGATTATTTTGATTTTGTTTATTCGGAGTGAGAACCAGTCGACTAATTTTAGTTCGGGTTTGGCATAGGCTACGTATTAGAAAGCCTTTCGTAAAACTTATGAATCTTTTTAGACACATAACTAATATTTGAATCTATAATAATTTTAATGGAATTAGTAGCATGGCGAAATCATTATCTTGGTAGATGATCAGCCTCAGCAATGGCTTAAAGAGGTAGTGTAAGACCTACAAGGATTTTTATCAGTTTGGATACCAACTTGATAACATATAATTTTAAGTGTACATTATATTATTCTTTCATGATTTTCCCATGTAAGAATGTTTGTTGATTTAGTGGTTTATGTATTTGTACTTAAATTTTATGTCATACTTACTGATAATTAAATATGTGATTAAGGAACGTGTTAAAATATAATTAATTGATATAATTTTTTTTTCTTTAAATTAAATATTCACGTATTACCAAATCAACTTGTATGAATAAATGAATAAAAATATATATATATATAATATTACTAAATAATTATAGCATATGCTTATGATTATTTGCCTGTGTATTTTACCCTGTGAAAATGGTGATTGACCTCGTGACTCTCTCATTGGCAGATAAAAAGGGAAATATCAACAATGAAGTTGATCAAACATCCGAATGTTATTAAAATTATCGAGGTATTTAATCCCATTTACTATTGTTAGTATAATTGAACACAATTATATTATATAGTTAGAGCTATATATTATTTAACATTTATACCTATGAACAATGTGTCTACTGGTTTATAGGTTATGGCTAGCAAGACAAAGATCTTCATCGTTCTCGAGTTGGTTCATGGGGGAGAGCTCTTTGATAAAATTGTAAGACATTGTTTTCCAGATTACAACTTTAGTTTTTCACAAGCCTCTTTTAGCATTGAATCTTTAAGTGGTCATAAATCGGTAGCACTGATTTTTGAAGTTTTCCAATTTGCTGTTTGAATCGTAGGCCAATAATGGGAGACTCACAGAGGATGAAGCCAGGAGTTACTTTCAACAGCTCATTAATGCTGTAGATTACTGTCATAGTAGAGGGGTCTACCACAGAGATTTAAAGGTTCACTCAAGTTCATTTCTTGCTTTCAGTGTGTATTTTATGGTTTTTTTTAATTTAATAATTATAGTGATTCTGACTCATAATTTTGCAGCCTGAGAATCTTCTTCTGGACTCATATGGTGTTCTGAAAATATCAGATTTTGGCTTAAGTGCGTTTTCACAACAAGTTCGGGTATTTAATTACATCCAAACTGTTAATAACTTTGCCATGGTTGGTAAATGAGAATGCCTTGATGTTACAATAATCATGCGTTCAAAGAATGCCAAGACATGGGAGATATTTCAGGTTCCCTGGCAGCTGCTGAATGGTTCTAGCAATCGTGGTAGTTCATTTTGTGAATGGGCATTTAGCCCACTCCTTACTTTGAACACTCATTTAAATCATGGGGCTTATTACTTGAGGAAGATTAAGCAAAGCCTTCTCTGAAATTTTAGAAGCGAAGGCAGTCCTACTAACATGTTGCTTATTGCAGGCGGATGGACTACTTCACACTGCCTGTGGAACCCCAAATTACGTTGCACCTGAGGTATCCACTTATAGCTTTACCAACAGAGTACACAGCGATAATGCAACTATTTGTGTGGTTCCTCAGTCTAATTCTTTTTCTTTTCAGGTGCTCAATGACAAAGGTTATGATGGCAGAACATCTGATGTTTGGTCTTGTGGAGTCATTCTCTTTGTACTTATGGCTGGATTCTTGCCTTTTGATGAGCCCAATCTTATGGTCTTGTATAAAAAAGTAAGCAGAATTTTCCACTTTCAGATGATAAGACTTAAGTCAAGTTCATTAATACTTTTTCGTTTACATTTCAGATATGCAGAGCTGATTTCTTTTTTCCATCTTGGTTTTCACCTGCCGCTAGGAAATTCATACAGCGTATTCTTGACCCAAACCCCCTTACGGTAAGTACCTGTTATTTCTCCCTTTCTTTATTATTTTATTGTTCAATAATGTGGTTGAATAATGCGGCTGAGCACATGATTTATTGCGCTTGATGTATTGATGTTTTAATGCACGATGACTTGCTATTTCTTCTGTTGCAGAGAATAACTATTCCAGAAATTTTAAATGATGAATGGTTTATTAAAGGATATAAACCACCACAATTTGATATGGAAGAGGATGTGAATCTTGATGATGTAGATGCTGTCTTTAATGACTCCAAGGTAAGACATTTGAATCAGTTTTTTTTTTCAATTTGGACTTGGGGAATTCCCTAGGGAGTAGCCTTTATGAAAGACAATGCACTGCAGACTAATTCATTATTCAGTTTTTCAAGTGTTAAGATTTGACTGCAATTGATTTGTACTTTGTTGTCGTGATTTTGTGAACTAACAATTTAGTCAGCTTAAAAAAAAAAAGATTATTTATTTGTGCATTCTCTTTCAGGAACATCTTGTAAGAGAAAGGAAAGAGAAACCTGTATCAATGAATGCTTTTGGGCTAATCTCAAGGGCACAGAGCTTTAGCCTTGAAAACCTGTTTGAGAAGCAGATGGTATGTATATGAGATTTCATGGTTAATCTTCATTATTGTTTGTGGCCAAAATAGGTGGCAGATCATTATTAAAGATGTTGGAAGTCCCTGGAATAACTTTGAAGATTGTAAAAATGATGTCACGAGATTCCTGAGATGATTTATTCAATAACTAGCATTTCTAATGGTCATCTATTTCTTTGAACTTTTAGGGTAAATCTGCCATTTAAAACTATATATTTTTATACCATTGCTGGCTAATTGCATCTCCCTTGGTTTGAAAATTGAAACTCTAGGGTCATGTGAAGCGAGAGACCCGTTTTTCTTCCCAACGTCCTCCCAATGAAATCATGTCTAAAATAGAGGAAGCTGCAAAACCTCTAGGCTTCAATGTTCGCAAGGGGAACTATAAGGTCAATTATCTCCTGTTTTTTTTTTGCAAGTTAATATATTTTGTTTTGTTTGTCTTATATCCAATTATCATTTTCTCGGTTTTCTTGTAACTTTTTTAAAATCATTCCAGATGAAGTTACAAGGTGATAAAAATGGAAGGAAAGGTCAGCTCTCTGTAGCTACAGAGGTAATGAACTATTTGATTCAGAATGTATTGACTTATTTGTTCCCACGTTTACATGGAATTTCATTGTTGCTGGGTAAGAAAATGGCTTCTTCGAAAACTACATACAGAATGTTTAAACTTCTTATAAATGAATCATTCCAAGTCTTATTTAATTATTGTGGATACAAATTATCTGGGCAATTTTCTGTTTTTTAAACTTCAGGTATTTGAAGTAGCTCCCTGCTTACACATTGTTGAGGTTCGCAAAACTGGTGGTGACACATTAGAGTTTAACACGGCATGTTGACATTTTCATTTTTGGCTCTGTAGTAATATACACTTGTTATGTATAGATAATTACATTTACCAGCCATGGCTGACTGTAATTGATTTGGCATATATTGCAGTTCTACAAAAACTTTTCAACGGGACTAAAAGATATTGTCTGGAAAACTGAAGAAAATACAGAAGAATCGAAAGATAGTATGTTTCTTTCCCTCACACAATCTCATTTGCAGTATACATCGAAAGCATTATGAACTGACTCTTTTAACTCTGTTTCTGCAGCAGGTAATATATACTGAACATGTAGCTGATTCTTCTGGTTGTTTTGGTCCAAATTGCACAAAATGTACAAAATAGATAAAACTATGTTGTGGTGTTAAGCGAAGTGGAGTTGCATTAGATAGGAGGCCTTAGTTAGTTTCCCTGTGGTATGCTGTTCCATGAAGCTATTCTATTGAGTTTTTCAAATAGATTAAAAGACTTCATAAGATGGAAGAAATCATCAACTTTAATGGAGGAAATTGAAATTTTTTTTTTAATTCAGTTGGGAATTTTCACATGTGGCTGTCGTAGAGAACCCATTTGATCATTAATTGCATTAATTTAGTTTCTGGTTAGCAGCTCGTGTTATTTAAAGTTTTGATGTCGGCACCCAATTAGTTTTAATTGGAGATGGCAGAGCATCAAAGCCATTGAAGCTCCTCACTTTGTTTTTCAAATTATTTAAACAGTTTCTCCGAATTTATGAAATTATTCATTCAATCATTTCAACTATATAAGATATGAACCAAATTAACTTAAGGTACTGGGGAGAGCTGAGATATCAGATATTAGACCGAACTTTGATCTAATTGTTGACTTGAGCCATTTATAGTGTTTATATTCCAAAGACAATGTGGCAAAATTCAACCCCAAATTAGCGTCAACTTTTATGCATATAGCAGAAATACACAACCTTCTCACATGAGTTTACCTAAAAAATCTATTTTGATATATATATGCATTATTAGTTAGATGGGTTATTTAGCTACCAGTTGAATTCTCAAAGCAATAATCAATTCTTATATTCGTCAATCCTTGTAATTGTTTGCCCATAATTTGACTATTTTCCATCCCATGTGCTTATTTTTAATGCCTGGCCTTGACACTTTCAATTATACTGCTTGTAAATTGTAACAATTTAAAATTTTCCCTGTTTTTTGATCGGGCAGGTCAGCGACTCATCCATCTTAATGGTTATCTTATTGGCCACTAGTCACCTACATTCCACCGTCTTTTTATTGCTTTTCCCTTCTTACTACTACTACTACGTATCCTCTTCTTTCAGCGAATTTTCTATTTAAATACCTACTTTCTCCCATTTATTTTTCCAATAAATGCGACACCACGCTTGCTTGATATTACGTTTGCCAAATTGAAAACATATAATTGGAACAGATAAGGAATGCATGTACTGAATGCAAGAAAACGAAATTTAATGCCGAAAGCGAAATTTAATGCCGAAAGCGAAATTAAATAATACTAAATTTCTTGCCAAATTCATAATCTGACTATGAAATACTGTAATTAGAAGATTAGGAATATTGACAAATTTGTTTATGTCATTTTATTGATTCAGAAAAGGCTGATTGTCAATTTCAAAACAAAATCTTATTTTTTTAGGTTTTATAAAACACTTTGCAAAATGGGATACAAAAAAATTACACATCTTTTTTAATTATATTCTGAAAGGGATCTTGTCCTTATTTGTATTAATTAATTATTAAAATCATAAAAGGGTTAATTAGACTCTCTCATTAAAAAAAACCCAATAACTTTATATCAACATATACTTGGAACCCAAATTTAATAATTATAATATAAAATATATCAACCTATTCCAAAATAATTACATCGGATTCATAAAATATAATCGTTCTAGGCCACATATTTATCAGGTTTTATTCAAAAAGAAAAAAATGTTTATCAATGTATGACCAATACATTCCAACAAATACACCAATGGGAAAGAGAAAGACCTATGTTACTCTTCGAGCTAGATTGAAAGCTACCTTTCATTCTCACATAGCATGCCACTTGGTCTTCTGAATTTTTCGAGAATTTTCATACAAAATGCGGTTGGTTGTTGAGCTAATCGTCGTTCTCTGAACTACCCTTCATTAATTCAAATACATCGTTCCAGCTCTCTTGCAGCTAATATAAAAGTTTCGGAGGTCTAGTTTCTCCATTCTTCAAGTTTAAATTTCCCTCAAACTCTCTAATTTTCGTACGTAACCTAAGCATCCAACCATTACAAGACGTGTTGGGGTTTGTTTGCATTTCAGCATTTGGTTTCTTTTGGAGGCCCAATTAGATCAGCTTCTTATAGACACTTGTCGATAAATTTATTAAACCAAGCGTTTTCCCAAGTTCCAAAAAAACACACCGAGAGAGAAAAAAAAAATATGGATAGAGTAGAGATAGATAAGGAGAGATTGACGGCGGAGATGGCGTTTAAAGATTCTTCCTCTGCCGTCATCAGAATTCGACAAGGGTTGCCGGATTTTTTGCAATCCGTGAAGCTCAAGTACGTAAAATTAGGCTATGGGTACTCGTGCAATTTATCCACAATTCTCATGTTCGTTCTTGTAATACCTTTGTCCATAGCCACTCTGGTTCACCTCGCAGGTCTAAAACTTGAGCGGCTTCCCGAGTTATTTGCAAACCAAAAGCTTCAACTCAATAGCTTCGACGCAGCCAGCCAAGTTGCTATATCAATTACACTGGTATTTCTCTTGGCTTTCTACTTATCCAAGCGTTCCAGACCGGTTTATCTCGTGGATTTCTCGTGTTACAAGCCGGAAGATGAACGTAAAATGTCGGTGGAATCATTCCTGAAAATGAGCGAAGAGTGTGGTGCCTTTGAAGAAGACACACTTCAGTTTCAGAGGCGTATAGCGAGCAGGTCGAGTGTTGGTGATGAAACATATTTACCAAGAGGAATAACATCAAAACCACCAAATCTTTGCATGAAAGAAGCCCGGGCGGAGGCCGAAGCAGTCATGTTCGGTGCACTGGATTCGCTTTTTGACAAAACTGGCGTTAAACCAAGCGATATCGGAATTATTATAGTCAACTGCAGCTTATTCAACCCAACGCCTTCTCTTTCTTCCATGATAGTGAACCATTACAAGCTCAGAACAGACATCAAAAGCTACAATCTCGGCGGCATGGGTTGCAGTGCGGGCCTTATTTCTATCGAGCTAGCCAGAAACCTCCTTAACGCAAACCCAAACACGTGCGCAATTGTTGTGAGCACCGAAAACATTACTTTAAATTGGTATTTCGGCAATGACCGGTCTATGTTGTTATGCAATTGTCTATTCCGCATGGGTGGCGCTGCTATTCTTTTATCAAACAAGGCTCACGACCGGTCCCGCTCCAAGTACGAGCTGGTTCATTTAGTTCGGACTCATAAAGGTGCTGATGATAAAAACTACAACTGTGTGTATCAAAGAGAAGATGATAAAGGAACCGTTGGTGTTTCCCTTGCAAGAGAATTAATGGCTGTAGCTGGAGATGCATTAAAGACCAACATAACTACTCTTGGTCCTCTTGTGTTGCCACTGACAGAGCAATTTATGTTCTTTGTCACGCTCGTTCGTAAAAAGCTTTTCAAAGCAAAGGTTAAGCCTTACATACCTGATTTTAAGCTTGCTTTTGAACATTTTTGCATTCACGCTGGTGGTAGAGCAGTTTTGGACGAGTTACAAAAGAATCTGCAACTCAGTGATTGGCACTTGGAACCCTCAAGAATGACTCTCCACAGATTTGGCAACACATCTAGTAGCTCATTATGGTATGAGTTGGCTTACACAGAGGCCAAAGGGCGGGTTAATGGTGGAGACAGGGTTTGGCAGATTGCGTTCGGGTCGGGTTTCAAATGTAACAGTGCTGTTTGGAGATCACTGAAAGCGGTTCCGGTTGGTGAGTGGCGGGGTAACCCGTGGGTTGACTCCATTGATAAGTATCCAGTTAAGGTTCCGGTGGCTTGAATGACCAAGTGACTATGTTGTGTGGATTTGTTCATTATTATTCTATTTACTTTGTAAAACTTAATTAATGTGAAAATCCTGCCCGTTAATTGGAATAGGAAGTAGTAATTAGTGCGAAATTACATTTATTGTAACGTGTTCGTGTAAACTTAATTACAGTCTTAAATAAAAGGAAATTATTTCTAAGATGTTATATAATTTATATATTTAAGTTATGATATCTACGAAAGACAAATAATTTGACATTACTAAATAAAAATCATCTAAAATTTTAATGTAGGTATGTGGTGGTTATAATTTGAGTATTTTTTTTTTAAAAACTATATGAAATGCTTCACATAAATTGATTAGCTCAAAGAAATAGAATATATATTTTTTTTAAGTTCATAAAAATATTATTATTAGGCATTTATTGTATGTTGAATTATTAAAAATACCCACTAATAAATTATGTACCAGTCACAATCCTTAGAACTAATATTTTATCAACCACTCGCTAAAATATAACTAGGAAGATCAAATTGCATATCAGTCAATTGCACTAATAAATTTGCAACCTTAACATTTTTTCATCATAAATACATAAATCAAATTAAATTAATATAAAGGCCAAAATACTTATCCCACCCAAGATTAAGTGCATTTTCAACTCACCTACAAAATTTTAAAAATTCGAATACTTATCCGTCATCTAATTTCTATTAAAATTCTCTATTAATTATAAAAGTTAAAATGTCATTTTATTAGTAATATTTAAACGAATAAAATTTTATCTAATTTTTCTACATTAATTTTAAAAATTTTAAATTTTTTTCTATTTTAAATTTTAAAAAGTTACATCTTGCCCTTTAAAATTTATTTTTTGAAATCCAATATTTTTAGACCGTCAGAATCGCTTCTAACCGCCTTCTTTAGCCTACCAAACTTTCCGTTTTGATGGGCTTTTTTCGATTAGAATCTTCCTGATGTGACTTCATTGTGTATGAAAAGGAAGAACTGATTCATCTTTGTGCATGACAGCTCTTTGTCTTCGACTGATTGTGAACCAACGGCAGTGGAAGAGCCGTCGAGAAATATTTACAAAGTCAAATTTTTTCATAGATTATTCTGCTTCTTGTTCCTCGGGTATTAAATAATAGTTTTTTATATTATGAAGCTATAACCTTTCTTGCTTTCTCTAATAATTAACCTACTCAGTTTTTTTTTTTTTAAATATTACTAGGATGGCTATGAAACTTATTTGACTGTCGTCTTTCCAGATGGGTATGAAGCCTTCTGAATTAGTTGGACCAGCCTTCCTTGACACTATCGCTCTGGAGTGAATTATTTTTGTTGAAACTGGAAAGTTTTAACCCGTCCTCGTAAAATCGTCAGTTCTTCATTCAAATGTAGTTTTCTGCCATTTACACATTGTTAAGATTAGTCCTACTTATTCAGCAACTTTGTTAAAGATATTTCCCTCTAGTCCCTTGATTGACAACTGGTTCTTTTGTGCGAAAATTGACAGCTGACATAGAGTCTTTAACAGTACTCAATTCTAGACAAAACATTTTTGTTGATATAAGTTTTTACTCAAAGTAACACTATTATTTGATAAGACCGTTTCAATAATCACTAATAAAAACAGCACTTCAAGAAAAATATTATAAAAATGAAACACTGAGTTAAATCAGTGAAGCAGTGCAGTTAAATTTGCGATCCTTGATATAAAAGTTCCTACCAAATTATAGAAAAGAGTGTGGAATTAGGTAAATGCCGAACCTTCACCGACTTCACGACAACCAACTCGAATATTTATAAAGGAAATAACCCAACCAACCAAGAATAAAAGGGATGATCTGCATAGAGCCAAAGTTGTACTTGCATGTGGAATAGAGGTTGCACAACTCAAAACAAGAGCTAACCGGGAGTCAATAAATAAACAATACCAAGAAACAAAATCAAATATGAAAAAGAAAAAAATTACTCAACTATCAGTCATCTCCTACACATTTAAGTTATGAGGCACTTACTTTCCTGCTCCTTAGCATCCTTTTCCTCCACTCTCAATTCATAAAAGCTTATGGTTAAGGGGAGAAAGAAAGTTCAAGGAAGAAAAAGGGCTGAGGATAGGGTGCAGCTTGGGAGGGACATAATTTGTTATTTGTTGTGTAACTAGTCGTCCATATATAATGTACTTTCATTTCCTGAAAAACTACATGTTCCTACACTCTCCTACTAATAGGGTCGATATCTTCTGCCTCGGTTGCCATCATCACCACTACTACTTCCACCACTCCTATCAACTCTCCGAGGTCGAGGAGGTGTCATTTGAACTCCGGGCTGCTGACTGCATAATTCCCAAATAGCAAAAGCAAAGGTTTAAAATATTTTCATATTTCCAAAGTGTTAATTATTTGATATATACTACTTTGAGATAGCAGCTTACAGAACATAGCCAATTCGACCATCTGGTAAGACCATTGGCACCATATGCATCCCTGTTGGCATGGGCCCCCTACCATATATCATGGGCTGTTGGAAACCACCAGCAACACCAAATCCACCACCTACAGCACCATATGGGTTCCCAGCAAAGCCACCATACCCAGTCTGAGGTAGATGGGTTGAATGGACCCCAGCACTATAGGGATAAACTCCTTCAGGTTTTTTATCAGCCTGAGGTTTTGCAAGGACGACCTCCAACAACTGGCCTGCACTTCAAGTCCATTCAACATATTATTCTAGGCAAACAGAAAAAAAAAAAAAAAACTACAAAGTTTATTGTGGAATGATTTTAAAATAGGCAACAACATCATTTTAAGACAAACTAATTTGAAGTAGAACAAATCACACACTGTTAATTCTTCTAACTGGCACCAGGAAAAGAAGCACAAATGTAAGCTAACAAATATAAAGGTCATTTAAAAAAAGTACTATAACCAACAAGTAGTTAAATATATTTAAGTTGTAGACTTGCACCATTTCCATCACCAAGTTTCCTTTTCTACAAAACAGAACCAGTTGAATGCGTTAGAAAATTACCATCAATCTCATATTTTTCTGTTTCTTTGACAGCCTTTAGTGCACTGGACCTTTCAGAATAATGGATAAACCCAAAATCCCGTTTACCAGACTTTCCAGGAGGCATAACAACTTTTGTCACTTCCCCGTGCCGCTGAAATAGTTCTTTTAGTTTCTCAGTAGAAGTGTTTTCAGGTATGTTTTTCACATAAAGTGCCTTAACCTGTGAATAAACACTTATACAGTTTAAGACGACCATCTTACAACCTTATAACAGCTAGCAGATAGTGAAACAAATTATGGTCTCAACAAGATGTCACAAACAAATAGGCTCACAATTATGCCAGTTAGTGTGAAGGTAACTTAACAGTATGCAACTCAGTAGTATTGTAATAGCTCAAAAAACTTAACATACAGCCGACTCAGAAGATCATATGAATAAGAAGCATTTGTTATCACATAACATTACTTTACAACGAAGATAATGGGCAAAGACAAACTACCCTTCCTTCAGCTCCTTATTTTACAAAGGGTGAAAAAAAAAAATTGCCCATTACTCTCTAGAACATAATGATGTCAATAAGTAAAATATGTTAACCTTACAAATATTAACTTTTTATGCATCTTATAATTCCAACCACTTGCTGGGCTATTTCCAAGGCTGAAAGTATGATGCATCAGCACTACGCAAGAAAATTCTTAATTTTAAATTAATATCATGGAAAGCAAGATAGCAGCGACAAACTTAGACCATTAATTTAAATTCCCTTGGACCTTACCTGTGCAGCAGCTGCGGAGTGATCAGGTGTACCCTTTGGATCAGCCCAAGTGACAGTTGGGGTATTGCCATCCAGCTTAAAGTTTGCACTTGTCATTTTCTGCCTTGAATAATCAGCACAGGCATTATTGTAGTACAAAACAAATGCAAAACCACGGTTTCGTGTAGGATTTTGAGGATCCTGTTATAGAAGAAGACAATAAGAATTTGCAATGTAAACAATTTGAACATCACCTTTGTAAGGTAGAAGTGTTAATTAATTCAATTTTCACCTTTATGAGCTCAATATTTTCAACTCCAGGACCAACATCCTCAATTACTTTTCTGAACTCATCCTCAGTCCAGCTCTTAGGAACATTACCAACAAATAATCTGTTCTTATTTTCTGACAGAGAACATCTTAATACTTTACCCTGCACAGATGGTATGTATAAAGAAGAATATACTGCTGAAGAATGGTATAAAAGAGGCATTGAAGAGATTGTCACAGAATCAAATCATCCTGACATCTCAAAAATCCCTAAATACCATGTAAAATAGTGAGAAGCATCCAAATCACCTTAAATTCTTTACTGTGTAACTCTTCAATGGCCTTTTTGGCAACCTCTTTTGATCTGAATGCTACAAATGCAAAACCCTTGCTTTCTCCACTGTCTTTGTCTTTCATTAACCTCACCTGTAAAAGCATTCAAAATAACACCCATAAAGAACACGCAATGAAAAATAAAGTGATTAAATGTCGCAGCACATATCATAACCTTACTGACCTCAAAAACTTCACCTATTGGTTCACACAAATCCCTCAGGTCCTCTTCCAATGCACCCTTCGGAAGTCCACCAATAAAAACTTCAGATCCATGTGGAGGAAGGGCAAGAAGTTGTTCATGCTTTTCCTTCTCCGCTTCATTGATGGAAGTAGTGGACTTCTCTTCCTCTTCCACATGTTCAGAATCAATGTGACGTCTATTTGCATCTGGGGATTGATCTTTCTCACCAACCCCAGTTTTTGAGTAATCATATTCTTCATCTTTGTTTTCTTCAACATTTCCATCTCCACCTTCGTCTTCTCCATCATCATCTAGCTGCTCTTCGACATCATCATCCATCTCTTCCATGTAATTGTCCTCATCAAGATCAACCCGCTCATCTACTTCAGTGCTCTCAGCCATGACTGTATCACGTCCCAGGTCTTATCAACAATAACAGTGCCTGAACAGCACCGAAATCATCTTCAAGCTTCGATGATTATTATGCAAAATGCACGCAGCCGGCAAGAATGTGCATGATGCACAATGATAGAACTTTCTTTTGACAACGTATCAGAAATGGATATCCAACCACTATCTTGGATATACATTGACATTGTCAAAGAGTAATACACAACTAAATGTAGAAGAAAAGCAAGAATAATGGTTTGGTTTCCTCCTTTCCTTTTTCCCTTTTCAGATGAATTGGGAAAGAAAAAAAACACCAAAAGGACTCTCAAACATATAGAGTATTATGACTATTATCATGACCTTCCCAGGCTAAGAGAAATGCTTCTAGAATTGACCAGAGGTTCATTCCTAGCACTGACCAGTGGTTTCAAGTTTCCTACAGCTCAGATTAGTTTCTTAGAAGCATTGGACAAAGAAGAGAATATGAAAAGCAAGATCAATGGAAAATCCGCTGCTTTCCAAGAGAAAATAGGAAGCAAAATCACCTCAACTCCATCCAGCCCCAAAGCACAAAAAGACTAAGCTGAATTTCCAGCACAAAAAGAAAATAGGAAGCACAAAAAGAAACATAACCAAGATGTTGTCAAATTTCCAGCAATTATAATGGTATATTATTTTACTGATTCCCTTATAAATTTATTTAGTAAAAAAAGCTCAGACACCACCAGTACCAAACGATGCGAAAACCCTAAATTTCGTAACAAACCCTCATTACTGATTACACCTGATCTAAAGGACTAATCACATAATTGATTTGATAACCCAGTATTCATTTATCCCCAAAAGTTTTAACATTTAAACTGGAATGGTCACACACATTAAACCCTAAATTCGAAGTCAAACGAGACGTGTGCCGACAGCAGGAAACCCTAAACCTATGTCATTTACAGATTGGGAATTGGATTACAATGTAAGTTATTATCCGAATCAAGAGAATATGCTCCGAAAATTGGTTGGGAGTTCTCTGAACAAATGAGGCTATTTTTTTTGGCGCGAGTGTGACAGAAATGAAATGAAATGAAATTGAAACAGAAACAATAGCTGATAACAGCAGTAAGTAAGTGAGATATTTGGCATACCAGAAAATGTTTTTGTGTTTTGTGGGTTGAGATTGGTTTTGCTTTCTCTGTTTCTGTTTCTCCGGTGTGACGTCGAATTTTCTGTGTAGTTTTTTTCCGACGAACCCGAAGAGGCTTTCTTTCTGAAACACCCTAAATTGGGGACATCTGAAAAAAGTGAATGCGTCTACGGTTTGTTCAATAAACCCGCCAATCAAATACAACCATGTCATTATATTTCAAACTTGAATGACTAATTCACCCTTCCGAGCTTCGATTTGGTCTAATTTCCTGATTTCATTTATTATATACATGAATAAGTTCTTAAGAATTTCCTACTGTTAACCATGTTTCTTAATTAAAAAAATTATATAATTAAAAAAGAAGAAGATAAATTTAGGTATTTGATATTTTTTATAGTAAAAAATGTAAGATTTTTTCCTCAAATGCTTACATGAAAATTGAGATAATTATTAAGTTAATAAAAAAAAGAAAGCTCACGTTAGAAACATATTTCAAAATATTTTCATGTTTCCTAAATGGATAAATGTATCTAACAATTCGTATTATCAGAGCATATTTGTATTATATCAGTTTAGATTTTAGAGTGAAAATCCTATATCTTAGCCTGATTCAAAATATAATCGTATCAAAAATTTTCAACCTTAAGCCAAACCCAAATATTTACGAATTAGTTTGATTTAATTTAAATTAACTTAAACTATGTAAAAAGTAAAATTGTATCGAAACCTAACATGTAACGACAAAATTTTTTACGAAACAATACATTTTATCAAATGTCAAAGAATGAATTGATTTATTACAAAATAACACATGAAAATATATTTTCACATAAAAACGATGTTTTGTCAACAAAAAATACTCTATTTTAAGAGAATACTAATAATTTGTTTATTGTCTTTTTAAATGATTAATTGTAGGGACAAAAACATAATATCATAATCAAAAACTCAAATAAATCTACAACTTTAATCTCATAATAATATAATTGATAATTAATGAGATTAATAATTACTTGTCAAATATTTAAGAAATTTAATTTTTATTCTATATGATAAATACGACTGTTATAAATATTAAAATCATTAACAAATATATGAATATAACATACCAAATATAATAAATGCAATTTAGTGGTATCTATAACAAACCAACAAAAAAAATTGAAAGTAGTTTTTACAAATCTGTTAAAAAAAGTTATTAAATTAGAATGAGTATCTTTAGTAGAAGATGATAAAATTTTGGCAAAAGGTTTAAGACTAGCTCTTTCAAATTAGGCTTGGATACGAGCCGAGCTAAGCCCAAATAGGGTCCAGCTCTTTTTCGGCTCGTTTTCAGTGAGCCCAAGCTCGGGCTTGTCGAGCTCGCTAAACACATGTTCATGTTCAGCTTGTTTCATAATTTTAGTGTTCGGGCTTGGCTCGCACTTAGCTTGGGTTCGTGTGTTTGGGCTCGTACTTCAAAAAACAAACAATGTCGTTTATTCTAAGTTAAATGTTTTTTTATTTGAGTGAGCGGCTCGCAAGCCGAGCTTGGCTCACTTAACCGGTGTTTGGATTCAAGCTCATATTCGTTTTTTGCTTAAAATTCAGGCTCGTATTCGAGCTCGGGCTCGTTAGAGCAAAGCTCTTTTCAAGCTCAAATAAGTTCGCTTCGAATCCACCCCTACTTCAAATAAATATTCAAAATTTATCGGAAAAAGATAGACATTTAGCTAACCTATACAATGTTTTAAGAAGAAATGAATAAGTGATGCAAATTTAGTGTTTGATAATCAAATATCAATTTCTTTGTTGATTCAAATTAGAAAATATGAATTTTGTATTGAAACTCTTTCTGACAGATAAAGAAATAAATAACATAAGAGATTTTTTTTATAATATCATATTATGCAATAATTTGTTTAAAATATTCGGGTTAATTATGGTTAATTCAAATTGGTTTTGTGTCAATCCAAACTCTATCCAATTTTTAAGGGTCAACCATAATTTGATCCGAATTATCACTTATATAAAAAATTATAATCTTAACTTGATTTTTTTTGTATTGTATCATATCAGACTAATGAATCATATCAAATTTTGTATGGTCTATGCACATCAATAGTGTTCCATGCATATTACATTGTGGCACTTTCCAAATATTGTGATAAACATTATCCTTATGTCAAGTATATGTTGTACCGTAATACAGTATCATAGTTGATAATCAGAAAAATAAATAAATCCTGTCAAAAGTACCCATCTTGTGTACAGACTGGAAGCAAAGCAAAAAGGGTCCTATCGAGATCCCCTTGTTTTTTCATTTTTATAATTTGTGCCTAATAAGGTTTTATGTGTCTGTCAGGCAGCATGATAAATTCAATCACCCACAAAGTGATTTTGCGAGGGGTCTTTACAATATGTATATGGGTTTAAAATGGCCTTTAGGCTTTACATTAAGGGCAAGATAAGGTCCAAATCGTAGTAGTAAACATTTTGTCTCATCTTTATTTTTAATGGGACAGGTATTAAGTGGCCCAACTGATTATTATGAGAGTTATATAATAATAATATCAATAATATTATGTGTATTTATTTTAAATATATAAATAAATATATATATTTATATATATATTATTATATGATTAAGTATTATTTTATTTTTATATAATAATACATATAAATATATACTTAAAATATATATGCATAATTTTATTATAACAATTTTGGATGTTCGGAAGTTTCAGTCATATTCAAGCTATGATTGGGCATATATAAACCTCTAAGAACTTATTCGAGTATAAACTTTAGTAATCCATATAAATTTTGCCAAGGGGTACAGTTACAATCTTGCGAGCACACACATAACTCTTCCAAAATATCTTTATAAAGCCTAAGAGTCATTGACTCTTTGATTCGATAATATGTGATATTGAAATTTATTGCGTCTTGTTTTCCCAAGTAAGTAATTAAAATTTCAACATAGTGTATTATAATTCTATTATAAGAGATTTAGACCCTTATGTATCTAGTTTTTGTAAATTTTTATATAAAAATTTCCCTTTTTTCTTATTTCTTTGTATACGAGGAATATGAAGTTCCCACGAGACAACATTAACAACAGTCTTTCATAATGAACCATGTAACACCTTAACTAAATATAAAAGTATATCTTTTTTAATCAAAGTTATACAACCTAAAAAGACATAAAACTAAAAAATAGATGAAAGTAATTTCTAATTTACAATTTTTATTATACATGTGGTAACTATATTCTATAAACAAAAAATACATGAATATTATGATAACTACATATAATATTCCTAAAAGAAAATAAAAGACTTTGGATTTAGTAACTTCAACTATAATATCACATCATGAACTAATTATATGTTGTTTCACAATTCATCACTAGAGGCAGAAGAACCTCTTATCTTAGAACTTACACGAGTACAAACTCTTGCATCGGTATAAATTTTACCTGGTCGACATAAATAATCGTTACTAGGAGCACAGTGACTATCTTGTGAGCATATACACAACCCTTCAAGTGCACATCCATCCTTCACTATACTCACCTCACCTTTCAATCCAAGAATTTGGTTTGTCCACTCACTAGAGAAAAGCCCTAAATAATCGTATTTCTCTTTAATCTTTAAGAATTTTTTTGCATTTTTATATTTTTTTATCGCTCCATCAAACGCAATGTTTCTATTCTTTCCCCAGTGGGGCAGTCCTCCATACTTGAACACCGCCATTTGTTCAATTTCTTCAAGAATATCTTCATACAGCCTAGGAGTCATTGGGTCTTTGCTTCGGTAATATGAAACATCGAAATCAATTGAATCCTCTTGTTTTCCCAAAAAAGCACTTGAAGCTTTAACATAGCGCATCAAAATTCCATTGTAAAGCTCTAGACCACATAATGATTGGGGCTCCAAATCAACTAATTTTTGTACATCTTCAATGAAGTTTTTGACGACAGACAACCCAATAGTGAAAGTGGTTTGGTGAAAGAACTCCCCCTTGATTCTAGGGTCCCAAGGACACGCTGTGATTAATGCATCTTGGAGGCTATCAAGGCAGGTTCCCGATGACTGAAAACGATTCTGAAATCCAACTACTGGATAGCCCGTAAAGAGGATACCTAACCAAATTGATTAAAAAAATTATTGCATGGAAAAATAATATTACATTTGCTGTGAAAAATGTGGCTTTTAAGTGGAAGCAATCAATACCATTATTTGTCAAGCCAAATGCAGTGTCGACTAGCGTTGTAGTCACAAGCTTTGCCCCGATGCACTTGCCATTAGCATCATTCGTTGATTCTTGAGTCTCCTCTGATCAAACAACAAGCATAACAACCCAAACAGATTAAAGAAAATAGTACATTTGGATTTTAAAAAACATTAATAGGTGAACCAGGTTGAAGGCATAATTGAATAAAAGAGAGCAAACCTGCAGTTCTGACTATTGCCAATTCAGCTGTAAGGGTGGAGCGGAATGGAATGAAATCATACAAACCGTTGCCTGATGTATTAGAGGGAACACGGTCATCGATTCGATAGACTGCCTTGCGTTGACTCGGGTACCAAATAATGTCTGCGAACTCATGTTGCCTGCCCAAACTAATCGCTTCATCAGCTAGGCTCGAATCATTCTTCACCACGTAGGTGATGGATCGCTTAAATAGGGGTTGCAACTTCAGAGTTACCTACACAAATTAAATACTATTATACATTAATATATCTTTCCTTTTTCTTTTCGCAAAACTTTTCCTTCATTTTTTACTTAAACCATACCCTTGTACCATTGATTTTAAAGAATAGGAACATTATTCCGCTATAGTAAACACTATAATTTAAGAATTATAATATAGTTTACCTAACTATCTGCATAAATATTTCTTATCATTTTATCCATATAAATTCATATAATAACATACAATTGGATGTTTAATTTTTTTTTCTCAATTCAAATTATTTATTCATATTTTATATTAATTTATATGAATAAGTTGATAAAAAAAATATTTATATTTACCTTAATCTACAAGGATAGGTTTGAAATTAATAATTTTCAGCAAATGATGGTATGCTGAAAATCATAATTAACCCATAATGATGATTTATTGAGCTAGTTTGTACCATTAATTAATATTCCTGTGCGTAAATATATTGATAGATGGTATGGATGATATAATATTCTCATGATATATATATATATTTTTTCTGTTAATAAACAATTAGGAATGATGGTTTGATAAGCTAGACTGTGCTATTAATTAATTACCATATATTTTGTGCTATGTGCCTGGTCCTACAAAGAAAAATAAATAAATTGCATATAAATAATTGTATATAGATTGATATGATACCAGTTTTACTTCTTGTTTTTCTATTTCTTTTGTGTACTATAAGTTTGTATTGAATATTTTAATCTTTGTGTACTGTTTAAAGGGTTGGGTTAGGTATCTATATGTAGCCCTTGGCGAAGCCTGATCGAATAGCAGAAGCAAGAATCCTAGTTCGATCAAATTAATAAAGGAAAACAAGTCTTGAAGCAACCGTACGTTTATACCTGAGATATAACTCCAAGAACACCTAGTGAAACTTTAGCGGCTTGAAAATCTTGATGACTCTCATTCAGCACCCTGACCTTAGCATATTTATCTTCTGCTTTTCCTGGACTCACAATTCTTATTTCAACAGCATAATCATGGACTGAACTCCCCTTACCATATAATGAACTTCCGTGAGCTCCTGTTCCCATTAGCCCGCCAATCGTCAAGCCCCACCAGTATGGTGTATAAGGCAACGCTAGCCCCGCCTTGCTGGCCTCCTCAATGATCTGTCTCAATGTCACCCCACTTTCCACAGTTATTGTCATTGCTTCAGGATCAATTTTCAGTATCTTATTCAGATACTTGGTGCTAATGAGCAACCCGTCTGCTCCATCTGGGCAAACCAGCTTCGGAATGCTGTGAGAGAAGCGTGTTGCCACTTTCATTTTTCTTTTTGCAATCGTTGCCATTGATACTATAGAAATGAGCTCTTGTTCTGAGGTAGGGTAGGACACGTCGGCTGCCTTGCACACGCTTCGATCGGGGAACATGCCATAAGAGTTTGTTATGGTGCAGGTGGAATTATTCGATGAACATTTGATGGGGTCTTCTGGAGGAGTGCCACTCACAATAAAGACTAAAAGGAAAAGACATTTTGATCGGAAAAGATGCCGAGATATATTGGTTTTGATCGGGAAATTTGCCATATATTTGAGAAAGTTGGTAATGCTGAAATGTTTTTGCTTTAAGTTGGAATAGTCTGGTGGACATATTTATAGTTGTGTAGCGTAAAAGGATTTAAATGAAGGAAGTATCACGAAAATAAATCCAGCACGTACACCTGGATTCATGCTTTGAAGTCAAGATCATTAATGGTTCCTTCCTGGTAATGGCCATCATTATTGTTTAATTTTCATTTCAAGATTGGGCTGCGGAGGGTCCTTTTATTTTAAATTTAAAATATGGTGTTTACTTATACAAGCCAGCCACGAGGAATACATGTAAAGCTTTGAACTAAATGGATCAGTTCTCCACGACCTAGAAGCACATACAAGCAATTGTTTCTGTTTTTTGGTTGATTATAGGTGAGAAACGTGAGATGAGAGACAAAGAGTGGAGGAAGTATGAGGTGTTTGCGTAAATTTTGACAGAGAAATTAGGCAATGTTATTGCTAGGGTCACTAATTTTCTATTGTTTCTTCCTTGAGCGTGTGTCAGTTTTTCCTGTTCATTTTTTTATAAATTTTCTCTAGCTTGAGTGTTCTAATTTGTTTTTTCCAGATTTTGTCATTCATAATTTTTTAATTTGACGTATTCTATTTTACTTTCTGATTGTGTATTTTGACTGGTTCTGCTTAAGATCATCTTCCAACTTCTTGAATAATCCTGATCTGCTGTAAATCCATAATTATTTTATTTTACAATTTTTTTGCTTGTGTAAGTTCTTTCAAGCTTAAAATATTGGTTTTCCTCTGCTTTTGTAAATAGCAAAGTCGTTGCAGTGTTTCGCTTTTGCCATTATACTGTTGGCAAATTAGTTATTTTTATTTTTATTTTTTTGAAACTATAACTTATATAATACAGAGATTTTAGCTTTGATTATTGTATTCAAATTTATCCGCCTAACTAATATGGTAACATTTTAGTTAAAAAGAGAAATTATTTGTTAGTCTTTAGTTTAGAATATGTTGTTAGGAGAATTAAAAGAAATACAAAACTATTGATGCTTTTTTCTTTTGAAGAGGATAGATTAGTATTAGAATAAACTTTTTTTACTACTTATTCGTATAAATATATATATATATATATATATATATATATATATATATATATATATATTAATATAATTGAATGATTTAATTATATATTTACATCTAATTCAAAAAACTAACCAGAAAATTTAATAAATGTATTATTATTATTATTATTATTATTATTATTGTGTAGTCTTAATTCATGAATGGTGATGATTAACTTAAGTACTTCTATACATGCCAACAAAAAAATCGAAGAAAATATGCAGAACCAACATCAATGACCAGACACAACAGCGAGAAAAAGTCAGTGAAAAAGGGTTTAACGGGGCAATAGATGGATTAGATAAGGTTCAAAATCAACATCAAGCTGTTTTCAATAAACTTAAATTGTTCGATATTTGAATTCTAAACTACGACTCTTCTCCTGAGGTAATCTTTTTCAACAAGAAATTAGTTTCTTCTAAATCCATCTTTCTTCTTTGTTTATCCCTGTTTAATTTTAAAAAATACAGATCCGACTCAGTCAATTGTTATTAAACAACCCTACAAATCATCCCATGTGTCAGATTACTCATATTATATGGTTGTAGACTTGTAGAGTCAACAAGTGTTTCTGCATGGCGATGCTCAAGTGGGTTTTACCCTTTGTGATATAAAGATAACATGGTGTTAGGTTTCCTGTGGCCTCTCTCACAGCCCATAACTTTCTCTATATGCTATTCTTGATCGCAGGTGCAACATCGACCTGATAATACTAATAGGGCCCAAATTATATAACCGTGACATTTCTGGAAAACCACGGCCCAGCCTCAATGCTTTTATCAGAAGATATGTTCGCTTTGACAGTGAGAGACCCAGTGGTTGGACAGACATACATTTAATAGACTGTAACAGAGGAGATCGACTGGCATCGTGTACTTTGAGGCAGCTAAGATTAGTTGTTGGTACTTGGTAGTTTAATTAATCTGGGCTTGTTGATTTTGGTTTGGGCTAGGCTAGACAATCATGGGTCGAAAATTGCTTTCCCAGTTCTATTTTGAGCATTTTCAGACCTCCAAAAAATTTTAAGAGATTTTACTTTAAATTAGTGAACAAAAACAGTTCTCTTTCCTCATTTAAAACGGGTAATGCATGTTTAAATAATTTCCCATCAGAAGTGGCTGCTTACTCCAAATTTGTTGGCCGTAAGAGACGCAGCTGAGATTTGATTTAAATGGAGGTTTGTACCCGAGATAAATTCCAACCATACCAAGATTATGGCTGTCGGGCAAAATAACAATCCAGAGCTTTTACAAAGGAGGACAAAATTAGTTTGAATGGATGAATTACATTTTCTGTTTGATTTCAAAACACTTTTTCACTTTTTAAATGATGTAAATAATAATTTTTTTTAATCAAAGTAAAACATTATTTAAGAAAAAACAATCAATTTTATAAGAATAAAAAAATAATTTTATTTTTTTATTAATTAAAAAAAATAGTTATCTTGATGAGACCCGAACAATTTAAATATTATAATTTAACTTTTAAAAACATTTAAAAACTCATAAATTAATTTTAAAATTTTTTTTAAACCATCATATAATTTAAAAATATTATTATAGATTCAATTATTTGCAATATGATATTTGCACTTTTGTTTGTTGCAATCTAATAAATTTTTTGAGAATGTAATTATTATTTTTAAAACTATTCAAAGATATATCAAAATTCTAAAAAATTCAAAAACACGGACACTTTTTTTGAATTTTTAAAAGTCCAAAAGTTTTCATTAATTCCTTTAATATTTTAAAAAATTATAATTTATCCAAAACATTCCATTATACATCATTCCACGTGAAAGTTGACTTATGAATGCTGCCAAACTTCAGTTGGCCCTCGTGTTATGATGAACCAAGATGTACTGTCAACATTTTAGACACGAAACAATAACACCCAAAGAAATTTGGAGAATATTACGTCGTATTCCAAATTTCAACATCTCTTGGCAGCACCTTTATAACATTCCAAAATGAAGAACAATGCTGAAAAATTATTTAGAGGGAATCTATAGGAAAATCCCATTTAGATTGTAGGGTAAAAGGTGTCTCTCTTTCAACCAATCTAACGTAATTTTGTTTCATGAATGATAGCGAAAAAGGGCACAACTCATAAAAATAATGAATAATTTAAGAGGAAAAACCAGAACCAGATCGAAAGCATTTGCATCTTAGTCGTTCCCACCTTTTATCATATCAAATATTATTAGAGATTTGATTCTTCGGCCTCGGAATTCTAAAGTGACAACATTGTAAAGCTAATCTTTCAATTTATCTGCAAATTAGAACGCGTCCAATTTGATGTAGATGTAACACCTTGCCCGCACAGCCAGACCCCACCTTACCTAACACGGTTAACCTTTTAATTAATTTTCAGCTCTAATTATCTGCGTTTATTTTGTCTCTTATTGTTATTAACAAACAGCTTTCGAAAAATCATCTTTCATTGCTCAATACCACACATACCGCTGTAGCAGCACTGCCAGTTGCCATTTCACATTTTGGAGTACCACTCAACAACTTTTTAAGCTTCAACTGTATAAAATGACAAGTCTAATCTACAGAGATATGTATTCTAAAAAGAACTGAAAAGTAGAATTTATTTATTTATTTATTTTTTCCATTTTAATTTTATCGTAATTGAAAGGTTTTGGATGTAGTAGGTAAAGTCATGTTCGTTGTCACATATTATTTTGGTCCTGTACGTGTATATCAGCACCATTATGTCGTGCTATTTCAGGCATACTTCAAGACAAAACTGTTGTTTTTGAAGCCTGCAATTCCTTTCCTTTTTTGGTTTTCGATCTATGAAATACAAAGTCTTGTGTTTCCAGAAATAATCTCAATTTAGATCTACTGAAATATATAATTTGTATGATCCGGAATAAGCTTAGTTATAAGAAAACTCCATTTTTATAACTTAAAGTTATCTCAAATACTTGTGAGATAAGGGGGAGAAGTCTACATATTTACAGATCCGTATTAAGATTAGAGCGACTGAGTGTCTGGACGGTGACACTGGAAGTCTTTGTCAACAACCAAACTTTGCCTGGAGAGCATAATGGCCTGGATAATATGAGTGTGGCCAGCCAGTTGTATGTGGGTCATGTCGGTAAATCCTACGTTGATTAGCAATTTAATTGCAGTTTAATTTGATTCTCAACATGCGTGGCTCTAATTTATGTAACACCATTACGTTCCAATACCACGAATTGATTTCATGGTTAAGAAATAGCTAGCCTTAATTAAGTTGATTAACGTCTATTTTAATTCTTTGTGACCACATATATATAATCGAATAACTTTAAACATGTTTAAAGTGTTGACTTTAACGAGTTGTTATTGCTGAGGTATCATAGCTAGAGAAATTGATTTGTATGTAGGCCTTTCTGATGGAACTTGTTTTCTGAACAAAAGTTGATGTGAAAAAACACCTACTATATTCCACCTTCCAGAAACGCAACCATTTTGGAGGTAGCACTCCAAAAAAACAACCCCCTTTAATGCCTTGTGCGCTTTTTCATTTATGCATTGGCTTTTCACTTCATCTTTGATTCCAACACACAAGGGATTCTTCTTCTGCAAACAACTTAAAGAGCAATAATTATTGAAGAATAGTGGCAGTTTGACAATGGTTTGGGTTTGGCGCAAAGAAATTGACAATAAATGCAAATTAAGTTGAGCAGAAACATTAAATAAATTGTGTTTTGTTGAGCGGCATATATCACGTGTGATCAAATTATTTGTGTTAAATCAACCATACAGGTGGGGAAGCTAAGTAAAGTTAATGATTCAATTAGTCGGGTGGACTTTATTATCTCTTCATGGTCCTACTCTTTTTGCATTCTATCAATCTCGCTTGTCCAGGAAAAGTCAAGAACTATTCTTAATTATATATGTAACTCAATTAATAAATCATAAACTACTGTCATCACTTTTAATACTTCCATTCCATCACCTCACATTCGTAATAATAATAATAATAATGGCATTAAATAATTGATATAATTATACAACTCTAGTTTTGTCTAGTCTCCACAACTAATCACCATGATTAGAGTTAAAAGACTCAAATCATAGCGACTTTGTGAGACATGTCTGTCATCAAATGGAACAAACCACATGCCATTGGTCCTTAAATATTAGGGGTGGTTGACCTTAATCAGTATTATTTATAAGGATAGCTATGGTACGAGATTTTAATTCATTCAATTTATGAGCATATTAATGAGATATTTGTTCTAACTTCAAAATTTATTATATTGTTCTTCATACCAGTATCTGCATAAGAAAACGAATTGACTTTTTCCTTTTCAATGACTTCATTAAAAAAATGTTAGAGGAATTAGAGCATACGGAGAATGAGGAAAGGTGCTGAGAATTAAGATTGCAGTACGAGAAAAAGTTGTTGTCAAATATACAGGAGTATTTCCCGGTTCGTGGCATGGCCTAAAATCTCGCTACTTGTCTGTTATATTATTTTATAGGCCAAACCCAAAAGACTATTTCCCACCAAAAATATTCTCCCATGTCAAGTTATTATTAGTTAATTTTGAAAATCTCAAACACCTATCTATTAATAGTTAAAATTAACGGTTTTAAGAGTAAAATTATCATTTTATCTGTAACATTAAAAATAAACTAAAATTTAATCTTTTTTTTCTCTCTAAACCTTAAAAACTAAAAATTTCTCTCTAACCCAATTTTAAAAAAGGATATTTTCCCCCTAGGGTTTAGTTTCTAGATCTCCGATGTCATCGTAGCTGGTGAATATCTCTTGATGCCTCTTCTCCCTTTGACGACCAAAATTTTCTTTTTTGAAAGACGAGATCTTATCTTCATTGGGGAGATGATGTTTTGTCTTTTTTGATGATACATCATCTCCTACTGGGTTTAAGACTATCGGCCAGAGAGGGAGATGGTGAGAAAGTGACCGTTGGAGAAAGAGAAAAGAGATGACGTTGGAGAAGTGCTGAAGTTTGAAAACTAAACCTCAATGAGAATTCTATTTTTTAAAATTTAGCATATGGGGAAATTGTTAGTTCTTAGGATTTAGGAGGGAAAAAAAAAAATTTTTAAGGGTTAGAATTTCGTTAATTTTAAACTGTTCATAGGTGGGTTAGTAAAATTTTTAAAATTAGAAAACAAAAACTTGAGAAAAGAGGATCCTTCGGATGGGAAATAGTCCTTTGGCCTATTTTATATATAAAACTCCACATTGCACGTCCTTCTGTGTTATTAAATATACAGGAGTATTTCCCGGTTGGTGGCATGGCCTAAAATCTCGCTACTTGTCTGTTGTTTTATTTTATATATAAAACTCCACAATGCCCATCCTTCGGTTTTATCCTTTTCATACATCATTGGACAAGCATGGTAGGGCTCCTTTTCTTTTTATTTGCTGTTCTGTTAGCCATGTAGACAATCAATCTCCCTCCCTCGTAATAGGTCAAATGACTTACTCCCACCCAAGATATAGATATAGTGTTAATCCAAAATAGGAATTTGTTAATTTTCAAAAACCTAAAATCTCACCTATAAACCAATTTTCTTTAAAATTTTTAATTAGGGTTAGAGATAAAATTGTTATTTTGATAATAATATTAAAAAATATATAATTAATTTATTTTCACATTTAAGTTTTAAAAACTAACAATTTCACCTCTGGTTAAAGTTTTTTAGTTTTGAAAAATTATATTTTTTCTCTTCTTTCCACTCCTCTCTGGCGATATTTCTAACCACTAACGACCTCCACGAAACTCCTTAACCCATCTCTGACCACCACCTTTGTCCAGATTAGATGAATCCAAACAGTCTTGATGACAAGGGCATCATCCAGATGAAGTGTCATTTGGCGATGCCTTTATCATCCAAACGAAGTGTCGGCCAGATGAAGATTGTTTGACCCACACTTCTCTAGACAACAAAGGCGTCGCTAGATGACGCATGACCTTCTAGATTCGTCCAATCCAAACGAATCTAGACGAAGGTGGTGGCCAGAGATGGATTAGAGAGTTTCGTGAAGGTTGCTGGTGGCTTCCTTAGTTTTTAGAGGAAGAATGTGATTTTTCAAAATTAAAAAACTTTAACTAGAGGTGAAATTGTTAGTTTTTAAAACTTAGGAATGAAAATGTAATGAATTATATAATTTTTTAATATTATTGTTAAAATGACAATTTTATCTTTAATTTTAACTAAAAATTTTAATAAAAATTGATTCATAAGTGAGATTTTAAGTTTTTAAAAGTCAACAAGTATCAATTTTGGGTTACACTGTAACTTGGGTGGGACTAAGTGCTTTGGCCCTCGTATTAATTATAAACGGGTCAAGGCTTGTGGTATCACATGCGCATCACTCATTAAGTAAGTTTAAATATCTTTAAATTTCATGATTGGATACCATGTATGTTGGGCTAAATTTCATTGAAGATGCTTAGTTATAATTAATTTAATACTGTTTATTATATAATTTTGCGTCAAGGAAAGAGCGAGTCCATGTATCCTGGTGCTGGAACAATTAGAGCCGCTGAGCAACTGAAACAAACCGACAAAGCATGTGACTAAAAGGTTATTGGAAACAATCTTAATCATTTTAGTGGAGGAAAAAGTTGGAATGATTATGGTAGTTATAAAGAGACTATCAGACCACCCGGGCATTGCTACGCTTCTAATTTTTGGAAAATTGTAGACATCTTGATTATTATTATTAAAGATGATAATGACAATGCCATCCAATCTAAAAATAAACTTAAAATCTCATATTTTTAATATATTTATGTACATTTCTCTCTTATACTGACATAATCACAATACTTTTGACTTTAAGATCTATAATATAATGATATATAGAATATTCTTATTCCGTTATACATTTCTGCCGGCGACGTGGCATAGCGGATCAGTTGATCGATGACAATGTTGAAGATGATCACTGTTATAATCTTCCAATCTAGGGTGAGACCTGTTGGGAGATAAAGAAGATGATCGCGGCGTTGGCAATGGGAAATCTTGGTGTTCATCACTGCTGTTACAGTATCTTATTAAAACACGCTAATTGCCTAGATGTCTCCGTATATGTGGCCATTGAGCTGGGAGGCCACAAGCTTATCGAGCACTGCCCAGTTGGTAAGACTGGAGTCTATGTGATAAGCTGAGTTGAAATCACCTGTGCTGACTTGATTGTTCACAGAGCTTTCATTCTCAATGTTGATAATGGGTTGGTAACAGTTTTGGCTACCGGAGGAGTTGGGACTTTCTAAGCTTGGGAGTTTCATGGATGAGTCAATATTGTACCCATATTCAATCCCTGAATCAATTGATCTGAAAAGTAATAAGTTATTATGGGCTTCACTTTCTTCATTGCAAGTTCTACTCATCTGTTGAAGAATTTCCTCTAAAGTTCCTTCGCTGCATGAGTTGAACATATGGCTCCCCGCCTCCCCACTGATAAACGAACTTATAGGACTCTCTAGGGTTTTGTGGTGATTTTTCTTCTGGAATATACGGCATACAACCCATCCTTCTTCCTTGTTTGCTTCTCCAATAACATTCGATACCTAGATTAAAGAAAGAATTAATACATCATCAGAATTAATATATAATATGGTAGGGAATATAGAAGAGTTGAAAAAACCGCTTACATTGGTGGTTTCAGTGGTATTATCGTCCAGGCGGTATTCGTGCATAATCCAATCGGACTTTTGGCCATGAGGAGCTCTACCTTTGTAGAAAACCAGAGTCTTCCTCATTCCAATCCGCTTAGAGTTGCTATATATTACCTTGTCTCGGCCAGTAGCCTTCCAGAAACCTGCAGCAGTAGCTCGATTTGTCCTAGTTCCAGTGGGATATTTCTTATCTTTATGACTGAAGAAATACCAATCATTTTGAGGTGTGGTACCTATTTTGCACCTCTCTGCAAAAAACCATATCAACTGGAACTTCAGCAAAGGAAAAGCATTAAAAACTGGATGTCTACAGAGCAGAAGCAAGCTTCTGGATAAGAAATTGAAGACATTAATTACCTTGTATATCCCATGGTTCGAGTTTATTGAGATCGACATCACGAATCACATCCAAATCGATCTTCTCATATGAGACCTTCTTCCTCAAGTAGTAGTTCAAGAGTTCCTCTTCAGTAGGATGAAATCTAAAGCCAGGAGGGACTTGAGATTGGCCATTTACAGATATACTCATGTTTTCAGGCATTTACAACAGGAGATTGATGAAGAAAGAGGAGGAGAAGTGATAGAGAAATGAAGAGAATTCTCACTAATTATTTGGTGTACCAAATTAAGTATGTGGAGAACTATATATATAACAATAATAAATTGAAGTGAGTATGGGCGTTTACGACAGAGGTAAAAGAGAAAAAGCCAGTTCCCATGGGTAACTAGTATAGTCCAAAGTAGGTGTTTTGGATAAAAACTAATATCCAATCAATATAAACCTATTTTAAATATATAAATAAATATATATTATTATATTATTATATAATTATATATTTTTAATTTTTAATTTAAAATTATTTAATTATAAATAATATATATAATATATTATTTTATAATATATATATTTAAATTATGTATATATAATTTTATATTAAAAAACTGAATTAAGCTGAAGAAATTAGAGGTGGACAGTTCAGAATAATTATTTACTTCCACCTAACTAAGCAACAGGACTAGCAGACAGCAAAACAATCAATACCGATATAAATTGTCATTTTTCAAAGGAAGCCTCATCACATGCCAAAAAAACTTTTTCACCCTAGATTTGCTTAAATGACATTTCTGACTTCTATGTTTTAAAAACTTAAATTCTCACTTATCATCCATTTTATTAATAAATTTCATTGTGTGAAAAACGTATAGGTTATTTTACATATATTTTTATATTTTCTCTATTTTTTATAATCTTTTTATTTTCTCTTTTTCCCTTAATTTAGGAGATAAAATGCAATTCATTCAAATATTAGTGGTCTTCATGAAATTTTGGAGAGTTTTGAATATTTAAAAAAAAAGTTTATGAATATTTTTAAAATTTTTAAAATTTTAATATATCTTTTAATAGTTTTAAAAATTACAATTATACTTTAAAAAACAAACACAAATACAACGTATTAAAGTTAGTTAAAATTTTAATATTTTTTACTAGTATAAGTTATAAATTTTTTAAAATAATAAAAATATATTGGTATTTAAAATTTATATTAAATATTAATAATAATTTATAATTTTGGTAAAAATATAAAATAATCATTTTTAAGAAAATTTTAATAAAATTGGATGATAGATAAAATTTTGATTTTCTGAAACTTAAATGACGGATTTGACATTTCTTCAAACCTTGGGTTACATGTAATACAATCTAGTAGGTTGATAATTGGAATATTTATTTAAAGTAAAACACACATGCTTGGCCGAAAGAGAATATCTAGCACAGTGTGGAAGATTGCATGGGAAGAAATTATACGCCTTTGTGGTAGTAATGGTGATGTCACCGTTTTTATTGGAGTGGCAATTATCATGATTAGACGATAGACACTGAATTTTCATGTATATTTTTTGTCTTCTATGTCTTGGTTTCCCTTGTTCCCATTATTAGCATTTTCGAGTTCTTAGAAATGGGGGTAACGTATGTGTCATAACATATATAATCATCTTCTCACTTTAATTAAATTTAAATGAACACCCCCTTGCCTAGTTGCACTTGTTTTCCTTTTTTCTTTTTTTTTTTATTTTCTTCCTAGTGAGAGTTCATTTATATGATCCCAAAAGAACAAAAACATGTGATAAATTTTAACAATGAATGTTTATGACGTTTGTTCTTTTGATAGAATTTTGATATTTATTAAGAGTATAAGTAATAAATTTTTTAAAGTGATAAGAATATATTGGTATTTAATATTTATATTAAGTGTTAATATCAATTTATAATTTTAATAAAAAATATAAAATAGTCATTTTTAGGAGAATTTCTCATATTTATTAATAAAAGTAGATGGGAGATAAGAATTTAATTTTCTGAATCGGATTAAACATTTCTTCAAACCTTGGGTGAAATATAATAAAATTCATGGAAAATAATGTTGAGAGCAAGGCCAAAGGAGTATTTTCCATCCAAAGTATCCTTTAATCTCAAGTTTTCACTCCTTAACTTTAAAATTCTCATTTACTCATCCATGGACAGTTAAAATTAATGAAACTCTAACATCTTAAAATTTTATCTCATTTCCTCTCCTAAACATTAAAAACTAAAAGTTTTTTCCTAACCTAAGTTTTAAAAAATGACAATTCTTCCCTAAGATTTAGTTTCCAGATCTTCGATGTCATCTATATTGTTATTGTCAGCAGTCTCTCCCTTTCGAAACTTTTTCTTTCTCTGATGATCTTTCTCCACTCAGTTGAACATCTGATCGACGTCGAATAAGGCTTGAGAGATGATGAGAGATAAAGAGCTTCATCGGAAAGATAAGCTCTTCATCTTCCCGATGAAGCTTTTTGTCTCCCGTCGTTTTTTCAGCCTCATTCGACTCCAATCGGACGTCCAATTGAGTAGACAGAGACCGTCGAAGGAAGAGGAAACTTTAAAAGGGAGAGACCATCGACAATAGTGTCAAAGATGGTGTCGGAGATCTGGAAACTAAACCCTAGGGGGAACTATCATTTTTAAAAACTTGAGTTAGAAAAAAAGTTTTTTGTTTTTAAAGTTTAGGGAAGAAAAATGAGATTATATTTTAATTTATTTTTAATATTATAAATAAAATAACGATTTTACTCTTAAAATTATTAATTTTAACTAGTTATAGATAAATATTTAAAATTTTCAAAGTTAGAAGAAGAAAACTTAAAAAAACAGTATAGTTGGAAAAAGAGAAAGTGGGGCGGCGGGGTGTGGCTGGCGGGGGTTGTGGCCTTGAGAGTGATCGTGTAAGTCTTTTATAGTAGATTTGATTATTTGAATATTCATGCTTGGCCAAAACAGAATACCTAAGACTGTGTAGAAGTTTGCATGGGAAGAAATTACACGTCTTTGTCGTAGTAATGGTGACGTCACCATTTTTGCTGGAGTGGCAATTATCATGATGAGACTATAGACAGTGAATTTTCAGGTATATTTGTTGTTTTCTATGTGTTGGTTTCCTTTGTTCCCATTATTAGCATTTTCAAGTTCTTAGAATTAGGGGTTAGGTAAGTGCCATAACATATATAATCATAGAGCTGGCTTACCATGACCAAATTTACACCGAATGAAACAATGGATTATTATTATTATTATTAGGCCAAAGCACTATTTCCCACCCAAGTTTAGGTGATTCTCAAAGTTATATCCATAAGAATTGAAAAGTTTAAAATCTCACTCATTCGTTAAAAATTTAAGTTATGGTTAATGATAAAATTATTATTTAATAAAAAATTTTAAAAAACTAAAGTTTTATTATGTTTATCCTCTTCAGTTTGAAAATCTCATAATTCATTCTATCTGAAATTTGAAAAATCAAAATTTTCCCCCTAGGGTTTGCAAACCATCTCTGACCACTTTGACTTTCTCTCAGCTTAATTATCTTTGTTGATCACATCTCAGCCATTGGTGAAGCTTATTTCCTCCAATAAATACAAAGACGACCATCAAAGGTCTCAGACGAAGATGAAGTGGTTATCTGAGACCTCTAACGGTCGTCTTCGTCTCAGATGAAGATGAAATCATTTTTGCCCAAGACGAAAACAATTTGACGAAGACTATTTTGTCTTTGTTGAAGGAAATGGACTTTGTCGATGGTTGGGATGTGATCGATAAGGAGAGTTAAGCCTGGGAGGAGAGCCAACGTAACGAGAGATGGCGAAGTTCACTATCTTTGGTGACGGTTTGCAAACCCTAGGGAGGAAATTTTGATTTTTCAAACTTCAGGTGGTGGGATTGTGATATTTTTAAACTAAGGGGGGTAAAGAATGAAAATTTAGTTTTTTTTAATTAAATAACGGTTTTACCCCTAATCTTAACTAAGATTTTTAACAGATGGATGAAATTTTTGACTTTTCAAATTTTACGGGTATGACTTTAAGAACACATTTAAACTTGGGTGGGAAATAATCCTTTGGCCTTATTATTATTATTGTTATTATAAGAGAAAATTCAAAGACTCATAATGAGGAGTAAGTGTTGTGTATAACTTAAACCTATACAGGTTAAAAGGCAAGTTTTACTATATCATAAAGTACACATTTGAATTATTTGATTCTCTCTCTCATTTTAAATTATACAGGAGATTCCAATAAATTAAACTAAATTTTATATTGAATTATTAATCCCAAACAAATAATCTTAATTAAATTATTGATCACACGTATAAATAAAATCTTGACATGAACGATGTTGACAAATCAATAATCATGGGATACCACAGGACCAGCGAAAGCTATGCATTACTTGCATTACAAAATTGAAACAGAGTTTTAGTATATTCACCATTTTTTAGGTTAAGAAAAAATAAGAGACTTGTTTCGATGTATAACATTTATAGGATGGAAGATTAAAGAATAAATTATATCATTATAGCAGGAAATAGAAACAAAGGGTAGAAAAAGTTATGAGTATCATGTGATGCATATGTGGTTGATTTGTTAAGAGTATGAAAGATAATCTCAGTTGAGTTGAGACTTATATTTTTCGTATGTGGGAAGAGAATCCCACAACAGTATAAAGAAATGAAATTATTATCCTATTATTTCATTTTTTAAAATTATAATATAACTCTACATCAATAATTAAGAAACTCTTTTAAATATCTAAATTGCATAATAACTTTGTTGTTTTCGTTTCCTTTCACTTTCACTCCATTTTCTATCGGGTCCTCATGTAATCCCCACCGCCTCCTATTCTTTGGTAGTCCACCCAATAGTCCCTACCCCTCAAGCAACCCTCTCTTGTACCACCATCTTTTTCCTTTCATTTTTGGCTCACAAGACCCTATTTCCTATCGATAGAGTCATTGACTAATCCTCACAATAAAGTCATCCGTAACTCAATCAAATGAAGGAGATGTTATCAAAAACTTAAATGCAATGGAAAAGAGGGTTTTGTAGGCAAAAAATTATGACAATAGTGAGATTGTAACAACAATGAAAGAGTTGCCATCACCTAGAGATTCCAACAAATTTCAAAAATTTACATCTAAGATTTCAAATGTTTAAAAAAGATCAAATTATGATATTTAAACTTTTATGCGAGATTTGCAAAATATTATACTTTGCTTTTTGATAAATATGGATGGTGAAATTATTACTATACCTTTATGACATTAGTTTTTTTGACGGAATTTGATTTTAAGTAGTTAAATATTATTTATATATTCTAGGGGTAGAAAAATGTTTTTGAGTCAAACATAGAGTAAGAAAATGTAATTTACTCATTTTGATAATATATTTTCATAAATCTATAAAATGAAGCATGGTTAGAGATTAAGACATATATATATAAATAACCACGTTGGATAATTTTCAATATCAGATTATGTAAGAAAGAAAACAACAATTTGAGATGCCTTTTTTATCACAGATTTCGTATTCAAATTGACCTTAAAAAGAGTTATGATAAATTTATTTGGTTAACAATATAAAACTATGCATTAACCTCATGTTACCAAAATTGACCATTCATAATAGTATGATGTTAATGGGCTGTCAATTTTGTCAAGGAAAACGTAAAGATGCAATAAAGTACACCCATTAACTGAGGTTGGCACTACACAATCTATGGACATAATGCGTCGCATCGAATTTTAACCAATCCGTACTACTAAATTTGGAAGCTTCAATGACTATATCCTCTATGAAATTATAATCTAACTAATTATTTAGTCGAATTATTATCTTTAATTCATCAATCGTGTATTGAGCGGCCATATCGGGGGGTTCTTGTAGGTACCTTATTGACAATGATATATACATAATTTTTCTATTAATGCTGCATCTGAAAATGATATGGGCAGAGCATCTTTAAGAAAAAGCGATATTTTAACATCCAAAGTTGCAATTATTCAATAGTGAATGATATTCAAATTGCATGCATCATGTGAATAACATTTTGGAATTGAGGGGCCACTTGGAAAGAGATGAAATCAGAGAAGATGCCATTGCTGGCTGCTAAGAAATGATATTCGTCCACTAATTCAAATGACGAAAAGATTCTCCTCTGCCACGAAGATCAACTCCTATATCTACCTCAAGTGTATTCCACTAGCTTTCTCTATTCAGGAATATTATCACCGGACGTTTCTTCAACCTGTCAATTATTCATTTGTTGAAAACCAAAACATGTCCCCAACAACAAGCATGGTAGTCTGTGCTGTAGTTGTACAAATTAATATAGTAATTAACAGAAATGGTAAAATTCATTATTACTTCTTCTCCCTGCAGTCAAGTGCATGTATGTGATTGAAAACCATCAAATTAGGTCTTCTGACGGGAAACAAAAAAAAGTTGGTTCCAGATGGCTACAAAGCTGTTGAAACACATGGAAAACGAGGAGAAGAAAAAAATCAAACATGGATATTATAATAGAATTTAACAATGAACCATGTTGCTGTTTATGTTTGTTGCCATAATCCCATCAAAAGTTGCTCCTGCCATTTATGGGCTCATCATCATGGCTGCTCTCCAGTATACTTAAAAGAAAAAAAAAAAAAAGTGCAGCTTTGTCAAGTTTTCAGAAATTTTGTAGAAAGCTTGTAAAATATAGATATATACAGTTTCATACATGTATTGCAAGGTTATGAATTACCTCAGCAACAATGGATAAACAAAAATCAAGTTAGAGCAAAATGAAAGGTAATCAGGGTAGAACAATACTTAATTAATTAACATTTAAAATGATATATTTGGTTTTCCAGAGTCAAAAAGGTTATTCTACTTTTTGTATTTCACATGGCTAACCTAAGTTCGATATTTTCCATGGAGCTATTATCTTAGTTATACAGTATAATATAATTTTTCCCCCCTCAAACTTATTTTTTATAGTTACTTTGAATGAAACCTGTTGTATTCCATTTACATTTATACTGAGTCATTGCGATACCATTAACTATTTCTCTTTAATCATGCATATTACTCGTCCTCGTTACTGTAGAGAGATAAGCATCTGGATCTTCTTTCTCATCCGGACAAATGTTCAAAAGTGAAGGGAAATATTGAAACATACTTAGATAATGTCTTAACTTTATGAATCAAATTCTTCCACATGCAGACAGTTTTATTTATATATTATACATACACACATGGAAGTTCAGGACCATTGTATACCTTGGAGAAGAAAACAGACGCCTGGCTTGTCCAGTATATAATATTCTGTTAAAGCATTAAGAAAGTTGATTTTGTACCCAACATGAACGTGTTTAACGTGGCTGTATTTGCCTTCTAAATTAATCAACAGTTGTTGATGACTATTTAGAAGGGCCCCAGAATATTGTCCTGGATTTTACGTAGAATAATATTTATCTCCTGCAAAATAATAATAAAAAAATTTAGTAGGCCTTTTCAATATACGTGGCTAAGTAGAACAATGTATGTGACAGGACTGGCACTTCTAGAAGACACTAGAGATCGCGAAATGTGAAATTAATACATTTATAGCTACACCAAAGGCTTATTTTCCACCCAACAAATATCTAAATCCTTATTTATGGTTAATTATTATCAAAATTTTTAATTAAAAACAAGAATAAATTTATTATTTTACTATTAAATTTTAAGTCTTAAAAGTAAATATTATTTTTTCTTTCAAGTTTTAAAAATTGATATTCTATTTTATTTTTAAAATTTTAAAAATTTAAATTTCATCTTTAATGTTTGTTTCTCTTTTTCAATGACTACTATTCTGATAAAAACCTAATATTTTTTATTTATTTTTCAGATCTGATCACAAAAAATAATAAAAGACGACCACTCATTGCCATGAAAGACAATGAAAAACAACTATTTATTGCCACAAAAGACAATAAAACATTATAGTTTATCTTTTGAAAGACAAAAAAACAAAGGATGATAATTTGTTATTTAGATTTAGATAACGAAATGTCACTTTCTGTTAGAGAAAATTGTCGTTTGTTCTTAATTGGTGGCCAAATTTTCTAACTCATTGAAGATAAAATCTAGAAATCGGAGAAAAAATAAATTTTTTAAAATTTAATTATAAAAAAAATTATAACTTTTCAAAACTAAAAAAAAAATGGTATAAAATTTTAAAATTTTAGTGTTTAAAAATAAATAATACTCTTACACTTATTTTTAATTAAAAATTTTAATAATAATTAATCAATAAATAAATATTTAAAATTTTTCCTTTATTATGGGTATATTTTCGTGACCATACTAAAACTTGGGTGGACTATAGTCCTCAGACATTATAATTATTTTGGCAAAATATATATATAGTTCACTGGTGAAGATTAGATTTGGTTCCCTCCTGGAATCTAATTTTTTCATTTTTTCTAACTAAAATTTGTCTGCATTATTACTCAATCAAAACACAACGTTCATTTTTAACTGTCCCACCTAGTTCGTACTAGTAATTACATCCAAATATAATTTTGTTTTATTATACTTTAAATTATTTGATTATGACTATATTAATTAAGTGATTGCCCACCACGAGCTTTGCAACTGTAACGCTTTGTTGTCCAGCCAGCCACCATCCATTGCATTTTACCCAAACCGTTCTAGACATAAATTTTTACCTCTTGGTGGTCATTGAAGCTGGGTTCAGTTATTTTACATTTGATTCGTGATGTTTAATTCTGAAGTCATCCCTTGTTGGAAGACAAAGCAACCAAAGAATTTGAAAGAAGACTGGTTAGACATTAGAATTTTTAAGTGAAAAATTAGGTTTGAGTCTTTATCATATTTATGAAACTTTGACTTGTTCGATAAAGTAATTGTGGGTGACCAAACCAGATGGGTTCCTTGGTTAACAAAAATTGAAATTGAAATCAGAGGATTGCAAGTCTACAACAAGATCCTCTTCCAACTCAAGACGATTTTCACAGATTATATTGCTAAACCATAAGCAGATTGCTAAAGTTTTAATATGAAAATTTTGAAAGTAACGTAAGCAGATTCTCACTAAACCGTATTTGGGCCAGGTCTGGCAGGACTCTGGGATTCAACAGAGGGAAGTCTTTAAACGTAATGTTTTTGGATTTCATCTAATTTTGCTGGGTCGGAACAGCATGGCCCAAAACTCGAATGAGGTTGGTCCTCTTAAGAGGGCACTACACATCCGCTGTCAACACTTTTGAAATTAGATTTATGATAAATTCAACTTTATAATCCTATAAATAATTAAATTCATTGAATACAAATATCCGGTTTAATAAAAACTTTAATACTATGTTTCATGCTACAATTTATATTTTATGGATTAATCAATTTTGTATTAGTTGCATGAGGTTTAGTTTGTTCTCTCTCTTCAATTTTTTTTTTTTTTGGAATTTGAAATATAATCAAGTGAAATTTTAATTTATGAAAAATTAATAGGGAAACTCTTTTATTTTTAAATATATGTATTTATTAATTCTAAAATTTAGGGAAACAATATTTTATTTAGGGAATTTTAAGATGTCAAAGAATAACCTTTTCAAAGCATAATTTACATGGGCAAGTTGAATATGATTTTGTTTCGTCATACGATATGATCAAGATTTAAAAATTGTGTTCCATATGAATGTTTATGAAAACCAAAAGGCCAAAAGACTTGTTCCCACCTAAGAAATAGTAAAATCTCAAAATCTTACTCTTCAATTTTTTAAAATCTAAATGTCTATTTATGATTTAATTTTTTTTTAAATCTCAGATAAAATTAGAGATAAAACCAATATTTAATAAAAAAATTATCATATTTCCCCCTTCAAATTTAAAAATCTTATAATTTTCTTCGCCTAAAATTTGAAAAGTTACCCTTTCACCCCTAGATTTTTTTTCTCCTCCTCCTCCAAAGACAATCTCCTCTCCGATCGTTGGTCGGCTTCCCACTATCTTCAAGGTCGATTAATCTTATCTTTTTGGTGGTCAATTTTGTTGTAAGCAAATGAATCGTCTTCGTCCGACGAAGAGATGAAGTTATCTTTGTTTCTTTGATTGGATGAAGACAATTTGTCTTCATTCGACTAAAATTGGCCACCTTAGAATCGTCCAACTAGCTTAAGAGGAACCGTGCATGTCTTCGTCCAACAATTTTCTTTAGTTAATTGCCTTGGTTAATGAAATTAAATCTCAAGATCGACATCTCTAGAACAGCGTCCAATGAAATTGATCACCGAAGATGAAAGATTCGCCAACCTTGAAGTTGGTGGGAAGTTGACCGACAATTGAAGAGGAGATTTTTGTCAGAAGAGGAGAAAATAATCAAAAGGTAACTTTTCAAATTTTGGGTGTGGGAAATTATGAGATTTTTAAACTTAGAAAGGAAAATGTGATAAAACTTTAATTTTTTCATTTTTCATAAATAACGATTTTACCCTTAACTCTAACTGAGATTTTTAACAAAAATTGACTTATAGGTAAATGTTTGGGCTTTTGAAAATTGAAGAGTGAGACTTTGGATTCCACATTTCCTTGTGTAGGAACAAGTCTTTTGGCCAAGTGAAAATTAAACAAAAAACTTAATTAGGAAATAAGAGTAATGTTATATGTATCTATTTTTAATATACAAATATGTATACATAGATATGTATCATTATATGATTAAGTATTATTTTATCATTATTTTAAAATCACTCAATCGCATAATAATACATTGATATGTATACACATTTATGTATAAAAAATATGTATACATAGTTTTGCCAAGGAAATAAACATGATTATCTCAGTTATCAAGTCCAGAAAATGAAAAAACCTAAATACAGATACAAATTACTTGAATTCGCATGCAAAATTATTAATTACTAGACATTAAAGCTACTAATTTACTACATTAATCTTAAACAATGAAATTCAGTAGAAGCTAAATACAGATACAAATAAAAGATATATAATTTGGGTGCACAGCACTAAGTATCCACAACATGTTTATCTGACAGTCCCTTCCAACTACTAGACACACTCCACTGATCAGAATTGGCCACCGAAGAAGCCACAGCATTGCCACACTTAGCCACTGTCCTCACGCTCTCAATCAACGCTTCTGTTCGGGCCTCCTGTGCCAGTATCTCTGCCAACTGCTCTGGACTTATAACCAACTTAACCTTCCAAACCCCGCTGCTATTATACCTTGGCAGCACTTCAGACTCACTTCTCTTCAATATCTTTTGATTATCAAGTGACATGCGGTAGGGTGCCACTAAAGATGACGAAGAGGAGGATAGATTGGCGTTTTGTCTTGTGAACTTATCGTTGAGTGGCAGGAGATAATACAAGTTACCTGCGTGGAGCTCTTCGGTGTGTAGAAGAGGTTGAGAGAAGAAGTCACGTGTGCGATATATGGCGTGGCCAGGGAACTCGTTGGTTATGTTTTCAGCGGTGATGGGTGCGTAGAGCTCCATTATCCCCCCGTTTGAAGTAACCACTCTTATCATTTCTTCCATTTCTCCAAATCCTCTGAACACACAATTTCCCATCTTTTCTTTTTTTCAATTTTCTGGCTGTTGGGTATGTTGTTTTGAGGTGAAAAGATGACGATCAAGAACTAATATTTATGCCAGGTAGTCTTGATGCATTAATCGTTTGTCGGTCTGAGGTTTCTTGAGGGCTTCCTCAAGTCCTATCCAGCCGACACAGCCATTGCTGTAGTCTAAATCTCGTGATTTTTATACTTGTATGACCCTACCGTTTTGTCACTACAACGATGATCAACCATCAATGTGAAATTGACGATTCTTGACCGTTGATATAAGCCAAAATCAGAACGATTGAGAGTCGAATATGTTTAAAATATTTAGCAATGGACATAATTAGGCTGGGTATACCTAGGTCAACTTTGCGGTAAAAAATGTTGAAAAATTGACTGGATGTCTGGATGTCTGGATGTCGACCATCAGGGTTTTAATAGTCAATGGCTACATCATTTTTTACATTCTTTTTATCTTTTTATTTTACACGTGGAGCCCACTTTTTGTCTGATTTTTGCATTAAAAAACGAGAAGGTTTGGAGTTTAAGCTTTGTGGGTCTTTTTTGGCCGATTTGCGTGCCTACTTACCCTGCAAGTGGCGAAGAAGTATACTAAAACCAGCAAGGTTCCAAGCACCGACTGAATTAAACGACACCGTTGCGGTGGCTCGGATTGAGTTTTTATACACAGGTGGTGAAAGGGCAGGAGGGACAAGTGGACAAGAAAGCTCACCCAAGGGTCATTAAATTGGCAGGTATCTTATACTGGGGTGAATTATTTAAAGTTGTTTGAAGAGAGAACTTTTTACGGTATTATCACAAACATCATAAATGAATGATCAGGTTTAAAACGAAAAAAGATGTAATTAAATTGGTTAATGAATGAACGAGGACATCTTTCGGTTCGGTGGCAGACATTCATTACCTTTGGAATTGCTGGTGATGATGAAATGGCTTTAACCGAGAGGACCTTTGTCCAACTTGATGCTTTTTTGCTTTGCATTTGCAACGTCAGATGAGACAGTAATCAGTTTGAACTTAAATTGCAAGAGTAAATTCCACTACCTAAGGTTTGATTTTTTTTATAGGTATAAATAAATCATACTTTTTTATAAAAAAACAATAAAATTTTATTAATGAAAAACTCTATTATCACACCATTCACAATTTTTCCACCTTTTTAAATTTACTATTTTACCCCTAATTAAATTGAATATTTTCACTCTACAAGCCCATCTCTTCCAATGCTCATTACCATCACCCATCTCAACTTCATTCACCACCACATATCCTTTTCAATAGTTTTCTCAACATTATTGTTAATCTCGACTTCAACCTTATCATCACTTCGATATTTTGTTTTCCCGTAACTCCAAACTTTCCCTTTTGGGGATCTATGCCTTTTTTTATTTTTATTATCTATTGTTATTTTTAAATTTTTTAAAAGATAAAAATAATTACCATTTTAGTGTGATTTATATGATGAAAGGGTATAACCGTGTCTTTCCGTTGGACATTGGGTGGAAAATGGTGATTTACTTGATTGAAAAAAAGCTCAATTATTATACAATTGCTTAATGTTTTGGAAAACTGTCCAAGTGATTAGACCACTCACCATTTGTGGATTCCTGTAAGTAATATAATTTGAGTAGTGATATATTTTTATATAATTTATGTATATAAAAAATATATTATTTTATAATTAAATATTATTTTATTATTAATTTAAAATTATAATATATTATCTATATTACTTTAATTTATCACTAAATTTTTAAAATTCGTTTGGAGAATGACCGTGTGAGCTTAAAATTTTATTATGATGGTCATCTCGTAATCTGATCTCTCATGGAACGTGCCAGCTGGTACTTAAACTAAAAAGCACGGTAATTAAAATTTGGACCCGCGAAATTACCTTAAAAAAGCTGTTAGTGAATGATGTACCTAGGATTAGGGATGGCAAAAAAAGGGAAAAACTACTTCAAATTTGAATAAGTGGTGATTGCCCTACTGTCATCATACACCAGTCATCACTATAACGTTTTCATTGTTCGTTTTATGGAAGGTCCTTTAAAACGTTTACAACAATTAATATGTAGTTTCTAGATAAATGATAGTTGTTAGTTATTCGGAAGCTTATCCATGTAATCGAACGAAACTACGCCGTTTAAAATTATAATCATCTACTAAATATTTTTAAATTTTAAATTAATAAATAATGTAAATCATATCGATCCCTCCTCATCTCTAAAATTTGAAAATTAAATTATCATCTTAATTACCCATCATTCCTTCTCTTTCATCTTCGTTTTTCTTCTTCTTATCTCCTTGTAATCTTGAATTAAATTCATAACGTGTGTGGCTGAAAAATAATGTTGACCGCACCGAAGCATATCTTTTTTCAATTATGGTAGTTGGCTGATAACCCTACTCGAATTCTGCTTTTAAAGTTGTGCGAGGGAAATCCTACAGTGTATAAATTGACACGTGGCGTCACACACAGGTCAACTTACATGAGAATACGAAAACATATCTGTATGATAATACCATGTATCTAATACATAACTTTCTCTTCGTGTAAATGCTTTATGATCGTTATCTTTGTCTTTGATTATGCCTTTAATTGTTCAACTAAGATAATTGCGGACGATCTTTAACTCTTTGATTAAAAATTAGCTTAAACCTATAAAGTAAACTACAAGCGATATACATGCATGAAACGAGGAAAATATATTTTGTTCCGATTTTACTATCGATTTTGTCAAAATAAGAAATCATTTTATCGTAGACTAGAATGGGACAGTTGCATACTTTAAAACAAGCTTTATATTTGTCAAGTGTGAACTCGAGGAAGAACCACACTGTCACATGCATGCATTAGACAGACACGTTTTGAGACTGTCATATTAATATCGAACTATCCAACAAGAAACAGGAATCACAACATAACTTTGAGAGATGGGGAATCTGTTTGCAAAGAAAAAGGTGGTGGAACAAGGGAATCCTGAATTGGAACAACCATGCAAGTTGAGGATTAAAGTGAAAATGACTGCAAGTCAACTGAAGGAGTTGATGGCAAAGGCGGATATAAGCAAAGACAATTCGGAGTTATGTCGATTGATTATGCAGGAATGCGCAGAAGGAAGGTTAACTGCTACTACCGTTAATTCTGGTCAGGGTCCAGTACAAGATGATGCCAAAAAAACAAAACTGGATACCATCAGTGAAGAAGAACATTAATAGTTGGTTCATCTGATTGTAAGTTATCAACCAAAAGATTGAAATCCCCAGAATAATTTTGTTGTAAAAGAGAGCTCAGTAGATAAACTTTCAGCGTAGTACTATGCTTGCGGAGTCCAACCTCATATTTTAGTAGTAAGTGATGTTTTTTAATACTGTATTTTACTTTTAGGTAGACGATGAATCGATATATATTCTATAAATGATAATTATTAACTTTGTTGATATATCTCCAACAATTCTTTTTCTGTTATCATATTTAAGGCCTTAATTCATCACCTCAAATTTCAATGCATTAACATCGTCAATGGTTCATGTTCCTCGGTTTCTCAGTTTACCGGAAGTTAAGTGGTCTTGTGATCTATGGATTCTGATATATTGCTTTTTTTTCTTTTTGTTATCATAAAAGCCTTAACATCGTCAACGATTCATGTTCATTAGGTTTTTCAGTTTATGGTCCATCACTCCATGTCCCTAGGTTTCCATGTTTTACAGAAGTTAAGTGGTCCTATGGTTTATTGGATTATGAGGTGTGAGTGAGCTAAACTTGTCCTCGATTAGATTATGATGTCTGAGGGAGCTAACTTCTGCTCGAATATTGGGGTAGAATTGATTGTTAAGAGCAGGCATGGGCTGAGACAAATCAACTTTCGGGTAATTAATTTGTTGTATGAATTAGTCTAAGGCAATGGATCCCAAATCTCTGAGAAGTCGAGGCCGGTTCTGGTTTGTCCACAAGATTGAATATGGGATCTGGGCGTTTAGGGTTTACACATATTAGTGATGATAATTGGGTTTTTCCTTTTCCTGTGTTAATAAATAAGCATAAGGAAGAAGACTCTGGTATAGTATTCAGCGGTAGCAAAATAGCATGAAACGGTTGAAATAGCATGCTTGACAGAAGTAGTGCATCATGCATGCTTTATTTATCAATAAATTAAGAAATAAATCTACATAAAAAAGGGTACGATTCAGTCAGAAGTAATTTAGCTGCAGTCTATGTAACGTAACACATCAACTCAAAGGCGATTGCGGGACATCATGTACTAGGAGTCTATGACTTAAATTTCACGGCAAAAAGTACGGCATAATCCACAGCTTCTCAAGCGAATCGCTTGTGACTGGACTCTCCGAACGTACGATCAAAGAAGATAGCACTTGACCACACTGAGTCACTGTAAAGTCCGAGAAAACATAGTTGGCCAAGTTCAACTGTAAATTAAGTCTCTCTTCTCACTGAGTCATTGACCACAGCATGGCAATGGCATGCAGGGCCAACCAGTGAAGAGATCATAATCGTGAATTTTCATTAGTAATAACATCCAACCATCAAAGCAAACACTAGCAAATATATTACATGTAAAATTATATATGGATATAATTATAAGTGTTTATAATTTGATTCAAACTATAAAATTAAATTAAACATTTTAAAAATTATAATTTAATTTATTTTGATTTAGTTTTGTTTGTAAAATAATTTGTTTTTAGTTAATAAATTTTTTAAATATAATTTTTAGTTTAAATTATAGTTTAAACAATTTTTAAATTAAATCAAAATATAAATTATATTTTTTTAAAATACATATATAATTATACTTATATAATTTTTTAATAAATAATTAAGTATATAATTTATTTTTATATTTATTTTATTTATATATATTATATTTTAAAAAATTATAATTTAATTAATATTATTAAATAATATGTACTTGAATTATTTTTTAATTGAATTTAAAATTTAAAATAATTTGGATTAAAAAATTTCACTCTTGCAAGACCGATAGGGATTGCTCTGATAGTACTGAACACTGCGAATAGCATGTGCTACTTCTGACGCTCCCTGGATTTGCAGCCTTCACCATCATGTGGATGCCAGGACTTAGCGGAAGACCCCTTCCACACTTTTCCACGCATATTCATTTCCCAGCTCGGCTTGGCTTGCTTGTCTTGGCACTACTCACTCTCACTCTAATGGATTTTTATAATAGTCTGCCTCATACAGATACATTAACTACAGACACGGTAGAGCATATCCAGATGATATTACAACATTAGAAATTAAACCAGCGTCATGTTTCGAATCTTTTTGTCACAATCTGATAATTTTTTTTTTAATTAAAAATCCGATCAGATCAAAATGAGTGGGGCCAAAACGCTTTGAAGATTTTCTTCGATGTGGTTAGAGATTCATTGATTTTGTCGAGATCAATCCAATTTCAAATCTTGAAAATATCATTTTATTTTAAATTTATTTTTAAAATATAAGGGTGTGTAATGATTTATAGTTGGGTGCACTATTATTGCATTCTTTAAAAAAGTTTATTTCACAAAACCTTAGTCAATACTTAATTATATTAAAACTATAAATAGAAACACAAAGAAAATAATGAAATTATGAGCTTTTTTTTATGGTAGTATTAGGTGAAAGGATTACATAGAATGTCAAAAGATTTGTTCCTGCACAATATTTGATGTGATTCTAAAGTCTTATCTACTAATTTTTTAAAATTTAAGCACACATTTATGAGTCAAATTTAGTTAAAAATCTTAATTATAATTAAGAATAAAAATATATTTCTAATAATAATATTATTAAAAATATATATAATTTATTATTTTTCTCCTCAAATTTTAAAAACTAATAAATTCATCATTTCCTAAATTTTTTCAGTTTTAAAAAGTCTCATTTCCTTCTCCCAAAACTTAAGGTTTTTGTATCGACAATAGTTTAAGATGAAAAGAAGAGATCGTTAATGTTAGAGATGATGACCAAAGGTGAAAAAATATCATAGATTTTTGGGAGGGGATGTGATTTTTTAAAATTGAAAAATTTTAAAAATATGTGAGTTTATTAGTTTTTAAAACCTAATGAGAATATAATAAATTATATATATTTTTAATATTATTGTTAAAATAATGATTTTATTCTTAATTTTAATTAAAATTTTTAACATAATTTGATTTATAAATGAATGTTTGAGTTTTTAGATATTAACAGATAAAACTTTAGAATTATACCAAACCTTGGGTGGGAATCGGTCTTTTGGCCTACATAGAAATGAGATTAAAACAAAGGAGAAACCCATTTTACTGTTAAAATGACGAATTTGAATAAAAAAATAATCTCGTTTAATTCAAATTAACAAATGAATTTAAAAGTGATAATTTTATTTTATATAAAAATAACATTAAGTCCCTTTCATATTGAATCTATCTTGCATTGATTTTTCCATTCAATCAAATATTAATTAATATTCTAAATTTGTATTAAAAATTTAATAATTTGAAAAATTCAACAATGAAGCTTCCTACCTTATATTATAAGGTTGAATTGGATTCGAATGGGAGGGCCCATTTACAAATATCTATTTTTATAATATTCGTGGACAAAGTACTCATTGAATAAATTGATTAATATAAGAAATTTCTCAATTTCAAATAAAAATATCATTATTAACAGAAAAAAATTTTGAACTTTCTTTATTTGAAATTTGAACCCTATTTGGTAGGCAATATTACATTCCCATTCTCTTAGGCTCAGCCTCAGCCTCAGCCTCAGTAGCCAACCATCAAGAGAGCCGACAAATATATAGTAAAAAAAAGAAACAGGTAAACAGTGAAAAATAATTATTAAGTATTATTATAGAATTAAATTTAAAAAAAGAGCCAGGTTTGACCGAGCTCTACGACAGTCCAAAGCGGCTGTGCGGTAGCGACAGTCATGATTCGCTTCCAGAGTTTTAATTATATCTGGTTGAGATCTAAGTACCCATTTTTACCCTTTTCTTTCTAATTTCTATACCATTTGACCATTATTGACGCCGCTTACCGCGCTCACCAATAGTTTCTGTCTTTTTTTTTTGTTTTTATATTATCCACGTGTAAAGACAATTTTACCCTTAAGTCAAATTTGAACCTCGAATTGTCATTGGCGAAGTTTATGGCCTGAAATGAAGTGGAAGAAAATGGATTAGGTTAAGAAAATTGGTAAGAAGAATAGACAAGTAGGTGGATAGGGTTTTAGAAAAAGTAAGGGAAGAGAAGGCTGATGCAATACCAGTTGGCGAAGGCTTATTTTAATATTAAGATTTTAACGGAATTTGGAAAGTTTTGGTCTTGAGGGATTACCTGGAGTTTTTCAGTCAAGGCCTTAAGGGTATAGTTAGAGGGGGGAAGCGCAGAAGTGAAGGGATCATGTGTCGATAGGCCATAGCCATAAACGGAAGGACAGAAGATTGAATATTTAGAGGAGATGAGAGATGGAAACAGAAGGTTGAATACAGCGAAGCAGATGATTTTGCAGACCCACCCACACGGATATATGTGTTTATAATATGAATAAAAAAAAGGTTGGTCTCCGAGTCTTTGATATTTCATTGGACAAGCTTGTCTACTGTTGTCGTGCGTGCCCACACTAGCAGCTTTTTTGTCTCTCTCATTTTCCCTTCTCTTCATCCTTTCTTCATCAAAGTAATCTCTCTCTTCTCTCTTCTGTTATTATTATTATTTTTTTGTATATATAATTATTTTGCTTCAAAGGTTTTTCTTTTCCTTTCTCTTTATCTTTGTCTTTCCACCACCCTCAACAGTAATGATTTTCTCGTTACGGGTATCGTTGTTGAGGAATCTGAGGAGTTGCGGTTGTGAAAAAGTCGTAGTTATAACGATTGAAAGACAAATAGAACAAGGTTATTCCAAACGAATACAAATATAAACTGCACGAGTGGTTGAGCCAAGAAGAGTGCTTCTGATTGATTGACGTGATCATCATCAAACAAACGCTTATTTTAACCCTTTTTCTTTCCGATTGCTTCTCTATCTTTGGCTTCTTTGGGTCTGTTGGTTTAAGTTCTACTTCTGGGTTCTTTTTTTCCTTTCTTTTTCGATCTTTCTTGTTTTATTTGGGTGTCTTTAGGATTGTTTTCTTGTGAGTTTTATCACCATGTCTCAACCACGACAATTTCAGATGGTGGGTGGTAACAATACAGGAGAATACAATGACACAACTTTTACCAAAATCTTTGTTGGGGGTTTGGCTTGGGAGACACAAAGAGATACCATGAGACGCTATTTTGAGCAGTTTGGAGAGATCCTTGAGGCTGTTGTTATCACAGACAAGAACACCGGGAGATCTAAGGGTTATGGCTTTGTAAGCCTCTTTTGCAAAGTTGTTTTATTCTTTCTTTTCTCTTAATTGATCTTTGTTATGATAAACGCAAGCTCTTTTTGATTTGTGATAAGGTCACATTCAAGGATCCAGAGGCGGCCATGAGAGCATGTCAAAACCCATCACCTGTCATTGATGGAAGGCGGGCAAACTGCAATCTTGCATCCCTTGGTGCACACAAGACTCGTCCACCAACTCCTCAACATGGTTATCATCTCTCTTGTTTCTTTTTTTCGACGACTTTTTGAATTCTTGGTCTTGTTGAATTTTGCCATGGTTACTGACTCCACATTTACCTGGTAATGGATCATAAAACGTGAGAAAATGGCAATGTTGGATATTTGATTTCAATCTCTCTTAAAATACCTTGATTTTTTAAAAATATTTTATTCTGAAAATGTATTTATAGATGATAATAGCATCAAATTTATTTATTTTTATCGATCTCTATTTCAACATTGGCAATTACAAGCTCCTTTTTTCTCTATAATTTTAGGTTCTGGGCGATTTAGACCAACATCTGGATTGGCAGCTCCGCCTTCTTATCAAGGCTTCTCATCTGCATACATCAATCAACCTACCAATCAGTACACATTTCCTTATTCATCTTACGGGTAAGCTATTACATTTTATTCATTAAACATAAATTAAATTCTCTCTCTCTCTCTCTCTATCTATCTCTCTGTATATATGTATATGCATGTATGTATATTAATTTAAGAAAGCAAATTTGTTTGTTGTTATTCCTCTGTCTGCTCTTTTTAACCTTCTTTTTTTTTGTTGGTTGAATTTTTAGGTTTACTGGATATTCACAAGACACCATGTACCCTTTGGTAAGTATCTCCTTATTAAGTATTGAGCAAAATGGTGGAGAAAGATTGCATTGAATCTGTTGAACTGAGCTTAAGAGCTCTATATATTTGCAGAACTACTACAATCTTTATGGCGGCCAACAATTGTCACCTTACTTCACCGCTGGGTCACCAGCAAGTCCAGGAATGTTCCAAAATATGTATCCGTTTTATGCTCAATATGCACAAAGTAGTCAAGCTCAAGGGTTTGGAATTCAATATCCCCAAATGCTGCAGTACCCATATTTGCCTCAGCAGTATGGCACAACTGGAATCCTGTCACTTCCCTCTTCTATGCCAGTGACAACTTCTAGCACAGGTCATAAACATTTCTTAAACGCATTCAAGTTATCATCAAAATGTTATGTAGTACAAATTGATTTATATATTATGTGTTTAATGCAGGTGTAACTACAACAACAATCGGGGTGACTGCAACAGGAACAGGTGCTTCTTCACAAGCACCTGCAGCAACTTCTGAACAAAATTCATCCACCTAATTGACCTTGAGAAACACAGTGTCTTCTTACAAGACTAACAAGATGTGGATAAAGGGAGATGAGACTCTGAGCAAAGGGAAAAACAAATGGATAAGAATAAACCCATTAATTAAAGTCACTGATTCAGGAAAAGGAACACAAGAATCAAGTATCAGAAAAGTTCATCCAAGGAAGGAATATATTTGAGATATAAAGGCATCGCCAGCTCCACTAACTTTCTTCAATTCAATCTTCATTAATGCCCAACATTTTATTGTCTTTATCATCATTGTCTTCATCATCATACATGTTACATTCAATAGGACAAGGGAGTCTAAGTAGTTGTAGCAGTAGAAGAAGACCATATTCATTTATGTATTATTGTCAATAGGGTAGAAGCTAAATATTGGCTTTGGATTCTACCTAGGATACTAATTGTCAGACGATTATGCCTCGATTGCATACAGCATCCGAAGACATAACTCTTTTGTTTATATTTCAAGTGATTGGTTCAATAGATTGATTTTATATCTTTGAACCAAGATTGATTGGTCAAAGAAATAGTAGGCGAGCTTGGATAGCTTTACAATTAACATGTAATTTCTTTCTTTCTTCATTGTTCATGATTGATACTTTTTAAATTAGGATTAGTTGGAAAAAGGAAGACTATGTTTCCTTTTTATGTTAATTTTTACGGACAATAATCTTCCTTTACATTTCATCTTTCATTTTCAGTCGGCATTCTTTATAACTTTTCTTTTTGCATGAGGCTATCCATAGGGTTAGTAGCATGTGTTTGGAATCCAAGGGGATCCAACAAAGAGTCAATGGATGCCTTTACCTTTCTCTGTTTCAAAGTTGAGCAAGCTTCTGTTTGACTAAAGTTTCTTCCAAATAAATGAAAACACACACACACACATATATATATATTACTCATTATAATAATCAACAGTTTGATGAAAGAGAAAGGGTTTTATCAGTCTGTGAAAATAAGTTGTTTGAAAACTTTTTAAATTTTTTTTATTGAAGCCGATTCTTAACGAGAAAACAGTTAGAAAGTATGAAATTTAGTTTTTGAAGGTACCCATTATTCTTTTCATTTAGTTTCAGTTTTATTAATATATTTATTTGAGTCCCTCTGCAATTTATTTAACCATAAGCAAAATTGATCGGAATTTGAACGGCTAAAAATTGTTGTTGTTAATTCTTCTGTGGAACTTTTTGAAGTAGCGTGGTTATATTTGGAGATTGTTACGGTTTTAATAGGCTGAGAAGATTTCACAACTGGAATTGGTGAAAGCAGCCGATGTTACAGTTGACTCTTACTGGCCTGGCTTGTTTGCGAAGCTGGCTGAGAAGAGAAACATTGATGACCTTATTATCAGTGTGGGGACTGGTGGCGGTGCAACAGTGGCTGTTGCCGCCCCTGTAGGAGGTGCTGCTTCTCCACCTGAGGTTAAGAAGGCAACTACAACATCTTTTTTAGTCGAATGTGTGGGGTAGGAAGAGAGTGACGAGGATATGGGATTCAAACTAGTGTGACTAGGAGCTTCTTTTATTATGTTTGGTCCCTGTACGAGGAGGGTGCTTGACTTTCGAATCTTTTAGTATTTGTACAAGCCAATGGACTAGATCCGGGCTCGATGTGCCGAGGCTTTTCTTATTTTGAGGTATAAATGCCGCGATGGAGTTACCATTACCTGTAACGAGTGTATAACGGTGGGATTTTGGCTCAAATCTAAATCGGAGAGGAGGAGATTTATTTTTAAAAATAATGAAAAATAAGAGAAAATTAATTTTGTATATGAGAGCGCCCTGCTACTGTTAAGTGGTTTATTTGTTTGCAAGAGGCAAGAGCTGTTAAAGCCCTTCAAAATTATTTGAAATTACATATCGTTGGCAAACTTATTTTCCACATCATATTCTCCCATAACAGGGTTTGTTGCGTACAAAACCAGTAGAATTCAAATTTACAGACGTTTGTTTACAGGCGTAGGAAGAAACAAAAGCATGTAGAATTTTAAGTTCTTATGGTGTAGCAACATTTTCCTTAGCAAGCGGAGCAATCTCCTCACGATCAATTCCAGGTTCACTGCCATCTACTCCCAAACTTAGCAGCACCGCTTCCCACTTCTTAGCGGGTCCCTGTGTCAAGACATAGCAAGATGAATCAGCTTAAAAAACTCTATGAATCCCTGGTTACAAGAACGTTGTTGTACAAATTCTAAATATTTACTTACTTTCCATGAAAGATCTTGAGCAATGCAATTTTTTATCATTTCAGTCAAAGCTTGAGTACCATATGTTGCGAGGGCTCTTTTGACTCCTGTGGACACCGCATTCACATCCGCTGGATCCACAGCATCACACTGAAACATCAAAATATGGGATTTAGTCTAATACAAATTCAGAGATGCAAGGAGTATTTTAAAGTTGCTTTGTCTATAGAAACATTGGATATAATTAGGTGTTACTTCAACACTGAGGCTTCCCATCTGGAATCCTGTAAAACCTTCTTTCACAGTGTCAACCAGTCCACCAGTGGAGGCCACAATGGGTACCTGCAATGGGCAAGGGTATCAAGCATATAATATGTGTAACATATAACAAGATGAAACAGATGACTGAAAACTTCAGTTGCACATCATACAGTTCCGTATCGCATAGCATGTAATTGTATAAGACCGCAGGGTTCAAATCTGCTTGGAAGCAAAATAAAATCAGCTCCAGCTATTATCATATGGGCTAGAGGCACATTGAATTTTGCCACTCCTCTAGCCTTCTCTGGGTACAGTATCTCCAGTTGTTCAAGTTGCTTCTCCATTGCTTTTTTACCAGTACCCTGGCAGAATTTACAAAGCCAGCCCATTATCTTTGGATTTTACATATTTATTTATAAGAGAGTAATAACTTGCTATTTGATGCTTACAAGGACTATTATCTGAACATTTTCGTTGATAAATTGGGGAATGGCTTCTCCTAGAATGTCCGAGCCTTTCTGCTCTTCAAGCCTACCAATGAAACCTATGACAGGGATGTTCCTATCAACTGGTAACCCAACTTCTGCTTGGAGGGCTTCCTTTAAAAGAGGCTTTGCATCAATCACCTGACAATATCAAAATTTAAGACATTTTTATCAGGCTAAGCTCTTAGAATATATGTTATGTGAGAAGAGAAAAAATTAAAAGATTCTTACAGTGGAAGCATCATATTTGACACCTATATATTTGTCAGCTGAGGGGTTCCACTCTTGGACATCCATCCCATTCACAATTCCAGTAACACCAGTTTTACGAAGTATGTTATCCAATTCCACGCCTTTGTCTTTGCCAGAAACAAGTTCTTGGGCGTAGTGTGGGCTAACAGTTAAGACCTTGTCTGCTTCTAATATTCCAGCTTTCATCCAATTGATTTTCCTACCCTTAATGGGTTTATCATACCTGTAGAATAGGATTAGCTGCATAGCAGTTTCAACCTTCAAAAACTCTCCACTATAAACTATTAGAACCATACCCATCTATGAAATCAAAAGAGCCTTTAAATTCATTTGGGAGATTGAGAAGTGCGAAATCGGCAAATGCAAATCTTCCTTGGTAAACAATATTGTGGATGCAAAAAGCAACCTACCAACCAAAATAACCGCTTTTCAAGTACCTTACATGGTATCCAAAATTTTTAATATAATACATACAGGCAAGACTCCTTACTTTGGCACTTTCGTAAATTCCTTTGTCTTTGTACATAGATTTGAGGTAACATGGAAGAAGGGCAGTATGCCAATCGTTGGCAATGAAAACAACATCTTCTCCTGCACACAAGGAGACCAAAGTAACAGTTCATAATTGATGTTGTCTAGTAGATCCTGCTGGTTTCAAGAACCACAGTGTCCTTACCATATGGTCCAGAGAAATATTTACTACTGTTAAGATTTAGAACCCTTGGTGCTTCCAGAGCCGCCTGAAAGCATGAAACATTACAATTGATACCAGTAACTACGAAGTGGCATAGCTACTTCTTGTTGTAAACAACCATTTGAGGGGTTATTAAAGAAATAAAACAACATATGCAAACACATTATATACTATTAAATCTGCTGTGAAAGTGTGTATGTTCTGTTGCAAGTAGTTTGGCTCGTTCACAACAACTACCCACTTCCCAGGCGGATAACACCATCCGTGTTTACTGAATTTTGGGCATATTAATATTTATTACTACACAACATCCCATATTTACTTCCTAACAATAGATTTTTCCAAGTAATTGATTTTCGAATATTGATCCTACTATGGACCTGGAGAGTTAAAATTGCATTTCCAACAGGGTAAAGATTGTCAACCTGGCATAACAAACTGAATCGAAGTTGGTTGTCTTGGTAGTCCACTCCAGTTATAGGCCCGTAGATTTTGGATTTAGTTTTCCCCCACACCTATGAGTTCATTTGTCAAAAAAAAAATATACAACTTAGAAGCAGCCACCATCAAATTTGAGACATATATAATGAAAAGGCCAAAGGACTATTTCCCACCCAAAGTATGCGCATTTGTCAAGTTTCCCCCAATTAACTTTGAAAATCTCGTTTATCCACCCATAGGTTGTTAAAATTAACTGAGTCCGTTAGTTATATCATTTTCCTCCCCTAAACCCTAAAAACTAATAATTTTACCCCAACCAAAGTTTAAAAAAGCAGTATTTCCCCCCTAGGTTTTCAATTTTTCAGATTCAATTTTCTAGCGCCGTTTCTTTCTCTCCGGTGACCTCCAGGCGATGCCTCTCTTGAGAGTGGTATTCGATGAAGACGACCGTCTTCGTCTTCATCTCAACGGAGACAAGGAGTCTTCGTCGATGACCACTCCCAAGCGAGCTGCCGGAAGGAGACCGTGCCGGAGAGGAAGAGACATCGTCTGGAGGTCATTGGAAAGGAAGAAACGACATCGAAAAATTGAATCTAAAAAATTGAAAACCCTAGGGGGAAAATGCTACTTTTTAAAACTTGAGTTTGAAGAAATTATTAGTTTTTAGGGTTTAAAGAGAGAAAATTAAATCAAATTTAAGTTTATTTATTATAATACAGACAAAATGACGATTTTACTTTTAAAACCGTTAGAGTTTTACGAGTCTATGGATGGATAAATAAGATTTTCGAAGTTAACAAAAAAATCTTGAGAAAATAACATACCTTGGCTGGGAAATAATCCTTTGGCCTAATGAAAATGATTTAAAACAGGGAACCACCTTCTCAAGGAACATAGGATGATCCACAAACACCCGATCAACTCCTCGTTTGTAGCAATGGAAAAAGCGAACTTTTTCAATTTTGTCTCCAACTTTAACCTGTAGTCAATTTATCAAAATATGAGCTGTGAATCTAATAAAGGCACAAGAAGCTCCTCAGAAAAAAGCCTCCTGTTGAGAAAAAAGAAAAGGCAATTTGAGTATGTACTGATAAGAATATAATATTAGACCTCAATAATAACATCCGTATCCCAAGCATCTTTGTACTGGTCATAACGGGGAGCTATGGTCATTACACGGTGGCCAAAAGCCTGTAGAAAGATTCAGTTTTGTCCATCATACACTCAAAACAAACTCAAGCTAAGTGATTGATCGAAATAACGATGAAGCAAAAGAGTAAAGTAAGCTTACGGCCATAGCTGGTGGCAAACCTCCATGAACATCACCAAGGCCACCAGTTTTGCTCCATGGAGCAACCTCTGCTGCCACAAATACCAAATTCATGCCACTTCTACAAACAATGACTCCCATGCTCCGGCCATTCTCTCTTCTAAACTTTTTCCTCTCAGCTTGCCTGCTGTTTACTTTTGCCATGGTTTTGACATACAACTGATCCTCTCTGTTCAAACTTCTTAGCCCGTTGTGGGTCACGGTTTGTTTCATTAAGCTAATTTTCATTTGTATTGCTTTTGGATCTGATCCCGATGCTACACCCTGTCCATGGTGGAAAGGTGAAGTACTCCTTGATGCAAAGCTTGAAGCAGCAACACTTACCATCGCTGATGTTATGTTCTGAAAAAGAAAGTGCACGAGAAGATCATTACAGTAAGGAGAAAGTAAATAAAAAACCCATCAACGGTGACCTCAAACAAAACTAATTTCATAAATCTCACCTTCGGAAAAATCGAAGCTCTATGGCTGTTACTTGTCAAACTGAAATCAATTGTTCTGAGAATGAAGTCCCCAGGAACCGCTACTTGTACTAGTGGTTGAAGAAGCCACTTTCCACGTGGCAAAAAGTAAGGGCAGAGGGCTACGTTTAATCATGACTCTCAAGATTTGTGACGGCCTACAAGTTGACAGAGAGATAGAGTTTTTCAGTCCCAGGAAACAGACAGCATGTGATAGCTGGAATATGCTATAAGATTTTTTTAATTTTCTTGTCCTGGTTATGATTTTTAAATTCTTTTAATTTTGGCCTTGCTTAGCCCCTCCTGTTTTTATTTTGAGTTTTAACGGTTGAAAAAAAAACACGAAAGTGCAACCCTGACAGTTACTTCTCCTAACATAGTAACCTCCTATTCTTTTTTTATTATTTTTTTTCAGAAGTGGCAAACCAAACCTCTTTGATGTTGTTCTTATCAGAAATACGAATGCAAGAGATTAAACATATAAGAATCAAATAGTAGAACAATTTAGTTTACATAATGACCAAAAAACACACCAATACAAGTTGGTTTATAGGCAATTGTCATCCTTATTCGCCGGACTGCGTTCCAATGCAAAACCAACCGTCTGGTGCCTACTCCACATTCTGCCGCCTGAAAGTCACGGAGAGCAGGAAGTGGGACGCTCCAGTATGTTCTGGATGGTGACGATCACGAGATTGTTTCCGTTTCTTCTAATGAAATTAGCGTGTCCAGCGAGATATTGAAGGCATATGACCAGAATATCGGTGATTTTCAATCTGCCTAAGTGTTAGCGGAGAATCGTCAAATTTGCTTTGCAGTGAGATGAAAATACTAAATTAGAATTAATGATTAGTGATGCTGTTGAAGAACATTTAAACATCTGTTATAATTTGTCTAGGAGAATTGTAATTTGAGTTAAAAGTCCACAATTGCAGCTCCAGAAGCTGTTACTGAAATGGATAGAAATGAAACTATTGCTCCCGTTAGAGAGCGAGATGATTAATAGAAGAGCTGAAAAGAAATCAGGGCCTTCCATGAAGCCTGTTGAATTGGCAGAGGAACTTGAAAAGAAGCAAGCATCTACTTGTCTGCATTGGGAGGACGGTGTGGCTGCTCATCCCATGAGGCTTGGAGGTGATGCAAGAGGATCGACCACATTGGGATATTTTGATGTTAATGAAAATAACAGTTCTACACAGGCTAATGGATCTCAGGCATTTAGGATTGATCATGGTAACCCCCAAATCTTGGCAGTGCATCTTAATTTTATTGCTGTTGGAATATCCAAAAAGGTCATCGTTGTTGTGCCCAGTAAATACTCTGCTCATCATCATGAAACGATGGATTCAAAGCCCGCAAAACTGCTTTTCCTTGTTCGTCATTTGTATGCATTTCATTGTATTTCTGGTGCTTTATGTGCAATCAGCTTAAAAGTAACTGCTTTAAATTGACGAGTGGCCTGAGATTCCGTCTCAGTGGTTCCCTTACTTAACAGGCTCTCTGTTAAAACTCAGGTAAGACTTAATTCTTTTTAACAAAGCCAAAGGAATTATTCTCAACCAAGGTTTGATGCATTCTCAAATTCTCATTCTCAACGTTTCAAAAATTCTTAAACTCCCATATTTAATATTTTAAAACTTTAAATAGTGATTAATTATTCAACCTCTGTTATTGGGCTATTAATTGGAAGAGTAAAAATATTATTTTATTAGTAATATTAAAAAATATATAATTTTATTATATTTCTCATTCAAATTTTGAAACTGACAATTTTAACTCAGTTTAAGTTTTAAAAAATCATATTTTCTCTCTTACAGTTTTTTTTTTTTGTTTCTCTTTATTTTAGCATTTGAATTTAACCGAACTCATATTATTCGTCAACAATCTCTCTCTTCATTGGCGCTCTCTCTCCCTAAAATTTACTGATTTGTGAAAACTAATTCGTTTTCTTTTACATCTTACAAATCAGTTAATCAAAAAATGAATTAGTCGGTCTTCCTCATCAGGCAGAGTTTCTCCTATTATTTTCTATGAATCTTTGGGTGGGGGGTGTGTTATAGTTTAGAAATTTAATGGGTGAGAATATGATTTTGCCAACCCTTGGGTGGAAATAATAATTCACTCTATCGTAAAATGTATGTCACATGTTGAGCAATAGCCATATGCTTGGTTATATTACATCTCACATGCTTAACCATTTTATTTTAATACTCGCTTCAAGTAGAACGACATCGTTTAGATTTTCAAAGATCCAGCGAAAAATAGCAGCATTAAAAACTCGTCAGAATGGAGAGCGCAGCAACGTTCACAAGTCAGATCAGAACTGACTTTACGAAGTGTTTGTAGTTGCGAGTTGGGTGGCCTTCCTAGCTTCTATTCTTCAAATCGATTATTTCAAAGTTTTTCTCCCTTGTTCCCTCCGCCTCTTCATTCTCTACTTATATATTTACCCTTCCTGTTTCTTCGATTTCTCTCCTTCCAAACACTCTGGATTAACATATCGGTAATGGCTACCTCTTTATACTCCCCGACAAAATTTGTCAATCCTTTATTTGTTAACGCTAGATCCCATGACAAGCCTCTCTTTGATCCTCTGAAAATCTCTACTTCTTTTCTTGGATCTACTCACAAACTTCGACCTACTTCTCTTCAAATTAATCATCCTACTATCCACCGTCGATCTGCTGTTGTTGCTGTCTCTGATGTTGTTAAGGAGAAGAAGGTCCAGTCTAGTTCAAACCTGGTAATCAATATCATTCTCTTTATTTTTTTTTCACTCACGTTATTCTTTCTTATACTTTTTTCACTTGCTTTTATGCTTTGTTTTGTTGTGTTTCTGGTTGCTAGAAGCTGAGGAATGGTGTTAATTTTTTTCCTGTATGTTATCGAAATTTGTTAGTTGATTAAATTGAAAACGTATTCTCAATGCGTGATTTATGCTATTGATATTTTTATTTTTGTTTCTCTTTGATTAGATGTTACTGCACATACCTGGCTTCTGATTCAGTTCTATGTTTCCATTAATGAGAAATATGTACCTAAATCCTATTTGGCACCCGAGTTTAGACGCTTTTTGAGAAGTTCTTTACTTGCAAGCATTTATAATATGAAAATCATAAAAAATAAACATACATAAGCTAAGATTATCGGTTCAATTTGGTTTGAGTTTTCAGTTGATTACAAAAGAGGAAGGATTAGAGCTATATGAAGATATGATTCTTGGTAGGGCTTTTGAGGACATGTGCGCACAGATGTACTATAGAGGCAAAATGTTTGGTTTTGTTCACCTCTACAATGGTCAAGAAGCTGTTTCAACTGGTTTTATTAAGCTTTTGAAGAAGGAGGATTCTGTTGTGAGTACATATCGTGATCACGTGCATGCCCTGAGTAAGGGAGTCCCAGCACGTGCTGTTATGAGCGAGCTCTTTGGCAAGACCACTGGATGCTGCAGAGGCCAAGGTGGATCAATGCATGTGTTCTCAAAAGAACACAATTTGATTGGTGGGTTTGCATTTATTGGTGAGGGAATTCCAATTGCCACAGGTGCAGCCTTCACCTCCAAGTACAGGAGGGAGGTGTTGAAGGAGGCAGATTGTGATCATGTGACATTGGCATTTTTTGGTGATGGAACTTGTAACAACGGGCAGTTCTTTGAGTGCTTGAACATGGCAGCACTGTGGAAGTTGCCCATTGTGTTTGTTGTGGAGAATAACTTATGGGCAATTGGAATGTCACATTTGAGGGCAACATCAGATCCTCAAATTTATAAGAAGGGACCAGCATTTGGGATGCCCGGTGTTCATGTTGATGGGATGGATGTTCTGAAGGTGAGGGAAGTAGCCCAGGAGGCAATTGGAAGAGCTAGGAGAGGCGAAGGGCCAACTTTAGTAGAATGTGAGACATACAGATTTAGAGGACATTCATTGGCTGACCCTGATGAGCTTCGTGACCCTGGTAAGCAATCGAATATGGTTATAATGTTTTGGCTTTGCTTTTTTTCTCTTGGTTGTCTATAATGGTTTGATATTTTCCTTGTGCATTTGAACTGATGCCTTGATGCTTATGTGTATAGTGTTTCTTTCCTGCTTAAGTTCTGTTTCTACCTTCTGTCTTCAGTTGCATTTGTTAGTTTTCTGTGACATGCATTATTATCTTGATTGAATAATTCGTTTTGGTTTATGGATGAGTGTCACTTAAAATAGCTTGTTGTAGATGATGTGGAAGTGCTAATTTGGATACATTGTTGGTTGGGTCTTAAGGAACTTTAGTTTTTTCTGGTATGTTAGAGTTATCAAGTAGCAGCTAGGTTACTGTCAGCAAAAGGAAAATTTTTTCTAGTCAAATCTGAAGATGGAGTTAAAGGTTTTCTCAGGACATAAGCTGATAGCATTTTGAAGGGACTGATTTGAGAAATATAATATTAGCTATCTTGAGGGAACTGATATATATATATATATATATTAGTGTTTCCAACTTTATCTGATGGCATTTGAGAGGACTGATTCCTGAAATATAAGTTTCCATATTTCTGACTTCATCACTGTTAGATTTTTCTAACTTAGTAGTGAGTTCACGGAAGTTGGTCTTAGGTCAAGCAGGAGTATCATGTTTCTGTTTCTGTGGCCTTTTTTATATATTTTTTAGGAAACAGCTTGTTGCCTTGGTTATATTGTTCATTTAACTTTTTTTTTTTTTTTTTGGTTCCTCTTGATCTTGGCCTTAAATACTCTGTTCTTGTTTGGCAGCTGAGAAGGCTCACTATGCTGCTAGGGATCCTATCACAGCATTGAAGAAACACTTGATTGAGAGCAAGCTGGCAAGCGAAGCAGAGTTGAAGGCCATAGAGAAAAAGATTGACGAGGTGGTTGAGGATGCAGTTGAGTTTGCTGATGCAAGTCCTCACCCAGCTCGTAGCCAGCTGCTTGAGAATGTATTTGTGGATCCAAAAGGTTTTGGTATTGGACCTGATGGGCGTTATAGATGTGAGGATCCCAAATTCACTGAGGGCACTGCTCATGTCTAACCTTTCAAATTTGAACATTCATCAGTCTATTTATGCTGGCTTTTAATTTAAGATTGCTTGGCTTATATTTAATCACTCGTATTCACATGTGCACTGGATGGAATTTTGTATTTGTGTAAGCAGGATCTATTCTTTAGGTTGTGCCATTTTGATATCGCGTGACCTGGACTATTGTTTCACACCCAAAGGGTTGTGAGCGTAGCCCCTAATTTTCGTTAGATCTGTTCTGTTATGTGAGTGGATAATAGCAAAAAATCTGCATTTTCTGTTCTTTTAGAATCCCATTGACCAAACTGACATTGCAAATTAACATGTTTGTTTGATGCAATGTTCCTGAAAAGTAACAAATACACCAAGACATTTGTCAGTTCCTTCAGGAGAAAAGATACAACACAAGTTGAACTTAATACTCTACCTTCTACACAAGGACAGATCTCATATCCTGGCGCACAAAACAAAAACACATATTCATTAATCTTGTCAACTATATAATAGCATTTTTCAATACAGTCGGCACAATGCCACAATCCATTGTTAGGCCTTGACACATTTGAGCTGAATTCTTTAAATCATAGTAAATGAAAATCTAACAAATCAAAATTGGACAATCAACAAATTTGAGGTACACACACACACACACACGTGTACTAGAATTAGCCAAGATGTCTATGTGGTGGTGTATGGTACGGGTTTGCTTCTTACACTAACAGGGAAAAGAATAAAAGAATGTGAAATGGAAAATTTAGGACCTAAATAGACCCGATTACAACTTCAGAGCAGCTATTGCTTCAGGTTTAAAATCAACCCTTACACCAAGAACTCGCCTAACCTCAGCTGGGGTTAGTCTCCAGGTCATTGGACCAGAGTTCTCACCCCAGAAATCTAGAATCTCAGATACCTTTTCCAAGTTGAGAATTGTTGCCATTTGTGTAAGGCGAGCAAACTTATCTCTAACTGTCCTCTGAGTCATGCTAGAGAAATGGCTTACCAGAGCCCTGGCATCTCTGTCGAGCTGCAGACCACCAAGTTGACTGAACCTTTTCTGCATCATGATCACTTCAAGCCTCTTAACAATGAAATCAATTATCAAGTGAACAAATGTGTCATAGTTGTTAACAGTCATTAGCAGCTGGAGCCATGCTGCATTTGTCTCAACGGCATGGAGAAGCATCTGAACCCATGGATCATTAACTTCATTATCAGCATATTCAGCCTCTGATAGCTCATAGCTGATGGTTGCAACACTGTCTAAAACTGGACGGATTCTGGGTGCTATGGTTGCCACAAGTTGTTCCATGCCAGTATTCAGGGCTTGCTTGAAAGTTTTGCACAGATCGGCCAAATCAGATAAACAAGACTTAACCTTTTCCCTATCACCAGGTGCAGGGAATACCTGAAGAAAATGATTGATATAATTCTAATCCTTAAATATCATTATAATTTTGACAAACAGGAAAAACAAAAAGAAAGCCCAATCATTAGAACTCATTGACGGGTATGGTCACATGAATAAATATTCTCACAATTATATCAGACAGCTATCATAAAGAGTCTGTTTTACAAGCATAGGATGGAGATAACTATTAGGTTTGATCACTTAATCAGCTAAAGCTTCAGGATGGCAAATCTAAGATATTCCCATGCCTATCATAGCAGGCTGAGACATTAATAAGATTCTTCTATATAAGAAATAACCAACAAATGAACAATAACGTACTCATTCATCAAGAACAATGAGAAAATGAGCAGAGATTCAAAGGAAAGGTTTCTTCTATATGACTAATCAACTGTCCTACTGAGACAAGTTCATTATTTCACCAGAAGAAGAGTGTGTAAATCATCATGACTGCCTAAATCTACAAATCAAGTTTCACTCAACGGCAATGAAAAATGTTGGTTCCAGGTTGCAGTATCCTTCATTCACAGCAATATGTTCTCCCTGCTCACAACTAAAAGGGTAAAACTTGGAGGTGGTTATCCTGCTCAGTACTACAAGAAAAAAATGGGATGTATTTACTAAAATTTTAAGGAGAAACATTCAATGCCAATTCCAATCCAGTTTCCATCCATTTCTATTTTATTATACTTTTTTGGTTCTGAAGACATTGTTCATGGAATACAGTCACAATAGTGTCTTACTGTATAAATTAATTCTTATTCAGTTCAACAGACACATCATAGGAAGACATATATTCTAGTACTGTTGCAAGGCTTTTAAACTCCAAGTCCAAGAGCATGTGTATGCATATCAAATTACTAAATATATACTCTAACTTGTATTGCAGCAACTAATAGACCACAGGCAAGTCTAACACTCTTTTTTAAAATCAGAAACAAGTTAACATTCAAAACATAAGCCAGAACATAAAGCAAGTACGCCACTCACCTCTGCACATTTTTCTTCAATCTCATGCTTCAGTTTCAGGACATACTCACTACTCACATCAATATTATTCAAAGCTGTTGCAATCTCTGTCCCAGTCTTCTGCACACCAACACCACCCAAGAACATTTTTGCCCCAAGGTTTGGCTCCCTTGTTTTCTGTTGCAATGCCTCATGGTATTCATTGTTTAACAAACTAGTTGCACCACTCAAGATAGCAATCACAGAGCTGATGTTTGAAGTGGATATTGCCCTTCTCAAACAACTCTGGATAACATAAAAAGTATCATCCACCATAGATGTGGTAAGGCTATCAAGTGCAGGCTCATCAATTCTAATAGCCTTTCTCACATTCTCCACCATAAAGAATCCCTCAAAAATCACGTAAAACCCAGTAATATCTTGCAAAACCTTGTTAAAACTTCCACTCTTAAAAGCCTTGGTAGCTCGTGGCACCAACTCCGGATCCACAGAGCTTAAACTCTTAATCTTAGACACCATATATCCAGTATAATCCTCACCCAGTTGCATCAATGTCAAAATTTCTTCCACATACAACTCAACCTCTCTTGGATCAGGACATTCAGTCATACCCGCAGTTAGTAAATTCATATTCTGAGCATTAATCTCAGAGGATAGCTTAGCCAATTTTCTATACTCCATATATTTCTTCAAAACCATACCTCCCCTTGAATCACATTCCTCTTGTAACTCACATACAGCATAAACAATCCCATCCTCTCCACACAAACCCCTCAAAATCACATCATTTTCCTCAATAGCAAGCACAATATCCTTAAAGAAATTAGTCAAACAGGAAACAAAATCAACTTTAGTTTCATCTTGACTCTGCTCTATCAATTCCACCAAATTATCATACTCCATCCTCGATCTCATCCCTATAACTTTCTTCAAATACCCTACATAGACCTGCAATCCCTCTTCTTCTATTCCTAACGGAGAATAAAGCTTTATAAATCTTAAAATCGTACCGTGATCTCTCTGATCCACTGCCGCTACCACACGTTTCTTAACAATCCCTTCCAATTGCTTTTTCGCCGCCATTAATTGTTTCCTCTGCTCAGATCCTGAGTCCTTGTACTTGCCATCAATTTCAAGAAACCTTTGGACATAATTGGCCGCCGCTTCGAAATTCTCTTCATCCATAGCAGTTCTAACGCCGTCTAAACAGTTGTTCCTTTCCACGATAGCATCAATGCGAAGGAGAGTGTCATTGACACGAGACTGAGCCAAGTCTAGCTCTCGGACTTTGCCGCTAACTTGATCAGCGAGATCGCTGGTGGAACGGACGTTAGAGAGCATGTGATCCGAATCGGCCTTTACTATCTCAAGTACTTCAGCGGATTTCTGGAGTTGGAAAAGGTGCTTGTCGAGGTCACTGCGTTGTGAGAGGAGGCTGTCGAGATCGACGTCGAGCGCCCGTTGGTAAGCGATACATTCGTGGAGTAGACGCGTCATGGCGCCTACGTCGGTTAGAGTACGGACATAAGCTAAGGCTTCTGGTGTCCCCCATTTCACAGAGGACGGGAGAGCTGTCTCCTCATTGTGTTGGTCTTCCGACGACAGCGTTGGAATCGCCGACATCGCTCAATGCGTGATTTCGGATTTCTGATTACGTCTCACAATTCCAGAAGATTCAGTTGTAAGCCAACCAATGTTTAATCGTGTTTCATTTTACACAAATTCCCTAATTACTTTTAATCGATAGTTCTGCTCCACATCAGTTCGATTAAGGCGCACGGTCTCAGCGCCTTGACTGCATGTTCACCTCCCTCTTGATTTTACTTTAGGCCAAACGACTATGTCCCACCCAAGGTTTAGCGTTTTCTCAAAGTCACCCCTTTAACTATGGAAACACCAAACATCCACCCATGACCGGTTAGATTTAACCAAACCCTAACGGTGATAGGGGTAAAATCGTCATTTTTGCTATAATATTAAAAATAAACTAAAATAGAATTTAATTTTGCCCCCCTAAACTTTAAAAACTGAAATTTTCCCCCGCCTAAGTTTTAAAAAATTACAGTTTCACCCTAGGGTTTGGTTTTGAAATCTCCGGCGACCTCTCCGGCTCCGTTGCCGACGGCCGCTCCCTCCCGAAGCAACCTCTCCTTCCGGCGATCTGTTTCCTCTCATTCGGAGGTCCGATCGGCGCCCGAAGACGCCGTGGGAGACGAAGAACTTCGTCGGGAAGACGAAGTTCTTCGTCGGGAAAGACGATCGTCTTCCCAGAAGAAGACCTCTGGGAAGACGACCGTCTTCCCAGACGAAGACGATGGTGTCGTCTTCGTCTGGGAAGACGAAGAACTTCGTCTTCCCGACGAAGTTCTTCGTCTCCCACGACGTCTCCGGGCGTCGATCGGACCTCCGAATGGGAGGAAAGAGATCGCCGGAAGGAGAGGTTGCTTCGGGAGGGAGCGGCCGTCGGCAATGGAGCCGGAAAAGTCGTCGGAGATTTCAAAACCAAACCCTAGGGTAAAATTGCAATTTTTTAAAACTTAGGCGGGGGGAAAATTTCAGTTTTTAAAGTTTAGGGGGGCAAAAGAAGATAAAATTTTCAGGCGTTAGGGTTTGGTTAAATCTAACCGGCCATGGATGGATATTTGGTGTTTCCATAGTTAAAGGGGGGACTTTTGAGAATACATCAAACCTTGGGTGGGAAATAGTCGTTTGGCCTTTACTTTAAGCCAAAGCACTATCTCCCACCCAAATTTTAATTTAAAAATGATACAAATTTGTGCAGTTTTAAAATTCCAATATCTATTTATAACAAAATTTTATTAAAAATTTTAGTTACAATTATAAGAAAACTGTTATTAATTAAAATTTTTTTAAAAATTAAAATTTTATCAAATTTTATTTTCCAGATTAAAAATCTCATAATTTTCTCTACTCAAAATTTTCACAATTTAAAAAGTGATTTTCACTCCTCAAATCCATAGGTTTTTCTTTTCTCTTTATCGATTGCAATCTTTAAAAATATAATGGGAGAGCATAAACTATCTCTGACAGAGTTCTTTTGTCTCATTCAATAAAGAAATACAACCTCTTCTCTTTGTCGATGTCCAAAAAGAGACAAAAATTTTTGTCTCTACTAAAGATAGTTTCGACTTTTTTGTTGCAATTTTAAAAATTATTAGTGAGAGAAGAAAGAAAACTTAAAAATTTAGAGAGTAAAATGGGCATTTTTCAAAACTTGAAAAACTTTGAGTAAGAAGAAACTGTGAGATTTTTGAATTTGAAGAATAAAATGTGATAAAACTTAAATTTTTTTAATGAATATCAATTTTTATTACAAATACACGTTTAAGTAAACTTTGGGTGAAAAATATTCCTTTGCCTCTATTTTGTTATTTTGGCAGATTCTTTTCACACCTTTCATCCAAATTCAGATTTAGTTTTAGTAGTCTAGCCTTTTCAGTTTTCTTAACTGTATAAATATTATAAAATTAATTCGCTTATAATTGTACCTTTAAATATAAACAAAATAAAAAAATTTTATCAACTTAAAAATTTATCCCCGGCCCCTTATTTTTAATTTAAAAAAAATATATCAAATTCATAAACATATTAGTTATAATTGAAATTGCATTCCAACTGAATCAAATGAATCTATAATTAAATCCGATTACACTAACGTAATTATAATTCATTTAAAATCACATTAAAATTATATTATTATAATCAAAATTATATTATTTCAATATAATTTATCTAGAATTATGTTAAAATATTACAATTTTAATTATAATGTGACATTATATTTTGAATTTACCAACCATTAGATTATACTATATAAGATATTAATTTATACATTACATTGTATATCAATTTTACAATGCATTGTATTTTGAAAACAACACGTGTTAATAAAGTTGAAACATCCTTAAAAGGTTCAAAGCCATTCAAATCTCAATAAATGATACTCATGCATATTAATACAAATATTTATTTATGTATTAAAATCATATATCTTGATTAAATTATTTTAAATTAAAATAAAGAAAAATAACAATATGGTTATATAAATTACTACTATTATTAATACAAATAAACAGTCATACTCAAATCCATTTATTATATATTTGAGATATTTCTTTTATCAGTGTAATATTATTTTAATATTTGATTAATAAAAATTTAATTTGAAGAAAATAAATAATATATTATGCACATTTGGATTTTGGGCCGACTAATTGAGACGATGTTGACCCGTCGGTAAAAGATGTTCAGGGTAACCCTATCCAATCCAAAGTTGCGAACTTGGGAGAAAGCTCGTTTTGTTTTCTCCATGGCTGCTTCTACTGGCTTCTTAACACCTAGTCCATCTTCTCTGTTTACTAAAATTACTAGTGCCACAATCCCAAAACCTTTTATACCGTACGCCCACTTGCAACCCTTGTTCAATTTTCGCTACCCCAAATTCACATGCTTTCCCCTGTCTTCCCCAACTAGGTTTAGCGCAGTTTTAGCGGTGGTAGATGAGGAAACAGTGGCGGTTGAGGATAATGTGGACGAAAACGAAGAAGACATCTACGCTTCTGTCCAGAAATCAACGAACCGATCAAGACCATGTGAATTATACGTGTGTAACTTGCCGCGGAGTTATGACATTCCAGAGCTTCTCGAGATGTTTAAGCCTTTTGGAGCTATTATTTCCGTTGAGGTTCGATTACTAGTACTAATTTCTTACTTTTTTTAAACAAATATCAATCAAATAGTAAATCAAGAGAATTAATTTATACATGTATGTTTGTGTTAGGTAGACAGGGTTTTAGATAATTCATAGATTTTGGCTCATATTTGGCAATACATTTGTAGGTTTCACGAAGCCCTGACACGGGTATAAGCCGCGGATCTGGTTATGTGACCATGGCATCGAGAATCTCAGCAAAAAATGCTATTGCAGCATTAGATGGAACTGTTAGTTTGAAGCTAGATACCTCTTTTAATTTTATTCAATGTATACTGTTTTTGTATTTTGGCTGAATTTCTTAACTATTTTGAAGGACGTGGATGGACGTGAAATGCGGGTTAGATTTTCAGTTGATATGAGTATTGGGAAGAGGATTACTGGGACACTGAATTCAACACCCAAGAAGATCTTTGTATATGAGAGCCCTCATAAGTTGTATGTTGGCAATCTTGCCTGGGCTGTAAAACCTGAGGATTTGAGGGAACATTTTAGCCAGTTTGGGACTGTGGTCAGTGCAAGAGTGTTGCATGATCGGAAAGGAGGAAACGACCGTGTTTTTGCATTTCTTTCCTTCTCTTCAGCTGCAGAACGTGATGTTGCTTTGTCATTAAATGGAACAGTTTAGTCCAATAACATTGCTTTTCAACTCACATTTCTTTAATTGCATTCTTTCTTCTATTATTTTACTGTAACTTATTTGAATCCTGTTTGCAGAATTTTCAAGGTCGGACATTAGTTGTTAGACAAGGTATTGAAAGAACTGAACCTTGACTGCAGTTGTGATGAGTAGATGTTGATGAAGAAACTTGTTTTATCTACTGAAAAGGGAATTAACTTGGAGCATGCGCCCTGGCTGAAATGTGCAGTCAGAAGAGCCGGTATTTATAATCAACAGAATTCAAAATCTTGGATCCTACTGCTCTGTTTGTGAATTTTCAAAGTTTTGATATATCAACTTCCACATTAAAATATTTTGATAAGAAGCTGTTCCAATATGGTAGTTGATATGATTAGGGTTAAATTTTAACACGTTCTAGTTTGATTTTTATTTGAGATGTGTACTATAATTATTCTTGAGAGCTCAATTTTGAAATTCTCTTGTGATGAATTCTGTGTGCCATTTTTCCTGGGTAACATCCATGACAATTTTATTGGTATGGCTTAATTTATGGTCCTGGTCTGCTGCAATTTTCAATGTCTGAATGTTATTGTTGGATAATGAGATTGTTTCATATGGCTGATTTCATGATGGTTTAGGATATAATGAGACACCAATATGGAATTTGTGGCAAATGAATCTCTATATATAATGTGTCACATTAGAAAAAAGAACTAGGTTTTCAACTTCTTAATTGACCTGATCAGGGTCTTCCTCGACTGACTAAATGACTGGGAATTTTGTTAGTTGGCTGATGTATTTAGGTGATTCTTTTGTCGCATCAACTTAAGCACTGTTACAAATGTTATTATGTAAGAATCCAATATCATAAATTGCTGAAGCTCCTTACATTTGTGCATAAAAAACATTTTTTAGGTGTAAAAGATCCTCACAATTGCCCTTTTTGTTTCTAAGATTAAAAAATAGTGACATGATATACGCTAATGCACTATGTTCTGCTTGCAAGTGATGCTATTTTTTGTGACTTATAATCCACCTTATGATAATGCTTATGTAATGAGGTGAGAGCTTCCACCAACAGGGTATAATTCTGGGCACTTTCAACTCAAAATGGAGATTGGTACTGCTGAATTCTGAAGTCAACTTAATACCTGAAATTGACAATAATATCATACTTTTAATTTAGTCTTGTTCTCAGACTGATCAAAGATGTCTATACCGCAAACGTGTACGTTAAAACTTTGGTAGCAAAATAGTAAATTGATAAAACAATAAAAACATATTACTAGATAATGCAGAAGTTAAAGGGAAGTGAGAAATTCAGTAGTTAATGTAAAAACTTTATTCGTCAGCAAAACGAAAAAAGATACGGGAATGACTCGTTTGGGATGGAGAAGTTAGAACCTGGCTGACCAAAAGCAAAATGTTATTTTGATAGACCTCTAGTTAGTTTTGAGATGATTGAAGTAGCAGTCATACGACTGGTCCTGCAGATTCTATCAGTAATTACTGGAAATCCCAACTCTAGGATCCTCATATTAGTTACATGAGGACCTATATACAAAGCGAAAATGGCGTGAAGATCAATGTAATAATGAGAAAAGAATGGATCTCTTTATGGCTATGTTCTAATTCGTAAGTGAACGTTTGGTGCCCTCGCTAAAAAGACATTTGATATTTTCCAGAAAAGGGTTTTAGGATAAGAAATCTTTTAAAATTAATGTGTACCTTTTGAAGAATCCAGAAGCATTTAGTAGGTAACTTACTGGAATAGGGGAATCGAATGCCTGTCGGTTAAAATCAACATGGAAGCCCAACTGCGGATTTTGAATTGGTAACCGAAGGTTCTCGTGTATAATAATTTGATAATTTAATAGCGAAACGGTGCCGTATGATGATATATGAATATACATGAACGGTCGTCCCACGTCGAAGATAAATCACGTGACAGGACAGCTGCCACAGGACAATAACCACACGTTTTTCCCCTCTTATCCTTGTTGTCTTCAATTAAAAATAATAATTAAAAAAAAGATTATATAATCTGATTGGATACTTTCGAACGAAATTGACGGATCAAATAGTTTTTATAATATAAAATTTGAACGCAATTAAGAAATGCCACCAAGTTTAGAACAAGAGGAATGGGTACACGTGTCGGATTCCTCACCACGAGATGTCAACTGTGGTATGGCACCGCTGACATGGCATCCCGCTGAAATATCTTCAATTCTTCATCGAAGACAGCATGCTTGCAAGAACGTGTCAATTTGTGATGGATCCATGTAAGGATGATCAAGAACACATCATCAATGTGCCGCCCCAAATACATAAAATCAAAAAGAGTGGCCCAAATTACGCCAGCTCAGCTGGACCAACCAAAAACCAATGGCGGCCCCCCTTTTGATCTGACAGTGAGAGAGAAAGTCTTATTTATGCTAAGCAGATATTTTTTGCGTTTTTCGCGGCTGCAAACGAAAGTTGTATGTCTATTTTGAGGCGGTTTATAGTCTGCCTTTTGCTTGCAGGCTGATATACTATCAGTCTTCAGATATTTGCGAAGGAGGAGATTAATTGGATAATTTTATGTACAAAACGTTTTCCTTTATCTATTTGTTTCTACGGTTAATTTTTACCTCGAGGTTAGGGTTATTGTTTTTAGTATTTGTGTTTGTCTTGTGATGAAAAGCAGGGTTCATGAGAATGGGTGAAGTGGTGTTAAGCTGTGAAGAGGCAATGGAAATGGAGTTGGAGGCAGGAAAGAATGAGACTAAGAAGGATTGCTCTTCAGAGGTGGTTAGGTGGGAAAGATTTCTGCCGAGGATGGTTCTTAGAGTTTTATTGGTAGAAGCAGATGATTCTACACGTCATATTATCTCTGCTCTTCTTAGAAGATGCAGTTACAGAGGTACTGCTTTAGTAACTCTCCTTCTTTTTCTTTATTCATTTTCAGCTTCATTTTGAAATCTTTTTTTTTTTTTTGGCTTTGTTGGGATTTGTTTTTTGGCGATTCATCTTTCATGGAAACTTTCTTTGTTATTTGGACGGTTGTTGTTTTGAAGTTTGTATCTAAAGTTAAGATTTTATTTTGTATTGAGTAATCAACTCAATGAGGTTTACACTATTAAAACCTTTTGTCTAAATAGGTATAGACCAGTATGTTTTATTATACTACTTAAGCATCATCTGGCCCCAGTATGTTAAAAATTCAACCATTTTCACTTTCAGTCTCAGAAGAGAGATTCTTCTAATTTGCTGCCTTAAAGTGCCCCAGAGTTATACCATATTTAGACTGGAAATCTTTGCTTCATGAGACTTATATGGAAAAGATATTGACTTCTTGAAGTTACTTTTTGGTTGACTTGCACAATCAGTGTTCCTTCAACGAGTTCAATTTATAAAACTGGGAGATATGATGATAGGGTCATACTCTTGGAATGAATAACCTGCCAATCTATTGGAGCAGATTATAATCTCCATGGAGCATGGCAAAGAGTCACTACCGGTGATAATGGCTTCATTGATGGGAAAACCCTCTGATTTTGTTGTAGTTGAGAGGTTTGCGTTTGTACTAGTTTAAGTAGGTCAGATTAGTGTGTTCGACATTCTAGACAGAGAAACAAGTTCCTAATGTATTTATGAGCCTGCATAATTGTATACAATGTGCTCAATTATGGGTGCAAGACGCGCATTCTGGGAAAGATACTTACCCTGGGCTCACGGTACATAAAACCCAAAATACTGTGGAGCCTCTTTGTTACATTGGAGTATATGATTGTTCTATGCCTGTATCCGAGTTTGTTCAGTTGAATAATGAAGTTATATCCATTTCTTTCTGATGTGACTTTTTTGCTATGTTTTTAACATTGGCATTCAAAATTAAATTTATCAAACCATATATGTGTTTATTCATGCAGTTACTGCTGTTCCTGATGGGTTAATGGCATGGGAGACTTTGAAGCGCCAGCCCCAGAACATAGACCTTGTACTAACAGAGGTGGAGCTGCCATCAATATCTGGATTTGCACTTCTTACTTTAGTCATGGAGCATGATATTTGCAAGAAAATTCCTGTAATAAGTAGGTTTATTTGACTGAAACTGTCTGTCTTGGTCCTTTATTAAATAGAATTTAAACATGCTAATATTTCTTCTTATGGCCATGCAGTGATGTCATCACATGATTCCATTAGCATGGTTCTAAAGTGCATGTTAAAAGGTGCAGCTGACTTTCTCATTAAGCCTCTTAGGAGAAATGAACTGAGGAACTTGTGGCAGCATGTCTGGAGAAGGCACAGTGTATGCGCCAAATCTTCCACTTTGCTTTATACAGTCTTATCGGATTTTTCATGTTTTCTGGTTCGTCATTGAGCATAAACTTGAATGAGACTTTTTTTTTTTTTTTAAATCAGCTACTTGGTGGGCATGTTCCTCGAGAATTACCTGTTATACAGCATAAAGCTGAAGCAACTTCTGAAATCAGTGCATCAAGCAATCGTTCTAGTGATACAAAACAGAAAAGCAAGGAAGGCAGTGAGAAAGGAAGTGTTGCACAAGTAAAAATTTCATCCTGTTACACTTGTAAAGATATTGATCATTGTCTTCTACATAAATCATTTTAAATCTGTAATGTTATGCTTTACAGACATCACAATTTGAGTTATGTCAATAACTCTTGCAAAATGCTAAGACTGAGTTGTAAGATGTCAATCCCATCTGCGTGAGCAACAACTAAGGAGAGTCATGGTTGAAATATTGTCTTTATGACTTACTGATTGTCAATTGAATAGTTATTATTCTCCCTTCTAAGAGCATTGATTGTGCAGTCTACATGATAAACAATGAGTTGCTAGAATAAATGTATCCTAGATCCTTAATAAATGCAAATGTGAGGCCACTTATAGCTTGAGGAGAATTACTTTTCTTAGATTAGATTAGCTTCATGAAGTTTCACATAGAGCCTGCATGTTTTGCTGCTTCTTATGCGGCTCTTATGCATCGCCTTACTTGGAAGCTGAGAATGCCTGCATGCAAAATGTGCAGGGTCTGTCCAATCTGAATGGTAGGATCACCTCTGACTTGAACAATGAAGAAACAGGACAACTTGATGAGTGTATCAAACTTGAAAAACTATTAGATATGCTTGAGAGTAATGCTGGAGGTATGTCGTATCTATATGTTTCTCATTTTAAATTTCTTCAAGCTTCTCCTTTATAATGGTTAAATGAAAGATTTATCTCCTGTCTTTTTAATTTTTAACAATAGCACTATCTACCGAGATGATTGTTTCGGAGAAGTTTGCATCTGGATCAGAGTTTGCACCTTGCAGTGGTGGTTGTACTTCCCCTCCTTTGAGAATGGAAGGAAAGTATTTTTGTGTTAAACCAATGTCCCATGGTGAAGGTTTGAGACTTGAAAATGATCAAGAAAATGCATATACTAGTGGGATTCATGGAGGCAACAATGAACTGATTGAACAAACTAGAGGAGCTATTGACTTGATTGGCACATTTGATAATCACCCAAATTCTATCAGTAGACAATCAACTTTCAATGACGGCATGAACAAATTTGAATTTGCTCCACCATTGGAACTATCTTTGAGAAAAATCTTTCCAAATTGTTCAAAAGACCCAGGTACTGATGAGAGGCAAGCCCTTAATCACTCTACTGCCTCAGCCTTCTCATGGTGAGTTTTGAATTATGTGATATTTCTTACCCTCCAATTAGTTAATTATTATTCAGGAATTTGAATAAGAGATAACTCTACTTCTTGCTGAAAGAGGTCGCTTTACTCTGAATTCCTGATTCCAAGTTCTTATTTTCAGGTACAATAATAGAAAGACATTCCCAAATTCGGATAGTAATTTTCCTAAATCGAGGGATAACACATATAAATCCCAAGAAGTTTTGTCTAGTCAGCTATCTGAAAATGCTACTGGTACCTCTCAACTACACGGTGCTACATCTAGTAATAGTCAAGAAAATATGACATCTCTGGGCATTGGTCAATCGGGGCAGTCAGAAGTAACATTTGCGAGACCCCAACTTGGGTTTATTCCTATCTCAGGTGTGAGGTTTGATAATATTGGTGCTGGATATACTCATGTATTCCCACCAATATTCTATTCTCAATCAGGCTTAACCCCTGCATGGAGTCCCAAATCACCCTGCCAGCGGGAACAGTCTCCCTTCCCTTCATGTACCTCTGTTCATTCCAGCCCTGATGTTCATGAGTCAGAAGGTCATCGGCAGTCTGATGAAACTATCAACAATTCTGTTTACCAAACTTTATGTGAGCAGGACAGTGTGGAGCCTTTGGTGGAGCTACGATGTAGTTCCGCTGCTGCTGGAAAGAGCACTTGCAGTGGTTTATGTAATGGTGTTGGAAATATTAATGATGTTGGCACTTATGGTGGTTTTCCCAATAGAATGGATCAAAATGCTACTTTATCAGAGCCGTTTAAGAAGGGAACAGCTCCACAGAGTGTGAATGGATCTCTCTTCAATCATGATGGATTCAGAAATACGGATTCTCACCGCTCCAGCCAAAGGGAAGCCGCTCTCACAAAATTTCGGTTAAAGCGGAAGGACAGATGCTTTGCAAAAAAGGTATGTTTATTACATAGCAGTGATATTATGCCATTCGAATGTGCATAAGCTTTGCCGCCTTGCTTGTCATGCTAGCGCTTTCTAAATTCTGAAATCTGATTGTCATTTCAAGAATTCTTCTTCAGGTAACACTTATTCCTGCCAAATCCTAATCTGGGTTTGCTAGTTGTTCTGATTAGCTTAGAAAGTTCCAATTCCGTAGTGATAATAGGTAGGAGTAGAGAGTGGTTTGTATATACACTGGAGTCTCGGTTATTTAATGTGGATTTTTTTCCCTCAGGTTCGATATCAAAGCAGGAAGAGTTTGGCAGAGCAACGACCCCGAGTGAAAGGACAGTTTGTTCGCCAAGTACGAAATGAGACCTCAGCCACAGTTGCTACTGCTGATGGTTCTTGAGTCTTACTAATAATGCTTTATTTGTGCCTTCTCAACCTGGTTTACGCTTTCCTCCGTGTGTTGGCATCTCTAGCATGATTGCTTTTTTCATAGGACGGGTAGATTATGCGAATACTTCAAAAATGCTTCCAAATTTCGTGGGCGTTGATCAAGACTTAACGATTATATTTTTTACATCTGCTGGATGTAAAAAAGATAGGTAGCTTCGTAATTATCTAGTAATTTTGTCTTGAGTTAATTTTTTCTGCCTTTATTTATACGATTGCTGCTCTCTGACTGACCGTTCATGTATTTGTATCGTGGTTTGCTTATAAAGCTGCTTGATGTCTTTTAACTTTTCGCATGGTTCATGGGTGATGTTGTTGGAATTAGACTCCTTGCTGTAGCTCTACAACAAATATGTACAAACAATCGTTTAAGGCTGTGTAAATCTCAACTAATCTTCTCTATTGCTTTCAACAAATATATACAACCCAGTTTACTCCGCGAAACAGCTTTTCACTTTGAGTGGTTGAAAATTTGCTGCAAGGAATATGGTTTTTATATTTTCAAAATGAATTTTCATTCTTTCTAGAATAGACGTGAGATCTGACGAGGCGTTACTCAATAGGGATGAAGCATGTAGGGAAGCTGAGACGAAGCCACCTATTTTGACATGCAGAAAGAGTTGGGTCGGACTAATCCATATGTCGGTGTGCATGGAAGTCGGTAGCAGTTGCTTCCACTGCTTTTTTCGTTTTTATTTTCTTTTTCAATTGTTTTCTGTCCTAATCTATAAAAATAAAGAGAAGCTGTTCAAACTTCGCTTGTCAGGCCCTTTGTCTTCAATCTTTCCATGCTTAGCACACTCTTTCATTCTATGAAGGGAATTGCAGAGGCATTCAGAGGAATTTCGTGAATGATAAGAAGACACTAGGTAATTTATTAGCCTTTGCATTCTACTTTATAAATCAATAATAAAGTTTGCATATTGAATGAGTAAAGAGTTGGTGTTCTTTTTTTTGGTGAAAAGAATAAAGGTATCTACAGAAGGTCCACCCAACCAACTTGAGTAAGAGTAACTGAGAAGAAGCATTGTGTTTGGGCTTTGAAGTGTAAGGCAGACGCTTTTTAATTTTGTTTCAATTATTTTTTACTTATCCATACATACGCAAGTTCTGAGGAAAAAGAGGTAAAAGGAAAAGATAATTATTATTTTAATTAAGAAAAGATAAGAGCATCAGCATCCATTGGCACAAAGAAACTGCGAAAAAGTTCAACTTTTGTTAGAAGAGTGGCCCATTCTTCCCTTCTTTTACGCTTGCTTTTCTGTTCCACAGGTTATTCTTCTCCTTCTCCATCTTTCTTTACAATTTCACCCTCCCTCTCATTGCTTAAAGGCACACTCTCCTGTATACATATTGCCTGCATATATCTAACTTGACAATACATATATATATATATTATATTATATGTATGTATGCATTTAAATTGCAGAAGAAGAGCCCAAACAAACAAAAGAAGGTAAAGCGCACCCTGAAAAAAAACCACCCATGCAAGGCAACGCCATCAAACCTCGTCCGCCTGTTCTCTACAAGGTCATAGCAATCTTCCTCCTTTTAGCAGGTGTCACAATTCTTACACTCTGGCTCGTCTACCGGCCCTATAAACCAAGCTTCCGTGTGGTTGGGGCTGCCATTTTCGACCTCAACGCCACTTCACCACCATTTATTTACATCTCCATGCAGTTCACTCTCGTCACTAGAAATCCTAACACGAGAGTTGACATAATTTACGAGAAATTGTCTGCATATGTTTCGTATCGAGACCAGCAAATAACGCCACCCGTAACTTTGCCTCCGCTTTATCACGAGACAAAGAGCACAGTGGCGATGTCTCCAGTTTTGGGTGGTGTGCCTGTGCCTGTGTCGGCGGACGTGATGAATGGCTTGGTGATGGATGAGAGTTATGGAGTGGTGAGCATGAGAGTTGTACTTTTAGGCAAGTTAAGATGGAAAACTGGAGCTATAAGGACAGGGAGATACGGAGTCTATGTGAAATGTGATGTTTGGGTTGGTTTGAAGAAGGGTTTTGTAGGTCAAGTTCCTTTGCTTGGTGCTCCTCCATGTGAAGTTCAGGTATGAAATATATAGAAACGTAAGCGCTTGCTTTAAAGCCTTTTTCTTCGTCTCCTTCTTCTTTCTATGAATTTTAGAGGCAAATCATGAAATAAATTTAGAGTGAAATAAAAAATCATGTTGTAGGCCATAAAGCTGGTGTCGGCTTAACAGGGATAATGAAAGGCTCGATCATGTAGTGAATACTGATGCTTTCTTCTTTCTTTTCCCTCTCGCCTGATCTCGGTTAGCTGTGTGGTGCTTTCATTTTTGTCTTCTTGTTTGTTACTGCCTCTCCATGCAAGCCTAACAAACAAACTACAAGGAGAAGACGAAGGGATTTTTCTTTATTCTTCTTAATTTTGCTTATGTAGCTCATTCTCGATTTGAAAGAATTGACAACGCAAATAAAAACAAAATCAAAATCAAAATCACTCATATTAATAATAAAAGATCCATCAAAAAGTACTTCTGAAAATAGAGAATTAAGTATTATTAATGTGTTGCCAGTGAATACTTTTATTTTTTTCAAGCAGAAAGAAGAAGCATGCATAGAACTGAGTAGTTGTTTAGGAAAGAGCATGTTAGATGAGGAGTTGCAGTATTGCAGAGTTGGCATGCATAGTGCTCATGGAATCTTAATATTAAAAAGCCGCATATAAGTGAAGAATAAGAACTTATCCTTATTTCCCACATACATGCTATCCCTTAGACTTTGGCTTTTGAGTGCTTTAACATAATTAAAATTATCTAATTCAATAATAGTATGCTTCAAATAGAAAGTGGGTTGAAGCATTTTTCACCCACAAATTATTATAAGTTTCATATATAGTATCTTTTGCCTTTGTCAAAAAAGATAAAGTTAGACGGTACTTTATCTTTTTATTTTTGATTTAGTGTTTTAATTATCAATTATAAAAAGAGATAGGAGGAGAGAGATTATCGAGAGAGAGGTTATCGGTGATGACACCGATGAAAGAAAAATAAATTTTATGAGGGAAATATTATTTTTTAAAACTTAGTTTAAAAAAATTATTAATTTTTAAGATTTAATAAAAAATTTAATTAATTTTTAATATTATAGATAAAATAATAATTTTATTTTAAAAATTAATAAATTTAATAATGGATTAATATATAAAAAAAAATTTTAAAATTAAAAAGTAAAAACCTTAGCAAAAGAGATATCTTTGAACGGGAATAAGTCCTTTGGCATTGTAATTATCTAATTTGATTCCACGAGAAGATTGCTAATGGGTATAGAATTTCTCATACTGTGGTTGCCATTAATTCGATTGCTGACAGTGAAGTTGATGGATTAATGCAGATATAAGGTATCTGATTCATATGTATCTTTTATGGAGTCAACAGATCAACCAATCAACTGCTACTATTGATAGACGCTGAATACATACAAAGCTATTTAAAAGAAACCATCTGTGTCAGGTGAATATATATTTGATATATGCATACAGAAATATTTATACAAGGGCCACTGGTGTGCGTAAAAATAAGGCAAACAAAGAGAATCACGTGTGATAGACAAAAACGCCAAAAGATTTATTCTCATATAAGCTATATTGAAATTTCATACTCCCGTTCTATAATTTTTTAAAATTTAAATATTAATTTATAATTAAATTTTTATTAAAAATTTTAATTAGAGATAAGAGTAAAACCATCATTTATTAAAAAAATTAAAGTTTTATTATATTTTTTCTTCAACCTAAAATTTGAAAAGTGACAAAAACTCTTTAGGATTTGTTTATCTTCCTTCGATATCAATTTCTTCTTCTCCAACCGTTGACCATCCTCTCTCCCCCTTATCTCTCCTCAGATCTGTCTCTTTTGTCGCTTCGATCATCTTTGGCCAAAGGCGAAGACGAAATTGTCTAAGAGACAAAGACAATGGGTCTTTGTCTCTGATCGAAGATGGTTGGAGAGGCAAGGGAGAGAGATAAGGGGAGAGGAGGATGGTCGACAACCGGAGAAGGAGAAATCGGCATTAGAGAAAGAGGAACAAATCCTAAGGAGTTTTTGTTACTTTTCAAACTTTGAGTTGAGTGAAAAATGTAAATTTTTAAATATGGGAGAGGAAAATGTGATGAAACTTTAATTTTTTTTTAGCAAACGATGATTTTATCCCTAAACATAATTGAGATTTTTAACAAAAAATTAGTTATGGGTGGGCATTTAGGTTTTTAAAAGTAGGAAGGTGAGAATTTGAGATTTCACCATACCTTGGGTGAAAATAAGTTTTTTGGCCTAAAAATATATAATGATTTTTACTTGGGAAAAAGATAATTTTTCATCCAAGTTTTACTCTAATATCAAATCATACCCATGACAGATAAAATACCCAAACACTTATTTATGAGTTAACTGTTGTTCAAATTTTCAATTAGAGACAGGGGTGAAATAGTTATTTTACCCATAAACCTTAAAACCTTAAAGTTTATATAATTTCCCCTTATTAATTTAGAAAATTAACATTTATCCCCATTATTAAACTTTGAAAAATTCACTTTTTTCTTTTTCTAGGTTTCATCTCTGGTGACTTAGGGTCGATCGATGATCAGGAAGAAGTAGTGGTTTTCTTTGATGAATGATGACTTTTCGTCATTTAGATCTAGAAGAAGCAACGAAGGACGATGTCTTTCATCGTATCTACCAGACGACGCTTCGTCGTCGTGGGTGATTGTATTTCGTGGTCTGATCTAAAAGATGGGTAAAAAACTCTGATCATTGGTTGGAATGTTAGTGATCGGAGAAGAAAAACAAATCCTAAGGGTGAAATCTAAATTTTTCAAACCTTAAGAATGAGATGAAGTGTTAGTTTTTAAAACCTATGGAAAAATGATTAAATTTTAAGGTTTTACAGTTTATAAGTAAAATAATGATTTTACTCTCACATCAAATTGAAAATTTAGACAGTAGTTAACCCATGATGGGTGTTTAGATTTTTCATATGTCGTAAGTACGATTTTGATATTGGAGTAAAATTTAGATGGGAAATAGTATTTTTCCCTTTTTAGCATCTTAGTTAGAATAATTGTAGATGGATTTATCATTGATTCGAGATCAATTCATCTTTATCTCACTATATCTCAGATAATTTAATTATCTTTCCGTCCAATATTGTTATATTAATTAGGCCAAAAGACTTACTCCCACATAAAGTATATTCAATTTTCAAATTAGTGTTCGTTAGATATTAAAAATCTAAATTTCTACTCATAGGCTATAAAAATTTAAAAAATTAGTTAGTTTTAGAGATAAAATCATCATTTAATCAATAAAATATTAAAAATAATAAAAATTTATATTATTTTCTCACTTGGTTTAGAATGCTAACAATTTTTTTATGATTAAATTTTAAAAAATCATATTTTCTCTCTTAAGATTTTATTTTCAACTCATCTTTCTCCGATGATAAGAATCAAGCCATGACCTCTTTCTCTGTTGTCATTGGTCTCCTTTTAATGTCTTTTTTCTCTTGTACCCATTGTTAGAGACGAAAAAGATTTATCTTTATTTTTTATGAAGACATTAGAGTAAATTTGGCCATTGGTGGCAAAGAAAGAGAGGTCACGATTAGATTCCAGACATTGGAAAATGATAGGTTAAAAATGAAACTCTAAGGAGAAAATTATGATTTTTCAAAACTTTCATTAAATAAATTGTTAGTTCTTTAAACCAAATAAAGAAATGAGATAATTTTTTATTATTTTTAATGTATTATTAGTTAAATAATGATTTTATTTTGAAAGTAACTAATTTTACTAACTTTAATAGTTTATAAATAAAATTTTAAATTTTTAATATTTAACCTACACCGATTTAAAATTTCAACTAACCTTAGGGTGGAAACAAATCTTTTGGCCTATCAATTATTACCGAAAAAGACATTGCGCATTAGAGTTATTCAATTATTAGTCCATGTGAGCTAAAATTATCGTTTATTCTTAATGTTTATCAACAAAATTGACTGATATTCGTATCCCTGTTTAAAGTTAAATTACCAAAGAACCCTTTCTCAACAAAATTGACCCACAAAAGAAACGACAATTCCGGCAAACCTACTAGTCATCAAAACCATGTACTCTTTGACTAACTTCAGTACTCCATTGAAGACGTAGAAAAAATGAAAAAGGTCCACGATTTACAAGCATTTTGAAGTCAAGAAGTCCAAAGTACCCTTTTAAAAACTTGAAATGACAATACAACCTTTTATATCATTGGACTTCAACAGAAAAATTAACGGAATGAAGATTAGCTCGATTAATGAAACCGATGGGTTACTTAATGACTCAATGAAACCTAGAGGGGTTATTAATTATTTGTCAATTATTCTTTATCTGCTAACAATGAATAAAAAGGCCATTCCCTTGACAGATAATTCAGATCAGGGGTATTAAAATACTATTTCTCCTTTATGTATTTCGTCGACCAACCAAATGACCGGCAAGTACGCATGATACTTGGGATATACTGTATAAATCACGATGGGGTAAAATAGTAAACTCGCATAGAGGTCCTTGGATGAATCAGAGTACAAAAAGAGATTCACGAGATCAAAGCAGAGGCTCATGCTACTCCACGCCGAAGAGTTGCCTTTCCTACTTGAACCAGAACTGGAAGAGATAATTGAAGAGAATTTATATGCTAAGTCTTTTCTGAAAAACACAACTAGGTAAGTTTTCAAGGGACTGATCCGGATATTTTATAATTGTTTTGATCCATTCTGTCGTCTGATTCGATTAATTATACCTTTAATTCTTGTTTTCATTTTTCTGTTTTATTCTGCTTTTAATACATTTACCAGTGTTGGTTAGTGGTTTTATCATTGTGATCACTGATTAGTTCTTCCGTGTTTGTTTTATTTTATTTTTATATTATGGATTTGTTTGATGCTGCTGGCACCTTATTTTAATGGAGTATGATGTTGCTTTTGTACAACTAAAGATCGTTTAGGTCTCTAGTTTAGGAAATGTTTTGGGTTTATTTGGTTGGGCTTTTGCTGTAGATTCTATTATGTATATTGTTGAAATGTTTTTAGCATTTGTAACATTCTACTTCTGAAAGATGTTTGTTTGTTTGATGAGATGATTAGCTAGAAACTCAATACCAGGGTGTGATGCAAGCTTTTTTGGTTTTAACTTTACTTCAAGCTTATTCTTGTGAATATTCACCTGATCTATAAAGTACTTGCAATTTAAGATTAATTTAACTAATGATACGTAGAATTGCACCCGAGTTGACTTACTTGAAAGTAATTTCCTTGTAAGAGTATCATTGCTTGCCGGCTGAATACTCTTCTTGTATCAAGATTTTAGAAACAAAATTCTTGGTCTTGATTTCATCAGCTGCATTACATAATCTTTATGGTCCTAGGATTCCTGTTGTTAGGTTGATTTGCATTAGTTGGACATGAACATTTCCTGTAATTGGTTTCAACCTTTCATTATTGAAGCTGCAAAATTCCTTTCTTAGCTTTTTGGAATGTATACTTAGAAGGTAAAATGTTTTCTCCTTTGTTCATGCTTTTGAGTTATTGACACATGATCTTGTCCAGTGAAGCTTTGCATATGACGAGTTCTTCCAACTTTTGCACACACGTTTCCTTTTTGCTTTCACTTGTCCAGATTCTTGGATATTTATAAAAGAATACTCTATGTTTGCTTTCTCAAATAAAAGTATGTAATTCTTTTTGCCCTCTCATATAAAATATGCCTTGCTCACCATCAACATGAAGGAATTAATTTTGTGTTATAGGCTCTTGTTTCCATATGTGTGAACGTTCCATATTTACTTTGACTTATGTGTTAGTCCAGCCTTGAAGACACTGTAGATATTATATATGATGTGTATTAATACATTTGATTCTACTTTTTCAGTCAAACATGAGGGAATGCTGATATTCGGTCATAACAATGGTGATTATGAATTGATACAGAAACTCCCCAATTTTTCTTGCATTCTTTTTTCTTCTACGTGTGCTCTGTTTTCTAGTTTATAAGCGATAAAGTTATTATGGGTATAATAAATCAATATCAGAAACAGAATTTCTCCATTTTGTGCATTGTTATTTGAGTTTTTGGTTCCATTTATCTTGCAGTATTTTACAACTGTGAAGACTCTTTGCTATCTTATACAGGAAGATGGTTTATGATGACTGAAACCATATTTAATTTGTGTGCATACTTGTTTCATTAGGAAACCATTAAGAATTGTATTTTGATGAATGTCAGATGGAAAGGCAAAGTTCTCAACAAAGGCAAATTATTGAAATAAGTGTAGATGTTCCTGATGGGGCAAGGGGCTTTGGAGGTAGTAAGATTTGTGGTGAAGCACCCTGTGGACTTGCAGATGCTAGGACAAACTCTAAAGAAGCCAAAGAGCGATCAGCTTCCATGCGCAAGCTGCTAATAGCAGTTGCACTTTGTGTTGTCTTCATGAGCATTGAGGTAGTTGGTGGCATCAAAGCTAACAGTCTAGCAATATTAACTGACGCTGCTCATTTACTTTCAGATGTTGCAGCTTTTGCTATTTCTTTGTTCTCCTTGTGGGCAGCTGGATGGGAATCAACTCCCCGTCAATCTTATGGATTTTTTAGGGTTGAGATTCTTGGTGCTTTGGTTTCAATCCAGCTCATCTGGCTGCTTGCGGGGATTTTAGTGTATGAAGCAATTTATAGACTAATTCATAATACAGGGGAGGTGAATGGCTTTTTAATGTTTCTTGTTGCTACTTTTGGTCTTTTGGTGAACATTGTTATGGCTTTTGTGTTGGGCCATGATCACGGCCACAGCCACGATAATGATCATGGTCACAACCACGGTCATGGTCAGAGTCACAGTCGTGTTGCTGATTATCATGATCCTGGTATCAGTCATAGCCACGGAAAGATAATCACTTCTGGTCATCATGATCATGATGAAGAGCATCATCGTGAGGAGCATTCTCAAGAAGAGCACTTTCATACTGAAGATCTTAGTCAGCCACTGCTAAGCAAACCACAAGTTGCACAACAAGAAAAGAAGCGATGGAACATAAATGTGCAGGGAGCTTATCTTCATGTTCTTGGGGATTCCGTTCAAAGTATAGGAGTAATGATTGGAGGGGCAATAATCTGGTACAAGCCTAAATGGAAGATAGTTGACTTGATTTGCACTCTCATATTTTCAGTTATCGTTTTGGGGACTACAATTAAAATGTTGCGGAACATACTTGAAGTCCTGATGGAGAGCACACCAAGGGAGATTGATGCAACAAAGCTTGAGAAGGGATTGCTGGAGATGGAGGAAGTGGTGGCTATTCATGAGCTGCATATATGGGCCGTCACAGTCGGAAAGGTCCTATTGGCTTGCCATGTCAAAATCAGGCCAGAAGCAAATGCAGACATGGTGCTTGATAATGTGGTAGAATATATTAGAAGGGAGTATAACATCAGTCATGTGACTATACAGATAGAACGATAGTTATGAGTGAGTGTATTAGCTGTATTTCCAACTTCCATTATTGGAGCCTTCAGCTTTTGGGCATTGAAATTGATACTTAGGCAAGGGATAACTGATAATATTAAAAAATTGCACTTGATTGCTGCTTAGTACTTCATATACAGAATAGCTGTAGAGTTTAATATAACATTTTTAGTTTTATTGTATTCTGTCTTCTGCTTTAATGTATACTAGTTACCATTTTAGTTCCATAGATGTATGCACTATTCTGTTTATGAGAAGAAGATTTCGTCAGGCTGGTTGAGTGAAAATGTATTATTTCTACTGCATTGAGTGCCACTGGCATCATAGGAGCTCCTCGAGAATCTGGTTAATTTCTGGTGGACTCGTGATGTCGGGTTGTGGGGGCAGTGGTGTCATCTCGATTCCCTCTGAGGAAGTTCAACTCGTGAGTTGCCAAGTACTCTCATTTTTCTGTAGAATGACAAAATACTCTGTGTACAGTGACAAGCTGTATCGCTGATGGCCGAGAGAAATTGTACAAAGCCACTGAAATTGAGCCTTGGTTTACTAACTATAACGAGAATCGAGGAAGAAAGCTTTAATATTTACTGCTGTTACTCATTTTAATGGCGTCTCAACGCGTGGAATTTGAAAATGGGCTAAACGACAAGGTCCAAAATTGGCAGTTGTTAAGAAAGCGAATGCCTCTGGTTCTGTGGCTGTGATTGTCAAGTGTGGCATAGTTTCATAGGAGGAAAATATAGAGCATAGTGCAAAGGGATAAGATTGAGCTTGGCGTTCTCAAGCTGGGATTTTGCTGGATTGAGTTTGTCTTCTTTCTAAATTGTGTTTAACATGTCTCCCTTTCTTCACATGGGGCATTTGACACATAAATTATTAAAAGATTTATGAGCTGTTGGATAGCTTCTACATTTACAATTGTACAATAGATCTTAGTAAAATTTGACTGCGATATATATTTATTTTTTATCCAGTGCATTGATTATTTGAATATCTGCATTGGCATATATACTTGTTACTCTAGTACTCAGTCCAATCGTGTACTCCCACTGAAGACAAATTTTCTGTCCCAAGACAATTAATGCAAAACAATGTAAGGCCCGACATGTCTTGGAGACATTTATGGATAAAAGATGAGCGTGTGAGCTTCATTTTAACCACAAATCACATTGAGACCTCAAATGCTCTTCTAATTTCATGTCTATATAAATTTTCAAGTAAATGTTTTTGCACTTGGAGGATGTGAAAGTGATTTATTAATACAGTATACGTCCACTAATAAGTGTACTGGCTTTCTAGAATAAGGCAACGGAATGCTGCTGGTTTTCTTTTAAGAGAAAGAATGTGGATTAAGAATTTATGACTGAAAGAGGAAACAAGAGAAAATGTTTTTTTTTTTTTTGGAAATGAAAGCCACTGTTAATGTCGTAGGTAAAAAGCTAGTGTGCAGCAGCAGACATGGTTAAGGCAAGTCGGGCGGATTAGTAAACTAAGGGGTGTGAAAGAGAAGGAAGCAAAGGGATAAGTTGATCTAGACGAAAGAAATTCGAAAGGGATGAATGCATAACACATCTTCATGAGATTATTCATGGAAGGGACTTTAGAAACAATAAAACAATACAAATATACTTATATGTGTTATTATATAATTAGATGATTTTAAATTAAAGATTAAATAACATTCAATAATATGACGATAAATATAAGTGTGTATACAATTATGTATCCAAAGTAGATACATATAGTATTATTCTTTTGGAAATAAAGAAAAAAAATAAATAGGGTAAATGCATTTCTCTCCAGATGTTCGAAAAGATTGTTTATCCTCTTTTAAAAATGATTGTTTTACCATTTATTAAAATTGTATAACTATTATTAACATTTAATATTCATATCAAATTCCTAATATATTTTTACTATTTTAAAAATTTATTATTTAAATTCTTAAAATATATCAACACTCTACATAATTTTAAAATGTTATATTTAATTCTATTTATTGGGGTGTCATTATTATTTTTAAAATTATTGATGAGCATAAAAATATTTTTAAAACTTTTTTAAATTTCCAAAACCTATTAAAAAATTTATTAATTCTCCTAATTTTTAAAAAATATAATATTTCTTTTAAACTTTTGAAAATGCAAAATAGGAAAATTAAAGGGAAAAAACATGAAAAAGATAAAATAATAAGAGAGAAAACAAAAAATATAAAAACCTATGGTAAATGACTTCCATACCCTTTAATTTAACTGAAAGTAGATGATGGGAGTGAATTTAGTTTTTGAAATATAAAAGTGATCATTTGTAATTTTGTCAAACATTGGGTGGAATATGGTATTTTGGCTATGTAAATATTGTAACAGGCTCATGCATGTATGCCTGAGGAGGCTGCCGCTGAAACCTTAGAGAAAGAAACGAGACGAGTCGTTGTAGTCCCCACAAAATGTCTCCGCTGCCGGACAAAACTGCCAGACAACCCAAAACCCTTAGCCCTATGCACTATCTCTTTCCCCTAAATAATATCCTTATTTTCTTGTTTTTGACTCTTTTCCACCTTTCATTTATCATCTCTCATCTGTTACCCCTCTTCACCTCCAATTTCTAACCCTATACTCCTCTCCCTCTGTAACTTATTTTTACTCCAAATTATAATTACATAATGTTTATTTAAGACTATCTCCACACCGACATTATAAAAAAGGAATATATATATCTGTGCTCGTTAACGGGGTCTCGTTCTGCTTCTTGGGGGTGACGATTGTTAGCAGTAATGTTCCGTTAGCATCACTATGGAATGTTTGTAACGAGAGAGAGAAAGAGAGTTGGATAGACAAGATAAAAGAAAGAATTTAAGGCGCTACGGCTACTTGAACGACAAACTGAGCAGCTGCTGTAATGGAGAGGCGTCAAGGACCCATTAATCCTTGTGTATGTTCATTTTAGTACTTGTCTTTCTTTTCACTTCCTGTTTTTCTCGAATCCTTTTTCTAGGATTTGGATATGCACTGCATTTATTTCTCTAAATGCTTGCATTCAATGCAATGACTAGTTTTTCTGGAAATGCTAACATCTGGTATTTCTGTTTCCCGTTCTAGCCCATTCCTTTTTTTTATTCTTTTCCTCTGTTAAGATTGGACGACCCACCCAATCCATGATACTGTACTTTTCCTTGCTTCTAATGTTGAGGACCATCTTCAGAATTTACTTACTTGTTGCAGTTCTTGGGAGAGCATTTGAATGTGGAGTGCTTGGAACAAGAATTTCTCAACTCGGGGGCCTTAAGATTTGAAGAAGAAGAAGAGGGTACAAACTTCTCTTCACCGAGCTTAGATGACAAAATGCCATTTCTGCAGATGCTTCAAAGTGTAGAAACCCCATCTGTTTTCCCTTTCAAAGAACCCAACTTTCAAACACTTTTGAGACTCCAACATCTGAAAAAACCATGGGATGTAATAAACCCTAACGTCTCTGAAACGGAAAACCAAATCCAATTCTTAGAACTTGAAAGTTGTATCACCCAAGAAATATTAGACCTGCATTCACCCGTCAAATCACAATCAGAAACAAAAGATCTCCAAAACCCACATTCAACTTCATGCCTGGAAGGTGCGAGCTCAGAATCTAACCATGACCAACCCAAACCAGTAGAAATCTCTCACTCTAACCCACAAAAAAAGCCTAAACGCACCCAGTTCTCGGAATGCCTTTCAGTCACTCGAGAAAAAAGAAAAAGAAAAAGAACTAAACCAACGAAGAACGAAGAAGAAGTAGAGAGCCAACGCATGACTCACATAGCAGTCGAACGTAACCGCAGACGTCAAATGAACGACCATCTCACCACTCTCCGTTCTCTCATGCCTCCATCTTACGTCCAAAGAGTAAATCGATTTGAAAACCTTTCATCTTTTGTTACTTTCATTCTTCAATTACCTATATTATTTGAACCAATAAATCTTTTTTTCTTTTATCTTTTTCATTGTCAAAGGGTGACCAAGCATCCATTATTGGTGGTGCAATAGACTTCTTGAAGGAACTGGAGCAACTTTTAGAATCACTTGACGCCCAAAAGAGAATGAGAATCGAAAAAACCACCGTAGAGGGTTGTGATAGTGCAACGTTGAGAAGCTCTACCGACAAGGCCAACGGACTTTTGGCAGTGAGTTCTCAAATGGTGAATTGTGAAGGGCAAGTGAAGGACGAGTACAAGTCAAGTGGGGCAAAGATTGAGGTGACTGTGATTCAAAATCATGTTCATCTGAAGATTCAGTGTCCAAGGCGACCTGGTCAATTGTTAAAAGCCATTGTTGCACTTGAAAACCTTAGGCTTACATTTTTGCACCTCAATATTATTACATCCTCCCAAACTACAGTTTATTACTCTTTCAATCTCAAGGTACTTGCCAGTTTCTTTTTTCTGTTAGTCAAACATATTTACTCATGTCTTGAGTAATTGTTACTCTTATTTTCCTCTGGGTGTGTTAACGCAGATAGAGGATGAGTGTAAGCTAAGGTCAGCGGACGAGATAGCAGCAGCAGTTCATCAAATATTTAGCTACATCAACGGTAGTTGAATGGTAAAATGGTTGAAGATAATCGACTCAATTGCTTAGGAAGTGTTGAACAAATCAAGCTAGAAAAAATCAAAATAGGGTGTCTGGAAATGGAGGGAGGGTGAAGTTGCTGTAAAAAAGAGGTTGCATTTGCAGGACAAAGCATGTGATGTTTATAAGTTAACCTCAAAGAAGTTGCTTTGTTTGTTAATTAACAAGAAATTAAAATTACTGTGTTTGTATGTAAATTGAATTATTTAGGTTGTGGGTGGGCAAGGATGAGAGAGAATAGATGGGACCAGACGAGTTTGGTCTCTGGTTGAGGAGTTTGAAATTATCTAATTCTCATGATTACAAATTGTGGAAGGATGCTTCTCTTTTTATATTGACTTTGGCCTATGTCCGTATGTACAGAGATATGTGGGTGTTTCATCATTAGCCATGTTCTCAACGCATCGTCTTTGTCTGTTTGTACTCTCTTTTCGGCGTAGCTTTGCTTGGTACACTTTCCAGATTCCTTGCTTTTGAGCTCAGCAGCCCAAAAAAAAAAAAAAAGTTTCAGAAGTTACCTATCTAATCGAGAATAATGACCATCTAAACCCATTTAATCCACAGTTTTAATGCGAAGATTTTGACATTTCATTTGAGACTAACTAGGTTGATGTCAAGTCAGTGACACAACTCCTCTACTTCATGTCATGATGTGCCATGAAGATTTGACTAAGTTAAACCTATATGTCTCCACCCAGCAACTAGGCATATTCAAGTTAGAAGCCTTGCCATCTAAACCTAACACGTCAAAGTATTTTCTGCAAAAGTCTTGATTCTGCTAAGCGTCAAGTGTTTAGCAGAAAATCAATTAGTTAAATGCCCTGGAAAGCATAATGTTACTAGATTTATAGCCCCATTTAATAATCTCCGATGGTTAATGAGGAAGCAAATAATGGCAAACAAAACACAGAGAGTTGATAGATGCTGAAACCTTACGGCCTCTGTTGATGACACGTCACCAAAAAGTCAGCAGATCTTCTGGTCTCTTCTGTTGACTCGATTTCAGTAGCAGGTCTGCACATTTCACAAGCAAGTGAAACTTTTATATAATAGAAACAACAGCCAACCTTGAGATATTTATATAAGAAGAAAGAACCTTCGAAACAATGTGTTGACATAGATTAATCATATTCACATCAAGTTGTGACATTAATATTCAGTATTTAATTTCACTGCGTTATTAATTTGATGCATCAAAAGAGTAAAAAAGGAAAAAAAACTAGATGTGAGGAAAGTAGGAGAGGCATGAAGGCAAGGGCAAAGGCAGAGGCAAAGAGAAGGCTAACCCACGTTCCAATACTGAAAATTTGTCATACTAAATTGTGCAGTGCAGAAGCAGCTAAAAAGAAGCACACATCCCCATGTCAAGGTATCAAAAGACGTCTGGTAAGAGACTAGATCACCATAGCCCAGTCCTAGTCATTTTGGTCTTCGCGTTCCCTTTTTTCATTTTTCCCAAGGTCACTCCCTATCTTACACAATATTTTGTTTTAGGCTCTTTTGGAAGCCCCTTTTTGCACCTCCATCACCATTACTTTCTTCACTCTTTCTTTTATTTTATTTGTATAATTACACTACAAAACCCACCTTCTTCTAGCAATGGCCTCACTCTCTTCTTCAACACTTTCTACCTATGAAGTGTTGAAGCATTAAGGTTGCTCACATGATTGGTAAATCACTTAGCCTATGTCTTTAATTTAATTCTTAAATATGGAGCCGCTGCCTCGGGCAACCTAAACTTAGATGGAAGGGAAAACATATGATAATGGATCCATTGGAACATTGGTCTGTGATTTGGGTATAAGTGATGTTTTATTTGGAAATACGAGCCAACAGCTTATATTACTTTTCTATTAATCGGCCATTAACATGTCATCATTTGCATTACCCTATTTTAATCTCCCATTTATTTCCAAAGTGTCTCTTTGCCCTAACAATCAAAGCTTTTTCTTCTGTTCACACTAATATATATATATGGGTTGCATTTCTTTTGAGCTCGTAAAAATGAAAGAAGTTGCAAGTCTCAATGTGGTGGATTACCAAAGGAATAGCCGTCGCTGAGCACACTTGTAAGGCACGAACCAATGATCAAATTCTTCCTTTTTTTTATTTTCCTTTTCTTCTTTCAGATCCTTTTACAGCAGCTGTCCCAATGCATTGATGCAACTGAGATAGCAATGTGACTGAATTATCCTTCATGAAACTTTATATGAATTTCTTTTTTTTTTTCCCTTTTCTTGATCCTTCAATTTCAAATCTTCTGTTTGATTGCCATTGTTTAATGGCTAAACAGATAAGTCATATGGTTACTTACATAGACAAAACCTAGCTCATATCTTACAAATTCCAAATAAAAAATGGTGCATGAATTATTCATACACAATTGCACAGAGAGTAGTACAAAGCTCAGTCTTACAAATTACAAATTCCAACAAAAGAACAGTGGGCTGGAAATCTGATTAACTTTGCCTTTGTCTCTAAGTTTCCGGTTTTTGAGTATAGAGATGGATAAAACCACTTTTTCTCCCGAAAGGTAATCTTATAAATTTCATCATAAAATGCCCATCGTAGGGTAAACAAAGCATTCTCAGATTGATCAGATACCGTCTCAGCCTCGAAGATTCTGTGTTTTTGGAGATACGTAAATTTCATCACGTGGACCCTCTCATCGTAACTTGAGAGATCTTCTTTCAGGCCTGCTTCATATCATCACCGTACAATCAATGCATCTCATCATCCATTACTCTTCATGTCAGCACACAATCATAATGGTCAATGACAATAAATTTTGTAGGGTTGTCCAGTCAATCACGCTAAATAGGTATATATGACCACTGGTGGCAACGTAAAGTGAGAGCCAGCTGCAAATTTTGCATGAATGAAAGACGTTTAGATTCTTTTCCAACATCATTTTGGTAAAAGTATAGGTTAGTTAGGCTTAGACGTAGAATCTGTCCAGGCCATGGCTTTTCGGACGGACCATAGCCCTGAAGGGCAAACTTGAACAGCAAAGGACGATGTATCAAAGATGATAGTTTAAATTCAAAGTTTTCTTATAATATATTAAAATTATATTTATGGTTGACATAATAATGATATAGTTATAGAATCAATCAATAAATTTAAATTTTATTTGTTTAATATAATTAATTTATTTAAAAAAAAGAACATGATTATAAAAAAATTATCAGTTAACAAAAACTTGTATGAGTGGATTCGTTTAGTTCTTCTCAAGCAAGTGCTCATGAGCCATGGAGATATAATGGAAGAATCAACAGAGAGAAAGTTGAGAAAAAGTTGGAAGCCATTTTGGGACATTTTACAGAATAAGAAAAACAAAATGATAGATGGAGATTGAAGGCCAAATAATTTGACAAAAAGTTAGAAAACAAGACAAATAACTTATAATGTGGGGATCAGTTAATGATTCCTGTCGGGCTAAGACTTGAGAGACTCTGGATCGAAAATAATGATAATAATTTACCTCGAAATGGGGAGTTTCTAAGTTTTTAACTTTTTACTATCTTTCATTTCCCCGGCTTGCTTGTTTTATTGACTTTGGGATTCGGGATTTAATGCTTCCGGTTCTTAACTTGCGACTGACAAAAAACAGTTGAAAGCTCTAAGGTAGTAGCTTTTGGTGGTGCTGGGCCGATTGCCTTGTCATGTAATTGAGGCCCATTATCGGGCATCCTGCAAACCCAAATATCTAGACAGGCCCAAGCTAATAGTTCTCAATTGTGTTTGCTTTACAATTACTGGGCTTTAACACAGCGGTTTATTGCTTGGTTGCTTAATTTGTTCCTTTTTTAGCTTACAGAAATAGTGAGTGCATGTGCATGTGCAGTAATTGGGAGATTTTTCCATTTTTCAATATTTTCCTGCAGAGGAAGATAACACAGCCAAGCTTTTGGCAAAACTGAGAGAGCATTCTGTTCTATCCAATCAAACACCATAAAATGCCTATCCAACAGCCATGTCAGCACTATCTGGATCAAATAATGAGTGGTTGTCTTGCCCCAAGCTTGGAAGAAAGAACTATCTCCACATTCCAGTTAAAATTATCGATTTCTAATAATCCCAAAATAACTAAAAAGAAGCAACATAAACAGATAAATAAACATTCTTATCACACTGCATCTCTCTTAAAGAATCTCTCACAGGGCTACCTCAAGTGAAGTAATTAACATCCCATAAGGATTCAAATCAATGGCTTCAACTTCATCCACCGCACTCTCTCTTCCCTCTTCATCAACCCTTGTCGATGCCAAGGCTCCACGCCAGTCAGCTGCTGCTTCACCTCAATGTGTAACCCTCCCTACACTCCCGCCACCACCTCTTCAGTCTCATAACCGCTCCTGGAAGACTATTGCTTATTGTGGGTCAATCTTCTCCAATACCCTTCTTTTATCACTGCATAAGTCTAGTGATGTGTTAGTGTTGATATATTAACGTATAATCTTGAATTTTCTTTTTCAGGTCCAAAGATTGCGCGCAATGTTATGGCTATGGCAACAGGAGAGGCTCCAGCTGAAGTTGCAGCGACTGAATTGCCTGAAATTGTCAAGACAGTGCAGAACGTTGTGAGTTTCATACAGTTGTCATTATTTACCCTCCTACAGTAACTGAGTGATTTTAATTATGAGAAAATTTATTCTTGGATGAACAGTGGGACAAAGTTGAAGATAAGTATGCAGTGACTTCACTTGCAGTCACTGGTTCCGTTGCATTGTGGGGCTCTACTGGGTTGATTTCTGTGAGTCTCTCCTTCAGCTCCAGTCTTTTCCCAATCATGATTTGGATTTGAATGTAATTTACTTCTCAAATATGAATTTGCAAATTATGTTCTTAGAAATTGGTACCATATTAACAGGCAATTGATAGGCTTCCTTTAGTTCCTGGCGTGCTTGAGCTGGTTGGCATTGGCTACACTGGGGTAAGTTGAATTGAGTTAGTTTGCTATCCTATTCAAACATTAGTTCTGCCTCGTGATTACAGTAGCACAGTTGCCTACATATTATGCTCATAGATGATGTTGAAAGGAAAAGAGCTATGTTGTTGATGCTCTAGTATTCTCTTCAATGCAGTGGTTTGCATACAAGAACCTGACTTTCAAACCAGACAGGTACATCAGTTTGTTTTCATAATCAACCAAACAAGTTTATTTCTAGAGTTCAGAGTTTTTTTTGTATTTTGTAGGGATGTTTCTGCTAACCAAACACTGTCAACCAATTTCAGGGAAGAATTTGTACAGAAAGTAAAGGACACATTCAGGGATGTAATCGGAAGCAGCTGAAGGAAAACAAACTAATTATGCTGCTGATAGGATGAGGTACTTCAAGTTTTTCAAGCAAATAGCTTGCAGCATTAGTACAAGAGGATGCAACCTTGCTTGTTTTATTCACCCAGTTTCTAACCAGAGTAAACTCCTTGTAATGTACTATTATGATCCTTTGAAGGTACATGTAACTAAATATTTCAATTGCCTTTTCTTAGCACTATATTGTGCTCATGGTCAACTTTCTTTCATTATTTGGAACTGAAGTACAAGCAAATCTAGAATGTCAAGCATCCCTTTTATTGTACAACTGCATAACAAGGTTACTTTCCCGCAACTTCTCAGTATGCCTTTTATTTGTAGAACTGCATAATGCAAAAATTACAAAGAAAGCACTCAAATCTGATGGGACTATGTCCAGCTCCCTTTGCTAAAGCCATGAATTCATGTTGTGTCCTCTCCTTTTCTCCTGGGTTTTGAGTTTGAGTCATCATAAGCACATCAAGTGCAAAAGTTACTTTGGATACAATATTAGTCTCAGGCATAACTGGAAGTGCTTTTTCAACAGTTACCTTCCCATTTTTGGGAATAATTCTGTAGCAAAATTTCAAAAACTTAAGACAATGCTCATCACTCCTATCATAAAGTATCCACTGTTATGTGTAATTTGAATTTCATGATCATAAAGTCCAAGACAGTCACCTACATCAACCAGCTGCTTGATGTGCCCAAAACCCTTATAAATCTCAAACATGTTGTTGAGAACTAAACTAGTATGATTAAGCATTGCAATGTTTAAAAACTTGATTGAATCTAAAGTCGGAGGCAGGGCACTCAAAGGTGTGCGCTCCATGTACCCGTTCAAATGGAATGCACAGTTGAGACTTCAATTAAATTTATTAATGGAATAACAAGAAAGTCGTATGAATTGGCTACTTTGAACAAAAAGATTAAACAACCCAGCTGTCGAGGAAGACCTTGTCCTTAAGTAAGGCCATAAACTGTCATAACAATAGACCATCTTGGTTCGGCACAAAATTTTTGTAGATGGGGAGTAGACTGTACAACTACACAACACCAGAAACAGAGCAATCAAGAACAGAGTAAGCAACCAAAATCCTGAGCATCCTATCCGGCATTATGTGCGCATTTGCATATCTCTGCAGCCGAGAGTTCGGCGGTACCACCCACTTTACAATAATCTCAAAACGTCAAGCTCTGATGCTGCTTGCACAATCACGGGTAAGACCGTGCCCATTGCCACTTGCATGGCAAATATATACGTCTCTGCCTCCTCTTCTTTGCTCGTTTTGGGCTGGGTGTCTCCCAAAGAAGCCATTTTGTTTCTGCTTTGAGTTGGCTTTTTTTTTTTGCTTAAGCGTGGAGGGTGAATTTATGAACCAGTCTTGATGTTTAAATGTTAGCCATTGATACTTTGTGAGAAACTGCCCAAAAAGTAATCTTGTGGAGATCTTGCTGTCTAGAAAGAAAATTTAAAAAAAAAAAAAAATGTAATTGAAGAGGAAGCAGCCATGAACAAAGATGACAAGCCCGTAATGAATCCTAACGATATCTGGCCTTGTTTGCCTCAAAAGTCCATGTGGATTACATAGAGTTTCGCAGTTACTCATTTTACATTGAAGCTTGTTGTCATCGTCCCTTAGTCACCACACTTGCTGTCTCTAATATTCCATATCGTTTACAATTCAAGCAAAATTATTTAAGTTTATTCCAGTTTGGAAGATTCAAAAATAATCTGATTGTTATTTGACAAAAATTGAGAGAAATTTTAGGAACACGATGAGTTGATTCGCGATGGAGACGTGTGAGGCCTTACCGTAAGTTTGTTTTTTATTGGAAAATATAATCAAAAGGGGCAAAGTCCGTTTCATAAGGTAGCCTCGTGAGCCTTCTATGTTTTCTATTGACACAAAGCCCACCTAAAGGACTAACATATATTGTTGCTCGGCCCGGTATCTCCAGTGAACTTTCGAGTTCCATAAAGGCAAAATGAACTTCTAATTTCTGAGATCCAAAAGTGGTCCAATCTTAATTTTTCCGATGTATCGTTAAATCCGTAACTCCGAATTCGTGTCACTTAAAATTTTTTCAGGTACAGTTTTATGTGTAGGATTTTTAGAAATACCGTAATTATTATGGGAAAATAATTTACCCATTAATAATTTTATCTCTAATGATATCTATGTTTAAGTAATAGATTCTTAATACACATCTAGCAGATCAATAATTTAACATCTTGATATAGATGTGTAGACAATTTACATTATAAACGTGTAAATAGCTTACATTGTCTGAACAAATTTATTCATTCACTTATATTGAACAAATATCTTCTTACTTGAAGAGTATGAACCAATGTTCATGGTCAATAAGGTGAATAAAAAAAATAATATAAAAGTTATACGAATGTAATATAATAAATAGTGAAAATATAGGTATTATCTTAACAATACATTAAATGTAAAACTGATTAAACCGATTAGATAACATATATAATTTTTAATGAAAAATAAGGAATTGCATCCAATTTTTTTTTACGATACATGTATTCTCTTAATTAAATGAACTCACAAATTTAGAAGATCTTCACGTACTAAGTGTTTTTGGGTAGTGATAACATGTTTTCTGTATATACCAAAGAACAAAGCAAAAGGGAAGTTCCTTTGGAAGCTCTTTGGTTCAAATAAGCTATGCTTACCATACTTATGAAACCCTTTTATTAATAACTACTAAAAAAAGAATTTATTCTCCAAATTATCTCTAATAGATACTTGATCACTCTTTGTGACTTGCGTAGGTAAACATATCATAACAAATAGTAAATACCAATATAGTAAACATAAATTTGGTCTTTATTATTTTATATTTTAATAAAATTATATGTATTTATTTAAAGTATATAAATATATAATTTAATAATTTTAAATTAAAAATAAAATATTATTCAATTATATAATAATAAATATAAATTTGTATATCTAAAATAAATAAATATAATATTATTCATTTTCAAACATAATTATAAAGAGCTTTCTCACTTACCAATTATAATGTTACTGTTGTTGAAGGAAGTTTTGATGAATTTTGAATATTTTATTATTTGCAAGTTTCATCACATATCTTCCTCAATCATAATGAAGGATTCTTAGAAATAAATAACTACTAACATTGTACTTCAGCTTAATCATTTCCAATTTCAAACAAGCTAGCGGTCATAGGCCACTGTTTACGAACAGCAAAAGCTGCACTTTGATGCAATGTCCCTCGTGGGCTTCACCCAAGATTGCCAACCCCCACTGTCTTTAAAACCGCCACGTACCAGTCATCACTGACATGCTGGCGAAACTCCAGCCGCTTTCCTTACTTGTTCGTACTAATATGACCGGATGAAGACAGTCTTCTTTTATAAGCCACGTCACAAAAGGGCCCAGAAGTCACAAGTGGAGGTGCTTTTACGAACTTAACCTCATTATATGGAAACTTGTGGCAGAGATTTGAAGATGGTACAACAGTTGAGGTGAAGGCTAAAAAATAAAATGGGAAAAGTGCATGGGTGAGCTTTAAATTAATCATCCACTAAGTTTTCGCCACTTGGCATAATCCTGTAATCCTGCGTTTCCCATCTCTCCCCGGTTACCCCTTCGCTCTTTTGTAGCCTCAAATAAATTTAGGGAATTTTTTAGAAAAAAATCCACAAAAAAATTATAGTGGCTGAGATTGCTCCTAAGTTTCCCAAACTGACGTTTCTGGAGTATACGATCTCGCAACTAGTCTTTCACTTCTGCTTGTTTTCTTTTCAGTGCTCTGATTAAAGTTTTTTCGATTCAGATCCACCATTGCCGCCAATAATGAGTTCTTCGGCAAGTTGCCGGTGAATTCGAAACATGCTTGATTACAAACCTTATTGATGCTTTCAGACTGCACATACTCCATGGCTTTCTTCAAAGGTGTTCTTTACATATTTCCATACTTTTTTACTTCCGCAGCTTCTCTGTTTGGTCGCCTAGAATATCCACTCTAAAGGAACTAAAATTAATTTTCAAGTTTAGCACCAGCAGTTTTTTTTTTTTTTTTCTATCAATAATTGAATATGAGATTTGAATGTATGTTTTCATTTCCATACTTGAAACTTTTTCTTGGCAAACAAAGAGAAACGGTTAAAAGTACTATTCGAGGGAATGTATTTTGTGCTGGGATGTGATAACTAGATGCAGAAATGACTGTTTGATTACTGATTCGAGTTTTCCTCTCTCTGTTTGTTTTTCGTATTTTAAAGGTTTTGGCGTCTACGGGTTCGTTTTGGTGAGGATTCTGAATAAAGGAATTTTCTTTTAAGTTCTTTCGGAGAAGCGTCTCTGTCTCTCTCTGTTCTGGTGGATTCTTATAATTTCACAATAATTTAGTATAGTTATTGTTTTACTTTGTATAATCATTATTTTGTAGTCCTCAGTGAATGTGAATTCGAATGCATGTTGTACTGAAATCAAACAAACGGATCTCTATCGATTGCTGTCGCTTTTTTTTCTCTTCTGCAGTAGTGTTGCCTTATCGGGTTTTGTTCAACAACGGCTTTATTAATTGATGTTGAAATAAAAAATGAAGAGAGGTTTTTGTATTATCCGTTGCTGGTTAGAGAGTATTTGAAGCAGCGCTAGCTGCCGAGGTCTGGTGATGGACACCTATTCCTCTGGAGAAGATTTGATTATTAAGGTCACATCAAATATGAACTTTAACTGTTTTTTAGTGATATGAAATAAATAATTAAAGATGTCATATGTGAACTGTGAATTTTGTTAAATGATATAGACGAGGAAGCCTTATACAATTACTAAGCAACGAGAGCGGTGGACGGAAGAGGAGCATAATAGGTTTCTCGAAGCCCTGAAGCTCTATGGACGAGCTTGGCAACGCATTGAAGGTGAATTTTGTTCTCATACCTTTTAATTTAGTTTTATTTTTTGGGGGTTCTGCAAGTTAAATAGCTTATAAGTAGATGTGTGGTTCTAGAATTGTAGATTTGAATCTGCTGAATGTATCCAGTGGGAATGGCATATTTTATTATCTTGTATTTTTCACTTAATTGGAGACCTGTCTCTTCTCTTGTTTCCATGTTTTACATGGTGGTGTGCAGAACACATAGGAACAAAGACTGCTGTGCAGATCAGAAGCCATGCCCAAAAGTTTTTTTCTAAGGTCAATCAGTAACTTATTGCCTTTCTTTTACTTCAAATATACATATCTGCTTCTGATTGCCTGGTTTTAGATTTAACTGCTTCATGAGATTATTAATCAGTCTAATATGCACTCTAAGATTTGATTAGTTTGCTTTTGAATACTTACTTTTCGTCCATTCAACATATGGTACATGAATCAGTAAATAATTTTGCCTAATCATTGTTATGTAGACAAACTCTTGCAGAAATTTGCATGTAGCTGTAATTATCTGTTTTCAAACATAATCTTATTATGCATGTTGCTTATATGTGTCATATTATGCATAATGGTTTTACAAACAAATAATTTGTTCTTGTCTGTGCTGACTGTTTTTGCATTAACTTCATCAGGTTTGTGATGCATATTGTGCATAAATAGAAAAGTTCCTTTTTGAGGAAGATGGACTGAGTAAGTAAAATTTTAAGTGGGTTTTTACGTTGGTAGGGAAAGATGAATTTAAGAATATTGCATAAGATAGATTCAAACCAAACAAAACTTGATTGCTCTCCAATTACAAAGGAGAGTGATACGAATCTTAGGAGAACCATATCTCAAAAGCTAGCTATTGAGATGGGAGAGCCCAAGACTATATAAACCCCACATTAGTTGCTCATACTTTCCAATGTGGGATCCAAGTCTCATACCTTGCACTTGGGATCTTAACATACCACCACGCTCCGTGGCCCCGACGCCCACGCGGGCTGGCTGTACGCTAGCTCCCTGCTAGCCCCGGGCAAACACTGCAGTGTCGGCGTCACCACCCGCGCCGCACGATTGCGACTGGGAGACATGGTGATGACTCTGATACCAAATGATACGAACCTTAGGAGAACCACACCTCAAAAACTAGCTTTTGAGATGAGAGAGTCCGAGGCCATATAAACCCCACATTAGTTGTCCATACTTTCCAATGTGGGATCCAAGTCCCATACCTTGCACTTGGAATCTTAACATTAATCTGGGTTTTAAGCAATGTATGTGTAATTCTCAAATGTAGAGAAGAAAGATACAGGAGAGAACCAATATCCTCAAATATGTAAAATGAACAATGTATGTGTAATTCAATCAAATGTAAAAGTTTGATAACATTCCCGAAATATAAAGATAAGCAATATCTCCTGATTACAGAAGTAAAATCCTTAATGTTTCTCTGGAAAAACCCAGATTACAGCAACTAAATATGAACTTAACAATAAGTAAATAGCCTACAGAGCCTTCAAAAGGTCTGTTCCCTCCTCAATTCCCCTCCACTCTTCTGATATTTCTTTTCTGCCTTCTCTCCCCCTCACTCCTTCTCTTTTATATCCCTTTAACCGTTTCTGCAGCTGTTGTCTGTGACTTGCTGTGCTTTATTGGTTCTGAAGGCCTTGGGGTATGCTGGGGTGACATCTGTCCCCTTTTGCTGTCCCCTTTTGGTTTCCTCTCTTTAGGGTATTTCTTCCTGCGTGATATGTATACATTAGTCCTAACAGAGAGTATTAACCAATTAACTTGAAAGCTTTTGCAATCAAGTGTCCATACATAATCATTCATCACCTAAATCAAGACCACACATATTAAAATAAAAACATGGTAGGATTCTAACTCAAAACATCAATGTAGTTATCCAATAATATCAACAGATATTGTTTTAATCCCATCTGTAACATAACTATTGTAAACCTCCCAAACCATGCCCTTGATGATTGTTATAATCCATAAAGAGCCTTCTTTAGTTGACATATTATGTTTGGCTCAATTGATCCATCAAAACTAGGTGAAGGCTCCATAAATACTTTCTCCTCTAAAACTCAATGAAGAAAAACATTCTTCACATCATTGGAGGCTCCAATCAAACTATATTGCCAAGGACAAAAAGACTCTCAAAATATTCATTTTTGCCACTAGTGCAAACGATTAAAGATAATCTATCTCATATGTCTATATATACCTTTTTGCTACTAGTTTGCCTTGTATCATTCAAGAGAGCCATAAACTCTATAGTGCAAAGTATAAGCCAATCGGCATCTCATAGGTTTCATGTCTCTAGGCCAAGTAACAATCTCCCATGTTCAATTTATTTCTAACGTATTCATCTTCTCTTTCATGGCAAGTGCTTGCTTCTTGTCCTTAAAGTTTCTTAAATTGTTTTTTGTACACTGATGGAATCTAAAGTGGTAATAAAGCTTTTATGATGGGGAACAATGTGTCTAAGGATACAAAATCAAATATAGGATATTGGGTACACTTTTTTTGTTCCTTTTCTTTTTGCAATGATAATTAAGGTCAGATTTTTTTATTAGAAGATGAAGGAAAAAGTGAAATTTTAGTACCTGGAAACAATTCAAAATCTTTAGTACCTGGAAACAATTCAAAATTTTATGATGGGGAACAATGTGTCTAAGGATACAAAATCAAATATAGGATATTGGGTGCACTTTTTTTGTTCCTTTTCTTTTTGCAATGATAATTAAGGTCAGATTTTTTTTATTAGAAGATGAAGGAAAAAGTGAAATTTTAGTACCTGGAAACAATTCAAAATCTTTAATTTGTTGGTTCGGATTGAGTTGTATGTGTAAAACCCTAATGGGTAAAATTACTGCTAGGGGTTGAATACGAGTTACTAAAAATGATTTGAAATTAATACTAAGCAAATTTAAGCAACTAAACAAGTAGTGAAAAAACAACTTGAAAATAGAAAGGGTTTGAGATTGCTCAATAGATTTATTGTGATTTGGAGTTTTTTTTGTCTCAAGTCTTCTACGTTCACTCTTCAAGCAAACCCCCTTAAAGTTCCAATAAAATGAGATTGCACTTTATAAAAGTAGTTTGTTTGGAATTTCACCCACTGTAATAATTGTTTGGGACTTCACTCAAATTTGAAGAGTAGTAAAAAATTGTGTACAAGTTTTATCTTACAAGGTTGAGTATAATTAATTTGTCGCGAGATTTCTCTCAAGAGTATGAGTTAAGTTCAAAGAGAGTAAGTGTATTGGAGGTTATAGCTTGAATCAATGTATAATGATTTGTAAAATCTTCCTATATCCTTCTTTCAACTTTAAATGGCTACTTTTATAGTGTTTTGAAGTTGACTCCAGCAAAATAGCCGTTAAGAAGAAAAATGTAACTATTGACTTGTGAAAATGACAATTTTCTCATTAAAAGTGACTATAGAATCGACATTCGCCAAAACTTATGGTATGATTTCCAAAAAGCAAATTTTCTCCAATGGTTGAATTTTCTTTTCTGCCAAGATACAGGACAATGTCTCGATGCTTGGAACGAGCGTCACCATTTTTTCTCATTATTTATGAGAATCTAACGGGCACTAGAATGGGTAGGAGTCTTGCTTGAGTGACATCAAGAATGAACATTCATGACTATTGAACCGGTGTTTTGAACTCTTTGACTTTTCTTCTCACATTGACTTCTCTTTGTATGAAACAAACAGTTTTGCAAAAATTTTGTCTTTGTGTGGACAACTTTAAATTTGACCAAAATGGTGTTCATAAATAGTGAATGAGCCTTTTAAAATTTTATTCAGCTTTGCCCAATATCTTGAGGATCTATCTGGATCCTAAAACAAGTCGTTTTACTTGAAATGATTTGCCCACTTAGATTGGAACAAGCGTTCCGAGACTTTGTCCTACATTTTTTTAAGAATTGTTTATATTGGTCATGACTTGAGTCATGCCTTAGACAAGTTAGATCATTTTGCTTGTTTAAGAGTTATGCACTTTTTAGTTAAGTTAGATCATTCTGCTTGTTTTTGTTTTCATCGAAATACTTTGGAGTTCAACAACATATGTCTTGGATAAACCTTTAATTCTTATGATAGTAGAATTGATTATGGTTGTTGATCATGTAAACTTAGCGTAGATGACTCAAATGGGGTCAGTTTGGACTTTTGGTAATGATTAAAGTAGATTGGGTGATTTGGACAATTTAAGTACAAATGCTTAAGTAGGTAGGTCAAAGAAAACTAAATCTAAAATTGCATCTTTCTTGGAACTCTCCCCTTAAAGATGAGAGAACTGAGCAAAATGAAGGGGTTGAGTTTCACATAAAGTGACATTCATAGTAACAAAGACTTTGTGGCTTGGAGGATAGAAACATATGTACCATTTTTGGTGACTAGTAATTGATGAAGACACATTGTAGTTGCTTAAGGACAAAACTTAGTGTGATTATTTTTTTGAATACGAACGTATGAGGTACAATTAAAGATTTTTAAAGGAAAAGAAATGAGAATAACATTTTCAAGACCAAACTTAAACGTACCTAGAAGATTTTGATTATCAATAATTTTAGAAGGGGTTTGATTTATGAAAGAGATAACGGTTAAAGTTGTTTTCCCCCCAAAAAAAATTCAAAACATTAGAATGGAAAATTGATGCCTGAGTAACCTCTAGAAAGTGTCTTGTTTTGTGTTTGACCACCTCATTTTGTTGTGATATGTCAACGGATAAAGATTCATGTATGATTCCCTTTCGATGAAATTAAGGTTTGGTTAAAGAATTCTTTTCTATTATCAAATTGAAACCTCTTAATATATTCACCAAATGAAATTTTTATCCTATTATGAAAAAGAAAAAAATTGGACATTTCAGATTTTTCTTTATGAGATAAAGCCAAATCAGAAGAGTATAATCATTAATGAATGAAACAAATCACTTAGAACCAATCAAATTAGGAATTTTAGATGGACCATAAATATCAGAATGAATAAGAGAATGGTTTTGATGATTTTATTAAACTTAAAGGATAGGATACATGGTGATGTTTGGCAAACTCACATGTCACAATGCAAGCATTCTATGGAAATGTTTTGAAAGTGTAAAGGAAACATGATTTTGAGAACTTGAAACAAAGGATGGCTAAGTCTAAAGTGATGAAGCCAAAGGACTTTTTTGGAGAACTAGATATTTGGTGATCTATGTGACTTGGATATTACCATGATTGGTAGTTGGAATTGTTGAGCCCTCCTTAACAAAATTTTTCAGTTGCCAGGGGTTGGTAGATATGTATCAAATTAAAGAAATGGTGGGTCATATGATCAGTAGCACTAGAATCTATAACCCAATAAGTTTTAAAAGAATCAAAAATCTTGGTGAGAGAGGCAATAAAACTTTTAGCTTTTCAATCTCTTCTGCTGAATTCAACTTCATTAACAATTGGTGTTATTTGAGATGTTTCATTTGTTTTGGCAAGGTTATCTTGATTTTGCTGCTTGCCTCCTTTTGTGGTCAGTACTTGATCCTTTCTATTAAGTCAAAACAATTCTCCCTTGTATGTTAGGCTTATTATAGTACGTACACCATAACCCATCTTGACATGATGATTTCATTGAATCTATCTTCTGATAATTGCCTAGAATATTTTTTGTCTTGACCTCCTTTTGATGCCATAGCTAACCCTTCAGTTTGTTGAGTCTTAAGTATAATTGTTTTACTTTCTTCAGCCCTCACAAGAGCAAATACTTCAGACAATGGTGGCAATTGCTTCTTTCCCGAAAGTTAAACTCAAACTTGGTTAGATTCCACATTCAAACTCTCCAAAAAATAAAAAATACAGTCTCTCCATATGGATTTGAAAAGTATTAGTATCCGTTGGGTCCTTTGTCACTAGTTTTTGATAATGGTCTAATACAAGCCAAAATCATTTCTTAACATTGTAGTACTCAATTACTGAAAGAGTGGCTTGTTTGGTTGTGCAAATCTTTGTTCTTAGCTCATATTCATAGCTGTGTCTTAGACTGTAGAGTATGATTGGCAAACGACCTTCCAAATTTTGGGCAGTGGAGAGGAACATACAATTCTTACTGATGTCAGGTTGCTTGATGCTCCATTCTGCACTCCAGGCTTGAAATGTAGGTTTCTTTGGGCAAGACCTAGTTCCTAGTAAATGGTTATGTTTTTTCTCTCTCGTGTGTCTTCACAATTTGGGACCACTGAATATAATCTTTCCATCCAATCGATATTCTCACATATTTGGAAGTTCCCCATAAGTTGAAAAGTCAGTGATTGGGTGCAGTTCTTAATGGGTTGGAAGTAACACTTCCGGAATTAGTCATTATGATGATTTTTCAAAAATGGGGGGGAGTGTCTAGTGTGGAGGTGTGAAGGTCAAACAACAAAGGGATGGGTCAAATTAAGAAACAATAAAGGGAAAACTAGAGAAGTAAGAAAACAATAGTAAATGAATTGTCGTTAACTTTTGTGGAATCAAACGTTTAAGCAAACAATTGATGTTAACAAACAACAGGGAACTTGTTAACAATGGAGATAAAAGTGGACAATTAACATTAAAAGGAGGTGTGTGACTCTAGCATGAAGGCTGAAATAGGTTCCAACTTGCTATTGGACTTTTGGTATGGTTGTAAAGGAAGAAGGACTTAACAGTGTCTGTGAAAACCGAAAGTTGAGGGTGGAGAATCGAAAGCTGGCAAAGCTTCAAAGGCTGATGGCAACAACTATGAAACCCAAAGCAGCAATGGTGGTAGAGTCCAAACCTAAATCCTCCAATGATGATGACTATGACTGTTGAAACGTAGATAAAGGATTGACAAAGAATAGCCAAAATGTGAACACTGGAAGGCTGATGAAGTACCAAGAACAGAAGGTCAACAACGATGTCAATATTAACCTAACTCTGATGCCATGGAAAACAATTCAATTCTTTGATGTGTTTATTGATCGATCTGTGATATAATTTATAGAAGCAAATCAATTACAGAAAATTAGTAAACTAGAAATCAAGAAATTGTAATTTATATCAATCTTGAATCTCTAACAGAATTGATTAAGTTATTCATATTTAGTTTTCAGAAAAATTTAATAATGCAACCATATTTTACAAGTGGTTTACAAAGAAGCGATGATCATATGCTAACAATATTGTATAGGAGTGAGAGAATGATACATTAGAGACCTTGTTGAGATACGTATGTAATTTAATATTCAGAAGAAAATTGCATGGTTGAATTGAATACTTTTCAGGATTCCATACATTGTTGGTTAGGCATCATTTATGAACTCACACACCGAGGATACTAAAACAGAATCTAATGGAGACCCTCCTCCTGTTAGGAAAGCCTATAGTAGTAAATTCTTAGTACCAGCAAAAACTGATACTTCTTGCAAAAGAGATCATTGAAACAGCCCAAGCTTCGCTAAATTGGTTACATGGACTAATCTGTCTTAATCTTTAGGGTGCATTTGGTTAAGGGATTTTATGATTACCTTGGTAATCTATCTTTTATTCCTTTATTTGATTTATCAGTAATAAAATATTACAGTAATCTTCTATTACCAATGTTGATGTGGCAGGTAATATAGGTGGTAATCTGATTACCACCTTCACCTTAGGTATTTAAATATTACTAAGGTAATCTTGAGTTTATTATAATTATATTATTATTTATTAATTTTTTGAGATAAAAATAAATTTATTTTTAATTAATATGACAAATAATATAAAAAATATTTAAAAATAATTATATTTAAAAGTATTTAAGTAAAATAATTTACTAGTAATCTTTTATTACCATTAATCAAACACAAATATTATTTATACCTATCAAATTTTATCAAACATAGTAATCATTTTATACCCAGTAATCTTCTAAGTAATCTATTTTCAAGGTAATTTTCCTATTTTAGTAATCAAACATTACCTAAACCAAACGGTCCCTTGATGGCTACCATTAAATTTAGGGATTATCTCAACGCTTCAAGTTATATGAAGACTTTGAAATAGCGAAATCAGCAATAGCTTTTACAGTGCAAGATTGAATAGCCTTAACCCGTAACTTATTAACATTTATGCCAATTATAGCTTAGTGTTTCATTGCATCATCTTATGCTTTGAGTGTCTTATTTATTGTAGAGAATGTTCGTAAAGACCATAAAATTTAGCTATCAGAGTTTATACTCCTTAAAATTTTGTTTGCGTAAAGAAAGATGAATACAACAGGGGATGCAGTCTTGATTAATTATTGCATCCTGAGGAAGTTGATTAGAATGATTGTTCAGTTAAGCCATTCAGTTATTCATGTTGGATGGTTGGACTGCAGCTCTTTGTTGTGGAAGAGAATTTGATGAAAAGTAATACAATATGCATTAACACTGAATACAAATTTAGGTACATATTGAGATAACCATTATGTGATTGGTGTTATTTTATCTTTTACTCAAAATTACCAAAACACATGTTAACATATTAACGTTTGTCTCTGTGCTTGTACTCATTGTTAGTGTATGAAATATTATTGTTTGTTGAAATTTCATCTCTAATTAATGAGTACTGAAAGTACCGTACTTGCAGCTGGAGAAGGAAGCTCATTCTAAAGGAGTTCCAATAGGACAAGCTATTGATATTGACATACCTCCTCCACGCCCCAAAAGAAAACCACGTAATCCTTATCCCCGGAAGACCTACTCAGCTGCTCACACATTGCAAGTTGGGACAAGAGATATAAAAATTCAAACTCCAGTTTCTGCATTGAATTGTAAACAACTATCAGATTTAGAGAAAGAACCATTTTCTGAGGTGAATTTTCTTGTTTCACTCTTCACAGACGTTATTGTCTTGTCACTTATTTTATTGCTTCTTTTTTCTATATAATTAATTTAGATGTATCCTTAATTGTCAGAAAATTGAAGGAGATGAGAAGCCAACAAATACGAAAGATAATCAAGATGAAAATTGCTCAGAAGTGTTTACCCTACAATGTGAGGCTCACTGTTCCTCTGCTTCAGTAAACAAAAACTCTATACCAACGCCATTGGGACTCAGAAACTCGTGCACTCTTAAGGAATTTGTTCCTGTGCTGAAAGACACAGCCAACCAGGATGAAACATATGAATCTTATGTCACGGTTGAACTTGAGGGAAATGAAAAGATTGATAAACCTGATGCCAAGCAGGCATTTCAGGAAAATGGCACAAGTAAAGCATTGACCTTGGAAAGCTCTAGCCGAGCAGATAAGATATTAGTCCAGGGCGAGAAAACAGATAATTTTAAAGATGCATCACAGACAGATGAAATGCAAGCTGCGCATAACTATCCTAGGCATGTTTCTGTGCACATTCTTGATGGGAGCCTTGGAACTGGTACTCAATCTCCTTCAGATATGCCAATGCAAGAGTCCATATTTCACCCTGCAAGAGAAGTTCATGGAAACTCTAATTTATTTACAAATTCAGCTGCATCTGCCACTACTGAACATCAGAGTAATGTGCCATCATCTACTCATCCATCATTTCCAACTTTTCATCCTCCCTTTACCCCAGTTCGCCAAAATCAAGATGACTATAGATCATTTCTCCACATCTCCTCCACCTTTTCAAGTCTTATTGTGTCTACTCTGTTACAAAACCCTGCAGCGCATGCTGCAGCAAGCTTTTCAGCAACATTTTGGCCTTATGCAAGTTTGGGAAATTCTGCAGATCCTCCTGCATGTCCACAGGGAGGCTTTCCATCTAGACAAGTGAATTCTGCTCCAAGTATGGCAGCTACTGCTGCTTCCACTGTAGCAGCTGCCACTGCATGGTGGGCGGCCCATGGACTGCTTCCCTTGTGTGCTCCTCTCCATGCTGCATTTACCTGCCTTCCATCTACAACAGCAGTTCCGTCAATGGATCCTGGTCAAGTTCCAGCAGCCAAAACAGAGAGCAAAGAGAATACCACTCCAAATCCTCTCTTGGATGATCAGCAACAGGAGCCAGAATATTCTGAGGCTTTGCAAGCTCAACATTCAGCCTCTAAATCACCTGGTTTATCCACATCGGACTCTGAAGAGAGTGCAAGTGCAAAGCTTAATGCTGGATCAAAAGCTGCTAGACATGAGAAGGCTCTGGAAGAAAATGTGCTTAACGATTCAGACAAAACAAAGAACAGAAAACAGGTGGACCGCTCCTCGTGTGGTTCAAACGCACCTTCTAGCAGCGAAGTTGAGACAGATGCACTTGAAAAGCATGAGAAAGGCGAAAAGGAATCAAAAGAAGCTGATCCAAATCATCTGGCCGCTGATTGTAGTACTCGTCGCACTAGAAGCAGCAGCAACGTTAGTGATTCTTGGAAGGAAGTCTCTGAAGAGGTAAACTCAAAATTCTTGTTTGTAAATAGATGTGTGATGTTGTTTCAGCATTTTTACGTTTACAAATGGATGTCAGGGGCGGCTGGCATTTCAAGCACTCTTCTTCAGGGAGGTATTGCCACAAAGCTTTTCACCTCTACATGATGTGAAGGACATGCCAATGAAGGATAACACCCAAGTAGATAAGCAAAATGGCAAAGACAAAGATGGAGATACATCAACTTTAGATCTGAACACCAAGACTAGGGGTTCATGTTGTGGCGAACAAGAGTTGGAGAATATTACAATGTTCAGAGGGGAAAAAAACTGGGAGGAGGGGCCGCTGACAATTGGGATTGGACACGGAAAGCTGAAGACTCGTCGAACAGGTTTTAAACCATACAAAAGATGTTCAGTGGAGACCAGGGAAAACAGAATAGTTAATTCGAGCAACCAAGCAGACGAGAAAGGCCCGAAGAGGATACGCTTGGAAGGAGAGGCCTCAACTTAGAAAATTGACGTAGCATGCAATTAAGCAAAGAACAACATTTGTTACTTTGCATCTATTTCTAATTTTCGCCTTTATCTATTTTCTTTTGGTGTTTATTATCAGGTCCAGAAAACAAGACTTTTCTGTATAGGTGTGTGTACTATATTTGCTTGGGTACCCGTATATCGTCTCATTTGCTTTCTTGAACTCCAGCAACTGTGCTTATATCTCTTTTTAATAGACAAACTCAGACAAGACTCGTTACGTATTGAATGGGCCATGATCTGCCTTCGTAGCTTCAAAAGTATGTCTTCTATGTTTACTAGTAAGTTTCTTTTCCCCCTTATTTTTCTTTTTTCTTTTCAATTTTTTCTTTGCTAGATGTCCCTTATATTTCACTCTTGCTTCTAAAAATTTATAGTAGTGTGTTAACTACTGAAACATATTAAGCAATGCTGCTATCCAGGGCACATCTGCTGATTGAACTGATTATGGTCATGTTGATCTGAGCCAGCTTGCTGTCTGTTATAAGCTTTCTCTATATATATTTACCTTAGTAGTTCAGAATAGAGTTGGGGCCATTGATTCTGCTGAGAACAGAAATTCCCTCGAGTAAATTTTCACTGACTTTTGGGCTAAGCAAAGTTTTATCAATCTCTTTCACAGCTACTTCAATACCCAGCTGACAATTGGTGGCTTTCCAAACCATTATGAAAGACCCAACCGATTCTAGGTGTTACTATAATATTGTATATTAGGGTTTAGGGTTAAAGTCTCCTATTAATCAGACCTCTCCTGGTTCCATCAAAACTGACCATCATGAGAGTGTTTGTAATAAGGGATAATACATAATAGTTTCAATTTTCTTTCCTTATTTTAACGTACCATGTACTCTGGTATTCATTCGTGAATAAACATTAAAATGGTTTGAATGGTTCTGCAAAATTACGTTTATGTATTTTTCCAAAAGAACATCAACTTTCAGAATCCCTCGCCTTAATTTTAGATTTGAAACATCAATTTTTGTAGAAGATTTTACTTTCCCCCTATCAATTGAAACTCTCTACTTCTGTAATCAAATTCAGCATCATGAGTCATGACAATCAACCATCCATAAATCTTGGATGTGGAAGGCCAAAGCCTGCTCAATAGTGGGATATTGTTCAATAGTGATTAACATTTTCCCATCCAATGTTTAGGTAAATTATTATATTATCATTAACTATTTCAATTTTTAATGGAAGTGCCATGAGTCAAGGGAACCTCATGTATTTCCAAAATCACAATTCCTTGCGTTGTCCAACCTCCATTCCAACATATATGAAACTCCAACAGTGTAGTCGATATACATGAACCTAATACAATTTCAAATTCCACAACAAAACAAGAAGAGCATCCACTCGGGTATTTCCTTAAACACACAATTGGTTACCAAGATCAAACCCAATCTATTACTTCAAAGCCAAAACAAATCCTAAGTTTTCGTACAACCCAACAAATTAAAAAGCACCATAAGTTAGAAGCTTGGAAGTATCAACCGGATGGGAAGGGTGTTATTGATTAACCAGTGATGGAATAGGAGTGGTAGAAGACTTTGGTGGTGACAGTGGCAAATTGTGAGTGGAATGAGCAATGTCTAGTAGTGGTAGTTTGGGGGGTGTTCGGAGAAGAATGGATGATTGATTGACTTTAATAGGATAATATATTAATTTAATAAAGTAAAATTAAAAAATATACTCTTTTAGTAAGGTATTTTAGTAAAAAAAAAAAATTTTTTTACATATATTTAGAGTTTAATTTCTATTAAAGTAGTCAAGATTTGAATGAGAAAATGTATTTTCTACGTTCAATTTGGAAGAAGCAAACCTTTCATGGGAAAAGTTAATTTACTCATGTTTTAAAGCTAGTGGCACGCATCAAGCAAATTTTGGCATCCCAAAATAAAGATTACAACAGAACCGAGAAAAGTACACCCAAATTTTAGCACTAAAAATTAGAATCGTACATCCAAATCGGTGTTCATCACTGTCAAAGCACAGATGTCGCGACCACGTAACCCCGAAAGCGGCTAACATACCCACCACGCGTGGAGTTCAAGGGCTTTGGGGCTTGCAATTCTGCATGCATTGTTCTTGTTTATTGTAAACTAGATATATTTTATGTTAACCTGTAGATCTGACATTCCGTAACTCTCAAACTACATACATGCATTATTACATTTATTTTTCTAATATCAATGCCTCAAATCTTTGATTGTTTATATTTTGTAACGAAGAGCCAAATAGTATCAGAAAGAAAAGATAAATTGAAATGCTAAACTCATAGCCCACGCTCCCACGAAGCACAAAATTCAATATGGTACTATAAAACGAGCTGTAACCCATTCCTGAGACCAATCGTCTCCTCTTCCCCAATCCAATGTAATACCATTTTCACCTTCTCATGTTGCCACGTGTCCATCTAGGTCTCCCTTAAAGTGGGTCTGATTCTGACATGGTACAACATTGTTCCACTATCAAAAAGGCTACGAAAATGGACGTGTTCTCATTGCTCATTTAGTCCCTTTAAACTCACTTCTTCTCTTCTTCTAAAACCTTTCCCTGAGATATATTCTCTAAACTCTCTGTATTCTGTTGAGCACTTTGTTAAGCAATGTTATCTCTGTATTTAACTTCCTTTATTCTCCTTTCCCTTCTTCACCAATTAACTATCTCTTATTCACTTCAAGAATCTCAACGACAATGTCAACAAATGCAATTCAATGAGACATGTGGTAACTTCAATATCTCTTATCCATTTTACTTAAATAACTCTTCTTCAGTTTCTACTGCTTTTAAATTATCTTGTTTGAATTCAACTACGCTTTACCTCAACATCGACACTCAAAGATATCGAGTTCTTGAATTCTTCAGTGATGGGTTGCTAGTTGACTTTCCAGACATCACTTCTTGTCGACAGTACAACGATTTAAATTCTTTTGGTTTTGGAAGAAATGAGAACTTTGCTGTCTCGGTCGACAATGTTATTGGTTTATATGATTGTGAAGATTCTTCTTTGTGTAAAGCGGACTGTGAAACAAATAACTTGCCTGGTTGTGATGGAAACAGTAAAGGGTCTCTTGGCTGCTGTTATCCACTATCTGATCACAGTGTGTGGCAAGTTGGAGATGGCTTCTCTGTTTTTTCCAAGTTTGGGTGCAGGGGATTTTCGTCTTGGGCTGTTTCAAGAGGAACTATTTCTGGGAAGCGTGGCGTTAAATTAGAGTGGGCTATTCCTGGAAACAAATCGGAAGGAGTTTGTGCTAGCAATGCAATTGTGGTTAATGCCACAGCAGTTGAAGCTGCTGTCAGGTGCTCCTGTCAGGATGGTTTTGAGGGAGATGGATTTGCTAATGGAATTGGCTGCATAAAATGTGAGTAGCGTTCCACTTTGTCTTGACTGTGTTAATGCTTTTTGCCATCAATTTCATTATAATCTTGAGGAAAATTGACACAGATTTCGTTCTTGAGGAGAATTGACACAGTTTTCGTTCGGGAAACTTTCATTCAAGTGTGCTTTGAATATTATTGGATTTTCGAATTTAAACATTTATTGTTTCATTGTAATTGCTTTCCCAAATAGGGCTCAATTTTTCACAGAAGATAAAGATGTAAGAGTCTTACTAGTTCTGTAACTAAGAGGACCCGATTCACTGAATTCATGATTATTGCATATCATTTACATCATTAAAGTGTCCCCATCTCATTATCTTTTTATGAGATGATCATCATGATAAAGGCAACCATGTAAAATGCTATTTCAAAAAACGAAAGTTGGTAATTTTTCTAATTTGTAATCTTCCTGTAAAAGTTCCCAATCTTTTGCTTTCTCTATTGTGCCATGTTCCTAAAAAGCAAGTTATTGGCACTAATTATGATTTTTTAATGTGTCCCATGTATTGGAATTCTCTTTTTGATAGCCTGCATCAAGGATGGACAGGAAGGATATGGCAAGGATTGTTTTGCCGAAAGAAAAAGTGAAAAAGAAGTTGTTATTGTAGCTGGTAAGTAATCACGAGATTGACTCTTCTGTGTTTTGAAATTCACATAGGAATGGTGGTGGTAAGATTTGTTTTGTTAACTGAAAATTAAATGCATCTGATTCTGCTCAACTGTTAAAGCATAATTGAAACTTCATATTCTGATCCAATTGCATATATGGCATTACAGAAATAAAATTGTTCTCTCATGTACCGTACCATCTTTAACATGCAGGTGTTCTTGCCCCAGCCTTCATTATTACTTCCTTATTTGCTCTCTTTTGTCTACTAAAACGATCTGGAAAAGCAGGTGCATTTGACCATGAACAGGGCCATTTTCACAGTACAATATCATTCCGCAAAGCCTGTAGGACTCGATTATTTACTTACCAAGAGCTAGACGTAGCTACCAAAGGTTTTAAAGATGGTCAAAAACTTGTAGAAGGCACAAATGGTTCAGTTTATGCTGGGGTTATAAGGGATGGTTCACATGTAGCGGTACATAAGGTACAATGTGAGAATGAAAGAGACCTCATACAAGTGCTATCCCAGGTTGAGGTTTTGTCAGCAATTTTGCACAGGAATTTAGCCCGCCTCCTTGGATGCTGCATTGACTCTGAATACAGCCCACTAGTTGTCTATGAGTATCCTGCAAATGGTACCTTGGAGGATCATTTGCGCCAAAACAGTGAGCACAAAACCGGCCTAGATTGGTATAAGAGGTTAATTATCGCTGCTGAAACAGCTAGTGTTCTTGCATTCTTACAGTATGAGATTTTTCCTCCCATTTTCCACCACGAGCTCAAATCCGGTTATATCTTTCTAGATGAAGATTATTCCATTAAAATAGCTGGTTTTGGATTACTAAGCACCGGCCTTGAAATTGGGTCTAATTCATGTAACAATCATGAAGGTTTGCAGAGTCAACAAAATGATGTATACGATTTTGGTGTGTTACTTCTAGAGATTATCACAGGGTCAAAACATGTGGATCAGCCAAGTGTGACATTGCAAAAAATAAGAAGTGGGAAGCTAGAAGAAATTCTGGATCCAACTCTTTACTATCATGAGCAGCCGATTTTTCGAAGAGAGCAGATTGAGATAGTTGCAGACCTTGCAACTAGGTGTTTGTTATTCGGTAGAGACGGCAAAATTGGTATGATTGACGTGGCCAAGGAGCTTATAAATGTAACAAAAGAGAGCATTGATGGTGGTAGTAAGAGGGGACCTGCACTGGAAGAAACATTTTCAAATTCAAGTCTGCTGCAGATGATATCAATGTCTCCAGACTCTATGCATGTGCCTTGAATTGGCCTTGTAGAAATTACCAATCAGTGACAGTGCAAAGTTGGTTAGTCCATTTCACTTTCCTCAAACTTATGTGAAAAATTTTGGCATTGAGTGGACTGGCAACTTTTATCGAGTTATGTGCTGCAGCTAGCTCTATGTGGAGAGAAATCATAGCGAGGTTATGCATACTAAAAGCAAGCTGTGGTCGTATGTATATTACTATTATATGATATGGATGCCTGGTATTTTATTTATCTTTGCAATGGGTTTTGTTTGTAAACAGAGTATGTCGGGATGTTAATTAAAATTGGTTATTTTTTCCTTTTAATCTTTTAGTCATATATAATAATTATTTTTTCATTATATAAATATAATCATTTTTTAATTTAATTTTATCTTTAAAAAGAGAAGATTCTGAGGTTTGAAATTGATTGGATAGATTGGTCAACTGGTCAACTGGTCAACTGGTCAACCATCCAACCAACCAATTTTTTTGGGTGCTTGGTCGATGAGTCAACCACTTAACTAATCTTCTTATTGTCAAAGTTATCAAAAAAAATTTATATTTTTATTTAATTTTATCTCATATTTTAGTTTTAGTTGGATGAGTAAATGAGTTTTATATTTTGAATGGATGAGTTTATACTTGATTAAAGGAGTTTCGATTGGATAAATACAAAATTTAAATGTATTTTAAATATTTTATATTTCACATTATATATAAAAAATAAAAAAAGTGGGTATATGTATAAAGATAAAAAAAGTTATTTTAATTAATATGCTTATTAACTGGAAGAAAATTAACGTGGCTTAGTTCGCTCCTTGAAAAGTTTTTGTTTCAATTTTACTCTTGGGAAAGTAATATTGTGTAATATATTAAGGGGGTGTTTTCCGAATAATACATTTTTTAATTGATATTATTTTATTTAATATATTAAATAATAAAATATTTTAATTATATTTTTATTATCAAAATAATGCAACAGTTAATAAAATGTGTAATATAGATTAAGATATTATTAATATAATATTATTTTATTTATTAAATATTTATGATAATAATATTCACTTTTTTAATTAAAATAATGGAAAATATAAAAAATATTTTTTAAAAAATTATTGACAATTAAATATTTTAGAATATTTTAAAATTTTTAGAAAATATATAAAACAAATATTTAATATAATATATATTAGTTTCAACCAACAAAAAATATTAATTTATATTTAATGATTTGAATTATATTATTATATTATTATCAACTAAATATAATAATTATTTATATATAATAATTTTACTAAATATACTAATAATTTAAATTATTAATCATATAATTTATCTATAATTATATCTTTATTTTTGGTATAAAAGATTATCCAATTCAATTGCATATTGTAATAATTTATTTTAGTTTGATTTAATTTTGGAAGGACAGTTGGGACTCAAATATGGTTTTTTTTTTTTTTTTGTTAAAAAAAATATTATTAATTCACTAAAATTGTTATAGAATAGAGGCCGTATCGGTTCACATCAAAATTGGGCCAAGATAGTGTTCCTGTAAAAATTTTCCGACTCTTCACTTTTTTCAACGCTATAAATCAGTACTCTCTGAAAGCAACCACAGCCTTCACATTGTTCTCCCAGTCTCCCTTGCTGCTACCCATTCTTACATATTCTTCTTCTCTTCTTCATCAATAAAGGTATGTTTTACTCTCTGGATCTAAAGCTTCAACTTTTATATCATAGCGGATATTTAATTACTGATTTTATCAACCCAACTGGTCTGACTTGTGCATTCATGTAAAAAACTTGAAGCATCCTCTTTGATGACTCTATGTCGTGTGAAAAAATTGGGAGAACTCTAAAGTTTTGTGTCAATAGTAATGAATCAACTTGTAAAGTTATGGCTATTCATTATTTGTTCAAGGGAAGTGTTTATTTATGCCTTTGAATTCCCCAGTGAAAGTGCTTTATAAATAGATAACAAGAGATGTTCATAAAGTAATTAGCTATTAAAACCGGTGACTGCGTAAAATTTGTTCTATTCATTCCAGTGACTATTGTATGTAATTTTAATTGTTTCTGGTCAGAGATGAGTGGGGAAGCAAATCAGATCGAAGCTTCAGTGCGCCAGGCTCCTTGTCTGAATAAGAGGATTCTCTCATCAATGTCAAGGAGATCAGTGGCAGCACATCCTTGGCATGATCTTGAGATTGGTAATTCCCATATATAGTCATCATATTTGATTGCTTAGAGTTTATTTGCATATTTGAGAGTGGGAAACTAATCATGTTGCAACATTTTGCATGCAGGACCTGGTGCCCCCAACGTTTTCAATTGTGTATGTCTTAATCTTAGGTTGTATAAAGTAAAGATGTATGATCTTAGAGCTAAAACTTGTTAATGAATAGAATTTGAAAAGGATTTCAACCATCTACTTTCTCGCATTTTGGTACATATTAGCATACATTCTTAATTTCCCACATTTAGAAAGGGGGAAAATATTAAAATCGGAAACTGGCTGAACATTCAGATGCAAAATGTATAAGCACATATATATATATATATATTTTTATTCTTTCACAATTTTTGGCATCGGACATAAAATCGGAAAGTGCTCCCGGATTGCATAGTGTCTTTCTTTTTGAATTTTTTGTTTGATTTGCCAGGTTGTGGAGATACCAAAGGGAAGTAAGGTTAAATATGAACTTGATAAGAATACAGGTCTGATTAAGGTATGAACTGTTTTTCTTCTATCTGTTTCCTTTCTGTTTCTTTCATCTCTACATCTTTAGTTATTCAGACTATTCCATTGTATGCTCAGGTTGATCGAATTCTATATTCATCAGTGGTCTATCCTCATAACTATGGTTTTATCCCTCGTACATTATGTGAAGATAATGATCCAATGGATGTTTTGGTTATCATGCAGGTAACCTATATATCAACCTCATACCTTTTAATACAGTTTAGCTGTTGTGATGGGGACCATAGTTCTTTCTCAAATGCTGTGGAGATTATTGACCTTTTTGGAAATTTTACTTATAGTTTGCTCAAATTATATTTGATTCATTGTAGTTGTAAGGTTTTTAAATTATTAGCAAATATCCCTGGTATCTATAACAAACTCCAGACTGTTTCTGTTATTGTAAGTGCTTATGACTGTTGAAGAAGTGCCAGTACTCCTATTCCTTTTCTGGCTGAGTCATTTCCCTTCTGCCAGTTGAAGTTTTAAATCTTTCTTGTTTCTCCATTTTAGTCTCAATGCTCCAATGGAGATATTTAGAAATTTTCAAATGAATTATTGTGTACTCTCTTTAGTCTTTTTTTTCTTTTTTCATTGTTTGAATCTTTTTAGTCTAATGATTGTTCCCTTGTGTGAACTCCATGCTTGGCTTTAGCAATATACTTGAATAATGATTTGTACAGGAGCCAGTCCTTCCTGGATGCTTTTTGCGGGCCAGGGCCATTGGACTGATGCCCATGATTGATCAGGTACTCTATACTGAACTTTGATAAAGCTGAACTGTAAAATTTTTTTCACAAGATTTAGGCAATAACTACTGTCTTTTTTTCCTTCTTATTCAGGGAGAGAAAGATCATAAGATCATTGCAGTTTGTGCTGATGATCCAGAGTATAAGCACTACACTGACATCAAAGAGCTTCCCCCTCATCGCCTCGCTGAGATCCGTCGTTTTTTTGAAGATTGTATCCTTTCCAATCTTACATCTAAAAGTCAATTGAGGACTTCAATTAGATTTAGATTCTCTTACCTTGTGTTACAATGTGAAGAATTTTGGTTTCTTAACACATTGCACAGACAAAAAAAATGAGAACAAAGAGGTTGCAGTTGATGACTTTTTACCTTCAATCACCGCTGTTGAAGCAATCCAGCACTCAATGTAAGTCCATCTCACTTTGCTTGTTACCCAGTATGATGAAATATTACTCTCTTCAGTGTTACAGTGTTCCTGCAGTACTGAGGATTTCTGTTATACTTGGTGCAGGGACCTTTACGCGGAGTACATTCTGCATACACTGAGGCAGTAGACCCTTTTTCTTTATTTTTCCCATTTCCATTTCTAATGAGGGAGAGAAAGCAATTAATTGAATAAGTTGGTTTAATTGACAATATCCAGGATGATAAGAATTTGTGTTTTGTGTGTTTGATGATAATTTTATGCTTGTTAATTTGTTATGAGAAGATATAACAGAGGAATTTCTATCCACCTGAAGTACTTGATTTGGATTTTCATTCGACCAGTGTACCGGATCATTTGGTTAACTTGTTAGTCTTATGAAATTCATTACTTCAGGGCCATCAAAAACTCAGGTTTTTTCATTCAGTAATCAACCTTCTGAAACTGGACTTTTTATTAGAGACAATATACAATAATGATCTGTACAAATGAAATAAACAATGCGGGGTACTTGAATTGATTCTACAGACACTCCTACAGCTTTTTAACCCTCTTAGAACAAAATCAAGACCAGGTAATCTGATGGCAAAATTTTTTCTGGACTCGATAGACACTTCACAATAATAGCGCTGGGAATTTATCACATTTTTTGGGGGCTCTAAGGCCGTGATATGATGGCAAATTTGGGAAAGGAAATTAAAGTTAATCCTGGGATCACAGCCACACCAAAATGAAGAGACAAAGAGAAATGGAACTATACATGTTTAGTTGGCTTTACAAGTGGAGCTGAATTGGGCATTTTGATAGCTATTTCCACTCAGAATTTCCTGGAAGAATTGACCAATCATTCTCTTTCCTATGGCCAAGTATGTCGTTACAATTCGCACATAACAGTAAGCGTAGATTTAGGATCTCTAAGTATATATATTATACTTTTGATTTCCTTTCTTACATTCATAGTCCCATCCCATTGTCTTCCACACCGATCAAGGTCTGTTTACTGTTCAACATCCCCCTTCCTTGATTCTGGTTTTCCCTCAATGTAAACTCAGTTATTTTTTATTTAGTGCATATTGTTATAGCTGGTCTTACTAATCATATATATTTTTGGGGTAAAAGATGAGTGAAGGAGCAGCTAATAATGAGACTCCGAAACTTCAGACTCCCCGTCTGAATCAGAGGATCCTTTCATCTTTGTCAAGGAGATCAGTTGCTGCACATCCTTGGCATGATCTTGAGCTTGGTATCACATATACACTTCACTCAATGTTCATAATTTAATTAGGAGACTACTGTGTAAACTAATCATGTGTTTAAAATCTGCATGCAGGATCTGGAGCTCCCCAGATTTTCAACTGTGTAAGTTTTTCATTTTTACTTTAAAAATAGCCTTAATTAGATTGAGAAGATAAATGAGAACACATGCAAATATTGTTATTAATCACCTTGGAATTGAAGTATCTTCTTGTTGAATCGTTCAGGTTATTGAAATTGCAAAGGGAAGTAAGGTGAAATATGAACTTGATAAGAAGACAGGATTGATCAAAGTATGAACAATTAATGTATCTGTTTCAACTTTCTTGTTTTAATCATATCTCCATGTTTAGTTACTGAAATCCTTCTAATGAATGATCAGGTAGATCGAGTTTTATATTCGTCTGTGGTCTATCCTCATAACTATGGTTTCATCCCTCGCTCATTATGCGATGATAATGATCCGCTGGACGTTTTGGTTCTCATGCAGGTCATTTATTATACCAATCTGGCCATCAAGAAGATTATGCAATAACTGTTAATTTAATTAGTGATTAATTAAACAAGTAATTTGTGTAGGAGCCAGTACTTCCTGGATGTTTCCTTCGAGCCAAGGCCATTGGATTGATGCCTATGATTGATCAGGTATATAACTCATGTTGTAGGAACTTCAAATCTTTAAAGATTCAACCAGTAAAATAGCTTCTTTTTTCTTCTTATCCAGGGAGAGAACGATGACAAGATAATTGCAGTTTGTGCCGATGATCCAGAGTATAAGCACTACAATGATATCAAAGAGCTTCCCCCTCATCGCCTTACTGAAATCCGTCGTTTCTTTGAAGATTGTATCCTTCTCAATATTTATATTTAAGATTGGTTGGTTTTCAATTACATTATGAGCAAATATTAAATGGTTTCTTAACTCATTGCACAGACAAGAAAAATGAGAACAAGAAGGTTGCAGTCGACGAATTTTTACCTTCATCAACTGCTATTGAAGCCATCCAGCACTCCATGTAAGTACAGCTTGAAGTTAAGCCAACTCCAAGACTTGTTGCAGTTGTTGGTATTCTTTAGCAATTATCATTACTGACTTTTCATGCAGGGACCTGTATGCTGAGTACATTATGCACACTCTCAGAAAATAGATAAACAGGCTGTATTTCAGTGGAGGAATCAAATCCATCAGTTTGAATAAGTGATATATAAACTCGGTTGCAACAATTTGTAATTTTTGATGAATCTTATTCATTTGAGGAACATTTAAAAACTTGAATTTACTTAACAGCAGCAATATATGTTTTTCCATTGCATAAATGTAACACGTTTCTGCTAGATTTCCTTAAGAAAACAATGAAAATACAGTAGCATTCCTTAGGCCAATTCAAGGCTTGCCTGGTGAATTTTTGGCTGCCATATTTATAAAAGACAAAAAAAAAAAAAAAACTCCTAAAGCATTCTGACAGGGAACATGGACCTGGATAAAGCAGCTTGGGCAGGACTGACGAATTATTATTTGAACATTTTTATTTTCTCTATGGCGTCCACCTTTTATTAGATTGAGGATATGTTAGTAATTTTATTTCCGTTGTTTATCAAATATTTTATATCTGTAATAACCAAATAGTCAAAACAAATTTAGAATTTATTAAATGTTAATAAATTCCTACATATTTTTGAGACAATTTTATTACTGTGTAAATAGAAGATGTGGATTAGAGTGTGACAAATGGACAGACGGATGTAGTCTCTTAGTCCGTCTCTAAAAAATGGGCCACACATCCTGCATCACTACACCTATCTTCTATTTACACTGAAGATATAAATAATAAAATTATGTGTATGATTTTATTATATAAATAATAATATATTATTGTATAATTGAATTATATTATATTTTAATTTTTAATTATTCAATCATATAATAATATATTATTATTTATGTATAATATTACTAAAAAATAAATTGTGTTAATAAGGAGGCCAAATAACTATTTCCCATCCAAGGTTTAGTGCAAGTCCAATTTTTCATCTGTTAATTATTGAAAATTCAAATATAAATTTTATGTTAAATTTTACTATTATTATTAGGGGTAAAATTATTTTTAACAAAAAATTTAAAAAAACTAAAAAATTATCATATTTTCAACTCCTAGATTTAAAAACTAATAATTCTCTCACTCAAAGTTTGAAAAACTTATATTCCCTCCTAAGGTTTTTCCAACACGTTGTCAACGACATTCTCCATCTTTCATGGCTTCTCTCTTAGCCGAGCTCCATTTTTTAATATTATCGACTGATGAAACTGATTAATAAAGACAAATTATTTATCTCTAGACAAGGATGAAATGTCTTTGTCTCAATCGAAGATGACGTATCGCCCTCGTCTTTCAGATGACAATAACACATCATCTTCATTTAAGTATCTAATGAAGGCTAATTGCGTCTTTATATAGAGATAAAAATAAGTTTTTGTTGGCCACTTTCTTCAATTAGTGATGACTGAGAATAAAATTAGAGAGAGAGAGAGAGATGTCGAGAGGGGGAGAGAATGTGACCGTTGCCCCCATTGGCCATCGACAACTGTGACTAGAAAAATCCTAAGAGATAATGTAAATTTTTTTAAACTTTAAATAGAGGTATTTACTAGTTTTTAAAATTAGAATAAGATGTGATAAATTTTTAATTTTTTAAATATTTTTATTAAATAATAATATTATTTTTGATAATAAAAAAAATTAATAAAAAAATTTAAATTTTTAATAATTAATAGACGCTATAAAGTTTTAAGGAAATAATACGACGGGAGAAGGGAATGATCCGTTATTCTCTAGGTGTTTATTTATAATTTAATTTTGTGCCCCTATGCTATATATCCCAGTAGCAACAGGGGGGACTAGGTAAGCCCCCACACCACACCTACCAAAGTGACCCCACGCCACGCCCACTTTTCAAAGTGCATGTCGAATTCTGGATCACACTTTGATTTTGATCACATAATAATCTGAATAAACATCAATTATCAAGTGGTCGGTCGTCCCCCTCCCCCGTACATTTATTTCTCTGTCACTCCCCCTCAAAAGGGCCAAAGGCTCATCCCCTAATCAATATACAACCAAATATATAAAGTTAACCTCACCATTACTTTCTACTCTCTCTCTCTCTCTCTATATATATATATATATATTAGATTCTTCAAGAAAGTTCAATCTCTACCTTTTTAACCCATTTTGTATTCTTTTTTGTTTCATTTCGAATCAACCTGTTTTTTCATAGAGGGAAGTTGTACAAGTATACACTTGCTCTTTTTGTGGTTGGAGATCTAGAACGTATAAAATGGACCACCACCACTTAGGCTACCCAGTCAGAAGGCATATTTTAATATTAACTTATTTATTACTTTTGCTTAATTATTCATATAATTGTGTTTCTCCTAGGGTTGAATATTTGATTACTAGAAAGAAGAAGGGAATGTTTGATGGTTCTTGTTCAGGAAGAGGCTGCTGGAAGGAATTTTTGGTTACAGACTGACTATTGACAGATATGGTGAGATCATATAACATTTTTTTGTGAGGAAGAAAATATTGGGATAATAAATAATTGGTACCACAAACATGAATAAATGAGAGAGGGTGGCTAAAGGCTTAAGATTGGCTATGGCTCAGCTAATGAAGAGTTAAAGCGACTTAACAACAAGAGAGGCTCAACGGTTTCTCAGAACCAGGGTTGGGCCAGGCGGCAGACTGCTGGCGTGAGACAGGCAGTATTAATATATCAACAGTAAATAAATACATGAAAATGGGATGATCATATGTTCATACAAAATATACTATCAGAATATATATGTACATTTATTTATAAAACTAAAAGGAATAATTTGGGTATCTTCACCTCCGTTGAAGATACTTTTAAGAGGATGTTTAATTTAAAAAATATTTTATTACTAAAATTAGAAGATTATCTTAAAGATAGATTATTTGAAGATTACTGAATATACATTATTACTATATTTGATAAACTTGATTGATATAAATAATTATTATGTTTGGTTAGAGGTAATAAAAGAATATTAGTATATTATTTTACTCAAATATCTTTAGATATAATTATTTTAAAATATTTTTTATGTTATTTGTTATATTAATTGAAAATGAGATTGTTTTTACCCTAAAAAAATTAATAAATAAGGATATAGTTATAATAAAATGAAAATTACCTTGATAATCTTTTAATATTTAAGGTAGAGTTAGTAATCAGATTACCTCTTATATTACTTACCACATTACCATTGGTAATAGAACATTACCGAAATTTTTTATTACTTATAAACCAAATAAAGTAATGTAAGTAATAAATAATAAATTACCAAAGTAATTTTTAATGCCTCTAACCAAATGCCACCTAAGGGCTAAAGTAAGTTTTAGTTGATTTCAAAAATATATTTATGACAGTTTAAAAATTTTAATATCTATTTATGAGCTAACTTTTGTTAGAGATAGAGATAAAATCATTATTTTACTATTAAATCCTAAAAATTTATATCATTTCTCTCCTTATTTGAAAAACTAATAATTTTTCTCTACGATTAACTATTAAAAAGTTACTGTTTCTCCCTAGGGTTTGAAAATTGTTTCTAACCAACTAATTTGACAAACGGATGGTCGTTGGACAATTAAAAGATAACATTTGAACAATGAAGTATTGCGCACCATCCAAACAAAGTGTTGTGCAGATTGACAAAGTTTTCTCCATATTGTCAACGCTTCTTCTCTATGGTGATTAGATTTCGTTGAACCACTTAAAAAAAAACTCTAAAAGAAAAATATAATTTTTTAAAATTTAATTGTAGGAAAAAATTATTAATTTTTTAAATTAAAAAAATAATATAAAATTTTAAAGTTATATGATTTAATAATAAAATAATAATTTTATTTTTATCTTAATAAAAATTAATTTATAAATAAATATTTAAAATTTTCACTTATTATAAATGTAGTTCTACAATTGGACTAAAACTGGATGGGAAATAGTCTTTTCGGTTACTTTTAAGCTAGTTACTTCTGACTTGTATGTGTCCTATCTCCCCTTACATGTGGGCCCAATGTTCCAAATCATAACGATATATAGAGTCTGCACGTATAACGTGATAAGAAACATGTAGGTTGCCTAATTAGTCCTAGGCTATGGGGTATGTAATGTATGGCAGCTGTGTTGTTGGAATTACAGTAAAATATGATATCACAATTACAAAATTAGTATCATTGAACAATCACAATCTCTGCAATGCCACCAAAATCTAGCATGCATGAATGACCAAAATCGTAATTACAACCAAAACCCAAATCCATATGAAATACATATGCATTTCAAAAGGAAAAAAATGAACATATGATATAGTTGTAGACCAAATTAAAACCCAACCGGACCAACTATTAATCTGAATTAAAACTTTACATATATTTTTTGTCTTCATCACTGTGAATGCACATGAAAACTACAAATTGTGTATAATTATGAAGAAGAATCTTCAGAAGAAAAATGTGGCATACTAAGACTCGACAGTTACCCAAGTTATTTGCCTCAATTGAGTGGAACCCATATCCATTGCCTATTTGATTATTGGGCAAGGTTTGAAACCTTAATTGAGTTTTTGGTGGAAATTTGACTTGTATGCAACAACTTAGTTAATGTATTTTTACTTGTTTCAGATCTTTGTTTTACAGCTAAGAAGTTAAAACTTGTGGTTTCACCAAACCTCAAAGATAAAAATATGTTTTACTCTTAGAATTATCATCATCATCATCATAATAATAATGAAACCGATACCACTTCTCCTTTGATGGGACCATCCATCATGCTTTACTTTTAAACATGTTTCATCATAAACATACATTCCATAGTAGCAATCATACCATGCCATGCAAGAGACACATAGGTTACATTTTAAAATTTTATACACAAGGAATAAAGCGCTAACCCTAGTTTGTTCTTGATCATCATGCCAGCCCTTCTTCTAATCACTTTAAAATACCCATTTATTGATGAAGATGGTAATTAATTAATTTTTGGCTGATTTTCTGTAGTTTATATAATTAAAAACCGTCACAACTTAGGAAATGAATTGAGAAAGTTAATTTCGCAGAGAGGCGAGGGTATAAATGTAAAATGAGAAAATGATCTTTATTAGGGTTTGAGATTGTGGATCAGAGAAAAAGAGAACACGGGACAGAAAACCAGAGGACTGGACTGGACTGGACTGGACTGGACAGGAATTATGAAACAAGATAACGGCAACCGCCAACTAGATTATAGATGGTGCATGTGTGTGCGGTGTGGCTGAGATTGAGTTGAGATCACTCTAATCTAAATCTAACTAGGGTTAGGGTTAGGGTTAGGGCTGTGGTCCTTAAAAACCCCATTCCCATGCTCTACCTCCACCTACAATTACTCTGCACACTTAAATTAATTTTCATTACATTTTTTATGTCAAATAGATATATTATATATATATATATATATTATGATATGATTAAATTAATAATTCATTTGAATCAATCTTTATTGGTGTAAAAAAATGAAGTGATGAGATGGTAGCTCGCCTTTCATCTGAATAAATGATGAAAGAAGAGGGAAAAAGAGGTCCCCATTACGCAGTAGGGTTTTTATAGGCTTTAGCTTTTAAAGAAAGAGCAGCGCGCTCCATCGCTCCATCCATCTGAACTTTGATGTTAACTTGTGACAGTTCCTCGGCGATTCTCGATATACGATACTCACCACCTGTATCTATGAAAACTTTATTACTTAATTAATTCATTTCTCTGGTTAATTTGGTATTTTCACCCGTCTGCTTTAATTGTTCTGCACTTTTGGCTACCCATTAATCACCCATACTATGCTTTTTTTTTTTTTCCTCTACAAATTTAATTATATTCTGGCTGTGTGCATTTTAGGTCCAGGTGTCCAAATAAGACAGAAATTATATTTTAATTAATTATAAAAAAAAATTGTAGTTGAGTTGTATGATTAATTTAAAAAATGTTTTATCACTGGGAATTGCAACTAGCAAGTCAAGTAGAAAAAAAAAAAAATTTAATTATTAATATATATATATATACGTGGTCAATCCTTAGTCAAGAATTTTGAATAGATTATTATATTACCGAGACTAAAGAGAAATAAACATTACAAGTTGTTTCGAGAAGTAACCGTGTTAGTTATTGGCAGCATGATTAGGTCTGTACTGGATATATATATATATATATGCTCATGAAGAACAATTAATCCGCCAGCAAGCTGGGTTTTTATTGACAATTTAGTGAAGACATTTCGCCACTAACATTGGTGGTGATACAAATGGAGAAAATGACAATATATACATACATACATACATACGTACGTACGTACGTACATATATATGTATGTATGTTCAAATAAATAAATTCGTCTATTAATTGAAGTAAAACAGTAATTTGCCTGGAGAGCTGTGACAGACTTCATGAAGTAAAAGATGGATCAATCTGGACCACATGATCATCAATGGCCAGATCCACTTTCCGGTGAGAAAGTAATTTCAGGGTCTATACATCAACCATAGCATTTAATTGTTACCTATAAATTATTATGTATGTATTTCATTTAAAGACATAATAAATAGATACTAACATGAATCTAATTTGTCAATTTTTGATGTAAATTTCATGTGCATTTCATCCCTTCTGCCGTATTTATGTTATATTTATATAGATAAGTCCTTTGTAACAAGTTGCTGTAAGAGTTAAAGAGATCGATTGCATAGAACAATCAAAATCAAGGCCAAATAATTGTAGCTGTTTAAAATATAGAAGAACTAAAATGACCTGACTAGTGAACTGTCATACAAATCACATGCAACCTCATTAGATTAGATTAGAGTATAATAGTTTAGTTAAAATAATTAATTAATTATGATAAAAATTGGGCAAGTTGAAGGAGGTCAAAGTTAATTAGGCTGCTGACTGCCCGGCTGGCTGGCTGGCTGGCTGAACTGCAGTAGCTATCCAATTCTGAACTCGTTTCAATTGGTCAATATGTAGAAAGTAGACAATCTTTTGAGGTTAATTTTAAACAAGTAACACATTTTCCTTAATTTCGAAGCGTCTTCTCCCTTGACCAAACCCCACAAATTGCTAAAAGAAATTAATTTTTTCACCGGACTCCCATAAACAGCTACTACAAGTCTCATTATTTTTCACATTAACAAAGATGGTTGACCAAAAAAAAGGGTTAAGTTAATTCATATTGTGAATTAAAAATAAATTAATTAATAGGAAGGTATAGAAGCTAGAATCTTTACTACAAGTAGGAAGGGCCAGGTGGATGTTGCCTTGCTTAAACTCTTCCAACTCTCTCACTCTGAGGACCAGCGGACACAATGAATGACACCAAAGTCAAAAACTGATCAAAATCTAACTAGAACTTGCCTTCTCTCTCTTTGGAAATAACTGGCTTAAGGAAATAAAATCAGAAAAGTATTTAGATATATATTATGCAATACATGCACATTAATAATTATTGTACTGTGTGGCTTTGGAGAGAGAGGCAATATTCATGGCAAGCTTATTGCCTACTAGACCAACTGGCCAATTGGGTATTGGCGCAGAAGATATGCGGACAGATAAACCGGGAAATGATGAAAAGGACAAACTCACATGAGCCGAACCAGATCATTCATGGGCCCCTACGTAGTATAATCCTTCTCCTTCTTCTTCCTTTTCACTTAATTTCATCATGGGTTTCTCTCTATCTCTTTAAGTACCAAAAATCACAACTGAAAGAGAATTCTTTATTTTGTCGATCAATATCAAATCCAGCTTCAATTTTCCAGGAAGCTAGTTAGTTAGACCATTCTTCTTCTCACCCTCACTCTCTTAGCTAGCTACCTCAAATCATCTATGTCTTTGTCTCCTTTAGGGTTTTGGGTTAACGAAGAAGGCACTGACCGACCGTTATTCTTCTGATTTGCTTTCTTATTCTTCTCTGGACCTCAAAGATCTGACACTGAGATCATACAGTGACAATACGACTAAGAAACAAGGTGAGGTTATTATTAGTTTATTTCATCATAGAAGTCCTAAATGAACCTTTTTCTTTTACTTCTTTGTGTTTGTGGTTAGATTTTCATTTCATTTCCTAAGATCCAGTCTGTGTTAAGAAATATATTCAAATTTGTAGGTGAATCATGATGAACTTTTTGCAACAAGAAAAAGGGTATTGTAATAATGAAGAAGATGAAGATGAAGAGACAACAAGATTGATAAGACAAACCAGTAAGCATCTTTTTTCTTCTTCTTCCTCCTCATCTTTTGCTTCTTCCACGCACAAAACTTTTGGTCCTTCTCACCAAAACCTATGGTTGGGGAGCTTTGATTCTCAAGAAGAGTACAAAAGCCAAGAAGCAACAATCAATTTTGACAAGACGCTTGAGCTGATGGACTTCTCACTGGGAAACAATCATAATAATAATGAAGAACCCAGTACTGGTACTGGTACAGGTACTGCTGGTGGTGAAAGTAGTAGTAGGTCTATCGAGAAAGAACACATGTTTGATAAAGTTGTAACACCAAGTGATGTAGGCAAGCTGAATCGTCTTGTAATTCCAAAACAACATGCCGAAAAGTACTTTCCACTTGACTCTTCATCAAATGAAAAAGGGCTTCTCTTGAATTTCGAGGATCGGAATGGGAAAGCATGGCGTTTCCGATATTCTTATTGGAATAGTAGCCAGAGCTATGTGATGACCAAAGGATGGAGCCGTTTTGTGAAGGAGAAGAAGCTTGATGCTGGTGACATCGTTTCGTTTCAGAGAGGTGTGGGTGAGTTAGGCAAAGACCGTTTATACATTGATTGGAGGCGAAGGCCTGATGCTCCAGATCTCACATCTATTGCACAAACACACCTCCAAAATCAGCTAAACTTTCAACAGTCAATCCGGTGGGGTAGACTCTACTCTCTTCCCCAATCTCTCTCCATTCCAAGAAACTATGAGCAATGGCAACGTCCAAATTATAGTAATATTTATCCTTCTTATTATGATCATCAACATCAACAACAACATCAGATGATTTCTTATGAAAATGCTTCACACTATAATTACCCAATAAGGTCATCATCCTCAACACATCAAATTGGGGCAGTGCAAGAGGGAGGGAATGGCCTGCTCTTGCTTGATTCTGTGCCTGTTGTTCATGCTAACACTGCTGCTAAAAGACTTCGGCTGTTCGGTGTAAACATGGAGTGCTCCACGCAAGAAGAGTCTTCACCCGCTATAGTTCATGCCCCAATCAGTTCAGTCTCTTACCTTCCTCCTCTCCAACAAAGGCTACCTAATAATGCCTCATTCTCCACAACGCAATCTAAAGGAAAATCTTCCTTGTCTTTTGATTTGGATCTCTAAGTTTATATATCTATATATATCAAGTGATTGATAAACACACAAGAAGAATATTATTACTGTGAAAAGTTGAATTTCTTTTTGCTGTTTCCATCCCGTCTAATTGCTATTTATGTGCATTTGAAGAAAATTATAGAAACGTTTTAGCATTCGAATTATATATACATATATGTTTCTTTCTTCCTTCTGTTTTCAGTACATTAATTAGTTAACTGAGGATTGGGATTTGTAAAAAGCTAGCTAGAGTAGAGATGAAAGAGAGTGCAACAAAATGGAATTCAAATCTTCATATGTACGTATAATATATATTATTATCTATAAATACGCATATTTGTCATCTTCTAACTATTCCCATCCTTGTCTTCTTATTTACTTGAGTATGTACTGGATTTAGCAATTGTACACTTGCCACGACGATCTACCCAGTTTGTTGGGGTTAATTTTGTTGCTCTCCTCAGTTACCAACTCTCTCATTCTTCCCCCCTCTCTTTCTTTCTTTACTGACAGCATTTTGTGATGTAGTTAGCTGTGTAGCTAAACCATGGGATGGGGTAGTGTTAAAGCTGTTGCTTTCCCTCCTTTTTATTTCTTTTCTAGTTTGTTTTTATATACTACCAAGTTAGGTTAAATCTGCCTACTGCTGCTGCATAGTTAAGAAGGTGAGCAGGTGATGGGCAGAAAGTTGCAGCTTTGTAAAAGGTATTATCTGTATTCTTATATATACCACTTATTATTTCAATTTATAATTAAATTTCCTGTTCCGGTTTACTCATTCCTAGCAATTAGCTTTTTCTCTTCTTTCTTGCTAGCTAATTCATGTCTTCATTATCTCTTTACAGCTGCCTTCATGTCTGGATTACAGCATACACAAAAAGTCCTTTATGTTTAAAGGAGGTTCCCTATTGTGATGAAACTCAGATTTCAGTGCAAGCTTGTAAGAACTTCAATACTTTTTCTCTATTAATCATGCGAATTAAGGCTCAGTTGAAATCTATGCATTTACATATATACATTTCTTTGATTAATTCAATTTTGAGTTCATATTTTATATGGCATCTCATAGTTTGAAAAAAAAAATATTTATATTAATATATATTCGACCTTGATGGTGTTCTCCTCCTCTGATAGTATTTCAGAAATTATGTTTGTCTCTACTACTACTTTTAACGTCGCTAAGTTCGAATTAAGCATTGATGATATTGATTAGCCCTATTAATGAGAGAAGAAACTTTGTCTAATCCAGATTAAAAAAGTCCTAAGGAAGTTAATTAATTTATTAGAACTTTATGCCTGTTGAACAATAATTTTAATCAATAATTTACTTCTGCAACTACAATGCACACCTAATTAAGTGTCACTATTTGGTATCCCAACTTCTTGTCTAGTACATAGGGGTAATTACTTTGAAATACTGATTAATTAACTTGTGTTTCTTTTTTTTTAACTATTAATTTTGTTGCAATACAACTGCCCTCTTGGGTGGAGTTGATTCAATGACTATATGTTAAGATTACCATATGGTCCTAGTGGTAAGCATATGTGTAGCAAATAGATAGCAAGTTCACTTCAGTCTATTGTGAAGCAACCTGAAACAGTAGAAAAATATTGAGGTTTGATTACTTTTCTCCTTTTGTGGATGTTTCTGCAATCTGCATTTTGTTTCACTCCTGTTATATCATTATGAATTTACTGCTCATCTCTCTCTATATATTAAAACTTTCATCATTTCTAATTATTTAGCACTCTTTATCTTACTTGGAAGCTAGCATAGTACAAAGGCGTGATTGTGTGAAAGGAAGTGGATGTTCAAAACGTGAAATAAGATCTAATCATGATAGAAAAGAATGAAAAGCCTGAAATTAAATCAAAGCACTAGTATACATAAATATATAAAGTAAGGAAAAGTTGCATGAAACATATGAAAAACATAAATAAAATGGTCTCCACGCATGATAAGTAATAGTATATTTATAAATATCTTAGCAGGTCCTTCTCTGCCAGAAGTTTTACAATTATTTTCTGTTAGAAATCACTATACTCTATGTTTGGTCGTTAAACATATTTAATTTATGTATGGGAAATAGTAGTATTGGAATTTATATATCATTTAATTCGAATATACCTCTAACGTTACAAATATAAGAGGTATATGTATTATTTCAATGACGGGAAGAAATAAAATTATATTTAAAAAGAGTAATACTACGTCTACCCATTTTGAGTACGATTGCTATCTACTCATATAACATTTTGTTTTTCTTGGTTTAAATGATACTAGATACTATATAGAGCTCGATGTATTAGAATCATATTTATGAAATTTAGAATTTTTAGTTTCTGCTATGCATGAGTGTTACATCTTTTCATATATCAAAATATCACCCATATGCATCAAAATTCTTTATTTTGCATGTATGTGTAAGTGTACATATAGAGAGAGAGGTTCATACATACACAAAGGCTGAGGCTATGCTACATTTTTGTTGAGGTTTGTGCTCTCAAAGGAAGAAAGTTTGCAATGGTATAATGAATCTGCATGCCACATTGCATCTCAGAGGTGCTTGAATTTAAACTAAAGAGATTGGATTTTTTTTTTTTCAATAAAACTATGTATACTCATTTTTGATACACAATTTGTATATATAGATATACGTTATCATGTGACTGAATGTTTCTTTATTATATGATGACTTATGTTTTAAAATCACCTAATTATATAATGACACATCATTGTGTATATGAATTGTGTACCAAATATAGGTACACATAACATTGCTTTTTTTTTTTTTTCTGGATTGACTTCTATTAAACTTGCAATGAAGAAGATGTTGCTGTGCTGCGTTTTGCTTTGTTATATATGTTATTAATACATAGTTAAAAATTCTCCATTATTTGTGCATGTTACTCGTAAAGATGTATACTTATATTAAATAACAATAAATTATGTATATACATTTTCAATACACAAAATAAGTATAGAGATAATGTGTCATCATATGATTGAATAATTTTGAATTAAAGATAAAATAACACTAAATTACATAATAATACGTGATTTGTATACCAATTTTACATACTTCAAATATATACGTCTAATATTGCTCATTAAATAATAGATTGAAACAAGAAATCAATAATGTCCAAGAACGGAAAATTAAAATTACTACATATTGAAGCCAAAGTCACATAATTATGCATAATTAATAGGTTTTTCAATTAAGTGATACTATATATACCCAATTTTAAGTCACAAAAAAAAGATAAGGATCTAAGTGTAATTTGATGGTTTCCAATTTCTTGAGTGAGAAAATGATACGGATAAAGTGTAATTAGAAAAAGAAGCAAGTGAAAGAAGTTACATATGCACTATCCATGCCCAACCCCTCATCCCTAGTTTGAAATATACACTAGTTTCCCTCAACCCTATCATTTCCTTCCAACAAAGTAATAATGTACTGTAGATGCACATACAGGCAGCATCTTTACTGCGTCTGTATCGGTATCTACAGACTACAGGCATGGTCCAATAATTATTGTAAGTTGTCATAACAATAACAATAATAAATAAATAAAATTAAAAGGTAGCCACTTAAAATTTGATCATACTTTGTTTTGAGAGGCATCCCCATCCTATAAATTAGGTTTAATAGGTATAATAATTGGTGGGAAATAAAGAGACCACGTGTGGTGTGACTGACTAAAAATTCCTAACAAATTTCCTCATCTTTCTTTTAAAATTTAAAAAAAAAAAAAAAAAAAGTTACGTAAATAAAATCATCTTTAGGTAGGGTGCCTCTGCGTCTGCCTCACCTCATCACCACCACCAACGTGGAGGCGTGCATTTCTACAAGTACCTGCACTGCAATCTGCAAATCACGCTTGCTACACTACACCTCACCTACCAACCCTCCTTCAATATTACGTGGACCACTTTCGCTAGGCATTTGATCTCTATTATTTATTTCATTGAATTACATAATTACAAATTTCTCATTCATTCATTAGTTTATTATTTATTTTACACGTTAAAACCCTAATTATTACGTGAAATTTGCCAACCAGCTGCCATACTGTTTCTGATCTAATGCCACAAGCAAAACGTTTGTTTCCTGGTTACAATGGCGGTTGGTGTTAATTTATAATGAATTGCACCGAACTCTCCTACCAGTCTCTTAATCCCAATCTCGAACTCAATGAATGAGGGGGCCAAAATGGGGTTGCAGGTAGTCCTTCTCAGGTTATGGGCCTCCCTAGATCATCATGTTGGGCCAGATTATCGGCCCTTTTAGAATTTAAGATTTCATATGAGGAAGAGGAAATTGATAGAATTTCCGACCCAAAGAGGAAAAAGATTCTCCACAATCTCATATAGTAGTGAGGAATCTCTCACTGAGTAGATGTGCTGGAGTTGAGTTTTGTGCGTGAAAATGGAGTACAGATGTGTTAAGTGCGGGTTTCGGATCAAAACTCTGTTTGTGCAATATTCACCTGGAAATATTCGACTCATGAAATGTGTAAATTTTTTTCTTTCTTATTGATTTCAATTCCTCGGTTTAAATTCCAAATTTTCGAATTTTAAATTGTTTCATCCGCAATTTTTATTGATAGGAGAACTGCAGAGCAGTTGCTGACGAGTACATTGAATGTGAAATCATGGTGAAACCCTTTCTAATTTTTTAAAATTGTAGCTATAATTTTATTCTGAATTATGGTCGGTTTGGTGAGTAATTACGTTTCTTTTCGAAATGGTAGATCCTTTTGATTGATTTGATTCTACACAAGCCACAAGCTTATAGGCATCTACTCTATAATGTCATCAATCCTGAGACCGTAAATCTTGAGGTATTATTTTCTTAGTATTCTTATCTTTTTCCATCGCTAATTGATGTTGTGTTTGCTTTATATTCGAGTTTTATAAAGGTTTTTACATTGCTTGTAACTGTTGTACTTCATCCTAGTGACTTTGGGTTAACATGGTGTTGGTATTTAATAACTTTGCAGGGTTTATTATGGAAGTCAACTATTGGTTTCGTTCTTCTGGATGCTTGTATCCTTTGTTATGCAATTGATAATCTTCTTTGAGGTTATAAATCAGTTCAGTATTTTTCAAAAATATTTGATGTGAAACATTTGTAAAATTCCTTAGCAAACTAAGACAGAAGCCTGCTTTTGAGGCGAAGCAATGAAGATCTGTCCTCGTCCATGAATTTTAATTCTTTAGTTTGGCTATGCCAAAAGGTAGAGACACATGATGGAGTACAAATAAAAATTTTACATTTTCTGGTTTGGATTTAATAAAATAATTAGTGAATGAGTTATTGTTATTATCACTTGTAGATGTTGAAGGATGTTGTGTTCGGAAACATTATGTTTCTTTGTGTTTTTCTTCTTGCATCAAGATTTTGCCTAAACATGTCAGCTGGAGTTCCCAGGTAAAAATCTCCATCGTTTTTTATCTGTATCTTTGCATTTGGATACTTCTGAGTCAGCAATAGGAATCTGTACCTGCATTATTTGTAGCATTCTTGATGTATAAAGTCATTATCGTCATTATAACTTAGCAATTTTTTCCAATAATTCACAGGTTCAAAGACCTTCTTCTTGCAATCCTTATTTCCAGTTACTTCAAGATTTTTCTTGTTGCGATGATGGTTAGGCTTCTTAACAGTATTTATGTGATCAATAATACCTCATTTATAGTCAGTATATTTAATGGCTCCTCTGTTATGCCTTTTGCAGTCTTTTTACTTTCTAATATCCATCTAAGTTAGAGTTTGCTTTTTGCAGATATGGAAATTCCCATCTTCTGTGATATTCATCATTGATTTGCTTGTTTTATCATCCAATATAGTGGCTTTAAAAGGTTAGAAACATAGTCCTTTTTCAGTTCATAGAAGATGTCACAAATAGCTTATGCATTTATGTCTCTTTGAGAAATCTTTGAGAAATCATGTCCCTTTGTAATAACTTACAGAGTATCCTTAATATAAATTGTATGTACTGGTGGGGTTGGGAATGGATGAAATTTCTGAAGATATTGTGAAGGGTTTTAATTATTCACGATTAGGCATTTTTGTAAAATGGTATTCATTTTTTATGTAGACTCTTTGAAACTAGAAAATTAATCATGGGTAATTGTAGTGCTTCACATAGTGGGCAGCCATCTGGCAACATTTGTAATAGAAGAGAAATTAAGTTTGATGTGGTAGAAGATGATACATGTCTGAGGGTATGGAGAGAATAAGTGAACACATAAACTGCATTAGGATAAGATAGCCTGTTTTTATTGATGTGGTTAATGATTGACTGATGGCTTGTATATTCATACAGGAATTAGCTAAATATTCTACCTGTGTGGTGTCCATTTCTATCTTATATGTTTGGAAAATGTTTCATAAATGTTAGACGGATGACCATAATTGAAATTGAGACTTTTGTGCTGCTTATGTGGATCTTTAACATGCTTCCTTTTCTTTGCAAGTCAGTGATCACAAAGTCAGCTATGAACAGAATTGTAGGGACCTGCTTTGTTGCTCATGCTGTAAGGTTCTTTGTAATTGAAGGGCTCAGTTTAAGATCTTTTAGATAATCAAGACTTTTTTAACGGTCTGATTGCCCTGTTACATTTAAGCAGATACATGATGTTGCTTTTTTTGTAATAAGATTATGCTGCACAGCCACGGCTGCAAATCATTTTGATGATAAGGTACTTGTGAGTTTGAGTCATTGGTTTTTGTAATTTGGAGTGGGGCTTTCCCTTCACTTCCACGCTTGATCCAGTGTAAAGATCATTTCTCATGCTAAATTAATTGAAAATTTTGTACTGGTTTTAGTCTTCCAGATAGAGCAAAAGACGCCTGACAAATTGAGAATGTAACTCACAATTGTTTCTTACAGTGCTCATAGCCAACTGGCAGATTCACCAAGCCAACAGTACATGATTGACTCGCTTTGAAGATAACAGGCAAAGGGCTCTTGGAATTAGAAGCATTTGTCAGGGAATTTGTTTTCTGGTGATTGCGGTGGCCTTCTCCAACCAACACCTTGTTCATTTATAAAACAGAGAACAATTACGATTCATGGTTCTGAACAGACATAAGCCGCAAAGCAATGAACCTAGCTACTTAACATTTCGGCAGAAAATTCACCTTGTTCATTTATAAAACAGAGAACAATTAAGATTCATAGTTCTAAACAGACATAAGCCGCAAAGCAATGAATCTAGTTACTTAACATTTCGGCAGAAAATTATGTTGGGTGAGATGGCAAAAAGCTCGTTTTGATGCCTGAAGCATAAGTTTAGATCGTATCAGTAAATGTCATTTAATATGAAAGAGAACATGCATGGGTCACACTTGTGAAGAGACACCATCTCCCAGATACAAAATATCGATAAAACTGCACTTACAACTGCGTTCCTAATGCATATAGATGGTGGGATTTGTCCACGGTTTAACAAAGAAGTCTCCATAAAGATGGAGCCATTTCTATAGCAGCCATCAGACGTTGAAAATCTTGACTTCAAATTTGTTTTTGCTTTAGTTGTTTCCGCTATTTTCTGATCTTTGTGCAGCTTCACAGTAGGGTTTCTTTTTTGAGGCAGATTAATAGCAGGCTCTTCAACTCCTATCGCCTGCAAGAAGAAATCATGAAGATAAGACTACCTCATGTAACAGTGTGTGAAGTGGCATCATTACCCTGTCTCTGTATACTGTTATGGCTGTGCGTGGACTTTCATCATGTGATTGGAGTATTCTAGGAGCACATGCCTTTTCTACCAAGTTGTGGGATTTTGGTTTAGGTTGAGCTTTGCAAGCTTTGAAGCCAGAAGGTAAGGCACATACAGACCAAATTAATTCTATTGGGCATTTCTGTTTGAGTTGGATGTTGATACCAGTTATCATCATATAAACTACTTTCTCCATTTGTATTTTGGCGAAGCTTGGAAGAAGATGGAGTTACAGTAGGTGATTAAACCTTCTTGCATTTGTTGGTATTCTTTCAAACCACCATACCCAAACTGTTACACATAAATTTGAAGGGACAAATTAATCCTCAAAATTCCCTACATCAACAAGGTATAGAAATATGTAAATATTCCCAAAAACTATGGTAGCAGTAAAATATGTCAACATATCTCAAATTTTAAGATCTTTCAAGACCCATGATGCTAATAAAATCCTTCTGTAAAACTAGCTTTCAGTTAAAAAATATACTGATAGAATATATTTTCCAATAACTAATGGCAGAATTTCTCAATCTCTCACTGAAATTGTTCGGTTGACACCATGAGGACGGGTGTGAATAGTTTCTTCGTAAAGTAGAACACCGTCAGACAAAAGTTAATTGATAAAGTCGTCATCCTGCTCACTCGTTTCTAATTGAAAAGTCCAGCCATTAGATCTGTCATTAGACATCTACTTCCATTGGAAGCTCACAGCGGTTTACCTGAGTTAAAATGATTAATCAAGCATTAGCTCTAGTCATGTTTCTTATACACTGTTAATACAAATTAACACTGTTTCCTACATACCGGTGAACCAATGTTCTGTGCTTCATGATTCCCACGATTTAAAGGCCAAATCAGTGGATCAATATTGTATGCACCATGACTTCCAGAATTGTTAGTCCAAATACCGCTTGTTTCATCTAGGAAAGTGCATGATGATTTCTTCATCAGTTGGAGGGAATATGAAACCCACCACCTTGCTCATTTTAATCATACAAATAGATGGGAAGTATAGGAGAGTAGAGAAAAGAGATATATCAAAAGCTTTACAAGTTACAATACAACAAGAAGACAGCAGAAGTGGAAGAAATAGAGAGACGAAAGCGAGTCATCACTCACTCATTCGCTTGACTTGAGCTTTATTAGGAAGGTATCTCATGTCATTTGGACACGTGTACACAGGATATTGGATGAAGATATCCGGACAAGAGATCAGCGAGTGAAACAGTTCGGACTTTCCTTGTCCAAGTAGATTGTAATAGGATCGTGCCCATACTTTCTATGGCTACCTTTCGATCCGAATTTAGGGATATCAACTCTCTTTGATTTTAATGAAGGGAAAATTTTTCGATAAAAAGTAAAAAAAGGACAAAAATAAAGATGAAAAAAATTCTCATAATTAAAAATGGATATATATATCTTCTTTTGGCTCATCTCACCCTATCTTCGTCCATTTATATTAATATATTTATTTAAAATATTAACGTATCTTTATAGTTTTAAATTATTTATGTTTTTATTGTGAATATTAAAATGATTAATATATAATATTTGAAATAGTAGATCGGTTTTAATTTTACTTAATTTTATTATTTAATATATTTATAATTTATTTAAAGGGTATGAGAGAAGATTTTTTACTCCGATTATAGTGAAAGGATTTTCCTTTTTAGAGAATGAAAGAAGATTTTTCTTTACGAAAAAAAAATAGAAAATCTTTGTTATCTCTGTGATATGTATGATAATTAATATCCTCTGTAGAAATAAGGATATAAACAGGGACGAAAATTGACCCTTCCACCTTCTGTTGATAAAAGTAAATGCTATATTTATTTAATCTTCCTACAATGACCCTTCCACCTTCGATTATTTTTGTTCCCTTCCGTTGCCTTCTCAACTTGATTCTTTTCAACTTTGTTCAGGTTCCTTTATTTGTCATGTTCCCTATTTATCAACCATCTATCTCTTTCCCTTCTTTCTTAAGTTACAAAGCTTTCATATAATATTCTAGAACACCTAAACTGATTTCAATTTTATCTACCCAATTAATATATTTTGGTAGCATCCTCCTGTAAATATGCTTCATCTTTCGCTTTCTCTAACCTATGTATGCCACTACCTTCCATTTCCCATTTCTTTCGAAATTTAAGCTACAATTAAACATAAGATTTTAGTTCTTAAAAATACATAACATATTTATTATCTATTAGTAATTACAAAACATGACCATAGCTTATATTGAAATCAATAGAAATTAGCACCAAGTCGACAACATGTACAACAGCACACATCTTACAAATTAAGACTCTAGTTTTTATGTGGGAATTCCATCTCTAATTAGATTCCCCAATAAATAATATTACATTACATCATAGTTTATTTATCCACGGCAAGACAATCCTACGGGTATTGTATATGTTCATATATAATATCTGAAATTTGGATATTTTCTATTTAAAGAATCATAAGCTCAACTGTGGCTGTTTGACCCATCATCATCTAATTGTCCTGTAAGGCGACAGAAAACAAATGCATTCTGCAGAAGTTCAAAGAAATGCTCATCGTTATTCTGAGGGTAAATTAATAATCAAAAGATAATTAGAAAGGAGTAAAGTTATAATTAATATATGCCTGGTAAGAATAGGCTCTGTTGGAATGGTATTCATGTATCATCCAGTCGGTCTTCACCGCTTTCGAACCACGGCCTTTGTAGAAAACCAAAGTCGTTTTCTTCCCAATCTCATTCTCTTCGCTGTCGTCCCAAACACAACGATCACTACACGTCACTTTCCAGTGTCCAGCCGGTGTCTTTCTTTTTATCCCTTTTCCGTTTCCATACTTGCAAGGTTTACTGAAAAAGTACCACTCTTCATCATCTGACAGCGCTGAAAGCTCTACATACACCATCAAAACAGAAATTATTAATGAATGGTTAAGTAATATGAAATCTGTGAGTTCTGAATTGCTATAGAAACTTACTAGGCAATTCCCAAGGTTCGAAGTTGCAAATTTCAACTTCGTTTACTACGTTGTGAGGGAAATGAAAGCGAGCCATCTTTTTTTCCAGATAGTAAGAGATGATTTCTTCATCTGTTGGTTTGAATCTGTATCCCAGCAATTGAACATTAATATTGCTCATCTTCTTTCGATACAATTAATACAAAAGAAAGTATATATTTTCTATAGAAGAAGAGATCACTTATTTATACTAATGGTAGTAGAAGCTTGAACGCCTGAGACGAGAAGGCTTCTATCTCATTGACTAGAAGTCTTGACCTTATTTAAGAAGCTAGCTGACGTGATTTTGACACGTGTCGGTCAGTAGACTCGACTATGGTAGAAACCATGCGATACCACGAGTTTTCTTCATGCATAAATGGATCTACACCTTCACATGATGTATGTAACAGAATTAGACCCACAATACTATATATAAAAATTGAAATCAAAATTTTTTCTTTAAAAGTTTTATTAATTATTATTATAATTTAACTGAGTTCTTTTTCTGTAATTTTAATAAATTATAAAATCTTCTTACTTATATTTATGGAAAAAAGAAGATTTTTTTTTTTTTTTTTTTTTTTAAGTATAACACAACACAATCTACAAAGGAACTTCCTTGTGAAGTCGCCAAATTTATTTACTTGTTGCCCAATGCTCATCAGCTTTCCCTTCTTTCACAAGTTAATGGTAAATATATGTGTATCCGAATAATTTAAAATTAGCGCAGGTGCTGTATAGAACATTCTGGAAAAGCTTTAAGTGCAGTTTACTGCTTTCATGGAACTTTCTAGACAGGTTTATCAATTAACTTTTTGATTAAGGTAATGTTTTATTACCAAATATCACCTTGACGATAATTACTTAAAGATTATTTGGTATAAATGATTACTATATTTGATAAAATTTGATAAGTATAAATAATTATTGTGTTTGGTTAAAGGTAATAAAAGATTATTAGTAAATTATTTTATTTAAATACCCTTAAATATAATTATTTTTAAATATTTTTTATATTATTTGTTCTATTAATTAAAATAAATTTATTTTTATCTCAATAAATTAATAAATAATAATATAATTATAATAAACTCAAGATTACCTCAATAATCTTTAAATACCTAAGGTGAAAGCGGTAATCAGATTACCACTTATATTACTTGTCACATCAGCATTGATAATAGAATATTACTGTAATTTTTTATTACTGATAAATCAAATAAAAGAATAAAAGATAGATTACCAAAATAATCTTAAATAACATCAATCAAACGCCCCCTAATTATAAAGGAATATTATACGAGAATTAACACTTTTTTTTTTAGAATAAATTTTGTGATACAATTTAAACCGTCGTCGGAAAGGAGATTATGTGTCTCAATATATTTGTTTATCTCTTCGTTACTTCATTCTGAGAAAGTTTGCTTTAAGATTCTATAAAATTTGTTGGGTTATTCGTCAATTACTTGCAGGCCTCTATCTCCTTGTGTTACTTACAAGCTTCAGTTATCCATAATAACATTGAATGATCACGATAGACATAAAAGAATGTAAGGCTTAATTTTTTGATTTAAAATTTTGATACCCTTTCTAATTAATCACCCACTTAATACAATCCAATAGTATAAAAGAAAAGAAATAAAGTTGTATTTATTTTAGAGTCAACTCACATACTTGAATTACATAAAAACATGGACATAGCTAAACAGTCTTCAACACATATTTATTGCATCAACTGAAAAGTGAAAAAACTTAACATGCCCTAATTACTCCATAGTTATATATGGTAATTGAAGTTCCAGCGCTGTAGTTATCTGAGTCCTCTCCTCTCAATTGACAACCAACACTTGAAATTCTTGTTTAGACTCCATCTGCAAATGATTAAAACAAATTTGGGTAAAAATGAAGTATGTTATTATCCATCTCTACAGTGATTATATATACAGTGAATATTAGGTTAATTATTACATGTAAATATTTCGATTCAGAATTGATTGATTTTATTTAACAAACCATATACAAATAGAAACCTCTCACTACCTGTTATATCAAATTTTTTGTCATTAATTTCGTGAAGACGAAGCCGAACGGGAACTTGGTTCATCATCTGATTTTCTTTTTAGGCGACAAAGAACAAAAGGCTCCTGCACAAGTAAAAAATAAAAATGATCAATGATATATATTACTTCTTTTTCTTCAAAAAAATGGAGCTCGTTATCTTGTGGTAGTGTTATTTGCCTGATGGGGTAGAAATATAAATATTTTAATATTAAAAAGGCTAATTTTTTCAAGTACTCACAAAAGTTTTATCAAAAGCATAACAAACAAAATATCATTTTTTAGCTAAATGCATGCATGCACGCATACAAGTCTATGTACAGTGCACAAAATGTTCATATGATCCAGAAAAATGGACTAGAGCGGTAGAAGAAATTGTTGTTTTAATACATAGTTTTTCCTCAAACATCGATATATATTAATTTACAAGTTGTATCAATAGAAAGTAAAGAAGGAAGGTGGGAATAAGTGTATGCCTGATCAGAAGAAGCAATCTCGGAATGAAATTCATGGGTCACCCAACAAGTCTTGACGGCATTAGAGCCGTGGCCTTGGTAGAAAACCAAGGTTTTTCTTTTCCCAATCAGTTGGCCACTGTTTTCATCGTAGATCTCACGATCTTGACCTGTAACTTTCCAAGATCCTTCCCTAGTTGTTCGGTCAATTCTTTTACTACTGCTCCTGGAGTGTTTATAAACGATTTTACTGAAAAAGTACCACTCTTGATTGTCTGAGGGCAGTGGTGAATGCTCTGCAAAAAAACACAAAACAATTTGTCATTTTTCAGTATTAATATTCTTGACAAAGTTATTTGTATATATCGAATGTAAATGGACTTCCTACCAGGCAATTGCCATGGTTCAAAATTGCAAAATTTGACTTCCTTCATTACTGCAGAGAAATCGGCGCCATCCCTTATCTTTGCTTCAAGAAAATGATGGATGATTTCTTGGTCAGTGAGATGGAATCTGTATCCCATGCTATTAAAGTTGTCCATTAATATTGAATTGATCAAAATAATTAATGGAATTATCTGGATTATTGTAAGCTTTAGAAGAGTGATGAGAGAAGCAGTGTAAGTGATGAGTAAAATTTGCAGTCATATATATAGACAGAGAGAGAGACAAATATAATAAAAATGAATGGCATTGACTCACTTATTCGTCAAAGTCTTGCCCTTAACTAATAAGCTAGGGAAAAGGGAAAAGGGAAAAGGGAAAATTATTTGTGAAGGTGTTGTTGGGATTGGGAGAGCACTCGGAACATACAACACTTCTGCAGCTCTGCTTGCCTCTAGTTCTTAAGTGGCAGGCCCCACACTATAGTTTCTACTAAATCCTCTTATTAAGAATTGAACCTTCTGATTGCTTTATTGATAAATGATAGAATGTCTAAAAAAGAGATTACAAGTTTAAGAGTAATATTATCCGTATAAATGTTTTTTTGTTATTTATAATTAAATATATAAATAATATGATTAAGTATGATTTTATTATTAATATAAAATTATTTAATTATATGATTTACCTATATGTTTTATTTATGGTTAATATATTTTTATTTTGTGATTGAATAATCTTTTTTAAAATAATAAAAGAAATTAATACGTCAATTAACGCAATACCGAAAACAAACAAAATAAACCTTTTTTCATACGTATATGAAATAGTAAAATACATGTAAACTTGATCCTCAAGTTGTTTACAGCTGATCCAGCCATCCAACTTGAGTTTATTTGAGTCTTTGTCATTCCATGGCTCATTCACCTTTTAATCTTTTTGTTTTTGTTTTTAATCATTAGTTAGTTTGTCATGTTCGCCTCTTGCCTTCTTATTTTTGTCATCTCTAGCCTTCAATCACAAGTTTATAAAGATGGGTAAATATGCTTTCCATTCTTAAAATATTATTCCAAATTAAGATGCTCTTGGAAAGCTTTAATTTCCTTTCTGTTTCAGGTACTGACTTTCTTACAAAAACTCGATTTCACTTGATCAAATACAACACCCATTTTACGAAAAGGACGTGAAAACAATTCTGCAGTTATGGAAAATTTAATATTCTCTTCTTCTTATTTGACCATTTGTCCACTATGTATGTGGAAAAGGGCAAAGCGACACGTTAACTTCTGCAGCTAAACAACTACAATTTTCCATCAAAGTCTCCTTCCCTTGTGCCTATTGAGTCGTTGGTTTCCTGGAATGTGATAATTGGTTATCAGATTATTTAAAAATTCAGAATGAAAATATTGGTGGTAATCTCACGCGAACTTGCAAAGTTCAACTTTCACAGGTCATTTACTTCCACAGACTTGTTGAAAATCCTCCCTTAGATGCTATTTATCTATTTTTAATTTAAGAATATATACACCGTACGATTCCTCAAAAGAAGTAGCATTCATCACAAAAATCTTCTCCATGTAAAAATTTGTCCAGTAAACTCAATTCAGTATTAATCTAAAATATGGGCAACATGAATACCAAAAAAGTATATATTATAGAGTTGTAACACTTTTATTACATAGAAGCACTCAATGAAGTTGATAATTATTACAAACAAAAACAAGCTGAAGATGTAGAAAGACACGCTTACAACGGTGAATACATTCTGAAAACATAGTATGTCCGAACTAATTCAAAATTAAGCTAACTCCGTAGTTATATATGCTAATCGAAATTCCAGCGCTGTAGTTGAGTTTACAACCCTATCGGAGGCCTTTCTTCTTGATCGATATGCCACCCTTCAGACTCCATCTGAAAATGATTAAAACAAATTAGTGATTGATTACAATTGCAGTCCATTAACAGATAAGTTGTGCCCTTAAGAGTACCTGTCCTCAAAGTTTCTTCCATTAATTTCTGGAAGTAGAAGCCCAACGAGAACTGGGTTGATCATCTTCAGTATCATCTGATTTTCTTTTCAATCGACAAAGAACAAAAGGCTTCTGCACAAGTCAAAAATAAATAATTATTATAATTTGTTTCGAAAAAAAGCTCGTTATCCTGTGGCTGATTTCACTATAAGTGGTTTTTACATTGCATTTAATGCATTATTATTTTATTTACATGTTAATATTATATATAATAACATATTATTTATAACATAAAAATTTGAGATAAATTTTGGATTCGTTCATCTTGTCACGTAATTCAATAAATTATAGAAGATATATGAAAATGAAAATTAACGTATCAATCCGCTCTTATTCATGATCCTAAAATAAAAATAAAAATAAAAAGGTAAATTAAAAAGGTGAACAAATAAATACCTGATAATAACGAGCAGTCTCGGAATGAAATTCATGCATCGCCCAACAAGTCTTTACGGCATTAGAGCCGTGACCTTGGTAAAAAACCAAAGCTTTTCTTTTACCAATGAGTTGCCCAGTGTTTTCATCGTAGATTTCACGATCTTTACCTGTGACTTTCCAAGATCCAGCCCTAGTTGTTCTTTCAATTCGTTTACTCTTGGCATACTTATAAGCAATTGCACTGAAAAAGTACCACTGTTGATCATCCGAGGAAAGCGGTGAATGCTCTGCACAAAAATATAAAACAATTTGTCAGTTCAAAATGTGTATGATTTATATTCTTAAGTGACATTGTATGTGGGCTGGTGGCTTCTGTGAGCGAAGTGTATAAAATATAAATGCCTACCAGGCAATTGCCAAGGTTCAAAACTGCAAATATCGACTTCCTTAATAACAGCAGAAAAATCAGTGCCATCCCTCATCTTTGATTCAAGAAAATGGTGGATGATTTCGTCTTCTGTGGGATGGAATCTGTATCCCATGCCATTGAAGTAGTCCATTGATATAGATTTGAATAACAAAGTAACAATGGAATGCGATGAAGAGAGATTAATGCAAGTTCTAGTAGGTTTATGAGATGAGTGGTAAGAGATTTGTGAAACTAGCACTTGCTTATATACACAAATATAAGAGCTTCATGGCATTGACTTCTTCTTCGCGAAAGTCTTGCCCTTAACTAAGAAGCTTGGGAAAATTAATTGGGAAGGTGTTGTCCAAAGCGCGGAATTCACAACAGCTTCTTCTTGTTTGTCTTTTAGTAAGTGGGATCCACAGTATATTCTAATCCGTGTATAAATACCGGACCATTCCGTACTGTTTGCCTTTTCATTTCAACATAATATTCACTTCGATCACCAAAATGTACGAATAAACCTTGCAATACAGTATAAATAATTACATACACGTAAACTTGATTCTGAAGTTGTCTACGAATTACGATTGATCTTGTCATGCAGCTTACGTTGCTCAGAGTCATTAATTGGACTAGTCTCCTTGCACAATCATTTTTTAATCTTATTTATTATTTATTAGTCTTATATGTTCCTTTCTTTCTCTTTACCTTCTCATTTGTCATATCTATCCTTCAATCACAAGTTTGTGAAGCCAGGCACACGCTTTTCTTTCTTTATTTATTCCAATTTCTAAATTATAATGCCATTCAAGCCACGTCTTATTCATGGAAAGCTTTCATATCATTGTCGATTCAGTTACTGACTTCCATGCAACTTTGAACATTCTGTTCAGTTTCCTAAAACAATATTATGCAAGGAAGTTTTCGTGGCAGGTTCAAATTTGTCTTCTTCTGATTTGACCAGTTGTTAACTAAGCTGAAAAAGATAAGGAGACACGATAACTTCTGCAAGACTGCAACTAGACATCTCCTTCTTCTTCTTCTTCTGCTTCTCTCTGGAAGTTGGTCTCTTGATTTGTCATTTTCCGGGAGTTAGTTAATAGGGTGCCTTTACTTCTCTCCACAGCCATCAGATCATTAAATATAAATAATAGCACCGCACTAATCACTTTACGTGCATATTTAAATGATTAAATGGCGTTCTTCCTCTTTGAAGTTTGAGAAAAATAATAAACATTGAACGATTTCATATAATAATAAATACATAATTTTTTTAATTAATTTAATATTAAATACTCATTTTACCCTTCTATTAAGCAAAATTACTTATTTGAACAATTCTTAGAAAAAATATCCATTTTTCCTATTTCCAAACAAAAATACCCTAGATTTTTTTAAAATTACCCTTTACCACATATATATAAACTCTCACAGTTTTACTTTTATTATATACACTTTTTATATCACTCATACACTCACTCTCACTCTCATTTTTATTTAATATCAATTACTATGAGTTTGTTTAAAATGAAAAAATTTGTATTTTTGAATACAAGTCAAAAAAAGTCGAATCGTGAAAAAACAGTATTTATACGAATCTTAACTCAAAAATTAATTTTATTTATTAAATTTAGTTTGTATGTCATGTAAAGTGGGTATTTGAATACTAGATAATAATTTAGGGGTTAAATTAAATAGTAAAAAAATATGAGGGTATTTTAATATTACACAATATATAAAAGATTTAAATAACAGATTAAGAATAGATAAGTATATTTTGATAAAAGACAATATACAAAGGTGTTAAATAAAGTGTTAAATAATTATGGGGGGCTAAAAAAATATTAAAATTATGATGGGTATTTTAATATTAAATACTATAAGAACGTTTTAAATGAATGGTTAAGAATAGATAGAAACATTTTGATATAATACAACATACAAAGGTGTTAAATGAAATATTCGATAATTATAGAGGGTAAAATGATATGTTAGCAAAATATGGGGGTATTTTGATATTACATAATTTATGAAATATTTAAATAACTTGTTAAAAATAGATAGATGCATTTTGATACAAGACATCATACAAGAGTGTTAAATGAATGTTAGATAATTATAAGAGGTAAAATGAAATATTAAAAATATATTGAGGATATTTTGATATTATAAAGGCCAAAGGACTATTTCCCACCCTAGGTATGTTGTAATCTCAAGTTTTCATAATTTATCTTTGATAATACCAAATACTCATCCATGAGCAGTTAAAATTAACGGCGGTAAGAGTAAAATCGTTATTTTTTTTTATAATATTAAAAATAAACTAAAATATAATCTTTTTTTGCCCCCATAAACTTTAAAACCTAAAAGTTCCCCTACCCTAAATTTTAAAAAATGACAGTTTCACTATAAGGTTTCGTTTTGAAATCTCCAGCTTCATTGTCGACGACTTCTCTCTCCCGAAACATCCTCTCCTTCTAACTGTCTCTTTCCTCTTATTTGGAAGCCCGATAGGTGTCGGAGAAGCCATGAAAGATGAAGAACTTCATCGGGGAAGATCTCTCCACCAGTGGAAAAAGCAAAATTCTTTGAATTTGTATAATGGAACCGTGGGAAAATAACGGAGAAAATATGTAAAATTCCTGGTTTATATATAGGGACAGTTTTGTCATTTCACAAAAAGACATTTTTGCTTAATCTTAATTGTTTTGGGTAATTTCACTTAGACCCTTTTAATTTAAGGCATTTAATATAATTTCCCATCATTTATCATATAAGACCGAATATCCTTTACCTAATTATATATACTTTTTAATTTTCACTCTTATTTTAAGAAATCTTTAATATATCATATTTCCTTCATCTTATATTATAAGACCTCATCGTCCTGGCTCTTGATCAAGGCTAATAAGATCTGGAAAATGGAACTGTGCACAGATTTTAAACTAAGTATATATTTTTAATATCTTTAATTCAAAATCACTTGTTTATTTTAATTTAGTACTCAAAATAATTGATGTAGTTTTATTTTTAACAGAATAACAGCTACAACCACTTAGCTAAAGTGTACTGAATTTGTTTTATGGTCCGGTAATGGCGTCTCATGGAAAACTAAACAACCCATTCTGTTGCTGCAATCAGATTGGTTGGATATAATCTCAAACTTGCCTTTTCTGGTCTGCCCCAAACTTTACAAAAGGATTCTCCTCCAATGGTAGATAAAAGGCATGCTCTGCTGCGCTCCCCTGCAAACAGAATTAATGCTCAGTGGATATCAAAGTAAATAACATTTATTGCATTCAACATTACGAGTTTCAATTGAAAAGTCTGTGCAGACAAATTATTTTGCAGTTCTCAGAACTGCCGCCATAAATATCTTTACCTCATACTTAGGTATTGCTTTGTGTGAACTTTACATCGTTTAATTAGATGTCATTTAATATGCAGGAGAACACCCATGGATCACACTTATAAAGAGACACCGTCTCCCAGATACAAAATACCGACAAATCTACACCTCCAGCTATACTCGAAATGCATATTAATGGTGGGGCTTGTTCATGGTTTAATGGAGAAGTCTCCATAAAAATGAAGGATTCCGTTTCATTGTTGCCATCAGATGTTGAAAATCTTGACTTCAAATTTGTTTTTCTTACGTTATTTCCCCCATTTTCTGATCTTTGTGCAGGTTCACAGTAGGGTTTCTCTTTTGGGGCAGATTAATAGCAGGCTCTTCAACCTCTCTTGCACGTAAAAAGCAATCATGAAGATAAGACTACCTCATGTAACAGTGTGTGAAGTGGCATTACCCTGTCTCTGCAAACTGTAATGGCTGAGCGTGGACCTTCAGCATGTGACTGGAGTATTCTAGGAGCACACTCCTTTTCTACCAAGTTTTGGGATTTTGGTTGAGTTTGAGCTTTGCAAACTCTGATGCCAGTAGGTAAGGCTCTACTGACATTTCTGTTTTTGAGTCAGCTGTTGATAGTTGATACCAACATCTCATCAAAATATAAACCGCTTTCTCCCTTTGTATTTTGGCGAAGGCTGGAAGAATTACATTCATCAATTATTTGCATTAATCTCACTCCTACTAAATTGCTGCAAACTCAACAAAGCCCGGCTACATGACGCAGCCTGGCTACCTCCTCCGTTAAAAATATTACTTACTTTATAACTTGATAAAAGTAAATGTTGTATTAATTTTGTTCCCTTCCCTTCTCTCCCAACTCGATTCTTTTCAACCATTTTGAGATTCCTTTATTTGTTATGCTCCCCTTTTATCAACTGATCTATCTCTCTCCCTTATTTCATAAGTTACAAAGCTTTCATAGAATATTCTAGAATGACTAAACTAATTTCAATTCTATCTACCCAATTAATATATTTTGGTAGCTTCCTCTCCGTAAATATGCTCCATAAATAACTGATGTCTGTCAATACCTTCCAGCTCTCATTTCTTTCGAAATTTTAGTATGGATTATACTACAATTAAACATAATATTTTAATTGTTAAAAAAACATAATAAATTTTGTTATCTATTAATGACTACTGAACATGACCATAGCTTATATTGAAATCAATACAAATTAACACCAGGTTTACAGCAAGTACAGTAACACAATCTTACAAATTAAGACAATGTATAAATAAAAATCACACTAGTTTTATATACGTGGAAACTCCATCTCTGATCAGACTCCCCAGTAATGTTACATTACATCCTAGTTTATTTATCGATGGCATGACAATGCTACGGGTAAGGTACCTGAAATTAAAACACAAATGACCTAATTAGTATATAAATATATATGTTCATAAATATAATATGATATTGTTATTTGAAACTTGTATTTTCTTTCTCACCCATGGATGTTTTCTGCAACTTGACTTCGAGAATCATAAGTTCAACTGTGGCTATTTGACCCATCATCGTCTAATTGTCCTGTAAGGCGACAGAAAACAAATGCATTCTGCAAAGTCCACAGAAAAAAGAAATGCTCATCGTTATTCTCAGGGTACAAAATCAAAAGCAAATTAGAAAGGAGCAAGCAAGAAAGAATACGAGTAAATATATAATTAATGCATGCCTGATAAGAAGAGGCGTTGTAGGAATGGTATTCGTGTATCATCCAGTTGGTCTTCACCGCTTTAGAACCGCGGCCTATGTAGAAAACCAAGGTCGTTTTCTTCCCAATCTCATTCTCTTCGCTGTCGTCCCAAACACAACGATCACTACATGTCACTTTCCAGTAACCAGCCTGTGTCGTTCTTTTTATCCCTTTACCGTTTCCATACTTGCAAGGTTTACTGAAAAAGTGCCACTCTTTATCATCTAACAGCGCTGAAAGCCCTACATGCACCATCAAAACAAAAAATTATTAATGAATGGTTAAATAATATAAAACATGTGAGTTCTGAATTGCGATGGATACTTACTAGGCAATTCCCAAGGTTCGAAGTTGCAAATATCAACTTGGTTAACTACGTTGTGCGGGAAATGAAGGCCAGCCATCTTTCTTTCCAGATAATAAGAGATGATTTCTTCATCAGTTGGTTTGAATCTGTATCCCAGCAATTGAACATCAATATTGCTCATCTTCTTTCAATACAATTAATACAAAATAGAGTACATATTTTTCTATAGAAAAGATCACTTATTTATACTAACGGTAGTAGTAGCTTGAGCGCCTGAAATGAGAAGGCGTCTATCTCATTGACTAGAAGTCTTGACCTTATTTAAGAAGCTAGCTGACGCGGTTTCAGTATACTAGACTATAGCAAAAGCCATACCATGTCACGTCTTTTCTTCATGCATGTATGGATCTCATCATCACATCATGTATGCAACATAATTATTATTATAATTTAACCGAGCTTTTTTCTGTAATTATAATAAATTATAAAATCTTCTTACTTATATTTATGAAAAGAGAAGAAAATTTATTGCTTTTTTATTATAACACAACACAATCCAAAAGGAACTTCCTTGTGAAGTCGCCAAATTTATTTACTTGTTGCTCAATGCTCATCAGCTTTCCCTTCTTTCACAAGTTAATAGTAAATATATGTGTATTCAAATAATCTAAAATTTGCGCAGGTGCAGTTTAGTGCTTTCATGGAACTTCAATACTCTATGAGAATTAACAACTTTTTTTTTTTTTTAAATTTTGTGATATAATTAAACCATGATCAGAAAGGAGATTATGTGTCTCAACATATTTGTTTATCTATTCGTTATTTCATTCTGAGAAAGTTTGCTTTAAGATTCTCTAAAATTTGTTGGTTCCGAGTTTGTTATGTGCATGTATATATATATATATATATTCGTCAATTACTTGCAGGCCTTTATCTCCTAGCGTTACCTACGAGCTTCAATCATCCATAACTTTGAATGGTGCCTTCAATTAACATTCTGGGAATTAAGTCTCGATTTCATTTAGATTAACAAAATGAGTAACCATCTTTGTTGAAAGACATAAGGGTTGAAGTCTGTCAAAAAAATAAAAATAAAAAAAAGATCATGATAGACATAAAAGAAGGTAATACTTAAGTATGAATTAAAACTCTTCTCAATTTGAAAAAAATTTGTTTATGTATAGGATCCGATATTATGTTTGAGTTTTTTAAACTTGAAATTTTGATGCCTTCTATCATATCCACTTAATACAATCCAATATTTAAAAAGAAAAACAAATAAAGGTGTATTTAAAGATATTTTCTATTTAAAGAATCATAAGCTCAACTGTGGCTATTTGACCCATCATCATCTAATTGTCCTGTAAGGCGACAGAGAACAAATGCATTCTGCAGAAGTTCAAAGAAATTAAGAAATGCTCATCGTTATTCTGAGGGTAAATTAATAATCAAAAGATAATTAGAAAGGAGTAAAGTTATAATTAATATATGCCTGGTAAGAAGAGGCTCTGTTGGAATGGTATTCATGTATCATCCAGTCGGTCTTCACCGCTTTCGAACCACGGCCTTTGTAGAAAACCAAAGTCGTTTTCTTCCCAATCTCATTCTCTTCGCTGTCGTCCCAAACACAACGATCACTACACGTCACTTTCCAGTGTCCAGCCGGTGTCTTTCTTTTTATCCCTTTACCGTTTCCATACTTGCAAGGTTTACTGAAAAAGTACCACTCTTCATCATCTGACAGCGCTGAAAGCTCTACATACACCATCAAAACAGAAATTATTAATGAATGGTTAAGTAATTGAAATCTATGAATTCTGAATTGCTATAGAAACTTACTAGGCAATTCCCAAGGTTCGAAGTTGCAAATTTCAACTTCGTTTACTACGTTGTGCGGGAAATGAAAGCGAGCCATCTTTCTTTCCAGATAATAAGAGATGATTTCTTCATCTGTTGGTTTGAATCTGTATCCGAGCAATTGAACATTAATATTGCTCATCTTCTTTCGATACAATTAATACAAAAGAAAGTATATATTTTTCTATAGAAGAAGAGATCACTTATTTATACTAATGGTAGTAGAAGCTTGAACGCCTGAGACGAGAAGGCTTCTATCTCATTGACTAGAAGTCTTGACCTTATTTAAGAAGCTAGCTGACGTGATTTTGACACGTGTCGGTCAGTAGACTCGACTATGGTAGAAACCATGCGATACCACGAGTTTTCTTCATGCATAAATGGATCTACACCTTCACATGATGTATGTAACAGAATTAGACCCACAATACTATATATAAAAATTGAAATCTAAATTTTTTCTTTAAAAGTTTTATTAATTATTATTATAATTTAACTGAGTTCTTTTTCTGTAATTTTAATAAATTATAAAATCTTCTTACTTATATTTATGGAAAAAAGAAGATTTTTTTTTTTTTTTTTTTTTTTTTTTAAGTATAACACAACACAATCTACAAAGGAACTTCCTTGTGAAGTCGCCAAATTTATTTACTTGTTGCCCAATGCTCATCAGCTTTCCCTTCTTTCACAAGTTAATGGTAAATATATGTGTATTCGAATAATTTAAAATTAGCGCAGGTGCTGTATAGAACATTCTGGAAAAGCTTTAAGTGCAGTTTACTGCTTTCATGGAACTTTCTAGACAGGTTTATCAATTAACTTTTTGATTTAGGTAATGTTTTATTACCAAATATCACCTTGACGATAAATTACTTAAAAGATTATTTGGTATAAATGATTACTATATTTGATAAAATTTGATAAGTATAAATAATTATTGTGTTTGGTTAAAGGTAATAAAAGATTATTAGTAAATTATTTTATTTAAATACCCTTAAATATAATTATTTTTAAATATTTTTTATATTATTTGTTCTATTAATTAAAATAAATTTATTTTTATCTCAATAAATTAATAAATAATAATATAATTATAATAAACTCAAGATTACCTCAATAATCTTTAAATACCTAAGGTGAAAGCGGTAATCAGATTACCACTTATATTACTTGTCACATCAGCATTGATAATAAAATATTACTGTAATTTTTTATTACTGATAAACCAAATAAAAGAATAAAAGATAGATTACCAAAGTAATCTTAAATAACATCAATCAAACGCCCCCTAATTATAAAGGAATATTATACGAGAATTAACACTTTTTTTTTTAGAATAAATTTTGTGATACAATTTAAACCGTCGTCGGAAAGGAGATTATGTGTCTCAATATATTTGTTTATCTCTTCGTTACTTCATTATGAGAAAGTTTGCTTTAAGATTCTATAAAATTTGTTGGGTTATTCGTCAATTACTTGCAGGCCTCTATCTCCTTGTGTTACTTACAAGCTTCAGTTATCCATAATAACATTGAATGATCACGATAGACATAAAAGAATGTAAGGCTTAATTTTTTGATTTAAAATTTTGATACCCTTTCTAATTAATCACCCACTTAATACAATCCAATAGTATAAAAGAAAAGAAATAAAGTTGTATTTATTTTAGAGTCAACTCACATACTTGAATTACATAAAAACATGGACATAGCTAAACAGTCTTCAACACATATTTATTGCATCAACTGAAAAGTGAAAAAACTTAACATGCCCTAATTACTCCATAGTTATATATGGTAATTGAAGTTCCAGCGCTGTAGTTATCTGAGTCCTCTCCTCTCAATTGACAACCAACACTTGAAATTCTTGTTTAGACTCCATCTGCAAATGATTAAAACAAATTTGGGTAAAAATGAAGTATGTTATTATCCATCTCTACAGTGATTATATATACAGTGAATATTAGGTTAATTATTACATGTAAATATTTCGATTCAGAATTGATTGATTTTATTTAACAAACCATATACAAATAGAAACCTCTCACTACCTGTTATATCAAATTTTTTGTCATTAATTTCGTGAAGACGAAGCCGAACGGGAACTTGGTTCATCATCTGATTTTCTTTTTAGGCGACAAAGAACAAAAGGCTCCTGCACAAGTAAAAAATAAAAATGATCAATGATATATATTACTTCTTTTTCTTCAAAAAAATGGAGCTCGTTATCTTGTGGTAGTGTTATTTGCCTGATGGGGTAGAAATATAAATATTTTAATATTAAAAAGGCTAATTTTTTCAAGTACTCACAAAAGTTTTATCAAAAGCATAACAAACAAAATATCATTTTTTAGCTAAATGCATGCATGCACGCATACAAGTCTATGTACAGTGCACAAAATGTTCATATGATCCAGAAAAATGGACTAGAGCGGTAGAAGAAATTGTTGTTTTAATACATAGTTTTTCCTCAAACATCGATATATATTAATTTACAAGTTGTATCAATAGAAAGTAAAGAAGGAAGGTGGGAATAAGTGTATGCCTGATCAGAAGAAGCAATCTCGGAATGAAATTCATGGGTCACCCAACAAGTCTTGACGGCATTAGAGCCGTGGCCTTGGTAGAAAACCAAGGTTTTTCTTTTCCCAATCAGTTGGCCACTGTTTTCATCGTAGATCTCACGATCTTGACCTGTAACTTTCCAAGATCCTTCCCTAGTTGTTCGGTCAATTCTTTTACTACTGCTCCTGGAGTGTTTATAAACGATTTTACTGAAAAAGTACCACTCTTGATTGTCTGAGGGCAGTGGTGAATGCTCTGCAAAAAAACACAAAACAATTTGTCATTTTTCAGTATTAATATTCTTGACAAAGTTATTTGTATATATCGAATGTAAATGGACTTCCTACCAGGCAATTGCCATGGTTCAAAATTGCAAAATTTGACTTCCTTCATTACTGCAGAGAAATCGGCGCCATCCCTTATCTTTGCTTCAAGAAAATGATGGATGATTTCTTGGTCAGTGAGATGGAATCTGTATCCCATGCTATTAAAGTTGTCCATTAATATTGAATTGATCAAAATAATTAATGGAATTATCTGGATTATTGTAAGCTTTAGAAGAGTGATGAGAGAAGCAGTGTAAGTGATGAGTAAAATTTGCAGTCATATATATAGACAGAGAGAGAGACAAATATAATAAAAATGAATGGCATTGACTCACTTATTCGTCAAAGTCTTGCCCTTAACTAATAAGCTAGGGAAAAGGGAAAAGGGAAAAGGGAAAATTATTTGTGAAGGTGTTGTTGGGATTGGGAGAGCACTCGGAACATACAACACTTCTGCAGCTCTGCTTGCCTCTAGTTCTTAAGTGGCAGGCCCCACACTATAGTTTCTACTAAATCCTCTTATTAAGAATTGAACCTTCTGATTGCTTTATTGATAAATGATAGAATGTCTAAAAAAGAGATTACAAGTTTAAGAGTAATATTATCCGTATAAATGTTTTTTTGTTATTTATAATTAAATATATAAATAATATGATTAAGTATGATTTTATTATTAATATAAAATTATTTAATTATATGATTTACCTATATGTTTTATTTATGGTTAATATATTTTTATTTTGTGATTGAATAATCTTTTTTAAAATAATAAAAGAAATTAATACGTCAATTAACGCAATACCGAAAACAAACAAAATAAACCTTTTTTCATACGTATATGAAATAGTAAAATACATGTAAACTTGATCCTCAAGTTGTTTACAGCTGATCCAGCCATCCAACTTGAGTTTATTTGAGTCTTTGTCATTCCATGGCTCATTCACCTTTTAATCTTTTTGTTTTTGTTTTTAATCATTAGTTAGTTTGTCATGTTCCCCTCTTGCCTTCTTATTTTTGTCATCTCTAGCCTTCAATCACAAGTTTATAAAGATGGGTAAATATGCTTTCCATTCTTAAAATATTATTCCAAATTAAGATGCTCTTGGAAAGCTTTAATTTCCTTTCTGTTTCAGGTACTGACTTTCTTACAAAAACTCGATTTCACTTGATCAAATACAACACCCATTTTACGAAAAGGACGTGAAAACAATTCTGCAGTTATGGAAAATTTAATATTCTCTTCTTCTTATTTGACCATTTGTCCACTATGTATGTGGAAAAGGGCAAAGCGACACGTTAACTTCTGCAGCTAAACAACTACAATTTTCCATCAAAGTCTCCTTCCCTTGTGCCTATTGAGTCGTTGGTTTCCTGGAATGTGATAATTGGATATCAGATTATTTAAAAATTCAGAATGAAAATATTGGTGGTAATCTCACGCGAACTTGCAAATTTCAACTTTCACAGGTCATTTACTTCCACAGACTTGTTGAAAATCCTCCCTTAGATGCTATTTATCTATTTTTAATTTAAGAATATATACACCGTACGATTCCTCAAAAGAAGTAGCATTCATCACAAAAATCTTCTCCATGTAAAAATTTGTCCAGTAAACTCAATTCAGTATTAATATAAAATATGGGCAACATAAATACCAAAAAAGTATATATTATAGAGTTGTAACACTTTTATTACATAGAAGCACTCAATGAAGTTGATAATTATTACAAACAAAAACAAGCTGAAGATGTAGAAAGACACGCTTACAACGGTGAACACATTCTGAAAACATAGTATGTCCTAACTAATTCAAAATTTAGCTAACTCCATAGTTATATATGCTAATCGAAATTCCAGCGCTGTAGTTGAGTTTACATCCCTATCGGAGGCCTTTCTTCTTGATCGATATGCCACCTTCCAGACTCCAACTGAGAATGATTAAAACAAATTAGTGATTGATTACAATTGCAGTCCATTAACAGATAAGTTATGCCCTTAAGAGTACCTGTCCTCAAAGTTTCTTCCATTAATTTCTGGAAGTAGAAGCCCAACGAGAACTGGGTTGATCATCTTCAGTATCATCTGATTTTCTTTTCAATCGACAAAGAACAAAAGGCTTCTGCACAAGTCAAAAATAAATAATTATTATAATTTGTTTTGAAAAAAAGCTCGTTATCCTGTGGCTGATTTCACTATAATAGGTTTTTACATTGCATTTAATGCATTATTATTTTATTTACATGTTAATATTATATATAATAACATATTGTTTACAACATAAAAATTTGAGATAAATTTTGGATTCGTTTATTTTGTCACGTAATTCAATAAATTATAGAAGATATATGAAAATAAAAATTAGCATATCAATCCGCTCTTATTCATGATCCTAAAATTAAAATAAAAACAAAAAGGTAAACAAAAAAAGTGAACAGATAAATACCTGATAATAACGAGCAGTCTCGGAATGATATTCATGTATCACCCAACAAGTCTTTACGGCATTAGAGCCGTGACCTTGGCAAAAAACCAAAGCTTTTCTTTTACCAATGAGTTGCCCAGTGTTTTCATCATAGATTTCACGATCTTTACCTGTGACTTTCCAAGATCCAGCCCTAGTTGTTCTTTCAATTCATTTACTCTTGGCATACTTATAAGCAATTGCACTGAAAAAGTACCACTGTTGATCATCCGAGGAAAGCGGTGAATGCTCTGCACAAAAATACAAAACAATTTGTCAGTTCAAAATATGTATGATTTATATTCTTAAGTGACATTGTATGTGGGCTGGTGGCTTTTGTGAGCGAAGTGTATAAAATATAATGCCTACCAGGCAATTGCCAAGGTTCAAACTGCAAATATCGACTTCCTTAATAACAGCAGAAAAATCAGTGCCATCCCTCATCTTTGATTCAAGAAAATGGTGGATGATTTCGTCTTCTGTGGGATGGAATCTGTATCCCATGCCGTTGAAGTAGTCCATTGATATAGATTTGAATATCAAAGTAACAATGGAATGCGATGAAGAGAGATTAATTCAAGTTCCAGTAGGTTTATGAGATGAGTGGTAAGAGATTTGTGAAACTAGCACTTGCTTATATACACAAATATAAGAGCTTCATGGCATTGACTTCTTCTTCGCGAAAGTCTTGCCCTTAACTAAGAAGCTTGGGAAAATTAATTGGGAAGGTGTTGTCCAAAACGCGGAATTCAAAACAGCTTCTTCTTGTTTGTCTTTTAGTAAGTGGGATCCACAGTATATTCTAATCCGTGTATGAATACCGGACCATTCCGTACTGTTTGCCTTTTCATTTCAACATAATATTCTCTTCGATCACCAAAATGTACGAATAAACCTTGCAATACAGTATAAATAGTTACATACACGTAAACTTGATTCTGAAGTTGTCTACGAATTACGATTGATCTTGTCATGCAGCTTACGTTGCTCAGAGTCATTAATTGGACTAGTCTCCTTGCACAATCACTTTTTAATCTTATTTATTATTTATTAGTCTTATATGTTCCTTTCTTTCTCTTTACCTTCTCATTTGTCATATCTATCCTTCAATCACAAGTTTGTGAAGCCAGGCACACGCTTTTCTTTCTTTATTTATTCCAATTTCTAAATTATAATGCCATTCAAGCCACGTCTTATTCATGGAAAGCTTTAATATCATTGTCGATTCAGTTACTGACTTCCATGCAACTTTGAACATTCTGTTCAGTTTCCTAAAACAATATTATACAAGGAAGTTTTCATGACGGGTTCAAATTTGTCTTCTTCTGATTTGACCAGCTGTTAACTAAGTGGAAAAAGATAAGGAGACACGATAACTTCTGCAGGACTGCAACTAGACATCTCCTTCTTCTTCTCCTGCTTCTCTCTGGAAGTTGGTCTCTTGATTTGTCATTTTCCGGGAGTTAGTTAATAGGGTGGCCTTACTTCTCTCCACAGCCATCAGATCATTAAATATAAATAATAGCACCGCACTAATCACTTTACGTGCATATTTAAATGATTAAATGGCGTTCTTCCTCTTTGAAGTTTGAGAAAAACAATAAACATTGAACGATTTCATATAATAATAAATACATAATTTTTTTAATTAATTTAATATTAAATACTCATTTTATCCTTTTATTAAGCAAAAATACCTATTTAATCAATTCTTAAACAAAAATACCCATTTTTCCTATTCCTAAACAAAAATACCCTAGATTTTTTTAAAATTACCAAAAATACCCTTTACTACATCTATATAAACTCTCACACTCTTACTTTTATTATATACACTTTTTATATCACTCAAACACTCACTTTCACTCTCATTTTTACTTAATATCAATTACTACGGGTTCGTTTGAAAGGAAAAAATTTGTATTTTTGAATACGAGTCAAAAAAAGTCGAATCGTGAAAAAACAGTATTTATACGAATCTTAACTTAAAAATTAATTTTATTTGTTAAATTTAGTTTGTATGTCATGTAAATGAGATATTTAAATATTAGATAATAATTTAGGGGTTAAATGAAATAGTAAAAAAAATATAAAGGTATTTTGATATTACACAATATATAAAAGATTTAAATAACAGATTAAAAATATATAAGTATATTTTGATAAAAGACAATATATAAGAGTGTTAAATAAAATGTTAAATAATTATGGGGGGCTAAAAAATGTTAAAATTATGATGGGTATTTTGATATTAAACACTATAAGTATGCTTTAAATGAATTGTTAAAAATAGATAGATACATTTTGATATAATACAACATATAAGGGTGTTAAATGAAATATTAGATAATTATAGAGGGTAAAATTATATGTTAGCAAAATATAGGGGTATTTTGATATTACATAATATATGAAAGATTTAAATAACTTATTAAAAATAGATAGATTCATTTTGTTACAAGACATCATACAAGAGTGTTAAATGAATATTAGATAATTATAAGGGGTAAAATGAAATGTTAGAAAAATATGAGAGATATTTTGATATTATAAAGGCCAAATGACTATTTCCCACCCAAGGTATGTTGTAATTTCAAGTTTCCACCATTTATCTTTGATAATACCAAATACCCACCCATAAGCAGTTAAAATTAACGGTGATAAGGGTAAAATCGTTATTTTTTTTATAATATTAAAAATAAACTAAAATATAATCTCTTTTTGCCTCCTTAAACTTTAAAAACTAAAAGTTTCCCCTAGCCTAAGTTTTAAAAAATGGCAGTTTCACCCTAGGGTTTCGTTTTGAAATCTTCGGCGTCATCTCCGGCTCCATTGTCGGCGGCTTCTCCCTCCCAAACTATCCTCTCCTTCCGACCGTCTCTTTCCTCCTATTTGGATGCTTGATCCACGTCAGAGAAGTCGCAAAAGACGAAGAACTTTGTCAGGAAAGATCTCTCCACCTATTGGAAAAGCAAAATTCTTTGAATTTGTATAGTGGAACTGTGGGAAAATAACAAGGAAAATATGTAAAATTCTTGGTTTATATATAGGGACAGTTTTGTCATTTCACAAAAGGGTATTTTTGTTTAATCCTAATTGTTTTGGGTAATTTCACTTAGACCCCTTTAATTTAAGACATTTAATATAATTTTCCATAATTTATCGTATAAGACCGAATATCCTTTACCTAATTTATATATACTTTTTAATTTTCACTCTTATTTTAAGAAATCTTTAATATATCATATTTTCTTCATCTTATATTATAAGGCCTCATCGTCCTGGCTCTTGATCAAGGCTAATAAGATCCGGAAAATGGAACTGTACATGGATTTTAAACTAAGTATATATTTTTAATATCTTTAATCCAAAATCACTTGTTTAATTTAATTTAGTACTCAAAGCTAATTGATGTAGTTTTATTTTTAACAGAATAACAGCTACAACCACTTGGCTAATGTGTACTGAATTTGTTTTTTGGTACTGAATTTGTTTTTTGGTCCGGTAATGGCGTCTCATGGAAAATTAAACAACCCATTCTGTTGTTGCCATCAGATTGGTTGGATATAATCTCAAACATGCCTTTTCTGGTCTGCCCCAAACTTTACAAAAGGGTTCTCCTCCAATGGTAGATAAAAGGCATGCTGTGCTGCGCTCCCCTGCAAACAGAATCTTTTGAAATGTCTGTGCAGACAGATTATTTTGCAGTTCTCAGAACTGCCGCCATAAATATCTTTACCTCATACTTAGATATTGCTTTGTGTGAACTTTACATCGTTTAATTAGATGTCATTTAATATGCAGGAGAACACCCATGGATCACACTTATAAAGAGACACCGCCTCCCAGATACAAAATACCGACAAATCTACACCTACAGCTACATTCGAAATGCATATTAATGGTGGGACTTGTTCATGGGTTAATGGAGAAGTCTCCATAAAAATGAAGGATTCCGTTTCATTGTTGCCATCAGATGTTGAAAATCTTGACTTCAAATTTGTTTTTCTTACGTTATTTCCCCCATTTTCTGATCTTTGTGCAGGTTCACAGTAGGGTTTCTCTTTTGGGGCAGATTAATAGCAGGCTCTTCAACTTCTCTCGCACGTAAAAAGGAATCATGAAGATAAGACTACCTCATGTAACAGTGTGTGAAGTGGCATTACCCTGTCTCTGCAAACTGTAATGGCTGTGCGTGGACCTTCAGCATGTGACTGGAGTATTCTAGGAGCACACTCCTTTTCTACCAAGTTTTGGGATTTTGGTTGAGTTTGAGCTTTGCAAACTCTGATGCCAGTAGGTAAGGCTCTACTGACATTTCTGTTTTTGAGTCAGCTGTTGATAGTTGATACCAACATCTCATCAAAATATAAACCGCTTTCTCCCTTTGTATTTTGGCGAAGGCTGGAAGAATTACATTCATCAATTATTTGCATTAATCTCACTCCTACTAAATTGCTGCAAACTCAACAAAACCCGGCTACATGACGCAGCCTGGCTACCTCCTCCGTTAAAAATATTACTTACTTTATAACTTGATAAAAGTAAATGTTGTATTAATTTTGTTCCCTTCCCTTCTCTCCCAACTCGATTCTTTTCAACAATTTTCAGACTCCTTTATTTGTTATGCTCCCCTTTTATCAACTGATCTATCTCTCTCCCTTATTTCATAAGTTACAAAGCTTTCATAGAATATTCTAGAATGACTAAACTAATTTCAATTCTATCTACCCAATTAATATATTTTGGTAGCATCCTCTCCGTAAATATGCTTCATGTTTTTGCCTTCTCTAAACGATATAAATAACTGATGCCTCTCGCTACCTTCCATCTCCCATTTCTTTCTAAATTTTAGTATGGATTATACTACAATTAAACATAATATTTTAATTGTTAAAAAAACATAATAAATTTTGTTATATATTAATGACTACTGAACATGACCATAGCTTATATTGAAATCAATACAAATTAACACCAGGTTTACAGCAAGTACAGTAACACACATCTTACAAATTAAGACAACGTATAAATAAAAATCGCACTAGTTTTATATATGTGGAAACTCCATCTCTTGAAAGTAAAACACAAATGACCTAATTAGACTAAAAATATATATGTTCATATATATATATATATATACACACACACATACAACTACACATGTATAATGTGATATTGTTATTTGAAACTTGTATTTTCTCTCGCCCATGGATATTTTTCTGCAACTTGACTTCAAGAATCATAAGTTCAACTGTGGCTATTTGACCCATCATCGTCTAATTGTCCTGTAAGGCGACAGAAAACAAATGCATTCTGCAAAGTCCACAGAAAAAAGAAATGCTCATCGTTATTCTCAGGGTACAAAATCAAAAGCAAATTAGAAAGGAGCAAACAAGAAAGAATACGAGTAAATATTTAATTAATGCATGCCTGATAAGAAGAGGCGTTGTAGGAATGGTATTCGTGTATCATCCAGTTGGTCTTCACCGCTTTAGAACCGCGGCCTATGTAGAAAACCAAGGTCGTTTTCTTCCCTATCTCATTCTCTTCGCTGTCGTCCCAAACACAACGATCACTACATGTCACTTTCCAGTAACCAGCCTGTGTCGTTCTTTTTATCCCTTTACCGTTTCCATACTTGCAAGGTTTACTGAAAAAGTGCCACTCTTTATCATCTAACAGCGCTGAAAGCCCTACATGCACCATCAAAACAAAAAATTATTAATGAATGGTTAAATAATATAAAACATGTGAGTTCTGAATTGCGATGGATACTTACTAGGCAATTCCCAAGGTTCGAAGTTGCAAATATCAACTTGGTTAACTACGTTGTGCGGGAAATGAAGGCCAGCCATCTTTCTTTCCAGATAATAAGAGATGATTTCTTCATCAGTTGGTTTGAATCTGTATCCCAGCAATTGAACATCAATATTGCTCATCTTCTTTCAATACAATTAATACAAAATAGAGTACATATTTTTCTATAGAAAAGATCACTTATTTATACTAACGGTAGTAGTAGCTTGAGCGCCTGAAATGAGAAGGCGTCTGTCTCATTGACTAGAAGTCTTGACCTTATTTAAGAAGCTAGCTGACGCGGTTTCAGTATACTAGACTATAGCAAAAGCCATACCATGTCACGTCTTTTCTTCATGCATGTATGGATCTCATCATCACATCATGTATGCAACATAATTATTATTATAATTTAACCGAGCTTTTTTCTGTAATTATAATAAATTATAAAATCTTCTTACTTATATTTATGAAAAGAGAAGAAAATTTATTGCTTTTTTATTATAACACAACACAATCCAAAAGGAACTTCCTTGTGAAGTCGCCAAATTTATTTACTTGTTGCTCAATGCTCATCAGCTTTCCCTTCTTTCACAAGTTAATAGTAAATATATGTGTATTCAAATAATCTAAAATTTGCGCAGGTGCAGTTTAGTGCTTTCATGGAACTTCAATACTCTATGAGAATTAACAACTTTTTTTTTTTTTTTTAAATTTTGTGATATAATTAAACCATGATCAGAAAGGAGATTATGTGTCTCAATATATTTGTTTATCTATTCGTTATTTCATTCTGAGAAAGTTTGCTTTAAGATTCTCTAAAATTTGTTGGTTCCGAGTTTGTTATGTGCATATATATATATATATATATATATATATATATATATATATATATATATATATATATATATATATATATTCGTCAATTACTTGCAGGCCTGTATCTCCTAGCGTTACCTATGAGCTTCAATCATCCATAACTTTGAATGATGCCTTCAATTAACATTCTGGGAATTAAGGCTTGATTTCATTTAGATTAAAAAAATGAGTAACCATCTTTGTTGAAAGACATAAGGGTTGAAGTCTGGTAAAAAAAAAAAAAAAAAGATCACGATAGACATAAAAGAAGGTAATACTTAAGTATTAATTAAAATTCTTCTCAACTTCAAAAAAATTTGTTTATGTTTGAGTTTTTTAAATTTAAAATTTTGATGTCATCTATCATATCCACTTAATACAATCCAATATTTAAAAAGAAAAACAAATAAAGGTGTATTTATTTTAAGTCAACTCACATACTTGAATTACAAAAAAGCATTGCTAAACATTCTTCAATACAAATTTATTGCATAGCACTCCCTAATTACGTGTTAAATAGTCAAGCTAACTCCATAGTTATATATGGTAATTGAAGTTCCAGCACTGTAGTTATCTGAGTCCTCCCTTGTCGATCGACAATCAACATTTGAAATTCACATTTAGATGCCATCTGAAAATGATAAAACAAATTTGGGTAAAAATTTTACCCAAGTTTCATGAACACATGGTCTTATATATGAAAATGAAGTATGTTATTATTCATCTCTACAGTGATTATATATATACGGTGAATATCAGGTTAATTATTACATGTAAATATTTCAATTCAGAATTGATTGATTTTATTTAACAAACCATATACAAATAGAAACCTCTCACTACCTGTTACATCAAATTTTCTGTCATTAATTTCATGAAGAAGAAGCCGAACGGGAACTTGGTTCATCATCTGATTTTCTTTTTAAGCGACAAAGAACAAAAGGCTCCTGCACAAGTAAAAAAATAAAAATGATCAATGATATATATTACTTCTTTTTCTTCAAAAAATGAAACTCGTTATCTTGTGGTAGTGTTATTTGCCTGATGGAGTAGAAATATAAATATTTTAATATTAAAAAGGCAAATTTTTTCAAGTACTCACAAAAGTTTTATCGAAAGCATAACAAACAAAATATCATTTTTTAGCTAAATGCATGCATGCATGCATACAAGTCTATGTACAGTGCACATATGTTCATATGATCCAGAAAAAAGGACTAGAGCGGTAGAAGAAATTGTTGTTTTAATACATAGTTTTTCCTCAAACATCGATGTATATTAATTTACAAGTTGTATAAATAGAAAGTAAAGAAGGAAGGTGGGAGTAAGTATATGCCTGATCAGAAGAAGCAATCTCGGAATGAAATTCATGCGTCACCCAACAAGTCTTGACGGCATTAGAGCCGTGGCCTTGGTAGAAAACCAAGGTTTTTCTTTTCCCAATCAGTTGGCCACTGTTTTCATCGTAGATCTCACGATCTTGACCTGTAACTTTCCAAGATCCTTCCCTAGTTGTTCTGTCAATTCTTTTACTACTGCTCCTGGAGTGTTTATAAACGATTTTACTGAAAAAGTACCACTCTTGATTGTCTGAGGGCAGTGGTGAATGCTCTGTAAAAAAACACAAAACAATTTGTCATTTTTCAGTATTAATATTCTTGACAAAGTTATATGTATATATCGAATGTAAATGGACTTCCTACCAGGCAATTGCCATGGTTCAAAATTGCAAAATTTGACTTCCTTCATTACTGCAGAGAAATCGGCTCCATCCCTTATCTTTGCTTCAAGAAAATGATGGATGATTTCTTGGTCAGTGAGATGGAATCTGTATCCCATGCTATTAAAGTTGTCCATTAATATTGAATTGATCAAAATAATTAATGGAATTATCTGGATTATTGTAAGCTTTAGAAGAGTGATGAGAGAAGCAGTGTAAGTGATGAGTAAAATTTGCAGTCATATATATAGAGAGAGAGAGAGAGACAAATATAATAAAAATGAATGGCATTGACTCACTTATTCGTCAAAGTCTTGCCCTTAACTAATAAGCCAGGGGAAAGGGAAAAGGGAAAATTATTTGTGAAGGTGTCGTTGGGATTGGGAGAGCACTCGGAACATACAACAACTTCTGCAGCTCTGCTTGCCTCTAGTTTCTTAAGTGGCCGGCCCCACACTATAGTTTCTACTAAATCCTCTTATTAAGAATTGAACCTTCTGATTGCTTTATTGATAAATGATAGAATGTCTAAAGAAGAGATTACAAGTCTAAGAGTAATATTATCCGTGTAAATGTTTTTTATTTATAATTAAATATATTATAATATGATTAAGTATTATTTTATTATTAATATAAAATTATTTAATTATATGATTTACCTATATGTTTTATTTATGGTTAATATATTTTTATTTTGTGATTGAATAATCTTTTTAAAATAATAAAAGAAATTAATACGGTCAATTAACGCAATACCGAAAACAAACAAAATAAACTTTTTTAATACGTCTATGAAATAGTAAAATACATATAAGCTTGATCCTCAAGTTGTTTACAGCTGATCCAGCCATCCAACTTGAGTTTATTTGAGTCTTTGTCATTCCATGGCTCATTCACCTTTTAATCATTTTGTATTATTTTTTAATCATCAGTTAGTTTGTTATGTTCCCCTCTTGGCTTCTTATTTTTGTCATCTCTAGCCTTCAATCACAAGTTTATAAAGATGGGTAAATATGCTTTCCATTCTTAAAATATTATTCCAAATTAAGATGCTCTTGGAAAGCTTTAATTTCCTTTCTGTTTCAGGTACTGACTTTCTTACAAAAACTCGATTTCACTTGATCAAATACAACACCCATTTTACGAAAAGGACATGAAACAATTCTGCAGTTATGGAAAATTCAATATTCTCTTCTTCTTATTTGACCATTTGTCCACTATGTATGTGGAAAAGGGCAAAGCGACACGTTAACTTCTGCAGCTAAACAACTACAATTTTCCATCAAAGTCTCCTTCCCTTGTGCCTATTGAGTCGTTGGTTTCCTGGAATGTGGTAATTGGATATCAGATTATTTAAAAATTCAGAATGAAAATATTGGTGGTAATCTCACGCGAACTTGCAAATTTCAACTTTCACAGGTCATTTACTTCCACAGACTTGTTGAAAATCCTCCCTTAGATGCTATTTATCTATTTTTAATTTAAGAATATATACACCGTACGATTCCTCAAAAGAAGTAGCATTCATCACAAAAATCTTCTCCATGTAAAAATTTGTCCAGTAAACTCAATTCAGTATTAATATAAAATATGGGCAACATAAATACCAAAAAAGTATATATTATAGAGTTGTAACACTTTTATTACATAGAAGCACTCAATGAAGTTGATAATTATTACAAACAAAAACAAGCTGAAGATGTAGAAAGACACGCTTACAACGGTGAACACATTCTGAAAACATAGTATGTCCTAACTAATTCAAAATTTAGCTAACTCCATAGTTATATATGCTAATCGAAATTCCAGCGCTGTAGTTGAGTTTACATCCCTATCGGAGGCCTTTCTTCTTGATCGATATGCCACCTTCCAGACTCCAACTGAGAATGATTAAAACAAATTAGTGATTGATTACAATTGCAGTCCATTAACAGATAAGTTATGCCCTTAAGAGTACCTGTCCTCAAAGTTTCTTCCATTAATTTCTGGAAGTAGAAGCCCAACGAGAACTGGGTTGATCATCTTCAGTATCATCTGATTTTCTTTTCAATCGACAAAGAACAAAAGGCTTCTGCACAAGTAAAAAATAAATAATTATTATAATTTGTTTTGAAAAAAAGCTCGTTATCCTGTGGTTGATTTTGCTATAAGTGGTTTTTACATTGCATTTAATGCATTATTATTTTATTTACATGTTAATATTATATATAATAACATAAAAATTTAAGATAAATTTTGGATTCGTTCATCTTGTCACGTAATTCAATAAATTATAGAAAAATATATGAAAATGAATATTAGCGTATCAATCCACTCTTATTCATGATCCTAAAATTAAAATAAAAGCAAAAAGGTAAACTAAAAAGGTGAACAAATAAATACCTGATAATAACGAGCAGTCTCGGAATGAAATTCATGCATCACCCAACAAGTCTTTATGACATTAGAGCCGTGACCTTGGTAAAAAACCAAAGCTTTTCTTTTACCAATGAGTTGCCCAGTGTTTTCATCATAGATTTCATGATCTTTACCTGTGACTTTCCAAGATCCAGCCCTAGTTGTTCTTTCAATTCGTTTACTCTTGGCATACTTATAAGCAATTGCACTGAAAAAGTACCACTGTTGATCATCCGAGGAAAGCGGTGAATGCTCTGCACAAAAATACAAAACAATTTGTCAGTTCAAAATATGTATGATTTATATTCTTAAGTGACATTGTATGTGGGCTGGTGGCTTCTGTGAGTGAAGTGTATAAAATTATAAATGCCTACCAGGCAATTGCCAAGGTTCAAAACTGCAAATATCGACTTCCTTAATAACAGCAGAAAAATCAGTGCCATCCCTCATCTTTGATTCAAGAAAATGGTGGATGATTTCGTCTTCTGTGGGATGGAATCTGTATCCCATGCCGTTGAAGTAGTCCATTGATATAGATTTGAATAACAAAGTAACAATGGAATGCGATGAAGAGAGATTAATGCAAGTTCTAGTAGGTTTATGAGATGAGTGGTAAGAGATTTGTGAAACTAGCACTTGCTTATATACACAAATATAAGAGCTTCATGGCATTGACTTCTTCTTCGCGAAAGTCTTGCCCTTAACTAAGAAGCTTGGGAAAATTAATTGGGAAGGTGTTGTCCAAAACGCGGAATTCACAACAGCTTCTTCTTGTTTGTCTTTTAGTAAGTGGGATCCACAGTATATTCTAATCCGTGTATGAATACCGGACCATTCCGTACTGTTTGCCTTTTCATTTCAACATAATATTCTCTTCGATCACCAAAATGTACGAATAAACCTTGCAATACAGTATAAATAGTTGCATACACGTAAACTTGATTCTGAAGTTGTCTACGAATCACGATTGATCTTGTCATGCAGCTTACGTTGCTGAGAGTCATTAATTGGACTAGTCTCCTTGCACAATCACTTTTTAATCTTATTTATTATTTATTCGTCTTATATGTTCCTTTCTTTCTCTTTACCTTTTCATTTGTCATATCTATCCTTCAATCACAAGTTTGTGAAGCCAGGCACACGCTTTTCTTTCTTTATTTATTCCAATTTCTAAATTATAATGCCATTCAAGCCACGTCTTATTCATGGAAAGCTTTAACATCATTGTAGATTCAGTTACTGACTTCCATGCAACTTTGAACATTCTGTTCAGTTTCCTAAAACAATATTATACAAGGAAGTTTTCATGGCAGGTTCAAATTTGTCTTCTTCTGATTTGACCAGTTGTTAACTAAGTGGAAAAAGATAAGGAGACACGATAACTTCTGCAGGACTGCAACTAGACATCTCCTTCTTCTTCTTGCGCTTCTCTCTGGAAGTTGGTCTCTTGATTTGTCATTTTCCGGGAGTTAGTTAATAGGGTGCCTTTAATTCTCTCCACAGCCGTCAGATCATTAAATATAAATAATAGCACCGCACTAATCACTTTACGTGCATATTTAAATGATTAAATGGCGTTCTTCCTCTTTGAAGTTTGAGAAAAATAATAAACATTGAACGATTTCATATAATAATAAATACATAATTTTTTTAATTAATTTAATATTAAATACTTATTTTATCCTTTTATTAAGCAAAAATACCTATTTAATCAATTCTTAAACAAAAATACCCATTTTTCCTATTCCTAAACAAAAATACCCTAGATTTTTTTAAAATTACCAAAAATACTCTTTACCACATCTATATAAACTCTCACACTCTTACTTTTATTATATACACTTTTTATATCACTCAAACACTCACACTCACTCTCACTCTCATTTTTACTTAATATCAATTACTACGAGTTCGTTTGAAAGGAAAAAATTTGTATTTTTGAATACGAGTCAAAAATGTCGAATCGTGAAAAAACAGTATTTATACGAATCTTAACTTAAAAATTAATTTTATTTGTTAAATTTAGTTTATATGTCATGTAAATGAGGTATTTGAATATTAGATAATAATTTAGGGGTTAAATGAAATAGTAAAAAAAATATAAAGGTATTTTGATATTACACAATATATAAAAGATTTAAATAACAGATTAAAAATATATAAGTATATTTTGATAAAAGACAATATATAAGGGTGTTAAATAAAATGTTAAATAATTATGGGGGGCTAAAAAATGTTAAAATTATGATGGGTATTTTGATATTAAACACTATAAGTATGCTTTAAATGAATTGTTAAAAATAAATAGATACATTTTGATATAATACAACATATAAGGGTGTTAAATGAAATATTAGATAATTATAGAGGGTAAAATTATATGTTAGCAAAATATAGGGGTATTTTGATATTACATAATATATTAAAGATTTAAATAACTTGTTAAAAATAGATAGATTCATTTTGTTACAAGACATCATACAAGAGTGTTAAATGAATATTAGATAATTATAAGGGGTAAAATGAAATGTTAGAAAAATATGAGGGATATTTTGATATTATAAAGGCCAAATGACTATTTCCCACCCAAGGTATGTTGTAATTTCAAGTTTCCACCATTTATCTTTGATAATACCAAATACCCACCCATGAGCAGTTAAAATTAACGGTGATAAGGGTAAAATCGTTATTTTTTTATAATATTAAAAATAAACTAAAATATAATCTCTTTTTGCCTCCTTAAACTTTAAAAACTAAAAGTTTCCCCTAGCCTAAGTTTTAAAAAATGGCAGTTTCACCCTAGGGTTTCGTTTTGAAATCTTTGGCGTCATCTCCGGCTCCATTGTTGGTGGCTTCTCCCTCCCGAACTATCCTCTTCTTCCGACCGTCTCTTTCTTCCTATTTGGATGCTTGATCCACGTCAAAGAAGTCGTAAAAGACGAAGAACTTTGTTGGGAAAGATCTCTCCACCTGTTGGAAAAGCAAAATTCTTTGAATTTGTATAGTGGAACTATGGGAAAATAACAGGGAAAATATGTAAAATTCTTGGTTTATATATAGGGACAGTTTTGTCATTTCACAAAAGGGTATTTTTGTTTAATCCTAATTGTTTTGGATAATTTCACTTAGACCCCTTTAATTTAAGACATTTAATATAATTTCTCATAATTTATCGTATAAGACCGAATATCCTTTACCTAATTTATATATACTTTTTAATTTTCACTCTTATTTTAAGAAATCTTTAATATATCATATTTTCTTCATCTTATATTATAAGGCCTCATCGTCCTGGCTCTTGATCAAGGCTAATAAGATCTGGAAAATGGAACTGTACATGGATTTTAAACTAAGTATATATTTTTAATATCTTTAATCCAAAATCACTTGTTTAATTTAATTTAGTACTCAAAGCTAATTGATGTAGTTTTATTTTTAACAGAATAACAGCTACAACCACTTGGCTAATGTGTACTGAATTTGTTTTTTGGTCCGGTAATGGCGTCTCATGGAAAATTAAACAACCCATTCTGTTGCTGCCATCAGATTGGTTGGATATAATCTCAAACTTGCCTTTTCTGGTCTGCCCCAAACTTTACAAAAGGGTTCTCCTCCAATGGTAGATAAAAGGCATGCTGTGCTGCGCTCCCCTGCAAACAGAATCTTTTGAAATGTCTGTGCAGACAGATTATTTTGCAGTTCTCAGAACTGCCGCCGTAAATATCTTTACCTCATACTAAGATATTGCTTTGTGTGAACTTTACATCGTTTAATTAGATGTCATTTAACATGCAGGAGAACACCCATGGATCACAAAGAGACACCGTCTCCTAGATACAAAATACCGACAAACCTACACCTACAGCTACATTCGAAATGCATATTAATGGTGGGACTTGTTCATGGTTTAATGGAGAAGTCTCCATAAAAATGAAGGATTCCGTTTCATTGTTGCCATCAGATGTTGAAAATCTTGACTTCAAATTTGTTTTTCTTACGTTATTTCCCCCATTTTCTGATCTTTGTGCAGGTTCACAGTAGGGTTTCTCTTTTGGGGCAGATTAATAGCAGGCTCTTCAACTTCTCTCGCACGTAAAAAGGAATCATGAAGATAAGACTATCTCATGTAACAGTGTGTGAAGTGGCATTACCCTGTCTCTGCAAACTGTAATGGCTGTGCGTGGACCTTCAGCATGTGACTGGAGTATTCTAGGAGCACACTCCTTTTCTACCAAGTTTTGGGATTTTGATTGAGTTTGAGCTTTGCAAACTCTGATGCCAGTAGGTAAGGCTCTACTGACATTTCTGTTTTTGAGTCAGCTGTTGATAGTTGATACCAACATCTCATCAAAATATAAACCGCTTTCTCCCTTTGTATTTTGGCGAAGGCTGGAAGAATTACATTCATCAATTATTTGCATTAATCTCACTCCTACTAAATTGCTGCAAACTCAACAAAACCCGGCTACATGACGCAGCCTGGCTACCTCCTCCGTTAAAAATATTACTTACTTTAGAACTTGATAAAAGTAAATGTTGTATTAATTTTGTTCCCTTCCCTTCTCTCCCAACTCGATTCTTTTCAACCATTTTCAGATTCCTTTATTTGTTATGCTCCCCTTTTATCAACTGATCTATCTCTCTCCCTTATTTCATAAGTTACAAAGCTTTCATAGAATATTCTAGAATGACTAAACTAATTTCAATTCTATCTACCCAATTAATATATTTTGGTAGCTTCCTCTCCGTAAATATGCTCCATAAATAACTGATGTCTGTCAATACCTTCCAGCTCTCATTTCTTTCGAAATTTTAGTATGGATTATACTACAATTAAACATAATATTTTAATTGTTAAAAAAACATAATAAATTTTGTTATATATTAATGACTACTAAACATGACCATAGCTTACATTGAAATCAATACAAATTAACACCAGGTCTACAGCAAGTACAGTAACACACATCTTACAAATTAAGACTAACATATAAATAAAAATCACACTAGTTTTATATATGTGGAAACTCCATCTCTTGAAATTAAAACACAAATGACCTAATTAGTCTAAAAATATATATGTTCATATATACATATATATATACACACATACAACTACACATGTATAATGTGATATTGTTATTTGAAACTTGTATTTTCTCTCGCCCATGGATATTTTTCTGCAACTTGACTTCAAGAATCATAAGTTCAACTGTGGCTATTTGACCCATCATCGTCTAATTGTCCTGTAAGGCGACAGAAAACAAATGCATTCTGCAAAGTCCACAGAAAAAAGAAATGCTCATCGTTATTCTCAGGGTACAAAATCAATAGCAAATTAGAAAGGAGCAAACAAGAAAGAATACGAGTAAATATATAATTAATGCATGCCTGATAAGAAGTGGCGTTGTAGGAATGGTATTCGTGTATCATCCAGTTGGTCTTCACCGCTTTAGAACCGCGGCCTATGTAGAAAACCAAGGTCGTTTTCTTCCCAATCTCATTCTCTTCGCTGTCGTCCCAAACACAACGATCACTACATGTCACTTTCCAGTAACCAGCCTGTGTCGTTCTTTTTATCCCTTTGCCGTTTCCATACTTGCAAGGTTTACTGAAAAAGTACCACTCTTTATCATCTAACAGCGCTGAAAGCCCTACATGCACCATCAAAACAAAAAATTATTAATGAATGGTTAAATAATATAAAACATGTGAGTTCTGAATTGCGATGGATACTTACTAGGCAATTCCCAAGGTTCGAAGTTGCAAATATCAACTTGGTTAACTACGTTGTGCGGGAAATGAAGGCCAGCCATCTTTCTTTCCAGATAATAAGAGATGATTTCTTCATCAGTTGGTTTGAATCTGTATCCCAGCAATTGAACATCAATATTGCTCATCTTCTTTCAATACAATTAATACAAAATAGAGTACATATTTTTCTATAGAAAAGATCACTTATTTATACTAACGGTAGTAGTAGCTTGAGCGCCTGAAATGAGAAGGCGTCTGTCTCATTGACTAGAAGTCTTGACCTTATTTAAGAAGCTAGCTGACGCGGTTTCAGTATACTAGACTATAGCAAAAGCCATACCATGTCACGTCTTTTCTTCATGCATGTATGGATCTCATCATCACATCATGTATGCAACATAATTATTATTATAATTTAACCGAGCTTTTTTCTGTAATTATAATAAATTATAAAATCTTCTTACTTATATTTATGAAAAGAGAAGAAAATTTATTGCTTTTTTATTATAACACAACACAATCCAAAAGGAACTTCCCTGTGAAGTCGCCAAATTTATTTACTTGTTGCTCAATGCTCATCAGCTTTCCCTTCTTTCACAAGTCAATAGTAAATATATGTGTATTCAAATAATCTAAAATTTGCGCAGGTGCAGTTTAGTGCTTTCATGGAACTTCAATACTCTATGAGAATTAACAACTTTTTTTTTTTAAAATTTTGTGATATAATTAAACCATGATCAGAAAGGAGATTATGTGTCTCAATATATTTGTTTATCTATTCGTTATTTCATTCTGAGAAAGTTTGCTTTAAGATTCTCTAAAATTTGTTGGTTCCGAGTTTGTTATGTGCATGTATATATATATATATATATATATATATATATATATATATATATATATATATATATATATATTCGTAAATTACTTGCAGGCCTGTATCTCCTAGCGTTACCTACGAGCTTCAATCATCCATAACTTTGAATGGTGCCTTCAATTAACATTCTGGGAATTAAGGCTCGATTTCATTTAGATTAACAAAATAAGTAACCATCTTTGTTGAAAGACATAAGGGTTGAAGTCTGTCAAAAAAATAAAAATAAAAAAAAGATCATGATAGACATAAAAGAAGGTAATGCTTAAGTATGAATTAAAATTCTTCTCAACTTGAAAAAAATTTGTTTATGTATAGGATCCGATATTATGTTTGAGTTTTTTAAACTTGAAATTTTGATGCCTTCTATCATATCCACTTAATACAATCCAATATTTAAAAAGAAAAACAAATAAAGGTGTATTTATTTTAAGTCAACTCACATATTTGAATTACATAAAAGCATTGCTAAACATTCTTCAATACAAATTTATTGCATAGCACTCCCTAATTACGTGTTAAATAGTCAAGCTAACTTCATAGTTATATATGGTAATTGAAGTTCCAGCGCTGTAGTTATCTGAGTCCTTCCTTGTCGATCGACAATCAATACTTGAAATTCCCGTTTAGATGCCATCTGAAAATGATTAAAACAAATTTGGGTAAAAATTTTACCCAAGTTTCATGAACACATGGTCTTATATATGAAAACGAAGTATGTTATTATTCATCTCTACAGTGATTATATATATACGGTGAATATCAGGTTAATTATTTCATGTAAATATTTCAATTCAGAATTGATTGATTTTATTTAACAAACCATATACAAATAGAAACCTCTCACTACCTGTTACATCAAATTTTCTGTCATTAATTTTGTGAAGAAGAAGCCGAACGGGAACTTGGTTCATCATCTGATTTTCTTTTTAAGTGACAAAGAACAAAGGGCTCCTGCACAAGTAAAAAAATAAAAAATGATCAATGATATATATTACTTATTTTTCTTCAAAAAATGAAACTCGTTATCTTGTGGTAGTGTTATTTGCCTGATGGGATAGAAATATAAATATTTTAATATAAAAAAGGCTAATTTTTTCAAGTACTCACAAAAGTTTTATCGAAAGCATAACAAACAAAATATCATTTTTTAGCTAAATGCATGCATGCATGCATACAAGTCTATGTACAGTGCACAAATGTTCATATGATCCAGAAAAAAGGACTAGAGCGGTAGAAGAAATTGTTGTTTTAATACATAGTTTTTCCTCAAACATAGATGTATATTAATTTACAAGTTGTATAAATAGAAAGTAAAGAAAGAAGGTGGGAGTAAGTATATGCCTGATCAAAAGAAGCAATCTCGGAATGAAATTCATGCGTCACCCAACAAGTTTTAACGGCATTAGAGCCGTGGCCTTGGTAGAAAACCAAGGTTTTTCTCTTCCCAATCAGTTGGCCACTGTTTTCATCGTAGATCTCACGATCTTGACCTGTAACTTTCCAAGATCCTTCCCTAGTTGTTCTGTCAATTCTTTTACTACTGCTCCTGGAGTGTTTATAAACGATTTTACTGAAAAAGAACCACTCTTGATTGTCTGAGGGCAGTGGTGAATGCTCTGCAAAAAAACACAAAACAATTTGTCATTTTTCAGTATTAATATTCTAGACAAAGTTATATGTATATATGGAATGTAAATGGACTTCCTACCAGGCAATTGCCATGGTTCAAAATTGCAAAATTTGACTTCCTTCATTACTGCAGAGAAATCGGCGCCATCCCTTATCTTTGCTTCAAGAAAATGATGGATGATTTCTTGGTCAGTGGGATGGAATCTGTATCCCATGCTATTAAAGTTGTCCATTAATATTGAATTGATCAAAATAATTAATGGAATTATCTGGATTATTGTAAGCTTTAGAAGAGTGATGAGAGAAGCAGTGTAAGTGATGAGTAAAATTTGCAGTCATATATACACAGAGAGAGAGAGACAAATATAATAAAAATGAATGGCATTGACTCACTTATTCGTCAAAGTCTTGCCCTTAACTAATAAGCCAGGGAAAAGGGAAAAGGGAAAATTATTTGTGAAGGTGTCGTTGGGATTGGGAGAGCACTCGGAACATGCAACAACTTCTGCAGCTCTGCTTGCCTCTAGTTTCTTAAGTGGCCGGCCCCACACTATAGTTTCTACTAAATCCTCTTATTAAGAATTGGACCTTCTGATTGCTTTATTGATAAATGATAGAATGTCTAAAGATGAGATCACAAGTTTAACAGTAACATTATCCGTATAAATGTTTTTTTATTATTTATAATTAAATATATAAATAATATATTATAATACGATTAAGTATTATTTTATTATTAATATAAAATTACTTAATTATATGATTTTTACCTATATGTTTTATTATATATTTAAAAATATATACAGATCTAAATGTATTAATTGAAATGGTAAAGTTATTTGAAAAAATTTAATTGTAATTTTTAATACTATATGAAATATTATATTTATGGTTAATATATTTTTATTTTGTGATTGAATAATCTTTTTTAAAATAATAAAAGAAATTAATACGGTCAATTAACGCAATACCGAAAACAAACAAAATAAACCTTTTTAATACGTCTATGAAATAGTAAAATACATGTAAACTTGGTCCTCAAGTTGTTTACAGCTGATCCAGCCATCCAACTTGAGTTTATTTGAGTCTTTGTCATTCCATGGCTCATTCACCTTTTAATCTTTTTGTATTTTTTTAAATCATTAGTTAGTTTGTTATGTTCCCCTCTTGCCTTCTTATTTTTGTCATCTCTAGCCTTCAATCACAAGTTTATGAAGATGGGTAAATATGCTTTCCATTCTTAAAATATTATTCCAAATTAAGATGCTCTTGGAAAGCTTTAATTTCCTTTCTGTTTCAGGTACTGACTTTCTTACAAAAACTCGATTTCACTTGATCAAATACAACACCCATTTTGCGAAAAGGACGTGAAAACAATTCTGCAGTTATGGAAAATTCAATATTCTCTTCTTCTTATTTGACCATTTGTCCACTATGTATGTGGAAAAGGGCAAAGCGACACGTTAACTTCTGCAGCTAAACAACTACAATTTTCCATCAAAGTCTCCTTCCCTTGTGCCTATTGAGTCGTTGGTTCCCTGGAATGTGATAATTGGATATCAGATTATTTAAAAATTCAGAATGAAAATATTGGTGGTAATCTCACGCGAACTTGCAAATTTCAACTTTCACAGGTCATTTACTTCCACGGACTTGTTGAAAATCCTCCCTTAGATGCTATTTATCTATTTTTAATTTAAGAATATATACACCGTACGATTCCTCAAAAGAAGTAGCATTCATCACAAAAATCTTCTCCATGTAAAAATTTGTCCAGTAAACTCAATTCAGTATTAATATAAAATATGGGCAACATAAATACCAAAAAAGTATATATTATAGAGTTGTAACACTTTTATTACATAGAAGCACTCAATGAAGTTGATAATTATTACAAACAAAAACAAGCTGAAGATGTAGAAAGACACGCTTACAACGGTGAACACATTCTGAAAACATAGTATGCCCTAACTAATTCAAAATTAAGCTAACTCCGTAGTTATATATGCTAATCGAAATTCCAGCGCTGTAGTTGAGTTTACAACCCTATCGGAGGCCTTTCTTCTTGATCGATATGCCACCCTCCAGACTCCATCTGAAAATGATTAAAACAAATTAGTGATTGATTACAATTGCAGTCCATTAACAGATAAGTTATGCCCTTAAGAGTACCTGTCCTCAAAGTTTCTTCCATTAATTTCTGGAAGTAGAAGCCCAACGAGAACTGGGTTGATCATCTTCAGTATCATCTGATTTTCTTTTCAATTGACAAAGAACAAAAGGCTTCTGCACAAGTCAAAAATAAATAATTATTATATTTTGTTTTGAAAAAAAACTCATTATCCTGTGACTGATTTCACTATAAGTGGTTTTTACGTTGCATTTAATGCATTATTATTTTATTTACATGTTAATATTATATATAATAACATATTGTTTATAACATAAAAATTTGAGATAAATTTTGGATTCGTTCATCTTGTCACGTAATTCAATAGATTATAGAAGATATGTGAAAATGAAAATTAGCATATCAATCCGCTCTTATTCGTGATCTTAAAATTAAAATAAAAACAAAAAGGTAAACTAAAAAAGTGAACAGATAAATACCTGATAATAACGAGCAGTCTCGGAATGATATTCATGTATCACCCAACAAGTCTTTACGGCATTAGAGCCATGACCTTGGTAAAAAACCAAAGCTTTTCTTTTACCAATGAGTTGCCCAGTGTTTTCATCGTAGATTTCACGATCTTTACCTGTGACTTTCCAAGATCCAGCCCTAGTTGTTCTTTCAATTCGTTTACTCTTGGCATACTTATAAGCAATTGCACTGAAAAAGTACCACTGTTGATCATCCGAGGAAAGCGGTGAATGCTCTGCACAAAAATACGAAACAATTTGTCAGTTCAAAATACGTATGATTTATATTCTTAAGTGACATTGTATGTGGGCTGGTGGCTTTTGTGAGCGAAGTGTATAAAATATAATGCCTACCAGGCAATTGCCAAGGTTCAAAACTGCAAATATCGACTTCCTTAATAACAGCAGAAAAATCAGTGCCATCCCTCATCTTTGATTCAAGAAAATGGTGGATGATTTCGTCTTCTGTGGGATGGAATCTGTATCCCATGCCATTGAAGTAGTCCATTGATATAGATTTGAATAACAAAGTAACAATGGAATGCGATGAAGAGAGATTAATGCAAGTTCTAGTAGGTTTATGAGATGAGTGGTAAGAGATTTGTGAAACTAGCACTTGCTTATATACACAAATATAAGAGCTTCATGGCATTGACTTCTTCTTCGCGAAAGTCTTGCCCTTAACTAAGAAGCTTGGGAAAATTAATTGGGAAGGTGTTGTCCAAAACGCGGAATTCACAACAGCTTCTTCTTGTTTGTCTTTTAGTAAGTGGGATCCACAGTATATTCTAATCCGTGTATGAATACCGGACCATTCCGTACTGTTTGCCTTTTCATTTCAACATAATATTCTCTTCGATCACCAAAATGTACGAATAAACCTTGCAATACAGTATAAATAGTTACATACACGTAAACTTGATTCTGAAGTTGTCTACGAATTACGATTGATCTTGTCATGCAGCTTACGTTGCTCAGAGTCATTAATTGGACTAGTCTCCTTGCGCAATCACTTTTTAATCTTATTTATTATTTATTAGTCTTATATGTTCCTTTCTTTCTCTTTACCTTCTCATTTGTCATATCTATCCTTCAATCACAAGTTTGTGAAGCCAGGCACACGCTTTTCTTTCTTTATTTATTCCAATTTCTAAATTATAATGCCATTCAAGCCACGTCTTGTTCATGGAAAGCTTTAATATCATTGTCGATTCAGTTACTGACTTCCATGCAACTTTGAACATTCTGTTCAGTTTCCTAAAACAATATTATGCAAGGAAGTTTTCGTGACAGGTTCAAATTTGTCTTCTTCTGATTTGACCAGTTGTTAACTAAGCTGAAAAAGATAAGGAGACACGATAACTTCTGCAAGACTGCAACTAGACATCTCCTTCTTCTTCTTCTTGCTTCTCTCTGGAAGTTGGTCTCTTGATTTGTCATTTTCCGGGAGTTAGTTAATAGGGTGGCCTTACTTCTCTCCACAGCCATCAGATCATTAAATATAAATAATAGCACCGCACTAATCACTTTACGTGCATATTTAAATGATGAAATGGCGTTCTTCCTCTTTGAAGTTTGAGAAAAACAATAAACATTGAACGATTTCATATAATAATAAATACATAATTTTTTTAATTAATTTAATATTAAATACCCACTTTACCTTTTTATTAAGCAAAAATATCTATTTGATCAATTCTTAAGCAAAAATACATATTTTTTCTATTCCTAAACAAAAATACCCTAAATTTTTTTAAAGTTACCAAAATTACCCTTTACCATATCTATATAAACTCTCACACTCTTATTTTTATTATATACACTTTTCATATCACTCAAACACTCACTCTCACTCTCATTTTTACTTAATATCAATTGCTATAGGTTCGTTTAAAAGGAAAAAATTTGTATTTTTGAATACGAGTCAAAAAAAGTCAAATCGTGAAAAAACAACATTTATACGAATCTTAACTCAAAAATTAGTTTTATTTGCTAAATTTATTTTGTATCTCATATAAAGAGGGTATTTGAATATTAGATAATAATTTAGGGGTTAAATGAAATAGTAAAAAAATATAGAGGCATTTTGATATTACACAATATATAAAAAATTTAAATAACAGATTAAGAATAGATAAGTATATTTTGATAAAAGATAACGTATAAGGGTGTTAAATGAAGTGTTAAATAATTATGGGGGGTTTAGAAAATGTTAAAATTATGATTGGTATTTTGATATTGAACACTATAAGAACGTTTTAAATGAATTGTTAAGAATAGATAGATACATTTTGATATAATACAACGTGCAAGGGTGTTAAATGAAATGTTAGATAATTATAGAGGGTAAAATGATATGTTAGCAAAATATGAAGGTATTTTGATATTACATAATATATGAAAGATTTAAATAACTTGTTAAGAATAGATAGATGCATTTTGATATAAGACATTATACAAGAGTGTTAAATGAATGTTAGATAATTATAAGGGGTAAAATGAAATGTTAGAAAAATATGGGGGATATCTTGATATTATAAAGGCCAAAGGACTATTTCCCACCTAAGGTATGTTGTAATTTCAAGTTTCTACCATTTATCTTTGATAATACCAAATTCCCACCCATGAGTAGTTAAAATTAACGGTGGTAAGAGTAAAATCGTCATTTTCTCTATAATATTAAAAATAAACTAAAATATAATATCTTTTTGCCCCTCTAAACTTTAAAAACTAAAAGTTTCCCCTAGCTTAAGTTTTAAAAAATCGCAGTTTCACCTTATTGTTTCGTTTTGAAATCTTCGACATCATCTCCGGCTCCATTGTCGATGGCTTCTTCCTTCCGAAGCATCCTCTCCTTTCGACCGTCTCTTTTCTCCTATTTGGATGCTCGATCGACATCAGAAAAGCCGTAGAAGACGAAGAAATTCGTCAGGGAAGATCTCTCCGCCCGTGTGAAAAGTAAAATTCTTTGAATTTGTATAGTAGAACTGTGGGAAAATAACAGGGAAAATATGTAAAATTTTTTGTTTATATATAGGGACAGTTTTGTCATTTCACAAAAGGGCATTTTTACTTAATCCTAATTATTTTGGATAATTTCACTTAGACCCCTTTAATTTAAGGTATTTATATAATTTCCCATAATTTATCATATAAGACCGAATGTCCTTTACCTAATTATATATACTTTTTAATTTTCACTCTTATTTTAAGAAATCTTTAATATATCATATTTCCTTCATCTTATATTATAAGGCCTCATCGTCCGGGCTCTTGATCAAGGCTAATAAGATCTGGAAAATGGACCTATGCACGGATTTTAAACTAAGTATATATTTTTAATATCTTTAATTTAAAATTACTTGTTTAATTTAATTTAGTACTCAAAACTAATTGATGTAGTTTTATTTTTAACAGAATAACAGCTACAACCACTTGGCTAATGTGTACTGAATTTGTTTTATGGTCCGGTAATGGCGTCTCATGGAAAATTAAACAACCCATTCTGTTGCTGCCATCAGATTGGTTGGATATAATCTCAAACTTGCCTTTTCTGGTCGGCCCCAAACTTTGCAAAAGGGTTCTCCTCCAATGGTAGATAAAAGGCATGCTCTGCTGCGCTCCCTTGCAGACAGAATTAATGCTCAGTGGTTATCAAAGTAAATAACATTTATTGCATTCAACATTACGAGTTTCAATTGAAAAGTCTGTGCAGACAGATTATTTTGCAGTTCTCAGAACTGCCGCCATAAATATCTTTACCTCGTACTTAGATATTGCTTTGTGTGAACTTTACATCGTTTAATTAGATTTCATTTAATATGCAGGAGAACACCCATGGATCACACTTATAAAGAGACACCGTCTCCCAGATACAAAATACCGACAAATCTACACCTACAGCTACATTCGAAATGCATATTAATGGTGGGACTTGTTCATGGTTTAATGGAGAAGTCTTCATAAAAATGAAGGATTCCTTTTCATTGTTGCCATCAGATGTTGAAAATCTTGACTTCAAATTTGTTTTTCTTACGTTATTTCCCCTATTTTCTGATCTTTTTGCAGGTTCACAGTAGGGTTTCTCTTTTGGGGCAGATTAATAGCAGGCTCTTCAACCTCTCTCGCACGTAAAAAGGAATCATGAAGATAAGACTACCTCATGTAACAGTGTGTGAAGTGGCATTACCCTGTCTCTGCAAACTGTAATGGCTGTGCGTGGACCTTCAGCATGCGACTGGAGTATTCTAGGAGCACACTCCTTTTCTACCAAGTTTCGGGAATTTGGTTGAGTTTGAGCTTTGCAAACTCTGATGCCAGTAGGTAAGGCTCTACTGACATTTCTGTTTTTGAGTCAGCTGATGATAGTTGATACCAACATCTCATCAAAATATAAACCGCTTCTTTGTATTTTGGCGAAGGCTGTGTTGGAAATAATTCAATTGTGGTCTTTTACTGTTGTTATATTTCTGGTTTATGGATGTTAGTTCCTAGAATTAAGGTTGAATAAGTCTAAGTAGTGGGTTGTCCACTAAGTGTTTGTTAGAAAAATTATGAGTCATGGCTTTGTGGTGTAACAACTAAGTGGAGAGAGTCTCTATTTAAATGTTCACTTATGTGTTTAATGTAATCTTTCTTTAATTTTAAATTTATTAAAGTTTCTTCCTCCCAGACTTGTTCAATCTTTTTAATGTGTATTGTGAGTCAATTCTCTAATTTCCTACAAGTGTGGTATCAGAGCTAGGTTGTTAGAGGGTTGTGAGTGATTTTTGAGTTGTGTCTCTAGACTACTTATGGCTTCTACTAGTGTTGTGTTAAACTCATCTCAGAATGTTTCTGTCTTTATTGGTCTTAATTATCAGTTCTGGCGTATCAAGATAAGAACCTTGTTTATGTCTTATGATTTGTGGGAATTGGTAGAAAACGGTTTTGAAGATCCTGCAGATGCAGAAAGATTAACTGCAGCTCAACGCACGGAGTTGAGAGAAAAGCGAAAGAAAGATGCCAAAGCATTATCCCTAATTCAGCAAGCACTAGATGAAGCAATTTTTCCACTAGTTGTGGCTGCCACTACATCGAAGGAAGCATAGGACCTGCTTGAAGGAGAATATCAAGGCACTAACAAAGCTGTTACAGTGAAGCTACAAACCATGCGTCGAGAGTTCGAAAATTTGTCAATGAAGCAAGGAGAATCAATTCAAGCATTCTTTTCAAGAGTACACTCGATCGTGAACCAAATTAGATCCTTTAGTGAAAAATTAACAGAGCTGAAGGTTGTTGAGAGAGTTTTGCGAAGCTTTCCCACAAAATTTGATTATGTTGTTGCCGCAATTGAAGAATCAAATGACCTCACTGAGTATTCTCTTCAAGAGTTAATGGGGTCACTTCAAGCGCATGAACAATGGATGAACAGAACATCGGAAAGTACTATTCAACAAGCATTTCAATCGAAGCTTGACTTGAAAAAGAAATTTGATGATTCGAATCAAGGCAACTCTAGTCGCGAACGCGACAAATCCTTTCAAGGAAGAGGAAGAGGCAGGGAAAGAAGTTATGGCCAGCAAAGAAACACTAATTACAGAGGTAACAACTCTAATTTTGTTCCTTGCTCACATTATGGAAGATCAAATCATGAAGAAAAAAATTGTTGGTATAAGGAGAAATATAGTCAAAACAAAAATATTCCACAGTGTCATTATTGTAAGCAATATGGCCACATTCAGAAAAATTGTCTTAAAAAAACTGCTGAGCAAGAAAACGCGCAAGAAGAAAGGGATATTCATGAAGAAAATTTATTTGTTGCTTGCTTATTTACTCATCGTGAAAATTTTGATGATGTTTGGTATCTTGATAGCGGATGTAGTAATCATATGAGTGGCAGCAAATCACTCTTCCTGGAGCTTGATGAGTCTGTGAAAACACAAGTAAAGATGGGAAATAATACTCATGTTCAGGTATGTGGAAAAGGTACAATCTCTATAAGGACAAAGTCTGGTGAAAAATATTTGCATAATGTAATGTATGTTCCTGGGTTAGCACAAAATTTAATTAGTGTTGGTCAATTGATGAAAAAAGGGTATGATGTGGTGTTCGATGATGTTGAGTGTATGATTTATGAAAAGGAGAACATAAAGTTAATTTACACTATCAAGATGACAGAAGATAATATGTTTCCACTTGTGTTTTCGAAAATTTCTATAAATGCCTTTAATGTAGTTAGTGATGATTCCTTGATTTGGCATCAAAGATTTGGTCACCTTAATTTCGGCAGACTAAATTTGTTGTGTAAAAAGAATATGGTGGATGGGCTTCCAATGGTTAGTATTGAAAAACAATCATATGAAGCTTGCATTTTTGGTAAGCATCATCGAGATAAGTTCCCTCAAGGTGGATTATGGAGCGCCTCAAAACCTTTAATGTTGGTGTATGCTGATGTTTGCGGACCAATGCAAACACCCTCCCTGAGTGGAAAATTTAATAATTTTTACAGCAACATTGGCATCAAAAGGTAACTTACAGCAAGCTATACTCCTCAACAAAACGGAGTCGCTGAGCGAAAAAATAGAACAATAGTTGAAGTTGCCAGAAGCATGTTAGAAGATAAAAATCTTCCAAAGAAATTCTGGACTGAAGCTATTGGAGCTGCTGTCTATCTTCTCAACAGATTTCCAACTAGAGCCGTTGAAGAGATGACTCTGTATGAAGCTTGACATGGTTGTAAACCCAATGAAGATGAAACTTGGCTTTGGGAAGATGCTAAATTGCAGCCTAATATTCTGGTGGAGATTGTAGATGCTGAACCAAATAGACAAAATGAGTCTTTGTCATCTCCAGATTCAACACCACGAAAAGTAAGAAGACTTGCTGAAATTTATGAATCTTGTTAACATGCTTGTGTTGTGCAAGAACCTTGTTGCTTCATAGATGCAGTAAAGAAAGAAGAATGGCGAGTTGCAATGACTGAAGAGATTAAAGCAATTGAGAAGAACAACACATGGACCTTAGTGGATTTACAGGAAGGAAAGGAAGCAATTGGGCTAAAATGGATTTATAAATCTAAGCTCAACTCAGATGGTTCTTTGCAAAGGAATAAAGCACGACTTGTGGCTAAAGGGTATGCACAAATTCCAGGTATCGATTTCACCGAAACTTATGCTCCAGTTGCACATTTTGATACAATTAGAACTATGTTGGCAATGGTAGCTCATAATGGATGGATGATTTATCAATTGGACATAAAATCTGCATTTCTTAATGGTGAATTGTTGGAAGAAGTGTATGTTGAGCAACCTAAAGGTTTCATAGTGAAAGGGTAAGAACAAAAGGTGTATAAATTGCACAAGACACTCTACGGACTTAAACAAGCACCAAGGGCTTGGTATAGCAAGATTAATTCCTATTTTGCTAAGAATAATTTTCAAAAGAGTGCTAATGAACCTACGCTTTATGTTAAAACTCATGGTAATGATTTCTTGGTTGTATGTTTATATGTTGATGATATGGTGTATACTGGGAGCTCTTCTCATGTGATAGAAATATTTAAAAGATCCATAATGCAAACTTTTGAGATGTCAGACTTGGGTTCTTTACACTACTTTTTAGGAATTGAAGTGGTACAGGATTCACATGGAATTTTCATTTGTCAAAGAAGATATACTGTTGATTTATTGAAGAAAATAGGAATGGAGAATTGCAAGGCTGTCAAAACTCCATTGAATGCGAATGAGAAGCTGTCCTTAAGTGATGGAGCTGAAAAAGTTGAAGAAAAGCACTTTAGAAGCATTGTGGGGAGTCTTTTGTATCTTTCACATACAAGACATGATATTGTTTGTAGTGTTAATCTAATTTCTAGATTTATGCACAGCCCAAGCAAGAATCATTTGGGAGCAGCCAAAAGAATCCTACACTATGTTCAAGGAACTTCTAATTTTGGCATCAGGTATTTAAGAGGCAAATCCAACAAACTTATTGCTTTTACTGATAGTGATTGGGCTTCTTGTTCAGATGATAGAAAAAGCACAACAGGGTATATTCTTAGCCTTGGTTCAGGAGCCATTTAATGGTGCTCAAAGAAGCAAAACAATATAGCCCTTTCAAGCACTGAAGCAAAGTATGCAGCTACAACAACTACAGCGTGTCAAGTTGATTGGATAAGGAGAATCTTGGAAGAGTTTAAGCTAAAGCAAAATGAAGCAAGTGTGATATTTTGTGACAACAAATCTGCTATTGCACTATCCAAAAATTCCAGTTCAGCAAGGAAGGACAAAACATGTTGAGACAAAGCATCATTTCATTCAAGAATTGGTTGCAAATAATATTGTGGAGCTACAGTACATCAACACTGAAGAACAACCAGTAGATATTTTCACAAAAGCTGTAACTGAAGCCAAATTCATCAAGTTTCGTTCAATGATGGGTGTTGAAGCCCTTCCTTGAATTAAAGGGGGGAAATGTCGGAAATAATTCAAGTGTGGTCTTTTACTGTTGCTATATTTCCGGTTTATGGATGTTAGTTCCTAGAATTAAGGTTGAATAAGTCTAAGTAGTGGGTTGTCTACTAAGTGTCTGTTAGAAAAATTAGGAGTCATGGCTTTGTGGTGTAACAACTAAGCAGAGAGAGTCTCTATTTAAATGTTCACTTATGTGTTTAATGTAATCTTTCTTTAATTTTAAATTTATTAAAGTTTCTTTCCCCCAGACTTGTTCAGTTTTTTTAATGTGTATTGTGAGTTAATTCTCTAATTTCCTACAGGCTGGAAGAATTACATTCATCAATTATTTGCATTAATCTCACTCCTACTAAATTGCTGCAAACTCAACAAAACCCGGCTACATGACGCAGCCTGGCTACCTCCTCCGTTAAAAATATTACTTACTTTATAACTTGATAAAAGTAAATGTTGTATTAATTTTGTTCCCATCCCTTCTCTCCCAACTCGATTCTTTTCAACCATTTTCAGGTTCCTTTATCTGTTATGCTCCCCTTTTATCAACTGATCTATCTCTCTCCCTTATTTCATAAGTTACAAAGCTTTCGTAGAATATTCTAGAATGACTAAACTAATTTTAATTCTATCTACCCAATTAATATATTTTGGTAGCTTCCTCTCCGTAAATATGCTCCATAAATAACTGATGTCTCTCACTACCTTCCAGCTCCCATTTCTTTCGAAATTTTAGTATGGATTATACTACAACTAAACATAATATTTTAATTTTTAAAAAAACATAATAAATTTTATTATCCATTAATAACTACTAAACATGACCATAGCTTACATTGAAATCAATACAAATTAACACCAGGTCTACAGCAAGTACAGTAACACACATCTTACAAATTAAGACTAACATATAAATAAAAATCACACTAGTTTTATATATGTGGAAACTCCATCTCTTGAAATTAAAACACAAATGACCTAATTAGTCTAAAAATATATATGTTCATATATATATATATATATACACACATACAACTACACATGTATAATGTGATATTGTTATTTGAAACTTGTATTTTCTCTCGCCCATGGATATTTTTCTGCAACTTGACTTCAAGAATCATAAGTTCAACTGTGGCTATTTGACCCATCATCGTCTAATTGTCCTGTAAGGCGACAGAAAACAAATGCATTCTGCAAAGTCCACAGAAAAAAGAAATGCTCATCGTTATTCTCAGGGTACAAAATCAAAAGCAAATTAGAAAGGAGCAAACAAGAAAGAATACGAGTAAATATATAATTAATGCATGCCTGATAAGAAGAGGCGTTGTAGGAATGGTATTCGTGTATCATCCAGTTGGTCTTCACCGCTTTAGAACCGCGGCCTATGTAGAAAACCAAGGTCGTTTTCTTCCCTATCTCATTCTCTTCGCTGTCGTCCCAAACACAACGATCACTACATGTCACTTTCCAGTAACCAGCCTGTGTCGTTCTTTTTATCCCTTTACCGTTTCCATTCTTGCAAGGTTTACTGAAAAAGTACCACTCTTTATCATCTAACAGCGCTGAAAGCCCTACATGCACCATCAAAACAAAAAATTATTAATGAATGGTTAAATAATATAAAACATGTGAGTTCTGAATTGCGATGGATACTTACTAGGCAATTCCCAAGGTTCGAAGTTGCAAATATCAACTTCGTTAACTACGTTGTGCGGGAAATGAAGGCCAGCCATCTTTCTTTCCAGATAATAAGAGATGATTTCTTCATCAGTTGGTTTGAATCTGTATCCCAGCAATTGAACATCAATATTGCTCATCTTCTTTCAATACAATTAATACAAAATAGAGTACATATTTTTCTATAGAAAAGATAACTTATTTATACTAACGGTAGTAGAAGCTTGAGCGCCTGAAATGAGAAGGCGTCTATCTCATTGACTAGAAGTCTTGACCTTATTTAAGAAGCTAGCTGACGCGGTTTCAGTATACTAGACTATAGCAAAAGCCATACCATGTCACGTCTTTTCTTCATGCATGTATGGATCTCATCATCACATCATGTATGCAACATAATTATTATTATAATTTAACCGAGCTTTTTTCTGTAATTATAATAAATTATAAAATCTTCTTACTTATATTTATGAAAAGAGAAGAAAATTTATTGCTTTTTTATTATAACACAACACAATCCAAAAGGAACTTCCTTGTGAAGTCGCCAAATTTATTTACTTGTTGCTCAATGCTCATCAGCTTTCCCCTTCTTTCACAAGTTAATAGTAAATATATGTGCATTCAAATAATCTAAAATTTGCGCAGGTGCAGTTTAGTGCTTTCATGGAACTTCAGTACTCTATGAGAATTAACAACTTTTTTTTTTTTAAAAATTTTGTGATATAATTAAACCATGATCAGAAAGGAGATTATGTGTCTCAATATATTTGTTTATCTATTCGTTATTTCATTCTGAGAAAGTTTGCTTTAAGATTCTCTAAAATTTGTTGGTTCCGAGTTTGTTGTGTGCATATATATATATATATATATATATATATATATATATATATATATATATATATATATATATATATATATATATTCGTCAATTACTTGCAGGCAGGCCTTTATCTCCTAGCGTTACCTACGAGCTTCAATCATCCATAACTTTGAATGATGCCTTCAATTAACATTCTGGGAATTAAGGCTCGATTTCATTTAGATTAACAAAATGAGTAACCATCTTTGTTGAAAGACATAAGGGTTGAAGTCGGTCAAAAAAATAAAAATAAAAAAAGATCACGATAGACCTAAAAGAAGGTAATACTTAAGTATTAATTAAAATTCTTCTCAACTTCAAAAAAATTTGTTTATGTATAGGATCCGATATTATGTTTGAGTTTTTTAAATTTAAAATTTTGATGTCATCTATCATATCCACTTAACACAATCCAATATTTAAAAAGAAAAACAAATAAAGGTGTATTTATTTTAAGTCAACTCACATACTTGAATTACATAAAAGCATTGCTAAACATTCTTCAATACAAATTTATTACATAACACGCCCTAATTACGTATTAAATAGTCAAGCTAACTCCATAGTTATATATGGTAATTGAAGTTTCAGCGTTGTAGTTATCTGAGTCCTCCCTTGTCGATCGACAACCAACACTTGAAATTCTCGTTTAGATGCCATCTGAAAATGATTAAAACAAATTTGGGTAAAAATGTTACCCAAGTTTCATGAACACATGGTCTTATATATGAAAATAGACATTAATTATATCTTAATATAAAACTTATATTAATAGGGTACAGTTTTTATGATTCTTCTCTACAGTGATTATATATACAGTAAGCCAATGAGAAATCAGGTTAATTATTACATGTAATTATTTGAATTCAGAATTGATTGATTGCACTTAACAAACCATATACAAATAGTAACCTCTTACTACCTTTGATATCAAATTTCCTGCAATTAATTTCGTGAAGAAGAAGAAGCCGAACGGGAACTTGGTTTATCATCTTCTGCATCATCTGATTTTCTTTTTAAGCGACAAAGAACAAATGGCTCATGCACAAGAAAAAAGTAAAAATTATTATTGATATATATTACTTCTTTTTCTTCAAAAGTTGAAGCTTGTTATCTTGTGGTAGTGTTATTTGCCTGATGGGTAGAAATATAAATATTTTAATATTAAAATAGCTGTTTTTTCAAGTACTCTCCAAAGTTATGTCGAAAGCATAACAAACAAAATATCCTTTTGGCTGATTGTAGGCATGCATGCATACATATCTATGTACTGTGCACAAAATGTTCATATGATCCAGAAAAAAGGACTAGAGCAGTAAAAGAAATTGTTGTTTTAATACATAGTTTTTCCTCAAACATCGATGTATATTGATTACAAGTTGAATAAATAGATTGGTAAAGAAGGAAGGTGAGAATAATTATATGCCTGATAAGAAGAAGCGGTCGTGGAATGAAACTCATGTGTCACCCAACAAGTCTTGACGGCATTAGAGCCATGGCCTTGGTAGAAAACCAAAGCTGTTCTTTTACCAATCAGTTGCCCACTGTTTTCATCGTGGATTTCACGATCTTTACCAGAAACTTTCCAAAATCCTTCCCTAGTTGTTCTTTCAATTTTTTTACTTCTACTCTTGGAATGCTTATAAGCGATTTTACTGAAAAAGTACCACTCTTGATCGTCTGAGGGTAGTGGTGAATGGTCTGCACATAAACACAAAAATAATTTGTTATTTTTCAGTATTAATATTCTTGACAAAGCTATATTTATATGGAATATAAATAGACCTCCTACCGGGCAATTGCCAAGGTTCAAAATTGCAAAATTCGACTTCCTTAATTACTGCAGAGAAATCGGTGCCGTCCCTCATCTTTGCTTCGAGAAAATGATGGATGATTTCTTCTTCAGTGGGATGGAATCTATATCCCATGCTATTAAAGTTGTCCATTAATATTGAATTGATCAAAATAATTAATGGAATTATACGAAGAGATCTGGATTATTGTAAGTTTTAGAAGAGTGATGAGAGAAGCAGTGTAAGTGATGAGTAAAAGTTGCAGTTTTATATATAAAGACAGAGAGACAAATATAAAATGATGGGGCATTGACTATCTTATTCCTCAAAGTCTTGCCCTTAACTAATAAGCTAGGTATGATGGGGCATAGACTATCTTATTGCACAGAGTCTTGCCCTTAACTAATAAGCCAGGTAAAAGGGAAAATTATACAACTTCTGCTTGCTTCTATGTTTTTTTTGTAAGTGGACCTCACACTATACCTTTGAAACCGTGTATCAATAATTCGAATTGAAATAGCTTAAGTGGTTTAAAAAAATAAAATAATATTCAAATAAGAGTGTATAACTTTTTAATTTATTGATGATATATCATGATCAAAACAATTGATAAAAAATATATATATAAATTTTAAAACGATATAAAATTAAACTATCAATTAATATGGTACCGGAAATAAACAAAATAAACCTTTTTAATACATATAAAAAATAGTAAAATACATGTAAACTTGGTCCTCAAGGTGTTTACAGCTGATCCAACCAGGCAACTTCAATTAATTTGAGTCCTTGTCATTGAACTTCATTCCACGGAACAATCACCTTTTAATCTTTTTATTTTGTTATGATTTGTTAGTTTGTTATGTTCCCCCTATAGCCTTCTTATTTTTGTCATCATCTCTATCCTTCCATCACAAGTTTATAAAGATGGGCAAATGCTTTCCATTCTTCAGATATTATTCCAAATTAAGATGCTCTTGGAAAGCTTTAATTTCCTTTTTGTTTCAGTTACTGACTTTCTAAGAAAACGTCGATTTCACTTCTTCAAATAAAACACCCATTTTACGAAAAGGACATGAAACAATTTCACAACCATTGAAAGTTCGAATGTTCAATATTCTCTACTTTTTTAGCGACCATGTGGAAAAGGGAAAAGTGACACGTTAACTTCTGCAGCTAAACAACTACATTTATCCATCATCAAAGTCTCCTACCCCATGGTCTATTGAGTCGTTGGTTTCCCGGAATGAGGTAATTTGGATATCATATTATTTAAAAATTAAAAATACAAATATAGGGCTATTATATAATTGAATAAGATTTAATAAAAATTATAATATTACCTAATCACATAATGATATTTCAATTAATGTCATTATAAGCGTATAACATTTTAATCAGAATTAATAAGATTGAATTGTGCAATACTATAAGTTAAATTTTAGTTCACTTTGATCGACACTTAATTTCAATCCCAAATTTAAATAATTTTCTCACACAAACATAAATTGATAGGCTAATGTACGAAAGAACAATAGTCCACCATTGAGCCGAATAAATAGAATGCAATTTAAATAGGAATATGTCAAATATATATATATATATATATATATATATATATATATATATATATATATATATATTCAAATAAATTAATTAATTAATACAGAAAGAACGTACTGCGCACATAACTTCCATATAATAAAATCACTAAAAATTTCAGGACCTTTTTTTCCCTCTCGGAGCTTCACTTTGTTGTTTGATGATTATTCGAACTTGCAAATTTCAGCTTTCACAAAGCATTTACTTCCACAGAATTGTTAGCAAATCTTCACTTAGATGCTATCAGAATTCATGACAAAATCTTCTCCATGTAAAAATTTGTCCAGCACGTAAACTCAATTCGGCAACATAAATTTAAAAAAATAAAAAAAAATTGTATGTTTAAGTATATGTAATAGAGTTGTAACACTTGTATTGCATAGAAGCACTCAATGAAATTGATAACTAATAAAAACAAAAACAAGCTGAAGAAGTAGAAAGACACGCTCACGATTTGCGAATACATTTTTATTACGTCAACTGAAAACATAGCATGTCTTATAACTAAGTTAAAATTAAGCTGACTCCGTAGTTATATATGCTAGCTGAAATTCCAACGCTGTGGGTGACTTTACATGCCTACCGGAGGCCTTTCTTCATGATCGATATGCCAGATAAGATGCCCCTCCAGACTCCTTCTGAAAATGATTAAAACAAATTAGTGAGTCTGACAGTTTAGTGGGATTAAATTAATTTATTAATTATAGGTTCACTATTCATATATGCAGTGATTATATAAAGCAATGAAAAATTTCACGGTAATGTATAACATGTAAATATTTCATTTTTGATTGATTACACTTGCAACCCCCATAAACAGACAGGTTATCCTCTCATTATTACTACCTGTTTTCATATTTTCAGCCATTAATTTCTGGAAGTAGAAGCCCAACCAGAACCGGGTTGATCATCTTCAGTATCATCTGATTTTCTTTTCAATCGACAAAGAACAAAAGGCTTCTGCACAATTCAAAAACAAAAAATTATTATAATTTGTTTTAAAAAAGCTCCTTCTCTTGTGGCTGTTTTCGTTATAAGTGGTTTTTACATTGCATTTAAGTTATTGTCATTTTATTTACATGTTAATATTATATATAATAACATATTATTTATAACAAAAAAATTTAATATATATAAATTTTGGATTCCTTCATCTCGTGACGTAATTGAATGGATTATAGAAGATATACGAAAATAAAAATTAGCATATAAATCCGCCCTTATTCATGGTCGTAAAATTAAAATAAAAACTAAAAGGTGAACAAGAAAGGTGAAGAGATAAATGCCTGATAATAACGAGCAGTCTCGGAGTGATATTCATGTATCACCCAACAAGTCTTAGTGGCATTAGGACCGTGACCTTGGTAAAAAACCAAAGCTTTTCTTTTGCCAATCAGCTGCCCAGTGTTTTCGTCTTAGATTTCTCGATCTTTGCCTGTGACTCTCCAAGATCCAGCCCTAGTTGTTCTTTCAATTCGTTTACTCTTAACATACTTATAAACAATTGCACTGAAAAAGTACCATTCTTGATCATCCGAGGAAAGTGGTGAATGTTCTGCACAAAAATATAAAACAATTTGTCAGTTCAAAATATGTATTATTTATATTCTTGAATGACAATGTTTGTGGCCTGGTAGTGTGTGAGCGAAGTGTGCATATATAAAGGCCTACCGGGCAATTGCCAAGGTTCAAAACTACAAATATCGACTTCCTTAATAACAGTAGAAAAATCTGTGCCATCCCTCATCTTTGATTCAAGAAAATGGTGGATGATTTCGTCTTCTGTTGGATGGAATCTGTATCCCATGCTATTAAAGTAGTCCATTAATAGAGATTTGAATATCAAAGTAATAATGGAATGCGACGACGAGAGAATAATATAAGTTTTTGTTAGGTTGATGAGATAAGTGGTAAGTGATTTGTGAAACTAGCTAGCACTTGCTTATATACACAAATATAAAAAAATTTCATGGCATTGACTGCCTTCGTCAAAGTCTTGCCCTTAACTAAGAAGCTTGGAAAAATTAAGTTTGAAGGTGTTGTCCAAAACGCGGAACATACAGCAGCTTCTTCTACTCAACGTAAATATGTTCACATCAATCACCATATTAAAAGTTGCATACGTGTAAACTTGATTCTCAAGTTGTTTACCAATTACCATTAATCTCGTCATGCAGCTTACGTTGTTTAGCGTCATTAATTGGACTAGTCTCCTTGGCTTGGCTTCTGTGGTCACATCGCACAATCACTTTTTAATCTTATTTATCATTTATTAGCTCGTTATGTTCCCCTCTTTCTGTTTGCCTTCTCATTTGTCTCATCAATCCTTCCATCACAAGTTTATGCCGCGTTTTATTCTTGGAAAAGCTCAGTTACCGACTTCCGTACTATTTTGAACAATCTATGCAGTTTCCCAAATAATCCAAAACAGCTGTTTACTTGCGAGGATCTCTGTCAATTTCAAATTTGTCTTCTTCTGATTTGCCCAGTTGTCAACTAACTGTGGAAAAGGAAAAGGAGACGCAATAACCTCGGCTTATAATTAAAATTTTAACGAATTCTTTACACCTCCCTTCTTCTCCTTCTCCTTTCTTGATTCATCGTTTTCCCGGACTCAGTTAACAGGATGCCTTTACTTCTTTCGGCAGCAAACAGATTAAAATTAAATAAATAAATAATAAAATTATTGAATTCAAACTTTATTTGATTTTCCAATTGTATTGATAACACTTTTTTCTATTTAAGGTGTTAAATTATCATTTGGTTTGACATTAAATAAAAATAATATAACAGTTTTTTTATAATATAATTTTAACATAGTTTTTATATGCTAATTTTTATTTTTAATTTAAAATTATCTAATTAATAATAACACATTAAATGCATGTAATTTTATTGTTGTCCCAATAACAACTACAGCCCCATGGCTAGTATGTACTGAATTTGTTTTATAGTCCAGTAGTGGTGTCTCATGGAAAGTGAAACAACCCTTTCCGTTGCTGCCATCAGATTTGTTGGATATAAATCTCAAACTTGTTTCCGGATAAATTATTTGAGCCATTTTCTGGTCTGCCCAAACTCCACAACAGAGTTCTCCAAGGACAGATCAAAGGCATGCTCTGCCGCACTCCCCGGCAATTGCGTTCAACATTTTTGAGTTTCAATCGAAAATACTGTGGAGACTGATTATCTTCAAGTTCTCAGAACTACCGCCATAAATATCTTTTAGCCCACAATTGGAGTGTACTAGTAAATAAGAAATCAGACTGTGTAGCAATATATATCAATCTCCTATAGAGTTTAGCCACAATCCAATGGTTATTAGAGTTTATTCTTGAATGCAGTGGTCACCGGAGAAAATTACTAGCCGCTTCATACATGGTTTCGTGTTTTTTGATACCATTTATAATTAATCATCCACTTAATATAGACAATCCGATAGTAAAAAAGAAAAACAACTAAAGGTGTATTTGTTTTAGAGCTAACTCACATACTTGAATTACACAAAAGCATTGCTAAACATTCTTCAATACATATTTGTTACATCAACTGAAAACATAACATGCCCTAATTACTAATATTATTTCAAGCTAACTCCATAGTTATATATGGTTATTGAAGTTCCAGCGCCGTAGTTATCTGAGTCCTCCTCCCTTCCCATTTAGACTCCATCTGAAAATGATTAAAACAAATTTGGGTAAAAATAATAGGAAGTTTCAAGAATGCATGGTCTTATGAAAATAGACATTACTTATATCTTAACTTAAAACTAATATAAATAGGGTACAGCTTTCATTATTCATCTCTATGGTGATTATATGTACAGTAAGCCGACGAGAACATCAGGTTAATTATTACATGTAAATATTTCAATTCAGAATTGATTGATTGCACTTAACAAACCATATACAAATAGTAACCTCTTACTACCTTTGATATTAAATTTTCTGCAATTAGTTTCGTGAAGAAGAAGCCGAACGGGAACTTGGTTTATCATTTTCTGCATCATCTGATTTTCTTTTTAAGCGACAAAGAACAAAAGGCTCCTGCACAAGTAAAAAATAAAAATTATTATTGATATATATTACTTCTTTTTCTTCAAAAATCGAAGCTCGTTATCCTGAGGTAGTGTTATTTGCCTGATGGGGTAGAAATACAAATATTTTAATATTAAAAAAGCTAATTTTTTCAAGTACTCTCCAAAGTTATATCCAAAGCATAACAAACAAAATATCATTTTTTAGCTAAATGTATGCATGAATGCATACATATCTATGTGATGTGCACAAAGTGTTTATATGATCCAGAAAAAGGACTAGAGATGTAAAAGAAATTGTTGTTTTAATACATAGTTTTTCCTCAAACATCGATGTATATTAATTAACAAGTTGAATAAATAGAATGGTAAAGAAGGAAGCTGAGAATAAGTATATGCCTGATAAGAAGAAGCGGTCTCGGAATGAAACTCATGCATCACCCAACAAGTCTTGACGGCATTAGAGCCGTGGCCTTGGTAGAAAACCAAAGCTGTTCTTTTACCAATTGGTTGCCCACTGTTTTCATCGTAGATTTCACGATCTTTACCAGAAACTTTCCAAAATCCTTCCCTAGTTGTTCTTTCAATTTTTTTGCTACCACTCTTGGAATGCTTATAAGCGATTTTACTGAAAAAGTACCACTCTTGATCGTCTGAGGGTAGTGGCGAATGCTCTGCACATAAACACAAAAATAATTTGTCATTTTTCAGTATTAATATTCTTGACAAAGCTTTGTTTATATGGAATGTAAATAAACTCCCTACCGGGCAATTGCCAAGGTTCAAAATTGCAAAATTCAACTTCCTTCATTACTGCAGAGAAATCAGTGCCGTCCCTCATCTTTGCTTCAAGATAATGATGGATGATTTCTTCTTCAGTAGGGTGGAATCTATATCCCATGCTATTAAAGTTGTCCATTAATATTGAATTGATCAAAATAATTAATGGAATTATACGAAGAGATCTGGATTATCGTAAGTTTTAGAAGAGTGAAGAGAGAAGCAATGTATGTGATGAGTATAATTTGCGGTTATATATAGAGAGAGAGAAATATAAAAAATGAATGGCATTGACTCATTCGTCAAAGTCTTGCCCTTAACTAAGAAGCTAGGTAAAAGGGAAAATTATTTGGGAAGGTGTTGTTGGGAGCGTACTTGGAACATACAACTACTTCTGATTGCTTCTAATTTTGTAAGCGGACCCCACACTATGCTTTCAAAATCAGCAAATCAAGAATTTGATCATCTTTTAAGGGTAATTTAAATTTAAACGATAAAAGATTGAATTCAAAAACTAAAAATAGTGGTTGTTTGGTTTATTAATTTTAATACTATATAAAACTAAAAATAGTGCAATCACTGAAATAAACAAAATAAACCTTTTTAATATGTATATAAAATAGTAAAATACATGTAGACTTGATCCTCAAGTTGTTTACGGCTGATTTAGCCATGCATCATCAGTTGATTTGAGTCCTTGTAATTGGACTTCATCCCATGGCACAATCACCTTTTATCTTTTTATTTTTTATGATTTGTTAGTTTGTTATGTTCCCCTCTTGCTTCTTATTTTTGTCATCATCTCTATCCTTCCATCACAAGTCTATAAAGATAGCTAGGTAAATGCTTTCCACTCTTCAAATATTATTCTAAATTAAGATGTTCTTGGAAAGCTTTAATTTCCTTTTTGTTTCAGTTACTGACTTTTCAAGAAAACCTCGATTTCACTTCTTTCGAATAAAACACCCATTTTACAAAAAGGACAGGAAACAATTTTGCAATTATTGAAAGTTCAATATTCTCTTCTTCTTATGAGACCATTTTTTGACCATGTAGAAAAGGATAAAGGGACACCTTAACTTCTGCAGCTAAACAACTACATTTTTCTATCAAAGTCTTCATCCCCTTGGGTCTATTGAGTCCTTGGTTTCCTGGAATGAGGTAATTAATATAAATCTGATTATTTAAAATTCAAGAATAAAAAAATTTCGGTGGTAATCTCATGCACGACGACAAGGAGGGCCAACTAACTGAACATTACTATTAATGTTAATTGTGAAATTACTATCATTTAAAAATGATATGTGATTATTAATAAAATAATATTTAATTTTTAAATTTGCATAATCTTACTATTTATTTATATACTATAGAGTTGTAACACTTGAATTACATAGAAGCACTCCTACAGATTCTTCAATGAAGTTGATAATTATTAAAAACAAAACCACGCTGAAAATGGGAATACATTTTTTTATTACGTCTACTGAAAACATAGCTATAGTTATATATGCTAATTGGAGGCCTTTCTTCTTGATCGATATGCCACATAAAATTCCCCTCCAGACTCCATCTGAAAATGATTAAAACAAATTAGTGAGTCTGACAGTTTAATCTTCGATTAATTTTTTGGAATCAACTTAATTTAATAAAAGTTTATTATTTCATCGTTGATTTATTACAGTTGCAATCCATAAAAAGATAAGTTATCCTCTTATTACTACCTGTTTTCAAATTTTCTGCCATTAATTTCTGGAAGTAGAAGCCCGACGAGAACAGGGTTGATCATCTTCAGCATCATCAGATTTTCTTTTTAATCGACAAAGAACAAACGGCTTCTGCACAATTCAATAACAAAAATTATTATGATTTGTTTTTTGAAAAAAAAAAAAAAAAGGCAGCTTCTCTTGCGGCTGTTTTCACTACATTGCAGTTAATTCATTGTTATTTTTTTTACATGTTAATATTATATATAATAACATATTATTTATAACACAAAAATTTGAGAAAAATTTTGGATTAATTCATCTTGTTGCGTAATTCAATAGATTATAGAAGATACATGAAGATGAAAATTAACATGTCAATCCGCCTTTATTCATGGTTGTAAAACTAAAATAAAAACAAAAAGGTAAGCAAGAAAGGTGAACAGATAAGTAACTGATAATAACGAGCAGTCTCGGAATGATATTCATGTATCACCCAACAAGTTTTAATGGCATTAGAACCGTGACCTTGGTAAAAAACCAAAGTTTTTCTTTTACCAATGAGTTGGCCAGTGTTTTCGTCGTAGATTTCGCGATCTTTACCTGTGACTCTCCAAGATCCAGCCCCAGTTGTTCTTTCCATTCGTTTACTCTTGGCATACTTATAAGCAATTGCACTGAAAAAGTACCACTCTTGATCATCCGAGGGGAATGGTGAATGCTCTGCACAAAAATATAAGTCAGTTTGTCATTTCAAAACATATAAAATTTGATATTCTTGTGTGAATGAAGTGTATATATATAAATGTCTACCAGGTAATTGCCAAGGTTCAAAGCTGCAAATATCGACTTCCTTAATAACAGTAGAAAAATCAGTGCCATCCCTCATCTTTGATTCAAGAAAATGGTGGATGATTTCGTCTTCTGTTGGATGGAATCTGTATCCCATGCTATTAAAGTAGTCCATTAATAGAGATTTGAATATCAAAGTAATAATGGAACGCGATGAAGAGAGATTAATATAAGTTTTGGTAGGTTGATGAGTTGAGTAGTAAGTGATTAGTGAAACTAGCTAGCACTTGCTTATATACACAAATATAAAAATATTTCATGGCATTGACTTCTTCTTCGTCAAAGTCTTGCCCTTAACCAAGAAGCTTGGGAAAATTAATTTTGAAGGTGCTGTCCAAGACGCGGAATAGTTACATAAATATGATCACATCAATCACCATATTAAATGTACAAATAGTTACATACATGTAAACTTGATTCTGAAGTTGTTTACCAATTACCATTGATCTCGTCATGTTAATTGGACTAGTCTCCTTGGCTTGGCTTCTGTGGTCACATCGCACAATCACTTTTTAATCTTATTTATCATTTATTAGCTTGTTATGTTCCCCTCTTTCTGTTTGCCTTCTCATTTGCCTTACCTATCCTTCCATCACAAGTTTGTACCGCATTTTATTCTTGGAAAAGCTCAGTTACCGACTTCCCTACAATTTTGAACATTCTATTCAGTTTCCCAAATAATCTAAAACAGCTGTTTTACTTGCAAGCATTTATGTCAATTTCAAATTTGTCTTCTTCTGATTTGACCATTTGTTAACTAAGTGGAAAAGGAAAAGGAGACACGATAACTTACTGCAGGACTGCAAGTAAACATCCATATTTTATAAGTTCTTTACATCTCCTTCTTCTTCTTCTGCTTCTCCTTCTTCCTGTTAGTTGGGTCTCTTGATTCATCGTTTTCCTGGAAGTAGCAAACAGGATGCCTTTACTTCTCTCGGCAGTTATCAGATCATTAAAAATATATATATATTAAACCAATGATGGTAATCTCACCTATAATTAATTAATTATTTTATTTAGATTGGGTTATTAACATTAGGTACTATCCTTTTGGTTTTGTTTAGCACAGCACTAATCTACTTCCATATTTAAAAAAAACTTATTCCCATTTAAGATATAATAAAAATTTAAAGTCATATTCTCTCATTTTAAAAAATTTAAATACTCATTTATGAGATAAATTTTATTAAAAATCTCAATTAAGGTTAAAAATAGAATCTTTATTTATTAAAAAATTTAAAAAATTAAAATTTTTATCATATATTCTTTATTCTAAGATTAAAAACTTGTAATTTCTCCCGATCCAAATTTTGAAAAATAACAAATTTCTTCTAAGGTTTTTTTTTCTTTTTTCCAACGAGGATTCACTATTACTGATCATCGATCATCCTTCCTCTTATCTTATTTATCCTTTTATGTCTTTCTCCAACCACCGATTGACAAAAATTATTTGTAAATCTAAGCAATTTTCATCTGTATGATGAAGCATCCAAACGATTCGTCTGAAAGATCTCTAGATGATTTTCGTTTGAATTTTCATATAATAATAAATACATAAAAATGTTTTATTAATTTATCATATAAAACAGAATATCCTTTGCCTAATAATATATGTTTTAATTTTTACTTCATTAATTTTATTTCAATATATAAAAATAAATAAAGAAATGAAAAAGAATTTTATTTCAATATATCTTATTTTATTCACTTTTTTGTATGGCCTCGTCAGCTTGACTCTTGATCGGGGCTAATAAGATTTTGAAAGTGGAGTCGTGCATGGACTTTAAACAAGTATACATATTCAATATCCTTAATTCAAAATCATTAATTTAATATTTAAAACTAATTGTAATTAGTTTTATTGTTAATTTTAATTAACAGAATAACATCTATAACCACATGGTTAATATGTACTGAATTTGTTTTATGGTCAGGTAATGGCGTCTCCTGGAAAATGAAACAACCCTTTCTGTTGCTGCCATCAGATTGAGTGGATATAAATCTCGAACTTGTTTTCGGATAAATTGTTTCAGCCTTTTTCTGTGCTGCCGCAAACTTCGCAACAGAGTTCTCCTCCAAGGGTAGATCAAAGGCATGCTCTGCTGCTTTGGATATCAAACTAATAACATATATTGCATTCAACATTATGGGTTTCAATAGAAAAGTCTGTGGAGACAGATTATCTTCCAATTTCTCTGAATTGCCTCCATAACTCATATACCTCATACTTAGATACTGCTTTGTGTGAACTTTTAGCCCACACTTGGAGTGTACTAGGAGAAGATTCGTTTTTAATTAAGTCCCCTGATTTTGGTAGATGTTGAGCTCTGAAGGTTCTTTTGCTAATAAGAAAATCATCACAGTACCAAAGGAATACAATTGACCTCAGGAGAAACTGCAGCTGAGTCGACAGGCTTGAATGAGTCTCGCTTGGGAGAGGATGGCGTCTCCAAAACTTTGCCACTCTGCAACATATAGATATAACAGATCATATGTAATTTTTTAGTTTAAAGAAAGATGCCTAAAATGATTTATCAAATTCTTGAAAACTACGGCGGCAGGAATGCAACAAGGCAAAAGTCTCTGGCTTAGTTAAATTGCATCAAAACAGCTCAAATTATCATCTTAAGCTCTTTCAAAATTCTCAGGAATATAGGAGAATAGCAGTATTGTGATAATAACTAAGAAAGAAGCATCAGCCACTATAGCAATATATATTAATCTCCTACAGAGGTTAGCCACAACCCAATGATTATTAGAGTTTATTCTTGAATCCAGTGGTCACCGGCGAAAATCACTAGCCTCTTCATACATGGTTTCGTCATCTTTGTCATGAATGAGAGTCTTTTCCCAGTATCCATTTTTGGAAGCTACTAGGGACTTAAAGAAGTCCTGTTCCTGCTCACTTGTGCCAAATCTATTCAGAGACCAATTAGGATAAGGGGAGCCCTGCAGGTCGGTCATAGTTTACGCGTAGTGAAAATCAATACACAAAAAAAGCATCCTCAAGCAATTCACACTGTTCAAACCAAGATCTTATATACTCAACAGTCTCTCTTCATCTTCAACTGGCAGTAGGGCAACCCACGAAAACCAGCTAAAAATTAAGTAGCCTAACATTTAATTAATTCAACAGAGCATGAAAAATGTAAATTAGAGAGCATGCAAACACATAATTCACCAGGAAAACAGACACCCTTAATCAGTAATAAATTACAAAAAAATTACAAAGTAATATATACTAGGAACTAGAGAGGACCGTATGAAAGTAAAAAGAGAAAATACAGATAAGAAAAAAATGTCTGATAAAGAGGGGCACTACTGGAATGATGCCCATGTACGACCCAGTTGGTCTTGACCCTATTAGGAAAATGATGCAAGTGGAAAACCAAAATCTTTATTATACCAGTCACCTTCGTCCCCGCTTGTCCCATATGACACGATCCTTACCAGTGACTTTCCACTTCCAGTATCCACCGTTGGTTCCTTCACGTAGTTTTTTACTTTTTTTCTTTGGGTAAGTCCTTGACGAAGATTTAAATCCAAATAAAAAGATTCTGTTTGTTTTTTCCTACTTCAGGGGGTAAGGAGACGCAGGGAGGTGGGTAATTTTTTTTTTAATTTTTTAGTTTTAATTTATTACTAAGCAATATATTGTTATTGATATAGTTGAGCACATGGTTCTCTTGAACAAGTGTTTTCTATTTTGGTTGCACAACTTTTTTTCTGCACAAATGAGGATTTCCAGAAACAAACAAGCAACCCAAAAGAAGATTTTCCATGGGCTGTCTGTACCTCATTTTCAAAGCTTTTACAAAATTCTAATTCTTTCTCTAGAATGGTTTTATTTACAAATATGCCTAAATCTTCAGTAAAAAACCATTAAGAAACTTGCAACGACACTGGTGAAAATACAACGCTGAGCCGGGCATGGTCAGAAAGAGAGTAGTTCTCCGGCCAGAATCCTTTCTCAACTTCAGGAGGGAAGAGACATGCATTCTTTACTCTGAAGCCAACTACTTCTTGTTCTCTGCAATCTTCGGACGTCTCCATATTGTCATTGAAACTATCCTCTATTTGCTCTGAACAAGTTGAATTCCACATCTTCTGCAGCAAAGCCAATAGTAATCTAAATTGTATTAAATTTATGCAGTTGACAGCATAAGTACAAATTTCTTGCAAATTTAGCCATTCCCCATTTTCCTCCTTTTTTTTTTTAAAAAAAAACTTAATGATCCCACTTTCTTTCACTTAATTATCTAAATTTTGAACAGAGAAATGCAATCAACAGGGCTTCTACAAGTAAACAACCAATAATATGAAAAAAAAAAAAAAGTTAAATACCTTCAATTCTTCATGATTAACAACACCATTTCCATCAACATCTGCTAGTTTCCATAGATCATCTGCTTCTTGGAAACTCAGTCTATAAGGTTGTACATTTAAATTTGCCTGTATAAGAAATGCAATGTCTTTTTTTTGTATTCATTGGAGCTAATAGATCTAAACTTAGGGGCTAACATTCAAATACCTGCTGGTGGAGGGCTTCGCAGAAAGCTGAATAACTAATAACATCACCATTGTCGTCTGCCTTCAATGAGGCAAGTGCATCATTTTCAGCCAAGGAAGCTTTTTGAAGCTGACTCTGCAACCAAGAAATTTTTTGTGTTATATATGGATGGCTCCACGTTGTTGATCTACATCTTTCAAAGAAAATGGATTCATGCTTATATTCTCCAACACTGTTTATAGAAATGGAATGGAACAGGCTCACAATTCATGCCCAATTTTAGACAAATCTAATTGTCAGAAGAATAGAAACTATTAAGTTTAAGAGTTAATTTTCAGATCTATAATCTTTCACTAGGAACTTCACTTCAGCTAAGCATGGGCAATGACCTTACTCGAAGTACACCCCACATATACTTAATTACTTACCAAAGCTGTATAATACGTTGTACTTATTCTTGAAGCTGTTCATAATTTTTTAGTGCTTAACTTCAAATCAACTCAAAAGGTTCACAAAAGAAGTGTTGTGTCCAGACTCCATAATTTATTTCTTTCAACGTCTCATAAAATCAACAAGTTTTTAGCTTTTCTGGCAGGATATATGAAAAGTGCAGAGTAAGGACATGATATGTGCATAGAATGGCATAAAAGAATTATCACAAAAACTTGAAAATGGAAAAATAAATTATGCACCTTTATAATACTGAAAACTGCTTCAGCCCAACTAGTCTTCAATGGTTTTCTTGATTTATTATCAGGATTATGAAGCCAAATAAAATCAACTCCGCAGATGTTCCCCCGATGATTTCGATGGCTTACCCACTATGACATTCAACAGGCATGCAACCAAAAGTGTAAATATTAAGCATTGAAAACATTGTTGCTGGCTTAGTAATCTATAGGCATAAAACCAACCTTGTGAGCATCTGCATCACCATCAGTATATTGATGAGCAATATCATAAGATGATACAAATCCCTGGGACCTAAGAAATTTGTAAACACGCCCTCGTTTGCTCCCATTCCAGTCACTGCAGAAAGCAGAATGCAACTGGATATATAAATAAGTGCATTCATTCTAAGAAGATGTGTAAGAGAACAGCAATTTAAAAGGGGTGGGTGGGAGAATAAAGGAAACTCACCCACTTAGTATAATGGGTATGTGGTTAAGCTTGTTTTCTGTCTGATACACTTCTAGATATTGCAATATTTTATATACCTATCAAAATAATAGAAGCATGGCGATCAACATCATGATTGATAAGAATCAAAACAGTGGTAGAAAATAAACAAAACAATTGTTTAGAAGAGAACATGTATACCTGATGCAATCTTACAATAGATAGACTGGAATCATGAGGAAATAACAAATGGGTATTTACAATTAGAATTTCTTGTTGGTCACCATTTTGGTTTGATAAGAAGGGAACAACAGATTGAACATGTAATAGTTGAGCCACTCGATCTCCAAAGTCATTAAAGAGCAACTCTCGATAGTTTAGAACCTTGAAGAAGTTCTGATGTAAAGCTGTTAAAAGCCCTGTGAGCAAAATAAAAGTTTGTGATAATTAAGTTGGAAGCAGCGTAAACAGATAATTCCAATAGAACTTGTACAGTTGAGTTTAATATGCAATAAACAAATAAACTCTTATTTTGATTGATTGGTACAAGAAACTCCTAAAAAATTAGACTTTTTAATAGAGAAGAAAGCATATTAGCTGATGAGCACATACCGTCCCCACGATTATTGGTTCGTGCAAGCTCGAAAGTGATGTAGCCTGCATCACCAAGTCTCTCCTGGTACATACGCACGAGTTCTTCGTTTTCAACCCAAAGCTCCTATTAACCACATCAAAATGCCATGGAAACTGGCGCTGGGTACTGATTCCATAACAAAGAAAAAATTGATACAAATAAATAAGGCAAAAGGGTACATGAAAAACACCTGAAGACATATAATGGAAGATCTTTCATAAAGCAGCCAATCCAAAATCGTCTGGTTTCTGTTGAACCAGAATTCTTTGATGTCGCTTTCACGAAGGCTGTCATTCTATTTCAATCACAACACCAACAGTAAAATAAGCGAAAGCCTTCTAATTACATATTAAATGGAACGGCAACATAAGATGGAAGAAGATTATAGACCTGTTGATCGAGGCGCTTGTAAATAGGAGCCAAAATGTTAAAAGTTGTACAAGAAATGCAAGGCTCTTCCGTTGCAGTAAACAGATACTCACCGTTGGTTTTCAAACTTGACCATTCATAAACAGAGGAATCGTTCCCACTTGAATCGAGAGAGGGGATGACAGAATTCTTCGATTCTACCACCGCCGCCTGTGTAATTCATATGCAAACACAAACAAATATCAATCCCAGTTGCCTTACTAATCAATCCTAAACGTACGACAAAGAAAATTTCACGAATCAAACTCAGAAAGCCAACCAACCATCTTAGCTTGGAACTAAAGCTTCTTGTTTTCTTTTGAAACGATGCCTCCGGAAGCAAGAGAAATGCTGATTTTGCGGGCGACAAAAAAATTGGTCTCTATGGATTCCAGATTGTGGAAATTTCATGAGACAAAATGGATTGTTTTTATTTGTTCATGTTCTCGCCTGTAATCTATTTCTCGTTTATAATATCTGAAAGGCCCAAAGTATGCTATTGTGTAAAGAGTTTCCCTCTTAACTTGAAAATTTCATTTATCCACCTATGGATGATTAAAATTAACTGAATGTATAAGTTTTATCATTTCTATCCTCCTAAACCCTAAAAACTAATAATTTTTTTCTAACCTAAGTTTTCAAAACTAGCATTTTCCCCTTAAGGTTTCCAATTTTTCAAATTCAATTTTTCTAATGACGAAAAGACTTTTTTAATAATCTCTAGACAATGTCTCTTTTTTTCTAATGTATCCTCCTTTCGATCATCATTCTTCTGATGTTGTGTAGTGTCATTGTCGTTATAGAACGAAGATGAGGTCTTTATCGATGATGAAGACTCTTTATTGATGAAGAGTATTTGTCGTTGATGAAGATCTTGTCTTCGTTCTCTGATGACAACGACATTGCCGCACAACATTGGAAGGAGAATGGTTGGAAAGAGGACGCGTTGGAGAGGAAGAGACATTGTCTAGAGATAATCGAAAAAGTCTCTTTGTTGTTAGAAAAATTGAAAACCCTAGGAGAAAAATATTGTTTTCAAAAACTTGGGTTAGGAGAAAATTATTAGTTTTTAGGGTTATGAGAAAATGAAATCAAATTTAAGTTTATTTTTAATATTGAACATAAAATGATAATTTTATTCTTAAATCTATAGTATAATTTTTAAAGTTGAGGGGGGAAACTGAGATACACCATACTTTTGGATGGGAAAAAGTCCTTTGGCCTATCTAAAAACAGCTATTGCTTTTTCCTATGGGCTGGTGGTTCCTGAATATCTTCGGCTGTTCAACCGTCAGTCAATTCAATTGGTTAATAATTGACGGTGGAGCGGAGCGTCATTCAAATCTCCACAATTTATTTCCTTATTTATCTCAAATTTTATACAAAATTCTACGGGCCACGACTTGTTCAGCTCTTCTATTCACCTTTGCAGAAATATATTATAAATCTAAACCCAAAAAAAAAAAAAAGTTATAAATCTAAATTTAAGTCATTTCCGTAAAATACTAATGATTTTTGTCAATCTTTAATTAAGGAATTTGGTTTGGTTTGGTTTGGTTTTAGATTTCTTCATTCAGACTTTCCTGAACATGAAGCACATTTTGCGCTTGATATGGAAATAAAAATACCTATTCGCTCAAGTAATAATTTCGACATCTTCTCCTGAAACTTTCCCCTTGATTAACATTTCTCAAGCACTGAGTTTGTCTACTTCACCTGCTTACTTCTTCTGCATCTGGATCTTCAAGCCTATCCACAACAAAGTAAAATTGAATTAGAAGAAATTGCCCACGAAAACAATTTCGTTCAAATTAGATTGAATTTTTACAGTTTATTATCGTCCGTGTGCGGCTGTGGTTTTACTGGTTGTAGAATGTTGCGGGCGCTTGGTTGCAGGAACTCTGTCTGTCGGTTTCGGCAGGCTGCACGGCCCACCATACCCTCAAAATAACGGACGTTGATGGCCATACCAATCCACAACAGTTAAAAAATTTTGAGACACGGCCCACACTGATGGGTCTTGTCTCTAAACTTCTTAATAGACCGGTCCGCAAAAAGATTTTTTTATATTATTTTTAATTTTTGAATGTCGGCTTGCAAATCTTTTTGTGGAATGTCTATATAGCTCACTATACTTGTGGGTCAGTGACAAGTGTTAGTTTTTTCAGGTGAAGAAGGCAGAGGTGGGTTTTGGTTGGGGTTTTAATTTTTACTTTTATTATTTATAATATTAATTTTAAAATTAATATAAATTAAAAGTATATATAATTTAATTTAGATTGAAGATTAAATTTATTCAATTTTCATAAATATTACAAAGAAGTAATACAAAATTTTTTCCTCACCTGATAAGAGAAGTTTGCCCATTTTACATATAAAATGAGATGAAAGATTTGAAGGTCTACATGAAATTAAAAAAGTAGAAAAATTTATAAAATTGATAAAATATTAAAACTTTCAAAATAAAAATTTAAATTTGTCTCTAGCACATTTATGAGACCTTAACTTACTTAACACAATAATTATAAATCTAATTATTGTATTCCAAATTTGTCCATTCAAAAAATACAGACGGGTCCTCAATTACAACTAAAAAAACTCCTCCTACATCACACTTGGTCCATTAAATATGTTGATTAACATAATTATTGCTTATAATTGAACTACAATTATTTTTATCCCAAACTGGATACACAATTAGCAAAAAATTATACATATGCTAACCCAATTCTTGAAATAAGAGGTATCCGGCACATTGAAGCAAAGAAATTTCAGCCTCTGTTGATAAGAATTCTCCACCAAAAATGCTTCAATTTTAAGGCCACGTTAAGTTACAGAAAAAACCGCCTGCGGCTAGTATCCATCTCCGACTGAAAGTTCAAGTACAGGTAACAGATATGAGGGAAAGAAAAAAGGACACTCATCTTAGATACAAGAACAATATGGTTGAGATGTATTCTATTACCTTATGAACCCACTCATATTCTCCACCTTTGGTATCAAATGTTCCATGCTGCAGGCTGATCAACTTCAGTGTGAATCGGGGACCACACTCCTGTGTATTTAAAGGAAATTGAACTTGCTTTTAGACATTCATAGACCATATAAACTTCCAAATAGAAAAATTACAGGACTACTTGATGCTAACACCGTATCAAAAACTTTTATGCAGTTGTTCAATATCCAAATTCAAATTAGCAATAACTCAATAAAAGGCAGTAAGTACTTTTGAACAGGTTGATGATAAGAATTCCAATTCAACCAAACCCACGAATAAAATTTACAGAACACCAACCTGAAGGCGAGCTATTACTTTCTCTTTAGCGATCTTCTCACCCTTAGTGTTTTTGTTTTTGGAGTCTTCCTTCGCTTTATTACCTTTTGAAACATTTTCTTTGCTTTCTTTGGTTTCAAAGATATACCTGCATGCATTAAAATGATATTTTGTGAGAGAACCATAAGTTAGAAAAAAGGACTAAATTATTTACATGCAGCAGCTAATAAAAGCAAGGTCACACACCGATGATGCCGGAAGAATATAAAATCTCGTTGATTATGAAAAGTTACAACTCGCCGACCACGAAATTCAGGATCTTGAGGAAAAAGAGACTGTATCAATCTACATGGAAAAATTAACAAAATGAATTGTTAGGTAATGACATAACAATTCAATTAAATCTTTATGGACATATTAACAAGTAAGAGTATGCAACCTCCCAAGGCGGTGACCCAGGCGTGTAGTGAAGTTATTTAATACCAGCTCAGGCAAGTGACCAGTAGGATTTCCATGATTCTGACATAAAAGAATTAAAAAATAAATGATAAGAATGTCCTTATTATCAATCAATATCTAGTAAATTGGTATCTCTCATAAAAGGAAATGACATAATTGCTCTTGGTGAAAGTTATTAGGTTTTATAATGTTCAACTAACCATAGTTAGCATATGATGTATTAATCTTTTTAATCACTGAGCTTCAATTAAAATGGAGGCTTTAAGTATTTAAGTTATAACAATCTATTTAATGAATTATACAGAAAATTTCAAGATGTTAGCCACAAACCTTAATTTCCTTGCGCAAAACAAGCTTGGAGAGCTTAAAATGGGCAGTCGGTCCATCAGGCAAGCCAATGATTAGAAAAGCATCTTGAAGACAGCCACAAATAATTGTAAGATGAAATCCGTGTTTTTTTAGTCACAACTGTAACAACTTCCCAAAAAAGATCATTCTCATACAGATCAAAGAAAATAATTTAAAATTAAAACCCAGCCAAAGAAAACATAGTCTAAGTGCAGAAAGCAATATCATCAGGTGCCCGCAAAATTTATCACACACCAGTAAGTGCCGCTAACCTGGTTCCCTGCGATTGGTGTGCACAACAATGATAGAAGTGAAGTCCTTGTTATTAGCATATTCTACAATCTGGGCAAAAATTAATTATAAATCACTAAATGAACTATTAATTGGATTTAAGAAAAAAATTGAGGGAATTATAACCAACACCTTCTTCAAGTCATAGGTTCCTCTCTTGAAATAGTATGCATTTGGGATGACCGTAAGTAGTTCTGATATAAAAGCTGGTCCTCTCTGCAAACCAAAAAACAATAATTACTTAACCTTACAGCAAATAGTAAAAAATCTTAGTAAGGAAAAAGGTGAAAACTCTACAGATCTTTCATTGTCCATTTTCATGGTTCTATATCAGCCATGTCGGAAAGAAAAGAGAAGTGATACATACTGTGGAGTTGAAACGGCATGTTGTGATCAATATCTTTGGCATACGTTCACGCTTTAGTACTGAACTAAATTCGTCCGCATCATTACCAGCAAAAAGCTGCACATAAGCATAAATAAAACGTCAGCTATAACTGTCAGAAGGCGATAAGCAATTTAAAGTAGAGCAGTAGTATACCGGAAAGTGGTACAACAGTCAAATTTCAAACAATTTTAATATCAAATATGCAATTTTTACTATGGGAATTAAATTAAGTCCCTAATCCATATATTCCCAATATTATAGAATACAATTACTACTTAAAAGCACAGAAATGAAACCAAGAAGAGAATGAAGGACATCCAAAAATCAAAATTACCTCATCATCATCGGGCCTGCATACGGTTTCATCGGGCTCCCGTGTATTTTCGATAGTGCGAGGGACCATCTTTGGCGGAGGCTGCACAGACCATAAATAAAAAATTATCCCAATGCATTATTTCAATTATGATGTAAAAGTCTAATAATATAAGGTTAGGAAGTGGAGATGGGACCTCCTCACCGAGCTCGAGAGCTAGTTTCTCGGCGGCATCACGGGCCTTGAGTTTCTTGCGCTTCTCGAGCTTCTTCTGGTGCTTGAGCTTGGCGTGTACGGATGATCTCTTCTCTTTGTTTTTTATCATCGATGGTAGTATCTCCCTCTTCTTCTTATTGCTGCTTTCATAATTATTATTAGTCTCTTTATCTCCTTCAATTAATTCTTCTCTTTCTCTCTTCTTTCTCTTTTCCCCCATTTCTCCTTTGGCTTTTCTCCAGTTTACAGTGAAGAAGCAAACGAGAAGATGACGATGAACGTACTGTGGTAGCTAGGGTTTTTGAATCGACAAATACAGAATTAAAGGTTTTAACTTTCAATCCGGTTGAAATGGGCCAGCCTAAGGTCACGGTAAGCCCAACATTCTTAAACTAAAATAAAATTTTCAAATATTTTAATATGAAAAAAAAATTATGTTATAAATTAGATATATTAAATTTAAATTTTTATTTTGAAATTTTATTTGAAAGCTTAAGCTATGAGTGGAAAGAAATCTTTAATATTCGAATGCATTAGTATTTCAGTCTGTTTGACCTATACTTTATTTGTCCTAAATCATGTTTTATTAATTTAATTATATGCTTTTAATTTGAGATAGCTGAGCAATGGTTTCAGTAAAACATGAAACCAAAAATGGGAACGGTTGGATAATTCATACACAATCAGGAGGATATTATCATCTTTCTCCATTTTTAACTGGAAATATGTAAGAATGCAGATCTCCATTGCAGTACGCTAACAGAGTTCTACCAACCTGGCTCCTATCACTGGTGTTACAAGCCACGAAAGAGATTTGGCAAGGGAATCAAGTTGGTGTTTTAATTGTAAGCTTGAATGGTCAAGGAATTGTTGAATCTGTAGTGATTGACGTGACATGTGGTAGTGCAGTAGAATGTGCATCATGCTGAGCAGCTTTAGCTTGCCTAGTCTGCGTCTGACATGCCTCTGTCTCTTTTTTACCCATAGCAGATGTACAGGCCCATTATAAGCAAGAACCTGCAACACTGTTCATTAACAGATGGAAGGTATTTAAAGGCCATATGATTGATTATCTGATAGCTGCAATAATTATGTAAAAGAATGATTTAAGAAATGACCTTCCAAGGTGAAGTGGCCCATGAAGAATGGAGAAGTCAAATATGGCTACAAATATCTGAATGAGAAGAGTAAATGCAGATGTGAATACAGGACCTCTTTGTGACATTCCCACATAGCACAAGCCTGATTCCACCACACCCTGTTTCCATACATGAAACAAATGGCTTTTTATTGTATTTTACAGCTGGGTTTAACATTTCCACAGCTTGAATATTACTGAATAACTGAAGTAACTTCAAACTGGAAAACAGATGTTCTTTTTTTTTTTTTCTGCAGAATGAGGAAAGAATTCATATAAAGTTATGTTATGTGCCAGGTGCAATTTTAGTTATAAAGAGAATACTTACAGTATATATGACACTTGCTATCTTGAATTTTCCTTTAAGAATCTACCCGGAAAGATTTGTCTCCTTGATCAAACAAAAGATGGCTGACTGAACGGCACCGAAGGAGGACAAAATAGCAGTGCTAGAATATTGACGAGGATATCTCTTACCAATTCTTGCTTGCACAAGGAACCAAGAAGCCCACACAAAGCATCCTGCAATTAAAAATATTTTACTACCAATGGCCCAACTCTCCGTTTTACTTGTCGAGATCATCATGTAGCTATGTTTTGTTAGATGATGTTGATTTGTTAATAGCTTTTCTTTGTAAAGGATCAAGAAGATAACTCCACCGAAGCAAACGACTGTACCTAACACCGTACTCCTCCTAACCCAGCTTTTCACGTTCACTTTCTCTAATCTTCAAGTGTTGAAGTCGTTAAAATTTTGGTTCATCAATGGAAATACAAAGATTTAGTGTTTTTTCTTACCCAAAGAGTAACGCTAATAAGAATGTGATAACAGAAACCATATTGATGAAAGCACAGACTAAAGTGATAAATATCTATTCACGTCCTAGAAAGAGGAAGTACTGTACTAGTGTTACCCTGAAATATTATTTCAATATTTTCATCAGTCATTTTCAAAGCAATAATCTACATCTAGGCTACTTTATCAATCAAGGATATTATTACGAACCTGATTAGATCGCTGAAAAACAGCTGACATAAGACTTGAAAAGTAAGCTTGGATCCAATTTTCCTGCAAGAAGGGTATTTTACAAGTTCTTTGTAACAAAGTTTTCTAGAGAAAACTATCAGAGAAGAAGATGGATTTAGCCTACTTCAAGTGTAAATCAATATGGAAAAGGCTAAATAACTGTTACCTTTCCACAAAGTAGGCAATGGGTGCCAAGAAAATAGCTGAAATGAACTGTATATGCAACAATAACCAAATGGTTGGTTCCTTGATCAGGAATCTTCTTAAGAAGTACATTCACAGCAGCAAATCCAAAGTTAACAGCCACCATCGTGATAACCAGCTTCCATTGTCCTTGGAAATTCATGTTTTACTATTGAGCAAAAAGCTCAATAGTAATAATGAATGAGAAAGAGTGTAGAGACCCCATGTCCTTCCTTCCGAATACTTGCCTCTGGAAAGACAACGAAATCATACAGAATAATAAACTACATATACACAGCCAAACAGACAAGATTAGTCATGGCTGAAAGCTGAAAATCACATCACCACTTTTGTGCTTGTGCTATCTTTTACCGAACCTTTTTCCAATTTTGAGATAAACAGATTGACAGAAAGTTTACATTAGGCATCGCCACTAATCAAATTAAATAATGACAACTTTTGTGGTGTGAAAAAACTAACATATATATAGCAATAAGCATCTTAAAAAAGAGAAAGACAAGGGCATGCATCCGCTTCTGCAGAGCATCTTATACTTCCATTCCATATTAGGATAAAACAACAGGCAATTTATCTAAATCCGTGGGATTCCTGTTTATATTGTATCTCATCTCATGGTATATGATATTACGAAGTTCGAAAACTGTACAGAGGATGCTGCTATTGACTTGTGTTTGAATGGTGGGGATCCTATTCAATACTGCCAATCAACCATTAAGGCAATTTAATTCAGGTAGGAGTGTACGGATAATTTAATATTCTTATTTGGATTTTCATCATCTACCTATATTGGAAGCTACTTCAGTATGTCCCTCTTCTTCTTATTCTTTGTTTTGCCTGTTCAATTAGTAGATATCTACCGCATTATCAGTACATATTATCACCTATTTGTCAAAACACTATATTTAATATTAGAGAAGAGTTTTAAGAAAACAGTTAAACTTCCAGAATAAAGTGGTTCATGCAGGATAGAGAAGACAGATGTGGCTACAAATATCGGAATGAGAGGAGTAAACGTAGATGTGAATGTATGGCCTCTCTGTTTAACAGGCCACGACATCCCCACATACCAAAGTCCTGATCCCAGCATGCCCTGTTTCCACCCATTAAACAAATGGTCTTATATTAACATGTCAATAACCTGAATAGTAGAAAAGGACTAATTTAATTAAGTGGAAAGGTAAGTGATAATTGAGTGATAAAAGAGAATGATTAAAACATATAAGATACTTGTTATCTCCGTAAATCCTTTCAAAAACCAAGCAGAAAGGTTCCTCTTTATGATTAAACTCAAGATGGCTGACTGGATGGCACCGAAAGAAGACAGAATAGCAGTGCTAGAATGTTGACATGGATATCTGTTAGGGTTAAGGTGTACGTCAAAAAGAAGGTTAAAAGAGGAAGAGTGGCAAATAGCAGCCAAGTGGGAAAGGCAGGAGATAACCCAATAGATCGTGAGAGTCTTTCAAATCAAAGTAGCAGGAATTATTTGATCATGGGGAATTCAAATGATAAGGTGGCAGACCATAAGTGGCAGACAAGAGGCAGAGAAGTGGGAGAGTAGATATAGACTTGGAGGAGGGAAGTATGGAGTATTTTTTTGTGAAAGATAGATAGGAAGGGAGAGTACAGCCTCTCAAATAGCTGTGTGGAAAGGGCAGTTGAGTTGGTGAGGTTATTATGGAAAGTTGTTATTTTAGGTGAGCAACCTCTTCTTAATGTAAATTCTGGAAATCCATACTGTAATGCACAGAAACTCTTTCATTTTTTTGTAATGAAATCTTATTGTAATGCACATGTACACTTCCATTTTTGTAATCAAATTCTATTAAATGAAAGTAATACAGATCTGGTTGTTCTGTTATATTGGGTGATTTGTATTTCACTGTTTCATTGATTACTATCACCATTACATTGTGTGTGGTGCTGCTATTCTGAGACTGCTGCCAACTGGAACTGCTTCCTGGGTAGCACTACTCTGCTGGATTGGAAACTTCTCACTCTCCAGGTCTGTATCAATATCTCTTTCCAATCCTTGCTTGCCTAAGGAACCATGAAGTCCATCAAACGCTTCCTGCAATCAAAAATATAGAACCAATGGCCTACCTTTCTGTCTTACCACTGGAATTCTTCATCTTGGATTGTCATATTAGATTATTTGGGTTTGTTCAGGGCTTTCCTTTGTAAAGGGTCAACAGTATTGCTCCACTAATGCAAAAAAGTGTACCCACAACCTTAGCCCTTCCAAAGAAGTTTTCATATTCACTTTCTCTAGTCTGCAAGTTTTTAAGGAAATTATAAGGTTTGGTCATTAACCCCAAATGAATTTACTTGTTGGTTACTCTTACCTAAATGGTAACACCAATAAGAATGTCATAACAGGAACCATGTTAAGGATTGCGCATAAGAAGATAGCTGATGTGTATTCAAGCCCCAGAAGAAATAAGTAATGGGCCAGTGTTACTCTGAAGCAAATCAAATATCTTTCATTAAGTCATGGACAAAGATAATATTATATGATCTATAGAAGCAACCAGAAAAACCCCATCCATCAAATACTTTTATCCCAGATAGAGCACTGAAGAACAGCTGACACAAGATTTGTACTGTGAGCTTGGGTCTAATTTTCCTGCAAGAAAATATCAATGTGATTAAGTTCATTGCATAAAGTTGTGTCCAGAAACTTCTGATATTGAATATGGTTCAGTTATCAAGTCATAATGCTATTCTTAGTTAAGAAAAAGTATCTAGCAGAGAGGATGATAAATTTAGCCGACTGCAAGCAATAAGTAGCCTATAATATATTACTTTAAAAGGAATGACTAAGGTAGCAGTTACCTTTCCCAGAAGTAAGCAATAGGTGCCAAGAAAATAGCTGAAATCAATTGTCGGTAAGCATTAATAACCAAATGGCTGGATACTTCATCAATAATCTTCTTAAGAAGTACATTCACCATAGCCAATGCAAAGATAACAGCTGCCATCGCTGCAACAGGCTTAAATTGTTCACGGTAATTCACGTTCAACTATTGCGTACGAACACTAAACAAGAGTATAATGAGAACCTTTTCTCTTCCTTCCTAATTCTTCCTCTGGAAACACAATGAAGGCATACAGATTTATCTCGTTATAAACTTATTAGTAGGAAAATACCAGCAAAATCAGAGTAGACGTGATTGTAAATAAGAAATCAAATAAAAAATTTTACGCATTCAACTAGCTCTTTCCAGATATTCTTTTGCAGTCTGTGCTCACTTTTACTTGACCTTTTCCAATGGTTCACAGATGGCTGGATCAATTGCTTAAGTTTATATTATGCCTACGTCCTAATCACACGGTCTACTAATTCCATCACTATTTTTCCGTTTTCATTTTCCCTAATCCGACATAATTAGGTAACGATTCTCATGTCATTCAAGCCTACTTTCACTAACTTTTCAAACCAAGCATCCTCTCATCCACATAGCATCTAATACTTCTTTTTTGTACAGATTAACCACTCCGTTACAGTTCCATTGAAGGCAATGAACAATCTGTCAAATCTTAGGTTAAATAATAGCCCATATAAAAAAGCACCTTGATTCTTGCTAATTTCAGCTCATCTGATATTTTGCACCGCTCAACACCTGTTCGGAGGATGCTTCTGACTTTTCTTTGATAGCGGTCTTCTATATATGCAGTCATCATATTAAGTTACTACTAATCAATCACCTAGTCCATTCTTTCAAGTTCTATGGTCAGTTTTCATTACTTTCTTTAATCTCTATCCTTTTTCATAGTATAAAAAATATGTATTTTCATTTTGTGTATGTCTTTTACTGTAAGATTTATAATTACCTAAACCAGGGAACAACTTTGTTTCATGGGGAATTCGAAGGAAAATTTTCTATTCACTCAATGTTTAATGGCATGGTAACACTGCATCCACTTGCAGTTTATTGATTCAAAGGAACCTTTTATATAAATAATCTCAAATCACTGGGTAATAGCTAAAGACAAAAAATTGGATTATGATCGATTGTAGGGTTTTCATATTTCGAGTGTCATAGAATTATGTATCGGGAGAAGGACTATTTCCCACCCAACTTTTGATGCATTTTTAAATTGGCACCCACAGCAGATGAAAATCCAGTTTTCTCATCCGTGACCAAACTGCCGTCCAATTTTTCAGTTAGGGACAGGGGCAAAATCGTCATTTGCTATTTAAAACCTTAAAACTTTTAAATTTTACCGTTTCCCCCCTCCAGGTTTTAAAAACTAATAACTAACCCATCCTCAAAGTTTGAAAAGTTTAATTTCACCCCTGGGGTTTGCTCCTTCTCCGGCCACCATCGACGGCCGACGCATTCGACCGATCTCTCATCTCCGACTACAAAGGACGACGAAGGACGACCCTTCGTTGCCTAGATCTGGACAACGAAGCGTCGTCCAGATCTGGAAGAACAGACGAAGGACGACGCTTCGTCGTCCTTTGTCGTCGCGTCTTCCAGATGCGACGAGCCACGAAGAGAGAAGAGAAGAGACCTTCGTCGAAGCAGACATCCCAGATTTGGACGACGAGCGACGAAGGGAGGTCTCTTCGTCGCATCGTGCGACGAAGAGATCTCCGTCTCTTCGTCGCACCACAGCCGTCGCACCACCGCCGTCGCACCAGGAGAAGGAGGAGGCCGGTGACGACGCCGGAGAAGACGTCGGGAGATGAGGTTGAAGAATGGGGGTGAAATGCTAGTTTTGAAAGTTATGGGGGGCGGCTGTATTTTGAAAAATATGGAAACCCTAGGTTTGGGGGTGAAAATGTTAGTTTTTAAAGTTTAAAAACTTTAGGTAAGGTGAAAATGTTAGTTTCTAAAACCTAAGGGGGGTGAATGGTAAAACCCTCACATCAATTTTGAGAAATTAAATTAAGGGGTATTTTGGTCATTTCATCTAACAAGGGTAAAATAGATATTTTACCCTTATGCAAACAGATATCATCCATTTTAACAGCTCATGGGTGGGAAAACTGGATTTTCATCTGACGTGGGTGTCAATTTGAAAATGCATCAAAAGATGGGTGGGAAATAGTCCTTCTCCCTTATGTATCTCAAATTAAAAGGGAAGGAAAAAAAATGGCTGGCCCAGTTCCCGGGTTTTAATTTTAATAGCATATAAAGTGCAAGTACTGGACCTCAACGTTACTAGGCACTGGCAGTGATAGACGAGTCTTTGATGCTCTTCTTGGCAATGCGATGCGCCATGGAAGAACAGTTTTTTCTTCTTCCTTTAAGTCACCATCAGTCCAACTGGGAAACATCCTCTTGTTGGCCTCTATCACCAAAACCCTTTCAGAATCAGGCACTCGCAACCTTGACCCTCGATCCGTTCCCATCTCAGAGCATCTTGTTCTCCAGGTCCTGGCCAAGAATTCACTTGACTCATCCAAAAAGATCGACTTCTTTCGCTGGTGCTATTCTCTCAGACCTAATTACAAACACACCGCCTGCACTTATTCTGGTATAATTCGAACCATTTGTAAAGCGGGATTCCTCGAAGAAGTCCCGAGTTTGTTAAATTATATGAAGGATGATCAAGTCGTTGTTGATTCTGAGACTTTTAAGCTATTACTCGAGGCGTTTATTAAATCTGGTAAGTTTGATTCTGCGCTAGAGCTTCTTGATTATATGGAAGAATTAGGGACTAGTTTGAACCCTAAGGTATATGACTCTGTCATTGTAGCTTTAGTTAGAAAAAACCAGGTGGATTTGGCGTTGTCTATTTTATTGAAGCTTCTTGAAGCTCATAATGGTAGCAATATTGATAACGCCATTGTTGATTCGCTTCCTGGTAATTTTGCATGTAATGAATTATTTGTTGCTCTTAGAAAGGCAGATAAGAGGGTTGAATTTAAACAAGTGTTTGATGCACTGGGAGAAAAGAAGGGCTTTGAGTTTGATACTTGTGGTTACAACATATGTATTCATGCATTTGGATGTTGGGGTGAGTTGGGTACTTCTCTGAGACTGTTTACAGAGATGAAGGAACAGAGTTTGGTTCCTGATTTGCATACCTATAATAGCTTGATTCAGGTGCTTTGCACGGTTGGGAAAGTGAAGGATGCCTTGATAGTGTGGGAAGAATTGAAAGGGTCCGGTCATGAACCAAATCAGTTTACTTATCGAAATCTAATTCAAGGATGCTGTAAATCATACCAAATAGAGGATGCAGTAAAGATTTTTAGTGAAATGGAGTATAATGGGTTTGTTCCGGATACTGTGGTGTATAATTCTCTGCTTGATGGAATGTTCAAGGCGAGGAAAATTATGGAAGCATGCCAACTGTTTGAGAAAATGGTTCAGGATGGGGTTAGGACTTCCAGTTGGACATACAATATTCTAATTGATGGGTTGTTTAAGAATGGAAGGGTAGAGGCTGGCTACACTTTGTTTTGTGATTTGAAGAAGAAGGGGCAGTTTGTCGATGCTGTAACGTACAGCATTGTTGTGTTGCAGCTTTGTAGGGAGGGATACCTAGAGGAAGCTTTAAAATTAGTGGAAGAAATTGAAGGGAGAGGTTTTGTTGTAGATCTAGTTACAATAACATCTCTTTTGATTGGGTTTCATAAACAAGGTAGGTGGGATTGGACAGAGAGGCTTATGAAGCACATCAGGGATGGTAATCTAGTGTCACATGTTCTTAAGTGGAAAGCTGATTTAGAGGCCTCAATGAAAAGTAGAAAGAGCAAAAGAAAGGATTATACTCCAATGTTCCCAGCTAAAGGCGATTTTAGTGAAATTATGAATCTTATAGGTTCTACCATCTCAGAGATGGATGCCAACCTAAATTCAGAAGATTGTTGTGTTAAGGATGAGGATTCATCAGTGGACATTGATCAGTGGTCATTGTCTCCATATATGGATAAATTGGCGAATCAACTGAAGTCTGACTGTCATTCTTCGCAGAAGTTTTCGCTATCTAGGAGCCAACGAGTTCAAGATACAGGAATGGATTCTTTTGATATTGACATGGTCAATACTTTCTTGTCTATATTTCTGGCTAAAGGGAAGCTGAACTTAGCCTGTAAATTATTTGAGATATTCAGTGATATGGGTGTCAACCCTGTCACCTACACTTACAATTCCATGATGAGTTCATTTGTAAAGAAGGGCTATTTCAATCAGGCATGGGGAGTACTTAACGAAATGGGTGAGAATGTTTGCCCAACAGACATAGCGACATACAATGTGATAATTCAAGGTTTGGGGAAGATGGGAAGAGCAGATCTAGCCGGTGCTGTTCTGGATAAGTTAATGAAGCAGGGCGGATATCTTGACATAGTTATGTACAACACCCTGATTAATGCACTAGGAAAGGCTGGCCGGATTGACGAAGCGAATAAGCTTTTTGAGCAGATGAGGTCCAGTGGAATCAATCCTGATGTCGTCACTTTCAATACACTAATTGAAGTTCACAGCAAGGCAGGCCAATTGAAGGAGGCATACAACTTCTTGAAAATGATGCTGGATTCTGGCTGCTCCCCGAACCACGTCACTGACACAATTTTGGATTTTCTTGGCAGAGAGATTGAGAAACTGAGGTACCAAAAGGCATCAATCATGCCCAATAAAGACGATTCTTCTTAAGAAAATGTTTCTGCTGGTTAGCATTTATCCGCAATGGAATGACTCAACTTGGTATTAAATTGCAGAACTTACAATATTTCGTCTCTGCTATGGAATAAAAAATTCGGAAAAAAAGTGTCGCAGGCCTGGGGAAATTTTTTTTTTTTTAAATTCATGTCTTTTCAGATATTTACCAACCTCACCATGTTAATCTGTGCATAGATCGGCACATGATTCTGCATTAACTTAAATATTTTTATTCAACATGGATCGATACACTGTCATGCGTAAAAGTTGTACAAATGAACTCTTTCACACGCCAAAAATAATGAACAAATGTTGAATTACCGCAACCTGAAGCGAATTACAAAGATCTAAAAAGAAACCAATCAAAAAGAATGCACAATCAAAAAATTCCTAAAATAAGAGAAAAAGCAATCAAGAATAGCCAGACGATATGGACTAAAAGAAGCGCCTGCCCAGGAAGAGGTGCATTGCCACCACTGCCAACTTCACAAAACCCTAATTTAGCGACTTTAACACCCGCACAAAAGGCTTCAGGACAGCCGCACCAGTAGGTGACCCCGTCAACGCCACACACTGGATTGGTTCGAAAACAACTGATCGGGCATAAGTCCGGCTTGTTGGAGCCTACGCACACCGCATCGCCATCGTCGTGCTTTGATTGCACAAACTGTGTGCTGACATTGAATACCAGGAAGATGAATAAGATGAAAATTGAAGGATTTGCTGCTAAAAAAGTACGCATATCGCCAGATTTTCCGATTACGTGAGACCCAACCCCAACCCTAAATGCCTTTCGATTTAGGGCAAGAGGCAGATATTTAATTTACTTTTTCTAGAACCTTAGCCCTGAAGTATCCGTTGCTTAAGCAACTTTTTCTTTTTTTAACCATATATTGCACGCCACCTTTCTCTCACACTTCTTTTTTTTGTTAATTAATTTTTTCACCAAGATTTGGCCAAAAACTCTTTTATACCCCTAGCCATCATAAATAACATATTCCCACCCATAATCAGGATTTATTTTAAAATTTTAATGGTGTAAAGATAAAATAGTAATTTTATTATCCATAAAATTAAAATTTTAATTTTTTTACATATCAAATCTAAATATTTTAAATATAATAATATAATTATAATTGTTAAATATATCAAAGGTGTCAATAAAAATTTGTAGGAGTCTTTAAAAATTTCAAAAAGCCTAAAGATGTTTTAAAAAATTTTTTAATTTCAGTATACTTTTCAATAGTTTAAAAATGATAATTACACTCTCAAATAATAAAACATAACATAATAAGAAATGTAATATGTAATATTACAAATTATTAAATTATAATAATATTTTAAAAAATATGGAGTGACTAGGTAATTTATGAAACAAGAAATAAAGAAATATTATTTACCTGATTGAAAGTTTTAAGAAATTCAAACCCAAAACGTAGTTCATAAATCATTGGGGGTCAGCAAAAATTTTAAACTTTGGGGTGATAATGGTAAGATCTTGACTATAGTGGAAAAGCTATCTCAACAATAGAGTTTTCAAAAATTTCCAATGATTCATCTGTAAGATTTTAAATTTTGTAAGAATTATATTAATTCATTATTAAATATATGATTATGTGTCATTAACATTTTCTATAACTTTTATTAATCTAAAATTATATAATAATTCTAAAAAATAAAATATAAAATATAAAATGATAATTTTATTTTATAAATATAAAATAATAATTTCATTTTCTAATACTCAAACAAAATTTGGTTTTGGATAACAAAATATTATTGAAGAGAGATTTTAAGCCTACCTTGGTGAGAAAATGTAATTTATTTATTTTAAATGTCTATGCAAAAAGCTCTAATGTTTACCTCGAGTGTAACCAATGTTTTTAAAACTAGATCGATGAGTAAATTAGTTATCTCATTGGTTCATGGTTTGATTAGTTTAACCAATTCAATCGAAGAATCAATCGGCTCAATTTATTATCGAATTAAAATTTTAAAAAATTAAAAAAATTGGTCAAATATGATCAAATCCAGTTTTTGATCGATTCATCTAGTCAAACTTGGTTTTTAAGAGGGTTTGATTGAATTAATAATAAAATCAATTTTTTATATTAATCTAACTAAATTTGAAGCTGATTTTAAAATTACTGAGTGTGACAATATGGACCAACAAATAATAGATATTGATTACGAAATCACATGGATGACAAGGCGTTTTTTTTTATATTAAATACAATAAGTCTGCTCGGTCAGCCTCACCTTCTCTTTGAATTAGACAACAATTCGTTTACCAAACAATGAAAATCCCTACATATTCCCACCAACATCGACACGCCTTTGACTTCTTCAAGTCTTTGTTTTTTCCAATATTTAACCTGGGTCTCAGAATATTGCATTGCTAATAAAAGGTGATAACAATGTCCAAAATAACGGCCGATGAACTTTAGCTGAAGGCCCTGAAAGAAATGAAACCACAAACATAATTTTCTGGAGCTACCAAAGCTTAAAGGAAATTGCCAACTTGCTCACCACTTAACAGCACTTTTAGTTTCTGTCTACAAAGAACCTTGTCACCTATCGTATATTCACAATCTGGGAAACGGGATAAAGATACATGGAGGTTGCTTTATGCTCTAGATAGTTTTTCAAATACTTTGCGCCAAGGGCCTAAAGTTTTTGATGCAGCCAAAAGGCTTGGACAACACCCTAATACCACCCTTGAGCGGCACTAAGCCTGCCCGTACATTATGAAGTGATGAGGAACCAAACACTGAAACGCTGAAGTTTTTCAACACCCACATTTTGCACTACCGTGACTCATCAAAGAAGCAACTCTCTCCCTTTTTTAGTTTATGAAGTGATGAGTTACCCTTTCTTCGTCATTGATTATAAATTTATAAAAAAAAAAAAAACTTTTGTTATCTCGCACTCTTTCAAACGTGCACAGAAGCGCTAACAAGTATAGTAATAGAGAAAAAAAAAATTGCAGATCCAGCAACTGAGATTAGGCAATGTTCCAATGCCTTCAAGATATGGAGGCCAGCCATATACAACATACAGACAAGGATCAGGATCTAATTTCCTGTGCAGGTAACTTAGGATTCTGATCTCCTAGATGACCCTGCTTCCCAGCACTTGCAATAAAATATTTCTATTGTCCAACTTTTATCATAAAGTTGCAAAGCTTGTCGAATACAGCACCATTTCATGATTACTTCTTAAAAAATTACTTCTACAACCGGCAAAATACGACATCTCAATTATGCTGCCACACTGCATTTTGAATAAGAAGGACCTATAACGTAATACTCAGAATAACTATTCAAATTCCACTCTGCTGCAGCCAAATATTTTGCTCCGGCTTTCATATTTCAGCATGAAATTTTCCTTATAATTGATAGTTGAAAGAATCTCATTTTTGCAGCAGTATATCCCACTGAACTTTCACGATTCCACTATTATAAGACATTTTACAGTACAGTACATATAAATTAAAGACACTACTTATCAGACTAAGAAAATTTTTATTGAATTTCATGCACTTTCCTAATTGATTACACACAAAATAAACTTCGATCAAATAAATAGCAAAGTACATAAACAAGGACATATAGAAGTTCAAAACCAGGAATCAAGTCAAGTACACTTATGTTTCTGTGCCATGGCGGATGAGTTAAACCAAGGTATCCAAACTGATGTTGTCTTCTGATACAGCCTATAAGCTTCAGCTCTGTGCTCTTGTTTTAACATCCGCTCTTCAACAAGTATTGTCACATATGCCAAGCACAAGCTATTGATGAGTGCACCAACAAATGTCCATCCATGACCGAGGTTCCATGCAAATATAACCAGTCCCCACCACCATAACTGCTCCCCGAAGTAATTTGGATGCCTTGAATAGCACCACAGTCCCCTGTCAAGATTAAGAACTATGGGCTTTCCAAGCTCTTTCAGCTTGTTATTTCTAGTTACAAATTGATGGAGCTGTGTGTCAGCAAAGTAAGCAATAACGATACCACACAAACAGACCACGGCAGCAACAAAATCCCATATATTCAACGGCTTATCAACCGAGTGCACAACATACAATGGCAAGCACACTCCAATCAGAAATACCTGAAAAGATGTTTAAGCGTAACGAAGGTACTCCTGAAATTCTTGAAGGATAAAAAAAAAAATTCAGAGCTCGTTGAGGCATTTTATCGAGCGTTTATCCAAGTTCAAAAAACCGTATATTTTAGGTTGAGGTAGTGTTAAAGTTAGCAATGAAGACAAAAAAAATGGATTTACCTGTTGAGAGAAGTAGACAGCGAAAAAGGAAACCCACCACCAGTGTTTGCCATACTGAGCGCGCATATCCGTGAACCGCCAGTCTTCCCTGGCACCCCACTGCCACTTTTCACGCCTGAAGTAGTTATGCGTCAGCCTCACACTCCACACCCATGTCAATATTATCACTATTATTGACCTCCAGTGATTATACTGCCCCAACGGATGTGTTGCGAAGTAATGAACTAACATTACTGGTATGACAGTCCAATACAAATCGATCATCTGCAGAAAAACATACACACACAAATTAGTTAACTGAGAAAAGAAATTATTTAAAAAGCAATTGAAGGGGTGAAGAAGGGAGATACCCAATGGCTATTCTGGATGTGACTGATGACCCAGAAGAGAACATTGACGTTGAAGAAGAAGAAAATATTGGCTACAAGAAGAGGGTGGTAATAGCACCATGACCACAGAGGTTGAGTAGTATGAGATAGATGATAGTGATCAAGAAATGATAGATAGAAGAGTATGGAAGGAAGGGGAGTGAGTAATGAAATCACTGCATTCTTTAAGTTACGACCCATGTCGATGTTGTTGTACTCTTTCAAATGGTTCCAGATCCGGCTTGTTCCTGATGCTGCTCAAGATATAGGGTGATATACATATATATATAGGCAGCAGATTAATGTCCAAGAAGCTTATATTTTTTAATAAAATTATAATATTAAATAATAATATTTTATTATATAATAACTTGCCATTATTTATATTTAATTTTGTACCATTGTTGATAGCTCTTTATTTTTTTCCTTGAATATTTATGAACTTTTTATCCTATGCCATGATGAACAAAGATTCACATGTACCTCTTTCTGCATCGTGGTGGAAGTGGTGGTTCCCCACGGTCAACCACTGCTGACTGCTAATCATCATGGGGACCTACTGCTTCTTCAATGCCAGTTAGTTAATGCACTAATCTATTATACACATGAGTAATATATAATTGTGATTTGTCACCATGCTTGTGCTGTCAATAATGATGATCGCGGCCTGAAGTAGTGTCCGCAATGATAAGCTCGAATCCTCTCGCATGGAATCGACAGTACTAAAAAATCTACCTACTCACTGCACTGGTCCACCGTCTCTGGCTCTTCATCAATTCTTTCTTATCTCCGCAATCCTCGCAGAAAGCAGGAGACACAGCTACAATGCATGTACGACTGCCTAGCTTGAGGTGGATTGAAAGCCGCTCACGGGCTTTTCTCGACTTAAAGCACACATCAGGGTCCACAAAGGAGGTAGTATTTTGCTCTCTTTAGTAAGCATAGGTCGGCGAAATAGGATTTATCCAGCATGCGTTTGCAGGCCTGAGGAAATTTCTGTCACAGCTTATCACAATAATGCTTCAAATATCAGTGTCTTTGACACATCTTGTTTCTCTTTGATGATGCAAAATGGGCTGTTAACAGAGCGACGAAGAGGAACCAAACACTGACTCCACTCCAGATATGCCCACCAGCATTGTCACAAAAATCATGTTGATGTTGGCATGGCAACAAACAAATAAGAGAAAGAAAAGTTGATATCAGGGTGAAAGGAAAGACCTCAAATAAAAGAATTACAAATATCCTGGCACAAACCACGACACATGACAATTCCAAACACAACTCTATTATTTGATATCCCATTACTAAGCTCCCGCTTTTAAAGTGCACAGCTAGCGGTAACTCTTACAGACTCTTGACTTAATTTGAGCATCACAAAAAACCATCGGTTAAGAAAAACAAAATATTTAGAAGCAGCTCTGACTAAAAAGAACCATTGAAGGGCCATGATTACAACTTGAAGTTGCCCCAACAACTGCAATGCAGCTCTCAGAAACCCCTCTTCTCCCTTGCAATATCATTTTTAATTGCTCGCTCAATCCTTTTCAAGACAAGCCACTGCAACATGGAAAGAAAGTATAAAGAATTGTGTGCACAAGCTCACTCAACAGAGACCTCAAGTTGTGAAACTCTTAAGTTTTACCTGAAGTCCAAGAATAGCAGGAATCCATAATTTCCCCTTTTCATCTGAGCCGGAGCCGTCAATCAACTTCTTGTCCACAACAACAGCTTTGCCCTTATTTGTTGCAACATCTGTGATTATTTTTACCAAGTTTGGTATCCAAGCTTCACCATTTGGAAGAATCTGGCATTAAATGATGAGCAATTCAATAAATAATCAAGGCACACAAATATGCAACAAAAGTCATAAAGTATTCACAGAAACTGAACCTTCTCATCATTCTCATTTTTATTGCATCTACCACTATTCTCAACCAACACAGCAGGAATAGAAAAATCCTGCAAGCATCACAAACAAATATACAAATTAGAATATGAACACTTTGACAACACTAATTTAAATGCGACTAAAAGTTTAAAATTCTTCTATGCAAAAGGCATTCATATGAACCAAGAAAAAAAAATTAAAATGCAATTATGCACTGACAAATGATAATTCTACCATTAAGAACACATTCAATTTATGAACCACAAACTCTGTTGAAATTTTATCAAATGTTTTCCCGAGTTTATCAAAACCATAATTAGTTATCGGTCACAATATATTCATCTCATGCTTCTGAATTCAAAATTCAGCAAAAATTACAGATCAAAGACTTCAAAATCCCTCATTCCATTCTAAATTTCAGATACAAAGGAAACATGTCCTTCCATATTTCACAAATCAAAACATTTTGCATAATCTTCAAAAATAAAATTTCTACAATATAAATTAAGACAAATAACATCAAAATTATCAACAATTCGCAAGCCTGATTATTTGGCTAACACCTCATTGGCAAAAACAATTTTCTTTCCATACAGTTGTAACTACAAACCAATGTCAACAAATCAGTAACTTAAATGAAATTTGTCATTTGACTCTGATTAACAAGAATTCGAATAGGCAATCAACTGAGGGTAATTCCCTCCTACAATAGCTTAATACTTCCAAAACAAATTTAACAAAGCATACAAAATAATGAGAGTAATCCCCTGTTTCTTCAATTCTGTAACATTGTTATAATAATCCTAACAGAGCATATATATCTGCAGAGCAATAAATTACCTCTCTGGTCATTCACTTTATAAAAAAACTAAAAACATGAGTTCTAGACTGCAAAGGTGCAAAGATCCACATCATAATTTATTCTTTTTCCTTTTAAAGCAACTACGACAGAAAGTATATACAAACATATATCCCATCTTTCATTTCTAGTGTTTGCAGTTCTAGTATCTTGAACCAAAATAATATTAAAAATGGTATACCAAAGTTTTAAGACTGATTTGTCAGAGAAATGACTCAGGTATAGCATGCTTCTGTACAATACAGAAAACTACCAGAACAAAAACAAGTAATCCATAATCCAACATCTATGTGGTTGTATATTATTGTGTAAACTCTCAAGCACTTAATTATCTCCCAACATATGCAACAATGCACATGTGTGTGTCTCCTTATTGAACAAAAGGAGACAAAACTATCAAGAGGGCAGGCTTGACCACTCTTGCCTAGAATGAATGGTAAAGCAACAACTTTTATGTGTATCCTTAGGAAAACCATCTCTAGCGGTCTAGCCCCTACAGAGTGACAAATAAAAGTTCTTGCAACAAAAGCTCATTGTATAATAACATCCCGCCTCTCTACCTCTGAAAGAACCTACCTCCATTTTTGTTATAGCACAATCAGTAGCCAACCCACTGTCCACTTGCTAGTTTCTTAACTTTAAAGAGATTATGTATATGCAATTATTATTTCTTATCAATGTTAGAAAATGTTAGTTCATTGCCCAATGTCAACCTTGATATATTTCTAATAAAAACTCTTTCAATCACTAATGCGTTGAATAGAAAAATTTACCTCAAATTCTTGTTTGCTAATTTGAGCTCCAAGTCGAATAGTCTTCAGAAGAGCCTCAGAACGTTTAGAGGAATAAACATCGTAATTCAATTCATCAGGTGGGCAAAGTTGGGCATGAGTGAGGACAAGCAAACTTCTATGCCAAATTGGTTTGCCAAAAGCTCCGGTGATAGCCTTTATAATTTGCTTATCCAAGTCATCCACTCTATATGCATCCAAACGGTCTACATAGAGCAGAACATCTATAGTCTTATTCAAAAGAAACCTGCATTGCAAGTTCCCATTGTTAACCACAGCATTATCACATTTAATATGAATCATATCTAAAGTAAAAACTTTCCACAACACTCAAAAACTAACCCTTTTATCAACTCAAGAGCTTGGTAACTAATATAACCAGCCTCGACAAGCCCAGGGGTGTCAATTATGTTCAATGTGAATCCTCCCTTGGTACGTGAAACCATTATTGGTCTCAGTGCTTCTGACTGCAAGGCAAACAACAGAACATCAAAATAGCCGAACAAAAAAATGACCAAACCCATCAAATCCTCAAGATAAGTGAACTTTTAGCACGCCTGGAAAGAATTAACAGTGACAGCTCGTTCCCCGATAAGTGAATTGACAGTTGAAGATTTTCCAACACCGCCTTTGCCCATAACAAGTATTGTCAACGTGTTTACATTCTGTGATTAGTAACAAGAATTTAAGGTTGATTGACATTATTAATAAACGACTGAGGGATTAATAAAACTTAATAAGAAAATAAAATAGAAACTTAAACCTCCTGCTTCAATTTGGCCAGTAATTCGATGAGTTTGTTCTGAGTTGCAGAAGGAAACTGTTGAAACCCGGTCCATTCACGAATTAGAAGGGACCCCATTGATTTTGTTCTAAAATTAAACAAAGAACGAAAAAAAAATGTAAACAAACAAATAATCAAATAACTGAACGGAAAGTAGAGTCAAATGTTCGAAACCCTAAGAAAACAAAATTCAATCTGTCAAAACCCTAAACCCTAAAAATAGTTTAATCTCTAACTAACCTGTTTGGCTTGACCTGTTTCTTCTCTCGGGGGGTTAGAAACTAGAAAGTAAGGAGTAGAGCCTTTATCTTTTCTCTCTACTCGGGTTATTCCATCGAACTTTGTATTTTGTTTTTTCCGCCCATGAAAATTATTTACCGACGTAATTCTTTCTTTTTTTAATTATTATTTTTATTTATTTTGTGTAGCCCAGTAATTAGGGCTTAACTAATGAATATAAAACACGCCAATTATTATAAGTCGGTCATTAAAATTTGGCCTAATAAAATTTCTCACCCAAACTTTGGCAAAGCAAATTTTCGCTTGTTTGAAAAGTTCATATCTATTTATAATAGTTGACATCTCAATTATTTTATATTTTTATATTTCTTTTTTCTTTCTTAAAAAAATAGATGGATTAAAAGGAAAGCACGCTTACACTTGTAACTCAAATTTTCTCCATCATAAATACAAGTGTATATTCACATTCTCAAAATCAATATCCGTAAAGACATGATTCTTACAACAAATATTTTATCTTAGTACGTAAATTATCAAGCCTTCAATAAGATAAATCAATATCTTTTGTTCAAATAGCAAGCCAAACTATATTTTCTTACTCTAACTCTTACCTCTTTAGTCAATCTCATTCACTTAAGAAAGACTTGTTGTCAATAGAAATTGGAAAAGAAGTTCATGAATGGTGTTTGCATGCATTGTAATTACTTTTAGTGTTCTACTTATAACTTACACACGACCAAGAACTGTGGATGAAGCGATAAACCTATTAAATAAATCATGTAAGCGAAACTCTAATGAGGTAGTATTATGTATACGATAGAGATGATAATTTGGACCCTATTTTAGGGGCTCCGACCCTCCCCGACCCTAACGGGAGGGAATTCCCCGATAAAAACGGGAAAAGAGACGGGAATGGGAATGAAAAAAATCTCTGTAATCGAAGACGGGTCGGGGACGGGGATACATATGTCCCTGCCCCCGCCCCCGCCCCCGCCCCGCCCCACCCCTTAAATCTAATATATTAATATAATTTTTTTTGAACTATTAAATTCTATAAAACTTTTACATTATAATTTATATAAATTGACGTCACATCAATATTTTACTTCATTAACAATCACACAAAAAATATTAATATTTAAGACTCAACTACATGAATTTTTCATAACTATATATATACTGTAATATATGGACCCTTTTATAAGCTTTTTTTTTTTTTTTGGTTTTTTATGACAACCGACTCACACAAACTGATTATTCTTTTTGGGTTAAGTTAATTACACTAAATAAGTAATATTTAAATTTAATAATTGGTCTAGACGAATATAAACTATATTTAATTTGGGCACCTCTTAGTTTGAATAAAAAATAATTCAATTCGAGTTTATTAAATTAAAATTAAGTTTAATTTAAATAAAAAAATAGTTTAACTTGGTTTATTTTAAATTTAACTCGATTTCGTAGTTGTAATTTGATTCAATTTGAATTTATAATTTAAATTTATAACTTAAGTTTGTGTTTTATTAACAAAATGATATTATTTTATCTAAATAATATTTAAAATTATTAATTTGAATAATAAATTTAAATTAAATTAAGATACAAATTCGAACTATCAATTCAATCATAAATTCTAATTATTAGTTTAAAATATGAATTTAAATTAAATATCTTTTAACTCAAATATAATATAATTTAAAAAATAAATTAAATCTTTTAATTTAAATTTATTTTAAATTAATAATTTTTATTACAAAATTGCCACCCATCTTTTAACCCTAAATCCCCTTTTCCTTTCATTTTTCCTCCACAGCCGCACACTTCCTCTTCCAGCCAAAGCTTCCATTTTTCACTCCACAGCTGCACTGCACACTCTCTCTCCCAGCCAAAGCTTCTTTGTCTTGTAGTTGGAGGTAAGCTTCTTCCCTCCACAGTGTGCTAAATGTATTAGAACATTTAGATTTATATTCCAAAATGCATGCATTGAGGAAACATCTACACGTTTTCTGAGACATGAAAACAAAAAATTATTTTATAAAAAGATTATAGATCAAGCTCTAAGTTTGTAGTTATGAAATCATTACTTATCATGTTGTCATGCTATGGAAAATGTCTTTTCTTTGAAGTAAATTGAAATCGCATAGGTATATCACAGCCAACTGACTTATATGAACAATAACATTTAACAGTGTGGGGGGAGGCTAATAAGTGAACTGTGAAATTTAATCGTCCTATCTCGGGAGAGAATATTGCAACTTTGTTTTGATTATAGTTAAAATGGAGGATAATTATGCTTCTATTCTGGAGTCAACAATATTGGCTCTAGCAAAATTTAATTAGTCTACAACATCAGCAATTTTTCAATTATGACATGTATTTTTCTTGAAAAATTTTGCAGAAAAGTAGCAGATAGGTCAGGGGATCTAGCTAAGTGGAGTGAGATTGTTGATGTTGTAACAACATTGTCTATTTCAGTTATTGCTAATGCCTATGTTTTTGAGTATGATGATTTTCAACACATTAAAAGTGTCAAATATTGTCTAATTGTTTTCTTATTTCTTCAAACTTCATAGTGTGATGGAATTGGCAATGTCAATTTATGAAGCAATGATTTGGACATTTAATTATACATATTTTATTTTATATTACAGGAAAATGTGCTTGAAAGATTAAAATATTTTCTATAAAAGGTGAAATATTATACAGAAGTTGTGAGATCTCTTTAATATATTTTTGTTTAATTAATTTCATTCTAATAAAAAGGTATTTTTTTTGTAGTTTCGTAAAATTTATTTATTGATTATTAGAATTATTAATAATGCACCATTAAAGAGTGTATATTCATAAAATATTGAGAAATTAAAATTTATTGGCTAGGGTGTGGGGAGGGGATTTTTCCCCGCGGGGACGGGGAGGGGACAAGGATTTTTTGTTATCCCCGTAACGGGGACGGGGATTGATATCCCCTACGGGGATGGGGACGGGGATTGATATCCCCTCTCCACCCCTCCCCGTTGCTATCCCTAGTATACGATGAAAGTTATGAGTTAGGGAATAAGTGAAATGGTCTAAACACATAATTTTTTTTAAATAATTTTTAACTAGAAGTAGATAACAAATTTAATAAATTATTTTTTACCGAATATTAAAAACATTTTTTCTTTTCATCATTTTAATAAGTAAATATAATAAATTTATTAGGCAGGATAAATAGGGTTTTTAAACTTGAATATTATTAAAAAATATACGTGGAAAGAAGCTATATTATACGGAGGCTTCAGATCTGCAAAAATTGCTGCGAGACACGGCGCGACTGTTGATTGAAAGATTGGAACAGAGTAAAAATGAAGCCCTGGATTGGGCTTGTGTAAGAAAGAGAAGAAGCATTCCCATCTGAGAAAAATAAGTGAGCATCTAAATATTAGTTGTTGCCTTGGCTTGCCCGGCTAAAATTATAAAATGTGATTTTTGACTGTAGAATGCTTTTAATATTAGTTGTATGCTGTTACAAATTAATAGGTCGATTTCAAAGAATTGTTTAGGTGAATTGGCATTGATGCTGTATAAAAGATTAAGCTGGATCTCATCATTGTCCAGCTCTAGATTTATATATAATATTATGCTACAATACAATTCACACAATCTGCCATTGTTTGCTTTAGGGTTTGCATGACTCTTTTTTTGCCAGATATGGTTATTTGTTGGTACAAGATTTCTTGGTTTCAATGCCAACTTTGTGGATGATGCGAGGATGGGGAAACCGTGCATAGTGGGCAATTTGCTAACCCTCTTCTTGGTGGTGGCCAAGCTCCACCTCCATGCGATGTGGCGAATCACTTGCATGAAGAAACTCACTTGTATGAAGTTATGTTTCAGCCAAGTTCATGTTATTATAGTAATGGGTTCTAAAAGTAACAATGACATTAAATGGGGAAATATTAGAGACTGTTTTCTAGAAAAAACAAAAATCACTTCCTCTAACAAACATCTATTGACAAAAAAATATTTCTTTAATCTTTATTCTTTAGGTTACAGAAACAACCCAAAGATCCCTGATGCCCCTTGCACAAGGTCAACTCCAAATTTCTCATCCCTGATTCCTACCCTGGAACAAAATTTATCATTAGGAGCATGCATAAAAAATCATTTTCAATTTAAGATCTGTATTTCAACAATAGTAGCCATCCTCAGAGTACACAGTACACTGCAAGGCCTGCACATGGTTAATTAGACCCCATCTTGACATGCTTCTTTGTGGATGTGCAAATTGTTTATGGAAACTGCTGAATTGATCACACCTTCAAACAAGAGTATAGTGACCATCCTCAGAGTACTGACTGCATAATGTGCTTCCGAAAATTCCCTTATGGAGCAAGTCTGAGAATCAAGAACTATTGTCAGTTTTTAGCTACAGCCGATCAAAGTTTCCGGCAGATTGTCATGCCATCTCCAATGGGTACCTAACATTCCAAAAATTAAGAGTGAGGGATCAATTGTAAAAGCTCTCAAAACTTGTAGTATGTTAACAAAGAACACAAATACTCACCATACTGATGCTCACACGCTTGTCCTCCATTAGACTTTTATTGAACTTCCTAATGCTGACAGTCTTATTATCTTTTACCTGCTGAAAGGAGTCATTAGAAAGTAGGTTATCCTTTTAATGGCTAGAGCTCATAATGGTAGTCAATAGCATTACCATAGGATCAGCAACTTTTCCATGCCAGAGGACATTATCAATCACGATGACTCCTCCAACTCTAACCTGCAACAAGAGATAACCAACTACATCGTTACAATCTGTGGTGAGGGAAATGAGAGAAAATATTTTACAAAGGAATTGAAATAACCAAACAAAATTTGCAAAAATTATACTTCAGCCTTACCAGCTGTAGTAATAATTCATAGTATTCCTGATACATTCTCTTTTCAGCATCAACAAATGCAAAATCATAGCTGCGTAAAGAGAAAATACATCAAAGAATTATTGTTATGTTATTTACTTCTTCATAATCATGGCAGACCAAAAAAAAAGCAACAACCAGTCACTCAAGAAAAAACTTGATTCATGGGGGAAAAGGGGAACTATCACCACTGGACTACTGTTTTCTAAAGAAAAAATGGGTAAGATGAGCCTAACAACTTAGTCTTATGCCTAAGAGAAAAAACTTTAAAGTCTAAACAGAAGTTAACTACATTCACCTTGATACGGGTAAGTTCAGCCTAATAACTTAGTCTTATGCTTTAGGGAAAAAAAAAAATACAACAATTTTAAGTCTTAACACAAGTTAACCATATTCACCTGGAAGCTTCACCACTCAGAATCAGAGATTTCAGGGCATCGGCAGCCAGTCCATGTTTAACGTTTACCTAATATCAACAAATCATTTCAGAGCTATAAAGATATCAACACAAGAAAAAGTAAAACAAGCCAGTGGTATAAGTCTGAGTCGCCATTATTCGTCGCAGACATGGATTATAACATAATTGTAACTTGACAAAAGAGAAGAAAATGACCTTGTGTGAAACACCCGCTAGCTCATAATACTTTTTGGCAACTTCAAGAGATCTAGCATCTCTTTCACAGGCCACCAAACAACCTGATTCAGGTAGAACTAATGCAATAGCCAATGATGAGTATCCCTACAGAAAAAAAAAAAAAAATCATATTAACAGCACTAAATTCATGGATAATAAGCTAAAACAATTGCAAAAAGACAGAAATGAAAAAATGTGAAGTGAAAATTTAAAGCTAGCTTGTCAATAATCAATACTAATTCATTAATACATACAGTATAAACACCGACTTCTATACAGCGTTTTGCCCCAAGAATTTGAACAAGCATAGCAAGCAGTTGTGCTTGATCGGGAGACACCTATCAATATTACAGTGAATATTTAGCAATACTTGAATGTTTTGTTTTAATTTGACTCCTCAAGAAACTGGTAAGGTACCTGCATCTGGCTACCGCGCATGCTAGCTGTTTCCTCACGAAGTTGCCGTAGAACCTGAAACACAGCAAGCCAGATATACAAAACGACACAGTTTATTGGTGTTTAGCGATGCAATTGAGGTTACAAAGGTAAAAGTACCTGAGGCTCGCGAACATTTTGGAGGATGTAGTCGTAAAGATGAGGAGTGATACTGATAATCTGTTTGTTACCGTACTTTTCGTCATTGGCAACGATGACTGTATCGGGATAAGAAACGGAGCAATTTCTTGTCCAAACATTATTAAACTTGGAAGCTCTACAACTTGCGGACAAGGAGGAGTGAAATTTCGCAACTCTTTTTTCCGTGTTCCGTAAAACGAAAGCAAAACGATTCACCGCCAAGCTGCTCGCCATTAATTCAAGGGGAAGTGAAAGACTCGAGCGGTTCGTTCGCAGCAACACTGTACTGTTGCTTGTTAATTAAACGAATTCTTGTGAGTGCGTATAATGGGCCAGGTCCATCGGGCTAAGTACTTTCCGGGCCTGGCAAGCTAATTAGTCAAGGAGGTAAGAAAAAAAATCATACGTTTTTTTTTTTTTTTACTGGTGAAGGAAGATGGCATACGTGTTCCTTGTATATAAACACAGAGGAAGACGATAATTCAGTTCTTCACAAAAAAATTCATTATCGCTAGATCTGTGGTGGCAGTCGCAGTAATGTGTTTGTAGCTGCCCTGCTTCTTGTTGGATCTCCGTTCTTGAAATTGTATAATTTTAATTTTTAGCCATCTCTGAAGATATGGCCCTTGCATTTGCTTCTTCATTGCGCGTTGCTGCTGGAAAGGGACCCCTTTGCAACATAAAGCCTTTTAATTCCAACCTAACTGCTACCATAAAATTGCCTACTCAGAGCAAGTTTTCATGTTCTGCAACTCTGACTACCGACAGAACTCAGGTTCATTTCATCGTATTCTACTCTTCTATTTCTATGCATACACCTATCATCATCCTGCAGACTAATTGCTGTATTAGGGTTTTCAGGCATCTGAGTTTGATTTAGAGAACAAAAAACATAGTCTGTTGAACACTATTCAGGACACTCAACGAGGCCTGGTTGCAACTTCTGACAAACGCTCTGAAATTGAAGAGGCTCTGGTGAGCTTACAATTTTCTTTATTCCAAGCATCCTCTTATTTCCCAATGTTATAATATGGAACTTCTCTCCTCTTTTTAACGGCTCTTGTTTAGATGGTTGGGGCATATCAGTGGAAGCAAAAATGATTACATATTTATGTGCATATGGCAGGTGAGTGTGGAGGGATACAACATGGGTGAGCCAATTAATCTTGAAGAGTTGGATGGAACATGGCGCCTGCAGTATACTTCTGCTCCTGACGTACTAATTCTTCTAGAAGCTGCTGCAAGACTTCCCTTCTTTCAGGTGCTAATAATGAAAATGTAAATACAAATGCTTCCTCTATGGTTGTGCAGTATTTTGCCTAATATTTTGGTGTGAACTGAATTTAACCACGTGTTCATTTTGTTAATTAGAAATAAAAGATTGCTAAAAATTCTCAGGCTGAGTTGATCTTTGATTTTCTGCCATTTTTATACTTTGTCAAATATGAATATTGCTTTGCTTTAATTCTTTTCATCACAATATGATTTCAAATTTTAGGTCCTGATTCAATGCTTCATATCACAACTTTGTTATTAACAGCTATGAGATTATGAGGCCTGGCTTGCCTTATGTTACAATTTTGTCAATGTCACTTGATTGATAGATTTATTATTTTCTCATTGTTGTTATTATTTTTTTGATTGATTTAAATATCTAAAATTTGATAGCTTCTGTATCATAAGATTGTGCATGAATGTGGAAGTAGGTTGGGCAGATCTTCCAGAAATTCGAATGTCGGGATAAATCTGATGGAGGGGTCATCCGTAATGTTGTTCGCTGGAGTGTTCCAACATTGTTAGAGGTAAGCTTCCACCTTTGTTTCTTTTGCTCTATCTTGAATGTTAAATCAACTCGTGCCATAATAATATTTTGTGACTTATCAACACTGGATTTTTTGAGTTGATATTCGAAATTTTGACATAACTATTTCCTGACTTTATTGTCACAGTATTTTTTGTTCAGTCATATCCATGAATATATGTTCTCTCTCCCCTATAATAGCTTTTATATATATACAAATCTTTTCATTTACAGGAACAAGAAGGTGCTACTCTGGTTGTTTCTGCAAAGTTTAATGTTGTTTCTGTTCGTAATATCTACCTTCAGTTTGAAGAGGTCAGCTTCTCAGCCCTTCATAAAACGTGACTTACAAAAGGTTGAGGTATATGACCTGCAATGTTTCCTCTTAGCCTGTATGATTCAGAAAGCAGTACTTGCAGCATTACTTGGTCCCTATGATTAACCATTTTTTTCCATGTTGGACATAGTTTTATGATCTGAGTAACCGAAGATAAATGAGGTAGAAAGAGAATAATATATCAGTAGGAAAGTGAATGCCTCTAGGTCTAGCAATCCCAACCACATTACTATTGCTGTTGATATGCCTAACAATAATGCAAGCGCTTTTCAATCAGAAGGCCTGGCTGAGTTTATAATAAGTGCTCCAGCCTTCATTATCTTCTTGAATAACCTGTCAGGGTGTGTTAGTTCCTTGCGATAAATGCTATCATACCCTTGTAACATTTATGCATACGATCTGAAAGTAAGCCACATCTTGAGATCTATAAATTTGTTGGTCATTTAGATGAGTTGGTGAACCAGGAGATTTTCTTTCTTTGAATTTTTAAGTGGTGCATTGTTATCTTATTGGTACTCACAAAGATGAATATGGTTTTGTTTTAACCGAAGACTGAATTGTATTTGCAGATTTCTGTTCAAGATATAAACATCAGTGAAGCGCTGCAAGCTATAATAGCTCCAGCAATACTGCCACGGTCATTTTTAAGTTTACAGGTACTTAAATTTACTTCACAATGCTTATTGCATGAAATCTTTGGCCTTTGATATTTGGGTCCCAGGTGTAGTTGATATCAAACCCCCACTCCAGTTACGAAGTTCTCTACTATTTGAATCCTCAACACATAATTAATTCTGCATAAGTATTTCACTGCTAGCACATGTATAAATATAAATAATTCTGTGTAATTTAAAGAAACTAATTTAGTGCTAATGAAGTACCTTTTATGTGGCAACCAACAATGGAGAGCTTGTGTTTGAGAGTTGTGTTGATGTTTATATGCAGATATTGCAATTTCTGCGCTCATTTAAAGCTCAAATTCCTGTAACAAACCCAAATCCGGGCAGGTAATTATCATTAAATTCTTTTGTATTTCTAAATCTATGCTTCTTGTATGCACATGTGAAAATTGATACACGTATTACAGGCGATCAGTTGGAGGACTATATTACCTTTCCTACTTGGATAGAAATATGCTTTTAGGTCGTGCAGTTGGAGGTGGAGGAATATTTATTTTTACCAAATCTCAACCTCTTCACTTGTAAGGCACAAAACAACTTCAATTATTTGATTAATCGCTTACTCCTACTGACACTTTGTAAGTCAAAAAAACCCTTGATTTGAGAAGTAAAAGGACCGGGAATGGAGGCTCGTAGCTTCAAGGAATTGAAGCAATACTTTTCACTGTAGATTGTCCAAGAACTGCAAAAAAGCTTGGCTCTGCCCAAAAATAAAGAAACGCCCAATACCCTTGACCTTTCCTTGTCCTTTGATATCATGGTGTAAAAAATAAAAAATAAAAAATAAAAGAGGAAAAAGCTCATAAGGTTATATTTGCCCAATACTATGTTCCATTTCTTCTTCGAGTGCTCCTATTAGAATTGTGTTTTTGATGCTGTATATGGCACCAGTAATAGTAACATTAACATATATTGCAAACGATCAAGGTCTTCCCCAAAATATACTTTCTCAACTAAGATGATCAATTTTCCAATGATCCTTCCTTCAAAATTAATGTATTCTGTGAAATGTGATCTTGGAATTGATAACGAAAGTTTGCGTAGCAAACGATTCAAATGTTTCCTTAAGGGCCTCATAAGCCTCGGAGCGTGATGTTGCCAGAAAATTAGATCTTTCATCAATGGATGGTTCAGACACCATGCCTAACCTTTACCAATATATTCACAGCCTTGTCAATTGACATTTCAACCTGCATTCACATCAACCCAATGAATAATTTAAAATAAATCAACCCAATATATTCACTAGGCTATGGTTGTGCGTATAAGTATATAACGGCAGTAATAAATTGTCGGATAATGCGATTGCCCTAAAGATGGGCTTTTTCTTTTACCAACATACATTGTATAATACATGAATAATTTTATGGAAACCATAGATGAAGTTTGATATTCTCCTTTAGTCCCCAAAGTTTCTTTAAGCTCTGTTTTCCACCACATCTACTTTATCTTCGCTGCTCCCTAACATTGATACTATTTTGAGCTTGCAGAGTTTAAATCAGCTCCTGCTGTTAGTGGCTTCCCAAAATTAAATGAGTTATGTTTAACTTGAGACTTCCTTCGCTTGTATGTCAATGGAAACACAGGTTCATTTTTAAGCCCCTCTGAAACAATGGGTTTACCAAAGAGTTTCTCCGAACTTCTGACCCTCACATCAATCTGGCCCTTAATTTGATCTGAAGAAGGCGACACTTCTGTTTCCTGATTACTGATTACTACATTGGAAGTTCTTGGGACCACGGTTGGAAAGCTTGGATTGACAGTTTTATGCTTTTGTTGCATTGGTTTTATCTGCCAGTGGCACATTCCTTCATAGCACTGAATGTTAAATGGAAAATTTGTCAAAGGACTATCAGGAATTCCTTTACTTCCTGTTCCACAAAAATAATACCTCTTTGCACCCATTGTATCCATTAATGACTCAGATTCGACATTAACACGCCTTCCCACATTGCTTTTGGATAGTGTCTGATCTCCTAAATCAACAGCATCTTCTGATGATGGATTCATTTCCCTCGTTACCATTCTTGTTGAAGTAGAACTCTCTGAATATCTACTGATTCCTATGGCACTTTCTTGCTGATTCAGTACACACCAAGGCTCCTTCCCAGTCCTCTGAACTTCACCATCACCAACTTTCTGTTGTAGAAAAGGGAATTCACCTAGAGCATGTGCCTCCCTGAAGAATACAGATGCTGGTAAGCAAGATACTTTGCCATCAACCAAAGTTTTGCCACTGCCCAGCATGATTGATTGTAGTTGCCTCTGCATCACTTTTGAATGTTCTGGTGCGATGGAAGGAACCCTTGGTACTACTTTCAGCAGACCTTTCGGCTCAGATCTATAATTTTCAGACATGTCCACAGCAGTTAATTTTGGATTGTGATTTTGTAGTGAACTTTCATGAGATGCCTTTAACTTGAGAAACCCCTTTGCATTGCAATTTGGAGTAACAAATTTCATCCTTTCAGCAGATAGAGAGGGAAAGATATTGTTAGCTGGGCTACTACTTAAAAGCTTCATTTTCTTCGACAAATGGTGCACAGGTGTAACACTGCTAGTCTCATCACCTAACAAGTCACTATCATCAGGAACTGTATTCAGATCAAGCAAATTGTTGCTCACATGTTTTCTCCTAGTCTTCCATGTATGAATTCTTTCCTGAACACCAATGCTCATGTCACATTGATTCCATTGCCTGCTCATGTCTTTGAACATTTCCACCATTTTGTCATGGTAAGATCTTAAAGAATGATAATACATTGTCCTCTGCATAAATTGCAAACATTCTCTGAAGGAAGCCACCTTCCTAGGATAGAATCCACCTTTCAATCTCTTGAAAAATATATCTACAGGATTGCCAAAACACATATCACTACCACCAAGAAGCTCCTTCATGGTCAACCAAAAAGTCTGCTGGTCCACAGCTGGAAGGTATGCTGAGAGAAAGAACCTTTCTTCCTCTGTTAAACATGAATTCCATGTCTCCATAGATAATATTTCCCTTAAATCTGGCAAATCATAAAGCTCATATGGTATATTGCACAGCTGCCCTTCCACCATGCCAAGCTCACAACCCACTTCTGCCAGCTCATTATCATCCTCTGAGTCCACATCCGGGACTCTGCTCTTTTCCACCTTCATGTCTTTACCATTGAAGCTAGAAATTAGTTTAAAAAAGCTACCAACTTCTCACTGGCTAATCTCCAGAATGCCTGATAAGATAGAAAGGGTTATGAAGTCTGTAGCCTAGCCAGGGCAAATTTCCATTGTGAAAATCTGATTTCCAGAAGAATTGCCCTGGAAATAAGGCACATTTTTAGCTATCAAACTCAATATGACTATTTCACAATTTCTAAAAATCCAATTCCTAAAATTTGACTCAGGGATGTTCAATGTTAACTACATAATCTATAATTTGCTTGTTCTCTGTTCTCCCTGGGGGCTAGTTTCTAACTTTGCTCTTGGGTTTCTTGCGTTGCTTTGTTGTGTATAGTTTTGTTGCTGCTATCTCGTCCCCTATCTTGCATTTGTGAAGATAGTAGAACAAGATAAGCTTAGGTTATTTTGCTGTTTTGACCTTTCTTTTTTAATATACATTTATTTACCAAAAAAAAAACTATGGTATTCACACAGTTGACCACGTATCTATATATTTACATGATAGAGCAGCTGTAATAACAGACCTGCAACTTCCAAAAAACTTAATAATAGAAAGATCAAATATTCTAGTGTGTTTTCACTGCATAATTTTAATCAATTTATAACCATTGAAAATTCAAAACTTCACCAATCAATTATCTGTATCTTCACGTTGTCTGGTAATTAAGCTAATCAAGTCAAGACTTTGAAATCCAAAATCCAAGCTCTGACTCCTAAGTAGTATAAAGTCTACACACTAAAATACCACTCACAAGAAATGCAATGAATGATTTACTTACACAAACCTCTCAGATCAAACAGGTAATAACTCTAGGCCACAATTCAAAACCAAATTCTAGTAGTGACAAAAAAATTATGAAAAAAATGCTACAAGAAAAACTCTCAAATCTAGTAAAGAATTATATGATTGTCATCTTGAACAACCTACAGCAATTTATAAATATTACAAAAATGAAATGAGTATGAATCAACATCATAAGTGACAAAATATGAGTACATCAAGCCATTGAATATAATTTACCGGAAATTAAGGTGCTCACCGAAGCGCTTTCTATTGTAACCAGAGAATCAAGAAAATCGGCAATAGAAGTGAGGAATTTGAAGGCAAATTGAAAAACGAAGGAAGAAAGAAGCAGCAATTGAGCAGAAAGAATAGATTGAATTCTGAGTGCAGATACTGAGCTGAACCCTCAATAGTGGAGTGAAGCGTTAGAATCGCGTTTTACTTGGCAAGTCTTGAGAATTGCAGCAACGCCATTACCTTTATTTCCTTTTTTCTCTTTCTGTCGTTTCTTTTTAACATTTCTTTCTACTGTTTAAAGCCGTTTCAGGCGTGAGCACGTGAATGTGAATAGACATCAAAGGTTCTTTTATAGTATCAAATATTAAATATTCATTAGTTAATTTTTGTTCGACAAACTCTCTTATCTTTGATTGACTGGTGATCTCAACGACGGAGCTTTTTGAGTGCGATTATCAGTTTGTATCCATAGAATTTGAAATGAACAGTTTCTACTGAGCTCAAGTTCTAACACTGGTCAATGATTTCAAAATTTTTTTAAACTTTAAATTCAAATATTAATATAGGAGAACTAAATAAAATTATCATAATTTAGAGACATAAACAAAATTGATTTATTTTTCAGGTGTTAAATGGATGTTTTCAAAATTTTAATTTAATACTAAAATGATTTTTTACCCCTTTTTGAAAAACCCTAATCCCGTATCAACTAAAGAATAATACAATGTACCTTATAAGTTTTAAAATTTTAAATTTTTATAAGAGTAAAATAAAATTTTGTTATATAAAAATAAATGGATATTTTATCAAGTAAAAATAAATTAAAATTTAATAAATTTTGTATCAAATTTTTAAAAATATATGGTATACTTTTAGTTATGATATTTGTTTAATCGAATATTGTTTGCTTTATTTGAAAAAAATAAAAATTTGAAAGTACCCATAAAAATTCCATATGTTAAAGATATTACGTTGGCCTTGAATGAAAATGTCAGAAGAACCCATAGAAAACCTCACCAGCACCTGTTAGAACATGACCAAAAACCCCCCAATATGCGCGGCCCACGTGATTTGTTCAAAACCCCCTCGTGTACTGAAAACTTACCCTAAAACCCCCCACCATGGATGCACTCGTGACCCGCACGGTTTAATATCACAGATTCACCCCATCTTCTTCCCTTACCGCGCGATTCATACTCTTTTACTGTGTTTGGACACCCAGAACCGACATTTTAGCATAACCGCTTCAAATAATACGCTGCAATTAATCTGAGCAAAAAGAAGAGAAACGGCTGGGCAACCCCTGTCAGGGCCTGCGACATGAGTTCGAACAATACCTGCAATCCTTATGTCCATCTGTCGTTCTTTTCATCACGCGTCTGATAGGAGTAAGTTATGAATTTAATCGTCTTGGTTTAATTGTTGTTGCTTGGACATGACAAGACAATTTGAGTGTTGTTCTTCTCTAGGGCCGATCGGTACAATCCGCAAGGCGTTGAACAGGTGCGGGAAAAGGGTTGAAGATGCCACAAGAAAAGTAGAGGCCCTTGCTGATCACGTCTGGAATCACCGTAAGTATAACCCTATTAATGCCACATTTGTTAGCTTCTTTTATTTAGTTGTTTAGAGTGTTATGAAGATTATTATTAGCATATCGGAAATGACTACGTATTGCGATAGCCTCAACCCTTTTGAAGTAAGCGATCACCTTTACTTCACCTACAATTTGTCTTGATTCAGTTTGCAGTAGGATAGTGCCATTTTGAATGATAAGGGTGTTGTCCATAAATGCTTGTGGAGAGCATAAGTTATTACTCTCTACTGTTCATTTTGTAAAATCAGGTCAAATGGATTAAGTTAGATTGCTCGGGGTCTTGATGGGTGGCCGTTTGGTTGGAGGGTTCTATTGGTATTCCCACTCTAAGCTTGAGTCGCAAGTACTTGGGATTTAAAGTTTCAATCTTTTATCTCAAGCCTTATGCTACTTCCTGCACCAAAACTTTATGGTTATGCATGGATGGAGCCAAGTACATGGCTCTGGAGTTGGGTAGCTTAATCTATTATCTTAGCCTCAATGCATACTTTTGTTTCATTTATGTATAATTTCTCCATTGTGGTTTGCAAATTGTATCTCAAAGTGCTCTTCTATATCCTTTAATCATTCTTCCGATTCTTGGAGAGTGATTATGTTTCTGCAATGTGTTATTGCATGATTGACTTTGGGGAAGGCCCACCTCTTTATTGTATCCTAATCTCTCATTTTCTTCATTAGACCTTTTAGATACAATTAAAGGAAGGACTGTCTCAGATTTTTATTGTGATATCTATGAAATTGTGCCACGAATAGTCTTTTGCAAGATATGAAATACTGCAAATGTTTTGCCAATTGTAATTGCTCAGGAAAAAAAAAATTTCTTGGCGGAAATCATGAACACTTTTTGATTGCTTGGTAGATTTCGACTTGTAATTTTAGCTTTTGTCAATAGTCAAGGTCAGTCCTAAGCCCAGTGATGTAGCAATGGCAAAGCCTGCTCAAGGGACAAAAGTGCTAACAGAAGGAGAGCATGAGAAGGTGTTCCAGCAAGAGTTTCAAATATTGCCAGGAGAGAAGCTCTTAAAGACGTATGCTTGCTATGTATCAACTCCCACTGGACCAGTGATTGGCACGCTTTATATTTCAACTAAAAGAATGGCGTTTTGCAGTGATTATCCTCTCTGTTATTATTCTTCCTCAGGCAGCAGGAGTGGATGTATTACAAGGTAATACCTTCAGTTTTTGCTTGGACTCAGTGGAATTTTGCATAAATTAACCTATAATTTACATCCTGAACAGGATACATTTCAGTCATTCATACTTTGCAATATTAAGTGGTTTGTTGGTTTTAAAGCCACAATGTACACTTTTCCATGCGAGTAGGCTGGAATCTAATATTTCATTTTCCTTTGTTGAACTGTGTGACAATACATAGATGTTGGTGGATCTTGATAAGTTGAGAACAGTGAATCCTTCTGCAAACAGATTGAACCCTTCTGAGAAGTATATCCATATTGTCACCAGAGATGGTTATGACTTCTGGCTTATGGGATTCATATTTTACAACAAGGCACTCAAGACTTTAACTGAAGCTTTGCAGCACAACCTTGGCTGTTCTGGTGGAAACGGAATCATATAAGTCCAACAAGTTCAAGTGCATGGCAGTTCTGTCAATTCCACTATACACCCAAATTGTTAAAATGATTTGAATACATCTGTGAATAATGCTAGTATTGAGTTGACAGTTTGTTTAGAAACTTGTACTTTTCTTTCTGATACAAGCAAATTATTCTATGATAAAAGAAAATTCGGTTTTCCTGCTGTTGATTCATGCTGTATGTGGCTGTACCTGTGTTTATTTTTTACGAGATGGTAAGAATACCATTTCTCTTGCTCCTGCTCTCTCTTTGAAGGATTTCCTTTGAATAACAAGCTGTAAGATTGCTCAATTAGTATGGGAAAAAAACTCACTTCTTAAAATTATAAAAATTGAGGTTGGAATAAAATTATTAGTTTTCAAAATTTAGAATAAATTATATATTTTTTTAATATTACTGATACAGTGATATTTATACTTCTATAACTAATAAAAAATGGAATAAGGGGTGAGAATAAATCTTTAAAAAATTAGGGTGTCAGTCTGGAACAAACTATAGAAATAAGTCGCTTGGCCTTCTCCTTTTGCTGGTCTGCTTCTCTTTTCTCTCTTATGTTCTTGTCTCACCATTTTCCGACCCTTTTAGGCCCATGGCTTTGTAGTAATTGGAATTGCTCCTCGGCCCACAAGTGGGAAGTGAAATCAGTTACATGAAGGTACAGGCTATCGGCAATTTGGAATTCTAAATGGGCCAAAGGACTATTTCCCACCCAAACTATGTTGAACTCTCAAAGTTCCCCCGGTTAACTTTGAAATTATCATTTACCCACCCATAACCGATTAAATTTAATGGAACCCTAACCCCTAAAAATTTAATGTCACTTTTCTCCCTAAAAGTTTAAAAACTAACATTTTATTCCCTAAACCAAGTTTGAAAGATCACATTTCCCCCCTTAGAGTTTAGTTTCAAAACCTGTTCATTTTCTCCCACGCCATCACCGACCATCTCTCCTTTCTGACGGTTTCTCTTTCACTGACAACCCATCCGACATCGAGAGATATCGTCTGGGAAGAGAAATCGTTTTCCCAGACGACGAAGATGAGATCGATCAATCTCATCTCCGTCATCTGGAAAGATGATTTCTCCTCCCAGACGACGTCTTTCGACGCCAAATAGGTTGGAATAGAGTTGGGGTGGGTCGTTGGTAAAAGAGAAACTGTTCGGAGGGAGAGATGATTGGCGATAGCGTCGAAAAAAGTAAACGGGTTTTGAAACAAAACCCTAAGAGGGAAATGTGATCTTTTCAAACTTGGCTTAGGGAAAAAAGTTAGTTTTTTAAATTTAAGGGGGGAGGGGAAATGAAATTATATTTAAGTTTATTTTTAACATTAAATATAAAATAACGATTTTATCTTTAAAATTAACAGATTTAAACTATCATAAGTAGGTAAATGAGATTTTCAAAGTTAATAGAGAAGAACTTTGAGAATTCAGCATAATTTGGGTGGGAAATAGTGATTTGGCTTTCTAAATAATGTGATTATTGATCAGTTAATTGAAAAATAGCCATTATTTATCACATGTTTAAAGGGATGAAATTGGATTTTACCCAAATGACCTGCTCCTACCGAAATGAGGAATAATTGCATGTAAAAGCACTTCATGTTAAAGATTAGATATCTGATGTTAATGAGGTAGCGTGAGGAAGATATTCACATGGTTAGTTTTCAACGCCACTTTGAGAGAATAAGACTGGGAGGAGAGATTCCTCCTCTAGTTATCTTACATGTTTGTCCATTATTAACAAAGACAAAAAGTTGAAAAATCAACCTATCTTCACCTTTCTGCCCATCCCAAATTACCGATAATAAAGGGAGTTGGCTCACTTTACAAGGAACACTCTTCTATTTCTAATCCATTTCTTTACCCTCTCTTCAACCTTCACGACTCATCAACCATGGCCTCTTCTCACCTTTTTTCCTCTACCCTGTTGTTGCTTCTTGTAGTCGTCTCTGCCCAGGTGCTTTTTCTTTTATGCTCTTTTTACGATTTTCTTTCTTTTTATATTTCTATTTTCTTTTTCACTTTGGTCACTGTTTATGTGCCATACCAGGTCTGATCGATTTACTCCGAACGTTATTATTAGTTTAGATTCAATTATTTATTAATAAATGATTATTATGGTATTTTATTTTCAGTTGATATAAAATATAAGAACTTCTAGTAAAATATAAATGATATTAGATGAATAAAAACTTGAAGCTGAGGAGGCAACTTAGCATATTTGATGATCTAGTTGTAATTTACATAGTCAATATGAGGGAAAAAAAAAAAACCATGAAATTTATATGTCCAAAATTTTGAGATTTGTATTATTAATGTTACTATTTTGGTTGCTGATGGTGGTGGAGCTTCTCATAAGTTCTCTAACAACTAAACTAATTATAAGATTAAATTCGTGGTAAACTTGTGTTAAATCATAGTTTTGTGCTAGTTCTGAATACCCTTTCTTTAGTTATAATGATCGAACTTCCTAGATTACTATAATTTTTATAAGAAACAAGAAAAATATATATTTTAAAGAAATTCTTTGAATTTTGGAAAATTTTTCTCAGATTACTATGTTTTTAAGTTTTAAAGGTTAATATTTGAAAATTGGGTGTTCTGTTGTTTGTTACCAGGCTTTTGTAGAGAGAACAGTTCACCAGCTCAAGCTTAACTCTCACATTCTTCAGGTGATCCAAAGCACATATTAATGAAAAAAGATCTTGCTTTCTTTATTTTATTTTGTTTATTTACAATTTATTAAATGTTGGGTCTCACCATGTACATACAGGATTCGATCATCAAGCAAGTAAATGAAAATCCCAAGGCAGGATGGGAAGCTGCTAGAAATCCTAGATTTTCCAATTTTACCGTGAGTTTCAAACTGGAGGTCTTGTTTGTGATAAATATTGAAGGGTACAATTATGAAATATCTTTCTTGATGCATAGGTTGGTGAGTTTAAGTACCTTCTTGGAGCCAAACCAACACCCAAAAAGGAACTTTTGAGTATTCCTGTCGTAGCTCATTGCAAATCGTTAAAATTGCCAAAGACCTTCGATGCAAGAACCACATGGTCACAATGTAGCAGCATTGGAAGAATCCTAGGTTTGTTAATTGCATGCTTTTCTTTTTTCCCCGTCTTGATCTTTTGAATGTGGCTCTGATGCTTTCCATTTTATGTGTCAAATGCTGGAATGATTTTCATATTGCAGATCAGGTAAATACTTTTTCCTATATAAATGAATGAGTTGTGTAAAGTCTTACATGTTTTGGGTCTTGGTGATTAAGGGTCATTTTAGTTCTTGTTGGCCCTTTGGTTTATGTGTCTACATGTGAATCAATGTTATAAATTATCAGCTGTTTTGGGGTTTTGGTGATTCAGGGTCATTGTGGCTCTTGTTGGGCTTTTGGTGCTGTTGAATCACTATCTGATCGCTTTTGCATCCATTTTGGCATGGTAATTGAAACTTCTCTTGAACAACCCGACAATATTTTTTGTCCTTTGGGATTTGTGTATGTTTGTTATAAATGATATTCACTGTCACTATATATTTCATGGCAGAACATATCTCTATCAGTCAATGATCTTCTAGCGTGCTGTGGCTTTTTGTGTGGAGGTGGTTGTAATGGGGGCTATCCAATTTATGCTTGGCGATACTTGGTCCACCGTGGCGTTGTCACTGAAGAGGTATTAATTTGTTGTTTTCGGCAATGTTTTACTTGTTTCACTATTTTCCATATGTCACATCAGATTGTTTCATAATCTCCTTACTAATGTTTAATGAAGAGTATTACTTTATTTTTTACTAATTCTAAATTAGGGCTGATATGTAAAAAAACTTACAAAATTTCTTTGTGGCAGTGTGATCCATACTTTGATGATATTGGCTGTTCACACCCTGGTTGTGAGCCTGCATATCCTACGCCAAAGTGTGTGAAGAAGTGTGTCAATAAGAACCAGCTCTGGAACGACTCAAAGCGCTACAGTGTTAGTGCATATAGAATCAGCTCTAATCCACATGATATCATGGCAGAAATTTATAAGAATGGACCTGTTGAGGTTTCCTTCACAGTTTATGAGGTAAACCATCGCTTGCCCTATATTCCCGTGTCTGTATTTGCGTCGATGTTTGTGGGCATGAATCTTTTCATGGTCAGATTTGCTTGCATATGTTGCTGTATTTTGAAAAATTATGAACCAATATCAATCTACTTCCTGTTGTTCTCTCCTTTCATTTATCTTTAATTTTGTGCCATGAAAGATGCCCCCTTCTTATGAGTTACTAGTATCTTTTAAACCAGATTCAATGTCTTTGAAAATACACATGTTATTTGATTATAACAGGTTTCTTTTTTTTTAATCGTTTTGCCAGGATTTTGCTCATTACAAGTCTGGTGTTTACAAACACATAACTGGTGATGTTATGGGAGGTCATGCAGTTAAGCTAATTGGGTGGGGAACTAGTGATGATGGAGAGGATTACTGGGTATGCTGAAATTTCCAATCATGTATTTCTAAATTTTGTGACCCTACATTACTACTTATTGAGATGATGTCTTGATCAAATACTCTCTCTGATGCAGCTTCTTGCCAATCAGTGGAATAGAGGCTGGGGCGATGTATGTTTTCATTAAAGAATTTTCCACTTTAAATGATTATTTCACTGCATCAAGATTCTGTCGTTTTAGTCCTTAATTTCTGTTTATGTTTGCGTGACAGGATGGTTACTTCAAGATCAAGAGAGGAACAAATGAGTGTGGCATTGAAGAGGATGTGGTTGCTGGTCTGCCGTCATCGAAAAATCTTGTGAGAGAGGTTGTCAGCATGGAGGACACTCTTGAGGATGCTGCAGTTTGATCGCAGATTGTTGTATCATCAAATCCCCTAATTCATACATCAGAACTGTCTGTCTAAGCATGAATTAGCTGCATCTATGCCTTACTTAAATATGCAAATCACAGTTAAATGATTCTGTATTTTAAAATGGAAACGATTGTAATATTTATAGTTTATTATCAACTTGCTATAAGTCAATGTGCTTCATTTGATGTTTTCTCTAATACGTTCGTCCTTCTTCATTCTCTGGCAAGGTATGTTTTGATTGGTTGGCGAATCAAATCCAAACAAAGATAAACTTGAGTTTAATTTGTTCGAACAATTTTTGGATGGGTTCAAGCTGAGACTATTTTTAGTCAAGTTGACTTGTTTTAAATTGAGTTCGGACCCGTTTGGATCCACCCTGCTTGTTAAAATAATTATGTCCAACCCTGATGAGTGCAAGGAAGTTCAATGGCAGCCATTATGCCGAGACCCATGCGCCTTGTTTATAGCCCATTCACCCTTCGAGGTAAGTGGAATAAAACACATGCCGATAACTATGTTGACCAGAAAGTTCAACCGAATTAATATAATTTTCCACGTGCTTTTCAGTTTATTAAAGTCATGAGATTCATCAGAACATGGACTAATTTACCCTTGCCTATGGTTTGGATTGGGTGGGGTTACAGGTTCCAACACAAGTTTATAATCTATCGAAGCCAATAAAAAAACCAGAAGCCATGAAGCCCGAGGAAGTGAAGGAATAAAAACACAGAAGAACACGTGGTTAAAGAACTGCCACTTCTTTATAAAAAGGTGGTTTGAGTTATTTATTTATTTATTATTTTAAAATTATCGAAGCTCCAAAATCCAAATATAAGGCCCACAGTTTTCCGGGGAGGTCAACAGGTTTGGTGTTGAAATGAGACGGCCTTGCCCTTCTAAAGTTTCGGAAGTATTAAAATAATTGTTGAGATGACAGTTAGCAGGCCGACAAAATCAATTGAAGCACGTCACATGAGCAGGCCACCGGATTCTAAGCAGTGTTGAACTTTTGCAACAGAAGATTAAGGCGGGTTGGTAGGTTTGTGATGGGCGCATGCATCCACAGCCAGTGGAAAAGAATAGCCACTGCAGTAGGCAGGCACGTTTTTAAATTTAAAGACAAAATCAACTATAAAAAAAAAAGAGAAATCTTCTCGACACACGCCTTTCACGTTGTTCTGTCGGGAGTAACCCTCACCCCACAACTCAGTTTTACTCCTATCTCTACCTGAGTCTTGTTGATTAGATGAGTTGTTTCTATTTTACTCTTATCACTTTCTTTCTCCTTCACTCTTTCTAAGAGAAGCATGCTGGCGTCGCATTCGATTAACAAGTTTTAGAATTAAATGATTTAGTAGTTGGAATCTTGTGACTAGATAATATAATTGGTAGGAGATAAATATAGTAATTTTTAGGAGTTTGGGTGTTTGATTCCGATTACTCGTAGTGAAAAAAGTGTAAAATTAACAAAGAAATGTCGATGCCTAAAGAGCCAGAGCAGGTGATGAAGATGAGAGGAGGATCAGTTTTGGGCAAACGAACCATTCTCAAGAGCGACCATTTCCCTGGCTGCCAAAACAAACGCTTAACTCCTCCGATCGATGGTGCCCCCAATTACCGTCAGGTTTCTACCCTCCCCGTTATCTTAATAATTGAATGGTTAATAACTCGTGCTAATTGTTTTTACAATTCTTGGTCTGATAGCAAATATCTGCTTTTGCATCTCATTTTTTTTTTAGCAATGCTATGTGTACCCAATTTTGGTACACAATTTATGTACATAATGGTGTGTCATCATACAATTAGGTGATTTTAAAACATGTTACCATATGATAAAAAATATCCAATCACATGATGACACCTCATCTGTGTACACAAATTATGTACCAAAATTAGGTACATATAGTTTTATTGTTTTTTTTTTTTATAATGATTTTGCGGAATCCATTAACTGGAATGATACGAAGCTTAACTGATTTTCCTACTTCTTTAATATTTTGTAGTTGGTTTAATATTTAACTGGTTAAATGGTTTTAATTCCATGTAATATATTAGTTTATTTCTCTGTTTAATTATTACAATAAAATCATATGAACACATTTTTTTAATACACAATTAGAATTATAGATAATAAATCATTAGGTGATTTATTGATTTTAAATAAAAAATAAAGTAATAACAAATCATATGGTGGTACATCATCTATCTACACAATTGAGTACTCACAAGTGTGTATCCATAGTATTCATAGTATTGCTCTAATTATTAGCCAAATCAAGTTGGTAAATATCTTCTTGATTGGTTAATGTAACAGGGTGCGACCTTGCTTATTCTCTTCTTAAACCAGAACAATATACTTATGCCATGTTTGATATTATCGAATTAGACTTCTAGAATTGAAGATGTTACTTGAATTCCATCCAATTTCAGTTTTATAGCTCAATCCTGTGGCAGATGCAGCCTGAGGCTTTATTAATGTTAACATTCAGTTTGAGGTACTGGGATTTGCAAGTTTTTTATGATACACTCTGAAAGCTTTATTTGCATTATTTAATCTGCATTGTGGTCCATGATTTTCTTCACGTAGGTCATTTTGATGTGGATGTTGCTCATGCTTGATTAGTTGTATATTGTATCACTTTAGATTATTGATCTTTTTCATAAGGAAATAAATTCTCATGCATATTTATATTTTATTTATTTGACTTGTTTATTGTTACTGCAGGCTGACTCATTACGTGTTCATGGTGTTGCAATTCCAACAATTGAAGGAATTAAAAATGTTCTTAAGCATATTGGAGCCCAAAAAGATGGAAAGAAAGTGCATGTTCTTTGGATTAGCCTTCGTGAGGAACCGGTAAAACTATTTGTTGCAAAAATATCTTTTTATGTTGATATTTACGTGGTCATAGTATTATGATTTAGTTGAAATTTGAGCTTTGCATGACTGTGATAATATGTGATCATCATTTAGGCATTCATTATATATTTATATTCAAATCACATAGAAAATTAGTTTGTGAACCGTCAATAAAATTTACTTCCGTGCTATTGCTTTTGAAAATCACGTAAACTTCTGAAGGTAAAACCAATTTAACAGCTCCTTCTGTGATGTCACAAGCTACTTGTGAGAAACCAGATTATCTTCTTCTCTAATGCGTACCTGTTGTTGCTAACGCTTCCCTTCAGGTACTATCACTTGCAAATTTTATTGAGTTTCTCAACCATGATAGACATATGATAACTCAACCAATAATTTCACTGATCGTTAGTATGTCGATGTTTATTTAATACAACATTGTCTTCTTGAAACAGGTAGTGTACATTAATGGGCGTCCCTTCGTTTTGCGTGAGGCAGAGAGGCCTTTTTCTAACCTTGAGTATACAGTATGTAATTCTAAGGAAATTTAACCTTCACATACATAATTTTTTTTAATTTATACTTTTACATAAATTAGCATTCTAGCACTTGTAAATTGGCATATGTTTGCTTCTTTAGTGACTTTGTGATATTAATATAAGAAAATATTTTTTCTTGGGTTGGACAACTAAACCAAGATAATATAAAACATGGCATGATTTCTTTCATATGTTATAATATATTGTACTTCTGTATGTGTTTGTAAACTTTGACCTTGGTGTGCTACTTTATATTGATAAATTATGGTATTATGGGACTTTTATGAGTATGTAATGGTTGTGCTATTCAGGAAGATTTAGGGGATTATGTAATGGAACATGCAGTCTAGCTAACATTATGTTCCATGTATAAATGTGCATGGACTTACAAGCAAACCCATGTACTAAGGTCCACTAGTGAATATCATAGCTTACATTTCTTGCAAATCGGTTGTGTCTTTTTGTTTTGAATCAGGGAATCAACCGGGCTAGGGTTGAGCAAATGGAAGCTCGATTGAAAGAAGATATCTTGATAGAAGCTGCAAGGTACCCTCTTTGTTCCATCGCTTTGTTAGTCTTTTCCCGCATGAGTATTCATATTTGTCTTTCCCATCAGTTACTCTTTCTTTGCATGATCAAAATTTATTTGAACATCTGACACAACAGATACGGAAATAAGATCCTTGTCACTGATGAACTGCCAGGTGGTCAGATGGTGGACCAATGGGAACCAGTATTGAGTGATTCTGTGAAGACACCGCTGGATGTATAGTATTTTGAACTTGATTTAAATTTTTGCAACAAGGAAACTTATTTATCTACCACCTTACTTATGGTTGCAAATTTGTTTCTTTGGTGCAGGTGTATGAGGAACGTCAGGTAGAAGGTTGCCTTGTTGATTATGAACGTGTTCCTATAACTGATGAAAAATCACCAAAAGAGCAGGATTTTGATATCTTGGTGAGTTTTAATGATTAAATCTTATTTTCAACCTTCTTGATTGGTAATTTATAATGCTTCTTTTTCTTCCATTAATTTAATTATCTTCAATTTCCCATAAAAAAAAAAATTATGAATATGAAGCTTATTTGCTTATGTGACTGATGAATTAACCTTTGTGATTTTATTGACTATTTGCTACCACATTTGCTGTCTACCTTTGGAAAAAATGAAGATTCTCCCCTCTTTGCTATCTTTCAATCTCATTTCTGGCTTGATAAGTACTTATTTTTCTGTTTATTTGAATGATTTGTTTGTGTTAGGATAGAGAACATTTGTCCTTATCCTATAGGTTAGACTTTATTATAAAAATTGGTAGTTAGGTTATCAGAGGGAAGGGAGGAAAAATTGGGTTTTGTGGGCAGCCTTAGGGCTGATTGTGAAAGGTCTCTGACACTTTGAATGGTTGGAAATGGGAGGCCTTGGAGTCCTTGAATTGTCCTGATTATCCGTTTGTAATCCTTTCTATCAATAAAATCTTTGTTATCTTACTCTTTTTTTTTTTTTTGGGATGAATAATGGGCTAGGTTCCTAACAGTTAGTAAGTTGCATTATGGTTCTAATCTATACTTTGCTGCAATTACGTTTAGTGTGCATCATCTTGTTCTGTACTTTTTCATCGAACTGTGCTATTAATCTCAATACATAGTTTGCATATCTGTTGGAATTGTTAGTGACTCTTGACTTAAATTGGTTTATGAGTTCTTGGACTTGCAAGTAGTTCTACTAAAGCGAAGGAATATGACTGAAAGCATGATAATAATGTGCCTGCTCTATCATTGCATTTTAAGGTTGATAAAATTTCTCAAGCCGACATAAATACAGAAGTAATTTTTAACTGTCAAATGGGACGTGGACGGACTACAACAGGGATGGTGATTGCAACATTGATTTACTTCAACCGCATTGGAGCTTCTGGTAACCTAATAACTTCTTCACTCAAAAATAATGAAGTCCTGGTAACCCAATAACTTCCTTTATTAAAAAATACTGCACCTTTTCCTACTATTTTTATAATATTCCATCACTGTTATCAACTTAAGACAACCCTAAAATCTTTTATGTTACTTCAGTTTTATGTTTAGGTTGATTTCATTGTTTCTAAACTTATTTGTCAACTTTGGAGTTGGCATCTCTCATCACTTATATCAAAGCTATTTATTGTTCTCAACTTGTTAAGTTTTATTTTTTGCCACTATCTTCCTTAAGTCAGTGCTGACATTGGTAATAGTTTATTGAATAGGCTTGATTTGAACATGTCATTGTGATTTCATCATCAGATGATTTAGTAATTAGGTCTAAAATTTATAGTATCTTATTAGAAAATGATATTATATAGGTATAATAGATTAATTTCACTAATGATACTGTATTCTAATTCAATATGTTCTCACATAATATAGGCATCCCTAGAACAAATTCAATTGGTCGTGTTTTTGATTCTGGTTCCAGTGTTGCTGAACATTTGCCAAACTCAGAGGAAGCAGTTCGTAGAGGAGAATATGCTGTCATTAGAAGCTTGATCCGGGTTTTGGAGGTATATACTGTTAGCTCCTGTTTCTCTTAATTTGAAATTTATCATTTTCTTTGAGCTTTTGAATAAGTGAAATGGCCTTTAGGGTGGCGTGGAAGGCAAAAGACAAGTGGATAAAGTCATTGACAAGTGTGCCTCCATGCAGGTATGGCTATCTAATTACCCTAAACCATTTAGGTATAGCTTCTAAGTTTTTGTTATTGTCAAAGTTTCTTCCATGCGGTTTGTTTGCATAGTAGGTTGATACTATATGTATTTTAGGTTTGTTTTTAATTTCATTCAGTGAACTTCACTGAAGTGCTTCTTTAATCGAATTACAGAACCTGCGTGAAGCAATTGCCACTTATCGTAACAGTATTCTGCATCAACCAGATGAGATGAAGAGGGAGGCGTCTCTTTCTTTTTTCGTGGAGTACTTGGAGAGATACTACCTTTTAATATGCTTTGCTGTATTCATTCATTCAGAGAGAGCAGCCCTCTGTTCTAGTTCTTGTGGCTATAGCAGTTTTGTTGATTGGATGAAAGCAAGGCCTGAGCTATATAGCATTATACACAGGTACTTTTATAACTGAATAATATGTAAAAGTTTACCTTTCTGATTTAAGATATCTGTCTGTCTAGACTTAAACTCAACCATTCACATAACTCAATTTAACTCAACCTAGTCTTAATCAAAATTAGTTGGAGTCACCTCCTAGCATCTTTTCCTTTCATTCTGCCCCATTCTTTGCCGTTAGTCTATAGGTTTCCAGGAATTAGATCTTTTTTACACTAAGGAAACATAATATATACTGTTTTGTTTCTTCTTCTTGTACCTACCAATTATTCAGCTCACTATTTAATGCAAGAGCATCAATTGTTCTCAGTTGAACTTGCCCTAGCTTATACTTGATACATACCACCTCTACTTTGTGCATTTGTATTCAATTTTTAAACTACCCTCAAAATTCTTATAGATATCCTCATTTCAGGCATGTTGGCATTATGGGACTTTCAACATGATCTTTATATTAGAATTTGCTGAATGTGTCTGTTCCTCTGCCAAATGTCAGAGTTCATTGAGCTGTTATCAGTTCTTGTAATCTTATTTTTACATAATAAAATCACATCACCTCATATCATGTCAGAAATGTCACTATTGATGATAATCCAACTATTATATTAGTTTTTTTGGGTTATTAATTAAAAATTAGAGCGCTTAGCATCATCTTAGTCAATGATTGTTGTTATATTGCATTATGGGTGATTCTCTTGCTGCAATTTCACTTTCTTATAGGTTGCTAAGGAGAGATCCAATGGGTGCTCTTGGGTATGCAAGTTCAAAGCCATCTGTCATGAAGATAGGTGAATCTGCTGTTAGCCGCCCACATGAAATGGATGTTGTTGCTGCTCTGAGAAACGGACAAGTGCTTGGAAGCCAAACTGTTCTCAAAAGTGATCATTGTCCTGGTTGCCAACATCCAAGTTTACCTGAGAGAGTGGAGGGTGCACCTAACTTCAGGCAAGTTCCTGGGTTTTCGGTTTATGGAGTTGCAAATCCAACTATTGAAGGTATTCGATCTGTCATTAGGAGGATTGATAACTCTAAAGACCGTTGCCCAGTTTTCTGGCATAATATGAGAGAAGAACCTGTTATCTACATCAACGGGAAACCATTTGTTCTCCGTGAAGTTGAAAGACCTTGCAAAAATATGCTTGAGTACAGGGTATATAGTACTGATTTTTCTGTTATATCTAAACTTTGTTGAACTGAAAGTGTGTGGACTTTGCTTTATGCAGTAAGTTTCATCTGCTTTACAGTACAATAGTGCCGGATGCTATGAAAAAATGATACTAGTTTTGATCAATATGTGAAGAAAATTTGTATTTGAAGCCACACCTAGCCCTTACATGGTCAATGTGTTTTCTGAAAATGCATGGCCTTTTCAAAGAATTGTGCCCAGTTAGTTTTGGGTCCAGCAAAACAAGGACTTTATATGACAGCACTCATATTTTCTGTCTGCTTCTCTGCATATCACTCTAGCCATGTTACAGATGCAGCACCAACAATTATTTTCTGTAACCAGGAAAAGTACAAGAAGGACACATAAGTTTTTTGTTATTCTATATCTAAAGTTCACTATAGTTAACATCGTGTGTTTGGCAGTTATTGAATGGGCATTTTAACAGAGTTATATTAATATTAAGGATATCTTGAAGTATTTTGGCCATGACCTAAAATTATTGAACAAGTTTGGCTTCTAACTTGAATTTTGAGTGTGTTGTTTTCTTTTTCCTTTCCAACCTCCAAACCCGCCCCACACCCCTCATCCTTTTCAACCCTAATTGATGAAGTTGAAATTGATACCTACATTTAGGGAATTGATCGCGAGAGAGTGGAGAGAATGGAAGCTCGATTAAAAGAAGATATTCTGCGAGAAGCTGAACAATATGGGGGTGCTATAATGGTTATTCATGAAACGAATGATGGGCAAATATTCGATGTTTGGGAAAATGTGAGGTATGACTCTGTTCAGACACCACTTGAGGTATTCAAATGCTTAGAGGATGATGGTTTTCGCATTAAGTATGCACGTGTGCCAATCACAGATGGTAAAGCTCCCAAGACTTTGGACTTTGACACACTGGCAATGAATATCGCTTCTGCTTCTAAGGATACTGCTTTTGTTTTCAATTGCCAGGTTAAAGCATTTACATGCTAATTAAGACTTTCATTGTGAATTTGCATGGAGGTGTTCATTATGTTCTATTATTTGTCTGCCGAGCCTGTGTATTTTCTTTCTTATCTGTATTTTTTTCTGTTTATTTATTTCATTTTCACAGATGGGTAGAGGAAGAACAACTACTGGTACTGTTATTGCATGCCTTCTGAAGCTTCGTATTGATCATGGGAGACCTATTAAAGTTTTACTTAATGATGTGGTCCATGAAAAATTGGATGGTGGTAGCTCAAGTGGTGAAGAAACCGATGGCACTGTTTCTGCATCAACCTCCAGTAACACAAAAGTATGTACTGAAATAGATGAAGTCCATGCATTTGACATGGATGACATCCTGCTGTTGTGGAAGATAACAAGATTATTTGATAATGGAGTGGAGTGCCGTGAGGCCTTAGATTCTATTATCGATAGATGTTCTGCTTTGCAGAACATACGGGAAGCTGTTCTGCATTATAGGAAGACATTCAATCAACAGCATGTTGAACCTAGGGTTAGGAGGTTAGCATTGAACCGTGGTGCAGAGTACTTGGAGCGGTACTTCCGTTTAATTGCCTTTGCTGCATATCTTGGAAGTGAATCATTTGATAGGTTTTGTGGACAAGGAGAATCAAAGATGACTTTCAAAACTTGGTTACGTCAAAGACCAGAGGTCCAGGCAATGAAATGGAGCATAAGATTGAGACCAGGGCAATTTTTTACTGTCCCTGTAATTCCTGTTTTCCTTACTAATATGGAGACTTTAGGGCTAAACAGCAGATAACTTCTCAAATTTTGTTGACTCTCTCTTTTGTTACTTGGAAATACTTACATAATTAACTTCAATTTTTTTAACGCAGGAGGAACTGAGAGCACCACATGAATCTCAGCATGGAGATGCTGTGATGGAGGCCATTGCAAAGAACCGTAATGGCTCTGTCTTGGGTAAAGGTTCAATACTGAAAATGTATTTCTTTCCAGGTCAGAGAACTTCCAGCCACATACAAATTCATGGTGCGCCACATGCTTACAAGGTATTTTTCTTGGGGGTTATATGTATAATGAATGGCTAATAGTTTCTGCTAAGATTGACATGACATATATGATGTTATCAAATTAAACCCAACCTCTGAAAGATCCAATTGAGATGCTTTAAATGATGCTAGCAGTCTCTAAATTGTTATACATCTTGTGCATGTTCTTGGATGAATGAGCACTATCATAAACCAAACGAGATGATGCTCATATGTTGAATTTCACATTGGAAACCACAATTGCTTATTTATTTAATGGATTCATAATAATTTTTCTGAGGTTCTGTATATTCTTGCCTGAATGGGCTGGAGGTCCATTTTGGCTGTCATTTGATTGTCTGGTTAAAGTAATCTATATGGTTACATGCTAGTTTGAAATTCAGAATTTTAAATTCACATGGATGCACACATCCACTTGAACATACATAAGACTCTATCAAATGTTTTTTGGGAGAGGAAGTTGGTATGAAAAAAATTTGGGATTGCTTGAAGCTCAAAACTTTTACTTGCTTCAGGTGGATGGAAACCCTGTGTATAGTATGGCAACTCCAACAATTGCCGGTGCTAAAGAGATGTTGGCATATTTAGGTGCCAGGCCCAAAGCTGAAGGATCAATTTCTCAGAAAGTGATATTGACTGATCTGAGAGTGGAGGTGGTTGTTTACATTAATGGCACACCGTTTGTCCTCAGAGAGCTTAACAAACCTGTTGATACACTCAAGCATGTGGGAATTACTGGTCCCATGGTCTGTCATCGTTAACATGTCTCTTATCATGTGAACCGTAGTCGGCCAAACAAGAATATTTCTCAACTCTCTTTCTTTTGAAATATTTTTCAGGTAGAACACATGGAGGCACGGCTAAAAGAAGATGTATTATCTGAGATCAGACTTTCTGGTGGTCGAATGCTTTTACATCGTGAAGAATATAATCCAGCATTAAATCAGTCCAGTGTCATTGGATACTGGGAAAGCATTTTTGTGGATGATGTGAAAACACCTGCTGAAGTATATACTGCTCTAAAAGATGACGGATATAATATAGCATATAGAAGGATACCATTAACGAGAGAGAGGGATGCTTTAGCTTCTGATGTTGATGCTATCCAGTACTGTAGAAATGAGTAAGTATCCATAACTGAACTGCATACTTTCAGTAAGGGGTTTTTTTTATTCATAATTGTAATTGTAATCACTTGACTTGGTAAATGTTCGACCATAATATTTCAGTTCTAGAATGCTCCAGCATGTGCTCGTTTATATGACAACTGAAAGTTATTTTTCTTAGGTCTTAATGACATCGAATTACTTTTGTCCCCTTGAATTAAATTAAAATGGATTGACTTTTTTTTTAATTAGAGAGTTTCAAAGTACTTATGAAAGAATGTTGGGGGAATTACTTTTAAGGATTTGTGGGGATGCTGATATTTTTTCTTTGATTAGTCTATGCATGATTTAGGAAGTATGGATTTCTTTTAGTGTTCTTCTCGACATATTCCTTCTTGAAAAATGTTATTCATGTCTGAGAAATGTTGTAAACTAAAACTACGTTTGTTTATAGCTCCGCAGGGTGCTACCTTTTTGTGTCACACACAGGGTTTGGAGGAGTTGCATATGCAATGGCAATTCTTTGTCTTAGACTTGATGCTGAGGAAAAGTTAGCATCAAAGGTTCCACAACCTTTGGTTGGTCCACATCTCTCTCCAGCGTATGAGGAGAACTTACCTTCCCAGGCATCAGATAAAGAAATGCTTAGGATGGGTGATTACCGTGACATATTAAGCCTTACGAGAGCACTTGTCTATGGTCCACAGAGCAAAGCAGATGCTGACATTGTTATTGAACGGTATGTATCTCAAAAGAGGGAAAAAAAGCATCTAAGTAATGTTATGTAAAGGAGGAAAGTTATAGCATGTTGGGGGTATTTTTTTATTCAGTCTTTTTTTTATTTTATTTCTTCTCTTTTATTTTGACTAAGCATAACAATACTCTTATAAATATATATTTTTTTGTCTTGGGTAATTACGCATTTAATATAAACTCTTTCCATTTTGTTGGGGAAGGTGAGTATCTTTGGAGCTAAAGGTGCTGAATTTGTTCCTTCATTTTATAGATGTGCAGGCGCGGGTCATTTACGAGATGATATTCTACATTTCAGTGAAGAACTTCAGAAGTGTCCCAATGATGATGATGATGAGCAACGGGCATACCTCATGGATATGGGTGTCAAGGCCTTAAGGTTAGTTTGCATGCCTCAACAGTTGACACTACTTAAACCAAAATTTCCCTTTTGTCTGGGCCTTGGTGAATACTATATATTTCCTTAGTTTGTCTTTGCATTAAGCGAAATCATTTATCTGTGGTATATGTAAGCAGTTGGTTGTATGCAATTGCAGGCGATACTTCTTCCTAATAACATTTAGGTCCTACCTCTACTGCACATCCCCTGCTGAGACAAAATTTGAATCATGGATGGACGGGAGGCCTGAACTCGGACATCTCTGTAATAACCTTAGGATTGATAAGTGATTTTCAGCATATAGACATAGTGATGTATGTGATTTTGTAGAAAATTCAAATGTATTTATATACAGTTGGCTACGTATCTTATATCTCCATTATTAGCCTCTCTCCCTTGCCCATTTCTGTGCATGGTCCCAGGCCAATTAGTGTCAAATATAAGCAAGTAAGTTAAGGTTTCACAACTGTGGTGAAGACTTGAGTTGGAATCTTTTTCCTAAAATTTTTAATGTTTCATCAATTTTGTTAATTCTTGGAATCTTGAAAAGATATATTGATTGTTAATAATATATAATCTGATGATTTGTACAAAGTTTAAGTGATTATAAGAAAAAGTTAGTTAAGGACTATATGGCAACCAAAATAATGAGATATTTGATATATTAGAAAAGAAAGTAGGGGAGTTAGCGATAAAAGTGGTTGTGCTGTTTCAAATTGATCCTCCATATCAGGGGTCAACCATCACTAAGTCACTGGAAAAGTGGTGGCCTTTCCTGAATCTGCTCTGAATATTAAAAAGTTCACTTACTCTTTCTTCCAAAACTTGGTTAATAGATAATAATCAATGAAAAATTAGTGAATGTTAGTAGGTGTTTACATTTCAGTCAATGAAGAGAGGAAGGGTGAGTGATTTGTCTTCTTAAACCATGTCTGCAGAGGCTTTCATTCTAAGCTGTTGAGAATCTGGAAAACTTAAATGATGAGGAAAGAGTCCATTCTTTCCCCCATTCTCAGGCAACTTGAGCTTCATTATATTCTAAATGTAATGAACATTTAGAATTGTGATTACTTGTTCTCAACTTATTATCAGATTTTAGGATATTAATTATATCTGGGTTTAAATTGTTTTCTTGTTGGTTGTTAGTTAAATTGAATCAGCTATTTCCATTCTATTCATTGATTTGGTTTGGTTTTCAATAACAGTACACATTTTTTTCAACATCTTTTTTCTTTTTTTCAATTTATATTTTTAATCCCTGCGAGTCCAATAATTGTAAATCTTCAGATTTGAAATGCTTCCAATTGTTTTGTAATCCCTGCAAATAGGACAAGAGAGCAACCTAACAACAGAGTCCAAGAGGGCCTTGTTCGGTAACTCATTTAAAGGAAGAAGTGAACTCTTAGGCAAGTATTTGTAAACTGGTGTATAGTGTAGCGTATACAATACAAATGGCAATGGAGTCGCTCGGACTAAGCTCATTATTTCCAAGGATGTCATCACTATCGCACCATGAAAGGTTGTCGTTATCTCCCCCATTCTTGGGCAGTAGAGTGGGCGCTGGGCAGCCCAACAGCACAATATTAGGTGTTCAGTTCGAGAAGTTCGACATTCCCAGAAAAAGATGTGTCACAACTAAGCAATTCTCGGTTAATTCTATTCTTGCAGATGTTGCAAAAGATTTCGTGGTAACTTTCACCTCAGCATTTCTATTTTGGTCGACAGCTATCTCGTTTAAATTGGAATTTAGTTTTCTATGAGCTCATAGTTTATATATACGCATTCTTTTGTGTCATTACTATAGTATAATGCGGTTCGTTGTAATTATGACATTGCAATGCAGAGTTACCAGGCACCAATATTAGCTAAACCGGAAGCAGACCCCAAGACTGTAGCCTCCATCATATTAGGTGGTGGAGCTGGGACTCGGCTTTTTCCACTTACTGGAAGAAGAGCGAAGCCTGCCGTAAGCTAACTGTTTATAACCCTGCATGCTTCCTTTATGATTAGAAGGATATCCGATTGCCTCTTAACAATATCATTTATTTTTCGTTGGTGGATCCTTTATATGTACTTAAGGTGCCAATTGGGGGATGTTATAGACTGATAGATGTCCCAATGAGTAATTGCATCAACAGTGGAATTAACAAGATATATATCCTCACCCAGTTCAATTCACAATCCCTCAATCGACACATTGCTCGAACGTATAATTTCGGAAATGGTGTGAATTTTGGTGATGGTTTTGTGGAGGTATGTTTAACCGCATACATGGTTGAGATGTCAGTCAATTGTTGCATACTACTAAAGGCTTTCCATTTCCTTGCTTTTGATTATAATTCTATTCTGCTTTACTGGTTGTAATAGGTATTAGCAGCCACGCAAACGCCAGGTAAATCAGGGAAGAAGTGGTTTCAGGGTACAGCAGATGCTGTAAGACAGTTCCTCTGGTTGTTTGACGTATGTAAACTAAATTCTTCTTCAATCCATGACCTATTCGCCGATGCACAATAGTATATATGAAAATAGATATTTGATTCAAAATGTTTATTATTTATTTATCCAGCCGGAAAGATATCTACAGATATGATGTTGTTAACATTGATGGTGTGGTTGTGGTTTTGTTTATAGGATGCAAAGCATAGAAATCTTGAAAACATTCTCATTTTGTCTGGTGATCATCTCTATCGAATGGATTATATGGACTTTGTGCAGGTTAACCATAACTGCTAACTCAGTTATATTTCTGCCCTAATATTTCCACCTACTATATACATTTTTCTTTTTCTTTTGTTTTTAAAAACATGATCTTCTTCGCAGCATCACATTGATTCAGGTGCTGATATATCAGTTTCTTGTCTTCCTGTGGATGACAGGTAAATAATATTTCTGAATCATAGTAGACCCAATTTTGATTGAGCATGCACCAATTGCTTACTTGGTTGAAGTTCTTTTTAATGTCTTCTTTCTTGCAGTCGTGCCTCAGATTTCGGGTTGGTGAAGATTGATGAAACAGGAAGGATCAACCAGTTTCTTGAAAAACCGAATGGTGAAAGCTTGAGATCTATGGTTATTACCTTTTCCATTTTTCCTCAAATTAACACCTAACAAAATCTGTTACTGAATGAGAAGTCCATGGAAACTAGATTGAAGCTGATTGATTTTTTTATTGTTGTCTCAGCAAGTAGACACAGATATTCTAGGACTATCGTCTCAAGAAGCAAAGAATACCCCATACATTGCATCAATGGGTGTATATTTGTTCAAGACAGAAGTTCTATTGAAGCTTCTCAGGTTTTTTGTATTCTCCTCTTAGTTTTAGTGATGACATCATGTAGTATCCACACATTTTTATCTTGTTTGTTTTGCCCTGCTTTAATAGTTAGAAGAAACATAAGCGGAGTTGTTGTGAAGGTTAAATGACTTTTCCCATTGAACATAAGTAGACTGTTGAATAGTGTCTTGCTATTTGTTTATTTCTCTTTAATTTTTTTTCTTCTACAGGTGGCATTATCCAGAGGCCAATGATTTTGGGTCAGAAGTACTTCCTATGGCTGCAAAAGATTTTAATGTTCAGGTAGAATCTTGAATCCAGCAGAAGTTCTCATTAATTAAGATTTTGATGATGAGAATAGGATAGTTTGACCTGTATGCATCTATTTGTTTGCATTGAGCTCCCATTTCCTACTATTTATTGCAACAGAAGACTCTCCAGCACTGTTACATTTTCCTTATATGATAGGCATATGTATACAATGGCTACTGGGAAGATATTGGGACTATTAAATCCTTCTTCGATGCGAATTTATCCTTGACCGATCAGGTAGTTTTCTTGATATTGTCTCTTAGCTTTCATTGTTACTGTTATGCTTATATTCTCCTTTTCTGAAGCCTCCGAAATTTCAATTCTTTGATCCATCAAAGCCAATTTTCACATCTCCTCGTTTTCTACCACCAACAAAAATAGAGAAATGCCAGGTATAAACTCAGCTTATTACCATACCAGTGGAGATGTAATTGGCACTCTTTACTGTGTCGAGGGTATATAACAATTGTTGCTTTTTATAGGTTAAAGATTCTATTGTTTCGCATGGGTGCTTTTTGAGGGAGTGCAGCGTTGAACATTCCATTGTGGGGATTCGATCAAGACTGGAGTATGGTGTGGAGCTGAAGGTAACCTTCATTCCTTTTTCTTTCATCATACCAATTATTCAATGGACAGCAATATCTGTTCAGATTTTGACAGGATACTATGATGATGGGTGCTGACTACTACCAAACTGAGGTGGAAATAGCAGCTCTTTTAGCAGATGGCAAAGTCCCAGTTGGCATTGGAAGAGATACCAAAATAAGGTAAGTTTCTTCCACTTCTGTTGGGAAAATAGTGCTACCAAACTCACCATATCTGGAGTCTCTGTCTGTCTGATACAGGAATTGTATAATTGACAAGAATGCAAGAATTGGAAAGAATGCGATAATTGCAAACAAGGATGTAAGTTATTACAGTATATTTGATTCTCTTTATTTGTTCTCCTCCAAGTCACTTTAAAACTCAAAATTAAAGCATTATGCTGCCAACTTGTATGGGCAGAAGGTGGAAGAGACAGAGAGACCATCTGAAGGATTCTACATTCGATCTGGAATTACAGTGGTATTGAAGAATGCAATAATAAGAGATGGGACAATCATCTAAGATAACTGAACAGCAATGAGTATCATCACGGATGCATAGATGTGTATATATTCCACTTGAGTTATGGAACTTTTTATTCCACAAAAGGAAATGACATTTCTCAAAATTCTTCTTCTAGATTTTACCAGGTGAATTTACGAACTGAAGTTCTCAAATTTTTGAGTAGAAAATCTATCAATAATTTTATTACGTGATAAGAACATAATCTTTGTAGATTAGTGATATGATAGTGTTTGTGCATGAAAGAAAAATTAAGCTGAAGTCGCCCTCCACAAGGGCCGTTTGAGCAACAAGGTTCATTAATGAGTTCTCATGAAAAACTGGTAGGAGGGATCACCTTAATGTGCCGCAACAGTGATTGAGTTGGTTCTCGTCAGCACCGCCTGCACGATTGTCCATCCACGTAAGAGGGATGTCAAATGCACTTTTCACTTGTATTCTTAGAATTGATCTAATTAATGAGAGATAAATTCATTTCGACATGTAATAGTATTTGACGACAGGATGTGTACACATACAGAGAGAGGGAGAGAGAGATGGTAAAATGAGGAAACTTTTATTAAAGAAATTAAGTGCCTTTAACATGGAGGCCTGTTGGACAGCTGATGTGACTAGGGATGGCAAGGGGGAAGGGTGGGGATGGGTGGAGAGATGAAAATAATTCTCCACTCTCTCCCTGTAAAAAAAAATATTCTCTCCGTGCCTACAAAAAAATTTCTTTTTTATATCTTCTAAATATAATATAAATATATTAAATAATAAAATTAAGTAAAATTAAAATTAATTTACTATTTCAAATATCATAAATATAATATATTAACTATTTTAATACACATAACAAAAATCTAAATAAATTTGAAAAACATAAATAATTTAAAACTATAAAAATATATTAGTATTTTAAATAAATATATTAATATAAAAGGACATATATGGGGCAGGGAGGGGAAGGGGCAGGCGAGGAGGAAACACATATATCTCCATCCCTAGCGTGTCTCCAATTGTGAGGATTTTTTTTATTCCTGTTCTCGTTCCATTTCTTGTTTCTATCGTAGAATCTCTTCTCTATTAGGGTTGGAATCCCTAAAATCAGGCTCAAATTGTCATCCCATGTGCCCTTGACCCCTGTAGATGGATCGGCTGCAAAAGCCATCATCAACATTCGGTAGCAAAGTCAGCAGAAAGAAAGTCTCAGAAGCTGATAATTAATGTTACAAAGCACTAACGCCTGATTCTAGGAACTAATAGAAAGCTCCTTATCAGATGTTGTGCTTCGAGCCCATGAACTACTCGACTCAAAATGCGTCGGAGGTTGCTGCTGCACGTGAAGCCATCCAGTCCGCTCCACCGGCAGTGCCATCTCTGTTCCTGTCACCAACATTCATCCAGCAGCCAAGCAAGAGCATTTGTTATAATTATAGAGAAGAGATCAAATGATATTTCCAAAGCACAAACACCATATATCGTAATACAATCAGAGATGGGCAGTTGTAAGTTCAATTCTTGACTGCCATATGTCAAAAATAAGCAACCAAGGAACGAATCCAATAAGTCACCGATACACAATTTTATGATTTTGCTTTGGCAATATACTTAGTCTTAATATTTGTTAAAACAATCAATAATCTCCAAGCATACACATGCAACAACTACCACACGTGTGCAGAAGATTTCAACTCAATAAAATAAAAATCCTAGGGTTATGGTGAGAGTAACAAACAATGATGCTCATTCCGGGAGAATATCATTACAGCGAAATCTCAAATAATTTCAAAAATAATTACATTCATATCCATAATTGAATCTTTACCTGAAGCTACAATTGCCACAAAAAATGAAACTCAGGGAAACTCATACTTGTTGCTTTGCATTAACACAAGAACACTTGACAATATCATTTAATAAAATCTAAGCCAAAAAAAAAAAACACGACGCCATGCTCCAAGTCATGGTATTGGTATATGGAATCAAGAAGGCTTCACAATCATACAACTTGCATAGATACGTGGAATACTAAATAAGCAGTTTCATCAAAGATGAAAATATTTTAAATGGAAAGAATTGGTTACAAAAATATCACAAGGAGAATGTTGAATCAAGAAAATATAACTATGTTCCACCACTCACTGCCATGTATAATCCCTCAACCAGAAAAAACAGAGCCTGCTGAGAAAATTTTAGGTGACATTACATGATCTCATAGCAACACAGGCTTCTAAAATCTATTTGAAAATGTACAAAATACATCAAAATGGTCAATGATGGCAACCACTTTAGCAGCAACAAGTCTTTTGTGTTGCTAACATAACATCATTGAGTCACAAGTAATCATGCAGTAGCATGTCATAGGACCGAAACCATCACATACTGTTTCACACCATAGTCTGGCTGGAGATTCAGCAAGTATAAAGTCCAAGTTATCTTCGCATCACCCGGTGGCGTTCTCGTTTGCGGAAGCGCTCTAACATGAATTCATCTGTTGCAGCTTGCCTACTTCCTGCTGCATCAGTGCTATTATCAGTTGGCCTAGCTCCAGCACCATCATCCCGTGTACCTCTGTCCTTGTACAGCTCAGGGTGTTCTGCAAGTTTTTCAATCACAGTTAGATATTCAGAATAAATAATATCCCCAAAGACACCACAGAACTAAACGAACAAGGGAAACACAGAAACTTCAATGGAAAATCACATTAAAAGCACATATATTAAAAGCGTCCTATCAAATGACTACATTTATCTTAAGTCTGAAGTAACCTGGCCCTTGACCTCCAGTTTTGGTGAGAAGATGAGCTTAACTGAATAAATGAATCTAACTATAAGATTAGAAGTAAAGAATGAAATCAGCAACCTCTTCTGAGTTTCTCAGCATAATCCCGGCCACGTTGGAAATAATCTGCACTGTAACTTGAGGGAATGCTTAATTCTGGTTTTGTTCTACCCATAAGCCTCTTTTCTTGCAGAAGCTTCTTGGCAGCCTCAGTTTCCTCAATATTCTTCAACTTGTATCTGCAACCACAGGAATAATCAACACTGAACCCAAATCAATTTCTAATAACGTTGTAAGCATTAGGCCCTCTCATCAAGGTAGTGATGCAAACCAGCCAACCAAGAAAAAGCCTAGAAGCTAAATGCTTCTCCTTGATGAAAAATGAGCCCATGAAGAATGGCAACTTTCACATTTAGTTATGCAAGAGGGTTGAATCAAACTGCAATTAATTCTATTACCAAAAAAGAGAACGATGAAAAGAAGGGACATACTCAATGGGGAGCTGAACCTCAGCTATCCCAGTGGTCCACTGAGTAGAGCTTTCCTCTGAGTTTCGCTTCTTCACCTGAGAGGAAACAGGAAAGAAGTTTAGAATTAAACTGCAAAAGGACTTCTCCAAAAAAGGTTCACTCAGACACTGACAACACAATTCCATTATAAAAAATTTGAAAGGCATACTTCAAGAAAAAGATCATGGCATATGTTGTGTAGAATGCTAATGAGTAAACAGATACTTTGAAATGAACTTGTGTTTAATAGGCAAGCACTACTATAGAATATATTGAATATAAACTAATATGACCATATGCTAGAACTAAAACAAAATCCTGGTCTACGTTGAATCAGATACTGAAATGCTAGGATATGAAATATGTAAATTTCCGTCAATCTAATTCTTGTTTGACTGTTACAGTTAATGAAACACCACCCAAGCATGATGATTTAGATAGATGTATCCATTGAAAAGGAAATGAAGAACTAAAACAAGTGTGGATATCACTCACTTTAAGATGCTCCGGAACTTTGTATAATTCATCTTCAGCACGCTTTAAATCGTTCTCAACTTTATCTGTCACATCAATATTTTTGCCCCTTCTCTTAGCAAGTTCTTGCTCAATGTAATTCACCCTGTTAGATATAGGAAAAATAAGCTAAGAAACAACCAGCAATAGACATGCAATTCCCCAGAAAGAAAACTAGTAATTCAGACACCAAAAATATCCTACAGGGTATGCAAATATAAAATATATCCAAAAAAGGAAGAAGAAAAAAAAGTACAATGAGGATTCTCTATTAACAAACACTGTTTAAAATCTCCTTCGCAGAATCAACATGGTTAAGACAGTAAGGGTCTTCACGATTGTTCCATTAATATAATCTTTACCAACAAACTTGGATAGTCTAGGACAAGAACACTAAATTGCAATTACTTTAGGAAGAAATTAATTTCATCTAATCCATTACTTTTACAAAAGAACGGTATAAATCAGCCATGTCTAACACAGTGCATAAATCGAAAGAGCAACTACTTAAGTGAAAAAGTAATTACATGTTGGGATCTTCAACCATGACGGCGGTTTCTTGAGCGAATGTATCTTGAAGAACCAACTCGTCTTTTTCTCCGTCGCCTTCATTCTTTTCCGCAACTTTAGTTAAGCCACCACTGTTTCCTCCTCCTCCTGTAACTGTTCCACTTTGCAATGCACTACTTATTGCAGGTATCCCTGATTTTCTTTCTCTTTGTTTCTGAAGAAACTTCACTTCCTCCAATGCCAACCTGATCGTTCAAAAAATTATATTATTATTATTATTAGGTCAACCAAAGAAAACCCTAATCAGCCATGTGATAACGACTTAACTACCTCCTTTCTTCTTCGTCATCTGAAACCTTGTTATTGTCTTCTTCACCTCTTACTTCTTCGATACTCCTCTTTCGGAAATTCTTCTTCTGCTTCTGCTTCTGCGGCTGCATCGAATTCGAGTTCTCCATTTAATTCTTTTCCAACGGAATTCAAAATGCATCAGCATAATACCGCACCACCATAAACGCACCGTTTCAAGTAACAGTAATGTCCAGCCCGAGACTCACGTTTGGGCTAGGCTAACCAAGCCCAACCACACTTACTGAACCTCCGAATAATTGGTAAAGACGACATGTCGTCCATTTCTACCAACCTTCCTAGCTTGCAGACAAAACAAGAAGTATAAGAAGGAAAAGATGACTTGGTCTGTGTATTCATATACACAGAGAACGATTATAATAAAGGCTGACCCAAAGAGATTGAATGATGTGATAACAAAGCATGAAAGAGAGCAGAGAAGTAACAAATTGTTCTTGCATCCATGGTTTAGTGAGAGATGGAAACAGGAAGATGAAATCTGATTCGATAAGAACTCAAGAGGGACAGAGACCAGTTTGCATCACCATCAAAACGGGCCCTTGTTGATACGACAGTGCTGCTACCGCCAAAACACTCTTCTTTTGGTTCTTGTTTATTATCCACTTCAATCCAATTAACATTCAACAAACTTTAATTACTGTGTTTTTCGAGGTTTGCCTTACTAGCATTTTTAGTTGAAGTTGTTGAACAGTTGATTCTGATAAACTGTGTTACAGTTGCATTCTTTGTACAAGATTTTTTTAAAGTCTGTATTTCCCCCCATATCTGGTAAAAGAAATAACAAAAGATTCGCGAATTTTCACAGGTACGCATTTTTTTTCTTGTCTTCACGTTGCCCCATCCATTTCACACTGGACATCAAAATTAAGTGAAATCCCTTTGGATAGTGAGAAAGAGACGCAGGAATATGTACAAAAGAACATATTCTATTCTATTTAAAGAACCAAACACGTTTAAAACAATTCTTAAAGCAGGAAATTATTTTTAAATAATTTCCCCAGAAAAATATAGCATTGAAAGATATAAAGATGACATGAAAAATTTGTCAATATTGAAATTCCCATTTCGAAAATGCATAGATGTACTCCTTGCTTGAAATGGTTACATTGCTAAGGCAAATATGCATATGTAAAAAAAAAAAAATGTTATCCTGATGATCTCCAAATCCTTCCCTCTAGAGAAACCACCATAACAGAAACATCGTCATGATATTTACGTCGATCTCCATGAGGAATATCAAGCAATTCATGAAAATCCATTCCTGCAGTCAAGAGAACAAAAACCATTATAAAAAGAGCATAGGTCCTTCAATTTATGGAGTCAAAGATTCAAAATGAAAAGACCAAGAAGAAAATCTAACTAACCATTCTTTTTTGCTGCACGGAATAAAAGCTCCGCAACGAGATACTGTGCAGGATCGCCTTCGGGGACATTTTCCATAAACCATGTCACATGAGCAACCACCTCTTCATTACTGAAGTACTGGTAAAGCCCATCAGAGGATAGTACCAAGAACCGGTCACTTGAGGAAAGCCGGTGGTGAACAATGGAAGGGATGCAGCTGAGGTATGGAGCAGTTCCCACATAGTCAACTCTAAACATCTCCAGCAGAATTTCATTACAACTTGGCTGCGAACAAGATATTGAATTAGCAATAGATTGATCAATTACATTTACATGAATGCAATAAAAACAAAAAGAAAAGAAAACTAATACATAAAGGAAACAAGTTGTACCACCAACATAATCCACATGAAAATAAAAGCCTAATGGCAAAGATAACAAGGAGATATATTGGATACAGTAGACACCCCTTAGTGATACATAATCTCAATTATTTTGAGTGTCTCAACCTATGTCTCCAGATTCTCCAAATGGCAAGTAATTTGTGGAAAAATCTTAGACATTTAATTTCAGAAGTATAAACAAAGCCTTAAATTAGACAATAACAGGTACAACATCAAACACTAACATAGCTTACTCTAAATTTCCAATAATCAGATACTAAGTTTCCACATAAAGATCTAATTGCACAACCAATATTGAGTTTCTGCTTTTAGTAATTAAATGATGAAACAAGATTGGTGATGCTACCAGGGGTTAGCAGCGAGAAAGAGGCAGAGAGAGAAGAGAAGCTACACAAGCAGCAATTATTTTCTCAACTTGAAAAAAACCAAAAGAGGACTGCCTTTATCACTGCTTAAGTTTTAGAAAAGTAATCAGATATCTTTACCACCTATTATTTTGCAATACATAGGAAAATTCATTATGTATCATATACATAAATATATAACTGTCTGCAAAGATCATGACTAATTGGAAAAAATTTCCATCTGCTCATTAGTTAATTATTTCTAGTCTCATGCAAGGATTAAAAGATATGAAACACCTTGAGAGCAAAAGATGAGACCATCCCAAACAAAAAAATGATTTCTTGGAAAGTGTCAGATAGAGAACCCCAATTAAACATTAAAAGCTACATGTTTCAGAGAAATTTGTCAACCCAAATTAAACATTAAAAGCTACATGTTTCAGAGAAATTTGTCAAGTTACTAAATCACCGAACCTTCTTCAAGAAGCCAGCACCAAATGCTCTTGTGACTTTTAATTGCCCCTTAACACGATTGTTCAAAATTGCTTGGCAGTCATCAGGATGCTCTGCCCTTACTCTAAGAACTTCCTGTCATATTAATAAAGAATGCAGGATCAATCCTAAATTATAAGAATGCATATGAAACTCGGTTATGATTTCTCTTTCCTAACTATTTTTTCATTAAAATATCAAATATCTAGCGAATTTTAATTTATTTTTGCAAAAAAATTCTATATTAGGATATCTTATATATGACATCATTGTCATTTTAATGATTAAGTGAAAAAATTACTAGGAAGTGCAAATTTTGACGAATCCTAAGAAACAATTAGAAAAGGGTAGATATACCTAAACATTAATAAGAAAGCATGAACTCATCTAGACATCAGGTAGCAAACATCTCACTGTCTGAAGAGACAACGAAAATGCTAGAAAACTGATCAGTAAAACAACAAGCTTGTTCACAGACATCAGGTAGCAAAACTTATGCATTCAACATCACCATGGTAACTCATCCAGACAATGATTCTACAAGGAAAATAATTCACAATTTCAACAAATGGCAAACCACTTATCATGCATCAACACCGAGTCTATTCATGAAGTCCTTGTGCACAGTTTATGTAATGGTACCAAACCCAGGATGTAACACTTCAAGGAGATTTGAAAGTAATACTTATTCTGAATGACACATTTATGCAACATAATAAAACTCGGACCTTTAAAAACATTCTTGTTCTGCACTTTAAGCATCTCATGACATAAAAAGCACATTGAAAAGCAAACATGGCTAACCGATAAATAGTATAAAATTACAGTTGATGATATAAAATAAAAGTTCTAAAAGGAGATCATGCAATGCCGATAGGATTGGAAAATTTCAGTAAAGTGAGAAACAAACCTCTTCGACACTTGTGCTGTGGTCAGTTGAAAGCTGAACTGCCCTCATTTTTAATCTGCAGATAGAAATATCTCTATTCTTGTTCATCATATTAACCTGACAATTTTGATTATGCATTGGAGACTCCTCAGATATTCTGTCCAACTCCATGCGTACTAAAGACTCTCTTGATCGGTTTCTATGCTTCATGTCTTCTTTCAAAGAACATGGATTAGGGTGGCGGTCATTCTGTCTTTCTTGTGCCAATATCACACGGCTATCCCCAAGGTTCATGACATACACATCTTGATCCTTCATTAACATCACAAGAACACATGATCCCATTAAAGCAAGCTCTGGATTTGTGTCAAAAGCATTTTCCACCATTTCCATGTAACTTTTTTCAGTACTTTCAAGTGCTCGTGCCATTGCTCTTAAAACAGCATCATGATCAATAGCTCCAGATTTACATCTCCTAATAGGCCCAGAGGATTCCATCATTCTTTCATCGACACAAGGCTCTTCTCTGTGCCAATCATAACTCCAAGGAAAAAGCTTCTTTCTCAAGGACTTCTGCTTCCGACACATTTTTCTTATCTTTGCACTAATCATAGACTTTCTCATACTCTGCCTTTGCTCAGAAACAGAAGGACCATCCATAAATCCTTGATTAGATTCAGACCCTGCCCTTGCGTCTCCTCCTGATGTAGTGGGATCTTCATCAAGATGGTCAGGAACATCTCCTTTCAGGTTCAAAGAGTCCCTGGAATTAAGAGTATTAGAACATGCATGACAATCAGATAAGCCCTTTCTTTCATGACCAACCTCACAAACCGACACAGAACCTTCTCTTTCCCATGATTCCATCTGAAGTAGCTCATAAAGTCGCATGCTTTTTCTGCCTAGACCAGTTAAGTTAGCAGTAGTTGGAACATGACCTGTAACGTCACCATTATCCTCAACAATTTCACTGCAAGATGATTGCTCCTGGGCAATTCCTGAAATGTTATATGATGCTTTTAGACTAGTAGAAAGTACATTATCTAAGTAGGAGTTTGATCCTTTATCCTTGATGCACTCTGAAACAGGCCCATCGTTTCCTCTTTCTGGAGGTCCAGGTTGTGGAGGATCATTGGGAGATTTATCCTCATAATCCCAGAGCAATCCTTCCAGCTCCTTGTCTATGGCACGATAAAGATGGCTCATTAGGAAATCCGGAGCATCTGGCCCACTAAAACCATCATATATCCCAATAAATAACCATCCTTGTTCTTCGGAAACTACAACATGGACCCTATCTTCACCTGCCTTTCCATGAGCCCACTGCAAGTTGCAACTATTTCCATTCTCACTTTCTGACGGCCCCCCTTCAAAACAATTTCTTTGGGCTTCTGCTCGAACCTTAGCCTCCCTTACATGCCAAGCTAATTGGGTAACTGGATGTAAAAAAAACCGTTGCATCCAACCAGACCCCATTGTATGTTTTGAGAAGGTACGGGAAAGGGTGCTTTTCATTGGCCCACTCACACTTCTCATAAAACGTTGAAAGCGAGGCCTTCTGCGACCTTGTGCAAGTGGGGCAGAAAAGTTAGATTTGTCACTGGCATCGAGAGGACCCGACATTACCCCCCTCTCAATTGGACCAGACATGAAACCACCTCCTCTATCCAAAGGACCGGAAGCAAAACCTCTCTCAAGAGGTCCTGACATAAACCCATTCAAAGGTCCAGAGCCACGGGGCACTGGCTGCAATGGGATTGCAGCAAATGAAGCAGTGCTCTCAAATGATGCAGCAGGTTCTTGGGCATCACTAGCAAATAACGCACTCTGGTTACCAGTCCTAGCTGTGGAAACATTTGCACTGACAGAAGCCCCCGAGATGGTCTTAAATGTAGTCTCGGGAAAACTCTTATTGGGTTTCTGAAGACCTGAAGGATCATCTATGGAGTCATGCCTAAATGACCCACTTAAAGTTTCTGAATCAAGAGTGCTTGAATCAACCGTAAACCTCTCAGAATTGGAAGGTGTAATAGCAGGGGATTCGAAAATAGATGGCCTAACATAACAAAAAGAATGGCCTAATCCCTCGTCTAGAGGCTCTAAAAGATCCAAATCAACACCACTTTTTCCATTAAATGGCACAAAACAACCAACAACACGAGAAGTGCCGTTACCCATTTTTCTACTAATATAAACCCCTATAAACCACACCTCTGAAATGGAGGGGTTCTCTGACTTTCCGCCATAAGAAAATACAGCAAAAAAATACTCAAATAAAATCCCAAAAACCCAATAAACCCCTCAACCACCTTATGAACACTCAAATAACAGCACATCATCAATCAGACTACTGTGAACCCCAAACTACAGCTGATCAAATCAAACCAAACCAACCCAAAATTTCTCATAATTTGAAACGATAAATAGAACATAAAAAGAAAAAGAAAGAATATAAACAGTGAAATGCAATGATCTGACCTTGAAATGACTGTTTAAGCATGAACAAAGCAGTGGATCGAGCACCCCCAGTTAACAGATCTAAGAAGCGATAAAAGAAAGTGAACGAATGGCACACATCAGATACAAACAAACACACAACGAAAATAACCCATTTATATTTTTTGTGGAATCTGACAAAGTACCCACACAAACAACCGATTCATTTTCGCAACTGAATCATGCAAACATAAACACTGTAGAAAAAAATTTTAAAAAATGAGGTTAAAAACCAAAAAGTGATTTTGAGCGAGAAACAAAACGAGCAGCGAGAACGAAGTCTGCAGTGAGAGTAGAAAGATAGAAGTGGAGAAGATAAAATGTAGTTATTCGTTGAATTATATATAAACGAAAAAAAATTGGGATTCGGTTTATGATGACGATGAAGAATCAAAGTTGAGTTCATCAAGGACTAGGAGGGTCTCTTTCTTGGGGTTTTCAAATGGTTTGGGAGGGTAAAAAAAACTAATAAAAGAAAAAAGATAAACAAATTTTTTAATTACGTTGAAAAATTTAGACTGTTTATAGTATTTAATTTTTATTTTTATTTTCTTTTAAATGATTGGTTCCATTTTGTTGGTGCTGTTGCTGTAATCAATAAATCTGATACTGCACATCATCATGCTCATCAATCAATTGACATCTGTGGGGCATCATCACCCTTGATTTTGACCTTTGTTTTACTATTAATATCTAAACCATTCATTCAAATCTATTTGTTTTATTTTTATTAGATTTCTTAACAATTTTTTTAATATTATTTTATTATTATTAACTATTATTAGTAATTGTCTCGATGATTTTCCAATTTTAAACACATGGTTGGTCCACAATAACTTTATGGTTATTAATTGATTCAAGCAAAACTTTTACCCAAAGTTTCCTTGAAATTTATGAAAGCTGTGACACTCTTATTATTTCACTGATGTATTTTACAATTTAGGCGATTACTAGTTTGAGTAAGGTAATGTGTTACATGAATCTACCATTTCAGTATTTAATTAAATATTTAAAATTATATTCATATAATTAATTTTATTTTATTTTTTAATTTTTTTTTTTTTTTGAGATTTCGATTACCGAAGAAATAAAAACCTAATTTCAAATTGCATTTTATTGATAATTTATTATATGGAGTGAACATGTTTGACTAATCAAATCAAGACCAAAAAAATAAAGAAAAGCAAGTCATATGTCTGGAAAACTAACGCAAATTTTAATTTTGATATAAAATGGTAGAGCAAATGATGAATAATAAATAAGACAATGGTGCCCATAAATAGCCAAGACATGATACTGTATGCATAGCATATTATATATAATATCTATAATTATAATATATGCTGTATTTAGACATAGAAACTTTGAATATGTTACACAATATATCCATTATTTTGATTTTTCAAATTTCCATAAGGACCCCCCCCCCCCCCCCCCTTTCAGAAATGGATCATATTTACTAAATATAAATGTTATATGCATTTTATAATATGATCATCTGAATCTAAAGTCATGGCCAGCACTTTAATTTTTTTCCAAATAAAAAGGATTTGTATTGTTTTTTGGTAGGGCATCTACATAGACAGAGTCATGCCAAACATGCAGAAGGCACCAACCATGCCCTCTGCCTTGGTATTGCTGACTAAACCAAATCCACTTGACCATAATCACCCATTTGTTTTGTTTTTCAACGCTAATAATAAATTAATTTTTATTTTTTTTTATGTTTATAGTTAGTGAAAATAATAATAATATTGATTAATTATTATATTTTGAAGAAAAAAAAGTGGGTGAAATGAAGTGGGCATATTCAACCAAAGTCTAAGCCCAAAATTTTTTTTATTTAATATTTAAATATTTTAAAAATAATCTTATTTTTAATTCAAAAAATTTAATTATTATCATTCGAATATTTAATTAAAACTTTATAAAAGAAACAAAACTGTAAGCTAGGGCAAGGATGACAATTAAATTATTAAAATAATTCTCAAAGTCTAATTTGATTCCCCCGACCTTCCAAACCACTCTCTAATTAAAAATTAACATTAATTGATTGTAATTAAATCAAAGTGGGGAGTTTTTGTTTTTATTTTTATTTTCATTAAAAAATAAAATAAAATAAAAGGTGGTGAATCGGTTCTCTTTTCCGAATCCACTTATGTAATGTTGTGTTAGTTGATAATTACTTGCCAAAAGGTCATAGGTTTTGACAATTAATGTGGCATAGATCATGATTGATTGTAATTATGTCCAAACCCATTTAAGATTTAATATTTAATTGGGAATTTATTTTTAAGCTTTTCCAATCACATCAAAATGATCATGAAACCGGAAGCATTCGAAATCAAAACCCATATGAATTATTTCTTTAGCTAGAAACAATGGAAATCTCATTTTCCCATCATTTTGTTCTTGCTTTTTCAACTTCATGTGGATTTGTAACTATAGGTTATAAATAATTTTATTGCTATTTTTCTTGTCATATAAGTCAAGAAAATAAACTAATGCGATTTACATATAGCAGTTGAAGAAGAAGACAGGACATTGTGATTTTTAATGTGATATCAAACTGTAGAAAAGAACAAAATTTATGATCTCAGTTTTCACATTCTTACTGTTGTCAACTTCCGCAGTCTCCGCTTTGTGACAACTCGAAGGGCAGCCATGAATGATGAAATCTAGACCTAATCCACAAACCCAAGTCAGTCAAAATACGTGGAACTCACTTTCAGTGGCTTCAAAAACAGATTGGAAATCTTAGCACTTGATTTTCTGGATCAAATGCTAATAGTTCAATGAAAAAACGTGACTGCAAATGTGGATCAGCTAGTCCTTGGAATACAAATTGAAAGATGCCGGAATTGTCATGGCAACTTAACAGATAAAAATGAGCAAGTCCCTGTTGTAGGAATAAATTGCATGCAAATGGGTCAAACTTGGTGCACCCACCTCACAAGTTGATTTGTATTATTAGTCAATTTCAACTTGTCTAAGTTCCTCCCTTCAATTGTTCGATAAAATGCTAGAAATTCTATCCCTACTGATCCATTCTTCCCCTTTCTTTTTCTTGGTTTAACAGAGCCAACACCATCAACCATAGATTGCGGAACCCATGACATTGGCCTCCGCGACACCACTTTTCATAAAGTTGTACTGTTGTAAACTTGTCACTTGTAGCACTGAGATTACTTCGAATCTTTAACCATTTTCCTGAAAAGTAATATTATATATATACAATTTGTTCAATCATATAATAATTTATTATCTAAATACTCAATTAAATAATTAAAATTAGATATACATAGTTTTATTATTTTTGAAAATATGATTTAAGTATTTAACCAGTACCTAATTGACACAGTATTCTTTACCTCTCAAGAGTAACGGACTGGCCAGAATCCCTTGTTCTCTCTCTAATTTTTCAAACAACTGAAACCAATATATGAAACCCGAGGCTGAGCTTTGACTAGGAACCAAATTATAGTTTCCATTATAAAACACAGCTGTCACTACACACCAATAAGCCAATAAGGTTAATGACCGTGCAGAGATTCGTTAATCACTTTTTGTGCTGCTTCCCGGATGCATGCAAGGTTGATTTTTATCTCATTACAGAGTCTGCCTTCGACTAAGCGAACAGGCAACCAGAGCTTTGGCTTTACATCAACTAAATATGAGAGAGTAGTCCGAAATTCTTGACAGGAGGAGGAAGTACTCTCTTTGCTTTTTCCTCTACTGAACTGCACAACCCATCAGATTTTTGAATCCATTAGTTGCTTAATTAAAAGACACTAAATCTCATTAAAGTATCTGCAGTGTAAGCTCTGTCAAGCATAAAATTTCCTGTTCATATATTCCATAGTTATTACATTGGCTGACTATAATACATAGTTGCAATTAAAATGTGCAAAACTTTACACATTTTAAACCTGATTCAAGCTTAAATCATGGTTCTCCGGATTGGACTCAGCTATGCCATTTACAAAAACAGTGATTGTGAGTGTTCCAGACCACAAATAAAAGTCGTGGCTCGGAATTCAAAATTTAAATCAAAACTTTTCTTGACAACCTGTAGACAAAAAATATCCTACCTGCTCAAGCGACCACCGTCCTTCAAAAAATTGAAAGTCACCTTCAATCATCTTAAATTCAACGTCACGTTTTTTCCCAAATGGGAGATTCTCAAGATCCTTCTCATAGCAATCCAAAATTCCTTTGGCATTGAATTTCAGCCCAAATGGCAAATCTTGCTGTCCAATCTGTTGAAAGAATGTACTGTCAGGATAAACTCCAAGATGAAGGACAATAGTAATTAATATTTAGGAGAGGTTCTTGGTCATAATCCAACACCAACTCTGTGCACGTAAGGCATATTAGATTCCAATTATGAGTGTGGGTATTTATATCCAGAGACACAAGTGCGAAGTTTTTGCACAAACATACACACCCCCATAAAAGAGAGAGAGATGAAGTCATGTCTAAGTTACACTGGAACTAGAAGTTGACACCTTTGATGGACCTAAAACAACAATAGACCATTCAAGAATGATATTCTTGAGATATATGTTGTTTTATTCATATGTTTGCATATTTCTAGTACCAGAGCATTAATGGACACATGTTTCTCATGGAAAAGTGAGTCTATGTCCCTCATAGGCAGTTAACATCCCAATCTCAAAACATCAGAAAGTGCCACTCTCACGCTCTCTTGTGAAAAGAAAGGTTTCTCAAGTAACTTCCAGACCTATGGAGCCCTTTCCAACAATTAACAAGGATACACGTTGATCATAGCAGGCTAGCAGCAGGATTTCTGGCTTTCTGTTTAATGGCTTTCATGACTTCCAAATGAAGCTGACTACAAAGTCAGGTCAGAGGATTTCATCTTTCTTCCCACACAGGCATGAATGTTCTCTATAATTGGATCTTTTAATCGCAAATTGATGCATTCTCCTGTCTCTTACCTCTTTGATTTTGTTAACAATATCTAGCATATTGAATAAAATAAAGAATATAAAAAGAAACTTGTCATGTCCTTAGCACAGACAACGACGCGCATGAACTCCAGTCAAAAAGAAAAGAGTAAAAGCCCAACACCAAAAGCCAAAAATTAAAAAACCCTCATAAATAGAACTCCACTGTCACTCATACAAAAGAAGTCCACCCAACTCGCAACGGCCACAGCAATTTGAACTTGCATAGATTGCTCAAATGATCATTGCAATCATAATTCAACAATCAAGATTTCGTCAGCCAAATTTAAAATAAACCGTAAAAAATCAAATAGTAAGAAATAAAATTACAAAATTGAATAATAAGAAATGATATCACAAAATTGTATGAGAAAGATATCATAAGAAAAACAAAACCTGATAAAGACGAGCGAAATTGCCTTTCTTTTCAACCAATTCACTGACAGCAAGACCAGGAATGATGTCAACCAATTTCTCGTAATCTGTCAAAATGTTCCACACTGTGTCGAGACTTGCGGCAATTTCAATGTTTGACCGAATTCGCCGCGAATTTCTCCCCAGCTTCTTTATTTCGATATATACGCCATCCCCAGAGAGCGATTCTGAGGCCTCATCTACCAAGACATAGCCATCATCGTCTGTATCTAATAAACTGTAATCATTGTTCGAACAATTACTGGGTTTGGGTTTGACTTGGCAGAGAAGAACACTGGAATAAACGGAGGTGTTGTGATTCAAAGAAGTGAGGAAAAATGTTGTACGAAAATTTGAAGTAGAAGTAGCTTGGGAGAAGAATGGATAAGAAGAGATGCGGAGCGAGAGTGGATAAGCGGGCATATTTTGTCCACCGCAACCACATTTCGTTGCTAGATTTCGTAATAGACGTAGAACACAACGCCAATCCAACGTCGTCAAATCGGACTCCGAGTCGTTGATGAAATGTAATTGACATCTGGCCTTCCACGTGTCTTGCGCCAAATTGGACCCCTCTGATTCTCCGAAAGCGCGGCTTTAGACTGAAACACGTAACCAGCAATTGTTTTTTTAGGCCAAAGGATTAAAACTCTAAAAATTTATTCTCCTAATTTTTAAAAGTTAAACTTTCATCCTTATTTTCAAAATTTACAATGTTAATATTTTATCTTTAAAATTTATCTCCTTTCTCCGATAATTACCATTCTAACTGATATTTTTCACCTATTTTTTAGATTCAACCGTGAATAATAACCATCCACCATCAATAAAAATAACGAAACGTTATCCTTCGTTATATTGTCCAAATAACAAAGGACAACTTGACCAAACATTATCATTCATCGCCTCTTTCCAATTTGGTCAATGAAATATTGTCCTTCATTAAAGAAGATTGTTGGACGATCGTTGTTGGAGAAGATCAATGATCGAATTCCCTAAGTCATCCGAGATGAAATCTAGAAATAAAGGAAAAATAAATTTTCAAAGTTTAATAATAAGAGAAAATTATTAGTTTTTTAAATTAAAAGAGGAAATGATATACATTTTTAAGGTTTAATGATAAAATTATAATTTTAATAGTAATTAATTCATGAATAAGTTTTTGAATTTTTAAACTATTGTAAGTATTTTTTGAGATTTGACTAAAATTTGAGTGAAAAATATTTTTTAGATTTTTTTTTCCTTTTTCCTTGTAAAATTAAGGAAAATATATATGTTTTTGATTTTGAAAGACATGGAACACAATCACATTTTAAGGTCATTTTTGCGTAAAAATCGACTTGCAACTTGCAACATTTTAAAATTTTAAGAATCGGGTCGGCCAGACCCTGACACGGGCCTCATTAGGCCTAAAATACATATAAATGGGCCGAAAATATAAGAATGATGTTTAGCATGTAACCGGGCCGGTCTCGGCCAGCACATGGACACAGAGACGAGGTTCGAGGGCCCTGCCTGACCTGAATGTGGTCCGGCGGATGTTTCGAAGCCTCTTCGCAGAACACAACGCCAAGCGCATATATCTATATAAAGCGAACGTAACGCCGCTTTCCCCCTTTGTTTTACCAAGTTTTTATCCAAAACCAAAGCCTTCTAGAACACTTATCTGAAAACAGAACCTCTGTTATGGCTTCCACCTTCTGTATGCAAACGCTGCACAACACTGCCCTCATTTTCCAGGTTAGTTCTCCATCCTCACATCCCTCACTCTACATGAATTATTCTAATAGGAAGCAATGCAAGAAATAGTATATAGAGAGATAGATAGATTACCTTGGGCCACAGTGATGCTAGCTTCTTGAATAGCCATGGAAACCTTGACGAGCACCCAAACATTACATATAGTTGAATTAAATGATGAAACTTGATCTCCTACGCCAGGTTGCTTGCATAAACAAACACTATATATTCAGATTTACTCAACTAATGCTTGATTTGTGCTGGTGAGTGGCTCTTTTAATTTCTGTAATGGTTTCAAACTGTAGGGCAGTTATAACCAAGATGTCTCAAATGTGAGAATGCCACATATGATGTGCACCAGCACAAATTCACAGTCGCGCTATGCCCCAGCTTTGATTCTGAGTTCTTCAGGAAGAGCATTGACATCAAGATTGCACTATGCATCAAGCTTTCCTGCAATGCAGCTTTCTAAAGCTCCTTCTGTTAAGTGCCAGAGAATGATGTGTGTCAATGCAATGGCAGAAGTTAGTAATTCCATACAAACTGTTTGCTTTTCAATTCGGTCATGAAAATCTTCAAAGCCTTTCCAAATCAATTGAAGAAAGAGTTTTGACAGAAAAACACTATGATCATTTAAGGTTTCAGCATTAATTGTAAAAGGAAAAAAAAAGAAAGGCAAAATATCTTATCCTGTGACATCTTGTGCTATCTAAATCTAAAGTTACCTTATGTTGGTAACTGTCATTTGCTGGTGTTTCAGTTTTCTCGCTAGACTAATAGGCATGATTAAAGAACAGGAATTGGGAAGTTGTTTCTATTTTCTGTTGGTGCATTTTTCAACATCATAATGCCTACATAGTTAATCTGAATTTTTTATAGAACAAGTACACATTTCCTTGAAACATCTTGGCAATTTTTCCATATTTAATTTAGAATTATGTGAATATAATGATGTTGGTTTCCTATAGCCTGTCTTAATGTTGTGTTGATCATGTCTTAGGTCTAAATTTACTTGCATGATTATGTGATTTTAGGATTTAGAGCTGCAAGCGAAAGTGACAACTAAGTGCTTCTTCGATGTAGACATTGGAGGTGAACCTGCTGGTAGGATTGTAATGGGCCTTTTTGGAGATGTTGTTCCAAAAACTGTTGAGAACTTCCGTGCTTTGTGCACAGGTAAACTTTGCTCGCACTATTATCCTATATTTGGAGTAATTTTTTTAGTTCTTGCTTGGCTCTACATTTAGAAGATCTATATAAAATCTTCATGCAGGAGAAAAAGGATATGGTTACAAAGGTTGTTCCTTCCACCGAATCATCAAAGATTTCATGATTCAGGGAGGAGACTTCACAGAAGGAGATGTAAGCTCTTGTCCTACGTACCTCCCTCTCTCCTTTTGTGGTCACTTCAACAGATATTTACTTTACCAAGCAGCCCTTAGCAGAAATTTTTTGCTATTTTTCTCTGGCTTCAGGGAACTGGAGGGAAAAGTATCTATGTTTCCAGTTTTGAAGATGAGAGCTTTGCCTGTAAGTCTATAGGAATTGTCAGCATTGTGCTTCAATTTTTTTCCCTGCCCTCCCTTCCCTTAGACCTTCCTGACTGTTAATAAATTAATGTCCCTCTTTGCAGTAAAACATACTGGACCTGGAGTGTTGAGTATGGCCAATGCAGGTCCTAATACTAATGGAAGCCAATTTTTCATTTGCACTGTGAAGGTTGGATAGTAGCTGCTTCCTTGTTCCTTTTTTACTATTATTATTATATCTTTAATTTCACTATTTACACTCTGAAACCAATTTGATTACCCTTACTAAACTGTAGTATCAGAAATTTTGTTCTCTAGTAATCTTCGAAGATCTAAATTCATCCCTTGAAAGGTTGAAATGTTTAGTAGCCTGTTTGTTGTTGTTATAAGAGGAACAGATTTGATGACAGCCATCCAACAATTTTATAACAATATTGTGATTTTTTTGTTTTTTTGATATTCTTAAATAGTTTACAGATATTACTTAATTATGGTATTCATAATAAGCAATAATAAGTATACAGGCACAATAAAATTATCATAGGGGGACATATGATACCCCGTTATTGTGCTGAGTGGCTGTGATGATGGTATGTCACCCAGAATAAAGGTAGTAAAAGGGAGTAGGGCTCTAATCTTTGACATCTTGCCAAAGATATGTGTTTGGTTGCTGAGGAGCTGGAAAAGTCTATTTTTCTTTCTTTTTGGCATTGAAATAACCTAGCAGAGATTTTTGAAGGGTTTTAAGTAGTGTTAAAGAGGGGTCAAATAAATAAAAGATATAATTTCTTAAGTTCTGCCATTTTAGGAGATTCTGTTAATAGCCATTTTTTATGTTCCTCCTCTACACATGAATGGGCAAACACAACTTATTTGAAAAATTTTCACTGGTCTTTTTTTTTTTTTTTGGTTAACTGGAGACCCTGTCCGTATTTGTTGGATGGGTAAACCCAGAATCTAGTGACCAGACCTATAATTACTGTACTAGGTAATTCAAGGTTTCACAAACATGACAGAGGCTTGAACAATTTTCACTGGTCTTGTGTTTACTGTTATGCATCCGTCTTGATTTGTTGCTGATGTAGTTAGCATAGATTGGTAGTTCGATTCAAGCTCATGGTGTATTTATGGTGGCTGACCTTGTCTACTGTCACCTTATAATATTTTTGGTTGTGCAATAACACCACTCAATCCTCTTGTGCTCTTGAATATTTGAAATTTCTATAAAGATCGTTGTTTAGGGAAACTTGGTTAACTTCTGGCTAGATTTTTTGGCTTTTATTGTAATGTTAATTTACTTATTGCAGACACCATGGTTGGATAACCGGCATGTTGTGTTTGGAGAAGTTATTGATGGAATGGATGTTGTTTGTAAACTTGAATCTCAAGAGACAAGCAGGTCAGACTACCCTCGGCAGCCATGCAGAATTGTCAACTGTGGTGAGCTACCAATAGATGGTTGATCAGCCTGCTTCTTTATCAGGCCGACATCCAATGAATAAATTTTTTATCTTTATAAAGAAAAAAATTCACCATTTCTTTGCCGGGCATGGACTTCTAGTGCAGTTTTGCATCTAAAGCTTCGCCCATTTTTGTTGGGGGCATGTCCTACGGTACTCTTGAGACTTATCATATAGGTGAATTATTGTTAGATTGAATGCATATGCACAAACTCTGACTGTATTACATTTTGATTTAACAGACTCTTACTATAGCAATTTCAAACTTGTTTTTTTTTTTTTTTTTTAAATTAATATAATTTCATTATCGGCTTTTTGTTCCATTATTCTGGACTGGATACATGGTGCATATATAACATAAAGCCACATAACAATAAATCTGGATTTTCTGGAGTGAGAAATTAAAGCTAGGCACGGACTGCAGTTCCGACTGAAGTGGGCTGGATAACCTGCTGAAGCTGCTCTGCCTCAGCTTCCCATATTTCAGGAATTGCTTCTTTGATGTTGTGGATGCTGCTCAGGGCATAATCGGCTCCAGCCACCAATTCTGAGGCACCGACCTGCGTGAGCGTAGCGATCTCGAGTGTTAATCATATTACCATGAGAGTAATTAATGAGAAAAATTAAATGATATATACTAATACAAGTAGCTAATTGCTGCAACGTTTCACAACAAAATCCGAGCTTACAATAACTGTGTGAAGGCCTGCTGCTTTTCCGCTTGCAATGTTCCGAGCGCTATCATCAAAAAAATTCTGCCAGCAAAAATGTATAATTTCTATTGATGATTTTCCGGATATTTGTAAGTAAAGTTGAGGGAAATAATATTTACTGTTCTCTGTGGGTCAATATTCGCGATCCGAATTGCAGCTTCTATAGCTTCCAGGGAGGGTTTACAGAGGATTCTTGGCTTGGAGCTGGTACTATTATCATCAATCACGTCTGTGGTAAGATTTTGGTCTTGATCTTCTCCAGCAAGAAGTGTATTATCATTTAATGCATCGAAATTATCAATGGGTTCAGGAGGAGGAGCGTTCAGAGTTTCAAAGCATACGATGCCTTCAAAACAATCTTCCAGCCCCAGCCTACTCAGAACTTGAACTGTGTGCGCCTGATCAGAGTTGGTGAATATCTGAAAATACTAATATATATTTCATAATTGCCCATAGTTGAAGAAATTATGTCTTCTGGTTAAGATGAGGAAAGTAGAAGTTGAGATATACAATTTTACGCTGTGGCATGGATAGTAGCAGGTTCCTGAGCACTGGATCGGGCTTCAGTTTCTCATATGGTAATTTTCCATGAACGTAAGCATGGAACTCATCGTTGTCAAATTCGTAACCAAGAGCCTGAAAGCCAATAACAAGACTTGTAAATTTCCATGAACAGTGAAAATTAATTTACAGAATATCCTTAAAAAAAAAAAAAAGAAACAAAACAAAGAATTTAGCACAATTCTCATCACCTTTAGACCGGCCATTGTCGTTCCATGTTCTCGGTACAATTCCAAGCACATTCTTGGTACATCTTTTTCATCTATATTCAAGTGCTTCAACATGAACTCTACAGTCAAAATATGTCAGCCTTATTAGCTGCGTATTCAAAGAGGTGTCAATGTCATCTCAACAAGTTCTTGTTTATATTATACCTTCTATGTTTTTGCGGCAAGCCAAGTTAAGGCCTGAACTCAGCGGGTATAAAGTGTCATCCAGATCTGCAGAACATGTTAAACCTCACAAATTATTGCCTGCTCAAACCGATGATAAATGAGATTGAAGTAACGTACCGAAGAGCAAGCATTCATAATTGGCTTTGGCAGTCCTCCCCACAGCATCCATCTGCAAGACTGAACCTGTAGAGAAGGTTCCACAAGAACTAAAGGTTAGCCAATTTTCAGACAAAAATCCTTGTTTCTCCAAGTTTAAAAGGATAGCATATTCATCAGATTTCAGTTATGTAATGAGGGTTGATGAAAGCAATGAAGCCCATCTGTATCAACTGCAGAACTATTAAAAAATAATCTGGAAAACACTGCTATAAAATATATTATATAGTCTAAAAATTATTAAAAAGAAAAAACTGTATGGTGCGACAACCTTCACTAGTACAATGACTATAACTGCTCTGATGAACAACCAATGGTGGCTGAGAGCCAATTTATATGAATTGAGTAACCTGCCCATTTGAGGAATGTGGGAAATGATGTCAACAACTGCTGATGTGGTAAGCATAGTGGTTCACTTTACTATAATTCTGACTTATCTATTACTATTCTGCCTTCTGTTATCCGTCAATTTCTGGGATTTTAAGAGCCTTTGGAAACTTTGTCATCCCATTAATTTACAGAAATCAAGCTGTTTGATTTCAACTTAAAAAATATGCAACAAAGAAACTGGGAATTGATGCCAAATGGAAGTGGGTGAGATGATGGAGAAGTGGGTTTGGGGGATGAGGTTTATTCTTTCTTTTCAAGGGTATATGGAATAAGACCAGAACGCTCATTGCTGGTAAAACATGATATCAGAATATAATATTCCTTGTGGAATACAGCAAATTGCTTCTCTGTTTCAGATTCTGATGAATTAAAATCTCTGTATGCAGACAAGGCATCATTCTACTGATGATGAAACTGGCAAGCAGATGCCAGTATTATTCTTTTCTCACAACTCTTTAAATAACTTTCGTATATCTTTATGCAGAATTTTATTTAAGCGGTCCAATATTGAAGAAATCAAATTGTTGGACGTGCTTAGGAGAAGTTGATAGAGAGGAGTGGAATCATTGCTAGATGGCCAAATTACTGCTTCTCACCTAAGGTTTGAACGGATAATTTTCCACCCTTTAAATTTTAAAAAACTAAATTTTCATATATAATTCGCTTGTGTTATTGAATTAGTTAAATTTTTCTAAAAATAATTATTTTACATTTTTATTAAGATTACAAACTTATTACCAACCTTTCATATAAATATAAAATTACCAATATACCTTTGTCAAAATGATAATTTATTATTTAGACTTTTAAAACATATCAAAACTTTAACTAACTTTAAAATATTATAATTTGGTCAGTTTTTTTGGAATGTGACTTTTATTTTCAAAACTTCTTAAGGTATACAAAATTTTTTAAAAATTCAAATGCACCCCTAAACTTTTTTTTTGAATTTTTAAAACCTCTTGAATTCATTAACAACTTTAATATTTTTAAAAATTTTAAGTTGCTTCTTAAACTTTTGAAAAGAGAGAATAAAAAATTAAGGGAAACATAAAAATAAAAAAATAAGAGAAAATAAAAAAACATATATAATATAGCTTTAATGCCTTTTTATTTAATAAAATTTATTAACATAAATGTATAATAGATGAGAATTTAATTTTTTAAAATTTAAAAGATAAAAATTTATTATTTCAACTATCTTTAAGAAAGAAATACCCGTTCGGTTTTGTTAGACCCATCAACTATCCAGTCTAATCCAAAGGTGTGACCCTGAGGAAACCCAATTATACTATTGGGTTAGTGAATCGGCCCATTAGTTAAACCAACCTATCTGTTTACTTTAGAAGCCCTGTCAATACTATTTTAATTGGGCTGTTTAGCGATTAGGCTGGAGTCGCCGGGCTACATCTATAGCGCGACGACTCCGCGGCTCGCCTAATACTTTGTATTTGTAATTGTAAATTGGTGGATGGGACAAGCTCTACGTATTCCCAATTTCTGCCCTGCCTTTTCTGGTCGTACACAATACTTTGTGTTCAAGATTCATCCATCAAAATTTCTTTTTGGTTTTTGAATTTTCTATGATTCACGTATATAACACTTGCAAGTTGTAAGAATCCAAAGATTAATTTAAAATCGAAGAAATAAGAGTAAGCAAATTTCAAATTTCTATTTGACACCATTTGCGCGCGCCACCAATGAGTTGGGTTAACCACCTGGGCAGGCTTGTCAACGGTGTCTCTTTGGTGGCCAAAGAGATCGCCAATCGTTCCCAAGCAATCGAGATTGCAAGAACCAGAGATTTCGAAACCCTAATTACTTCATCAATTAAGAAAGTTATAGTTACGGCCACCGACATTTCGGGGCTGACTAAAGGGACGGCTCACGAGGTTTCCAACCCTAAGACTAAAGAATCAGTAGTTTATTTTAATAGTTATGCTGATGTGGCCGATGTCACAGGTCCTCCGCAACAACTACGGAATGGTGAAAAAGAACGTGGTGTTGATGAATATGTATCATCTACTAGCGGTCTTTCCTCTGACTCGGAGAAATCGGAATCTGAAGTTACTGATTATTCTGTAGAGAAAGAAAGTTCTGTTAGAGAATGTAATTCCAATAATATGGGTCCTACGATCAATGTTGATGGTAGGGGAGAAGTTCAGGTGGCGCCAGAGAAGAGGCGAAGGCCGAGAGAAAGGAAAGTTCCTTCCACGCCTTTTTCTAGATTAATTGGGTGAGTTTCCTTCTTGTTTCTAATGGTTTTTTTTTTTTTAAATTTGCAGTTATTATCATTGGCGAAATTAACGTATTTCGAGCTTAAGTAAATGAAATATAGAGACATCAATTTTAATTTCTGGGGAAATGGCTAATGCCATCAATTTTATTTTCAAGCTTGAGGAAAATTGGTTTAGAAAGGACATTTTTATTTTAATAGCAGTTGAGAAAATCATTAAGCATGCTGTTGTATATTCTTATTCATGGACATAAACTTTAAATTTTATGCCTAATTAGCTTTATAAAAATCTCTAAAGGTTTGCTGGTCTAGGAGCTGGTCTTGCATGGGGAACAATTGAGGAATCAACCAAGAGGATTGTCTATGGTACACCAAGCTCACAAGAAAAGCAATCTGCACTTTCACCATTTTTATCTGATAAAAATGCGGAACGCTTAGCTCAGGCACTATGTAGAATGCGTGGAGCAGCACTCAAGATAGGGCAGATGTTGAGCATACAGGATGAATCTCTTGTACCTGCTCCGGTAGGTTAGATGTATATCGTTGGTTTATCTGTATAATTAATTATTGAGGTACATAATATTATAGAAGGATCTTACTGGTTTTAACCAGCAAGTGTCCTCTTGAATTTCTTGTAGATTTTACTATATACTTCTTTAATTTCTTAAGTTTAAATATAAATTATAAGCACTTCTAGCTGAAGAAGTTCAAATTCCTGCATTTCTCCAGCTTTATGCTTATTACAAAGTGTAAAGTGTAAATCTTAGGACACGATTTAAGCATTTCAACAGCAGCTTAATGCTCTAATATAAATATGTAATGTTGGGTTTATGGTATGAGCTATCAATTTGTTATTTCTATATTATCTACTTCACTAAACATCTGGGTATTACCATTGTTCTGACATCTTTCATTGTTCTCTATAGATCTTAGCTGCCCTGGATATTGTTCGTCAAGGTGCTGATGTAATGCCAAAATGGCAGCTGAACCAGGTTTTGGATTCCGAATTAGGTCCTGATTGGCAGTCCAAGTTGACTAGTTTTGATTATGAACCAGTGGCTGCTGCAAGTATAGGCCAGGTGATGCATCATGTCTCTGTTTTCATTGAGCTGTGTAACATCCTTGTCTGCCAATTTTTCCAAGTCCCTATATGTGCAACATGAAAAGTTCAAGAAAGTTTTTCTAGCTACATGCTTTGAAAAAGGGTTTGGATATATACATCAGTTAGATGGGTGTTGTTTCTATCGATGCTTTGATATAGTCAGAATAAATAATTTAATGAATCTCTAGAATTTAAGGCCTTTCCTTCCCCTTCTTCTTTGAACTTTATTTAGTCTCATTTATAGTTCTTTTTCCTTTTTCTCAGTTTTGATGGTAGTTGGTGGTGGTTTAATTTTTCACATCCATTTTTTTGAAAAAAATTATATTTATCAGTATCTGAAACACTATTACTTAATCTTGACCTCACAGTAGTGGAAACAATTGTAGGTCCACCAAGCTGTCACGAAGGATGGTATGCAAGTTGCAATGAAAATACAATACCCTGGAGTAGCAGATAGCATTGAAAGTGACATTCAGAATGTAAAAATATTGTTAGACTATACAAATCTAATTCCAAAGGGACTTTATCTTGACAGTGCTATGAAGGTACGTAACTGCATGGTTATGGTGTGCTGCTTGCTACTCTTAAGCTGTTACTGTTATTATGGCATATGTGAAGTGGCTTGATAGGATTTATTAATATTCTTATTAACTCACATTATCTGTAGTCCTCAAATCTTGTTAAGATTGCTTAATATGCTTATGACCATGTCTCTTGTCTGTTCCTACACTCATTTCTGATTTATGTGCTTCTAGTCCATATGTATATATCCCTCTCATTCCCTAAACAGGATGCATACTCACTTATTGGAGGTTATATGATGAAAATTAATGAATGGTTATACTCAGGCTCATGAACATTATAAATTTATTATTGAGATGTTCAAATTTCTTGCTTTTGTGCATAGGTAGCTAAAGAAGAATTATCTCGTGAATGTGACTATGAGCTAGAGGGAGCAAATCAGAAACGGTTTCGTGATATGCTTTCCAATTCAAAAGGGTTTTATGTTCCCATTGTTGTGGAGGATATTTCAAGCAAAAGAGTTCTAACTACAGAATTTGTTTCTGGTAATCATACTATATCATTTATATTGGTTGTTTTTCCTTAAATTATGAGTCATTGTTATCTGATTCCTAAAGCAATAGCATTTTGATCTTTGGTAATCCAAAATGTAGGACAGTTTCTGGCACTTGTGTAGAATTAATCTTTCATCCGTTGAGAACCAATGTTTTAAAACCTAGACCGACCTATAACCTAGACCAACTGATCTAACTAGAACCATTGATCAATTCAATTGAAGTTAAGACTAAAACTTGTTTTAACCATCAGATCAGATTGATATGAGGTTGAACCTAACAAATCACCTTAGGTCGTGGTTATACCATATAGTCAATTTAGTCATACTATCATGTTAACATTAACATTATTTATTTAAAATTAAGAATGAAGAAACTTGAACCCGAGATCGGGGTGTAGGGAGCTACAGGCATCGTTGGGTTGAAAACATTTATTGTTCAACATTATCCAATGAATAAATAATAAACCGTTCTAAAATTTTAATTATGTCATGTGGACTCATTTGGCCTGCTTGGCTAATCAGACCAGTCAATTGCAGACCGGACCTTCGAACAGGTCAAGGCGTAATCCGGGTTTGAAAACATTGTTGAGAACTTCTAATGGATTGAGGTTGATAAATGTGATGTGTTGAAATAGGAGACTTATCATTCTAGGATAGATCAATATTTCAATCTAATTCTCATCTAAATCATAGCTTTGTTTTATAGATATCTTTCTCTTTTTTCATCTTTGGAGATATTAATACATAAGATAAGTGTAGACCGGCCACTTGTTATGTTCATATGTAATTGGTTTGTCAGTCCACATTCTTGCTTATATTGCATGTAATTTGAGTTTGCCTAAAGTTGCCTAACTGGATTAAAACTTTATTTTTCTTTTCTTTTTTTTGTTTTTTTCCCTTTACTGTTTATTTTGTATGATATGCATTTAATTGTCAGTTTTACCATCACTCTTTTCTGTAATTGACACAATTCATCTACTGCACACAATATTTCCTTCTGTTTTCCACATTTAGTAGGTTAGCTTAGTATAATTTGAAAAAATCATTTAAATGTCTTTTTGGTTGAGAGTGATATTTACTGTTTACAGGTGTCCCAATTGATAAGGTGGTACAACTAAACCAGGAAACTCGTAATTATGTTGGGAGAAAGTTGCTGGAACTCACTTTAATGGAGCTGTTTGTCTATCACTTTATGCAGGCATGCTTTCTTCTCCTCTTGCCCACCTTGTCTTTAAACTTTATCAACAAATTACTTATTGTCCTTCCTTATTTCCTTTATTAAATTAGGTAAACTTTGGCCCATAATAAACAGATAGTACAGTACTTGTATGGTTGAGGCGTGTAAGGAATTGAAATTGATGTCATAATTGCTGTGGATGTTTTCAATTCTTTTTGGTGTATTCTATGAGTTTAATTTTCTTCGGTAACAAGTAATACCATTCCTCACAATCCATTTCATTTTTCCTCGTTTGCATGTGCTGATGCAGACTGATCCCAATTGGAGTAATTTCTTGTACAATGAGGCAACAAAAACGATCAATCTCATTGACTTTGGTGCAGCTCGAGAATATCCTAAAAGCTTTGTTGATAACTATTTAAGAATGGTAAATTCTCTTTCCTCAACACTTGAGCGCATGTGTTAGCAGAGTGCCAGTGATAGTAAGCTATAGTATATTTATTTGTATTGGCCAATAATTTAGGCTCCTTATAGATCTCTTGAGCCAAAGCACTCCTGCTACCGATTGGTCCTGCAGGAATGTGACATCAGCATATATTTCATTGACACCAGACTGAGAGATAGGTTTTCAGTGTCTTGGTGGATAAGGCTTTGGTCTCTAAATTGATTCTAGAAGGCTGGAATTTCAGTAGGTAGTTTAAATATAGTTTGGAGCTAAACTCACTAAGTGCTTCCACATGTATTTTGATTAGGTTCTGGCCTGCGCAAATGGTGACCGAGATTCTGTGATTGAGATGTCGAAGAAACTTGGGTTCCTAACGGGAATGGAAAATGAGATAATGTTAGAGGCTCATGTGCAGGCAGGTTTTATTGTGGGTTTACCATTCTCAAAGCCCGGTGGGTATGATTTCCGTGCCTCCAATATCACCCAAGGCATCTCAAACCTTGGGGCAACAATGCTGAGACACAGGCTCACTCCACCCCCTGATGAGGCATACAGTCTTCATCGGAAGCTTTCAGGTGCTTTCTTAGCTTGTATGAAGCTGGGGGCTGTTGTACCTTGTAGGGAACTTCTACTCGAAGTGTATGATGATTATCATTTCGGAGAAAATAACAGTGAGAAATTGTCAAGCGACTCATTTTCATAGGTATTTATTTTCAAGATTTTGATCGATTATTTTAGGTTTAATAATTTGGGATCAATTGTCTATCCCGCATTTTGTTTGAAATTATTTCATTGCCCCGTAATTGCGGTGGGCTGGCTGTTGTTTGCTCGGCATCCCCAATGTTTTTGCTTGGTTGGAAAAGGCCAAAATTTATTAATAAACTGAATGTACAATTTTTTTTAGACAAAGAATCCTTTATAATGGAATTATGTATACTTAATTTTGAGTATCTTATCCAAATGAGTGTTATCATATGTTATTATGTGATTGAATGATTTTAAATAAAAAATATTCGATCATATAATAATTTATCATTTGAATATTCAAGTAAATATATATAATCGTTCAAATTTTGAGAGTAAAATTTCACTATGGAAGAGCATCATTGACCCTTCTTTACCTTCTTGGGTTAGAGAGTTTGCTTGTGCGTTGAGGTTTTCATTACTTAACATGTTAAGGGACTCGAGTTGGCCCACACTCCGGCTTAAGCTTCCTTTTCCTGCTGGGTTTGGTTGGAGGCTTTGAGGAAATGCTTGCAGATTGTTTGTAAAAAATATAAAAGATTATAATTTAGTGAGTGGATTTATGAAAATCTATGAAGGCATAAGGCTGTGTTGTGAGTCTTTTAATCTTAATGAACCAATCTATTAATTGATAAGTCTAAGTCTAGGTCTAGTTTGATTCGATTCACTTTCACTTTCATCTCCACCACCATTAATCCTGTAGCCGCCATTAATAAATTTGGAGAAGACTTTTGTATAATAATATCATTTGCTATACTACCTTAAGATTTTTATATTTTATCTTATTCTTTTTAGGACATTAATTCAATTGTGGTGGTCCTATTTCTATTAAAAAATCCAAGGAGGATTTTATTACCTTATTTAGCTATTTTCTATTATATGCATTTATCCAAATTTACTATTGTAAATTAAAAATATAATAATATTTAATTAAATGGTAACACATTATATATCTAAATTAATATTTATAATTTTACCAAAAAATACTATAGTCTTAGAAAACAAAAAGAAAAGTTGGTTATTTAAAAATTAATATAAAATAAAATAACATCAACCTACTTTGGCACAATCAACATCATCCATGATGATCTCTTAATCAAAGGGTTGGAAATGAGCTCGAAACTGGCAAGGAGGAATAAAATGCTTTCCAACGTTCGGGAGATGCCGGCGGACGGAGGTGGTGGACTTTTCCTGTTTGGTAGAGGCTATGTTCATGCCAGCACTCACACATTCGATCATGCCGCAAGAGATGCAGTGGTTTATGTGTTACATTATTGATGCTAGCTTCAATTAATTACTTGCTATAAAATTAATATTTTTGGATTACGTTATAACTTCTTTTTTATTTAATTTAATAAATGTGTATTCTAATACAATTGGGAGCGATTGTCATTGTTAGGCCTAAATATGATCCGAATCGATTCGATCTTGAAAATCGATTTGATTCGATTCGAACTGAATTCGAGCTAAAAGATTTGGCTCGTTTTTAATTAGAGCCAAAATTGAGTCAAAGGGTGTTCGGTTTGGTTCAGTTTGAATAAAAAATGCCTTAGTACAGTTTTTTGTGCAAATACTTTTGCTCTAATTGCAAGAGATTCAATTGTCACTACAGTAAAAACTCCATCTAATTATCTTCAAACCTGCTTTTCACATTTTCATATTCTGTAAATTTCATTTTTATCCTTTAAATAGGGAGGTCATTTTTAAAATATTTCAATTGGACGTACAGATGAGATGATCTCCCATTTTTAATATAGTCTAGATATAACTAAACTGGTTCAGTCTCAAAAGTTGATTCGGCTCAAATTCTTTAGTTCGTTTTTTAATGGGAGTCGAACTAGAGCTGAGGGGTGTTCGAGCTTGGCTCAGGCCGAATCCACCCTAGTCGTTGTACAATGTTATCTAATTCCAAAAGCAATAGTGTTTTGAACAAGTCAAGACTCAATGCTGGTTTGAAAATATTGTTGAAAACTTCTTATAGATTGAGTTTGATAAATGGGATGTGTTTGGAATGGGAGAATCAACTTTCTAGGATTAATCAATATTTCAGTACTTTAAATTAAAAATATATACTTGGTAAATTGATTCATAGAACTTCAAAATATAAATTTAGAAAACAATTATATGAATTTATCTAATTTTGGTATTTTATATTAAAAATATGGTAGCATTTAATTAAATGGTAATTAGTATTTATAATCTCACCAAAAAATACCATAGCCTAAAAAAAGAAAATTTGATATTTAAAAATTAATACAATATAAAACGAGCAATACTATGTGTACCCACTTTGGGTACACAAATATATATATACTCATATGTGTCATCATATGATTGGTTATTGTTTTATTTTTAATTCAAAATCATCCAATCACATGATGACACATATAAATGTGTATACATTTATGTACCCAAAATAGATATACATAATTTTATTGACGTAAAATAGCATGTGTCATTAAATTTAAACCTCCCGACAATAAATTCTGTTCTATTCTTTCCGCTGTTGTTAGCCTGGAAATCCACCCAATAGGCAAGCAAGTTGTCATTCTGATATCATTGCCAAAAGAAGAACAACTGTTTGATTGTCACAGAATTGGTAAAACTTTATACGCCACGCCACAAAACACCAGACCAGACTAACAAGGAACAACTACAATTATATACACACAAACTGCATCCACATTACCATGCCTCTTCAGTTGTATCTCAACTGATAACACAATGAAGCCAGCGCGGTTTGTTTGCAGTTTTTTGTTCTTATGGCTTGTTTTAAGCCAGTCTGAGGATTTGGAAGTTATAGAGAGTGCGCTTTCTGACTTACACAGCGATGCTGTGGCGTCTAATTCTACTTCCAACCCTGTCATGGTCCCGCTCACTCTTATTCATGGAGCTGATTCTAAGGGAGCGGGTATATATTCCTTATCTACTTTTAGTTAGAATATCTTCTTTTATTTGCGTTCAGATTTTTTATTTTCGTTTATGTTTTTATTCATGTTTGATGTCTTTCAACGCGGCAGTGTGTTTGGACGGAACGCTGCCTGGTTATCATTTCCATCCAGGGTCTGGATCAGGTGCAAAAAGATGGATTATTAACCTGGAGGTTTGTGACAAATCATGTGTTCAATTGGGTAAAGTTAATTGGCAGCTCTTTGTTTGAGTGTCTATATTTTCATTTATGTGGTTTGCATCGATGCAGGGAGGTGGGTGGTGTAATAACATTAGAGCTTGTGTCTATCGTAAAACTAGCCGTCGCGGTTCGTCGAACTTCATGGAAAAGCAAATACCGTTTACAGGAATAATGAGCAACAAAGCTGAAGAAAATCCTGGTTTTTTTAACATCCCCTTGCTTTTATTTATCATTTTGATGTTCAGCTCCTATCGTCTTTATGTTTTGAATGGCCTTGCTACGTTTTCAGACTTCTTCAACTGGAACAGAGTTAAGTTACGTTACTGTGACGGGGCATCTTTCAGTGGGGATAGTCAAAATGAGGTTGGTTATAACAGAGTCATTTGTGTTGGCATTATGAGCAATCATGCTTTTAATGAATCTCTGTATACTCAGCCACAGTAAATTTTCGAGTTCCTTTGTGGGTCTGACATCATAGATTATGCTTATTTTGAGCTATTTTCCTTTTAGGAAAAACAACTTAATTTTCGAGGACAGCGTATCTGGTTAGCTGCCATGGAAGATTTAATGGCCAAGGGAATGCAAAATGCTGAACAGGTTTTGCGTTTAACATGCCACCTTCTTTCTCTATTTAATTTTATTTAACTTTGAATTTATAATTGTTTTATGCATAACTCTATTCAGGCTCTTCTTGCTGGATGCTCTGCTGGTGGACTAGCAGCCATTCTTCATTGTGATGAGTTTCGGGACTTATTTCCAAACACAACTAAAGTAAAATGCCTAAGTGATGCTGGAATGTTCCTTGATGTGTAATTTTCTATAACCTTTCTTCTCTTAATTAAGATATTGATTGAGTTTTTATATTTTATTTTAGTTTATCCGCCGTCACATTTCATGTAAAATTTTCATTTGTTCTGCAGAGTTGATGTATCTGGTGGACGCAGCATAAGGAATATGTACGCAGGAGTGGTTAGCTTACAGGTACCACAGAAAATTTCAATTTCCATGATCGAAAATCAAGTTTTAAATATTTATTCCTGGTAAATTTTTATTGTTTTGCTCTTGTCATGGGTTTGATCATAGAAATAATACTAAGTGTTTTGCTATAATGATGATATTTGAACATAAAAATCAGTGCTTTTTCTAGCCTTTGAAACCTCTTTCTCTGCTTCAAACTTGCTAATATTTTTCTGGAATATTAGGGAGTGCAAAAGAATCTGCCAAGAACTTGTACCAGAATGATGGATCCAACTTCCGTAAACATCTCTCCTTTCTTAATTGACATTCACTAAACTTCTAGATTTCAAACAGTGAGAATAGCTGAACACTGAAATGAATTTTCTTTACTCTCTCTGTACTGTAGTGCTTCTTCCCTCAAAATTTGGTCGCAAAGATCAAAACCCCTTTGTTTCTTCTCAACGCAGCATATGATGTATGGCAGGTAATTCAAAATTCACATTCGTTGGACTTGGCTTCTTTCCTTTCTGATTGGGATCTTAAATTGATTCACGTATACTTATGATCATCAGATCCAACAAAGTTTAGCTCCATCGTCAGCTGATCCTCATGGTGACTGGAAACAATGCAAATTCAATTATGCACGTTGTAATTCTTCACAGATCCAGTTCCTCCAAGGTCGCTCTTCTTATTTATTTCTGTGATGTAGTGATTTAAATTTTCAGAAGATAACGAAATTTAAATATGGGCATGCGTTCATTTCTATAATCTCTTTTCTTCTTACCCTTTCACGAAGCAGATTTCAGGGCTCAAATGCTCATTGCTGTAAAGACTTTCTCGGAGTCAAACCAAAATGGCTTATTCATAAATTCGTGCTTTGCTCATTGCCAGTCTGAGAGGCAGGATACATGGTTTGCTAATGATTCGCCGCATATTAAGAACAAGGTTTGCCAGTTTTCATAGTTTGGTCAACATGGATCTTCTAAAATAAAACCTTTTTAAGTAATCTGTGATTATGGCTGGAAATACTCTCTAGTGGGCTGGTATGACAGAAGAAATGGGGTGGATAAGCACATAATTTATAATACATAATTTGTGACTCAGAATAAATTTATGCAGGGATGAGAATTAGAAGGATCTATATGTATGTACGGTTATAAGTTGGGTAATTAGGAATGATATCGCCGGGCTAAGTTAAAATTAGTGTCATGAAAATTCATTGTAATGATGTGTTAATTCTGCTTTTAATATGCAGAGGGTTGCAGAATCTGTTGGAGACTGGTATTTTGATCGAGCAGCTGTTAAGGCTATTGAGTGTCCATTCCCCTGTGGCAAGAGCTGCCACAATCTGGTGTTTAAGTGAGTGAGTGAGAAATTATTCATCAACCACAACAAAGGTGACTCAGACTTCTCAGTTCCAACCTTTGGAAGATTGCGTAAGCAGGAAAGACTATAGTTGTACTTCAGAATCAAAGCAGTGAATTATATATTTATGGGCCTTAATTCTTCAAGTTGAACATTGAACAACACACTGTTAACAAAACAGAATCCCTGTACAAGCTGACAACAGACACTTGATAATAAAATAATACACCATCAACATTGAAGGCTCCATCTTGGTCGGGATCGTGTAATATTTACAAGCCAAGAGATTTACAGAGTATAGTTCTGGTGTGAAATGCAAAAAGATAAAAGAAAATAGAATCCCCTCAAGATCAAAAAGCTAATCTTCCAAGCAAGAAAAAATGAAGAGAAAAACCTTCAAAAGTAACTCTTTTTATAGGAACACTCTTCGTCCAACGAACTTAGTAAGTTAGGAGCCGGTAATTAATAGATATATATATACAGTCAAGTAGTGTGGCGGGGTGCAGATGCAAGCGCCACTGCCTGTGCCCATACCTTCAGCCGAGCCTTCACGTCTCTTGGGTCGTCACCTGAATTTATCAGAAATTCCATACTAAATCAGCGTCAAAGAAAGTTTACAGAACCCCAGGAATACAGAGAAGCAAGCTCTCCTTATCACTATCTTTAGTGTGTGGCTGAAAATAGAGGGTGAAAAACTAACCAGGACTCGAGATACGCCAGTTTGCGATGGGAGAATTGCCGCCACTGCTGGTGTCAAGTGTTGGTCCAGATAATGAAACACGGCTAGTCAACTCCAACATTCTCTCATGTTCCAACTCAAACCCCAGATCTCTACAAGCCTTCATTTCCTCCATATCCATACACAACGACCTTCTTCCTCCCTTTGGCCTTGTTATTACCACCACTCCACCCCCACAACTCCCTCCTCCTTCACTTTCCCCACTCAACACTTCTTCATCTTTCTTATTAAACTTACTATCCCACCATCTTTCTCTTACGATCTTCCTCCTCCTCAAGTTCCTCTTCATCTTTTGTTTTAACTTACCCTTTTGAACTTCATTATCACTTGCATAATCTTTGACAAGAATCAATTGTTGACCGCTTGAACTTCGACTTCTCCAGCGAGGTGGTGTCGATGGCAGCGAGTAACACTCTGGTTCTTTTTCTGAATCAGACGACAACCCTCCCAATCCTTTAAATTCTTTATCATCAGAGAATTCTTCATCAGCATCACCATCAAAGCTCTCAATAGATAATCTTGACATAGACATCCTCATGCGTTCATCGTTATCATCTTCATCTTCGTTTGTGTACATGGAGCTTGTACACATGGACAGCCTAGACAAGTTGTGGGGCACTTGATGTTGGTGATAAAATCCATCATCAGCATCATCATATTCATCTTCTTGCGCAGAAGATATAAAATTCATACTTTCATCCGACGCCATCGCTGCCAAATCAATTATTCTGTACAAAAACTATGAGCTTAGAGCAAATAAAGAAAAGAGCAAAGAATAAATAGAAGAGAAAGAACATAGACGAGACAACGCGCTCTCTACTGCTTGAGCTACTGTGAATCAGTCGTCTAGAGTAAAATTTATCGATAAGGTCGATGTAATAATATAAAGTGGTAAACTCATTTTCTTAACCATCTACTCAGTTATAGCACCCCGTATACATTTCTTTCCAAATTACCCTTTAAATCGGTAAAACTCTGAATTTATAGTTGATACAATAGGCAAGGGAAAAAGCGTGTGATAATGCCACGTTGATACTCGAGTTCTATCAAGATATACATGGATTTGAAATACAAGAGACACCTACCACCACGATTTCCTATAGTCTTATTTTACTTGCTCAATGGCCTTCCCTGTTCAGCATAATATATGAATTTAAGATCCCAACAAAAATATTTTACTAAAATGAAGAAAAGAAGAGCCCTTTTCCCACTGCTGTTTTCACTTTTCCATGTCAGCACAATTCAATATCCCAATTAAATTAGAATCCAATTCCACAATAATAATATTCTTTAAACGTTGGATAAGAAATCCCATGTGTTAAAAACCAGATTTGGGTTTGTTTGGAGTTCGAATTTACCCTCTAAGAGTTGAATAAATCCGGAGGTTAAAGAAGGGTAATTTAGGAAGTGGATAAGAAGGGAAAGTAGCTGTGAATTTGGCAGCATTAGGCCGACCAGATTGCTATTAAGTTGATGAGGCTGATGCATATAACCGCGTTTAAATGGACAGCTGTCCGCGTTTTAATAAGTCCACCACAGCGACTCAGCTCAATCAACTCCGGCCCACGTGGCAACATATCTAGCACCCGATACTCTACTTATCCTCTGGGTCCTTCCTAGAACAGCAAAGTTGGAGGAGCTGTTGCTTTTACTTTTTTTTTTTTAATTATAATTAGATTTTAATTAGTAATAAGGCGGCTGCTTCGTCGCATTGTTCATTAAGATGCTGACACGTATCCAATTTTAAGTATTACTTAGTTGAATTGAATGGCTTAATTGGTCAAAAGCTCAAACGTCGTTAGCATGATTTCACTTTACCATAATTCTATAACAAATCATTACATTCAAACGCATTGAATTTCCAGAAAAAGCCATCCCAACTACATTCATCTCCGTTTTCAATCTTTCTTTCCAAGTTTTAAAATTGTAAACCCAACAAATGCCCCACACGAAGAGCATTTGAGTCTGACTCATATTGGCTACACATTAATTGCCGACACGTTAGCAAATGGATAGGCACTGCATTGGGCTCCAAATCCTTGGGGATCGGAGAGATGCTGTTTTGTTAGAAAGAAAGTCCAAGGAAGACGACAGTGTAATTAATATTTATAACACTGACTGTCGTTTTTCTGCTGTTTTACCGGTTTTACTGAAAAAGAAGATTAAAGCTCATAAGCTCTGTTCAGATTACCTTAACATTTTGTCACTGTAAATGGGCCTGGTGTCTCCTTAATGGGAAGAAAAACTCCGCGTGAGAGATTAAACGGGTTAATATTTTGGCAAATTGTTTATTGTGATCACAAAAGCAATAGTAAGAAAGTTATTGATAAAACAGATAAATTTGTGTGCCCATGACTTTTTCAAAGCACTGGTGCATACTTTTAATTTGAAGAATCGATAAAAAAGATCACCTCTTTATATGTACCAATGACTTTTACCTTAGCTTTATTGATAAAACAGAGTAGTGAAATCAAAAGGCGTTTCTGTATTTTTTAGATATCCTCTTATCTTGGCCATAATGTAAACGAGGGGCAGAATTTGGAATGTTTCACATTAATGATATGGAAATTTCTAACACAATTGTTAGGCCCCATCTTAGATTGTGATTAGGATGAACAAAGATAATTTAGGAATTATCAAACATGATTAGAATCACAATTATGGATTGTGATTAGGAGGAATAAGGGAAATTTGAGAATTATTAGTGAGGGTTGATTTACATTAAGATTAGAATAAGATTCCGATTAGACCCTACTACATTAGGGTTATGAGTGAATAAAGGGTAGAGTTTAGGGGATTTAGATTATCCTAGGAAAAAAGACTATGAACAAAGAAATCTTTTTTCGAAAGGTATTAGCACAAGGGGTTCAAGTCTTGTGCTTATTAGTTGGAGACTCTAGCATGATGTATCACGACAAAGCATACCCCTAATTTTTTTTATCTATAGTTACGGGCTCCTAGAGTTTACTGCAAAGGTTCTCTGGATTATCAAAAAGTATTAACATTTACGAGATTATTCTCATATGACATAATTTGAATAATGATTTAATAAATCCTTTTTGAAATTTATTTACAAAATAGACAATTTTATCAATAACATTAAAATTATGTGTATCTAATTTTAGATATTTAATTAAATATTCACTTTATTTGAATATTCAATTAAATACTATAAATATATCATTGCTTCTATTAATGATCAGCACATCCTAGTGTGCTCAGTAGATAAGTGGGCTGAATAGCATTATCCATTTACACCTTGTCCACATAATTGGGCCACCTCATTTTCTAAGTGAAGCTGACCCGTCACAATTGGCTGGTTGTTTATAAATGGGGTTTTGTTGGGAAGTGGAAGATTTACTGTTTCCCCTCCCTCTCTGGTTCATTTTATTTCATTAGCTTTTCTGAATCTTTTTGTTTTATATTATAAAATACAACTAGGCCGTATCTATCATGCTGTTTTCATTCCCACATTTCAATATAAAGAATCTCCCTGGGAAATATAATGATTAATAAGTCAGACAACTTGAATAATCAGATACTGTGATATGATTTCTTGCCTGCAAGTTTAGTTTTCATTTTCATAATCTTCTAGATGATGTTTTAAGATGGAATAGGTTTGATTGATAGTTATATTCTAACTAATTGATTAGTATTAATTCTGTCTTAAACTAAAATTTATGATTATTTATAAGTTTAATATGTTGAAATCACTTGACTTGGATTGATAATGATGAAAACAGCATGCAGCAGCATCCAGTATCTGTTTGTACCCAAATTATTAAAATGTGTCAGCTTCTGCAAGCAAACACATTTTCTCCCCCCAAGAGTAATTTGAATGACAAAAGAGCGTGGTGATTTTAAATACAAGAGAAAGAGTGCAAACACATGACATGAATTTGATCAACCAGAAAACTAGACCGATTACTGGCTGCGTTTGAGAATATGGCAAACGATTCCCCTTTAAAATGAAGGCAAGTGGATGGCTACATTTGAGCTTTTGCAATTTTTTTACTATATTTATGCAGTTAACATAAAATTGACTTGGCCGTTCACTTGAAATGGAAATTTCGTGGTAGTATTGTTGAGTTGATAAAGTTTTGAGTTAAGATAATGATAAGAGTCCTAAAGGACCCACAAGACAAAAGCGTATATGCATGGTCCTCATAAGATTGGGAGTCGTTTTCTCTTTGTACGGACTCGAAGGTGAATGCTTCTGAATTCATATGTAGGGATTCTTCTTCTTACATGACAATGTATTATGAAACTGTTCACTTGAGCCTGTGTGCACGTTTGCACGTGTGAGAGATGAAGGCTAGCTGATGAAGCCTGTTAGATCCTTGAATTTCTGCCTGCTTCTGCAATTGTTAGGATTGTTTTAACGTGAAGAAAAAGTGACAGATGTTGCAAAAACGATTACGTTTTATTGATAAAACGATATGCAGCGATCACAAGACTCTTTTTTTTTCATTTTTCATGTATAAAAGGAGGACAAAGTCTAAAGCAGAGTCCCAATTGAATATATGAATTCATATAAAATTGTTCATGTGACTGGAATCTGACTGAAAAAGAAGGGTCAAGATGAAAAGTGAAAAAAGAAAGTAAGAAATTCCGTGAACTGAATAATAAACTTGATTGTTTACAGATAGAATTGCAGCAACACCAATGCATATGCTATGAGAAGAGCCAAGTAGAGTAAAAAAAACCCTGAAACAAGCCTTATTCTGCCAATCTACCCCACACGAAACTCAGCGACAAAAAGCTGAAGACAAGATTCCTTTTTTTTGGGTAAATTTTCTGAAACCAGATGGTGAAAAATGTTTGTATCAGACTTATATACAGAAGAAAAATCTTTGGCACACACTTGATTTAAAAAGTGAAAAAGAAAAAAAATAACATTTGTTGATTTGTTCAAGCCCCTTCCTTGTTGCTTCAATTAGAGGCTTCTCATGAATGCAAGCTAAATTGTCCGTACGTGGCAGTAAGTCTCTGGATCTCCTTAACACATATATCAGAATTTTGGAAATTTTCTTGATGCTGGTTATGAGGCCAAATACCGCTTGAAGAATCTGCTAGGAAATGTGTTTCTGATTTTATCTCATTGTATAACGATTGTGGAGTCTGATTTTGTAAAGCAGCAGCCATTAGTAGTGATGGGGTTTGGAAATATTCAGGCCACTTAATATCTTCAGGTTGGCTTTCCATAAGATTAATTTGACCCTCTTTTTCGGATGAGCTGCAATCTGCCAATCCCCATGGGAAGATACTGTTCTCAAAGAAGGAATGGTTGCTCTGCAACTCAGTGCTGCTACTGCTTACAGTTAGACTGCTACTATTACTGTTACTGTGGGGGCACCAGTTTCCCAGAAACGAGATCCATTGACATTAAAATAGGGCATTGAATGAGTATCAGAGGGAAGATTCATGGTTGTAGTCTTGAAATTCATAGGTGAAGCTGAAAGGAATGAGGAAGAAATAGGAGAGAGAATGGTGGAAATAGCATTGGAAGAGAATTCAGAATTCATGTTTAAAGATTTGCCGGTTTGCATAAACCAAAGGGAGGGATTAGAGGCTGTTGAAAGCCCAGCATTAGATGTACAATTCAGTTGTTCAACGGGGAAATGCCTTGCCAAATCTAAAGGCTGGCTGTTGGCAACAGTGCTTTCATGGTTAGATGTCATCAAATTTTTGTTCATGTTATTGCTGCCATCGATTGTTTTTGAGATGGAGGAGCATTCTATTTCCAACTGATAGGCTTGTGCAGCAACTGAAGTTGAACTTGGCTTCGAATTTTCTGTGTGGAGGAGATTCAATTCACCAGATACCACAGAGGATTTGTCTAAGCAGTTTGTGGGTTGATTCTTGCCTTCTCCATTTTCTATTTCGGAAAGTGGCTTGTGTGTTATAGGGTCAATACCTTTTTGCCTCAGCTTCTTCTTTAAGCAAGAGTTCCATAGATTCTTTATTTCATTGTCGGTTCTTCCTGGTAATTGTGTAGCAATCTGAGACCACCTGGAAAGCCACACGAGTCCAACAATGTTGACGACAGAGTTGCCAAGTGAATTAACCTAAGAATAAAAGAACATTTGCAGGGAGATATAAAACAATACCTATTCCCCAGAAATGCATGAAGTTCAATAATAAGGTTCTCTTCTTGTTGTGAAAATGTGCCTCTTTTCAAATCAGGCCTTAAGTAATTAATCCATCTCAATCTGCAACTCTTCCCGCACCTCTGTAGACCTGCCAATTCATCACAATTAGGAGTTTAAAAAAAAAACCATGAAAAGGGCAAAAAACACAGTACAGGTATTATATTAAAAAAAAAGAAAAAAAGAAAAGTGATGGAAGAGATTGATTACCAGCTTGCTTGGGAACAGAGCTCCAACAACCATGGCCGTACTTAGTAATATGGCGCAAAAGTTTCTCATCTTCCTCAGGTGACCATAAACCTTTCCTTAACTTCTGCTTGTAGCAGCAAGAGTGCCTCCCCATATGGAGAAAGTCTCGACAACAACGAGGAGAAAATCTTTTTTTTTCCCTGAAACAGTAACTTTGTTTGTCCTAAATAAAGTTTCAGCAAGGAGCAGTGATGAATATGAAAGGATTTGTAAAAGATAGATGCCTTGGTTAATAAAAGAAAGAGAAAGAAGTTCGATAGAGAAGCTAAGAAGATGAAGTGGGAAATGAGAAAGGGAGATGAATTAATATATAAGAGTAATCTCTCAAGAGAGAAAAGTCTCAATCATAATAAGGTCTTATAGCTTACTTTTTCTCTCTCTTTCTCTTATAAATTTCCTTTTATTTTTTTATTGGTTCGGCAGCAGGCAGGGAGAGGAAATGCGCTAACAGTCTGAGTTGCATTGCTTGCATGTGTCTCATCAGAGGTCTGAAAATTAATGCATGGTGGGGGCGTTTTCACTGATAATAAATACACTGGAGAGAAAATACAGGTTGATAGGAACCTATGCTTGTAACTTAAGTTAGTGAAATTACAAGCAGAGAATAATTTACGACCCATCTCAGTTAAATCGTTCTAGCAAATTTGACCAAAACACGACAACGAAGCTCCTTCCTTTCCACGCCAAAACACACAATTTTTTCCCTAGTCAAATCCATAAGCACGACACTAAAACAGGCGTTTATACGAACAACATGCAGGGACAAACCACTTCATCTGTGAAGAGAAACCATTGGCGTTGTTCATAATCTTTTCTCATTCTCTTCAACATGTATTTTCCATTTTTTCGATAAGTCAGGGGCCAAAACCCAGAAAACAAAATTAGATAAAGGAGAGTTAAGACTCCCAATAAATCACATTCTAAAATGAATTTTTGTTAAGAATGATGTTAGTTGCATCTTTGTAATCAAAACCTATATGAAGACTAAGTAAATGATGAGGTAAAACAAACTTGAGTTTATGATAAATGCTCTACAACTCTCTAGTAAGGAGTACACAAAATTCTAACAATAGTATAAACCCATCTATGAACTTACCTCTATCTCTAATTAACATTAATTATATTTGTAATGATTCGTTTTTTTAGAAGATGTCGCATGACATTAGAATGGTTGAGGTTTTGTTGTGACAAACTATCAAAGGAAGGAAAACCATCGAGAGGGAGAGACAGTTAACAATTACATCAAAAAGAGTAACTGGATATTGAAATTAAACTCTAAAGAGAGAAAAGTGATTTTTTTTAAACTTGATTTAGGGGAGGAAATATTAGTTTTTTAAATTTAAAAAAGAAAAATTAGATAAAATTTTAGTTTATTTTTAATATTATATATAAAATGATAATTTTACCTTTAAAATTAATTAATTTAATTTAGTTTTCAAAATTAAGAATTAAAAACTAAAAATATGACAAACTTGGGGCGCCCATTGTAAATATGATAAATATAAAGTGTATTAAGTGGTGGGTTAAACCGCTTTAAGAAGGAGACTGTTGGTATTACAGTTTCACTGCTGTTATCAATCTTTTGTAACAAATTGTATTCAGGCTGCGCATCAAATTTCGCGCGCGTGTGCGAGTATATATATATACCCATTGTTTGTGGAGAAAAACTTTTGTGTCTCAAAGAAAGCAGAATCCTCTTTTCTTTCTCTTCTTTTTAGCTATTGGGCAATTCTTCAAAGTCATGATTACTTTGAAAAGTTTCATCCTGACGTGGAAAGAAAATGAAATATTCAACTATACGCTGGTCTTTGTGGTCAGCTGTGGAGGCTATGGCCCTGACTAAAAGATTAGTAGACTCAAAAGCTGTGACTAATGGCAATTACCAATCATATTGACAGTACACTAACTTAGTGCATTTTCAAATGTTCACCCACAAAATTTGAAAATTGAAAAGTTAAATCCCACCTATAAATTAAGTTTTATTACAAAAATAAAAATAAAATTATTATTTTATTAATAATATTAAAAAATATAAAATTAATTATATTTTTTTCTACAGTTTTAAAAATTAATAATTTTACTATTATTTAAAATTTTCAAAGTATTTTTTCTCTCAAAATCTAAATATTATTTTTCAGATATTCTTCGGTCACCATTTTTTACAACTAGTAACAACGCTTTAACCTATTGTCTTATTAGTCACCAGATCTTTACTCTTCGATGCAAAAAGATGTAACAAAGATGTCGATTATTTTGGAATCGACGAAAACCCTTGTCTTCCTTGAGTGATCTAGAATTGACGAAGACTTAGTTAATTCTAGAAAAATCGACAGAGTTGACGAAGATAAGTCTTTATCAATTCTTTTGGAATTGACGAAGATGGTTCTTCGATGGGTCATCTAGAAGCTTTAGAGGTAGCCGATGAGATGGTGGGTTAAAACGCTTTCTCTAGTGATCTTAAAGCATCTGGAAAAAAAATTCTAGGTTTTAAGAGGAAAAATGTTACTTTTTAAAGTTATAAAACTTTAGATAGAAGTAAATTGGTTAGTTTTTAAAATTGTAAAGAGAAAATATAATAAATTATATATTTTTTAATATTATTAATAAAATAATAATTTTATTTTTATCTCTTTTAATATAAATTAGCCTATAAATAAGACTTTTGATTTTTTGAATTTTATAGATATAATTTTGAAGGCGCACTAAAACTTAGGGGGTGGTTGGGAGCACAGAAATAGTCCTTTGGTCCTAGTTTAAATTATATTTTATTATTAATAAAAGGCAAATAACCCAGAGATCAACTTACATATAACCCGAGGGGAATGGACCCATGATTCGCTCCATTATTAAATGGGTCCTAGCCAGGTTCATGATGAATAGGAGGATCGGACGGTGTAAAACTAGTTGATGGACGGAGTGGACCCATTAGAGACTGGGCACTACAAAACATCTCCATGTGCTACGCTGCTCAGATAACAGATCTCTGCGCCATCTTTCTGGGTCCCCTCTTGTCTCAAATTATGAAAGGCGAAATTTATATTTGAAGGTGATTAAAGGCCAGTTTTATCGGCACTAGCCCTGTAATTACCAAATTATTTTTCTAATTAACTTGTAATCACAAAATTAAACACGTTTATCTTCCATTAAAAAGGCCAATGCTGTCTTATTACTTTTATTTGAGCACATCATGGCATATTATTTTAAAATTTTAATGGATATTATAAAAAATTAAATTTGCCCATGACAAAAGTCAGAAATATAAAAACTAACACTACAAATATTGACTTCACACTTGGGGGGCATGCATGCGGCAACTTTTTTCATATATATAGTTTTTGGCTTGGGAAAATTGACTTATTTTACGAATTTTGACTTTCTTTTGACTTTGTAATATTTCTAAAAGCTTTTATGCACATTTTGATGTGTGGACCAAATGAAATGGCTTTATTGTAGAGCACCGACAGAGGAGCAATATTGCTATTATCATTCATATTTAAACTAATATTAATTATAAATATATATAATAATATTTATTTATTTATTTATAAATAAATTATAAGGCCAAAAGATTTACCCTCACTTAAAATTTGATGTATTTTTAAATTTTTAATAATAAAATTTTAAAAACTTAAATAAATTATTATTTAATAAAATTTAACTCTTTAGTTTAAAAAATTGACTATTTTCTTTTACTCAAAGTTTAAAAAGTTATATATTCTTCTTTAAAGTTTGATTTTTTTTTGGAATAATCACTTTCTAACAATCAATTTGAGAAGGTTATCGGTTGGCCTTCCTATCACCTCCCTCCCAATGGTTTATCAACATAGAAACCACCTAAAATCTAATCTAAATGATCGAACGATGTTTTATAAATTTGTGAATCATCCAACTATTTATGCATCTTTTTGAAATTTTATGGGTGAAAATTTGAAAATACATCAAATCTCGGGTGGGAATAAGTCTTTTGGCCAAAATTAATTACCGAATTATTTATTTTCAATAGCAAAACTATACGTGTGCTATTGCGTTAATGTATATGCATAGAGTTCACATACAGTGATACAGACAGACAATAGCATCATCAAAAAGGCATCTTCAATTTCACTCTGTTGAACTTAATAATGGAAAATGAAATCCAAGTACATATTTATGGAAGTTTTCATCCTTTTTCTTATTATTATACAGTTTGTCTCCATGTAACACAATTATGGAGGTTTTCTTGACCTTAGCAATGTCCCAATTCGCACATCCAACAAAATTTATAACTAGATTGAAAGCCCAAAGGATTTATTCACGGCTAAGTTTTGATGTATTTTTAAAATTATATTTATAGAGTTTGAAAAAACTAAAATCTTACTTATGAGTCAACTGTCATTATAATTTTTTATTAAAAGTAAAGGTAAAATTATTATTTTATTAATAATATCGAAATAATATAAATTTTTTTTATGTTTTTTTCAAAAATCTAAAAACTAACAATTGTATCTCTGTCTAAAGTTTCCTAACTTTCAAAAGTAATATTTTATCCCTCAAAACTTAGAGTTTATTTTATAAACCCTCTCTGACCATTGGTAATGACATTTAAACCTACTATCTCCGACTACTAAATCTTCACTCTCCGAAGCAAAAAAACGTGAGGAAGACACATTAATTCCAGAAAAATTGATAAAGTAGAAAATGTTACTTTTAAAAGTTAGAAAACTTCAGACAAAGATAAAGTTGTTAATTTTTAAAACTTTAAAAGAAAAATATACTGAATTTTATATATTTTTAATATTATTAGTAAAATGATGATTTTACCTTTATCTCTAATTAAAAATTTTAGCAGTAATTAACTCATAGATGAGATTTAAAATTTTCAAACTTTACGAATATAATTTTAAAAATACATCAAAACTTAGGTAGAAATAAGTCCTTTGGCCTAATTAAAACTCACAAGAAAAACGTATTATATGCAAGAACATGAGCTTTTTTTTTTTTTTAAATTTTCTTTATCAACCATTGCTTCATAATGATATATATAATACGTCATGGCCAGTCGGCAATGATTTTGAAATTTACTTAAATTCATTGATAATAAAGTTCTTGGTCTATATAAATGTTGACTACTGTCCCTTTTATTTCTGTCAATTCGTTTGATGTATATTCTCAGACCCATGTGTATTTACTGAATACTAATCAAGATGGCGAGAGCGAGGGAAAAGTCGCGGAAGATTCAAGTGGGAAAAAAGATGGTGGGCAAGCCTTGTGGTTTCTCTAGGGATCTTATGATTGAGAAATAAATTAATGAGTGATTCAATTGAGACTCCGAGCCAGGCTGTACTTGGCGGCCTTCTTCATCAATTTAAAAGGGGGTTACTATTATTATCTCACAAGTACACTTCAAAATATGGAAAATAGTGCAACATTAAAGCTTTTGATGGGAAAATTGTGCGGCAACAGCCTAATATGACTTCAATTTTGATTACTAGAAACTGCGATTTTTATGCTAACATAGCCCTGGATGTGCTCTGACTTCAATTTTGACAATTCATAAAGCTTGCACTAATCGCTATTAAATGACAACTGAGCCAAGATTCAGGCCTAAAGATCAGAAAATGGCCTACATGGGATATGGAAGATGATTTATGAGATCTTCAAATTGTCTAAGTTCAATGCTTGCACGGGTGTGCTTATGATCGGATCCAAATTTGAATCAAATCAAATTTCAAGTATCGATACATAAATGTTCCTTCAAGTGGCTGAGCTGCGAAAGCCCTGACATGTAGCCTCAATTAAACACTGCCCACTTTATGTTTATCCTCACATAGAAAATTTATAAAAATCAATGGGAATATAGATAAGGTGTGTTTGTCGGGTGGGGTATCCGAATATGTGACCTTAGTCTAATCAAACCCCACCGCTGGGTCTTGCCTTTAATCATTTTGCCCTATTAAGTTTCAAAATTAATGCCAAAAAGGAAAGAAGCATAATTTTGAGCACCAAAATTTGTATGGCTTATTTTGAAAAATTCACTGTTAAATATGATTGAATGAATTAATAATAAAATATTATTTACACATATTATAATATAAAAAATTAATAATCATTATAAATATATTAGAGAGTTTTAAAAATAATACAATTTTTTTTTAATAATGGATGTAGACTCTCGAATAAAAGATTCCAAGAAATCTGAGTCAGAAAAGCAAGGCTGCAATGCCAAAATATGACCCGTTTCAACGTTCTAGCATCCAAGGATATGTCACATTCTTAATTTCAAGTACACCAAGAGACTCCAAGGCATCATGTAAAAAGAAAAAGAGGGGAAATATTCAAAGCTTAGAAGAGCTGTCCAAAAGCATCTAAATTATTCACTAGAGCAAATATCGAAGAAACATCCTCATGGGACCCAAAGCAGTTTCATACACAATTTCAAGAAAGCGGTAACGTGGATCCGTCCGTCAATCAATTGGGCCCCAGACGATCCATGACGTGATGCTACGCGTTTGGATGTACAACAATGATTAATTATCATGACCATGCAATGTATTGATGTCAAAGTTGAAATTCCTATGATGATTATAACCGGACTAAGATTCCATTTTTTAATTTCTTACAGTTTACTTACACCCCATGCATGCATCATCATCAAGTAATATTGAGGTGACACAAGTTGTATTTTAACATTTTTCGTTGCTGGGTGACAGGGAAATTGGGGAAAAAGTTAAACAGAATCTTATATAATATATAGTATATGATTGATACGACGTCATTTAAACAGTGATTGTCGGCAAGCCCCTTATTTACCATTGTTACCATACTTGTTTGTCTGTCATTATTGCCTCTATATCCTGTCTCTCTATATAGAATAAAATATTAGTAGCATCTCTTTTTTAATGTGTGAATGAAAGTGTCCAGTGTAGCATAGACAAATCCAATTTACTGTTTTTCTGGGTGGACAAATCTTAATTGCTTTAAGCTGTTAGTGTCCGTTTGGCTGGCAGCTGACTTCGAATTCAATTTTTAAATTCATTAGAATTTTAATCTATTTTCTGGGTTGGTTGATTTCCAACGTCTAAAGAAAAAAATATTATTGTTTCCAAATAATCGCCGGGAGAAGCGATTTTTACCCTACTGACTGACCCCGTATTTATCATGGTTTGGATATACTGCTGCAATTTTTCAACACGTGTGTTCCTTTGGGACCCATCAACTACCTCAGCCAACTGTAAGTCCAACGTCACAACTACTCCGTACAGCCACGGCCACGTCAACTATTTGTCTTTATTGCTGTCGCTCTCTTATTCGTCTTTGGTAATTGATATCCTCTGCTATCCAATCACTCTCATTCTGCCGCTTTTTTTTACTTTTTTGAGGAAAAGAAAATCTAAACTAGCAAATGAAATCCTAATCTCATTTTAAAGTATGATTAACATTTTCCCTTCCTAAGTTTTTTATTATTGATTTTCATGGAAGTGGATTGGAGAGGATTTAGTTTGACAACAACGATAACAAGTGGTGGTAGTTATAATGGTTTCTGGCCAAACGTTAGAGCTTTAATACCAATTAAATCTAGCCGACTATAAGGCTCTCTCAGTTTTGATGGCAACATATGTGACACTTAATGTTACCTAATCATGAGGCCTTTACCATGGTTCAATAACACAAAGGGGCAAGATAAAAGGAAGAGAAAGAGGAAAGACACAGATGATTCACTGTTTTTCAGCTAGAATTTTTATAAATAGAATGGTTGTACGGCGCACGTATTTAAATCTTTAAATGAAGTGGACCCTGAACAAAATTATTTACAAGAAATAATTCAATGGGTTAGATAAATGCCAATGAATGGGCGATCAAGTACGGTCCTTTAATACAGACACTTGTAGGATTGTGTTGTATTGGGTTGGGGCCTTCCGAAAGATCCTGACGGAGCAATAAACAATTGATACAAAACCAAGCCACGTATGAAGAAACATTAGGCGCATCGCTGTCCACACGCCAGCCTCGACCTTCCTTCCCCCATTAAATCTTCTGCGACGAATTGTCAAATTTTTATTCTTTAAATTTAGTAAATTTAAAAGTTTACAAGAAGACTGATAGATAATACTGATTTGATTAACTAAGACAGCCCACATTGCCAACTGAGCCCTTAAGTGGTCCTATTATTATTCCTAGTAGACAACAATAATTCATAAAGAGTGAAAGGCCCAGCAATTGGGAAGTTGATTGAGATATTAGAGAGCAAAAATTCACGAAGATAACGATTTAAGGAGATTGTAATAATGAACATGTTTGTAAGAATGGATTACCTTTATAAAAAGGATGACAGCCAATTGATTTGAAAGATCAACCATACACCACTTTTAGATAATGGACCGGTAAATTCCCTAATAATTTCATTTATGCTATTGGACAAACTTGCCATCCATGTTTAGGCTGCTATCAAGTTGATGGATGTTGAGGAGAGCACGGGATTGAGTCTTTTCAATTCATAACCACAAGCTTGTGTTTAATTTGATGATATATCAAAATCAAACTCTTAAATTTATCTAATTTAATAATTATTAAATTTAAAGTTTATTCTTTAAAAATAATATTTCAATTTGGATAAAATTCTTTATTATAAAAAAAAAAAATACCCATCTTAATTAATGACTGTTTTAGACATTAAGACAATGGTTAGTGTGAACAAACTTTTAACTAATCAGGGGAGACAGATTGAACTTATGTCTATAATTGTCAACTTAATTTCACCGCTCATTACACCATTGACCTTGATTTTTAGAAATAATAACATTAAGTCCAATAAATTTAAATACTTAATTAAATAATTAGATGATGTGTCATCGACAGATTTCATCAAAGGGAATTTCTTTCAACTTCTAATCCAATCAATCATTATAATTTCAAATTCGATTTTGTTTCCTTACCGCACTGCATATATAATTTCGTTTTCCTTCAATATTTTCAGAAGCTCTTTTGTTTCACAGCTTTCAAATTTTCAACTATGTGTATAATTACATCATTCTAGAAAATGTTGGTAATTGATGATGAGTGGTAATCATAGACTTCAGGAAGCTTAATTAGTTTAAATACAACAGTTTGTGTGATCTTCCCTTCATAATTACCTCTAATTCCGGCAATAATTATGCCACATCAACATGATTGTAAAGAATTTCCACAACATAGATTATTTTCTGGTAAAATCACTTCACCAATTCCTTCATCCGTTTCTCCATGTTCGGAGGATTCACAATTTTTTGGCCAAAGGGCTTATTCTCACCCAACAAAGTATGTTATTATCTCAAAGTTTTCCTTATTAATTTAAAAAAATCTTATTTACCGACTCATGAATGATTAAAATTAACAAAACCATAACCCTTTAAAATTTTATCTTTTTTCCCTCTTAACAACTAAAAACTAACTATTTTCCTCTAAGTCAAGTTTTGAAAAATAACATTCTCCCCTTAGGGTTTAATTTTCAATTCACGATGTTAAATTCGGCTCTATCATCAACGATGAAGCTTTTCAGAGGCATCACCATACTTTGACAATCTCTCTTGCCTCCTTTGGAATATCGTTCGATCGAAATCTAACTTGAAAAGTCGAAGAGCTTTGTTGGGAGACGAAGCTCTTCATTAAGATGTCTGGAAAGACAAAGAGCTTTGTCTCCCGACGAAGCTCTTCGACTTTCCAGGCTAGAGGAGGCAAGAGAGATCGCTAGAGCATGGTGATGCCTCTGGAAAGCTTCGTCATTGGCGATGGCGCTAGATTTGGTGTCGTGGATTAAAAACTAAACCCTAAGGAGGGAATGCTATTTTTTTAAACTTTGTCTATAGGGAAATGATTAGTTTTTAGGGATTGAGGGGAAAAAAAGATAACATTTTAATTTATTTTAAATATTATAGATAAAATAACTATTTTGCCCTTTAAACCGTTAATTTTAATAACTCATGAGCAAGTAAATGAGATTTTCAAAGTTAATAGATAGAAATTGAGATAACAATATACTTTGGGTGGGAAATAGTCCTTTGGCCTAATTTTTTTTTAACAATATTATGTTAACCTAGTTTTGAATAGTTAATTTGATATTTAAATAATGTATAAAGTTACCTAATCATATGATAACACATATCATCTAGATATATTTAAAACGGATACATATAGTTTTATTGATTATCGAGATACATCATCACTTTATCCCAATAAGGGGGTGTTTGGTTAAGAGTTTCTAAAGATTACTTTGATAATCTATTTTTTATTACTTACATTACTTTATTTGGTTTATAAGTAATAAAAGATTTTAATAATTTTTTTATTACCAATACTGATATGATAAGTAATATAAGAAGTAATTTGATAACCACCTCTATCTTAAGTATTAAAATATATTCTCAATGTAATTTTGATTTTATTATAATTATATTCTTGTTTAATAATTTTTTTAGGGTAAAAATAATTTCATTTTTAATTAATATAATAAATAATATAAAAAAAATTTAGAATAATTATATCTACAAGTATTTAAATAAAATAATATATTAGTATTCTTTTATTACCTCTAATAGAACACAATAATTATTTATATCTATTAATTTTTATAAAATTTTATCATAATAATAATAATAATAATAATAATTTATACCTAATAATCTTCAAAGTAATCTATCTTTAAGATAATCTTTAAATTTTAATAATAAAACATTTTTTAAACTAAATATTCTCTTAAAATAATATATTTTTAAGATAATTTTTTAATTTTAATAATAAAATATTACTCAAATCAAATACTTTTTAAAAAGTTTTCCAAATTTACGAAGAGGGTATTTTTTTTACGTAACATCTTCCCAGTCAATTGAGGAATTTAGTCGACAGTAACACAATGAACCAAGTCATTTCTCACAACAGTAGTGGTGTCACAAGCTATCAGGACAGCTTCTTTGCCCATTAAAGATACCAATTATCGCGTACGTAGAAAGGGACATTGCAACTGCAACGTTCACAAGTATCCTTTCCTTTCTTAAGGTTTGGGGAATATATGATCCAACGTTTCTTGCTCTGACCTGGGAAATATTCCTTAGCAAAACTATCAGGAAATTAACTTATCACCACCAAATTATTGTAGCAGATATCAATATCATTGTCAAACAGCTAGCTGACCGAATTTATCAACATCAACAATCCCAATCGACCACACTGCAATTGGGAGCCAAAGGTTTTTTAGGCAACTTGTTCATCAAAACCAACCCACTGTCCACGGGCTCCATTTGGACTCATTAATAAATTTGGGCCCTTTTATTATTCTACCCGATTCAAAACAGAGAGGCTTCAAAGCTTGAAATGTGATACAAATTTTGACTACACAATTACATGTAACTTTGAAGATGTATGCACTAGAATATTTGTCGGCTCCAAGTTCAACCTTATAATTTATTTGTAAGGCCAAAAGAGTTATTCCTAGCCAAAGTTTGGTCTAAACCCATCTCACACTTGTTAATTTTTTAAAACTAAATACCTACCTTTTTGTTAAAATTTTCTGTATTAAAGTTAAAGGTAAACTTGTCAGTTAAAAAATACATAAAAATATGAAATTTTTATCTCATTTCTCTCCTTAATTTTAAAAAGTTAATAATTTTTCTATCTAAAGTTTTAAACACTCACATTTTACCCCCTAGGGTTTGATTTTCCTCCAAGTTTCTCCAGTGCTGTTTTCAGCTCACTACCAATATTCTTTCTTTGCCACCGACGATGGCCTTCTATCTCTAACACTCTGTCACTCTTGACAACACATTGTGGTGCGACGAGACCAGAGGAAGACAAGAGTCGCGTGATGATGTTCTTTCTTGGCCTTCTTTTTCTCGTTCTTCATTTGAAAAGAGCCACATGACAATGAGAGGAAGGGATGCATGAAAATGAGAGCAGAGGAGAGGAAGAGGCCCACGATGAGACCAGAGGAGAGGAAAAGATGCACGATGGTGAGACCGACATCGATTTTGCCACCATGCGTTGTTAGGAGTGACAAAGAGCGTCAAAGATAGAAAGTTGTCATCAACGACAGAGAAAAAACGTTGTCCTCGGTTGAAAAGAGCACTGGAGAAACATGGAGGAAAATTAAACCTTAGGGGGGAAAATGTGACTTTTTAAAACTTTGAGCACAAAAAATTATTAGTTTTTTTTAAAGTAGAGGAGAGAAATGAAATGGAATTTTAATATCTTTATATATTTTTTTAAATAGGTATTTGAATATTTGAAAATTAACGAATATGAGTTTGAGTTTAAACCAATCTTTGGGTAGGAATAAGTCTTTTGGCCTATTTATAAAGTATTTCGACATATCAATGGTTTTTGGGGTGGAAGATGAAATGCTTAAACTATGTGTCAGGTATACATGATTTTTAACTAATTTCTAAACATAAATACAACATCTCCTTGCATAAATTGAAACAAAAGTAACAAAGTTCAATAGTACAAGGGTTGCTTACAAATAAATATTCCCTGATTAAAAGTGATAAATTCACAGTTGATGAGTTTGAGGCACAAGCAAGATTAACAGTTGATAAAACTTTTACAGGGATGTAAATGTTGTTTTTTGAAATATGTGGGTTATTTCAGTACTGTCAATTTTGGGGCAAATTCCGAAGAAAGACCAAGTCAATGTTACTGTTATTAGGAATTAAAACACTGAAAGGACAACTTACAGTAACAAAGGCGGCTTGCGCTTATAAATTGAATTCAAATTTACACGGGTCAAAGTCTTCACTGAGTCTCACGCCCTCACCCCACCGAGTTGACCCCACTCTTCTCCTTCCTCTTTTATTGACATCAACATTTGATTCCAGTTCATCAAGCATTTGAGTTTTCTTCTTCTAAATTTAACTTCTCAACTCTTTGGCTCATCTGGCGTCTCTTCCTTTTGGTAATTTCTTGGATCTGAATTTTGAAGAATTATAGCAGTATTTTTTTAAGCTTTATTTTGTTTCTGATCAATCGGAGGCTGCAGGTTTTGTAAACACGACGATGACTCTTCACAAGAAAGAAGATGAAGATAAAACTTCATCTTTATCTACACCATTCGAGAAAATACTTCTTGTTGATAAGTTTGAAAAAGAAGTAAATCTGAGGGTAGATGAAGGAACAGAAACCTGTACAACTCCAACTGCTAAAGAGCATAGGATTCCAGAAGTGGTAACGTGTCCTCCGGCACCCAGGAAGCGAAAAGCTTCTTTCTTGAGTATCAAGAATGTCTCCAACAAGAAGTCCAAGAATGTTGACAAGCTGTTTGTCTTTTCTGATTTCGAACCAATGCCAGGGCTTCATCAAATTTCTTGTAATAAGATTCCATGGAGATCCAAGAAGAAGTTTCATTAGTGCTAGATTAGTTTTGCAAATTAATTGTTCATGATATAGTATACAGGCAATTCTAGATTTATTTTAATTGGAACAGACATTTGTTCCTTCTGATATAAAGTTCCAAGTTATTTTCTGTATAACAAAACATTGGTTTTGTTTTCTTGTTGCCATGACAGCAACAACTGTCCTTGTAATAAAGAAGATCTTAAGCAGTAGGCCTTTTATTTTCATAATAAGCAACATTTGAATAATGAATTCTTGTTCAGTTTTAACAGAAGACGAACAATCCCTTTCTAATCTCCATATCCATTGGAAGTTTTGGTATCTATAGGAGTATTCAATCTACTCTCTATGATGTTTCTTACTATACTTTTCACTTTCTTATCAGGCTGCCACACCTGAATATTCAATGGGGTAGGCAGATACCTTAAAAACGGACAGAAAAATCTTGTTAAACAATGGACGTCCGTAGGAAAAACTGCTACAACTACAGATTTTACAAGTTAAAAGCAAATACTGGCTTCCAGTAATGAAAATCTCTGCACTGACAGAATTGTTGAAGTTCAATTTGAGCCTTGAAGGCTTCCTTCCCTTCGGCAAAGCTACTTCCAGAGGCCGCGTGGGCAATTATATCATCAAGTAACCTTCTGAATTCTTCATTCATGTCATTCTTTTTGTTAATTTTGGTTGTCTGATATTTCCAGTCGTCAAGCATATGATGCCATTTCCTTTATCATGAGCTGATAAGTTGAAAATATTTATTATATTTCCATAACTGATAGCATAATATCATAAATATTCATCAGCTATATATAATATTATGTATAACTGATAAAATATAAACAAATTAAAAAGAAGTGGGAGACCTTGAGATCGTCAATGGTGAAGGCAGGATTGACTATCTTTCTGTGCCTGACCCAGTCTACTCCATTAATTAAAGCCAATCTTTCTTTCTATAAAGGAGGAATGGACTAGATAACCGGATGTAGTAATCAGTCAAACAATCACGGTATTAAATAAATTAAAAATTTAATAATATAAAAAAAAATTTGAGCTCTTGGTTTAATGCTCGGAATCCCTCTGCTTTCTTACTCCAAATATCCCTGTAGAGCAAAGTCAATCCTTTTTGCCCAACTACTTTTTCTGTGGCCTTCTGGGCTGTCATAGAAAGCCAGCTTGTCTGATAGTACATATTTGGCCAGTTTGGGGTCTGAAATTCAGATCTTTGGCTGGATTCCATACCAATACAAAAACGTCTCTCCTGGTGCAAGCGTCAACATAATTATGAGCAAAAAAAATTATATCAATATTACTTTTATTCTGTCAATAAACTGAAAGTTGCTGAAACTAAGAAATCGACCATATTGTAACGGCCAAATGTTACAGTGCGGGACAACCCACTCGACAATATCATGTAATTTAGTATCTAAAACGGTAGCCAGTGCAACCTTTCTCAGCTTCTTCATTTCAGGAAGAGAACCTGAAAGAAGTGAATAACGAGGTCCCTCTTGTTACTGTGGTTAATCTTCAGAATCCGTTGAATCATTGAGTGCTGCATTTTCAAGTCTTGGGCTTGGGTTTGGTCCAGCTAGGGCGTCAGTATCAACGATTCAAGCTCTGTCGAACCATTTGTAAAAAAATGAATCAGACAATCGCATGCCTTAAGCAGCTTAGTTTTTAGAACCCAAAAAAGACCACCCAAACTGGTTTTTAACGCACGCCTTTCTGTGTGCTGGCTACGATAACGACTTCAATAAAGAGGTTCAAAATAAGAGCCGTTGTAGTGCCTTTCTTCCTACTCAGTCAGCCTCATCATCATCGTCACAGAGAAATTTTTAGACGGCAGAATATGCTGTCAAGAAAACCAAATATGAAATTCTCAGTAACCAAACTAGTTAACAGAGTCTGTTCCACTTTAATTCCAAACTCGTCTTCCGTACCCAAAACGCAACTCTTGTTCAATCAACAGGACACATTTTACACAAATTTATTCTCTCAACTTAAGTCACCACCTCATCTTTTGGAAGCCAAAAGATTACACGCTATTCTTATCTGCAGAGGGTTTTTTAGTCCTACCTGTACTGATAGAGTGTTGGCTTCACAGCTGGTCAATGTCTATGTTAACTATGGCTGTCTGCGAGAAGCATTTCTCGTTTTTGATAGGCTTCCCAATAAGAGTAATAATATTGCTTGGAACGCTATACTTAGAGGTTTCATTGATACGGGTCAGTTTTCAGAAGCCATCCAGTTTTATTACTTGCTGCTAAGGCAACGTGTGGTCCCTGATAATTTTACCTACCCACTTGTTTTAAAGGCTTGTTCTGGATTGAATGATCTTGAACTAGGCAGGAGAATTCAAGGTCACATTCTATTAGACGAGGCTCATGGTAATATGAAGCGTAATAGTTACATCGAATGTGCTATGATTGATATGTTTGCGAAGTGTGGCGGCCTGAGTGAAGCCAAAAAAGTGTTTGAAGAAATGCCCAAAAGAGATTTGGTTTCTTGGAGTGCAATGATAACTGGAACTGTGCAGAATGCGGAGTGGTTTGAGGCATTGCGCCTGTTTAAAAGGATGAGATCCGAAGGGTTTCAGCCTGATTCAGTGATTGTGGCAACTGTACTTCCGGCTTGTGGTAGATTGGAAGATAAGCAAATGGGAAGGACCTTGCAGGGATGCGTTATAAGGAGTGGTTTGGAGTGTGATTTGTTTGTTTCGAATGCGCTTATTGATATGTATTGCAAATGTAGTGATACATATGAAGCTCACAGAATATTTTGTGGGATGGTGTATAAGGACGTAGTCACATGGACCATCTTGATTGCTGGTTACTCACAGAATTGTCAATACCATGAGAGCTTTAAAATGTTTCTTGAAATGAATAGTGTTGATATAAGGACAAATGAAATTGTTGTTGCAAGTGTTCTTCCTGCCCTAGGTAAGCTCAAATTGTTAAAACAGGGGAAGGAGATGCACAACTATATTCTTAAACAAGGTTTTGAATCTGATGTTGTAGTAGGAAGTGCGACAATAGACATGTATGCCAACTGTGGTGCAACAAGAGAAGCAAAGCATGTTTTTGAGATCATGTTGGATGGTGGCATCAATATATGGAATTCCATGATTGTGGGGTATTCTTCAAATGGTGATCTTGATTCAGCGTTTGAGGTCTTTCGGAGAATGTGGGATTATAATATCAGACCAAATTCCATAACTCTGATGAGCATCGTTCCAATCTGTGTCAAAGTAGGAAGTGTTAGACTGGGTAAAGAAATTCATGGCTATGCCACTAGGAGTGGTCTTGGTACTGTAATTTCGGTGCAAAACTCAACAATAGACATGTACTGCAAATGTGGGTGCCTAGAACTTGGATTGAAGGCCTTTAATAAGATGAGGGAAAAGAATATTGTCACATATAACACAATGATCTCTGCTCTTGGGATTCATGGGTGTGGAAATGAGGCATTTACACTATTTGAGGAAATGAAGGCGACCAGAATAAATCCAAATAAAGTCACTTTTGTTTCACTTTTATCAGCTTGTAGCCATTCAGGTGTAGTCGACAAAGGTTGGTTCTTTTATAACGCCATGATAAATAACTATCGTATTTTACCAGACATGGAACACTTCTCCTGCATGGTAGACCTTCTTGGCAGAGCAGGGCACCTTCATGATGCATATAATTTCATCAGAAGAATGCCAGTTGAACCACACATAGATGTTTTAGGAAGCTTGCTTGGGGCTTGCAAAGTTCACAACAATGTTGAGCTTGCTGCGCTTGTTGGGGAGCTTATTCTCCAAAAGAATGAGAAAGATTTAGGCTACCATGTGCTCTTATCCAACATATACGCCGCCACAGATAGATGGAATGACACACAAAAGGTTAGAACAATGATTAAAATGAAGGGTTTAATGAAGGAACCTGGAAGTAGTTGGATTGAGATTGGTTCTTGCATTCACATGTTCCTAGCTAGAGATGTAATACATCCAGACTTCAGAAACATACAAGAAATACTGGATGTCTTATTGTTAGATATGAAGGATGAAGGATATATGACAGATTCAAATATTTTTTTCTCGTGATCCTCAAAGATTTAAGTTTAATTTCAACTGAAAATCTCAATGCTTCAATAAGCAGATTGACAAATTCTCAATTTATTTGTAACCGTTAATATATTGTTTAACATTACTCATAACCACAACAAAACACCCCATAGTCAAATGCCGGCTATTTTTTTAGGCCAAAAGACTTATTCGCACCAAGGTTTATTGCAAACCCAAATTAGTATGTGCTAAGTATGAAAAATCTAGACTCTCACCCATTGGCTTTTAAAATTAATAGATTCAGTTAAATTCAAGGATAAAATTGTCATTTTACTGTAATATATTAGAAAAATAACAATTTTTTCCATGGATTAAACTTTCAAAAGTTACATTTTCATCCAAACTTCGCCAATGCCAGAATCCAAATGCCATCTCTCCTTCTTTGTTGCCAATGGTCAATCTCCTGACAGAATGTCTCTCTCTACGACAACTAAACGACAAAGATGGTATCCTCGTCTCTGACGAAAATAAATAGACTTTATTTAGAGACGAAGACGTCGTCTTTGTCTGGACGACGAAAACAATTTATTTTCATCATCCACTTGCCGTGGAGAGAGAGGTTATGTCGGAAGGTTGACTGTCGTGGGCAAAGAAGGAGAGATGGCTGTCGGAGAAATTTGGGTGAAAATAAAACCCTAAGGAGGGGAGAATCTAACTTTTCAAAGTTTAATATAGGCAAAAAATTGTTATTTTTTTATACTTATGAGAGAAATGGATAATGTTTTATTATTTTTAATATATTATTAGTTAAATGATGATCTTACTTTTAAAACTAATTATTTATGTTAATTTTAACTATCTATAAGTGAGAGTTTAAATTTTCGGTAGTTAGTGAGTAAGAGAACGGGTTAGCATCAAACCTTAGGTGGGATATGGCAATTTGGCCTTTTTTTAAAAATCAACTAACCAAATGCTACTTTGGTCTAGCTAGATGTATCGCAGGGAGAGTCTACAAGAAGGACTAAACTTATTGCTATGATTGTAAACTATTTTCTCTACTCAGACACATCAAGAATATGATTGATAATTAAAACTACAAAAGTATAAATGATAAAATAATTGTGAATTTCTTTAAAGCTCAATTGAACTGAGATTAAGAGTCACATTAAGAAAATATTCCTAGAACGTAAGGCTGTTAATTTTACAGCTCTATAGAACATGCAAAACTGTTATGAGCCTAAATTTTAGATCTTGCCCTATAGGAAGTAATGAAAAAGCGTAGAAGCAAAAGCACAAATCTAATTGGATGAATGAATCTTAGAGGATTTAACAACTGTGAACTGTTCCCTCTTAAGAAATAATGTTGTGAATGGAATCTTTTGAATTAGATAAGGTGGCAGAAGCCTTGAGTTGGGTTGGAGCAGAAGCAAGAGAGACGCCAGGCAAGCTTACACTTGTGTTGAGAAGGCCCAATTGTGCAGGTAATAGAGACATGGGTAGAAGTTGTGGCGAGAACCCAGGCACAGCAGCAGCTCGTGGAATTGGTGGAAACAAGAAATTTGGTGGGACTGGGAATGGATTGCAGCCAATACCCATGTGCATTCTCATGGGAGAGACATGAGTCAATTGTGGTTGTGAGCTTGTTTGTTGCATTCCATTAGGCAACGCCATTTGAGGCACACTAACCCTATTTCCCATACTCATCATCTGCATCAAATACTAAAATTATATTAATCATCTTTTTCTGGGATAGAATGATTAGTATTTTCCTCCCAAGATTTAGTTTAAAGACATTTTTTCACTCTTTGAATGGATACTTCTGATATTGGTGCAGAAATTGTAATTTAAATATTAACTGATTGTTTTATTTTTTATTTTTTAAAATTACTGTATCACCTTTAACTAAAAGCAGTCAATATTTTCACCCTATTATCCCTAAAACAACCCAATAAAATCTTACGTGAACATTTCTTTCTTTTTTAATCTCCTCTTCCTTCCATCCAATTACCTCTTTCATTCAATCAAAAACACAAAATCTATAAAATCTTGTTGGCTCTAGTGTATCCTCGAATTCGTAAGTGTGAATGAAAAATTTAAAACAAAATTTACCCATAATGATAAAGAAATTTATGAAGAAAAAAAACATAAGAGAACGATATGAACGAGAACATCAATTGTCTTTTTCTTTAACTACAATGAACTAAAATGAAGACGTAGAGAGGAGACAAAGGTGAAATTGAGTTATGAGGTGGTGGGATGACAATAGGGAAAGAAGGGTAGGTTGAGGAAGAGGTGGAATAGGGTTGTTTTGACAAGTGGGATTACGACAAGGAGTGGAGGGTGGGGTAAAAATCTCCTTTGTTTTCTCTCCCACTCTATTGCAAACTATATTCACCATTCACTACCTCCTTCATACATGATTGTTACTTCTCTTCCATTTTCCACATTCATCGACCCTTTCCCCCTCCCTCACCCATAGTCGTTGCTCCACCTCCATTTCCCATAATCATCGACCCTGTACCCCTTACTCACCTATAATTGTCATTCTCCCTCCATTTTCCACAATTGTCAACCCTTTCCCCCACCATCACCCACAATCATCGTTCATCTTTCATTTCTCAATTCGTTGACCCTCACTCCTTCACCCACAACCATCGTGCTCTCCACCATCTTCCTCAATAGTTGGCCTCTCTCCCCTCTTACCCATAACTCTCAATTATACTAGAATTGTTCGAAAAAAAAAAACATTTGGGTTTGGTTCAATTTTGGGTGGGGAAGCTAATTGTTCTTATTTAATTTAAATTTAAAAAAATAAAAATAACGATTTTACCTTTTTACTGTGTATTTTTTATTAATAAAATTAAATTTTAAGTGGTACAGTGTAATTTATATATCCAAGAGGTGAAAATGTGTTTTTAGGTTAAACCTTGGTGGGCAAATGTTAATCGCTCTATGGTATATGGTACACTTGCATCAACCATTTGCTCAAAAATATACCTGAACTCGAAGCTGAAGAATTTTTAAATACTCAATGGCCTCATCAAGCATAGAAGCTTTGTCCACCTATGAATGTATCAAACAAATATTAGCAACAAACAACAATGGCTGTTTAAGAGTTTCTGCATGTTTCTACTGTCACAAGGTTATAAACGGTAACTTGGCCGATTAAAGTATCAAATGCTCACCTTATTACAATTGGGTATGAGCTCCTGTAAGGCACGCATCTTCTTATTGATTTTATCTCTTCGCTTCTGTGTGCATAAACATTATACCACAATTAGCTATATTATCACAGTTAACATATGTGTGGATTTTTTTTCTTTTAACTTTTTAGAACTGCTGTATCACTCACCCTTTCAGACAAATTATGAAATTCTGCAGTTCGCTTTTTCCTATTACGTTTGCTTGTTTTGGTCATACTTTTTGCTTTGTTTTTGCTTCCAGGCACTGCTTTTGTCCCACTCTTTGCTTTTCTCCCAACATTCTGCATCTAACTTGGACTTCCTTAGTATGATATAAAAAGAAAACATGAAAAGAGAGAGACAGAGAGTTTTGGGTATGAGAAACTTTTTACGTACTTGGCTCGGATGATCGGCTGACCCCTCGCTATCGTCGTATCTCCTCTTTAAAGTGTATGTGGGATTATTTGAAGCTCCACCTGAGCATAACGAAGAAGATGCCACCGGTAATTCTATAGCCTCTTGAGTATTAGTTAGCTTTTCGTTGCCTTTATTTGCTGCTATGTTTAAGGTTTGGCCATAAATTTGATTTGGAGAAGCATACTCGCGACGTACAGCTTCAGATTCGTTATCTGGGAGCAACTTATCTGCAGGCTTAGCACCCGGTGGTAACAGCTCAACAGTCGTTTCCATTAAATTGGGTTGATCAGCAATCGGGATCGGGTCAACGTTACCACATGGACTAGACCTCTTACAATTGTTATTCGAATCCTCTGCACTTGCAGGACCAGTCCACTGACTGTGAACTTGAAGAAGAGCCGGAGATCCTAAGGAAGGAGAAAAGTTAGTCGTCGCCCGTTTCCCACCAGATCTTAAGTCTTGCTCCTGCAACTTTGCCATGGGGAATTCATGTACTGTTACAAGATTTTTTCTTGAATTCGCCCTTGGCCTTTTGAACGGAGGTGACTCTCGGTATTGCTTCGTGGAGGACTTGGTTTTCCTTCTTAAATTTGCATATTCGGGAACAACTTGGGATTCCTTGTGATACTTAACAGAGCTATCCCCTTTATTTTGTTCCAAAGACTCGTAAAGATGCGTTTGATAAACTTCAGGTAATGATTCATGGAAATTATCATCTTCCAGGCAATTATTGTAATTGAAATTCATATATAAGTTTCTTTTATCATGATAAGGATTATCCAAATTCTCAAACCTGTCTCCCCTATTTTTAACGTGTACTTGAGCCTTATCAGAAGGATGACCATTGCATGAGGGATTCCTTTGGGCTCTCCTGGACAAATCTCTCATCAGAAGTTGACCATTTTCCCAAACCAGCTCAAAAAATTCTTTATCATTCCTAAAAAGCATATATAGAAACTTCATCAATATATCAAAACTGAGAAAGAAAAACATGAAAAACACGCTTCTAAGTTAGCAAAAGAGATAAAGAAAATCTCACATTGAAGTTAAATTAGGTGGCTGGGCCATTTCAGTGTTGCCTTCCGTCATTGTATAAGATAAGGATAGATCAGAAGAACGACACAAAGCTCAACTTTAGTCCGGCCTCAAGAACCCAGAAGAGAGAGATCAACTACTTCAATGTCACTACCTTGGTTTTAAAGTGCATATATAAAATATCGACGTTTATAGAAAAGATGAGTAACCAAAAGATAAGAAGAAGATGGCGAAATCCCAGATCGATAAAAGCATTGAACCAATATGAAAGAGCTTATATATTACTAATGGAGACATAGATATCCATGAATTGAGATACCTCCAAGACAACGTTAAATCAAGTGTCAACAAGCTAACTATGTAACCATGAAAAACTGTTGATGGAAGAAACCTCTTTCGCGAACCAGAATCCACGAGAAGGGGCGTGTACATAACTCAAGCACGTCTGTTACTACTACTCACATGCTATGGAGCTTCGGTGGCCACGTTCATAACTCGTAATCCTTTCCAAGCCACGTGGACAGAGATACAAAGGAGTCTGCATGCAGTATGAATTCCAAACTTTTAAAAGATACAGTGCAATAATCAATAAATCTATATTTATATATATAGAGGGAGAGAGATTATAAAGGTGTTTAGTATGATATTAAAAATTAGATCTAATTTTCGAAAAGATAAAGAATAATTGATTGAAGATAATAGAGGAGGCGTTGGCGTTGGATTGTCGTTTTCATTATCTGGAATTTTGAAGGCGAAGGTTCTGTTGAAAAGGACAGGTGAAAACATTTAAAACAAGCATACGAATGAACAGTCAGAAACACCCACGTGGAGTGAGGTTCCTAGCATGCTGTTGTTACAGTCTGGTGGGACCACACATTCATACCAACTTGCCGCTGGGACTGGGATGGTCATATCAAAAATCAAATCCTCAATCTAGGGAGAGAGTTTTTTGGCCTTTATCAGCGTGTACTTCACGTGATTCCGTGTTGCTCTGTCGGTTGCTTTTCGCCTTTAAGTCTAAGCCACTAATCATAACCATCGAGTCTCTGTCTGTCCTCGTAACAAACAGATAGGAAAATTTAGTAATAAGGCCGAATGTCTGCTTCCCATCCCAGGTTTATCCTCCTTGCAAATGAATATTCATGATAATTTAAAAATCCAATTATTTATTTATTAATAAAATTATGTATATTTATTTTTAATACATAATTTATATATATAAAAAAAATATCATTATATAATTAAATTTTTTTATTATATAATAACACATATTTTAAAATCATCTAATTATATGATAACACATCATTATATACATGAATTATATAACAAAAATAGATATACATGACATTACTCTTTATTTATATACTAATTTTTTAAAATTTTTTATTAAAAATAAAAATAAAAATATTATTTTATTATTAAAATTTAAAATTCTAAAATTTTATACTATTTTCTCCTTTTAATTTATCTAACCAAAAATTTCTTTTACATTAAATTTTAAAAAATCACCAATTCCATTTTTAGAGTTTAAAAATCTTTTCAATCACCTAATCCGGTGAACAAATTCTATTAAAAAAGTCAAATTATACAATTTGAAAAAATTAATAGAGCAAAATATCACTAATCTAGACAACACTTCGTTGAATAACATCATCCAAATTGACAAAACTTCCTCCAGATCATCAATGCTTCTTCTCCATGACAATCAAATTTTATTAAGCCACTAAAATAATTGAAATCTTAAGAGAGAAAATGTAACTTTTCAAAAAATAATATAAATTTTAAAACTTTATGATAAAATTACAATTTTATTTTATTTAAACAAAAAAGTTCTAATAAAAATTACTCTATACATTAATATTAAGTTTTTAAACTAATGCAATATACTTTTAAAATTGAATTAAAATTTAGATAAAAAATAAATTTTAACCTAATAATAATAAATATATATACACAAATAAAATATATAAATTTATATAAAAAAATATATTATTACATAATTAAATAATTTTAAATTAAAAACAAAATAATATTTAATTTTATAATAACCCATCATTATTTAGATTTAAATTTATTTTTATTATTGGCTTTACTTATTTAATAATGGTATTTGACAGTTCCCGGTTAGGTGAGCCACGAGTGACCACTGTCCACCGAAACGAGAATAAAAAACAAGTCCATCTAATCAACCACAAACCCCAATATATCAAGTCCATATTAATAATAATAATAATAACAATAATAATTGGAAATTAAGCACTAAAAGTGAAACCGAAAAGGGAAGCACCTAATTAATAGTCAAGAAGCCAAAACTTAAGATGTTGATGCGAAGAGATCACAGCAATGTTTTCGAAAAAAAACTTAAAAAGAGTCTCGCAGCAATTTTTCCTTTGGCAACTTTCATGAAGTGACATCAGCTATCCAAAAGGTTTGAAACGTGTAGTTTGAAACCGGAGACTGGTGTTAATGCTTATGTGGCGACATTTAATACAATATACTGGACCAACTTCATCGATAGCAATTATAAAACTACAGGGATTCAAAAGTTCACACAGGGTAGGAAAGTTACAGTCACTATACACATAAAATGTCTTTGCCAGTTGGCTATGGATAGCGCCACTTTCAGGTTATCCTCACCAATTAAAGCCTGTTATTGTGTAGTGTCTTACCTGACCACACCATCATAAACAAAAAACTCCATTTTCAAAGACATCAAAATTGCCCATCATCCAGAGACATCTAATTCATTAATAATCTCAGGATTCTTTATATGTGATTTAGTGTCCAAATCAATCACATAAAAGTAAAAGGTGGACAAGCAAAACTTGGAATTACAGAATACTTGGATAAAGTTGGCTATCTCTAATTTTATAAGCATGCTTCCAGGTTTAGGCGAGAGTTTAATAAAAAGGTAATAGGAGGCTTTCTGAACTATGAATTGCGAAGTCTTACAAGGTGAACCATCAATGAAAATCGTCCATCCTGTTTGATTTTGGACAAACTCTCAATATTGCTTGCTAGCTGCAAAAATCATGTCATGTCTATTTAAAAAATACCCTCTTTCAGACACTCAGCTATTAGAAGTTTCAACTGGAGCCTCTTTTTCCTAGCCAACTGCAATGGATTATGAAAATAGCATGAATGTCAAACACGTGATATAAAATTCATCGCACTAACAAAAACTGATCAGAAGGTTGAAATTTTATAAAAAAGATGATAGTTATATGCATAATCTTAAACAGGCCAATCAATTCGATTATGGGTTGTTCAGTGGTTGAAGCTCCGCATTCAGCGAGATTCACTTTCGAGCTTATGCAACGCCTAGAAAGTAAAACCCGCTGAATGCAGTTCAAGTATGATACCCCCCACCACGCTGAGAGCACAATCAGTACCTACTAATCCCTACTACGTTCAGTGAAAAAAAGGAGATACAGCCCTAACTTTATCATAAAAATAGAAAACATGCCTCATGGACGGTTGTTATTCTTCTTTGGGCATCACTAAGTTGTGCCTCAACTGCTTCTTCCAGCTGTAAGAGAACCTTCTGGTGTGATGTTCCTGCAAATCAGTAAATGTAAGAGACCAATAGAACAAATTAATGACAAATATATATACGGTGATATATATATCTATATATATCATCAAGATTGAGAGGTTAAAACACCTTGCAAAATATTAAAATTTTGTTTATAAATCATATAATCTATAAATCATATATAGATTAGGATAAATACTATTGCAAATGAGTAAGCGTTCAGAAATGCCAGAAAATTAGTGTTGTTGACAGTCTTTCGGTTCCCAAAATAAACAAATGTTTTTCAGAACAGTCAAAATATTTTGATTTGCTCATATTATTATTTGCTAGAACTGAAGCATTTTATGATTTATGTCAGAATCTCCCATCTATTCAAATGAGTGACCAAATTGTATAGAACCATTTGTTAGTAACAATTGACTGAGCCATCATCCAAAGACATGCAATCTTCTATGACCACTTATAGACCACAACTCAGTGGTCCACTGCAACCAATCAAAGATTTGAACCTAGCTTTTTTTATTTTTTCCCTAAAATAGCACAATGCTCTAGTTCATTGACAAGAGAGAAAAATGAATATTCACATTAGTGAAAGTTATCATACTTTGCTTCTTCACTTTTCTCTTCAGTTCTATCTGGTCAGCTTCCAGCACTTTAAGGGTACTCGTGAAATTCTGGAGATGATGATGAATATCTTCCTTAAATTTTTTACAAATCAACTCTAGTTGTTCTTTTTGCTCTGCGAGAGAGACAAAAACCCAAGAAAATAAACGGACTTTCATTTACTAGAATCAAGGTTTAGAAAACTGGAGAGCACCATTTTGTATTAATCAGAGAATTATATCACATATACTTAAGAAACAATTTCATCTCTGGGATACACCTAGATAAAAGTCCATAAACCCTAAATATAGACAAATTGCTACCTTCAAATCTTGTTTCCAGGTGTTTTCTTTTTGATTTACTGACACTTGTTAGCTTCCCTCTGAAAAATCATCAAGATCACAACGAAGTAATTAATATCTGAATGAGAGAAGTGTCAAGGTGAAACACCTACACATCTGTTTGGATCTGAGATTCAACATCCAGCAGCTGCAGGCATATGCCCTCAGAAATGGACGTTAAAATTTCAGAGGACTTCTTTCTAGTTTCTGAATCCATTTTCCTTCTAAAGTTGTCTAAAGCAATTGCAAATAAAGTAATGGTCCTGGAATATTGTCAATTTAAAGTCAGAGTCAACAAAAATAGAACATTGGGGTTCCTAAGAAAAACATTAATTGCCCTATTTAACAAATAAAGGAAAAACCTATCCAAGTCATCCTCTTGATTCTGATCAGGGGTTTCCTGAAACCATTCAGTCTCTTCCATCCCTGCTCATTCGGTACAGATAAAAGAAAGAATATGAGAAAGATGTAGAATAATAGATAACATTTATCATGGAGATAATAAGAGCATAATCTATTGATATTTAGGTGAAATTTGCCTTTTGGAGAGGTCAGAGGGGTACTGAATTCCTGAAAACTAATGCCTCCATGGCCACAGAACCGATTTGTTGGACAATGCATGAAGTTTGATTTCTCAGCAGTAACAGTTTCTGGAGAGTTCTCTTTGTGATCTGCATGTTGCCATTAAATTAAACCATATATCATGCAGCCTGATCACAGCTTATAAATTTGTTAAAAGTGGTCCAAATTCTTATCAGACTGGTTATAAGCATACAGCTCACGAAACATGTATCATACTGATTAGAATCCAGTATCCTAAAAATATTTAATTTAATGCCATGAGAAATTCAATTCTATTCATATGAACTGTCACAGGAGGAATTATCATTTGAGAACAAAACTTTATCAGCATGAAACACCTGTCTGATAACTGAGAGAGGAGCCAGGGTATATAATAAGCAGTATATCAAAGCTCACTGTCTAAAATTTCCTTCGGGACTATAATAGTCACATTCATAAGCACAAAAAAAATGCTCCAGATAACTCCTGTTAATAAATGCTTATATGGCAACTCAGCTTGAAGGATCTTAGCTCTACCCTTAAAAATGTTCACATTAAGCAATTCAATAGTTCTTAAGACATTATATTAAGGACAGAACAATAGCCGTGATACTTGATTTTGGGCTATATATTTTTCACTTATATGTGTCTACATATCAAGCTAATGGTGATTACCTAGTACAACAAAATTGCTAACAGATCTGCAAAATACATAGTAAATCAAAGAAAACTTAAGGGCATCGAAGAAGGATACTAGAAGCCTTTGATCATGCATCACGCCTGGTATTTCCCAAATCTAATTAGAAAACTTTCAAACGAGTCGTTAGACCCAACTCTTGACTAATAAAATCAACCAAACTTCTTAGAGTTGTATTTCGAACAATTTCTCTTTAAGTTTGCATAAAAGAGTGAGGAAATCAAATGAGAGAGACAACACAAGGAAATGTTTAACAAATTCTATGTTGTTCATGTTCATAGTGTAGCTTCATTATATAAAATAAAACTCAAAATTAAATCAGTCCCAGAACCAAGTTCAAAAAATACAATAAAATAGATCTACAATGTGAATCCATATATAGCAAGTTTTAGAAAAAAAGGTCATGATTGAGCAAACATACAGTCATATATATTGATGACAGGTGATCCTTCTCTAGAGCTCCCAGGATCTCCATCTTCAGATGAACACCCACCCAGGTTATCTTCTGTGCCATCAGATGACAATTCAGCCTGGCCATTTTCTGAATCATTTTCCCCCTTCACTGGTGAAGCTTTTCTAGGTGGAGAATCTTTAAGTTTCTCAGCATCATCCTGAAGTCTAATAAGGAAAGGCAAAGGCAGAGAGAAATACTACAACCTATATACTATTATGTCTATTAAACTAACACATCAAACCCTCTGAATAAGTAAGGATACAGGTGAATCTGTTTCTGCATCTGATCCAGAACAATCTGATTTTGAATTTCTCAAAGTCCTGAAGCTACGGATACTTCCCATATTATGTCTTCTCTCTTCCAGTGCAGGACTGAAAATATCCTGCTCCATTTGTACTGTTCTTGGCGTGGACCAAGGTGAAGGGCTTACAATGGGGGTCTTAAATGCAAAAGTTGGACTTAGGATCTCATCTGGTGAGTCAACAACATTCCTAGAAGCTGTTTTGCCACAGTCTTCTCGCTGGTGCCTATTTTCTGTTAAAGCTGGGTCGTCTAAATCTCTCTTATGATTCATATTTTTTGACTCTGGTGATTCAAGAAAATCTTTTACTGGGACTGCATTCTTGGGTGATTCATGAAAATCTTCTGCTGGGACAGCACCCTTTGGTGATTCATGGGAATCTTTCACAGGGACTGTGTTCCTAGATTTACCACAATCTTCCCTATCCTCAGGCATACAACCATGAAAACTTTCCACTTTATTACTGAGTGAAGATGTTTTCTCAGCACATGGCAATTCACTGATATAATTTGCTTGCTTAGGCTCATTTGCATTATCCTTTTGCGGAAAGCTAATCTTGTGTAGCTTAATAGTTGAACCTTTTAAGTGACTATTCTTTCTTGTAAACATTGAGGAGCCATAGTCAGCAGCACCAATAAATTTTGCATTCCATCCTTCTTCAAACAAAAAGATATTCTTCTTTTGATATTTCTGTTTGTTGCCAGAGGATGGACCAATTTTAGTTTTAGTTTTAGTTTTTGGCACTTTTGAACAATTCTTTCTGGTCAAAGATTGATTTAATCGCCTCCTTGTTGGTTGATCAGGACTTTCAGAATCGGCTTCTATAGTATCTGAATTCTGTCTGGGTCTGCCTGCCGTATCACTAATTTGATCAACGACTTTTTGTGGCTCTAGCCTATCAGCACCAACCTCAGCAGACTGAGGATTAGAGCACTGACTTTTGGGTGAAGAAACAGTTCCCAGTATCTGCCAAAGCTTCATTCTCAAAGTTTCAGTTTGTCCATTTTCCCCATTATCTCTTTTACCTGCTTTTACTGTTTTATCTGAAACGAGAACTTCTTGTGTAGTAGTAAACATGAATTCTTCCGCACACTTTGATTTTCTACTCTTCATTCCTTTCCTTTTATAGGTCATGCCGTCAAATAATTTCGGATTACTCTCTCCTGACTGTAAAATAAAGGACTTGTTGGCAAAAAACTGACCTGAATGTGTATGTGTCATTTGTAAATCCTTCAGTCCATTGATCTTTTCCTGCCTCCCACCAGCAGCTGGTCTGGTGGAAGCTTGTTTTCTGCAGTAAGCCATCTCTGAAGTTGTAGCATTTTGTTTCAAGGATGGAGTAGTTATCCATGGATAGCTCACCTGATCTGGAGCTTCAGTTTGCTTCTCTGCAGCGGCAGTTTTGGCACTAACACTCCTATTGTTTGCTGCTGTAAAAATTTCATTGCAAGGATTTACTTTTTCAGCTTTTAGAACTGCAGTCTCATCTTCCTTTGCAACCACTGGTTTTTTCTTGGCTAATGACTCTGCTGTAATTCCAATTGAAATCTTTCTAGATTGGCTGGAAGGATGGTAATTGCTGCAAAGACTCTGACAATTGCTCATCTGATCCTGCAATATAGTTTTGAAAATATCAAATAAAATATTTTTTCAAAAGTTCAATAAGGTTGCAGTTAATCTCTTAAACTAGAGAGACCAGCCGTCACCGATTAATGGTCAGGGAATCTGAGTTGAATCTAACCCAAAGCAAGGAACCAATCCTAATTACTGGTAAACTTTTTCTCGGTCTCCACAGAATCGTTACTTTTAATCTAAATAAGCACAACTACAACATCACCACACACTTACGAGACAACAGGGAAACCCAGACTCACAAATTGCAGAAAACTGTGATATCAAACTAAATCCAGTATACATCCCATAGCGCAAGCACATTTATAACTGCTAAGAAAGGAATATCAACAGCTTCTCAGAAATGTCCAAACAAATTCATATTATGCACAGCAAGAATAACACACACATGACAACGAGGGAAAGCAAGGCCCATCAATTGGCACAGAACAACAGTTCCGAGCCAAAGCCTCACACATGCATGCACAGAGAAACACAGGAAGCAATATTCATAAATTAACGCAACTGGGATCCCAATTAAATATGATAACGCATATGTGCAACGAGATTCATCATAAATGAAAATATCAAATATCTTAAACCCAAAGTGTTACATAATACGAGTTAATAGTGCAAGCAAAATTGTCACAATCAGCATAGACGATCTTTTATCAGTTAATAAAAGCAGATATATGCTAAGTCAACGAAATATACATAAACCTCCGAAGCAACAAAGAAATTTTTGTACTTGGAAACTTGTTAATAATAATTTTCTCGCAAAAATCAGCTAAGAAGTAATAAAACTCTTTCCATTTTGAAATAATCTTAACCGTTGATATTTTTGTTTTGTAAAATTTTTCGCACACCAGCTGACACCAGCAACAGTTGTACGAAACTAAAATGTCAAATGTCAGTAACTGGATTCTGCAAATAATAATAATCCACTAAAATCAGCCTTACTGATCATTTTAACATAGCATGAGAAAGGTTCGATTTCCTTTTCACAAAATTCTGGACATCGGTCTAGTAATATCCTTAGTTTCTAACCGGCTAAAAGAATTATCAAGGAAAAGAGTTAAACAAAGCAAAGTATCCCTGGAAAATTCGAAGATCCTAAAAAAATAAATATTGAAACAGACTTAGCTTGAATTAACGTAAATTTTCTATCGAAAACACAAACCCTAAAGCATCAAATAAGAAGAACACGAGATTACCCCAAAATCCATCTCGGTCATTCAAAATCTCGAGGTAGCAAAATGGTAAAACTATGCAATTTAAGAATCAACTTCTCAAAAAAAATTTATGACCGATTTAATTCTCAACACACATACTCGAGTTCATATTCCAAATAAATTGAGAAAACTTTGGACGAGATGAATTAACCAAGTTTATAAGGGAACAATTATGAAAATAAACATCGCTTACAGATTACTTCGCACCGAAAATCGAAGAGAGATCTAATATGGAAATCATACGAGAATAATAATCGGTAGAAAGAGCAAAATAACTTTTAAAGAGATTACTCTCACGAGAGGCGAAGTTTTGCGGATACAAGATGAAGGAGCGGGAAAATTAAAAACTTTTTGAATTCTGAATATAAACTGCTTAGCAATTTCTAATATGTACTGGATGAGGAGTGCGCACCGCCTCTCTTATGAATAGACAATATTACCCTTAGAGGATGTTTTGTTTAAAAACTATTTTATTATCAAAATTAAAAAAATTATCTTAAAGATAAATTCTTTTGAAGATTATTGAGTATAAATTATTACTATATTTAATAAAATTTGATAAAAATAAATAAATTTAAATAATTATTATATTTAATTAGAGATAATAAAATAATATTAAAATATTATTTTATTTAGATATAATTATTTTAAAATATATTTTATATTGCTTGTTATATTAATTAAAAATGAGGGTATTTAAATTTTAAAAAAATTAATAAATAAAAATAAAATTATAATAAAGTCAATATTAGTTTGATAATCTTTTAATACCTATGGTAAAGATAGTAATTAGATTATCATATATATTATTTGTCATATCACCACCATTGGTAATATAATAGTATTGTAATTTTTTATCACTGAGAAACTAAATAAAAGAATATAAATAATAAAAGATAGAATACTAAAATAATCTTTTTTGATTGCCAACCAAATAGCCTTTTAAATTGATTTTTAAAATTTTTTTGAATTGTCTATCCGAGGAAGGGGGTGGCCCCACTCGACCAAAATGGGGGGTGTGAGGGTGTGGCCACAAGCCATTCCCCAGGTTTTGGTTGGGCATCTTGATCTCTTAGATGCTGCAAAAGCTCAGGATAATTTGGGGGGTGCGTGGGATGGGTGGGTGGGTGGTGGGGGAACTAATAACTATGTAGCTGGTGTAGCCTTGGGTAGATGTGTGAAGGACCGAAGGGTGCCTATGAAGTTGCAGCAGAAGTGTCCAACTTTCTGTCACAAATGGTGCTGTTGCATTATGTATAATGTACTTGAAGGAAGCTTCCGAAACGCCATTTCATAAACATTTGGTTGATTACTTTGCATTCAGAGCTACTTAGTTTTAGGCATTTTTCCAATTAACTTATTAGTCCGAGTGATAACCCCAGTTACGCATCAGTTTTCCAATTTTCGGGGGAGGACGTGTGATTTTTGGGGGTCCATATCCAGAAAATCAATTCAACGGTTAAACCAGTTACTGTAACAATTCAAGATTAGGTTGGGCTTTCAGGCCCACATAAGATGAGCCAGAGCAAAGTCTTCACACAGAACTGTATATCCTTAATATTAATTAATAATTAATGAAATTATTCCTAATAGAATGGTGCTACAAGTCTGGTATAAAGTGAAAGTGGCATCTCTAAATTATTCTTTATAATAATTACATTCCTCTACCTTTCAACATTAACATCTATGGCTCCACAGGAGGGGAGAAGGAGAGTGGACTATTTTAACACCAATAAAAGGTAAAAATGGACCTATTTTTAAAAAGAGGGAAAGGCCCATTCCTCCTCGTTTCATCCAAATTCAGCCGACCTTCTAAAAGCTGAGTTTGCTTGATTTTGAGGTTGGAATTAAGAACAATTTACTGGGTATCAACTTGTTCTCCTAACACTCATAGTAACACCTCCTCTTCTCATCGATATCTATTCTAAATTTCTTCATTCATTTCCTTTTCATACACCGAATCCTACTTTAGCTTTCTTGCACTGCCATGCAAATAATTCCTTATACAATAAGCTACCTGACCTCACGAATTTAACTAGCTGGTTGACAAAATTTAATAATAGCGACAAAAAACACTTGTCACACGCCCACAATGTTGCCTTTTTCTCTTCCTCTAACAAATAAAATATTATATGTTACCCATAATGGTAGTAAATTGTTGACTTAGTTTACATTTTGTGTAAAGTGGCGACTTAGAACAAATTTAAGTTGAAGGTTGAGGAGGGTAGGTGGAGTTTTTACTTGTTGTGTATATAAAGATAAGCTAAAAAGGACATAAAGGAAAGCTTAAAAACTAATTAAGAGAGCGTTTAAAGTCTACGAGATTGAAAAAGATACCAACCTTTGATCCTTTCTACTTTCTCTCTTTACAGGTCGCTACCTTCTCAAAGTTACCACCATGAGATTGGCCAATTGGTTATAGCTAAATTACACTCCCTCAACTTGGCCCCAAAAGGAAAATGACTTTTCGGAAAAAACAAAGTCAAGGCCTGTGATATGTCAATTAGATAGAGAAAAATAGACCGCGAATTAAAAAGTTAAATTAACTCAATGGAAAATAAAGGAAAAGCATCTCTTTGTCAGTTTCCATCACATTGGATGAGTTTAACACGGAACCCACACCATAGCAAAACTTTTCATTCATTCTATTATCATCTTGTCTTCTCATCGGCGAGCTGCCTACACAAAGTCTTTCATTGATGTTTTATTTTCATTTCAGGTTATGGCTTAATCAGCCGAGTTTTCTTCTTTATTTCTTGCTTTTTTTCCCCCTTCAAATATCAATCTTTCTGGTGTGATAAATAGCGTATCGATCAGTCGTTCGATCTCAGCTTCTAGATGGCTCGCAAATCACGCACCTAATAATTTTTAAAATAAAAAAAGAGGAAGTCTAAGGACCGATTTTATCGATACACATATTTGGGACGTCATGAAAACGTAAGAATTAATTGGTCTAAAGGGTTTGGAGGGAAGAGGGATGATGGATGATGGAGTTGGCGTTTTGTGAAGCAGTAGAAATAGGAGGTTTTGTAGGGTAAAGAATTAAAGCAAAGCTACTTGAGCATCTAGTGTACACGGACGCTTGATCAGTTTGGACTGAATTATTTCCTATGCAACTGAACGTGTAGGCAAAGGCAATGGTGTCCAAATTTCATAGCTAGTCGCCGCCATCCTTAGGGCTATCTTTCGGTGTCTTTATGTTTTCAGACTCTAGTTCCATGTCACCGATGAGACCCGTTAATATTTATGTGTAAATAAACCTTCATTAATTAATCTTCTCAAACACCCAATTATACTTGGCGGGTGATTCTTCTTTAAATTTATCTCTTCTCTTCTGCTTGGATTAAGTTTGAAGGAGAACATTAAGTTCCATTGAAACAGAGTTTTTTCAGAAGCGTATAGTTTTTCAACATACAAGGAAAAAATGCATAATCTTTTTCGAGACTTTGAATAAATGAAAATAATCATATAATACTTCAGCATTGACTTCTGATAACATTAACCCTACTTCATTTTTTTTCCTCATTTTGACCAACCAAACTAAGAATTTTTCATATAAATACTGTGCTGATCAGAAGTTTATATTTCTGTGATGGCAGTCGTGAGGGGTTTTATTTTAAATAAATCTTTTTTTTTTTGGGTTTTCCGTCAGCATTGTATTTTTTTCTTTTATCCATACATATATATACAAGAAACTGTCATGTAGTCGACATTGTTGACATTAATTAAAACTAAACCAATATACTTAAGCCACATTTTTATTTATAATATTAATAAAATATAAATTAATATATGTCATTTGGGAGTAGAGGACTATCCCATCATTGAACAAGTATGCTTATAACTTATTTTCACAGGCTTCTGGTTTTTTTTTTTTTTAAATTTTATAGAGATAGAGAATTATCAATACTGAAACTTATTTACTCAATTATAGGGTTCATCCAATCATGAAATTAATTCTTCTTCAAGTAAGAATTATATTATGCAAGGATAATTATTTGCTGGTACAATTTGTTGTCAGTGAATGGAAGTATGCCATTTTAAGCTTTGTGATATACTACAATAATGACATTTAAAATTAGATATCAGCGTTATTCACTATTTCAATAATTAAAAACAATTCAAAGTATGAGAAAAAATAGTGAAAACAAGGGACCTTTTAACATGGTTTATTATGATTTACGTTAAGTATATTAGCGGGTTTATGTTAAGTATCATTGTCTCTGAGTGATAAACGTTATGCACATAATACTACTCAAATATTATAATAATTTTCATTTTGAAATCTGATTGCTTTTGATACCTTCTCAGCTATGAACTTGTTAACAATTCACGAAAAACTTTTACCCATCAAAGTAAAGTCAACAGAAAAAAACTTGTGTTCATCTAGAAGAGAAATAAATAGAAATTAAAACATGCAATGGTCTATGTGCATTCAGTGTTACACCCAAATTTGGAAATACTTGAATAGTTAACTCATCGCTACAATTGGTATTCAAAGGAACGTCAATCCAGCTTCATTCTACGCAAATTCTAAACTCTAAATCAATTTGAGTCAGATTGCTTTAAAAATTCATTGTGTACATTTTTTCCACAGTAATATGTTATTATAATGACGGGAAGGAGAGAAAAATAACTCATTTTGATGCTAAAGTTCCATGAAAGAAGACTCAACAACCAAATTCAATGGCAAAATTCTGGGCGCTTGTGCCTTGTAGCACGCACACCGCCGGAAGCCTTACGCTCAGGTCGGGTGAGCAGTGGACGACAAACTTTGAATGGAAATCTTGAATTTTATTTATACATGTTTTTTATTATGTACAAAACATTATTATACTCGTATAGATATAAGCTAGTTAAGATGATACATGATAATAATAATAAAAAAAAATAAAATTATATATACACACAATAACATATCACGATGTAATTGAACATTGTTTTATCTCTTATTTAAAACTATACAATCATAAAATGATATATCATTTGTTTGTGTACAAATTTTATGTATTATTTATGTATATAATATTACTAATAAAAAAAATCAAGGTAATGTCATATTGTAAATTTATAATTAATGATGCTAGGAAAGGCTTTGTTATAAGTTTCTAATAAATAAGGCATAATATAAGTTGTTATTATAAATTTCTGATAAAAAAGAACAATACTATGTGCATTCGATTTTGAATATTAAATATTTAGAAGTTATCATTATTTCATATATTATATGGGTATTTAATTATATACTCAAAATTGAATATATATAATTTTGTTAAATAAAAAGTAATGTTAGATGATATCATATGTTCATGATTTTAATATAATCTATATTTATTGATATGTAGGGTGCTTTTGCTTTAGAGAATTAAGAAATTATTCTCTGAAAACATATTTTTTATTACTTAAATTAATTTGTTTAGTTCATCATATTATAATAATTTTTTATTATCAAATTAATATGAAGTAATGTAGAATTAATTTAATTACTATTTTTATATTAATTTTTATATTATTATAAATTAAATATAATAATTATTTATACATATTAATTTATTTATATATTATATTAATTTATATAGAATACTCTTGAATATAATCTATGTGTATAATAAACTTTTATTTGGGATAATAAACTTTTATTTAAGGATTTAAAAATCGGACCGGATCGGACGGTTAAACCAGTCGATTTGTGAATTGACACTGTAGTCGAGTACTGTTGAAGGTTAAACCGTTTTAGTGTAAAAATCGGATTGGACTGCGGTTGAACTGTCGGTTCTCTCCAGAACCGTGGTCCAACCCAGTCCAGGCAAAATCTGGTTCAAAGCTATATATAAAAACATTGTTTTTCTTCCTGTTCCTTGCAGTGCACGCAGACGCAATCTCAATTGTTGTAGCCAATAAATTTCACGGTCGAATTTCCTGTTCTTTACTGACGACGGTGGCTGACGATGAGGTTGCCGTTGAGGTGTGTTGGTTTGCAGGCTCACAAGGTAGCAGTTTCACGGCTATATTTGCAATGTTTGACGACGACTTCTCCGGCTCAGATGGTGACTGACAACGACGATTTTCCATTGCTGTTGTGACCAGCGACTTCTTAAGCAACGACAAGAAGCTGGTGTTTTGTAAGACTTTGTAAACTTTTGGATCAATTGCTTAATTAAGGTTGGAAAAACTTTTGAAAATTTTTCAAATTTAACAGCATGACATGAATTTATGTTTGTACAGTGAATGTATTTATTGTTTTCAAATTTAAAACAAGGCAGTGATCCTTGGTTTAATTAATAAGGGCATCCACATTATTCTCTTTTAACATATAAGAATTAAAGAGTATTTGTATGAGAAGCGGTAAGCAAAACAATAATATACAAATGCAGATTTTATGACTAAACTATAATTTCGGTCCAATCATCTGTTCAAACAGTTTAACCGGTCTGATCAAAACTAATACTTAAAATAATTTTTATCCTGGTCCGATTTTGAAAACCTTGCTTTTATTTAGAATACTCCTGAAGAGCCAATTTTCTTTTCCACAAGAGCCGTTGGCAGGGATGGAACAAAAATGACGTGGGCTTGAAAGTCAGTCGGGTTAGGTATTTCTCTCTTTTGTAGGGCCCGATATTATCCTATCCACCGTCAGATAGAGCAATCCCGTCAGCATCGTTGACCTCTGGATGACGCCCCCACGTGGACACCCGTACTCAATTCCTATTCCTGTCACTCCTTCCGCATCAATTTAACGGAACCCTAGCAAGATCCGTCACTTCTTTATAGTTAGTTTCACACAATTTCTTGTCCTCCCTTCCTCAGATGTTGCCACGTATCCCCTTACATCCAACTGACGTCATAACTCCCCAAAAAAACGGCTGGTCTTCGCTTGCTCTCTGTCCAGGCCTTATCATCTTTGGACACCCACTTATAAGCTAAGCTTTTATTTTTAGTTTTGAAGTTTACATCCTTTTAGTTGATAATTCAAGGGGCCACACAACTACTACTGGTTTATCTTTAGTCATGGAAAATCAGCAGCAACGCCGTGAATTGATATTCTTGCACTCCGGTGACTTTCTCCTTCAAAATTCTAATCGGGTAGTTGAGAATTCCGTGGATCATGATAAGTCTCCGATCAAAGAAGTGGATTTCTTTTCAAGTAACAACCACTTCCTTGATCATCAAAAGAGAAATCATGAATCCTTAACTCCATCTGATTCGAGTATAAACGTAAGGTTTCAGAAATTTAGCTTCATCTTTTTTCTTTCTCCTGTATGGGGCTGTATCCACTGACCTTTTGAGAGATGCATGCATGGACGATCATTTAAATTTTATGATAATAAAATACTTATTGTTGATAAGATATATATGTCGCACAGACAGGATTGAATCTCTTCAGTTCAAGTACCGGAAATCCATCAAGAACAGCGAATGATGGTAAATCTAAAACGGAGGTGAGTTTTGGCAAAGGAACTTTCAGGGTTGTTATGTATATCTATCTTCTATTTTAAAATTTTTTTCATTAACTCGAAACTGAGTCTTATATGTTTAGCCGAGTACGCTCCAAGTTGAGTTAGAGAGGTTACATGAAGAGAACAGAAAACTGAGAAGCTCGTTGGGTCAGATAACAAAAAGTTACAACGAATTGCAGGGTCAACTAATCTTAGCAATGCAAAAACAGGCACATGAGAGTCAGGGAGAGCAGGTGAGTCTTACCTTCTACTTAACCATGTTTGTTTATCATTTTTCACGGGTCGTAATTTTCCAGCGTGCCAGAAGGATCAGAACGAATATTTCCTCTTAAGTCGGTCTAAGCAATACATATGTTTCAAACTAGATGACAACTGACAAGATTATATGAAATATTGTTTTCAATTAAGGAAACTTTTTTTCTTTATTTCGCAAGGAATTCCATAACGTGCCTGACTTAAATTGATGGAAATTATGTTTTCTTCATCCGGTATTAACTTTTTCAACAATTTATTTGTTATATCTTTCCCATTTATTTTTCTAGGAACTGGAATATGTAATATGTAAAGCCACCAACACGGAATCAAAGTTCCCTGTCCAAAATTGAATTAATATTACTGTCTACCCTTCATCTCCAGTAGTTCTATCTCAATAAAAATGATTTTACTATTAAGCTATATCTGGTGCGCCTTGCGACCTTAGAGGTATTCATATATTATTCAGGCTTATGTGCAGCCAGCAAATGGCAGTTTCCCTCCATTATAGGCGCAGTTGGTCTTCCTAGTTCGTTCCTCGAGCTATCATTCAAGCTCCCCACAAACAAATTCACGTACAGTTTTTGGTTTTATAGAATTAAACATACAGATATTATATGATAAATTTTTATGTTGTGAATCGAGTTAAGCAATAATACTATGGCTTTACCACAAGGTATGCATGGCTTCTGGCAAATCCTAGAAAGCATATATATGAGGTTTAGTTTTATAGTAACTCCTTGAAGTTCTCTACTGTGGCACTGTTTTTAGTCTAGTTTATCGACCAACTGTTCTTGAACAGAAAGCTGAGTTGAATGACATGTCAAGTCTCATAACGTCAGCCCAACAGTTTTTGGACCCACGGTTACCTTCTGCATTAAATGTTAACGAGACTTCGATATCCGACAATAAGACTCAGGACCTGTCCATTTCTCCGGAAAATACCAGTGAAATAGCGTCGAAGGAACGTGACCGTCCTATGATAAAGATTCCCACAGGGAAGCAAATTTCTTCTGAAAATGGCTGTGACCAAACATCACAGAATTGGGGGACGTCCGCTCAAAGTCCAAAGTTCGATCAAACAATGAATGAAGAGCAAGCTCCTGAGGCGCCCTTTAGGAAGGCTAGGGTTTCCGTAAGAGCAAGATCAGAAGCTCCATTGGTAAGATGTTGCACCTTTTTTTTTATCTGTATTAGATATAGGATAACATTTTCATGTTTCTCAGATCAGTGATGGATGTCAATGGAGGAAATATGGTCAAAAAATGGCTAAAGGCAACCCTTGTCCGCGTGCCTACTATCGTTGCACCATGGCCACCGGATGCCCAGTTCGTAAGCAGGTACAGTGCTCTTCAACCAATCACTACGACATGATGATAAATGGTGATTATTAAGATAATAATTGGACGTGTCCCTTCGAAAAATTAAGGAAGAATATTTTATATACAATATGTACAGTCGATTGCCAAACTTACCTAACCTTTCCCTTTATAGTGTCTTCAAAGCCCTGCAAATTTCCTCATGGATGAATGTTTCTCGACAGGTGCAACGTTGCGCAGAGGATAGGACCATTCTCATCACAACTTATGAGGGGAACCATAATCACCCTCTTCCTCCCGCAGCCACAATCATGGCTAGCACTACGTCGGCTGCTGCAGCCATGCTCCTTTCAGGTTCAACCACTAGCAGCGATGCTCTAACAAATTCTGGGTTCACTAATTCAGTGCCCCTTGCGTCAACAATGGCTACCCTATCTGCCTCTGCACCATTTCCCACTATCACTCTTGACTTGACACATAGCCCAAACCCCATGCAATTCCTCCGCGGTCCTCCTTCCCCGCCCACATTTCCTCTACCTTTTCATGGTTGTCAACAACTCATAAGGCATCCAATGTACTTGGCTGCTAAGTCACATACAATTCCAGCATTGCAATTAGGCCAACAACATCCTTCCATGGTTGAGACTGTTGCTGCAGCAATTACTTCCGACCCGAATTTCACAGCAGCTTTAGCTGCTGCAATCTCAACAATAATGGGAACACAAAAGAGCAATGATGGAAACAGAAACAATAACGAGCCAGCACCGGGGTCCCCGCAGCTTCCTCAATCTTGCACCACTCTCTACACAAACTAGGATACCATTGCCGGTGTTTGGGCTTTAATTTTACAAATGATATTTATAAGTAATACTTTTCTCTCCTACATGAATATGCTGGCTAGTTATTTGGCTCTTAAGGGAAGAAGCCCTCGATCGTTCGAGTTGTTTCATATAGCTGATAGATGTATAGATTCAGCAATAACATGCACGGATGATTAGGATGCTATAAAGACGAGCTAGCTAGCTTGGACCTGCATTCTGGGATCAATGCTTGGGCTTCAAAGTTTCAGGCATTGAAAAATTGCCTTCTTGAGCCACACAGATAAATTTTGGCTTACCATTACTTGTGTGTCAAATTATGAAAACAATATATTCCATTCCCATGTCCATACATAAATGGTCAATGAATATTTACATTATCTGTATTTGCTGATTTTATTTAAATGTAAGCTCTTGTTAAATGGCATAAATAGATACTAATAAATAATAAATTTTATAATCTCACTAGTATAAATTTTATGCCAATTTAAATGTAAGCTCAGCATAATCTTATCAGTATAAGACTTTGCTTTTAAAAAAAAAAAAAACTATAGTTAGAAAAAACAATTCTTTGCCAATACTAATTAGTTTTATTTAATGAGACAACCTTACTTTAACCCATTACTTCTTTGGAATTAAATTGATTATATTAAATAAGTAAAATCATGAATTTATAAGATTAATATTAAGCCTGTATTTTTTTAAATTGCGAATTCAAAGGCCTGAAGGCCCAAATAGAAATGCCCAATTATGAACAAGACAATAGCCTAGTAATGCCTTATAATTATGAACTTGCCAATTGGTTAAATAATGGCCCAATCATGGTCGCGTCATGGCTCACAAGAACCATCATCACGGCCGTCGTGATGGGCCAGATCGCTTCAGAAACTAGTGACTTATCTCCTTGTGCGCCGTTCAAATTTCAAATTATATGACCGTTGGGATACTAGGGTCATTTTGAGTGTGAAGGGGCGTAAACTTCAAGGAAAACAACAACATTAGCTGCCAACTTGAGTAAAAAGCACTTCGTCTTTTTTTTTTTTTTAGCTATTGTTCAGGGCTCCAAGCTAAATCTATGGATTTCTAAAAGTATTCTTACGAATCTTACCCCTTCAAAATCTGTTGGCTACACTCTTCGAAGAGCCTAACAATGATCATGAACACGAGACGCCATGGCTGGCAACGCCCTCTCCACCCTCTACAGGTAATTAAAAACCACTCATGTTTGTACCACAAATTTGTGAATGATTTCTTAAACTATTTAGTTTGCAAGATAACCCACAAAGATCAAATTTTCTTTGTTGGATAAATTGCAGATGGTGGGAATAGCGGTGTACAGTTTTCTGGTAGTTGCATTTTATACATTTTCAGGCCTTTTTCTTGGAAACAAAATTGCGGAAATCACTGTAACCGCGATTTTTTCCTTTGTGGTAATGTAACAGAACAACCTAATTTAACTGAATCCTCTTCTTTGTTAAAATATACTTGAAACTCTGAGAAGTTAATCGATTTCCTTGCTTTCTATTTCAGGCACTTTCAGTTATGTTTTTATTTATAAGGTGCACTGCAATTGACCCTACTGATAAAACCAGCTTTAGGAAGAAGAGAAGGGCCAAATCCAATGGGTGTGCAAAGCTAAATTACGGATTTATATTGGGACAACTTGTGGTGAGGTTTTTCAGAAGAGTGGAGAAGAAGATACTTAAAACTTTTATAAGGAGAAAGTATCTGGATCCTTTGAAGACTAGTACTCAATTGGATCCATTGCTTCCATTTCCTCTTGTTATGAAGGATGATGTAATTTCACCTGATGTTAAAGAGGATGACATTTCATTTTGCTCCTTATGCGATTTTGAGGTTGGCAATTTTGCTATTCGGTGGTCTTCTTAGATTAGTAATATTTTAACATTGGGAGAATTATCAAGCCATCTTATGGAATTTTTTTTTTTTTTCATATCAGGTGAAAAAGCATAGCAAGCATTGTAGGACTTGTAATCGATGTGTTGAAGGGTTTGATCACCATTGCAGGGTAAGAGCTGGGGCAATTTTCTATAGAATAGCAATTGAGCTGGAGCAATGTTCACTCAAAGTTGTTTGTTTTTATTTCAGTGGTTGAACAATTGTGTTGGGAAAAGGAATTACACGACTTTCATTCTTCTAATGGTTTTCGTATTGTTAATGGTTAGTATCTTTCCATCTGTTCATTACTACTTTTGCTTTGTTACTTTATTTACCCTTGCCAATTAAACTGTTACTGGTGCAGCTAATTATGGAAGGAGGAACTGCCATTGCCATATTCATCAGATGCTTTGTGGATAAGAGAGGAATAGAACAAGAGCTGCAGAAGAGGCTGTATATAAAGTTCCCAAGAGGGGTTCTGGCCACCATATCGGTAATATTACGTTTTGCTTCTCTTAAATTCAAGTTTTCCATATCGTTTGTTGTAACTCCTTGAAATGTTACAGGTTTTCTTAGTCCTAATGACAGCATATGGTACTGCAGCAATGGGACAGCTTTTCTTCTTTCATGTGGTTCTCATTAGGAAGGTAATTAATCATAAGCGGCACCTCCTAGAAAAATTGGATGTGTATAATATTGTTCTTCTTTCTCTCTCACAAACAGTGGATTCGCTCTATGTCTACTTTTCCAGCCTTGTATCATTGTTGTTGGTTGCAGGGAATGAGAACATATGATTATATCTTGGCAATGAAAGAGCAGAATCAATTTCCAGAGCTAGATGATGATTCAGACTTCTCTTCGGATGACAGCGACTTCGATTCACCAGAAAGAACGACATTTGTGTCAAGATTTATATGCAGAGGACAAAACAGGATAAATCATCAGGTACCATCTTACATTTTACATTTCCCTATAGCAATGAGCGCACTCACATTGGAATCCATTTTAAATTTCAGAATTCAGCTGTTTTGTCTGTAAGAATCGATGGAGACCCTAAACCTTCCACCTTTACTAAGAAACCAGGCTTTCATGTAAGCATCAACCCTTGGAAGCTGATAAAGCTGAGTAGAGACAAAGCTCTACTAGCGGCAGAGAAGGCTAGAGAAAGGCTCATGAAAATGCCAAAAGTGGAACATGATTCTCTTCAGCCACTACCATTGGAGACAAAATATGGACCACTTATGAAGCTGGATACGAATTTGGCAAATACAGGATCAGGCACAACGCCTCTTATTTCTATAGAAAGGTTTACAGGGTCACCAGTTATGTTTTCAAGCCCGAGAAGGAGATTTTCGAGCTCCCCAACTAGATTATCCGCAGTGGCTCCATCACCAAAGTACAAATACAGAAGCAATTTCGACTTGAAGTTAACTGAGGTGTCAAGAGAACTGGAAACCCACATTTCCAAGCAGGTTTTATACTCTGTTATAAAGAAGGATGGCAGTGAGGCATCCCCAAGATAGGAAGAATCATCTTTGAGCCTCTGGGTTCTCAGCCTTTGAGAAAATATTTATAGATTGGTTGTGTATGTCATCGTCTTCTGGTAAAATTGAAATCATCACATGTATGTAATTTTTTCAACTCTTTACAATTTGTATTATTTATTTTTTCAGTCTGAGCCTCCTCCTAAATTCCAAAAATAAATATCACACCCCATCCAATATTTCAATACTAAGCTTTATTATATATCAGTAACAAGATCAAACAAAGCCATAACTTATCACTTTCAGAGAACAAAATGGTCTTCTTCATGTTTGTTCTATCTTGATTTTCTTATAATCACTCTATTATTTGTTGAAATTCAAAGAACATATGGAACAAAGAAAAAAGATAAAAGAAAAGCTCGCATGTCAAAAATCAAAGATCAGCAACTCCACTCAACTGGGAACCTGCGTTGAGAGTGGCTAGAATCAAATTTCCAGCTAAATTGAAATTCACAGAAGAAGGTGATTTCACCACCAAGTAAATACTATGTTTCGTTATTTACCAAGACCATAACCGAGCACCTTTGTCTTGATTACTTGAACTCCACAAATATCTGGATAAATAGAAACAATCTAAGTAATGCTTGGGGAAGATGCTCTCTTTAAGAGAATCACAGGTTTCTGGAGTAACAAGGTTGGAATATCCTTCAATATAAGAGCATTTCCATGGGGTCTCTGAGATTACATTGAGGGTGATGTTCGATAAGCAAATGTTGAGAAAATTGTCCCCTTCTATACCTTCTAGGAGGCCAGCCACTTTTATATTCTTCCCAGTCACATCTTTAATAGTAATCCTTTCTATTATGGGGAGAGCATTTGGATCAAAAAACTCATCTGGGTGCTCCCCATACTGACCCATAAACCTTATAGCTATGTCCACATGATCTAAGGTCACATTTGAGATGTACATATTTCTCACATAACCACCCCTTCCAGGGGAAGTCTTTATTCTGATAGCTGTGACTGAGTTGAAAAACTGGAGATTTTCTGCATACACTTCAGATACACCTCCAGACATCTCACTTCCTATTGCAATACCTGATCCCAACTGAGTTTCTCCGACGAGCCCACGAATGAAAATTCTTGTACTAGGACGACCATATGAAATCCCATATTCATCCCACCCACTTTTGATAGCAATCAGATCGTCACCAGTGCTAATATAACAGTGTTCAATGCAAACATCATTGGAAGAGTCTGGATGCATTTAATAAATGATTAGTTAAGAAAACCGGAAATTCATAGTCGAAACAGGTAAGTGATAGCATTATCCTATCATGTTTGGATTTTAGAATTGTCAAAATCTCTTCACATTTAGAACAGCTCCCTGTCTGAGCCTAGAATTCCTTATGAACTAAACATCTCTTCATTTTCAAAATAGAGTATTTATATGCTTATCATTGATAATTCAAACTAGAAGATATTAGATTATCAATGCCATGAGAAGCGAGATTTTGCAGCGTAGCAGAAGAAGCTCACCTGGATCAATCCCATCCGTGTTGGGTGAATCAAGTGGAGCAAGGATAGTGACATTCTGCACTCTAACATGGCTGTTCATCCAGAAAAATAGTCTCAACTCTCCCCCTAATCCATAAAAGCTTCACTTTTGTACAGTTTAAATTGGTAGCAAGAATACTTGAATGCAGCAGATAAAGAAATTAACAGAAATCCCTTCAAAGAGGACAAACCTGCAGTATACAGGGTGAATAGTCCAAAAAGGTGAATTTAAGAATGTCAAATTTGAGATGACAACGCCAATGGAGTTTATCAATTCAACCAGATGGGGCCGGGTATAATCCAGGCTTCCACTTTGAAACCACTCCCACCATATTCTGCCTTGACCATCAATAGTTCCATTGTCACCTGAGTGGAGTAACCAGTAGCATCAAGAAAATTAACATAAATATATGGGAGAAGTTTGTTAATTAATGGGCCAAAGGACTATTTCCCACCTAAGGTATGTTGATTTCCCAAAGTTCCTCCCGTTAACTTTGAAAATCTCATTTACCCACCCATAACTGGTTAAAATTAATAGAATCCTAACCGCTAAAAAATTTATCTCATTTTCCCCTTTAAAAGTTTAAAAACTAACATTTTCTTCCCCAAGCCAAGTTTGAAAAAATCACATTTTTCTCCTAGGGTATAGTTTCAAAATCCAGTCACCTTCTTCGGCGCCATCGTCAGCCGTCTCTCCTTCCCAACGGTTCCCTTCCTCCAACGGCCTGCCTCAACTCCACCCCAACCCTTTCGGTGTCCAAAAATGTTGTCTGGGAAGAGGAATTGTCTTCCCAGACAACATCTCTGGACGCCGGAGGGGTTGAGGTTGAGGTGAGATAGGCTGTCGGAGGGAGGGGAACCGTTGGGAAGGAGAGACGGCCAACGATAGCGTCGGAGAAGGTGATCAGATTTTGAAACTAAACCCTAGGGGGGAAATGTGATTTTTTCAAACTTGGTTTAGAGAAGAAAAGTTAGTTTTTTAAATTTAGGGAGGAAAAAGAAATCATATTTAAATTTATTTTTAATATTAAATATAAAATAACGACTTTGTCCTTAAAATTAACAGATTTAAACGGTTATGAGTAGGTAAATGAGATTTTCGAAGTTAACGAAAGGAACTTTGAGAAATCAACATACTTTGGGTGGGAAATAGTCCTTTGGCCTTAATTAATGTCACCAACCTGTTATGATAATATCCGTCAAATTGCGTCCATATATAAGGCTTCGATGTCTTCCACCAGGCAATTCCCTACCTCGGCCATATGAGGGTAGAGGATCAACAACTGGCCAATCAACTGAGTTCTGAAACAATGCAGGGTAAAAGTTTTTAAGCATTGCCAAGCAAATGAACCTATGGCCTCAATGTCATAAAAGACTATTGCCGAATTGGACATGGAGAACAAACTATCTCAAGATCCGAAAAAACTCTTCCAACTAGAAATGAAGCATTAATGATCACAGATAAGTTGTTATTCTTGTGCTAATACCTTTACCCCATAGAGAACAATATTTACTAACACAGCAGCTGAAGCCAATTTCCCTGGCAAGACACGAATACAACTAGCAATGTAACACCAATGTTTCCAAGCCAGAATTTAATTTCTAATTATCCAATTAATGGCAAAGTGCAGCTGATATGCAAGAAGGAGAAGAAGAGGGCTTACTGTAGATCCAAGAATTACTGCATCCTTATCTAACCACAAGGTTAAATGACTGATGAGATCGAAGCTTCCTGTCAACCACCTGCCTGCCGGGACAAAAAGCCTGGCCCCTCCCTTGTCAGCAAATGAATTGAGATAGAATATGGCATTCTGAAAGGCTTTGGTGTTGAGAGTGACACCATCTCCAACAGCACCAAATTCAGTGATAGAAACACTATGAGGCCTAATCATCCCTGATCTTGTTTGTCTGCACTGTGAGCTGCCCTTGACAGCCCATGAAGCATCACTCAAGAATGCTACTACCAGAAGCACATCCACCAGCTGAAAGGGAACATTTCAGAAAGGACTGATTATACATAATATCAGGTCCTGATAAGCATTTTTCTGCCTATGCATAGCTAATTAATCATGTCACAAGCAATTTAGTTACACTAGGTAATCAACAGAAGCAACAAGAAGAGATCTTAGTGTAGAATTCAGAGTACGAGTAGAGAAGCAACAAGCAAAGCAGAACAAGAAGAGATTTAAAGAAGCAGGGAAGTAAAAACTCACAGTGAAAGATCTCTTCATATGAATGAGATCTGCAATTTTGGCCTTCCGTCCAAACAACTAAACAGATCCTTTTAACTTTGTTTCACACAACCACACACTGACTTACACCTACTGATTCCTTTATGAACAAAATGACAAAGAAATAAAGAGAAAGGTCGATGAGGATGGTTGGTTTTAAATCAAGATCTCTCTCCAGCAAAATATGCAAAGAGTGTGTGTGTGTGTGTGTGTGTTTGAGTGATTAGATGGGTCATTGAGAGAACCGCCACCACTCAAAGCAAAAAATCATTGATGGCGACTGTTGATGCCCGCCAAAAAATAAGCAGTAGGTCCCTCTTGTGTCTTCACCTGCTTCTTCATTACCCCTCTCTCTCTCCAGATTTATATCAGAGTCTATAGACAATATGAAGTGACTCAGAATGATCGAGCAGCAATATACTCATTAAAATCCTAAATGGGGTACTGGCATATACTTTTTAATGAGCAGAGAAGAGTAGTATCAAAGTTTTTGTGCGTGTTTGATTCTGTTTCGAAAAAGCGCTTGGGGTAGCTTTTTTGAAAACTTGGGTTCAGACTTGAACTCTTGAAGAAGCCGATTGCATGGCATCATAGTCGGTCTCTCTCAGGTCATGTGACAATCTCATATTTCATATTCGCTTTTCAAGGTTTTAATTTCAGTCCGAAGAAAAAGAATCTCTCTCTGTCTAAACAGTTGGTAAAATGCTTTGATTGGTTTGGTTTTATGAATCAATGATGCAAAAGGGAGCTGAGAGCGTAGCTGTGGAGGAAAGAACATAGACAAGAGCTAGCTTATAAGACACAGGCCAAAGCTGGATGGTTGTTTGATATGGGAACCGATGCTCCCCGGCCAAAACATTACAATTCACAAGGGAAACTGCATCTTCCAATCAATATGGTTTCAAAAACAAATTAATTAATTAATCACAACCCTTCTATCTCTGTTATTCTTGTAACTGACAAATGTTACCCTCCCAACACTAATCCGAGTTCTTCATTGTTCTTAAAGGTCGTCAAAACAATTTTTAAGGTAATGACTTAGCGGCTATATTAACAGTTAAACTGTGGACGACTGCGTTACTTTGGGAAATGGGACCACCCTCCCACTCGCTTCAAATCACAGGTTTTACCCCGAAAAGGAAACTTTAAGGTTTTACAAGTTCGGGGATGTTTAAACAGTAATAAAGATGACCATTGTTGTAGTTACAGTAAAAATACCCACAACCAAATATGAGTTGGTCTTTAGTACTAACCGAAGAAATTAAGAAAAATTGTCTGCAAAGAAGGGGACAAAGTCCAAAGCAGGACTAGGAAAATGCAAAGGGAAGCCTTAATCAAAGCATGCAATAAAATGTGTCAGGTATCCAATGGCCTCTTGACCAAACAAAATCATTGATGGGCGGCTTAAAAGGGATCACATATGCGACTGTGTGTGTGCCGCCACAATGTCACCAAGTCTCACGATTCGGCTGCATGAACTCTGCAATCAGTTTCATCTCAACTGCATCTGCATTTACATACGTATCTGATTCATCAAAATCTTCCTTAGATTTGCATAATTGCTTTAGTACCGTAAAAGAAGAAATGGGAAAACAAAATTCAATGAACATGTCTACGTCTGCTGTGGTGTTCTGTTGTCAATCTTGGCATGATGGTATGAATGGTCAAAGTTGATAAAAATTTCTTTTTGTGTTACGGAGTCAAAGTTTTTTATCTAATCCAACTATTTGAACTGTCTGATTTAATCTGATCTAATTCTAAAAATAGTTTTTAAACAAATTAAAACAGTTTTTACTAACAATTAACAGTGCAACCAATTGCATTGGCCGATGTTATTCAACTTTTAAAACCATGACATTTTGTTCCAATGTGTATATCAAACTGATATGATCACCAACTTGTACAAATGCATAGGGAACATTTCAATGTATACTTTTTTACTGTTCATCTCATCTACATCAATACTGGCTTCTGTAAAGACCAACAATTTTTGACAAGCCCACATCCTTATACATAATTAACCAGTAATCCCTGTTTTAGCAGTAAATTTTACTTAATAATTATGATTTCTGTTACTCTTACACTCGTAATAATTTTCATCAATCTATGTTTAACCAAGAGAGGATTCAAATAGAACAAACTTTGTAATATTATTTTACAAGGAAACTTAGAAATAATTTGAATGATTTATTAGTTTGGTATTTTATTTGGTAGGCCAATGTATGATAATAATAAGTTAGAATGTTGCCATAACCAATTCTTAGTGTAGACGTGAATAATGAAATCAAATACAGTATTGAACGTTGTTGCTGACCAATAATAAAGAATGATGCTGATTTCTTGTACTTTTGTCTGACGCTAATAATTGAACTGAATCAATAGAGGTGGGCACAGTCCATGAATAATATTTCCATGCTTAGAGGTGGGCAGTATTTGATGGATGGGGCAGCCATACTGATTTCCCTGGAAAACATTTAACTCAATTAACTTATAATCTTTATTTCTTTTGGCTTCATTCAACAAGATCTTGAGAAATCTGTATGTGATTTTGAGTGTTTATGGAATAATCAGGTGGCAAAACATGCAAGGCTATGGGGACCAATTCTCAAATTGTCTCTGGTCTTCACAGGATGATAAAATTAACAAGCAGAAGGCCGTGCATGGTGTGTATTTTAATAATCATGTGCACTCAGTGGTCAATACTATAGGCCAACAATCAGTCAAGAGTGGAGCCACCAATGTGGGCTCAAATTTTAAAGAAATGAGTTTGGCCCAAAGATCTAGTATTTGATTCTTGGGCCCTTGTTGGTTTGAATGATGAGTGATGTTTTAAGAGTCTAAATATGTTTTAAAAATTAAACCAGTGAAGCTTTTGGTCGAGCAGGTAGAGTGCAGGGCTAAAACATACAATCATGCAAAGCGGGAAAAAGGCTCCCAAGAAGCTTGTTGATGCCTCAAAGCCACCCAATTCTGTTCCTCAAGAACAAGAGTAAGTCGGTTCTAAGGTCTTTGATGGCGTTCTATTGAGAATTCTATTTGTTATGGAAATAACTTGAGGTATTTAATTGTGTAGATGCTATCAAGGCGAACGTCTCGCTCGTTTACTGAAATTGATTCAAAGGTAACGAGATTATAGTTCTGTTATAACTTCCTCAAGATTAAATTTGATCAAACTAAGCGCATGATTTGGTTTTCAAACAGGGAGATAGAATCTGCAAGAATCTTGGATGGAGAAACTTTACCGGAAAAAATATGGTTCAAGGTCCTTATAACGTTATGCTTTTATACACACACACACACACACACACACACACATTATGTTTTGTGATGTCAATCTAATAGATGGACTATGATTTAGCAACAATTTTCAATTGGGGTGAATGAAGTGAGTAGAGTGCTGGAGCGGATGGTGCCGAGGGCTAGTGCCGAGATGGGAATTTCTCTCCACCAGACTAATGTATTTTCCAGTAAACGGCAAGCGCCATCTGTTGAGCTTCAGGTTATTGCCTTTCTCTATTCTTTACTATAAGGTTGTTGCTCTAGCATGTTTATTGGAGTTTTTATATGATGATGTCTAGATTTTCAATTATGATGAACTCAGAGTCTCTTAATATGTATTTTTGAGCATAAGAAAATTGTTGTTGGATGCTTGATTGTACAATTAACTCATCCAGATGATCCCACCAACATTCCAATAGAGCAAGAGAACCACATTAATTCCTAATTGAAATTTAAGTACTGAAAATCAAGTAAGAGTTTAGTCTTCTATTTAAATTGGTGGGTGGGTGGAGCTAGATTCTTTTGGCTCCTAGCAAGTTGTGGTTTACTTGGAGTTTTCTGTTTATTTATTCATATTTTAAGTCTTTGTTCCAAATAATCTGTCTTTAGGTTTGAAGACATGACTCTGTTCTTTTGCATGTTCGTTATGATAAATGATGCTAATTAATCTTGCATTTTTTTTATTTAGGTAATATTAATAGCCGCTGATTGCAACCCTCGAGGGCTAACGAAGCATCTGCCAACCTTAGCCTTATCTAGGAAGGTCCCAGTGATCTTTGTCAAAGATAATAAGAGTGGGTCTCTAAGATTAGGGGAGCTTGTCAGGCTGAAAACAGCAATGGCTATTGGGATAAAGGTAAGGGATCATGACATAGAGATTTTACATTTTATAGTTCTTAGAATATTCTTCATTTACAGTTACAATTTCTTTTTACTACGTTAAATTGAGATCTCGCTCGACTTAGGTGAAAGGAAATGCCATAAATCAAATTGTCAAGAAAATTCTCGAGGGTGGTGAAATAGATCTTGAAAGCCCGAGCCTGAAGTTGTTTGAGATGGCTGATGCATCCTGTCAATAATCTGAAGATTATATGCAGCCAAGTAGAACAGGAAAAATTGACTGGATAAAACAAGGAATGATCTACACGGCAAAGTTAGACAAACTTATGAACTATGGGAGCTTTTTGTACCATAAGATGTGTCAGAGGAAGGAGCAGTCTATTGTCTACATCATTGTAGGAGTCGGAAACGTAGGAATGGTTTGCTCCAAATATGGGAATGTTTTTCGGCTACTATCATGATCACTAGAAATGCCATGGAAGTGTTTAGCCATAGCAATTTCCTAAAATACAAAGTTTGCACTTGAAATTTTATTTACAACTGAGAAGTCAATTATGTTTTAGTTATTTTCAATGCGATCTTGCTCCTACGCCCATGAAAACTTGGATGTTGTTCTGTGTTATTTATGTTGTTTGTTTTGGCCACTTTCTTCGGCCACAGGAATCAAGAAAGTATTCATTAATGAGAACCGCGATGGCAGCTAAAACTCTCAGTTATATTCATTATCGAATTATATACATAATCATTTTCTAATTACCACCAACAACATAAGTTCCATATATACTGAAGATACCTTCTGTTCTTATATCGGCACTCAAATTCATTCATAAATTGCAACTTCTCAATTCACATTCTAATAAGTCCACGATCCATATTACAAATTAAAGATTTATATTACTATTAATAAATGTTAATTTCAGACTACAAAACCTCCACATGTCGTCCATGGTTGATTGGCATTTCAAATTATCATTTTGCAGCATGAGTCGTTCACAGTCCATATAAAGTATAACCCATATGAAACTATATCGTCAAAAACGTTGTCCCATAATTTCCAACAATTTTATAACAAAAAGTCTGTAATCTATCCTGAACCAATTCCTCCATTTTGATGCAGTTGCATAACCACTATAAAAATCAAAGAACATATGCAAAATGCAGTGTCAACAGAACTTCAGTTGAGACTCTAGTAACTTCTGCCCCAGTAGGTCCATTTTGTTGCAGGCTTCCCGGAAGCAAAGCATTTAGTACCTACACAACATTTGAAAATATTAAAACCAAATATCAGATAACAATTCATATCCATAACCAAACACATTACACTGAAACGAGCAGAGATGGTACCTTCGGGCATTTCAGGCTGCTCCAGTGGGGAACAAAGGCTCTTAGCTGCTCCCATCTCACCTTTGGTTCGTGCTTTCACATCTTTCTCCACCTCCTGTAGAAACCCAACAAACAAGAATACAAGTTTGTAAGAAAAGGATAATACTAGATCAAAAAAATTAATTTCAAAATCCAATAGAATTTCTGATTTAACATACCTCCTCATCACACCATGGAGCCAAGATTAATTTTTTTTGGCCAAGAGCTGCCACAAATTCATCCCAAGTTTTTACAACTTGAATGCAAGCATCTCGTTTTTGTTTTGCACCATTAAACAAACTATCTTGAATATTCTCAAGAAGTTCTTCTACTTTCTTAACCAAAGAGTCCCTGGGCAAATCAACTTTTGCTCCATTGTCACGTCGAACAGCACGTACCTATGGATAATATCAATTTACATCATTTTTCAGTTAATCAATATTCAATAAATGCAGAGGTAACATGTGAAACAAAATTAGGAAATAATAAAAAATAAGACAGTGATAGCAACACCCAAAAAAATAAAAAAAAGACTAAATTGTTATAACCTGATTATTTGCCAAGTCTTTTGGCCCTATTTCAATCCTGAGAGGAACCCCCTTCATTTCCCAGTGTGAGTACTTCCATCCAGGAGAGTAGTTATCCCTAAAGTCTGTACTAGCACGAATGCCAGCTTCACACAAGGTTTCAACAGTGGCATTGCAAGCATTGAAAATTCCTTGAGTATCAGCATCTTTGTATGGCACAGGAATCACAATAACTTGCACAGAAGCCACTTTGGGTGGCAACACCAAGCCCTTGTCATCCCCATGAACCATAACCATTACCCCAATCTGTGGAAATATAGCAAACAAAAGAAATGCGTCAAGTGCCAATCTGATTGAAAAAGACTGCACGCACAACAATGCTACGAACAACATAGAAAAAATATTAGTATTGAACAGTAATTAGTGACCAGCATAGAAAAAATAAAAGAAAATGAAAGGAACATGTGGGATATTATATCTACTTCTTCTAGAGGAAAATGAATCAAACCACCCCAAAAAAGGAAAACAAAAACTAAAATATGATAAAAAGAAACCTTGATTATTTGATAGAAACCTTAATATTTCGTAAGTTTCTACTGCAAAGAAGTGCATTGAGATTGACTAACAATTATTTAACTCAAATGAATATAAGACATCAAAAGCTTACCGTGCGAGTGCTATAAGCCCAAGAGTTTTGCCAGACCATAGCCTTCTCTCCCTTCTCATTTTCAAAGTTTATTTCAAACATTTTTGAAAAGTTTTGACCCAAACAATGTGAAGTTGCACCTTGTACACCACGACCAGTATTTGGAATAAATGCCTGTCACACACAACAGCCTACATTCAGATAGAACATTGGTCTATGCATAGCAAATTGAACGTGTCAAATCTTGCAGAGTGAGATAGTCAAAGGATGGAAATCAATTAATTGCCTCGACACTTCTTGTGTAAAGCCCACCAGCAAACTTCTCTAGCTCACTCTTCTTGCCTTTTATAACAGGAATGGCCAAGAATTCCTCATAAATACGTCTATAGAGCTCCAATATATCAAGGACCTGACAATGGCAATAGTTAAAGCACCATCAAACAAAAATATACAAAAATATGGACTCTACAACCCAAGAAAAGAAAGAAAGGCCGGAGAAGCAGCCATGCTATTCAACATATAATGCACCTTCAAGTGCAGCTTATCCATTGTGATCATTGTTAACTTATGAACATAGGCAAAACATTTACAAAAGAGTCCACCCTCAAAGAATACATATAATCTTCATAGTATAGACTCATTGGCTCTTAAAGCTTCAAAACCAAAAGTTTCCCCAGTACATCTTTAAAAAATGGCTATGTTTCCAAACAAAGTCAAACCCCAAATGTGGAAAGACTTTTTATTGGCATTCATTCCTAAACGTGCTTCTTCACTCATTGAAATAAATTAGAAGTATTATATTCAATTTCAAAATTAAACAACTGACATGAGAAGTCAAGAGCTAAAATGCAATCTGGCAAAATGAAAGTAACATCATTATGAAAAAAAAAAATGCTTTATTCTCACACATATGCGAGAACTTATTAAAGAGATATATTTAGCAAAACTTAGTGCCTGTAAGACAACTTTTTTGTTCAAATACCTCTGCATCTGCTTCCTCCTTTGTTGCAAAGGCAGTATGCCCTTCCTGCCAAAGAAATTCACGGCTCCTAAAATAGAAAAATAAGCCAAACAGATTACCAAACCAATTTAAAATATTTTTTTCAGTCAAAAAATATATTTTTTGCCCCTGAACTATTACATTCTTGAATGATTGATCAGAGCCAATTTCCACCAGAAAGAAAAGCAAGAACAAAAATGTTCCAAGATGGTGTAAATAAATTGCATGATTGATAACTATTAAAAAGGAAACGTAGTTTTCTTTCCAGCAAAAACAAACAGAAAATATTGCCATCAAAACACAAAGCTTTATATCAACAGTGCTAAATTGAACGGCTGGAGCTTTTACAGTAACATATTAAAGCTGACTAAATCCCATAATGCCTCATCATAACTACAGAACAAAATTTGTAACAGGGAAAAAATGAAATTGAATACAGAATACAAGAAATTAACATGCAAATAAAACCTGATAAATGGTGTTGGATTGCTGAACTCCCATCGAACAACATTGCACCACTGGTTAAGTTTCAAAGGCAAGTCACGGTGTCCCCTTATCCACTTAGAATAATAGGGATACATCACTGTTTCACTAGTAGGGCGGATTGCAATAGGAACCTCCAAATCAGATTCCCCAGATTTTGTCACCCAAGCAACCTGAGAAAACCCTGAGACCTCAGTGTTGGTGCTTACTTCCTTAGCTAAATTACATTTCTAAAATAAATTTATATATTAAAGGAATTTTCTTCAACCAAGGACACAAAAAATAAAACAGGAGATATGTGTTTACACTCTTATCATTTATCCAAGAACAGAAAATTTCGGGGATTTAAGAAAATTTTAAGTTTTTCATGCTAGACATTCCAACATCTCCTTGAAGCAAGTGCTATTGATCATCCATGCTAAACAAAGTGAATCCTTTTTAAAAGAGAACCAATGAGTTTTAACTGGCTTCATGGTCATAAAAGGATTAACATACGAAAATGACAAAATTCCATCCAGGGTGAGTAAACATTTGTTCATAATAATAAATATTTAGCATTACCTGTGGTGACAAAAAACCTCAAATCTTACCTCGGGAGCAAAACCTTCAATGTGATCCTTCTCCTTTTGCAGTACAGTGGGGGATACAAAGAGAGGAAAGTAACAATTCTGAATCTTCATTTTTTTAATTTCTTGATCAAAGAATTTCTGCCCATTGAAAGACAGCAATAATAAACACTTGTATAGAAGTTCAATTTGAAAAGCATGATGATATCAAAACAAAAAGGAGACCGACCACATAATCATAGCCAGCAGTAACAGTAGATTAATATTAAAAATAATGCCCCGACTAAAGAAAACTTCTGAAAATGAGAACTGCTTCTGTTTAAGAATAAGCATGATATAATATAGAGTAAACATCTAAAACAGGTTTCAAACTCACCTGCATTGTCTCCCAAATTGACATTGCCCAAGGCCTTATAATATAACAACCAGAGATGTCATAGTACTCAATCATTTCACCATTGACAACAACCTATGCAAAACAATATATCAATCATATATTAAACATGTATGCATGCTTGCATACAAAACTCAAAGAGCCCTAAGAAAATAATGGAACAACCTCAACATACCTCAGAGTACCACTCCCCAAAGTTCTCATCCTTCTTATGTGAGAGTCCTAAACCAGTCTCTTTCTTCACCTCCTTCTTCTTCCCTCCTGGAATCATTATCGACATGAAATTAGGAACAGTAGCATTAGTATGCATAGAAGATGTATAATTGATATACTCACCACCACTCGCCTTAGCATTAGACTGTTTCCCCTCACTGCCAGCCATATCCTTCCCTGAATGCAATATCCATACAATTCATGGATCAAAAACTTACAAGAGATTTAGGCCCAAAACAGAAAGAAGATGAAGCACACAAAAATCAAAAGCTTCAATCAACAGGTGCCAATTAATACAAACCAAGTATAACTGTCATACACTCGATTTTGCATACCCAATTAACATAGACCCTGATTGGCTTTCAAAAATCAATAATAACTGAATGGATATTTCACAGAAACAAACTAATAAAACACCAAATTTAATTACGAGTATAGAACCCAGTATAATTCAAACACTCCAAACTTAAAATTCGGCATTAATCAACTTCCAATAGAGAAAGTCAACCATTAAAAAGCCTAAAATGGGCTCAAATATTACTAGGGTTTAACTAAATCAACACAAAATAAAAAGATATGCATTAATATCTTCGTTCGATCAGTCACTACAAATGATAAAATTAATCTTCAAAGCAACACTACAACTTAATATGAATTATACCCTTAAAATTAGTCTTAAAAGTCAAAAAAAAAAAAAACACAATAGCATCCACTGGGTAATTGTAGAACAAATGACTCATGAAAAAAGAGAGAAATTACCGTTCAGATCTGATTATTCGGTGAACGCGATTTCCCTTACTCTTCGGAAAAAGAAGATAAGGGAAACTCACACAATATGAACGCTAACTAAAAATCAAAGCAAAAGAGAGACCAGTATATATGCGCGTGAAATAGTAACCCTAGACCTGCGCAAGTATCTAATTCTTTGTCCTTTTTTTAATTGATAAAAAAAAAAAGTTTGCGAAAGACTGGATGTAGTATTTTGGGTCAAAACCGCGGGCCAATGGGTCGGTTATTTAACTGTAGTGGGTGGGTTAATTCTTTGGAAAAATGTTTTTTGACATTTGAAAAGTATCTCTGTTGTAGAATTCGATTCCTCCTTTGGAAGCTACCAAGAATTTTCACTTTAGCAAGTGCTCTAGATGGGTTTCGCATTTTGATTGTGTATAATGTCAATGGTGATGATTCTTTAAACCATTTTACGTTTACAACAAACACAAATTGAAAAATTAATCATCAACATGTATATGGAATTAATCAATGCTTAGTTCGGAAAGTTAAAAGTAAGAAGATTTAACTAGAAGTTTGGGGTTAAAGTAAAAAGATTCAAATCAGAGACACCATCCATGTCCATCGCAAATTTCTTACCATGGCTGACATTCTCTTTTAAAGTCGATATTCCTCCTCCACTCTACTTTTTATCATCTTCCTTTGGTAATCAAAATATTGCGCGCAGCTGGCTAACAGCCCATGTCGCTAATCTTAGCAAGTCGATGACAAATTTATGTTCAAGCACCTAACAAAAACATTGAACTTAAAAATGCTCTCTAAAATGTGAAACTATTAAGGATATATTAACATTTTAATCAAACTCAAGCAGCTTGGATTGTTTACACCCTAAATCTGACTAAACAAGGAAGATGATAACAACTGACTGATGTTGGACTTGGGAGATCTTTACTGCTGTGCTAAAGCAGTTGAACGTGATGAACAAATTTCAAATTCTTTTTGAGTTATGGTCAGAAAAAAATGTTCTTATAAAGAAACATTCAGGAGGAAGAAAAAGGTAAGATGATGTCCATAGACGTCACCGAAGTTACATTTTTCTCTAGCAGGGGGGAAAAAGGGAAGAAAAGGAGACAACATATTTGCACCGTCATTATAATGCAGCTCCTACACTTCCTTCTTGCAGGAATGTAAGACACTAAAATTTACAACCTTAATTAGCTTGGTTCTGGTGGTACCACTCTCAAAGATCGCATCCACTCACAGAAACTAGGATCGTCAAAGAAAAGAAAACTGCTTTTCAGTTTTGTCCGCTGTTCTGTTGTCAAAGATCGAAGTTGTGGAAACCTTGCCTCCTACAAGTGAAGTGTTTTATGTTGAGCAAACAGCTTATGTAGCCCTCAAGTAACAATTGAAATAAAAAACTGAGTACAAAAAACAAAACTTTCCTATTCATCAATAACACTCACCTGCTCATAAGGAGGATCTTTGTGTGCTGGAATCAGTCGAGATACAAAATACCGAGCCTGAGAGCTCCCCTCCTGCTCAAAATCCAGACCATTAACCTCTCTAATAATCTTTGATGACAATAGAACCAAATAATGGAGGAAAATTCATAGTAATAGAACTGTGAAGAGAAAAAACCTTGAATGCAAGGATTCGAGGAGCTGGAAACCGAGATTCAGTTAGTTCTTCAGCCAATGTTCTGCAAGCTGCTAAGGCGGCTGCACTTCTTGCTTCATCAGCAGCAAGTTCTGCACCCTAAATCACCAGTAATCATTAGAAAATGAAGTACTGAAAAGAAAAGGAAGGAAAAAGAACCAGGAAAATTTTCCCACCCAGGAAGTGCACAACCAGGAAACACAGGAAATTGCAGATTTTGATAAACAAATTGCAAAAATAACAACCACACGTAAAAGAACAGACTTTTTACAGTTCAAAGATCCACATTTCATGAGCAACAGAGTAGCAGAAATAAATATGAAACAGAAGCAATTCATAAATTCACATTTATCATGAACAAACATAAAGAAAAGGAGATTCTAAGATAGCAAGAAAATTGAGCAAGTGGCATACCAACCAAATAAAGACATCTGTGCCATGGTCAAGAACTACTGCTTTATCAGACTGCATAGCTAGGTCATGAGCTGGCAGCTCCTCAAAAGTGCCTCCTTCCCGATGCATGAGACAGTGAGGTGCGACCATACGAAGAGAGAGCTCAAAAGATGCATTCAGGAACAAACATCGTAATACAGACCTCTCATCTTCATGTCCAATAATGCTTCCTAACAGTGGGCCCCTTCTAAGATGAAATAAGATCTCTGATAGAGCAGAAAGTTCCTTTGGGAAACGACAAAGCTTTGACTTTGGTACTTGAGATCCAAATTTTAGAGCTATGTCCTTAACTCTTTCATCTATTGTCATTTGCATATTAATTGCATCAGAATTATTTTTGGCTCGCAAGAGGGTCCTCTTGGCAATTAAGACCGCAACCACTTCATCTTGAACACTCTCAAGATATGCTGAAACATTATCCACGGTGGGTAATCTGACAGTGACAACTCTTGAAATATCAGCTTGATAAACATTTGAATATTGAATAGCAAACTGGAAAAAAACATGATCACTATTGATGTCTCCTTTATTTTCCATGGATAGTGCAAAGCTTTGTGTTTCTTCAACACTTAGCATTTGAATAGAAAGAGAACTATCATTTTTAAAGGTTTCATGAGTGTCTAAATGTGCCTCTTCACCAGGACCCACAACTTGAGTTATGAGAATATCATCAGAACAACGAATCTCCAGCAAACCATGAGAACCTGCAGTCCTTGTGGATGCCCTTTGCAAGTTAACACCAAAGGCTTCTCCAAAGTCATCATGAAGAACCAACACACCCCCTGAAGTTTTTGCAAGAGGCTGCAACACAGGAACTCTAACAGGGCAAGTTCCAGCACACAGAATGTCAATCACTGTATTGTGTCGATGAGCCTCACGACCCAGAAGCTCCATCCATTTCATTGCTGTCTTTTCCATATGAGGATAATTTGGGTGACTAAATGAATGAGGGACTGATCCAGGGCCATATGTATTAGGCCCACCAGCACACACAATAATTCTGCTGTTTCCAGCCCTTTTAACTGCCCCCCGAGACACTTCAGCTGTTGGCCCCTGAATGATAGAAAGGGCAACCTCAACTGCCGTACCCAGGCAACGATCTCTTGAAGCTTCCGGAATGCCCAACTTGTATGGCCTTAGTGATGAGAATATGTCATGAGCTACCTGCTTTGAAGCATGCATTGGTGACAGATAAACACCACCTCCATAAAGTAATGCTTTCAATGATTCCTGAGTTGGCGATTTGTCACCAGAAAGCACATCAGCAGATGCTACTGAATCCTCTGAAAAATCATAAACCGATACTGTCCTACCATATAATATAATACCAATTCTTGCAGTTGGTGGAATTGATTCCACAAATGCATGCAAAGAGCTCTGTAGGTGCTGGAGGTGAGGTTCATCTAAGCACTCATCTATTACAAGAATAATGGGGGCAGACATTCTGGAATCTGAAACAGGAACATAACCGGGCCTATTCTTCCCAGTTTGAACATAATCAACCACAGGTGATGACAGTTCCAGAAAATTATGAAGTTCTTCCTTGCTAGAAGCCACATATTCACCTTCACTTCCATTCAGATTCTGGCAAACTACACACTGCCACTGCCCAGATCCAAGTAATATCTTGCAATAGATATTTGCATATGCTCCGCAATTATGGCAGCGATGAGGATCACGCTGTATTATTTGAGGACCTGGAGAAACCTCTCTCCCAAGAGAAACTAATGCCCCAAAGCCTAAACTAGGTATGTTGGCTTGTTTTTTCTGTTTCAACACCTACATAACAAAATGAATGTACATGTAATGAAATATGAAAACACATAACATTCATGATTTAACACATGCGAATATTAGAGATACTAAAGAAAAGCCAATTTATAATGAATAAGAGTGCCTTTTCCATGAGTCAGCGAGAAAGACAGGTACCTTACGAGCTGACAACAGAACACATGAAGATTCCCCATAAGGTGTCGTCTCTCCAATAACATCTGGAACTTGGTGCCTCAACTCAGCTGACCCATTAGAGATATGGGAAGATGAAGATGTGGGCAAAGATGAAACTGAAGAGAAAGCGACAGGCTGAGGAGTTGCAGGAGATGTCCGGAAAGGCACAGCAGCTGGCCTAACTGGTGAAGTAAAGACAGGAGGGCCAGGAGGAGTGCTTAGATGAGGAATCGGGCTTCTACTGTTGACCCCATTTGCAGGTGACAGAATATTTGGAGTTCTAATTGATGGGGAAGCAATTGGATTATGCTGTAAATTTGGTGGAGGAAATCTTGGGGGTGCAGATAAAATTGGAGCAGGGGTCGGGCTTTTCTCTGGTTGAGGTGACGATTTATCTGGATTTGGCGAACTAGTAGTGACAGAGTATCCAACGGAAGATTGAGTTGGATAAGCCATTAAAATTTAAATCTTTCTTTATTAAGTAACAAAAATTCTCAAAAACTGATAATCGAGTATCAGAATCAAAGAATGAGTTTAAATCAAACAGGGAAAATTTGATACGAATTTACTTTAGATATGATGATAAACAGCCTACTACAAATCCTGAAGAACAAGAATTGCAGAGAGAGTAAGATATTTTAGGTCTTCGAAAAAACCAAACCCCTAAAAAATGTCTAAACCCAGAGCCAACAAAATAAAAAGAACGGATTTTGATTGAAACGAAGTTCAAAGAAGTGCCCGGAATATTCAAGAAGCCCCCAAAGGGCACCAAAAAATCAGCTTCAAAGATCAAATTCGGTTCCGGTTGACGACATTTAAAATCTCACCTATCTCTCCATATCGCACAATTGTATTTATGCCGTTGGTAAAAACGCCTTGTCCAACAATGAAATCTAAGAAACGGAAAAACAAAGCACTTAGGAATGAACAACGGATCTATAATTACAATGATTAATTAATACAAAATTTGAAGAGAAGTAAAAGATCACGCACCTGAAAGAGACGGAAATGGATGATTGAGAAACAGGTGACCTTTTCAGACCCAATATTAGTGTCAGGCGATGCGGCTCTTTTAAATAACTTCGTAATTTTGGTGTCTGACGTCTATTGACCTGGTGTTTGTCTTTCCTTTTACTCATTGGACTTGCTTTGCTGGCACGCCCTCCAGTTTCGATTCGCGATTCCTAATGTTGCCAACTCAATATTTCTGACGTGGACAGCTGAGTCAATCAAACTCCCCGTGCCAACCGCCCATGTTTTTCCTTTTTCTATTCATTATAGATTTTTCCTCTTCAAATCTGTTTATACTAAATAATGAGGAATATAATTTAAAGTTTTTTTAAAATTAATTCAAAATAATTTCAGATAATATATTATTATATAATAATCAATAACATATTATTTAAATATTTAAAATTAAATTTATATAACACTACTCAATTAAATTTTTATATAAAAAATACTCTAATTATCATATTGAATTAATATAAAAAGTGTTATGATGTCTAATATGATTCATTTACCTTTAAATAATTATAAGGATAAAAGTATTCCCATTTTAAATTAAAATTACTTTTTTATCATTTACATTATTACTATTTCAATTTGCCATTTCTCTTGTCATTTGTCACCATCATATGTAGATTTTGTCATATTCAATAGTTAAATATTGCCAAGGTAATCACAAGTTCACAGCGCAAGGTTTACTAAATCCGACGGCTGTAATAAAATAATGTGTACAAATACAATTTTCCGAACAACGATGACGCCGCATAAATTTCACTCACGCGGACCCACACCCAGTGCACTGCACACAGTTATCCCTACGCTCAGAAAGTTGGAGACAATCATGCCGTCTCCGTTTCGAAAACCCTAACTTGTTCCAATTCAGACATGGACCACGAAGATTCTCCCAACGGCGATTTCGCCCACTACGACGGCCGCTGCGTCTCCAAGAAACCTAAACTAACCCGCTTCATATCCGAACCTGAAATCCGCGACGAGTTCTCGCACCACCAGCCCGGCATCTCCCGTATTAACAACGGCAGCTTCGGGAGCTGTCCCAAGTCCGTGCTTGCTTCACAGCAAAATTGGCAACAGAAGTTCCTTCAACAGCCTGACGATTTCTACTTCAACACTCTGCGAAAGGGAATATTGCACTCCCGTACCCTCATCAAAGACCTCGTTAACGCTGATCACGTGGATGAAATCTCCCTTGTCGATAATGCTACTACCGCTACCGCCATCGTCCTTCAACAAATCGGACGTGGGTTCGCTGAAGGGAAGTTCAATAAAAACGACACCATCTTAATGCTCCACTGCGCATTCCAGGCCGTCAAGAAATCTATCCAAGCTTACGTCATGCGTGCTGGCGGCTCAATAGTCGAAGTTCAGTTACCTTTCCCGCTGATTTCGGAGGAAGAAATTATCAGAGAATTTAGGAAAGGTCTGGAGAAGGGCAAAGAGAACGGCAAAAAAGTTCGGTTAGCGATAATTGATCATATTACGTCAATGCCATGTGTTGTCGTTCCTGTTAGTAAATTGGTTAAAATTTGTCGAGAGGAAGGTGTTGAACAGGTTTTTGTAGACGCGGCACATGCTTTAGGTAGTGTGAAAATTGATGTTAAAGAAATTGGAGCTGACTTCTATGTTAGTAACTTGCACAAATGGTTTTTTTGCCCACCATCGGTTGCATTTTTGTACTGTCGAAAATCAGATGTATCCACTGGTATGCATCACCCTGTGGTTTCTCATGAATTTGGCAATGGATTGCCAATAGAGAGTTCATGGATTGGTACCAGAGATTACAGTGCGCAGCTCGTAGTACCTTCAGCTATGGAGTTTGTGCGTAGGTTTGAAGGGGGAATTGATGGGATCATGACAAGAAACCACAAGCAAGTACTGAAGATGGGGAAAATGTTAGCTGAGTCTTGGGGAACAAACCTTGGCTCGCCACCTGAGCTGTGTGCAGGGATGATTATGGTTGGCTTACCTTCAAGATTAAGGATTTTGAGTGAGGAGGATGCTTTGAGGTTGAGGGGGCATTTGAGGGTTCATTTTGGGGTTGAGGTCCCTATCTATTATCAGCCACCAAAGGATAATTGTGAGTGTTGTGCTAGGGACAAGGATGGGGTTATAACTGGGTATGCCAGGATTTCTTATCAGGTTTATAATTCATTGGAGGATTATGAGAAGTTTATGAATGCGATAAATAGCCTTGTTGACAAGAAACAAGTTTGCAAAATGCTTTTGACAGAGTAAAAGAATGAGGTATGATCTTCATCCTGCCTTAGAGTTGTGTGTTAAATATATGAGCATAATCTGTTACTGTGCTCTGATTTTGTGATTTGTAAATCTACTAGATTTAAATTTATATCTCTAAGGACTTGATTAATTGCAGAAAAGATTTCTTGGCAAATTTCATTAGACATTAATGAAGCAACAATGAATACTTTAGTTCTGGTTTCTTCTGCATTTTCACTTAGAAATCTCTGCTTTTCATATTGGCATAGCCAATAAACTTTTAAGATTGTTCCGCAAACCTACACTACATGCCATAGTATTACTGAATAAAATGGCTCTTTCTCCATTAACTGAATTCCGTCTCAAGTAGCGAGGACTCTAATGAGCTGAATACCATTCCCTGTAGCCACGGCTTATTGTTTCTCATTTGATGCGGAATAAGTCATTAGATTTGTCTTGATTCATGAGATCAAACTTGAATCCCACAGACAATCAAACCTCAAGTTTTATTGTGGAGGATCCTTGGGTATTATGAGTTTGTTTTTTAGTCTGTTTGTTTGCATTTGTCATATGTGTGGATTAATGTGAGCTTCTAAGGTGTAATTTACAGACTGTATGTGATGACCATCTGAAGTATCTTTACTGATCTTTCTATGTTTCCTTTTTGACAGTTGGATGTAAACAGATCGGCAGTATATTGGGGACTAACATCTGATTCATCAGTTATTTTGCCTGTCTTGGTTTTCGCATGACAGAACTTCGAACCCTCCACACCCTTGCTAAGTTAGGCTGTTATATGTTCTTTTACTGAACTTACAAGTTACCCTGCAAACCTTCCTGCACTGACACAATGTGCTACTTGGTGGAGCCTTGTTATTTCCATCTCTGTATTGATGACAATAATTATATGCAGGTTGGCATTTTTAAGTAGTTTCAGCTGCCTTTGCTTGAATATATATTTTACATCTATATCTATAAGACAGCTCCATTCTGTGTTATTAGTTTGTTTTTGCAGGGATGCTTCATAAACATTTTTAGGAGATGGTTCAACCTAAATCTTTTCAATTTATAGTAACAGTTGCATAGTTAGGAATTGCTTCGGAGAAACTGTACTATAGTCTATAGGAGATAAATTTATATGACCTGCATTGATGGTGCGATGGTAAAATTGATTTAAGTCTTGTCACCCTCGAAATGACAGATGTAAAATATATAAACATTAATTATTCGCATCAATATTTTGACTAACATATCAGTGAAGCTGTGAAGGTGAGATTTGAACTCAGGAGGCAATAAAACCGTTCTGAAAGCTCATCTTAACAGCTCCAATTCAGTAGAAGGTATTGTCAAGAAAGGGCCATCCCATAATTGTTATTCATGTCTTTGCAAAGAATATTTGCAAGAATCACGTCCACATCTTCCAAACCAACGCCAATGCATAAAGAACTAACTGAAGGTCTCAGCGTCCTCATCGCTTCATCTCCATGGGGAGTATTGGCAACCCTTACATTAGGACCATCCTTGCATTTCCCCATACATTTGCACCCCAACACAGCAAATTCTGTGCCAAGCTTACCTCCAAATTCTTGCAACAAAGCCTCTGCTCCTAATTTTTTACATTTGCCACCCATGCAAACCTCTATTTTCTTGGCCGATGTCCGCTCTGCAATGCTTTCTGTTTGCTCGTTATTGCAGCCACTAGAGCTGCTGCAGTCACCCCCAGTCCTATGATTTTGAGAATTCATATCTACAATTCCCAGCGTTTCCTCTGACTTCTCCTGTTGAACCAGTGAGCCATGTGTACCTGACGTTGCTCCTTTCGTATTTTGTTCTGCTTCACTGTGTTTTAATTGTTTGAGAACATCATTACTTCTCAAGCGGATTGTGTCAATCACCTCTCCATTTTCAGTGTCGCTGGACTCGGATGATGAACTTGATGATGACTCAGATTTGCTCTTTCCTTTTGTTTTTTCCAAGGTAGCCTTAATCTGGACTTTCTTCTGTTTCATCGTTCTCTTCAACTCCTTTTGCTCTGATCTCAGCTGTTGCAACTGTGCTTTAAGAACCTCTACCGCTCCCTACATTGAAGACAACTGATGACATTATTTATTTGTATGTAGTATGTAGTACATAAGAATTGGTCGAGCAGAGAAGTAGAATTAATAAAGTAGCTGATTTTCCAATTGAGCAGATACGCAAGATTATACGCCCAACCCCGTACTATACCAGACATTACATTTGCTTTAGTAGAGCGTAACAATACCGTCATCTACTATAATCAAAACTTAATCAAGCAGTTTTAGATATAGTCCGTAAAACATATGACCAAAAATTAAATAAATAAATAAAGCTAAACGAAGAAGCTGAAGCATCAAAACTCAAAGGAAGCAAGTTCATTTCTTACCGAAATCTTTTCTTCATCCACCAAACTATTTCTATTCTCAATGCCGGAGGTCTCAAGCGAAAACAAGGACAATTCATTCGACAATCTTCTTATAAACTTCAATTTCCTCTTGACGAGCTTAATTTCAGAATTGTTTTGCTTCTCTTTCTTCTTGAATTGTTTGATAGCCGACACATAGTACTGTTGATGTCCAGAATCAGAAAACTGACAATTCAATCGCACCAAAGGCCTTCTGGGACTCTCTGAAACATTGAAATCTCCAATACCCACAAGGCACTTGGTCGCAAACCGCTCACTGCTATGGAAAGGAAAACTTAGAAGCGAGTGTTGAGCAATCCTCGACGCCCTCGTCATCTCCATTGCTTCCTTCAAAGGCCGTACACCCTGTGTCGACATGACGTAATATTTGTAGTTCTTTCTTAACCGATTTGAGTCGGAATGAAAGAGAGAGAGATTGGAAGTAACTGCCATATCACGTGGCAATATCTCATTGGTGAAAGTGCAGGTAACGCTGACGTGGAGAAACTTTTGTTTAGCACCTGCCCGCTCGTGATAATTTCAGTTCGCCACACTCCTTTTCGGTTTTGAAATGCTTTTTAATTTAATATAAGCGGTACGATTATCATCACGAAAGTGGACGGTTAAGATTTACCCATGTGGCTGCCAGCTGGCGGATCATTTTATTTTCAAAAAGATCTAAGTTGGACGTTAATTGAATTGGACTTACCAGACCAATTTTAGGCCCATTATTTGAAGGAGCCCGGCTCGCAGATGTTCTGAAAGCAGGCATCTTCTACCACGTGGCAAGGGAATTCTTAGTTACAAATCAAACGGACATCGGTTATGGATGTGTATTCACATGATACGCCTGAGTCACATGCAGCACCGAATGCAAACACTTGACTCTGCTTGTTAATTTTGAAGCTTTGATGCCGTTATTGATTGGGAACTAGTTAACTGAATTAATCTGATTTTCAAAATGGCCGAAGAATTTACCCGTCCGATTAGGTTGATGAATTTTGTATCCGAGGATCAGGTATTTCAAATTTTAATTAACCTTAAATTATAACTTCTCTGGAAACCCTAATTATTATTTTCTAGATTGTTAATTGTGCGTTTGGTGGACTAACTGTGACAGTTGGATCAAGCAAAAAGAGCAAGGGGTGAACGAGTTGAGGATGGTACTGCCCAGAGAGATAGGCCTCTCTTCGAGGTTTGCTCACTTCATTTTTCTATAAAACCTTTCACTTTCATGCTAATATGTTTTATTTTGATTCTGTTTAAGAATTTTTGTTCTTCAAAAAATGTTGGTTTGCTACACTTGCCCAAGATTTTAGCATTTTAGACTAGTGTTAATCACTGGGGATTTTTGGATTCTACAGAATTGTTGATTGCATTACAACATTGTCTCATCAATTTTCATTGGAGAAATGTGCCTTTTGATTTATAATGGTATGTTTTTTCACTTGATATAGATTTTGAAGGAGAACAAAGACAAAAAGGATGCAGAATTTAATGAACGCTTCAAGCATAGTAAGTGTGTGCAATTTTTAACTTGGAGCGATATTGCCAGTCAAAGTCAGTTTTGCATGTTTTTATATATTTTTCTGCATGTCATTTTATGTGATCTGGTGTGTCGAGGATCCTTGTTTGTAAGGAACATATAATTTGATGGCCATGTTTTTGAATAACCATATGAATGGGTCATAGTCTGACTACATTACTGCAAAGCAAATAGAATTTATGCATAGTTTACGGTTTTGAACATTAACTTGCAAGGTGGAATGGAGACTGATCACTTAACTTATTGCAGGACCTCCCAAAGCCTTGGATGAAGACGAAACTGAGTTCCTTGATAAATGGGAGACGGTGAGAATACTTTGAGTTATATAATTCTTCTAGAAATGTGATGATTTTTTCATTCAGAGAGTCTTTACTGGTAACTTAATCTGCTAATGCCCAGTTAGACATGTTGTCATGTTTAGTTGACATTTGGTCCATAATTTTTGATTATTTTGGGTTCTTACAAGTGATGTGCAAGCTGAATGTTTTCAAAGATATAAAGTTGGAAGCAAGTTTCCTTCTTGCTCAACAATATCTTTTTAGACAGACATCCAAACTCATTTATGCCTTTATAATTTCTCTGTTATTTATGTGTATATATTTTGTTGCAGTCTAGAAGGGAATATGAGCGACAAGTGGCAGATGAAGAGGCCCAACAGCTTCGGAGTTTCCAAGTAATTTTCTAACCGATCTGAATTTTTATCAGTTAATGATTAAAACTGATATTGCTAAGAAATTTACTACATGTTCTGCTTTATGTTCCTATGTGGATGCATAATTTTGTAGGTTGGATATTATTATATGTTCAATCCAAAAAAAATTTAGAACCAGCTAATATTTGTAGCCCTGGTTTTCCTTTTTTTTGTGCTGGATTAACACCATCTGGTTTGTCTACAAAAGTAAATGTGCTCTTCAGCAGTGTATGAACATGATTTATACCTGGTTTGGTGCACTCTCTAATGGCTTCATCTCCAAGAATATTCCCTGCACTCTACTGCCTTTGTATCACAGTTAATCAGTCCAGCCACAACACTTCCAAACACTCAGCTATATTCCAACAAGAACAAGCAACAAGAACAGCAATGTTCCAGCAGAAACACTTCATTGTTAACCCAGAAAACCATATAATGTTCGAACCATGAACAATTATTCAAAGTAACAAAGTTCAACACAAAACAGATGAAATATTCTGGCAACAAAGGTGCCAGATCCTCCCAGGCCGGAGCCCCCAAATTTCAGCTTGACTTCTAAAATCCTCCTTCCCTTTCTTTCTCCTTTGTCTGTTATATGTTGATTTGCTTCTTAGCCGGCTTCCCATCTCCAGCTGCCATGTGTGCCAATCTTTCATACCCTTTTTTAACTGATTCCAATCCATTCCTTAGCACTTTTCCCCTGCTTTCAACTTTTTCTTCCTTCGGCAGACTTGCTTAATAAGTGGTCTAACAGAATACTAACACTAATATTTTTAATGGTCATAAGCAGCTGCATGATTTATGTTGTTTCTTTTTCAGGCAGCGGTAGCAGCACAATCAACTATTGTACGTGAACTGAAGGAGACAACCCCTGCTCCTGTGGTCCAGGTTCGTATTCTAATGTTCCTGTTATTTTGCTTGACAACTTCTTAGTGTGTGCAAGTTCACTTACTTCCAGGAACTGTTGCAATTAATAACTGATGCAGAATTAGCCTCATTGAGTTATAAATTAGGTGGAGCCTTATATTTGTTGGAATGGCTTGGTCCTGTGATGTAAAATTGTTTAGCCACTGATCTGTATGCAAATGTATATGATGGTATTGTCTAAGTTTTGGTGTTGATTCTTTCTCATTGCATCTTAATTCTGATTCCAGGAACAAAAATCAGCTGGGAGGAAAAATGCACCCACTCGTCCGATAGGCATGATAATAAAAGTCAAGCCACAATCAAAGAAAGCAAAGATAGATCATGGAAGTGTTGAAGAACCCTCAGATATGGTGAAAACACCTGATGTTAATACAGAAAAATCACCAGACCCAGTGAAAATATCTAACAGTGACACTGATAAGTCAAATGATGTAGCAAAAGCATGTCTAGTTACATACAGTGATGAAAGTGAAGAAGGTGATTAGTATTTCTTTTTTTTCTCATATACGGGCAGTAATGAGTTTTTTATTTAGTTTTTCAAAGTCATAGACCTTAGATATTGTATCATTCAAAATGTTAGAAATATCTAGCATTCGTGGTAATCCATATAAGAGCCATTAGAATGATTCATACAAGCAGTATGGTGTAATTTGCAGAAGAAATTCATAGGGAATCTAAAGAAGTTGAAGGACTACTTCCTCGAACCGCTGCTTGGGAGGCATAAAACCTGCGTTAGTTTAAAAAATAAAAGGCTTTCCTTTCTCTACCATGCAGTCATGTCTGCATACTTGTTTAGCCCTTTAAGGACTCATGTTGGTGTGGTATTCGGCCTCTAGGTATAGTCAGTTTTGGATACAGGGCACTTCTACTTTTGAGTTTTGTAATTCAAAACTCATATTGACACTTTAGAGATTCACATATTATCTTATCAATTAATGATGTGAGATGTTATATATATCTAGTATATCTAGTATATTTTTGGTGTTTTGTCGATGTAAGAATTAAATAAAATGATCAAAATAAATATGCAAAAGGACTTGGCCATTTCTCCTCTCTCTTTAACACGTGTTTTCATATTTTAGATAAGTTATGTGATACTTTTCTGTATAACATAAATGAAAATTCTCAAAATATTTTTGTATCTATTTTCATTGACTTCCAAATTGCAGGTCTCCAGAGAATTTACCAATTGATGTTTATGCTCGGAACAACAATGATCTTCCTGCCTCAAGTTCATTTATCCATCTGACTATATATGCAGTTCCATATTTAACAATGAAGAAACAAATTATGCAAGGCAACTTTCTTTGCCCTTTTATTCTATTCAATATATTGCATACATTAAAATGCTCAAGTCCCTAAAACGACAACTTAGGAAACAGAAAAACAACTTTAGTGGAAAAGAGAGGACAGTAGATGTTTGTCCACCAAAATTTCATATATGAAGAGACAGTTGTTTATGAAGCTGCAGCGCTATAGTGAACTGCCACTAGAGAGGCATAAAATCCATCTTCAATGTTAATCAAAGTCTCATGCTTTCCTTTCTCTACTATAACTCCATTTTTAACCACAGCAATCACATCTGCATTCTTGATTGTCGATAAACGATGAGCCACCACAACTGTTGTTCTATTCTTCATCACTTGGTCTAATGCATCTTGAACCACTTTTTCTGATTCAGTATCAAGTGCACTAGTAGCTTCATCTAATAGTAATATCTTTGGATCTTTAACAATGGCACGTGCAATGGCTACTCGTTGCTTTTGCCCGCCTGATAATTGGATTCCACGCTCACCGACCATCGTGTCATAGCCCTGCATTTGGCATTTGAATGAGAATGCATGCTCCCAGTTTTGGTTAACACAGGATAATGTTTCAATGGTGTTCTAACCTGTTGTAAACTGCTGATGAATTTGTGGGCATTGGCCAATTCTGATGCGGCTAAAATTTCAGCTTCGGTTGCATTCCCTTCCTTTCCGTATGCAATGTTGGCGCGGATTGTTTCATTAAACAAAACTGGTTCTTGGCTCACTAATCCCATCTGCTGTCTTAACCATTTCAATTTGAGCTTTTGAATTTCAACCCCATCAAGTGTAATGTGGCCTGAATCAGGGTCATAGAACCTCTGTAACAAGGAGATCACTGTTGATTTTCCACATCCACTTTCTCCAGCCAGGGCAACAGTCTGAAAAGAAATTAATAAAAGAATTAACACCAATATATAATTTTGGTTATGATTGTTGTTGCCTTTCCACAATTGCTTCAAAGAGATGGAAACTGCAATAATAATTCAGTAAGTACCTTGCCAGCATGAATGGACAAACTGAGGTCTCGAAGAATCTGAACATCTGGCCTTAAAGGATAGTTAAAGCTTATATGACGAAGCTCTATTTCTCCCTTAATATTTTGTAATGTTGTCCCAGACTCATCACTATAGTCTATTTTTGACTGGCGGTCTATAATTGCAAATATGGAAGCAGCAGCACCCTTAGCTTTTGTGGAATCTGGAGCAAAGGAGCTTGTTTGTGAAATTCCCATGGCTGCCATGGTCAAAGCGAAAAAGACCTGCAACACAGACAGTTAAAGGCTTTGTATGATTGAAACACCTAGCGTTTACAAAGTTGTAGCTTTTGGAAATATACCCTAAAAACATTTGTGAATTTTGTTTGGCCAGCCTCAACAAGTCGAGCTCCAGCATAGAAACTGGTTGCGTAGACAGAAAATAGCAAGAAGAAAGATAATCCAAATCCTGCTCCACTGACTAACCCTTGCCTTATTCCAGTTTCCATAGGACCTGCACATTTCTTTTTGTATAGTTGCATCACCTTCTCCTCAGCACAGAAAGAAGCAACTGTTCTTATACTTCCAACAGCATCATTGGCAACTTGGCTTGCTTCCTCGTACTTCTTCTGTAAATATTGATATTAAAAGGAACATATTATAATTTAGCAGGTGCTGCCACAAAAAGAATAGAGTTAGATTTAGAGGATACCTTTGCATCTGCGCTGAATCCTTTCATGAACTTTACTTGACAATATCCAGTGACTCCTATCAGAGGAATTATGGCAAGGATGATAAAGGCTAACTGCCAACTTGCAGTAAAAGCAATGACCAAGCCTGCCACTGCTGATGCACTGTTTTGAACAATCTGAGCCAGTGCATCTCCAACTAGAGCTCGCACTGATGCTGCATCTGCTGATAGCCTTGCCCCAATTGTTCCACTTGAGTGCTCAGGCTGATCAAACCAACCAACCTCCATGTGAACCACTTTCTCAAAGCACATTGACCTTATCCGTTGGATTAACTTGCAGCCAGCAATAGAAAAGAAGTATGTTTGGGCTGGATTCACAAGTAATGCCACTATCCCCAAAACCACGAATATTATTGCCCAGAACCTTGTACCCTTTTCCAGTTCATCACGTGGCTTGTAAAATGATTCAATTATACTGGAAATTAGTATACCAAAAATTGGCATTAACATGCCATTTGCAATAGCAGATATCGATCCAAGTAAAATAACTGGGATTTCTGGCTTGTTGAGACCGGCAAGGCGCTGAAATGAGACTTCAGGAGCTGGTTCTGTTGGAAGAGGAGGGTCTTCAAGATCCGCATTGGAAGTATCAACCACATTGTGTCCAACAGGTATACCAAATGAGATTGAGAATGAGTGGCGACTGCTATTTCCATTTGATGATCCTCGACTGATAGACCGCAACAAGGACATTCTTTGACTAGGCACCCTAAAGGATTCCTTAGAAATTTCTGATTTGTTTTGGCCATCTATAATCTGTTCTGAATCCTTGTGTACTTCCTGTAACCGTATAAGCTGAGAGTAAGCTCCTTCAGGATCCTCCAGTAGTTTGGAATGTGTGCCTGAATTCATTAAAGATAATAAACTTCAAAAGCTCCAAATAAATTTTGATTCAACTCTACACTTCAAAAGCTCCATATGAATTAATGAATTACCTTTTTCAACTATTTTACCTCCATGGATGACAGAAATCATATCAGCATTTCTCACCGTGCTCAAACGATGGGCAACTATGACAGTAGTCCGATTGACCATTATCCTGTCTAATGCCTCTTGCACCACCCTTTCAGATTCTATATCAAGTGCACTTGTAGCTTCATCCAACAGTAAAATTCGAGGATCTTTCAGAATTGCTCTTGCTATCGCAATTCTCTGTTTCTGTCCGCCAGACAACTGTGTTCCATGTTCACCAACCATGGTGTCTAGTCCCTATATGAAAAATGAGAATTAGGAATCATGATGTATGGAAAAATAAGTCACTTAAGATATTTCATTGAAAACCAGTTAAGTAGTAGATACAACCTGAGGCAGTTTATCAATAAACTTTGCAGCATTTGCAAGTTCAGTTGCTGTTTTTATCTCTTCATTGGTTGCACCATCCTTTCCATAGGCAATATTATCCTTAATGCTTCCCAAGAACAACACCGGTTCCTGGCTGACAAGACCAATCTTCTCCCTAATCCATTTCAACTGAAATTCTTTAAGGTTAATGCCATCTATAAGAACTTCACCAGCTAGTGGATCATAAAATCTCTCTATCAAACTAATAACTGTTGATTTCCCACTTCCACTTTGTCCTACCAAAGCAGCAGTTGTCCCACTTGGAATTGAAAGGGAGAATCCACTGAAAATTAGCTCATCCGGTCGTGCAGGATAACTGAAAAATACATCCCGCAACTCGATATCTCCATAAATATCATCCAATATTTTCCCTCTTGTGTCATAAGCATCTATGTCTGGCTTCCTGTTTATGGTTTCAAACATCTTAAATGCTGCAGCTTGGCCAGCTGCAAATGCACTCAGACATGGAGATGCCTGCCCGAGGGACCTGATTCATCCATATTGTCAATGCAATAAGCAAACCAAAAACCAAAAGCTCCAGAGTTTTGAATCAGGACTTACATTGAACCAGTCAATACAGCAATGATCACATTAAGTACCCGCCCGCCTGTATATCCTTCATTCAATATCAACCTGCCACCAAACCATACAGCCAAAGCATAACTGCCATGAATTATTGCCACAAGTAGACCGAGGCCAAGTCCAGCAGCTAAGCCTTCATGAACACCAGATTTGTAAGCGGTAACAAGGAACTTGTTGTAATTACTTATAGCTTGTTTCTCCCCAGTAAACGATGCAACCTAGATCAAAATCAAATTGTTGTTATACTTTAAACCAAAATACAAACAAAAGACAGAAAAATTCTATGAAGGAAAAGTCCAATGTTTGAAACAGTATATATGGTTCTTCTGCCTAAAACATACAGTTCGGATGGAGCCAATTGTCTGTTCAACCACAGTTGCAGCTTTTGCATAGGCATTTTGTCCACGGGATGACATCTTGGATATCATCAAAGCCATGGTTCCACCAACTATTGCAAGAGGAGGAATAGAGCTCAACATTACTAGGGTGAGAAGCCACCCTTTTATAAATGCTATAGTAAAACCTCCGATAAAAGTTGATATGAGCTGTAGAAATTTCCCCACCTGAAAGAATAAACAAGACTTAGCTTGGGATGGCATGTGAAAAAATCAATGTGCTTTTTCTTGCTCAATGCAAGCATCATACCTTCTCACCCATTGCATCTTGTATAAGAACAGTGTCACCAGACATCCTGGACACTACCTCACCTGTGTTTGTTTCTTTATCAAAGAAAGCAATATCTTGTCTCAATATAGTTTTCAGATACAAGCTCCTTATTCTTGCAGCCTGTCTTTCCCCTGTGACTATCCAGCTAGCCACCTCTGACAAACAATAAAAGAAGGTTTCTTACTTTTCATTCCCCTTGTGGGTTAATTATTTCTCAATGAATATAAAACTTGTACTGATTTCGAGTATGAGATGGTCTTACGGATGAATGCTGCCACTGCAGAAAGAATTGCCAAGTACACAAACTTCAGAGAGACCTAAAGAGTTTGCAGGAGGTTAATTAGAAACTGTGCCCATAAACCCCTATTGCGGCAAAAGAGTTTATTAACATTAATAACTCAAGCAGCATTTTTCTACCTTGGAAACTGCATCAACCACTTCGTTGCTATTTTGGTTTTGTCCAAAAGAGTCAGTCAAGTCGCCAAATAGTATTGTCATGAGAGGCATACATAAGCCATTTCCTATAGCTCCAATTGAGCCAATAATCATCAGGATTGCATCAGTAAAATCTGCAAATGCGAACAACTTGCGAAACGGAACCTTGTTAACGGCCTCTTTTTCCTTGCTCTTCTCCAACTCTTGTTGGCCCCCATTCATGTTGGAGCCTTTATTCGTGTCTTCTTTGCTTCTTGACGTGGTGGCCTCATTAAAATGGGAATCGCCATTCTCAGAAGCCATTCTTCTGGCACCAAGTTGCTAGTTCTGTCGACTACTACTATCAGAATATTTTAACTTCAAACAAGCTGCATCACACCATTAATACTCGAATATCAGCAACATGACCCAAAGTGCTAAATAAATGGGCAGATTTTGAATACTAATAATCAAGGACTAGATACGAGGACGAAATTTTGATGGATACGCTTTGAGTTTGAAGGGTTGAAATATATTGGCAGCAGAATTTCCAGAAGAAACCCAATATTCCTTAAATCTACAGAAGGATTAACATATAAGAATTAGAAAGTAAAGCAGACAACAGTAATTAACCATAATTAATATAAGATAAAGGAAAAAAAAATTAAGATCTCTTCCAAGAAGAAAGGCAACACCTAAACAAGAAGATACAAATCCAATAAAAATTTATAATGCTACAATATAAGCATGTTAATCAGTTTAAACAGAAGTAAAAACACGCTATTGATCAAAACCAAAATAATGGAAAACTGATCATGTTACCATTTCAACAAACCGCTAACAAAAACAGAGATGTCAAAAGCAAAGTGTTGGTTCATTGTTTGAGTTTCCTCTCTCAAACAACAGTTGAATCTAGAAAACAGAAGAAAAAGCAAAAGAAAGCAAAACCTGAAATCTAAAACCAGGTTTTCCCACCGTAGCATTTACACAATGCCTCAAGATAATAATAAAAACAGTAAGATGCACTGAAAGTTTTATCTGCTTTTGACAGAAAAGATCTCTGCAACCTGCTGACATGTTTAACATAGGAACATGTTTAGACTTTTTCCGATGCAAGCATCATGAACAAATAATTAGATGACCTTATGCATCAAAAAGATTACATGAACACAAGCCATCTGCCAAAAGTGGAAAAGAGAGAAAAAGAAAAAATCTATTGATCAGCTTTACCTACCAGAAGATGACAAATGTTAGATGGAGTGAGCAGTTTCAGGGCTTAAAACACTTAAAATTTTTGTGGGTGCTTTGCGTTTTCAACAGTTCTTTAGACGTTTAAAAACAAATGCAATTTGCATTTACTTGAATAAGAAGCATTGTGCTTCAGCAATATGCTCCAACTATTCACCCAAAAGAAATGAATCCACAGATTGGTGAAAAGCAAGGGTTTTAAAATTTCCGTCAACAATAGTCTAATATTTAATTCACCTCCCACCCTGTTGTATTCCCATACGTCTCTGAGAAATATATAATGGCATATGAGTTTGTTATAACTTATTCTCAATCGAAACTATATATTTACATATAGAACTTTGAGATATATTTCAGGTTACAATAACAGAGACTGAACACCAAATTTTATTTTATCGATTTTTTTTTATCTTGCTTCATCTCTGGTTTTGTATTCGGTTTGTGAGTGAAAAACAAGACAACAAAGTACACTAAATAAAGATGCGCTTCTGGGAATGGATGGATTTACATGGAATCACAATAAGAAGCTAAAGCAACCACCCTTCTCCCTACAAACAATATTCAAAACGAAAACCCATGAAGAAGATTGGCCTTTTGTTTGCTTAAGCAATAACATACACTACCCTTTTGAATTGAATAAAAACAAAGCGGTTGTTGAGATATTTTTACCTTTCATAAATTCAATTTAACATCATTTTTAAGATAAGTTTTAGATTTTCACATCAGTAAGACAGGAACCTCAAATCCTTAACAATCAATTGTGAACCTTGAAAAAGACATTCTTCTGTACCGAAAGAGACGAGATGATTGATATAAGGAAGGCTCCAGAATAAATGGAATAGGATAGCAATAATAATAATTAAAAATCTTACAGACATTGTATTAGATACTAATATATAAAAAATCAGCTAGATTTTGTAATGGCTATACTTTCTCTGGTAGCGGTATAAAAGAACGATATTTGATTATTAAAAAGACCGAAGAGAGAAAACTATTGAGGGTTGGTTTCATGGCTGTTTCCACTAGTTTTCTTTGGCTCTAGGAGGCTCAGCAATTAACAAAGTTTTAATTAGTTTTAATGCCAGCAAGTCTTGCTCGGAAGTCAAAGGAGGAACTGTTGATTCTGTCTTCTTCTTCTTTTTATAATCTATCCAAATGCTTCTTTATGTCTCCATCTCCAGAGAAAATCTTCTACTTCCATTGCTTAAATATTAAACTATGTGGTAGATACTACAGTCTCCATTGATAAAGACAAAACCAAAAGTTTAATTGATAAACAAGCTACAAGGTGGCCATATAATTGCAGACTTTATATCAAGTATCACTATTAATTCAAATAAATGTTTAAGAAAAAAAAATGAAGGCCAGAAAACACTTTAAAGAAACTCACTTGAGAAATTTTTTGACTGCTAAGTCAGTGGTTTAAGCACTGTTTGATAAAGAATGAATGGTCAATGCTTGGAATCATGATGTTCTGTTAAGCGTAAGCCACAAGAATGAGCTAATTCTGAAAGCCTGTCAGGCTGGAATACATAGATAAGGTTTGGTGGATATGCATATCATTTTAATAATTTATAATTTTCACTCATTGATCAACCTTTATATAATGATTTTTTCTCAATAAGAGCAGTCTGATTCTCAACTGCCCACCACATTTGCAGTACTCCATCTTCCCAGAAAGTAACAAGCCGACACATCCAACTTTGAAGGATCTTAAAGGGCACCCAAATCATCCCACCGAGCTGTTGCTTTGTAATTTGGAGATAGCAGTCAAAGCTATATAATTCTCCTGAAGAAATGGAGTTATTGATTTGGGTGGAGGATGACTTTGTATCCACATGCCCATATATTCCTTATAATTTGAACAATAAAATACTGAGTACACAATTCATTTAATGACATACATCAAATATATATTTATTTATATATTTAAGTGGTAATACATATCATTGTTTTAATTCGAATATTAAGTTCTGTCATTCAATCTTGACTTTGGTGAGGTGTGTGGAGCATGGGGAGGCAACCAACCTCACCCGGCACCAACCCTAATATCTGTTCATGTGTACAATTTTCATCCACGTAAATCAGCTTGCTTACAGCACGTTTCTATACTAAAAAGTGCGAAAGCCAGGCAGCACAGTTTGTGTTCTTCCATCACACTCTAATCTATATTTAAACAGCTTATTTAAAAACAAACATTCCTGAAAAATAAGTTTTCTTCTTGTTTGTATGCATCTTTCACGAATTAAATTTATGATAATTACGTAGGAACCTTTAACTTTCCGCTTCATGTCTTTGTCTTCTGGAGAAGGTGAACAATGCAGATTTTTCTTTCTTCCCAATTAATGCAAAATACGTTTTGCTTACGCACTGTTGTCATCACACTAACGCCCCAAAACTAGAACAATGAGACATAGCAACCACAAAATGGGCTCAGCTATAATGGACCTAAAATTAGGCCTCTTCCTTATTCATCGGCGCGTTATTTGATCCAGGATCATATCTTTATATGGCTTTCTTGCCCTGATGGGTGTGCCTGCACCGCGCTACTGCAACCATGGACCGCCAATTGAGTCGGACAAGATTAAGGTCTGGTTATTTGGTTCAAAAAATGTAGTTTCATACCAAACAAAATTTAGGGTTAAGACTGATTTGGGCAAAAAAATGTGTCTATTAAATTATTAAACTTAGGTTAAATAAAAGTTATTCAAACTTAGAATCTGATAGACCTGAAAATTCATTATAGATCAAATGAATTTGTCAGATTTTCAAATCTATTAAGAAATTATAAAAGTGTTTTCGAAGATTCTAAAAGTTATAAAATAGACTTAAAAAAAGTTCCAAACAAATCTGAAATCTAAAAAATTTTAATGAATCAAGCCAATACAAAATATCTTTAATCTTGAATCTAAACCTTTTTAAGAATCTAAACTTGAACAAGTCTAACTGATTTAACAGGCCTGATTAACAATTTTAATGAATCAAGCCAAAACAAAAAATCTTAAGCTCTAGCTCGAATTGTTTTATGAGTCCAAATTTAAACAAGTCTAATCCGATTTAATAGGCCTAATTAACAGCTGTAGCCACTAGTTGCTAATCTGAACAACACAAAAATATCCAAAGTGAAAAATACCGAAGCTCTGATCTTGATGAAACTCGAACAATTTTATAATGGCTGGGCCGGTATGAATTTTGTTATTAATTAATTGCACTTGTTTATTACATTTTGATTATTGAAATTCAAAATGTCAAACCAACAATTAAGAAGAGAGTAATTGAGTAGATATACAAATAAAATCAAATTGGTGTCGTCATGAGATGGATGAAGGGCTGGAGGTGGGCCTCCTCAACACTCCACGTCATCAAACGGATGCCTACATTGGGCAAAGGAAGTGACCCCACAATCCCAACAGGTATGATGCTAGACCCTTGAATTGGCACCACGTGTACAGGTGGCCCCCATCCATAGTCAATCTGATTGAATCCAAGTCGACCCCACTCTGATATAAACAATGTGGTGTAAGTTAGAGGTGGTGCAAATGGGTCCTCACCGTTCCTTGCATAATCTCCATTTATATATTCAGAAAACTCAAAAGGTAGCTTAGACTTTGCTTCTTGAATCAATTTTACCACATCCACCATTGTTGCTTGTGTAAGCCATTCACTTGAAGTTGTGATTGTCACGGGAAAGAAACAGTTGCCATAAAAACCTTTAGGCAAAGGAGGGTCCAAGAGTTGGCGGCAATTTGCAAAGAAAACAAGCTTCACTTCAGTTTTGTTCTCAAAGTTTACTGCTCGTGTTCTCTGTCTCCAAAAAGTGGCAGCTACAATTTCAAAGGCGGAGCAAGTTTGGCCCGCTGATTCATGAAATTGTTGCTTCAGCTGGCTGATGTGATCCGTGGAAATGTCTATGTTGGCATGCTTTAGCTGGTAACTTGGCAGTGGTGGTGGAAAATTTGGTGATTGAGTGGAATCTTCTAGTTGAGATTGTAATGGGAAAAAATCCCTATGCCAAACGGGTGCTATGCTGGGATGCTCAAGGCCTCTTGCCATCTCCCCAACAGCATTTAGGAATTGTGCGGCTCCTAGGCCATCACATATAGCATGGCAGAACGTTAGGCCAACCACAAACCCACCACATGTGAATTGTGTCACCTGGATACAGATTCGAGATTAAAATTTGCCGTCCAAAATAATATAATTGAATTGACTGTTAAATATGCTACCTGCATTTGAACAAGCGGTTCCATGCCATCGGTTTTTGGGACAGAATCAGAAAGTAGCTCATCATACGGGATGGATGAAACATCATTGAAGTAATCGACAGAATCCAGGGTACAATTGGCAGATGCCTCAACAAACCAAGCTCCTTCTCCACAACAATCAATTTGAAGTTCACCTTGGTTTGACTCCTTTAGCCTTCCTGCAAGCGGATAGTATGGAACCAAAGCCCTGGACAAAGCTCCTCTTATGACTTGAGCTGCCTCAAGGCCGCCGTGTCTAAACACATGTAACGTTCGAGCATTGCATCTAAGAACTGGAATTCTATCGATGGCTGATAGGTCCAATATTCCAGATGGTGTGTGTTCAGCCGGCCTCGCAAGGCTGCGATTTGATCTGATTACACTGAGAGTCATGGTATGGAGAGAGTATGGTAAGAAAAACTAGGATGGAAGCACATTGTAATAGCATAACTTGAAACGATTTTTATATACATGCATAAGACTAGGGAAGTTTATATTTTAAAACAGTTGGAACTTGGCTTGGAAGTCTAACTTGGGTTTGGTAGGGAAGTTTTATATAATTTGTTTCGAGAGATTTTAGAAGTTTTGTGTGTAATGCAGCCTTGTTACTCAATTAGTATGTTTGCCTTTCAAGAAAGTGCGGGGAAGGCATTGTCTGAGACATCAAAGTTTCAAATTAATTAATATTCATATAATGACTCAATCAATAGCCTAGCCCGTGGGCTAAAAGGGTCCTTGAATTGTTAGAAAACATAGACATTAGTGCAAATGAACAACGTGGACTTGAGCTGAGTTTTTTTATTTCGTCCTTGGGTTGCCATTTGAACAGAATTACATAATCAATGAATTAATGTGGATTGATTTAGCTAACATATGAAGTAAATGAGAATAATGTGGGAGGGGGAGAGTAAAAGAAAGAGTCTTGATCGCAGAGTGCATACAATTCTTTCGCCACTTCCTCTGTTGCAGTTTATATATTGACAGATTATCTGCGCCATTGATAATTAAAAATTACCTACAAACCAAACAAATAAATTACCAAGAAAATCTTTAGTTACCGTCGGCCAAATGTTTCCTAAATTCATGTGACCATCAATTGATTTTCTTTCTTTTTCAGCAAGTGGGATTCTAGCAGCCAATGACTGCTTTTTGTGACCTTTCAATAATTCTTCTGAGGGAAGAAAATGACATTTGCGGGCTTATTTTCACTGGACAGTAATAATCTGGCTCAAAACACGCCAAGCGGGCAGACAGACCACCATGGATCCATTATTGTTGCGAAGGAAATTATCAATAACTGGTGTTGAAGAAGGTCTCTAATCTCTATCTGTGGGTCCGAGCTAGCCAAGGCTGGCCACTGGAGTACGGGAAAGGCAAAACAGCCAATCAGACAGGGCACACCAAGTCTCCAACAACCACAAGCCTTAGCTTTCTCGTCCCACAAATCCAAAATCTTTTCTTTTCTTACCCTCAGATGGAAGAAGAACCTTTTCTTGATTTCCAAACTCAACCCCAACGCCAACTCGAAGTCATTCTGGAAGAAGATGACCATGAATTCTCATTCCCAATTCAACAATCTCTCTCTACTCACATCTACAATGAAATCCAAGAACATCCACTACAACAAACACCTCAATCTTCAACAACTGATCTTGACAAACGAAGTAAGAAACTGGGTTCTCTTCACCGATGCAAAACTGCTCCAGCCATGGTGGTCCTTCGGGATCCCAAACATAAAACACCCCAAGTTCCTAAACCACAATCAGAGTCCAGCTCCATAATCAGACAAGCTGTTTTTTTGCTTTCTGTATACCTTTTACTTGGTGTTGCAATATATTCTTTCAACACGGATAATTTCTCGGGTGTGGAAACTCACCCAGTTGTTGATGCTCTCTACTTCTGTATTGTCACCATGTGCACTATTGGCTACGGTGACATCGCTCCTTTAACTCCTGCAACAAAAGTTTTTGCTTGTTTTTTTGTCTTGGTGGGATTTGGATTTATAGATATTTTACTAAGTGGGCTTGTGAATTATGTTCTTGATCTTCAAGAAAACATGATATTGACTAGCATACAAATGGGTAAAGCTGAAGAAGGATTTTCTGCAAAAAATTATATTGTTGACGTGGCCAAAGGAAGGATGAGGATAAGACTGAAAGTTGGTTTGGCACTTGGCGTTGTGATTTTGTGTATTGGAGTGGGAACTTTAATCTTGTTCTTCGTGGAGGATCTTGATTTGCTTGATTCGGTTTATTTATCAGTTATGTCGGTGACTACAGTTGGGTATGGAGACAAGGCGTTTAAGACCTTACCAGGACGGTTATTTGCGGCAGTTTGGCTTCTGTTTTCGACCCTGATGGTAGCGAGGGCGTTTTTGTACTTGACTGAGGCAAGAATTGATAAGAGGCACAGGAGGATTGCTAAGTGGGCGTTGCACAGAGATATCACTGTTGAGGATTTGCTTGCTGCTGATATCAATAACAATGGCTTCATTAGGTGAGGTTCTATATCTTCTTTACTCAGATTTCATTTTTGATTTGCTGTTTGGGTTACTTAATTCTACCATTTTAAGGAAAACTATAGGATTTATGCTTAGGTACTCCGAGGTGTATAATTTTCTATGATGTCTTGTTAGTTGTCAATGGTAAAATTAAAACAAATGTGATCTGGGGTCCATTGTTTTAAAACCTTTGTTTTCAGCAAATCAGAATATGTTATCTACAAGCTGAAAGAGATGGGAAAGATTGGGGAGAAAGATATAATGCAGATTTGCAACCAGTTTAGCAAGCTTGATCCTAGCAACTTTGGGAAAATAACATTGCCTCGTCTTTTGGAGGATAGATTTTGACAGTAAAAGAATGATTTTTATTCATCTTCTTTCAACATAAGACTCAGGGTTTATCTTCTTAATTTGGAAGTGATGCAGTAAGAAGTATTGGGCAGTCTGAGGCTCTGAGCATTTTCATCCAAAGAATATGAAAAATTTAAGTATGGAGTATTAAGAAATAACATTGTTGGTCGATGATGAAGCACTTTTGCAGGCTTCAATCGCTTATAGAAAGCATAAACCGTGTTATACTAGTTTTAGATGGTACATTCTTGAAAGAAACAGGAGACAATGCGATGGCTGTTCTATTGAGAAGCTATATATACTAGACAGTTTTAATCTCATAAGGGCTCTTAAGGTGTATATATATTTATTGACTTTGCAGTGAAGTGTAATGACAAATAAATTCTACTTCGCAAATATAGGAATCGGATTAAGTTCAAGTCAGATCAAAAGAAATTTGAGTAAAGAGATACAAATAAAAATGAATTGAATTATATGAATAAGAATTATAAATACCCGTATCCAGTCCTGCGGGCATGAGTTACCTGTGAAATTGACTCTGGTATTAAAATTTGCACCTTTCTTATATTGCTAAATTTCCATAATAAACTGCAGTCCAGGCTCTCATCTCTCAATAATTCAAGTTCAAGAGCTTGCTGCACAAACAATACTAGATCCTATATTGATTCACCTTTGTACCTTCAACGAGATGAAAAACAAGGGAAGAAATATGAAGCCAATGAACAAGTTGTTCTCTATGTTGTTTCAGCTGACAATGAGAAGCTCAAGCTCATTTGCAAGGAATGCACTGGAGGGTGATGGAACTGGAGAAAGTTTGTCGTAAAATGCAAACGCAGATGACAAAAATCATAAAATCAGAATTCCCAGGCCATAGAAATGTCAAAATCTTACCCAAACTTTATTCATGATATAAATTTTGTGTACCATGCCTCCAGTTTATTATTTGCATATCTGTAAAGCAAGATGGTTGTACTTCCGTATTATTTACGGTAGCATTTTCTTAACAGCCTTGAAATTAAGACCCACGGAAAATGGCCCAGTTCTGAGTCTAATATGGGCACATGATACCGGAAGAAACCAATTCATTTCGGTATCCTCAGTTGGAATGGTTAAAATACAACTGAGAGTTCCATCAGAACTACTCTTTTTCATGACATGGACTTGGAACCCCACTAGATTTGGTAAGGAACAAGACACCTCTGTTTTTCCTTTCTGGTGACGTTATCATTAATGATTCAATTGGCTTTAATTATGAGCCATCGTCATGGCCCATGTCTCACAACAACTAACTAGCCCATAAATAATTAATTTATAATTTACTACTTGTGATACAGTGTGCGTCTTTCTCCATCCAATTCTTGACCTTGTCCTCGTATGAAAATGAAAGTGAAATAATTGTTTGTTTTGAGAAGCAGATGTGCAACGAAACATAAAATGAAACACTTGACTTATGATAATTAATGAAGAACATAATAAAATTCTGAAGGATCAAGGTGTTGTTTGTTGATGCTGAGTGAATACGAACCTTTACTTCCCCAGGGGATAAAGCAATATATCCGCTGACAAAATTAACTACTTTCCAACTGCACCTCTACCTTTTTCATGTGTCTGGTTGCAGGTTTGATAGGTCTCCATCTCCTAACCGGATCCTTCTCTTCTCTCTATCCATTCATATTTCCGAGTTGCACAAGTAAACTTACTCCTCGGCAATTGTGCCTCAATCACTGTTTAGTTATCGTATGATAACGTTCGGAGTGTGTTTAGTTTGAGTAATATTTTATTACTAAAATAGAAATATTACCTTAAAGATAGATTATTTAAAAGATTACTAAGTATAAATGATTACTATGTTTAATAAAATTTGATAGGTATAAATAATTATTACATTTGATTAAAGGTAATAAAAGATTACTAATAAATTATTTTACTTAAATGCTCTTGAATATAATTATTTTTAAATATTTTTTATATTATTTATCATAATAATTAAAAATAAATTTATTTTTGTCTAAAAAAATTAATAAATACTAATATAATTATAATAAAATCAAGATTACTTTGACAATCTTCAAATACCTCAGGTGAAGGTGGTAATCTGATTACCACCTATATTACTTATCACGTCAACATTTGTAATAGAAGATTACTGTAATATTTTATTACTGACAAACCAAACAAGAAATAAAAAATAGATTACCAAAATAATTTTTAAAAATCATAACCAAACGGACTCTAGATGTATGTTTTGCATAAACAACCGAACCACTAATAGAAATTGTATCGTGTTTCATATACACATTCATCGTTCATTCAATTTTCATCACTGACTCCCACATATATCCTGGAAGCATTATGTTATCATGTTGGTGCAATTCTTCCCACTAAAACAGTATTAAATTCAGTCAAGCAAGTTTCAAGATTAAATAATTTCCGATATCTGTTCACATGGAGTCATCTTGTCAACTAAGCTATGAATCTTATGACAGCTAACTCATAATAATACAGAACTGATGAGTCAATAGCGAGTTTTGGTTGCAACAATACACTATTTATTATAAAAAGTCAATACCTGTCTCAAAGGAATTGTCAGCCAAAAGCTTATTTTATGAGTACCTAAAACACCAGTTCCACACATTCCCACTTGATAATAATCCTTCACGCCTCATTTTTTAATATCTTAGTTCGTTATTGATTTTCAATCGTCTGCATGGATGTCAAGTGTCTAATTATTTGACAAAACCCCCCGATAATCACCAGGACCAGTACTGATCTGAGCAAAATTTAATATATAATAAAGTAAAGAAGCATTAATTGGAGAGCATAACCAACAATTTTTCACCGGATAGCAGCAGCAACAGATGTTAACGTATATCGCCGGATCCACGTATCCCTAGTTGAATCTCGCTTAATTACATATATACTTAATAAATAAGGCGGTCCTTTGTAGAGTCGTAGTTAAATAGTTAATGCCAATCTCTCTTAGTAAGGCTCTACTTTAATTTTAAAACAGAGCACTCACAAAACAGGCATGGCTGAGCAGCTGCAGGTGATGTTTTTCTTGGTAAATGTGTATATGATCATAGTGTTAACTGTTGTTTCTAGTGTTAAAGCTAAAGGCTACATCTCGGCTGTGGGTGACCCTGGAATGAGAAGAGATGGTTTGAGAGTCGGATTTGAAGCTTGGAACTTCTGCAATGAAGTTGGCCAACAAGCCCCCGGCATGGGCAGCCCAAGAGCTGCCGATTGTTTTGATCTATTGACTAAGCCTGGTAAATGTCGGAAACACAGGACCTCAACGCATTGTGCGTCTCTCATTTTTGTAATTTTATTTGTTTATTTCTTTTTTCCTCAAGTGTTTGAATCAGTTTCTGAATCTTTGAAGAAAAGAAATGGGTGTATTCATGCATTCATTTTTCTTCTCTTTTACTTTACTAATTTTTCACCTACTGTGGAGCAGGTTCTTCTCTTGAGCACAAGGTGTCGGAAGCCGATAACAAACTTGGGGTGGGCACTTCATTTCCCGGGCTGAAACCAATAGCTGTGAATAGCACAGAACTTTATGCGGCGGAGAAGGAAAAATACTTGGGTTCTTTATGTGAAGTAGAAGACACCCCAAGCCCATGGCAGTTTTGGATGGTAATGCTTAAAAATGGAAACTATGACACAACGTCTGGTTTGTGTCCTCAAAATGGGAAAAAGGTGCCAGCTTTTAATCCAGGAAGGTTTCCCTGCTTTGGAAGCGGATGTATGAATCAACCCATCTTAAGCCATCAGCCAACTCAACTATTCAATAATGGTACAATGAGAGGAAGTTTCAGAGGTACTTACGATTTGGGAGCTAATTTTAGCGGTGGACTTGATGGCATTTCTTTCTATGAGGTAATCTGGGAGAAGAAAGTGGGTGCTGGTAGCTGGGCCTTTAAACATAAGCTCAAGACTTCGAAAAAGTATCCATGGTTGATGCTCTACCTCAGAGCTGATGCTACCAAAGGATTCTCTGGAGGTTACCATTACGATACCAGAGGAATGCTCAAGACTGTAAGTACATACACTTTGAAATTTTAAAAGAACTACGTTACAAATTTGGAGCCTTAATTCTACAATTGGTTTGTTCCTATTTAATTTCAAATTTTAGAATTGCTTTACTTAAAATGGGAATCTCATATGGGAAGTGATAAGACCCTTGTACTGGCTGCTGTTGAAAATGAAACATTTGTTTAAAATCAGGTGTAACTTTGAACTTGGGGCAAGACAGAAATAATTAATCTGTCAGTGTCCTCTCCGCCACTAGAGATTAAAATCCATTTTGCCTGAATTAAAGTTCATATCTAACTAGGAAAGATTGTTCTTTCTTAATTATTTTATTGACTTTCTTCAACGAGTTCTCTGTGTATAGGTCTTGAATTAGTTTCAGTCAAAATCACAATGCCGTAATATTGATGCTGTAGGAAAAAAGAGCCTATAATTGTGCGTGCCTGTGTTATCCTTTTTGAACCTCTGCAAATTGTGTTCTGTGTGCTGCAATATCTGATGGTGACACAACATTAACAAACTAGTTGTATTGCAGCTTCCAGAGTCACCAAATTTCAAGGTCAGATTGACTTTAGATATCAAGCAAGGGGGAGGACCCCAGAGCCAATTCTACCTCTTAGATATCGGCAGCTGCTGGAAGAATGATGGTCGTGCCTGTGATGGAGATGTGCTAACAGATGTAACCAGATACAGCGAGATGATCATTAACCCCACAACTCCAGCTTGGTGCAGTCCTTCATCTATGAAGAATTGCCCACCTTATCACATTACTCTTGACAATACAAAGATTTACCGGAATGATACCCGCAACTTCCCATATGGAGCTTACCATTACTACTGTGCTCCTGGGAATGCCCAGCATTTTGAGGAACAAGTAGACACTTGTGACCCTTATAGCAACCCTCAGGCACAGGAGATTCTCCAGTTGTTGCCTCACCCCACATGGGCTGCATATGGCTACCCAACCAAACAAGGAGATGGTTGGATAGGGGACTCAAGAACTTGGGAGCTTGACGTTGGTGGCCTATCCAGTAGATTATACTTCTATCAGGTTAGTATTTTAGAATAACTCATTCTAATTATCTTCCAGAAATTTATCCGATTGATAGTCTATAACTTCAAATGGCTTTGTGGTATTTTAGGATCCTGGTACTCAGCCTGCTAGAAGAATATGGACATCAATTGACGCCGGTACGGAAATTTTTGTTAGTAGCATAGATGAAGTGGCAGAGTGGACACTCAGTGACTTCGATGTTCTTCTCACATAGTTCAGGATTCAAGTTATATGTGATTCTGCAGATGCAAATGTAGATTGGCGTTGAAATTGAAAATCAAAATTTCATATTTCCTTTGATGTAAACGGCATGAGTGAGTAAAACAGTTAAGAGAAACAAATTTGTTCAAAGAGAAAATCGCCTAAACTGATTCCTAAAGAAGAGCCAAGCCCAAGGGTAATCTCCATATATGGAAAAGCCGTCTAATTATGTTTATTATCTCCTTTCAAATTTGATTTGAACTTTTGTTTTACCGATTTCCCAAATCAAATTTAATTAGGTATTATTATACATAAGAACTCTTAAAATGAAATTTTAGATTCGAACCTTTATCACATTAATAAAATTTGATTTACTTAACCTAATAAATGTCGATCCGAAAGGGTTTGTCGATTAACCAAAAAAATTAATTTTTTTCTTTATGTATAACTTTTTCTAAATTTAATTTATTTTCTCCTCTTAAGACTCAGAGTCATCCTTCTATGATATTCATGGTTTTGGTATTACTTCTCATCAAACGCAATAATTTCTCAACCTTTGTAGTTTTCTGTGTAGAAATAAAATTTGAATAATAATTTAAAGTAAAATCTTGACTGTTGAATATCTAAGCAACGCACGCAACAACAACGTAACAATATATATTCTTTCCATCAACTTCAAAGTCAATCATGTCTGTATTAAGACATATTAAATACACTATTCGAACTTAAAGTCCAATTACCTAAAATTTTTTATTTTCCCGGTAAACATATTTTCTTATTACGTTAACAAGTTCAATTAGGTCAAACACCTAAAAATTTGGCCAAAATAAAAGTACTAAATTAAACAAAATTCGAATCTAAACTGAGATCAAACATTGCAAGTGTTTAATATCATTTTTTAGTTTGGACTTGAATATAGGTTATTCAGGGTTTTTCACTCTAAGGGGTCGTTTAGTTTACGTAATGTTTTATTATCAAAATAAAATGATTATCTTAAAGATAAATTATTTATAATATTACTAAGTATAAGTGATTATTATATTTGATAAAATTTGATAGATATAAATAATTATAGTGTTTAATTAAAGGTAATAAAAAGAATATTACTAAATTATTTTACTTAAATGCCCTTTAATATAATTATTTTTAAATATTTTTATATTAATTAAAAATGAATTTACTTTTGTCTCAAAAAATTAATAAATAATAATATAATTATAATAAAATTAAGATTACTTTGATAATCTTTTAATACTTAAGATAAATGTGGTAATCAAATTATTACTTATATTACTTGTTACATCAGTATTGGTAATAGAAGTTTATTGTAATCTTTTATTACTGACAAACCAAACAAAATAATAAAAGATATATTATCAAGGTAATCTTTAAATCCTGAAACCAAACAACCCCTAAATGTATATTCCTTTCATTCAACCTCCATTCTCCCATTCTCCGTTAAATCGTTAACCACCTTTCTTTTTCTTCCCAATCAAGCTATCACTTGATGCAGTCAATCACCACTATCCACCAGTTTTGCATTGTCTTTCTTTTTCTTGGAAGTCTATTTCATTTATTTCTTAATTTTTTGTTTATAATTCATATCAATAAACCATCTCTAATTTTTCAAAACAGAGCAAAGAATTGAGGTTTCGGGTTGGGTAATAATGGAGGTGATAGCACAAAGCAATTTTGTTGTATTGATTTTCCCAAAAAAAAAAAAAAATGATCGTCGGTTTTGCAAGAAAATTTGATGATATTAACGTCAACGAAGAAGAAAATGGTAAGGTTACGGGTTATGCTGGTATAAAAACAACCTAAATATGATCAGAAAGTGAAGCTTTCAACTTAATTTATCAAGTTTGAGTTTCTTGAACATAATTTGCGCGGCATCCATCAGGGGGCGTAGAGGTGAAATTAATTGAGTAAAATTGAAAGAGAAATTTTTATTTCGGGTTTGTTTTAAGCCTGAATTAGGTTCCGACTTAGAGTTGAATTCAAATCGAGTTTATTCAAGCTCAGTTTGATCCAAAATGAGCTAGCCTTATATAGCCTCGATTGAACTCGAACTACTCGTCAAATTTTTTAATTAAAAATTTTGATACAAAATAATACCGCTTTAACCAATATATATTAAAACGATCTCATTTTGAAAACGAAATAGTTAAAAACTCGAGTTTAAAATAAGCCGAGCTAAATTCGAATTGAGTTCAAATTGGACTTCCACGAGCTTGACAAACTCAAGCTCAAACTCGAGCTCTGCTCTATACAAACCAAACTGAGCTAGAGCTCGGCTCGAATCCAATCGTATTCCGAACCCAAAACTTTTAACTCAACTGGGCTTAAACATCACAAATGCAATCCCAATTAGCATGCTCGGAGTCTAGACCCGAATATCTTTCGGCCTAGCCTAGACCTTTTTGGTAAAAAGCTTCCTTGCCCCTTTAGCACAGGGATAAAATCGTCTAAAAGAAATTCAAAATGACAATTTTAAAACCTGTGTGCATAGCCGCTTCGGATTTGGTTTCCCTGAAACCTGAAATACTCTGAGCAGCCAAAATCGAGCAATAAACTTTCAAATAAAAGACTTCTGTGATCTAGATCTATTTTTAATTAATCGGGAAAATTCGATTTTCGATTTTCGATTTTCGCCCTTCCTGTATTTAACCGCCGATTATCAGGAATTAAAAATCTGAGACCTGTTTCGAGTTAGGGTTTCTGGGTAAGGTTTTCTCACTGCTAGTTTTGACTTTTATATTTACTTTGAGTTGTTCTCTTTTACAATTTGTTTCCACATGTTTGCTGAATCTTTGTTACAATGCAACTCGCGGGAGAAATTGCATAGATAAAGAGAATTCTTGTGATTTTTGTATACACTATGGTTTATCTTTGAATTGTGGGTTGACTTTCGTGCTTTCTTTTAGGTTTTAACCATAATAGTGTTGTTTCTAGTTACGTCCTTAAGAAAACGTTTAACAGAAGAGAACTGCATAGGCTGCATGTGGATTATAGACATAAAGTGCAGAAAGTTGATTTGTTGAGAATTTAATTCGTAGATATTGGAGGCTGTAAACTGGGATGATGTTACTCCAAATACAATATGACCAGCACTTTCAGTAGTAATTTTGCGCGGATTTGATTTTTAAGTTAAATCCACATAAAAATCTCAAATGTGCATGCAAAAACATCACATGAACCAAATATCTAATGTGGTATGTTTGTGTATGATACACATTTCCTTTTTTGAACAATCTCCATTAAGTAGCCCCATGTTTGTGACGAATTGAAATTTAATGAACAGTAAGGATGTCGAGAGTGAGCAATCTAACGTGTGGTTTTACAAATCATGTTTACTGTAATCTAATATTGACTGTTTTTAATTGAACAAGGTTTGCACTGATTTTATTATATTCTTTTGATATGTATGTATATATGGTCTTTATTTTTTTATACGCATTTCCTTGTATTATTTTACTCATTTTATTTTCTTCAAATAGATATCGGCACTTGGCTCAAAAATATGGTTAAGAGAAAGCTTGTTGTTATATGTCAATCGCGTGGTAATTTTACCACATCCAGTGATGGTTCGTTGATATATAATGGTGGGGAGGCTCATGCTATCACTGTAAGCAGTGAAACTAAATTTGATGAATTGAAGTCAGAGATGGCGGATATGTGGAAGTGTGACACCAAAGCTGTGACTATGAAATATTTTCTCCCAAATAACAATAAGACGCTCATCACCATATCAAGCAACAAAGATATCCAACGCATGATTGATTTTCATGAAGATTCAGAAACCGTTGATATTTATGTGGTTAAAGATGACAATCCAACAACTGATGTCACACCTAGGCCTCGTAACAGGTAGTGTGTGTAATTTTAAGTCCAGATAAAGAAGAATTTTTCTCTCTCTCTTTTTTGGGTTAAGATGAAATTATATTCTGTCTAATTTTCATGGTTCACCCATGTGTGTATATAGGATTTGTGGTCAAGATTTTGGACAAGCATATATTACCCTAACTGTTGCATGACATCTCATTGTCATTTGTTGTTTCAGGCCCAAAAAGACAACTGTTGCTGCGTCTGTTACCCCTCAGAATAATTCAATAATTGATGTTTCTGTTTCTGGAGAAACTGGTCCACTCAGCACTGTGACTCCACAACCTTCTAATGCTGGGAACTTATTGCTACTTAATAACTTAAACCTGGAAGTTGCTAACTATGGGGATGCTGACCAGCAAGAACTGCTGAAAATATGGAAAAATGGCATAACTGGTTTGCACCAGCAATTTAATAGTGTTCATGAATTCCGTGAGGTTTTAGGTAAATATTCCATTGCTCACGGCTTCGCATACTCCTATAAGAAAAATGAAGGTAGGCGTGTAACTGTTCATTGCAAAGGTGAAGGTTGTCCTTGGAGGATTCATGCGGCAAGAGTGGCGACAACACAGTTATTTCGAATTAGAAAAATAAATGAAACACATACATGCGGGGCAGGTACTGAATCAGCATATCGTCCCCCGGCATCAAGGAAAATTGTGGCATCCATTGTTAGGGAGAAGTTGCTGGAAACCCCTAATTCTAAGCCAAGAGAAATTGCCGAAGAAATTCGTCGGGATCTTGGAATTGAATTAAAATATTGTCAAGCTTGGCGTGGGATGGAGACTGCGAGGAAGCAGCTTCAAGGATCATGTAAGGATTCATACAATCAGTTACCTTGGTTATGTCAGAAGATAGTGGAGACAAATCCAGGTAGTATGGTCAATCTCAATACAAGGGAGGACTTAAGCTTCCACCAATTCTTTGTTTCCTTTCGTGCCTCATTTGTTGGTTTCCTGAATGGTTGCCGCCCCCTTATTTTCCTTGATACTATGACTATTAAATCAAAGTTTCAGTCAGAGCTACTTACTGCTACAGCATTGGATGGGAATGACGGATTCTTTCCCATTGCTTTTGCTGTTGTAGATGTTGTGAATGATGCTGCTTGGCAATGGTTCTTGATGCAATTAAAATCTGTGTTGGCAACCTCCCAACAAATAACATTTGTGGCAGATAGACAGATGGGGCTAAGGCAGTCGATTCCCTTGATTTTTGAGCATTCTTACCATGGTTATTGCCTTGATCATCTAATAGAGGAGCTGAAGCAGCACTTTGTTGGAACATATACTCAGGAAGTGGTACCTGTGGTTATTGCTCATATGCAAGATGCAGCCCAGGCTGCTACACTTGACGGTTTTAGAAAAAGCATTCAGAGCATTAAAAATATCTCTCCTGAGGCATGTGATTGGATTATACGAGCTGAACCTGAACATTGGGCAAATGCACTGTTTGAAGGTTCACGATACAACCACAACGTGTGTGACATTGCCAACTCATTTTATAGTTGGGTGAGTGAGCTTCCTGTATTGCCAATAGTACATGTCATTGATACTATTCGCAGTAAGATCATGGAGCTGATGTACAATTGCAGGGTGGAGTCAAATCAGTGGCTGACAAGATTAACTCCAACTTTTGAAAATAAAATACAAAAAGAGATTTTCAAAGCACAGTCGCTTCAAGTTCTATTAGGACTGAGTAGTTCTTTTGAGGTTCATGACAGTCTGGGTGCAATGCATGTTGTGAATGTTGATCTCTGGGATTGTAGTTGCCGAGAGTGGCAACTGAATGGTTACCCATGTTCCCATGCTGTGGCTGTTCTTCAACATATTGGCAAGGATTTGTATGATTATTGCTCGAAATATTTTACCACTGAAGCTTTCCGGTTAACGTATGCAGAATCAATTAATCCCATTCCAACTGCAGATAAGCATGTGCATAAGGATCCTACAGCTGTTCAAGTACAACCTCCTCCTCTGATCCGTCTATCGGGCCCTCCTAAGAAGAGGAGGATACGGTATAAAGGTGTTGTTAAGAGACCACTTCGCTGCAGCAAGTGCAATGGAATGGGGCACAACAGAGCAACATGTCATATATTCTTATAGGTGCTGGGTACTATATCGTGATGCATGCTAATTGTACAGCACTTGATTTTGGTCAATATGGTGCTAGGGTCCTGAGACCTATAGATGGGTTGGATGGATAATTGATTTTTCACTTTAATATAAGGATTTGGAGAACTTTCTTTCAAGTGGGATGTGAATGCTAAATTTGTTTTTAGCGGCTTTGTTTCTTTTGATTGCATACTCTCAGCGGCCGAATCGCTCCCTTTTTTCATTTGTTGTAGGCCTTGTGTTTGTGATTAGGGTGTCTTCTTTTTTTTAGGTAAGTGAGTAGGGTGTCCTCGTTACCTCTAGGTTTGTATTAAGTTACTTAACTCACTGGTTTAATGATTTATTTTAGTTCTTAGCTTCCTTTTTTTTTTTTTTAATTCTTTAAATCAATTTTAGGGAATTTCTTAGGTACAGGTTTGATAAAAGATAGTTATTGAAAATCATGATGGCCGTCATAGAACCTCAATTTATGGAAAGTTCAATACTATCTCTTCCTTTTCTTTCTCTGGAAAATATTATAATAAATGATCATCTATCTTTTCCCTTTTTTATTTTTCTATTTTTTTAATCTAAATAAATATAAATATAATGTTAATGGAGGATTTTTCAAGTAAATTGAAAAATGAAAGAGCTGGTAGTGGAAACATTCTAGGAGAATGATGACTAGTGACAAAGATAATCGGAGAAAAATGACTTTTAGTGTTGCTGGTGAAGATAATTAGATAAGAATGATGATCAAGAAAGAGACTAATATAACCAGATGGGAATGATGATCAAAGGAAGGAGATCTATGGTTGATAATAAAGAACTGAAAATGACGGAAAGGAATAGAAATTTTTCAAACTGGGTGAAAATTTGTAAATGGGAAAAACCAGTTATTTGGTTTCATCGTAGGATCCATTATTTATTACTGTTTGGGAATGAAGATACTGACAACAGCACCATATTGACCAGTAGAACAATAAAGAGCGCAGTACTTTCATCCTGAAACTCAATTTTAAAATGGGAAGAAAGTGGGCAGTACAAGGTAAACTATCTGAAGCAAATTTTGATAATACATGTGTGTACTTCTTTGTTGAATATAAAGGTTCAATTAGGCAGCATGCACCCAAATCCAGAAGCTCCCCGTTTGGCTTACAGAATGAAACTGAGGATTCTTGTGTTGTATAGCTCACACGTTGATGGAGACAATTTAAGGTAAAATTAAAGTGGAAAGAGAAGCAAGAGACCTAGACGGGGAACAGGCAGAGCACTGCTTCGTCCCTGGCCGTCGCTTCTTTTTCTATTCTTCCTTTTCTTTCTTTTATTCCCATCCATCACTACCGCATTCATTGGTGGTTCCATTCAACAGAAATTAGGCCTCAAAATCACCATCATTGTGATCACAACTTCTATCAGATCTTTTTGACCTTTCAGCATCATACCTACCCACTTTGTTTATCAATCAACTCAATGATCATGCCTATTGAATCAACCACCCACCAGTTTTAATGCACAAGCTTAAATTATTTCATCCATTCTACCTTACATGATTCTGATTCCATGATCCTCGTTCAAATATGGATCTGAAAATTGTGATTCATTGCATTCTAGGGCCTCTAATATCAGATGTCTAGGCTCCTTTGTGGTGAAAGCAAGAATGAAGCCACCAGCAGCATGGTATAACTGGACCATGATTCTGGCTTGCCTGCAGGCTTTTGAAATTCTGAACATCTATAAAATGCAGTAATAATCAGCTAACAGAACGAACCAGACACTGTAGACTACCATTTATTACTACTAAAAGGTTCAAAAATCATTTAATTACAGTTTGGAAGGTCTATCCTAACGCTGAATGGTAACTTCTGATATACAAAGTAGTGATTGATCAAACTTAATAAATGATCTACACAGCTCTAGAATTGATGCAGCAAAACCGGATTCACTAGCTTTGTTCATTCCTTGGATGCTTACTACCCCTGAGCTTTCATAAAATCTATCTGCTTGACCGAATGATGTTGCCCCCCACGATCAATTTACATTGAACCAGAATGCTGTGAACAGAGATATCATAAAAATCAGAAACTGAACTGGCATAAAATAAGTCTCAATAGTGTATCTTTATTATTGCCCGGACAATAATAGCCAAAGAAGCAAGGGAATTTGGCAACAAAGAGAGGCCAGGTTACTTGTTATCTTCGTCGGTCCGACACACAGATTGAGTAGGGTCAATTTGAGCACAAGGCTGAGTTTCTCCAAGTTTGTGGTCCAATTCCCCAGACTCTATAAATTGCAAATCCTCCAGAAGGATCACATAATGTTTCTTAACATCCTCTACACTTTTCTTGCCTCCAACCAAGGCTGCAACCACTTCCCAGCGATCTGGGTCTTCTTCATCAACCACTGCTAAAGCCAGCTCAAACAACTTGTTCTCCTCCCAACTCCACCCACATAACACTCTTGGAAACTCATCCATCCCTAGTTGTTTCTGTTTTTGCTCTTTTTTTTTTTTTTTTCACATTCTAGTACTCATCGGATAAGCAAAATTAAGGGGGTGAGAATCTTTTTCTGTACCTCGTTTAAATTCTCTTGAACACCCCTGAGTTCCGGGATTGTCAGATATATGTGTTGAGACTTGAGAGCTGTAAATCTTCCCTTTCTGTCTGTTTTAAGGTGCTTTTGTGTCAGAGACAACTGCCCCCTTGCTCCTGGTCAACCACAAAAGTATAATATAATAATAAACCCTGTGTAGAATAATAGAAGTTTAATCTTCTTGGTCCAAAACAGGTAATGAATGATAAAAAAGGGACAAAACCAAAATACTACATCAACCATTTCTTGCAAGACAGAAAATCTCTTTTTTTTAAAACCAATTCTAGCATTGGATACCAAATGGGTCCGGAAACATTGCATCGCATGTAATTTTTGTTTAAGTTAAGGGTTACACCAATTATGGGGGGGGAAAAAACAGATAGATATTATCTTAACCCAATCAGCTTTTTCCAAAATTTCTTCCTTGCAAGAATAAAAAAAAGAAATTTGTGGGCAGTAGGTATTACACATTAGCAGATGGGCTTGGTAATCACAATTCACTAAAGGGATCATTTTCATGGACCTTTTCATGGGTGGAAAGGCTTGGTTGTGATAGACTTCCAATGCAAAGAGTCGCTGGATAAATAAACTTGTCGTTGTTGCTTTGCCTTCCATCTGAAATTTCATGAAACGATATCTTGGCAGGTGAAAACACTCACATAAACCACTTTTTTTTTCTTCAGATATGCTCACCTGTCTCCTTCAATCCAGGCACTTTGGGGACCCAGTAGATACGTACTATATATATCTTCCCCTTTGTGTTAAATTGTTTATGCGAAAATTTATTTGTTATTAGAAAACAAGTATACACATATATGTGTACGTATGTATGTATCTTTAGTTTCTTGCATTTTTACTTCTGATTTTCTACTGCAGGAAAAGAAGAGCATCCATGAAAAAAGCTAGATTTTCTTCCTGCATCACATCAGCTATTGCATAAGAGTGATGATAACAGGATGACCTGTAACACTCCCTTGAGGGAATTTGTAAGTACGGATACGCTCTGATCTATTGCCACTCCAGATCAGTTTACATTAATAAGATCCTTCCATCATTCCGGAAAATAAGAAACAAAAACAATGGTAAACTTGATCATATTCATCTTACAGTCACTTTTACCTACTCTGATGGAAGTTTTTATTGACTCATCTGAATTTTTAAACTTTCAATTTCGTACAACTTCGCACACAGCAGTGCTTTAGTTTTGTTCCGTCACGATGATCAAAAGGCAAAACAACAACCATAAGGGAAGAAAAGCCAAAACGGATGATGCATACAGCACCCAGCCCACAGATCACTCTATCTTGTTTGATTTACTTAAGGATGAAAATTCACAGGATGGAAGACACACCTTGTATCCTCTCAGATCAGACTCTGTTACATCTACAACATCAAATTTCCAACCTTTCTTCTGTAAGCATCTGTCATACCTGTGTGATTCAAACAAGGTTGCAATTCTTCACGGGTCCTCCATAAGCAAGAATTATGATCAAACAGGTCATGTTGTAGAAACTTGCATCTTAAATATGTCCATTGCAAACAAAGAGGCCTCTTCCTCGCCCGTTCTAGAATAAAACCTCATAAAAAACAATTACGTTTGGTTTGAATAATATTTCATTACCAAAATATAAAGATTATCTTGAAGATAGATTACTTAAAAAATTACTGAGTATAAATGATTACTATGTTTGATAAAATTTGATAGGTATAAATAATTATTATGTTTGGTTAAAGGTAATAAAAGATTACTAGTAAATTATTTTACTTAAATGTCCTTGAATATAATTATTTTTAAATATTTTTCATATTATTTGTCATATTAATTAATATGATTACTAGTAATCTTTTATTACCTTTAACCAAACACAATAATTATTTATACCTATCAAATTTTATCAAACATAGTAATCATTTATAACCAATAATTTTTTAAGTAATTTATCTTTAAGGTAATCTTTCTATTTTAGTAATAAAACATTCCCTAAACCAAACGTCCCATAAAAGTCAAACTCAACCACTTGATGGATGAGTATCATGTTGATCACCCACTTACACATCACCGCCTGTATAGGTGTGCGCACCGAAAAATTTCTCAGTATATTTTGAATATAAAATAAATGTAAATGTAGAACATGGGGCTTGACAAAAAACGAATAAATTACAGAAATGCACGGTGATGAAGCCAGGGTGTTGCTAGGCTTCCCTCCCAATTATCGCCCCACAATCTCTCAGGTATCTATCTTTATCTCTTTTGATCCTTTTTGTTTTTTTTTCAAATTTAGGTTTATGTTAAACTATATTTCATGAATTTGGGGATATAGTATGAATTCGATCAATTTTTACGGTGAAATGAATCAAATTAACTTTACTTATGCCGTCCTCTCACTTCTGATTTTAGGTTATTCTTAATGCAAACATTGGAATTCTTAGTTCTTATCGAATGGATTAATTTTGTCTAGTTTGATGCTGATTCGACTGAGCTCTATTTAGTTGATATAATATTTATGAATTTGAAAATGTTTTACGTTATTTTAGGGTTTTTATGGTTGGTTGTGTCGTAGGTTAAAGCAGCTTATCGAAGGAAGGTATGGGAGTCTCATCCTGACCTTTTTCCACTTGACAAAAAGCCTCATGCTGAGTCTAAGTTCAAACTGGTAAGTGATAAGTTGCTTATTCATTTATTTTTTAGAGTTTCTAGTTTTTTTTGTTTCATGCTCTATGTTGGCCCAAGGAAACATTACTTTTTAAATCAAGACATGATCTGAGCTTTATCAAGTTCAGTCTGAGTAATTTTTCAAATATTATGATATGCTCTGGATTTTTTCAGAGTTTAACTAGGAATTTATACCCTTTTGTAGATTGTTTGGTTGATCAAATCTGTTTACAAATTATTTTCAATTTAAGTGTTTGTTCACTTAGAAACGGACAAAAAATACACTCTGTCCATGTATTTTAGATTGGGGAAAGCTGATTGCGGATTGGGAAGCAAAAAGCCTACTTGATTGAGAAGACTTTCTAGACTGATTTTATTACTGTTACTTCTTTTCATTTGACGGCCAAGTTTACGTTCAGAGATATGCAGATGACTTGACTCTACATCTTGCTCACATTTATTCTGATATTTTCTTTTATTTTTACCTAAGTCATACAATTTTATTATGGTAAATTTCTATCCTAATAATGTATTGACCGAATATGCCTGACCCTGATGTATGCATTTTCCACAGATTTCAGAAGCGTATACTTGCCTGCTCTCTGGTAATTTTTTTGTCTTCATGTACTGTATTACCAGAAAGATCAAAAGAGTATTCCAAACAAACATGGTTTGCAAACTCCCAAATGAACTTCAAAAGTTATTGGATAAACGGGTCATGCTTAATGAACGTTGTCACGTCGTTGAACGATGGAGTCTAGCCATTATTGAATTTTCTATCTGATTTTAGAAGTTGTGACTCCATGCTGTTTTTTCATAGGTGTTGGAATTACATTTATTTTGTCAGTTCTCTGTATCATTTCTTTTTAAGTGTTGCTTGTTTCTTGTGCAAATTTGGGCTTTGAGCTCTCAACTTACCTGTTGATGTAGTTTTGGTAACTAGTTCAAGCTACATTTGATGCTTTTGAGGAATATATACAAGCCAGCTCAACCTTTGCGAGCCATGAGGCTGATGATTCATTGTACGACTGAAAGTTCTTTATTCCCCTTTCTTATGGTGAATGCTGATAACTTTTTCCTCTGAGTTATTCTGGGAACTGTAGCTGCAAAATATTAGATTTTATTATTTGCTGGAGTCTAGAAACTCTCGCACATTTAGTCAGAATTTTGTGCAGTTCTAAATTTTGTGTTATCATTTTATTCATTTTGTGATTCTTGTTTGTACCCCTTCTTTTGGAAAGTAATTATCCTAATTTACTCTTATTTATTGAATGTTTGGAAGAATTCACATTATTTAGAAATCTGTTTCAATTGAATTGTGGGTTCAATAATGAAAAATAATAACAAATACTCCACTTATTATCTCATCATTTGAGCGGTTTTGACAAATCAACTCTGACTTCACTTGGATACCTTTTTTGTAGATCTCTATATTAATGAAAACTGTTATTATTCTACTTTGAGATGATTCTATATCTAACACATGTGGCATTACTAAAGCTTAGTTTGTATCAAGATAGTTAAAGTGATGTTAAAACCCATATATATGTGTATATATATGTATGCATTTTATTCATTGTTTCCACGGTTGTCTATGTACTGTTCAAAATAATTATAATGTTGAGTGCTATGTCTAACATCTTGTCATCATTGGGATGACAAGTAGCTGTATTCTTTGTGTAATTTCTTTGTTTCTGTTGTTATGTTCTTGCAAAGATAAAGCTTTCTCTTTTGTGTGTCTCTCTTTTTATTTTTTATAATTTCCTTTCTAACAGGAGGCACTTTAGGTTACTCAAAATTTAGATACTTGGTACCACCTTCACATTTCCATTTCTTGTGCCTGTTTATTTATTCTAATATTTATTTCAATCATATTACAGCCAAATAAATAAAGTTGCTGAGAGCCGCTTGTCATGTGGTTGAAGAGATGGCCCCCACTTCGGTCTACAGGATATGTTGACCCTGGATGGGAACATGGAATTGCTCAAGATGAAAGGAAAAAAAAGGTCAAATGCAACTATTGTGGGAAAATTGTTAGTGGTGGAATATTCAGACTGAAGCAGCATTTAGCTAGAATTTCTGGGGAAGTTACTCACTGTGAAAGGTTTCCAGATGAAGTATGCTTGAATATGAGAAAAAACCTGGAAGGGTGTCGTTCTGGTAGGAAACGAAGGCAATCTGAATATGAACAGCCATTGTTCAGTTGCAATTCTAGTGATTATGATGTCACAGAACACACACTTGCTGGTTATAAACACAAAGGCAAGAAAGTGATGGGTGATAAGAACTTGGTGATAAGATTTGCTCCTCTTTGATCGCTAGGATATGTGGACCCGGGATGGGAACATTGTGTTGCTCAAGATGATAAGAAGAAAAGAGTAAAGTGCAATTACTGTGAAAAGATAATTAGTGGAGGCATAAATCGTTTTAAACAACATCTGGCTAGGATACCTGGTGAAGTTTCATATTGTGAGAAGGCACCAGAAGATGTGTATCTTAAAATTAAGGAGAACATGAAAGGGCACCGTACAGGCAGAAGGCACCGGAAACCTGATACCAAAGAGATATCTGCTTTTTACACACATTCAGATAATGAGGATGAGGAGGAAGATCAGGATGGTAGGTTCTTACAATGTGTAAGTAAAGACATAGTGGCCATTGATGATAATGTTTCCGATAGTGACTTTAGATACAATGTCAAGGGTAGGTCGCCTTGTAGCAGTGGCAATGGTGCTGAACCACTAATGAGAAGATCAAGATTGGATTCTGTATTTCTGAAGACACTGAGAAACCAGACATCAGCACACTGCAGGGAAGTGAAAGCCAATACAGGTTTTGAGAAGAGAACTCGCAAGGAAGTGATATCGGCAATTTGCAAGTTTTTCTACCATGCCGGAATTCCTTCAAATGCAGCCAACTCCCCATATTTCCACAAAATGCTGGACCTAGTTGGTCAATATGGTCAAGGTTTTCAAGGTCCTTCAAGTCGATCGATTTCTGGTCGATTGCTCCAGGATGAAATCGCAACAATTTGAGAGAACTTAGCAGAGCTTAGGGCCTCTTGGTCACTTACTGGTTGTTCTGTCATGGCTGATAGTTGGAATGATGTGCAGGGTAGGACATTAATAAACTTTTTGGTTTCTTGCCCCCATGGTTTTTATTTTTTATCTTCTGTCGATGTCACTGATACAGTAGAAGATGCTGCAAGCATTTTCAAGTTGTTGGATGAAGTGGTTGAAGAGATCGGTGAGGGGAATGTTGTCCAGGTGGTTAAACTTTTCATTTTTGTCTTTCTCCACTTCATGTTTGTATATCACTTGATTAACCACTTCCTAAGCTGTTTCTTTTATCTTCCTTCACAGGTAATCACTAAGAACACTGTTAGTTTCAAAGCTGCTGGAAAAATGCTTGAAGAAAAAAGAAGAAATTTATTTTGGACACCATGTGCTGTCTACTGCATTGATCTAATTCTTGAGGATATTCTGAGTATAAAATGGGTAGGGGAATGCTTAGATAGAGCAAAAAAAATTACAAGGTTTATTTATAACAGTACATGGTTGTTGAGTTTTATGAAGGAATTTACAAAGGGACAGGAACTCCTTAGACCTGCAACCACTAAGTTTGCCACTATTTTTTAACTTTAGAGAGTTTGTTGGAGCAAAGGACTGGTCTTAAGAGAATGTTCTAATCAAACAAGTGGCTTTCTTCCCGTTTTGCCAAGTCTGATGAAGGTAAAGATATGGAAAAAAATGTCTTAAATGCGGCATTTTGGAAAAAGATGCTGTATGTGAGGAAAAGTCTAGAACCAGTTGCACAAGTTCTCCAGAAAATAGAAAGTGATGCAAGCAGGTCAATTTCTCGTATATATAATGACATGTGTAGAGCAAAATTTGCTATTAAAGCAATTCATGGTGATGATATACGAAAATATGGACCATTCTGGAACGCTATTGACAACCAGTGGAACTTATTGTTCCACCATCCTCTTCATGTGGCTGCTTGCTTTCTCAATCCGTCCTATCGTTATTGTCCTGATTTTATTATGGTATGGAAATAAGTTAACATAACTGTTTATTATGATTATGTGTTCTTGCAAATACTAATTTTGTGCTACTTTATGTAATTGTAGAATCCTGAGATAATCCGTGGCTTAAATGAATGTATTGTTCGACTAGAAACTGATAATGGGAATAGGATATCTGCATCCATGCAGGTAATGGTTTCTTATATGCTTTGTGTTTTACCTATGATATGGTGTTTAGTGAGGTCTAGGGCTACATGCAATTCGGTTAATTCCTCGGTATTTTGAGGTTAAAATGTCTTTTGAGCACCATTAGAACTGTCAGTATCTCTGATGATGCTTTATTATTGTTGTTTTAATTCATGTTTGGTCATGCTTTCTCAGATTCCTGATTTTGTATCTGCTAGAGCTGACTTTGGTACTGACTCAGCTATAAGTACGAGAACAGAACTTGATCCAGGTGATTCGGCTGGGTGTCACTCAATTTATATATGGAAGAATCTGTTTCAGTCTTAGGCTGTGTTGGTATACCGAATTTATGGTGACATAGATTTTACTTCATTGTTTTTTACTAGCTGCATGGTGGCAACAACATGGGATATGATGCTTGGAACTACAGCAAATTGCCATACGTATACTAAGCTAGACATGCTCATCTGTAACATGTGAGCACAGTTGGAGTACTTATGATCAAATTCACTGCAAAAGACGTAATTCTCTGTCTCAGAAGAGATGGAATGACCTCACCTATGTTCACTACAATGTGCGACTCAGGGAGCACCAAATGGGAAGAAAGTGTGATGATGTGATTTCTTTTGAAAATACCATGCTGGAAAGCATACTGGATGACTGGCTAGTGGAGTCAGAGAAGCAATCTGTTCAAGAAGATGAGGTATATTCCATGTCTACTTCTTTTGTTCTCCCGTCCTGAAGTTTTCCTTGGCTTTTGTTTAAAATTATTAGGGTCTGGAGTGAAATTGCTGATTTCTTTTTCTTCTTTTAGGAGATCCTTTTCATGAGATGGAACAATTTTTCAGAGATGAAATGGATGAGGACGAAAATGAAGGAAGGAGACCAGCAGAAATGGTTACACTGGCTGGTTTGGTTGAACCTTTGGAAGTTAATCCTGCTTCCGGAGGTGTTACCACTGATGATGATGCTCTTGATTTTCTTGATGATGATTTGACAGATTAGTTTATTGGAATGTGGCACATCAAACCTGGAGTACGCAGTGAGATTGTCTTATACAGTAAATGTTATTGATAGGAAGTAATCTGATGTTATCAAAGATCAATTCTTATTCGTAAATCTATTGTCTTTCTTTAGTTACTCATTGTCTGCCCTTTGATCCTGACTGTTCTTAAGTTACTTATATGCTGCCCATCGATCTTGATATTTATAATTTCATTTTTATGCCCATCATTCAGTAGGTAAGGAAATTGTTTTAATAGCCTTGAATCCATCCCTTTTTTTTTTCTGTATTTCTATCCTTATTGCTGGAAAACATCCAGCCAATCCTTCTTTGTTGCGTTTTGAGCCCACTGAATTGCTTTTAGTATTAGCTTTTGATTTGGTAGTTTGCTGCTTGGATTAAGCTTTTTTATCTTCTATGCCAACAGTATAAGATGGCACTGTGTTCTAACCATTCTCCGTCATTGAGAGTTGGTTATATGTTGTCCAATCTAATATAGGAGTTCATTTGGATTTGAGTTTGCAAACCATGATAGGAATGCTACTGGGTTCTCTGATGAGGTTTATGGTATTAAGATGATAATATTGATTTGACATGTTCCATGTGCGGATCATCACAGGTGCAAGAGGAGAAGATCCAACATCAGGTAACTCCTATGGATTTTTTCTGGAATGGTTCTTTTGCATATATTTTTCTTTGTTCATCCATTAGACAATTTTTTTCCTTTTGATAGCTCCAAATGTGAGAGTAGTCAGAACCGGAGTACCGATGGCAAATGGGGGAAGAAGAAATCATGCATTAATTCGGATTCCTTTCCTTCTTATCATTTTAGGAACTGTTGGCCTTGGGGGATTTAATGCAGCCAGGTGATTAGCATTATCAGTTCATTATGTTTAGACAGTTAATTTTAGAGGGTGTAAATGGTGATACATTTTTATTCTATATTCTTCTCAGGGCATATAGAAAGCAAAAAGAGGCATATCCTTCGCATAATCCATTCCTTCCATGATCAGAATTCTGGGTTGCATATGAGATTATGTTGGTTTCATTTGATATCTACTTGAAATTGTACTTTTTAATAGTGTTTATTTGCAGTAAGGCAAATTCATTCATGCAATAAATGGGGTTAATAGTTTATATTGTTCAAACTGTTGAAACATTTGTAAATTTTCTTACATGCCGACTCAAATCTTTACTAATCTTTTGTTTTTCAGCAACCATTTAGCTAGTGTGAGGTCAGTTAGGGCTTTTAAATATCTCGCCCCACAGAAATTTATTTTAATTTGAGAGTCGCCCATTGTCTGTATGTATAATTCTCGCAGTTAATGAGAATAAGAGAAAAAAAAAAAAGCATTCTGGAATGAAACCACTAGTGAATGGAGATAGGTAATGCGTTTTGTGCTGGTGTTTCCATATGTAGCAGCCTGTTAAACTTGGCTTATGAACGGTTTAGCTGGACTTCATATTACGGATGTAGGCGGTATCACCTCACCTCACCTCATTGGTTTAATCTTTATTATGTATTAATCGGAACTGAAATATAAGCTAAAAGAGGGACCGTTGGCAATTTCTGGAGCGGGAAGAAAAAAAACTGGTGATCATCCAATACCAGTTTTTGGAGAATAAAAAATTCAACAAAATGTCAACTGTGAATGGATGTTAACCTCGCGAGGAGCAGGTAGGTTGATTGGTTTAATTAGTATTAAATATATATAAGTGCGTTGGTTGGGTAGGCGTACACATGGGCCAACCACAGTGGGGCTCATGGAGTCAGCCCACCTAACGCGATTCACGCAAGCAGCCACTGCCAGTCTCTCGTGGACTGATGCAGTACACTATCGAATCAACACAGGACTTTTATGTCTGTTTTCTGATCTTTTAAATTCAGGTTGACGAGACCATTCTAAAACTTACCAGTAGATACTAGTTCTTGCTATCTTCTACTTTCTTTTTCATGTAATCAACAATGGCAACTAAAATCACTTTTTCCCACACAAAACTCGAATTAAATAGATCCCCACTATGGTTGTTATTAGGAATTTATTGGCCTTGACATCTTGCTTCCACTTTTAAGAGATGTAATTAACAATTAACTAGACCTTCCCTTCAAGTTCAAGTATCTTTACTACTCTTCAATCAACATTTATCTCTAACACTCCCTATCAAGGGTAATCAAACAAAATTACAGAAAAGAAACAAGAAAATGAGATAAACACATAAACTGAGGTAAAACAAGTACGAAGACAAGCAAACTCAAATTGCAGAACAAACAGTTCATATTTATAATATCTGCAAACTGCAGGCACTCAGAGTTTTTTTGTTCACCCTGACATTAAGGATACAACCAACTTAAAAAAAGAAATATTATTATGAAGTCTCAGATAACATCTTACAGTACTATAGTAGAAATTTATTAACGACAGTAGCTTCCATGACCCAGAAACCAAGCATGTACTCACCATAAATGGCAATGGATAACACTCTCAGTCATATACTTCTACATCTGCCACCAAGAGGTAGGTTGATTGAAATAGAACATCTTTCTCCCATGAGCAAGCTTCAATAGCTTCAATATTATTGTTGTAGGCTTGCTTCAAATTTTCCACCATTAACTTTGTTCCCATACACCAAATGCACTGTCAAGTATCCATAAGTTTCAGTCTTGAACCATCTTTCAACAGACCTTGTATCCCTGGAAGTTGTTTAACATATCAATACAGCAACAGTGATTATAATGTTTAGCCACATTGCGGATTGCTACACAATTCGAACTAACCCACGGTAACAGTGGCTGCTTCACTTCCTTCTAAATATACTAGTTTGAACAGAAGATCTCCACTATTTACTAACAATATCATTCTTAACACAAGCTAGTGTGGAAAGATAAGGCTTCGCTCAATTTTTTTTATGCAATTTCCACATATATCAAATGAATAGCCATAATGGATGAACTCCACATAATGCCACTGCTGCAAACTCTGCTTCAGACCCTGCTTCAGAAAATGCCAATACAGGATTCTACTTGTCCAAACCAATAAGTGGCTTTCCTTCCATCCACATACACCCAACAGAGCTTCCCACCAAACAAGAGATTACAAAAAAAAAAAAAAAAGAAAGAGACAGAGAGAAAATAACCTAAAACTACTTACTTGATTCATGATCTACATGCTCCCGTTCACCATAATTTTTAGACACTTATGATTGTAATTCTAAGTGACCCATGCCCAGTCTCAAATTTAGTATGTAGCAATTATGAACACTTACTTGGGCCACTTCTCTCTACCAAACCGATTTTAGTTTTGATCAAGCACTGGTTTCATTACCAGTTTCAATTTTTGTCTCAGGAAGGGTAATAGTAATTGGTAACCATCCAGAATGATGATGAACAATCCATTTTTTTATGGTTATCATCATATTCAAGATCTGAAGCACATCACCAAGAGCAAGTTCTTCCAAGCATGCCGTTTTAAGGGTCCAAGCTGCTTCATACCTGTAAAGTTAGATGAAACTGGGTGGGCAAATAATTTTATCAAAAAGATTAGAATGCAAGTTAAGGAGCCAAAAATTTACTAGAATTACCTGCATTGAGAAGCCATTATCGCTGATCTTCCAGATGAGGAAGTTAAGAACTTTTGTATTCCATCCCATGTTTCTTTAGGGTATTGATTAGGATTACCACTTATAGGGTTCACACACTTCCATAATTTGTCATTTTTACGAACATACAACTGCAATTGACCTATGTTTTGCTTCACTACCATATTTTGCTCAATTGCACTATTCAAAGCTTTTCTTACATCGGTATTGCGGTGTTTTGGATCTCCATAACGAATGCAATCAGCTATGTTTCCTTCCGTGGGCATTATTTTCTCAGTTTTCAGGGTGTTCAAGGCAAGTAAGATAACCCCAATAAGGCCTTGAACATATTCAGGTGGTGCTCGTCCTTGAGTTCCCCAGGTACCATTACTAGAAGCAGTAGTAGTTGTAATTGAGGATGATGATAAAGGTGGAACTCCAGGACCATGGAAATACCTATTGTTTAGAGTATCACAATGAACCGACTGGCCACTTTGCACAACATGGCTTTTCTGTGGTACATTAAGGGTAGCTGGATTTGGAGATTCAATATAGCTAGTTTTAAGTTCTTCTCCACTTTGAGGACGGAAATTAGGATTATTTTGAGCATAGTTGTGGTATTCAGACACACTTAGTTTACTGATATCAGGCAGGTTTGCTAGTGGAGCTGTTGGGAACCTAGGGCCATTTGAGCCAGGATGCACAGCACGGAAAACATGATTTTGAGAAATAGGAGGTAGAAAATTCTCCTGTGCATAAGTTGGTTGCATAGGGAAGTTATTTGGTCTCAAAGAGTGAGGATACTGGTTCTGAATATTTCCATTACTCCCTGAAGGATCAGGATTGCTAGGGAAAAAATTTGGAGTAGACCTACTTGCAGAGATAGCAGGTTCACCTGTGCCACCAAAGAACTCATGTGGGGCTTTCTTAAACTGCTTTCCTTGTGTATATTCCAACTGATAAGAGTAATCATTGCTCTTACTTTCTTGAATCATGACTGGCACATTTAAGGCCCGTGATACACTGGGCTGACTAGGGGTCTTGCGCACATATTTCCCCTTATATTTTGCTTCACCAATCCTAGATGTATTTGGGCTAAAAGCCATTGCCTGGCTTTCTTGTGCTGGTTCAGAAACCGGGCCGTATGGTATTTCAGGGTTAAAGGTACTAAAACCATTAGCAAGCTGTGAAGATTCACCATTGGAAAGAGGGGGTCCTCCCGCTGAAAGGCTTGTCCAAAGCCATACACTCTTAGCTGCTGCAATTAATGGCGCAGATGCCTTCTGTGGCTGTGCCAAGAGAATATTATACCTCCTCATTCGCAACTGATGGAGAGCATTAGAAAAATCTCTATCCCCGGAAATCAGGAGATAATTCGAGGGAGCAGGGTTGTCCACTGCCCAAAACAGCATATCTACTAAAATCTTCTTATCACTCGCATCTTTAACACCTGTTTGTTCATTACTTAAAATGTCATTTTAAACATTTAACAACCACCTATTTATATATCTACATTTCTTGCCCTCCACTACACATTTTGCTCATAAAAAATTAGCACAGTCCAGTGAAGGTCTAAAAAGCAAAAAGACTGATATAAATTAAATACAGAAAACGCTAAAAAAAACAAAGAAATTCAAGAGTCCGACAAGGATGATCGACTGATGGATCAAGAAAGCCGAATCTTCAGTAAAAAAAAATATTTACACATCGACGTTAAAACTCAGCCAAAATTTAACAAAAAAAAAATACATCTGCATAAAAATAAAAGGTTTACGGTATCACAAGCTTGAGAGAGTTAAAAATAAAAGTACCAGCAGGAACGTGATTCAGAGCGATTCCAGTGCTGGAGAGCGCGTGCTGGACAGACGCGGGGATACGATTAGTGTCGCCGTAGGCGGAGATAGAGACAGGCCCACAGTAGTTCATCTTAACTAAGGCCGAACTTATGTTCTGCGCGATCGCGTGCGGATCACAGTTCTTTGGTACCTGACAGTTCTCTATGTCCCACCACACCGACGTCTTTGCAGTCACGTACTGTGGCTCCGCCAACGACGGAGTAGGTACCGCCGCTAAGGTGCTGGAAGTTCCGGTCACATCTCCTCCCATCTGTGTTGGCGCACGATAGCGTTCCTTAGGCGTAAGATAGCATGAAATTGGGGAAAGCTTTTTCGTTTGTTGGTTCTGGACTTTTCGGGCGTGTTTCGCTCGCTTGCTTCCACTAGACTGAGAGCGGAGGCCGCTTTAAGGTGGGCAGAATATTAATTAAATTACAATTTTAACCCTCAATAGCTACATATAATTTTTTTTATTGTAATATTAAATGAAAAATAGGGGTATTTTGGAACATATATCTTTTTTTGTAGCGTTATTTATTGCATTCAGACGTGCGGCGCGGGCAAGGGAGACTATACTTGACCATAAACGATTGGTTTTTCCATTTCGAAAATATCGGATTTAAATTTTAATAATAAAATTACCAATTTGTAAGACCCTCAGTGGACTTTATACATCTGTATTGGTTTCTTAGGTCAAAGAAAATTAATAATAATTGTAAGTTTATTAATTTTAATTTTTGTATCTATAAAACTATAAATAAAGCTAATAAAATCATCTTTTTACTGCTTCAGACATTGTCCATATTAGCCTTTCCATCTGTAAAGTAATCTTTGTTACTCAGCATTCAACCTGTAGAATTGGGAATTTCTTCCTAAGCAAGAAAACAACAAACAGAGCAAATTGGGATAGAATCCACCGACCCTTTTTCCCCCCAGGAATCAGAATGTTTTACATTTCACTTTAAACATCGGCACTCTTTTGAGAGACACCCCAAGTTTCACTAAAAAAATTCCTCTACCTGCTACTATTATGTACAAATTTTTGGCCAATATGGAAATTTTTCTCTATAACTTGAGTTGCAAAATATGCTGCCTTCACCCAGGATGAGACACCCTCCAGGAAGGGGCAAGAGATGCTTCCATCCACAGGAGGGATTCCTAGCTTTAAGGGAATTTGTTGAAACTGATAATAATTGTTCAATTTGTGAGGATGTTTCCTTGATTCTCTTTTCCATGTTACAAGTAATTTTCTTTCTTATCAACTTAAAAAGATTAGAAGAAAACAACACCTTTGCTGCTCTATCAAGGAAACCTTTGTGAAGGAATTTGAGATACCCTGGCCAGGGCATTACAAGACCACATAAAGGCAAGAAATATAAAAGTTTAACAATTATCAAACTTTATGTACCTATCATGTAGCCATTTATGTTGAGTCAAATTATCGATAACTGAGGAAATTTTACTGTTGGAAAGACAATCAGTATCCAGTCTTTCCAAAGAACTGCAATTAGGATTGATGAAGTCTACTAATAAAGCTGTAAATTAAAGACCAGGCCACAGAGATAATTCAAAAGGAATATCCAGATTTTTGTCATATCCCCTGGAATTTCTATGCCCGGCATTTCCTGGAAGCATCATGGAATAGTAGACAACAACACCAAGCTACGGATGAGTCGGACAATTCAAAACAATTTAGAAGTTAAAATGGTCCACAAAGAAAAACTAATTCTTAGGAATCACATCTTCAGCAATTTTCCCTGCACCATGTCCCAAAAATGCACTTGCAGAATTTTGAAAAGTGTGCTAAATCATTGAGAGTGTGAAAATTATAGACTTGATTGTGTTCTTGTATAAACAAACAACAGTTTCTTGTAAAACACGTCACATCTTAATATGTCAATGCACAATTTTCTGCTGTTGCACGTTGCCTCCGCGTATCTAAAGTGACATCCAGTCTAGAGAATCAGAAATGGCACTAATCTTTGACACACTAAAAGTAATGGAATTTCACGGCTTTTTGCTGCTGCCTTTTTCCCCTTTTTATGTCAATAAGAAAAAAGGAAACAATAATGAGAATTTTTCTGTTACTTGGTCGCTTTCCTACCTGTCTCCTCAAACTTAAGCGTCCACCAGTTCACACTTGACAAATGCTTCTCTAAGTCAGTCCAACGTCATTCCCAACAAAGACTTGCTAATGAATAATAAATTTACATTAACCGGGATCATTATGAGTAAAGAAAACAATAGAAGCTGAAGCCAAATATTAATTACGAGAAACACTGATGAGTGTGAGAAACAAACAAATTCACCCATTATAAACAAATCAAAAATACCATATATAATTGAAGCATATAGAACCTCAACAAATAATTTAATATCGCCTCCTAAAACAATCCCTTTTATCATATTTTGCACACCAAAAGCGGTAAAAAGAGTCATTAATTGGGTGTTTCACCAGCAGGTCCAGGCCGAACATTTAACAGGGGTTGGAGTGCTTTGACAACAATGCTCATATTTGGCCGAAAATCAGCTTCATATTGCACACACAAGGCAGCAACTGCAGCCATCTGTAATCAGATAAAATAAAGCATAAATTAATAACAGTCTCACTATAGCCACTAGGGCTAGACTCGAACCAAGTTCGTTCGAGCTCAAACTTAAGCTCGGTTCGAACAAGCCCGAAACAAGCCAACCTTAGCCGAGCTCGACTGGCCAAATTTTTCAATTAAAAATTTTCATACAAAGCGATGTCGTTTTGACCAATATGTATTAAAACGACGTCGTTTTAAGAACGAACAACGAGCCAAGCCAAATTCGAGCCAAGTTTGAGCTTGACTTTCACAAGCTAGAACTCGAGCTCGGCTATATGTAAACTGAACCGAGCTCGAGCTCGGCTGGGCTCGAATCCAGCCCTAGTTGCCACCCCTCAGGTGCCAACACTCAAAGATGTAGTTGAGCCGAGCTGCAACAAGTTGGTGAGATCTCAGCCTGAGACAGATTTGGCTGACTAAAGCTTGGCTTGAAAAATCATTTTTAACCCTCTAACCTTAAAAATTATTTTTAAATTATAATTTAAACCATATAACTTATGTATTTATCAATTATCTCTATCTTTAAAGTAAAGAAATTAGATTTAAGAGATGAAAGTGTAATATTTAAAAATTTTGGAGATTTATCAATATTTTATCTATGTCCCAAGCCGACCATTCTTAAGCTTGAGCTTGGCTCGAGAGCTGAACTCAAGTGGCTTGAGGTCAAGCTTGGCTCAACATTAGTCGAGCCAAGACCAAGTTGCTCACAAGCAACTTGGCTCAACTAACACCCCTACCAACAATGTAGAGTTTACAAGATACAAGGACACAATTGGACAGGGCAGTTTAAAATTACAGTTCTAGGACCAAAATTATGAAACACTTAGAAAGATTCCTGATGCAATTCTTAGCCACATGAATTGCAAGTTCAGAATTCTAGATTATTTTTCACTTTTACCACCTTCCAATAGCCAATAGCACCCACTTATAAAACGCATTATTACCGAAGAGGTTCTCCCACTCTCTCTCTCTCTCTCTCTTTTAATTTAAACTATAGTTAATTCTATCTTTCCACTTAGAATGGGGAATGAAAAGAAAGAAGCAGAATAAGTACCTTTGCAACTGCCTTGGGTGGGTAATCTACTCCCAGTCTTGCATCAATACACTGCCTAACTTTGTCTTCACTTAGTTTTGGTGTAGCCTATATTAACCAAAAATAATCATTAAAGTTGAGACTAAAAAATGAAAATAACTGTATCTCAGTGCTCAGAGATTGAAATCAGAGCACATGAGCTCAAAATAAGAATAAAAAGAAATGTAAATCAGTACCCATGTTACTAGACTCTGCTGTCCACGTGGCAATGTATGATCAACAGGTTTTCGCCCTGTTAGAAGCTCAAGCAGGACAACGCCAAAGCTGTACACATCACTCTTAGCATTCAACTGTCCAGTCATTGCATATCTGTCACGACCAGAACAAGACAATAAATCTACAATGGTCAAGTCTCAAGAAAATACATTCTCACATATTTCTAAAATGAGAAATATAGTAGTTTAACTTGAGCTTGGTTTGATTCGCAAAGATACCGTTGATTAGAGACTAAAGTGGGAGTCCCATGATATATGTGCTTCAGCAGTATGTAAATTTCAAGTTTTGAAAATATCTTAGAGATTAAATAAAGCATCACTATATTTTAAATATTTAGATGTCCAAATGAAATTCCCATAATTGAAAAACAAAAGCTCAGACAGGTATCCCAGATGTTATCCCTTAGCCGTAAGTTAATATGACTGCCACAAAAGTAGTAGATAGCTTACTCAGGTGCATGATAACCAAAAGTTCCAAGAACACGAGTGGAATGAAGGCGTGCTGCCATATCAGGAGCTTGATTAGACAAATCAAAGTCTGCAATCTTTGCTACATCATCATCAAAAATTAGTACATTGCTGGACTTAATATCACGATGGATGATGTGAGGGTCTGCTTTTTCATGTAAGTATTCAAGCCCCTTTGCAGCACCTACAGCAATTTTTACTCGCTGTTGCCATGATAAAACAGGGCCAGGCTGAGCTCCTTTAACACCTTTCCTTCCTGCATTGAAAAAAAAAAAAAATTAAAACAGTAATATTAATAAACAAGTACAGTTCTCTGTGTTCAAGGGACCAGAAGTGTGGATCATTGAAGTTATCCAAGCATCATGATACTTCCTAGAGCACTTTCACCTCACAAATTGACTGATTAACATGAAACAAATAAGAAAAGTTTCAACTGCAGGCAGATTATTTAGAAAGTCACAGTTTGACATCTACAGCAGAAACTAAAGGCCAATCATATCCCACAAAATTCAAGTGGATTTGGTTGCCCGCAGAACATAGTGGAACCCAAATAAGAAAAAATTGCTGCCATTTAATCAGAAATTGCAAACATAGCAGCCATCAATTTGTCTCAAATCATGGATCTGCTTATCAGAACTGAACTATATCTGATTCAAAGTTATTAAACAACACCAGAAATTTTCCCTATTTTTAGCATATAACTTTTTTTCATGAATTAACAATCATTAACCATATCAAGTTAGCAAGATAATCAACCAAGATCTAGCAGCGAAAAACATCAAATATCTGATATCCTTTCAAATTGGAAAATGGAGCATCATCACACATACCATGAAGAATATCATGAAGAGATCCATTAGACGCAAACTCATAGGCAAGTACACGTGAATTTCCATCAACACAGTAACCAAGCAATTGAACAAAGTTTTGATGCTTCAACCTTGATACCATGGAAACCTGTGAATTTACACATCAATTAGTGTGTAAGTCTGAACATATGATGTGATACCATGACATATTATGTAAAATATTATCATTTACAGTTGCCAACTAAACCTGGGCTAAAAATTCTTCATCAGGTTGCTTGCTGGCATCTAACTTTTTTATTGCTGCTGCTTGCCCACTTTTAAGAACCCCATAATATACTCTTCCATATGAACCTTCTCCAATCAAAGCATTTGTTCCAAAGTTTTCAGTAATTTCCCTCAGTTCCTCTGCTGAAATAGCAGGGACTTCAATGGGCTGGACTTTCACAGTTTGAGCACCCCTGGGTGCTGCTTCTGATGCAGGATAACCTCCATCAGTTCCTGCGTATTAAATTGAAAAGATTAAACCAATCAAATTGCTAAGGTAATAGAAATGCTAATAACAACCCTTGCCTATCCCCATCAGAGCCCGCCCGCCCACCCACCCACAGAAAAAGGAAAAGAAAATCTAATTCAGTATTACTCAAATATATCATCCTTTAAGCGGTCAGGACCACAATGCTACCTGCTGAATTTTTTGCCATGTATGGGTTTCCATTGTCAGTGGCTTTATGCATATCATCGTCTTCACAACAGCTGAAGCAGCTCATGATTCAGTCCCTCAAGAATGTGCCTCTTTGATTCCACAATAATCAATCTTTTCTAGATTTTTTATTTAAAAAAAAAAGCCACTATAACTTTTAATTGTATTCAAATAGCAGAAAAAAGATAAAGACATATTACAGTTATGGATGCCACAATCATTTAATGTTATTGAAACTAAACTTTCCCACTTCCTCACCCAGAGGAACTTGATCATCCAATCAAAATGCACAGAATCAGCAGATCACTATTATAAATTCAAGAAATGCTACCAAGCGAGTTAATGGCTACCATTTCAGTATAGAACAAACTCTCACAAAAAAACCTTATGGACTCCAAACAAGGCTTCAAACGAAAAAGAAAACATGTCCATATACATATCAAAACGTAGTTTCTTAACATCTTAGCAACAGAAATTTTGAATTACACAAATTGCATATATAAGTGTAGTGCATCAAGCTAGTGATAAGAGTAACAAGTGCTTGTTGAAAAAACGCCGCACACTAGATCACTGTTTACTCTCTCAATCTACTTCAATCCATAACGCTCGGCGACCAAAATTCTAGATCGAACCAACAACCATCAAAGAAAGCATCTTAAATCAAATTAACATCAAAATTCACCAATCACATACAGTAAAATCTTATAATTCAGTAACAGTCATTACATTTCTTTAAAAAAAACACAATAAAATTTTATTTACCTAACAATTTATGCTAAATATTTGTCTGAGAATCAGCCGCTACTCATCAACATAAGATTGATCACATGAATGTTGTTAAAAAAAAATAAGAAAAAAAGGAATAAAGAAAGAGTTGAGAAGACAGATCCGTACATAAGTTAAAATAAACAGCAAGCAAGAAGTGTAAAGTTGGATGAATCTCTGAAGCGAGAGTGTGCGAGTGTATCGTTGGAGATCCACGAGGCCGGCGAGACGGTGCGCAGGATAAGGGGAGGAAGGGTGGGTAGGATGACGAAACGTATTCAGTCTCTTGACTTTGGTGTTGGCTTAGCTCCTTAATAGGATTTTTATCGAATAGATTTTTGCAGTTTTGTGTATATATTTGTTTATTTATTACATTTATTTTTCAGCTCTGCTTGCCACCAGACTTGACCGAGATCAGGTTGATTTTTTAAATGGAAATGTAATCGAAGGTGCTGGAGACGACCCTAGTTGATTAGGTGGCAACGTATTATTGGCTTACTAGTCATAGAGTAAAGAAGTCTCCTCGCCCTTGCTTTAAAGCAACCTGGTTTGATTTGAGCCAGGTCAGCTCGCGTGCGGTTGAATACATCCCTTTAATGTTTTTTTTACCGTGTACTCTTTTCTTTGTATAAAACAATCCACCATTTGGTAAATTCCAAATTTTGTATGTCTGTGTGCACGATACTAGTCACTACGACGGCACGAGTTACTGCTGTCCAATTTACTTTTCAGTTTGTACAGTTTTTCTTTGTCGATGCCGCATTAAATGGGATTATAAATCAAATTAACCCCAACACGCATCTAGTTAAATTTTTGTATGACTGGGTTATATTATTGGCAAAAGGCCTAAGGTTTGGCCTAACTCCCTCCTTCCATTCATTCATTTCTAAAATTTTAAATATTCATTAATTTATTAAAATTTTTAATTAAATTTAAAAATAAAATTATTATTTTAAAAAATATTTATATTTTTTTTTATTTAAAAAACTAATAATTATTATTTATCCATAATTTTGAAAACTTATTTTTTTTTCTTAGAGTTTATATATTTTTTTTATTTTCTTCGCATATTTTCTACCCAATAGCAAGCGTCCTTTCTCTATCACCGTTAATAACCTTTTTCTTCAACTCTCTCTTCACTCTAGATGACACACAATGACAAAATCAATCTTAGTCTCAACTTTCTTCTTCTTCTTTTTCTAAGAACTCTTTAGTTTCTTTTTCATTGTTGTTTGTCTAACAATTTTCAAACGAAAAACAAAGAAAGAGTTGAAAAGTTCTCCTCTACAAATAGTCGAGGGATGCAATGACCAGAGATGACGAAGAGAACCAAAAAAGAAGACAAGAGGATACGTGCGATGGTGAGGAGAATCAGAAGAGAAGAGATGTGTGTGATGACGAGAATAACTAAAAGACAAGAGACGCACAACAATAAGGAGAACTAGAGGCGAAGATGAGTACAACTTCACCGGACACATGCTCAATCATTGGAGAAGAGAACTAGACTGAAGTTGATTAGAGATACCCAAAGAAGAGAATGCATGCGACAACTATCAGAAAGAATAATCATAGAAAAGAGGCAATGTGGAAGTTGCAAAAATATGGGGTGGCAACTATAAGAGGAAAAAGTGTGTGTGGGTGAGATAGATGGTCAAATAATAAAAAATAAATAAAATTTTTAAATAATAATTTTATCCTTAATAATAATATTAAAATTTAATAAATAATTAATTTTTTAAATATTAAATTTACACCTTGGACTATTACCAAGTCAAAATGTGAGACTGGGTCCACATGACAGGGCAGGAGTTGAATTGGACCGCTACTGGGCTTAGAATTAATACACCACCTTTCTTTCTTTCTTCATAAATTATAATAATAAATAATAAATAAATAATAATAATAACTGTTTAGTTTGATAAAATAAAATATTAACTTAATAATTATTATTAGTATTTTGTATTTAATTTATTAATGATAAAATATTTTAATAATTTTTTATTAATAATAATAATATGATAGATAATATAAAAAAATGTGATTGTTATCTCTATTTTAAGTATTAAAAAATTATCAAAATAATTTAGATTTTATTATAATTATATTTTTATTTATTTTTTATGATAAAAATACATTTATTTTTAATTAATATAATAAAAAATATTTTAAAAATAATTATACCTAAAATTATTTAAGTAAAATAATATTTTAATATTATTTTATTATCTTCAATCAAATATAATAACTATTTAAACTTATAAATTTTTATTAAATTTAATCAAATATAATAATAATAATAATAATAATAATTTATATTTAATAATTTTTTATCTTTTACTTTTAATAATAAAATATAATAATTTCAAAAGTACCCTTATAATAGTTATTGTCCTGATCAATACCATGTCAGCATGCATATAAGATGTCTCATGACTTTGGCCTAAACAATTTCTAAACTGGCAAAAGCCTACAGAATTTCTATGTATAAAGCTTACTGAGTAATGATTTAATGCACAATTCTCCTTCATATTTATAACTTTTATTATCTTTTGGGCCACTATGAACACTCTGACAGCCCAATAAGAAAAACTGGCATACATTCTAATTTCTTATCTTCTTTGAATATTTTAGCGCATGATTTCAGAAATACACCTGTTCACGGGAATCGCATTTTTTGAGCGATGATTTATTTGAGATTCTTTCTGGGTATATGATTGATTTTATTAGTTTTGATTATCATTAGAGATCAGACGGTTGTCAGGTTGGAGGGGGTCTAAAAATTAAAATAAATTTGCAGCTGCGGCGAAAGAGTGAGCTAACTGAACCAAACATGATAAAATAATCAATTAAAAAATAAATATAATTCATTAATGAAAATATATTTTTTTTAAAATTTAAAATTTAAAATTTGTCATTTTATCAAATGTGAGGTTGAAAATACTCATTTAGCCTAATAAATAATCGGTTCAGAGAAAATTAGAGGGTGACGACGGGCATCTGATGGTTGGATTTGTGGGGTCATGTGCCCACTACCTGCCCGTATCCCGCCCCATTATCACCATAAATCTTGACTAGGGAGAAGGAGAATCCCAAAAACAGAAGAAAGAAGATTAAGCACTAATACATGACCACTAACTAGCTTTGGAAAGGCGTAATTGGAGCCACAAATTTAAAAATGACTCCAATTAATTAATGAATTAATGTGGCTCTCAAGTATTGAATTGGAGCAAGCAATTCAGCATTTAAAAACATAAATCAAGTCCTAGATATTTGTAACAAAAGTATGGTTTATCAAGTCAAATTCCTAATCATATTCTCCAAACATATATTCATGGAAGAGATATGAGTAAAAATACTACCTTTTTACTTATAATTTTACCCAAATAAAGGTTTTTTTTTTTGGTTAATTAAAAAATTCAAATTCAATTGATAATTGGGAAAATATACTTTGACTGGATTAGATAAAATAATCCCAACTTACTTAAGCGGGTTAAATAATTTATTCGGGTAGGCGAGTTTGATTGGACTATGACTATACGACCGGGTTCATTGGGCTGACCAATTACTCGCCGCCTAAGTGAATCCATCTCCTTTCTCTTTGTTTGTATATTACTGTATATATCTTTTTTTTTTCTGTTTTAATGTTTTTAGAATGTCCCTCTGATACGGATTGATTTAATCTTAATTAATTTGATGTAATTTAGCTTGATTTAAATTGGAATCAAATTTTAGCTAAAAGATTTTACTGATTTTTTAAATTGAGTTAAACTTAAGTTAGGAGGTGTTTAACTGGAATTCAATTTAAATTTTTGGCTCGAATTAATAATTTGAATTTGTGACTTGATTAGATTCCAATTTATAATTTGAATAAACTAAAATCATAGTTTGAATTGACTGTTCAAATCTATTGTTCGGTTCAATTTAAATTTGAGGGTCAAATAAAAATTTTAAATTTTATTCAGATAAAATAATATCGTTTTGTTAATAAACTATAAATTTAAGTTATATATTTGAATTACTAATTAGAATTATAAAATCAAGTTAAATTCAATTATTTTTTATTATAATTAAACTTAATTCAAATTTAATTTTAATTTAATAAATTAGAATCAAATTTAAATTAAATTATTTTTTATTATAATTGACTTCAAATTAAAAGGTGTCCACTTCAATCTGATTCACACCTACCCTCAGATCTAATTCAAAGGTCAATAATGACATAAATGCACTCTCAAAACAAGACAAAAATATATAAATATTATTAAATGAATGAATTAAATAAAATAGGTGTAAACATTTAACAATATTGCTGATTTTAAGAAACATTAATGAATCAAGTAATTTTGCAGTCAAAGCAGCCTAGAATTGATAAATGAAAAAAAGATTTGGAAAAAAAAAAAAAAAAAAGGAAAAAGAGGAAATCTACTGATCCAAGTAAACCGGTCAGGGCAGGGAGCTTCCGAGTGAAAATAGGAAGGATCTGTTGTCAATTAAAGCACGTTGGTTTTATCTTAGCAAGTTATAATATAATCAATACAAATTGTTAAAAAAAAAAGGTTATGATTCTCTGTATTTCGCTACACGGAAAGAGTAGAACAGAGGAAAACGTGAGGCATCTTAGTTTACAAGTTTGCGAGAGAGACACGCAGAGTGAGAAGTGGACCCACCATTTGTGTTGGTTATCCATTAAATTTAATCTGTAAATTTGTACCATAACATTACCATTACCATACAACTGGAAATGAAAAGTACACTCTCAAAAGCTATTACTTTCACATCCCCATCATCTTACCATTTCCTTCACTTGCTGGCGACATTTTTCTCAGCTACCTCCGGGCAAGTATAATTATTATTGTTTAATTTTATTTATTTTCACTTATTTTTGGTTATTATTGTTATTTTTTTGGGGGGTTGTGTATGAATCTAAGTAATGGATGCAGAAAGCTCTGTGATGCAAAGTTGGAACGATTTGGGAGGTTTAATAGCTGATTTCGAAGGGTTTGGTGGTTAATTTAAGTTTACTGGTATGTGGGTTGCTCTTAATTGGAACCATGGATGTGTTGGTGTACTGTTTTTGGACTTTTGGGGAAGAAGTGAAGCTGATTAGGTAAAATTAGGGGTTTTGTTTTTGGTGATTTTGAACTCTGATCTGTCGCTGAGATTGGATTTTCTTTTCTGGGGTTTGTAATAATTTTTGTTTTAATTACTTAGCTCACTTACTGGATTTCGATCTTTCAATTTATAATATCTGGGTTTCAACATGGAGACTAGATTTAGAGGTGAAAATCATCATCCCTTTGGTATGAATTCCGTGGATTTGCGGGCAGTAGGTAAAAGAACTCTAGAATGGGACTTGAACGACTGGAAATGGGATGGTGATCTTTTTATTGCCAGCCCATTGAATCCAGTGCCTGATGATCACTTGGGCCGACAATTTTTCCCACTTGGAGCTGGAAATTCGTCAAATAGTTCATCATCATGTTCGGATGAAGGGATACAAGGAATTGAGAAAGGGAAAAGAGAATTGGAGAAGAAAAGGAGGGTCATTGTAGTTGATGATCATAATTCATATGAGGCAGCAGGTGGGCTTAGTTTGAAGCTTTGCAACAATGGTTTTTCGGTTCATGAGAGGGAAGTGGGGAATTGGGAGGGAACTATTGGGAAGAAGACTAAATTTGGGGCAGGTTCCTCAAACCGTGCAGTTTGTCAGGTGGAGGATTGTGGGGCTGATCTGAGCGGTGCCAAGGATTACCACCGGCGGCATAAGGTGTGTGAAATGCATTCCAAGGCCAGCGGGGCACTTGTGGGAAATGTTATGCAGCGGTTTTGTCAGCAATGTAGCAGGTTAGTCATTGCTTCTGAGTTTCTTGTGTGATGAATTATAAAATTGTACCATAAACTTCTTGTCTTGTCTGATTCAATCTCTTGGTTATATACAGAATACAATCTAGCCAATTTAGAACCTAGAATAAATGAGACATGAGCAGAATTTTGGTTCAAGCTGTGGTAAATGATATTTTGTTGAATTTTTTTGGCAGATTTCATGTCCTTCAAGAGTTCGATGAGGGGAAGAGGAGTTGCCGCAGACGTTTAGCAGGGCATAATAAACGGAGGAGGAAAGCCAATCCGAGTCCTGTCAGTAATGGAAGCTCACTTAATGATGATCAGACTAGCGGTTATCTGTTGATAAGTCTCTTAAGGATACTTTCCAATATGCATTGTGAGTAACACTGTGCTTTTTCCATGATAACAGAGAAACCTGATTTTACATTAGATTTTTCTTCTTTCTAACTATCCCTTGATTGCAACATTTATGGGCTACAAGGTATAGTTAGAAGAAAGATTGGAGGTACAGAAATAATGTGAGAAGAAAGATATTTTTCCTGAACTCATTTTCTCTGAATGAAGAGCAGATTTATGTTTGCTCCCTTGTACATTAAAATAAAACTTGTTTGTGTTGTGCCCTTGATTAGAAAAGATAGAAACGATTTTGTTGTTTGATTTTCTGCTGACCTGTAATAAAACTTTCCTTAAACTACAGCCAATAGATCAGACCAGAAAACAGATCAAGATCTGCTGTCTCATCTTCTAAGGAGCCTTGCTAGTCCTGCTGGTGAAAACGGGGGAAGAAGCATAGCAGGGCTCTTGCAGGATTCACAAAATATAATGAATCAAGGCACTTCTGTTGGGAACCCAGAAGTTGTTTCAGCTTTGATTGCAAATGGTCAAGTTCCTCCTGGGCCTTTCAGACAACATCTCAGTGTATCTGTATCTGAGATGCCACAGCAAGGTCCAACTGCTCATAGTGCCAGGGGTGCAGAAGTTCAAGATGGTGCTGCAGGGCGGATCAAAATGAATAATTTTGATTTGAATGACATATATGTTGACTCAGATGACGGCACAGAAGATGTTGAGAGATCACCTGTTCCTGCAAATCTGGGGGGTAGCTCCCTTGATTGTCCTTCATGGGTACAAATAGACTCTCAACAGTCGAGTCCCCCTCAGACTAGTGGGAACTCAGATTCAGCATCAGCCCAGTCACCTTCTAGTTCCAGTGGAGATGCTCAGGTATGATGTAGCTGCATGTACATAATTAATGTGTCTTTCTAAATTATCAATGATGATGTACTGTCATTGAAGTCTTGCAGAATTAATATGTGATGCAAATAAACATGCAACTTAATCAGCAGTTAAGTTTTGTGATTTTTATTGTTTTGCTCATTTCAGAGCCGCACAGATCGGATTGTGTTTAAGCTATTTGGGAAAGAACCAAATGATTTTCCTTGTGTCCTACGAGCACAGGTACTTCAACTCTAAGCATAGTTGAGTGTAACTCTTCAGAGTTTCCTGTGTCAGGAATTGTACTTATGTAAAATGTTTCAAATTGCAGATACTTGAGTGGCTATCTCATATTCCTACTGATATGGAGAGCTATATTAGGCCTGGTTGTGTCATTCTGACGATTTATATTCGTCAGGCTGAAGCTGCTTGGGAGGAAGTAAGATCTCTTGATAAACTATTTACATGGAAATGTTTTTATTTCTATATTCTGCTTGATTTATCCCTATATGCTATTTCCAAGATAACATTACTAGTCTTACAACTATTACTTGTGGTTTTTGCAGCTTTGTTGTGATTTGACTTTTAGTTTGAGGAGGCTTCTGGACCTCTATAATGACTCTTTCTGGACGACTGGATGGGTTTATGTTAGGGTGCAACATCAGATAGCATTCATTTGCAATGGTCTGTTTATATATGCTTCTCTAAAGTTTACAAGATTAGTATGTTGAAATTGAAAATGTAGCTACACTTTTTAGAAGGAAGTTCTTTTACATTTTTACTATATTTTTAATTATGCAGGCCATGTTGTTGTAGACACATCCTTGCCTCTTAGAAGTAACAGCTACAGTCAAATTCTTACTGTCAAGCCAATTGCAATATCTGCGTCAGAGAGGGCACAATTCTCAGTTAAAGGCATCAACCTATCTCGGCCAGCCACAAGGTCTCGATTGCCCAAAATTAGAATTAAATTTCTTTTTGGTTCATCTTAGACAGTTTGTAAAAATTTGTATGAATTAGACTTAATGTGTCCTGTACTTCTTATTTTATTTTTTATATTTATGCAGCCTCTTGTGTTCCTGACGTCTCTTTTTTTACAGGTTACTTTGTGCAGTAGAAGGGAAGTATATGGTTCAGGAAACTACTGATGCAGTAACGGATGATGTCGACAGCTTCAAAGAATATGATGAGCTCCAGTGTGTCAACTTTTCTTGCTCAATCCCTACATTAACTGGAAGAGGATTTATTGAGGTGCTGTTTTCTTTTGTTTCTCATCGCATACTCTGATGTTTTAGTTATATGGTATCTGAGCAATTATCTCTGAGTGTGGATCATCTTTTCTGTTTATTTGCTTCTGTTGTCGGTGCCTTTCAGAATTTTCCTGTTTGACCAACAAAATTTTCTTTGTATATATAATGAAACCTGAGATTTTGAGTTTGACTTTCCTTTGACTATCGGTTTATTAGTATGTTTTCATGTTAAATGTGTTACATTGATTAGGACTACTAGAATAGGATGCTTGAAGAGTATTAGCTGCTACAATTTTTGTTGATTTCTTATTGGTAATAATAAATTGTAACAGAAGAGACATTAGAAAAAAGATGAAGATTCATTGCTTGTGCTCTTTCTGTTTTATTTTTTTCCCAGTCATTGTACTTTTTCATATAGTACTTAATGCATATACTATACTGTGATTTCTGTTGTAGATTTCTCTTAATTTGTCTTGTTTGCTAAATATATATATAGTTTTTTTGTAGCTGTATACATCCATAGACACTCTGTTTAGTTTATTTTGGCAAAATTTGAATTTGTGTTCTTGTGTGTGTGATTTTTTTTCTGGTAAATGCTAATTCTGAGTTCGGTTCTATCATCTCTGTGCATGTGCTGAGTCCTGCTGCCAGTCGTTCAGAGAAGATAGATACATAGTTTAGTTCGCCTTCTGTTAGCGGATTTTAATGTTTGCTCGACTTTGTCCAGATTGAAGATCATGGTTTCAGCAGCAGTTTCTTTCCTTTTATAGTTGCAGAGGAGGATGTTTGTATGGAGATCCGAATGCTTGAAAGTGCATTGGAGTTGACTGGAACAGATGCAGACGAAATGCAGACTGGAAAGCTCGAAGCCAAAAACCAGGCCATGGATTTCATTAATGAAATTGGTTGGCTTTTTCATAGAAATCAATTAAATTCTAGATTAGGCCACCTGGATCTTAACACAGACCTTTTTCCTTTAAGACGGTTCAAATGGATCATGGAATTCGCCATGGACCATGAATGGTGTGCTGTAGTAAAGAAGCTATTAAACATTCTGCTTGATGGAACTGTGGGTTCCAGGGAGCACCCTTCCCTGAATATTGTGTTGTCAGAGCTGGGGCTCCTTCACAGAGCTGTGAGGAAAAATTGTCGGCCTATGGTGGATCTTCTTTTGAGATATGTTCCTGAGAAAGTTTCAGACAGAATAGGATCTGATTACAAGGCTTGGCCTGATGGTGGCTTTGATAGCTTTTTGTTTAGACCTGATGTCACAGGCCCTGCAGGTTTGACACCTCTTCACATTGCAGCTGGTAAAGATGGCTCTGAGGATGTACTAGATGCCTTGACTGATGATCCTGGAATGGTAATTCCTCAAATTGCTCTGCATCTAGTGAAAAATAAATATTGTGAATTTGGTATTCCTATTTCATAGCATGACTTTGGAATTTTGTACTCCATACTAGTGTCTAAGCTAAGTTATTAATTGTAATTTGTGTTAGTCTCTAATTTGATGTGATGTGTTGATGCAGGCAAGTTAATTATCAGCAGTTACAAAAATAAAATAAAAGAGAAGCTTACAATTAGTTTGGTAGACTTGGAATCTAATTTTGCTCGCCCAAATAAAAAAAATATATTTTATTTATCTTGGGAATGGTTAGTGAGTGAAGTGTTAAAATAATTTTTTTTTTCTTCTAATAGCTAATTTTCAACTTGATCATGTGTTTGATCTGAATGTGAAATCTCCTTGCAAGTGACATATTCTACATTAAGAGTTCATGTTATTGGTTGTTTGGCATATTGTTGCTTCTTGTAGAGAAGTCATGGATTTTTTTTTTCCTCGTACTTTGGTAGAATGGAAATCAAAGATACCATTGCTTTTAAACATCCAAATTGGTGTGTCTGTATCAGGTGGGGATTCAAGCATGGAAGAAGGCTTGTGACAGTACAGGCTCTACACCTGAAGATTATGCACGTCTGCGTGGCCACTATTCATACATCCACTTGGTGCAGAAGAAGATTAATAAGAGACCAGCTTCTGGACATGTGGTAGTTGACATGCCTGCCATTGTTGGAGGCTGCAACATAAACCAGAAACAAAATGATAAGTTGAGTGGCACATTTGAGATGGTGCAAACTGCAATGATACCCAACCATGGTAACTGCAAGCTTTGCCAGCAGAAGCTGGGTTATGGAACAACCAGCAGGTTTCTGGTGTACAGGCCTACAATGCTTTCAATGGTGGCTATTGCTGCAGTGTGTGTATGTGTGGCTCTTCTATTTAAAAGCTGTCCTGAAGTTCTGTACGTGTTCCGTCCATTCAGGTGGGAAATGCTGGACTATGGAGCAAGCTGAAGGCTAATAACTCCCAACTTGATAATAATAGGTTATAGATTATCTCTATTTGTATGCATTTCTAGATTGTAAAGTTGCGAGTGCTCGTTTAACAGTTAGTTTATGTGGATTTCAAATTAGGAGTCCGTAATATTATTGACATATTTATTTATTGTCAAGTTTACCATTATTAACATGTAAGTACAGAAACTGCATTGCTGACTTGGGTGTTTTTACTTCTATTTGAGTAGAGAGACTGCATTTGTGAAATCGCCTGGTCTGGGGCGCTATTATCTTATCTGACCTGATGGCGATATCTAAATTCCACCACCATGCTGTTCATATATGTTTAGCTGCTTTGAATACCATGTGCCCAATTTTTTGGTTGGTATATGAGCAGCATCCAGAGTTTTTCATGTATTTTGTTTCAGTGACTTTCTGTGGAATAAAATAAGAGCATATTCTGTCGAGGGAAGAGAAACAGGAAAAGAAAGAGAGGGATGGAGAAAAAAAAAGAAAAATGAGGGAAGAGAGAGAAGTGGGTGTTCAAAGAATCAAAGAATGCACTGCAGAATAGATTTAAACCTCCAAACTTGTATCTTTTCTTTAACACATTAGCTAAATACTATATATATATAAAATACTCAACCATTAGTGTAATAGCAAAGTATTTAATTCATTAGTAATCTGAAAATAACAATAACCACGATCAAAGTACATTGAAATGACTTGCATGCTGTGTCCTTTCTACCGTAGAAGTGCTCCAAGTATCAAGGAAGATAGGGTAGTAAATGCCAATCTCACCATCTCACCAATTTATATTTGGGACTTCTCCAGTGAGGTGTTATTTTCAGAGGCATGCTGAGTCTGAGTTCCATTTGGGTTGGCTCAAGTTTCTTGGTCTTTGTTTCCCCTGTAACAAAAAGAACACACTTTTCTTTGTTTCACATAGTTTATACAATAGAGCTCGTTTCTGCTAAGGTTTTTATTATGGTATCCATGCAGATCATTAAATATCAATATAACTGAAAAATTGTAGCCTTTTCACTCATTTTTATGTGGAAAAGCTTACTGAAACAAACAAGACTCTTTACAGATATGGGCAAAATTCAAACCAAGTAGAGCTTCTGTGGAAGGACCAGTGACCTCTACCATCCATGCATTCTTTGATTTTTGGCACCCCAGAAATGAAACCGTCTTTCTCTGATAAATTATAATTGGTCCAACAAGAGCTTTCTTTTTATGGATGAAACATCAAATGGCTTCTTAGATAGCTCCACAACCTTTCAGATTGTTACCTGCCTGCAACAATGGGCACATATAACATATTCAACCATTCTGATCTCACTTCTTCCACCATCACCAGAGACTTTTCATCTCTTTGACGACATTTTCTTGATGGTAGAAGGAAAGATCGTATACCATGGGCCTCGCTGTAATGTTACAAAAATTGATGATATTTAATTGAGTTAATGGAATATCAAAAAGTTCTATTGCTAAAAAAAATTTACAAAAATTTCAAATACGCATCTTGCGTTGTCTTTGTCAATTCATCAGCCTTTTAGTTGAGACAATTTTCCTTCTAGCGCTACCTCTACCAAACAGGCAGAGTCGCCAAAAAAGAGAAGGAACCTCATTGAAAAGCTGAGGCTTGTAGAGAGAGAGAGAGAGAGAGAGAGAGTCAGTAACTCAGAAGTTGCATGAATGACAACGTAACATCAAACACCTGTTTTTACTCATTGAATTGTCCATCCACCGGACCATCCTTGTTCCTTTCCACCAGCCAATCTGCAGATTTTGCTTTATTCACACTCATCAGTTAATTTGCTTTGAATTGTGGGAACGCCATGCACAGGCAACAACATCTTCTAGCGAAACAGACCTAGAACAAAGGGTAAGTCGTCCAAAATTGCCATAAAATTTTTTCTTTCTGATAAATTATTGAGAAATAAGAAGATGGGATTCAGACATATATTTCGTGGGTACGTAGTAGGACAGCAAATTGCATTGTCACATTATCCAAAGAGGTGTAAATAATACTTTTCTTTTTAAAATTAAATTTGTAAAAGGAATTTAATACAATATTCAGAAATTAAATTATTATATTATCTGTTATGATTCTATTTTAGAATTATTAAATTACTCTAAATTAATAAAAATTAGAAAAACTTTTTTAATATTGCATTCTTTGTTTTATCGACAACTCTTTCACTCAACCGAGTCATCAATAAAATAATTTTGTTGACAATTTTTGATTGAGTGAAAAAACTAAAGACAGAAACGAGAGAGATCATGACCATGGTAACAATGGTGAGAGTGAAGCAGTGACCATTCACGAAGATTACGATTTTTAAAGAATTGCAAAGAATAAATTGCAAGTTTAAGGTTAAACATATAAAAATAACTCTCATATCTTTATAACAAGATAAAGTTAGATTTAAATTGAATTTGTTTGAATTTAAATTTGAATTTGGTTTGAATGAGCTCGAAACAAATTAAATTCAAACGAGCTTGAGTTCGAGTTCGAGCTCGAGCTTCGGAGTGTTTAACTCATCAAGTTCGTAAGTTAAAAATTTTGATATAAAATGATATTGTTTTAATAACAAATTAGTTAAAAAACTCGATTAGAGCTCAAGCTTGAGCCAAACTCGAGCTTGACTCTTTTGAAACAAAGAGAACTCAAACTCATTTGAAATAAGTTCGATAAGCCCGAGTTTGAGTTCAAGCTTAGGTGAGTTTGAGGTCGGCTCGAATTTAGCCCTACGACAAGGTATAGTGACTATAATAAGGCCCAAAGACTTATTCCCACTTGAGATATAGTGAAAACTCAAAATGACTCTCTCCAGCTTTCAAAAACTTAAATACCCACTCATTTGATAATTTTGACTATTACAGTAAGAGATAAAAATGTTATTTAGAGATTTTTATTTAAACAAACAAAAATTAATTTTTTTTCTCTTTTAGTTTTAAAAATTAACAATTTTCTTCTAGCTTAATTTTAAGAAATTAATTTTTCACCCTCACTATATACAATTTTTAGGGTTTTATATTTTAAAATGAATGTTGCCCCCCTCAAACTTTAAAACATTGCACTTACATCCCAAAAATTTCATTCAGTCTTGTCAACGACCGTTCTTCCAAGTATTCCTCTCTAGTGGCATCTCCCCTCATTCCCTGGTAGTTTTTGACGCAGAAACCACCAAAGATCTGATTGAAATGGTCGACTTTTCATGCATGGATTTGTGAGAAAATCGCACAGATTCGTGCGATGATCTATGCGTAGATGGATGCATAGATCAACCAGACAATATCGCATGGACAACACCCACGTTTGTGTAACGTTGTTCGATTGATCTGTGTGTTTGCCTAAGCACAAATAATTGTATGGATTTGTGCGATTTTTGCACATATTCGTGCACAAAAATTCGACCATTGTGATCCCATTTTCGGTGATTTTCATGCCAAAAACCACCAAGGAGGGAGGGAAGATGCCGTTGGAGAAAAAAGCTTAAAAGAACGGTCACTGAAAAGATGAAATGAAGTTTTTGGTGTATAAATACAATGTTTAAAAGCTTGAAAGGGGCAGTTGTTCATTCTAAAATATAAAAGCTTAAAAAAACCATATATCGTTTGGGGGGGGGGGGGGGGGGGGGGGGGGGAGGTGGAGAGATTAATTTTTTAAAATTAAGCTAGAGAGAAAATGTTTAATTTTTAAAATTAAAGAGCAAAAAAATTAATTTTTGTTTATTTAAATAAACTAATGAGAAAATTATTAGTTTTTAAAACTAAGAGAGAAAAAAAATTAATTTTTTTTTGTTTAAATAAAAATCTCTAAATAACAATTTTATCTCTGATTATAACGGTTAAAACTATTGGATGGATGGGTAATAGGGTTTTTGAAAATTTGAGGGAATCACTTGGGTTTCCCTATAACTTGGGTGGGGATATGTCTCTTGGCCTTGGTTATTTAGGCAAACTTATTCGTGCCATTAAAGATCGGGAAAGTGTTGTTGCTCCAAACCTGCAGGAAAATGTAGTTTAACCGAAAAAGAATAAAAAGACAATCACAGTTCTACACTCGAAGAAAATTAATCAGAACAATGATTCGCTTTAGCCAAAGAAAAGATTAGTACAACTTGCCCCAACTTTTACTACTACCAGTGTCACCAATTTGGGCAAATTTCTATTACATTATCATATCACAATATTGGTAACATGATACATTAAATCAAAACGAGAAAAAAAAGAAAGGCCAGATAAAGCAATTGAATAGGGCACATGTATGTGTTTAAAACAATAGGTCTCGATTAGGCTTATAGAACACCAGCAAAAAACATCCAAATTATTCATCCACTACCCAGAAAAGCAAAGCTCGCACGGTAGGGATAGTAGAATCCAATTCAATCTCAAGCTTGCGGCTTTTCCCACTTGAGAGGTTTCACAACTTCCCAAGTGAAGTCTGGGTCGTCCCTTCCGAAGTGTCCATATGCTGCTGTCTTCAAGAACCTGCCATTACCACCCCTCTTGAGATCCAAGTTGATGGTGATCATTCCAGGCCTGAAGTCAAAGTTTTCCTTTACAATCTTAAGGATCTCCTTGTCAGGAATCTTGCCGGTTCCATATGTATCAACAAAAACAGACAAGGGTTCAGGCACCCCAATGGCATATGAGACTTGAACAATGCACCTACGAGCAAGACCATTTGCTACAATACTCTTGGCGGCCTGCCTAACAATGTAAGCACCACTCCTATCAACCTTGGTAGGGTCTTTTCCAGAGAAGGCACCTCCACCATGGGCTCCCCAGCCACCGTAGGTGTCAATGATGATCTTACGTCCAGTGAGACCAGCATCACCATGAGGGCCACCAATGACAAATCGACCTGATGGGTTAAGGTGGAAGATGGTCTTCTCATCAAGGTACTTCTCCGGGATGACAGGCTTGATGACATGTTCCTTTAGATCAGCAGCAATTTCATCATTTGTGACAGTCTCATCATGTTGGGTGGAGATGAGAACAGTGTGAACACGGACTGGAACCATGGCACCATTCTCATTGTAGTACTCCACAGTGACCTGGGTCTTACCATCAGGCCTTAGCCAAGGGCAGGTGCCATTTTTCCTAACCTCCGTGAGGCGAGCACCAAGCTTGGTTGCAAGAACATGGCTTAAAGGCATTAATTCAGGGGTCTCGTCAGTGGCATAACCAAACATATGGCCCTGGTCACCAGCACCGATCTCCTCAGGGCGCTTGGTGAAGTGTCCGTGAACACCCTGGGCAATATCAGGGCTCTGTTGCTCAATGTTGACCAGGACTTTGCAATTGTCAGCATCAAGACCCACATCATCAGAAATAAATCCAATGGAGCGGCATGTATCACGAACGATCTTCTCATAGTCTACGTTGGCCTTGGTGGTTATCTCCCCAAAGACCATGACCATGTTGGTCTTGGTGCATGTCTCACAGGCAACCTTGCTGTCAGGATCCTGCTCAAGGCAGGCGTCAAGTACTGCATCAGAGATCTGGTCGCACAACTTGTCGGGGTGACCCTCGTTCACAGATTCAGAGGTGAATAGAAAGGTCTCCATCTTATCAAACTGCACACAAGGTTGAATGACTGATGGAAAGTCCTTAGATATTTAAGAAGAATACAGAATAAAAAAATTGAATCTTCCTTAATGATAATTCCGCAAACTTAAAACAAATTTACAATCCAACTACAGCACAGTGTCATATGCTTTATCAAAGGTAAATATTCCAGTGGAATAAAACATAAGAAGTTTCTTCAGCCACCATTCTGGGATAAAGTTGCAAAAAAATCCCTCAACAAGAACAGCTTCAAGATTAAACCAGAAGCATATTGCACAGTCTCTCTAATTGCGGAATCTTATTATTAGCGTTAGAAGTATTACTTAATGAACTTAAACAAACCTAGACAAACCTATTAACCCTGGCTGCTCATTCAAGATTCAAAAAGAACATACTCTTTCGGCTAAGACATTTAACCCTTGGAAAACATGAAGGGATGCTTAATATATAGAGTTGGACCACTGAAACATGAAGGGATGCTTAATGTATACAGTTGGAACACTGAAAGCTCTAGTTGATACAACGAAAAGCACCTCAATGAAAGATCTAACCAAGCACATAACAGACGAGGAAAGAAAGAAGACGGCATTTTACTATCCACCATGCAAGTAATAAAACAAAGTTGCAGATCCATCACTCACAACTTAAAGACGTTAAACAAAATATTAAAGATAATGCCAGATCTACAACTTCCAATCACATTAACAAGCGCAAAATACCAACCAGAACATTTTAAACTTGAAAATTTTAGATCCTTGATATCCAAACAAAAAACTTTCAAATCACACAAAGCAAGCATTGAACTCCAGATCTGTTTGTACGTAAACAAAACCAGAAACTCAAACTCTTAGTTGAAGCGTAGACAAGTCTAACAACGAGCAATGTAATCTAAAAAGTGAAGTTATTTTAAAGAAATGAAGAGATACCTGGGGCAAGTGTCTCGGTTCAGATCTAGATTGTTGGCTTTATACAGTCTAGACTTGGGACGGCTTTTCTGCTCTTCAAAACCCTGCATTTATAGATAAATGGCTCTATTGACCGGTTACCGGACACAACGGTTAAGATTCTTGCTGAGATCTACATCTGCTTCATCACTTTAACTTACTACAAGTGTTCGCTCACTAATTCTTGCCGTTGGATTCAAGATTGAAGTAGGATGAGAATGGTTGGGGTTGGTGGGCGAGAACGACATTTAGCTGATTGTCAATATAAATTTTATTGTAGGTTTCACCGGGAATAGCCGGGTTCTCACCAACCCTGGTCGGTCACCAGCTTGATGGCTTGAGACATGGCTTGATTACCTGTGTATCCGGTGGACTACTTATCATTAATGTAAATCAGATTCTTTATTTATTTAAATGGTAATATTAATATTTCTTTCCGAAAATAACTCAATTTAAAAATACGTTATCCCGGCAAACAATGGATTACAAAAATACTATATTGCCCTTCACACATGGAATTTTGAAAGGGTGTTTTTGTCTTCACAATGCAAAGCCGCCGACAATAGAGTGGCGAACTGGCAATGGCATATTGGCAGGAAACCTAAAAGTTTGAAAGCGATTTTGACTAATTTACAGTCTTTTGTTCTTTTAACAAAAGAGATAAATGTACATATTTGGAAGAAAAATTAACATAAAAGAGTGAAATTACAAAAATACCCATACCATATTTCTCTTTATCTCCTTTTTTAACAAATTACAAATGAATGGTTCATTTATGATAATTCCGTATAAATATTTAAAATTAGAAATTCTAAAACGCTGACGCTCAAAATAAGGGGAAACGTTGATAGTTTTTGGTTGGTGGGAATTGGTATCGCTAAAGGAAGATGTCTTTTCTGGGCAATCCTATGAAAATGGCTTTGACATCATTTCTTGCCTACCTCCAACCCAAACTACAATTTTGTGAACCCAATCCAAACTACCACAATGGGAGTTGTAACAGTAAATACTTTTGCCAATTTTATCGTATACTTTCTAATATTACTTATTGGACAAAGTCTACAAACCCAGAAGAGCGGGTCAACTATATTTGAATTAATGAGAATCAAAACAAGAACGTGGGTTGACGATTGAATGCCATAGTGAGTACCGATAATTATGTAAATCACTTTAAATGACTTAAAGATGAAAACAAATTGAGGAAAAATTGTTCTCGGTTGACTGTTGAACAACCCCGGTCTCTAATATATGGATGGAATGTTACAATGCAGAAGTCCAAAATCAAAATAGGATAATGAAGTTGTTGAAAATGAGGTAATGAAGTCATGGGTGATGAGTGGCCACCAACCAAACACCAACTTACAAAAGCAAAGGGAAAAGGACTCTTTCCCACCCAACTTTTAGCCTAATTTCAAACTCACACCCACGAGAGATTAAAAACCCAAACTCCCACTCATGACCAAACTGCCGTCCAAATTTTCAGTTAGAGATATGGATAAAATTCCATCATTTCCCCTCTCCAGGTTTTAAAAACTAACACCTCAACCCATCCTCAAAGTTTGAAAAGTTTAGATTTCACTCCTAGGGTTTGCTTACTTCTCCGGCCACCACTGACAGTCGACGCATTCCACCGATCTCTCATCTCCGACTACAAAGGACGATGAAAGGAGACCCTTCGTCGCTCAGATTTGAACAACGCTTGTCATCCAAATCTGGAAGAATAGACGAAAAACGACATTTCATTGTCACGTCTGGATGACGCGACAAGCAACGAAGGACAACGCGTCGTCCTTCGTCGTCTGGGTGGAGCAACGAAGAGAGACCTCTTCGTTGCACAGTGGTGTGACGAAGAGATCTCCGTCTCTTCGTCGCACCATGCGATAAGGAGATAAAGATCTCTTCATCACACCACCGTCATCGCACCAGGAGAAAGAGGAGACTGAAGACGACGTCAGAAGATGAAGTTGAAAAATAGCGGTGAAACTGCTATTTTTGAAAGATATAAAGGACGACTGAGTTTTAAAAAATGTAAAAACCCTAGGTTTAGGGCTAAAAATGTTTCTTTTCAAAGTTTAAAAACTTTAAGTAAAGGTGAAATATTAGTTTCTAAAACCTGGAGAGGGGACGGAGAGTAATAAACTTTATAACTTTTTAATATAAATAGTAAAATAACTATTTTACCTCTCCTTTTAACAGAAAAAATTAACAGAAATTTACCTATGAGTGGGAATAAGAGTTTTTCCTCTCTCATGGGTATAGATTTGAGAATGACCTAAAAAATGGATGGAAAATAGTCATTTTCCCAAAAGCAAATGAAATCAAGCTAAAGCCGAGGTTAAGAAGCCAAAGGGCATGGGTGAAGTGGAGGTGAAGGTCCCAAAAATAAAATAAAATGACTTGACACCAACTTAGATCATTGGAGTGAAGGGAGTGGAGCAGTTGGGGTTCACTGGGGGCTAAGATAGGTGCTGTCCTACTCGTAATAGCATTACAATTTACCATGAATCCCCCATAGGTTGGACACTTGACACGTGGTCGATATATCTGGTGGCGGTTGGTGAGATGAGATGGGACGAACTTCTCAATGTCAACACAACTTATTATATATATATAGAAAAAAAAAAAAAAAAGATGATTACCTCATCGCTCATACTCCAAAATAAAGAACAATAAATTTATAAAGCTTCCCCAAAAAAGAAAAAAGATGCCAATCATTACCAGCAAGTGATAATAGGAGCTGGTGAAGCTTAGATTACAGACTTCCGGAAAAAAATCCATTTAGGATCCCCAGTAGATCCCTTCAACACAACATAGGTCGTCGAAAGGATCTCGGAGACCCACCAAAGCACGAAAGCCAGGATCTTTCAGAAAATGGATTCCATTCGAAGAGTGCATAACCGCATGGATAAGCTCACACTAACCCATCAATTTGGGATCCAATTCAGGATTTTCCTTGGGAGGTATCGGGAAGGAATTGGAATGGAATAGATTTTCAACCTTTGTGTGAGAATTACTTTTTTTTTTTTTTTATAAGGAAACATGGATTTGCTAATCAACTTGAAACTGAAAAATTGGCAGATCAGTTTTTAGTTATCCACATAGAGAGACTCTTGTATATCCAATTTTCATGTGTCAAATGTCCATGATGATATGACACACTCGTTAAAAATGTGTCAGAAAACAGAAAAAAAACCCTGGCTACGCCGAAATATTGGCTCGAGGATGGAACAAAATCACAATCACCAGAATTTACTTTATTGTCACACATCCACAGCCTGGGATGCAGAGAACTCGACAACTTGCATTCCTCTTCCAGCTACAGCAATTTGATATTGGTTTCTGAAAAGGGAATAAATAAGATCCAATAAAAAGATACACAGAACAAAGTGTTTTAGTCGTGATTGTGCACAGCTTAAACATCCCTTCACAAAGGATTGCCATGTATTGAAATTTGAATGTTAGAGTTCACTCACCTGACACAGGCTCTAGCATCCAATGCTTCTGGTTCTGGTACACAAACAATTAAATGACCATGCTCAGTTAGTTTACCTTGCTCAAGAAGCCAAAACCTGACTCGCTGATCAAGACCAGTTGAGAACACCCAAGCCCCATCTGTCCAAAGTCCTACATGAAAACAAAACTTTAATCCGTACAAAATCCATCAACAATGAAAGAAGCTCACATGAAATACCTTATTTGGATAATAATGTATGTTCTTCTAAAAGCGTTACATCATAAATTTGTACACCATGCGACAAATTGATTTCTAAAATCATCATGCGATAGAGCTTTTTGATAATTACAATGTATAGGAATATTTAAAATATTCAAGTCACCCAGACGTCTGCTAACAAAACATCAGCAACTAAACAGGGAAGTCTAAATACTTGGAAATTTCTATGACAAATGTGTGTGTGTGGGAGGATTTCTATGATAAATAAATTAATATATATATAGTTAGTGTGCACCTGCGTGCATGTGTGTAACACAAAGATTCCAAGAAATCAAACTGTAAACAAAGCAATGGGCAGGAAAAGGAAAAGATAGGAACTGCCTTGTTTGCTCACTCTGGAACACAGACACAACCATTCAAAAGCTAACTTCGGAAGGATTTATGAGGATTAGTTATTTTACCTTTTATAGCGGAGCCATGGGCAGAGGGCACTCTGTAGTGATTAAAAATTCTGATCCTATAATTCTGGTTCAACTTTTGACCATAATAAATTACTTTTACATTTTCGGATTCAGTGACTGAACTTACGACATCTGGTGCAATAATCTTGGAATCTGGAGCAATAGACAGCAGAGACAAATCAAATCTAAGACAATGAATAGCTTGATCATCGCCTCCACTAACTACACAGAACTGAAAATCACAATCATTTCTTTGACAGTTTTTCATCTCTGAAACATGGAGACAATTGACACCAGATTGGTGAACATTACTCATAACATGTATAGGCCAAATTTCACGTATTTCAGAAGCAGAATCAACTAGCTTCAACTCCTGCTCAGAGAAAGTATTATGTAAAGCTTTGACAGTGCCATTTCCCATTTCATTTGATTTTGTTGACACACTGCATGTGGCATGATTTAGTGTATCGCAATAAGCTCCCTCCTCTCCAGATTTCACAATATTTGAATTACAGCCTGGCTTTTCCTTAGGCTTGGTACAGCTTAAAGTTCTCCACCATCGTCCACCCTGACTTCCCCTTCCAGTTCTTGGTCGTCTCTGACAATCAATGAACTTATCAACCTGAAGAGTTGAAACTCGCTGCACAAAAGCTTCAACACTCTCAGTCAGATCCCAGAAGGCAATGCTTCCATCAGTGGCCCCACTAATCACGTAATATACAGATCCAATGTGAACATCCTCTGTAATCAAGTTTATGAGAGTTAATAACACCAACCAGAAGAATGGGTCACTTTAGAAAGCCAAAATAAAAGTACTTCGAAAGCTGGAAATTGATATTCAATCAAATAAATACTTTTTTTTTTTGGGTAAGCAGGAATCCTGCCTAGTTTGGTTGGATGGATTAACCTTGGGACATAATGATTGAATCCACAACCACTTCAAAGGCTATCAAATAAATACTTGCTCTTAGTGCTAATTTTCGAAACAGCAAAGTAAAACATTCAAGCATGAAGTGATGTGTACTTTATTGTAAGTTGTAGAAATAATTTCCTAAAATTTCAGTATCTAAATTTTTTCAAAATTTAAGGAACAAACGCTGCAGCCGCTTGAATTCAAGGAGATGGGACCTAGAACTTGGAGATAAATGTACACAGTATTGTCAACTTGAAGAGAGGTTAAAAACTGTGTTACTGGCTACAACTAGTTCAGAGAATACACAAACAGAATTGCCAGATTTATAAGTTAGATAAAATGTTAAATACACATGACAAATTTTATTACAAAAGGGATCATTTTTACCAAAAAAGGAGTAACGGCAAAGTCAATGATTTCCACAATACTTATCTAACTTCTAACATAATTAGAGATCCAATTATAGACTAACCCTTAAAAAGATGATGTATAGGAACAATTACATGCTGTAATGTCAATACTGGTGATGACAGAGGAACCAACAATGCAACATCAAACCTGTTATGAGGTAAGAAGGAAAAGGAAATCTTAAGTATGAAACAATATACAAGTGATTTAAATAAGTTCATAGAAAATCATTAAGTAAACAAAATGCTGACGTGTATACCATAGTCGGTGAGGTAAAATGAGGGCCCGCAATGAAAGTGTGGCATCTGAACAGGCGACAACAACAAAACAGACAGTTGACCTGTCAGTAGACAAATAAGACAGAATGCTTTTATCAAATTTGGTTTCAGGTAGAAAAAGAGGGAAAACAAAAATTAACCGAATAAATCCTAATCTCACCTGGACCCAGGACATTTAACCAGAAATGAGGTGACAGACAGGTATCTCCAGTCATCTTCATATTTATCCCTAAGACAAGTTTTTGATTCTGTCTCCCCACTTTCTGGAAAACTTGATCCAGTATTTGTAGTAGTAACCTTTTTGGCAATGTTGACCATTTTCTGAATGTCCTTTGATTTTGCACAAGCACTGGAATTCTTGGTTGGCATGTCAGAGGAAAGCCACTGGAACGACAAATTTGAGGATGCCCCTAGTGAAGGTTTGTAGTCTTTTATACATCTATCATGTTTTTTTCCAACAAGTGTTTCTTCCACATTGTCCGTTGCCCTATTTCTTAGCAGCCAAGAAGTTAAAACCCGCTTAGCACCAACTGATATCAGTAAGAAAAGCTTTTCTTCATCCTCTGTAACACTTTTTCGTCCATTTATCTCATCAGATGCATTCTTCACACCAGAAGAAATCAAATGTATTTCTGACACACAGCATATGGATCTCACAGCCGATCCACCAACATGCTCCCCAAGCAATTTAGACACAGACCAATTATCAACTCCAGGAGAATACCTAAGTCACAAATTATGCAGTGAGATGACTACAAAAACATTAAATATCAATTCAAGCACTGTAATATATTAATTTAGAAAAATAAGAGCGATGAAGAGTATGAACAATTTACACTCAAGTGGACATAGATGAGTCTTGTGCGCATGATATGAATCCAATGTAGTAACATAATCTATAACAATCAGCATACCTAGTCAATCTTACAGTTCCATCTTCGCAGCCAGTGGCAATCCAACTGGATCTGTCGAAAGGATTCTCCTCCACATTGGCTCCAACTTGAGAATTTTCAGAGACAAAGCATAAAGTATGCATTTCTCTCCCATGAAATTGCATATGCAAATTCTGAGGAAACATCTTCCTCTCACTTTCCCGCATCCAGCGTCTATGAATATAGATAACTTCATCCTTAGAAAGAAAATTGAATAAGATGTGGGGATAAAGATAAACTTGGAGACCATAATAGTTATGAATCACCAATAGTTATAATACAAGAACTCAACTCAATACACAACTTCAAAAAGACCAATGGCCATTTCAAGGACGCTTTTGGTAGAATTGTTGCTTTGGTATCTTAAGACTGGTTTAAAATCAGTGGTATCATGGCTCAAGATTTACAATGTTGGACACCAATAAGGACTCCAATCACATGCCTATATTTGGGCCCAATTAGGGTTGAATACAAATGCATTCAGACCATCCTAATCACATAATTGTGACTGTAATCATAAGCTAACCATACAACAGTTACAACCCCCCAATATGTCATGCAGAGTAAAGTAATCATCCTTCAGCATGTGGAATTTGCAATTAGAAGGATATTGGAAATCAACTTACCTTGACATAGGCAAAGCAGTTCCTTATCTCTGGTACATCACCAAGAAGATAAGAATGAGGACGCCGCCATCCACCACATGAAATTTGCAAAACCTGTGCCAATATGCACCTTTAGGCATCAAAAGGGACTACCAATGGAACAATGGAAATACTTGCCTCATCTTCTTATTCAGTAGGAGGAGGAGATTGGGATATTAACCTTTGCCTCGGTTATTAAGTTCCATATTATAAAATCTGCTGATGCAAAACCAGCTGCATAGTTGCAGCTGGCCAGATCATCGACAGAGTTGTTATCTGCTGAGACAGTTTGAATCAAACTTAGCTCTTTCACTTGCTTCATCCCCATAAGTTCCAAATTTTCATGATCCTTGTCATATTGCAAATAGCATATGCAGCCATCTCCTCCAGTCTGAACAAGAAAAAAGAAAAGAAAAGAGCAAACATACTTCAATACCTCAACTATGTGTCTGCATAAATAGAACCCATACATGTGCATATGCACACACTTCTCAGCTAGTTGATTTCAAAAAAATTTATCATGTTCCAGCCAAGAGTTTCTATTCTGTTGCTCCTATAACCTCTCTCTGCCATGCTGACGTTCACATTAGTTCTTAACATAAATTATTTTCACATTTTTTCTTATGGAAACAATAAACTATTACCAAAGTACACAAAAAATGTAACATATGTTAACTGAACCCCTTTGTAAGAAAATACTTAACAGCAAGATCTATGACTTATTTGTTAGGACCATTAAAAGCCTGGGTTATGGCCATACCGAGCGAATTTCAATTTGATTTGAACTTAGTCTAGCAACTGAAATGTTTGACACAGTTGATATCCCATGAGCTCCTTTAAAATGAGTTAGAGGAGATATCTTCACTTCTGATACAGCAGATGTGCCCAGTAACAGGTCCCTTGACAAAGGGAATAAAACCAGATTACCACGTAGATCTCCACATACCAGTACCTGCAGATATTCGACGACAATTTTCAGTGAACAAAATTCACCTCGAGCTGAGGAAGTACATCAAACCAAATCCAAGTTTTCCTGACTTAAAGACCTCAATCTTAGGTTATTAGGTAAGTCCTTTTAATCAATTGAATAATAACTTTTACAAAGAAAAAGATATTCAACTATCAGTTTATCTTAAAAACGTTTCTCATTATCTCATCAGGCATTATAAAAACTAACCATTGGTCTTACACCCCATTCAAATGAAATTAAAAGAAAGAAATTCTATCTATGGGTACCTCTTCCTCAAATGATGCATCCAAACACATTATTCGTAATCCAAAACATGAAGAAAATTCCGCAATAAGAGAGACAGATGACAACTGATCACTTAACTGCCAAAACTTCAATATTCCTCTAGGATCAGCTGTAAAAACAAACCTAGACACCAGATATTGAAATTGTTAATAACCTTGAAATTTTAGAAATAAAGCAGGAAGGTTAAGATTGATCTCCATCATCATTTTAGAAATAAGCAAGAAGTTTAAGATCTCTGTCATCCAAAAACAGCAAAGTGGTATATACAGAGCAATGGATGCTAGTTCACTGACATTTATGAACCTATGCACAGCACAGGGTAGGAATACACTAGCTAATATTTTAATCAATGTTATCATGAAAAGATTGAGAAAAAGTGTTACCTATATCCCAATGACTTAGACCAGTAGGTTCCCAAAAGTTGTCTCTCTATTCCTGCTGACCATGTAAAGTTGACAGCTAATCGAGGAGTATGAGATTCGCCTACAACTCTAAGAATTGTCGTTCTCCCTTTACCATCTCCAACAGAAACCCAATCATCAATGGCACAAGGATCCCCTGGCATGTTTTTTGACAACAAATCCATACAAATTATCGGCAGCCCTTCACAGACTTGGACAAGATTAGTCCAGTTAATGTTCCCCTCATCACATAATTTGGCATGATACAAATAACCATGATTTGTGGCGACATAAAGGGTGTCTTCACGAGTTAAACGCAAGCAGCGTACATATTCACTTTTGCTGCAACAAATGGAGGCAGGAAAAAAATAGATAAGAAATTATATAAAAGGATAAGATCATTGTAAAGAAATAGTAGACCAAAGTGAAAACAAAAGCAATTAAACACAGGAAAGATTTGAGAAGTTCCATTGTTTGGTACAGCATTGCAGAGGTCACAACAGCAAAACCAACTGAACATTCATTAGCATCTAATCATTTTCCCCTAGAGGAATACAAAAAGGATCAGCGATTTTGTGAGGTCCCTTCTGGGCTTCCATTATGAAAAATATTTACCTGTCCATAAGCTGAATATGGTCTGATAAATTTGGGATCCGCACACTGAATACATCAAATCTGTCATTAAGCTCTTTTGCCTCAGGACATTCCTTCAAGCTTCCAGGCAATGAAATATGTAGTTGGTGCACTTTGATTGAAGAATCAAATCCAGCAGTAACAAGAAGAGAAGAGATCGGATCATATAAACAACGCCATATGCCTCTTCCTCTGCACAATGATAAAACTTTAAATGCTTTCCAAATATGCAATTATGTCATGAATACTAAAACATTAGTCAGATGAAAACTAATTTCCTTCATAATTTGTATTTTACCCGGCTGATGACCATCAACAAAAAGATATGGAACGGATGATAAGATTACATACCACGAACTCAATCCATACAGAACAGAGAAAGCAAATATTCAAATTTAAATTTGATGCTAGAGGTAAGTGAAAATGCAAACTAGTATCATAAGAGATTCAGGAGTCACACATAATTTCTATTTGTACATCTGTTTTCTGAAATTTCACCTAACTAATAAGTCTGACCTACATGATGCACTCTTCAGAGTTGTGCAGGAAATTAAGTAGCTTATAGAAACATTTCAAAGCCACAGAACAAAAAGATGTATAAATAAACAATCATTAATTCTCAAAGACATAAGACCACATTAGCAACTTACATATGCTCCTTAATCATCTTAAGCTGTTTACCATCTGATCCCCACACACGACATGTACAATCCTCACCAGCAGTGATAATAAACTAAAAAGGCACACAAGAGAGAATCAGCAACAAACCCCCAAGCCCTCATTTGAATTAAAGAAGGAATATCACAATATGATATAATAGTTTCAGAATCACATTTGACATTTTTGGAAAAGAGGAGAAGACAAGACATCAATTAGATATTAAATAAGTCTACCAATTTTTTTTTTAAGTGCATTTCTATCTGTACCCATATGAAAACTAAAGAACCAGTAAATGAACAGGAATTTTGTAAAGCTTACAGAATCAGTGATACTGCAGTCCCAAACTCGAGCATTATGGCCATATAGCACAGAGCTGACTACCTCCTCTTCCATGCTATCAGAGTCTTTCTGTTTAGCATGAACTTCCCAGATGCGAGCACTGAGACAAAGAAGCATATTGTTAAATTTAATCATTCCAAGTATAAAAGTGATAGCCGGAATGTTAGGAGTAAGAAAAGTTATTCACCTCCGATCATCAGAGACAGAAACCAGTTTTGAACCATTGGAAGACCATTCTATGCGAAAGATAGAACCTTCATGTCCTATGAGTCTAAATATATTAACTGCTTTACATTGCTGATGAAGAAGCTTTACATATTTTGAGTGTGAACCCACATTTGAGTGGTCTTCCTCAAGACTTGTTAGAAGAGGAGCAACATATAGAGATTCCACTTTCCAAACAATAATCTGTGAAAGTACAGATTATTCATAAGACCTAATGTAACTAAAGTTCGACTGGAAGCTTAAGTCCAGCTTTGACGTATAATACCAAAACCAAGAACCTCTTTGATTAGATATATTTTGAAATTTTTGATGGGAACACAAATCCTCAAATTAAATAGAAATCAAGTCCAGTAAATTATATAGAAATTGTTTATGAAATAATGGAAACTTTTAGAGCCGTGAAAAGTAAGTATAATTTAGAAAAGGACAAGTCACCTCATTATAAATAGTACCAGATGCAACTCGGAGAGTATCAAGGCTGTCACCGCATAATCTCATAGAATACAGAAGACATCTCTCTACATTTCAGCAAAGACAAACGAACAAATATTTAAAAAAAAAAAACAAAAACCTATTCACGGATAAAAATTGTTTATGAAAGTAGTGATAAATGTAACGAACCTGGAGAATGAACTTCAAGAATGAAACTTAAGTTAAAGGTGTGCCAGACACGTACCGAGTTATCGCTACATCCTATGGCAAGACAATGGCCACCCTCAGTGCCCTATTACCAGTAGAACCATCATATCTTGCAATTGTTTCAAACTTATTAAAGCAATAAGCATGCTAACTTATTATTACCTTCAAGAAAGAAACATCCAAAACCCAATGACTTAACCTCGGCAACGCTTGAACTAAACTCAAATCCACAATTATATCTGGCTGATCTCGAAATTTGAATTCAAAGTTTAAGTTAAATAATTTAACTTTTTTTTCACCAAAAAGAGCAACTCTGAATGCAACGGTTGTAGACGATGACCCTTCAGCGCAATTAACGAAATTACAAGTAATTCCGTGCACACGAATTCCTTCAAAAACTTGGAACGACCTCACCAATACTCCCGCCTGCAAGTCATAAAGCAGCACTTGCGAACCGGAACCTTTTTTGCAAATAAAGAAGCAACAAGTAAAATAAAATAAAAAGAAGGAAATTAGGGAAGCAATGATTAAAAAAAAAAAAAAAAGTGTACCGGCGAGCAGATAAGGAAGAGAAGAGAGGTGTGAAGGAAGATGAAGAAAAGACAAAGCTGAGATTTCTCCAAGGTATTGGCTAGATTGTAGACGCCATTTACTATTACAACTGTCCATCGCAACTGCCGCTCAATTCTTGAAAGTTGAAATCGCCTCTTTTGAGTTTTGAGTTTTCCAAATGCTGTAATCGAAAGTATGGCTACACCGATTCTAAAACCCCAACGTTACAGAATTTTAATTGGCAATGGGCTGTGTTCATCAAAATGTGCCCACTTCCAGAAATTTGGTTGGTGTACTGACTGAATAAAATTGGGCTGATAGCATAAGTGGCCCATAATTATAGTAACGCGGTGAACATTGATTGAACACGTGGCCTACCTACGTACGTGCAAAAATTTCAGAGCAGAGATACGAAGAGTCAAGCGACAGTGCTGCAAAATACTCCGATCGAGTCTCCGTAAGTCCACGATTGGAGACTCGAACCGTTCTTTTTCTCTGGTTATTTGGTGATTAACTTCAAGTTTTCAGCTTTGGCTTGACTTTCGAAAATTAAATAATGACGACAAGATTTGTTCAAAATAAACTTTTTTTTTTTAAAATACTGTAAGATAATTATCCTGTTAACATTCAAGAGTTACGAGACTTCACACACGGAAATTACCCCAATTAGTTTCTTTTCAATTTACCAAATTTCAACAGGAACAAGAATAATATACTTGCTTCATCAATGGCTTCCATTAAGAGCAACAATCATCAGGAAGACATCCAACATCCAGAAAATAGGGAGACATTCCAGAGTCCAGACTTAAATACAAGCACCAAATTAATCTTGGTAATATTTCACAAAAAAGAAAACACATTTCGAGAGCAGCCGTATCATACTACAGACTCAAGATATAGATCTGTCAATCACAAACCAAAAATTTCAAGTTTTCTACCATATTCTTGTCTCTGTAGTCTATATGAACACTTGCAGTTACACAAAAAAATGATGCGTTAAGAAGATAGCCCATGCAGGCATGTTGTTCAAGTCACCACCTTGCAAAAAATCCAAAACCTAAGATGGCCAACCCAACTTGATACTTCAGAAGAACGACATGAATTTCTAATTAAGACAAACAAATCATACCGGTGAATCCCCACTCCTTACAGGATTTCTTGAACCAAAGCTCATGAGAAAAGTTTCTGGCCTCCACCCCTCCGCCAAACACCACGAACAGGCAATCCTTCACCAACGTTCTGGTTGCCATCTAACCTGCTATCCAATGGAATTGAATCAGGATTGGGATCTGAATTTTTAAGATCCAAAAGAGCTGCCATAGAGCCATCACCAAGCCGTACTCTGTGGAACTTAGAGGTTTTCTTTTTTTGCTTATTCCCGCTACCCCCATCCACCAAAATTTGATTTAATCCACCACCAGCAGATAAAAGATCATTCTGATCCCTATCCTCAACAATTACCTTTGATTTGCCCTTAGTAGCACGGTAGCCATCCTTGGATAGCACCTCCACCTCTTCTTCTGAAGGCTTGTAACTTGATTCCAGTTCTTGAACAGTGCTTATGAAACTATTTGCTAAAGTATCCCTTGAATTACTCGGTTCAGAAGCAAGAGACTTCCCTTTACAACCATCTGCTAATGTATCTTTAGAATTACTCTGTTCAGTACCCAAAGATTTACCTTTACCTTTTTTACGGCCATTAGTCTCTATCCACTGGGAACTGCCATGGTTCCAACCATTCTCTTGCCCATCACTGCCTTGCAAACTAGCATTGTAGGTCTCAATTAGTTCTTTCTGCTTCTGAGCATCAGGAAGGAGACCAGCCAACTCAAGAACTAAATGTGACAGGCCATATTTCTGCACATTATTAAGGTATCTTTTTGTGTCAATCAAGCCTTGTCGGTATTGTCCAGATATGTCTTTAAAAGCAGAAAATTTTTCTTCATCATATTGTAGGGCAGCACGCATCTTCTCAACTAAAGATCTGTTTGCAGCTTGAACATTCTCCACTCTTGGTGGAGGCTGATTACTTGAAGGCAGTTTTTGTGTTCGGATAACAGAAACTGGTGGGAAATCAGAAACAGAAGGTTCTAGTGATCCATTATCAACAAAATTTGGGGCAGAAGCAGAGTGGCTTATCCTAGAGCAATTGCCAGATGTTGGTTGTGAACTAGATGAAACAAGTCCATGAACTGTGCTTGGTCGAGCCTGAGCCTTGGTTTCAGTAGAAGCTAGATAACCTGATAGTGTAGGCCCACTACCAGAACTCCATGATGTTAGAGGTGCAACATCACTTGTAGGCCTAAGTGGGATTGAGTTATTTGATTGCTGCAATTGCCCACGACTAGTAGATGGCCATGCTTGACCAGAGTGGAGAACAGTCACTTTCCTGTTATTTTTGCGTCGAAGATGTGCTGCCATGGTGTTGTCAGGTGAACCTGTATTTCTTGGCTTTTGTTGACTGCTGCTGGAAGCCATGGGGAGGGGGGGGAAGGAAGATTCTTCTAGCGGTGCTGTCCTTGAGTTTTGCCCCAAGGCTTGACGGTATCTTGAAGGTTCTGAATCCATAGTAGCTAATGATTCAAAAGGCTGGATGAGCGGGTCAACATTGTCTGTATCTCTGAGATCTGAGACTAGTTCGGCACTGGATGAAGATGGATAATAAGATGAGCCATCAGCACCAACAGTCTCCAAACTTGCCTGAATGGCCAGGGTAAGTTGATGGTCAGAAGATTCACGACGAAATTTCTGAGCCCTTCCACGGTGGTGATCTTGTTCATTACTTCGACGATAACGAAAGCTTGTTGGTATCTGATACACAAATTGAAGGTAACAACAAAATGGTAAAAATAAAGCAGCATAAGATCAAAAGATAATAATGAAGAACCAGAATCTTCACACTAACTTATAAGATCATACATACCTGAAGAACTGCATTACGTTTTGCGCGAGACATACGCCCACCATGTTCAATGGCATTATGCCTCTGAAAATGAGAGTTCACTTAAGTTCTTTAAAGTTGAATATGCTAAAAGATATGGTAATAAGTCCACCCGAAAACAAACAAATCACAGAGCATCACAATATTCGTAAGTTCTAAGAATTCACCTTCATTTCTGCTTCAGATTGAAATACAACAAATTTTTTGGCAAGGCAGGCTTCATCCTCACATAGAAAATGATCCCTGCGGAAATGAATCTGCAACCAAAAAAGACTTTAGTCAACAAATATCCTCAATTCAAAATAGTGACGAAGAAGCACATCAGCATTTACCATCCAAAACCAGAATAGAGAGAATTTGTCTTACCTCCAGGTCATCATAATTCTTATAATATTCATACTGCCCAGGATGCTGCCTGCATCACACAAACAACAGCAAAACAATTACTTAAGCTTTTTGATATCTTAAAATATATCATAAATCATTAAGTTTTCATTAAAAGACCACGCATTACCTTTGGCATATATGACAGGTATAGTGTTCTGTGGACATATGAGAATACAGTTCATTATCCCCATAGAACGGGGTTTTGCAAAATTCACATATAGGATGCCCCATGAAGCCACCTCTCTCACTCTCATTTCCATCCACCTCTGAATTACCTGTGTTTATATGCTGATTCAGTTGTGCCCGAGTGTATAACTTTTGTTCACAAATAAATACCTGCATAATTCAAATAAAGTTGTTTAGTTAATCATAAATTCAACAAAATAAAAACTTGGAATACCCATCTCAAGGTATTTTCAGCCAGGCCTTAGAAATATGTTGTAGCATAGAAATTTAGTTGAGGAAATGCCAACAGTGTTCTGGTTGAAAATCAAATTCCATTAGAGTATGAAAAGTTAAAACACATATATATCAAACCTCAGAGAATTTCTTTTATTTATTTATTTATTTTTGCTCTAAGTATTATTCAAAAACTAGCATTAAGACCAGAAAAAACCAAGAAAAAAGTGAGAGGGTAGCTTCAAGTTTAATAGATATCAAATGGAAATTACAATTTGTTAACGGCCAATACGAGAAGTCCCAAATATATTATTGGGACCAAAATAGAAACTAGCAAATGTGTGACCTGAATTCAATTCGCCAGCCCTTTCTGAAAGGAAAAGTTTATAAATGCCAAATATAAAAATCTAACCTTTCGTCCTTCCAAACACAAACTACACATAAGCAATTTATGTTTATGAAATAAATGACCCTTAAGCTGTTCAATGTTCCGAAACTTCCCCCGCCGCTTCGCCCCATCATTTGCTTGTTCCTCCATGTTATCACAAACATTGCATGAAAGCCTGCACATTGCCTTGATCATATTGTAGTGATCCACATCATCAAAAAATGCTTGTGTGTCCTCATGATACCAGTATGGACCTACTCGGCCCTCCCTTAATTCAGAGGGCAGGACTGAAAAGTCACTTATCATCCTTGTATAATCACCCAGAGCCTGATATAAAGCAATCAGCAAAGAAGTTAATAGTTTGACATATAATAATGTAACATCCATTCAATTACACCAACAAAGTTAAACCAGGAACAACTATCTAAATTCAACTCTAGTTTTTATTCTGAGTAACAATCGTAAAGACCTCAAATGTCATCAAAATTATCATCTAAATTAATGCAAAAAGCACTAAGTGCTAGTCTCAGTATCAATTTCAATCTGCTAACCATTTGTCAGTGGACTAGAAATACCTAAAATAATAACTTTAACATTCTAGGAGACTTTTTCATGCAAATATTTTACTATAATATTATCATAAAATATTGCTATAATTCACACACTATAGTATAACAATTTCCAGTAGCATCATGCATGGTTTAATCATTATGCCAAGAATATAACCCATATAATCCTTGACCAAGAACCAAATAACATCATAAAATTTGCTGAAAAGAATTATGTCTTCACAGGGTTCACATTGATGCAATAGAAAACAGAATGATCTGAAACAACACGAATAAATCTGCAAAATTGAACTCAAAGGATAACATCAACATACTACGTCAAAGGCAAGGCAAACGTATAGCCATTAGTAAAATATGGATTCGATAAAAGAATAATCTGACTGAAATAAGAATTAATGAAAAGCCTCAAAGTGACCTTGGTGACAAAAACAACATCGCACTCTGTTTTGCAGATGCAGCAATGGGAGTCATGACAAATAAAACGAAGCCTAGCCACGCAGGTTGAGCACACATCCCGATGACCACACGATCCATAAGCCACCCATTCCAAAGTATCTGCACACACCGCACAACTATCGTCCATCGCTCCCAATTAAACCCTAATTTCACCTCCAGAACACAGCAAGGTAATAATCGAGATAAATATCTAAAGCAACGCAATCCAAGTTTTATGTTATGCGGATTTAGCGATTTGTTAGTAAATTGGAAGGAGACAGATATGAGGCGGGGATATTCTTTCTTTCGCCCGAGAAATAGAAAGGATCTGCCTCTGTTTCGCTTGCTGCTCCAGAATAATTCTACCTTCTTGCCAAATAACCTTGATATGGCTGACCCCCGTTAATCATGTGTATATAAATACATATAAAATAGATGATAGTGTGGTCTCAGACGGAGTCCTCCCCCTTCTCTGATAAGGTCATTATAAAGGAAAGTAAATCTTGTTCAGCAAGCATAGTATGGCATATTTTGCTCCTATTTTAATTAATGTAAATTGTATGATTTTAGTGCAAAATTGAATTACTTTTTTCATTAACTCCAAATAGGGGTGTTAATGAGTCAGATCAGACAATTCTGACTTGATCCATTGGATTAATGGATTTGGTCAGGCCAAGACCCATATAATAATGGGTTTTTAAGTCAGGCCAATTCATTAATATTTGAAGGTCTAAGGTCCAGTTTTGTACGTAGGATCAAACTGGACTAAGCCTTAAATAGGCCAATTCGACCTATTTAAACCATTTTTAAAAAAATGTTTAATTAAATTTTTTAAATATAAGCTATTTTTTAATTATTAAAATCGAAAAAAATACTTCAAACATTTTATTTATAATCTCTCATTTGTGACAGAGAAATATTGTGGTTACATGATGAAAATATTATAAGTTTATAATATAATACAAATAAATTAATTTATACACGGTATAAATTACAAACATAAATAAAATATATATACTATATTATTTATCTATTCATTTTTAACATCAAAATCTCTGAATTTCTTTTAACATTGAATTCATTTATAATATTTTGTAATAATAAAATTATAAATACAAAAAATTATTATTTACGAATTCAGATAGTTTTTGAAAGAGAATTGATGAGAGAAAATGCAATTAAAAATATAATAAAGAATTGAGATGGAGAGAAATTAAAATTAAAAAAGAGTTGTATTGCTTTATATAAGTAAGAATAAAAAAATAAAGTTAAAGGCTTCTGCCCCCTTTGATTTTTTTTTTTAATTTTCATTTTTTTAAATAACAATGGTCAGACCGAGTCGATTTATGGATTTAATATTAAAGTCTATGACCTAACCTGAAGACCCATGAATTAAGTTTGATACATTATAATGCCCGATCAAGTCTTATAGGTTAAGCTTTAAATTTGTGTTTCGAAACAGATTTGACATGTCTAACTCCTAATTAGAATCATTTGATGTAATTATGTGAAAATAATCCACCAAACTCTAGCTAATGCTAATGTAAACGAAGAATAGTTCGAGATGGTGTTGATAAATTAAAACAAACTCGTACATTCTTACCTAAGAACTCTATGTTTGACAACTTGATTCCTGTGCCCTTCGCAAGAAGTCCATCGCTTTGTTCCTTTACCAAGGGTAAACCCATTGCCAAAACGAGTTGCAAACTTATGACTGGTGGCATCTTGAATAAGGATGGTCACAAAGATGCCTTTATGCTTCCTCCTATTTTTGATTACTCTAACAAGAACTTCATTCCCTCCTCAAATATCCATGACACTGAATGAAGAAGCTAGAGAATTAGATTCAAGGGATGAGTAATAGATTTATAGAGATGTGAAACCTTACCTTAAAGATGGTAACCCTTAATTTCTAATTTTTGTAGATTGCAATTCTTCACGTCAGCCCTTAAGTGGCATTATAAGTCCCTGGATGTTCAAGCAGATCCCAAAAGGAATCTATATACTGAAGGGTAAATTCCTTTTTCTCAGTCTTTCGCTGTATTTTCAAATCGATGGCAATTAGTTTGAATGGAGCTGTTGATTCGTGATGCATGAATTCATCTTTCCTGTTTGAAGGTGGTTCAGTAGTCGTAATTTGAATCTTTGAATCATTGAATGCCTATTTTGAGTGCAGGCACTACAGAAGTCTTCGGCATCCCATGTACTTGATATCCTGTTGTTCAAATCTTTTAGACATTTCGATGAACTATTGCAAACAGTACTTTCAGTGAACCCTGGTGCACTGCAGCAGAAATATGCATGTCTATTCTAATTCTCTTTAATAGTGACAGGATAGCTGAAGGTTTTGGTCTCCTCTTCTCATTTTTTGTTTTGCCATTATTCTTCCAGTTCCAACTTTTGAGTTTTTATTTCTTAATTATATCACAATCTTGAATGTGGATATGAGAAGCAATTCCGGAAGGAGACAGATGATTGAAAAGTAGTGTTCCCTTTAATCAATGGCGATTACTTAAAATCAGGAGCCAACAGTATAAAGTTACAGCATATAGTGTTAAACATTATTAGCACTAACTTGAGCACCACAGCCTATTAAACGATGGTAGGGTCATGGTTTTTAAAATCCTAAAAGCAATAGTTGACAACTTCACTTTTTCTTGTCAACTATTCCCAGTTGAAGATACAGAAAAAAGTGTGGAGGTGAAGCCAAAATACATAGATTTCTAACTGTTGCCGTTACTGCTATCAACTGTTATAGCAATGTGATCATGTGATTATGGCTTGCAATAAAGTGAAATTGAAATTTTTAACCTTATTTTAATATGTATATATATGTGTGTCACTCATTTTAAAACTTAAACAAATATATCACAATAGTAATTTACTTCTCCATAATATCTCTCTTGAAATGACCGATACAGAGATTTTCTATTTTTCTCTGCAACTTTTTCTCTCTTCTTTCTCAGCTTTCAAGTGAGGAAGAAATCCTTACAGTATAAAAAAAATAAATTATTAATGGAAGAAGATACGTGATTGAACAATAAAACTAGTGAGAAAACTATTATAAAAGATTCAATTTGGACACGAGGGAGAGAGAGAGACAAAAATTGTTAAATTTATTAAGAGAATTAACATCTGTTGCAAAGATTTTATAGCAAAATCATCCACATTCAGGTTAATCTTGACTTAAACCCGTATGCTATGTGTTTTTTTTATGAACAATTGAAAATGAAATAAGTATGGTAGATTCATGTTCATAACTTCATGTAAAATTTAATTTTATTGTGATTTCATATTATTATATTATTTAATACTATTATTTTATATTGTTTAAAGTTGTTATAATATTGTTTAATGTTATAATGATGGTTATAAAATACTAAAATATAGAGCAAAACAAATTTCAAACAAAGAGCAAGTTGGTGTTAACGCCAACCCCCAAGGCCCAATAAATTTAGTTTTGTTTTTCTATTTTCTTCTATAGTACTCAATTTTCTTTATTTTTTATTCTTATTTATTCTAATATGGTGAAATAATAGCATTGTAATATTTTTTTTATGTTTGTTTATTCCCCTGCATAAAAATTGAAATTGAAATTCTTGTAAATAAACAAGCATAAAAGGGGTTGGCGTGGGGAAATTGAAATTGAAATTCTAATCAATTTCCCTTTCAATTTCAATTTTTATGCAGGGGAGTAAACAAGCATAAAAGAATATTATAATGCTATTATTTCACCAAATTGAAATAAAAAAGTATAAAAAATAAAGAAATTGAGTACAATAGAAGAAAACATAAAAAATAAATAAATTCATTGGAACTCGGGAGTTGGTGTTAACATTAACTTGCTCTTCATCTGAAATTTTTTCTGTTCTGTATTTTGATATTTTATAACCATCACTACAATATTAAATAATATTATAACAAATTTTAAATAATAGAAACAATATGAAATAATAGTATTAAACAATCTAACAACATGAAATTACAATAAAATTAAATTTTACGTGAAATTATGAACATGAATCTATCATACTTATTTCATTTTCAATTGCTTATAAAGAAAACACATAACATACGGGCTTAAGTTGAGATTGACTTGAATGTGAATGATTTTGCTATGAAGTCTTTGCAGCAGATGTTAATTCTCTTAATAAATTTAGCAATTTTCATTTCTCCCTCCCTTGTATCCAAGTTGAATTTTTTATAATGGTTTTCTCATGGGTTTTATTGTTCAATCATGTGTCTTTTTCCATTAATAATTTATTATTTTCATATTGCAGGGATTTCTCCCTCACGTGAAAGTTGAGGAAGAAGGGAAAAAAAGTTACAGAGAAAAAGAGAGAATCTCTATATGAGTCATTTCAATAGAGGTATTTTAGAAAAGTAGATTACTGTTGTAGTATATTTGTTTAAATTTTGAAATAAGTGGTATATATATATACACGGATTAAAATAAGAGTAAAAATTTCAATTTCCCTTCAATAAATTACATTTAAACCTTACAATATTATGAAATTTTCTGATTTGGAGACATTGAATTCATTGCTAAAGCTTATAAATTTAAGGAACCAGAAGGCAGTACAAACCGCAGATCCAAGAGAACAAAAACTTCATCAATGTCTAAGCCAAGGTAACCATCTCTTGCTTTAACCCTCTAAGATCTGCCTATGCATTAACAGTCTTTATATTATATGTCCACTCAAGTCTCAATCTGAACCAGTCTTATGATTTTTTTCAGGTTGGAGGGTAAGGTGGCACTTATCACTGGTTCAGCTAGTGGGATCGGTGAGGAGGCAGTTAGATTATTTGCCGAGAATGGAGCTTTTGTTGTAGCTGCTGATGTCCAAGATGAACTTGGGCAGCAAGTTGTTGCATCTATAGGCACAGAGAAAGTTTGTTATCACCACTGCGATGTAAGAGATGAGAAACAGGTTGAGGAAACAGTGAGTTACAGCTTGGAGAAATTTGGAAGGATAGATGTATTGTTCAGCAATGCTGGAGTCATAGGCCCAGTCAGTGGCATCCTTGAATTTGACCTTACTGGATTTGACAACACCATGGCTACCAATGTTAGAGGAGTAGCTGCGACAATTAAACACGCAGCTCGTGCTATGGTGGACAGAAATATTCGAGGATCAATCATATGCACAACCAGTGTTGCATCTTTACTGGGAGGAACAGCCCCACATGCTTATACCATATCTAAACATGCTCTAGTTGGTTTAGTCAGAACAGCTTGCAGTGAGCTAGGCGCTTATGGGATCAGAGTTAATTGCATCTCCCCTTTTGGAGTTGCCACACCTCTGGCATGTACAGCTTATAATTTGAGACCTGATGAAGTTGAAGCTACTAGCTGTTCTACTGCCAACTTGAAGGGCATTGTTTTAAAGGCTAAGCATATTGCAGAGGCTGCATTATTTCTAGCTTCTGATGAATCTGCCTACATAAGTGGCCACAACTTGGCTGTTGATGGAGGCTTCACAGCCGTGAAGCACATTTTTTCAGCCTAAGTGTGGTGGTGGCTTTTCACAATGAAAGAGCCAATAATAAGGCAATATTTTATGTACGGTTGACATTAGGTTATTGCTTCCATGTACAAGTATTTTTATTATCAAGTCAAACCTTGTCACCTGCACTTCGCATGTGCATTTTCCTTGTAATCTGCAATGTATTATTATTATTTTTCCGAAAAAAAAAATTACCCACATCACAGTTTCATCAATGTGGTAATTTTAAGCATTCAGACCCCCCACTGCTCTTCCTCTGCTTCTCTTTCAGCTCTGTTTTCATCAAAGGACGCCCTGAAATTGAGTTGACCTAATCGCACCAACCATTAAAGGAGAAATACCATAAATCAATTACGTGTAAACTGAAACAATCTTCAAATGGTAATTAATAAAAATTGGGTTCATCTTTGTCCTCACTCTATCAATCATGATTTTCCTTTATCTTTCACAAATTTTATCACCGATCGAGTTCCCATTTCCGGACGTCATAACGACCATTGTTCCATGCTTAAAACTTCATTTATTCATCAATGTACTTAACCACACAGTCAAAACTACCAGTCCCATGTCGCATTCAAGCCACCATATAAAACCCTCTTCAGCTAGACAAGCTGTAAAGCATATACCTAAAATGAACAACTGCATTTCCCCTCTTTGAGATCAATTTCATCGCATCTTCCACGACAATATATGTTTTATATATACACACAGAGAGAGTATTAATTAAAGTCTAAGAGGCTGCGGTTACCATGGCACTGGTGGTGTATTGGTATGATTTAGTTTGTTTTGGAATTGTGGCTGCTGCTTTTATTGGCTCCTTGTGGATGATATGGAGTAAGGAAAATTCCTCCAGATGCGATGATAACACCATTTATGAAAGCCTGATAGCCGCTGGACCAGACAGTGATGGTTTCGTATGCGCCACCCCTAAGGCTTATGTTGGCTCAATCCAGCTTTGGACCAGCTGCTGGAAAGGGGTGCACCCCGGATGGCTCTTGCTGACTCGTTTTGTGTCCTTCATAGCCTTGGCCGGATTCTTATCATGGGATATTGCGGATTGCGATGCATCTGTCTTTATCTACTACACAGAGTAATTTCTAACACACTAAACTTCACTGTAATTGGGACTTACTGATATTACTGATAAGTTCATATTCTTTGTGGCATAATTGATCTGCAGGTGGACATTTACATTAGTTATGATCTATTTTGGGGTACGTCAACCACTTAATCCCATTTTTTTATGTGCATCCTCCATTAAAAATGACTGTCTGTAGACTCTATACAAATAAAATTAACAAACCCAAACTCATTTTGAAGCCCCTAATGGATTATAATGTGTAGTTGGGGACAGTTGTATCTGCATATGGATGTTGGGTCTACCCAAAGGAATCAAAGTCTGAAAATGGGGCAATAGATGAGTTTATGATTAGGGATGTTGAAGAAACTATAACTACAAACACTTTGACATATGGAGCTAAAGAAATTCGAGGTAGCATCCAATTGCAAAGCCAATATGCTGAGAAGGTGATTCAACACCGAGCTGGATTTTGGGGATATCTTATGCAAGCTATCTATCAGGTTAATCCCTTGAATGTTTCTGTCAAATCCCGGATGATTTTACTGACTGATTCTATTTTAATCTTTTCTTACAGACTTGCGGGGGCGCTGTCATCCTAACAGACATAGTGTTTTGGTGTGTTATTGTACCATTTTTACCAGACGCTCATCTGAAACTGAACACGGTAAGAGTTCACTTCTTACAAATTGTCTAAATTTCCCTCGCATAAATGGAAAAAAAAAAAAACCAGAATTCCATTACAAAGTCCCCTGATATAATGTTGTGTCATAATATTTATGTGAACTTGGCAGTTGATGGGTTGCATGCACACACTGAATATTGCTTTTCTTCTGCTAGACTCGGCGCTCAATAACCTTGTGAGTAAAGCATAATCCAATATAAGCTGTCATGCATATCATTCGTAAAATGTAGACACCAGTAGTTAATTTTCATCTCTAGAATTCCATTAGTATACAATGCCTTTGCAGATCGGGTGACGCCAATTCGCATATTGTTTTCCAGCCATTTCCTTGGTTTCGGATTGCATACTTTATCCAGTGGAGCTGTATCTATGTTGTTTTCCAATGGGTCATCCACGCCTGTGGTTTTTCATGGTAAGCCTAATTATTAGAACACATTTACTTTGCCCTCCAAGTTTGGCGTAAGACCTGTGAAAAATATTTTGAACCACTTGCAGGTGGCCATATCCTTTCATCGAGCTTGATACACCTTGGGCTCCTTTATGGTATATTATTTTCAATCCTTTTTTTTTAGCCGTTTTGTTTCGTCCTTACATTTAACCGATACGCAGTTGATAAAGAATTCTGCGCTACAGGTATTTCTCTTTGGCTGTGTTTCACATTCCCTGTTATGCCATATTTGCACTGATTATGAAAGCCAAAAATACATTTCTTCCCCGATTGTTTCCTCATGCTTTCCTGAGGTCATGCTAGATCCTCCTTGGAGATGTCTTTCATTCGTTATTCTGATCGTGAACTTGTGTATGTAGCACTGGGAATAATCAAGCCCCTCCACTCAGGATTGTTGTGGGTGTTACAGCCCTAGTGCCTTGTTGCTTACATATATTAAGATAAAATATTAGCGTTATAGTTCTCAAAGCCATTAAGCTTAATTTCTGATTGTTTGAATATGATTATGGATTTAAAATACTAATTTTATTAACTTTTTATATTGATTTAGACATAAATAATATAAAAATATGATTATAATACATAATTAAAACAATTCCAAAAATAATTTGAAATAAATAAACTATGATTAAAAAAAAATATGAAAGAGGCCGTTAATGGTTCGGATTTTGCGGCAACAAAGACTATGGATCCCATCATTGGTACATTTGAGCAGTCTCCTGTTTTTTACAAGAAGTCGCTGTCCCATCCATACTTGGGAAAATTGAAGATTTTAGCAGTAACAACTTGAATAAGCTTTAGACTCAACCTAGGCATTCCTTTCAATTCTAGACAGACGAAGCTTCAGTTAATTATTTCTCATCTGAATCATTCTACTCAAATTACCTATGAAGAAACAAAATGTTCAACAAGAAACGACCATAAATGTTAAATCCCTACATAACTAGAAGCATGGCAGAATATATCCACCGTTTCACCTGCTTCAATTAATGATGAATCGGGAAAAATTCGATGTTTTTCTTTGGTTTTACCATTGTGGAATTGGCAACAATGCAAACATGGAACAAAAATATACAAATACTAGACTTGAACCTAAAAGGTTCACTAGAAGTCCTAAGGAAACCAATACAATTCACATTCTTGTACACATCTTTGATCAAAGCCATGTGATTATGAGTAATTTGCAAAATAAACCAGCAGAAGTGCTGCCATAAAGAACCCCGCAGACATGTTCTTCGCAAGATAATATTCTATTCACCTAAGATTAATTGATACACTCAGCTGTGAGTTCAATTACGGTGCAGAATTTGTCTTAATTATGTTTCAAAGCAATTCTGCCCTGACAATGCATACACATTTGAACAAGATGCTCAATTTAAATTGATTCATATATATCATAACAAAGGGAGATTCAATCAATATCAAATGAATAAAAAGTCCTAGAAGGGAACTACCTGGGAGAAAATAAAACTCAGGAGCAATAAAGTCACCCTTAGGGGCTTAACAATACCATGCAAAGATTATCCAAAGCTATGGAATTGAAGCTATCAGAAGCAAGTAGAAAGACAATTATTTTGTTTCAACAATGAAACTCAAAAAGTTCAATAATAGGCTAAAATGTACATTGAAATGTTTAAGATGGTGACAAATAAACCCCTAAAAGAAAACATCATGGCAGATGACAGTCTACTATTGGTCAAGTTGCAGTTTTTCATTGTCTCAAAAGCTATACAAAGTTCAAATTCACTCATCAAAGGTGAACAAAATCGTTTCCACCTGTAGGCTAGCAACACAGTATATGCTCATATATGACTTTTACCACAGTGATAAAGAAAGCAAAAAGCACATATAAACCTGAGAGTAATTGCCACTGACAGAAGATCAGACTAGTCCTTCCCAACTGAACCAAGTATCAGTAGTCAAAAATTTAAGCGATCCTAAATTTCCATAAATTTCCATCATCGCCAAGTCATTAAAAAAGGGCCAGAAATATTAACCAAATGACGAAACAAAATTTCTTATATAAAAGCCAATAACAATGTAACTAGTCCATAACAAAATCCAAATTTAGGATTAACTGAAAAAAACTTAAGTCCAACAATTACTCAATGGAAAAAGATCTCGATAAAATGAAGTTTGTTGAGTGCCACTAATCACCACCAGCCTTCTGGTAAACATAGGTGAGACCACACTTACCACAGTAGTGCCTATCGAAATGATTGGCCATAAAAGTCCCTGCGCCACACTCAGCATTCGGGCACTCCTTCCTTAACCTCTGTACTTTTCCAGAATCATCCACCTTGTAAAACTGCAACACAGCCAACTTCACCTTCTTCTTCTTGTGCTTGATCTTCTTGGGCTTAGTGTAGGTCTTCTTCTTTCTTTTCTTGGCTCCACCACGAAGGCGAAGCACCAGATGGAGAGTTGACTCCTTTTGGATGTTGTAGTCAGCCAAGGTTCGTCCATCCTCGAGCTGCTTCCCCGCGAAGATTAGCCTTTGCTGATCCGGAGGGATTCCTTCCTTGTCCTGGATCTTGGCCTTGACGTTGTCGATGGTGTCCGAAGACTCCACCTCCAACGTTATGGTCTTGCCCGTTAGGGTCTTCACGAAGATCTGCATCTTGTCTGCCTGCTCTTGAGAAGATAAAAGGGCTACCGCCAGGTCAAGGCTACATTAAAAGATGAGGAGGAGCAGTGCTAGGGTTTTTGTCTATTTACATATATAACCCTCTCGTTTTTGAGTAAGGGCAAAAACGGTGTTTGGTAGTATGACGTGGCAGATTGATAATGGTTGCTCAATATCTAAAATTTTTTAATATTTTAATGCTTTATTTAATCCCTGTTAAAAAATATATATATTTATAATTATTTTTTAAAAACATTTTTATTCTTACCTAGTCGTAGAAAATAGCCTGGAAGAACAAATGAAAACACTGCAGAGCAATTTCTCAGCAAGTAATTCAAGCAATCCTTTTACACTGCTTAGCTTATTTCTATTTATTTGTTTTTTTTTTTTCTTATATGACGTCTAAACATTTAATCTTTCTTTATTTTCTTTACCTTGACAGTTCTGTTCCCAAAGAAAATCTGGAAGGGCATGTGAAGAGATGCCCATTATTGGAACAAGTTTGAATCTTTGATTCTCCAACCGTTTTACCAGAAGGGCATCAATGCTGGAAAAGAAGATGAAGCTGAACAATACCACCACAGTTGACGATAATGTAACCTCTGAAATGAAGAGAAATACTGTTTATAGCCTGACTGTTCCTGAATTCTGTAATTTTGTTAAAAAGATTGAGTCAGTTCATGATTTAATATGTAATGATATAAAGGAATCACTTAAAGATACCTGTAGCTTGCAATTTTTGGATTAAGGGAGAAGTAGACAGGTAAAGAAGTTGAATTAGGCCTTTTATTTTAAGTTGGGGTCGTTGGAATTTGTGGGATAAATTGATTGTTGGCAGGAAATTACCATTTCAGGAGAAACACATTCTGCAACAGGCATCAATTCTAGGGAACTTGGAAGAATTTGGGGTATGGACGAACTCTGTTGGAATGGTTCGAGATTCTTAAGAAAGACCTGCAGTGGTTGAATTTGGGGCTGGGAGATGGTACTTGACACAAATGCTTGTAGATTGTTATGGCACCTAGAGGGTCTTCCTGGTTGAAAGAAAGTTGTATAATGTAACACCCGGATTCAGGTAAGTCAGTAAACTTCACTTCCAAAATTACCCCTAAAGTTGATTTTATAACTTATTGTTTAAAGAAATTGCAAAAAGAATTATAAAAAACTACTAAATGAGCAATAATTTTCAAAAGAGGTAAAATAGTCATTTTAGAAGGAATTAAGGGACAAAGTGGGAATGAAAATTGAATGTCACACTTGAAATTATATGGTGGTGCTAAGGGTTTTTGGTATTTGGCTAAGGACAAAATAGTTATTTATGAAAAAGGTTAAGGGCAAATTGGTCCAATAGGCTTATAAAAAAAATGTAACACCTGGATTCAGGTAAGTCAGTAAACTCCACTTTCAAAATTACCCCTAAAGTTGATTTTATAACTTATTGTTTAAAGAAATTGCAAAAAGAATTATAAAAAACTACTAAATGAGCAATAATTTTCAAAGGGGGTAAAATGGTCATTTTAGAAGGAATTAAGGGACAAAGTGGGAACGAAAATTGAATGACACACTTGAAATTATATGGTGGTGCTAAGGGTTTTTGGTATTTGGCTAAAGACAAAATAGTCATTTATGAAAAATGTTAAGGGCAAATTGGTCCAATAGGCTTATAAAAATATCAATTATTCATCTTCTTCTTCATTTAGCCGAGAGCCTCCACCATTTTAACTAAACTTTTCCCTTAAGCAAAATTCATCCAAAAACCTAGCTAAATCACCTAATTTCCAGTGCCTCCAGTTATAAAAAGTGTAGATCTATCAATTCTGGTCAGTTCTAAGGTAAGAAATTTAATTTTTGAGAGATGTCAAGTTTAAGGTTTTGATGGATAATTATATTTTTGGTTATTTAAGGTTGCCAGGAAGAAGAAAAGAAGGTGAATAAACTTAAATCACCTATTTAGCAAAGAAAAGGTAAGAATTTCATACTTTACATACTTGAAGTAAATTTGAGTTAGGTTATTTAAATAACCTTTACTTATATAAGTGTGTAAGATATTAGAATTAAGGTGATTTATGCTTAAATGGATAAAGAAATTCATTATGATTCAGGATGTAATTTTGGCCATAAGAGTATTTTAGACATTTCATATTCCTAGGGTTAGCTTTGTGGATTTTGGTGTTGATTTAAGGTGATTTTGGTGGGTAGTATTTCTAGAGGGGGATGTTATAAGTTGGTATCAGAGTATGATTTTGGGAACCCAAAAGATGTTTTCTAAAACAAAATAACACACATAGACATCCCAAATGGCAAAACAATATTCTTCAACTTCAAAATCATCATTTATAACATAGATCCAAGGAACCAAAAGCCTAAAATATGCAACATATCAAGAATGATTCCCTTACCTTGTTTCGAGCCAAATATTTGCAAGTTGGTTTCCTTCTCTTTATTTTGTTTTCCTTTAACACCAAAATCACCTTAAATCAACACCAAAATCCACAAGGCTAACCCTAAGAATATGAAATGTCTAAAATACCCTTATGGCCAAAATTACATCCTGAATCCTAATGAATTTCTTTATCCATTTAAGCATAAATCACCTTAATTCTAATACCTTACACACTTATATAAGTAAAGGTTATTTAAATAACCTAACTCAAATTTACTTCAAGTATGAAATTCTTACATTTTCTTTGCTAAATAGGTGATTTAAGCTTATTCACCTTCTTTTTTTCTTCCTGACAACCTTAAATAACCGAAAATATAATTATCCATCAAAACCCTAAACTTGACATCTCTCAAAAATTAAATTTCTTACCTTAGAACTGACCAGAATTGATAGATCTACACTTTTTATAATTGGAGGCACTGAAAATTAGGTGATTTAGCTAGGTTTTTGGATGAATTTTGCTTAAGGGAAAAGTTTAGTTAAAATGGTGGAGGCTCTCGGCTAAATGAAGAAGAAGATGAATAATTGATATTTTTATAAGCCTATTGGATCAATTTGCCCTTAACCTTTTTCATAAATGACTATTTTGTCCTTAGCCAAATACCAAAAACCCTTAGCACCACCGTATAATTTCAAGTATGTCATTCAATTTTCGTTCCCACTTTGTCCCTTAATTCCTTCTAAAATGAGCATTTTACCCCATTTGAAAATTATTACTCATTTAGTAGTTTTTTATAATTCTTTTTGCAATTTTTTTAAACAATAAGTTATAACATCTACTTTAGGGGTAATTTTAGAAGTGAAGTTTACTGACTTACCTGAATCCGGGTGTTACATATAAGTTGAAGGTCAGTTGACATTCGAATTATTAACTTGGGTATATTGATTGCTATTTGGTGTGTTCTTGAGCTCATTGAAACTTTGTTAGTGGTTATTTAATAATATGTTATGTTATGCTTATACTTTTGCTACTCCCAGGCTGATCTATCCTTGCGACAGAAAGAGAGATTCACACTTGAGCTCTTGAGAATTGACAGTAAGGCTTTCTAGGATCCTATCCTAAGTGTGATTTATCCTTTCTTTGTGAGGTCTCAATGCATTTTATTTTCACATTAGCTTTACTAAACATGAGTTTTAGTTGAAGTGCTAGTGCTAGTGCTACTGCTGCGACATCCTGAAGTAATGAATTCTTTTCATAATCAATAATCCTCATATTAGCAGTTTACTTTGTGTAGACCAAACATTGCCACTTTTTTATGCATCCATCTGTGATGCAGTTTGTTTGCATGTTTTTTTTTTTTTTCAAATGTACATGGCATGTATGTCTTTACTAATTCTTTCTTTTTCACTTGTTACATTATGAAATCCCACATACACAGTTGAGGATCTGAACTTGAATGCTGTTGAGTCTTTAAGGGGAGTTCTTTATGTGGCTATTGGTAAACGTTTCTGTGGTCCTGCAACAGGTAATTAACACATCATTAATTTGATTATGAAGCTTGTAATCAAGCATTACATGTTATAATCAGCCATACCTTATTTGTCACTGACCTTATTCATATTTTTCTGTGTTCTATATGGTACATGCTTGCTGCAGATTTGACTCTAAGATGTTGCCTGGCCAGACAGGTGAATCAAGAAATTGTTGAACAGTGCAGTGGTAAACACCACAGGAGGGATCTTACAATAGCAACATCCCACATCTTTGCCATTGGAAACACTACATAAGTACTTAACTTTTCCTGCCTTAAAAATGTCTGTTTATATAATAAAACTACTAACTAATGGAAACACTACACAATTAATTTATTGTTACGGTGTTTAAATGCATAATAAATCTGCTGGTCAGCTTTGCAGAGATGATTTCATAATGGGCTGACCATCGGTCTTTCGGCTTCCTGCAGATAAGAAGTATTTATCCAGTTTGGGGATTGCCCAGGAAGAATTTCATGCAATTACCAGCTGGGCAGTAGATGCTGGTCATGGTTAAGATGATTTTGATGTTACTGATAGCAAATGAGTTAGGACTCTATTTAATGTTTGTTAATCCATCTGGATAAACAAAGTATATGTATTTGCAGTTTGGAATATTAATAATTTACTTGCAGTTTAGACAATAATCCATCCTCATGGATCCAGGTCTGCGAGTGGCTCCAAGGACTCCATCATAGCATATGTACAATATATAATTTGGTTTACAGATAAATTTGAGATTTAAACGTCGATATAATTTGGTTTTCTTCCTTGCGAAATAGACCAACTAGTCCTAGATTCTTCATTTGGATTGTATGAAGTAACTGCAGCTATTGTGACTTCCAGCAAACCCCTCCAATTTCGGCCATGAATATGATCCTTGTGCTATCAGGCTACATTGTAAAACATATATACGACTCGTCGTTCCATCTTAAAAAGCAGAGCAAATGTCGTCCAAACATCAGGCGGGCGTTTGATTGGTCTGTCTTTTATATCATCACAGCCCGCTAATATATGTGTTATGTTGAGACCATCAGTGAAGTCGTCATTCTATCGTAATTTTTACTAGCGGAGTATGTCTGCAGTGGCATTTGGCTTTATTTCAACTCCCAACTCAGTGAGTCTCGGTCTCACTCACCTGTTGCCGCCAAACAAAAGCCTGATTTTCTTTAACTCGTTGCCAGTACCCACTTACAGAAACTCTTGTTTGTCGAAGCCAGCATCTCTTAATCAAGTATTATTTTTAAGAGTTCCATATGGATCCGTCAATTTCCAGCGCAATTCCTTCTTCACTCCCTCTAAACCCTTTTCTTCTCCTGTCATGGTGTGGCAGGATTGCACGTAATTCTCCTTCTTTGTTTTTGCTTTTCCCCCCTTTTTTCAGTTTAATGAATGTTACCAGTTTCGACAAGTTATGGCCAAATTGAATGCAGGGTACGGACTGAAATTGATGTGCCGGTTTCGGTAGCTTATAATTGTTACTCTGACCGCGAGGCCATTCCTCGTTGGATGCCATTTATTTCTTCTGTAAAGGTGCCTCCTTACTTCACTTTTTTGCCTTACTTTTTTTTTTTTGCTTTTATGTGAGTGCCCGATTAATCAGGCAATTATTGACTGCATAAAGATTCAAAAATTGTAACTTTTGATCAAACTTATGTGTTTCATGAGGAGTGTGTACCATATAGAGTTCATGTCAATTGAGTTATATTTTTTCAGATTTAGTTTTTCGCACCAGGAGAAAATAGATGATTGGTTTACAATAGTCCTGTGCTATAATAGGTATTGGAAGACAAGCCAAACTTATCACAATGGTCTTTGAAGTACAAGGCTTTTGGCCGTGATATTGAATACTCTTGGCTTGCTAGAAATTTGCAGGTGACCATTGCTGCATATTAAGCCCATTTATTTTTAATTCTTTTATTTGAATTTCTTTTAATCTTTCTGACAAACTATGCTTTAATTTATTACTTGCAGCCCATCCCAAATCAGAAAATTCATTGGAGATCTCTAGAAGGTCTTCCTAATAGGTAACTAGAATGCATTCCTGTGCAAAAACTTACAATTTGCAATCATGACTTCAGATTTGTGACTATAATATAGAATCCATCCAATGTTGGATGTTCTCTTGCATTCTTCTATTGCTGGCTATGATTCATAAATTTGTAGATGTGCTTGCATAATTTAAGTAGCTTATAACAAATTAAAGATTATGTGTAAAGATATGTAGTGATAGATGTTAGATTAAATTCAGCAAGTATTGAAGAAAATTTGGAAACTGATGTTGAAAATGGGGCATATTAACAGACCATCATTCTTTTGCAAGCTGCTTAATAATGCATTTGTATCTCAAAATCTTCTTGGCTAGATTCCAGCAAAATGTTTACTTTTTAGGTTTAAAATGTTTACCCTCTGCTGGAGCAAACTATGGGGAATGTAGACAGGGGCTTGTTCATGTAACTGAAGTACATCTTGTTGAATATTTTTTGAATTAGAAGAGATGTATGGGCTTGCCTTTTCTTTTTTTTTTTAATTTTTTTCAATATGGATAGAGAAATACAACTTCATATATCAGTATGGAATTCTTCTGGAAATTATGGCATGTATATAAGAAACATGAGGTATCAAGAGATCATATCGAAGGCTAGCAGCTGGACTTGTACATAACCATTTACTATTATTATCTTCAAGCAATTGTAAAGGCTCTTTTTGATATGATCAAATTGGAATGCTTTGTGCCAGAGATGTAGAGTCACGTAATCCCATTTTTATTGTTCATATAAATAGAGTGGTGTTCTACTTTGAATGGAAAATAGATCTATGAATTAAATTGCAATTTCTTAGAACCCTTTGTCAAGATAATATCACCTTTTATATCTTCAGATTGCTTGTGATCTGGCATTTGCATCTGGAATATTATTGGCTCAATATAGCATGAATGAAGCATTGCTACACTTGTCTGAGTTCTCCAAGTTTTTCTCTTGCAAAAACAAGTCATCAATATGATGTATATGATATATGTATATTAATATCTTTTATGTTTGAATATTGATATTTCAGTTCGCACAAATTAAAATCAGAATCTTGATAAATTGATATGTCTAATGACAGAGGTGCTGTTCGGTTTTTTCCAAAAGGTCCTTCATCATGCATAGTAGAGGTGAGGCCCATTTCTGAAAATATTGGTGTTGTATACCATGTTGATTTAGTAGGAACTTGAATTTCTTTTAAACACATCAATGATTACTTTCCACGGTTAACTACACTTATGGACATTCAGGAGCTCAAATTCATTTAATTTAGTGTGACCACACATTTTCATTTTTCTTCATACTATGCCTAGGGGAGTGAAAAAAAGATAAAAATGAAAAATAAAACAATGGACACAGCTCTGAGACTTATAGGAAAGGAAACATTTTCTCTTATCTCTTTTCTCCATTAAGCTGGGCAATTACAAATTATATTTTTCTATTACAGCTAACTGTTTCATATGAGGTTCCTCAACTTCTATTTCCAGTTGCATCTGTAAGTTTTCTCACCTTCAATTTACAATCTATTGTGGATCTTGATAATGGAAGACACCTAACTTATTATCTTGGAAAGAAATAGTGGAAAAAATTAAATTCTTTTTCTTTCTGTCGTTGTATTTAGTTGCAAAGCAGAAAAGTAATCTATTTTTCTCCAGTTAGTAGTGCTCTTAAACATTTTGATGTGGCATGCATGCATCATGCATCTCTCTTTTGAATATTTTCAGGCACTTCAACCTTTTTTAGAAAGCTTACTCAGAAGGGGTTTGGAACGTTTTGCAAAAGTTGCGAGAAGCTATTAGAAAAACTCCATTTATGATATGATGGCCTCAATTGGGTAATTAAACTTTCAGGTTCCATATTGTGTCTAATTCTTTTGATGTGGATACTTTTCCCCCTTTTGAATTATAACTTTTTTTTTTTAACTTATGTCTGCAATGTTTTTAAATGAATAGTTACCAAGGCTTCATATAATTTGTTTTATCTTAAAACTTTGGAGTTACCATCAAATTTTTGGACCAATGGCAGCTCTTTAGACTGACATTTAGTTGTCATCATCGCCTTTTGTCATTCCCCAGAGACCCAGAGAAATCAAAATGTTAAAACTTCTGGCTCATACAGCTGCGTCTTGTCCCCGATCTGCTACTAGATCAAAATAACAATTGAAATAAATTCAAGTGGAAAAAAAGGTTCCTTCTAGTACGAGAGTCCTTGCGCGTCTAAGTCTAATTGAACTCTTATGAAGTCAATCTACAGGGGGTTTGCAGACCAGATTCCATGAGACACGGAGGTTATGGAGATTGTTCAGACCTCCCTGGCGCCTTCCCATGTAACAAAAATCAATTAACTCGATGCCTTCTGGATACCAGCAGTTACAGCTTTTGAAGCAAGAAGATAGAACAGAAATGTAAAGAGCTTTTATTGAATTTAGATGATGCGTACAGAGCGTGTCACAAATAAAAATGGACCACATCAAACGGGCAGCCACCCTGAAATTTGATTATTTACTAAAAACAATCCATAGTGACTTTACACAAGAAAAAATATTAGTACTCAATTTTACACCACCGCCATCTGCCACTCTATGTACGTTAGCCCGGAACTCACCCATTACAACTGGGATATCGACACCTACAAAACTGGTAGCTGCTTTTTCTAGTATCTGACTGAAGCAGCCAGAAACAGTAAGAATACCCACCTAATCAAGAGATTTTATTTAGAAATAATATCTACATTCAATAGCCAGCATTGCCATCCAATAAGCTCTTCAAGCTGCACAAGGCCTCTGGAGACAGGCTGCAACACCTTGTTCTCCGTTGTTGAGGTGGTGATGGCTCTCGCTGATCGAGGGAAGTGAAGCATATAATTATTACAGTTAGATTGTCAAATGTGTTGAGGCGCAAGGCCTCCATAACAAGGTCCCGGGCACACTGCTCAGGATTATCGTGACGTTGCAGTCCTCGATGTACAAGGCTTACGGCATGCTGACTTGACATTACATCCCAGATTCCATCACATCCAATGATGAGAAACTCATCATCTTCTGTTAAAACCATCTGCCGAAATTCTGGCTCTGCTATGAGAGGTGAAGGAGAACCTTGAGGGAATTTCATGTCCCAATCACCCAAGGCTCTGGAAACTGATAAAACACCATTTAGATACCCATCATCAACATAACCACCCAATTCTTCAACTCGCCTCCTTTCAGATGGGTATATTGGTCTGTGGTCTTGAGACATGTCAATGGCTTCTCCCTTTCGGCAGAGAACCGCACGACAATCACCAGCATTAGCGACCATCAGAAGCCTGGAAAGCAAAGAACAAGATCAATTAACCAGAGAGAAGAAAAATTAAAAGGCAGGTTTGTTAAAGTTAAGTGCACAAAATGATTCAAGGTGCAGAAGAATGAATTTACCTTCCAAATATCAAAGCAGTAAGTGCAGTTGTCCCAGAGGAGCTGCTCACACTGGAGTCATCAGCCAAAGCCATGTCGGCAAGCAGATACGCTTTCTGAAGGGAGTTCTCAACCGCCTCCAAGAAAACATCATCATCTTCAGATGACTGGGGGAAGTTGACATCTTCAAAAAGAAATCTAATTACATTTTTCCTGATATATGCTGCTGCTTCAGGTCCTCCATGACCATCGAACAACTGATAGACAGACAACTTTAATTTTACATTCAAACAGTATCACTAAAATCCAGTATCAACAAAAGACTGAAAACTTAATTACCCCATAAAATGCACTTGGCTTGGGAAATTTAAAGAAGGATCCCAAGTGAGATGACAAATCATCTATTCGTATATGCTCATCTTCCATGTATCTTCGTGGTCCAATGGCAGCAAAACTACCAGATCGAATGCTAGGAACAAATTGCAGGACGGTACCTACAAGACGATCATCTGGAATCTTGTCTGCAGATTTTATGTCCTAATATTTTAAATAAAAGAGAGAGAGAGAGAGAGAGAGAGAGAGATTTCTGACATTAGTATACCATTTGAAAACTACAAAACAACAAATTTATGATCACTAACTTAGAAAGACCACTGAAGTAATTAACAGGCTTGTTTGTTGCTGGAACAAGGAAACAGTTCTCAATTTTGCAAATAACTTTACTACAACCAGAACAAACTAACCGTTCAAGCATTCAAACTAATAAGGATTAGAATCGAGATCTTGGGCAACTAATGTTTCAAACAGCAACTATACTAAAAAAACAGAAATGAAATTATGTTTATAGTCCGTCAAAGCACCACAAAATGTTCAATCCAGTAAAACGTTATCACGAATATAAGATCTTGTTAAGAAACCTTCCCAACCCAATGTTAAAAACTTAGCCAAACCTAACCTAAGTAGATTATTCGCAAAAAATTGAACAACTAACAGAACAGAAACATAATCAAGCAATAAGCTGCAATCCACAACATACTTGAACTTCCTTAGAGGCCAACAAATCTTTGAGTAATTAACATCTTAAATCAGTCGATACAAAGTAAACAATAAAATCATAAAATCTGATCCAAGTAGAAAACTCACCACTTGAGAGGTGGAGAAGTCGGTTGAAACTGACTCCGATATACGAACTTGATTCACAGCTCGCGGAGAAACTGGCGATGTAATTGTAACAATATCTTCAATCTCTTCAATTTTGCTTCCTTTGCCAAAATAATTGTTAACATCCAACACATCCACGCTCTGTTGCAAACAAACAACCTCTGATTCAGCTACCATCTTCAACAAGCATTTACCTCTTCAAATCTTTCTAGATCTAAACCTCCCAAACTAAATGAAATTTCTAATTTTTACTTTCGTGTCGAAGTGTTTATAATTTTCGCGCAAATGATCTAACTTTAAGACAGGTCGGCTCGAACTTGTTTATATTGCGAAGGGCTGAGAAACCGGTAAGCGGTGGCTACAGGTGAGAGAACGAAAGGACACGTGTAAGTTCTTAATCCATATGACTATAGGAGCGTGTTGATCACGCAACTAAGAATAAAAGATGACACGTGAAACTGTTTAGGTTGACGTGTGGCCTTTGAACCCTTGCAAGGGTTGTTTCATGAAAAATGACGTAATCGTCCCTTCTTGTACCTTCCACGTTGACTTTCAAAAACAAATGGGGGACATGGATGAGATATTGGAGTATTTTAGGGCATTTATGGGTATACAGCCTTTTTGGCAACGACTTAGGGATCAATCATTAGCCCAAACTCTTTTTCACCCAAACTTTGATGAAATAATCTTGCTACCGTTTAAGTTTGAGAAATCTATTTTCTCACCTATCACCAACATTTATTAATAAAAAGGGTTTACCAGAAAGACAAAAAAAATTATCTTGTCTAAATTTTCTAAAATTTTAAAATTTCTTAACATTTATCAAATATATAAAGTTTATAATCACATTATCACTTCAATTTTTTTTCATTTTCTCTTTTCTTTATTCTTTTACATTTTTTCTTCCCTTTAAATCTTTTTCTAATTTATCTCCATTCAAGTGATAGGGATGATACACTCCTCCATATACACCACAAGGATGAAAACTATATCATTGTAAGAAGTGATACTGATAAAATCCAAAGACTAAATAGTAATAAATGAAAATGATAATTCATCAATTTAATCACATATTTAAATATGAAAACACTATCTGAAAAAAAGATTAAGAAAACTTTAAACAACATTGTGACTCCTTCCACTTCTGTTTTTCTAGTGAAATTATCCAATATTACTCGATATTCTTTTTCATTTTATATTCTTACACACCATATTAACCTCTTTTTCAAAAACCCATCTCTCATCCACCACAAAACATCCAAAGAAAAGAATGAGATCTAAGTCAATATATCTGAGATTTGAAAGTCAACAAACTATTAAACGTGTAGATAGCAAAATGACAACAATAAACTTGACAAATTAAGACTTTTACAATCATTGCGTTCAACCCATATAACTCTTTCTACTCCAATGTTCTTCTTATTCATGCAAAACAAGTATTTCAATTAGTGATATTCAATTTCTCACTAGTTATTATATATCAAATTGATTTCTCTATTGTTTATTATTTCGTATATACATCATGTTTCTTCATGTTTTGAGTATTTTTATAATTTTAATAAAATAAGAATAAATTAGCCATTGATGTTTGTGTTATATATTAAGCATGGTTTAATAATAATACTAAACTGAACAAATTAGTAATTTTAGTGAACAAAAACAATTTAACGGTATTGATAAATGGATAAAAATGAACTATTTAAACTTAAAGGGTGGACAAGTCAGTTAGTCAAAATTGGGTTGGAAAATGGAAATTTGAGACTATTTGTGAACGGTTCTCTCTTTCCTGCTTGGTACGATGGTGATGGACAGGCAGAAACGTTTTATTACATGGACAAAAATGCCCCTATGTTTTCCAAAATGACATGTTGGTGGTATTATTAGCGTGAACGCGGTGACAGTTTGCATCAGGACGGCAGAAAACCGAAGGCAGCGAACTCCCCCAATTTAGACGGTTTGTTAGAAGATCACGAGGGTTTTAATACAGCTGTAGTTTGCACAGAAGCCACGTTGAAAGCGTGTACACGTGCAAAAATGAGATTATTTTACCCAACATCAATTTAAAAAAATAAAAATTATTTCTTCAATTTTAATAATGAATAAATAAATAATATTATATATATTTTAAATATATAAATATATATTTATTATATAATTAAATATTAATTTATTTTTAATTTAAAATTATTTAATTATATAATAATACATATTAAATATATATTTATATATTAAAATAAATATACAAAATTTTATTAAAAACCGTTACTAAACTCCATTAGCCATAGGTGAATTTGGAAAACCACTTGCCCCCACATTACATGCAGCCACCGTTGAAACTTGGGTAATACAAATCCACTTGAGATTAAAACGTTTTCATTTTTTTTAATCTTGGTTTGACCAATGTTTTAATGGCTAGTCCCAAACCACGCGGTTGTATTTTAAAGTTGGACTAAGAATTCTGCAGCATAGAAAATTAAAAAAAAAAATATTCTTAGTAATTTTTATCGAATTTGATCTTTTCCTAGTCTTTCCCTAGTCTCTATCAAATTTCACATCTTTATCGCACAATTTTATCATTCTTAGCAATTTTTGTATGATAATGAAATCAGTGATAATGAGATTTTATTCAAAATAATTGTTAATATTTAGTAATCGAATCACATATTATATTTTATATCAAAAATAAAATTTTTATATTATGTATTAAATATTATATCATGATATATTTTTATAAAATAATATAATAAAAAAATTCTTATTAATATATCATTATTTTAGAAAATATTAAGAAAATCATAAAAATATAAAATTTCATATATACATTTTTATTACATATTCATTTTTTTTTAAGTGTATCGATTATATATCATATCATATATTTATTATATAATATTAATTTGATATATTTTATAATATATATTATTTTTTATTTATATATATTATATTATAAAATATATATTATATAATGTTTAAAATAATAAAATAAATAAATAAATACTCATGTTTAATATAATTAATTAAGATGCATAGAAGAGCCATTTGTAATTATTTTAAATTTTAAAATGATAATACTGGTAGTGGCAGAGGATTGAATCATAGTTTTTGAATTTAATTTTAATTGAAAGAGTCAGGACAAAATTTGAGTGGGGAAATATGATTCACTCGTTTTTAATTGATGTCAGTGATTGGCCGGCTGATACTCATTCTTATCGTATCCTAATGCTATCCAATAATTTGCACTTTTTATTTATCAATTATAATATATACATAACTTTTATATATAAATAATAATAATAATATATAATTTTATAATTAAATATTATTTTATTTTTAATTATTTAATTATATGTAAAATTATTTATAAAAATTATTCGTATAACATTATTATTTTTTATTCATTTAAAAAACAGAGTCAACGCAGCAATAAAGTAACTGATTAACACTGGATTCGGTTGTCCACCAACTAATGATTGCTCCATCTAATTGGTCTTGAGGTTCACTTCACGAAGGAGCGCCGCTGGAAGTTCTTGTGGACTATATTTTTTCGCTTTTATAATTTGGTCTGGGTTACATCTCAATATTATATATATGTATAAGGTTCTTCATTATTGTTCTTATTTGAGCATAGAGGTCCGATTTCTCCTCGGCAGGCCCATACATATAAAAATTAGGTCAAGAGACCTGCTCCCACCCATCCAAGGGATAGCGAAATACAAAGGTCGTTGAGCATACTGGGGTGGGAACAAGTTTTTTGACCTAAAAATAAAAATATTTAATTAGATTGAGAAAAGCAATGGAGGCACGCTGTAGCCAGGATTGTTTTTTGAGCCGCTGAATGTGTAATGCCTTTGGGGAAATAATTTGACCAAAATAAACTTATCCTCACCTCTTTATGGTCTAGTGTGCATTGATATTGATAAGGACAAATTCAAGAGGCCAATAATTTGTGAGGTTCAAATTGAAGGGAGTTTTGGTGGAGGCAGCAAGCATGGATAAGTGGTTTTAAAAAAGGGATGTGTGTCAAAAGTTTTAGATAATCTTTTATGCCACAGTAACTTAATTGGCAAAGTGGAAATTCATATCTTTGAATAGCGATGGATGGATTACAATTTTTTATGCAAATAGTGGTAAAGCCGTGTGAACCTGAAACAAGCAGATGGCAAAACCAAAGCTCAATACCCATGTTTGCTTTTTAATTGAGTAGACACGAGTGGATATCTCTTCTTTACATTCTACAAACAGTGAAACAACAAATGATTGGTGTATGTACACCCTTTTTTAAAGGGTTTCTGTTTGGCTGGATAAAATGCTTCATAATTCAATGTTCATGCACCTCCTCTATATTCCTGGATTCAGAGCCTATCAGGTTCAGCTAATATTGACCGGTCACCACCATCGGGCCATTCCCTAGCCCGCTCGCCAAGTCGCTTCACCATCGTTCGGATGGTAATTTTGTGCTTCAATTAAACAAACATGCGGCATCAATAATCTGTGTCAAGGAAACTAATAAGTGAGGTTTGTGTATATGTCTCAAAAAGTAAATAAAGTTCTAAATTTGTTTTAAATTCATATAATAAATTGATATTTTATTAAATTTATCAATGAGACTGATATAGATTTTTTTGACAAAAAAAAATATATTAAATTTTTATTAAAAAATACAAAATCACAAACCTTAGATTAAAAAGTATGAATCAATATATCTTTAATTATACCTGGGATTGATAAATACTATATCGATCTACCATAATATTGATATATTTCTTAATATAGTCAATAAAACTAAATAAAATGCTACATTAGAATAGCATTAAACAAGTTGTCATATATATAGAATCCATTGGTAGCTCACTGATGCAGACAATATGAACTCATGTCTTTCACCAGCGTATTACTAAACAACATTAACACATGGGAGTTGTTACCATATTTGGATAAAGCTATTTAGCATTAAGATAACCTTATTGTATTTTCTATGCTCTTGTTCAGAATAATATTGAGACTATAGAACTCTTAATGGGTAGTTTGAGTGGTAAAAGAAAAGATTCCATGTATAAGAGAATATAAGTTCAAATCTCTTCTGATGACATATCATAATCAAATTCTTAATTTATTCACTTCAACGGTTATGAGATCGGTTACTTGTATTACTCGGTATGATTAGTTTCAATTCAATATAATAATCCGATTTGAATAATTTTTTTTTTACAATATATATATATATATATGTATATATATATGTATGTATATATGTATATATATGTATATATATATGTATATATATATGTATGTATGTATGTATAGAGAGTACAAACATTTATAAAATAATCACATAATATATACACAGCATCTTCAAAATTAAGTCAGGGTTTATGCGCTTGTCATGATTCTACTATTTTAAAAACATTTATCTCAAACGCTAATAGACATTCAAAGAGAAGATAAGCAAGTTGCATTATCATTAATGCATTGACATGATGCAGCAGATACAAACATGCAGACGATGCATCCAAAATAATCGGTGCCAGGGCATCAACTCTAACACATTCATCCACAGTCATGACAAACGATTAGGGAATGGGCTTCGGACTTATTTCGTTTGAAATTTGGGCTAATTTTAGTGTGCCTAAAGGTGATGTTAAGTAAGAATTTGTCTTTGAATATCCTGAAATTAGTGATAACAAATTGATGTACCATCTAATTAAGAGGACCCTTGCCTCGCTCGGAATTGCGAAATTTGTCTAACAAAATTGGTTTAGAAGATATCCGACTTGTGGCCGAATTAACAAGAAATTAACATCTGCAGCTTGTTTAGGCTGCAATTTTATTCCTTTTAAGTTAGATAGAGAGGAACTCACAGCTTACATCTGTTAGGATCCGAATTGTGCACGTCTAATGCCAAGGGTGTGGCAACTGCAAGTGGTGAAATGTAACTGAATCTGATCCCATATTTCCCAAGCTCGCTTGAAGCTGATCGAAAATGACCTAAAAAGCCATGTCTGGTTATAGTATGCAACACTGCCACAGCAAAGATCAGTTAAAAAGCCTGATCTCACCTTTGCGTAGACATGAAATCATCTATGCAGCTCTTTGACAACTGTTTCTTGAAGAGGACTGCTATAAATTAATTGGATTGGAAAGGTAGTCTCTTATCTCTACTCCAGCTTAATCAACCTGGCTTGTTCCCTTTTCTTGGTGCATACAGATGAATGTGACATTGATATTGTCTGCATCTTTGCAATATTGCGAATGGCATACCTTGGATGGAATGAGCCGAACGGCTGACGGAGGAAATCATAGTAGGTCATTGGATTTAACCTATTAATTTCCACCATTTTTAAGTTTTCCTCGTAGCATGCAGACAGATGCATCATGCCGGCTGAGGTATTCCTTCCCTGCAACTAGTGTTCAAATTGATTACTCATCGTAAACTACCATTTGTTTGCCTGCCTGACTCACTTGATATTGACATGTTGCCTATTTTATTTTGATTTCAAAGGCTAAGCTTTGTTTGCATTTGTGCAAAACTAAACTAGACAAACTTAATTACCAGAAATCTTAAACTGATCTGTACTCCTGCTTTTGAAATCCCACTCTTCTGTTACTCAATCTAAGAATTTTAAAAATACTATGTTTGTTTGAAGATTGTATTAATGTAAAAGAAAGGGAACATGATTGATAGTTGATGCTGCATATATAGATTCATTTAAGAACAACAGATCATTGCGACAATGCGAAACAATAAACATGGATGGATTAACGTTTGAGCGTCGACAAAATATTACTGATAACAGAGACTCCCCCATCAACAGCGAGGTTGTGCCCACTTATGTAAAGAGATTCGTCGGAGGCAAGAAAAAGTGCAGTCTGTGCAACATGTTCAGCCTTCAACACAAATCCTTTCAAGTTGGCTATTTGAGCATTCATGGCTTCTATCGTGCTTGGATCCAAATTTGATACCTTACTTCCCAGACGTGTGGCAACTATAGAAGGAGAAACACAGTTCACTCTGATCCCATGCCTCCCGAGCTCACCTGCAGCTGCTCGAACAAGACCTAATAGACCATGCTTTGACATGGTATACGCATGAGGCCCACTTCCACCTAAACTTGAAGCAACACTGCCGGTGCAAATTATTGAGCCTCGAATTTTGTTAGCCACCATTGCTCGTGCTGCATGTTTCACGGCTAACACTGAACCCCGCAAATTTACAGCTATGGTGTTGTCAAATTGATCTATTTCCATGTCTAGGATACTCCCCAAGGGACCAATGATCCCAGCATTGCTATACATGATATCAAGGGTGCCGTACTTCTCTATTGCATATGCCACTGTTTCTTCAATCTGCTTCTCGTCTGTCACATCACAACGACGATAACAAGCTTTATCGGGGCCTATTGAAGCAGCTACTTGGTTTGCCAATTCATCTTGGATATCTGCGATGATAACAAAGGCCCCGTGTTCAGCGAAAAGTTTTGCAGCGGCTTCTCCAATTCCACTGGCCGCTCCTGTGATGATAGCTACCTTTCCCTCTAACCTGCGGATATTGAGACAAGTTTTTTAGATTAACATAAAAACTGCAATAGAAGATACCAAAATGAAGAACTGTTAGCGGCAAAGGTGAAAGAGACGATTAGGGAAATTTCAAGTTGAAATGATCTTGTACTAGCTATGTGCTTCAATTAATGATTGAATGAAACGATAGCCATCAGCTTAATTTCCTTGTAACCTTAATTTAGACATTGACGCCTCTTGGACGATAGCTCTCTAATGCAAGAACGAGCTCCAAGTTGTGTGTGTCTTGATGGCCTCCTGCGTCAAAGCTCTGCTCAGAATCATATAAAACTGTGTGCAAGGCCGGCTGAAAGGTATATTCTACTTAGATAATTAAATTTTAAATAATTTTAAATTAAATATAAAATAATATTTTTTTACCTATCAAAATTGAATTCAATAAACACGGCGGATCGAACAATTTCCCGTTTATATAACTGTACGCAGGCAGGCTGAAGGCTGAAGCCCAATCCTGCGCATCATTAACACTGTATAGCATTGAACAACGAGTCTGACATTCATGTATTGGGCTGTAAGAAATAATAACAACTAAATATAGACTTTTAATGTTAAGCGATGAACAAATCCACGTGGACTATTGGGTATGACAGAATCTCTACTTTATTAGTTGTCATGTGACACCGGGACTCATTTTAATTCAACCTAACATCTGATCTAAAACTAAAATCTACTAAAATTAAAAGATATACAATTATGAAATAAATTAAAAAAAATTAGTTGTTTTTTTTCTATTGGATAAGAATTTTTATTCGAACTGATCCACCCACATTAGAGCTGACCCACCATATCAAACAAGTATTTTGCTTTGATGCTAACCAGTCACAAATCCAAATCTTTCTAAAATTGTATACGGATTTTGTCAACTAAATTTTCTCTTGAACAAAAAATAATTAGTTGTTCTTTAAATGTATTTACTTGTGTTTTTCTTGGTTGCATTGTGCATATGAATAATAATAATAATTTATGAGGAGAAGTGGGTAAGGAGGTTTGAACGGTCAAAAAAAAGTTACTACGAAAAGTAGGATAAAGAGATTAAACAAACGCACAAAGACGTCACTATTTGGGCAATGTGTTGGCTGTCACCACCGACCGACAAAGCAACAACTTAATCTCCAGTAATTGTAAATGGGTAATTTTTGTGTGTAATTTTATATATAAATAATAATATATTATTTTATATTTAATTATTTAATAATATAATAATATAATATTATTTATATACAAAATTACTCCTTAATCTCTCTCTGTCTTTCAACTAATCAATTTCACGTAATAGCAGATTCTCTATCCTCATCTACTAGTATTCCTATTTGCTAAAGATCCTTCGCTGATGGATCCCCCACGCCTACTCTTCTGTTTCTACAATTTCTTTACCCCATTGGTAATTTCTTCTTTCTTTTCTTTTTGTTTATTTTTTATTTTTTTCAAAACTGGTTTTGTGAAATTTTTTGGTTATGTTTTTTTATCTGGCTGATCTTTGCTTCTAGATCTTTCTTTCTCTTTTCGAAGTTTTTCATGGAAATTTGCTTTCGCTGGTTCTGATTTAATGTTTTTAAAACTCGTTTTTGATAATAGCCAAGAACAAGTAAGTGAGGACACCTAATACTAATCTTTTTCTTGGATTTTAAATAATTGAAGGGAAGCTTTTTTTGTAACAGCTGTTAAGAAACCCTTCGCATTAAGTTATTTTGTAGAATCAGATGGCCTGTTTTCTGATCTTGAGCATATTTTTTTTAATTCTTTATTCCCGTCAAGCTCTTTATTATGCTGCCTAAGTTAAGGAAATTAACATATTTTACTGTCTCTGAGTATTTAAATTCATAGAATAAGACTTTTTTGGGGTTTTGGGGATGTGATCCGTTGAGTGTATTAGGGTTCTATTCGTGGGGTGGTCAAATCAAGATTTTCTTTTTTATTTTAAAAAAAACCGATGCATTGTATAGTAATTCTGCTCTCTGTTATTATTGGTAATAATTAAATTAGAATAAGCATTGAGATCTTTATTTTTCTTCTCAACAGCTGATAGATGTGTGGATGGATATATTGCTATTTGATTTGCTTTTGCATCAGAGCTCTAATGTTGCTTTGTGTTTTGCAGATGAGCTATTAAATTATTCCATCAAGTGGAGAAGGTGAGTTCAAAAGACTTTTTTTTTTTTCATTTCCATTTAGCTGATGGCGTCAGTAAGCGTGGTAGCTGCTTATGGATTAAGAGACCCCGGTGGACATACGGTTGGTGTTGATAGGTTGCCTCAGGAGATGAATGACATGAAAATTAGGGACGACAAGGTAACTGACACTTCTTGTTTTTGGCTTCTTACATCTCCACTATCTTTTCTTCTTGATTATTTGCTGGGTGTGGTTACGAGAAAGCTGTTGAATGTACACAGGAAACGGATGCGACTGTTGTTGACGGTAATGGGACAGAGACAGGTCACATAATTGTCACCACTATTGGGGGTAAAAATGGCCAGCCAAAGCAGGTTCACCTTATTTTATTTTTGACTGAGCTGCTATGGCGTCCTCTGGATGATTAATTTATGTAGTTATGTATTTCCTTTTTCTTACACTTTTATATATCGTGTCATTGTAGACTATAAGCTACATGGCTGAGCGTGTTGTTGGGCATGGATCTTTTGGAGTAGTTTTCCAGGTAAGCTAGAAATCGATTGCATGTTGTACTTGAATACTTGGAGGTCATGGATTGGTTTTAACTGATTTTGTAATAGTTGAGCGCCTATTTTGCTGCCTTGCTGTGGTTATGTAGGCCAAGTGCTTAGAGACTGGTGAAACTGTTGCTATAAAGAAGGTTCTTCAAGACAAGAGGTACAAGAACCGGGAGCTCCAAACCATGCGTCTTCTGGACCACCCAAATGTTGTTTCCCTGAAGCACTGTTTCTTTTCGACAACTGAAAAGAATGAACTATTTCTAAATCTGGTTCTTGAGTATGTGCCAGAGACTGTTCATCGGGTGATCAAACACCATTATAAGATAAATCAAAGGATGCCGCTGATATATGTGAAACTTTACTTTTACCAAGTGAGAACTCTCATTCAGTATATGTGATAAAGCTGTTCACTCATTTATATCACATTCAGAATGTAGGGTAAAGTTTGTACTGCATGTATTTTGTTAGTTATTTATTTTTATGATGTGTTTAATATTTTAGTTGTATGGTTATAAGCTGCTTAATTTTGCTTTATAATATGCTTATTACTTTTTTACTTTTGGTTCTGACATGATTTTTTTTTCTTATGTGTCTGCAGATCTGTAGAGCACTAGCTTATATTCATAACACTATTGGAGTGTGCCACAGGGACATAAAGCCACAAAATTTGCTGGTATATTGGCTAGGACCTTAGTTAAGTTGGTGCTTTATTCTGTTAACGCTGATACAAATTTGGTTTCTTTGTAACAGGTCAATCCACATACCCACCAGCTGAAATTATGTGACTTTGGAAGTGCAAAAGTCTTGGTTTGTGCTTTAAGCATCATAACTTATTGATATGCTTTTTCAGTGGATATCTGAATGTTCTGATTGTGTTCTAATTTGAAAAGGTCAAAGGGGAACCAAACATTTCTTACATATGTTCTCGATACTACCGGGCACCTGAACTTATATTTGGTGCGACAGAGTACACCACAGCAATTGATATATGGTCTGCTGGCTGTGTTTTGGCTGAACTACTCCTTGGACAGGTAGAGAGCTTTTTTCTTTAGGATTGGATTCATATATTACCCATCTTTTTCTATATTCAACTCACAAATATGGTTCTTTTGGTGCCAGCCCCTTTTCCCTGGTGAGAGTGGCGTAGACCAGCTTGTTGAAATTATCAAGGTACTTGTCAACAAAGATTAGTAGCTCATCAAAAGCTATACAATGATTTCAACAGTTGAGCTAATATCTGAATTTTATAGCGGGTTGAAATTTGGACATTCGGATTATTCTTAACCCTTAGGCTTCTCAATAAAATTTTAACTAGAATGATTGTTAATAAATCATCCAATTAGGCTGATATTCATCCAGTTAGTCCGAATTTTGTCTAAGATTTTCTTTACCTGTCAGTGACTCCAAGAGAGTTTTGGTTTGATCATGCTGGATGCATATCATGTTTTTTCTTCCTCCTATTCTGTTATATATATTCCGCTTCTTTGACAATTTCTTTATTTTCTTGCAGGTATTAGGGACCCCAACTAGGGAAGAGATAAAGTGCATGAATCCTAACTACACAGAGTTTAAATTTCCCCAAATCAAAGCTCACCCTTGGCACAAGGTATCCTGGATGCGTCTTTGTGTTTCTCTAATTTTTAAATCTTTACCATATAAGAGTATTTAATATTTGTATTGTTTTTTAGGTATTCCACAAGCGCATGCCCCCAGAAGCTGTGGATCTTGTCTCTAGACTACTGCAGTACTCTCCCAACCTCCGAAGTACAGCAGTGAGTAAAAATTCTCTTTTATGAATTGCTCAATAATTTATTTTCATCTAAAAATACTTTATTTTCAGTCAATTTTCATTTAAAAATTCTCTTTCATGAAAGGCTCATTTTTGTTCAGACTAGTGTTTTTGGGGTCAATGTAATGCCTGCTTGGTCAGTGGCATCATTTGTTAAGCATGCGAAGAAGATTCAGACATAAGTGTTATTTACCTGGAATTATATGTGGTCCTAGATTTTGTGTTACGAGCATTGTAAAATTATGATTGCAGTACAGTTTCAATGGGCACACGTGCCCTTGTTTGTGTAGCAAAACACTGCTCTATTTGCTTCTATTCAATCTTAACTGTCCTTTGCATTTGTAGTTCAAATTTATGTTCCCCTTTTCCTTTAAACTTGATAATAAATGAAAATTTTTTGATATGCTGCAGCTGGAAGCTCTGATTCATCCATTCTTTGATGAGCTACGTGATCCTAACACCCGCCTTCCTAATGGACGCTTCCTTCCTCCATTATTTAACTTTAAGCCTCATGGTAATAAACTACTTTTGAAATGATTTATTTTATTAATCTGTTTTTGTCATGTTTATTGCTTACCTGATGAGATTGTTGGTGCCCTGCTGTTGAGTAGAACTGAAGTCAGTGCCTGCAGAGATGCTGTTGAAGCTAATCCCAGAGCATGCAAGAAGGCAGTGCGCCTTCCTTGGACTGTGAGATGGAATTGTTTATAGTTTATGCTTGCTCCTTGCAGAAAAATATGATCCGGTGTAGAAATGTAGCTACTAGTGGCCTGTGTAAAATGAAATATGGAAGCTGTTATTTGTTTTGTATCAGTATGTTCATCTGTCTCTTTGTTGATTTTTTCCTTCGTAGCATTTATTGGTATCTTTGCTTGTAGAAAGCAGATAGCGAGGGTATAAGGCATGGGTAAGCTGACCCATATTATCAGTTGACTGGTGCATGAAGCAGAGTTAATTTTCCTCCCCTTCAGCTTACCATTTCCCTGAATCAGATGTATAAGCTTTAAGCTATTCAAGAAGTACTAGGAGTTTATTGGATTCCAATACGACATTCACATAAATTCTATTATGATTAAAATCTGATGTTCCAAGGTGGTATGGTCTTGAAGTTATGGTTATTATAATAAAAATGAATAGAATGTTGGAAAGAAAGGATAGGGGACCGATGAAAGTGGAAGTTATGAGAAGAACATGGGAGAGTCATCTGCAGACTTTACATTCTCAAAAAGAGCCAGTACCTATGTATGGAATTGGGTGGTTCCTGCCATCAAAACCATTTATAATGTAGATAAATTAAAGGTGCAGAACTTTTTGAATGCCCCCTTCCACATCAACCGTGCTTCCTACTATATATTATAGCAACTCAGCCTTTCAGATTCTGCACGCATTCCATGGCAGACCTGGTTATAGTAATGATGGGAATGACTATAATTATACTGCTTCTCCCTCTCCCCCCAAGAAGAAGATGCTATCTATGCTCCTTCTCCTTGACCAGAGACTTCAGGCTCACCTAATTATGGGAATGCTAATAACTCAACTGCTCCCCCTCCTTCTCCTTTACTAAACAATGCCAGGCAACCTAATTATGGGAATGTCTATAATCATGTTAGGGCTCCATCTCCTTCTTCAGCACCCGCTGACTCACCAAATGATGATAACAAAACTGGTTTTTTTTATGTACGCAAGTTTGGTGCTGTTGGTGATGGCATAACAGATGACACTGAAGCGTTCAAGATGGCATGGGACACTGCCTGCCAAAATGATTCCACCGTCATCCTTGTTCCGTATGGATTCACGTTCATGATTCAATCTACAATTTTCACGGGTCCTTGTCAAGGTCGCTTAGTGTTTCAGGTAATGTTTGCTTGGCGTGTTGAATATATATTTTCATTTTCTTAATGACAAAGAGACTGAAATAGGTTCGTCGGGGTGTGTGGGAAGGTTGATGGTACTCTTTCGCCTCCTGACGGACCAGACTCCTGGCCACAAAAAAACAGCAAGCACCAGTGGCTGGTCTTCTACAGCATCAGCTCAATGTCATTACAAGGAGGTGGTGTAATTGATGGCAGAGGACAGAAATGATGGGATCTGCCCTGCAAACCCCACAAGGTAGTTTACTAAATGTAATCATCAAATTAATATCTTCCATTTCTGTGATTAATTAATTAATTATTACTAATTTTCTACATCAATTTCATAGGGAGTAAATGGAACAACAATGCCTGGACCATGTGATAACCCCATTGTAAGTAGTGCAGAGTAATTTAATTGTTATCTTTGGTTTTCTTTTAACTTAGATTAGAAAGCATTTCTCAAGCATTCTTTTAACTTTGGCTTTCACTATTCAGGCCGTAAGGTTCTTCATGAGCTCTAACTTGACTGTCCAAGGACAAAGAATCAAGGATAGCCCTCAGTTCAACTTCAGATTCGACAAATGCAAGAATGTCCATGTAGAATCCGTTCACATTACAGCTCCAGCCCTGAGTCCCAACACTGATTGGATCCACATAGAGAACAATAATGGCCTTCAAATATATAATTCAGTCATCTCCAATGGTTGAACCACCCCAAACTCTTTGAATCTTCTAAATTCTTAATTTACCACAGCCTTAATCTCAATCTCATTAAGCTCTTTCTTCATTGTCTTCTTTTTAGGCGATGACTGTGAACCAATAGGGTCAGGCTGCTACAATGTAGACATAAAGAACATCACATGTGGACCTGGGCATGGAATCAGGTAACCCATTGGTTAATCTCTAATTTTTTTTAATGTTGTTGATCTTGAATTATTTTTTTCTTTCACTTGGCCACTACTCAGCATTGGGAGCCTAGGCAGCCACAATTCCCGAGCCTTTGTTTCCAAAATCACATTTAGAGACTCAGTGATTAAATTTTTAGATAATGGAGTTAGAAAATAGACATGGCAAGTGGGCTCTGGAGCTGTGTCAGGAATAACTTTTAGTAATATTGACATGGACAACGTTAGGAACCCAACCAATTTTACTGCCTAACTAAGGATTGCACCAACCAAACTTTAGCAGTCATGTATCAGATGTTCTATATTCAAACATCAAGGGAACTTAACGATATTCATAGCCCACCAATGCATTTCGCTTGCAGTGACTCTGTGCCATGCACTAATTTGACACTCTCCGATGTTGAGCTTCTTCCATGTCAAGGAATTTTAATGAAAGACCCATTTTTGTTGGAATGCTTATGGAGATTTACAAACTTTAACAATTCCACCAGTCTCCTGCTTGATGGAGGGAATTCTTCGCTTTCTCTTGGACAGTGACATAGAACATTGCTGATTCATAATTTGTAAAAACCATAGTTTCAATATTTATGTAAACAATTAATTGTGCTGATGGTTTAATTTTTGTTAGTATGCAAATAATGAATGACTTCGGAGTCCTGTATTTATATCTTCTACATGTATAAAGCTTGCATGTTTGTCATAAATAAAGCAAGAATGTAAAAAGCTGAAAACTAAATGCGTGGCTATTTATATATTTTTGTGGAAGTGGAAGTGAAACTATAGTTTTGAGAGAAACTTGTCAATTCAAGAAGTTAAATATTGTGGAATTGAGTAATAACTTAAAAATTACCCTCTAATAGGTAGTTTAAATAATGAAAGATGTAAAATTTCGAAGATGAAGGGTTTAGATTTAAGATTTGTTAGTACTATATTAAGATTAGACTTTTCACTTTAACTAGTGTTTTGAAGTCAATTACTAGACCTAGGGTTTATTTATTTGATATGACTGGTTTGACTCCGAATAAATAATTCAGCTCGGGTGGGGCTCTCGGTCAGGACAAAAAAAAAAAAAGAACTTTAATATTGGGGTGGTAAGGAGGGAAAAGGCTTTCAATCTCTGCTGCACGCCTAGCGGCTACTCCAAATTCATTTGCCACCACCGTTTTCATCATCTTTTCACTCACTATTTCTCTGTCTCTGTCCACCCAGACATGGAAAATTATTATCATGTGCATCCATGGTTAAAGAAGTTCAAGTTGTTGAGTGGTGGAGTGTAAACTACTTATTAAACTTTGGAGACACTAGCCCTGCCTTGTTTTGTTTTTCTTGTTAACAGTATTAAGCAAAAGTTGAAAATTATAATTCTCACATGTTAGTTTTTGGAGGGGGATTTGAATATGATAACTGAGTGTGCTTGCATGGTTAACCATCAGCGGATCCAGACAGAAAGCTGACGATGGTGAGTATCGGCCAAGTTTAAAGTCACGATAACAAAGATCATATATAAGACATAAAGCATCCATTCAGGTCTAACAAAGATATGCACATGGCAAGATTAGTGCTTTTGCATCGCAAGTTGGAATGTGAAATTTCTTTAAGCCATAGAAATGGAGAGAATGTCGAATGAACATGGGTTCCCAAGGCTGCTAAAGTTAACCTCATAAAGTGCCAAAAGGAATCTACCCACTACCATCTACATCTAAACAAATACCCTTGGCTGGCTTTTTATTGGGATCGAATCAAATCACCGGAAAGATTGACCTTACTAATTATTCTATGGAAGAAAAAGTGGGTTATCTAGATCTGCGTCAGCATTCTGTTTATATGTATACATAGCCTGCCTTGAAGAAGTTGAAAGGTAAAAGTGCAAAAGCTCAAGATTACCTTGCAAAGGAAATTATTTATAAGTATATATTTCCCCCTCGCCCCCTCCTCCTAACGGGATTATACATATAAATATATATTTATTTATATATATAAAATAGATATATAATATTATTTTTCATCAATAAAATTATATTTATCTATATTGAATATCTAAATAGATATATACTTATATAAATTACTATATAATAACATTTAATTATATAATTATACACATAAATAAATATCTATTTATATATTTAAAACAAATATATATAATATTACTCTTTTGTTTATTTAAACTCAATATAAATAAAAATTGTTGATCAGATAAGCTTAAAAACGATGATTAACAATTATTTAATAAAAAGACGATAAAATTAGGATATATGCATTCTCTTCAAAGAAGCATAGACGTTTTGTCTTCTGGGAAATGTAGGTCAACCAAGATGCACTCTATGTAAGAGAAGGTTACAAAGTCATCATCGGGACAAGAGGACTCTTATATTCCTTTCTCAGAGGTTAGGGCTTTCAATCTCAGAGTGTTTTTCATTTTTAAAAAATAATTATTAAAGAGATATATGAGCAGTAATGGGCTCTAAAAATCAAAGGGCAGCTTTCAGGCCCGAAACGGTCCAGGCCACAGTGGTCCAAACCCAATTAATGCCAAAGACAAAATCGCATAAGCTATGGACTGCATTAGTTTGATTGGAAAATACATAGGTTACAAATATTTAACCATAGTTAACTCCATTAATTTCTTCGAATAACAATCACAATAATTTCACATATACTAGTTTTAAATATTTAAATGATATATTATTATATAATTAAATATTATTTTATTTTTAATTTAAAATTATATGATAATATATTATTTATATATTTAATTAAATAATTAAAATTAGATATATATATATATATATATATATATATATATATTTTATAATAATTATATCTTTATGAGATGTGAGACCCAAGTAATAAGTTTCAGTTGTGACATACTACAAAAATTAATCTCATACAATAATTTTAAGGGGGCGTTTGATTTTGGTTAATATTTTATTATTAAAATAAAAAAATTATTTTAAAAATAGATTACTGAAAAGATTACTAGGTATAAGTGATTATTATATTTAATAAAATTTGATAAAAATAAATGGTATAAATAATTAATGTGTTTGGTTAATGATAATAAAAAAATACTAGTAAATTATTTTACTTAAATGTCTTTGAATATAATTTTTTAAAAATATTTTTTATATTATTTGTTATATTAATTAAAAATAAATTTAATTTTGCCTTAAAAATTAATAAATAATAATGTAATTATAATAAAATCAGATTATCCCTTACATTTACTTGTCACGTCTAGGGTTGGATTCGAACCGAGTCTGTTCGAGCTCAAGCACGGCTAGAACGAGCCCGAAACGAGTCATCCCTATATGAGTTCGAGCTATTCGTCAAATTTTTCAATTAAAAATTTTAATACAAAACGATGTTGTTTCGACTAATATGTATTAAAACGACATCATTTTAGTAATAAAATAGTTAAAAACTTGAGCTTAAAATTAACCAAACTGAATTCAAATCGTGTTTAAACTTAATTTCTATGAACTTGAGTTCGAATTCGAACTCAAACTCTATTATATATAAATAGAATTGAGTTCAAGCTCAAACTCAATTTGATTTGAATCTAGCTCTAACTATAATAATATTGATAATAAAAAAATATTATAATATTTTATTATTAATAAATCAAATAAAATAATATAAATAATAAAAAATAAATTATCGAGATAATCTTTAAAATATTCTAATCAACCGCCCCTATGGGTAAATCAACAGTGAATCAAAATGGACCCTTGAAATAAAAATGGTCATGCGCCAAGCTTTTTCAAGCTTCTTTATCGAGTCTTGTGAATCAATGCTTCATAAAAAGAAATCTCGTACAAGTAGAGGTCATTTTTTAAACATATATTTTTTTTCTTTTCATAATGATGAGTTTGACTATTATTTTTAAGGTAAAATTAATTATATTAAATAAAATAAATTTTAATTTTAATTTTAATAATCGATTTTATAATTATTAAATTAAATAAATAAAATATTTAATTTTAATAAATCATTAAAAAAAAATTAAATTCATATTTTTTTATACATAAAACATACTATTTCTCTATTCCAACCACCTGTTGATGGTCTTTTTTAAAACATATTTGACACACAGGTTCATTCATCGCCATTTATGTCGCCATTTGCGTTTTCACAGTTCCATCATCATTATTATATTCTGGACTAGTTGGGTTGTTGAGACAGGGAAATGGACGGCTTAGCCACCAATCAATAACTTTACATATGAGCAGAGCAGGGCAGAGCCTGTGATTAATCATATTAAAATATTACAAATAAATAAATATTTGTGGAAGGGACATTGAGAATATAGTTGGTAGCAACAGAGATGGGGCGCCTTGAAGAGGGCTTGCCGCTGCGTGAAAACAGAAGAGGGCTTTGTCACAAAACAGCCTTCTTATTTCTTAATACCTGCGTCACATTGTGACGCATGCGGACACCTAACTTCAACAGGAAGGGCGTTTTGGTAAATGGAATAGAAACATACCGTATGATATATTGGCTTGACTTGGGCCTCATTTAATGCAGACTCTGATACACTTCCGCCAGAAGCAACCTAGAAGCAACCCCGAAAGCAGATAGATTGTCTGTGTCTTGTTTCTTGGTTTTGGCCCCAAAAAAAAAAAAAAGAGAGAGAAAGTCTTATACAGTATGGAGGGTTGTTCAAGCAAAAAGCGGAAACTTTGCTGGGATGATCACCGTGAGGAAGAAGAAGATAACGATGAAGAGAAGATGGAGAAGTTCTTTGCTCTTGTCAAAAGTATTCGTGAGGCTCGTGATCGTCTCAATCTCAAGGCCACCTCATATCTAACCAAGGAGTTGGACGAAAAGAGAATGATAAAGAGAAAACTTGAGGAAAAGAAGCCTGTTGGAGTTGAAATTTGGAAACCTACATTCCAACGTGAAGATTTCTTGGATGAGACTCATGATCATCATCATCAACAACACTTCATCACAAACCCTCCTGCCACTCGAGCAGGTTCTTCTGAAACCAGACAAGGAACCGATCAAAAGGAAGAAAATAAACAAGAAGCCATAGATCTCAGGCTTTCACTGTAAACAGCTAGTTTCAATATCATGGTTGGTAAAGAGACTCACTGCCCAGAATTTGGTTTACCAACCAAATTCCCAAAATTCTCCTCCATGAGAGAGTAGCTTGCTACATTAAATGTTTGACGGAGCTAATAAAGGTTAGAAAGTACCGTCAAACTCTTCTGTGCTTGTTCAGTTCTATTTTATGTAACTTCCCTTTATTCTTGCAAAATAATATATACGAGCATATGTGAAGTTGAAGAAATACACAAGTGCAGTAGGAATCAAATGAATGGAGCTGGAGTGATTGTTATTATTTTCAGAGTACTGAATTTTATTATACGTACTTTGGTGCTAATAATTTATTTGAGTATCTACAAAAGAAAAAAAAATTTATTCGTTTTCTTCTGGGAAATTAGAAAATGAGAGCACCCAAAACCTGTTAATATCAATAAACTCATTGATTGAATTACCAAATAGTCGTCTGATTGAAAAAAGGTAATTCAGATGAGAGGAGGAAGGACAGGCATGAAAGAGAGCAGGGTAATCAAAAGTTTAATATTGAAATGACATTATAAATTTAAATACTTACTTTTATATTTAAATTTTTTTTCTTTGTTATTCATTCATCTTTTATACATTTATTTCCTTTATCTTATCTCAGTCATTCAGTGTCTACACTTTTCGGGGTCCTTCCTAAAATAACAGTTCATTTATGATTTGGCTCATCTTTAGATTTGGGCCAGGCAGCTATCTTAGAAGAGACTTCAAAAAGTAGAGAAAATACTAATTAAATAAAATTGAAGGTATTTTGATTGAAAAAATATACTGTATCTGTGTATCCATACGTAGAAATTGGAAACTTTAATTTATGTATAACACCAGTAGAACCAGAAAACTCACGACTTGTTTGTCTTTTAAACACTCCGGATCAGCGACTTCGTGTAAGTCAATGTGGTAACTCTTTTGTTTTTTGGGTCTCAGTGGAAGACTTGTTTGTTGTTATAATTTGTACAGGAAGGAGGACAGCAAATGCATAACTTTTTTCTGATTATCCTTCCCAACCAATGAATGACAATTATAACAACTAAAAGTCTTCACTGAGACAAAATAAATAAATATAACAGCTACGAATACATTTTTACGTAATAACAGAGATTAACAAATTTAGTAAAATATTAAAATTTAAAAAAGAAAAAATTTAAATTTAAATCTTTATCATATTTTTACAAATTTCATCTAAATGGTTTAAACATGAAAATTTAATATTTTACAACCTTAAAAATATGTAGTTGTCTCTGAAAAAACTTAATTGTCATTCGATTGGAACGTTACCATTATTGATCTTATTATGACGCGAAGGCTATTGAAAATAACAAACTTGTGCAATAGGGAGATGAGGTGAGACTAATATTAGAGAGAGAGATGAATCATGTTGTTGAGGGAGATCACAAGAGTGGTTCAATCTTTATTTGAGCATAGATGAAGAGTAATTAACGGTAAAATTAATGTTAGATAGAGCAAGAAAGGGTAATATCCATGGGACGAGCTTTTTATTATGTATATAAAAATAAATAATCTGAATCAATTTTTTATACTATAGTTTCTAATCAATTCAAATAATCTGTTATATATAGTTATAAAATATTATAATTTCAGATTTAAATATATTTAGTAACATTCCTAAAATAATAATTATTTTTTTTTAAAAAAGTCATGTTTTTCAATCGATATCCTAGTGTAATTATTCTTCTTAGGTTTTTGACAACTGAAGTTTCTTAATTTATTTTTCAACCTTGAGGAGGGTCAGGCCAATTTTTATTCAACACCACAGTAAGTGAACAGAATCAATAAAGGGGATGATATGAGTAATTGAATCAGAAGAAAAATTATTAAGCTTGAAGGAATCATATTTCGGCTTAATTGATGGGAATTAAAAGTTGTCTATTTAATTACACAGATTCTTTACAACTGAAGTCTAAGGTGGTTGTTGTTGTGGTTGTCGTCGTCAAAATCCAATGTATATTACGTCATCTATGCTGTGTCATCAAGGCTCAGCCTATTACGAGGTTGATAGACCAAATTACATTTTCACACCTGATCTTTGACAATATAAATTCTTACCCTTTTAGTTTTAAAAGTTTATTTTTCATCTATCCATCCAGGCACACGTTACTTATAATGGTTATTAAAATTATTTTTTTATCATTTTATATAATACATAATATGGTTAATATCATTTATATTTCTGATAGTATAAATAAAATACATTATTATTGTAAATATTTAATATTTTTCTTGTTTTCTCCTATTTTATTTTATTTTATTTTTGTTATTATTATTCAAAATTCTGGTATTCCTTCCCCACTTTTTCCTCCTTTTGCAGTGTCTTATCTCCCAAACCTCTCTTCAAATCCCAACCTTCAATTTCATTGTTTCCCATCCTTTAATCACTCTCTAATTACCTTTATTTTCAAAATCCCATAACTACGAAGTTACTATCAACTTTACACTTTTTACCTCTCAAAATGAACCCTCATCTAACAACTAATAGTTTCTAAATTTTAATTTATTTATTCTATCGATTAAAAAGTATTCTCTTACTTTGTATCAACAGCTTAAAAAATAAAAATGAAGCCAAAACTTGAACCAAATCTCTAACAATGGCTTGGTTAAGATGATGGTTAGTAGTGTTGGTGATGAATGATATGGCTCTCTCTACGATTATAATGGATCCATTGCTCGACCTTGTTGATTATGAAATAACTATCCATCTTTGAAAAGTCAATAAATCTGATTTCATTGCCTGCATGTGATGTGCATGCTGGTTGTTTTTGTCAATATTGGGGTTTGGTTGGTGATTACGATTTCAATTTCTTTGTTGAGTGTTCCTCTTGTTGTGGTGAGCCCAAGAATGATTACTGTTAGAAACATTCTAAATTTGGGATAAATAAAAAAATTTGAACAATATCCCAACGTAGACTCTTATCTTGAAATTTTTACATAAGAGATTGACGTTTTTACTTACTTCATCAATTTAAATTATTTAAGAAAAATAATTGTAAGATAGTTTACGCAAAAGAAGACAAGATGAAATCTTTAAATATCTGATGGCGAATATAACTAGTAAGTGTAACAGTAAAATTTTTGTCAAAGAGAGATCCAATTATGTTAGTGGTAAAAATGATTATGATAATTAATTTCTATAAAATAATAATATATTGATTATTAAACGGTGATAATGTTTTTATTATTACATTAACAAATAATAAAACATTTACTTATACTAAAATTGATGAGAATTCACTTTAAAAAAAATGATAAATGAATAAATAAACTTTTCAAATTTAAAATAAAAATTTTGTTTCTTCCTGGGCTCGGATGGGAAGTCGTCATTTGGCCCCGTTGAAATAACATTCTTGCTGACGTACACATCATGACGCACACCTACTCAATTTTCATTCCACATTTACATTTATGCCCATCAATAATGGATTCTACTACAGCTTCTACTTGGCTGTTAGACAAGAGTCTGCCAGGGCATTTTAATCTTTTCATAACTCCAATACCCCTTAATAGTACCAAGTTTGAAGAAATTAGACGACGTAGGCCTACGCTCTCATTATTTTTGTTTGTGTATCTCATTTCTTTGACAATATGGAGAGTGAGAAAGTGGCATCGCGTGTTGGCAATGCTGAAGACGACCTCCAAGAAGAGGAGAAAATTGAGATGTTTTTCTCCCTGATTAGAAGTTTTCACGAAGCGCGTAATCGTAGAAGAGAAAACTTAAATGGATTGGAAGAAAAGGGGAATAAGAAGAAAAAAATAAGGCGGACTGATAATAGACAAGAAGAACAATCAAGCTGGATTCCGTCTTTTGAATGGCAGGATTTCACAGAAGATATCGAATTTAGAAGGTCACCTATAATTTTTCCCAGCCCCTGTAACAAGAAAGAAGAAAAGAAACAAGTTGAGGAAGATGGTTTAGACCTTAAACTCGCCCTTTAATGTATTGCCCCTATTGTTGATATTTATGAAATATTAACGAATCATTTAATTGCTTCATTTTTGGTTTGTTCTGATGTTTTTATGATTGAGAGGTTTTGAAAAATCACAAGAAAAACGAATGTCCATCTGTTTGACAAAAAAAAAAAAAACCCAGAAAAGATTTGATTGAAGCAGTTGGTGGGGAAGAGTGACGGGATGCTTCAGGAAGCAGAAAAACTGATATTCGTTGCCACAGAAAATTATAGAGGACCCAGTATTAAGATTTTTTAATGAATAGTGTTGTGTTTAGATTTTCAAATTCGTGTTTTCGTAAGTACATCTCCCAGTTTCTCTGTCGATTCATTCAAAGCAATAATTGTGCGTCAAGGTGAAGCTTAATTTTACGTTGAAAATCATCTATTTATAAACCTTTTTCACGGCCAGACTTCAGTAAAAGAAGAAGAAAACAAACATACATACATGAACTGTGATTATTAAGGATTTCATAAACGCGTCAAGTTCAGTCAATTTTCTGATTAATTTACCATTTCTGAGAACGCGGCTGGCTGGGGGATCTTTGATTAAATAAAACTAAGTGAGATTTAAATATTTGATTGAGTACTTAAATTATGTATTATCATGTGATTGTCAGAAAAACCAAATTAGATATTCATTAATCAATAATATAATATTTTTAATTTTTAATTATCTAATCAAATAATAATATACTATTATTTATATATTAAATTATCCATATAATATTACTTATTATTAATTTGGCACACCGCTGTTTGAAACTCAATATGAAGCCCTTGTAAAGTTACTGGGCCCATAATAAGTGCATCTAATTTGTAATAGATACGCTGTGGACCTCATCATGAACTTTTGCATTTTAGGTTCCCTTTCTCTGTGGGCCTGATTTTTCAGGAAACCAAGAGGATTCCAGACAGCAGAGCAACAGGAGGGCTATTCTTGCAAACTTTTTTTTTTTTTTTATTTTCCACGTCATACAAAAACCAAAGACTTTGTTTTTTATTCACGCAAAAGGGGCAATAATAAATTTTCTTTTTAAAATTATGATTTGTAATATTTTATTATGGGCCATGGAGAATATTTTAATAGACAGCCCAACTAATTGTAAGAAGAATACAGAGTGATAGATACAGCCGTTGTTTGGCCCAAGTAATACAATTTAAATGCCGACAAAATTTTAAAGAAAAGTTGTAGAAGTGTCGACAGGTGATAATCATAAAACCTAGGACAGTTTACATTAATTAAAACTTTGATTAAGGTAAAAGAGATTAGTGTAGGCTTGCTTACAAATAAAGTGATGAAGAATCACCTTGTTACAACTTTCGAGGAATAAAGAGATTGCTTTTACTTTAGGCAAAAGGACTTATTCCCATCCAAAATTTTACTCATATTTCAAAAATATCTATTATTTTATTAAATTTATTGTTAGAGTTAAAGATAAAAATGTTATTTAGTAAAAATATTAAAAAAATAAAAAAAATTATTGTATTTTTTCACTAAATTTAAAAATTTAATAATTTTTTTTATTTAAAATTTAAAAAGTGACAATTTTCTTATTGGGTTTTTTCAATCACTACTACCGACAATCAGAGATAAAGACAATGACTACCATGTTCTCTATCCTTCCTGACACACTCTCTGACGATCTATCTCTACCACTCCTTCACTTCGCCTCTTCGTCTCCTTCATCACGGTTCTTTGTCTTCTTTACTTCATGGTTCTTTGTCTTCTTTACTTCATGGCTCTTTGGCTTTGATTCTTTGTGATGATCTCTGGTTGGCTTTGGTTCTCCTTCTTCGTTTCTAATTGTTGTGGTTTTTCATGATAAGAGTGTTGAACTTTGACTTTGGTTCTTTGTCTTCTTCACTTCGGCTCAGTTTTTGGCTAGAAAAGGAGATAGATTGTCAAAGACAAAGACGAAAACAGTCTGTGTTGATTGGGGATGGATTGGGCTAGAGAGAAAAGCCAGGAGGGATAGAAAACATAGCCATCACCATTTTCGACTATCGAAAATGGCGATTGGAAAAACCTTAGAAAAAAATAGTCATTTTTTAAACTTTAGATGGATGAAAATTGATAGATTTTTAAATTTAGAGATAAAATGTGATAAAATTTTAATTTTTTTAAATACTTTTGCTAAATTACATTTTTTCTTAACCCTAATAATAAATTTTATTAAAAATATGAGTATTTCGATTTTTTAAAGTTAACAAATAAAAACTCGATAAAAGAAAAAACTTTGGATAAGAATAAATCCTTTGGCCTTTACTTTATTATCAAAAAGCAATGAATGATTTTCATCATTAACATCCGTTTGTAGGATTACATAAATATTATCCTCCATTACTTACTTTCGTTTGAAGTATAATAAGAGTAATTATTGTTGTGCCCACTCACGGATTCACCTAATAAGTTAATGAAAATTTTCTCGTGTAAATATGTTTCAAATGATAAATAAAATCTTTAGACTAAAATTGAGTAAATCAAAAATTTGATTTTAATATATTATTTGAGTCTGAAACCATATTCTCATGTTTAATAACGTTCATCTTTGGTCATTCAAATTATCCCCGAAAATATTAATTTTGAATTAATTAATTACCACTTTTATCCTAAGCCAATGGCTACTTGTTTTGTAATCAAAGTATGGTCAACATAAACGCCCAATCTTCATCATTAAATTTCAGGTTGATGAATAATAATGTCAAGCTTGCTATCTTTTTGTGAGTACACCAACCCAAATGGTTTGTTTGGTTTAGGCAAAATATATAACTTTTTGGAGGATATGGTTGTGGGAATTTTACAGGAAGAAGACAAAGATCTTGAAATTATTAGAAATTATGATGTGAATAATTAAACCCATCAAAGTCGACAAGACTTTCCTTCACCTTTCAATATTCACCTCCCAATTCCATCGAGAATTGATAACCCCATTAACTTCTTCACTCCAATCAATGCTTAGGCCAGAAGATTTATGGCCTCTGCTTTTCTTTTTTTTTTTCAGTGCTATTCCAAAACGAAACTAGTGTTTCCTGTTGCAGTCCTTTCGTTTGTCATGATTGATTTCTTGGATTCTAATGAACTCAGTCAATAAATTAAAAGCTATTAAGGTAGATCCGTAGAAAACTCAGAATACAAAATCACAGGATATTACCAATTTCATCCTCAGGTGTGAACTAATTTATTATTTATTCTAATTTTTTATGAGGTTGAGGAGAAGAATTTTACCCCAAAGAATGAGTGGGGAAGGAAGAACAATTTTTCTTGTAAAGAGGAGGAGACAAAAATTTCTAATAATCTCTATATAAATGACTAGGTAGAAACAGAAAAATGTCATCATTGCAAAGGAGGATCAAGATTAGAATATTTAATCTCATCCCGTCTCATTGCCAAGAGTAATCATATTATATTGATATTTGAAAATGGAAATTACGGATTACTTAAATCGGAACCGGAGTTTGCTATGATACACGGCGAGTTAAAGACAATCCAATGATCTCATAATTCTTGTCATATATGTTTGGATTTTAAGGACTAATTCATGAGGATTTTCCATAGAAAATTTAGTATTTATCAAATGCACAAGACAAAGGCGGAGTTTGTGTGTAAGAGACGATACCAAGGGCAGAGAGAAGAGAGGTGGATCGTGGACAGACCTTTAACATCTAGTCTCCTTTACAAATTAAGGCAACGAAAAGTTTACAGTATACACCATATATTGGTACAAGAAAAAGTCACAAATTCTATTAATGTTACATATCTGCTCAGCATAATAGAGATTTTACAATAGCTACAACCACACAACACGCTGCAGTGAAATTGGAGATACAACAAACCCCTTTAGACAGACGAAATTAGTACAAATTTCCCACTAATTTGATGCTTAATTTGGAGGACTCTTCCCCAAAGTGGACAATCTTGTTTCTCCAGTCCTTGGACTTTGAAGTCCTCTTCCAGTGACACGAGGACTTCTTTCTCCTCTCAGTTCATGCACCCGAGGACTGCGTGAAACTCGCGGGCTTTGAAGGTTTTGAAGGTCATGTGCCGGTGTTGTAGAGGAACTTGTAATTTTCGGACTGCTTGTATGCTTAAATTCACCACGGCTTCTGGTGATAACCTCGTTTAAAATCTCTGCATCCCCAGCAGAAGCAGCGCCTGCTCCCAGCTCTCTCTCCTGTACATTAAACCAATATAACACTTTAGTTTGTTATTTGCAAAGTTGGAATGGATTTTAATGGCGTTGAGAATAAATTATACTGTTGCGAGATTGAAGGGTAGAGCTGGCGACTCTTCATACGCTGCTGCATCTAAGTCTTGAAGGTGAGCCCCTTTGAAAAACTTGGGCAGAATATATTGTCTCACAGGAACCAAAAGCATGATCATCATTGGGAACATAACCCCAGCAATTGGAATCCAAGTAAGCCCAAAGCAGGTAAGCAAATAGATCGTTTGAAAGACGGTGAATACTGCAATTGTCTTGAAAGGCACGGTTTCCAGAAATGTAGCATGGTGCTCCTCAAGGACTCTGCAAGAGGAAGAAGGTGTCTTAGATGTTAAAGAGAAAGGGCTAAAATGAAATAATTGGAAGGCAAGTCTTTGACATTGCTTACTTGAATCTTCGGTTTGGTGCAGTGAAGAGCAATAAGATCCTTTCCCAAAATTGGTTACCAGGTAAACTTTCAATGGCCATGAAGGCGAAGTAGCCCCAGAGGACTGCGGTTGGTATCATTTTGAGGACAGGCATTGCTGAAACACATGCTCCCACTAATATGGCTTGAAGCAAGTTACTTAAACGCTGTTCTTTGACTTCAACTGGCAGAAGATCATCAATCTCCTTTTCAATATCGAACAACGTCTCATCAACTGGGGCATCAATATTTCCATTACATGATGCTGCTTGGATGGTTGATTCTTTTAATTCCTTAAGTCCCTGGAGAAAATTTTGCACTTTTTTTAGGCAATAAAGCCAAGATACTCACCTTCTAAAAGGATTTTCAATTTTACAAGAAAGTTAAGCCGGAAAATTATATATGATGAGAGTGAAAACCAACACAAGTAGCAATCATACCTGAGCTTCAGGCTGCTGGTAGATTAAAGGGGTCTGCATTTGTTGATATGCCTCTTGCATATTCCCATACAACTGTCCCAGGCTAGCATTTTTACTCATACTTTTGCGTGCTGTTGAAACAAGCCTGTTACGTAGCAGCTGCACACATCGATAAACATAAATGATCATAAGTGAACTTATTTACACAATTAACCATGGAAAGTTCGCCAAACAAAGAAGCTGCATCTCTGCTAGCTGGTTAAAGATCATCAAATAAGCAGTGAAGAATTGCGGACGTTTCACTGGGTGAATTCAGGAGAGAATACCTGATGTTTAAGAGTTGCCAAACTCTTTGTGTGCATGGGAGATTGTGGGATGACTCCATTAGAAGGAGGGATTCCGATAAGTCCACAGATAAAGGTCTGCAATAAAGAAAATGCAACATAGCACAGTGAGTTCGAAAAAAATAATAACTCCATCAAAACGGAAATTGCACAGAGAGAGAGAGCAATAGGAAGTTGCACACCAAAAGTCCCAGAAGCAGCAAGTCATAATGGTAAGATGATGGCTTTCTCAAATTGAACTCTTTCTGCTGAGCAAGCTGGGATGCTACACTGTGGTCAAAGTAATAGAGCACGGCAATCATGGTTGCTGGAATGAAAGCTCCAATTATGTAGAAAATGGGAACGTTTAGCATGTCCTGTCATATTGAATAATCAACAAGCCATTAATTAATGAAATGCCAATTTTATGAAAACAGTATAGAGAAAGAGATGGATCAAACATGCCTTAATGACAGTCCAATTTTCATATGCACCAGGGGACCATGGATTTGGGGTATTGAGACGTCGGGGGATTCCTTTCGGAATACTTTTAGATGGAATGTAGGAAACGGCTGTCCACACCAGAACCATAAGCGGCACACCATAGTCTGCTATCAAGCTTCTAATGCAACCTGTTATAAGGAAGAAGATTGACTGTTAACTATGATTCCCATTAGTTATAAGATACACAGAGAAGGCCTTTTAAATAAAGAATACTTGCCAGATCCATAGCGCCATGACCTTGCTTTTCTGCTTCTTAATGCAGTGTGCAGAAGGCCAAATGACAGAACCAAGGCAAACATCCCATTTGCAAACCTCCAAGAAGGTATAAACTCTATTAATTTTGGATTCTGTCGTTCTGGAATTCGAAATTCTTCCACAATACCCTGAATAATTGGATTAAAACAAGCAAAGTTGGTAAACATATTAGTATCCTGGAGGAAGCATGACAAAAGTAATTCGTAATACAATATAATAATGTAAATATGATGAATATGTAAAAGCATGACAAAAAAAATGAGAACTTACTTTAACAGCTTGCTGCATGAAGAGAATTGCAATGAGCAGACCAAACAACTCTCCCGCTAGACGGGTGAATCTATTGATAATGGAGCAAGCTCCTAAGATAGCCAGTAAGAACAGCAGCAATGTAGTCCAAACACATACCCTGACAAATTAAATGATAAAACAAGTTTTTTTATGTCCTGAAGGAGAATTTGAACTACTGACGTAGAAGACGGGGGTAGAAATATAACAGGATTATGTATGTAAAGGAAATATGAGAAGTAGCTGACCATCCGGTCCACGCTAGAAACAAATTTCGACCCAAATCTGCCCTCTCTTTCGCAAAGTTGAACATAAACGTGTACATGATGGCTGTTGGCTCTGCCACTCCAAGTATCAGCAAAGGTTGGCCGCCGATGATGGAGTGTACAATCCCACAAAGTGCTGTAGATGCTAAAGTTTGAACCGCTGTGAGCAATCCCTCTGCATGTTCAAAGTGGAGATTATACGTACAGTAATAAAATTTAGTACAACTTTTTCTCTCTTAATTTCTTGTTTGATTAAAAGGCTTAAAGTGACCCCGAAAAAGCGAAAATAGAAAAATAGAGAAAGGACAGTCTCTAGAATAGTTAAAAAAGTTTTTTTTTTTTTAAATTTCTGTCCACGTCCATACCAGTATCTCTCTCCAGTTGTTCACCGAATGATATGACCGGAATCGCAGAAGCAAAGAAAATATATGTAGTGGGAGCCAGAATCCTGTAAAATTCTGCAGTTGATCAGCATACAGAAGCTAGCTTACAAGAACAACTTGTTTGAAGAAAAAAAGAGAAGTATTACCCTAGGCCTGCCTTAAAGCCACTAGTCCAATCTTGCTTGTAACACTTAAGTCTTCCTTGAAGATCATTTTTGATCCCGCGAAAAGGTACAAAGGTCTCTTCCATTGCTTTACAAAGTACGTGAGATTCAATGGTTACACTCTCTAAGGACCGGACAACTCTAGGAAAGGTTGATGACCGTCAGAATGAGATCAGGGTTTTGCAGATAGGAATTAAAGTGCCGTTGAAAGCACTAGCTGGTAAAGAAAATAGCCCTACAATTACATAGTTTGGTAGCTGAAAATTTAATAGAACTTCATAAAAATACCAGGCCTATGTTAAATAACTATTTTATATTCACCAAGAGAGAGAAGAATCAGGATAATATCGGAAGAGATCCTGATGAATAAACAGAACATGAATGTGCGCTGGACGTGCGTATGAATTCAAGATTCAATGCAAAGAGAAAGAATGAGACTAGAAGAAGAAGAGCCCAAGCTCTTGGTAGAATGTAAATTTAGGCAGGGAAGGACGGGAGGAAGGAGTGGAATATATAAGCTTCTTAAATTACGGAGGGAAAGGGGAGGGATATATGGTGCAGGAAGCAACATTTTGTGGGTCAAGAAGTAGGATGCAAAAGGGGTTAAAGAAGCAAAGTTATCACTGTCAGTGGAGAAGCACAGGATACTAAGTCAACCTTGTTCTATTTACACTCTTATTTCCAAGGATTTAAAAAGCTGAACTGGACCGGCCGGTCGGCCTAGATAAACTGTTCACATATCCTATAACAAACAGAATCGTTTTACTCTTAAAATTGGATAGGACCGCAAGTGAACCTCCAAGAAATGATCCAATCCGGTTTAAACGGTTCACTGTTTAGGTTTTAGAATAAATAGTTTTTCCTTTTTTTTTTTTTTTAAGGAAATTGAAATTTTTAACTTTATTTTAATCTGTGTATATATATGTCAGTTATTTCAAAATTTAAATAAATATAACACAACAATACTCTATTTTCTTAAAATACCCCTCTTGAAATAACCCATACAGAGATTCTCTCTTTTTCTCTGTAATTTTTTTCTCTTTTTCCTCAGCTTTCAAGTGAGGAAAGAATCCCAACAACATGAAAAAAATAAATTATTAATGGAAGAAGACACGCGATTGAACAATAAAATCAGTAAGAAAACCATTATAAAAAATTCAATTTGAACACAAGGGAGGGAGAGATGAAAATTTAATTTTATTGTGATTTCATGTTATTAGATTGTTTAATGCTATTATTTCATGTTGTTTCTTTTGTTTAAAGTTATTATAATATTGTTTAATATTGTAGTGATGATTATAAAATATCAAAATACAAGCCAAGAAAAATTTTAGATAAAGAGCAGGTTGGTGTTAACGTCAACGTTTGGGCTCCATTGAATTTATTTATTTTTTTCTTTTTCCTTTTATTGTACTCAATTTTTTTTATTTTTTATGTTTACGTATTTTAATCTTGTGCTCGTGTGTGTATTATTTTCCTTATTTTGACAGAGAGTTACATAAAAAATTATAAAATTATTTCTCTATTTTCTTTCATCGAAAGAAATGAAGGACTGGCTTTTAATTAGAAAAAAAAATTATTAATTATTAAAAATAAAGGTTGTTGTCACTAAAAAAAAGTTATTAAAAAAACGTCAATCCTTATTGTAAATAAAAAGGGTTGGGAATGCCAACCATTTTTATATAAAAATTGGTGCCAAGGGTTGGCGTTTAATAAAAAGGGTTGGGAACGCCAACCCTTTTTATATGGAAAAGGGTTGGACCCTTGGCGCCCTTTTCCATTTACGCCAACCCTTTTCAATTTTTTTTTTTAAATTTAAAATTTTTTTTATTTAAAAGTCGGAATGCCCATTTTAAAATTAAATTTTAATTTAGTTTGAATTTAAATTAGTTTGATTTGATTGAAATTTGATCAAAATTTAAATTAATGCAATAAAAAATATAAGAAAATGACAGTGGTAATTTTATAATTTTTTATGTAACTTTCTACTAAGACAAAGAAAATAATACACACATGAGCACCAGATTGAAATACGCAAGTATAAAAAATAAAGGGATTAAGTACAATGAAAGAAAACAGAAAAAAATAAATAAATTCACTGGGATCCAGAGGGTTGGCGTTTCCACCAAGGGTTGGCGTTAACACCAACACCAACCCTTGACATTAACACCAATTTGCTCTTCGTCTGGAATTTTTCCTCGTCTATATTTTAGTATTTTATAACCATCATTACAATATTAAACAATATTATAACAACTTTAAACAATAGAAATAATATGAAATAATAACATTAAACAATCTAACAACATGAAATTGTAATAAAATAAAGGGTTCAATAATGTATATATTTATTGAATTGGATTTGTTTAATACATATATCTTATTTTAATGCAAAGTTACAGTTATTACTTATTATAATTATTTTCAATAATATATATATTTTGTTAATTATGAAAAGTATGTATAATATAAAATTTATTGTGTAAAACATATATAATTAGAGATAATTTTTTCAAGTTTTTATATAAAATTGAAATTTCAATCAAAGTAGCTGATCCAATTAGTTCAACCAATTCAATTGAAACTAATACTTAAACGATTTTTATTCCGATCCAATTTTGAAAACTTTGCTTATTTCAACGTGGCCATGCCATCAGCCATGCATGCACGTGTTCATTGGTGTAGTTGGGCCTACTAAATGGTGGGTTCCTTTTGATTTCAGATAGAATCGGGACCATTGTTTAACTTCAAGAAATTATAAAAAATAGCCAAAATTTAGGGGGTCTAAGCGAAATTACCCAAAATATTCAGGTTTAAGCAAAAATGCCCAGGTTTTGTGAAATGACGAAACTGCCCTCATATATAAACACAACAAATTTCCTTACTTCCCACGGTCATTTCACTGTGCAAATTCAAAGAAAATTCAAAATTTCCCACTTTCCCACGGTCATCCCACGGTCGACCAGATTTCTGTCGATTTTCTTACTTTTCGGCAACCGCAAATGGCAAAGAAGGTTAGTATATCTCCCGTAATCTTATTTGAATCAAGTTATTGCTCATATTATTGAGATTTGATTGAGATTTTGCGGTTTAAAATTTTAGGGTTTCGGTTTGAACAATGCTTAAAATGTTTTGATTCTTGGTTGTTTTCGTTGAATTGATTGTGGGGTTTTGTGTTATACAATGTGTAGATTTGATTTATGAAAACATCGGAGGCCAAAACAACCAAATTTTAGCCTAAAATGGCTGTCGAAGGATCGGCAGTCTGACCGTGGGAACAGTATTTCCCACAGTTAAACAATTTCTCCCACGGTCAGCAGACATTGACCGTGGGTTAGGGGGGTAAAATAGCTTTGTTAAAATATTAGGGAGTCAGGGGAGATTCCTTAGAACACAGCGGGTTTTTATGAAATTTCCCATATAACAGTTGACCTGTTTTAAAAAAGAATTTTCATGAGGGGGTAAATTGAGAATTTTGTTATCTAGGGTTTCTGATCATGTAGTTTTTGAATTTTATATCCGTTTTTTCTGTTTTAGTATTTTTCCATATATAATTTTCAAATTTGAGATTCAATTTTTCGAATTTTGGAGCTTTTTGGCACAATTTACGATGTAATGACGTAATTTCAACTCAATATTTCGATTTTTTCGTTTATAGGATATATTGATTCGTGTTTTTGAATTTCAGTTCTGTTTTTTCGAATTTCACCGTTTTACAATAGATCGACTCGTATTTTTCAGATTTCTGAAGAATTTTTAGATTGTTGCCATTCTAAGGTTTTTCAATTTTTAGAATTCGAATTTCAGTTTCGTTTTTTTGAATTTTATCGTTTTACAATATATCGACTCGTATTTTTCAGATTTCTGAAAAATTTTTGGATTATTGTCATTCTAGGGTTTTTCAACTTTTAGAATTCGAATTTCAATTCCGTTTTTTCAAATTTCACCGTTTTACGATAGATCGACTCGTATTTTTTAGATTTTCGAAGAATTTTTCGATTGTTGTCATTCTAGGGTTTTTCAACTTTTAGAATTCGAATTTCAGTTTCGTTTTTTCAAATTTCACCGTTTTACGATATATCGACTCGTATTTTTTAATTTTTTGAGGAATTTTTTTATTGTTGTTATTCTAGGGTTTTTCAAATTTTAGAATTCGAATTTCAGTTTCGTTTTTTTGAATTTCACCGTTTTACAATATATCGACTCATATTTTTCAGATTTCTGAAGAATTTTTTTATTGTTGTCATTCTAGGGTTTTTCAACTTTTAGAATTCGAATTTCAGTTTCGTTTTTTTGAATTTTACCGTTTTACTATATATCGACTCGTATTTTTTAGATTTCTGAATAATTTTTCGATTGTTGTCATTCTAGGGTTTTTCAACGTCTAGAATTCGAACAATTTTATTTGTTAAATTTTGTCATTTTCTTTTGGGAGAAGGACTATTTCCCACCTAACTTTTAATGCATTTTCAAAATGTCACCCATGACAGATGAAAATCCACTTTTCCCACTCATGAGCTGTTAAAATGGATGATATATATTTGCATAAGGGTAAAATATTGTTAGATGAAATGACAAAAATACCCCTTAATTTAATCTCCCAAAATTGATGTGAGGGTTTTACCATTCACCCCTTTTAGGTTTTAGAAACTAACATTTTCACCTTACCTAAAGTTTTTAAACTTTAAAAACTAACATTTTCACCCCCAAACCTAGGGTTTCCATATTTTTCAAAATACAGCCGTCCCCCATAACTTTCAAAACTAGCATTTCACCCCCATTCTTCAACTTCATCTCCCAAAGTCTTCTCCGACATCGTCACCGGCCTCCTCCTTCTCCTGGTGCGACGAAGAGATCTTCATCTCCTTGTCGCACGGTGCGATGAAGTGACAAAGATCTCTTCGTCGCACGGTGCGACGAATAGACGGAGATCTCTTCGTCGCATGATGCGACGAAACGACCTCTCTTCGTCGCTCGTCATCCAGATCTGGGAGATCGCTCGATGAAGGTCTCTCTTCTTCTCTCTTCGTCGCTCATCACGTCTGGACGATGCGACGACGAAGCATCGTCCTTCGTCTGTTCTTCTAGATCTGGACGACGCTTCGTCGTCCAGATCTGGGCGATGAAGGGTCGTCCTTTGTAGTCGGAGATGAGAGATCAGTCAAATGTGTCCACCGTCGGTGGTGGCCAGAGAAGGAAGCAAACGCCAGGGGTGAAATCTAAACTTTTTAAACTTTGAGGATGGGTTAGTTATTAGTTTTTAAAACCTGGAGGGGGGAAACAGTAAAATTTTAAAGGTTTAAGGTTTTAAATAGCAAATAACAATTTTGCCCCTATTCCTAACTGAAAAATTAGACGACAGTTTACTCATGGGTGGGAAAAGTGGATTTTCATCTGCCGTGGGTGGCATTTTGAAAATGCATCAAAAGTTAGGTGGGAAATAGTCGTTCTCCATTTTCTTTTTGATTATTTCGTATTTCTTTTTCTTTTTATGTTTTTTCCACGAATACATTTGTTTATATATTTGTTTTTTTTGAATGTCTAACAAATTTTTAAAATTTGTGCAGGATAATTCTCGCAAAAGAAAACAAGACGATTTTCCCCGAGAATCGTCTACCTCTATGCGTTGACGTTTAGTGTCGCAGTTGTATTTTCACTGTATCAAGTAGCTCATGGATGTATATTTAGTTATCTCGTTGTTTGTTTATCGTTCTTCATATGTTTGTATGTATATATTTATTGTATGTACGTATGTGTACGATGTATTTTATCTGTCATTATATATAGATATGTATTTGATTTCATTTTATATGTGATTTGAGTGATGTATCGTAAAACGGTGAAATTCGAATTCTAAAAGTTGAAATACCCTAGAATGACAATAATAAAAAAATTCTTCAGAAATCTAAAAAATATGAGTTGATATATCGTAAAACGGTGTAATTCAAAAAAACGAAACTGAAATTTGAATTCTAAAAGTTGAAATACCCTAGAATGACAACAATTAAAAAATTCTTCGAAAATCTGAAAAATACGAATCGATCTATCGTAAAACGGTGAAATTCGAAAAAACGAAACTGAAATTCGAATTCTAAAAGTTGAAAAACCCTCGAATGGCAACAATTAAAAAATTCTTTAGAAATCTTAAAAATACAAGTTGATCTATCGTAAAATGGTGAAATTCGAAAAAACGGAACTGAAATTCGAATTCTAAAAGTTGAAAAACCCTAGAATAGCAACAATCGAAAAATTCTTCAGAAATTTGAAAAATACGAGTCGTTATCTCGTAAAACGGTGAAATTCGAAAAAACGAAACTGAAATTCGAATTCTAAAAGTTGAAAAACCCTAGAATGACAATAATTGAAAAATTCTTTAGAAATCTGAAAAATACGAGTCGATATATCAAAATGCCCCCCAAATTTTAATAACATTTCATTTGACCCCTCAATTATCTATTTCTAAAATTTCATTGAGAAATTTATAATGCTCTTATAATGTTTAATATCACAATATCCCCCTAATTTTAATAAAATTTCATTTAACCCCTTCTAGTGAGTAATGAGGTTTATATAAATGAAGGAAAATGTAATTTTGGTATTTTAGAAAAAGTCATGGGCATTTTTGTTTAGAAATAGTGAATTTGCGTATTTTTGCTTGAAAATAGTGACTTTGGGTATTTTTACTAAGTGGGAGGGTATTTTGGCCATTTTGGATAGTTTCCCTTTAATTTCAGATGGTCAAGGGTAATGCGGCATAGAGTTGACTTTGCATTAAATTGCAAGGGGTCTCCTAAGCTCTGCTATTAATCCTTCAACAGTAAAGTGGGCTGGCTTCCAATTCGTCTATATATTTATGAGATATGGGCATCGCTCCTGTCTGTAATTTGTAGAACTGGAATAGTGAGCTTCCAGAAACGAAAGCACCCATGTTGAGTTTGAATGTTTAACGTGGGCCTTGCTGCAATAATAATAGAACTAGTTGACCCTATTTTCAATCTTCAAACTTGCGTTATGAAAGCAGACTCAAAACTAGAAGTACTGTAAAACTTCCATATTTGCATTGTCCTCCCTTGAGCTTGGACAAACCATTTTTGGCTATCTTCCAAGCTGTTTCATACCACTCAGTATTTTTAAAATTATTACTTAAAAACTTGTTATGATTAAAAGCATTTTGTCCAAAAAAAAAAGAGAGTTTGATGAATATTATATGTAAAGCCATCTCTCTTTTTAGTAGAAGTTTCTTACAGTTGCATGTTATGCATTGGTCTTCTGCTTTTACTGGTTTTTTTCAAGGGGCAATGACTCATTCCCACCCACCCGTCTACTTGGATGAAATAATAATTTCTCATTCACTGTCTATTTTCGTTAATGAAAATTGTTTTGTTCCATGGTAAATTTATTATGTTTTTCTGATTATTAAATAAAGAGAAAACACTAGGTGTTAAAACCCTAAACCTCTATTTCCAATATCTTCGTGGCTGAACTCGAACTAGAAGGCTATGAGCTCGGACTCCTCTGCTGCACCGCACTCCTCCATCATCTGATGCTCCTATCCAATCACAACCTTAGTCCATCTTTCCCTCATCATTTCCATGTTTTATCAATGACATCTTTACTTCCACTGAGTCCAGAAACTATCTCCACACCCTCTCATCAAGCATAACTCATCTCATTCTAGGATCACAAGAGTTCGATGTTGTTGACTCTACCAATGTGTGATTGGTTTTACTCTGAGTTGTCCAGTCATGTTGAGGCGTTTATTATGGACGATTTAGAAAATAACATAGACAAGACGCGTAGAGTGGTTCTATCATGTGACTGTTGTCGACTAGTGTTTTCCTTTGAATAATGAAATCCGAACAAGAGAAATAACAAATTAAAGCACTTGGAGTGTGGCACTAGAACTTACCACCAAGGGCCAGCGAATTGGAGAGCTGAAAAAGAACAATCATATTTTGGTAAATCAATTCGGAGAATGACTTGTCTTTCTTACCCTCATTGTAAGTCAAGTGTTTGACGTTGGGATTCATTTTTTTAAAGAGAATGTACCAAAATAATAGTGTCTTTAATCATCAGTGTTCCCTGCATTCCCCTGTACAAAGGCACAAAATAAGGCCAAGATTCCTGCAAGTTCATTTAATCAATGTACATTCGATGTAAGATGGCTGATTGGTTTCAAAATACAAGTAATTGTAAATCAATTATAAAGAAAAAGTAACTTTAAATAAAGTTCCACTTCCCTTGTCTAATCTACACAACACTTTAACTTTGGTTGGTGATGGGACTACTAGATAAGTGTGTTGAGTTATTTATTTATTTTTGTTAATCTATACATATATAATAAAATAATATGTATATATTTCTGTTCATATAATTAGGTATATAAATTATATGTTTAGTCATAAAATTGAGTTATTTTTAATGTGTGCCCAGTTTTAAGTATCTAATTAAGTACTTAGATGATGTGTTATTATATGATTGAACAATTTTAAATTAATGATAAAATAATATTTAATCACATGATAATATATTATTTAAATACTCAATTAAATACTAAAAATTGGATGCATATAATATAACTTATTGTTTTAATTGCTCCAATATTTCATACACCTAGGTTCTATCAATTCTTTAGTATAAGAAACTGATCTATATTGTTGGCAAAACTCTTCATTTGGACAACAAAAATATTGTCTAAACGATGTCGTGTTTTAGGGAGAAGTGGTTAGAGTTTTATTTACGGTTTAGAGTTAAAAGAAGAGGTCATCAGTAGTTAAGGAGTAAAGAAAAAACCCAAGATTTGGGGAAGAGGGGAAATGTAATTTTTTAAAATTATAAAACTTTATATAAGGGTGAATCTATTAATTTTTAAAATTTATAAAAAAAATATAATAAATTATATATTTTTTAATATTATATTTAAAATAACATTTTTACTTACGAGAATTCAGAATTTTAAAAGTTGAGAATATGAGTTTAAGAGCTATGCTTTGGGTGGGAATAAGTCTTTTGGCCTTTTAGGAGTGATGCTCTCAACATAATTTTTAAACATACAAAGAAGATCAGTCAGAGTTATGTAAAGACTGCAAAATATATCAATACCAAAATGTTTGTCGTTTGTTTTTTGCTACTTTTTTTTTTGGACTAACGACACCAAATTCATTGTAAATGAGACTGCTTTTTTGCGGGTTGAATTATTAGCTTCTGAAATTATATATATATGTTCAAATCTTGCATAGTGACAGGAGATTTTTAGTATTTTCTTTCTTTTACTTTTTCAATAAAAAAATTTCTCTTTTTGTCCTTTACAAATAATAATTACTAAAAGAAATGTTCATCTCTTCAACCACCAGCTTGCTTTATTATTATATTTTTTTGGTGAAGGATTTTGAAGGCCACTAATGGCCATGTCTAAACAGAAAAATATAATGAAATAAGGAGAACTTGGGAGAAAACTATAGGAATCTGTCTTTTCGATTCAAATGATTTTGTCTAGCGCAGCACAGCTCTTTATTTACTCATGCTCATTATTGAGGGGGTTGTGAGGTGTAGGCAGAAACACCTGTCAAGAACTGTACAGGCATTTTCCTTTCCAATCTCACCATTGACAAAGTGGTGTGGTGGGGTTTTATCTTAGATGGATCACTCCTTTCTTAATGATCATTCTTTTATATTTTAGGGGACCTACTTCCATCAGTTCCTTCTTCTAACAAGACCTTTTAATCAGAAATAAACACACAAGGAAGGGAGATTATGATTACTAATATACACTAGATAATAATTAGTCAAATTTATTTTCTTCCACTGTAATATTTCTAGCCTGTATGACTGCTCCCGTCCTCCAAAATTTCTGATGCTTTGCTGGATGTTGACCTGTTAACGACGGAAGCTTCAGTGCAGTGAACACAGCTCCATCCCAAACATGGGAACTCTATACATTCCCGTAAATGTTGTAAACCAGGCTGGCCGCACGTTGCTTTTACATTGTTATTATTATGGGGCCTGCCATATCGGCAACAAGCCGGAAATGGGCTCTCCAAACCTGTTTAATAGTCAAAGAAAGCTCATGAAGGAAGACTTTCTAATTCATAATAATTCGAGTCTTACCATATTTTTTGTACCGAGCAAGCAGGTTCTGCTTTGTCTCGTACATGCCGACATCCACTATAGTGGCATTATGGAACCAGTCTTCATTGATGAAGTTTCCTGATTCACCAACATTACATGAAAGTTAATATTAATTTACACGGATAAAATGTTAGTCCATAATAGAAGTGCATCCCAGCTAGCTAAAGGAGTTACCAATTGAAAGGAGTTCAAGTGAGCCTTTTTTTCAAGAGAATGAACTGTTGAACTACTTGACCATCTGGTGCAAGCGGAACAATTTGTGGAAGCGTGGTCGCCCCAGAGTTGCTGCGAAGTGTCCACCACTGCTGAAATTTGGAGCCACTGAGTCTAAATGGGCTCAAATCAAATAACTTCATTCCTCACTTAACAGCTCATGCATTATTACCCTTATGATTAGAAGCCATTAGGGGGAAAAATCTAGTCTTTTCTGCAAGTAAACAATTACTATTGGCAAGACAAATTTGTGGGTAATAATCAGTCCTTTGTCAACACATTTTCTATGGGCTAAAATCAGCTCGTACACGGTAAACAAATTAGTTTAGCTTGACAGTCTTAGACAGGAAATACAAAATTTGGTCAGAATCACTAGTTAGCAGTACGACTTCTTACTTTGCATTTCATATGAAGCGAGCAGAGACTAAACTCACAGAAAACGCTAATCACAAGCTGCCATCACCTAAACGCCCGTGCCTGCGTGAAAAACTTGTAATGCCATGAGGAAAGCCGAAGGAAATTCGGGGTGCCAGCGAGTAATCCTCCGGTGTCCGAATTTGAGTCCCCAAAATTAACAGGAATGGGCCTAGCATGCAAGCTAGATTTTGAGATAGTAGACATACCAATGAACACTAATGTCCATACCATCAATATCAAATGTTGAGAAAATTTTCATCCAGCCATTTTTTCTGCTTCCTACAGTCACCCAACAAAACTGCTTCTAATAGTAATATGGACCAACACAAGTGCTGGCTTTCCATTTCAAGATGGCTTAAGATCTGCATCCATAAATAGGTTGGTGCATTATTTTGCTGGCAATGACTCCGTCTGCTTATCTAAATTCATTCAGAACTCAAGCCTGACTTCTTTTGCATTATCTTTGAGGTGAATCTCAAGCCCACATGCCCAAAGCAACTCTATGGGGGAGATATTTTTCTTCCAAGTTGTACTATCTATGCCAACTGATATTTATGAAATCAAATTAACCACATCCATGTAATAGACGTCCACTACAGTAATGCCACAGACCAAAAGGAATCTTCCCAAGAAAATTCGAAAGATTAATTATATACCAGTATACTACATGTTTCTAGACTTGTGCATATCAAGTCAACTTAATTACAAAAGAAATCAAACTTGATTCGAGGTGTAGAGTAATTAGTAGATAGTATTTTCCAGGCAAAATTTGAGTTTGCAGCTTCAGTGTAGTGAACTCCATCCCAGCTTACGTATTGAGATCCTTGATTACAGACGTTGGCACTGGTTTGGCTGCACCTGATATTGGGATTGAAGTTGTACGGCATCCCACCATAGCCACAGCAGGCCATGAAAGGGTTCTCAAAACCTGTTAAACAAACTTACAAATCAATGTAAATATACATTTAAATGTTTGGGCTTAACGTTATAGCATGTAGCTGAAATACTGGGTATCATACCATATTTGGCAGAATTGACTATGAGATCAAGTTTAATATTATATATATCCACATATACAATGGTGGCATTCTTCATCTCTGATCTGAGTATTTCACACAGGGCGCTCAATTGAATATCAAATGCATTTGCAGCATTGTTTAGGGACTGAATACATCCATACTCGTCAAAAGCACTAGCATTTTTGGCAGTTGTAGCAAGACTTTGTGGCAAGCAGCCCAGTGGCCCAGTATTGTGTACCCAGAAATTCTTCCCTCCTTGTTGATATATACTCTGAATTTGAAATGAAAATAAATCAATGGAAAATTAATGTCAGTTGGCTCTCAGAGTTTTGCAAACAAAAACAAATAAAACAGGGTGGTAAGTGAAGTCTCACCCAAATAGCAAATCTGATTTCGGCAATGAAAGATGGAATCTTCTCAAGAACTTGTTGGTACGAGAGATAGCCAAATGCCCCAACCAAATCATTCTGTCCAATGTCAAATATGTAAAGTGCATTCTTAAAGTCCTCCTCACTTACCAAATTTTTGTAGCCTGAATCATGTTTAAGATATATTATATAAATGAATTGAGATCACATTATAAAGGAGTTTTCTGGGTTGAAATTCAATGTTGAATACACTATAAATATCAGTCAATAGTAAGAGTACTGCTCTGAAAATATAATTCCTTTGAAAATGCACCTTTGGATATAAGCTGAGAGGAGAGGGAACGAAATCTCGAAAACTGAAGCATTTGAACGCCCAACTGGAAAGGTGTATATCTTGGTAAAGTGGCTGCACCACATATAGCAAAATTAACTCCATTACTAAAATTTGGCCCCAGAGATTCCAGATATGGGGTCAAATAATTAGTATTTAAACTATCACCTGCCAAGAAAACAAACAGTTAGAACCTTTGATCATGTGTCCCTTCTGCTTACACAATCCTTCTACAATATTTAGTTCACAAAATCAAGTTACTATTACAATTTATATCTACATTCTACAAACTGAATTACCCATTTGCTATTGTTGATCTTGAATCAAACTTCTGATTCAATTGTTGCCCTTTAGGGCCATAAAGAATGAACCTGAAGTGTGTCAAAGACTATTGTGGAACAGTAACATAAATAACACTGCCACGGCCAGAAGGAAAGGATGCAATGCATGTACAAGCAAAACATGCTAAAACTTTGTATTATGCCTGCGCAATCTCAATATATTTCTAGTCTGTAATAAGTTCCGATTCAGCACAGAAGTGAAATATAGAATCAACTGATTTAATGTAAGCTAAAATGAAATGGCTAAAGTAAATATAAAACAAAGGGCAATATATCTGGAACTTACAAAGGAAATCAATGATCAGCCGTCCATCACATAAACGGCCAGATGGTTGATTGAGATTACGGCCATGAGGCGGACCAAAAATGAAGCCCAGTCCGAATGAGAAACCTCCGGTGTCAGAATTAGAGTCCCCGAAGACGAAGATCACTGGATTTTTCAAGCATTTAGAATGAACAGAAGAAGGAACAGAAAGGGATAGGCACAGAATCATAACAAGTTTGCCAAGTGAAGAAAACTGAAAATCTCTTTTTCTTACAGCCATGTTCGTCCTCTTGTATTTGATAATCAGAATCATTAAAGCTCAATTTATAGTCTCATAGAGACAAACATGAGCAATTTAATCTCAATTATTCCTAAGCATACAAGTTGGTTTCAGTTACGAATATATTTTGAGATACCAAATGTCTTTATTAGCTGGCGAAAGAAGCCAATGCATTTACAAATACATGTGCATGTGCTTGTTAAATCTGAAGGCGATGAAGGTGGTTTCTCTTAAAAGTTTCGAAACAAAAACGTTTACCTGGTGTGTAAGTTGATGAGCAAAAGGCTGAGCATGATGAAGTTAATTCTGTGTAAGACAAGCAACCAACCACAACCACTGTGTAAGTTCATGAGCAAAAGGCTGAGCATCATGACTCATGAATGAAGTTAATTTTGTGTAAGGCAAGCAACCAACCACAACCACTGTATTTTGCCCAAACTCCTAAGAAGATGGCGGTCCGCTAATTATTAACGGTTATTTTTATTTTGTTTGATTGAGCCCGTGGTAAAGAAATTATCAGACAAAACAAACAATCATGGAAAAAGAGAAAAACCAACTGTAAAATTTTGGATCTACATTTTGGTTTGTGGTCACCGACACAAATAAAACTTGTGGGTTGGGTTTGGGGGGGGTGGGGGTGCTGTGTTGTTGTTCTGGTTGTAGGGAAGAGGAGATTGATTTATAAATTAAAGAATAAATTACATTTTCCCACCCACGGTTTGGTTAATTTACGTATTTAACATAATTTTATTGAATTTTTTTTATCCAAAATCAAAAGTCAAATTAAAATTTTAAATGTCACATTGCAAAATTATTGGTGCTATATAATAGTATTTTAAAGGAAATTGATTATTTTACATTTTTTAAATTAAAAAAATATTATTTATGCTATCTAAAAATATAAAAGCTATTATAGAACAAGGTTATTTATGTCATGTAAGAACATAGAAGTTATTTTATAACAAAATGGGAAAAATATAATTTACTCATTTATTTATTAATCAGTCCGTGAACCAGAATTGATTATTTTTGTTTTTTCTGTGTTCAACAATGAACGGTTATTGAACAATCTCGCTTCCGCAGGTTGCCTTGCAATGGACCAGAGAAATAAAGTTAAATATATTTGGGCTTTGAGGTTGTCTTGCTATGGACCAGAGAAAAATAAGGTTAACTATTTTGGGCTTAAGAATACAAAGCCCAAAAGATATATGGGTAAAATTGTATGCGGTGAGCGTGGATCGAACACGCGACCTTCAGATCTTCAGTCTGACGCTCTCCCAACTGAGCTATCCCCGCTACATGATGGTTTTCTCTTTTTAAACCGATAAATAAGACTCATCATCATCCAATGTCAAAAAATAGAGGATACGTGATTAATTCATAGATAAACTGATTTGGTTCTCAAACATGTTAAGCGAAGGAAAAAGATGATCGAAATGATTGTTTAACATACATAATGAATCATCACCAATTAATTCAGGAAACTACAACTGAATCGACCATCTGATAGAGACAATTTCTCTGCTTTTGCCACTGCGTCTAACGGGAGAGGAGCAAAACTTTTGGATGGGCCATAAAAATGGGGGAAGCTATTCGAGCCATCCACAAGTTCATAGATCAATCCATCCCCAAGCTGCACCCGTAGGAACATATAAAAAAGAGAAGCTTTTATCATCAGGAATTAAGGACAAAACTTCCAAATTTCAGTAATTCATAATCAAAGAGAATGCTTGCTTTGATTTATGTTCTCACATACATTAGTCAAATTATACTGTAATGGTGATATCTATTTTCTCCATAACTTATGTCCCCAAGTTCAACTGAAAATACAAGAGGCTACCAGACTAACCTTTTCAGCATCAATTTGGAGAAGGTACAAATCCACCTTAGTGTTTAAGAAAAAGTTCTGTAATGTTCCTTGCACCTGTACATTAATTACCGAATTTTCTGACATCGGTTGAAATTTACAGCAAACATTTTTAACATCTCTCAAGAACCAAGCATCCATCTCCTTATTTGATGTTCACAACACAAGTTGAGGATCTAAACGGATTTACCCTAATTAAACTCTAACCTGATTATTTACCTAACACAAAGTAAACATACTTGAGAGTACTTTCAATTTTGAGACTACAGAAAATGGGAATATATAAACGCAGTTTGTACGACGCAAGAAGAGAACTCTAATCCTAAAATCTTATTGTTTAACTCAAATTAAATCAATAATTGATTAACGAAATTAAAGAAAAGAGAGGAAGCTGGGCCTGTACCTGGTCGAGTCTACTGAGGTGGATGCAACCAGTAGACTTGTCGAGGTCTCCACCGAAAATAGATCCACTCTTCTGGAGCTCTTCCCACTCTCGAGCCGTACTGATTCTGTACACGAACTCTTTCCCTTCTCCTTCTTTTGCCGCCATTCTCTTACCCACAAACTGCTCTGATATTTGCCTTTTTTTTTTTTTACCAGGCACTATTACGCTCAGCGGCTCAGATCTTTCCAAACTCCAATTCAATCTCCGTCAACGTCAATTAAGATGGGGCAGATGGAAATGGCCGGTTATTTAAAAAAGAAGTGGCTGTACACTTGTTTAAAAAATAATAAAATTTATAATTGTCCTATAATTTTTTAATTCACTTTTATTATTGAACTTATGCTTAAAAGAAAAGATAATTTAATAGAAAAACAAAATATGCAATAAAATATCTTAAGTTATGTTAATACAAAATTTAAAATTTTTACATTAACTTGTTTAGTTTTCTACTAAGCCAGCGTATCGTTTCCTGCGAATTTGAGCTGAGTGACTTTAGTATAGTAGGCGAAGTCCATCATCTCCATTTCAGAAGTAAAAAATATGGCTGCTTTTGCAAAACCGGGCACACTTACCTGTCTGCATTCTCACTCTCGTCTCAAAGAATTTCCTCTCTTTGATTGCTCTTTCTATCCGACCCACTTTCATGGATTCTCGATCGATTTTCTCATTTCAAGCTCACGAAAGATGCATCGAACCTTCCAGTTATTAAAGCCCAGAGCTCCCCCCGGCCCTGGTACGAATTTTATAAGTTGTAATTTCACTTGGTTTTTGGTGTCTCTCAGGCTGAGTGATTGATGATCCCATGTTTCTTGCTAGTAGATTATATCCCGGATTCTATATTTTACAGTGGAAGCTGTTATCAGGTGTCTACAAAGTTTCATATGTTTTTATCCATACAACATATTCTATTCCTTTGTTAAGAGTAGATTAATATGTCTAATTTTATTTATTTCGTGCTGCTGAATTTGGGATGTAGTCCCTGGCAGGTCCAGTAGGTTTCTTCCGTAAGAGCTAATAAACCTTCGCCTTCTCTTTGTGCTGAAATTGTTAGTATGATACTATGATTTACGTATCAAATTTGCTTAACCTATTGCATTTTAACTCCTCATATTCCAATCTTCCGTTGTTTCTGGATACATTTTGAAACCAATAGTCAAAGTCAGAATAAAGTTATGAACGAAACTCTTAGATGAACTACATATGACTTTTTAAAACTGTAACTTGAATGACTAAGGTCATTGATGATTTGTTTCTGTGAAGTTTCATTAAATCAGTTCAAGTTCTATAGCAATTGTCTGTCAATTGTGAGTTAACTGTCCATGACTTATTGACTAAGCTAAAACAATCCTTTGGCTTCCTTTCGCACTTTTCACTAAAGCAGCAAGAAGATACGAGTTTAGCTCAAGAAGATGGATATTTTATATCTTAAAATTGGTAATAATCCTATCTTCATAAGCTAATGGACTTCTTCATGCTTATCTATGTATAACATTTGGAGTTGTCTTGTAGTATGTGTCTTGTAGTATGTTGAGCATGTGATTTAATATCCATCTGTTGACAGATGAACTTCAAACTATATATACATATTAATATCTTCGTTAAACAAGGACAAACAGATGCCTCAGCCGACAAACTGACACCATTGTAGTCACATTACTAAGCTAAATATTTTTTCAAATCAATCATTGAGCTTCTTCATTGTATCATAACATTCTTAACTCCAGTGCCATGTGTTGTTCATATTTCATGGTTTCGATCTTTAAACATGAAGGCTTTGCTGAAAATGGGTGTACATGGTGTCACGGTTTCTGATTGTCTGAGGCTTCGGTGCTCAAGGAGGATCAACAGAGAGACAACAAGGTGGTAAGTTGTAGTCTTTCAGAAGGCTGGAAGTTTAATTTAGGATGGCTACAGCTTAGCATTAATTCGATTTTATGTCTATGGTTTATTTTTTGGCAGTTGCAACTTGCAAGCTTTCCCCTTTTTCAATTTGTGGTAGCAGTACCTTTTTTCCTGCATGGTGTTTCTGTCTTTTGGATAATTCTTGTTGAGGCTCAGAATTTTCTGGGTACAAGTTTATTGCTAAAACAAAGATGGCGATTGTGGTGAGCAAAGACCAGGTATAGATAATATAGTTTTTAACTAGTGATAATAGAAAGTTAAGATTTGTCTCCTCCATATTTACAAAGTTTGGCAAATTGCTGTAAAAGAAAATGTTTATGATATCTTTGGTGTTAAATGATTAATCAATCAAACCCTCCAACAATCCCATCTTAGGTTGAAGCAGTAATAAACAAGATACTGGAGGAGAAAAGAACTGGAAAAAATGGTGATGGCAAGATTTTCTGTAAGGCTTTAAACTATTTTGTTCTGAAAGAATTTATGAAATCCTTCAAGCATAGCTTTGATAGCCTGCATTTTATAGCGAACCTATAGATTTCCTGTGTGTACTGCCATTTAAATTCAAAAATAGCATTTACAATTTTACAAAACATGTTACCTAGCCATGAAATTTCCTTCCTATGAAGTTGGGGACCCATGGTCGGGATTGGGAGTTTTATATTGATTAGCTGTAAGTGCACTGTTGCACACACTTGTTGCCTGCCTGTCTGATTTTATGCCAACATCAACAGCTTGTATTTCTCCTCACCTAGGCTTGCTCCCATCTTTAGATCTTAGTGTTCATTGGATCACGGACCTTATATTTATTCTTTAACGTTCTGTTCCTCCCTCGTTATTGTCCTTACAATTTCATCTTGAATAATTAAAAAATTCAAGAATTTTTTGTCATATATAGATCAAGGATTCAAGATTCTATTCATTTTCCTTCAAAATCTCTATGTCAACATCTCCAGTCTAAGCCAATAACAGAACATAATTCTATTCGAAGCAGGGAAGAGAATCTGTTGTTACCCAAACGGAGTTTGCTAGCCAAGCGTCTCCATTCCATTCTACGCCGTTACGTCACTACCCACCAAAAGGTCCGAAACCTTAAAATTATAAAGCTAATGGTACTTGACGGCGTTAATACAGTTAAACGGCCGTTTGGTTCTATAAATCCACAATCTTCGTAAGCTTGTTAATAATCTGAACGACAGCTCGTATTTAGAATAAGAGAGGGAGGTAGATCTTCCAAAAACAAATCGCTCTCTTCCCTCAGGCAAGTGGTTTTGCTCTCTCGCATCACAATTTTATTTTCGAGAATTGTACGAATTCTCTCTTAAAAAAATTTCAGATCTCCATTTCCTTGTATCATTCTTTAATTTTTTATTGCTTCAATTTTCTGATCTGCTTTTCATTTTGCTCGATCTACCTTTGATAATTGATAATCGTGTTCCTTGTCTGAAATTGAACATCTTGATCTCTTTTTTAAGGTCTCTGAAATGTTTGAATGATCAAAATTACGTGTTGATGCGGTAGATTTGGATGTATTTTGTGCGCGCTGTGGTGTGATCTGTCACAATTCAAACCTAAGCTGTTATTTTATTGTTTCTTTGGTTTGGATAAGCTCTTCGTAGTTAGATATAGTCTTTTGCAATTGTTAAATGCTGCATTATTTTGATTAATTGATTTTAATGTTAACTATTTTGATTCTGTTAATCGTGGTCCTATAATTTTCTTGAATTGTTCAACTGGTGTTTGTCATGTTGTGTACTAAAGCTGCTGGGTTTTTTTTACGAATTCTAAATTTATCTGGCATTATTGTTGTTTGCAGGCTGTGAAAAATGGGGTTGTCTTTCACGAAGCTTTTCAGCAGGCTCTTTGCGAAGAAAGAGATGCGCATTCTCATGGTAGGTCTTGACGCTGCTGGTAAGACTACCATTTTATACAAGCTCAAGCTAGGAGAAATTGTCACTACTATCCCAACAATTGGTAAGTTTGACTTAACCATACATGCATTCCGCTTGAATACTTTAAGGATTTGCATTGCAGTTGTTAATGTAGAAACTTGGATTTATTTTCATTGTTGGACATGAGAAGAATTGTTGTGTTATTATGATACCACTAAAGACATGCAATTTAGCCTCACTCTCTTCTTATTGTATCATTAAGTAGACTGCTTTCTTTTTCCCCTCTTGTAGATTTCTTTTTTGCACTCAATTCTGTTGCATTATTTGATCAGGGTTTAATGTGGAGACTGTGGAATATAAGAATATCAGCTTTACCGTCTGGGATGTCGGGGGCCAGGACAAGGTATGTAGGTTTAATTTTAACTGACTGCAAGAGAAATGTTAGGTCTTATTTTCTAGGGATAATCTAGTTGATCTTCCTCACCATCAATTGTCCTTTGGTTTATTTCCTGACATTTTAAGAAAATTTTTTTATTCAGTTATTTTTTCTAAGGGGATGATTTAGGACAATGGAGTATTATCTGACTGATGAGATCTTTACCCTATAGTGCCCTTAGTATATCCTGATCTGCATACTCAGAAAAAGAGGTGCCTGTAATGGCTAAATGTTGATTTGATACTTCTCCATAAGTACTGAAGCATATGAGAAATTTAAGAAGCCTACATATGTACATCATAACCCTCTTTGTTTATTAATGAAAAGTGTGTGCTATCTTAGGTCTTTTGTCAGCACTTAATAATTCCTTTAATTAACTGACAAAGTTGCTATCCGGTTCTTGATGATTAATGTATAGAGTGATGTTTTCATATCCCAATAGAAGCCTGCATATGTACTTCGTAACTCTCTTTGTTATCAATGAACAGTGTGTGCAGTCTTAGGTTTTTCTGGGCACTTGATCATTCCTTCAATCAACTAACAAATTTACTATTCAGTTTTTAATGATCAATGTATACAGTGATGTTCTCATATCCCTAAATATGGTATCTAGAAGATGTGATGCATATTAATGTATTTCCCACTTGTTTAGATAGATGGCTCTGTTCCATCTGCAGATACAGTCTCCTGAACAATGCATATTAATGTTTTTCTGACTAGTATTTTATGTAGATGGCTCATTCCTAGCATTAGATACGGTCTCCTAGACAATGAGCTCTTCAATCTAGACTACTTGAGTGAAGTTTCTTTGGTTTCTCTAGTCTCAATGTTGTTGTAAAGATCAAATGAAGCTTCTTTGGCGCATTTTCTATTGTTTAAAATCATGTCATAATTAAAAGAGTTCATCTTGGCCTGTAGGCAATAGAATTTCCCATTGGATGGGGTTTGGATTTAACTTTCAATAATTGTGAAAAGGGGATTTGAGCAGGTGATCTTGTTTCCTCTATTATTTAATTCATTTTTCCTTGCTAACAACCTTTAGTTTTGGTTTTTCAGATCCGACCTCTGTGGAGACATTATTTCCAAAACACGCAAGGACTTATCTTTGTGGTTGATAGCAATGACCGAGATCGTGTGGTTGAGGCCAGAGATGAGTTGCACAGAATGTTGAATGAGGTATTGTAACCAGTTTCTGAATTTCTTATCATAAGCACTGATGACTGCTATAAGTGGAACAATAAGAAGTTGCTTTTGGGGAATTTTTATGTGGTACTTTAGGGTGCTTTATGTTTTTAATATTTCTGTTTTTTGCATTGACAGGATGAGTTGAGGGATGCAGTGCTGCTAGTGTTTGCAAACAAGCAAGATCTTCCAAATGCAATGAATGCAGCTGAGATAACTGATAAGCTTGGCCTGCACTCCCTTCGTCAGCGCCACTGGTAAGATATCTTGCCACCCCCTCCCATCCCCTCCTCTTTTTCATTTCTTCTTTTCTTGGTATGATGATGAATTATTCTATGTTGCAGGTATATCCAGAGCACATGTGCCACTTCTGGTGAAGGGTTGTATGAGGGACTTGACTGGCTTTCAAACAACATTGCAAACAAGGTATACTTCACAGATTTGAGCAATTTTACCGTAGATCTTTTTTGGTGTTATTTATGTAAATATTTTTCCGTGCACTTGCAGGTGTAGAAGGCTAAATTCTGAAGTTTGGATTGCAACAAATGTTGAAATACAGAGTTAACATTGTTCCTTGATGTTTGGGTTTTTGTATGCAGTTAAAGTGTTGTTTCCTTTTTAATCTTGTTTTTGTTGTATTGCTTGAACATTAAACATTGCCATTTGTTATACGTAGCATCGAAATAATTCTTAAATTTAAATTTTCCTCTTGGTGTCAACACGATAGCACTTCAGTCTTTGTGAGATGGTTCGTTCTATTTGAAATTTCTGCATACAAAAAACCCTATACTTTTATAATTAGAGCAATTTATTAAAATGCATTCAGATTCTAATTCTAGTTGTCTATATCTATACTTTTATAATTAGAACAGTATGGAAAAATGGAAAAATGATTATTTTATTTAAAAGGTGGATGCAAGAGAACTGGCTACTTGATCTTTTAAAAATTGTGTTTGGTTATTTCCGTATTGGGCAGAGTAAAGGTACAAGTACAAGAGTAGATATCAGCAAATCTACAACACTGATCAGTCCCCCAAATTAGCAAAATTGATTGGGTCAACAAGTGGAATAGAGAGGAGAATTGGCGTTCCCTCTTTAACCGTGGGAACCCGTTGCTGCGCCGATTGTGGTACGACTTAGCGACAAAAATAGCACGGTGTATGAAACTCTGGATTGCCCGTCTCATGAAGTAAAATGAATTCCTCATTTTCTTCCAAAAAAAGGGGGAAGAAAACGAGCAAACCCGTCCTCTTAGGGGCCAATCTGGGCCTATTATATACAAAGGACACGTTCGGCTCGATTTTTCAATTTTGGTGCATTCTATAACACTTTACAAGGACATTCTGTACCCTCAGGAACATTGTCAGGAGGCCCAAAAATGGCCATTTTCTGCATCAAATTTTGAAGGGCTTCTATCTTGTTTGCCAATTCCATAAAAACCTTGATCCTCCGAAGAGAAATGTTGCTTCGCTGATGCCTTGTCTCTATCATCTCCTAGATACACTTCTCTGCTTCCACCAACTTTCCCACAAAAAGCAAATCAAACGAAAATCAGATAAGAAAGTATAAGACCCAAATAAATTTTCCCGTTCCAAATGGCACCGGATCTGTTCGATTCTAGCCGGAATCCCACTGGTTTGAAAACAAATCTTGATTGATTTGAAAACAAGGAAAATTTTGGTATAAATGGAAACAAATCCAAGAAAAAAGAAGCAAACTTTGTTGATACGGCTGCAGCTAAGGAGGGCAATAAATACTTGAAAAAAAGGAAACAAATCCTCCAAATATGATTGCGGCTAAAAATAAGGCAAGAGTGGAAGTAAATCCTGATATTGTCGCACCTAGAGATGGTAATCAACAATCCAAAAATTGCAGTCCAGCTTTTGCCTGTTTTATCAAATCTTGATTATATACATATGTGCCTAGTTAATCATCACAGGTTCACAGAAATTGGAACAAGAATGGCTTCATACAAGCTTTTAATTGTGTTAGTTCTCTCTCTCATCGTCCTCTTAAATCCTTGTTTTGGGCTTAATGAAGTAGTTACCAAGACTTGCCAGCAAACCAGAGACCCTCAATTTTGCTTGGATATGTTTAAATCAGATGCACGCAGTGATGCAGTTCGTGACGCCAATGCTCAAGCCAAGCTAGCTCTTTCGATTGCCATTATTAAAATTCAAGAAACTTTGGATACTTTCCCAGAGGTTCGTGACAAATTAAAAGATCCAGTTAGTCAGCATAGGCTAGATGTTTGCAAAAGTGATTATGATGGAGCATACCAAGGGTATACAGAGGCTTACTTCCGTGTTGAAATAAAAGCTTACTGGGATGCCATGATGGCTACTGCTAATGCAACAAAGTTTGTCAGTGACTGTGAAAATGTCTTTCACAGTGGCAGCCCAATTACTGAGTCGCCCTTTGCTGCCGTCAATCAAAAACTGACTCGTTTTGCAGTAATAATTTATGGCATTATTTCCGTAGCAGCTTAGGAATCGAACATGGGCTACAGTTTTTAAGGCTTGCAGAATTGATATTTCTGCTTAATCAGGAAAAATGAAATACTATAATATTATGCGGTCAATTATAGCACAAACTATTGAATTTATGTCATTTTTATTATCTAGCTTATACATTTTATTGGAATTTCTGGCCTTGAAAAGTTTAAATTTGGTTATTTAATATTTTTTATCAATTTATTATTTGATTAACGTTTTCAAAAGTGATTACTCAATTTATAAAGAATTAAATAAATAATATCAAGGCCAAAGGACTCTTTCACCCTCAAGTTTAGTTGCATTCTGAAAATTGCACTCGCGAAATTTGAAAAATTTAAAATCTCACCCGTTGACCAACTCAGGTTAAACTTTTTTGTTAGAAATAGAGAAAAAATCGTTATTTTATTAATAATATTAAAAAAAATAAAGTTTATTACATTTTTTCTCTTAAGTTTTAAAAATTAACATTTCACCCTTCCTAAAATTTTTTAACTTTAAAAAGTCACATTTCTCCCTCAAAACCTTATAATTTTTTCTTTCCGACCATTATATTTGACGATTTGGAAAGGACAACGACAAAGTTTCTTTGTCGGCGAAAAGATTCCAGATCTCTTCGTCGATGAAGAGCATCTCCATCAAAGAGATTCTAAATCTCTTTGTTTTTGTTGTCAGATCTCTTCATCTCAAACGAAGAGATCTATTTCAGATTTCTTCTCATACGTCGGCCAACGGTTTAGGGTAGAGAGGGGATATTGTCAGTGCCGGAGATGGTGACCGAAGAGGTGAAGAAAAAATTTGGAGGGGAAATGTGACTTTTCAAAGTTAGAAAACTTTAGGTAGAGATGAAGTTGTTAGTTTTTAAATCTTAGTAGAGAAAATATAATAAATTTTATATTTTTTTAATATTATTAATAAAATAACGATTTTATCTTTGTCTCTAACAAAAAATTTCAATAGCAATTATATCATAAATGGAACTTTGAGTTTTTCAAACTTCATAAATGTGACTTGGGGAATACATCTAAACATGGGTGGGATATAGTCCGTTGGCCTAATATCAAATACTGGAACCGAAATCTTGAACCTTGGAAAAGCCTCTACAGTTCGCCTCACAAAACAAACATCAGCAACTCTAGCTAAAACCACATGCATAGATCGTGCCGATATCAAAGATTGATCTTTTCTCTAGGTATCAGCCAGAAGTTGCCATATTTTAGGTCAATTCTACTTCCTCTACCCAATATAAAATGTATTGTATCTAAAGAAAAGGAAGTGTAACAAAACCCTCTTCTATTGGAAACACATTTATAGAATTCGAATGCCTGTAGAGGATTTCCAGGGCTAAACCTGAATCTTTTTAACACTTCATCAATCAAATCATTAGAGAAAAGAAACCCCACTTAATTCAACGAAAGTTGGAGTTTTAAAGAAGAGGTAGAGCTTGCGATTATTCCAAATAAAATTTCAACGTCGGCCTGCGGAAGAGAGTTCTCAGAGCAGAAAAATGCACTAAACACTAATGAATTTGCATCATCATATAGAAATGATATTGTAGGAGCGCACCTTACCGTTCGTGACAGGAAAGATGTGATGGCCATAAAAATCGTCTCTCATTGTATTTTCACAAATTGAGAACGACCATTTCCCAGTGTAATTATGCTAAAATAACACCCCGCAAACTTGTTAAGTAACTTTTCAAGCTGATTTATAAAAAAAAATAAATTTTAAAATTTCAAATCAGTTGCTGTGGAAATTCACTGCTAACGACCTTTCATTGCTCTGATCAATTGGATTCTAGCTGGAATCACAAGAGTGATGAGAAACGGTAACAAGGCAAAACTGGAATATGGAAACAAATCCTCCAACGATCAAGAAGAATATAGAAAATTTTGCTGATATGGTTGCAGCTGTAGGTGGAAATAAATCCGTGAAAAATGGAAACAAATCCTCCAAATAATGCAATACTGGATGTAAATCCAGATACTGTCGAAGCTGAAGATGGTAATCAATAGGCCATAAATTGAAGTCCAGCTTTGCATCTTTAATCAAATCTTGATTACATATATTCGCCTAGTTAATTATCATACGTTCACAGACATGGTAACATGAATGACTTCATACAAGTTTTTATCTGTGTTTGTTCTCTCTCTCTCTCTCTCTCTCTCTCTTCATCTTCTTAAATCCTTGCACCGGGCTTAATGTAGTAGTTACCAACATTTGCCAGCAAACTAGAGACCCTAACTTTTGCATGGATACATTTAAGTCAGATTTACGCACTGATGCAGTTAGGGACGCCCACGCTCTTGCTTTGCTAGCTCTTTCGATTACCCATCTTAACATTCAAGAAACTATGGATACTTTTCCAGATATTCGTCAAAAATTTAAAGATCAGGTTAGTCAGGATAAGCTAGATGTTTGCAAAAGTAATTATAATCGAGCATACGAAGGGTTTAGAGAGGCTTACCTCCATGTTGCGAAAAAGGCTTACTGGGATGCCATGAACACTGTTGCTAATGCAACAAATCATGCTATTGAGTGTTAAAATGTTTATCGGAGTAGCAATCCAATTGCAGAATCACCCTTTGCTGCCACTAATCACAAAGTGGTTAGTTTATCAGGACCAATTCATAGCATTATTTCCAAGCTGCTTAGGAATTAAATATGGGCTACAGCTTCTAAAGCTTTTATTTTTTAAGCTACATTGTTCTATTTATAATTGCAGAATTGATATCTATGTTTAATCAAGAAAATCTCAAATACTATAATGTTATGATGTCAATTATACCTCAAACTATTGAATTTATGTATTTTTTTTAATTTCATTTAGCTTATACGTTTTATTGGGATTTTTGGTCTTGAAAAGTTTAAATTTGGTTATTTAATATTTTTTTGATCAATTGAATCGTTGATAAATATTTTCAAAAGTGATTATCTTATAATTCACCATGATGGCTAAGTTTTGATGGCTGTGATGGCTACATATGGGTGCCTGTGATGGCTGAGTTTTGATTTGATATTCCTCCATGAGCACTGATGCATAAGATAAATTTATAGAAGCCGACATATGTACTTCACAGTTCTCTTTGTTTATCTATGACAAGTGTATGCTGTCTTAGGTCTTTTGTTGGTACATGATCGTTCCTTTAATTAACGAACGAAATTACTACCCAGTTTTTTATGATGTATGTATAGGGTGATGTTCTTATATCCCTGATTATGGACTCTAGAAAATCTGATGCATATTAATGTATTTCTCACTAGAAAATTAGCACAGTTTATGAAATTCCGGCTTAACCGTCTCATGAAGGCAAATAGCTTCCTCCTTTTCCTCCGAATGAGATTAAAAAAAAGGGAGAAACGAAGCATTTGGACAGGAGGTCCAAAAATGGCAATTTTCTGCATCAAGTTTTGAAGGGCTTTCTTCTTGTTTGCCAATTCCATAAGAACCTTGATCCTCCGTCAAGAAATGGTAACATGGTAAAATTGGAAAAATGGAAATAACTCCTCCAACAATCAAGAAGAAGAATGAAGTAAATTTTGCTGATACGGTTGCAGCTGATATGATTGCAGCAAAAAAGGCAATCAATCAGTGAAAAAATGGAAACAAATCCTCTAAATAGCTAAATAAGGCAAGAGTAGAAGTAAATCCTGATATTGTCGCAGCTGTCAAATCCATCTTTTTTCCTTTTATCAAATCGTTATATATATATATATGTATATCTGCCTAGTTAACTATCACAGGTTCACAGAAATGGGTACATACAAGTTTTTGATTGTGTTAGTTCTCTCTCTCATTGTCTTCTTCAATCCTTGCATTGGGCTTAATGAAGTAGTTACCAACATTTGCCAGAAAACAAGAGACCCTCAATTTTGCTTGGATACATTTAAATCAGATCCACGCAGTAATGCAGTTCGTGACGCCCATGATCTTGCTATGCTAGCTCTTTCCATTACCGATCTTAAGATTCAAGACAATATGAATACTTTTCCAGAGATTCGTAAAAAAATAAAAGATCAAGTTAGTCTGCATAGGCTAAATGTTTGCCAATATGATTATCGTCGTGCATTCAAAGGGTTTAGAGAGGCTTACTTCCAAGCTGAGAAAAGTGCTTACTGGGATGCCATGAACACTGTTGCTAATGCAACAAATTATGTTATTGAATGTCAAAATGTTTATCGTATTGGCAAACCAATTGCTGAATCACCCTTTGCTGCTACTAATCTTGAAGTGGTTACTTTATCAGGACTGATTTACAGCATTATTTCCATGGCTGCTGCATAGGAATTAAATATGGGCTACAGCTTTTAATGCTGTTATATTTTATGTTACTCTGTTCTCTTTGTAAGTGCAGAATTGATATCTATGCTTATGAAAATCTTGACCCGAGTTTATCCTATTGAATTTATGTCAACGATTCAATTATATTAAGGTCTTCAATAAAATCCATATTTTCCGGAAAAGAAGGCAATCATATCCTGGAAAAGAAATGTTGAATGAAAATTCACCTCCAAGCCAACCTTCCGTGAAAGCGGTAAAATAAAATTGGGATATTGAAATTTTTAGCACTATTTTATTCCGTGTATACAAAAATACCACATATTCTAAAGCTTTCAAAAATATACCACAACAGTAATCACCTTTCCTAAAATACCTCTCTTCAATCTTTCATGCACAAATTTTCTCTCTTCTTCTCTGCAATTTTTTTTTCTCTTCTTCCTCTTCTTTCAAAGTGATAAAGGAATCACTCTCTCTTCTTCCTCATCTTCATAAACAAAAACAGAAAGGAAAAAACTGAATTCTTTAGATTAAAAATTCTTCAAAGTAAAGATATAAAAAAAAAGAACAATCCATAAAAATTCAACTATATCCACTTTATATCTTGAAAAAAATGACGATCAAAGAAGACCATTTAATAGGATTTAACTGAAAAAAAAAATTAACATTTAAGGATTTAAACTAAAAAAAAAAATTTTGTTTAACTGAAAAAAAAAATGTAAAAAAAAAAACTTAAAACTGGGAACAGTGACGCCAACCCTCATTGCCCTTTTATATATATATATATATATATATATATATATATATATATATATATTGTATTATAATATAATACTGTAACCTTTTTATTGACATGAGTCCCATCTCTTTATAAAATATACAAAACAAAGATTGATATGCGTACCCTTTTATTAATATATTATAATATTATATATAATAATATAATATATTATATTATTATATTATAATATATATTATATTATAAGATATATTATATTATAATATATAAAATATATTATATATATAATATTAATATTATATATTATAATATTAAAAGTAAAAAAAAAAAAAAAAGGTAATAAGGGTTGGCGTATATTTTTTTAAAGGGTTGGCGTCCTGCCAACCCTTATTGAAGGGTTGGCAGGACGCCACTCTTTTTAAATTTTTTTTTAATAATATAATAATATATTATATTATAATATAATAATATATATAATATATTATATTATAATATATTATAATATTATATATTATAATTTATATAATTAAATTATAATATATATAAAATATATATTTTATATTATATATATATATATATATATATATATATATATTACCAAGGGTTGGCGGCTCCGCCAACCCTGGGTTATTATATATATTATATATATAATTATATATTATAATATATATTAATATATTAATATATATTAATACATATTATAATATATTTATATATATATTATAATATATATTATATATTATAATAATATAAAAAAAAGAAGGTTGGTGTTGATCCTGTTTTTTTTAATTAATTTTTTTTATTCTCAATGCCAACCCTCTTTTTTTTAATTAAATTTTTTTTTGAAGGCAACTTTTTTTTTAAATAAATTTTTTTTTTAAAATATGAATACCTATCCTTTTTAATTTTTTAAATGAAATTTTAATTTAATTCAAATTTAAATTAATTTGATTTGATTGGATTAATTTAAAATTTGATTCAAATTTAAATTAATGTAATAAAAAACAAAAGAAAATGATACTGAAAATTATATATTTTTAAAAGAGTATCATTTTCTTATGGAAGAGTTACTTAAAAATTTAAAATTTAATTAAAAAAATTAATAAGGGTGGGCGTTCATATTTTTTAAACAAAAAAAATAAAAAGGGTTGCCTTCTAAACAAAAAAAAAAAATTAATTAAAAATTGGTGCCAACCAACCCTCTTTTTTTATATTATTATAATATATAATATATATTATAATATATATAATATATTATAATATATTATAAAATATTATAATTTAATTATATAATTATAATATATTATATATTATATTAATATATTATTATATTATAATATATAATATATTATATAAATATAATAATATTATAATATTAATATATTATATTATATTATATTATATTATATAATATTATGTATAAAAAATATATTATATATACATATAAGGGTTGGCGTCACCAACCCTTATATGTATATATCTTTAGGGGTTGGCGTTAACGCCAACCCCTGAAAACCCAGCAGCAGCAGTTTTCACTTTTTTTTTTCAGTTAAAGTAAAATTTTTTTTTATTTTTAATTCTTAAATTTCATTTTTTTTTCCAATTAAATGTTGCTACATGGCTTTTCCGATCATCATTTCCTCTAAGGTATATATAGTGGATGTGGTTGAATTTTTTTGTGAGTTACTCTTTTTTTTTAAATCCTTATTTTGAAAAAATTTTAATTTGAAGAATTCAGTATTTTTTTTTCTGCTTTTGTTTTTTAAGATGAGAAAGAAGAGAGAGTGATTCCTTTATCACTTTAGAAGAAGAGGAATAAGAGAAAAAAAAATTGCAGAGAAGAAGAGAGAGAATTTGTGCATAAAAGATTGAAAATGGATATTTTGGAGAAGGTGATTACTGTTATAGTATATTTGTGAAAGCTTTATAATAGGTGACATTTTTATATACACGAAATAAAATAGTGTTAAAAATTTCAATTTCCCAATAAAATAATGGATAATGCAGCAGTTTGGTCTTCTAGACATGAACAATGTGACTAGTTTAAAAAGCCAAAGATTAGCAGATTATGTCGGTCAGTTAATGGTAATCCGTCGAGATTAAAATCCATACCACGTGTATTCATTTCAACCGTTGGATAAAAGATTACATTTAAGCACAATGCATAATACATATTATCAACAATAATACTAAGCTGTAGGGCACCAACAGAAGACAGAAGCTAAAGCTTATAACAGTATTCTAAATTCTAAAACTAGTTGCGAAAAAAGAGCGACGGCAGATCAAGTCTTAAGCAGCGGATGGGGCGGTCACAAACTGAACCGCGCCAGCATTTGAGAGAGCATCGATGAATGGTTGTAAGTTGACTGGTTCTGTCTCCCCATCAACAACCGCCATTGAATTTGGCTTCCTGTAATCCAGTGTTTCATCATTGTAAATGTCCCACCATTTCTGCACCAGCATTTTAATATCCTCTCTCTGCATATTCTCTTCCTTTCCTGTGTACCTCCATGGCTTTGATCCCTGTTGATTGATTATAATATTCCCACAATTTAAGTACCCAACGGATTAAAAAACCGTCAAATTTAACAATGAATCACTACTCACCGCAGCACAGTAGTGAAGAACTTTCACTTTGTCGAGCTCCACATTCTCTGGGTGACGCCACAACATGGCAAGAACAAGATTGTAAACCAAAGGAATTGGCTTGTAGATGTTCTTGAAAAACATGTTCAAAAGGTCCTGCATAAATTTTTTTTTTTTTAAACAATGTTAAAACCCACAACTTTGAATTTGATTTGATTCTAATAGATCCACCAAAGTAAATACCTGCTCTGCAAAAGGGGTAGGAGTAGTAACTCTGAGAGTTTTCAAGAGATCATCATAGGTAGAAAGGCTGGGCTCAAAAACGAACATGCCAGCATTGAAGTAGAGGGCCGGAAGTTGACCCATTTCAGCTGGCCAATTGACCTCGTCAGGGCACTGTTGGCAATACCCGATCTTGTACTGGGGCGTATGGCTCCAAGTTTTTTCACAGAAGCAGTCCATCACAGCGTAGAAATGCCCATCAGAGAGATCAAATAGGTGATCAATATTGTCATAGACCTGGATGTCCTCGTCCAAGTATATCATCTTATTATACTCCACAAACTGCATGTAGTGCAGTCGGTTCAGTATTATTTAGGCAAAATCCAGTCCGTATAAATAAACAATAGTTTATTAGACCCTTCTGGAAACATGGAGATTAACTGAGTCAAAAAGTGACTATTAAAAAGGCCACATGATGCAATGGTGGCAATACGAGAACGAAAATGTAACGCATAAGCCAAGCAAAACAAAAACAAACAAGGTACCTCCCAGATGCGGAGTTTTGAGTAGTTGATAACGTAATAGGCCATGGCAAATTGTGTATGGTTCTCAGGTGGATAAACAGGTTCGATCTCCCTTACAATACAGCCCTGAGATTCCAAAATCTTACGATGTTCCTCCGGCACATCGGGCAAAACCGCCACCACCAATGGGTATGCAGCTTTAACCTTCCTTAAACCTTTCGCCAACCCAACAACGCCTTTTACATAGTCTCCATTACCAGCCAAGAAGGTAACGTATGCTCTGCTAGGCAAGTTCGCAGGTTCTGTAACATACCCGCTTGACTTCACCGAAGCTTGAACAAGTTCAGGGGCCATATTTCAAGAGCTTACAAGAGACGAAGACAAAGAGCGAGAAGCCAGGGGTTCTAGAACAACTTGTGGGGACTTTTGATTACGAGCTGTAATACAATAGTTACGGTGTTGGGTTGTTTAAATAGGCATCAAGTAGAAATAAACGGGTAGAGACTTGCCATACTTTCCCTTGGAATAGTCAGAACAGCCCTACACGTTTCCGTTAATTATGATCCAACGGTGGTAATGAGAATCGATGGAAGGTTCCCGAATTGGGCCTACAAAATCAACCACAGTAGAAGAGACTAGAGGGGGGGTACAAAGTGTGCGACCAGAAGTACTTCACGTGTGGAGATTTGAAAGATACTATGAAATGTGTACTCGTTTGTGTTCTGAATAGACAAATCGGGCATGAAATTATGAGAGAGGGAAAAGCCCTTTGAAACTGATATCACAAATAAATCCATATGGGAATGTAATTAAAATTCTTGGTGAGTTTTTATGATTTGGTTAATCTTTTAGATAGCGTGTGATTCCTGAACTTCAATACTTGAATGAATGATTGTTAATGGACAAAATGAAGAAACGGCCAATGGTATGAAATGGGTGCGTCCAAATACAGAGAGACCATTCCAAATTCCAGCACACTGCTCTGCATATTCAAGTTTTCAACTTCAAAAAGGAGACCAACTGAGGTGTGTGATTCTAAATGGCTCCACTGCATTAGTTTTGTGGTTTAGATTCTCACGCACCTTCAACATCTGCTTTGGAAGATCGGCACCGTCACACTTTCACTATTGCGTGGCGCACCTCTGGTATCTTATTTTTCTTTTTCTACGAACAAAAAAGAAAAAATATATATATATTTAAGATCCAGTTTTGTATTTTTCTCATCTTTGTAATATAAAAAATAATCTTATTTATATCTATTTTTTATATATAAATATTTCATGTGATTAGATATTTTTTATTTTAAATTTTAAATTTTAAATTATATAATGACATACATTAAATATATATTTATTTATATATTTAAAATAAATATATATAGTTTTATCAATAATTTAAATATAGGCCAAAAGATTTATTCCCACCCAAGGTTTAGTGCATTTTCAAACTCTCACTCTTAAGATTTCAAAATTTTAAATATCTATCATTATGTTAAATTTTCATCATTCTGTTAAATTTTTTTATGATGGTTAAAGATAAAATCATCATTTAACAAATTTAAAAAAATTAAAATTTTATCTCATTTATTTCTTTTATTCTAAAAAATTAATAATTTTTTTCCACTTAAAATTGAAAAAGTTATATTTTCTTCCGTAGGGTTTGATTTTTTTCAAGTAACCACTTTTCGATGACTAATCTGAAAAGATAAATATTTTATTAAGTAACGAATTTACTTTTAATTATAACGAAAAAAATTTAATAAAAGAATGAATATCTAGAAATTTGAAATCTTGCAAGGGAGAATTTTAAATACATCAAACCTTGGGTGGGCAAAAGTCTTTTGGCCTTAAGTATGTTATGATACATTGTCTATGATTGATGGCAAGCAGAAAGAAACAATTATCGGGCAATTCTTCTGAAAATAACATTCCTGAATCTTTCAATCAATTTCTCGATAGAAGGTGTCTGGTTTAAGGAGAATAAAAACAAAATGTTTTGATTGTTAAGTGCGAAAAACATGGTGAAAGGCAAGCGTCTGGTTATGTGGAATTTTGGTGGTCCATTAACCATGGAGCTTACACGTACTTGTACCCATTTGCATGATTGGCATTGCAACCACAACCTGCACCATATTTGTTACTTGTATTTCTTTTCAAATTTTGTATCTACGATGTTAACATCACATCACTAAATATTTATTGGACATTCATTCCCAAACTACTTGGGCTTTTCAACCCAGAATGAAAATCCATACAGGCCCATTTTTGTAAAGGTCCATCAATCTTTTCTTTTCTGACTAAATAGTAAATATATAAAAGTGGAGGACTGGAGGCACTCTGAGCCTCTCATCTTATTTTTCGTAAGCTTCTCTGGAAATGACTAAAGCTTCTGATTTCTAATCTAGAATACTGTCAGCTTTTAGTTTTCCTGAATCACCGATCTCTTCCAGAACTTTAAGGTTTAGTTTGACCCTGACATTAGTTGAGATATAGCAGCAATTGCACTTGCAAATTATTCAAAAGAAGTTATGCGACTTTTCTGACTCAGTTTGGTATTTTGATAAGGTTTTTAAATGGCGTTTACTTAAAATTTATGACCGTAAGAAGAGTTTGAAATTTAGCATGAGAAATTCGTATTTGACCTTCACACTGGCTTGGAGTGGACCGACGAGGGCTTTGACTAGATTGTGCATAGAGTTGAAGATGGAATTTGATGATATAGAGAAAAATATTATAGGCATAATTTACAGGTTGTTTGTTTACTAAGAGAAATCTTTAACCATATTCTGTCCACTCCCATGTCTTTCTTTCCATCTTATAGGTGCTAATTACACGCTTCATTCATACACCTTCATGATGAATCGGCTTTTTCATTGCATTAGACAACTATGGCATTTTGTTAATAACAAATTTGGATTTGTCACATTCTCGCAATGGAATTTTTCTGGGAAAGAAGTGCGGAAGTTCTTGGGAATTACGTTTTCTGGGCATGCATTAATTGCCCTTTTTTTTGTTTATTTCACTCTTACGTGAATCAATATCTATTTGCAACTCAGAAGAGATTAATCGGGACTGGTATATTGGTATTCTATAATTCAACGTTAGTAAAGCTGTATAGTTGAATAATGGGAAAAGGAAAGAGGGTTCTTTTTCAATGTGGGCCTTGTTCAGAAATGTGCCACTGACTGTAGACCAGTGTAAAGAAATTCTTTTATTCCATTGTTGGGAACTTACACGTATATAATTAGCATATTAATATTACTAACAGCAGGTCCATTGTTCCCAGAATCCGTCGACCGCATCACTTGAGCTGCCATAGTCATCATTTTGATGCATCATCTGTGTTTCGTCAGAAGAATATTTGAATTGATCAGGATTCCCGTTGCCCAGATCCATAAACAAAATTTCGGTACATAACAATTCATTTATAATTGAGTTAAACTTTACTCAAAATATACACACAGTTACTCCAATACTTTTACCATATGAAAAACAATCACAAACTGAACAAGAGATGGGGGCACACTTTTGGAATTATATTTACAGGTTTGAAGTTTGACGGCAGGCGGCCAAGTATAATAGGACTGGATACAATGCATAATTAATTAAGGTGTCTTTGAAATAATGAGACGGGATTAGTAGATGTGGACTTCTTCGGAGGTGGTTTAATATGTCAAAATCGAACTGGACAGCTTAAAAGAACTTTAGTTTGATACAAGAAACAGCAATTTTGGACGTTTAAGCAAAGAGATTTTTTTACTGTTGAGATGGTTTCTCTTATCGTCTTCTTCTACGCCAATTTCCAATTTCACTATTTGGTTTGTCCCTGATTCCCATTAAAGTATTAGGCACCTATACTACTAGTCTTTTGATTAAATTTGGCTTTACAAACACTTGATTCATCTCCTCAACGTGGCTAATCTATATTCAATCGATCTACCACGCAACTCCATCACAATTATGTTCAGTTGTAAGTTGGAAGTGACAATCTGATAATGAAATTGAGGGTCATCTCACCACCATAGACATAAAACATACAGGTCAACAACGGAATTCTATTTTTCTTGTGAGGGAGGTAAACAACAAAATTTCTAACCCATCAAGGACATTATGGACTCCAAAGCTAGACTCAAGTACAGTACTTCTGACAAAACTTGAACGCCACATTTGTTTACTTTTAAAAGCTTTCATGTCTCCACTGAATCCAAAGAATGATTTGGTAAATGGTGGAACTGTTATGACAATTGTTTTCCGGGTATATGCTCGATCACTTCATTTGATTAGCGACTTATATCACATTTCTGTTACTGTGCAATGCAATACGGTGGATGACTTCAGTGTCCCTTCAACAATCCTTTAGCAAAATCTCTGAGCCAACCTCATGTTTGGACAAAAGAAAAAAGGCATTGAAATTAAATATTTCTGTTCATCAAAAAGTAGGGTGTTTTATCTTTTTAGCCTTTAATGGCTGCGGGTGTAGGCACAGCTCAGTGCACAGGTATATATTTAAGATATGAAGTGCAAATCGAGTGTCACTGTCATTGATTTGATTGTGTGATTGATCCTAGCATATTTTACCTCTTATGTTTAATGATTTGGTTCTTTTATGAAAGCGGATGGTATAGAGCTCTTTATTACTTTGCACTGTAATCAAAATCCCTTCTAGAATATTGCAGCTTGGTAAGAAAAAGGAACAAATACAAGATATACTTGGTAAAACAAATTTCTTGTGTGCTCGAAGATGCGGTCAACTAAGTATAGCAATCTTGTCCACGTTACCTCCATTATCTCCAATCAAAGATTCCCCAAGAAGCAAACATTAATAACAAATTTATTTATATATATATATATATGAATAGAAACAATACCTTCTGAGGTTCAGCTCTTCCATTCTTTCATACATTCTATGACGTGCTTTGATGTATATTTTCTATTCTTAACAGATCTGTACAGACATATTGAGAAGATCATACATGCTGATAAAAAGAGCAAGAGGCAGTAAAATTTGGTTAAAAATGGAGATTTATGAGCCCTATTTAGAAATGAGTTAGCAGTAATGGCATATAGAATATATGCAGGGAAGTATATGTGGCAGGTGAAAATTTCTTATCTATTATTGCAACCAGACGAGAAGTATGTGGAAAATTGGCACATTATGGCCTTAGTTACATGTACATGCTATATACTTTTTGTGCTTATCCATTAATCATTGATTTCAGGCTAGCTAAAGAAGAAAACGCAAATGTGATAATGATGCATAGAACTTAAGCCACCCAATTTGAGGAAATAAAAGAGTACCAACAGTTCACTTAACCACAAAGTAAATGGCTTCTTTGGATTTATTCCAGTCCTTGATTCCCAGGCACTCATCCAATAATATATCTAAGGAATCTTGGGTAAACAATACTTATATCTGGGTAATTTTATTATGTTCGCTGTTTGACTGGTTTGGAATAAGTTTTTTCTTCACAATCTGTATTAGGCTCTTTATTTTATCCAATATTATATCACTTTATAAGGACATTGTGGATAAATGAAATCAGTACAAGCAACTTTCTGCAGTCTAAAATTCTCTTTAATCAATTCATGACAGTCCAGTGGCCACACTAGAGAGCCAGGAATATTATTGGTAAGTATTCCTTCAAAAGGATAAAACATGTGTCAAACAGAGAATTTATTCTTTTCCTGCTGCCTTTCTTCCATCGAATCCCCATTCAGGGAGCCAGGAATTTAAACAATCTTTGTTCATGAGAATTCATTTGACTATAGATTACCCACGTTCTAAAGATTAAAGCCATTTTGCTTTATTAATTAATAACCTTGGATTATCTTGTGTGTGATTAGATGAACAAGTGAGGACATTTCCTGATTCTTCTGTCGTTGATAAGAGCACCAACCAACCTTGCATTCTGTATTAAATAATATTTCATAACGAAAATTCCAATAAATCGTCAGAAAATAAATTAAGATTTACTTGTATAATTTTTAAAGTTAAAAGAGAGAGGGGAAGGACTAGCGGCGGTGGTCGATCTTTGTCTTTTTAAGCACTCACATGGTGAAAAAAGAAAAATGAAAATCGAGTCGGTGTTAAAATTTAGAATAATAAAAGTCACATGGAAGAAATAGCGTTGTTGGAGGCGTAGTATGCGTGTACGACAGACATTGAAAAGTCAACGAGTCAAACTCCAAATAGAAAACTGGTGGCTATAATTTTATTATATAATGTTTTAAACGATTTTAAGTTGTTAAATTTAGAAAATCAAGGCAAAAATAATTATGTAACATTTAAAAATAAAAATAATATTATCATTAATTAATTAAGATTTTTTTTATGTTTAAAAGAAATAAATATTTTTAAAAAGAAATAAATCCTTTATTTATTTAAACTTAAAATAAAATAAATAAACAGTCACAAGTCCAGCAGTGATCAGTTGCATATTTAATTATGTTTGGCGCGTTCTATCTCACGTGTCATTTTTTCTTTATTAATATAATAGGCTATGCTCAGTTGGACCTATTATAAACAGTCTTCTCTTTTTAACTTCTCTATATAATCTCCCCTCTTATCAAATATTTGCCACCGGCTAATCCATATTTTCCACGTTCAGTCTTAAATCAAAATACCCATATTCTTCTTCTTTCTAAAACCCTGAATTGTATCCAAATTATATTAGAATTAATGGAAGCACACGTGACAGGCTTTGGTTCTTCGACTTATGTTCAGCAAAGTGAAGAGGAGAGGGATGTGAGAAAAGGGCCATGGACCGTTGAAGAAGACTCCTTGCTTACGAATTACGTCACCATTCATGGTGAAGGTCGTTGGAACACTGTGGCTCTCTGTGCAGGTCACTAATTGATTGAGTTTGATATTCTTTTTTATAAGCTTTTTCGGTTCCTTAAGACTAACGGAGATATATATGCGCAGGGCTGAAACGAACGGGAAAAAGCTGCAGACTAAGGTGGCTAAATTACTTGCGCCCGGATGTTCGAAGAGGAAACATCACTCTTCAAGAACAACTAAAGATTCTTGAACTCCACTCTCGCTTCGGAAATAGGTAGTTTATTAGTCAAAACTCCTGTATTTTTGTTCTGATTGAGTCTTTTTTCCAGCGAGAACTTTAATATTAATATTGGAGATTAAAATTGAAGGTGGTCAAAAATAGCAGAACACTTGCCGGGAAGAACAGACAATGAGATAAAAAACTACTGGAGAACAAGAGTTCAAAAGCAGGCAAAGCAGCTTAAATGTGACGTTAACAGTAAGCAATTCAGAGACGCCATGCGTTACGTTTGGATGCCCCGTTTACTTGAGCGTATCCAAGCGACTACCCATTCGTCAACGGGTCAACCCACTTCTAACATCGCCGACAGAACCACCCCCACCAACAACTACCCTTCAGAAATTACGGGTACTCATGCAGACAAATACACGAGTCAAGTTTATATTTCCACTGAATCGGGGCCCGAACCAAGTATCATGCCCGCGTCGTCCGGTGCTTCCTGGGACTCAGCGGATGCGTATGTTTCTCCTCCTGCCTCAGATGTCAATATGGACAATTCACAAAACTGGTCGGACTTTAACCCAGATAACATGTCTGGGTCATGGGTGTTGTCTAAACCCGGATTGGATATTCAGGGTTTTGAGACCCAGAGCAACATCGAGTGGTTAGGCGGCGATGAATCATTGGAGAGTTTGTGGAATGACGAGACTATGTGGTTATAGCAACAGCGGCTCTATGACTGGGATCAGAGATGATTTTATTCCTAGAGATATTACGAATAACACAGCATAAGTGACAATTTGGTGTACAGATAATTTTGTTAATAATATTAAGGAAGAAGGTTCGAATCTTATTTAATTTTATGTTTATTTAGATTCATTGTTTATTTTTTGATTAATGAAAATAATTAATCATTAAGTAATACTATACATAATCGCCTATGAAGAGATATTAATCAAATATTATTTTATTTTTAATTTAAAATTATTTAACCGAATGATAATATATATTTATTTATATATTTAAAATAAATATATATAATTAATTAATGATCATTTATACATTATTTTTAAATTGCAAAATAGTGCTCATCATATCATAAGGATCGTAGGATGACAATACAATGGAAAATACATTAATTTGACACAAGTTTTATTTGGGAATGTCATAATAATCTTCACATGGATACAATAATATTCTTGAGAGCAGTATAATTATATATATTTATATACTGAATATTATTTTATTCTTAATTCCAAATCATTTTATTATATAATGATATATATAAATGTGTACATATTTATGTACCAGAAATGAATATACATAGTTTTATTGTATTCTTTATACATCTAAGAAATAAAATCAAATAGGAATGATGTTTTTTGATATATTCCTGTTCCATTTGGAAATGTATATACACTTATATGTGTCATCACATGATTGGGTATTACTTTATCATTAATTCAAAGTTATTCAATTATATAATAACACATAAAATAATATATATATTTGTATATTAAAAATAAGTATACATAATTTTATTGAATGTTATCACTTGAATTGTGAGGTATTAAGATCTCAAGAATTATTAGAGACTTGGTGACAACATTTAAATTAAATAATTTACATATCAATAAAATTATACATATTCAATTTTAGATACCCAAATTAAATATTAGAAAATTTATCATTAATAATTAGATGGGTTTAAATTATATAGCATGAATAACATGATGGAAGTATTGGAGCAAAATTGACATTAAAATGGTGTCTCACAGCATATATTTTTAATAACTAAGATGTCATTCCTTGGTGTAGTTTCCACGACCAAAGCACTAACCGCCGCATCATTTGAAAATTAGTCTCTTGTTTTTAACAAGTCTAGTTAATAATAAGATTATGAGAATTTAGGGAGTCAAGTGGTCAACTCGTACACCACACATGGGCTTATTATTATATGAATTATACATACAGGTAGTCTTAAGATAAAAAAAGAAAGTCGAAAAAAAAAGAGTAATAATAATGAAGAAAGAGGGAAAATTCAGTTCATAGAGACAATGTAACTCATATGCAGACACAGACTATCTCAAAAGTCATAAAAAGAAGATCGTGTTGTTGGTACTTCAATCTTGTTGGATCTTTCTTGCTTCCAGGGAACGTAACTGTTAAAGAGTTTCGTTCATTTACCCATTGGTTAGTGGGAGACTTAGAGAGAGGGGGAAGGGAAGAGAGAAGTTCAATATATCAGCAGCCAGGGCTAAACTTGAAGGCTTTAGATAAATAGGCATGAGTAATAGCCCATATAAAAAAATAAAAGCCCCCTTTGTAGAAGAAGAGTCAATTCAAATGTTATAATTTGCCAGCAGCAATCCCACTTAGTGGATGGATGCGTAGATGAAGGTGGAGGACTTTGCTTGTATATAAATGCAGTCATTGCTTACGTTGGCATGATTTTTCTTCCGATAACTTTCTTGACAAGCTGAATCATTCTTCTACTTGAGTAAGCGCTCATAGAAAGGATTAATTTCAATATTAATAATGTTCAAAATTATTCAATCGCATAATAATATATTATCATTTGTGTCTAAATTTATGCTTGTATAAAAAGGTTAAGACCATATAGTTTTACTATGCCTCAAACAGTACGAGTACTATGAGAAGCGACTGCATGTTGTGCATTGGATAATTATAGACCGTACAAGGATGAGACCAATTTCTAGTTGCTAGCTCGTATGCTAATCCAACTCCACAAATTAATAAATTGCCTAATCTACTTCTTCACCACAAATTTACCATATTTGAAATTGGATTAGGGCTATCTCTTATCATCCCCACATGTTGAAGATTAATTTGAACACATTCTTATGTGAATCTCATGTGATAAAAATTTAATATTTGTACGATTTTAAATTTAATATTCATAGCACAAGTTTATATTTACACATGATTTATGCATAAATTCAAAGTTATGTTTATACACAAATTTAATGTTAATAGTATAAATTCAATATTGGATTATTAATTATTAACGTATATATTCAATATTAGGTTCATATATTTAAGATTTTAAAAATCGTCTTTGCATCTATAAATACTTTAATGACTTTATATTTAAAGTATGAAAAAAATTATAAATCTTCTTCACAAGCAATTCTATGCACAAAATCTCTCCCCTGTAAGGTTCCTCTCCTCTGTAACAAACCATGGGGAATGACTGAATTGAATCCTGTACACTTCACACGAGTACAGATTTGAGGCCAGGATAATTTACTTTCCTATAATGCCCCCCAATGTGATTTCACTGTACAATTCTCTGCGCATTTCAATTTGTTTAACAGTTCAGCTGTAGTTTCAGAATCCTGGAAATTGAAAGTTGTGTCTTTTCAGTGTGCGTGGATAGCACGGGAGAAGGTCATTGTAGTAAATACAACTCCTAATGTCAATATCATATCCTGGCCGCGCAATATCTTCGCATCAGGGGCCCATAAGCATATTCTCCACCTCAAGACATTCTCATTATGGCCTCAAAATCTTATTATTTCCATCTCATTCTCTTCCTCAATGTTTTGTGTAATTTTGGGTTGAAATCTTATTCTCAGGATGTTGATAGAGCCTCAAACTATGATTAATGGATCTCCTGGAACGTCCAAAATAGTCGAAGAAAGGCTCGCATGCAAGCTGAGTCCATCACTCAAAACACCAGGGAGTGGTGGCAGAGTGTTTGATGACAAACTGAGCAAGGCTGAGATGAACAAAGAAAATTAAGTGTTTGTCAAAACGAGACTGGGGATTTCAGAGCCAGCAAAGAAGCTATTAAAAGCATCCCGCCCAACAACATCCGGAGAGTTATATTGGCGATCAAACCAGGTGTTTGCAGGTACACCCAATAACATTTTAGATAATAATGGCCAACTAAACTATTATGCCTTCATCTTTTGCCCTTTGTTATAACACACTTATATCAATGTTAATTTCGCAGGGAAAAGATTATCATCCCAAGAACTTTGCCCTTTGTCACATTATTAGGGGATTCCGCTACCATTACTTACTGCTTCGGTTAATGGAAACGATGGGAAGCCATTGAAGACATTTCAGAGCACAACCGTATCTGTAGATGCAAATTATTTTGTGGCCATTAACATGGTGTTTGAGGTAATTAATTGAACTTACAACAATTTATATTATCAATCTGAAGACAACTTGTTAGCAGTCAAATTTTCTTTCGCCTAGTTACCCTCAATTCTATGCATCAATAAATTTTAGTTAGCAGACCTAGCAATAATGAGTATGACAAAGCATATGATCTTGCTTAATTCTAAATTCTGAATATACTGTTTGTTGCAGATTACAGCCCCACATGTGATTGAATCCATTGGAGAACGAGCAGTTGCACTTCGTATCTCAGGGACGAAGGCTGCATTTTACAATTGTAGTTTTTATGGTTATGACCGCAATTCGCAAAGGTCTCCACTATTTCAATAATTGCTTTATCCAAGGTTCCGTTAACTTCATTTTTGGTTAGGACAGATCTCTGTATGAGGGAGTGAAACCCCTCATAGATCAAAACATAAATAGAGGCCCGTAATAGAAAAAAGTGAGTTAGAATTGAAACACAATATGAATATTGTGCGGAACTGCTTTTTAAATTCTGTAGCTAAGAAGTTGGCCTCTCTGACGGCTCAAGAGCGTTCCAGCTCATCCCTGGAAAAGTGGGTTTTCGATCAACCTTAGTGTGAAACAGGAAGTGGCATGGTTTATGAAACTAAATCGAATTTAGTAATTATAATGGTAAGCTTTTTGAATGCAGTGGTGTTTTCTACAGGAAGTACTAGTGCCCAGCCCTGGTCTGGACCTGGGACCAACTCGACTGGAGGAGTTCCTTGGGGTCGAATTTGACAGATGAAGAGGTCCAACCTTTCATAGGAACTTACTATGTTCATGGAGACACTCGGCTCCTCGATTCAGTTTTTACTATGAAAAAAATACTATCATGTTATTTATGATTAATGAATAAGAATTTTGAGCATTCTGAGCGATCAAGTGCAAAGAATATTAAATATAGGTTTCTGCAGCCTGGAAAGGGTGAGATAGATCACCATAAAAACAATTACAGTTTAATTCCCAATTAACAAATTTGTTAAAATAACTGTAAAGTTTACATTAAATTAAATAAGACATGGTTTGAGTAACAAGGTAAAAGTACACTTACATATATAAAACTGAAACGATAGACATGAGCAACCACAGAACAGCTATGGGTTTGGTTTTAAGGCCATAAGCAACATTCAGGAAGTTTCCAGGAATGCACATCCTCATTCTTGCTGAAAAAACCACAAACAGAACCATCTATATGTGGCTCACCACTAGAAAATGGCTTCTTGGTTTTTTCTATATTATGACTGGTGGCGACATTTGTCTCCTTCACCATCTGGCTTGGAAAATCATTGTGATCATGGCAGCGGTTTATAATTAGTGCTTCAAATAACAACAATAAAGAAGCCATTAATCATGCCATTTGAAATGAAGCCTCCGCAAGGGAAACTAATAAGCACGTCAGGAAGCTCATCGGGCTTCAGCTAGTTCTAGTTCCTCACACGCTTCCCTAATTCACCTAACATCCTTGATTTTAATTAACTACCATTTTGAATTCATGAAACAAGGATAAGAAATCTTTAACAATAGTCTGTATTTTGTTGGATGAAAGTTTAGAAATTGGAATAATATTCGATGAACACTCTGATATTGAAGTAGCTTCTTCATGCAGCAAGTACTTTGTCATAATTAAGAAATAAATTACAAGTGAAAATCATGCATGCTATCATTCGTGGCATTTAAGCTTCATGTGAGTTGGCGAGACTTCATTTAGAATTACAGGAGTCGTCGACCGTTGGGCAACCTTGTATATGTAATGGGAGGTCCATCAGCCAATATATAATAGTTGGACTTGGAACAATGATGGAATGGGAGTATTGAAATGACACTGGTTTTATCTCATTCAGCTTCTAAATTAATTAGTTGGCCGATCAAAATATCTGGGTTTAGATCAAGCTGTGTGATAATTATGATCATCCATATGGATGGTTCTATACATAATAATAACAGTTAGGTCAAACTGAAAATAAGAAAGAGGAGTGGTGGGACATGTGGGTTTTCATGAGGAGACGCAAAAATTCTTGATTTAATGAATTCAAACAATTAGGTCATCATCGTGCTTTGAATATATGCTACTTGAATGACAGAGACAATTAGCTAGAATTCACCAAACGATGCATGCAGTTATAGAAAACCTACCTAAACAAGTAAGTATCTCTCGATTTAGCATATGAAGGCTAGCTTTGAGTCAATATCTGGGTTTCTTTTCTCACCTAGAAATCTCTATTTCACAAGCCACTGTTTATGGTAGATGGAACTAACAAGCTTGGTCATTGCTGATAAGATGCATGGATAAAGGCACACCAAGATAACTTTTAATAATGGAAAACTTATCGATTACGGTCAAAAACTCTTATAAGGATAAATTTATAGATATAACATTTAAAAGACAACTAATGATTAATAGATAGATAAAATAAAAAATAAATAGAACACAATTTCATCTTAAAAGAGAAAATATAAGTCAATAATTATCATAACTTCTAATCTCTCAAACGTTAAATATATATCAAATTCATTAATATAAATTCAAAACTATATAAAAATTAAAATTAGTCATTTTTAACATTCAACAAACATTCGCAATTTTCAGCATCGAAACACTAAACATGGTCTCTTGATTTTTTGACTAAACCACATTAAAAATCTTTTTGTTTCTTTCTTTTTTATGTTGATATGTCGTTCAATGTATTTCTTAGTGGTGTTAATCTCCACGACAACATATTTGGTTGTTTAATTCATTTATTATGGGCTATTGTTGTTGTTGTGGATATACACAGTTGGCTACAGAATGTATATCCATTGTCTGCATCAGTGGATCTGAATCTGTGAACATAATTGAGGCAAATGAATATGACACAAAACCAATTTGCAGATAAACATGTGAGCTGTGACAATTGGTTGGTATCATGTAACTTTCCTAGGTATACCTAATTAAATCAATCTATAAACATAGTTACCCATTTCTCAGCATTAACAATAAAATTCTGCGTACCATACGATCATCAGTTCACTTACCATATAGTTGTATAAGTTTCTTCAGATATAGACTAAGATCTAGGAATATGTAAATAATTTAACTATATGGTTTATTCATAGTAGCAAAGAAGTCACTCTTTAAAAGCAAAATTTAACACGCATAAACATTTCCATTAAGTACAAATACAATATAAGATTTTACCATCTAAATGAAATTACACCAAATTAAATCTTCCCCTAATACACTATATAAATGCTGAATAAATTAATGGAATAAACATTCCAACCTAAGTGAGAAAATAAAATGAACCCGTGGGCTATATATATATATATACAGGTAGCTAATGACAATGATTAATATATATAAAAATTAAATTTTGTTGTGTCATGTGATTCAGACGTCGGCATTAATCTCGAATTGGTCAAGACGTCTATCTCCTAGCTTTAAAGAGTAGAGAGCTTGTTTATATTGATTCCAAGTGAAGGGCTTATATAGATTTGGTCTGACAGAAGAAACCATTTCTGGGAGAGAAGTAATCCACGCATCAAGTGGTGGTGCCCCAAAGTACACCATTGACATTCTTGGCTTCATTGAGTTTGCCATTGCCCTATGTCTTACGCTTGTAAATCTTTCATTTGTTAAAACCTGTGAATTATTTCACTTTAATTTAGGCCAAAATAAATAAATAAATTAGTTTAGGGGCAATTAAGTGCTAACCTGTAATGTATCACCAACAAGCACGTAGAATTCAGTAGGGTCGGGTGGGACTGGAACCCAGAGCCCACCATATGAAGAAATTTGAAAGCCTCCCACATCGTTAGATCTCAAAAGGGTCAAGATCTGAGGGTCAGAATGCTCCCCAAATCCGACTCTATTGTTTAAACAGTGATGCTGATGAAGTTTAGTTGATGGGTCCCAATCCTTAACAGGTGGATAATGATTAAGCCTAAGTAATGAGTCACTGTGAACGTCTCTGATGAGTCTACTGAATACGAACTTATCAGGGACCCCCAACCCCTCAGCCGCCAGATCAAGAATTTGGCATGTCAATTCTCTAACAGCTTCTATGTAATCATTCACGGCACAACTGCAAAACAAAGAATATAATAGCACAATACATAAGTCAAAGAACATACTATTTTAAGAGTCATCACTAATAAAATTACTTTGATTAGAAAAAGAATAAGTTGTCATTTACTGCTTTCCCACATGATCTTATGGTGCACATGGGGTTCAACCTTCTAATCAGTTCTATTTTTTACCTTTTCTTTGATTTGATAGTGAAGTTATTGATTTCTTTCTCACTATAATCCATGTCATAATGTATATTCCCTCGTGCATGGTTCATTATTTTATATAGTTCAGGTAATAAAATGATTTGTGGTTGGAAAAAGAGAAGAGAAGAAAGTTTTAGAAAATGTAGAAATTAACTGAGTCATGTCTTTCTCCAACAAATCCTTTATAAGTATGCAAGTAATTTTTTAACAGTAACATAACTCTCTCAACACTGCAGCTGCACCTCTGGTCTTGACTGTATCTCCATTAAAAAAGCTTCATGCTCAAACTGAACAAAATGGAGCCCATGAAAGAGCGGTTTCCAACTAATTTAAGAGTCCACGGAATAAAAATAAGAACACCAAATGATTAAAATATATAATGTAAACCCCTTAAACTTAGTTAAATATAAATGCTTATATAATTATTTTACACTTTCATAAAGGAAGGTTGCCCCTTTCTAGGCATTAACTTGACTAAACAATCTCCCACCGTTTCATTCGTTTCTCTTGCAAATGAGAAAGTGCTTAGGCCCGTAATCAGCATTAAACAATTCATACAAAACAGTCAAACACGCCACAATCATCAACTAATCTCTTATATGATCCACATTGAAGTATGAAAATTAAGTAGAGAAGAAGTTAGCACCTGAAATTTGAAGGGTCATTTGAGATAGCTCTGGATCTTTCAGCGACGGAGAAAGGATTGGTGTGAAGAAGTAAATACTCAAGCTCGCCGGAATCACCATTTAAGCCGATGTTCTTGCAACCATAACCAAAAGGCCTAGCAGGCCCAGCTCGCTGTTTTTCCAAAACCGGTTTACCAAAAAAACTAATCCCTTCCTCCTCCAATCTTGATATTATCTCTGTAGGCACACCATGGTTAGTGACCTTAAAGAATCCATACTCTTCACAGGCTTTTACGATCAGCTCCAATAATTTTGGCTTACTAAGCGAAAGATCAATGGTGGGAATCCCAACCGCTCTTGTTTTCTTGGTTCGCATTGGAGAAGGAGATGGTACAACCATTCTTATCTTTGACAAGGTAGAATGAACTGATCGAAGATAACAGGATTTTGAGTTTGAATTTTCAAAGACTTTGAAGAAGCGGTTGTGATCATAGCTGAGGTGGTGCTTGATATATATATATATATATATATATACGCGCAAACACAAGCAAGAGAAAGAGAAAATGAATAATATAGTATTTTTTATGCTGGGAAAGGGAAGGGGGGTTTCCATATTATTAAATTAAAATCAATATCGTGATTTTAGGAAGAGATGGGGACTTTGTATATTGTGATAGGGCAAGAAAAATTAAAAAAAGAAAAAGTGAAAATACTTGTATTTATATCAACAAAGTGAAACATAGAGTATAATAATAAATCCACGCTCCTGCAGTTCCGTTAGGTAGCTGTTTGTCTCCTTTCAATTGGCTGTTGTCTCCTACGCGTTTGAAAAGTGTGTGGTTATTGCTTTTCATCCAAATTACTACTGTTACCGATGTGGTGGTACATGCGGCCCTCTGGTCGTTAAAACTCACGTGGTAAAAAACCTATCTGTAGCTTTTAATAATCGGGTCAGCATTACTACACCCATTATAAGGAATTGATCATGTGTTACGCAGAACAGAGTCAGTCAATGAATACCCCTCACTAAAGAAGGGCAAAGCCTCTACCCAAGTTTTTTATGCGTTGTCCAAAGTTTCACTCACGAAACTTAAAAAACTTAAAGTTTTATTTATAGAACCATTATTATTAAAATTAAAGATATAATTATTATTTTAATAATATTATTAAAAAATATATAATTTTATTTTTTCTCTCTCTTTCTAATTTTAAAATTTATATTTCATCTCTAATACCAGATTTTAAAAAATAATTTTTTTTTTATAAATCTTTAGGATTTATTATAAACTTTCGATGATGGTGACAATAGAGGCCAATTGGTTTCGCCATCAACCGGCCTTCTATGTATCTCTTTTTGCTGTCGTCATCGATACCAAATGAAGGCTAATGAAACCCTGATGGCAATAAAACCCTAATATACACAAACTTTATCGAATTAGCTCTAGACGACAAGAATCTGTCGTATTCATAGCCAAAGAATGGGCCTTCATCGATGGTCATCCATATTTGAAGCTGAATGACGGATTCTCCTCATTCAAAATTGATTCAATAAAGTCTTTTCGTTTTCGTATTTCGTCTTTGTTAGATTTCATTTGGTGTCATTAACGACAACAGAGGAAGATGCATAAAAGGCCAATCGACATTGAAACTAATTGGCCGTCATCGTCATCATTGCTAGAAGTTTGTAACAAACTCCAAAAATTTGGAAAAGAAAAATTACTTTTCAAAGTTTAAGATTGAAAAGTGAAATGTATGTTTTAAAAACTTAAAAGGAAAAAATGAGATAAAATAATAATTTTATTTTTATTCGTAACAAAAAATTTTAATAGTAGTTAATTTATAAATAAAAGTTTGAGTTTTTAAATCTCATTGATACAACTTCAGAAACGTATCTAATTTGGTGGGAGTAATGCCTTTTGGCCACTAAAGAAATAGTAGATTAGTGCAGGTGAACTACTGTAAACCAACTATTCATAGCTGAATTTTTCATGGAAAATCAAGCGACACATAATAAATTAAATGTGCTCAGGTTATATTTTAATTTTTGCAAAATCAACTTGCATTTTCTTAGTAAAATATATATATATATATATATATATATATATATATATATATATATATATATATATATATATATATATGATTTGATAATCAAATTGTTGTTGGTCACCAAATTTAAGACGACTGCTAAAATAAAATATAATAAAACAAAAAAAAATTAATATGTAGTTGCTTTAAATCAGCAGCATCTTTAGTATGATAATTGAAGATTAGACTATAATTTGAGAATAAAATATATATTAATCACGGTTGCGTTTCCTCTAAACAAGGCCCCTAATTCCATGACGAAGGCCGGCTAAAACGGGACAGGTAGACCAGAGAGAAAGCATTGATTTAATTTTAAAATATTTGCTTTCAAATTCAAAGAGAAGGTGGGTTCTCTTTTCTTCCTCGGTTGCCACTTGGCACCCTCTCGATGCCCCTGTCCTTTCTTCCAGGACCCCCTATATATTTTGCCGACATTTTAATATGTTTCACAAATACACCCTAAAATATTATTTATCACCCGAGTTTTCGTTTGATCTTAAAATTATATTTATAAAATTTATAAAATTAAAAATCTTATTTATTTATTAAAAATTTTAATTATAATTAAAAATAAAATAATTATTTAATTAAAAGTTTAAAAAATTAAAATTTTATTATATTTATATTTTTTTAATTTGAAAATATTTTAATTCTCTTTCAAGTTTAAAATTAGTGATATTTCAAAGTACTCTCTTCTTGTTTAACTCTTCTTACTGATTATATCTCAATCATTAAAAAAATCTATTTTATTTGACATTATCCAATTATCTTTATCTAAAAAAATAATAATTTTATTTTCGTCTAAAATAAAAATGGCCATTAAAAATCTTTTTAAACTATTATAAATATATTTTTAATATTAAACTAAAACTTGAGTAGAATGTTGTCCTTTGGCCTTCCATTAAATGTTTGGAGAGGGATTAAATTTAAGATTAGGATGACTAATTATGGTCAATGAGGCAGTAATTAATTAATTAATAAACGGTCGTCAAAAAGTATCGACGTTAACCACTCCACCATAAGCAGTGGCTGGCGGACCTACACGGCTTGCCAGTAACTGTTAATTAGTGGGCAAGTTTGATAGACTGGCAACCCAATAATGATGATTAAATAAGTAAATCATCTATTGACTAGAATATTAAATCATGGACTCAATTTAAGCGAAATTGATTGGAAATTAAAAAATTAGCAAAAAGTATTGAAAGCTAAAGAAGAAAGAAGAAGCCTTTCGGCAGTAGGACTTTTTCCCACCTAGTATTAACTCTTATTTCCAAATTTTCACTTGTTATCTTTTAAAATTTTAAATATTTATTTATGAATTAATAAATTTATCAATTTTTAAAATAAAATTATTATTTAATTAATATTATTAAAAAAAACTAAAATGTTATCTTTAAATTCTTAAAATTAATTATTTTCTCTCAGAGCGAGTTTTAAAAAATAATATTTTTCTGTTAAGGTTTATTTTTTATTCTTTAGTCGTCCTTTGTGACACCATCTCCGATGATATCTCATTTTTTATGTTTTTTCTTTCTTTGATGATCTCTCTCTCCTTTCAATTGGCCTCCAAACTTCTGAGATGAATAAAATTTAAAAATTAACAGATTCGATTAATTTTAATAATTGGTAAATAAATATTTGAATCTTTTTTTTTAAATAATGGGTGGAAACTTGGAAAAAAAAAAAAGTAAACCTTGTGTGGGAATAGGTCCTTGGCCTTATTTTGGGTTGTTCTAGACTTGGCTCTAGGTTAGATGGTTCTTTTGCCCTCACGTTGATTCCATTATGACAAAATTATTAATAACAATGCAAGTTGTTTTAGACAAGTCATTACATTTATTATCAAGTAATTACTAGGATTTAGAGCTAAATCATCATGATTTGTGACAGGAAGACTGGATGAATTTAATTAGTCAAAATATGAACGTATCAAATCTACAAAACCATAATTGACGGCAGAAAATGAAACCGAAAACGACGACGGATATTGATAAATTAACACGTCTTGAAGACATAGCTTTTCGTAAATGCTACGACAGTAATTCGTATTCTGACCGCCTTCATCTTGATTACTAATAAATAAACTAGCTTCTGGTAAAGCATGTCGAGAAGAAAGTGCTGCCATTTGCGTTTATATATGTATGAAGAAACATAATTCTTCTATAAACAACAAAGACATAAAAGATTAAAACTAGCAAACAACAGCAATATTGAAGTGACAAAATAAGACCAAACAACAGCTTGAAAACATAATTTTCTGTATTTAATTACTATGCAAAACATTCTTTCAAATGTACTGACATTGACAAAGAAATAATTTTTGTATATTTATAAACTTACCCATCTCCATCTCTACATATTATTTTGTCATTCAATGCTATCTAATCTTGGAGGTTTGCTGTTTTACCTACTCAACGACTCTAAGTCGGCAATGAAGGTCGATCCCACCCAGCCTTTGAATTGCCACAAGGAATTTCCTGGACAGTGCGTAAAATATTAACAACAGAATTTATGTCGTCTAAGTCTGTTTATCTAGTCAATAACGTTAACATCCCACATCGACCAAATCCAAATGGGAACAGCAGGTATGAATATTGATGAATCCGTTAAAATGCTGAAAACTGACAAATGGTAAAACGGCAAAGAGAAAGAAGACGATGCTTCTGTAATGGATCCTATGACTGAGTAAAGAATTAACATTCAAACCAAACCGAGTTGATTTTATGTATTTATAGTGATTCTGCAGTAACTCAACACATGGAATCGTTTCATTTTTCCAGCTTTATACTGCTCAGAAATCATAGAGCTTTAGCTTCGCTGTTAAATGAAATGACAAATACTAATCAAGTTTTCCCCTTTTTTTATTTTAGGGTAAAACACTTTGCCACCCATGTTTTAGTTCAATCTCAACAGGACACCACAACAATTCAAAAATCTAAATACCCATTTATGGGTTAATTTATGTTAAAATTTTCTGATAGAGGTAAGGATAAAATTGTTATTTTACTATTAAACCTTAAAACTCTAAAAAACTATATCATTTACCCTCTATAATTTGAAAAGCTAATTTTTTTTCCCTAGAATTAAGTTTTGAAAACTTACATTACCCCCTAGGGTTTAGAAATTTTTTCCAACCAATAAATCTGACAAGTCATCGATGGTCAAAACTCCAAGAGGACAATGTCTGGACAACGAAGCATCGTCAATCATCCAGATACTGAAAGATGATTTTTCATTGTCCAGACAAAGTGTCATCACTAGATTGACTATGCTTCTGGACGACGAAGCATTGTCTAGATCAACAACACTTAGTTGTTTAGAAGCGTCGTCAATCTGGTGATGACACTTCATCTAGACGACGAAACATCTTTCTTTAGTGTCTACATGACAAACAATGTTTCGTTGTTTAGAGGTCATCCTCTTGACGTTCTGACCACCTATGACTCGCTAGATTTGTTGGTTGAAAAAAAATTTTCAAACCTTAGAGGGCAAATAGTAAATTTTTAAAACTTAATTCTAAGGGGAGAAAAGCCAGTTTTTCAAATTTTTTAAGACTTTAGGGTTTAAGAGAAAATAATGATTTTATTTTTATCACTAACAGAAAATTTTAATAGAAGTTAACTCATTGTTTGATATTTAGATTTTTTAATAGCGATTTTACTTTTATTTCTAATAAAAAATTTTAATAAAAATTAATTTATAATCGTATATTTAAATTTTTAAACTGTTATAAATATTTTTTCGAGGTTAAACTAAAATTTAGTTAAGGAACAGTCCTTTACCCTTTTTTTTAAATATAAATGAAGCCCCGCAGAGCTGCTCCCACTATATAGTCAAAAGCATATGAACAAGAAAATCTAATTTAATGGGATTTAAGTTTAGCAGTTAAAAGGGTTATTAAAAAATTGAAGTATTCAGTGCGAAGTGGTGCAGTTGCCAACTTGCCATTAATAATCCGCCAGTCCTCACAGCAACAAGTCAGAAATGGAGTCGGTCTAGGCGGCCCGTTTGGGAGGAGCTGTGCTAGCTCATAACTGATTCTACATTGGATGCACCAAACCCGTGGATCCATGGTCCGTCGTATATCCACAGGACATATTTGTTATTTTCACTAAAAAAAAAACAATTCAGACAGAATGACCGGAACTTTGATGACAGAACATTCTGCATCCTTCAAATTTAAAAGTTTATTTTTCCACCTATCATCCAATTTTCATCCATTAATTCTGTTAGTTTTCATAATAAAGTTAATGAAAAATTGGAAGTATCTTTTTATAGTTGATTTTAGAAGTCCAAAATATCCTTCAATAATTGATTAGAAGTAAAAATATGCTTGCAAAGGGCGGCGCCATGGTGGACTTCAGCTCCTTCTTTGTTGTTATAACATAAGCGGACGGAATCAAATTCGTTTGCCAACTGAGCAGAGTTCATCAGAACTTAGTAGGGGCACGGAGCTCCTCTGCTGGGAAATAAAACAGTGTCACATAGAGCTAATCGGTCGAAATGAAAATCAAGTTTGCTTCATATAACAACTATCTCAAGTCTTACTCATCAATGTCTCTTAATCTTACATAAGAATTTAAACATAAAACAACAAAATTAATACAAAAAATTTACACTTTATCTTATTGGTTCTCAGTTTGAATAGTTCCAATCTGAAGCCATCCATTAAATTTATGAAAAAGATAGCAGAAGTGAGGGATATTATTTATAAGTCATAAGCTCAGTTAAGATACCGCCAATTGAATTGTCAACCCTCAACAAGCTCTTGTTATTGAGAAGCTTACTGTGGTAACTAGAAATCTTGAAAGGTTTTCATTGAAAAAGATTTCTTGCTGACAAAATGGGGCGAGGATGATAATTGTCGCCATGTTTGTACTGGAGAAAATCATCGTCGTAACTTGAGTTTCTATTGACCTGCTGCGGATACACAAGAAATTCAGATACTGGGGCTTAATAATTACGATATATGCATGTGCATATGCGAGAAGTAGGAAGCAACATAAACAAATGAACCTTTGAAGAGATTGATCTTTTCTGGGTTGGGAGCCTCCCGGCTACAACCCTTTGAACCGGAGAAACAAACACCTTGACCTTAAAAAAGCATTTGGTTTGGGTAATATTTTATTATCAAAATAGAGAGATTACCTTGAAAATAGATTACTGGAAAGATTATTGAGTATAAATGATTACTACTTTTGATAAAAATAGATGGTATAAATAATTAATGTGTTTGATTAAAGGTAATAAAACAATACTAATAAATTATTTTACTTTAATGTCTTTTGAATATAATTACTTTTAAATATTTTTTATATTATTTGTTATATTAATTAAAAATAAATTTATTTTTATCTAAAAAAATTATTAAGTAATAATATAATTATAATAAAATCAAAATTATCTTAGTAATTTTTTAATATCTAAGGTAAATGTGATAATCAGATTACCACCTATATTATTTGTCATATCAGCATTGGTAATAGAAAATTATTGTAATATTTACTGATAAAATAAATAAAATAATATAAATACTAAAAAATAGATTACCAATATAATCTTTAAAACATTCCAACCGAACGCCCTTAAAATTCAAAGTTGTTACACTAAAGAAATTATGCTTCCTTCCTGGGGCAAAGACCTGAAATGGCTGTCTAACGGCCTATCCTTGTGTTGTGGACCCGAAATCATTAAGCCAGCCCAGCATATAAGTGGACTCACTGAAGCCCTTATTGTACTGTTCCTTTTACAGTACAAGACTTTAATGGAGATGATTGATGGATTAACTTTCAAATAGTAGTTCCATTTTTTTTATTTTTACATCTTATGAAAAAATTTGATTGGGAAATCTTGCTATTCCCAGCATCTTGTCTTCCTCAATCACTGAACTGAGATATCTACCAAAACCCTGATTGGCATCCAAACTTCAACGAATTTAATCAAAAATTTCAATTTCTATGAGACACTCTGTACAGATAAAACCCTAAATTTTGGGGGAATTGACATGGACGCGAAAGACATCCTCGGACTACCCAAAACTCAGTTAACATTAACACAAGACAAGAAATCTCGGCCCCAGAAGGAACCTCAACGGAAACCCGATGGCATCTCACGCGAGGTAACTAAAACACATAAATATACGGGTAAAATGTCGAGACATTTTTGTTTGTGGTGCTTTTTTATTTTCTAATTTTGTGTGTATCGTAGGTTTATGCGCTTACTGGAGGTTTGGCGCCACTTATGCCATCCATTGATGTGTCTCAGTTGAAAAAACGACCACCATCAGACGAGAAGGTTGGGTTTCAGAGTGGTTTGTGTTATCTGTTTTACTTTTAACTTGGCAATTTTTTTGAAGTAGTGTTTACTTTTACTTAGAGTGACTACTTGTTTGAATAATTCAGCAATTTTAAATTATTGGATGATTTTATTTGATGGTTTGAAATTGTTTAACCTAGAAATTATGGTGATGTATTTTTTTTTTCTAATAACGAGTTCATCTTTTGCTTCAGATTACTTGGCAGTGGCTTCCTTTCACAAATTCTGCCCGTAAAGATGACTTGCAGCTTTACCATTGGGTGTGTTCTTTAAATTCTGAAAGTTTTGTTATAAACAAGCCGTCCGATAATTCTTAGTATGACTTACAGCGTCTCTAAATTCTGAAAGATTTCTTATTGTTTTGTACTCTCTGTAGGTCAGAGTTGTGAATGGTGTTCCACCAACAGGTGACTACTCTTTTGCTAAGTATAACAAGGTATACAAGTTTGCTACCATCTCTCTCTTACTGTCGGAAACCTTTTTTGCATTAGTTTCTTTCTTTAATTTTATTTCGATGGTTGAATCTGTTAGTTTTTTGTTATGATGCAGTCTGTTGATGTTGTCAAATACACAAATGAGGAGTATGAGAAGTATTTAACAGATCCTGTAGGTATCAACTCAGGTTTAAAATATTGAAGGGGAATTATACCTCATGTTTTTGTTTCATGCATATCTCTTCAGTGCTATTTACTTAACCTTTTCTTCTTTGGTTATATGGGTTGGGTTAGACATGGACCAAAGAGGAGACAGATCAATTGTTTGACTTGTGTGAAAAGTTTGATCTCCGCTTCATTATTATAGCTGACAGATTCCCATCATCTCGGTCTGTGGAAGAACTAAAGGATCGTTATTATAGTGGTAGTTCTTTCTGCTTTTCTGACTAATATTAGTTTTTTACTGTTTAAATCGCTTTATTTATATTTTTAATTGTTTATAGTTTGATTTGATTTCACTTATTGTTCTGTTTACAAGGAGCAGTGCATGAATTGATTCAAGGAACTATTTGATTGTTCTTGATGGTTATGACAATTCTTCTTTTGTAGTATCTCGAGCTATAATGATTGCTAGGGCTCCATCTCCAGCAGATGTTTCAGGTCATCCTCTTGTTAAGGTATGATAGCTTTATAAGTGGTGCTTCTAGATGACTGTTATACTGAACGATTTCAGCTTTCTTTTTTTTTTTGGTTATATTTGGTCGGTTGTATCTGGTATTTGGATTTGAAGTGTGCTATACCATGTTTTTTTATTTGGTTGTAGTTTTTGACCTTTCTGTTTGTGTAGGAGCCGTATAATATTTCACAAGAGAAAGAACGGAAGCGCGCATTGTCAATGGTCCTATCACAAACAAAACAACAAGAGCGTAAAGATGCCGAGGTCTTATTTTGCTTGGGGCTCTTATTAGCTACTGTGTAATGTTAACATTTCAGCACTAATGTGAATTGTTCTGGTTAATAAGATATAAGCAATATCTTTCCTCAGGTTTTGGCTGAAGCAAAAAGAATAGCTGAGTCACGCATGCCTGCACAGGTGTGTTGCATTAGACGTGGTTATGCTTATTTCTTATAATCAATGCTCTTGTACATTACAGCTACTAGGGAGATTTGTATTTTTATCACAGGAAGCAAAAGTTGGAATCATTTGTAATTTCTTACTTGTAAGAAATGGCAATAATACTTTTGCTTTGAATTCAAAATGAAGTAAAAGAATCTTCTCACTGCTTGTGAACTTGTGAGTATGTGTCGCTTTGCTTTATATTGGTTAGTTACTAGTTTTTCTGCCTCTTCAGGCTGCCGAAGAGCCTGAGTTGCCTGTTACATCTCATGCTGGTGCAGAAACTACAGACCAAGTTGTTCTTGGTGATACTGTACCCCCTTCATTAAATGTTCAGCTTCCTGCAGCAGTGGTTGCACCTTCAACCTCCATAATGGCTGACAGTGCCTCTACTCTGGCTTCTCTGCTCATGGTATGTTTAATAACTGGTTCCAAGTTAGTTTCTACTCTTTCCCTATTTTCATCTGCTTTTGAAAGATATGGTTCATCTTTTTGTATGCACTAATTAAAGTAATTTGTTTTTTTTTGTATTTTTTTATTCTTTCATTTTTTAAGGAAATTTTGAGTACAATCTCCTCCACTTTGAGTAGTTGCTTGGAACCACTGTCCCTAATGTTTGTATAATGTTTATTTGAAATATCCAAGTATTAACGAAAATTCAACTGATTTTAAAAAAATTGCAGCTTAAGGTTTATTTGAGGACTTATGCACTGGAGCAGATGGTACAAGCTGCAAGCTCATCTGCTGGACTTCGGACTATCAAGCGAGTTGAGCAGACCTTACAAGAACTTGGGGTTTGTTTCTGCTTCCTGAACTGTTTATGGTTAAGATACTCTTTTTGTATTATGTGGTTTTTTGTTCAGTGATGTTATTTCTATGGTAAGTGGACAGTAAGGTTTTTATAGTTATCATTGTGCTCTATTTATTTATTTATCTTTTTAGTTACTTTTCTCCTTTGGGAAGTATGAATTATGAAGATTCACAAATGCTATCGCTTTTTAACTGTTTATCTCCTACTAAATTTGGGTAATCATATTTTGACATTATGATTTCAATCAGATTATCATAAAAATTAGGACTAGTCTTTTGTCAATGCATTTTTTTAAATAGCCCATACATAACCTCTACTTTACCACATCTTGGGGATTTCATTTTTGGGGTATGCATCATGCTATATTCTCATTAAGCAGATTTTGGACTTGATAGCTGATCTTTTATGGTTTTTTTCACTGTGGTTGTGCATTTGTTATGGATTCTATTTTATTTTATTTTTTTATGAGAAATCAGAACTTCAAGTATCCATGTAACCATTTCTAGTTAATGTATTTGATCCTTGGCTTCTAGCAATATTTCTTGGAATTTGATGTTGACTAATTTTCCAAGTATGCTGGGCTTATTTGACAGTGTATTGTGTGAATGTTGTCACTGAGTGATTATTAAGCTCATGATGTATGATTTACAGGTTAATTTGAAACCTAAAATGCCAACTAAAGCTGTTTGTGCGGAGCATCTTGAATTAAGAAAAGAAATATTGACTCTACTAAATCTTCAGAAGCAGGTAATGACTAACAAGAATGCTTTTCTAGATTGACCCACCTTGTTTTTTCCTTATCATTTTTGAAGTTTGATAGGTTGGCAAATGTGACTGTTTTATATGGTTTAATGCAAACCGATTGAAATATTTTATCTATTCTTCCTGGTTCTAATTTTATACAGTTCTGGAAATGAAATGATAGCGCATCCTTTTTATATCCGAAAGCTTATATTTTCTTCATAAGTTTTTTGTAGATGCTAAAGCTTATGTTTCTCTAATACTTTATCATGTTTTGTTGTTTCTTTCGAATTATTCCTTTTCTCCTCTTGTACTTCAGGGAGTTGAACGGTTCTTAACATGACATTTTATAATGAAGATTATTGCAATAGAGATTATTCCTGGTTGCTTGCTAAGTTTGTTGAGTGTTGTGTCCGGTAATCAGAATTTTAGATGCAGTTTTAGTGACCCATATTGCAGATGTTGCCAATTTGTTATAATGATGTGAGCTCAGCATTGTATCACATTTGAGATTTCACTCTAAATATGGCAATGCTCAAAATTATTAGCTCCTTTTGGGTTTCATTTGCTCAGAGCCAATCTTTTATCAAAATTTATACATATTGGTTTTTGTTGCATAAGAGCACGGTTCTCGGATGCAAATTAATGTAGTTCAAAATTTACTGGGAAAGAAGAATAAATAAAAGGTGTCTTTTTTTCATTTAAATCTTGACATGTTTATTTTTTGTGCTTGATTAAGTTGCAATACAAGGAGGCAGAAGGTTCATCTTACCGTGATGGTTCATACATTGATACACCTGGCACGCCTAAGGTTAGTGAATTGATTAACCGTCTTGTAATCTCTGCTTATTATCTAGGCTTGGGGTTCTATTAGCATTCTGGTGAACTAGTCCTAGTATCAAATTCTTCAAGTAATTCTGAGACTTTGGACAGCGTTCCCAGCGTGGTGGGGATCAAGATCGAACATTTTTTCCAGACTCTGGAAGTTTTGGAGGTAATATTTTAATTGATGTGAACATCTTGGTCTTCCCTTCAATTTATTCTTAAATGAAGTCAGTTGTGTGGGACTATTAAATTCAAAGTTCTATTGGGATTTCAGGAGAAAGGGTTGGCAAGAACCAAAAACGCAAGGTACATGTCTGTTATATGCGAACTATCATGCTATGCTTTTTTACTATAACTTGCCCCCCAGCTTTAGATGTTTTATTGGATTTTAATATAGTCTTTCTTTAATACGTGATTCTTAAGGGACCTGGAAGGCAATCAGAGGCTCCATCTTCGCCTGCGCATAAAAGGCCCAGAAAAATGAAGGCTTCAGATCTATAATTTTTTAGGACACAACGGCTTATATTTTGCTACTGAGTTCTTTACGCTTTAAGTTAAATAGCAGAGGAGGATAAGCCAGGTTCTTGCCTCAGGTTCACAAAATGTACCAGCCAGTTGTATGTAGTAAGTTTTAAATCGCAAAATCTTTGTTAGGTCTATAATGTAAGAAGTAATATAAGTCCAATTCTAGGCGCTTTAAGATTTAACATGTAGTAACACTCAGCATTTCGATTGCGATGGACCAAGCTGGTGAAATGTTAGAGAGAATAGTGCTTCCTGATATAAACCATATTTTGTTAGCAGTATTTTCAGATCTTACGTTTTAGTTTTTTTCCAAGACATGGCCGTACAACAGAACACTCATGGTGTCGTCATTGCATCTTCACCTGCTCAAAACCTCTGTACCATTAATGTCATTGCTGAACTTTCAGTTAAACATTCTCCTACAAAGGATCCATCATGGCGAGCTCATTTTCATTTTCTGTTATTGGGTTATGATCTCCCCGAGTTCATTGATGGCTCCATCACAGAGAACAATGCTACCATATTGAACCTACACTTAATTGATCAAGTTATGCCTCTTCTTGCATTGTTTCCAAACTCTCATGAGCTTTGATTGCAAGATGGTTGAAGAAATATTGGATTAATTATTCATCAAAACTTCTTTAGGTATAGTGCAGTGTCAACCAGAGCACTGTTACATCCTAAATACAAGAAGTATGAAATATATCTCACATATGAGGTGTCAAATGGTCAAAGCTTAAATGATTATAACCATATATGACCAAGTAGAGCAGGTTCTTCTTTAAGCTTGTGATACTAAGCAACCTAGCCAGTTAAGATTACATCCTCAATATCTGGGAACTTCTCCTTGATCGCTGCTCTGATTCCTGATCCAATGGACTCAGGACCCACATACTTTACTGTGCAATGTCCAGCCTCCACAGATAAGACATCCACACTGCCACCATAATTCTTGATGGCTGGTCGCAATATATCAAGATGGCCATTTATTGCCTGTAGTCACACAGCATCTGAAATGGTGATTGCTCACAACAAGAAATTGTAGTCCTCTAGCACTATTGTTTGTCATTTATCAGCCATTTCAGTAGAAAACTCACCTCAACAGTTGTCTCTCTTGCTTCTTCATCATAAACTTGGCGGATATCCTTGACAGCATCTCCAAATTTCTCCTTCAAAACTCTTTCAATCCCCATCTTCATGGTTGTTGTTGAGCTAGGACAGCTTCCACATGCTCCTGTTCATCAACTTAATCTCAATTATGATGACACAGAAAATTCATTTTCTTAAGAAAAATATTGCATCTGTCAACATCCTTTCTTCCGCTCTCATGCACAGGTGAAAACTTAAATAAATTCTTTTCATTGTTAAATACATGACATACAAGCAAAGTTTAATCCCATTGAAAAATAACACTGATTAAGTTGATTCTATCACTCAAGGTTATCCCTCACATACTCATTGAACTCTGTCGCCATGGTACCAGCCCTCATTAACAATAGAGGATATATGTATATCAACATGTGCGTGATTAACCTAGGAGAAAATGTGCATACTCTTCGAACATCTCATCCGGACTTTTTGATCTTAAGAATGAGTGGTTGCTCCTTTTCCAATCACACAGCCAGTTCAAGGAGTAGAACATATATAAATTTCAACCTTTGCATATTTGTCATGTTGTCCTGAAATTAGCCCATAAGATGCAAGGTTTTATATTTTAATTTTCCTGATTTTTTCCATAAAGAAATATAAAAATGAAAGAAGGTTCTTTTAAATAAAATCTTCGATTATAGAACCATCCATTTTACAGGGATGGTTTCAGTTTCACCGGCTCTCAATTCACCAAATCTACAAACACGTTTCATTCAATACTAGTTAAAACATAAGGATAGTCATAACTTCTGCAGACGTCGCGGACCAAGAAACCTAGGTTAAGCCAATTAAACAATAAATTGTGATTTAATACTAATTTTTTCGAAAGTTTAGATGAATTTAACAACCAGACCTGCTGCATGAATTCATCATATCCAATAAAAACACAATTTAACAAAATGAGTACAAGAGGGTGAACGGACCTTGGAGTTTGAGAGAAATGACACCGTCGTCAACAGACACAACGTCAACGTTTCCACCATCAGCGAGCAAGTATGGGCGAACATCTTCAAGAACCAAGTCAACGTTTTGAGGTGTGAGATCGAATTTGCTGGAGGAGTAAAGTCCTGGTGATGAAGCAGCAGGTGTGCTTGGAGTCGATGCACAAGCTCTTATGGCTCTTCTGTACTGCAACCTTGTTCTAAAGACTGATATGAATCCTGGAAACTGATGGAGATTAGTTGAAATTGGAATTACCGACGATACCAGAGAAGTCTTACATGTTCCGGTAGCCGCTGTTAGGGATAGGGACACCATTGCCGAAGATTTTTTAAACTAGTGGGGGTACGTTTGCAGAGGGTAACAAACACACAGTTTCTGGTCGTGGGGTTGTGGAATAAAAAATTTTAAGAAGGGCCAAAAGTTATTTTCCAACCAAGGCTTGTAGAAAAGTTTTAAAATTTTAAATTTTCATCTATTATTCAACTTTCTTGGTGAAATATTTAAATTAATTATTAATAACGATTTTATAATTATGATAAAAATAGTTATTGTCAAGAGACCAAACTAATTCACTGCATAAATGGATGATAAAAATTTATTTTTTAAATATTATTGATTAAATAATAATTATACTCTTACAACTAATCGACTTTTTTTAATTTTAATAATTGACTGATAGATATTTAAATTTTCAAATTTTAGCTAATGAAAACTTGATAATAAACTAAACCTTAGATAAAAATAAGTAAAAATTTATCATCCCACGTAACCTTAACTGAGCAATAGTAATTTGGCCTTAAATAAATAAATGTTTCTAGTTGGAGAAACAAGAAGAGGGCAAAGGACCATTTTCCATCCAAATTTTAACTCAATCTCAAAAATATATTCATGACTGATAAAAAACTTAAACACTTACCCACTCTTAAACTATCGTTAAATTTTTTGTCAAATACAAGGATAAAACTGTTATTTAACAATAATATTAAAAAATATATTATTTTATTTTATTTTCTCCTTAGATTTTAAAAATTAACATTTAACTCTTATATTTGAATTTTAAAAAGTGACTTTCCCCTAAATCCCTAATTTTTTCTTCATCCTCCCCTTGGGCACCAATGATTGATATGGCTGAAGGTTAAACAACGAGCATAATCCATTCTTTGGACTACTATTATAATTTAAAATGGACGACTCTCTATTGTCTAAAATTGATGGTGCTCTGTTGTCCAGAGATCTAAACTGTGAGTATAGTTTAAATCTAGATGATAGTTATCATACTTGAACAATGATCATTGTTTAGAGGATGATCTCTGGAGAAAGACTATTTTGTCATTTATTAATAGTTGTCAGAGAAAGTGGTTGGATTTCAAAAGAAAAATAGAATTTTTTAAAACTTAATTTAAAGAAAAAATTTAGTTTTATAAATTAAAGAGAAAAAAATAAGATAAAAATTTAATTATTTTAATATTATTAATAAAATAATAAATTTATCGTTTAATCTTAATAAAAAATAATTATCGATAAAACATAGGAGTGTGTAGGAAATTTTGGATAAGTATTTGTCTGTCCCATTTCAACAAAGCTTGGGCAGGAAATTGTCCTTTTCCCAAAAGAGGACGGCCAGACCTGTCCAGTCCCCATCCACTCAACTGCTCAGAGTGAAAGGATCCAATCAATCCCGCCAAAACCCATAACATAAACAGAAAAAAAAGGGTAGAAAAGAAAAAGAAAATATTTTCATTTAAATCTGTGCAAAACTTTACCGGCTTTTGCCCGTAAAACAAAAGCAAAAAAAACCCTAACCTATAGTTTTCTGCCCAGAGGGAGCGAAAATGGTAACTTTGGAGTCCGAGTACTCGGCCATCTTCAGCAAGGGCACCGAAATTGAAGTCACCAGCGACGAGGAGGGTTTCAGAGGCGCTTGGTACCGAGCTACCCTTGTTGAGTTCCCACCAAAATCTGCTATCAAGAAACGCAAGAGGGCACTTGTTGAGTACAAGTACTTGCTTTCTGATGATGGCTCAAGTCCTTTAACGGAGTACGTTGACCCCGCTTATATAAGGCCCTTGCCTCCTCAAGAAAATACTGAGAAGGAGCACTTTGAGTTAAACGACGTCGTTGATGCATATTACCGGGATGGATGGTGGACTGGTACCGTAAGGAAGGTTCTTGATAACGGGAAACTCAGGGTTTGTTTTGATAACCCACCTGATGTTCTTGATTTTGAAGAGGAAGATTTGAGATTTCATTGTGAGTGGGTTTTTGGGAAATGGGTCCGATCCGAAAGGCAGGTACGTCAAGCACTGTTACAATATTTTTAATAGTGCTGAAAAAGAATGAGCTTTTGGAAGAAATAAGTTGTTGAACTTGTAATTTTGACCTAATGTAGTTTCTAGATGGGTTTTATTACATGGGGTCTCATTGGTTTAAACATTATTCCATGCGTGCTTTTATGCGAAAAAAAACTGGCATGATTTTCTCTCGAGTGTTAGTGGGCTTCAAAAAATTGTATTCTTTTGTACATTTTTATTCAAGCATCTTTGATCTGTCTTATACTATTAGATGTCAACCTTGTATAGGCATTGGATGGAAGCATCGCATGTTAATTGCTATCAAAGGAACATCTTGCTGTGTATGGTGTGATTGTTAAGATTGGAATTATGGTTAAAAACCATCCATTGTTATGAGATGCTGGCCTGGACGTACTGTTTCAAATAATTACCTCGATTTACTTATGTTACCTGGTTAATTCTTCGATTCTGCTTATGCATGGTCTGATATTTGTCATATTTACATGCCTGTTCTTATTGATGAGTCCGTACCATTAAGTTATTTACGAAACTGAAGGGAATCTTCTGAAATGTACTTCAGAGTATGAATTTTAGTATTTTCCTGAATCACACTTGGTAGTTGCATGAACCAACAGTAATCTTGCTATCTTTTTCCTTTAAGATTCTGTTTCTTCAATTGATGGTAAGGTATTAATGATTGTTGTTATACGTTCTACTCAAACCTAAAAAGCTGTATTTTCATTTTGAACTTCTGAATGATAAATGTTACTCAGTGACTTTTCTCCCTATTAATGACATGTTTTTAATTTTATTTCTTAAAGCAATCAACAGGATCCATTTTTAGCCCGGGGACAGCAGTAGAAGTTAATCTTGACAGAGTAGAAAACTTATGTGATGTTTGGCTCCCTGCAATCATCATTAAAGAAAATGCGGATGGCAGTTTCTTTGTCAAGTATGAAAAACAAAGGAATGGTGATGATGCTGGAACCGTAAAAGTTACTCTGGATTCCAAGCATATCCGACCTACCTTTCCTTGCTATGTGGACAGAAACTATGAATTGCTGGAAAAAGTTGATACATCATATGGTTTTGGTTGGCGGGCTGGAATAATTACCAAAATTCTTCACGGGGGAAGGTACTGTGTTCTTTTTAAGCCTGGAAATGAGCCTAAAGAGTTTATTCATTCAGAGTTAAGGCCTCATTTGGAGTGGACTAATGGCAACTGGATTAGTAAATCCAAGGTATCATTTTTTTTCTTAATCTTCTCTTCTTTGTAGGAGAGTATTGTGGGATGGGGCTCAAGATCTGTAGTTCTTAGTGATTATTTCTGTTTGTTATAGCTGTTAGTCTCTTAATTTCTTCTGAAAAGAAATTAATTAAATAAATAACAATTTGTTGGAGTTGTCGGTTTTGAATCTGTGCTTGACTATTTCTTTTTCCTTTTTGGGGTTTATCTATCATTTGTTCTGAAGGGTACTGATTTACCTGCATATGTCAGGCTACCATCTTGTTTGAGTTAGGAAAATTTACAAATATTATCGTATCTGCTGTTTATGTTTTATATTTACTGTAATGAAATGGTTTTTCACTTGTTCTAAAGGAGCTCATGTTCTTCCCTGTAGTACCAAATCATACCGTTTTTAAAGGGATCAATAATGGCCATTATTTTTGCAATGTATTTTGGCACAAATTTTATGTGAATTGCAAGGGGAGGTTGGGTTGTTCTTTGTAGTCCTTTGTATAATTTATTTTGCTCTGAAAGTCACAATATTTTTGAGAAGGGGTCTCTGTTTCATGTAACTGACCCTGGGAAGATGCATATAATTTAGAAATATTAATGGTGTGCTTGGGTTAATGTTATATCTGTCTAAAGGCCTTGTATTAGTCTATTCATTTATTAGTAGGTTATAATATGTTTTTGGTTCAGGAAATTTAGATTCTTTTGGTAGGTTATGATATGCTTTTGGTTCAGGAAATCTTGTTAGCTTCTGATAATCAAGAACAGGTGGAGCGTGCTGTCACGGGTGCCAACAACCCTGATGTAGGTCTGAAATTTGAAGGTTCAGGCTCTGGAAAGGATAACAGTGAAGATAAATCACCTAATCTTACCAACATCAGAAATAATCAGATGGAGCTGTCAACTCCCTGCCATGAGGATGCTACTTCTGATTCCTTTCCTCCAAGCAAGAAGCAGATAAAGCTGTCTAACTTTAACAGTACTATCATGCGATCACATCCTAACAAAAAGTTGACTGAAAGAAATGTTTCAGAGACCTCATCTCATATAAAGAAGATGTCGAATGAAACTGAGGAAGCACAGTCTGATTTGGTCTCTGAGAAGGCAGAAAGCAAAGGAACTAGGCGCCTGAGGAAACCTGGGATTGCTGATCAGCCTCCTTCTAAGATTGAGAGTCCTTATCTCGGAAAGAGAACTGTGAGTTAGATTTCTCTGCTGAAACCTATATTTTTGCACATCTTGTACCTCAAACTTCACGCAGTGCTAGATGTCCAAAGTTTGATAAAGGGATACTTGTAAACATTGACATAACAATTACACCAGCCTGAGTTGGACATTTCATGATTGGGTCCATTAGTTGCTTGCATTTAGAGTGCAGGTTGTAGACTTAAATCTCCCATCGATGCAACCGATTAAGGTTATTTTATCTTTATTACTCAATGATGGTCTCTAATTTAACCATATCCTGTGCAAGGATTGGGGATCTGCCTGCGTAATCTTACTTGAAACATTTTAAGAAAATTATCCCTCCCTACCCTAATATTATGGTGACTGATTTTATTGGTGCTATTATGGTTGATGATTACAGTGGAGTTTTTCCTGAGCAAAGAGATGTTTTTCAGCCGTTTGTATTATATTAGTATGAAAGAATGTTTTCAGATATTTCTGTCAATATTACCATGATTAGGTGATGATAACTAGCTGGTCAATTAGGCTTTTGTTTGAGCCACAGCTCAATGTCTGTATGGTCATGATATTTTGCTGTTCAACTTTTTCATAATATTTTTTGTTTCTCCTACAGAAGACCATGCAACAGAAATTTGGAGCAGACTTCCAAACAATGGATCATGTAAAAAGGAAGGGAAGACTGACAATACAAGTTAAATTACCACCAGCTACAGCAACTGGTATACATGTTCAGTAATTTATATTTCATTAATTTCTTGTCTTTCTGCAACTAACTTGGGGCTTTTTAACAATTTCAGTTGAGCAGACCCGTAGTGTTGTGGCTACTGCTGAAGAACTGAATGAAAATTATGGTAAAAAGAAAGAAGTTGAAATGCCTGTCATCTTAGGGTTAAAAGCTAATGAGGGTGTAAGGGGCACGCCAGCTAGAAATCCTGGTCTGATTTCTAAGAATGGATCACTGAAGCTAATGAGGGACCAGAAGAAAAATTTAATCGATTCAGAAGGAGGCAACAGCGTGGTAAGAAATATACTGAGCATTTTCTCCCCTTTCTTGTCAACAACCACAATCTAAGAGTAGAAAACCTCCAACATAGTTTGTTGAAATTTGAAAAAGCATAAAAAAAAGACTTGGAAGCATCTTGAGGGGAAAAAAAAGGAGGGAAGACTAGAAAGTTGTATAGCTTTAGAATATTCATTTAATCAACACGACATGTGATAGCCTTTTGGTTTTTCTGCTTGGAAAGAAAGATACTCTATCGTGATAAAAAGTAGACTAAGACTGGAGTAGTTGTCCACGCAAAAAAGGACAAGTTGTCGCGAAACTCAAAGGTTCAAAGAACTATACAAAATGAAAAGCACTTCTCCTATTCCATAACACTGCAGTTTTTCTTCTTCCTCCACAAGTAATGGGTGGAAGCTTTCTTGTAATGATCATTGGTGATATAATTTTGTAACAATCTTGAGGTTGTTGTGACCTTGCAATATTATTATAAACAGTTAAGTATTTCAGTTCAATAAATATGTATTTTGCAGCCTCGTGGTAAAAACAATTTTATGACTAAAACTTGTTTTAAAAAAAAAGTATTGGAAATTTGATGGAAATCATTTATCTTAAGAACGCATTTGTTCATAACTTTTCTTTGTCTTTTTAACTATAAAATTGTCTTCCAGGTATCGATTTCCACGGTTATTTGCTGTTCTAACAATCATATAAGATTGTAATTCAAAAACTATTAAATTAGATGTTAACAGTGCAAATTCCTGATTATTTTTCAGTTTTGACAAGTGCATTTAGCTTGGGTCTTCATCTGGACATACTATTAATATGAAATGAAAGGCCTTTTGCAGTTTTTTGCCCTAATCCTGTTTGTTCCTTGACAAAATTGTTATGAATTTGATGGTTTTCTGTTTTTCACATCGTTCATTTATTTTTAATGTGAGATATAAGCAGCCAAGAGTTGGAGGAAGCAGCCAAAGAAGAAAAAGAGGAAGACCACGTAAATTTGTAGTCATAAGCTCCAGGGCTCCAGAGGATGATGGTATATGATAAGTTTAAGCAACGGTTATCGGAAGGTTGGATGCTCTTATTCTATTTTTTTAAGACTCCACTTTGCATCATGCTCTGCAGGTAGGGATCACAAAAGGGCTGGAGTTGCTACTGGCGAAATTGGAGCAGAAGATCATACAACTAATGAAACTGAATTGCATACAATTAGGAGGGTGGAATCTGCAGGTACGAAGACTTGTGATAAAAAAATTCTGTCAGCTTCTTGGTTTGTTAATGCTGAAACATATTAGTTATAGAAGAGCCTCTTGATTACCTAGTGATACCCGAGTTATGTCAACAAAGAGGAACTTGTGAATGAACTGAGGGAGTTTCCATCAAACAGAAGAGGAATTTGAAGTGAAACCATACCTCTAGCGGTGTTTTTAGAAATAATGGATGCTAGTTTTGCATGGTGGAAGCACTTAAATGCTTCTGGCCTATTTTGTGGTTAAAAGAAAATTCTTTTGTCTATCATTGCGTAGACGCCAAAAGTAGAATTCTTAAAGTCTCTTAGGAGCCAATCAGGAATTGGTATCTTTGAATCTGGTTTTCATTTCTATTCCTGTGTCAGCTCAGCAATTGAATCAAGCGTTGAGATCCTTGACTTCATGAGATCACCCAGCAAATGGGCAGTCCTTTTAAAAATTTTTTTAGTCCTAGGAACTCCTGTTCATCTATCAGATGTTAAGGGGTCTGGGAATGGAACTCATCCTATGCGTTTGCTTGTACTAGTAAAGAACAGTTACAATGCAGTTTCCCAATCCTTCAAAAGGATAAGTTGCTGCCACAGAAATGCATATTTTTTGATTTTTTTAAATAGTGCAGATTAGTATGTTTAATTAGGTGGTCTAACACATTTTTTGTTCCGCTTCTTCTTCCCATTTTTGGCATCCTCTGTTTCAGTTAAAGCAGCTGTTTTTTGTTCTTATCATACTTCATAGATATCTGACCTAAATTCCCTGGAGCTTAAGTGGTTATATTTTGTAGTTTCTCGAGATATCCCTGGAGAAAGAATGGCTCAAGTTTCAGAGATTGATTCTGCAACAAAAGAAGTTGATATGGCCATTCCTGTTGTATCCAACGACTTGGTTGATGATGATCAACCTCTATCAACTTGGATTGGAGGGATGCACTCTTCAAGTGTTGAAGAATTAAGTAAGCTACTGGAAATATGGTAATTCTCTCCTGTTTGTGGTAATTTGCTTGACAAGATTTGTTTTCTGTCCAGGATTATCCTCCAGTAGAACTGCCAGTGGATTGAATGACGCTAGAGAAAGGCAGATTGATATAGTAACTGAATCTTCTGCTATTAATAACAAACAGGGAATGACAACAGTCCGAAACAAAGTGTTGCCTTTTGTGAAGAAGTCGCCTATTTGGAATACAATTGAATCCATGGAAGTTTTCCAAATAGTGTCCCAAAATCCACATTTTCGTCCTTTAGGTGAAACCAAGGAGGAGTATCGAGAAGGATCGGCTATTGGTTTTATGGTAACTTTTGCCAGTTTGTTTGAGAAGATCTCCTTGTTGAAATTTAATGATTCTAGAAGAATATTTGATAGCACTTTGGAAAGTCTTTTGGATTTAGAGAAGCATGGATTTGACGTTACAGTGCTACGAGGTCGTTTGAATGCATTGCTGTCAGTTAAGATTGCGCAAGAACAAAATCTTAACGAAATAAAAGATATTGATGAGAAGATAGTTGAGCTTGCTAGTGACAATACGATGTTAGATAAAGAATTAGAGGAGACCAAAAAAAAGATCAGTGAGTTGCAGGAAAAATTGGAGTCTACAAAATTAAAAAAGGAGATGCAGGATGTGGAGATATCTAGGCTGCTATCTCATGTTGATGATATGAGAGAACTAGTTAAAAGTGTCCAGCATGACTTTGAAAAACTAGCTACCGCTCCCTGGAAATGATGATGATGATGATGATGATGATGAGAGTTGTTAATTTTTTGTGCATCTGGAGGGTTGGAATGATGGAATTATCTATATTTTGATTTCTTAGGTGTCTATCCACACCCTCTTTTGTACTTAGTTTTTAGAATACATGGATGACCACTGTTTTAGTGATGAACCCTTGACATGGCTTTATTTTATTGGACTTGCCATTGCTGTCATTAAGCTGATAGAGAAAATGTTTCTCATTTATGCATATATTATACTTGGAAAATATTTTCTCTTTATTACTTTCTTAGAGTGTAATATCAAATGTGCTTTCTTTGGCCATAAAAGAGGTGTTTTTTTTTTTAAAAGTAAATAATTAAAAAATTTTACAAGCATGACCTTGGGTTCAATCTAAGTCTTTACCAGTTCTGTTAACCTGTCTTATTCTTTTGTATTAGTATTGTTACACTTGTCCCTCTATATGTTTTGGTGTTAATGTGATAGTAACTTATACTGTCTTGATGATGATGTTTTTATTGCTAACTAAAAGATTTTCTTGTGTATCTTTGATTGAGAGAGATTGATCTCCTAATAAGTTTAAAGATTTACAAAGGCTAAATGATTGCTTATGATAGAAATGACAATTTTTTATCTGAGTTTTAAAAAATTTATTCTTAATGAAAATCATTTAATTTTACTACAAATTATTAGTTGGCTATTTTTAGTCAAAATATAAAATAGTTTTAAACACTAATATAAATATAAATTATTAATATATTTTTATTTTATTAAAATTATAAAAGTACTTTTTTTTTTTTTCCTTTCTTGTTAAATACTTCTTCTTTATACAACAATCTCTCCTTTTCAATTCATTGCTTTCTCATAAATGGTTGACAGCTAAATTAAGTAATTCAAGAAATAAGAAAATGAATATAATCTCTAATCACTTAATTTTCTCAACATTCAACTACTAGAAAGAGAAACAAATAAGCTAAAAGTATACCAACAATAATCACAAAAGAAATTAATTAATACAAAAGCTTTTCATTCTCCACATTCCCCAGAAGAAACCCAAATTTTGATGCCTTTAAACAATCAACATTAACAGAAGAACACAACTAAAATGGAAGCACAATATGAAGAAACAGAAAGGCCTTGGATCCATAGAAGTAGTAGTAGTTAGGATATAAGCTTTGGGAATTAGAGTAGCAGAGCAGAATAAAGTATTGCAGCAAGCAACAAAATAAAGAATATATGTAGCTAGAAAAGCAAAAGCCAATTGCTACTTATTTCACAAATGAAAGTGCCACTTTATAAGCTTACAACTAGAATTATAATGCTTGAAAAAATCAACTAGGACTTTGAGCTAACAATCTTGAATTAACCTTCAACAAAAGGAGTTCCTAGTTAAGTCCATGAATGGCTTGGTGGTGACATCGATTGTGACCGCTGTGAGGATGGCGATAATTGTGGTGGAGAGTGGTAGTAAGATTGTGGTGAAGAATGGTGAACTGGTGTTGGTGGCAACACAATTAAACCGCTAGTTTTATGGTGGTTCAAAGGAATATTAACATCAGGAGCATTGCTACTCCAATATCTTATTATTAGTACCTCGTTAGTAAACACGTGTATATTATTTGCGTCCCTATATTATTTATATATTAAATATATTTAAAAAAAGTTTTAAACCCAAACAGTGTGAAATACATATTTTACATTTTTTATATATTAAATGTGAATTATATATCGTATTTTAAATTTATCATATTTTTAAAATTTTGGTTAAATTTAAAGTATAAAATTGTCTCTTTTATTTTCAATTATTTATGAAAATACTACTATCATTTAAAAAAACTTAACAACAATTTTTTTCTTAATTTTTAATTTTAATTTTACATTTTCCTCTTCTATGTATATATAAAGATTCACTCTAATCTAAAACTTAAAATTCAAGCTGATTAATTTGTTTATTTTTCTTAACTGACTAATACATTACTTATTGTACAAAGAATTTTGATTATATATTATGTTATATTAGGTTTAATAGTTAATTAAATAATTTACATTTGAATTGTTATATTGATTTTCAATAGGAGATTCGTAAAAAGCATTAAAATTATTATGATATTGTTGTATTTTTATAAATGTGTTATTGATGATGTGTAATATTAAATCCATATATATATGTTCCGTACTTTTGCTGTATGCGAATTTTAGGGTTTTTTTTACAATGAATTTATCATTATTCGCCGTATTATATCTGTATAATTTGTGTATCATTTTTTTTCCGTTTCTGTATTTATCAACTAAGATTATCTTTAAAGTTCACCTATGACAGGTCAACCCGATCTGGTTTATTTAACTATAAAATGATACTCAATATGGTGATAATTGAACTCTTATTTAAATGGTCAAACTGTCTCACTAAAAAAAATGACACTTTTATTTTATAAAGAAGTTTTTTTGCTTCTGCTCCCATAACCATAAGCACAAAAACATAGCAAATATGTCACTTCAAAGAAATGTAGTATGTGCGTAAATGAGGTTATGGAAATGAATCACGTCAATGTTTCGCAACATATTTGAATCATCCAAAACCCAGAATACAAAACCGGATGCGCATTTTTTCAGTTTACATAATTTTACATAATTTGATATGACATGTTTAAATTTTCCAACAGATATTCACAATTAAACCATGTCAGTAACTCCCATTTGGTCGTCAAAAAATGCCCCTGCACTCTGCATCATCACCCCCATTATTCCAGCCTTTAAGAGAGCAAGACTATTGACATGACGAGTACATAAGGGAAGCAAAACTTTGTCGAGGCGAAGGACTTGTTGGCACTCTAACAGGCCGCAGATCATTTGTAAGTACTTGATCTGGAATGCGTTGGTGTTTTGGGGAGGTGGAAGGAAGAAGATAAGAGGAAAGGAAAAACGGAAAAGTTAAAAAATCTTTCCACCGGAACATTATTCTTTCAAGGGAATTGAATAATAAGTGAGTAAATGAACTTTTAACTTAAAAGCGGGGAAACTGTGAAATGCTCATTCGGGCATTTACAAATTATAGTTCATGCAATGCTACCAGGTACATGGGCAATTTATGATTGAATAAATGTATTGCTTTTTGATTCATTTTTGCTGAAAACCTTGGACTCTCTCTTACGAAGTAATATTAGAGGCTTTTATCCTATAAATTCGTCCATGCAATGCAAATGACGACGACGACGGTTCACAAACACACGTACAAAACTAATTCTATTCGGCGAAACCTGTTTAAGTGGGCGAGGCTGATTGTGCACTTACCTAAACTAGTAAATTGTGCACTTACCTAAACTAGTAAATTGCGCGCGTTTTGTTAAGCGCCCACGGTCACGTTGGTCCCTCATATTTATGTCGTGGGCACTGGCAACCGCTCTACCTGGAGGCCTACTTGAAGCTCACTTTTACATCAATCAACGCACTATGAATTTAATGACTTCAGCGCCATTTGAAAGCTTTTACGTCAATCAGCAAATTGTAGTGGTGTCTGATGCAGTTTCTATCTTTTTTTATTTGTTGTCAGTTTCATAGCTTGAACTGAGCTTGCTGCTGATTATAAATCGTTTTTAAAAGGGAAAATGACTATTGCCCACCCTTTTTTTTACCCTAGTCCCAAACATATATTTACGAAAGATCAAAAATCACTTTTTTCACTCATAATCAATCTGCTGTCTATTTTTTCTGTTAAAGAGAGGGGTAAATTATTTTACTGTTTATATTAAAAAATTATAAAATTTATTACTTTTCACCCTTCATAGTTTTTAAAAACTAATATTTTACTTTTACCTGAAATTTTTAAACTTTAAAAAGTAACATTTTCACCCTCAAACTTAGGGTTTCCATATTTTTCAAAACGCAGCCACCCCCTATAACTTTCAAAAATAGCAGTTTCACCTCCGTTCTTTAACTTCATCTTCCGACGTCGTCATCGGCCTCCTCCTTCTCCTGGTGCGACGAAGAGATCTTCATCTCCCTATCGCACTATACGACGAAGAGACGAAGATCTCTTCGTCGCACCACTGTGCGACATCTCTTCGTCGCTCCACCCAGATGACGAAGGACGATGCTTCGTTGTCCTTCGTGGCTCGTTGGGTCGTCCTTCGTCTGTTTTTCTAGATCTGGGCAACGAAGGATCGTCTTTCATCTTTCTTTGTAGTTGGAGATGGGAGATCGGTGGAATGCGTCGGCTGTCGGTGGTGGCCAGAGAAGGAAGTAAACCCTAGAGGTGAAATCTAAACTTTTTAAACTTTGAGAATGACTTGAGGTGTTAGTTTTTAAAACCTGGAGGGGGGAAATGGTGAAATTTTAAAGTTTTGAGGTTTATAATTAAAATGACGATTTTACCCTTATCCCTAACTGAAAAAATGGACGACAGTTTGGTCACAGATGAAAAAAGTGATTTTTGATCTGTCATGGCTACTGGTTTGAAAATGGGGTAAAAAATGAGTGGGAAATAGTCCTTTTCCCTTTTTGAAATTTCATAAAAATACAATTTTTGTAATTAATTTAAATTATACTTTCCGGGCAAATCTGGCAGAGTGAGGAAGAAGTGAAATGGTGAAAGGTATATAAGATCCGTTTATGAAGAAGGGAATGGGAGTAAATGCAAGCAGAGACTGTGCAGATTTGCCCAACCAACTCATTAAAACGCCTATTGATGTTCATCATCTAAACCAGTTTTTTGTTCCATAAATTTCGTCCTGTCTCTTTCCCACAGCTTCACCATTATTGCATGACTTGACTCTATACAAGTAAGCTCCGTTCTTTTCACAGTTTGCTTGCTGCTTCCGAATTAATTGTTCTATCTGTCAGTTTTAAATGGCCGCAACCCTGTTTTTCCCTTTTTTTTAAGAACTCCACCGAGGTCATCACTATTTTTTTTTTTTCTTGCGGAACTTCATTCAGTACGTACTTCCTAAATGTTTCCGAACTTTATTGTGTATCTTATCTTTTCTTTCATATTAGTTCTTTACTTGTAGTATTCATTCCAACGATATTTCTTTGTCAATTTCAGGAGTTTGATTTATTGCATATTTTGTTAACTTCTCTTAGCACAGATGTATACTTTCTGATTTATTCTCGTCTGTTTTTCTTAACTAGTGGGTCATTTTCATTCATGGCTTCATGTTTTGCTATATAATGTCTGTTGATTTCCAGGTTTTTGCAACCAGCAAAAATGAAGATTTTTGCAGCTCAGGTGGAGGAAGGAAAGGAAGGACGAAACGGGGAGCCCTCGGTTGGACCCGTGTATCGACATTTGCTTTCCAAGAATGGGTTCCCTCCACCTCAACCTGATTCAACAACTTCTTGGGATCTCTTCAGGTAATTGAATATATATTATTTTTCTCTTCATCAGTAAATATGCTTTGTATAAGTGAACTGGACTGTAAGGGTGCTAACCCGATTCTTGGTGGCGCTGGCTCTTATGTATATCGAGTTCTCATGATGTTTCAAGTACACGCATTTCTTGTGGAGTTCATTTTTGACACAAAGTATAATTTACAGCAAGTCTGTTGAGAGATATCCGGGGAATAAGATGCTTGGGTGGCGTAAATTGGTTGATGGGAAGGTAAGTATCTATTTGAAAGCAAGCAAAGCAGTTTCAACTTTCAACCATCTCTGCTGAGACTCAGATCTTATCGCTTAACTGCTTTGAGTCTTTGGTTGGTGTTTAGGTCGGGCCTTATGTCTGGAAAACTTACAAAGAAGTTTACGATGAAGTTCTGCAAATTGGTTCGGCCTTGCGAGCATCTGGGGCTGAACCGGTAAAAGTTCACCTATGTATTTTCCTGAAGCTTGTGATTTGTGCTTTCTGTAAAAATAATGAAGGTTTTAAATGCAAAATTTATGACAGGGCTGTCGAGTTGGGATTTATGGAGCTAACTGCCCCCAATGGGTTGAGGCAATGGAGGTCTGTTCTGACACTGTCCACCAGTCATTTTCCTGAAGAGTTCTGCAATGCTAATTGCTTTTTATTCTTCTGGATGAGCCTGTATTCAACAAGTTGTTTGAATTTTTGTAGGCTTGCAACGCCCACAGTTTAATTTGCGTGCCTCTCTATGATACCCTCGGTAAATTCTCCGCAAAAATATATTGCATTTGGCGTTTCTCTCAGACCAGACAAAGATTTTTAATTCCATAATTCACCTAAACGCTTAATTTTCAAATTTTCTTTTATAGATTCTCAGTCTTTTGGGCCAGTTTTTTGGCTTTAAGAAGTGTAATTGAACTCTTAATGGATCGTCTTGGATGCAGGGCCTGGGGCGGTAAATTTTATCATAGATCATGCGGAGATTGATTTTGTTTTTGTCCAAGACAAGAAAGTGAAAGAAGTAAGATTTAATATATATTTGTCGTCTTTTTGGTTGACTAAAGTACTTCTACTTGTGATTTAAATTAGCAGACTGTTCTGATTTATCCATGTATTTGTAAATGCAGCTACTGAATCCTGCCTGCACATCAGCTCAACGGCTTAAAAGTGAGAATGACTAATTGGATTTTTTGTTTAGAACTGCTAGAATGTACTTTTTCTAAGCTTTGTTTTCTGTTGCAGCAATTATTTGCTTCACCTTGTTGTCTAAGGAGGAGAAGGAAAAGATTGCTCTGTTAGGGATTAAATCATACTCATGGGATGAGTTCCTCCACTTGGTTAGTTGCTAAATTTTCTATGTATGAGATTTAGTTTATAACAAGTGTAAAATGTGGAAGAAAAGTGTGCCTCTCTACTGCCATGGTTTTTGGTGAAGAAAGATTAGACAACAGGGATTTTCTTCTGTTCTTTTTATTCCTATATTTTTGAAGCAAGGCATTGCCAACCTAAATTTATTAAGCAGTATAGTGATATTTGTTTGCTTTCACTTTAGATTCTGATATTGGTGGACTTTATTTTTATTGATGTTATGTTTTATAAAGCCTTTATTACATCTACCATATCCTGCTGAAAGCCATTTTTCCGGACTACAAGCTGCAGGAGGAAATGAATTACTCCTTACCAAATCACTAAAAATGTAAAATTATTGATAATTAGTTTGGGGAATATGCTCTCGCTCCAATATTGTAGCCAAAACTGCTTTTTTTCTTACTTTTCTGTGTGTGGTTCAAGTTGTGATTCATCTTTCTCTCAGGGGAAAGAAAATACATCAGAGATGCTGCCGCCTCAGCCTTTTCATATCTGCACAATTATGTATACAAGTGGCACCAGTGGAGATCCAAAAGGGGTTGTCCTAACACATGAAACAATTGCCACATTTGTAAGAGGGGTTGACCTCTTTATGGACCAATTTGAAGACAAGGTGAGTGCAATCTTAAACCTCTAATACTTGTTTTTCAATGACATGATTTCTTACATTTGCCCTTTGTTCATATCGTCACTCATCACTCATCAGTCCTTTGTTCTTTTTATTTGCATTACATTTTCCCTTTTCCATTTTTTTTCCTTTGATCCTGAGATGTATCTTTTGGTGAATTTAATTAGATGACGTCGGATGATGTGTATCTGTCTTTCCTACCTCTTGCTCACATTCTTGACCGCATGATCGAGGAATACTTTTTCCGAAAGGGTGCTTCTGTTGGTTATTATCATGGAGTATGCTGCTTGAACTTTTCTTTGAACTCTGTTTCATTCCGAGTATATATTTGCTTGCCATCTTGTTTAAGAAATTGTTAGATCTTCTGGACTTAGCAGATCACTGATATTTTGCAGTCCTTTATGCATGTATGTTCCTTTTATCATCATATATTCTTCAAATTAATGTTCTGTTTCTTATTCAAGGATTTGAACGCATTGAGGGATGATTTGATGGAGTTGAAGCCAACACTTCTGGCTGGTGTGCCTCGAGTCTTTGAAAAGATTCATGAAGGCAGGGAAAATTTGCTGCTCATCAATCATAAAAGAAAAAACTCTAAAAATTTCTCTAGTTCTGAATTTTGTCAAATCATCTAACTGGTTCAGTATTTTTTTTAAAATTATTTCAGGCATAAAGAAAGCATTGGAAGAACTCAGACCTCTGCGGAGGCGAATTTTTGATGCTCTCTACAACTAGTAAGATGCTCTTCAATTAGTTCATTAGTTTTTCTCAAGCCACAACACTTTCCCTTCTCCCTTGAAATTAACTGAAAAAGAGTATCTTCTGTACCATCATCATATTATGATGATGATATATGCCATGTTGATATGCAGCAAACTTGGATGGATGAATATGGGGTACAAGCAGAAATACGCGTCACCTTTGGCAGATTTCTTAGCCTTCAGGAAGGTTGTGTCCTATCTTGTAAATCACTGTTCATTATATTTCGGAGCTGATCATCTGGCTGTAGTGCTAGTTCCAGCTTTACAATTGTGGAACCTTAGTTCCCTGGTTTTAATTTTTTATTATCTTTTTTCTATTGAAAGCAGCCCGAGGATTGAGTCTTTGGGCTATCCTTCTCCATTATTCACTTGCCTGATTACTTTTTAAAATGCATTTGTTAATCTCTTCCAACACTTCCATCAGCTGTCTAATATATTTCCGTTTTCATCAGGTAAAAGCTAGGCTGGGCGGTCGCCTTCGACTGGTACTATGTGGGGGCGCACCTTTGAGCACTGAGGTTGAAGAATTCTTACGGGTTACTTGCTGTGCCTTTATGGTCCAAGGCTATGGTAATGATCTCTGCCTGTAGCAGCAAGAATTTAGCCTTAAGCCATCTAGGACATAAATGAAATGCGAACTCTTTACTGTTAAGCTAAAATTACGATAAATACTATGCTGGTTTTACTGGAGACTTTAATGTTACAAGTTTTTACCAAAAGATAATATGATAGCACAGTTTTCAGTTGCTTTATTTCTTCTTTATGCAGAAGGTTGATCCCATTGAAAATTTCTTGAACAACTGTTGTAATGCATTGTGACTTCTCCAGGGTTGACAGAAACTTGTGGGCCAGTTACTGTTGGAGTTCCAGATGAAATGTGCATGGTTGGTGCTGCTGGAATAGTAGGCGTATACAATGAATTACGCCTAGAGGAAGTCCCAGATATGGGCTACCATCCTTTCTCTGATCCTCCTACTGGCGAGATATGCGTGAGAGGCAAGACTCTTTTTGCTGGGTATTACAAAAATGCTGAACTCACAAGAGAAGTTATTAAAGATGGGTGGTTTCATACAGGTTAATCACTTCCATTTTCTCCTCAGACAGAATTCTTCAGGATTTGATTTTGTTCTGATCTTATCTCTCTCTGGCATTTTCAGGGGACATAGGGCAGATACTTCCCAATGGAATTGTTAAGATTATTGATAGAAAAAAGAATCTTATAAAACTGTCCCAAGGAGAATATGTAGCTCTTGAATATTTGGAAAATGTTTACAGCATAGCTCCAATTGTTGAAGATGTACTTATTTCTTCTCATTAATTTGAATCACCAGGTTCTTGTCATTACTTTTGTCTTGTTATTTTACTTATGTTTTTGTTTTAGATATGGGTCTACGGGGACAGCTTCAAGTCATTGTTAGTATCAGTTGTTGTGCCGCATGAAGAAAGCACCAAAAAGTGGGCATACTCAAACGGGCACATGGGTTCATTTTCGGAACTTTGTTCTCTTGATCAGCTAAAGGATTATGTCCTCTCAGAGCTAAATTGTGCAGCTGAGAAAAAGAAGGTAATTGTTCTGGGTTTTTCAGTCGCTATTTTCTTATTTAAAGAATTGTTTGCTTTTTCTTATTGTTGTTTTTTACTCTTGTTGGTAAACAAATCAGTTGAGGGGCTTTGAATACATCAAAGGAGTCATTTTGGATCCTCGTCCCTTTGACATGGAAAGGGATTTGGTCACTGCCACGTTGAAGAAACGAAGAAACAAATTGCGCCAGCATTATCAGGTTGTAAGAATTGCTCTCTTGTTGGGCTCGTCCAGTTTCTCTCAGATATTGGTTGAACTAGATTGTCATATTCTAAACGATGGGTTAAGGAGTTGACAGATTACCTACAACATTTTGCAGGTGGAAATTGATGAGCTCTATGGGAAATTGGCTGTAGAAAGGCACTGATGAATAATGTTAAGAGCTAAAATGTTCAGAAAAAATAAAAAGCAGAAACAACCAAATGCTTATATGTAAAGGACCATCAGTTCAGTTGATCTGCTATGTAATTGGGTTGTGCTTGTGTTTAAACCCATCTTTTTCTTTTTTTCTTTTTTTGCCTTGCCATCTAAAATCTCGTAAACCTAGTCAATCATGCACAAACTTATTATTTGTCTAGGACAACAAAAGCAAACTATCTATAAAAATTGGCTGCCGTATTTCCTAGAAGCCGAACGAGTATACATTGTCTTTAATTTCATTGTGCATTCTTGATCACGGAGCTAAAGCTTTTGGTGTCTTAAATTCACACGCGTGTTATATCGTTGCACTTAATGCAAGCCTGTTTGTTCATATTGATGAAAGCCTATGCAAATGATGGGATGGCGTGGGATTAAGCAAAGTGCCTTGTGAAATTTTCCCAGAAGAAGTTAAGTAATGGAATGCGTTGGTTTCAGGATACATGGATTTAAGGTGCGTGCAGGAGGCTCAAAAAATTTTTTAACTTGATGCGAGAGAATGGTGTTGTTTCTTGGACAATTTTGGTTAATTGTTATTATGGGAAGAAGAAAATTAAGAAAGCTCGGTCTATAGACTTTGATGATTAGTGGGTATGCACAAATTGAATGATTTGTTGATGCATCGAAGCTGTTTGTCTTGATGGTGAAATCGGATACAATGCCTAATAATATTACGTATTCTAGTGCATTGGATGCTTCTGCAGGATGTTGTTCTCTTCTTGTAGAGCAGTAAGTTCATTCAGCCATTATGAAGTTTGGTATATGGGAGGATGTGGCTTTGTCGATATCACTTGTTGATATGTATGCAAAATGTGGGGGCATAGATGCAGCAGCAGTATGTGTTGTCAAGTTGATGTCGAGGAAGAATTTGGCACCATGGAATGCAATGATAGGAGGCTACAGCAGGCATAAGCTTGGAAAAGATGCATCGGAGGAGTTGGAGAGAAGATAAAAATTGGTGTTAAGCCAGATGAATTTACATTTGTTTGTAATCCAAGCCAATCTAGAACATCATGCTTGCATGGCTGAGCTGGTCAACTGAACAAGGCACAGAAGTTGATCAAAGAATTGTCGTTTGAGGATGATGTGGTAGCTTGGGGTGCATTACTGGTATGCTGTGGCCTACATTCAAATATGATGCTCGTAGAGTTGGCTGCAGAGGGAATTCCCCGACTGAAAAAATATATCACCCTGCTGAGTATTCAATGCCGACAAAGATTAATGGAAAAAATGGGGCTTGGAAAATTGTTGCTGAGGAAATGCTTAATGAAAAGTGTGTTCGCAACAGAAGGCAGCCTCTAGAAGCTACTTGCATTCTGTTGGTGCTTGTAATAGAATTACATAAATAAAATCAGCTGACGAAGCTTTACATTTACGATATTTCTTCCTCTGATTAGCATCAAACTATTTCCGCTAGAGGTGAATACTTCTTTTGGCCAACCACAACGCATAATAAGTAGAGTCATAACCAAACGATGAGAAACAATTAAACTCCAGTTATATCCCAAAAACAAACTAAAAGGCTGATTCTACAAATGAAAAGGTCAGTATGATTTCCCTATTGTAGGATATGGTAACTGAAATATTAAGCTCTTCCAAAGGTCATATAATCAATATATATTATAGTTCTCAGAAGGTGACCTCTGTTCACATCTTGGAATAGAATAATATCCCCCCTCTCATTTTCGGTTGTCCCTCTCCTTCTCCCACTTCCTGTAAAGCCTCTCAAGAACACGTTTGGCCTCACATTGGGGAAAGTTTGCAAGATCATAATAATGTGGTGCTATATCAATTAGCCTGCAGTAAAAAAAATCTAATTAGGTGACATCATCATAAACTCCCACCGAACTTGTTATTTATAAAAATAGTTCATAATTTCAAATGGAATTAGGTACAAGACTTGGAAAAAAATCAATGACCAGGACAAGCAAAGGACCAATAACAAAAACAAGACTCACCATTCACCACGAACATCGGTAACTGTACGGATAAAATTCCGACTAGTAAGAACATATTCATTATAAATTACCCACTCTGGCTTGTGATCTAGGCAATTTGATGGATGCAAATGTACCACCTGAAAAGTGCAAAATGTATAACTTTTAATGCATTATTACCATCTCCTAGAAGAAAAAAGAAACTTGCCAGTTAAAACATCAACAAATAAAATGAAAACACTCTGAATGTGCAAAATTTATTAAATAATTTACTGCAAAATAAATCACATACTTGGTTATCTTTAACTGTCAAATAATGTCCAGTGCGTTCCAAGTGAGCTACTTGCATGAAATATCCAGATAGCATAGCTTTTCTGATGTTGACATAGTAGTCCCGGCTGTTAAAATCAGTGCTGCATAACTTGAGGCTGAACCTTGCCATGATGCGAACCAGCTGTTGTCTAACATTATCAGCAGCCTTCAGTGCCCTATGATTGACGAAATTTTCAAAGCACCAAGATGGATCCTCGTCTGCAACCCATTCATAAAGAAAAAGGAAAATTAGCAGCTATATACAGAAAAATAAAATCACTGAGAGAAATGGAAATTATATGAAAAAGCACTTACTGTTTTGCTTGTAAGCGTGGTATACGTTTAAGAGCGTCAGGTGATCTCCATCAATATGCCCAAACCTAGCTTTTGCTTCATCTGCAGCTTTCTGGGCCTCCCTAGGCCGGACAAAGCAATTGGGTACTAAAGAAAGAATATTTGGTTATCACAGAAGAGGCCCACGGTAGGTCAGCAGATGCACATAGGCGAGACGACACCATTTGCTTCATGAGAGAATACTGAGAAACTGAAACTATCTGCATCAGCACTTAGAATCCTATGGTGCATGCCAACGGGGGGCATGGATCCCAGATAAGACAGTTGCTGATGACAACCTAACTAGACTTAACATATTTAACTGCATACATGTATATCTAGATACACATGAAAGTAGTTAAAAATCTACAATGTCCACAGCAAGTGTCTGCACACATGCTGGACAGATAGGGATGCTTTCAAGAGTCAAGAATGCAGCATCCCAGTAACACCTAACCTAGTTAAGACTGGACTCAAGACAGAGACAAAATAAAAGGGGTGAAAAGCAACAATACCTGAAAGCATGGCAGAAATTGATAGAATTTCATTAGAGCAATTGTATTTAGGACTCTCAACAAGCATCCTTGACATCTGAGGATCTAATGGAAACTCACTCATCTTTTCCCCAAGCTCTGTCAAATTTCCATCATCATCAAGTGCTCCCAAGTAATTTAACACTTCTAATGCTCGCATCAGTGTCTCAGGAGCAGGGGGATCCATAAAATCAAAATGTACCAGGTCATCTATGCCTAGTTTCTTCAATGTAAGCACTGTATTTGCTAGGTTTGATCGCAATATTTCCGGATAAGTCTGCGGCTGAAGATCATTATTAAAACTTTTCTCTGTGTAGAGACGAAAACATTTACCCGGTTGAGTTCTTCCCGCACGGCCAGATCTCTGATGTGCACTTGCTTTTGATATTGGAGATACCAATAAAGACTCCACACGGACTCGTGGATTATAAACCTTTTGTTTAGCAAACCCTGGATCAATAACATAAACTATTCCATCAATGGTCAAAGAAGTTTCTGCGATGTTTGTAGAGACTACGATCTTTCTTCCAGGATGCCCTCCCTCTTTAAGTGGAGGTGGAGCAGGTTCAAATATTTTCTGCTGCATAGCTGGAGGAAGAGTAGAATACAGAGGCACTGCTTTAACAGGGCCCACTTGGTCACCCAAATTAGCAATCTCCTTAGATAATTTGCGGCAAGCATCTTCAATTTCCTCCTCTCCAGTTAGAAAAACAAGCATGTCCCCTGGAGGTTCACACATGTGTATCTGCACAACTGTTCGAATAGCTGCCTCCAAATAGTCCCTTTCAGGTTCCTGAGTATAGAAAATTTCCACTGGATGAAGCCTACCTGGAACCTTCATGAGTGGTGCACCATTAAAATAACCCTGGAACTTTTCAGCCTCAAGAGTTGCACTCATGACAACTAGTTTCAGATCAGGCCTATTTTTCAACACTTCTTTTAAAAGACCAAATAGCACATCTGTGGCCAAAGTCCTTTCATGAGCCTCATCAAGGATAATTACTTTGTATCGTTCTAAAAGTGGATCAGTCATTGCCTCTCTCAAAAGCATACCATCTGTAAGATACCTGCCGAGCAAAACAGCAAAAAGATACATAAAATTGCCAGAACAGTAAAAAGTAACCCTAAACAGCATCACCACAGATATGAAAGGACATTTGTGGGTGAAAAATACTTACTTCAAAACTGTTCTTGCACTACTGCAATCTTCAAAACGGATGCTATAACCAACCTCTTCTCCGATAGCTACATCCATTTCTTCTGCAACACGTCGAGAAACAGACATTGCAGCCACTCTTCGAGGCTGGGTGCATGCAACCATCATCTTCCTACGCCTATCAGGGGTTTCTATATCAACAGCTTCCAATACAAACTGAGGAATCTGTAGTGCACAAATAATTCTAACTTAGCCACCCAAATTCAACTACTTCATTTGATATTATTTCAAATATATTCATTTTCACAAGAATAGCTTCCAACTGAGTACTTTTGCAAGATTGTAAAAATATACCAAACCCTAATAATTTGGCGCTTCCTGAAGCTCATAGATAAATACGGGGTCTATAACATTTGCCAAAGCATGAAATAACTAGTTCTTACAGTTATTTCATATGTAATACTGCTTCAAAAGACGGTTTTTCATCAACTATATACGTCACCATCTTCCTTTTCTCAGAAGATAATAAAAAACAATGTAGACCATACAACACCGGCACATCAAATAAAATGAATAACTTAGAAACACCAAATCATAATCCGAGACATGAAATTAACATCAGAGAAAGTAATAGAAAGCATTGGCTAAATTTTTTTTTTGTCGGTATTTTTCCGTGTCGTTTTGTGAAAAATTCCCTAACTAACCTGAGTAGTTTTCCCACTACCAGTCTCACCGACCAATATGAGAACTTGGTTGGCTTTCAAGACCTGCAAAAATTCCTCCTTCTGATGCCAGACGGGCAAAGTTGCACGCTTTTCCAGTATCTCGTAATACCTCGGCGAATAAGGCTTCCCATTCCATCGATTAATCGAACAATTGTTATTGTTCATCGTCGCTCCAGTGCCGTTTGATTTAACTGACTTCGATGAGACCGACGTCTCGTCTACCACATCAAACAAACTCACCTTCCTCTTCCTCTCCGTTCCCATCCAAACCCTAATAACCCAACTGTTTAGAATTCGAGTATATTTAATAGAAAAATGTAAAAAAATGTGGCGAGGGTCTTGAGAAGGTAGGCTAGGGTAAAATATGCAGCAGGAGCAGTTTAAAGGAGGGAAGGAAGGAGAGGAACTTTCCAGATTTACAGATTTGTCCCCGGTTTTTCTTTTTAATTTATTATTCCGGGGACTTCACAACCTGATGGGTTAAAGGCCATATTTGACTAGGCAAATTAAAATTTCCTTTTATTTTGGGGCCCATAATAACTTTCTAATTAGCGTCATTAAGTCCCATTGCAAAATGCACCAATTACTTCCTGTTAGACCTGTTACGGTTTATGAACCGGTAGTTTCAGTTTGAAATCATCGGTTCATAATTTAAAAAAATAAGAACTCTAAATTAGAATTTGTTATAGGGTGATTCATAATCGGTTTGAAACAGACGGTTCTGGTTCATGGCCCCAATTTGAAATCGATATTAAACCATCGGTTTTGATCCATGATCCCGTATTATTTTTTTAATTAATAATTATAATAATTAAAAAAAATAAAACACTTAATACTTATTTTTTTAATTAAGTTTTTTATGTATTCTTTTGAGATTTAGAAGAATCAAAATATATATAGTTCTATTTACTATTTTTTGATAATGAATAAAATAAATTATATAATTAATTATGAAAGATAATAATAAAATAATAATAATAAATAATAAATAAAATTAATTATAGAGATAAATTCTATAATTAATATAAAATTGTATAATACAAAAATAATAATAATTAAATTATAAAAATTAAAATTAGAATCGATAAAAATAAAGAGAAAATTTAATTAAATTTGAGATAATTTAATTAAAAGAATAAGGGTATTAAGAATTGAGAAAATGAAAAATAAGAAACAAGAGAGTTAAAAGATTGAATAATATTTATAAAAAAATTCGTATATTAAAAAATTAAAAAAAAACAGCCAAACAGCCATATTTTAAACATTTGGAGGGGATCCGGTCATTTTTAAAACATTTGCATTTGCCGGTTCATGTAAAATTTTTTTAATTTAAAAAATAAAAAAATCGGTTTATGAATTTTTGAACCATTGGTTCATGAACCGGCCATGAACCGATAGTTCTACGGTTCAAAAATATTAAAATCAAAATTGAACCATTAAAATTCGGTTTTGATTCCGGTTCATGCCCGTTTCAATTTTGATGGTTCCGATTCCGATTTCGGTCCCGTTCATAGGCCAAACCAACCTGTAGCCAGGACAACTTCCTGTTGTAAGACTAGCTATTAGGCTCTAATTTTCACACAAGTTTGATTTAATCAATTACTTAAATAAAGATTTTTTATTAAAATAAAATCAAGAGACAGTTTTTCAATCTGATTGCATTGTAGATTAGGGCTATTGATTGAACTGATAAAATTATAAAATCGTTAATTAGTTGAATAATCAATAAAATTTTATTCAACAACTCTATCACAAAGAATGTTAAGAGCTAGCCGACTTGAATGCACTTGGGCCTCTTGTGGGCAATGAGATGTTTGAGGGTTGGTAGAAACGATAAGATCCAACCAAAATAAAATTTGTTAATAATAAATCTAAGTGAGATCTGTTGAATCCAAATCTAGCTGCGGTATCCAAGGGCAACATTGATAAGAAGTTGTGTATAAGGATGAAAACATGGGGGAGGGGGAGGGGAAGGAATAGTTACATTGACGGCTTTCTTTTTTAATAATTTTTAGCTTTTATAAATATCAACTAGCAAAATAGATAAACGTTTAAACAATGTTATGTGTATTCAATTTTAAATATATAATTGAATTTTCAGATAGTGTGATATTATGCGATTAAGTATTATTTTATTTTAAATATAAAATTACTCAATCACATGATGACACATTACTTAAATGTTTAATTGAATACTCAAAATTAGGTGAACTTATTTTTAATGTAAACATGTTATATATGTTTGTGAGAAAAACTATTATTTAACTTCAACATTTTTACAAAAAATTTAAGCAGATTTCTGTAAACAACTTTACACACGGTGGAAAATGAATTAGATGGATTTATCAAACGTAAAAGATGGAAATGAGTCATATCAATAAAGATTTTTTTTGTAAATGGTCGAGGAATTTCATTAGACTTAGTCGAATAAGGAAACCTTGAGATGCAGTTACTAAATACATACTCACCGCACCAAATAAATCAAAGGTGTTTAGTTATGATGTATCGATAGTTAACTCCAAGTTATTTGTAGCATTGCCTTTTCACACGTGAGAGTTCATATTATTCAAACTCCACCCTTTCACAAGAAAAAATCTTTCTTTTCACCACTTATGCTATTCTTGGGGTCTCATGTCAACAAAGTTGGGGTGGGAAATATCAACAAAGTTGACCGTCTTCAGGTTAAAAATTGGGCTACGTACGAAGTTGGCATGCCTGATCTTCAGAGTGGCATGGAGATACATTTATATTGTTAGCTATTGGCAGTAACTGGTACATGAAAATTTGCTGGAAACCGCTAACGTGTTGATTGGGAAGACCCAAAAAACATCTTTTTGTTTTTGATACGGCTAAACTTACCATGCATAGTATACGGAAGAGGAAAATAACTTCATTTCAGACGCTTCAAACTTTCTTGGAACTATCCCAAGCTGCAAGTGATTCCATAACATATCTAAATTATTTGCAAAGTCTCTTGAAGGTCAAACTTTCACCCAAAGGGGAGTTTATAGAAGTTGCTTCATTCTAGTTTGCCCATACAATGCCTAATCCATACCCAGAAAAAGACAAATGCGTCTGAATAAAATGTTACAGAATTTCGGTCCTGTCGTCTAGTTAATAAATTTGCGGTCAGCAATAGCAGGCATGTTTGAATACAACCCATTACTTAATGGGAACATGACCAAAATATAACACAATTATCAGAGTCAATTAAGATGGCTGATACTTTTGATTTGTTAGATAACCCAATGGCCGAAATCATGTTATGAACATGAAAAGCTATTAGGTTCAACGAGCAGAGTTACTTGCCCATAATTTCGTGGCAAATTCTATCATCTTTCCTCCAAAAAGAATGGCCTACGTCATTTAATATGGTCGTTGATATATAGGATATGGAAAGAAAGTTGGTCTAATTAGTCAAAATAGAACAATAAATTTAATATGCATTTATCATACGTTACCAGATTATCTAGCCATTAGAAGCAATTTATAATTAACAAAGTAATGATATTCATAATATGTTACAACTTACAACTGAAAATCACTTATTAAAAACTAAATTTGTATGATATTGTATTTGCCTAATTATCTGACAGATACCAAAGGGTATACATTGGAACATTGGCTGTGCCTTATGGTTTTTTACTTGTGCAAGCTATCCCGTCGTTACCTGCCAGAATCTGGTACTTATCTCTCCTCGTAAGCTTGGTGGGTTCAAAGCCTAATGCATTGGCGAGCTCACTTTGCACATGATTGGCCACATCGAATCTTGATTTTTCACCATTAACGCACTGGGGCAATCCGGATACACAATTCAGCAACTGCACAGTGTAGCTTGGTGATGGATTCAAGAGAAAGAAAAGGGGATCGAGACACTTGAGCCCGCCGGCAGTTGTTCCGTAAAACATTGTAATGTGACTGTTACAAGCCACAGGAACTATTGTATCGCTCATCTCTGAAAAAAGAGGGCTAAATCTTAAGAGATATGGTTCTCTGCATGTTGTCCCTTCAGGGCAGACGACTAGGTCCCCTTGTTTTAGTAGACTTTGCATCATTTTAGCATCTTGGTCCCTGTTTCTGGTTAATCGGACGGTTCTGATCGGTGCTAAGATTTCTGACATTCTGCTTAGACTGTATGTTACTGCAGTAAAGTTTTTCTTCAATGTAAAAGAAAGATATAAAGGGTCTAGTAGCGTTCTATGATTACAGACATAAAGGAGATGCTTTGAGCTAGCGTTGGGCAATGCGTGGGATCTATTTGGTTGGTTTACAGAAAGGGACAATCCTGAAAAGGATAATGTGGGGATGGATATATTGAAGGGAAGAGTCAAGGCAATAAAAGCCCTAAAGATAGCAAGAAGAAAACCAAATGGAACCCACATAAACATGGCCACCGTAGCCAACACGGTTGGCCTAAAAGCCAGTCTGCCATCATGGAAAATAAGTGGCTTATGGTATTTATCTCTTGGTAGTTGTTGCCAGCACCTCTTGTCTGTCCTTTTCACCATGTAAATCTCCTGATACGTTAACGAAAACAAAAGCATCAGAAAGTGTATTCTTAAAAGAAGGTATTTTATTTGCATTCAATGAAACACCAAATGTCGCATTATTTGAGATAGCATATTGGGATCCTACCCTAAATTTCAGAAGAATGTGGGGAAATACTTCTATTATTAAATTAACTTCCAAGAGATAGATAAAAAACTCACCTTACACAGAAGGAACAGCTTATGTTCATCAAGGGACTTGTTGAAGCGAATAATGCCGATAACATCGCCATTGTTCTCCTGCCCAAGTATCTCTCGTAGAACAAGTTTGTCTTTCTTTCTCTCTTCCATGAGTCCAACAAAGTACCCACAAAAAACCTTAAGTTCTCGTCCAACTACAACATCAATCTCCAAATAATCTCTCAAGAAACTTTCAATCATTACTCTAGGTATATTACTCACGCCCACCTTTTTGCCTCCTCTTTTCACCACCTCAAAGATTTCAAACCCTACATTCTCCAAGAAGAACTTTGGCAGAACAGCTTTTCCAACTCTAAACTTGTCCTTTTTAATCCCAAAGAAACAGATCATGACCATTATCTTCAAGCCCCTCTCTTCACCAGCTAAACGAATAAATGGATATGAAATGAGGAGAACAAAAGCCCTGAAAAGACCTCCAGCTTCAAAGGCCACGAGCATAAAATAAGGAAACAATGATGAGGATTTCAACAAAGCTCCTTCAACATTAAAGATCAAAGTTTGGTTTGAAAGGTCTGATCTGTGAGCAAGAGAATTGAACCTTTGAAATTTGCTATAGTTATTACTCACAGTTCTGTGGAGAACATTGGAGTGCCTAAATTGTTTGAAGAGAATTCGGTATAAAAATAAGAAGAGGGTTTCGAGAAAAGGAAGCTTCAAAGACATTTTAGACTTGGTCTCAGCTCGAATATGAGTAGAAAGGATGAGATGTGCGGAGAATAATAAGAGCCCTACCCTTTTATAGATGATCGATTCAAGAGCGCCCTTACATTTTATATTAATTACAGACATGCCTAGTCCCTTAGCCTTTTGTCCCTCATTCAATGCCAGCTTGATATATGCTTCATGTAATTTCAACCTTTTGGACTCTCTACCGGTTCCAAATGAAAAACGCGATTGTCAACAACTTCAACAATGTCCAATTGAAATGAATGCTGAAGTTTGACTTTGTCAAACCACATGAAATAGTCTATAGAAATTAACATCCAACTTGTGCATGCATGCATACAGATGTTACCAGTTAAAACAAAGTATTATTCAGCCAATAAAGTTAAAATCACATGTACACATCCTTAATTAGTGACATCCATTACTATTTTGGGATGTAATCGAGTCTCTAATCTCTGCCCAACCATCCTTAATTGCTTCTTTTCATGAATTAGCCTAAACAGGCTGCCTTTACCTCTAGAGTAATGAGGGTATATGATGATATTACTGATTATGTATTCGGCACATATATGGTAGAGAAGGGTCCTTTTTTTTGGGTGTCTGTGTTTGTCTTTTGTGCATGCGTTCCTACGAGAAGTAGAAAGAAGGTGAAAAAAACAGTGTTTCTAAACACATGATAATAAAAGCTAGTGATTATACATAAAGTAATTTTTATTTAGATAATAAAATATAAATATATGAAAATTAAAGCCCATACTTGCACTTTCACTGATTTGAGCATGTACATGAACAAGCAATCATGCCAGTTTTAGTTGTTAGATAAACGATCCAAGGGTTGACACTGAGGATGACCTACTTATAATGTAAGATCAATTAATATTATACCTAGGTTGACAACTATATATTAAATAAGTAATATGGTTGTAATTTGAATAATCAACTGAAACAAAAGTCTGCAATTGTGGGTTGAGCTGACATGGAGATGAAAGCTACACTTGTTGGAGAAAGGATATTTCTGGATTCAGGAAAGAGAAGAGGATAACTGTTGACTTTGGACTTCAGTATTAAATGTTCGATGCTGGGTGGCACGAAGGAGTCAAGAGGACCATTCCCTCGCAAATATTAAGCGCGTTTACACTTTGTAGAGTTGCATGCGTTGTTACTATGCAAAAAACAACTATTAAATTCTATACTATTGCCATTCAATCGCCTAGTATAATGTCCCCAGTCAAAAGCTTTTTTTTTTTTTCATCCTTGATTCTCTTCCTAATTCTGGCTTTCGAAAAGTGCTTAGTGCCAAAAAATGTCCACTTGATGAATATATTTTTATTGTTTAAAACGATATAAATATTATATATATGAAAAAAAATATTATCAAAAGTTCAAAAATGGGGAGAAAGTCAAAGAAATAATTTGGCCGACCACGCTTTTATAATAATCTCCCGGAATTGGGGCTCTCTTCGTGCAGTTGTGTATGGGCAGTATGGTACATAAGAAATAGCAACAAGAACTAAGCAAAGAAGACATGGTGATTGGACCCCAACTGCCATTCTGCCTTTATTATAATATAAAAGATTTGCTTCCAATGGAGCCAAGAGATCAGTGTAAAGTCCATTCATAATCTTGGAGATGGGCTGTTAGGGATATTACTAATACTAGTGATAATAATGGAGCAGGGCACTGCAACTACACGGTTGTTATCCAAGCATGTACTTGAAGCAAAATTAATGTACAATGCTCCACAAGGCCATGCATCCCATGCATGTTGACAATTAACATCAAACCAAAATGTGTACTGAAGAGTTCGTGATGGGAAATTTCAGAAAGTACATAGAACCTGATTCTGTATTCGGGCGCTTATATGATTTCACTTTCATGTAATTTAATTTGATCCATTTAACAATAAATGCAGCAAGAGAAGCTGTAGTATGCTCTTGCAGAATGGGATTGTGAATCTTACCATCTGCATTAATTAAAGTGACTGGAAATATCGTGATTGCTAGACTGATTGCTGCCTGTAATTGTTTGTAAAGCGTGGGCGGTCGAAGCGATCTAGAACAGCGCACATGAAGTTGGAAATAATGCAGATTATACACTGGCTGGCTATTCATTTTTTGTAGAAAGTTAAGTCATTTACCTTGCGAAACCCCACCGGGGAAGCAAGAAATCTAGTTATTCCTAAGTTCAGCCCCAAGTTCTCAAACAATTTATCTGTTGGAGTTCTCATTTCACATATACAATTTTATACTCTAATGTACAAGCCGTGGGCTACCTATAAATATGATTTCTTCATTATAGGCGGTTAAAAAAAAAAAAAAATCTTTTTCAATTGTGTTTACATCCCTAACCAAAATTGAAGATATAATTTAAGGTTATATTCAAACTGAGCTTATTTAAGTTTTCAAATAAACTCGTTTCGAATGAATTTAAAATGAATTCAATTAAAACAAACTCTAGTTCGAGTTTGAATTGAAAAGTTAAATATTTTTAGTTCGAGTTCGAGTTTTAGGGTTATTTAATTTGTTAAATTCGCTAGCCTAAAAAATTTTGATATGAATTGACTAAAACATTGTCTTTTAGGATTTTTTTTTTTTTTACTGCAGTAGAGAGTTAACTCAAAACTTAACTCAAGCTCAAACTCAAGTTTGACGCTCCTTAAATGAATGGAGTTCCAACAACTTTGGGACTTGTTTGATAAGCTTAAACTCAATTTTACTCAAGTCAAATTTAAGCAAGTTCAAACTTAATTCGACTTAAATATAACCCTAATAGAGTTCCTCCTTGACCAGTGGCCTAACCTCCAGGTCTTGGAGTTCTTGCTTACTTTTTTTCTCTGAATTTTTTGGTTTAGTTTCTTATCTCTCTCTCTCTCTCTCTCTCTCTTTTTTTTTGGTCTCCACCAGAAACTATATCAGTAAAATCGTAAATCGTTGCTATCATAGAGATGGAACTTTGAACTTGAAAGTAACCGATCATAGAGGTTGATTCATGTCCCGTGGTGAAGAAAACTCATCAAGCACCATGAACAAGCACATTATATGATCAATCCATCTTACTTTTGAACACTACAAATTTAATTCATTGTACAAACAAAACTTCAGTTTGGACTAGAAACTACTGTAAAGAAGGAAAATTTTAAAGGAAACTAGTGGAACGTAGTGGTCGATACATAATTACAGTAATCAGAGTGGTTAGTTGCAGACTCAACATCAGTTACAAGGGTTCATAACTTCATACGAATCAACTGCCATGATATGGGAAGCATCAATGATTTGCATCTTGAATGGAGTTTCACTCTCGCCAGGGAACTTTACTTTGATACGTCCTTGGAAGGTGAACCAGAAACCTGTCTTTTTGCCGAACTGCATTGCCATGTCCACAGCAAATGAACGATAGAATTTGAGGGAATAGGCACATTGGTCTCATTGAATTCTCATATGCAATGAAATGCATGGAAAAAAAAAGACAGTTCTTTCATTAGACGTAAAAAATAAATAAATAATATAAAACAAAAATTATAATATCGCACTTGGGAGAACCAGAGCCAGATCCATCGCTTCCATAGGCAGAGAAGCTTTTGTAAAACTGAGCAGAAATCAAGCTTCACTGGCAGTGACCGCTGGTGCAGGAGACCCCAGCACGCTCAAACTGCTACTGTTTCTGGAGCACAATCCTGTGATCATAGTTTCCACAATGTAAAGATACATAAGTACACAATCAACACGCAGAAACACACACACACACACACACAATGATTCAAAGAGACAAGTGGGATATTGATTGTGCACAGATAGAAGAAACTTCTCAAGAAAAGACCATGCTTTGAACCTCAACATTTTTTCTAGAAAAGGTTAACATTTTTGCCAGAAAAAGCTACTGAAATGAAGTCATTTTACATTGTATTTCATAGCCCGTGAAGCCACACTAAGCATATTATAATATAAGTGAGGTATGGCAGGGAGACAGGTAAAGAATCTTGAAGTGCATTGGTAGTGATCATTGAAGTCCACACTCCATGGTGCATATTAAATATAAACTTTCCACAGGTAATTCACTCTGTTCAACAACTAAATTTGTTTGTAATTTATAAAATGTTCAAAAGTGTGAAAGACACAATTCAAGTGAGTGCCATGATCAAATAGTGTGCAAGAAGCATGAAATGCAAGTGACACAAGCAATCAATGATGTAACTGTACAGAAGCACTAGACTTTAACCTGAAAAGCTAGACTAGAAAAATAGTGGCTTCAACAGGTTGCATAATTAAAGAAAGAAAAGTTTCACTCGTCATATTTGATCTTTAGTACCCTAGCATTAAGACAAAGTACAAAGGCTTAATTCTACAGTGAAAACCCAACTGCAAATTCTTATCAATATTTGGAGGTCTTAGGTGTGAATTGAATCAAGCCTACAAGCAGACAAATCAAATCCAGAACACATAAATTGCAAATCAGACAACAAAAGAGATGATACAGCTCAATTATAATACCTTGAAAGACTATAATAATACAGAAGACTAGTGTGATGATCATGCCGAGTAGAGTACTATTGGAAGCTGAAGCCTTCGCTGCTTTCATTTTTTTCAATGCTTTGACTCGTTCAATCCTGGCATGCTTTCTCGCAGCAATCTCAGCTATTTCCCTAACCAGCATCTGGTCAGCAGCATCTAGTGTTGGACCTTTGGGAGGTCGTGGTGGCTTAGGAGACATTTTAGAGTTGGTCTTCTTACACTTCCCTTCCATGCACTTCTTCTCTGAATTGCCCACTTTCTTATTACCCTCTTCTTCTGAATTCTTGTCCATCATCAACTCCGCATTCTCACCCACAGCCTCACCAAATTTTGATGAATTGCAATACAAGTTGCCACAATTACCATGGACAGATGCATCAGAGCTAAATTGCCCAGTCCAAATCCAACTGATAATTCTATTTGTTTGTCTATTTGCTGAAACTGTATCCTTGGTTCTGTCCGCTTCACTTATCTCAGCACTTTCGGGATCTGCTTCAAGATGCCTTTCTTTTGAAGCAAGATGATCCATTCAACGGAAATCTCTATAATAGCTGTCTCTCACCTCTAATTTGATAAATATAAAAAGATCTGCTGCAAATCATAGATCAATCCTTGACTTTTAACAAATCTCACTACCAATGCAATAAACCTAATGTAAACGAAAAACCCATGTCATTTTAAAGCAATCATAGTGTTCAAGATCAAAAGATATGAGCTTTTATCAAAATACAGTTTATCTAAGGGGAAACAAACTACCCAAACTACAAAGTACAAACCATAAATTCTCAACTCAGAAGAATAAGATTATTCAAGAAACATAAAATTTCGATACTATTCTCGTTTCAAATTGACTAAAAAGTGCTTTTGTCTCCGTAATTCTCAGTCAGAACATATTTCCTTGATTTCCACAATTAAAGACTAAACGCCCAATAAAATTGGAATGTATGTTCACAGAAGCTATACCTCAAACAATCGAAAAAATCCTGCACCTGTAAAAACAACAGCACCAAAAGTTAAAACCAAACGGGAAAACATATCCAAGTTCTTCAATACAAACAGAAGAAAGTACAACCCATAAAAACTGCAAATTTATTACCAAAAACAAAATAACTGTAAACAAACAAGATTTTCTTTCCCTCTGAAACAAAAAGGCGACAAAAAAAGGTCACATTTGATAATGCAGCGTCGAAAATGAAAAACACAAAAGCAAAATTTCGACAGTCGCAAACAATTACATGCTGCCTCAGATAAAAAAATCAACCAACCATATGCTAAAAAAAAATTAAATTACATTATTCTTTCTTTAAAAAAAAAAAAATCATGCCTGCTAACTTTAGTCAAGCAAGGAAGACCTTCAAATCGATGGCTACGCAAGGAAGATGACAGCTTTCTATCTTAACTGATCATCTTTGAAAATATACTTTTTCAATATATTTTATTCAAAGAAAGAATATAAAATAGATATATAGTAAATATATAATTTTGGAGATTTTTTTGTCTCAATTTGGAGACAAAAGTGGACAACAACAGTAAATGAGAGGTTGCACGTGCAGTAGCCGGCTCGGTTTATACCGTCTGACAGAAAAAATCTAATTTTGGAGATTTTTTGTCTCTATTGGGAGAAATTTAGCGATAAATCTAATCACGGCCTGTTTGAAAAATATATATTACTTAATTTTTTTTTTCTTTTTGTATTCATGTTTGTGTAGATTTCTTATTAAGAAAATTAAATTTAAAAAAGAAAATATAATTTATGCTAACAATTTAGTTTTGTAAAACAGAACCTTTTTTTTTTTCTCTCTAATAATTAGGTGTAAACTGAGAGTTTGAAAAATAACACACCTAGAATACCCAAAACGAACTACTATGATATATCTTAAAACAGATTTCTCTTCAAAGTTGGCCAAAACAAGCAACCGATTAAATGTATCGAATATTACAGAAAACAATTCAGTATGGAATTTTAATATGAAACAGAAAAAGTTTAATATGGAATCTCTCGGACTAGTTGATGTATATTTATACCACAGCATCTAAATGGGGCAATCCATCTCTCTTGGCAGCTCAACTCCACCGATAAACACAGAATCAGAATATTGTGATAAGCATCAAAAATTCAAAACAATAGATTCAAGAGAAATACTTCTACTTTAACCCAAAAAAATTTGTCAAGATACAAACAAATATCAACTATTCCGGACTTAGTAATTTCCAAATACCAATAAGCACTAGCCCTAAATAAAAATTATCTCACATCCTTACAACAAAGTTCTGAATAATATGGAGCCACCAGATTGGGATGAACAAACTAAACAAACATTCCAAGTGAACCAGATTGGTGATTACTCTTACTCGGATTTTGTGATACCTGAAAGTTTTTAAAGTTAAAATTTTTAGATAAATGACGAAAAAGCAAAACAAAATTTGTTATACCACAAAAACAAGTCCAATGTCCATCACCCACCCAATTAAAAAGCTGCTAACTTAAAATAAAAAATCATTCATACTCCTCGGTGTTGCAAACAAGAAGTAACATTTCAAGACATGGAAACACATCTCATGGTTTGTGAAAACATACGTTAAATAAAAGAAAAAGAAATTGTGAAAAACAAAACAAAAAAAGGCCAAAAGTATGTTGATTTCCCAAAATTCCACCCGTTAACTTTGAAAATCTCATTTATCCACCCATGACCGTTTAAATCTATTAATTTTAAAAGCAAAATCGTTATTTTATATTTAATATTAAAAATAAACTTAAATGTGATTTCATTTTCCCCCCCTAAATTTAAAAATCTAACTTTTCTCCCCTAAACCAAATTTGGAAAAATTACACTTCCCTCCTAGGTTTAGTTTCAATATCCGGTCACTCTCTCCGACGCTATTGTCGGTCATCTCTCCTCTCAATGGTTTCCCTTCCTCCGATGGTTTGTCTCAACGTCACCCCAACCCCTCTGACACTTGAGAGATGTCTCTCGAGAGTCGAAAGGGTTGGAATGGCGTTGAGTCAGACCATTGGAGGAAGAGGAACCGTCGGGAGAGAGCGACAACTGGCAATGGCACTGGAGAAAATGATGAGATATTGAAACTAAACCATAGGGGGAGAAAATGTTAGTTTTTAAACTTTTAGGGGGAAAAATGAGATAAATTTTTCGGGGGTTAGGATTCCGTTAACTTTAACCGCCCATGGGTGGATAAATGAATTTTTCAAAGTTAATGGAGGAAACTTTGAGAAATCAGCATACTTTGGGTGGGAAACAGTCCTTTGGCCACAAAAAAATGCCAAAGATCAAATTTTTTCTTTATTCAATTAAAAAGTGACACAGCTCACACCAAATACCTGTATGGCAAATTAGTATCGATTGTAAGTTTTCCCAAAGTTTTCCCGTCTTTGACGTTGAAACCCACCATAGCTGTCATGAGACCTTGATGGATGATAATCTTCCATTGGGTTTGTATACCTGGCCCTTGAATCCATAGATACACTGGCCCCAGCATAGTGAGGATTGGTTGAAGAACCATCATAGCTGGAATAGTTATGCTGCTTATAACCACCAAAACCTAGGGTAGACATTTGCTCTTGTGCTTGCTGTTGACGCCTTTGAGCATCAAGTTGAAGAAAATCCTCCCACTGTTTTGCATGCATGCCTCTTAGAAGAGTCAGTTTCTTAGTGTGACTCTCTCTCATCTCCCTTATAGTCTGAAATACATAATCTCAAAAGCAAATTATGTGTTGCTAATTCATACCGCAAACAGCCAGAGGGACTTGAATCTTTGTTTTTCGTGAATGCAGAAGACATAATGGCAGTTTCAAATAGAGGAAAAACACATCTTTATATGCAAAAAAATATATAATATAATTTACATGGTATATCACTACTGAACATATAGCTACATGGTCATTCCTAACATTGGATGCAACACTTTGAGAATATAGCCCTTAGTAAACAACAAAAAAAATTAAAGAGGACAATGAGATGAGGGGCCAAATAGTCAAAGTACCGGTATCACCTCATAATTTGAGGAAATAAATATAAAATGCCTACTCACTCGTCAGGTTTTTTTTTTTTTTGGTGGCTAAGAAACTTGTGATTCTATTCTTCCAATAGTAAACCTACATGGAATATGCCCAACACCAAGAGAATGATAACTCACTCAGCTTGTTTCTAACAGAATCCTGTGACTACAAGTGAAATTGAGCCAAGAAATCCAGCAGTTCCAGAGTTCAAAAACATTAAACACAAAATAATAAAGAGCTAGGATGTTCAGTTAAGGCAATTATCACAAGAAGCATGCATTACCCTGAACTTAATAAAACACATACCTCACGATGCTTGTAATTCTCTTCATCTTCTTCCTTGTCCCGAATTCTCCCAAGTTCCATTGCTTCTCTCTTATACTCCACGTCTAAATCTTCTAATGTCTGCAAAAAGGTAGGGTGTTCCATCTGATGACTTGAATGCAAATCAGATCCTCGTCTCTCAGTATCCCATCCATCATTCCTATAACCAACCATGTTCTGATCATGGCCATCATATGAATTGTACAAGCTGCCAGTATAAGGGGGGCCACCAGGAGATTTAGAATGGCTTGGACGACTTCTAGCTCCATCATTAACATAAGCTTCATGAAATGAACATAATGTTAAGCACTTGATTCGAGATGCTAACATAGATGGTATCTTTAACTAGACATACTATCTTATATTCACATAGTGAATCGATCCGTTGCAAGCCAGATATGCTTTCAGTAAATAATTTCGTTTTGGAGAACAATCCGATCAATTCAGACCCACTCACGTAGGTACTTCAGATTCGAACACATAATGCTTGAACATAAGAACTTACCTCTTGCTGCAAACAAATGATAAACGACAAGCAGAATCATTAAAAATTCAAATGTGGAAACCAATTGTTAGAAGTCACAATGAATGACTCTAAGAACCTAACAAGCTACGAGCATGGAATTACCAGCTTTCTATGGATGCCGTAAAGATACCCTATGCTGTCCCTACCTTGTGGAGAACCCCTTGAAATTTTCTGAAGATCCTCACGAACACGGTTTTCAACAACCTTATCTTGCCTACCAAACCGCTGGTGAAACTGTGATGCATTATGTGAACCAGAATGAGACCTTTGGGATTCAGAGCGTCGCAAGCGTGTACCAACAGGACTTCGTTCAGATGACCTAGATCTGCTCCTGTGAGAATTAGATGAACCTCTCTGATCACCCACCTCCTTAATTACTTTGTGCACTGCATCCACACCTTTTGCCAAAACCAACCTATCCTTGCCAATGACAATTATAAATTTCTCCTCCATTTTAATTTTGCAACCTATGTCCTTTTCAATCCTTTGTATAACTTTCTCTGTGAAAAGTGCTTTGATGTGCTTTTCTCTGGCAGGTACCCTTTCAAAAAAATCTTGAGACTTGCGATTTGCTCCAAGAGTAGAGGGGCAACCCTATATATGCACCAGGTGGCATAGGATTGAATAGAAAAGAAAATTTAAAAAAGTCTTAAAGAAAATTATTGGCAAGAAAAACAAAAATAACCCTCCACCAACATTTCGAATGCATGTTTCTGTTATCATTGCAAAACTGAAGTTTGATACAGGGGTTGAAAGAGGTGGAGGAGTGGAGAATCCATATTGATTGAACCAAATTAAGGCAGAATAACATAAAGAAAAACTTCAGCATCCTAAACGGGGCCACTAAAACAAAATAATTAAATTGCAGGTAGCCACAAATCCTATATTACTTAAATCCAAGTTGGTCTGGTATAGGCTAATGTGAACCCGAAAATAAAGTAAGAATCTAGGATGTAAGAATGAAAACCCAGCCAATTTTCGAAGTAAAATTTAAACCATCTTGTGGTTCTATAAAGCATACACCATCAAACAATCAATAACTAAAAGCAATTTGTAGGTAATACAGGAAACAACCAGTCTAAAAATATAGATGTGCATTGTATGTACGCATCCATATATGCACAACACTAACATACAAATTTTTGTATCAGATACATCAACCAGTCATTTTCAGGTAAATGACACCAATACCTGAGTAAAGTGACCCGATTCTCCACATATTTTGCAAATCATTTCTTCTTCTTTCCTTTTCTTCCAATTCCTTTCAGTAGCTTTTGATTTAGCCTCCCAAACCTTAGCTTCTCTGCTAGTGAAATCGGTCGGGACAGCATTTGGGTCACGTGGTTCCTCTTCCTCATCTGAACCTGCATGAGAACGCTTGCTTGGTTTTGCCCTCTCTACAGAACTGGCAAGTGTAGTTCCTGGTGGGCCAGTATATTCCTTGTACAGTTCACTGAAATCATCATCATCATCTGGATCCGGTCTTTTTGCCATGCAAAAGAAAGTTAGCTGAGTATGACTCCTGCACTACCAGCATAAATCTTATCTTATCAAGATCCAGAATGAATTAAACAACATGTAACACATCAAATGGGAAGGACAAAGTGAAACACAAATTGTTTTAATTTTTTCATGTCTTGTTAAAACAAGCACCTAAATTTATTCACTAAAAGTACTAGTGTAAAATCAACTGAATTATTATAAACTCCATGTGGAAAAAGTTTAGCATAAAAGTTCAACAATAGTATCCTTTCAAAACTAAAAATAGATTTCATATATGGAATTGGGAATACAAAATGTTTTAGAAACATAAGAGAATAACGTAATACGAAACAACATACTGCAAAAGCAAACAAAATACACAGAAATAAAATTTATTATACGCAAATCCACCCCTGCACAGCACATGTTACACTAGTAATTGCATTTTTTAACTCCAGATAGTGATAATGGAAACGAAAATTTGCACCGGTCAATTATGCTGATTAATTTTATCAAATTGAAATTAGGGCCAATTTCCGAAGAAAGAAACCATAGTTCACAGGTTCGAGGAGGACTAGTATTAAATTGCACGAATGGTAAACAAAATTGTAAACATTGTACAGAAGGAATCGAAAATAAATGATTTTTCACCAGAAAAAATTCGGAGGTTAAAATAACAAGAAATCTATACCTGAAAAGGTCGCGTAGTACGGCGAACGCCGAACAGATGAGAAAGGTTGAAGTCGAGAAGGCAGACACTAGGGCTGGTTTATTCTGAATACTATTATTTCATATCAATTTGTTTCAATAACTTTTTGAAAATATCTTTTTACCACCAAGTTTTAGTAATAACCTTTTGCCCCTGATCCTTGTTAGAAGTGTTTCATGTGCCCCATCTATGGGGTGCGCATATTTCTGGACAGTTTAAATTGCTTACTACCCCTGAGGTTTCATAAACCAAATTTAGTTGCTAAGTTTGGAGCTATTACTATACCACCCGTAATGTTTTAAAAATAATATAAAACCTCCATTATGGTTAACAATGCTTCATTTTCTGTCATTGAATAAAGACACCTTAGTCATTAGGTCATTTATCACACTCGTACTTTTTACGAATTTATATTGAATTCATCTGTATGATTTGTCAATTGAAGAACCTCCTTGGGGATCACTTTTCTATTATAGCATCTTAATAAACTAAAGTGAAGATAATATAATAGCATTAACTTGACTATATTATAATAATTTTTTTTCACGCTCTTTTCTTATATACACGAACCACATTAGCATATACATGAATTGTTTAGTATCAAAATATCTATCTCAAATCTTGTGGTTAGCAACAGATAAAAGATACTGATAAAAATTTGTATAATGATAAAAACGAAGGCTTATTATAAAGGTAAAGTCATATGAATTGAATTGAATGTTAACCCATTAATCCAAAATCATAACTTCTTTCTAGGTTGTCTTCACCTCTTATAGTATAAAAGAATATACTAACACTCAATTAAATCTATTATCCTAGAGGTGGAAAAAATGACCAAAACAAGTCTCCTGAAAATTTGCTTTTATTGGTTAGTCAATGAAGATCTGATGTTGAACATCACATCTCGATCTTTGCATATGGTCACCTGCACTGTAAAATAAAACTAAAAAGAGAATTTCATCTCATCTATTGACTCTACCTCTTTCTTTTGTGTGTCAAAATCATTTTTTATAAGGAAATAATTAAAAACAACTCAATTTTCATAATACATGTTTTATTTTTAAAAAAAATCCATTTTAATAATACATACTTTATTCAAAAAAAATGGACAAAAAATTTAAAATTTATATTTCAAGAAACTTTTAAATGGATATATTTTAATTTGGCCCCTAAGTAGAAAATATCAGAAACCCCCAAAATCAGAAAATTTTAAAAACTCCCACCACCATGCATGGTGAAAAATAACAATACCTGCACACACTTAAATATAGCCCCAACACGTGAACCACCTAACCCTCATGGTTTGAACAATTGGAAAAATCATCCCATCTCCAACCCTTCTAACCATGTGTAATTCACGTGGTGATCAAACGAAATTCAATTTTATCACAAATCAAATTTACACCTATTATATATAAAATCTTTAATAAATTTCATCCAAAGCGTGAAGTATTAAAGTTATTTCTAAAACTGGAAATGCCTGGCTCTAATGCTCAAAATCTGCATCAATGTGCAAAAATCTCTGTACTACAAGATATTAACATAATAAGCAATGATTTTCTCACTTTTGGTGTCATTAAATCTGCTTAAAAAAATGGTGGGTTGGGTCGACGTGTTCGTATAAGCACGAGGGGTGGGTGAGGGAATTTTCAGAATTTGAGATCCTTTAGTATAGGCATTTTCGTCATTGAAAACTTTTGGTTACATTTGTTTAACCTTAAAACTATATATACCCTTTTCCTCGTGTTTCTTAGATCGTGTTCATAGTGGCATTCCCGCAGAACTTTACGTTGCACCAGTTCCGAGAACGGCTGCTGAAGGCGATGTCTGAAGGTTGTTCATCTATAGACACTTTGACTAATAAGTCGAAGACATCCTTTTGGTACTGCTTCTCTTTTATTCACATCTGTTAACACTATTTAACTTTTAGCTATTCTTCTTTTATTTCAGGTCCGCCCCTTGTTTGGAGAACATGGAACTATTGTTGAGGTTATTCTACTCAGGGACAAGAGATCTGGTCAACTACAAGGTATGCTCTACATTGTACGATTTGATTTTAATTATTGCAAAGGTAATTTTTTTTTTCTGAAATTCTGAACCGCACAATCCATCTTACATGTTAAATCGTCGGATGACTTGTTAATGTTTGCAAGCTGAGAGTTCTTACTTTTGCACCTTGATGCACCATTTTAGGGTTTAATTTGTTTTAGAACTCAAGTTTTCTACAAATTGAGTATTATTATTCCAGTTGACACTAGTTTGTATTATAAAACATCATTAATTGTGTATTTTGGTTTGTTCTTCTTTTTCTTCTATAAATAAATCAATAAACATGATTCTTTGTGTAATTATGTATGTTTGTTTTGCCTGTCCCGATGTCCTAGAGCATGTACGTACTACAAGAACATCTAGCTGCCACTGTATATGATCTTGAAGTAGTTTTGGTGATTAATTAGATATGGATCACTAACAGGATATTGCCTTGTGATATATGTGACATTTGAAGAAGTTGACAGGGCTATTAGAGCTCTAAATAAGCAGTATATTTTTCCTGGGTCGAGTTATTATGCTGTCCAGATATTAACTTAATCTCTTGATTCTATCATTCCTATGTTTTAATTACAAATAATTTGCTTCTTCCACGAGCAGGCTGTGATTAAAGTCAGATATGCCAATGGAGAATGGGAACGTGTTGATAAGTGCTTTTTAAATATGCTAATATATCTTATTCAGAGCTAAACATTCTGACTAAGCTTTTCAAACTCTCAGTTGCCTGATAAATATATAAGAGATGTGCCTGTGCTGGTCGGTATTTTTCTATTCTTTTGCTGTAGAGCTAGAGAACTCTAGTGTGCAAATAGACTTAAGTACTTCTATAATGAAACTAATTTGTGGAGTCAGTAGAAAAGGACTTTAAAAGTACTTCAAGTAGTTAAAATCGTTAGTAGATTGCAAGCTAAACACTCCTTGGTGTGCTTATATTTGTCAACTTCTGATAAAAAAAGAGTGTAATTTAGTGGAAACTATAAAGTGCTGATGTGTTTTTTCTTATCAGTTAGGCCATCTAGTTGTAGGATTTGTGATTAAGAATGGAATTTAAAAAAAAATTGTTTCTCTGTGCTCGTGGAAAGTTTGGCATCACCTCATTAATCATATTGGGAATATAAATGCAATTCTGTTACATTTAGTGTTGCACCTGACGGGTAGGTTATGTCCTTTGGATTTCTCTATTTCTTGTTTTCTTCTTCTGTCTGAGTTGTTGCATTGTGTGATTGCCATTTGGCTTATTAGTAATTATTAGTAATTTACCTGATGGCCAACTTGCCTAAGACCAATTAGTTAATTCTTGTCTTGGGTGATATATCTTTGGTGGTTTTTCTTTAGTGAGGTCAGAAAGGATTCGAGGCTGACTTGTTATGTCTGTGTTGGGTCACCCAGTATGAATATATATTTTCTGAAATCAAACCTAGATTAAATTTTTTATTTTACTTTTGTCAAAAAATTGCACAAGCTCAATACACATGAAATTGGAAAGCTTTTTGTAAATCAAGATTTGACTCAGTTAAGCCTTTTTTTATTTCTGCCTTGCTCTCTCTCTCACTCTCTGCGGGCAATTGTGCATTTGGTAGTCCAAGGTTTGGTCTCCAATACATGAAAATAGGAGGATATAGTGAAAGTTGAGATGACAAGCTAACAAATATAATTTTCTATTTTTAAGCCAATTCTTTATACAAAACAACTTAAAGTTTTGTATATAAGCCAAGACTTGAATTAAGTCCTACTTACAGAAGGAAATATAAAAATGTGAAAAAAGTTTTAAACATCTAAATTCCTAAATAAATTACTTCTTCAAATGGCTATTTAAATCGATCTTTTTGTTCATTACTTGTATTGATACCTTTTTTCATTATATGAAAGTTTTAATTGATTTATGTTGGTGTTTAGAGCTTCTAAAACATTTGTCAATGTTTTTCTTTGCTGCAGCGGTCTCCAAGGACTGGAAGCACTTCTCAGATGAGCACTTGCACATCAGACGTTCCTGCAGTACCTCAAAGTCCATATGCAGCAGCTTCTCTTGAATTTGATTGGAGTGAACACACTTGCCATGATGGACACAAGTACTATTGCAATTGTGAGACTTGTGAAAGTAAAGTGTGTTTTCTGCCTTTTTTAATGTTCCTGCACCCTTTTATGATGGTTTGCTCCTCAGTGTGTGGTTGATTATCTTATTTTATTTTAAATGACCAAAAGTTGCAGAATCCAAGTCAACAGCCTTCATTACAATTTACAAATGTGCCTTCCTTCGACCCAAGAATTGCAGCAGCAGTAACTTCAACTCAAACATTCTTCCATCTTGTCATCTTTATGAAATATTTTTTTTTCTTTTTATGTTTACAGAGCAATTCGGTTGCATTATTAATCATGCTTATTGTTTTTCTGTTCAAAGGCATGGATATAGAAGTTGGAAAGTAACTTGGACATTTTGATCTGGATTGGAGAAGTGTTAGAACTTATATTTACATCTTCCGCAGGAAAAGAGGAAGCAAAAATGAGAAGACCTTCAGATCTGGGAAAAAGGGCCAGGAAACCAGTACTCTAATACAAAATCAGCCACAGAAAATAGGGTGACATGGCAAAAGAAAGGAAAAAGAAAAAGAAGTAAAGGAGGGAAAACTTACCCTAATTGCATGTATAGTGTTACATGCATGTATAGGGAAAAATACAATACATATTTTCATCATTTGCTGTAATAGTGTTACATTCCTATTTTCTCTATTCCATTGCATGTATATCCCTGCTGCTGTTGTGGAAGTTCTGCTGGAAACTGTGAGGAGTGCAGAGGAGTTGCCCAGAACAGGTTCTGCAGTCTGCTCTTGGCCCAGGTATCCATCAAGAAGGCTGTGATTTTATTTATACATTTGTGGTAGTGCTCAGATTGTAGCCAATGGTGATGAGCACCTTATGCAAACTAACAAGAAGCAAGTTAAGAGTTGCCTGTGAAAAATGGGAAGAGTGGGCTTTGAAACTTAATTATAGGGGTAAATATCTTTTGATTTGAAAATATTTTTCTCTGTTATCCATGTGAATTTGTTCACATGTTTTGGAATGGTTCTCCTACTGTTAAAACTTGATAGCACATAAAGAAGTTCAATGAAAATGCAACCTTTGTTAATTTGTGTACTCTACTGCAAGTTTCTGTGCCTAGTTTGCTTACATTTATTTTGCGAGGATTCAAGTTCCAATTTTTGTTCTCTATTTGAAGTCTGCACTTCCATGAGTTAATTTGAATTAACAAGGCCTTCAATGCGGATTTATGAGCTAGAAATTTTATCTTATAGGCTTGATAGATGATTGACATGTGCATGGCCTAACATAAAGTACCTGATTGTAATAATGAGTTGATTGATCTTTAATCTTGCGATCTTTTCTGTCTGAACTGTGAGACTCTTCACATCAGGTTGAACTGCCTGTGGTTTGTTTAAAATAACTATTTGATATGATCATGTTCTCAAATGGTGATTAGAGCATGTATATGTACAGTAACTGTATTCCATTAAAAAAGGTGGATACATTTATGGATATCTGTAGAGTTACCTCATTTAACATCTTTATTAAGTTCAGGTATAAAAAACTGCTACTTTTGTTTGGCTACTTGAGTTTCTGTGTAGCTTTACCACGTTTACTATGATTCCTCAGGAACTGGATCATCTGCAAGTGCAGTCTGAAGTGAGTCCAGTTATTGATCCAACCTCTGTTTAACAGGTAATAATTGTTAAAATTTTTCTTATTGGGTTAATATTACTGTTGAATAGGCAGTGGATTGCTTGATCTTGGATTTGAATTTGTGATGTTAATCATATTTAAGAAACCTAATTATAAGCACTAATTGCTTTGTTTAATTTGTAAGTGCAGCAGAGGGAGATTGTTTTTCTCTGATTAAGGTATAATTATGTTAGTCAAATCTTCATACAGATATTACATAAATGATCGGTTATCCAAATTTTTTGGTTTAATCTCTCTTCCTGTTGATTTGCAGCTAACTTCCTGGCAGAACAAATTTAACTTAAGAACTAGAGCAGGGGATAAGAAGCTCACATTTATTGAAGCTGCCATTTGTTTGCGAGTGATTATCTTAAGGATGAGTGGATTTAGGCTCACAATGAGTCTATGTTCTCCATTTTGTGAGGTGTACCGTACCGTATAACAATTTTGGGTTCTTATATTTAATTTTATTTTTTATTAGCTTGAAATTAGTTATGTTAAATGTTAGTGGGTGGTGGGTTAGTTACTTTTGTAGGTGGAATGGGGGCCTTGTTCCATGCCATTAAAATCTACAAGGGCAGACGGCAAATTCAACAATTCTTCCAGTTTAATTTTAAAAATAAGAAAAATTGTATAATAAAAGAATTAGAAGATCTTATATGACCATGCGCAAAAGAGGAATAACTTGCCTTTTAATACAGTGGGTCCATACTGTATCCCTCTCCCTATTATATATCTACAGACAGCACATTAATTCTAATTTCTATCTCACCAAAATCTCACAATTAGAAACCTCTTTTAAAGAAAGAACTATTTTTGTGAATGCCCAGACAAGAAAAAGTCTTACAATCGTTCTCAAGAGGGAAGCCATAGCCCTTGAAAGTCTTCACTGTGATGCTCATTTAATCAATGCATATACTTTGGACGACAAAACCAAGGAAATAAGACAAACAAGGGGCCCAACTCTGATTCATGTATCCCTTAAACAACGAAAAAGAAACCCAAAAAACGAAAAGAAGACAATAAATCCTGCGCAAGACCAAAACCTAGTTAACAAAAAGGTTAATATTTTACCGCAGAATAAAAAACCCTTGTTGCATAGAATAAAAAACCCTTGTTACAAAGATAATATTAAGGGTTTGAGAATAAGGTGCAGTGAGTTCCTTTGTATAAAAGATGAGCAATGTCTTGCTTTCAACTAAAGATTACACATTGGACATGGATTTTCATCTACACCTTATATAAAAGTCAGTAAAAGAACTACATAGCAGTGCTAATAATATACTCATCATCTAATAATTAATTTTCCTTTAGCATATGTGAAGGGAGAACGTCCTGAAGAAGCCCATGATCTTTGAGCAAGGAAGGCGCAGGGGCGAATAGACGCCGATCATGACGAAAAGCAGCAGCATTTGCTGAGGAACCGTTACAGCCAAAATTCATAGGGAAGAAGTTACTTAGAAAGGATTGTTGGTGATGTTGAAAATTAGATAATAATGCTCCCTGCATTGGCATAGCAAAGGCAGTATTGTTCCCCATAGGGACTCCGGTAAGACTTGGACGCGGTAACAGCGGGCTTGGATGGCTGTGTTGTCCCTCATAAGTCGTCACTACAACGCCTGGATCACTGGAAGATCTCTCCACTCTTTTCTTCACACCACATGATGCGCTGGTGCAACGATAGTAGCTCCTGTAAGTGAATCCACCACAACACAAACAAGATAACCCATTAATATTTGGTTTAAAAATTTACCTAATTTTGATCTAAATCGATATTCCATTCAAAAAGTTGAAGATTGTAAAATGAGTTAACATTGAAGTTAGTACCTAGGATAGGGACTGTCCTTCACAGCTTTTTGACCGTACTTTCTCCATCTGTATCCATCTTCCAGGTGATCAACCTCGCTCTTTGTCATGAACGCAAATCTCGGCTCCTTCTGTCGTTTCTGATTTGTCTTCTTGGGTTTTAACCTAGCCCCACAAACACAAAAAACCAAACAAAATTTACATCTTCGAATCACATATCACAAAAGCCACACATCGTTCATCTAAACCATATATCCAAATGTGCTTCTCTGTAAAATTTAAGAAACGCAAATGAGAAACACATAATACCCAAAGAAAACCATTTTCCCACTTGAAAAAATCTCTACACGCTTTCTTTAAAGTGCAATATCAAACTGAAAAATAGTTTTAAAAAACTCACAGTTTCTTGTACTTTTGTTGATCTTCTTCCTGTTCTTCAACTTTAACCTGTTCATCGTTCACAGCCTCGCTCGATGCCGATGAAATAGACGAAGAGTTAGGAGTGGCAGGTTGATTCAACAACTCGGAAGATTCCATCTTAGCAACAAGAGTTGGATTTGGAGACAAGGCTGGTACCGTGGACGGTACCTGTACCGCATCCGTACCACATAAAGAAGTACTAAAGTCTTGAATACCCAGTAGCTCCATAAACCCTAATGAGTTCTTCTCTCCCTCATAAAAGTCAAATATGCCTTGTAATGGGTAACTACTTGATAGATGATCAGGAAATGATGAGGCGCCAAAAATATCCTTAGCTTCTTTGCTCTCCATGGACTAATTATAAAAGTAAGCCGTTCATCAACAGAATTTAAAGAAGAGCAAAAAAGATAGAAAGAAAGAGGGTGAAGTTGATCAATGTCTCAACAGGTTAGGTGAGAGAGAGAATAAGAAGGTGAGCGAGGTTGGCATCAAAGCTAATGAGACTTCACTTGGCAATTAATTGAAGGGTTGGCTTAGTGGCAGGACTTTACCGGTAATCGTAGGTCAACATTTGTGTACGGACAAGAACAGAGCCAGTGGGAAACTTAATGCATAAGTACGGCGACAATTGGATGCCGTAGTCGACGCTTTCATACGTAGAGTTTAAGCCGTTAACCAGTTTATAGTGTGAACGGAGTTGGGGTGCACGTGAGATTCTTATCTTACGGCCTAAAAGGTTTTCAATTTGTAACTTGCTTGTACCGCGTGTGCATGGAAACTAATGGATCCCCCTTCTTATTTTTTTTTAATTGTAACTTCTTGTCTTTATACCAAATTGAGGCCAAAGGAGTTATTCCCACCCAAAGTTGGTTACATTCTCAAATTATAAACCTTTAACTAGTAAAAATTAAAAAACTTATTTATAAGTAATTAAAAATGATAATATTAATTAATTTTAAAGGATAAAATTATTATTTAATATTAAAAATAATAAAATATTATCTATTTTTTCTCTCTTCCTTTTTTCTAATGTCGTCACCACTCAGTTCTCTCTCCTTCTTCTTTTATTCCTTTTTATTGACACCTTCTCCTCAAGACATCAAATGACAAAGAAGTTCATCTCCATCATTGGATGTCTTGAGAAAAAGATATTGAAAAAAGGGAACAAAAAGGAAGGGAGAGAGAATTGGTTGGTGACGATATCGAAAAAGAGAAGGAAAAAAAAGAAAATTCTAAGAGAAAAATATAACATTACAAAGTTTAATTTTAAAGAAAATTGTTAGTTTTTTAAATCTAAAGATAAAATAGATAATGTTAACTAATGTCATTAATTTTAACTGTTCATAAATAAATATTTAAATTTTTAATAGTTTATAGATACTAATTTGAGAATATAATGAGCTTTGAGTGGGAATAAGTCCTCTGGCCTCAAATTGATTAGTGCGGGGACTATTTTGCACTAAATCATGTATTTTAGATGTATACGTATGTAAAGTGTTCCATCAAATGGAGGGTAATTAATTTAAATAATACAGTAGAAAAACAATTTTGTAATTGAAACTTTGAATGATTCAATAATCAAACTGTGGGTATGTAATTTATAAAAATGCATGGGACTGTTTTTGTGGACGGCGAGTCTATTTTAATTGAGACTAGTGAGTGGACGTGGATGAACGATGTACACTTTTGGCTGAACTTTGGAATTGGGGGCTATGTAAAGGGGAATTAATTATAACCTAGGCGATAAAGAACAATGAATCTGAAGTTGAACTTGGAATAAGATTCAAATTAAAGGTGCGAAATTGATTCAATTCAATGAATTCTTTTTCAATGGTAGAGAAATAAAGGGAAAAAGAAAGATAGTGGAGAGATAACATAACAGTAATATTGTGGTGAAAATCACATGGAAAAGGGTCTAGAGATTTATTCCAATACTCATATATAAGGTTTTAAAAATTCAAATATTCACTTATCATTAAACTTATGTTAAAATTTTCAATTAGTTATAAAGGTAATACCATTATTTTATCATTAATTTTAAAATAAATAAAATTATATTTCATTTCTCCTTCTTTTTTTAGTCTAAAAAATTAATAATTTTCTTTTATTTAAAAGTTTGAAAAGTTGTATTTTTCTCCTGTAAGGGTTTATTTTCTTCCCTTTTCTTCTTCGGCAGAGACCAGTCTTCATCTTATCCTTTTTTCTCTACCATTGACATCAACGATGTCAGACGAAGCCCAAAGAAGTCTCAGTTAGATTCTTAGATCCTTCCGCATTTTCCATAGAATAGGCTCCAGACGAAGCTTCCGTCATGCAATGCATCTTTGTCTGAGGCCAAATTGATGGAAAATGAAGCCGATTTGATAAAGACTTTTTATCTTCGTGTTTCATCTACATTCATCGTGTCGGGGCTTCGTTAAGCTTCATTGGGCGATGTCGTTGATGGTAGAGGGAGAATGATGGAATGCAGATGATCTCGATTACAGTCCAATTATCAAAAAGGAAAAGAAAGAAAAGTAAACCCTAATAAATAGAAAATGTAACTTTTTAAATTTTTGAATTGAAAAAAATTATTAATTTTTTAAATTAAAAGAGGAAAATAAAATATAATTTTATTTATTTTAATACTAATTATAAAATAATAATTTTATCTTTATAATTAATTTAAAATTTTATTAAAAATTAAATTATAAATAAATATTTAAATATTTAAAACTGTCACATAAAAATGTTTTAAAATGTTAAAAGTGAACTAAACCTTTGACAGGGGGGTTAAGTCTTTTGGCCAATTGGAAAAGTTGATGCACGTATCCATGGTTAACCAAGAGACACGAATCGCACGCTGACATAATTTGCGTGTAGCCTCATCCTTCCTTTGCATGCCTCAATTATTTGGTTTCTCGCTTTTAATATAATCACCTTCAATCTCTCTCTTTCTTTCCAATATTATTATTTTTAAAATAATAATATAATAATAACCTATAAATTGTGTGCAATTAAGGCATGAATTGCTCAATCTAATCCTTGACATTTATAGTAATTAGTATGGAAAATAAATTTTATATTATCAATTGGCCATGTGATCCCAATTAATGAAATAAATTAACTTGAAAATCGTTGTCATTTTCAGAAAAACCACAGAACAGAAGCCCCAGGACACTGAAGAGACAAGAGTTTGGCGACGCTAAAAAGATTTGTTTAGCAAAAATACAAACCAAAGATTACCCAAAATCAATGTAATTAGCTTCTACCTGTTTTACACAAAACCAAACCTCACCATGATACACGGTCTGATGCCAGGATTAAATTTGATTTAAATTATTTGAATTTGAATTTAAACTCATATAAAACAAGTTGAGTTAGAATTTAAAACTTAAACTTGTTTGTTTTTTTAAATAAATTAAATTGAAAATTAAATTATTTTTTAATTAAATTTATATCTTAATTAATTAATCTCAAAATAATTTTTTTAAATTTAAATCAATCCTAAATTAACTGTTGTTCCAGTTCCGTCTGAATCAAAGCTGGTCCTACCTATGCCTGTGTCTCCATCTCCATCCCTCACATCATGCGATTAGCCTTTCATTTTCTCACACGGGTTACTAATTTAGTTCTTCAAACTTTTAAATGGGTCCCACACACCGTCAAAAATCACGTGCTTGATCAAAGAATTCGTCTTTTGTCTGCACGTGAAATGACGTTTACGTCCCTCAATATGACTATATATGCTCTGACTTTGACTCTAAAAATGAGATTTCCGGTTCCCAGATCTTAACAGCACAAATTGCACAATACAAGTAACAAAAATTTAAAACAATCTATCTAATTTTGAATTTAATAAAATTTTTAATAACTTTGAACTACTTAATATCTTATATTATATGCTACTGGTCACGATAATAAATAATTTATTATCATTTTATCTTAAATATTAAAATATTATCAAAATAATCTTAATTTTATTATAATTATATTATTATTTATTAATTTTTTAGACAAAAATAATCTCATTTTTAATTAATATATATTAATATTAAAAAAATATATTAGAATAATTACACCAAGGATATTAATATACTATTATTTTTATATTAGTTATGGCTTAATATAATTATTATTTATATTTATTAAATTTTATCAAATATAATAATCTTTTAACTAATATTTTAAAGTAATTTTTCAATTTTGATAATAAACTATTATCTAAATTAAATGCTCTTTACATATTATTAATGCACCATATTTAAAGTTTAATACTTTTTTTTTAATTAATCTAAAGTTTAAAAAAAAAAATCATGATTCCTCTATGATCATATCATGATCATTTTGTGATAAAACCTCAAAGAAATTTTGATGTTGTTTCTTGTTCTTTCAATGACAAAGAAATATGAAGTGCAAAACATAAGATGCAGGCATAACACAGAGACAGAGACTAGAGAAGTGAACAATGAAGAAGGATGGGCAAAGCTTTAACACAGTTTTGGAATATTCTAGGGTTTGCTTCTGACAGACGCTGGCAGGGCCTTGTGTTCTTTATTTTATCATTTTATTATTAGTGTTCTTCAATCATCTGCATGTTAGATGGGACGTAATGATTAATTATTTTATAATCCCACTAAACTATTGATTAATGAACAAATGATAAAGTATTAGTGTGCGATTGTTTGACTAATATCGTTGCTTCTTGGGTACGTTTTTGGGAGATCAAAAACAGACAAACAAAAGTGTGATAATTATTTATAAGGTTTTTTGTATTGTTCCGGAAGTCCCTGTCTTCCATTACCCAACTGGTTTTGGCATTCGAGCTCAATATTTTGACTATGGTAACGCAGTCCAGGGTGATATTTATGACCTTTTTTTTTTTTTTATTTCTAATTAATAGTTTCTCTTTCATATCTGACCCTTTGTTGGTTGAATATTGATGGTTAATCAGTTTTTACACACTTAATTACCGTAAATTATGCTTTATTCTTTTATTACTAACACTAAAAAAAATTAACATTCGTGAGAAAAAAAAATTGATTATTTATATTTTTATTAAAATTTAAAAAAATATAATTTTAAGGATAAAAAAATGATAATTAAAAGTCTATTTTCCGTTTATTATTGGCTGTTATGATAATTTTCGTCATTAAAAATATTGATAATAAGAATAAAAAAAAATTTCTCCCTTATTAAATCTTTTTTTTTTTTTTTTTTGTAGTGCAAGTGAGGGTAAAAAATAGTGAGATGATTTTGATTCAAAAGCAGAAAAGCTTGGCTTATTGTCACATGTGTAAGATTTTGATAAAGAAGCCACAGATACGTTCGAAATTCTCCAAGTAGCTAGACAGGCCCTCCATTATTGGCAGGACATGCACTAATCTATGTGTTTGCTCGTGATTTCAACGCACCAAACCATTACTTTCATTTGTAAACTCACCGACTTGAATTCGTGAACTAATCCCCAAGATAACGAAATCAAATTTAACAAATGAAATCAAGGCCAAATAAAAGATGACTTTCTAGAAGATTGACTTACTTAATTGTGATCGCTGATATTTATACACCTGACCCCGTGACCATTTTATACCCAATTTCTTTGAAATGGTTTCCCCTGTTTTACCTTTGTTAGTAAGTATTATCTGGACAATATTATATATATTTAATTTTAAATATTTAATAAATTACTCAAAAATATGATATAATATAATTAATTTTTAATTTAAAATTATTTATCATATAACGAATCATTATCTAATACCCAATTCCTTTTGCAGTTTGTGATGAGTACGAAATGCATTGCCTTTCATTTAGCAAAGAAAAAGGACAACCCAGTAGCCCACACGCTGGTCAGAGTCAGCGAATATTTGGTGGAAGCGTTTTAACCATTTCGGCCCAGAGCTCACCACAATTGCGGCCTTGCTTTATTCTGTTGGCTGGTGGTGCCGACACCTTTGTTTTCCCACGTTGGAATAATTCAAGGAAAGGGTAATTTCATATTTTTAATATATAATTTATATATATAAATAATATATTATCATATAATTAAATATTATTTTATTTTTAATTTAAAATTATTTAATTATATAATAATATATTATCTATATATCATAAATATGTACACAAAATAGTATATGTTGCAATATTTCATTTTTTAAATATGTTCAATTTTTTTCATTATGAATTACCAAACTTGCACGCAACCGATCACTCTTTTTCATACGTATAGTTTCCACTATATGTAAAGAATAATTGATTCAATAGAATCAATTCTTGAGCCACATACTTGGATTTTTAAGGCTGCCAATTGGAGAAGCAGTACAGATAAAGTGCCAAACAGAGACGCCATTATAATATTTTCTTTATTATTTAAGTTTTGTGATATTGTATTAAAGCTAAGAAAATTTTATACCCACTTTCGGTATTGGAAATTTTCTAAACTTGAAACAGTTGATACCTTCCAGCAAAATCTTTAATGGGGTGGAAAATCTCCTGGGTCCACCATGTTCTTTTCCCTGTTTTCTCGCTCTAAGAACAAACTGTGTATATGTTCATACCAAGAATTAATCAATATTAAACTCTAAATATGTAAGTTAGAGTTTTATAAATGTAACGGAAATTTAGATTTAAATATTTTTGTTTGAAAGTGTTAGTATTTTATCAATTTTATTAACTTTTCGGTTAATTTAAGGATAATTATTGCTGTTTTGTGAGCTCAACTTTGCTTTCGAGCCTTGCATTGCATATGATTCATTTGTGTCGTGTGCTTTCCCATGTGAGAAAATCAATTGTGGTTTTAATTTAAGAGCTTTGAAATGAACAAAAAAATGAAATTTCACTCAAACTGTTCAGCCAAAATCCATTTCCGGCTTATATAGTCGCATTGGGCTAAGAGAAATGGGCCTGAATAGTCTTTCATAAGGTCTATGGGCTCCAGGGCCTCAAACTCAAAACAGTTTTCAATTTTATCGGCCCACTTCCGTGCTATAAATGTACGACCGCTCAGAGATTTAGTCTCCAATAGAGTCAAAAGTCTGACAACAGACAGAGGGAAAATGTACCAGCCAATCCACCACTAAATTTGACAACCAATTATGTTGGCTCTGGTTATTACAAGGGAAATTAATAAAAATAATCAAAATTCAAGAAACTTAAACGGAGTGGACTAATTTTTTTTACTTTTTTTTTTTTTTTGGGTTGTTAAACTAGAATAACTATCACTATTTATCACAGAATATGAGCTGCTATCATAATTAAATCACATAATATGAGCTGGTGTCGTAAAATCAATGGCTGAAAATTCTTCCCGTGACTAAATTAAGTCCTACTTCTATCAGTCACAGCCAATTAATAAGCTGACTTCAGACTGCAAGAGGCTGGTCTATGATGCTAAAATCTGTTTTCCAAACTGAAAATTCGATAACTTTAACATTTGGAGATTACAATTTCTGAGGTTAATACAGCTCTTTCAAGTAAAAAGAACATATTACCAGATGGAAGGAAGGTAGGTGAAAGGACAAGAAATAAGATTAAAACAAGTAAAATAATCTGGAAAATAATAGTGAAGCCAGCAATTCACTCGTCCATGGACCATCTTAAAGCGATTCTTCACACGATAGAACCACCAATCTATAGTTAAGTCTAGACAGAATCAACACATACATCTGAACTTACTAAACAAGCTCCTATATATGACAATGAATCACAAATGGAAAAATGAAAAAATGGTATCATCCTTTACAAATGAATAATAACTTCACTCCTCTGAACCTCCCAATACCTTAACCATAATCTGCATGACTTTTACTCTCATTTCTAAAGCCAAAATGTAATCAGCTGTCTCTCTGAACAGACCATCTAACCCCGTGGACTCGCTGTTTGGAATTAGGTTCTTCAGGGTCCTGACCCTACGTTGGATCCCTTTGGCCGGCCTGCTTGAACCTTCCAGATGTGCTTTCTTCTTCATCAAAATCCTTCTGGGCTTGTTGGTTCTGATTTGTCCTCTATTGTTTCTCGTACCCCTTTGTTTCCTTACAATCCATCTTCTCTTGGATCGGGCTTCCAAAACTCTGTTCCACAAAGACTCACTTGACGTCTTGCAGAATGCTTCATTTCCTTGAATGTCACTCTTCAAATCAAAAGAATTAGGAAGGGCTTGATAAACTCCCATACTGGATATACTTTTGAGCATACACCTCTGAAATTGGTTGCCAGGAGAAAGCCTTGTATTGTAAATGGCACCAAGTTGTGAGTTTAATTTATATAGTGATTTTGAAAGCTGGGTTGGCAGCCAATAAGGATAATGCAAATTATTTTAAGGCAGCCAGAAGGCAGCTGGGACCACAGGATACAATTTCAGAGAAGGCCTCCAAGAGGATAGGGCAAATGAATAAAAGAAGGCCAGGTGTACCTAAGGGTTTTGGGAATGGCTTTGAGCATGTTCTCCAACTCAATGCACATGCATCCACATGATTCTTCACCACCACCCCAACCTCCCAAACCACCACCTTAACACCTCTTATCACATCAAAACACCCTGGATTATTCCTCTCTGCTTTCCGAATTCATTGCGTAGATAATGTGAATTGGAGGTCCTTAATTTCCTCATTCCAGTTCAATGAACATGACTCCCCCACTTATAAATAAAACTTAATTTAGAGCTTTTGATCATGGTGGTTAGCTAATGTTTCCAAACAGGAAACCTATTCTAAGTTATATAAAATAAATTAACGTGCTTGCTGATTGTTATTGTCAATGTTTATGCCAATGAAGGAAGACATTTTAGATTCTCATGTTGGGATAAGCTAGATTTTCTTCTGACATTCATGAACACTATTTTCCATCAAATGATGAATGTTTTCATAAGGAAATGCCATCATGTTTTAACATGTTTGGTTGAAAAGTACATTGATCATTTAGTTCATCTGACATTCGAGACCAATCTTGCAGACAAAGATGCATTCATCTACGCCGCCGATACTGCTTTCTCAGTGTTAATGGATAGCGTACATATGGATTATGGAATCTTCTTTCCTTGTTTCTGGGCTGCAATTATAGCACTTTTAGCATACATAATTTAGAATAAATTTATGTTGTCACCTGGTAGAACTACGGCTACATTCTCTCGTGTCATTTGAGTTGAAAATCAGCCAAAGGACTATCGCCCAGCCTAGTTTCAGCCCATTTAAAAAAACATAATTATTATGAATGAATATTTGAATTTTCAGTTATAAATAATCATTTTATCACTAAACTCTAAAACCTTAAAAATTAATATTATTTTTCCTTGTATTTTTAAAAACTAAAAATTTTATCTTTACTTAAAATTTAAAAAGTTAATATTTCACCTTTAAAGTTTGTTTATCTTCTCTGATTACTACCATTTTAGTTGATAGTCTGCGCTTTCCATCCATCTTCCAAATCCATAAGGTATAATCCCAACTTTGTTAAGATTAGGAACTAACTAAAGAAGACGCATGTTATGCGTTTACCCACGTATACCAGATATAAAGAAAAAAATTCACAGATTTTTGCCTGGCCAAGCAACATTATTGAAGCCTTATAGTTGAAAACCAATGGTCTTAAACATGGAATCGTGGCTAAATGTTGATAAGGATTAATGTTTTTATAACATATTATTCCAAGAACTGTGTGCTTTTGACAGTTGACACCTATTCTATATATATGTGTGTATGCGCGCGCGCGCGCTATACATAATAGACAAGTAGCTGGGAAATGTGAGATGTTCTCTTCTTGTCATCCTTTGCTTGGTGTGTTTACCCATTTTAGTATCTTTAAACTTGTGGAGAAAGCTTATTAGATCGCAAAGCAAACAAACTCATGTCGGCTTTCGCACATGGAACATTGCCGAGCTTCATACGCATCCACTAATTATATCTATCTATTCTTTTAAGTCTAATCTACTCTGCGTAACTTAGCATTTTGGATCAATATTAAGATGCTTCATGACTTAAAACATAAACTAGCCTCACCCCTTATAATATTCACTTGGGTCAATTTAATTTAGCATACTAAGGGGCCCCTATTGGACCAAGATTAGCACCTGTCATCGATATGATTATCTTATATGAAATTGAAACCTCATAAGTTGTTCCATGTGCATCGATCGCTATGATGAACGGTAGGGAAGGGGGAAATGGATGATGTTGATTTGCAAAATATGTGGCTCATCAGAAGAGGGTTCCTAATCTCCATGTGCATAATGACGTGTTCACATGCAAATTAATGCCAATAATCATTTTCTTCATGTTCTGTGGTGCATGTAGCCATTACGGTGCTCCTTATTGTAACAGTTTTTACTCTAACTTGAGGCTGGTGGTCCAACTAATTGGGCTGGGCTTGGGATAGGTTGAAGAAGATGATCAGGCGCTCTCTCCCTCAGAAATTAGCATACGTCGTTTTTCGGTACTCTCTTTCTGATCCCACGTCCACATGCGCCTCTCTCAGAAATTAGCATACGTCCTGTCTGATCCCACGTCCACATGCGCCCGGATCACGTGATTCATCGAAGTAAGCTCCACTTGAATTCGGGTATGCCAGTGAATGAAAAAAATTTGTTATATCCTGCGCTGTCCCCTTATTTCTTATCGGTTAAACTAAACGTGAAGAAGAGGCATATTTCTAGTTTGTGCGTGAATTTAATATAACCCTCCTCCTTCACCATTTCTGGATCGGATAGTATTAGATTCACGCACAAACTCGTGATATATCTTTTCTTTTACATTGCAAGATTTCAGCTTTCTTTCTGTAGGCGCCGATTTGTCTGTTTGGAGGAGTCTGAATTATTGTAGCAACCGAGGTGAGAGGATGGAGACTTTTCTGCTTCATTCTGATTTGAATCCGCTGTTTTTGTGCTTGATTGATTTGAATCCGCTGGTTTTCTGCTTGATTGTTTTTAATCCAACAGTGTTGTCTAGAATCGGTATCCATCATTAACTTATAGTACTTGTCACAACAGGGTGTTGTGCTGGTTCTGATTAAGATTTTACCCTAATTTGTTCAAGTAGGATATGATTTCTACATTGTTGTGCTGTTAGTTTGGATGGATATTGGGACTGAATTAGGATAGTTTCTTGAAATATAAAGGAACAATTTTCATTGTATGTTATTATTCTAATCTTAAAGAATTGAACTTAAAGTTTACCAATGTGTTAAGCAAAGATTTATTATGTTCTCATAATGGGCTACATAATTTTGCCTGAGTTTTACTTTTCAACATTGAAGGTCAACAAAAAATCTGCAAAGAAAGTTTCATTCATCGATTGATGAGAAAAATTTGTGACATTCACATCAAATTAGAAAGAGAAATATAGGATTAATATAAGTCTAGACTTGCAGAGTTTTACAAATTTGAGTTCAAAACAAGCCTGAAAAGATTTCATATTTGAAGCAGATCATCAGTTAAATAAAATTCTAAACTAAATCATTAGGAATTATTGACTGCACCTCAGTTGTTGATTAACATAACTAGTTTTAGCTTTGTTCCAGGAATACCATCAAGTTGCTAACAAAACTAGTATTTTGAACTTTTTCTTCTGAGGGTCATGAAGACTCCTCTTTCTTCATTGCTTCTTTTATTGCTATATTATATTTATGGCGACAGTAAGTTCCATTCCATTCGAGTGCCTTCAAAAGTCTAAAGAATAATGGGTTCATAGCCTTCTCATTGCTAACATTTATCTGTTTCTTAAAAATCAGAAGAATTGGGTGAGCCTGCTCTCTGAAATGCCCGTACACAAGATCTTCAAAATGCCTAGGAGGGCTCTGAAGTGTATAAAGCATGGCTTCGCAGCTGAGCATAAAAACCTTTTTGTTTCTGTTTTCGGTTCTTGATTTTGACTCATCAGAATAAGGTATTCCATTCAAAACTTCTTGTTGAATTGTGACAAGCACTTGCAATATGCCAGGCTAAATTGGATTCCACGTCTGTTTTTTGTGGGAATTCCATAAGAGGTCAAGGGAGAGCCTCTTATCTCTTTTGAAGAAGATTTCTGGAGGATGGGGATGTGGTTTGTGAAAGAAGATTTCAGGAGGCTGGGCTGGATAACTGCTGGGAATGAATATGTCAAAAAAGAACAGACCATGACAAAAAGGGGTACCTTCTAAACCATCTATATCAGCTCTCATGAGATTAATTCTTTCTCCATAAGCTCTAACAAAAATTGAACTTGGGAGAGAAGTCTTTAAAACTTCCCATTCCTTCCTTTTGGCTAGTCTTTGTATATTTATGGGTTTAGTTTTAAAGCCAATGAAGTGATGATCAAAGGGGGGACATAGCTCCATATCGAAGCTCTTAAACTTCTTAAACCGTTTCTCAACCAAGTCAATTATCTCCTCAATCTCCCCAAACTTAGCTATGATATGAGTATTTGGTTTGACGAAACTTGAATCAACAAGACAGTTCAGTTAGGAGGATTTGGGTTTACAATATAGTAGAACTTCAACTCTAATTAAATCAAGATGACTAGTATCTAATTGTAACTATATTGAATCAAAATCAGATAGAAAAGCAAATGAAAGATGAATTCTAATGAGAAAATAAATTAGAATCATGATCAGACTAAAATGCCGAATAAAAGAAAAATCCTAAATAGAATAAAAGGAAAAGACTCAGAATTCTGACCTTCCAGAGATTAAGTTGAGTGGATGAATTAAAGAATCAGATATTCTATATAGAAATACTAGGGGGTTTAAGACTCAATGATACCATACCAAACCAAATTTTGATTTACTATGAGTATAAGTGCAATCATTATATTTAGGATTCCCATTTTGAAAAAAAGAAAAAAAACTTGGAATTCTAAGTGGAATCCCACTTGCATTTCAATTCGAAACCACCCCACCCTGCGACATTGCCAATAATGAAAATAGGTTATGCTAAGTACACTTACAATCCAAAACTTCTCTCACCTAATTGTGGGCTCGCTTTGAAAGGCCACTTTAATATTCCAAGATCGAACCAAAAATGCGAAAGCCCTGTATTATATTATAAGATGGGCTCCAGACCAAGGAAAAATACTAAAGGCGGTAACAAAATTGAATGAGTCAAACTTTGACCCCCAGACATAATCTCGTTGGAAGACTTAAAAGACAGTTAGTTATTAGTCGGTTAATTGCAGTTGTTGGTCCAACTCCAACATGACATGACTTACTTTCATGTATATTGCTTTTCCTTGATTGATGGAAGAAGTCGATTGGGCCGTCTAAAAAGGAACAGATAATTCCGTTGAAATGCTCCAGCGCGTTTACGCAAGTTTTGAAGCTATTTGTGTTTTGTCTGGGAATCGAAGCGGTAAAGCCGACAATTACTAGTTCGCACGTGTTATTGTATAAAAACAAAAAGATAACGTCCCCATGAAGAGACCCAAATACTGAACGGATAAGACTTGACTGACTTAATCTCTCATGGTTTGACAGGAATATGCATCTTGTTTTAATGGGAGCCACATGTTCAAATCACTCAGTGCCACGTGGCTGGAAATAAGAAACTTCTCTGGTTCATTAATTTGATTTATCTTATTTCTCTTTTGTAGAAAGGGGAAGAGAGCTTTTCTCAATTTTTTGGTAATTTCCAATTCAAAAGATTAGTAGAACAGAGAAGACAAGACAGGAAGCAACAACCGGAACCAGTTTTTCATTGTCTTCTTTCTTTCTTCCTTGGCTCGAATGTTTTTTAGTTTATCTAATAATAATTCAAAGTAAAATATTTTTATCCTGTTCCTTTTGTCCTCTCTGGTTGGCTTTGATCCGAACTTTTAAATCAAAGCACATCAAATCAATCCATTAAAAGCCTACTGTTGATAAACTTGCAAAAAAGGTTACATGATTTAGGTCATCAACCAGTCATACACTTTCTTTACCTCTACCAACTCTGTGTTCCTCCTGCAACTACCAATACAGCTGCTAATTGTTTTAGAATTGTAACGTCTATCAACTCATCACCTTCAATTTGAGGAGCCCAAATTGTAACTGAATTATGAATTCTTTCGAATTGGTCAAAGGTGAAAGGAGAAAATGGTTGAACAAAAAAGAAAAACATGCACGTTAAATTGTTTTATGAGTAAATTTACCTTCCAGTTCTATAGCTTAGCCACAATATTAAACTAAATAACAAGTGGTAGGACATGTTACTTAGACACATGTTGCTCGAAAATAAAAATGAGGGGATTTCAATAAATGAATAACGAGTTGAGCTAATCTGTCTCAAATGAATAATAAAGTTTTTTCATTCATTCAAGACTATAAATTCCCTATTAAATAAGGTGTATGAGCTATCAAAAATATATTAATGAAAAACTATCACTATAACAATTTGACAATCTATATCACATTAAATACAGAATGACAACACAACTTTCTTATATATGTATCACCCATATCGATAAAGATCTAACAATTATAATAATATTCTTCTTTCTTATGCTCTATAAATCGATGGTTACTTAGTAAGAGGAGACCAATTTTTACCATAAAAATAGGAGAGAAAGGGACTTCTAGAGTCCTCGTAGAGGGAGAAGCTCATTGTTTTTCCCTAGTGATGCTAACTAACAATGAGATTTGATTTTTTTAAATTTTCTAAGAACATTTGGAAATTTTTTCCGAAATTACTTTAATAATCTTGTAGGCTTATTTTACTACTAAAAGTAACAACACTCATTATAATTGTTTATCGAAAACTCATATTAAAAAAAAAAAAAACTTAATAATATAATAATGAATGTAAGTTTTGCTCATGTAGCCCATCATTTTAAAAACCTTCCAATGTTACTGTCTCTTTGAATCATGTTTCCTATTCACTATATTTCTCATGAAGTAACTCAACATGTTGGTATTTACATTTTTTTATCTTTTAATTGTGTTTGCCGATTTATTATCGAACATGATACAACATTTAGCATAATATTATATGATATGCAATACAATACTATCCTATACAATTGGCTTAATAGATCAGCCCAATTCGTGTCCATTCTCGTGTATCCATTAGCAACCTTGCTTAGCTTCTTCGAAATTTGACCTAATAAGAGGTTAAAAAAAAAAAGTGGGTGCAAGCAAATCACTCTACAGAGCATCAAATTTTATTTTGATTTGAAAGAAAGATATCAAATGTAAAATGCTGTTTACAATTAAGGGAACAATTACACCCTTACGAAGCTCAATATTGAGCAATAAAGTTTCCTGACAAATAACTAAAATCAACATACTTCAGAAGTACTTATATACAGTCCACACATTGATGAAATTAGAAGTAAATAGCTAGCCCTTGTACTTATTTCAAAAGAGAATAGCTACATCAGAAATGCCACCAGCCTCTTCAATCCAAGGAAGATTCAAGGTCAGTTTGCCCTCTGATGACCACTCAAAAGATACTTCTGCACCATTCAAGAAACATTTCTTGGGGGGTTCACTTGAATAGGCTAAGAAATTTCCTTCCCCTTTCGCTTCAATCTTGACACTGACATCAGCTCCAGACTCAAAGAATTCCAATTCTCTGATTGTCCCTCCACAATTGAACATGTTAATGAGCCCAATTGGAGCAAATTTGATGCCGGGACCAAGCTTCTTAATCGGTACAAAGCTGAAAAGCTCAAAAGAGGATGGCTGGATAGTGATTTGAATTGCATCAGATTTGGGGGTCATAAAGAGTAGTTTCTCAGCCTGGTTGAGATAGACTATATACTCTTCAGCCTCACCCATATGTGCAGCTTCTGCCTTTTGGTCCCATTCGATGTCAGTAACATGCACGGAGCCTGAAACTGGCTTAAAACACTCTGGATAGCCTTTGATCCTCAGCTCTTTGCCGTCCCAGCCAGCTCCTTGGCAGTTGAAAGCTCCAATCACCCCTCCATACTGTAAAATATGTGTCAAAATGAGTGTTATTTTCTTCTATCATGTCAAAGAAATAACCAAATAACTAGTGAAAGAAGTTTTATTTACCTTGTTGAAGTTCCAAATCTTTAGAATTGTCTTGTGGTCAAATAGCGGGTTCTTGAAGAGGCAGTCCCTGGTTGGGAGGGCAAAGTATTGGCACTTGGGAATGGTGCCATCAGAGTAAACAAGTTGCTTGAGGAGATCGAAATTATGGCCACCGACTGAGTCACTCACGTACACAGGACCGCCACAGATGGCCCTTGAACCAGCGTGAAATTTAGCACAACAATGATCAGATTGGAACATATCCCAATCAGGCTGTATGAATTGGCCCATCCACAAGCTGTTGTATGAACAATGGATCATATGAACACCTTGTAGCCAATAAACTCCATTTGGGTCTCCATTTGGATCCTGGAACCAGAAATCATCACCTGTACAAAACAATTAATTAATCACCATAGTCAGGGAAAGAAATACCAAAACATTTACTTGGTTAAGACCATTACCAACTCTTCCCATAGATATCTGGTGTGTTCCAACGAAGAAAAAGTCATTGCATTGTTGCATGCTACAGATGATTCCAGTGCCATTGAAGTTGTTTACCAGGGAATCTGAAAGTCCATTGTAATAAGCCTTTGCAAGCTGAACCCGGCCTCCATAATCTTCAGAAACATATTCAAGAGTCTGCATACATAATTCAATAATAAAATTATCAATATAAGAGTTTAATATTGAATGTGCACATAAAAGAATATAGATATAGATAATGAAATGGGTAGTTACGTGGATAACATCAACTTTGACACCAGTGATGCCTGATTCTGCAAGGGAGGAATGCATAGAGTTGTAGAAATCATGGGCCTGAGAGGGATGAACAAGCCCAATTCCACCTTCAACAATTTTAACCACAGCAAGATCATTCATTGTTCCATCAAGTCCTGGAGAAACTTTGCAGTGAGCGATCTTTGAATTTAGATGAGTTGTTCCTGGCCTGACACCACCCCAAGCACCACAAAGAGCATGCCACACCCAAATATCATCCAAATTTTTAAACTTTGTTCTCAAATCTCTTGTAAGAGCCTTCAATCCGTAATCCTTATCCTTGCAAGAACAACTTCCGCAGCCTTCATTGGCTGAACTGCTCGAACTGCTCTCTTCACCAAAAAGCTGCTCTAGTTCTCCTTGCAGCTTTTTGATCTTTGAATCATATTCTGACAGATCATTTACTCCAGATTGGATAGCCTTGTCACGATTCTTGTTAGCATGCTCCAGTTCTATAGCTTTAGCAATCAACATCTTTGGCTTGTTTGGATCAAATGAAGGAGCTTTAGGACTTAACAATGAACCCCTCTTGTATTTTCTGAACTTCTCCCCTTCATTAAGCCTGTGCAGCCTGGCAGTCATTTGTTCTCCTCCAAGAACAAGATTTTTTGAGTCTTGATTTGGGTCCTCATCATCTCGATTGATGCTCTGCCAGCCATCATCAATGATGAGAAACCTTGGCGAGAGGCCACCATTAGCGAATTCTTTTACTCCGTGCCAGATACCAGCCGGTTCTACTGTTAAGTAGAACGCATCCCAAGTGCACCAACCAAATTTGTCAACAAGAGAAGGCACTTGTTTCTCTTCCAAGAGCCTGAAAGTATTGAGATGGACCCTGAGAGCACTGTAAGCCTCTTTCATGATATTGTACGGATTATCTGACACATGAACATAAGCGATAGCATCAAATTTTGATGCTTTCACTCGAGTAGAACCACTCTCAGCACAAATCATAACATGGCCATCCTTTCCAGGATGAAGAGCAGACCTAAAACTGCCATCAATAATGGGTATGATTATGACATGAGACCTTATTTCAGGGACATCTAAGAGCACCCATTGGGTTTCCATTTGCAAATCAGAACCAGAAGCCCCAACCCACTGGGTCGACCACCATGTTTTGAACCTAAAGATACTCAAGAAATCTCTTCCACTAAATCTACCCAGGGAGTTCATCAGCCTGTCGGACTCTTCCTGGGATTTAAATCCCAAAAAGCCGCCCTTGTGAGAGTGGGCCTGTACTCGCTGGAGCACAGAAACTGGAGCATCAGAATATTTACAGATTGACGAAAACGGACTGAAAGTGACATTTCTAGGAACGTCAGAAAGAACGGGGAAATCTTTGACATTAAGGTTGCCATTAGACAAGTTCAAGTATTTCTCCGAACTGTTGAACCCGAGTTTGACGAATAGAGGTTTGGGTGGATCATTTGGGGGAGCCATGACAGAAGAAAACAGAGAATGAACGAACAAAGTTACAACGGAGAAAAAAACTAATGACAAGAAACAAGACCTCAAGATGAAAATATCGGAGCCTAATGGGTTTCTAAAGAGCTTTGAGAAACAATGTTACGGAAAATGAATCTTGAATATCCAGAGATTACGAAATATAACTTTCAGAAAATATATGTGCAGAATAAGAATGAATAATTCTCGATATACTGATTCGCAGTAAAGAACAAATAATTATTAGAACAGAACAAAAACGCTAAAACGAAGTTGAGCAGAATAGTATGAAAGAAACGCTTGTTGGATTTGCACGGAAGAAATGGGCAACCTATGAATGCATTTATAGAGGAAACTCGGGTGGGGCCACCGAATAGAATAAAAAATAGAATCGAAAAAGCTAATCAGATAAGAAATTTGGGCGGTTGGTGTTGGACTGTTGGTAAAAGTTCTTGCCTCTGTGCACTTCATGCTTTTTGCTTTAAATTCTTTATTCTATTTGCTCAGAAAACTTTCATATGAAAAAGTAAAAACAATCGACTAGTCTTTTCCAGGGAAGTCATCCTTGCGTCATACAAATTCTTAAGAGGCCATTTGAAACATCCATATATGCAATTACCATCCATGCACATATGTAAATGGTTCTTTGCATACACCAATATTCTTTTTATTCTAAAAAAACTTCAACAGAGATCTCAGCAGAGTATACAATCTCAGCTCTTGTGGGATACTGAGAGTTCTTGAAACATAAAAAGTGGTGATAGTGACGACTAGAAAGTTCGAAGTGAGCTTACACTTAGTACTATTCTAATTCAGTCTGACTTGAAACCCAGGGTACTCATAACTCATGGATCTCTGTGATAATCCAAAATTTTATTTTCATGGTGATTGATGCATCTCCTTCAAAAAATTCAAGTGGGATTGGTGAGTGGGGAACTCGCTGGCTGGCTGTATAGACATGGAGAATTTAATATGTATTTTCTTTCTCTTTAATGCCAACAGCCATTTATAATGTCCTGGAAGATGTTTTTCTTCGGAATTCTATAATTCACTAATCTTCTGGTTTGGTCAGTGAAGACTCAAGAACTTTCTTGTGGAATTCAAGCTGCTGATTTGCTAACAAAGATTATCATTCGATAATTATCCTTTTTTACCTGGTTTATAAAAAATATAAATTGAAAAAAAAAAATGTAAAAGGCATGGGAATATTATAGAACAATAGGTTTCTTGTAAATTTGAAATTGTACTAAAAAATTAAAAAAAAAAAAAAAGGTGAAGAAGGTACTTCATGGTCAATTTTGTTGGGTCCTCTTGAAATTTTGGCTGGACGGTTGTGGATTTGTTAAAGTCAGATCCTTATTTATATTTGTTTTTCTCCTCTTAACGCTAGACTTAGTCTCAACTCTTAAATACATACCAAAAATTAATGTATTAATTAATAAATAAAACTAAATATATAATTTTTAATATTTAAATAAATTTTTAAATAATGTGTTATTAAAGTAATATTCACTTATACAATAATATATTATTTAGATATTTAATTTATATCTAAATTAATATTGTCACCTTGCAACTTGTAGAGGAATCCAGTCCTTTCATCATGTTTTAAAGGATTACAGCTATAACTTTTGTGCTATGAATAGGCTTTGATTTTATTACAAGAATCTTCATGATTCTTCATTTTACAAACAATTTGCTAAAATTAAAAATCTTTTATGTACCCACTTTCAATTTAAACTAATTTGAGCCTATTGGGCCGGAACTCAAAAAGGCAAAATCAATTTTCTTCTTTGATGGACTTCTTTTAAAGTACAGTCAACCGTGGTTATGGATTGACTATGGAGATTCTATTCATTTTGTCTTCTTTCTGCAGTTTGGTGATCAACTGACAAAAAGGAGATAAAAAGAGAGAGAATCTGGTTCGTCTTTTTTCCCTCAATAATGCATATTGAACTCATGCTCTGCTTTAATTTTTTATTTGGAATATTGAAAACCTTTTTTTATAAATTTCTTATTGGAAATGAAATCCCTACTTCAGGGATTTTTATTTAAAAAAAAAAAAAGAAGTAATGTCACTACCTCAATCAATGTCACATTGAAGGTGCAATAGATTTTATTTTTAGCAATGGCCAGCCAGTCTACGAAAGAACTATCACAGTGATAAACTTCAACCCACCTCTGTGGTGGGTTGGTAAGCAGTTGGGAAAACTTTGTTACATGGGCCTCTGTATTTGACAATAACGAGGGTAAATTATTGTCCATTTAGGAAAAGAGAAATATTTTAGCACAGTCCAAGTAAAACGATGTCTAGGAGGAGTTTCTCCAGGGCTTAGTTTTCAACTTTATTGGGTAATGTTGTGAAAATTCCTTGGCATTGGGATTGCCTTCTAAACCTTGTGGTACGTACCGAGATGGTCAAATTCCCATGGTGGAATGGAACGACAATCAAGCAGAAGATGCTCTGTATTCAGATAATAATGCCATCCACGGCCTTAATCCAACTCAAGGAAATTAGAAAGCCGATAGGGAAGCCATTTAAAGGATTAAATCATTACCTACCTGGTATCATTTATTAGTGGCTGATCCAACCTTAACCAAAGCCTTTGGAAATAATTAAAAGCCAATATGTTCTTTAGCAGCAATAAGATTTCTTTTGACAGAGCAATGCAATAATTGCAGAACAAAAGCATCCAAATTATGAACTAGAATCAGGAGAGAGAAACTTTGTGTTGAATTTCCGATGCGTTCATCAACATGTTGGGGAAAACAGGGGGAAAAAAGGTGACCGGAACAGACAACTACAAAGGAAGACTTTGCAGATCAGGGATTTTATCAAACCTTGAATTTTCTGAATGAGTTCGGTCATCATGGAGAACAAGCACCTTCAGTGTGCCAGATTCTCTTAACCAGGCAGCAACCATGGGTCCTGTTGATATGAATCTACCTAAGTTGCACCTGGCAACCCAGAAAGGTGCGCCCATGCCAGTAAGAAGACCCTCAATAACTCGCCTCAGTGCACCATCACCAACAACTTTGCTGTGTTTGCCCCATCCCGTTAAGATGCTACAGAAAGAAGAGCTTAGGCATCTTTTATTAAAATAAAAGTTTAATAAAGGCACTTAGCAACTGCAAAAAATTGAGTACCTTAACAGTTTTGGCAACTCATGGCCTTCAAACAAAACTGAGCGAATGTTTAGCAACCATGCATGAACCATTGCCCGAGCAGCACCAGAAGACATAAGGTGCAAATCTAAGCATGAATCAGACCACACATTCTCCCATACTTGCCGACGTTTACCTTCAAGCACAACAAGCTGAGCTCCTCGTTTCTGTTAACAAAAGACAAACTTAAAACAAGCACAATTTTCTGGCATGAAAAACAGTGTCATCACATTGCACAAACAATCAACTAAATTACTCTAACTTGGCAGCCAGAGTGAAGGCTAACCTGACCAAAGTGCCATAGCATGTCAGTCAGAGCATTGTAAAATGCAGAAGCAGTAGAAGAGTCCATTTGCTTTACTTCATCAAAGAGGGACAGGGCTTGAACCCAAATATTTTCTCTACAACCCATGAGGAGTCCATGTGCCACACCATAGACCTGATTGTCAAATAAACGGAGCTCCTCCAATAACACCGATGCATCTTCAAATGAATTACACCGACTGTATGCAAAGACAAAGTTTGCAAATGAAATACACTCGACTTTTCAATCAAAGATGTATATAAGGACAAGGTGAAAAGAAACAATTGACAAGAAACAAGCAACTTGATAAATCCTTTTCTCTGCTCTTTTAAGATCAGATAAATGGAAGCCACCACTTTAATTTGAATACTGATTTTTTATTACTAACTCAGGGAACTTTAACCGAATTCCCTCATAAGTGATCCATCATTCAACTCATTCAATTTTAGAAATAATAGAAATGTATAGGTACAAGTTTAGCTAGTTCCTTTGTTTTTGCTGCAAATGAACAAATGATGATGTGGGCATAAATTATGTAGAGTACCCTGGCTTCTTTCATTCCTGTGCAAAAACTAAAAGTTCAGCTATCACAGGGTTCATTTGTGATTCACAAGTAACATATGAGCAAGATAAAAAGTAAAATAAACTATAAATGGCATCACAAACACTACAATATTGACGAAGACACTGGAATCACACCAATTTCTCTAATATCAACATCAGATAAAAATGCAAAAACCCTGCATCTGAAGTTCCAAGAAGCCATTTTACATTATCTCAATAGTAAAATATTATTCCAATCATATTTCAATTAGCAGTTACATATTAGATCATGATGCTGCCATGAAATTCTACAGCCAAAAAATGCTGTCAGTTTAAACTAGAATGTTTTGAAAATAACTTTTAAGATTCTCCAACGTAATCAAACAGCCAGGCTGCATAATGCAATGAAGGTTAAATTCTATTTATCTTAATACCACCAAGCGATAAAACTCAAGGATAGTTCCTCCAAGTTCAAAATTTTCAATAAGCATCAAATCACAAGGCTCTCAATTTAGTTAAAGATAATAATGAGCAGATATGGAATTTTACCTGCAAGCATTTAGAATGGCTGAAAATGTAACGACATTTGGTTTAATTTCTAGCTCATGCATCTTCTGAAAGACACCCAGAACGCACAGGATTTCCTTTCTACATCTGTTCTCTTTCTTTGCTTGACCAGCTTTCTCGGCAGCTAGCTGCCCAAAAATCTGTATGATTTGTTTATCTGCCCTTCCTGCCACTTCGCCTTCCTTATCATCCGTGGTAAGCACTTTATTTAAATGTGAAGATTCTTTTTTCAACTCAAGGTATATCTCACCATCCTCAACTGGACATTCGGCAGTTGCAGAACGACCAAAGGCATCAATTATAGAATTGTAAGTGACAACATTAGGTCTAATCCCTTCCTTTGTCATCTCATCAAGTAAAGATACAGCTGATTCCACCAACCCATTTTTACAAAAGGCATCTATAAGTGCACTATAAAGCACCACATCAGCCTTCAGTCCTGCCTGCTTGAACTCTCTGAATACTTCCATTGCCTCTTTATACAAACCACCTTTTGAATACACATCAATAAGAGTTGAATAAGTCAGTAAATTAGGAGATACATGGTTTCCTTTCATCTCAGTAAACACTCTTCTAACTTCACCAAATTCCCCTTGCTTCCCATACCCGCCCAAGAGTGCATTAAAAGTTACAACATCTTTCCTAATCCCAGAGCTCTCCATTTCCTTACAAATATCCATAGCCTCCTCAAACCTACCAAGCTTCGCATATATTGAAACCACAGTATTATACGAAACCCTATCCAACCCAATTCCCATAAACTTCATTTCATTAAACAAATTGAGTGCGTCATCTAATCTACCAGCCTTTGCATACCCATCAATCATAGTGCTATAAGTTACAACATTAGGCATAATATTCTTGGTGGGCATTTCAGCCATAATCTCAAAAGCCAAATCCATTTGCCTGCCTTTACAAACAGCATCTAATAAGGTATTATATGTGAAAATATCTTGATCAATTCCTCTATTGACCATCTCACTAAACAAATTTCTTGCTGCCTCCCACAGCCCTCCTCTGCTACAAACTGCAAGTAATGAATTAAAAGTGATTCGATCTGGTTGCACCTCATTTTTCAACATATCATCAAAAATTTCCACCACATGTTTAAACTCAACACCTCCTTTACCACACGCGTCAATCACAGCATTGTAAGTGACTAAATTCGGCTTCAGGTTAAAATTTTTCATCGAATCAAACACTCTAATAGCCTCATCACAGTAACCACTTCTCCCATAAGCACTAATCAAAGCAGAAAACGCGTAAACGGTGTTACCATAACCCTCGTTTAAAGCATTTTCAAAAACATTCTTAGCAAGTTCAACTTTTCCTAATCTACCAAGAATACTAATCATCGCACTCGCTAATTTTCCTTGTTCATTCTTTTTTCTCTCTCTTTTGACAGCAAAGTTAAAACAATGAATAGCCTTTGACCACTCACCTCTATTTCCAAGCTCTCGAAGCAAGAACAAGTAATCATCAGAACCACAGAGCTTAGTCTCGAAGTTTAGAAGTACACTATCAAAGGACATATAATCCTTACCATAGTGGATCATGTTTTGAAAGGCTTCTTCTGCGACGGATGTATGGCGGGTGCTCATATTGCTTTTGGGGCGCCCAAAGTGCATTTTTGATACAAAACGGGTGGATCGGCGTCCGGAAAAATTAGGAGCAAGTTCGGATTTTGGGGAGTGGAAAGGAGCGAGCGAATCAAATGGCTTAGGGTTTTGAGTGGTGGCAGCAGAGGTAGCAGCCGGTTTTGATGCATTTCGTGGTGAAGGAGAGAGAGGGGGTTTGGCGAGCGCGACCTTATGGGTGGTCCAGTGAGACTGAGAATTCTGGTGCTGGGTTTGTCTGTGATTATTGCTTCTGAGTTGGTTTTGTGGGTAGGGGTGATTCTGGTAGGGCTTTGAAGCCGTGATTGAGCAGTGTGGCGGCGTTGACGCCATTCAGAAACACAACAAATATTTCTGTTTACAGATGAAGATACAAAACGACGGCGTGTTGAGGGAAGTCAAATGGGGTTTTGGTAGGCTGCGGCAACGGAGGGAACAGATGGAGAAGAAGAGGCCATAGTTTAGGAGATTTTATGAAGAGATAAGAATTGGAGAGAGGAGAGAGGAGAGAAGGTAAACCCAGCTGAGTTGGTGAGGCATTTAGCTCAGACATTGGAATCTTCACCTCTTATACCGTTTTTACCATTTTGGCCCTCCAGTACATCACAGCCGTCCACAACACTTGGACCCACTTTACTATGAATCCTTTGCTTACTTGGACTAATCAGATGCAGATAATAGATTCACAGGATCACCAAGTCATCGTTGTTGATTTTGTTATGCGAAATGAACGGTCAGATTAACCGGAAACAAAGTATAAAAGGGCAACACAGGCTGGATATTTCAGTATTTGACAGTATCGTCTTGACTTTTATTGCATAACCACTGAATTGTTGTCACCAAGGGGTGAGCATATGAATCGTGTTGTTTCCATTGGGAGTCCATACGTCACAAAGACATAAAGAGAAAAAGTCTATTGGTAAACTATTTACTACCAACTGCAGCATTGAAAATTAATATTACAATAATAATTTATATTTTACATTAAAGCGATCATTAATTCAGTCCCGCAAGACTAAAAATTATATTGCTACCTTTGTGTGGCCGTTGGGCCGTTCCCAAGAGAGAGAAAATTGTGAGTTCCGTTGCTCGTTTAGGAATCTTGGGGGCCAAGTTTCTCGGTACTTCGAATTCACTGTAGATTGTATAAATTATAAATGGGGTGAGACAAGGATTAGGCATAAGTGAGCTGTCTCTGTAAGGTAAAATCTGAAAAAAAAAAAAAAAATTTAAATAATAAACGAGGAGTTAAAAACACCATAATCACTAAAATAATCCTAGAAAAGGTTAAATAGGATTTACAAAGCTTGTTATGTCTACTGACATTACGAATACTTTGAAATTCTAAACGGAAAGAACCCAGTTCCTAAATGAAGATGCTAATGCTTTCATGTTAGCTTGTGATTCCCCAATACTTTCAAAAACTGAATGGAGAAAACAGTTAAAACCTTTGGTGCTTTACGATGTCTTCAGTATGTCTTCTTTCTCATAACTGGCCTTCATGCTTCCTTTTTAGTAGTCACTGTAAATCTTGGTGTTGGTATTCCCATTGTGGATTGATATAGACCCTTCAACCTTCAAATGAGGGATACAATAAAATGACAATGTAATATCAATTCGAGTCCATCATTCTCTAAGACCGATGTCACAAAGCAAGCCAAAAAGATTATTGAGTAGAATGTATTCAACTTACTTAGGGATAGTGATAAAAAGTGCAATCACTGAAAATCCAACAATGACTGGGAACACTGGTGCAGGAGTTAATTCCTATAGGCATGGCAAAGGAAGAGAAAGGTTAGGAAGGGGGCAATTAATCTACTCCAGCTAGATTGGTTCCTGGATTTTATATATTATGTTCAAAACAAAAAAGATTCCACGAGCCAATGGACATGAATCAACAACAGATTTAATACCGCTCAGAGCAAAACAATCTCCAGCCCATGACTTTTCCATCAGACGCAAGATTTTGTTCACAAGGTATTGATTTAAAGGTGTACTTTCCATCAACATCAGTAATGGCATGACAGACAGCTTTTCTTTGTCCCAAGGCATTCCCAGAACCTAAGGGGCTGTCTACCTCAACGACATCATCTGAATATAAATATATGTGAACTCCTAGGATTGGATCTCCCTGTCAGGACAGTAAAAGTGGCATCCAGCTATCAATAAGAGAAAAACACAGTGCAACACATTTTTAGATAATCATTGGTCTATAACCTAACATAACTCTTCCGAAATTTGAATAAATAAAACTTACTGTGGAGGTAAAAGAATCAATGATAGATTTTTATCTTCTTAAATCATTCACCAAAAGATGGCCTATCTCATAAGTGAATTAACATAATTAGTGGAAAGGAGAAAGGTGTTCAAATATAAGAATTCATTAAAAACAAACAAAAAAATACTAACAAAACTTATAAATACAGATAATGTTTCATTTTTCATGCAACTGTTGCCTCCGAATACCTGAGCAACGAGAGACCCTTGAATGTCATACCCAGGGACAAAGAAAATATCAGCAACTATACCATTTTCAAACCTCAGTTGCAGCTGCAAGAACATTTTCATGTGATTCAATTTCAAATTTCTGTATATTTACCAGCAAAAATTGACATGTAAATTTATGATTATCAAGGGAAAAAAAGAAGAAGTGGTTTAACTGGCCAAAAGGATGAAATAAAACAATAACATAGCATCCAACCTCCCTGGAACCTCTAACTTCAACTCTCAAATCAGGATGTGATACATGTAGTTTGTATTTTCCTGCACCGAATAAGCCATGTTGTTAGAATACATGTACAGCCGTGTATGCAAAAGAAAACGATACAGGCCCTTTATACCAGGAATAATATTTTTGAACAACTGCCTTCAGATGATGTTACAAATGATGATATGAGATCACCATCACGAGAGAGAAGTTCAATATTCACATTAGAAGGACCACCGTCTTTCACCAAACAGCTCTCTCCACCAATAGCTCCCACAACCCTACCAGAGATGCTAAACCTACAATGCATAAACATGTGAACAGTAAATTGTGATTATATTTGGCATGAGCATGAGCACATAACTCCAGTTACACATAAAATGGAACTGAGATCAAACTATGAAATAATGCTTAACAAACCCTGTGAATAAAAAATTAATGTCTTCGATACCATTGCAACCATTGTCATCAAGAGTAACTGGTACCTACAAATTAATTTTCTGTTGGGTTAAAATCAAGCAAATTAAATAATATAAAAGATGTATCAGAAGGGGAAAAAAGTGCATAACAAGTGTGCTTAAATATCAATGACATTTACAAACCTTATCAGGGTCCCATGACCATCCATCTGGTCCATTGACTTTAACTACAAATGAACCCTGTACACAGAAATTGAAGTGATCAAGTGAACTCAGAGATGTATGCAGAAACTTGATGTGTCACACAGACATAGAGCATGATATGCCTGGTGAAGTTTAAAAAAGAAATTTCAATAAATCAAGAGCAAAATTTACAAGCTGTAAGCCAGAGCATAGTAAATGTAAAGAGTGCATATAAAATGCACAAAATAAGCTTGCGGGCTCAAGTGTATTGCCTTCACAAAATATCATTTCACATAAAATACCTACACAATACACAAATCTTGTTGCCATGGCATAGCAAGAGAGTAGGATGCAACCATTTGTGTTAAGTCAGACTCCAATAATTACAAAATAGATACTCAAAGAATATACACAATCAAAGATAACTCAAGTAAAAAACTTATGGAAAACTTCACACAAAACAGCAAGCGATATTAATCAGTATCTTCCAGTAAGTATCATCCCAAGCTATGATCTCCTGAATCAATAATTTTAGAAAAATATGCACCGTCACCATCCAGAAACAAGTGGTATTTTCCATGGTCAAACCACGTGAATGGTCCATTGACTTTATTACAAAAGACTATGACAATCTGAGTAACTGCATCCCACAGATGATCAATAAGTTAAATGCAAACTATCTATAATTCCCTCCTGATTCAAATGCCCAAACCCAAACCAACCAATTAGGATGAGTGGAAAATCTTATAGTAAGCCTGATTACGTCCAAAACCTTATTTATTCATTTATGCAAAAGCAAACAAGGTTGAAAAATACCTTATCATACACTGGAATGAAGTAATAGCCATTGGGAGCACACCGCGTACTGTCCTTTACCAACGCATCAACAGTGCGTAGTTCAACCTAAGATTGAAAAGAGAGAATATCATATCCTAACAATGAATTTCAAAATTCAAGTTGTCAACTTTACAGATTCGTGTAGTATCAGATATTCAATTTTAGCAGTAATAAACAGTACTAATACTTAACTGTGACATTAGAATAATCCAACCTCGCATCAGTTGCCTTCCTCGACTTTATTAGAGATGAACTCGCCTATAAAACAGTAATTCATGATTAGAAGAGTAAACATAACTGCAATCTTTTGTGCGGTTTAAGTGGCTTCAGTAAACCAGAAAAATACAAATTAACATTTTCTACTCCAAGAATCATGGTTGAACATACTTGACAAATCTTAATAGCGTTTCTTGCGTTTTCTTAAAAACCATATTAGGGCAAGGATTCACCTTGACGAAGCCACCACAACCGTGAATCGAATGAGCAGAGACAGCTGAGATTAAGTGAATGACGATCAGGAAAAATATTATAGCACCCCTGATCTTCATTTCTTAAATTTTCTTGGTGAAGTGATGTTCAATTGCCTGAAAAGAGTGCAATGCATGGAAAGAAAGGATCCAGTGCATTACGTAAGATTTTATAAATGAATCACTAGGCAAAGGACCTAACTGGTCCAGTCTTGGCTCTGTTTGGTTCAATGAAAGGGTTTATGGGTTTCGGACGAGCTTGCACCCGACTCTGGGCAATAATGAGACGGGCTGGTGTATTTCGGGTCGGGTCAACAGAGTCGGGTAGAACGGCACAGGCGAATTGGGCTAATCCTGACCAATTTATTTATTTATTTTTAAAGTTAATTAGTTATTATCCTTTACATTTATTGTGCCCTCTAAGATTTTGATTATTTGGTGAATTAAACATCTGACTTCCTTGACAAAAAGATTGAGCGAAAAAACCCTAAAATGGAAAATACGATGAATTTATAAACCAATACAATGAAAAATTTCAAAAAATAAATTGATAAGTAAATTGATTTGGACTCAACACAGGGAAAAGAAGACGAAGACAAAGAGCAATTCCAATAAAATAAATTCAAATGTGTTACTTTGATTGAATCTAAGTACAACAGTTTAAATGTGTTATCAGATAATATTTAATTATATAATAACACATATAAATATATACCTAAAATAGATATACATAATATTATTTTAATTTTATTTGTGATAATAGTTCAATATTTATGTTAAAAATAGGTTAAAGTTCTCTGTTAAGAATCAAACTATCTTTTAAATTTAATAAAATTCTCTATTAAATTTCATTCGAGATTTCTATGAAAATTTTAGATAAGCAAATTGTAAATATTTAAATTTCAATATTATTTTTAAAAGTTTAGTATATTTCAATTTCATCTTTTAATATGCATTGATTGCATGAACCATAGAGGAGGCAGTGACTTACGTAAGCGGTGAGTGATATTATCAGCCTCCTGAGCTTAGGTAACAGAAGTGCAAAAAGTTCATAAAACATCTCTTGAAAAGGCAATTTAGACTGGTCAAATAAAGACAGCAATATGAATTCAAAGTTCAGCAGGCTGCTCATTCGATTGGATTCATCTCCGCCGCCTACAGACATATTTAGTAAATCTGGTAATAAAAAAAATCACAAGGCTGAAAATTTAATATATAATAATAAATTAATCATAATTTTGTATATAAATAATAATATATTATTTTAAAATTAAAAATAAAATTATATATATAATTTTATTAACTATTGGAAAAATAGATCTAATTTCAAACTGAACACTGCTACATTCAGTTGGCACATTATTAATTTTTTAAAAAATATTTATACCACCAGGAGCACTCGTACTACATAAATAATTAAAGTTAAGCGCGAATTTATTCTGAGTCGGCTAAGAAATGCAGACTGTATAACAGGACGAACAGAACAACTGAAGAAAAACGAGCTTGGAAATTTCGTGCTTTATTATGCTTCGAGCCTCGCTGGTGCTTTTAGTACTAGGCTCCATTTTCATCGGATGGGTTAACTCGCACGAAGAATCTGGTGAGTGGAGTTGCGATTCTAAATCAGAGATCCGAGTCCAGGCCGAGTTTAAGCTAGGACTTATCACGCTCGATGGTCACGCCGATGATTGGGAAGGCATTGGTGGCTCCGAGTTCTCTCTTCTACCGGCTCTTGACCCTGACGATGACCGCGAGTACAAAGGAGGAAAAATGACCGTTAAGGTATAATTTTTATTTTATTCACAAATCATTTAATATTCATGAGGTAGAAGTGTTTGTTTATTGCTTCCCTTTCATAGTTTCGCGATATGCTAAAACATGTTCAATCAATTGGGAAGAAATTTAACCATTTAATTTCGATGGGCTTTATTGCAGGCTTTGCATGACGGTCACGATGTCTTATTTTTGTTGCAAGTTGATGGGGAGTATGTCTATTCTAAAGGGTAAGTGTTCAATTTGAAAAGGAAAGCAAAACTACTGGATTATATTATATTCAAGAATGAACCATATTATTTTATACTTTTACTGTTAGAATCATTTGACCTGTCCCAATTCATTGTTTTTCGCTGGCACTTGTTGATTCTCTAATTGAATATCACCTGAAATCTTCTAATTTTGCTATTAGTTAGATCTACTCCCCTCATCGATAATATTGACAAATCTGATTTTGTATATGTATCCATGTTTTGTCTTTGAATGGCTACTTTTTATGACATCATACTGCACATAGATTGGTTGGAAGGAGATCAACTTAATGTCTGCTATCTTCATATTCATATGATTGCCATAATTGCATTGAATCCTTGTCCTTTTCTTTGTTGGGTCTTTGAATAGAGTTGTCAGTACATGCTTTTGTAGATGTTCTACAGATTGGGTTTAGTTTGTTAACAATTCAACAAAGCTTTTCTTCTCATTATATAAGGCCTATATTGAATTCAGCTTGTTTTCTGCAATGCAGAGAAAACAAAAAATGCCCTTCCGTTGCTCTCATGTTTCAAGTAGGTGAAGATGCTACTTATCATAATGTAAGTTATCATTTTGCTTATTTTGTTACAGTGTCTTCTTCCATTACAATTTATTTTGCACTTTATTAACTTACAACTATTTTAAAACTTTGTGTTTTCTTAGATGGGTGGGTGTAAAGAGAATGCTGACACTTGCACCGGCAAGACTTGCAAAGGACATGAAGTTGACATTATGCACTTCTCAATTGGAAACGCTATACCTGGACGACTTTATGGTGGCAATCCGATAGATAACAGAGATGGAAATGGAAATGACAGGTGAAGAACTACAACCCAATGATTTTGATCTTCATGACAATTAAATATTTGTGGTTGTTTATAATCTACTCATCTATGATCCTTGTTTTGTGAACAGGTTTGGTCATTTGGTTGATGTTTATGCTTGGAACCCACACTGTAGATATCTTGATGGAATTGGCCCATCAGGTACTTTTAGGATTAAATAATTATAGAATTCTGTTGATAGCAAATCATATGTGCTACATAATAAAAAGAGGATAGGATTATCTAAAGAAAGGAAGCAAAGTGGCATAAAGCACTAAAGAAAGTGATTGTGATTATCAGAGACATTAAGGTGGGGCTGATTCCTCCATAGTCAAATCCTAGATTTTGTAAGATGGTCCGTTTTCTTTTTCTTTTCTTTCTTTCTTGGATGAGATGGTGCAAGTCCTGTTCCACAAACATTGGCATCATCAACTTTAAGAACTTTTAGAAAATTGAAATGTGAATCACTTGTTTGATGGTGTAGAAACTATCCAATACAACAGCATTTATTTAAAGTTTATTTCACAATGTTCAACTATTATTTGATGCAATTCCTGATACATGTATTTACTGTACCTGCATCACATGAATAGTTCACAGTTCTGCTCAGTTGTCTTCTTTTAACTTTTTGGCAGTTACCTTGTGCCATTGCCTCAACTCCTTTCCTTTTGGCCGAGCTCTTTTTTTTTTTTTTTAACTGCCTTCAATTATATTGAACCCCTAATACTGTCATTTGTGTCATCTGTTACACCTCACAGACTCTTATTTATAAGTTTTTAATTAATTTCATGCTTGTTGTTGACACTAGCTCTTATTGTCTTATTTTAAACCTTTACTGAAATCGATTGAGTGTCTCCTTCACCCTCATACTCCAAACTGCCAAATCTCTCACTCACTTAAGAGATTAGAACAACTTGATTGAAGATAGAAGACTGTACATTTTTTTAATCCTTGCTTTAGTTTACCTTCGGCCTTTTGTGTACATATAAAATCTATCTTATCCATCTGAATAATATTAATCCATAAGCATTGTTGGACTCTTTTTTAAGCTTTGAGTAATGGTTGAGGCTATGCACTGTAGTTGGATTTAACAGTGGCTGTGGTTACATAGACATTGCAACTTGAATGACATTTAGAGTCAGACAAAAAGTGGGGAAAGAGGAGAATAGTTATGAATTACAATTGGATGTAATATTTTAGGTTTTCTTCTTTGTTGGAGCAAGGGAAAGTAGCAATTTTAGGATTTTCATTTTTTCAAATTATATGGGGTTCATTGGATTTTGTATAAATGGAGTAAATTATATTATTCAACTCCGGTATGAATTCAAATTGGCATAAACTTATTTCATTTTCTATGGGTTGGGGGAAATTATTTTTCTTAATGATGACTTCTTGGTAAACTTTGTACATGGGGCTAGTCGTCTAAATGCAGTGTGGTATGGAAATATGAGCTTATGTTAGTTGAGTAGAAGTAATCACTGCTACTTCTTTGCTGCTTCACTTCAACAACAAGGCCCCCTTACATGAACATTGTTGTATGAAGTCTGACATAGTTTTGTTCTTTAAAAGCTTTTTTAAATGGTTACGGAGTTTAAATGTTTTATATAATTGATTTATTAAGGATTTTTTTTTCTCCATTTTCAGGAAATGATTCTAGTGCTCAGAATGATTGGAAGGGAGCATGGTGGCACAGTAGCTTCAATATTCACTCAGGTGGTTAACTACCTTTAGTTTTAGGGTTTGGCATTTAAGTTTTCCTTTCCGTATATATTGATGCCAACCATGGGTTGTCTAAGCCAATCATTTGTTTGCAAACAATTAAATTATGACACTTGTTTTGTCATTTTCTTTTTGTAACTTTGTTTTATATATCTTTTCATCTTCTCTTCAACTTTAATGGTTGAAATTTCTCTCTCACAGGTTTCGTGGATGGAGACAGTCCATATGCATCAGGCGGTCAAAAGGGCACATATTATTTTGAATTTTCTAGGCCTTTGAGAACCATGGATCGTCTACAACAGGTTAGATACTCATCTGTTTCCTTCAGATTCTGCATAAGATTAAATGAAAAGAACTTTAACCCTAACTTGTGTAGTCACTGAATTTTTTAAAACTATAGGTATAGAGTTTGGGTAGAATCTATTGCCTCCCTGTTAAAAGGGAGGTCTTGGGCTTAAACTATAACTAGCAACACTACAAGCATATTTTTATTGTTCACAAGCTATAGTTTTTGCCTCTTACCTTTTTACCAATCATGTGATTGAAAACTGTGTGCAACTTGAATATAAACCTTTTGCTGGCTGTAAGGGCTTTATAGCTCAATTGTAGTGAGTCTTATCCTGAGAGTGAAACAGTGTTTACAGTGGCAGACAAGTAAGTCACAAAGTTACATTATATGATATTGCTATTGTATTATTTTAGTTTCAAATTAAGAAATTACCTTCCAATGGTTGGCTGTAAAATAGTAGTTTCTTTACTTTTCGGCAGGATGCTCAGCTTACAATTGGTGGGTCCAGCAAGATGTCTGTTGCATTCTGGTATCCAGCTGATGGGAACCCATGGCATGGATCTGGACACTACTCAATTAATTGTGATTGGGTACCCTTGGATATTTCTTCAGGCAGTTCTTTGCTAAGTAAGTCTGGCACAGGCAGTTCATGGGATACTGCCAGTGTCTTTGCTCTTCTACTCTCAGTTGTCGGATTATGTGTTTCTGTTTTTGTGGGGTATCGGGTGTTGAGACCCAAGAGTGTCCCTTTTACACCCATGGAAAACCTTTAAAACAGTGGTATAGGTGAAGAATTGTACTATTACTTGGATCTGTACTTCACAGGATTGTACTTCGATTACTTCCACTTGGTTCCATTTTTTAATAAAAATTCATTTGTCACTTTATTATCACCTCTTCAGTGGGTTCTTTCACTAGATTAAAGTTGGTGCAATCTGAAATAAGGATGAGTTTCACCAGCAGTGACCGGCCCTGCTCCTTCACTGCTGGTAAAATGCTTCATCTAAGGAAGACTCTGTATTGTCTGAAATTCTGACTTGAATCGGATTTAATAGAAATTAACCCAGAGCATGGAATAGAGGAAAAGAGGCATCAAGTAATTCGCAGAAATTTTACAGTTTTTCATATGCTAAACAGCGCAAGGAGGTTCAATAATATGAAACCCGAAAAAATAGATCCCTCCGGTGGACATCAAGGTTTATACCCTGCTAGTACAGAATCACATCAGTGCCCAATTGATTTTGTAACAACTGGATTTTTTTGGAGGAACGTTAGTGTAAATCACTTTTACCTGTAATCAAAGCCATGTTTTTCTTCAACCCAATACAGTAATTTCTTTGTCCATAAAATTATCAAATAAGGATTTAACTAGGGATTTAAAATATATGCGGCAAGAAACCTGTGGCAGGGGCTTTCACATGAACTGCTGCCCACTTTCCTATTTGGATAGAATTAAGTTTTCTGATTTACTTGTTCCATTGTTTAAGGGAGTAGTTTTATGAGCAATTCTACATATATATGTACACTTTTATTACATAAAATAAATAATATATCATGATAAGATTAAATTTTCTTTTATCTTTAATTTAAAATTATTATATACTAATTTTGTATACTTAAAATACTTACAGATAGTTTTATGCCTCCCATTTCAAATGCAGGTGTGGAGAGAGAGCTTTTAATCATCTTATTGAAGGCCCATTGGGCTCGATCTAGCCCATACTACTAAAAATATTTGTAAAGCGTTTTTCCGTTATGTACCTTTTTAACTAAACGAAAACAGAAGTCGAATCCAAGGAATCAAGGATCTGTGGACTGTGGACGACGAAAGCACAGGTACAATACAATATCACATTTTTAAATTCTTTAATTTCTCCTCATTTTTCTTTCCAGCATTTTCCTTCTATCTGCTTTAAGGAGCATTAATTTTTTTTTTTTAATTCAGGTATTCATTACCGTTGACACCTTACTTGTTTGAATACCTGAATTGTAATTCAAAATTTTTTAGAATCATTATTTTTTTTAATTTTGAATTCACAGTCACAAATCCAAATTTCATGCATAATAAAGGTATGATTTGTGGTTTTTTATACTAATATTTATGGCGCTGTTGTTGAAGCTTGCACTTGATGGCTAGGATTAAACCTCAAGCTCTGCTATTACAAAGTAAAAAGAAGAAGGGACCAAATCGAATAAGTTTTACTACTATTATTGCGATCGGTTCGATTCTTGTCTTGGCTTTATTCTTCCTATTTTCTACATACAGACACTGGTCTCAAAGGTTTGTGTATAACTGAGGGTTTTCTTTTAATGAAAATTTAGAGTTTATTATGTAAAAGAATAATGTTTCTGAACTATTTTTAGGCCAACCTTTCAAACAGAAGTTCACAAATCAGTTGTTGAGGTACACTCTCACTGGCAATTTTGTTTATATTTCCGTTTTTGACTTTTATGGTTATTATGTAATTTTATATGTATTATCATTCAGGACATTTTAGAGCTATTCTTTTTATTGATAATGCTTGATATGTCTTGTTTTTTTCTTTGTGTATGTGTATTACAAGTAACAATCCTTGTGTGTGTGTATGTATGTTTAATGCCTTTCACTTTTTCTGTGTTTTTTTTAGGATAACAATTCTTTCATGGATTCGAAAAAGTCTGATCTCCCTGGATATGCGGTATATTTCCCATTGATGCCAACCTGCAGTATCTTAGTTTTGCTCCTTTTCTTTCAAAACTTCTTTCTGGGTAAACACCGATTATGTTTACAGTTGTTTGCTAAGAAACCAGAGCATATTAGAATTATTTTCTCATGCTTGTCCGTCTATTGGATTATGAACCGTGAGTAACTTTCTTTGTCTTTCTTGTATTTGTTATATATTTTTTCCTGCAAGTAATAGCTGTTAGGGAATTGATTCTTTGGAATCCACTGTATGTATTACTCTATTGGGTGGTTGGATTTATCTAGTCCTGTGGAGGCGTGCATGTTGCTCTGCACAAATGTTGTTTTGCTACTTATGCTTTTATATTGAGATTTCATATATGAAATTTTTTTTCCTGTTCTTATAAGTAGATAATAAGTACCTCAAAAGGCTCTATAACAGTGGATCTTTTCAAGGATAGCTCACCTGAAGTTGTCGATGAATTCATTGACTTATGGTGAGTATTGAAACATTTACTTTAGCCTGTAGTTCAGAGTTCATGTTTAAGGTAAATCTGGTGTTTCATAGTTTTGATTTGCGAATAGCCTTTTTGGTTTGATCAATATTATAAAGTTGTGTTAGGCATAACATATTCCCTCCAAAATTATATGTAATAGAACTATGAACTGATTGCAGTGAAAAAGGGCATTTTAATGGTATGCTCTTTCGACATATAATAAAGCACTATGTGATTCAAGCGGGGAACATAGATAAGATGGGGAGTATTGAAGATTGGACAGTAAAAGGAAAACACTACAGTCAGCTTGATACAAGGTTGCAATTTGAATTTATTTCTAGGTGTACATATTGTTTACTTACCATGATCTGTAATTTGTGACTTTTTTCATGTTCAATCAGTTTGAAGCATGATGCATTCATGTTGGGAACTTCCAAGATTAAGCATGACAACCAAGGATTTGAACTTTTCATTACAACCACACCGATGCCAGATTTGAATGAAAAGCTTATTGTTTTTGGGCGGGTTATCAAGGGAGAGGAAGTTGTTCAGGTGAAAAAGAACTTTGGTTTATTCATTTTCGTTGATTTTTGTCATTAAACAGAGTACTAAAGTGAGTAACAGGATTGTTGTTGTCTATCTCCCTTGGTATGAGTTCATTTCAAGTTTATAACTCGTAATTCATGATTTTCATAATGTTTTTTTCAGTGGGATGATCAACTCAGAAGTTGAACTTATGGTTGATATTGATAATGTTACCTGAAACTGTGTTAACCAGGAACTTGAAGAGGTGGATACAGATGAACACTATCAACCTAAATCTGGCATAGGGATCAACAGTGTGATTCTGAAACAGAAAGTCTAGAGGTCATCCAAATGAATACAGGCTTTTCTTCGTTCCTGATTCTTTCATTTTACATGTCTCTTCCTGTACCATCAGTTGATCTTGTGACAGGGACCACAATTTCTTACTTGTCTTCTGGGCATCTTGGAGCTGCAATTTACTGAGTAATTCAAATTAATATGAATCAACCTTATACCACTTTGATTATAGTTGTACTTAACGGCATTGAAACAGCTTATAAGTTCAACATTTAAGAAAAATTCAAATTTTAACCTGCTTCATTGGCTTGATTATACACTGATTGCATGTATCACTGACTGTATGTAATTCTCATGTGGGCTGATAAGGCCAGAGAAGAAATTTATTTTTTTTTTCCGAAAATTCCGCAGGTAATGATGTATTTTGTTTGTTTTCTTTGAGACCTCTGTTTATGCTTCAAGTGAGCACATATAGAAAATTTCTCCCACCAGAGAAGGCGCCTTCTCAGGTTAGCCCTCTTTCTTATACATGCACATGAGATTCTTAAAAAGTTAAAAAAAAATTGGAGGTGAATTTCAATTCGCTTGTCTTCTCTAATAGAGCTAAGGCTTTTTCGGTCATACTTGAGTCCCTTACAATAACAGTTCAAAAGAGCTCCGTAAGTTAATTGGTTTGCAGATGGTGAGAGTCCACTGAATCAATTCACACCTGCAGGAATCCTTTTTTTTTTTTTTAATTTTTTGCAATCAGATCTAAACATAATGCATTGTCAGGGTAGGAGAAGTTCCTTTTCCGCTTCTCCATCCACTCCATCACCTGACTCATTGTTACCAAAGCTTTGCTTTCAATCAATAGAAGAGAGACAAAAGTTATGTTATGGCATCTAGAGGGAAGGGGAGAGTGAGACCTCAAGTGCATGATCGAAGCGACGATCTAAGCGAAGCTCCCTGATGCAGCGACCGAGTAGATCTTCTCTGATAATTTTTCCTCCAAAATGTATTGATTTAATGTCTTTTTGACGTTCCCTCCAGTCGCTCCCAAAGCCGACAGCCTCTTTTATATAGGAGGGCCACTCTCACTGACGTCCGGTTTTGGTGCCACGATATTCACGCCATCGATTGTCGTGGTGGACATTCTTCTCAAGGAACACGATGCCGACACTATCAGACAGCTTTCATTGTCCTTGATCTTCTTCCTTCCGCTCCCTGAATCAAAAGTTTGGGGGGTTTTGTCAGGATTAAAGTCAAAAGTTATATTTAAACCTTAAATAAAACGCACCGTTTAACATTGTTATTTTACTGCTATTTTGTTGCAAGGCAGCAAAATCCTTTTCACTTGGAAGCAGAAATGAAGCCTCTGGCCCTTCTTCGTCCTCTAACAATCTCGTCATCTCCTTCACACTTTCCCTCCGTACCGAAACCTCAACTCCACAACCATAGACTTCGCATCTCATGCGCCTCTATTCCACCAGAAACGGTGCGATTATTTATCTATAAATTCCTTTATTTTATTATTAGATTTTTTGTAGATTGAAAGTAATTTTTCAGTTAAAGAAGGAAAGTGAAATTTCAAGAACCGAATACAAAGCTGGAGTGCTGGATGACTTTTTGCTCAACTCGTTTCGTAACAAATTGGTGCAGGTGAGTTTAATGATACTTTAGAGAAGGATTAATTGGTTGCGGTTATTGTTATGTTTTGTGATGAATGTCGCAAAATTCTTCAAGGGAATATAACAGGAAGTTGGATGGGATTCAGAGAAGCCTGGATACGATGGATTGATTGAATTAGTTAATGGCCTCATGAACAAAGGCAAAACAAATTCTGAGACTAGCGATGCCGCGGTATATGTATTGGGTTACTCCTTATCTTTGGCATTCAATAAAATTACATTATTGACACTGACACTGGCAGGTTCGGATTTTAGCGTCATTGTTTCCTCCGCTTGTGTTAAAGCTTTATAAAATTCTTATATCGCCTATAGCAGGAGGGAAAATAGCTGCCATGATGGTTGGTGAGTTATTTGTTTAACAAAATTATGAATGGAAACTTTAAATGTAGATTCGTTTCTAATATTATTGTTTGATCTTGTAGCGAGGGTAACCGCCCTCACTTGTCAGTGGCTCATGGGTTCATGCGAGGTGAATTCTGTGGATCTTCCTGATGGAACCACATGCCAAAGTGGGGTAATCATCTGAGCCTTTTATATATTTGATATATTCTCTGGTGAGTAATCAAATGATGATCTTTTATGTTTGTTCTTGGTAGGTTTTTGTTGAAAGATGCAAGTATTTAGAGGAAAGTAAATGTGTAGGAATCTGTATTAATACCTGTAAACTTCCCACACAGGTTTGGTGATCCTCGGCTATATTATATATTAGAATTTACATTATTTCTTTCTCGTCCATCTAAAACAAACTTGTGGTTTTTCTAGACCTTCTTCAAGGAGTATATGGGAGTTCCCTTATTGATGGAGCCAAACTTCAATGACTATAGCTGCCAGGTATTTATACAGTAACAATTTGTGATTATTAATGTCAAAGACCTAAACACTGGAAATTATCCATCAAGTCTACCTTGATTCTATCATGTCAGTTTAAATTTGGGGTACTTCCTCCACTGCCGGAACATGATACTGCCCTCCGGGAGCCTTGCTTGGAAATATGCCCAACTTCGAGCCGATGCAAGGAAGCAACCCAGAACCTTAATGTCCAGCAATGTCCAAAGGCATAAAAATCTCTAGAGGGTTTGTAGTCAGATAAATAACTGTAGTAGTCTGGATATATGTTACACAAATCGCTGCTTAACAAAGGAAACTTGAGCTGCGGTTTTTCTCTTTGCATTCTGCATTTCCAGAATCCAGAAGGGTTGCCAAGTTCTAGTCACATCTATATTTATAACCAGTATTACATCCTGAAACAAATGATACATCATAGCTACAAAGAAAAATCGGAATGTTTTCTAGTCTCGATTCCACAAACATCAGAACTTTGATTTGAATTATCCTCACATGAATAAACCTCTGTCGAAAATTATCAAAAAGGATTTAAAAAAAGAACACTCATTTCCAGCCAGCCGCCCAGATGTACCTCAGGCTAGGTCCCAAAAACAACCCACACGCCATGTTCTAAATTGTCTAACTAGTGTAAAGAAATAAAAGATTGATTTTCCGCTAAATAGTCTATCCCAATGTGACGGAAGGCAATTTCATACCGGTCTTTGGAACACTCAGAAGGTCCATATATTATTTAGCCAGAGACAAGGATAATTGAAAGATTGCTGCTGGGCATTCTTGCTCTGACCAGATTCACTGCAGCACTTTTGCAGGGTGACTTAAGACAATCATGTTTCACAATGTTGCATGTCAATATAATAATAGAGTAATGTTATGTACACACACTCAAAACCCAATCACACTATGCTATATCATCTATATAACCAATCAACAACACTTTGTATACAAACAATGATATATTATCATGCGATTGAACATTGTTTTATTTTTAATTTTTAATAGTTTAATCAAATAATAATACGTTGTTTGTATATAAAGTTATGCATATAACATTACTCGTCCAATTATGTGTTCAAAGTTCTGTACTCATATTATTGTAACATTAAATATAGATGGCCTCCCAGACCAGCTGATGAAAGGAAAGCACCAAATCAGGAGAAGGCATGATAAAGAGTGCAAAAGACCTATTTGCCAACCATGTGATCTAAAGGAAAAGGTTGAAAAGAAGTAAGGTCATATCCAGCACCTTCACATGGAATCCTGTAAGGGTCAAAACGTTTCACTTTTCTAGATCCTTGCAGTCAAATTAAACGAGGGAAGCAAGTAACCTGAACTTTATGAAATGAAATTGATTCATTCAACAAATGAAATTGTGTCAAAGGCATCTATTGACAAATGCACCTGTCTTATCAATAAAATTCAGTAAATATGTAATTAAAGACTAATAACATCAGTGAATCTATCACACCAAAACTGGAATCCCTCAATGGTTAAATAACATCAGTGAATCTATCACATCAAAAACTGGCACCTAGAAAGTGATAATCCCTCAATAGTTAAACAAATTCTTTCCCACAGACTATCTATACAGTTGTTCATCCCCAGAATCATTCTACAATCTACAGATTCAATTACCCTGGCCTGGGACCAAACATGGACAAAATAGCAACAAAAAGGAAAAAAACATCATACTATGTGCAACAAGAGTAACTTCTACTAGCTGATTTGATAAACATTAGAATTAGCCAAAAAACAAAATATAAATTTACAGAGCATGAAAATTATACAGACAAGATCATTTCAAGATATTAGTTCTTATCCAACAGTTTTTGCGGTTGCAGTACACATTAACGGTCCCAACCGGAGGGCCTCCGCCTTTCTCTAGGTCTATCTCTGGAACTGCAATAACAAATCAACAAGTTAGCCTCATTAGCATCAAAGAGCTAATTTTAACACAAATCGGGCACCTCATACTCAATAACAAAAAGTTCAGACAGAAAGATAACCTCTCTGAGTTCTGATTGCCATTTTCTCTACAGTTCTGACCAGATGTATTTACTCCTGACACGGGAGTGGAACTAAATGAGCTGGTCATCTGAGCTCTATTAATATCTCCACCAATTGAACCACCAGAGACAAATCCAGCTAATGCTGGTCTTTTGTTGGTATATGCACTAGAACTGTTATTCACACCCTGGCTTTGTGGGTTTGATGATGCAGCAACAAAGCTACTCTTGAATTGTGCCATAATTCCTGTCCTCAGGGAATTAACGGCAGCAGATCGATTTGGAACATTATGAGATGAAGTATTAGTGGATTCAGGACTATATCCTATACCCAGACCAAAATCAACTCCACGCACACCTCGACCTGCACCACCCTTCCCCTTACCCTTTTTCCCACCTGCATAAGAGATTACCCATCATGTAAATATTTAGAAACACCTTTTCTCCTCTAGCCAGAAGACTTAAGGTATTGGCAATTTGACTGATTTTGTCATATGCTTTACATCATTATTCATGACAAGCTTAATGGAAATTTTTGGTGTTGACTTTTTTTTGGTAAATATCTCTGTCAAGAAGAATTTTGAGCTTGGAATTGGAAGTTTTGCCAAATCTCAAGTACACAAAGAGTCTAACTGAATAAGCACTTTTAACCATACCTCCTTTTCTTGCATCTCGCTTGGACCTGAACCTTCCATCCTAACAATTTTAAGAGCGAGATATCAAAAAGAAAGGCAACACAAGAAGAGCAAAGTTTCAAGCATCACATGGTGCTACCAAAATAATTAATTCTGATTAGAACTATATATCATCTGACATGGAAACCACATCAAGAAATTTCTACCAAAATAATTAATTCTGATTAGAACTATATATCATCTGACATGGAAACCACATCAAGAAACAAAATTTCAGAAAGCTACATAAGAGAGCACAAAACTCTTAGAAATGTGCCTTTCATATGCATGTCCAAGCAAAAGGGGCACTAGAAAGCAGAATTTCGGTCTCTCATTTCCAAGAGATGTGGAAAGATACAAAATTAAAAATGCAGATATATGCTTAATATGTATTTTTTCCCACCTCTGTGCAAACAACATCGCATCAGCTTTGTTAAACCTAATGTGCACTCAATTTGAAACTTAATTCATCGAAGTTACTTTAACATCATTCTGTCACCACTATATATTTACCAAGGCAAGCAGAGGATTGGATAGGAAAAAAATTATCACCAGTATAAATATCATTAAGAAGAGTTGCATTCACAAAACAGCTTCTATCAAGAAAAATTACCTTCATAGCAAGATCCATCAGTTCCACTGAAACATTCTGTCCTGCAGCAATCAAGCTATTAACCAATTCACCAGCAAAACGTGCCTCTTTCTGAGTTATAAGGGTGTAAGCAGTACCATCTTTGTCACCAGCACGACCGGTTCTACCAATACGATGAACATGCATGTCCATGTCCTTCGCAATATCAAAGTTCACCACTGACTTAATTGATTTAATATCAAGACCACGAGCAGCAACATCAGTTGCAATAAGAACATGGTAGATCCCAGATTTGAATTTTTGCAAGACTTCCATCCTTGATGCCTGGTCTTTATCACCATGAAGAGCTGCAACTTTAAATCCTGTGTGAGCCAACTGAGTTTCAATCTCATCCACGGTTGCCTTCTTAGAAGCAAAAACTAAAACATCACCATCATCAATCATTCCAGGTAGCCTCTCAAGAAGCCAAGGCAACTTCTCAGCATCAGAAGGAATTACATGCACAACCTGAGTGATATCCTCATTTGCAGCTCCCACCTCCCCAACAGTAACTCTTACAGGATCTGTGAGAATTTCCCGAGCTAACTTTTCAACTTTGCGAGGCATTGTAGCTGAGAAAAGTAGTGTCTGGCGGTCTGGCCTGATCTGACCAACAATGGACCTTATTTGTGGCTCAAATCCAAGGTCAAACATCCGATCAGCCTCATCAAGTACCAGGTAAGTTGTTCTCAACATCGTAAGTGCCTTCAACTTTAGCATATCTATCAGTCTCCCAGGAGTAGCAATGACAATCTCACATCCTGCCTTCAGTTCTTTGAACTGATCATGTTTAGACATTCCACCGTAGACTGCAGAGAGACGAATCCCATGTGATTTTGCAAATTTTTTAGTCTCGAGGTAAATTTGATGTGCTAATTCCCTGGTAGGAGCACATATCACCCCAATCGGACCCTCCTCCTTCTGAAGTTCAGGCTGATCCATAATATGGACAATCATGGGAAGCACAAATGAAGCAGTTTTACCAGAACCAGTTTTTGCTATGCCAATGATATCTCTCCCAGACAGGATGATTGGTAAAGCTTGGCACTGTATTGGTGTGGGCTTTTCAAACCCTTGCTTTGATATAGCATGCATTATTTGTGTTGAAAAACCAAAGTCATTAAATGTCTTAATAGGCCTTGGAACATCAAAACCAGAAACACGAATAGCTAGACTGTTTCTGTACTCTGCAACATCCTGTTCAGTCATCCCTAGAGAGAAAGTTAATGAAAATTAAACACAGAATGAACTCCCAAACGAATATTTTACAAAAAAATGAAAATGAGAAATGCTACAACTGCAACATGCTGCAGAAGACAAATGCCCAAATATTACATTAAAAATTCCATAATTATAGAGGACATCACTTCAATAAGCTTACAATTATATAGATTCATAATTGTGATAAGCTAACCTCTGTCACAAGAGTTCCAACTCATGAATTCACTATATATATATGTATGTATGCATGTATGTATGTGTATAAATATGCCCTAAACAAATTATATTTTAAATGTCAAAAAATTTGTACCCTAAGTTTGGTTATGTTTAGTAAATGAAAATCAGATATGTTTTAAAGGGGTAAAAGGAAAATGATGCCGGCACTTTCAACTACACTCAGTTCCAAATCTGAATCTTAAGCCTGAAAACGCAGTCACAGCCATTCAGCCTCAAATAAACAGAACAGAAAAAATGTAAATCACCAAAGTAAAGGGAAAATAAGCACTGCAGTATGATGTGAAATATAACCCAGGCTTATGGAGTGGCAGAGCATTAAACCCAGGTGCTGACGATAAATCCAAAATTTACCTGAAATAGACGCATTTTCCTCATAAAAATCCTTACAAAACGGCTCATAATCAATGGAACTATGATCCAGCGCCGGAATCGGCTCGATTCTCTTCTTCTCAACCACAACAGGGTTATCATCTGAATCGTACTCCAACATACCAGCATCAACAGCTTTGGCTGCGGCGTAAACCTCCTCATCTGAATCGTACCCCGCATGCAACGCATCGGCAGCTAATGTGAGCCCCACGTCCTTCTTCGCCCTCAAAAAACTCTCGATCGGGTCATCCTCATCCTCCTCATCTTTATATCTCTCTAATTTCTCCTTCGCCTTTGGCGGTGGCGCGGCTTTCATCTCCTCGTGTATACCCTCCATGAAGGCATCCAGAGGGTCAATTTCGTCATTTCCAACACCGTTACCGCTGTAGTTGGTGTCCTTGGCAGTATCATTGTCGTCGTAATCGATATTGTCAAGGTCCGTGTCTTCATAATTATCGTGGCTGTGGCGAGATGAAGGCGGAACGTAGAGACGTTGCGGAGCTTGAGACTGCTCGAAGCTATAAGTTGTTTGGCGGTTAAAATTGAATCCTTCGAATCCGAACTTTCTCTTCGACATGTTCAGTATTTTTAAAATTAAGAACAGAAACCTAAATTAATTGCTGTAAACCCTAGTTGCCCCTTAAGAAACTGGTTTTGGTAATTGTAGGGTTTATATTAATCTTTTGCCATGCGGTTCAAATATCAGAAAGTGTTGCGCGCTGAATATTAGCTCAGCTGCAGCTTGCAGGAGATGCGTTAAACTTTGCTCGCCAACCAGCTAGGACCGGTATCGGGCGGGTCAGTCAGATCTTACCCGAAAGCCCAATATTGTAAAACTCATCAAAGGCTGACCCAACATAGATCCGAAGTTCATTTGTGATACATATTTGGGTTGGGTTGGGCTGGGCTGGGCTCCTTCAGAAATTAATTTTGCTGTCTTTCACGTGCAAGTTTTAAGAATATTTCTAATATTTTTGGCCAAAGCACTGTATTCCATTTAAAGTTCTACTTTTTAATTTTAAAAATCTTATTTACTAACCAATGAGTAGTTAAAATTAATAGAATCCTAATCCATTAAAATTTTATTTCTTTTTTTTCTCTAAACCCTAAAAACTAACTATTTCCCCCTTTAGGTTTAGTTTTCAAACTTCGATATTATTGCCTACAGCCTCTTTCTCTCTCGAAGTTTTCTCTTCCTCTGGTAATCTCTCTCATCTCAGGTGGTCACCCGATCATTATCGAATGAAGCCGAGGAGACGATTCGTCTTGAGAAGATGATTGTTTTTCCAGATAAGATATTATTGATTAGTATTCTAGAAAAGAGGAGAGAGATCGTTAGAGCATAGTGATATGTCGGAGAATCTTTGTCTTCAATGATGATGCTAAATTTGACATCGATGATTCAAAACTAAACTCTAAAGAAAAAATGTTATTTTTTAAAACTTAACCTGAGTAATAAATTTTAGTTTTTAAGATTTTAAAAGAAAAAATGATATTAAATTTTAATTTATTTTTAATATTATATATAAAATAATAATTTTATTTTTATAATTAATAAATTTAATCAATTATAAATGGGTGTTGAAATTTTAATAATTAGAGAATAAAAATTTTAGAAAACAGAGTACTATTGGTGAAAACAAGCCCTTTGGCCGGTATGGTTTTCTAGCAATAAATGCATCAAGAGGGCTTCCTAATTTTGAAAGTTTCTAATGTGCCGCCCTGTTGATAGATTGAATGTTTTATGACAACTTTCCGTTATGAATACGTCAAATATAGGGTTAAAATAGCCTTCTGTTATATCTGTGGTGAATTCAAACTTTTACTTTAATGCAGAAGCTGGACATCAGGTATTTATTTTAACTTGAGGCCATTGGTGTAGGGGAGTTAGGTATGCAGAAGACTGAGGCGATTGGGTGACAGCTTGACAGACACATCATATAACTGCGTGCGACGGGGCACGTAGACCACCCGAATCATCAAAGCTGCAAGCTGCAAGCAATAAATAAGAGCACTCCACAAAAATTAAAAAAAAAAATTATAATTATTGCTTTTATAAAAATTAGCTTCGCCGTCAACACAAGATCGTAATGATGATAATTAACGCGTTAACGTTGACAAAGATCACTTGCCACTTGCTCACTCCAGAGTATTTTGCATCAATTTCATTAATCAGATTGAAGGATTACGTGAGGCTGCCTTTATTACCAAAATTTGCGGAATTTATGGCAAAAGTAAAACAGATAATTATTTTTCTAGACAGTAGAGACAAGACAAGAGAATGGGGACCCAACGTATACGAGTAAGGCCGAAGACTATTTCCCACCTTAGTTGTGATGTATTTTTAAAATTTAAAAAATTTAAAATTTTATTTATAAATTAATTATATGTAAAATCTTTTATTAAAAATATAGATAAAATTGTTATTTTATTAATAATATTAAAAAAATATAAAATTTATTATATTTTTTTTTATAAGTTTTAAAAACTAACAACTTTACTCTTGTTTAAAGTTTTTTAATTTTGAAAAGTCATATTTTTTTCTCAAACTTAAGATTTATTTTTTCACCGTGGTAGCCACTATCTCCGATGTTGATGACCTCATTTCACTACTCTAAACTATTGTTGACTCTGTCTCATAATCTCTTCGATCAAATCCACTGCTCGACAATACAAGATTTAGTCAAATCCAAACGAATCATTGTCTAGACGATGATGCATCCAAACAATTCTTTTGGACATGTTGAAGGTGCTAGACAATTCATTTGGAGCCATCAACTAGTCCAGATTTGACGAAATTTAGCGTTGTCAATGTGTCTAGATTTGATGAAATATGGCATCATCGTTGCATACAGATTTGAGTAAATTTGACATCGTCATCACATCCAGATTTAAGAAAATCTGACACTGTCGACAAGTAATTCTAACTTAAGAGGTGAAGAGACAAATAAACAACGATTTAGGATAGCGAGAAAAGATTGTCGGTGTTGACTATAGTGGCTAGAGGGATGCAGAAACAAACCCTAGATTTTGGAAGAAAATATAACTTTTCAAAGTTAGAAAACTTTAGATAATAGTAAAGTTGTTAATTTTTAAAATTTTAAGGGAGAAAAAATGAAGAAATTTATATATTTTTATATTATTAGTAAAATAATGATTTTACATCTGTTTCTAACAAAAAACCTTTTATTACAATTAACTCATAAGTGAAACTTTAAATTTTGTAAATTTTATAAATATGATTTTAAAAACACATCAAAACTAAAATGGAAAATAGTCCAATGGCCATACAAATAAATACAAAGGGAGACAGTTTGGCATCTATCTAATGTTTTAGCAGGCTATTGCCTTGTATACGTGGAACCATTTTCCCATATATTGCCAACGTCAAGCCTGCTTCAACTTTGCGAGCTTTTAGTCTGGTCCATTGTCAATGGATTAAGAATCCTTGCTTATGGCGGTATGGCTCTACTACTCTCAAGATTCGTGGCTGTGCCTCATGCCACGTGAATTTTATGCACAATTTAATTTTACCAAACTTTGTTTGTATATTCAACAAACTATAGTATTTTTGTAACGTATTATTTAAGCATATCCAATACAACAATAATTATTCGAAAATGACAACAACTACATATTTATGTAGGGAGTAGATTACATTTTTTTCACAATTTTAGATTTTAAAATATTTTTTTATATAACATAAATAATAATCAAATTCCATTAAAAAAAAAATTGACCAAATAAGGATAATCATATATTAATTTAAAATTTTATCTGTTTTGAGCTTTTTTAGCGGTGATGATACCATGAGTTTGGTCTTTTCCGTTAACGACGCTGTTTGGCTTAATTAAAGGGACTGACTGACTGTACCCTACTTTTTTTTTTTTTTTTACCTGAAAGAAAAGGCAATCAAAATAAAATAAACAAATTATAATAGAATGAGAGACCAGTGGAGACTAGCGGACTACTTGTAGTCTAAACGGTCTAAACAAAAAGCTTCTCTAGCACTGATAACACAGTAAAACCAACGATATCCCAACAAGTCACCAGCAGTCGTAGACATCTCTTCTCTATTTATTTCTCTCTCCAACTTCGACTTCTACAAAGTTCAACCTCTCCGACTCGACACAGTAATGGCAGTTTTGTCTCCAAGTTGTTTTTTTCGTGTTTTGATTTTACTGACAGTATCTCCACCGTTGGATCCTTCTTCAGTGGCTATTGCAAATGTGTTGTTCTTATAGTGTTCCTTTCGTGTTCGGGTCTTATGTGCATCTATAGTGTAATCTGATATCGCCGTTGATTTATTTGAAATCTCGCAGATCTGAATCGTTTGTGTTAGTTAACGGCGTCGGTGATGTCGGTGCTTGGAGTTTTTAATAACGCCGGTAATTTTAAATCTTCATTTTGTTTGTCATTCCAATTTTGCTATTTAATTTAAGATGCCTGAGTTGTTTAAATGCTGGTTTGGTAGCTGATAAAATGTGGGAAAAATGACATATTATATAGTCGTTTACATAATAGATTCTGTGAAAAGTGGAAAGTAACTGAGCCAATCTAAATAATTGTGTTAGGCTTTGATGGAGAATAAAATTTGAGTTTTAATCTGTGAAGATTGAATTAGGAATCTAATTTATATGTATTTTTACTCTGGTCGTTTTATCGCAAATAGGGTTGTGTCGATATCAAGCTTGATATATTGAAGTGACTTATCTGCAGGAATTTGAGCTGCTTGAGCTCGGTTTTTGTTTATTTTTTATTTTTCACTCGAGCTTTGCATATTGATTTATTTTTTTTTTGTTGGTAATTAAACAATTTGACGAGAAGAAAAGAAATTAAAATTGGATGGAATGTTTCCATCTTGTTATCTTCTTAGGAGGCTAAAAGTTAAGTCTCAACGAGTTGAAAAGCTCATTTTAGTGGTGTTGTGATACGAACTTTAGGAGAACCACACCTCAAAAGCTAGCTATTGAGATGAGAGAGCACAAGACCATATAAACCTCACACTAGTTGCCCATACTTTCTAATGTGGGATCCAAGTCCTATACTTTGCACTTGGGATCCTAACATACCACCACGCTCTACAGCCCTGGCACCCACGCGGGCTAGCTGTGCGCTAGCTCCTTGCTAGTGCCGGACGAACACTGCAATACCGGCGTCACCACCCGCGTCACACAATTGCAATTGGGAGACATGGTGATGGTTCTGATACCAAATGATACGAACCTTAGGAGAACCACACCTCAAAAGCTAGCTATTGAGATGGGAGAGCTCAAGGCCATATAAACTCTACACTAGTTGCCCATACTTTCCAATGTGGGATCCAGGTCTCATACCTTGCACTTGGGATCCTAACATGTTGTGTATTTAATTGAAGATTAGAGCTCTTCTTTTCATTTCTAATACCATATTTAGTAGCAAAAGATGGATATTATGGTTTGTATGTTTATATTTGCTTGGTTGAAATTGGCAGAAGAGCATAATTGCTTGTTGTGGAAAGAATGGTGCTAAGATTGCTGCTGAAGTACGCACCCATACACAGACTTGAATTAATGGACATAGGATGCTTTTATATATTTTTTAATGTTTGAGGGCAATTGAATTAGAAGCCATTCTAAGATTGCTTCTGATTGTTTGATTTACTGTAACATCTGAATTAGATTAATTGATGCTATATTTTCTTAGTCCTGGTGGGATGAATTTTTTTCTACATTTTGCAGGAGTATCAAAAGAGGTTCAACATTTCTTGTCAAAACTTTTGGTTATTTTATGTAGCGTGATTTTAATCACCAATGCCAGTTCAGCTAACAATCTGCCCAAAGTACCAGCAGGATCTCCAACTCAAGCACCTTTGCCTGCACCAGCTATTCCAGATCTGCCCCTGCCAGCCAAAGTGCCACTGGTTCACAGACCAAGTCATAAGCATTTCTCACTACATGGTGCACCAACTGTTGCTGTTGCACCAGCCCATTCTCCTTTCTATGGCCCCTTAGTGGCATCTGGCTATCCCCCTACAAGTTCAAGTTTTTCAAAACCTTCAATGAAGAGGAGCACATTAGTGCCACCTAGTGCTGGCTTGGCAGGTATTGCCCCAGCACACTTCAATGGTGGTGCACTTCCTGCTGGTTTAGGTCAGCCACCTTTGTCTCCTGACTCCTCTGGTAAGTTAAGTTTCAAATAATTGTTCTCTTCCGCTTTCTTTTGCATTCCTATTGATCATGTTGCAACTCATCCATGAAAGAAGAATTTGAACTACAGTTTGATATATTATCTTTCTTTCTAAACTATTAATCAACAGCATACTACTGAATCTCCCAGCGGCAACAAAACCATATTTACTGATAGAAACTGAATTTTGTGCTGGGACCTTAGTTGTTCACGTTGATTTTTATTTCTTATTCTGCCAGGTTGTTGCAAATCTGACACTGTATTGAAACGAGGAAGTCATGGTTGCCACTGTGTATATCCTATAAAGCTTGACCTTCTCCTCTTAAATGTGTCACAAAACCCTAACTGGAATCTATTTCTTGAAGAGTTAGCATCCCAGCTTGGTTTGCGAGTTTCTCAAATTGAGCTGATTGACTTTTATGTCCTCAGCTTATCACGGTTAAATATCTCAATGGATATTACTCCACATACGGGGATCAGTTTTTCTGCTAGTGATGCTGCTGCAATAAATTCTACACTTGCCACACATAAGGTTCATTTTGACTCTTCATTGGTGAGTGATTACAAACTCCTTAATCTTACCTGGTACGAGCCTCCTGCACCTTCTGAAGGTAAGATTTTCCTGTGGTCATTTATGTTTTCTATGCTTTACTTTTCTCAGCTGCATTTTGCTTTTGCAGTTGAACGGATTCTAAATAAGTATAGGTTTTGTTTAATTGTATCTCTATTTGGAGTTTTATATCACTTCTGGAATGTTATAATTCTGAGTATAATGCAATGTTCGACTAAGTGTTCATACCATGTGCAATGACTGGGTTGCAGAGCCTCGCTTTTGAAAAATCCTAATTATAACTGTGCACATGAATGAGTTTTCTAATGAAAAAACAGACATAAGAAAGAAGATCAATTTTGAATTCTCTTCAACCATCAATGTTACCCTGTTAATCTTGGATCCCAAAAGTGTGACTGAATAAGCTTGTGTTGCATACGCATATCTAACCTAACAAAAGGTAGCAGTTCAGTTAGTGGATTTAAAGTCTGAATTGTACTTCGATAGTAGATGAAAAGATTAAATAAAGAGAAGGATAGGTTGAACAAGCCAGCTTTGATTGAGATGGTTTGAGATAGTGTGCAGGCTTGTCTATGCATGTCTGGATGAGTGAGTCTGTAAGATCTTCCTAATATGTAGAAAGTTGCTTCTAATGACACATTTTTTTGGCATCATTCTTTTGTTGGATATACTCTGCAGTTTCCTGCAAGTTTTTAAATCGGGTGATGTTAATTGTGTTGTATATATTGATAAACTTTCCATCTGTTATACAGCTCCTATTATTGGTTCATCACCTCGGAAAGCACCAGCATATCAAACCTCAACTTCTTCATCATTCAGTGCCTCAAATAAAGGGAAACATTCAAATTTGATTCTTATAGTTGGTATTGGAGCTAGTCTACTGATTATTGCTCTTGTATCTGTGCTCGTTATTTGTTCATGTGCACTGCATGAAGGAAAGAATAAAGCCTCTCCTAAAGAAACTGGTATGTATCTTAAACAGTCGTCCATTTGTATTTGTGCTTTCTCTCTAGTTTTATATGTTCCTACTTATATAGTATCTAATTTGTGACTTGTAAAGAGAATTACCCTTAATATTTCATTTAGAATTAGAATTTATATTTTATCCTACTTTTTTTATGGTAAAGGTTCTAGGATCTAACAAAAAACCCTAGTTATAAGCTCAATGCACATATAATTGGGCCAAGGAAGGCTAACATACTAGTATTTGATTAGATCTCTGTAGACATTAGAAAAGGAAAAGAAAATAGTCACATTTCATTTCATCTATTTTTCCAGCAAAGCCAAGGACTGTGGATGCTGTTCCTGGAGCAGGATCTCTTTGTCACCCCACCAGTACACGGTTTCTGGCCTATGAAGAGCTTAAAGAAGCAACAAATAACTTTGAAGCTGCAAGCATACTAGGAGAGGGTGGATTTGGGAGAGTTTTCAAGGGTGTTTTAAGTGATGGTACTGCTGTAGCAATAAAGAGGCTTGCTAGTGGAGGGCAACAAGGAGATAAAGAGTTTTTGGTGGAAGTTGAGATGCTTAGCAGGTTGCATCACCGTAATCTTGTGAAACTTGTGGGTTACTACAGCAGTCGTGACTCATCGCAACACCTGCTTTGTTATGAGCTTGTTCCTAATGGAAGCTTAGAGGCTTGGCTCCATGGTAATAGCTTTCTTGCATAATACAAATGCTGGTTTACTGTTTGATAGTCTTATATTTGCTTCAGTGAAGATTGAGCATTTGTTAGAGCACAAGACATTGAGTGCTTTTAGGATTTTTTTTTTTTTTGGGTAAGTTGCTTTTAGGATATTTTGATGGTTGATAAACTATATTACTCTAATCCTGTTTTAACTCAGGTCCTTTGGGAGTAAATTGTCCTCTGGATTGGGACACCAGAATGAAGATTGCCCTAGATGCTGCAAGAGGACTTGCATACCTGCATGAGGACTCACAACCATGTGTTATTCACAGAGATTTCAAGGCATCCAATATATTGCTTGAGAACAACTTCCATGCCAAAGTTGCTGATTTTGGTCTTGCCAAACAGGCGCCTGAAGGCAGGACAAATTACCTATCTACTCGTGTGATGGGCACCTTTGGGTTGGTTTCTTTCTATTGGCTTCTTGATATTGTTATTTATCTACAAATCTGGGCATTAAAGATTGAATGGAATTACTTGATAGGTACGTTGCCCCCGAGTATGCTATGACTGGACACCTACTTGTTAAAAGTGATGTATACAGCTATGGGGTTGTCCTCCTTGAATTGATAACTGGAAGGAAGCCTGTGGATATGTCACAACCCTCTGGACAAGAGAACTTAGTCACTTGGGTTAGTAGAGCAACATCTTTTTTCAGTCTCTCATTATAGTTTTTCATTACTTTGGGGTTCACAATTTGGCATCTGTAATTAGGTTTTCAAATAAATATTACATGCCTTATGTAAGTTAATGCTTTGGACATAAAATAAATAAATGTTATGTATAAAATTCAGGCCAGACCAATTCTTAGAGACAAGGATCGGCTGGAAGAGCTTGCTGATCCAAGGCTTGGCGGAAAGTACCCAAAGGAAGATTTTTTACGGGTTTGCACCATTGCAGCTGCTTGTGTTGCTTCTGAAGCTAGTCAAAGGCCCACAATGGGAGAAGTGGTACAGTCACTAAAAATGGTACAGCGTGTCACTGAATATCAAGATCCGGCATTAAACTCTTCTAATAATCGGGCCAACATGAGACAGTCATCAACTACTTTCGACTCTGATGGGACATCTTCAATGTTCTCCTCTGGTCCTTACTCTGGTCTAAGTGTATTTGATAATGACAACATCTCCCGGACAGCGGTTTTCTCAGAGGATCTTCACGAAGGACGATAGACACATGAAAGTAAGTTAACCGGAAAACTTAAATGTTTTGATGCTCAATACAACACTGAGGAATTTCCCAAAGATAAGGAAGTAGTATGATCTTTTAGAAGTTCTCTAGGTTTTGCAATTGTGATGGGTGGGGGGACAATGGGTTCTCTTTTGTTTTGCTTATTGGAGAATCTCTGTTCTGTGTTCAGTTTTCCCAAGACGGTGGTTCTCTGCATGATGGATGGGATCTTGTATATATATCTGTCGTAGCTTGTTTCGTGTGATTGGCTTCCATTGTTATAATCAATTTTTTCTCTCTTTTGTTTCTTTTAGATAGTTTTCATGTCATTGGAAAATTTATGTCTAATGGGGTTTTGGTTCCTCTTGCCATTTCCGTTTGCAAAGATTAAACTTTAAACCAAAAAAAAAAGAAAGCTAATTTTATGTTCATACTCATATAAGATTTGAGTGTATTTTTAGTCTTTCATTTTTGTCCAAATAAAAGCTAAGAAAGGCATTTTACATCCTTAATTCATGGATTTTCTTCCTATATGGTTGGATTGATTTAATTCTTGAATATCTGTAATCAAAATTATATTTTTCCTTCCTATAATAGGTTTTCCGGATAGAACTAACCGTAATATTAGGGGGTGTTCGGTCAGTCTTGGCTGATGAATGTACGGTAAAAACTTGCATGCATGTCTTTATAAGCCACCCTTAATCACGCTCTATTCAACAGTCAGTGTTTTGTCTTCGGTAAGTTTTCCCCCAAGAAGACAGAAAATAATGGCGAACGCTAATTGTATCATCTTGGCTCTTTCTTTGGTTGCTCTCTTATCATTGCACCACGTTGAAGCTCGGCCAAGCCCCAGCGCCGCTCCCACTGCTCCTGATCATCTTACTTCATCCAGAGGTGCAGTTCCTCCTGCTCTTAAAGCCGTCTGTTACAAAACTGAATTCCCAAACGTATGCATCAGCAAAATATCTCCTTTAATCGGCCTGACCCAAAAAACGAATCCGACTTTAATCCTGCATTTGGGTTTGAAAGCCCTCGCTAGAGAAACCCACAAGGCCATTAACCAAACCAAAACGCTCTTCAATGACCCCAACACTAAGCCAGAAATCGCAGACTGTCTGATGGTTTGCTTAGAAAGTTATGACGATGTCCTTCAAAACAATGACAAAGCCATTCCTTTTATTCCCGGCAAGGATGTTGGCCAATTGGAAGCCCCACTCGACGCCACCATTACAATGATCAACGACTGTAACGATGCTTTCACTGAGTTAACCACGGAGGAGTCGCCATTGAAGAAAATCAATCAGAATTTGTTAGCGATAGCCAAGAACAACGTCGGCATTTGGAATGCCTTGACAGCTTAATTATTTATTTCTTTGCAATCACAATATTGTAAGGGGGGGAAACTATTGATTGATGTTACTATCTGATTGACAAAATAAATAATAATTTCTTTTATAAATTCGTTTTCTTTAATAATTCATTTCATACTCATGTGCATCTTCATATGTAATTAGGGGGAGATCTTGAAGAATTGGAAAAATAGCTGTTGTTTTTGGCGTTTAATCCTCTTAATTATCGTGTCGTGTGGACATTATTGAAATCAAGAAGTACAAAGCATGTATACACAGACAAAAGAAGCTTATATCATGTATTTACCTAATTTATTTATTATATGAAAAATAATATTATAGTATTTTACATAAAAGTCGGTTCAAACTTATGAAATACAATAAAATTTAAAACTAAAAAAGATGTTTTAAAATTTCTTAGAAAATATATTTAGATGTCCTCTTCAACTTCTTTACATTCTCTTCCTAGATTCTTTTCTTTTTTTTTATCTTCTATTTTTTAAACTATTATTAACATTTTTTCTTTCAATAATTGACCCATTATCCCTTGTCTTAATCATGCCTTCGTATCATTTTTTGATATCCTTCTCTCCCGTAAACCTCTCCCGTCATTATTGGGTTTTGTTTATATGATGAAATTTTATTAGGTTTGTTATTATATAATTTTTTTTAATTTACTTTATTTAAGAGGGAGGACAAGAAGAAGAAAGTGAAGCTATTTTTTATTTTTAAAATTTAAAATATAATTTTGTTATTATATATTTTTTTTGTTAATAGAGCTAAATTTTAGGTCAAAAATGTGATTTACACAAATGTTATGTTTAAAGACAAAACTTGAGTGGGAACAGTTAATTAACAAACCCAGTCATGTCCCACCGTAATTACTACAATAAGGTAAGGCAATGTGACGTCTTTTGAGAATAAGTGACCAAGGCCACTAACGTGGGCACTCAGTGCGTACAGCCTAAACCTGCGCACACACTTGCAGCGGAACCCTGTGAAGAAGAGGGGAAATAAAAGGCAGACAAGGCAGCAGTGAAAGAGAGATAGACAAACTCGTCTAGCGAGCGAGTAAAAGAAAGAGATTGAACTGAGTCGATTGAGTTGGGGTCCTCGAGTCAAAGCGACCGAATCAACTAAATCTTAAAATCACGCCTTAACGAAAACAAAAAGTAAAACACAGCGGAGCGTGGCACTAGAAAAAAATGGAGAACAAGAAGATAATTAGTGATCTTTCCTTTACCTCTCTATTTCCCAGTATTGTTACGTATTCTTCTCTAACCCTAACTCCACCTTTTTTAACATTAACAAAAACGGCTCACCCCCTTTTTTCTACGCATCCACCAAACCTATGCCACTCAATTCTTCTCTCTTTTCTCTTGTTTTCTTCTTTCCTCTTCTTTCCCCGAGTTTTGGTCTCGCTGTCGAGTTCTTTCTTGTTTCTTGCCCAACGGAGAAGGTAGCGAATCTGTCTTTATTATGTGCTTTTAGTTTTGTTATTGTTTCTTTTCGTTGTTGGGTCTATCGATTTTGTGTTTGACGATGGTTGCTGAATGTGCTATGTTTCTTGATTTCTTGATTTTGTTCTTTGGTCTGATAGCCTTGAAATTGGTGGAGTTGGACTTGTTTGTTTGCGGAGAGTTGTCAATTTGTTTTATTGAATGATGTGAGTTTCTTGAATGTTTATCTTAATCACGGGTTCTTGATTCAATTTCAATTCTACTTATGTAATTGTGTAATCAGCATTCTATTGCATGGAATTTCTTCCCTTTCATGATTTTTTAGATCTGTTTATTGTGTGATGATGTATGGCCCTGTGTTTTTTGTGTTCTCAGGCTATATGCATTGCCCAACTTTATATCACTAAATAATTTGTGTCACTGGCAATTGGTTTGTACTTTTTCTTTCGCCTCTGGTTATTGGTTATGATCTGTCCAATGCAAGAACTCATGGGTTCTCATTTTATTTTTGGTGTAGCATTTTCAAACTTTCTACATTGCATACTTTTTGCTGTAGAAGCAGTGGCTGCACGGTATTGCAGATACAACAACTTCTGGTTCATGGAAGAGATTACTAGCCATGGTTTTAATGGTATTAATAATGCTGCAAAGAAGAAGAGAAGCCAAACTTCTCGCCGACCTTTAGATGATGTGAGCAAGATCTCAAGTGATGAGAATGTTGGTTCTGATAATAAATCTAAGCAGAAAGAGTTTAATCTCAATCAATCTGTTACTTGGTTATCTTTTGGTAGTGCAATTGAAGGCGAGAAACCCCAAAAAGGGGTAAGAGGGAGGATGGAGGATTTAACATTTTCTACAATAATGAACCAGGGCAAAGTGGTCGTAACAACAAACGTGCTAGTGAAGGTGTGCTTGCCCCTGCTAACTGGAGAAGGAATGGTGAAAGCCAGAGTCCAGGGCTGTTGGGAGTGAATAGTGATGGTTTAGGAAATGAGAGTAAGGTGAACAAAGTTAAGCTCAAGCTTGGTGGTGTCACACACACCATACAGGCCAACTCCACAGCCAACGTTGTGACCGGAAATGCTTCAAAGAATTCCCAATCCCCAGATGACTTCAGACCAAGGCAGAAACAGAAACTTCAGGTATACTGTTGCCTCTTGTCAGCTCAATTCTTTGAAATTTTAAACTCTCATTTTCTTATTAAGAATTATTAGGTATTATGCTCACTAGAATATTTTGTCTGTTTCAATTATGTGAGTATCACTTGCCTTAAGTTTGTTCAGACTTCAGATGTGTCTAAACCATTAGAGCATCCAAATGTGAAATATGTATATATATATTTTTTCGTTTTTTAAGCATTTCTAGCTTTCTATAGTTGGATAGAGAGTTAAATCATAATTTTACAGAAGGATATCTTCAGTGTTAATGGGGAGGGGTTTTTCATACCTTAATAAGTATTCTTAATATCGAATTATGTTTGAAATTCTGTGCAATCTTCTTATATGCTTCATTGCAGGGAATTTCCGATGGTAGCCTTTCCCCTCCAGATAAGAGAGCTGGCCATCGAGGGAGAGGTGGCTTTAGTTTTGGGAAGGAGAATCCATTGATGGGGAAGAGCTCTGGAAAGAATTCCTCTGGGAAACAAGGAGATCACCCTGGTGCTTTTCGAAAGAGCAAGCGGGTATCTAAGAGGTGTGTGCTGGATGGAGAATTTGAAGATGATGATGATGACGAGATTAGATACCTGGAGAAACTTAAAACTTCAAAGTCCACTTCAGGATGTAAAGATGATGATGAAGAATCAGGCCAAAAACATCAGAAACTTTCTAGATTGTCTAATTTGGAAAATATTGGCTCTTCAAGGTCAGTCAAAGAGGGAAAGAAAAAGTCCAGGCCTGATAGAGTGTCTCGGGACACTGACTATGAGGACGAAGAAGAGGAGCCAGCGTCTGATGGTGATACCGTTGATAGAGAGAATGAAAAACAGAAGAAAGAATCTATCGATTCATTGATGGATAATAAGAGGGGAATAGCACTGACGACACGACAAAGGGCACTTCAGTCTAGCAAAGAAAGCTCTTCTGCTCCAGGTCCAAGTTTAATTGAGTTTCCAAATGGTTTACCACCTGGCCCACCTAGAAGTAAGCTTCTGCTATGCCGTATATAGGTTATACAACTGGATTATTAATTTTATTACTCCATAATTGTGGTGATTTCTTCTTCCTTTATTATAGAGCAAAAGGAGAAACTCACAGAAGTGGAACAGCAACTTAAAAAAGCGGAAGCTGCACAGAGACGAAGAATGCAAGTTGAGAAGGCTAATAGGGAACAAGAGGTCAGTTCAGTGTTTTGTGTACTGCAGTTTCTTTTTATTAATGTTTTAAGATTTAAAGAGGTGATAGCAAGCATGTTTTGAGTGATCGTAATAGGCTGAGGCTATTAGAAAAATACTTGGTCAAGATTCCAGCAGGGAGAAGCGGAAAGCACTACAGAAGAAGCGCCAGGATGCATTGGCACAGGTTGTAAAAACTTATGGATAAGCTTTTTGTTGTAAGTCTTGGTTTTAAGCTAATCATTTATTCTTGAATTTTCACAGGAGAAGGCTGCAGATGCCCTGTTGCTTGCATCAAGTACTATCAGATGGGTCAAGGGTCCTACTGGGACTGTTGTGACATTTCCCAAAGATATGGGCCTCCCTAGTATTTTTGAATCAAAACCCTGCAGGTAGTATCTGTTAGAAATTAAGGTTTTTTGCCTCTACCAAACAAATGTATAGGCTATATTGTATACCATTACACGAGATTAATTTTCTGTTTGTGATGTCTATTTTCTTTCTAAAGTTTTGGGTCTGGATATGCAGTTATCCTCCTCGACGTGAGAATTGTGTGGGTCCATCTTGTACTAACCCATACAAGTATCGAGATTCGAAATCCAAGCTTCCTCTTTGCAGTCTCCAGTGCTATAAAGCAGTCCAAGAAAAACTCCAGGCTGAAACTACATGCTGATATTGCCAATAATCTTGGTCCTGCTGTGGCACATGAGATAGTTCTGCACATTAATATTTGTAAATCTTTGTTTGGAGGCTGGCAGAAGTTAATGTTCTTTCTAACTTCATTTATTTAGGGACATGGATACGTGTATTCTCATTGGCTGTATATACAGCCCAACTTAACATGGTACACAGCATTTGCCTGCTGAACTTTGTGTTGCACATTAATAAGAGGATTTGATTAGTCTTGTTGTAATTGAAGGAGCTTTTGTACTGTTAATATTCCTTATCCGTCATCAGTCTTGTTGATTCGATTGGATTTATATGATGCTGGTATCTTTCTACACTGTGCTCTTACCTTTTTGCCTGAAGCATTATTAATATTACTGCGATATTGTCCAAACATGGATCGATGAAATTTAGATGTGCGTTTTGCCAAAAACTCATGTAAATAGACAGGCTGGAGCTAGAAATTTTGATTTATGGATATGGGTTAATACTCGGTGTTTCTATTTGTCAACATCATGGGAGTGTCGTGGGACAATTTTTGGAGGATCATCCTTTTGAATTTGTTACTTGAAGTATTCCTTGAATATAGCCAAATTTGAGTTGCTGTTAACTTGAATCGAATTGAGCTTATACATTTGAATTTGATTAAGATTGAACCTAAATTCAAGTGGTTTACAAGCTGAATTCAAACTTCAAATTTACACATCTAGTCGAACTAAAAAGCTATCTTCTACTTGATGTGGATTGAGGTCGGCCATATCCTATACGGCCAAGAGTGGAAAAGTGTAATCAAAGAAAAGAATGGGAAAGAAACAGCCATTCTGCCTTTTTAATTTCAATATTTTGACGTCCCACAGCAGGAAATATATAAATATGCAATATAACAAAATAATACTAAAAACAAGTGAAATTTTATTTGTCCGAAGTCCAAACCCAGGCACAGCACACATCGGGTTACTTGACCTGACCCATTACGGAATGGGTCAGAGAAATTGAAGTCGTTATTAAGTCGGTAACTGTCAGTTCTTGCTGGATAACTACTACTCTCATAACTCAGAATCCAAGCGCCGTCCCACTCCCGCCCCAAAGATCTAGCGGATAAAACGCTTATTGCTTCGGCAAGGCCTCTATTTCATTTGACCATAAAGTGTTCTGGAAAAATCTGATAGAACATGGCCCACACTTGCTTATCCACGCCTTCGACGACATCATCGTGCTCTCTCTTCTTCTCTCCAATCCCTAGCACCAGCTTTAATTCCGATTCTCAGAAGCTTACTCTCGCTTTTAATCCCTTCCGCTCCTGGTATTTCTTTGATTGCTTACAAAATGAAATATAACTTTTTAAACATTTGACAGTTTTTTTATCTGTGTTTTAATTCTGGTATTCGGATACTTTAACTTCCATCTTCTGTTTTCATTCTTCGAAGAACTCGAAATGAATCTGATAGTAATTGTTGTATCTAGCCAATTGAATGCCTTCCGTTAGTTGATTTCAGCTCGATAGAAATTTCAGTAGGGGAAATTCAATAACAAGAAACGAATGCCATTCTTTCTGTTTCTTTTATTGTTTTGGTTTCTTTGCATACGCGCTCGTAACGCAACCAAATGTCCTACCTGGCTTTATCAAAGATTTGCGATTTTTTTAAACTCGTATCGAAATTATGTAACTTGAGAGATAATTTTTTTTCTTAAAAATTTGCCTCCATCAATACTTTCTTGAAAAACTGAGTGTTGAGTTTTGGAGTTCCGCAGGAGATCAAAGAAACTAATTAGTGCTCCTAAATACTTGCAAAATTCTTTACCAAAGGCGGTTTACTCTGGCAAGTTTTGGGCACCAGAGGGGAGTTTTCGACAGGGGATTTGGTCTATTAGGTATGGTTCCTGAGAAAAGATCATAACTACATAGCGCATTAATGTTTTAGAGTCACTATACTTGTATCTGAAACGTGAATGCAGGGATGATTTGTAAATTCCATCATCTCCATACTTCCCCGCATATGCGCAAGGCCAAAGCCCATCTCCAATGGTGCAAGAGCGGTTTCAGAGTGTTATCAGTAAACTTTTTCAACATGTAAGTGACTTAGTTTGTTTCTTTTTGTGTTAAATTTTAATTTAAAAAAAAAAATAGTAGTGATCTGTTGGTTTCTCCCGCCACTTATGATGTTTGTGTTTATTTGTACTTTTAGAGAATAATTCGCTGTGGCGGAGCTGTTGATGATGACATGGCAAATGTTATTGTTGCCCAGCTTCTGTACCTCGATGCTGTTGATCCTCAAAAGGCCCATTTGTTGTCTTTTTTCCAGCTGCTATTTTTCTTGTATATCATAAGCAAGTCTACAATCAGCAAGCAGCCTCTCTTGAGCACTCTTATTAATCCAGATTATTCTCTCACCAAGAAATTTTATTTGCTAAAGAACATAGTGCAAGTACTTAACCAGATAGTAACTATTCTGAATGTCTGAGCAGGATATTGTTATGTATGTTGACTCTCCTGGAGGATCGGTTACAGTTGGTAATATCCTTTTGAAGAGAATCACATATTAGTATTTTTATCATTATGTTTAATTGTATTAGAAATAGTAATTTTCTTCATTAATTGTCTGATGTTCATACCTTTTTTTACCTTCTCAGGTATGGCATTATTTGACACAATGAGGCATATTCGACCTGACGTCTCCACTGTCTGTGTTGGATTAGCTGCTAGGTACAAGCTTGATTAATATAGAATTTTTTCTGTCAGCTATTCCACTATATCTTGCATAATTACTACAGGTTACATATTAATACAGATCCTTTATTCCAAACACCACCCCCCCCCCCCCCCCCCCCCCCCCCCCGAAAAAAAAAGAAAAATTTTTTCGTCGTGCATGTGTCATTATACAATGATTCTCAAATGTTTTGACAAATAAGTACGATATTACTGTGTGAGTCTTTGATGAATCTGATGGTATCTATTGTTCACATTGTTAAACTTGAGTTGGCTTGAGTTAGAGTTCACAATATTAGACTCTGAGAAGTGTTGATTTTGTCTTATTGTTTCCTAAGCTTTCCAGTCCAATACCATGAAATAATTCTAAGTGCTTATCCATATACAGTATCTTAAGTCGTCAGAGATTGCTTGAAAAAGGTCAGGCCTCTTATAATATTTTGATACTGTGGTTTCTTTGATGCATTTTGTGTGATTTGCATATACCCTTGAACGCACAATGATGGATGGATTAACAAAGACCACAATGGGGAGTGGCTCAGTGTAATATTCTTTGTGTAATATGTCCCATTTACTTTGGAGTAAATTATTGAATCATAAGTGTATATTGTTTGCTGTTAAACTTAATTTACCGGAGAAAATAGTAGTGTGATTAAAATTTTTATGGGTAGGAGACTAATAAGTCATTTAAATGTTAAAACTTTTAAGGGGTTACTATATGGTCAATGTGAATATGTCTTTGGTTGTTCCCAAGAATATTATGAGTTAGATTATGCAACTTTTGCCTTTTGTAATGGATGCACTTGTTTTTCCTTGCGCAGTATGGGAGCTTTCCTACTTAGTGCTGGGACCAAAGGTAAATAATTTCTCTGACTTGCATTCTCTTAAGCTCCCTCTTATGGTTACCCAGGTTGCCTAAACATGTTTCTCTTTTCTGGCTCATAGCTAAGGAAAAAGATACAGTTTGCCAAACTCAAGAATAATGATCCATCAGCCTCTTGGTGGTCCATATGGTGGGCAAACTGACATAGATTCCTTCTTGCAGTCTTTAAACATTTTTTTATTGTATTTGATTAGTGTTAGAATAATAATAATAACAACGTCGATTGCACTGTTTAAAGCTTTTCCCTATTTTGTTGGGGATAATGGATATAAGATCATTTGCACGTTCCTTCTGTTCTGGGGGATGAGTGTTACTGCTGAATTAAATCTTACTGTATTCTAAATTGATTTCTGTACTCACTAACCAATTTTGAGGAAATTTTATCCAATCTGTAATTTCTTATATACCTAGTTTCAAGAAAACAAATACTTCTATATAAATTCTTGATCAAATAGATCCTAAGCTTTACATCTAAACTGGCTTATTTCCTTGGATATAAACCACCACTGGTTAAACAAATAAATTTTCCTAAGCAATCTGGCTTCTATTTAGATGATTTTGTTGTTGGCACTTGTTTGAAGTTTTAATTTTAAGATCAGGAATGCATGTGCATCAGTTACTTGAATCATAAAATTTAAACTTCTGTGGATTGAGCTTATTCTTTTTGTTATTACCATAACTTTAACTAGTGTATATGATTTATTAGGCAAATGAAATACTGCATCATAAAGGAAACCTGAATGGGTATCTTTCCTACCACACTGGTCAAAGTCTTGAGAAGATCAACCAAGACACAGACCGTGATTTTTTCATGAATGCAATGGAAGCCAAAGAGTATTTCATAGATGATGTTATCACATGAATCCCATTAAAGCTCTTCAGCCGATGGCAGCAACTGATGGTAAGTAGCGGTCTTGTTTTTGGCCTTCCCTGTTGATTGTTGCTGGTATGCTGTAGAGTTGAATGAGAATGATCATTATAGCCTTGTTGAGTAAATTAGACCGCTGAATAATAGTAGTGTAATACAGAATTGAACAAAGATGATTTTTCCCGCTAGTTTAGATGAAATAAAGGTTTAGAAAAATTGTTTACACCTTTTCTTTTCTCTATGCACATTGTTTCTGGCTTGTCATCATAAATCTAATCTCTCTCACACTCACGGCTGCGGCTGCCATTTTCAACTCATCCGGCCGTAGTTGATAGTGGATTCAGTGTAACCATTTTCGCAATGATCAGTCAACGATCATATCGCTAAAGGAAAAAATTGACCGGTAGAGGTAAAAAGGTAATTTTAATATTATTTTGTACTATTGGGCCTGATCTGACTCTAGTTCGGTCTCTCGGCCCAGTCCCATGACCCTGGGACTTGACCCGCCGGGCAATTCTGGGCCCACATAAGGACCTGAACCCGGGCTTTCGCCTTGCTTTAGTTCTCCATCATTCCATCCACTGCCCGAACATCCCATCAACCGGATCAGAAAAATGAAAACCCAATCAAAAGGGAGCACAAAGGATACCCTCTTAAAGAAAGATATATATGGGACCCACGCGTGAACCTCGTGCCATCTTTAATGATACATATTCTCTAAAGAAACAACCACCCCCAGAAGAATGCACCTACAAAATGTGTGCATGTGTGTGTGACAATGACATGTTGGATTTTCATCTACCAAATGCATGTATCTCGATCGCCAAGAACACCCAAAAAATTGAAAAGAGAAACAAAAAGAAAATGACACCTACCCTCTAACTTCCGTCTCATAGCGCAGTGTTGCAACTTCTTATGTTGTGAACCCACAAATAGAAAAACTAGAAAAAAAAAATTGAAGTAAAAACTAATAGTAGTTGGCATCCCATGTATCAACATTTTAATTACAAATTTGCTAAGGCTGCAAACACTAAAAAAACACTTGGATCAAGAAGGGACAGCAGGAATCCTCTCATCAAAAAGATTGCTTCTGATGAAGCTATTGAAAACTGAAGATGTGGGTAGTTCTTCAAGCTCATCAAAAAAGTCATTTTCTTCTGACTTGGGAGTTGAACATGTCATGAGATTTGGATAAGAAGAGAGGGGCTCCTTATCCAAGAGAAGGTTCAGTGTGCCCTTATCTTTTTCTATATTCTCTGTGAAACGGTCTTCAGGGTTAATCATGATGTCTTGGGGACAGCTTATAGGGGATTGCAAATAATGAAATTGATCCTCGCTTACATCTTCATCAATGGTGGTCATTGTGACAGTGAATTCATTCTGTGTCTCTTCCTTTTCCTCTCGTGGTTCTTGCTTAGGGGTAGTGGGGCGGTCCTCAGTGCCTTGGACTTGGGTTTCGGGTTCTTTGAATTGTTGGGTCAAATTAATGTTCTGCACAGTAGGACAGGGATGATTATGGGAGGAGGTATAGGTGATAATAAGCACTGCAGCACCTGTTCTACACCTCTCTACTTGTTTCTTGGCTGAGCATCCTTTTGATGTGCTGCACTTGTAGTACCCCCTGCATGCCGTGGATGACCATAAAAACTTCAATTTTCTTCATAAGCAGAGAGGAAATTGAAGGACTAACTCTTTTGAACACTGGTTAAATTTTGTTCAAGGCATATATTTCTCAGAAGACATTTATTCGATTTCAAAGATATAACATGAGTTTAACACAAATGAAATTACTCTGTTGGGGAATTTGTAAAAATCTTTAGATCTGGTAAGCTACAAACCAAGGTATTGATGAGAAAGCAAGTGAACCTTGGATATGGGGAACCTTTAATTGGCTTCTGTCCATACTTCCTCCAAGACCAAAAATCTGAAGGTGGACCTTCATTCTTTAGCTTCCCCGCATTTTCGCCAATCTTCACTCTAACAACAGTCTTCTCAACCACCTTCCTAAACACACCACAACACAATTTTATGTTTAAGGAAATATGACTTTTCAACTTTGCCTCCTAATTAGAACTCAACAACTTGAAAGGAAAAGGCAAAAAAATAAAGTAAAAAGAGTGACAACAACCCACCTTCTTTTGGAAGCCTGAGTTTCAGTTTCTGATTTGAGTTCAGACTCAGTAACCTCCTTGTCCAGTTTTGGAGAGAGAGAACCATCCATAACTACTTGCTTCTTTCTATGCTATGCCAAAAAGAACAAACTTTCAAAGAGATCAATTTGCAGATATTACTCCACCTAAAGAAATGATCAGGATGAAAGCTGAAGCTCTTGATCAATTAAGAGAGATAAGAAAGAAAACAAACAAGTTAGACAAAAGATGACAGAAGTTGCCTTCTCCCTTTCTTTTCAGACATTTGATATAAAAGCACTGTACAGACAACTACAAATATGTACAAATCAGAGAGCTCTCATCCCACCCCACAATGCAATAAAATAATTCACCCACACGGTAGAAAATATAAATGTGAAGATATTCGATTTCATGATGTCAGTGTCTTGCACCAGTTTCTTGCCACGTGGACATGTTATGACAAATATACGAACTCCATTCCAAACACTAAGCATCCACTGGGCATTGGGCTGATCAAGTTGTGAAGCTGGAGTGTAAAGTACGGAATCCACGGGAAGGAAATTGCTGCAGTTTTGTGATCCACCTGTTTTTTGGTCAATGCTCAACTCAAGCTGGTTCAATTTCTTTGACTTTTAACATATCATATTCAGCCCAAACTAGTTATAAATGACTTCTTTTGATGATACCTGAACCAGTCCAGCCCAATTCTAGTTTGCTGAAAACATGTAAATCCTTCCTATCAAATTACTCAATGATTTATCATCAATCAGATATACATAGTAGGTATTCTTTTAAATTTAAAAAAATTGATGAAATTCTGTAACATTTTTATTATTTTTAAATGATTATCTCTAATTAGTAAAACACAATTTAAAATTCAAAACCATTTCTACTAATTCTAACACATGCCAATAATAAGTTGAATGAGTAAATCTGAGATATAGTGATCAGACTCACAATCATTATATCGAATAAATCAAAGTTTCATAACACTATATAAATTAAGGTTTACACTATGTAAAACACAATTTAAAATTTAAAACTATTTTTACTAATTCTGACACATCCCAATCATAAGTTGAATGAGTAAATCTGAGATAAAGTGATCAGACTCACAGTCATTGTATCGAATAAGTCAAAATTTTATAATACTATGTAAATTAAAGTTTTATATATGTAAAAAAGACTTAAAATCATACATTCACTTTAAATATTCTAATACTTTATTAGTTTTGTTGACTCTTGACTCAATTATAAATATACTTAAACTCAATTAGAATAAAATAGGAGAGTAATGATTTCATATATACCTAATTTTTTTGGTTTATTAATGTTTGATCAATAGATGGATAAAAATGTTTAGATTAAACTCATGAGTTGATCTACGTTTAACCAAACCCAATTCGAATTAAATTCATTTTTTATAAACGGGCTAGACTTTTGAACCAAGTTTTTTGAACCTGATTTGAGCATTTTTCTATTTAAACCGTGAACCAAGCTCAACCTAATTAGGATTGAGTTTACCCCAGTTTGTTGGAAGGTTAAGACTCACTAAGACAAAGGAGAGTTGTAGTGAATGATGCAAGAATTTCCTACTAAATGATTCTATAAATTATCCATTTTTCATGCGGGTAAGAGTGTGCAATCATACACCGTTCACAAATTCCACTATCCAAATCAAGAGCCAGCTTCTGGTTGAAAGGGCCTAGCATGATCAGAGGCCGTCCATTCTCTTACCTACCAATATGAATTAATGCTGTCGTGAGATAGCATGACATTCAACTAACAAAGAAACGGGATTGGAAGATTGTTTTGGACTTGTGGTTACACATACGTCATGGAGAGCGACTTGATTTGATTTGTGCAGGAAGTGACCGTCAAAGAGTTAATTAACCAATATATTAATATACTTTTGCCGAAACTAATAATTTTAATTAGTCACATATATAGTAATTATGTTATGTTCCATATGATCCAAACAAGTGGTAGCGGTTAAAGACAAAAATGTTCTGCCTGCAGAATTTGCAGCACAAGGCCAAGGGGCTATTGATCGGACCTTTCTATTTGCTGGCAACCAATCTCCTAAGCCTCTTGCTTCCCCTCTCATTTCTCCTTCTAGCCAGGGTCTCCTGTGCCCATTACCTCTTTGCCTCCTATTTTCACTTCTCTTTTTTTATGTACACAAGCCCAGTTGTTCTCTATGTTCTTGTTTCAACTATTAGCATCGCCACTTTTATTCATGGCTTGACAGGTAAAATTCTAAGCGAGTCGCCTGGTCATCATTTGTACTTAGCCTGGATACTCCTTTGTTCGTTACAAATTTGTGTTGGATTGGGGATTGAAGGCAGCATAGCGGTTGGTGTTAATGGGTCTAGTTTTGGTTTTGAGAGAAGTTTGTTCATCAGAGTAATATTCTTCTTGGGTTTGCATCAAACCATGCATCTTTGGTTTAGAACAGTGGTGAAGGCAGTGGTTGATGACACAATGTTCGGGGCTTCAAAAGAGGAGAGATGGGTGGAGAAAGTGGGGATGGCTTTAACTTTTTGTGGCTTGTGGTGGTGGAATTTGAGGGATGAAGTTGAGTCTCTGGTGGCTGTGGCTGAGACTAAAAAAGATTTGTTAATGAGTGTAGGGGTGGCTGACTCTGTTGGCTGGTGGTTGTATTACCAGACCGCCACCATTGGCATGGTTAGGCTTGTTAAGGGTCTACTTTGGCTTGGAATGATGGTGAGAAGAAATTCAATTACTCACCCTTGCGATGTTGAAGACAAGGTCTAAATACAACTTGATTTCTTTTTCTTCAAGTATTCATCTGGTCAACAATTATATTGTATACTTTCCTACAAGTTGTAAACTTATACCAGAGGTTTATTATATTTTTTTTTATTAATATATTGTATGCTTCGAAAGGATCATTTGTAGGCAATGTAAAATCAACGAGGAATATATCAGAATATTGATCAAGAACTTTGGCAATCAGATCAGACAATTTCATCATCTTGTCTGGATCATTACCCTGGTCGATAACAATGAAAAACTACCAAAAATTATCTCCTGTGGTCGTGGCAGAGTTTGTCTCTCCGGATCTTTATATAAACGAATCTCATGTGTTGGTTTTGGCAATTCATATATCGATAATAGCGACATTTCAGTCGCAGAGAAATATATATATATATATATATATAGTCAACGTCACTGTGGCAATCGTAGCCACATTCTCTGATTTATCTGTTAAAACAAAATACACACTAGTTATTCCGATTAATATTGGAGAAGAATCAAGAATGAGAAGGTAAAAATAATGTCTGACTTGGGAGTCAGCAAATTCGCCGATTAGTTCCATTAAACATATGGCAGATTCTTTCTTCTGTTTTTCTCCAATTGATAATATTGATTTCAATGGAATCCAAGGCCATTGTAGTAGTCTTGGAGAGGGTAACGATAGAGAGGAAGCGGTGCTGCACGATCAAGTGTTTATCACGGAAGAGTTTGAAGATGTTCATCCGCTTTTTCCTGAGTTTGAGATAGCCAATAACGGACTCCATTTGTTCAAAAATCATCAGGAATTATCGGAGCAACAACAGCAACAAGCCAAACCAATCGATTTGTTGTCAAATGATAAACCAGTGAAGGACGCGCCACAACCATTTGCATTATCATCCCTGGAACTATTTAGTAATTACGCAAGCGGGTTCAAGAAGTTAAAGGGAAGACTATCCTGCAACAACACAGGAATGGAAATTTGTGAGGGAAGTCGCAAGAAACTATCAACGGAAGAAATCATGAGGGTGGCTGGAGCAAGATATATACACTTCTCTGACCAGAGTTATGATGATTTTTCAACGGGCGTGCACCCTTTTGGTTATTCTCTGCCAGGCCTGTCTGAAGAAGAAACCAGAGATGTTATACTCGTCCATCTTCTTCTTGCGGCAGCCGAGAAAGTAGGCCACCAGCAATACGAACGGGCAAGCAGATTGCTCTCACGTTGTCAACGTACTGCGGCTGAGAGAGGTAATCCAGTTCAAAGAATCGTTTTTAATTTTGCAGCGGTTCTTCGAGAGAGGATTGATAAAGAAACAGCTAATATCACGTCCAGGGAATTACAACTAGTTGAAAAAGGAATAATCAGTATAACCGATCACGGCGTTGTTACTAATTCCGAATTCCTTTCATGCTACCAGAGTATCCCTTTTAATCAGGTTACGCAATTCGCAGCAATCCAATCCATACTTTGAAAATATTTCAAAAGCAAGTAAGGTCCATTTGGTTGATTTTGACATTAGGAGTGGAGTTCAGTGGGCACCGTTTATGCAGGCTCTTGCAGAGCATGAGCAACGCGCCATTAAACTGCTCAAGATAACTGCTGTTGGTATTAAAAATGAAGAGAAGATGGAAGAGACTGGTAAGAGATTATCGAGCTTTGCTGAGTCATTCAATTTGCCTTTTCAATTCAAGCTTGTCTGTGTCTCATCCTTCTCAGAGATTAAGGAGGAACTTTTCCACATTGAAAAAGATGAGTCAGTAGTCATTTATTGTTCACTGATATTGAGAGTACTGATTGCATGGCCTAGTTGTTTGGAAAATTTAATGGGTGTGATCAGAAAGCTTAAGCCATCTATCATGGTGGTCATTGAAGTTGAAGCTAACCATAATTCACCCTCTTTTGTGAATCGTTTCATTGAAGCCCTGTTCTATTTCAGTGCTTTTTTCGATAGCCTGGAAACGTGCATGGAGAATGTTGAGCATAAAATTACGATGGAAACAGTTTTAAACTGTGGGATTAAAAACATTGTAGCGATGGAGGGTGGTGAGAGAATTATTCGAAATGTGAAGATAGAGGTGTGGAGAGCATTTTTCTCAAGATTTAGAATGTTAGAAATGGAATTCAGCGACCCTTGTGTGGACCACGCTAATTTGGCAGTTAAACAATTTCCCTGTGCAAGCTGCTGCTCACTTGATAAGAATGGAAAGTGCCTAGTCATTGGGTGGAAGGGGACGCCGATTCTTTCTCTTTCAGCTTGGAAGTTTTCTAGAGAAAGAGGGAGATCATACCGTCATGACAGGACTTTGTTGAACCGGGGAAAAATATAATAATAATAAGAAGTTAGTGTGTTCCTGGCTTGTTTATTTCTAGTACCAGATTGAACTGAACAAATCAGCTAAATTTTCTGGTTCTGCAACCTTTTTTTGATTTGCTAAATTTATTCCAATGACCAAACAATTCTGATGTTTACAAATTCGCCTTCCACAATGTTTATTTTATCATGTACAGGTAAATATTATTATTTTAAAAAATATTTTAAATATTTTTTAAAATTTAAAGTTTTTCATATATATTTTTATTTAATCATATATATTTTTTTAAATGTATTAATTTATATTGATAATATATATTATATCATATATTATATCTATTATATTATATTATATTAATTAAATATTTTTTAAAATATATATTATTTTTTATAAGTAACTTATAATATATATATTATATATAGTGGAATACTACTAGCTATTATTGTTATGTATGACGTGATAATAATGATTAAAATTATATTCGGTTATAGATAACTTTGATACCTTTTTCCAAGTAGAAAGGCTTATGTCAAATCTAACAAGGCCCATGAATTTCAAGGTCTAGTGTGCGAGTTGGTGAAGTGTCGAAGCCTGCCCAACTAAGAAAAAAGTAACGCTTCTGGCCCAGGCACAGTGGGATTTGTGCAGTCCACGTCACTAACACTTCACACGTGTCGTCCCAATGTGGGGATACTTGATTTACTTTCTTCGTTTCTCACTCATTCTGTGTTGATCGAGTTGCAGAGCAGCACAATTATGGTGTCTAAAGCCAGCGACTCTTCCTCTAAACTCAGAGTTAGACTCTCTCTACTGTTTCAATCGTTTAATTAGTTAATAGTTTTGTGTTTTACTTTGTTCTCGTTTGGGATACTGATCACCAGTTTTGAATATCACATTAATTCACAGTAACACGTCACTGTTGTCTCATACTTGAATCTATCGATTTTTTTTAGTTCTTATTGATAGAACCGATATAAGAAATCTGCAAGTGTAGAAATTCATATATTGGAGATGAATTTTAAGGAGCAGGTCTTTATCTCCATTTTTTCGTAAATGGATGCTCTGTTTGGCTGCTGCGAAATCATGAAAAAGAAATTCATTAGAGCTTAATTAATTTAACAATATAGCTAATCAACAAAATATACCATTTAGGTTAAACAAAATTGTATTTTGAATATAATGATAATGCACAATTTCTCTGATTTTTAAGAGATTCTTTCAAATTGACAGAAATCTCATGCTGAACAGTCTGGCGATGGGGTTGGAAACTTGTTATATAAGCTAAATCAGCTCAAAAAACAAATTCAAGCCGAGAGAATTGTTTCAATAAAAGTAAGTCATCTGTCTTTCATGTTACTGCACATAAATTTCACATATTTTTATCATGCTTCTGCTTTGCATTAATGATTTTCTTTGTAGGCATTGTGATTGGACACTGGTTGCTCTATGATCTATTATTCTAATACCATAACCAGCACTTCGCTGCTTAAGGAAATATCATTTTGTTGTTGAATTTTCCTTTCAAGCTTTATTTTTTAAGTTTAGGTTGGCTTCTCATGTAATTTTAGATTAAATTTATTGATAAAGAATCCTTCCTCAGTTGGCATTACGATTCTGCAAAGATGATCCTACTTCCACCATTGCAGTGTCTTTGTGGATTAAGGGTCTGCTGTCATCTAATGCCAGGATTTAGTTAATTTTTCCCTTTTATTGAAATTCATAGAACTATATTTCGGAATTGATTCTACATTTTAGATGAACACATGTAATAAGTATATTTCTGTTATGATGCTAATTAAAATGCAGCTCACACATGTATTGCATGCAGGAGAAACTTGAGAAGAATAAAAGGAAAATAGAAAGTGATGTTTCTCATCTCTTTTCAACAACATCAAGAAGGAATGTTACATATACCCAGGAGAATGGTTTCAGTAACATGCCTCTCTGCAAGTACAGTGGATTTAGTCAAGGATTAGGAGATAAAGAGTATGCCAATTGTCATGAAGTTGTGTTCTCAATTAGTACAAAGCTTCCCTATATGGAGAAGATACCACCATATACTACTTGGATCTTCTTGGACAAGTATGATCCATAATCACTGTGTTTTCTAAATTCCATGTGCAATTTATTGGATGATGTCCTAGCATTCATCTTCCATGTTGAAAAAGAAGTGTTATCAACTAACCACATATTAATTACAGATTTACTTCATGCATGTAGATCAATTTGATGGATAAAACACTTCACACAGTCACATAGAAAGATTAAATGGTCATGCTCTCAGAATTTTGCAAACAAATGCAGCAGAAGATTATCTTATTTTGCCTTTTCTTCTAAAGATAATTGATGAAAGTGATTTCCACCTTGGCAAGTTGAATTTCATATGATCTACAGAATTAGTAGATGGAAATTTATTTGTTTACCTTGGGGGACAGTTTGGTCCCTGTATCTTATGATTCAAAGATACTGATTTGTGTTCATTTTGATCCAACTATCTTCGTTTAATGATGCAAATTGGTTTCTTCCTAGAAACAACGTTTCCATTTTTCCTATTCATTTTCCTCCTTTATCATTCTATATTATACAGTTGCTCTTCTTATCTGAAATATGCCTCACACAGCACAGAAATCAGAGAATGGCTGAAGACCAGTCTGTGGTTGGAAGAAGACGTATCTATTATGACCAACATGGCAGTGAAGCACTAATCTGTAGTGACAGTGAGGAAGATATTGTAGAACCTGAGGAGGAGAAACATGAATTCACTGACGCTGAAGATCGCATTATATGGTATGTTAAAGTCAGATGCAATGTCTACAAATTTATTTATTTGTTATGAAACTGGTTTTGCATTAATGTGCTTGAAAGGTTTAACTTAATTTACATTCTTATTCTTTCTATTAAACAATTATATCTGGTATTAACTTGATGTCATGGTGGGTAGTTCAAGCATTAGGCATTGTTGGCAACTCAAAATTCTTTGGTGGAAATTACGTATTGATGATTAAAAAAATTTAAACTGATGAATGAAAGGCACTTTGAAAGATTGCCAGTATGATAAATCTGCTATCAGTTTCCGTTCTTACTGATAGTTTTTGAACCTCTTGGCTGAGGTTTATATTTTTTCCTTCCCCTTTTTCCCTTCTAGGCCACAGCTTTGGCAGAGCGAGATTTGACAAAGATCTTGTGACAACAACAAAAAACCCTACTTGCTAAATTAGCTAGTACCTGCCTCTTGATTGTGCCAACACTTATCATTCTCAACTTTATATATATAGCTTGCTTTTTCAGGTATTCAGAGCAGATGCAGTACTATGACCTTAGGTTATGTTTATCATTTGGTCTTACTGATAACCTGCTTGTTTATTCATCTTAATCCAAATGAGTATAGCTAGTACCATCAATTTGTCAGGATGGCCTTTCAGGAGCATGGACTAGGTGAGGAAGTAATTAATATTGTCAGCCAATTCACTGGGGTAGCCACTTCAGAAATACAGGTATTGAATTAATTGGGAACAGGATCATTACTTTTTGGAATATGCTTGATTTTATTTTTTTCAACATACATAAATTACAAACAAGTAGGAAATGTTGATGATGTTCCGAAAGAGAAATTAAATCTTATGTATTACTAAGATAGATATTGTGTTTGGACTTTGCAGGAGAGATACAACATTTTAAAGGAGAAAGATAATGACAAAGATTTAAAAGATTCTGGGGATTCTGGATATGAAGTGGGCATTTCTCTGGACAAGACCCTTAGTGCTGCTTTGGATTCTTTTGATAATCTCTTTTGTCGTCGTTGCTTGGTATGACAGTATTTGATATAACCCTGTCAATTGCATTCACACAATACTTATCTGGTTGTATCTATCCAACAGTTATTTGACTGCCGTCTTCATGGATGTTCTCAAACTTTAATTAATCCTGTGAGTAGACATGTTTTTCATTTTTCGTCAACTGTATCTGATTACATATATTAGCTTATCTGTGGACTGCTTTTCTTGACAGTGTGAAAAACAGTCATATTGGTCTGAATATGAAGATGAAAGGAAACCTTGCAGTGATCATTGTTACCTCCAGGTATGTTTTTTTTTCTTTTAATATGGGGTTCTGGACTTGCTAACAGGGTAATAATGTACCCTTATTATTTCTTTGGTTTGGAGCCATCTTGAAATTTGTGAAGTCTGATTCCACATGAATACCTTGCAGTTAAGAACCGTTCAAGATGTGCTAGAAGGTTCAACTATTAATGTTTCAGAAAGAAAGAAAGACACCAACGAAGGAAGTGCAGTGCCCTCTGATGCTGAAGAGCCTGGTGCTGATAATGATACAGACCTCATTCCAGATGGAAGAAGTAATTCTGAAAAAGTTTTATCCATTACTTCAGAGGCTGGTCATAGTTCTGTAGTTGCTATTAGAGCTCTGAATACAGATACATCTACCATTCAAACTGTGGGAAAGCGCAAGGCCTTACAACCGACAGAGGAAGAATTGAATGAATTGATACAAGTTTCTGATGATCTTCAGAATTCTTCAAGTAAAAAGCAAAAGAAACTACTGCCTTTGGATGTAATTACTGCATCCAGTGATGCGGTATCTAGTATGGATGCAAAAAGTAGTTGTCATATTGGTGCATCCAGTGACAGAGACCTTCAAATGATCACTGAAGATTCAAAAAGTGAATCCATTGAACATGTATCAGAGAAATTTACTAGCTCCAGTAGTGTTCTTCATGATAAGGTTGAGCCAAATATTAGGGGTGAAGCCAAAGATGTCACGTATGAGCCTGAATTGCAGCAGACATCTTCCAAAGTTGAAGGGAGCTCTGAGTGGAAACCTATTGAGAAGGAACTGTACTCGAAGGGAGTGGAGATATTTGGGAGAAACAGGTACAGCTAACATTTTGTTTGGCATAATGAACATGCTATACTTGAGAACTTTTGATTTAGTTTTATTTGCACCTTCTATATATTTTTATTATTTTCATGTGTATTGTCTGTGCAGTTGCCTTATAGCCAGGAACTTACTGTCTGGGTTGAAGACTTGCATAGAAGTATCAAGTTACATGCGTGAAGGTGGTTCATCAATTCCTCACAAAACAGTTGCAGCAAGTTCATTTTTGGAAGAGCACCGGAAAGCTGATACAGATTATACAGTATGTGCTGTTACACCCTTTTTACTGCTTTTTATTTGTTTGCCATTGCAGTTGCATTTTTTCTATTGTTGTTTTAGGAGCAGGAGATGCCAACAAGACCAAGATTACTTCGTAGAAGGGGCAGAACGCGAAAGCTTAAATATTCTTGGAAATCTGCTGGTCATCCATCAATTTGGAAAAGAATTGCAGATGGTAAAAATCAGTCTTGTAAGCAATATACACCATGTGGATGCCAGTCTATGTGTGGAAAGCAATGCCCCTGCTTGCATAACGGAACTTGCTGTGAGAAATATTGTGGGTATGTTGATTTGTTTTATAAGGTTAATGATAAATGATACATGATGTTGGAAAGCCTTTGTGCACCCATCAGGTTTTGTGGCATCATGGTCAAGAGAAATAGGCTGGATTGTGTCATGCCTCTTACGATGAGAATTCATTTCACGTAAATTGTTAAATATGTCAACCATATCCATTGTAATTGTCAATTGTGGAACAGAATCCTATTGCTGGCATAGTTGCATGGAAGCTGGTTGACAATTTTATTTTCAATCCTGTTTTTCTTAAGTCTAATTTTGTGGTCAGTAAAACTTTGTTTCTTGCTTTTAGTTCCAAATAGAACTTCATTAAGTAATTGTTTGTTCCATCCATTTATATTTGTGTGTGTCTATATATATTAACTGTCTTTACTACAATTCACACAACTTTTGGTTACTTTTTAAGGTGCTCTAAGAGTTGCAAAAATCGGTTTAGGGGATGCCACTGTGCAAAGAGTCAATGCAGAAGCAGACAATGCCCGTGTTTTGCTGCTGGACGTGAATGTGACCCAGATGTTTGTCGAAATTGCTGGGTTAGGTAACGAGTTTTGTGTGCTTATTGCCTTTATTTTCTGACACTACGGCATAATTCATTGATACTGTATAATTAAGTCTGTCTTCAATTTTAGATTTTCCTTCTTACAAGGATAATTTCAATTTAGCGATAGAACTTTGTTGTGCTGTGCCTGCTTCATATGGCAGTTCTCTAAGAGAACAGGACCCATTAGAATTCATAGAACTAAAATAGTTTCCTGATATGCAAAGATTAAAGTTAATGTTGCTCATCAAGCTATATCTGAATAAAGTGGAAATCTTCATCCAGGTTATTAGGCATTAGAACATGCAACCTTATGCGATTAGCCACTGTAGAGTAAGAAAAAGGAACAATTAGGAATGAAAGCAGAGAATGCACTCTGTGAGGTGGAGGGATGGGGGTGCATCCATTATAGACTACATGAAGAATTCTCATTAAAATGGAACTATATTTTCATGCTTAAGAGTTCTATGAGGAAAAATACTTGATCTTTTATTTTTGTTTTGGATTATCTTTGGCAATCGGGTTATTCCAATTGTTCAAGGTCTGAAGTGGTTGTCTTTTGTAATTGAGCTTTGATGGATGTTTTAAAATATTGCATGCCCCTGACTGGATAAATGCTGAAATTGCATTCCATTTTTAGCATTTCCGTAAAATTTACATGCTTTATGCAGTTGTGGAGATGGTTCATTGGGTGAGCCACCCAAACGAGGTGACGGTCAATGTGGAAACATGAGGCTGCTTCTAAGGCAACAACAGAGGGTGAGAAATGCCGAATGATTTTGTTCATCAAATTGGTTCTGTAGGAACCGAAAACAATTTTGAATATACAAAATGTCATTCATTTCATTTGCCCTTTTTCAGATTCTCTTGGCAAAATCTGATGTTGCTGGATGGGGAGCCTTTTTAAAGGTAATATAGGTCATTGTGTCATATTTTCCTATAGTTTCTTGCCAGTCTGGTTAATGAACTAGATGATGTGATTTCAGAATTCGGTCAACAAAAATGATTATCTTGGAGAGTATACTGGTGAATTGATCTCCCATCGTGAAGCAGACAAACGTGGGAAAATTTATGACCGTGCAAATTCATCATTCCTTTTTGACTTGAATGATCAGGCAAGTGACATCTTCTGGTTACAATGAGGACAATGTTGTTTTATGTCCCTTATGTCTACATAGCCACGACCATTATCTTTTATTGGTGGACTTCTAAGGTCTGAGATCTGAAGTTTTCCATTTGATTCATTGCAGTTTGTCCTTGATGCTTATCGCAAAGGAGATAAGCTGAAATTTGCAAACCACTCATCTAATCCAAACTGCTATGCAAAGGTATAAAAGTTGCATTAGTTTCGTTTCAAGTTACAGTAAGTAAAACTAATATGTCAACTGCATAGGTGATGCTGGTTGCTGGAGATAACCGCGTAGGCATATTTGCCAAGGAGCATATTGAAGCTAGCGAGGAACTTTTTTATGACTATCGTTATGGGCCAGACCAAGCACCTGCTTGGGCTCGGAAACCCGAGAGTTCGAAGCGAGATGATGCATCTGTCCCCCAAGGCAGAGCCAAGAAACATCAGTCTCATTGATGTACATGCACAATCTACATTTGGATCAAGCTCTAGTATTACCATTTCATCCATTAGAAAGTACTGCTTCTGCATGACCAATAAAATATACATATTGGGATTAGTGATATAGATGCCAGTGTGCCTTAAGAGATTATGAGGGTCAAACAATAAAATAGACTGGGTAATAAAGCCAAAACATAATTTGTAGTCAATAAGCTAGAAAAAATTTTAGCTGCACTTTACAATGCAATAGATAATCTTTATAGGAGCTGAACCATGTCGTTGCCTTGTTGGGAAAGGAGTTTATGATGTATCAGTTTCATTTTCATAATTTAAACTTATTTTTCTTTTTCCTTTTATTATTATTTTTTATTATGATGGTAACAATGATTTTCCATGCCATTGTTATCTTAAACCAACTGGAACTGGGAAAGCGCTAGTTAGCCTGAATCGTATTATCATCCTATCAGCGTCATCAAGCTTATGTATTTTACCGTTTGATTTATATGATGTCAATATGCATATTAGCAAATTTGACGCCATTGCCATCATATCGTTACTACTCTAAATTCTTTTCTTGTATATACTTTTGAAGGTTCTGAAAAGCAAAGATTCAATCTAAAAATTTAAATTCGAAAATTTAAAAACATATATAACATTTATTTAATAAAGTAATTGTCAAGTAAAAAATTATCATATACATTTGTCCAAACAAAAGTGAAAATTTATTGAAAAGCAATTCTATATGTACTTATTTTAAATACACAAATAAATATACTCTTATATATGTTATTACATGATCAAATATTACTTTATTTTTAATTAAAAATAAACCAATCACATGATAATACACATAAATATATATCTACTTATATATTCAAAATATATACACATAATTTTATTGATATAAATAAAACGATATTATATGCACCTACTTTGAATACATAAAATTATTTTATATAAATTTAAACCAAAATCTATTTTTAAAAAAGAATTTTATTCAAATTTCCACCCAAAAAGCCTTGCGGGGCTTAGGCTTCACGGCAGTAAGTATCTTCAGGGTCATTATATTTAATAAGATATCCAGTGAAGCAATAAGGTGACCTAAAATTACCACCCACTATAATTACCAAGCTCGATGGATTTTTTGTTTCAGTCATGCACATATGCTCAATTGAAAACAAAATAACATCTCGGGCATCAAGCCAAGTAAATTCAATATGGCAAAATACTTGGGGGAAAATGAAAAAAATGAATCCTGACAATTTATGGTGCAATAATGTCATCCACACCTCAACACATCAATTTATTCATTAAAGACCACAACTACGTATGTTCATCTTAGCTTATGAGTCATATAAGATCACAAAATGGAACTAAAAGAAAAAGTTTAATCTTCAACAACAACACTAATTTCACCTTTCTCAAGCATGTCATAAAATGCCCTCACTTTCCTCTGCTCATTCCAGTGATACATTTTCCAAATACCACCAACCGAAAAGGCAACTACAATTGCACCGCATATCTCCTTAACAACACTTGGTCCTTTCAATGTGGCATGAGCAATCTTGTGGGCAGCCATGTCACTTATAGTTAAAGAAAATAAACCTAGAGTCAGCCATTTTTTAGCATGCAGACAATAGCACAAGGAAACATATGAACCATTGCAAGAAGAGTTTACTATAAGATGGCAAAACCGAAAACCATAAACCACTTAGTCTACTTCATGATGTAATAAATGCTAAATCAAGCCAAACTCGTGCAGGTACTAGCTAATCATGTCATCAGATAAAGATTACAGACCATTTATATTTCTTTCAGGGTCGGAAACTTGTGTGTGTATTTAAAATATATATTACATGAATTGCTTAAAAGTAGGCCTGTCAATGCCCCGAAAAAATTCGGGCTCAGGCTTCAGGCTGCCCATATAACTTTAAGAAATTGCAAAAATACCCCTCCAGTTTTGAAAACCCTTAAAAACACTCCACTAAATAAAAAACTAACAATTCAAACACCCATAAGTACAAGTATTATTTATATCTAATCTAGAAACTAACACCACCATATTGGTAAAACTTAAAATCTATAATACATTGCAGACGGTTACGTTACACTACAATCATTATTTATATCAAATCTAGAATCGGTTGCCACAAAATAATGTCAAACTGGGCTAAGACCTAACACTAAAATGTGCCCAAATATTGGGCCAAACTTATAAATATTATTTTAACAACAAAAAGTAAGCTTGCAAAGTAAGAAGTTGATTAATGGAGACTCATAATAGATGATCTAACAAAACAAACCATAGTTGTTCCTTATCAGAAATATAAATTCTTTATCTTTTCCGTCTTTGATTCTAGCAACTAAAATTTCAAACAACTTCAGAAAACTAAAAGAACATAGGATTCATTATATAAATCCAGTCACCTTGTCTCATTCTTTCATTATATAGAGAGTCATATAAACATGATTTAGGGATACTATGCACACTGCACAGTCTAAATCTGATCACCTCAAAAAAGACCACCCAAACCCACATTTTCAACAACCCATATACCAACTGCTACGTGTAAACCACATTTCTATATCATAAATTTTCTTTTCCACATATGATATTTCTTCATCCAATAAGCAAACTCTACTCTACCTAAATCAAATTCCATTACTGGATATTTCTCATTATATCATTTCCAACAAATGGTCACTCGTATTAGGCACTGAAAATGCCTAGAACAACCCATTTAAACACAAGATTTTTGTATCATTAGAAACTTAATTAATGACTAATCTATAAATGGCATTAAACCTCTCCAAAGTCTGATGAAAAAGATTAAAAGATAGAAAGCCCCACCTCTGAAATGAATAATTTGCGAATGAGTTGGGTAAGAAGGAAAAGTAATAGATAGAAACCATACCTCTGAAAAAGTTGTCTTATAAAACGGGATTGAAGATGGATTGTTGTTCGACGTCGACGAGCAGCGGCTGGGAGCGGTGGCCGGCAAATCGGGAATTGGGGGAGTGCTAATCTGTTAGGGTTGAATTGGTTTAGTAGACTTTATATAGAAAGCATCTGTTTGGGAAATAGAGTAAAAATATTTGGTGTATCGTCATATCTTGCATTAGCAATAGGTCCACCTTTAATATGTAAAATAATTTAAAATTGCATAGGTGGACTGGTATTGTCTATTTGAGCGTAAACTGGGGCGACAAATGTTAATTTTATTACCACGCACGCGTTTTAGGTAAATATAAACTTATATTTGTTAATTTTTAAAAATTTAAAAATTTATCTATATATTAAATTTTATTATTATTATTAAAAATAAAATAATTAATTAAAAATTTTATTTAAATATATATTTAAGGATTTCTCTTAAATTCTGAAATTTTTATTTTTATCTCTTAAGCATATATTTTTTAGGTTTAAAAACTGAATTTTTCTACTTTCAAGTTTAGGATTGTAAATTTTTATCTTTTTTCTATATACAATCATTCTCATAGTTTTTTAGAAAATTTTAGTTTCACCCATTCAGTTTCTAGGTTTTTATATCCGATGATCATTCATTGTCACTAATCGTCGACTTTTCATTTTCATTAAACACAAAGATGATTTCATCTTTTTCTCTGACGAAAACGATCTCAGGGAAAAGAAAGAGTGACCAAGAGAGAGAGAGAGAGAGAAGATGAGAGGGAGTTGAAAATGACTAATAATTGCTAACGAGTTAAAAAAAAATCGTAGAAAAAAATTATCACTTTTCAAACTTTAAATAGAAAAAAATTATTAAATTATTAAATAAAAAATGTGATAAAATTTTAAATTTTATTAATATTTTTAATCAAATAATAATTTTATTTCTAATAATAATATTAAAATTAAAATTTAATAGATCAATAATTATTATAATTTTTAAATATTAATGAATATAAATTTGAGTTTTTAGTAGAGATGGCAATTTAGACCCGATTTTAGGGGCCTCGACCCTCCCCGACCCTAACGGGGAGGGGATTCCCCGATAAAAACGGGGAAATGGGTGGGGATGGGGATGAAAAAAATCCCCATAGTCGGGGACGGGTCGGGGACGGGGATACATATGTCCCCGCCCCACCCCGCCCCTCCCCTCCCCTCCTCGCCCCGCCCCGCTCCAACCCGGCCCGACCCATCCCCTCCCCTCCCCACCCCACCCCACCCCTTCCCTTAAATCTAATATATTAATATAATAATTTCTAAACTATTAAGTTCTAGAAATTATAAACTTGATAAAATCAATTAAAGTGAATGAAAAGTGTTAAATTTAATGTTATTATAAAATTACTCTAAATCACAAACATAAAGAGCTACTAATGAAGAGATTAATTATTGCATATTGTTAGATTTAATGAAAACTTTGTATTTGAACTAAAATAATAATGAATATTTTGTAGTTCTTGTAACAAGTGATATTTTGGGAGAATGTGATTTATTTTATTTATTGAAATACATAAAGGAATTAAAATTTATATTTACGGGTATGGGGAGTAGATTTTTTCCTACGGGGACGGGGCAGGGATGGGGAGGGGATTTTTCCCCGTGGGGACGGGGAGAGGATGGGGAGGGAATTTTCCTTCGCGGGGAGAGGACAGAGATTCTTTTTTATCCTCGTAACGGAGACGGGGTGGGGACGGGGACGGGGATTGATATCCCCTCCCCATTGCCATCCCTAGTTTTTAGATATGAATGATATGAATTTGGGCTTTTTCTTAAACCTGGGGTGAAAATAAGTCAGCCGGCCTAATTAGAGCAATCAAGAGTGACCTGCAACGTGGGCCACGGTAAATATTCTTAAAATTGTTCTTACCTTATACTCCAATAAATTAAAACAGTAATGATGTAATATAATATTAATTCCTATTAATAACTAACTATCATTGAGATCGGTCAATGATCTTAAATTTGACTGGAAAGCCTAATCGAAGAATACCACTTTAAGAGGAATCTGTTACAAAACTGTTTATTGTTTTCCATGATACTGGTACAATACAAAATTAAAAGCAAGAAAGCAACATAATTTAGCTACACAACGGTTTTGAGGACATATGTGGAGGAGCTTCCAGGTTTTCAGAAAACAGCTTCGACTAGGGCATGCTTCTTCTTGGGAAATCCCAACCCAAACATGTGATTGAGGTACACCCTTCCATCTTTTACGGTTGCAGCTGTGGCCAAACGATGAGCAGGGCCGCTAAATTTTGCTACCACAGAAGCGGTCTCCCACCCATCAGAGCTCTCCACCAATCTTGCTGAAGGATTCCCTGCAACTACAAGTTTGGTTGCAGACAGTAGCTCTATACCATCTCCAAATGACAATGGCCCTCCTTTTACTTCAATTAATTTAACTTGATGAGCTCCTTTGCCAATTTCAATCTTAAACAAATTCCCAGAAAATGTATGAATGACAATCAAAAACCCATCTGGATGGTAAGCAATCCCATTTAGACCAACCAAGTTTTTGTACCACTCTTTTGGGATAAACAGAGGGCTTCTAATAATGGATAGCAGCTCACCATCCACTCCTACCCTCCAAATTTTACTGGATTTGGCATCTGTAACATATGCATTGCCTTCTATGTCAACTGCTACATCATCGGCAAACGATTTCTCATCACCTGCATAAAAAATAAGTAGCCAGCAAAGAAAGCAAAGATTAAAATTAAAAACGAAAATATAATAAGATCTTTCATCAAAGCAGTTATATTATTTAATTATCAAGTAAGGGATGCTCCCTCTTATTAATATTCATATCCAAAGCTGCCACAACTAATTATTCTGGACTCTGGTTGCGCAAATAATGTAAGTTGATCACATTATTACAACTGTTTTTGTATAAATATTAGAACTAAATTCAAACTGAACTCAAATTTAAGTTAAATCAAATTGACTTAGCTCCAAGGAGTTCAGTTTAAGCCTAGATTCAAGATTATCAAGTTTTGACAAACCCGAGTTTGAGTTCGGATATCATGGTATATCGAGTTAATAGAATTTTTATCCCCTAAAGAGTCGTTTGGTTCTAATAATGTTTTATTACTAAAATTATAAGATTACATTAAAGATAAATTACTTTAAAGATTATTGGTATAAATTATTATTATGTTTAGTAAAAATAAATAAGTATAAATAATTATTGTGTTTGATTAAAGGTAATAAAAAAATATTAGTATATTATTTTATTTAAATATTCTTATATATAATTATTTTAAAATATTTTTTTATGTTATTAATTATATTAATTTAAAATACGATTATTTTTATTTTTAAAAAATTGATAAAAGAATTATATATTATAATAAAATTAAAATTACTTTATTTTAGTAATCTTTTAATAAATAAAATAAAAATAATAATCAGATTATCTTTTATATTATTTATCATATTAATAATAATAATAATAAATTATTAAAATTTTTTATTATTTATAAATAAAATAAAATAATATAAATAATAAAAAATAGATTTACGAAAATCTTTATTTTCCTTCGCTCAAACAAGGACACTTACATGAGTTAAAATCAATAACTCTTCCAGAAGGTACAATTTTCAGCAACCACCATATGTTAAGATATTAAAATTAAAAAAAAATGTAAAATTATTATAAAATCGGTTGATAAGAAAGAAGTTTAATGATATGACGTTGATCACAATGAGACTTCACTATTTAAAAAATGAACGGCTTAGATTAATGCACCAAACAAAGCATGCATCCAAAAGCAAACTCCAATCTAAATAATAAATAATCTTGTCAATTTTTGTTTAATAATTTAATTGATACACGTGGCAGATAAAAAATTGGGTTAAGAACAATTTCATTTTCATAAAACAGTGTTGAATTGAAATTATTGAAAAATAATTTATGGGTAGCATTCAAATGTATTTAGAAATGGAATTAATGATCAACGTAAAATTCCATCTCAAATAATTAGCCAAAGTAAAATATTATATAAAAAACTTACTTGGGCTAGTGAGTTGGGTGAGAAATAAACGTTTCCATGTGGACAAATCATAAGCAGCGAGCCCATTATACTTATTCCTCAAAAGGTCTGCAACGACCACAAGGAGGCGATTCCTAGGCTGGTCCACGGAGATCCCCAAAGACGCATTACCGGCCAAGTCGGCTTCTTTGACTACCGTCACTTCATCTAGAACAGTGTCGGGTGAGTGATCATCAGGCACGGATACCTGACCAATTCCTCCGCCCATAAAGGAGACCAGAAATCGACGGTTGGATTGATCCCACTTGGCGCACTCGCGCAGGTAACCGGAGCTGTGGTAGTGGTACACATGTGTGGCAGGTTTGGTTCGCTCCAGAGAGATGATGTAAGCCACGGGAATGGCTGAGATGAGTAGTAGGAGAGGAAGCGATTTGGCGGAGCAGAGTGAGAGCGCCATTTTTAATATGAATGGGTTTGGTTTGGTTTGGTTTGGTTTTGGTTTTGATAGGAAATTGATATTTGTTGAGCAGGTGAAGTGCAGGTAACTTATTACAATTGGTTGAGCGAGTATATTCCAATTGGCAGATACAGACTGTTGGACTTGATCAATACTATGGTTTATTGAGTTGGCTGATGTAATTATTGAATTTAGGACAAAAGATCTGTTCTTTTCGTTTAAGTTTTGCCTATTTATAAATAATTTTTTATCAAAAATCTCTAATAAAATAAGAGGTAAAATTATCATCTAATAAAAATTTAAAAAAACTAAACTTTTATAATATTTTCTCGTTTAAATTTTAAAATCTTAGATCCCTCTCTCAAAATTTCTTTCAAAATTTAAAATTTTACAATTTTTCCTTTGATTTTTCCTCTTCTAATGATTCACTCTTTTCACCCATCGATCGACCTTCTCTCTTTCTTCTCCCTCACTAATCGACTCTTTTTGCTTTTATTTTACTTTCATCGGAGACAATAGTCTTCTTCTCTTACGAAGGATGGAGCGAGGGGACCGACCAAAAGAGAAGAAAAAGGGAAAATCAACCGACAATCAAGAAAAAATCATCATCAAAAAAGGAAAAATCTAGGGAAAAAATAATCACTTTTCAAATTTTGAAGAAAATTTGGCAGGGAAGTTGTGATAAATATTTAGTTTGTTTTAATTTTTTTAATAAATAACTGTTTCACCTCTAGCTCTAACTGAAATTTTTAACAGAAAATTGCTTATGAGTAGGTATTTGAATTTTTGAAAATTAACTAATACCAATTTGATTTTTAAATAAACCTTGGGAATAAGTCTTTTGGCCTTGTAACTTAATTATGGCCATCAGAATATTTTCCACCCGGGTTCCTTATAATGACAAATTTTTGCAATTAAATTTAAAAAAATTAAATTCTATCCTTTTTCTTTTTAGTTTAAATTTTGTCTACTTCTTTTAATAAATTTCCTTAATTAAAAAATACCAATCATTTTATATTTACCATTTTTTTTTCTTGCTCTTTTTGTTTTTCTTTTCTTTCTTGATCTTTTAGTTTCAAAATTTTAGAGATAAACTGCAAGTTTTATAAATATTAAGAGTATTAATAACAAATTTAGGTAATTTTAAAAATTTTAAACAAAGTTTAGTTATAGTTTTGAAAATTTTAAAATTTTAATACATCTCTCAATAATTACAAAAATGATATTACATTTAAAGAATTAATCAAAATATAATATTTTAAAATTTTTAAAATTTTTATGAGTTTATATGATAAATTTTTAAACTGATAAATATATATTAGTAATTTAACACATATAGTACGTGTATTTGAGTAAATTACATTTTTGCACCTCAAATTTGGTTTACAAACACTTTTTTACCATTGGATAGTATAAATAGCACATTTTTATTCAAAAGAAAAAAACAAAACTGACATGGTGTTTGAAATTGAAATTATCATATTATCCTAACCATTTTATTTTGCAAAATAATTATATAACCCAAAATTAACAAAAATTAAATAAGAATATCAATTAATGAAAGTTTTACAGGCTTTTGGAAATTCATAAAAGTTTGGGGTGTTTTAAACAATTTAAAAATATTTTTAAAACTTGATATTTACATCCATAAAATATTTTTTACAGTTAAATCCGAAAGAGGTGTCATTACAACATTTTAAACTTTAAGGGTGACTATAGTGAGATTGTGGTAACAGTAAAAAAAGGCAACACCAATATTAGGGCTTCCAAAAGACTTTAAAACCTGATTTGTTGGTTTTAAACATTTTTAATAATTAAATTGTTATGTTGAAAATTTTCAATTTGATTTATAAATCTGATAAACTGTAAGTTTGTCTTTTCATAGTTTTTTATAATCAAAGTTTAATTTTGCCTAAAATAATATTATTTATGCTCTATAGGGTGTAAAAGTGTTCTTAGATCAAACTTTGGGTGAGAAAATGTGATTTACTCTATATATTTATAAGATGACCATATAATTTCATCTTGTATTTAATATTATATTATTTCATTATTATTGTTTTAATTTGTTGGAGTATAACGTAAGAACAATTGTGAGCATCATAGTCGTGTCTTCTTAACATTGGAAATATCGCCCCAGTTTTATGCTCAAATATACCAGACTTGTCCTCCACTGTCAGACTTTCATCTTTCTTATTATTATTATGTTTTTTTCAAACTGACAAGATTTTAGCATCTCCTTCTCCTCTACCTTGACTTTCGTCTCTACGCAATATAAATTATAAAAAATTTAATTATTTTAAAACGAAAGAAAATCGTCCCCTTTAGAAAGCCCAACCCATATATACTTTTCTAAGCCCAAACTGCATGGTAGTGGCAAAATAGAGATTTACTATGTTGCAACTAAAAGGGAAGTTGGAATATATAAGCCAATCGAGTCTCCAGAACGCCTATTCACACAATTGGATTTTGCGCATTTTCTTCTCAGACTCACTCAGGTAAGCCCTAGTTCTCTGCCTTTGATCTGTTGTTTTTTTTTTTCTAGCTTCATTTGATTATTCTTTCACCATATGGTATAGCTTCAGTTTCCGATCTACTTATTATGTATTTGAGAATTATGGAAACAAGTGTTGTTGATTTTATGTTGAAGATCTTTTGGATCGGTTTCTTTTTTTTTATGATTAAAGACTATCATTCTTTCGTATGAATTTAAATGTTGATCGCTCTATTTTGATTATGATTATTTAGTTTTTAGGGACTAGAGTTGACAGCTTTTTCTGAACCCTAAAATGATTTGATCATTTATTAACATTATGTATTTATTTAGAAAAAAACGTAGATGGGAGAACTGAAAAATGGAGTAGCATAATATTGGTGTTTAATTTTCGATTGGTTACTACTTTCCTTTAGCATCAAATGAAATACAAGATAGATTCAGTTTTTTGTTTATATCTCATGGTAGATTACAATCTGTCTGACCCTTGATAATCATAGGAGGCATTTATTTGATCAAGCAATGCAAGTTTCTTCCAAATTAAAGTTGGTACTCTTGCATAGGTTTTTTGGGTTCTTTGTTGTTTGATATTTAGCTACACTTCCTTGGATACTATGAGGATTCTGTAATGAGAAAATGAGAATTTGATTCAGGGACATGCTTTGCCATGTCATGAAATTAGGAATTTGATCGCATATGTTTGGCTTTGTTTGTTATAACCCTAAACCCTAAACAACTATGGTTTGATTTGTTAGATCATCTATTACGAGTATCCATTAATCAACTTGTTACTTTGCAAGCTTACTTTTTGTTGTTAAAATAATATTTATAAGTTTGGCCCAATATTTGCGCACATTTTAGTGTTAGGTCTTAGCCCAGTTTGACATTATTTTGTAGCAACTGATTCTAGATTTGATATAAATAATAATTGTAGTGTTATGTAACCATCTGTAATATATTATAGATTTCAAGTGTTACCAATATGGTGTTGTTAGTTTCTAGAGTGGATATAAATAATACTTGTACTTTATGGGTGTTTGAATTGTTAGTTTTTAATTTAGTGGAGTGTTTTTATAGGTTTTTAAAACTGGAGGGGTATTTTTGCAATTTCTTAAAGTTATACGGGCAGCTGAAGCCCAAGCCCAAATTTTTTTGGGGCATTGAAAGGCCTACTTTTAAGCAATTTGTGCAATATATATTTTAAATGCACGCACGCACAAGTTTCCGACCCTGAAAGAAATATAAATGGTCTGTAATCTTCATCTGATGACATGATTAGCTAGTACCTGCACAAGTTTGGCTTGATTTAGTATTTATTACATCATGAAGTAGACTAAGCGGTTTATGGTTTTCAGTTTTGCCATCTTATAGTAAGCTCTTCTTGCAATGGTTCATATGTTTCCTTGTGTTATTGTCTACATGCTAAAAAATGGCTGACTCTAGGTTTATTGTCTTTAACTATAAGTGAAATGGCTGCCCACAAGATTGCTCATGCCACATTGAAAGGACCAAATGTTGTCAAGGAGATATGTGGTGCGATTGTAATTGCCTTTGCAGTTGGTGGTATTTGGAAAATGCATCACTGGAATGAGCAGAGGAAAGTGAGGGCATTTTATGATATGCTCGAGAAAGGTGAAATTAGTGTTGTTGCAGAAGATTAAACTTTTCTTTTAGTTCCATTTTGTGATTTTATTTGGCAAATAAGCTAAGATGTTCATGCTTAGTTGTGGTCTTTAATGAATAAATTGATGCATTGAGATGTGGATGTCATTATTGCACTATAAATTGTCAAGATTCATTGTTTTCATTTGCCCACAAGTATTTTGCCATATGGATTTTACTTGGTGTGATACCCTAGATTTTATTTTGTTTTCAATTCAGCATATATGCATGACTAAAACATAAAATCCAGCAATGACTTTGGCAATCTCTATTGTATACAAAGGAATTCCCAGTAAACAAACTAGCATAGCAATGAGTGAAATTTTTCACCCTCTACATCTGCTAACACTGTTCCACTAGCAGCAACCGCTTCGTTTTCAGAATCTCTATTATATTTACATCACAAGTATTTGACACGCATTAGTTCCGCAGCCATCAGTCAGTTTCCCATAGAACATGAACGATTCTCTCAGGTTCTGCATAGTCATGGCTCTTTTAGAGGAGAACTAGGCAACAGAGAGCGCCATGACCTTTCAAAGCATTAAAGAAACGCATATGCTAGTACGTAATAATAGGTTAAAAAACAAATTATATTTTTATTTTCTCTTTTTGGTGACTGTCTTCTAACTTTTAGCTTTCGGTATAACTCATATGGCCACATGGTATTTATTGATCTTTGTCTAATTAGAATGTAAATATTATAATTTGTTTGCTTTTTTAAAATATTCAATTTTAACAATAATGTATGGTCGGACCAATGAGCTTGGATATGACGTCTCATCGTGCATGATCTTTGTGCTATTCTAAGGGATATTAATTAAAATAGGCAAAAAAATTTTCGCTTATACCTTTTTAGGCAAACGCACAGTAGTTTTACTTTTATAAGCAAATTTTTTTGTAACTCCAAAAATACCCTTTCAGCCCTGTATACGTAGGCACTGGAAGAAAGGTTTGAGTGCGTGAGTGTGTGCGGAGTGCGCGCGGAATGTGTGGGTGCATGCGGAGTGCGTGGGTGCATACGGAGTGGCGCAGAGTGCGCGCAGAGTGCGTGAGTGCGTGGTGTGCACAGTGTGAGTGCAGTGCGCGCACTGTATATAGTGTACAGTGAGTGTGCAGTATGTATGCAGTGTGCGTACTGTGCATATATATATATATATATATATATATATATATATATATATATATATATATATATATATATATATATATATATATATATATATATATATAATATTATATTATTATATATATTTATTATATTATAATATTATATATAATATATAATAATATAATATATATATTTAAAAATTATTATTATTATTATTTATATATATTATATTAAATATTATAATATTTAATATATATATTTATTTATATTATTTAATATATATATATATATAAAAGAAAGGGTGCACGCACTGCGCGCGCACCCTCACACTTTGTTTATATATATTAATCAGGATGCGCGCATTGCTCACACACCACACGCACCGCACGCACCACGCACGCACCGCGCGCACTCTGCACGCACTCACGCACTCAAGTTTTCCTTTCAGCGCCTACGTATGCAGGGCTGGGAGGGTATTTTTGGAGTTATAAAAAGTTTTGGTTATAAAAATAAAACTACTATGCGTTTGCCTAAAAAGGTATAAACGGAAAAAATTTTGCTTATTTTAATTATTATCCCCTATTGTAATCTGAAGTTACAAGTTTCAAGCTCTCATTATAGTATTTCGTTATGCCTATATGAGCAAATTAATTATGATAACGAGACGAGATGGTTAATATATTGACAGTTGAACCAATATTTGAATAAACTTGAAGGGTAACCACATTTGCCATTTGTTTTTCATACAATAAAATAAATTGAGACAGTCGGACTCGGTATTACATTGGGTTGAAGAAGATCATTAACATTATTTCTGTCTGTAATTCCAGCCAATTAGGATAGTGATTCAGATTAGGCTGGCATATGCCCATGTTTTATTCTCAGCTGTCAGTAGAACATGTCAAAATTCAACGCATTGATAAAATCCTTATATTCTAGGATATAATATCACAATTTAATTTAAAGGTGCAACCGAACCAAATTAAATAGTATTTAGTTTAAGTTTAACTTATTATATAAATACAAAGATTAGGATTATCGAATTGATAAATCTTTACTTAAGCTTAAAACAAAAACAATTGACTCTTTGTTTATCTTGAGTTTGGCTAAAAAAACTATATTTAATCTCTTAATTTTTAAAATTTATATTTAGTCTTATACCTCATATTTATCAGTTATCTCTAATATTTAAAATTAAATATATTATAAGGGTGTAAATTCAAAATTTAAAACTTTTAGAAATTTATTAATACTTGAATGAATCTATGAACTAATAAGCTTATTGAGTCAATCAATGGTTGAAATCCTTAATGTCCAACTCAACCTTGGGTTTATTCAAAGTAATGCATTATTTTTTGGTAGGTTGTGGGCAAAATGAACATAGTTATTAACAAAGTAATTAGTATCCCTGACGGATGCACAATAATATTAGAGAGAAAATCGATTTGAGTTTAAATTTAATTACTAAACTAAAATTTTAATTCATATTCAATTAGTTCGAATTGGATGTGAATTCAAAATAGGAATGGAGGTGCAAAAACTACTATATATATCAAGTGAAAGTTTAATGGCTAAAGAGCCCTTTGGTTCATCTACATATTTTGCTGATGTTTTTGTCCAGCCTTTGGCACTTACCACCGTTAAATATGAAGTGCTGTTTCATTCTTTTAAAATATCTCCAACAATTCTAACGTGGAAGTCTACAATTGGTTATCAAGTGATAAGAAAAATGCGTTCATTAAGGCACCGCATCCTTCAATTATAGAGAATAAGACCATCACAGTATCTTTTATCACAACACAACACTCTGACGGAACCAGAAAACAAGAAGCAACAATGGCAGCAATAGCTGGAATTAACCTCTCAACTCCCAGAGTGATGGCAAAGATGACAGAATCCCCAAGAGCTTTGGCTGCCAAGTCACCATGGCTGAACAACCCATGGAAAAGGCCCAGTCACTTTAGATTCGGACGCATGCAATTGCAGCCGCCGAGAGCTGCCCCAGAGAGCATTTCAGAAAAGGTGGAAGAAAGCATCAAGACTGCAGAGGAAGCCTGCCAGGGTGACCCTACAAGCAGCGAGTGTGTGGCAGCTTGGGACGAGGTCGAGGAACTCAGTGCAGCCGCTAGCCATGCCAGAGACAAGAAGAAAGAATCAGACCCTTTGGAGACTTACTGTAAGGACAACCCAGAGACCGTCGAGTGCCGCACTTACGAAGATTGAAATGCATATAGTGCTATGCTTTTCTAATTTATAAGTTCTCTTAGTCATTTATGTAAAATTGGAGGTCTTCTGATATACGATACATGTTGAAAGATAATATTAGTGTTTTATTCTAAGTAATCTTTCTTATTATTACTTTTCTTGTTATTGAAATTAATCTTTGTTTAATAATTATTTGGTCTACTTCTGGCTGAGAAGAAAATCAAGAGAAAGAGAGACACAGCATTACAGAATGGATAGAAACAGAAATATAAACACAAATTATTAACAAAAACAAAGTTCCTGCAAAATGGTACTCCAAATAGAAAAGAAAACCAAACCGACTAAAATCTAAATTAACAACCACCACAAAGGAAAACACAAAAGACCTAAATCGACAAGAGAAATCCATTCGATGTTACATCTGAAACATATCATCGGACGCCATGATGGGCTGCCCAGGGCAAGGCAGCTGCCACGGTTTCATAAGAGGGTCTGGCATTTCAGGGATCTCCACATTGAGTCCACTAATCTCGCGCCATATCTGTAGCACAGAGTTCAAAGACTGCAAACGATCAGTAAGTTCCATGGCTTGAGCCCTCACCACATTGTTGGCAGATTGCAACTCCAGGTACTGTTGGCTAGTAGAAGAGATGTTTTGCCTAAGCACAGCATTGACCTTCTCCAATTGAGCTATTTCATTAGCCAAATCCTCCATCTGTTTCTGTTTTCTCATTCTCGATCGCCTAGCCGATTCTCGGTTTGATATCATTCTCTTCCTTTTCTTCTCGTCAACGTGTGCATATCGAGGGTCGCTGTCGGAGCCGGAACTTGTTTTCCTTTGAACTGAATCCATTGGTCTTCTTAGCAGTGCTTTTTGGTTAAATTAATGAGAAATCTTTGTTTATTAAAATTAATTGTTAAATTAGACAACTAAGGGTTAGAAGTAGGAAAATGGGATTGAAAGAACTAGAGATCGGAAAATTCAGTCACGAAAGATACTTTTAGAATTAATCAATGAAAACACATAAAACCAGTAAAGAAATACAACCGAAAAAGAATGAAGAAGTCGAATTCTCCACATGAGGATCAAATAACTTATAGAAAATCTAGAATCATAGGTATAGTTTAAAAGAACCCTAATATCGAATCGAATAGAAGACAAGATGTTACAAATAAAACCCTAATTTAAAACAGATCTAGGATTCAACAATAACACAAAACAATATTTTGATGAAATCAAATAAAGGAAGCGAAAGTGAGAAAGCTGAAAAGAAAAAGGAAAACTTAGCTAATGCTTCGACGACACGCTGAAACGATGAGAAACGCTACCAAATGCAAGACCAAAGAAGGTGAAGAATGAACTGGGGTGGGCTTCATATAGGGAAATTTGGTAGGTTTATATAATAAAATATTGGAATTTATTTTTAAAAATAAATGAAAGAGACAGGCATGGTGTCATCAGTTCAATTGCTGGCGTATAGAATGACGCCAGCATTAATTTCTTTCCTCCCCTTATCGAATATTATACGGCGATTCTTTTGCACAGTCCGAAATCCATGAGAGGATTTTATGCCGCAAATAAATATTCCGCATGTGATTAAATGATTTTATGTTAAAAAATCCAATCACATATACTGGTATGCACATAAGTTTTCTCTTAAAATGTTAGTTCCAGAAATGGAAAATAGTTTTTTTTTTTTCCAATAAACGACTGTGGTTTCCTGAATTAAAGCACTCTGGTGTGCAAATAGGAAAATTAATTAAATTATTCATATTTTATGGGTCAAAAAAAATTCTCATAATTTTTTTAGCTTAAACAAAAATACCCAAATTATAAAAAAGTTAAACAAAATTATCCTAAATATCCCAAATAATACCAAAACTATGATTTCTTTATTTTATATAAACCCTAACCAGATAATGCTTTCACAAACTGTCATCTGTATAGTTTATTCTTCATTAATAACTCAATATAAGCTTTAAGACATTATTTAGTGAGTCCAAATTGAATCTGCAAATGTGCCAAACTCTAACATATATAGCCCATTCACATATTATATTGGGTTTTTGTGTGACTTACAATAAACATATCTTCCTGCAATATGGAGAAAATAAGAGATCTTAATAAACTATATGATATATCAAGGAACAGAATAAGAAGTTCTGCAAATCAAATCAAGCTGGAATAGACTTTTATTGCCCACCATAATAGAATTACATATAATCATTGAGGTACAACTCTTCAAGTGGAAGAGTTAAATACACCACACTAGCATTCAACATCTCATACGCTATTACTACATCAAAACATAGCAGCACACTACTCCATTCCTATTCTCAATACAACATGAGAAAAAAAAAATTGAGCAAACCCATAAGTACTGTAACGTTAATTATAAAGATAGAGATAAAGGAGACTCAAGATAATGGAGATGAAGAAGTTTGAATTCAATCGGATCTTTGAAGCATTATTACTATTAGGAGCAGGAGCTGTTTATCAACAATGATAAATCAAATCATATCTGTCAGTGACAGAAGCTTAACAACCAAGATTATAACTGCAAAAGAATTCAACTAAAGGAGGTCCATGTAAAAGGGTATAGTATGTAAGTATTCTGGCAGGTATGCTAATGTCAATATGTTCAGTTTTGAGTTAATAACGGCGTTCAGAATCACAAAAGTAAAACATACTAAGGAGCTGCTATGAAATAGGGAAGCCAGAGATAGCAGTTGGTAAAAGTGAATAAAAAGTTAGTTTATATAGAAAGCCTTCCAAGTAAAAACAATCCACCCCCAACCACCATCACACGAATCCGTGTGGTGGGAAACCTTTGAAAAACTGCATTTTGCCCTCCACCACATAAATTCGTGTGGCAATTTCTTTGAAAAATTAACTTTGCCCTCCAACCACATGTATTCGTGTGGTCTAGAAAGTTTGAAAAATGCCCAATACCTCCCCATCTCTAACAAATCTCACCACGCGAATTTGCAAGGTCTGATTTGACCTCCTAAACCTCGTTTTTCGAATCTCATTTCATCAACAATCAACTCTACACTTATTCTAACACAAAAACCCTAAGAAAATTCATCCAAAACACCAACAAATCAAGCCATTTCATCAAATGTTTCAATTTGAACCCCTAAGCCTAAAAACACCCAAAAAGTGCATCCAATCGCCTAAATCTTTACACTAAAATGTATAAAACTTGACAACGATTAATTTGCTAACCTTTTCAGCCATTTTGATCGCTGGAAAAGTCGCGAAAATCGCCGGTGGAAGTCGAGGTAGATGGACGGCCGAATGCGTGTGGCTGGGTTTGCGAATTTCGTGTGTTTGACTTTTCCTTTTCCAACTTTCACGTTTCTTTTTCCGAAGGGCAATTTCATCATTACATAATTATTAGGTGTATTTGCATAATGGTAAGAAAATTGGATAAAGTTGTTTTGGAAACTTTATTTTTGGACATTTAATTTAATTTCCCCTGAAAGTACAACTCTAGGCCCATTTCGTGGGAACCAGCTTATAAGAAATGGTTTAACAAGGGCGACAACTGTACCTTTGATCAAAATCCCTCGTCAAATGGGATGTATAAAATCTATGTACCCACTAAATTTATAAAGTTCTATTAATCAACCCCACATAATTTTTTATCAATTTTTTGATGAAATATTATATGATTAGATATTATTTTATTTTTATTCAAAATTATTTAATTATATGATAATACATAATTTTATATTTAATTATATACTTAAATATATATATAATTTTATTATTTTAAAATTATCAAAAGCTATGAGTGATCACATAAAAAATCTCAAAAAAAAAAAATATGATAATGTATTCCATAGAATATACAATCAAGTACTTCCCATATTAATCCCTTTTAAAGATACAATATATAATTTAATTTTATAATTTAAAATACACGGCTTATAATGAGTTGGGAGTATTATTAATCTCTAAATAATTGTTTAAGTGCTATAGATAAGCACATTCGGATTAAAATTAAAGGTGGCAACAAGGTTTATAGAGGTAAAAGATCTTGATCCCTGTTTTCTATCTTATAGAGAAAATCTTTTCTTGTCTCATGTATAAAACTTTTTCCCCATTCCTGTTACACCTCCAATTCGGAGATGACATCTTTTTCTAATATGAAAAATTTAGCATTTTTCTTTCTGTCCCATAGAAAAAATTCTCTATAGTTTTCCCTTCCTATTTGATAATGAAATTTTATTTGGTGTTAAAATATATTTGTAATAATTCAAAAACTTTTAAAAATAACCTAATATATAAAATTTTAAAAATGTATAAGAGATGTAAGAAAATAAACGAATTGACGAGAAAATGAGTCGAAGAGACACTTATTCAAGTTCCCAACCGTAAAGATTTTAGTAATCTTTATTTTTTACCCGATTTTTATTAAGAAATAGCTAACCGAGAACCCAATTGTGTAAGATGAAGTGACATCTTTAATTAAAATGATAAATAAATAAATAAATGTTTTCTTAATAATAAAACTATATTAGTAAATGTCATTTTCTGATATTTATTAGTCTGAAAAGAATTGAGAGAGATTAAAAAATTTACATTTCCATAGGATAGTTTCACACGTTAATCTCATTTAATAATTTATAAAAATATCACTACAAAATTAGTTATAATGAGTTTTGGAGGATAAAAAAGTCTTTTCCTTAATCTTACAATCCAAGCATCTGTTGTTGGCACAACACGTCAACACGTGAAATTGTTTGTTTATACTTTTTTAATAGCTCACTCTAATTATACTAATGAAATTATTTACGCTAGTGTGCAATTACCATTTTATCACCGTAATTATATTTAATTACAAAAAGAAATATCCTCATTTACGAATCTTAAAAAAGTTAATCACTAAAACTGAAGTAAACTCTAAATTGCCTAACCAACTGGAGGTTAGAATAACTGCGTCAGTACAAGGTGTAAAAATTTACGGAAACAATAAAATAAGATAAGAGGCTGTCTACAACGTCGTCGTTTTCTAAATTCAGACGCTTCGTGAAATAGTGTTATGCACTGGAATTAACTTGATAATGAAGAATTCGACCACTCTATTTGCTCTTGGCAGTCTGTAACGATATAATTTCAGTTCTTCCTCTCCAGAGCACCGTATTTAGATTCAATTCATCTTCAGAGAAAGAATCTGCGGGGAATTATTGGGAATATGGGAGTGGACGATGTACCAATGGATGATAAAGCCAAGAGAATGAGAGATCTGCTATCGAGCTTTTACGCTCCAGATCCCTCTGTGTCCGCCAACGCTCCCTCCAAATCTGCACCGTTAGATGCAATCAATTCCAGCTCATTCGATGCGGATCAGTACATGAATCTCCTGGTGCGCCGTCATCTTCTCAGTTAAATCTGTGATATCTAGAGGATCTGTTAATGCTCGTGATGCATGTTTGTCTCGTTGATGGAAGTTCTTGTAGTTTTTTTTAACACAGGGTTCTTTAATATCGTTAATGGTTTTGGAAATTTCAATATATTACCAACCGGTCTGCGGAGAGGCTAATTTTGACAACCTAAGCAGTGAATTAATTGGTTTGAATGATAATAAGCAGGGGGTCGGTGGTAATGAGTTTGATAAAATTATTTATTTTTCGCAGCATCCAAATGGAACATTTTAGGGTGGTTTGGGTTTTGAGAAGCATATGATATAGTCAAGCGCATTGACTGAGAATACGTTCTGGAAAAATGTTGGTTTCGGCGTTGGGTTGTGTTAATTTGCGTGTCACAGAATGCAGTTTTCTCTGAATAAAATATATAAAGTTCAGATAAAATCGTTAGATTTGATTGCAACATTGTGTATCAGAAATTTTGATACTTTATGCATGCCTTTAACTGAGTAGGTACAAAAGTCAAGTTTGGAAGGCCTTCTGCAGAAGCATGTTGACATGGCAGCTGAGATTAAAAATCTTGACACTGACTTGCAAATGTTGGTTTATGAAAATTACAACAAGTTTATCAGTGCCACTGACACAATTAAAAGGTAGGTTTCACCGTTGTGTACTACTTGATTTTGTCTTGCCGCCACCTACAATAAGTTTATAAGCTTTGAATTTTTTGTGGGAGCTCCGGTATTTTTTCCTTTCACTTTTTATTTGATAATTGTCTTATTTTAGTGATTTGAATACTGTTGAAAGTTTTTTAATTCATATGGCAACATTTGGTAGATATCAGTCACACAGTTTAATTTTATACTTTGAGTTATATTCTTATTCTTAAATATAATATCTAAAGTTTGATTGTGCAACAGGATGAATGGTAATATAGTGGGCATGGAAACAAATATGGAACAACTACTTGAGAAGGTGTGTAAAAGATTTCTTGTTAGTGATTTTAAATCTTTGCTTTGGGTTTTGGGTTAGGCCGAAAAAGAATAATGAATAACTCATCCACTTCTTTAATCTTATAGATAAAGTCAGTGCAATCTAGAAGTGATAGGGTCAACAGTTCTCTTTTTGAAAAGAGAGAACATATAGAGAAATTACATAGTACGCGCAACCTTCTGCGGAAAGTTCAGGTATAAAATAACCATAAAACCTTATTATTATCTAAGTGTCAATCTGTCTTCTTCTTTTTTAATAATTTTATGTTTATGAAATAAAATTAGTTTCCATTCCATGTGAGGTTGTATAACTCTTCTAGCCAGGTGGTGAGAATTTACCAGTAAGAAGGACAAGTGTAAATTACAATCATACACCATACTACAGTGCTATTTGAATCATTTTTATTTTCTGACATAGCTTTCACGGCATAGTTAGTCTGGCTGCTTGAACTGAACTGAGAGCAGCTAGGTCTTTATATATGGATTGATTTTAGCCATGCATGAATTAACTGATTTATTTGTTTGGTAAAGAGCAGTTCATTTATGATCTACCAGCCAGACTTGGAAAATGTATCAAATCAGAAGCCTATGCTGATGCAGTCAGGTTCTACACCGGAGCGATGCCAATTTTTAAGGTTAGTTAATTCTTATGTATCCTTTGATGGTTTGGCGAAGCTCTGTTTTGTTTTGTTTGAATTTAATTTTTGGGGCATGGCTTTTTATATTAATGTTGTAATCTTTTTCTGAAGTTTTAAAATTTTGGTAAATTCTCCTTATTAGGTGTATGGGGATTCATCATTCCAGGACTGTAAGCGAGCATCTGAAGAAGCAGTGGCCATAATTATAAAAAATTTGCAGGTATTTTCCACAAGTGTCAGTCACAACTAAATGGGATTAGCTACCTCTAATCCTTGCTGTAATTCCGTGCTACTTAGAGCTATTTATTACATTAAGTATCTGCCATAATCCAATAACATTTACCCCTAGTATCCAATGGCTGAGTTCGACAAACATGGGTAACTGTTTTGTTTCATTAATCCAACCCGTCATCATTGTTGAAAGCAGAACTCGCCCTGGTTTGCTTGTAAGTCAAGGGATGTGTAAGTAAATTGTCTAGCATCCCTAACTTCACAGTGTAGGTTAATTAAATTCAACACATTTTTCATGATCTAAGGGGGTTATTGCATTTTTCAGTGAAAATATTGGCAATAATGTTGATGCTTCATATTTTTGATAGTACTTTTTACGTGTTTGTGAGTATTAATGTTATGAACATGGAGTAGACATGCATGTATTTATTTGTGCCCGTAGGTGCAATATAATTGGTAATGTTGAAAATTTTATTGTGAAGAAAGGAGACCTTATCATTATTATAAAAGAATTATGTGCAACTCAAGCATGCATATTTTATTTATATAAGACTAACAATTAAAAACTGCAATATAATGTGGACAAATTCAATTAGTTTTTGCAATTCAGCTGATAGAAAAATTTTGATGTCTTGTGAACTTTTTCTTTTCAGGGGAAGCTGTTCTCAGATTCTGAATCTATACAGGCACGTGCCGAAGCTGCAGTGCTTCTTAAGAAGTTGGATTTTCCGGTTTGTACTTGGATCTTCAGATTTTTTTGCTTGCTAATTGCTTTAACATTTAATTGTTAACTACAGACATAGAGAACTGGCTGACTTTGTTTTGGTAGAAAGGTTAAATCCCATATGTGATAATACTAACTTTTGGAATCTAAGATTGCTTGGAGTCTGTTATGTCTTTCAGCATGTTTGCAATATATGTATATACATATGTTTTTACCATTTCATTCTTTGTTTTGGTAGGTGGACAGCTTAAAGGTAAAACTACTTGAGAAGTTGGAACAATCTCTTGGCGATCTTCAGCTAAAGGATGAAGATATAAGCAGTTGCTTGTCAAAGTCTAATGATCCTTCTAAACTAGAAAAGAATCCCGAGTTAGTTTCTGCCACTGCTCATGAGGTAATGGGTGGCACTTTTATGGTACGCATACTTGAATATGTTATATGTGTTATTTTGAGAACTGGACTGGGGTAAAATTGATAAAGATACCCTTCCAGTCATTTAATCTTACTCTCTCAATTGATGCTTTCATCACTGTGATTGTCAATATTGTAAGAATATAATTAAATATCTGCTTCTGTAGTCTTAAAGTTGAAAGTCTGATTAAACATTAACAAATACACTTAATTGGAAAAAATTCTAGCCTAGCATTGAGGAAAATAAAAATTATTGTTTAGTTTTTGTACCTAGATATATTCACTTTCTTCATCATTGAAGTATAAGGGAAGGGGTGGAAGTAGTGCTGGGTTTCAAAAACCATGAATAATAAAATTATAGCATGCATCTCTGTATGAGCTTGTTTTTTTGGAATAATTATGTCATATCAGTTAACTAACTCTAACACTAGATCACTGTTGGGAACCAGTTGCTAAGAAATTTAAATTTTTAATGAATAGTGCAGATTTTCAATTATATAAATGCTATAAGCTCATCTTCTCTTTGCGGAGGATATTTGCTAGTTGACTTATTACTTGGCAGTTTTATATCCTTTTTCTTTCTTTACTATTTAGACAAATCTCAGGCTGAAGAACTTATTCTTGTCTTCAATTTTCTAAACTCAGGCTTCTGTTCAAGAGTTTGTGGAGGCGGTTAGAGCTTATCGAGTAATATTTCCTGACTCAGAAAAGCAGCTAATTAAACTTGCAAAAGATTTAGTTACAATGTAAGATATGCTTTTTTTCTTTCTTGGACTGGTTGTAGACTCTTTCCCAAGGGTTTGCTCATGAAAGTGGCTGCTGCTTGTTATTTTAGGAACTTTGAAACTGCTGCCAGATATGGAAAGAAACGAATACATTCAGCAGATTTATTGTGTGTTCTCCGTAAGTAGTTTTATATCTTTCCATCATATCTTATGCCTGATGATCATTTTTATTTTCTTCTCTTTTTCTGTCTTGAATTTGATGTATTGAAATGCTTCACCAAATGACTATCTCATTCAGGAATTATGTGGGGTGATGTGCTTCTGATGGATGAAGCTTTACCTGAAGCTGTTCTCTCTGAGTTTTCACTGCAGGTTTTTTTTTTTTTTTTAAAATTAGCCTAGAATGCTTATTTTCTTGTTGAAGGATGGAGTTTGATATACTGATCATTTCTACTGCTTTCAGGCTGCTCAGATTACTGTCAAACATTATGTTGCCAGCAGATTTTCTCATCTTCTACAGGATATATCAGGTTATTTTTTCTTACACAGCTCCAAAATATTTTCTTTTGAGAGTGTCAAGTCACCAGAAAATAATTTAGGTTGATGAGTTTACTGCTGGTACAGTTGATAACGGGTGATGTGAAGGAATATCAGTGGTAAATGAGAATACACAATGGGATATTGTCACAAATTTGAATAAATTGATGGTTTTTTGGAACAACTTAAATTCATCTAATTGGAAGTGGAAAGTGTTCTGAATTAATTCTGTTCAAATTGGCAGCATCCCTGAACAAAAATGTTGGACAAAAGGAGGGAGTGGAGGAATATTCTTTGCAGGCTGCTCTTGAGGGTAGCAAAAAGGCAGTGCTTCAAGGCAGCATGGATGTCTTACTGGTAATATATAGTCTGTCATGGTAACTGCTTGTTTATGCATTCAAGAATCATAGAAAGCTTCACATCTACACATGCTACATCAACATAAGATAGACCTTAGTTCACCTTATTCCTCCCTCTCTACTCCCTCATATTTTATATTTATCAATTAAATATTACTTTACACTTTCCTCTTCTTTTTTCATTTTGATTTTTAGGTTTTCAATAATATAAGACCTTCCTATTTCCATCACTTTCAGCACACTAATATGTGATATAAATACATGTGTACATATTTGTCTAGTTTTTGTGTGTCTTATTCTATTTGTTTGCTCCAGGACTTCCGCCAGCTTCTTGATGAAGACTTAGGACTACTTGTTAAATTAAAAGACTTGATTATTGATTGGGTTCAAGAAGGATTTCAAGATTTCTTCAGGGCACTTGATGATCAATTCCTCTTGCTTTCAGGAAGAAACAATTCTTCTGGTCAAGTTCATGGTTTGATGGAGGGAACACAGGGTGACAAAGTTCGTGCTGGGCTTGTCTTGGTTCTGGCTCAGCTTTCGGTCTTCATTGAGCAAACTGCCATCCCAAGAATCACCGAGGCAAGGAGTTACCTGATAGTTTTATGCCAATCTTTCTCCAGAAGTGTAAAGTAACTCAGTTGCTCCCTCTTTACACTGTCTTGTTTTCATGTTCTAATTTTTCAGGAGATAGCTACTGCATTCTCTGGTGGTGGTGCTAGAGCCTATGAAAATGGGCCTGCCTTTGTCCCTGGGGAACTTTGTCGTATTTTTGGCTCTGCTGGTGAAAAGCTTCTGCATCACGTATGAATCTGAGTTTATGAGTTTATATAAGTGGATTTGAAAATGTGTCACTCTGAATAATATATGCCCATCTTTTAAAAGAATGGAATCTTCGGCTTTTAAATTAGATGTGAGGTTTTTCATTTTATTATCAGCTTCGGATCCTTCTTAAACATAGTCAAACTCCTGATTGTTTCAGTACATAAATATGAGGAACCACAGGATATCAGTTCTCCTCAGGAAAAGATTTACCACACCAAATTGGGTGAAGGTTAGTGCTGCAGATAACTTTCTAGCATGCATTTTGAAGGTTCCATTAAGAAAATAGTTTGATTTTGAGCTTCCTGATTTTAATGAATTATATGTTTCTGCAGCACAAGGAGCCCAGAGAAGTTCATATGTTTGTTGATTTATTTCTTCAAGAGGTCAGTGAATTATCCATGTTTTGATATATGCAAGGTTATTGCTTTTGATTTCAAAAAAGAAATTCGAGAGAATCATTTGGATGCTAGTTTTAACTAATTAATATGCCTGCATACTAAAGTTAATTGTAAATTTTAGTTGTGTTTTTTACGGACATGTAACTATTTATTAATTGAATAGAATGGGAAATGAAACTAATGCTCCATCTAAATTTTCCTTCTTTAGTTGGGAGCAATAGAAAGTGAAGTAAAGCAAATTCTGCCGCCAGGGTCAATCCGTCGGCATCATCGCACTGACAGTAATGGAAGCACCACTTCATCCCGCAGCAATCCATTAAGAGAGGATAAGTTGAGTCGAACAAATACCCAAAGGGCCAGGAGCCAGCTTTTGGAAACCCATCTAGCAAAATTGTTCAAGCAAAAAGTTGAAATTTTCACCAAAGTTGAATATACGCAGGTGTGAGACTATGAATATTCAAATTGATGTCTGAAAACCTGATATATTGAAGCTAGATAACTGGAGTTTGGGCATAAATTGCAGGAGTCAGTTATAACAGCTACAGTAAAACTCAGCCTAAAAAGTTTACAAGAATTTGTCCGACTCCAGACTTTTAACCGAAGTGGATTTCAACAAATCCAATTGGATATTCAATACCTTAGGACTCCTGTACGTAATGCTGTTGAAGATGAAGCTGCCATTGACTTTTTGCTCGATGAGGTAATAGGAAAATTTTACTGCTTGATTTTAAACTTCTATTTCCTGTAACTTTATGTTGGAGTCAACTTTTTTCGTTTTTTCTCGAGTTGGAGAATGTTTATTTAGGTGGAAATCATGTTTGCATTGTGATGAAAGCTTTGTAATGCTGTTAGGCCAATAAGGTGAGAGGAGGCAGAAAAAATTGATCTGGGGTTTATTTGTTTGTGCAGGTGATTGTTGCTGCTTCAGAACGTTGTCTTGACCCAATTCCTCTGGAGCCTCCCATCTTGGATAAACTTATACAAGCAAAATTGGCAAAAACAACGGAAAAGAATCCAGTTTCTCTATAAAATTTGGAAATTAAATCAGTTAAAATGGCAATACCTATGGTTGGCTTTTAAGGGTTTGAATGTCTTTCTTGAGGAATGATTTGAGTCCATAAACACCCTTTACCTTGGACATAGTCACGAGTGGTCAAATTGGTGAGATGATCTGATGAATTTGAAAAATGGACTATAATGTTTCCCGTGTTTTTGTAACCTTTGAAAGCTTTTATGCTTCTTTGTTTATGTTGTTGTTTTTTTGGCATAATGAGAATGAGAATGTTACATCAGTTTGCCATTGATTGAGCAATACTATAAGTGCTCAATTTTGAGTATTCAATTAGATATTTAAATGAAATATTATTATGTGATTAATAAATTTTTATCTTTATTTTATAATTATTTAATTATATAATAATATATTATTTAAATATTTGATTGGATATTCAAAATTGAGTATACCTTTTGTCTAGAGCCCTCATAAGAGGTTGATTCTAAAATTCATGCGGTAATTTGAGGATTATTTACAAGGTTTGACCCCACACATATATTACTCCAACATTTTATTGATACGAACATCCACAATTTGAACCATGGAGTCCAGCTTTCTTGGGGATTGACAATTGAAAGATATAATTAGATGGTTCATAATTTTTATATTTTTATATTTTTTGAATGAGAAAATAGTTAGTATTTTTGACTAAATCCACTAACTGTTTCTTCAAATTGTTTTTTCTACCCATTCGCTAAATACAATTACTTAACCAAAAACCTTTGTTTGGGGGTCTCGGCGGTCTTTCTCAAATTGCAGGGGCAAAAGGTTCTCAGTCAAACCCTAGGGGTCAACGAAATTATGTCTTGCTTTTCCCGCCAATCCTTTGTTCCCCTTTGTTTGGCGCCAATTCCCCTGTGCTCCTTAATCCTCTTCTTTACCTCTCTTCCATTCTGCTAGGGTTCACCATGAAAAACCTCGACGTCGACGAAGATAAAGGTATTTTCCTCCTCCTCTTTCTACTTCTTTGATCTGTTGATTTAATTCTTCATCTCTTGTTTTTTTCCCCACAGTTCTGGCGAAGGACTTCCTTTCCAATTTCGCTGACGCAAATGGCGAAGCCAAATACATTAACATTATTGTCAGTCACTTTTATTCTTACAACTCTTGCTCTCTCTCTTTTCTTGTTATGCAGTAGTACGAATTCAAAATACCTAGATCTGAGAAAATGTAAACCACTTTTTTAAATCTCCTTTTTTGGGCACGTTGGTACAGATTTGCTCACTTTCGAGACTGTAGATATACAAAAATAGCGTAGAGTTTTTTAATCTGTTAAACTGAATAATAATACGCTTTTTTGTCTTTTATGCAGCAAGAAGTAGCAAATCGTAAAATCCGGTCAGTTCAGATCGATCTTGAAGACCTGTTTAACGTAATTTTCTCTCTCTTTACCTTTTTATTATTAATGTGACTTTAAAATTATTTTCTTTCAATTGGCTGTAAAAGCTAATTTTAGAACCGTAATTCTTGTTCCGGTTGAACTTCTTGCTGCTTCAGTATAAGGATTTGGATGAAGAGTTGTTCAGAAGAGTTACTGAGAACACCCGCCGCTATATTGGAATTTTTGCTGAGGCAATTGATGAGTTGATGCCAGAGCCTACTGAGGCATTTCCAGATGATGATCATGATATACTGATGACACAGAGGTCTGAGGATGGAACTGATAATATGGATGGTTCAGATCCACTTCAGAAGATGCCTCCAGTTATTAAACGATATTAGTAAGATGCCTTCCTAAACATATTCTACTGCAATAAAGTTATCTTTGTAATCATGTTTTACTGATTTATACTGAGGCCCACTATTTCCAAACACTTAATTGGCTGTTACTCTGGTACATAGCGAGGTGTCTGTTTATTATAGTTTGAGTATAACTTTACTCTATTGATTTTATACTTACACGAACAACATTTTAATGGCAAGAATCTTGTTAGAACTTTTAGCATACAGTTATTAAATATTTTGTGTTAATCAGTTGTAATGCAATGTGATATATAGGTGTTTAACCATGGAGAACTTCTCTGCTTTTATCAGAATATATTTCAGATAGTTAATTATTAAGTCTTTGAAATTTGAATATTTGGTTGTCTCATGCTTTGCCATTCTTAATACAGTGAGGTTTTTGTTAGAGCGCCCTCAAAGGGGCGGCCATTTACTATTAGGGAGGTCAAGGCTTCATACATTGGCCAACTTGTGAGGATATCAGGCATTATAACTCGTTGTTTGGATGTTAAGCCACTCATGCAGGTAGCAGTATATACATGTGAAGATTGTGGCTTTGAAATCTACCAGGTAACTGAGTATATGTCCTCTAATCTGCCTAATTGAGTCTCACTAGGCTGTATATGATTTGTCTTTTCTTCTGCACTAAGTTGTTTGTCATTCAATATCTGTCAAATAGGAAGTAAAAGCCCGCAGTTTCATGCCCTTGTTTGAGTGCCCATCCAAACGCTGTCAAACAAATAAGACAAAGGGGAACCTGATCCTTCAACTCAGAGCATCAAAGTTTCAGGAGGTTATTCCTTTAACATAGTTTCAATTTTAGAATGGCTTAACAAGCAAGGATATTTTGAGCATGTCATGTAATATTATATTATAATTTGCATGTTAAGATTCAGGAGTTGGCTGAACATGTTCCTAAAGGTCACATTCCTCGGACAATGACTATTCATTTAAGAGGAGAACTCATGAGAAAGGTTAGTGGTTGTTTTTTATTTCTAGAGAACTTTTGGAAGCCAGCTCTTGTATTTCATTTATATGTAGGAGGAGCACTTAACTCTCAATAGCAGTGTTAATAGGCATAATTTATTTTTTAAAACCAATCCAGCTATTGTCTGATGTGTATATAAAACTTTGGATAAATCCATAAACTCAATTTTGGTAAATATTGGGTGTAACAGAATTAATTGACTCTCTGCCCTTATAAATCTGTATCAGCTAATAGAGAAATGGAAAAAGAATGTTTTTGTGTGAGTTGTAGTGAATTGCTGAGTTATGTGAATAATTGCCACTTGCAACTGGTTCTTACAGTGCATATTCTTTGTTTCGAAAATTGCATTCTTGCAGTTAATTCATCATGTTGTCCCTACCAAGTTTGTAAGTCTTCATCTGAGGTTTTACCATTATGTTTTTACGTGTTCATAGGTAGCTCCAGGTGATGTTGTTGACTTATCGTGCTGGCTTAGTTGCAGATACATACTTGGAGGCCATGTCTGTTACTCATTTCAAGAAAAAATATGAGGAGTAAGCCACTTCCAGTACTTAATTACTCTAGTGTGCATTTGCATGCATTATAATATCATTTATTGTTTTTACATATGATGAACAGTCTGAGAAAAGATGCTTATCACATGAATTAAATTTGACATGCACATTATCATTGTGGTAAATTATCTAGTGAGAAGGTGATTTTTGGTTTGTCAGTTGGGGATTATTAAAGTAAAGAATACTTCAGTTGATGTGCTAAATTGTACTGCAGGTATGAACTCAAAGGAGACGAGGAAGAACAGACTGTTTGTTTAGCTGAGGATGGCGATATCTACAATAAGTTGGCACGGTCTTTGGCTCCAGAAATTTATGGACATGAAGATATTAAAAAAGCTCTACTTCTTCTCCTTGTGGGTTTTCCTCACTGGAAGTTGAAGGATGGGATGAAGGTAGATGTAATCCAGTGATTTGAGTTTCCTCAGAATTTGTAGTTTTTTGCAAAATGCTAGAGTATGTGTATATTTTTTATCCTTTCTGAGCAGAGGTGCTAGTTGTGGTTGTAAGAGATATAAAGTAGGTATATTCTTCATTAATTGGAATTGTAAGGCAGATTAGTGGCTATATATGTGTATGTGATTTTTTTCTCTTCCTGATGAGCTGCTAATGAAATCTTATGTCATCGCTACCAATTTCAGATTAGGAGGGACTTACATATATGTTTGATGGGGGATCCTGGTGTTGCCAAAAGTCAGCTTCTCAAGCACATTACAAATGTACAACTGGCCAGGGAAGCAGTGGGGTTGGTCTAACTGCTGCTGTTCAGAAAGCCCCTGTGACAAATGAAATGGTCCTGGAAGGAGGGGCATTGGTAAGTCTTGTGCTCTTTTTGATGTGCTATTTTGTGTGGTATGACATGGAAAAATATGGATACTGTATGGTTAATTGCATGAAGTTACAGACAATCAAGTGGTTTGCCACATTTAAGCTATTCAGAAGGTTCCTTGTTTTGTTAATCTTTCTAATTCTGAATCAGTTCTAGTGGTTTCAATCCAGAAATCAATTGAATAAATGAAAAATATAAAATGTCTGGGATCCCTATTACTCAACGCCTTATCTATGATTTGATTCACTGGCTTTGTATTGGTTTCTAGATTATAATCATTGCCATCACAAAATTTTGAGGTCCTTAATTTAGTTGTGTTTTATGGAATTTTTGGGTGTAATTGAAAGCTATTGACTCTATTACAGGTGCTAGCAGATATGGGTATTTGTGCCATTGATGAGTTTGACAAGATGGATGAATCTGTACATGAAGTTATGGAGCAGCAGACTGTTAGCATTGCAAAGGCTGGAATCACCACATCTTTGAATGCAAGAGCTGCTGTTCTTGCTGCTGCTAATCCAGCATGGTACATATCTTACTTGCAGTGGTTATTTTTAATTACTTGACCCCAACTTCATATTATTTCTGTGGTTCATATATATGGGTTTTTCATGCTGCAAACAGAGGTGCCTTTAACAAACTACTCTATATACAAATTTAAAATATTAATTTTGGGATTCATAATTTTGTTGAAGGGGAAGATATGATCTACGGAGAACTCCAGCTGAAAATATCAATCTCCCTCCAGCCCTTCTATCAAGGTTTGATCTTCTTTGGCTGATTCTGGATCGAGCAGATATGGATAGTGATCTTGAAATGGCTAGGCATGTGGCCTATGTGCATCAGAATAAAGAATCACCTGCTTTTGGGTTTACTCCACTTGAACCATCTATCCTCCGGTAAGTATCATAATTGCTTTTTAGATGAAAGTGTTAGTACCAATTTGCTTCTGAATCTAACTGATGTATAGTGTTATTAGTTTCAAGAAGACTTCGGGATAGGCACTTTTCAACTAATTAACTTATCTGATCACAGATGTTGAAAGATACTTTAGCATTGAAGAATTGATTTCTCTGAATTTGGCTGGGTTAAAAAGCAGGCACTAATATCAGTTATTTCTCATTATCGGTTTTCCAGAATATGGATTCTGCTGTAATCTTTCATGTTTTTATTTTTTGTTCTGTAGTGCATATATTTCTGCTGCAAGAAGATTGTCACCTTGTGTTCCAAGGGAACTGGAGGAGTATATTGCTGCTGCTTATTCCAGCATTCGGCAGGAAGAAGCTAAGTCAAATACCCCTCATTCATATACAACTGTCAGAACTCTACTGAGCATCCTCCGGATATCAGCTGTAAGTCCCCATATAATTTGTTGTAGTTGTAGTAATTTGTAATTTTTGGGTTTATATTATTTTGTCTAAATGGAAGCAGTTGGGTCCTTAAATTTGGTCCAGAAAGGGGCACTATACGTTCATAATGTCTGGATGTTTCTTGTATGCACCCTCAAATCCTTTTTTTAGGTGGGGAGGGAATTGGACATTCAGTCTGAAAGTTTTGTGTAGAAACTGATTTCAGCTGTGTTGTTGAAACAAAGTTTATTCTCCTAGTGAGATATAGATAGAGATTTGCATTAATAGTTGTAGCAGTAGATGTCGGTATATGGCATATTTAATTATTGACTTACATCAAAGCTCTTGATATTGTTTTCTTTTGTTACAGGCACTAGCAAGACTTCGATTCTCAGAAACTGTTGCTCAAAGTGACGTGGATGAGGCACTTAGGTTAATGCAGATGTCAAAATTCTCTTTGTATTCTGATGACCGTCAGAGATCTGGTCTGGATGCCATCTCTGATATCTATTCAATTTTGCGAGATGAGGCAACACGGAGAAATAAGTTAGATTTGAGTTATGCCCATGCACTCAACTGGATTTCAAGAAAGGTATATACTCAAATTGAGAGTAGCATTTATTGATTGTTTATCTAGTAGTGTCTAAAATTCGAGGATCAATGCTGTATATGGAGTTTCTCTTGTTTAGCCTGGTGTCCCAATTTGGCCTTGCATTTAACAGAAAGAGAGGATTATCATTGCCATTCTAGGTTGTCAGAAGTGCTTCATTTACCGAGGGATGATGAGCTCAGTCTGAAACCGTTGGCCCTAAAAGAGAAAAATTATCCCCTTATTAGGAAATTGCTTCATCTGCATTCCAGGCCTATGGCATGTACATTTTCTATGTCAGAATATATGGCTATATCAAAGAGATTGTTATTACCAAGACATGATGGTGTTCAGTTTATAAGAGAAAAATTATTCCCTGATTAGGAAATAGCTTCATCTGCATGACAGGGCCTTCAGCATGTGCATTTTCTGCAATCTATTGTGGCACGGATGTCAGAATATATGGCTGTAGCAAAGAGATTGTTATCGCCTAGACATGATGATATTCAGCATATTTGACATATGATTTGATTAAAAAAAAAAAACAACTCAAATAGTCTGAAATCAAGTGATGCAGTGTTTACTACTGTCTTCCAATCGCGTCTAGACAGATGTTTCTTTTAATATTTAAGCCATATGCATTCTTCTTTTTCCAAATAGTTTTTGGAGGACTTTCCCTTCACAGTTGTAATGTTTGTTGTGTCCTAGATTAATTCTGAATGCTTGAGATGTTTGGTTATTCACAGGGATACAGTGAAGCACAGTTGAAAGAATGCCTGGAGGAATATGCAGCTCTAAACGTGTGGCAGATACATCCCCATACATTTGATATCCGGTTTATTGATGCTTGATATGCCCTTCTAAATCATTTGGAGGTCAAAGAATTGCAGAATTCAGTTGCTAGAGCTGTTTGTATCGAATTGAGATCTGAAGTTGGGAAGTAAATTCAAGAATTATTAGAGTTGGTTAGAATTGTAGAAGTCAGTTGCTAGAGAGCTGTTTGGGTTGTAATACCATCATAAAAAGAATCATGGGTAATCAATTCAATCATGGTATCTAATTATAGTCATCATTGCATTGCAAGTCCCAGAATCATGGGCAAATCTTACAATTCAAATCCAAAACTCACTGGTAAATTATGATTGTTCAATGAAGAAATTGAAGCACAGTTTTAATTAGCAACGCTTCTTGTACAGTACGGAATGAAGAGGGGTGTGACAAAGCAAATGGAACTTGACAATGAGAACAATGGTAACTACAATAAAAAGAAGAATGAAACAGACGAGACAAGGGCAGAGCGCTACCGTGAGACCGCCACACTTCCCCTCTTCTAGGTCGTACTGCTCGTCATCTTTGTCTCTGATCGTGAGAGAGTTGCTCGGGGGTCGAATAGAGTTGGCCATAAGGGTTTGAAGAAGTTGAAAACTGTAACTAAAAATCAATGCAACGTAAGTAAAATCGAAACTCTACGGGGTTTACTTAAAGTGAAATTCATTAACAAGGAGTCTCCAACTAGAAATTGGAAGGAAAGCAATCCAGATCGATCGGTTTGTTTGTGGGTTTAGTTGGATATGACTACCGAACTGAGAATGGTAGAAGGAACCAGAGCCAGTGTGAGAGTGATCTCTGACCAAAGGTAGCAGTAGGTAGTTGGGTTAGGACGTTAGGCCTAACTGGTCCATAATGGATTTTGGCTTTTAATGTTGTCATTAAAGCCCAATGGAGGGGGTTCACAACACATATTTAAAATTATGTATATCATATTATGGATACAGCTCCTCACCACTTCCACCGCAAATTCCCGCCAAAGAGAAGAAACCGTAACAATTCCGGGAGTTTCTTCCAAAAATTTCCACCACCGTTGGAGTTGAAGATAAAGCTGAAGCCGCCTCCCTTCATTATTCTTTACACTTGAAAGAAAAAGAAAACAGTTTCTGCATCCATTCATTGCTGTGTTCTTTTTTCTGCTATCAGAACAATAATATCTTCATCGAAGCTCCAGAGTAATGGCAGATCACGACTGGTCAGTCCTCAGCGCTAATAACTGCCTTCTTTTTCCAAGACTACATCCCCTTCTCCTTCCCTTTCCCCTTATCCTTCTCCCATTTTCTCCAAATTAAACCTTATAAATTAGAACCTAACCCTAGCTCTCAATGAAGTCCGAGGCCGAGCCCAAACCTGACTACCCATCCCCCTCCAATCGAAGCGTAATAAACCTCGCATTGTCATCGATGAAAACCCCCTCTCCTCTTCCTTCAACCCCTGCCACCACCAAATTCTACGGGGAAGTAGTTTTGGGAAAGAGGATTAGGGTTTAGCAGCCCTTGGAGTAGGCATGGTACGAGGGTTGGGTAAAATCTTTTGATAAGGAAAGTAATAAGCATTTGATTCAGTATGAAGATGGCGCAGAGGAACTGTTGGATTTGGTAGACGAAGAAGAGGAGAAGATGTCGAAAGGGCAGAAGTGGAAAACTGATGGCGCAATGAAGAAGAGTAAGAATGATGGTGATAAGTTAAAAGAGGGTTAAAGGTTTCTGTTATGGAGCCTATGAATGACTAAGTAATAGATTCTAGTCTAGTTTTATTATCTTTTTCGGAAGTAGTTTTCTGGTTTGCGTTTTGTAATTTTTGTTACTTGATTGTATCTAATCTTTGTTGTCTTGTGTACCCAGTATCAGTACTATCTGTTGTCTTTTCAAATAATTGTAGCAAGAATGTGGACATCAGATTGTCATATTTACTTCTGTGTGCGAATCAAAAAACATTGCTCCAATGTTACTCCTTCCCAAAATGATAATAACTGGATAGAATTAATGGAGGATTTATTGCAGTAATAAATTGTTTCTATGAACACTTATTTTTTGTTCATTCAAGTTTTAGATACATCATCACCACTTTTATTGCTGCTGCTATTTAAGTAGAAACATTCTTTGAATAATGGCCTCTTTCCATTGCTCTCCTTCAAAGCTAGGAATATTTTCAGGTACACTGTAGTTGTCTTGTTTTCTTGATGATTTCTTCTTAGCATTTTATTGTGACGAATTAAAAGTGGTTTGTTTTCCATGTTTCTGTTACTGCTCTATCATTGTATCTCAGTAGAAGCAGGATCTATCTGAATTTTAAACAGGCTAATGCTTATGCACGTACTTTGCTGTGATTGAGAAGGTTTCCAATATTGTTAATAAGGCACTAGAGGGTGATGCATCAGACAGGTTTCTTGCAAGTGAGGCAGCCAAGTTTTGCTTCCTTGGACCATAATTTCTTTAACATAATCCTATTTTGTTTTCTTCTTTTCCGAGTGTCTTCTCCTCTATATTTGTACATATCACAGTTATGGCAAGAGAATTACTAGATAGCAAGCTATTGCATTAGTTTTACTCAGGATAACTTCTGCATTTAATTTAATTCTGGATTTCTTTGGTCTTGAATCAGATATTGTCATGATGCAAAAAGGTGTCCTGAAGATGCAAATTATGATCCAAGGACTCTGTATTTGCCTCCTGATTTATTAGAGTCTATCAGGTGGCCAGGTAGTACTACTAAAGTACAAGTAGTTCGACTTTTACTGATATATGTATCATCTTGATTCCACTAACAATCTGTTTACATGCAGAGACAATGGTGGGAATTTAAGTCAAAGCATATGGACAAGGTTTTCATTTTTCTAAGGTATTCATGTGGCTTACACTAGTTAAAGAAAGACAGCTTATCAACCAAATTGTAGCTGCCATTAGCCTTTCAACTGATTAACTTTCATTTTTTGTTTGAGCAGATAGGCAAATTTTATGAACTTTTTGATAGGAATGCTGATATTGGAGCTAAAGAACTTGACTTGCAATATATGAAGGTAAGGCATGTCTTAGTTTGAAAGCACTCTCAATTCTACTATATTATCATTAAAATTTTTCTCAAATTGTCAGAAGAAAGAAAAAAACATATTAGCCGGTAGCATTCGCAGAGAAATTCTGATATATTGTGTGGAGATATATATAATTTGATTTATGGTTTTTTGATGTTTCATCTAAAGTAGCATCAATATCTGCTTCAATGTTTAGGGAGAACAACCTCATTATAGATTCAAGAGAGGAGCTTCTAAATGAATGTGGAAAATTGGCTAGAATTCTAGGCTATTTTCTCTTTTCTGGACTTATGCTTTAATATTTCTTTTAAGGACACTTTTTTTATCCTATGAAAATTTATTTGAGCTGTCCTGACAAAGCAGGGGTATTGAGTTGTGGTGGAGCAAACAGAAACACCTGAACAGCTGGAGCTTTGTTGGAAAGGGAAAGGTTTTATTCTATGAAAATTTATGGATAAGGTCTGTAATTTTGTTTATTATAGGATCCTAGTTTTGATCCCTATTTAATTTCCCAGAATTGGCTATGAATTGGGATAAATTTACTTTATTGCTATCTATTGCATTTGTTAATGATCATTATTGATTGAAATAATACTAATTATTTATTAAGATAGTATTGATTAGAATTAATAAGGATAATATTGATTAGGATTAATATTGACTAATAATTAATATGATAATAATATTTGAATTTTGAAAATTAGAATAGTATTTTATAAGAATAAAATGGCAGAGAGGGGAAGAGAAATAAAACTATTGTCTTTGACTTTAGCACAGTCTATGACACCTCTTGTTGATTGTTCATATTGTAGTATTTGTTATTTAATTTAGAATTGAAGGAGTCATTTATTGTGATATAATTATCTATCAGATATTCTTAGTGTCAGCCTATCTGATTGAATGTTCCATTAGACAGGAAGGATTGTTATAGAGATCATACCTGTTCTCTTGTCGTATGACTAGGTCAATCTTACTAGCTTTAGCAACTGCGTCTCCCAGGATTATCTCATAACAATTTCCTATTATACTCGCCCCTCCTATGAACAGGGCTTCTTCAGGTATTGGATTCCAAGTATTAAGAAGTTTTTGGGAGAGTTTTTACAAACTGAATCTATATGGGAGTCAGCATTGAGGAGCATGTTGCAGAGGTTAATTGTTCAATTTTGTGGGCATCATCATAGAAGGAGACAGTTTCTACTTCAACTGTTTAAGTTTAGACAACTTGTTTTCTTGTTTAACCCAAAAGAAGTTATTGGTAGAATGACAGTACTGTGATATTTGACACCGTCTTATTTTCCACATTTTGTTGGGTCTTGTTCACTAAACTGCATTCTACCAACGTCTGTGTATGGACTATACGGCTTCGTCGGGCTGGCTCGGGCTTGACCTATCATGCTAATGGGTCGGGCTCAAAACCCAAACAATAATGAACTTTTGGGCCGGCCTGACCCATTAATATATAAAGGCCCGACCCATATTTAAATGGGCCGAGTTTTAAATATTTAAAAAAATTTATTTAAAATTTTTTAACACAAATTATGTTTCAAATTATAAAACATAAATAAATATATACTATGATAATATTCAAATGGATTGAATTTATTTAATACTTGATCCATTTGTAATATTTTGTAATGATAAAATAAAAATAAAAATAAAATTATAAACACAAAGAATTATTATTTATGAATTCAGACATTTTATGAAAGATAATTGATGAGACAAAATAAGATTGAAAATATAATGAAATAATTGAGATTGAGAGATTTGTAAATGAAAGTGAAAATGAAAAAAAATTAAATAGGTTTATATAAAAAAATAAATTAATTTAAAAATTAAAAAAAAAATGAAGGCCAAGGCTTCAGCCTTGCTTCCCTCTGCCGAACAAGGCTTTCGTCTTGTGGCAGAAGGCAGACGTAGAAGGATACACAAGGCAGAAGTGCTTCTGCTAGCAAAAATTAAACAATATCAGGCCGGATTGAACCAATTCATGGGCTTAATATTAAAGTCGAGACCCGGTCCAATAGACCCATGGGCTTAACCCAATATGTTGTAGTACCAAATCGGATTTTCTCGTGCTGTGTTTTTTTTTTTATGTTTCGTATCAAGTTTTTATTCTATCCGACCCAATTGATGCCTATTGGATATAGTTTCACAAATAATTTTTATTTTCAGACTACGTCAAAGTTTGTGGAATTGTATTTCTTTAGATATTAATTTTTGAAAACCACAAATCTGATTGCCTGTCGCCAAGGTTAATTTTAGCCTGATTTCCCCACTAACAATAATTATTTCAGGACTCCCTGACTCTGTGCTTCAAAAAGCTGCTGCAAAGTCCAGGGTTTGGGGCTTTATATGCGGTAATAACAAAAAGGAATCCAAAGATGAACTGTCAATTCACCAATTTGTTAATAAGATGGTCCTCAGCCAAGATTTGATCAGTGGCACAAGTATTCTTGTTGATCTATATAATTTCGTGGTACGGAATCTTTTGTGGACTCTTGGATTGGTACATCTGGAATTTATGCAAGTGAAAATTGAACCTTGTTTCACAGATAAAGTAAATTAGATACAACAATGTGATCATCAGTTGGCACATATTTTCGTAATTTAGGTTGAGCCGCTGTAGAAATTGCCAGGAGATTTGTTAGGAATTGTTGAGGCCTTTACTTTTCCGGAAGAAGTAAATCTGCTTTTAGTGTGTAAATAGTTATGACGTAAATTTCGGTGATTCATTTTTGTCAATAGTGCAACAGGTTGTTGTTGGCCTTGCCCATATATGTAAAGAAGCTGGTGTTGAAGAACTAAAATGACTTGTTTTCAAAGAAAAATCACAGCAGTGAGATGGCTGTCGTTAAACCATACGCCGCTGATTTTGATCCGTCCGATCCTCATCATCTTCTTCATCATTATCAGAGTCTGAGAATTCATCATCGGAATCCTGAAATCCAAGAGAATGAGAATTAGAGCTTCTAATTGCTACATGTCTCCTATTTCTACCACCACTAATGTTTGGCAAAGAAAAATACTAACATGATATTGCCTCCGAATGCTGTTTTGAATTGCTGTAATTGTGCGAAACAATATGTACATGGGTAGTATAATTCCACTGGCTCTTAGAATAAGTATCTGCAAACCAAACAAAATGGCATCAAAATATGTTTTTTGCCCTACAAATTGCTATTAATTTGAGCTAATAATCAAATAGAACACTCACAGTAAGAAGTGCAAATGGGTAATCTTGGGCTTTTCCAGTGAGCTCAGCGAAGAGATGTTTAATGAGCAAGAGAACAGTAAACTGCCAATATCAAGAGAAAAATTCAATTATAATTGAACCAAAACATTCCTAGTTCTACAATCAAATGATATTAAATGGTTTCAAAACTTGTGGCCCATAAGCAACCATGTTAATGGTCAAAAGAAGCAATAATTAAGGCCAACTTTCATAGTGGCCACCACATAACTAAGAAATCAAATGGTCAATTATGCCTAAGTAGTGAGGCTATCGCTAGGCGTGCCATTTAAACAAATAAAACTAAACACGTTGATTAATTAAATATCAATTTAGATAGTAATTTTAGGCATATAATAATTAAAGCCTGCACCTTAAATATCTCCACCAAACTACTCATTATTAATTTAATTAATAAAAATTTAACATACTGTAAGAGCCAATGAGCGGCAGCAACCGGCGTTTCTATCCCCTGCTGAATTGCATTCAGCATACTCAGATTCTGCCGTTAAACTTAAACCATCGGCTAAACCCACTAATCTTGGGCTCTCTGTCTCGTGCTCTCCTCTTGGAATTTGCAAGCTATCTCTGTTAGAATTGATAAGATATCAAAGATTAGGTGAGGTAAATTCAATCATTCAATATAATTTTGTTGCCAAGTAAAACATGGGACAGGTCAAATTTAATTACCTGATGGTCACTGCTGCCTCAATCAGCTGAGACTTTTTTGAAGGTGCAGTATACCCAGGCTCATATCGCTGCAATATTGCATATTAATTTTCACTTTCAATTCCTTCAAATTTGAAACAGTCGACAAGACTATATTTTTGCAGTATTTTGACACGTAGCTGTCAGGCTTCATTGACTTAAACTTTTGGGAACAAAGATCAAAACTAGTTTCCTTCAAATTAACTTCATAAACTTATTTTACATGAAAGAAATTTAAAACTGATGGCTCAGAAGTTCGGTTTTGTAATGTTGAAGAGACCAATAAAAAAATATTTCAATGTTATTTTCCAGAAAGAGAACAGATACTTCAGCAAAAAGAAAAGTTGAACCAAACGACGTTATTTGAGATGCTTGAACTCTCAACCAGAACAAGAAAACGATAAAAAGATACTTGGAAAATTTCATAATCAAAAACGACAATTTCTCATCTCACCATGTCGAAAAGCTATGAAAAGATGCAGACAAATTAATTATTAATTTTTTGTCCTAAATAGCAATATATTTTGAACAAAACAGAAAGCAATAAAACCATTTATATTGATAGGGAAAAAGAAACGAGTTCATCCAATGAATTAAATTCAAACCTGGAGACAAATTTCACAAGTTGTGTTTCCCTTCTCGTTACACCATCGTTGTATGCAATCTCTGTGAGCAAACTGGAAGCGAAACAGAAAAAAAAAATCAAGATAAAAAATTGTATTGAATATAAACTCAAAAACTAAATTAAAGCTAACCCAGAAGCAGAAAAGCCATAATTTATGGGTTTTTTACTACCTTGACAGTGCCAGAGCAAGCACAAGGAGCTTCCAGGCTTTTACAGCTTTCATATTCTTCTTCATGGCAAATTCTACAGTGCGATACTCCATAATTTGACTGCAAGTCCTCCACAAACAATACAACGTCTCCCATACTCTCTTCCTTCTATCTTTCTGTGCCTCCGTCTCCTCAAAAAGCACTCTTCTAATTTTTAAAACTCGCTGTTCTATTTCTGTGATCTGCCTCTAATGACTGGACTTTAAATATATGAATCGGAACATAAAATTCCGAAAATACCCTTATCATCAAATTTAAATAAAAAGAAATTGAAAATTCACTTTTTCTTTATTATTATTATTTTCGTTTTGAGTTAGGCTACAGGGTAATTTCCCACCCAAGGTTTAGTGAAAAGACAATTTTCACCTGTTAATTTTTAAAACATTTTATTATTAGAGTTATGGATAAAATAATTATTTAGTTAAAAATATTTTTAAAACTAAAAAATTATCACATTTCCTCCCTAAGTTAAAAACTAACAATTTCTCCCTATTCAATTTTTTTTAGTTTTGCTAAATTATTTTTCACCCTCAAATTAGGGTTTTTCCCCATATTATTTTCTCTTCAGTTGCCGCCCAATTTTTTGAAAGTTTCATTTCACTCCCTTTTGAGTTTCACTCTAATAACATTCCAATGACTGTCATTTCATCATCTTCGGTGACAACCTCTACTTTAGATAAAGCTAACGTCACTTATATTCTTCTTTCTGGACACTCTCTCTTCCTGATGATGTCATTAACAAATTGATAAAGACGAAATCATCATGATGAGATGTGTCGTGATTCAATCATGATGTCTGAGTTCTCTTCGACTCTCTTTGTCAGCAATAGCTTCCCCCTTTGTAGGAGTTGTGCTTGAAGTTAGTGACCAATTGAATGAAATTCCCATGGAGAGGAGATGCACGATAAACTCGAGAGAAGAAAAATAAAGTCGTGTCATTGTCAGAGGATCGCTTGAGCATTGGAGAGAGAGAAGGCAAGATCGATGACAACTTAGTCTTAGACAAAGGATGATGTCGAAGATGGTGGGAGAAGTCACCAGAATTTTAAAACCCTAGCTGGAAAATCTGATGTTGAAGGAGAGCGGGTAAATGACGTTTTCAAAAATCTATGGGCAGTTGAATAGGAAAAAGATGAAATCCTAGATGGGGGAAAAGGTAATATTTTAAAACTAAACTAAGGGGGGACTTGTCACATTTTTAAACCTATGAGAGAAATATGATAATTTTTTAATTTTTTAAATATTTGTTATTAAATAAAAATTATACCCCTAATTCTAACAATAAATTTTAATAGATAGGTGGGTTTTCGGAGTTTTTAAAAATTAATAGATAGAAAATTGTCTTTCCACTAAACCTTGGGTGGGAAATAGTACTTTGGCCTTTGAGTTATTTAATTTTAATCTTGGGAGGAATACGCGGCCTAAGAAGCTGGACACTCAACTGATTGGCGTGCTTATTATATATATATATATGAACACAAACACTTGTGATTGAAATTTCAAAGTCAAAACAAGCTTCCAAAATCACCGTTTCTAATATGAGCTGTAAGCTGCTACTGTTTTAATGTTTAAATAAAATAAATTTTAAATATAATTATTAAATTTATAATTATTAAATTAAATAAATTAAAATTTTGATCTTAACATATTAATGACGAGGACAATCTCCATAATTTATAGCAAGATGTTGTGTTTAACATAAGGTGCCGCCAATTAATCACACGGACAGTGAAATGCCATTAATGTAAATAGGTTCGGATATAGGGGCAAAACAGTAATCTAAGTCGTCATATATAAAAAATTATCGATTAAAATATGATTTAATCATTAGAATATTAGATACTTTTTTCTTGTCCCTCTGTTTTAAATTCAAATTTCTCTTTTAGAAGTTTGAATATGAAGCCGCTGATTACCAATCAACCGTCGTTCTTAGCCGTTTGCCTACCAGAAATTTAAAATTATGGGCCCCTCTCACAATTTTAAATAAATAAAGTTGTATAAAACAAAAAACGCGCTCACCGAAAAGGACGAATACCTCTGATAAGTGGGGTCCCTTTTTTTGACGCTCATGATGTTCTTTCAAATTTGTAAACGTTAATTATTATTCTCTTAATATTTTAATTTAATTGTATTTTTCTTTTTTATTTTGGAATTTGAATGCAGACAGGTGTGCTTATCTCCCTATTGATCTTATCGTCTATTCATTTCTCTCTCTCTCTGTCTCTCTCTCTTAAAAGTTGGAACTTTCTTATTATATCTACAATGACAATCTATCATTATGAATCCGCATGAGATGAAAAATTAACCGTCTGATTTATTTTCAGCGCCTATGCACGGCAACTAACATGATCAGATTAATACGAGCCGTTTGATTCAGTGATGAGATTAATGGAGCTCACCTTTTATACAGGAGTTTATATATATAAAAAAAGATTTGATTGATGCTGATCATCTTACATGGTACTAGGCCACGGTACCAAGCAAATGATAGACCACCTTTACAGGCATAGCTTCAAAATCAATTTGAAGTTATCTCATTAGAATAATATTTTTCTTTTTTTAAGTTTGAAGGTAATGATCATGAAATGTATTGGCTAAGACATTTTGTTAATGAATCTTTTTACAAGGAATAAAATGAAAATTTTGTAAAAAATAATAATAATAATAATAAAAAACTTGTAAGAGAGACACAATCACGATATAAATAAAATAAATTTATAATAAAAAATTTTAAAATAACATAAATTTATGAAAAACATTGCGAAGCTAAAACAAAATCAACCCTTTTGATAGATACATTTTAGAAAAATGATGGAACCAATCTTTTATCAAATGAAAATTAGTAGCCTACATCATGTAGGGCCAAAAATGATTACTGAATAACTATAACAAAAGGTGTGTATAAAAAATGGTATAAAAGTAACGGTAATATTACGTATATTTATTTTGAGTATAAAAATATTTATATATTTATGTATATTATTATATAATTAAATAATATTTTATTGTTAATTTAAAATTAATCACTCATATGATGATATATATAAAATATATACTTAAAATAAATATATATAATTTTATTAAAATATAATTAATAATATTAATTTTTATTTATCAATTTAATTATTATTAATAATATGATATTAAGCAATTATATATTATTTTATTTTTAATTTTAAATTATATAATTTTATTTTTATATATCACTATTAATACTACGGTTGATAAAAGGTGGTGGATGGTAGTTTATGGTTGGACGGTTTGGACTTTGGACTTTGGAGAAGTCCTGGCTTCAAAGTTGGTGAACTTGGTGAGAGAAAGCCTACTGACCCTTGAGGTTACCGGTATTAGGACGTATGGTGGCCCATTGCTTGGATTTAGTTTTATTATTCTACCATTGGCCCAGAACTATAATTTAGATTGGGCCAAAGTCCAAATTCGGGCTATGTTGTTCGTTTTGAGGAGACTAGCACAAAATGTTTTAAACACCTCACGTAATTGTAAGTTATTTTACAAATTAAAACTGGTGTGGTCTCCAGCTTTCTGCTTAAAAAGAAAAGTCTTTTTATTTATTTATTTTTTCTTGCTGTTGTGAAGAAAGACTTAACATTTTCTTTTTCTCTCTTTCTCCATGTAAATTAGTGTTAAGAGAGTGTGAGAGTGGCAACCACCTCTTCTTCAACAATGTTTACCAATTTGGACTGTGACTTGTTGTAAGGGCGCAGTTTGTCAACGAGATAAAGGTTGTGGGGTCACGTGTGACAAGTGTCAGTGTGTTGATTTTTTTATATTCAAAGTTTGTTTGAAAATCATACCATTGCTGAGCTCATCCCCTGATAATTTAATAACGAATCTATGGATTCCCGAAAAAATCCGTCAAAAGAAATTGCCACTTAAGTGAATTGGATTAGCTTGTGATTGAAACGCCTGTGGTGTGAGAAGCTCGGCTTCGGATTGCTTGACAACTCAGGTTTTTCTTACCCTTCACGGCATATAACTTTTAAAAAATGGATAAATTTTGTGTGGAAAATAGTTTATGAGTATGTGATTGAGTTTTTGAAATATGGTAAATATATTTTTAGGAAAGAACTAACATAGTGAAAAATAATGTTATCCCACCAAATAAGTCAAAATTAAGTTTGATAAGAGTGATAAAGATTCAAATACAGACTTTCACTTTTATCACTTAAAATCCCATAATGTATCTGTTGTTTTCTGATCCCCAATTAAATATAGAGTAATGCTGGTGCAAAGTCGTTTTCATGTGAAAGAATCAATTATCAATAAAATAAAGTGAAAATCGGTGGAACCCGAAGTCAAAAACAGCAGAAACTATTGCCTATATATATATATATAAATCTCGATTCCTTTTGTCATTATCAACATTTTTGAGGCCTAAAATTTCAGAGAAACAGTTCATTGTTACGATGCAAGGAGTGAGCATGAAAAAGAAAGACGGCAAGATCGTGGTAGCGGTGGATGAGAGTGAGGAGAGCATGTACGCACTTTCATGGTGTCTCACCAACCTATTTTCTCAAAGTAGCAATAATACTCTTGTCCTCCTCTACGTTAAACCTCCGCCTACAGTCTACTCCTCCTTCGATGCTGCAGGTTTATAACCAACCTATTAATTCTTAATTATTTATGGTAGATTTTCTTTTCTGAATTGTTTGATGCGATTTATGTGCTTAATTTTGTTATATGGCAGGTTATATGTTCTCTAATGACGTGATCAAGGCCCTGGAAAAACACGGAAGTGAAATGGTGAATTCAGTGATGCAACGGGCTGAAGCTGTGTACAGCAACTTCGGAAGCAGTGTAACCTTCTCGTCTCATAATTTTTATGACTTCCTGCGTATTCAATTGATTGAAAATATATCAATGTACTACTTTTTTACAGATAAACGTGGAGAGAGTGGTTGGATGTGGAGAAGCCAAGGATGTGATATGTGGTATAGTGAAGAAACTTAAAGCTGATATGTTGATCATGGGAAGCCACGGTTATGGTTTCATCAAAAGGCACCCTTCTGAATTAACTCAATTTTATTTTGTTGGTTGAATTCATTTTCTTTTTTTTATACATAAAAAAAATTGCCTAATGCTGATTATTTTAAAAGGGTTCTTCTGGGGAGCGTGAGCGATTACTGTACCAAGCATGCCAAGTGTCCAGTCGTAATCGTGAAGCGAAGGGAGGAGGAGTTCTGAAAATTGTTTGTATTCGTAAAATTATGATCAATGGTTCTAGCTTTCCAAAGCACATGTATATGTATCCTACTGCTTCAATGGATATGATATTTGTTTGTTCTATTCTGATTCCATTTGTAAACTTTGATACATTTTCTAACTCAGAGCAAGGGAATTTCTTATCCGAAGCCTGTGCTCCAGATTGATGAAGAAGTTTACATCTTGTTGGACTCGGACACATTCAGAGAAAAGCATTTCCCAATTTTTTCTTTTGAAAATTGAGAACCAGGCCAACAAACATTTAGGATGACTGGGTCTCCTTCAGCTTCAACAACAGAGGCAACTGAATCAGCTGCTTCATAAACCCAAAATAATCGCCCATTGACAAAACCTAACTCTTGAAGCTGCCCCAGCATATGCACCCCTAGTGCATTTCACCAACCAAGAAGTCCAAACTTTATACGATTTGTCCCCTTTAAACAACCTGACAAATTCTTCAGCTACCGAAACTATGAAAAGCCATAGAAGTAATGGTTCTTAAAATCTCTCAATCCCAATTAAAAGTGATGCCAGCCCAACTATTGGAAGAAACAATTTACAGCCTAGTTTGTAAAAATTAAAACGGTATGAGAATTATATAAGGATAATATGGTAAATAATAAAAAATATATTTATAAAAAATGGTCATAAATTAGGATACAGAAAAAATACAAAGTGTGTATATACAGATTTAATATGACACATCATTAATAATATGTTTATAAAAATATGACAATACTGAACATAATTTTAATATTTTATAGATTTTCTAGTTAATAATTTAAATATAAAATATCTAATTGAGTATTAAACCTAATATAACATAATATATAATCAAGATTTAATCATTATAAACATTTATCGAGAGAGATTAGAGACTTGGATTACAAAAAATTGTGTTTTTTGTTTTATATAGTTATGATAATATGATAATTAATTGAAAATGCAAGAAAAATTTTCATACTTCAAAAAATTCATAAAAAATAGAAAACGTAAAAAACGACAAAAATACCTGTTTAATACGGAAAATGTATAAAATATACGTTTAATACGTTTTGAATTCAAAAATTCAAAATAAAGTGTTTAAAATGTGAATTAAATAAGAACGCTAATTATTCATGTTTTCACTTCTTAGGATTTACAATACAGTAATTCTACTTTATAACTTAAAATATTTATGACTATTGTGGTTAATAAACTGATGTTAAGATGTATGCCATAAAATCTAGAATGTAAATCTAGATGGATAGTAAATCACTGTCACAAACGAATACTGGAAAGAGGAAACTGCTTGCCTACAAACACTGGATGAAAAACTTACAAGGAAATTTAAGAATACACACACATAAAATGATAGAAACAAACATGTGTTTGACATGAAAAATTATATTAAGAACAACTACAGATGCCACTGACCAAAGACCTGAATCTTAATGATACGCAGCCACTAAGCAAACATGAACAAATCTTTTCATTTCTGGAAAATTCATATGAGAATGCCAAGAACAGTAGATAAAGAATCAATTATTCATACAAAAAGGATCTTTGCAAAATATGAACCTATAGGCACAGGAAGAGATATTGCACAAAAGATGCCTGATAGCAAATATGGCTAATTATTCTTCATTTTCATTAAGAGTTACTATAGCAATGGGTATACAGTGACTTACCATTCAACAAATCCTAATTTTTATTCCTGGGTCTATGTATCCTTGCAGTAGCTCATTAATCAAAATAAAAGCCAATAACTTGCATAAAGAAAATCTTCAACAGTAAAATTTTATTACACTCTCCAATCACTAGTTTAAAACCCAACAAGTCTCCCCAGACAAAGCTACGGTATCCATCTAGATCTTCCAAAACCCTTTTTAAACTACATTTAACGTCAACTGGTTTAGCAAACATTCAACAAGCAACAGAAGATTGACATTCCAATTGATTTACACATACAGAATCATTTATATCAGAAACGACCCAAGACTCTGCTCATACGGTATGAAATGTAGCACAAAACTGCAAAATTCAGTGTTGCAACAGAAGAAATCTCAAAGACCACGGCCAACAAACACTTACATTTCATGACATTTTTTAAGATGTATAATAAAAACCATAATTATTCATTACTGATCAGAGTATCAGGCTAAAGGATATCTTACAACAAAAAGAGACTAAACAAAAGCCACAGTGACAACTCAATGTTTACTCCTCGGTTGCAGAGCCACCGTTCGTCTTGTTATGCTTCCCAGCGTACCTCTGGTTCCTCAGAAACATAGGATCCATCTATATCATCGAGAAGTGAATAATTAAATCGAAATCAATTAACCAGATGTAAAACATGAAAATCAAAAAGAGAATAGACAGACCCCTTTTGTGGAAGTGTTCCTATGCTTTCTGGGCTTCTTGATACCATTCTTGTGAGCCTTGTAAGACTGATTATGCGCAGTGTGGTTCTTTGACTTGGCCATTTCTCTGAAATTATGCACTAAGAATTAATTCAGCAGTTAGCAAATAAATTATTTTGAGTAATGTTTGATAGTTGATGATTAAAAAAAAACAAAAGGAAATGTACCGGAGGAGAGTCGCGCAGCTGCTAAGGTTTTGGGGCACTAACCCAATAAAGTGAAAAGACCAAACTATCCCTGAAGTAAAAATGAAATAAAAGTTGGAAGCAAACCCAGCCACACGAAAGTCATGCAAACCCTGCACCCGCCCACCTGCTGCAGCAATTTCCGGAGGATTTCGTTGGTTTTTGGGTCACCTAAATGGTTCAAACGGCTATTAATTCAATTTTTATCATATTTTATATATTTTAGTATAAAAATTTACTTAATTAAATACTATTTTCAGGTTGAAGTTTCGAATTAAAATATTTGATGAAATAGGTTGATTCATTAGTATTTTGAATCAATTTTCTTAAAGTTTTTGTGTTAAAAAAATATAGAATTGATTTATAATGAAATCATACTTAAAAAACAAAGTTTAGATATTGAAATCTCACATTGAGTAATCAGCCAGCGTCATCATAGAAATCACTGTTTACCTTAGAATTCACAAGGTGACTCCGTGGAGATGGGAGGTGTTTCGAATTTTTCAAAGTTTTTTCACCATGTAAATTCGTAAAGTGGGGGGTAAACAATTGTTTTAAAAAATTTCCTATCACACAACTATGTGGTGGAGATTGGGGCCAGGGGGACATTTTTCATTTTGGGTCAATTTTTTTAAATTCTATTTTAGGGTTTTTTGTTTAGTTAAGCAAATATATTAAAGGCCAAAGGATTATTTCTCATCCAAGGTATGTTGCAATGTTAAGTGTCTTCCTTTATCTATGATAATACCAAATACCCATTCATCAGCAGTTAAAATTAACGAAACTCTAACTCCTTAAAATTTTATCTCATTTTGCCTCCTTAAACTTTAAAAACTAAAAATTTCTCTCAACCGAAGTTTTAAAAAATGACAGTTTCACCCTAGGGTTTCATTTTGAAATCTCCAGCATCGTCTTCGGCTCCATTGCCAACGACCTCTCCCTCCGACGGTCTCTTTCCTCCCATTGGACGTTCGATCGACGTCGGAAGAGCAATGGAAGACAAAGTTCTTCGTCCTCCCAAACGAAGACAAAGCTGTCTGGGAAGATGACCATCTTTCCAGACGAAGAGGACAACTTCGTTTTCTCTGACAAAACTCTTTATCTAGGAAGACGAAGATCAGACATCTTATACTGATCAGACGTCCAAATGGGAGAAAAGAGACTGTTGGAGGGAGAGAATGCTTCGGGAGGGAGAGGTCGTCAGCAATGAAGTCGAAGATTTCAGAACGAAATCCTATGATGAAATTGTTATTTTTTAAAACTTAGGTCGAAGAAAACTTTTAGTTTTTAAAGTTTAGGGAGGTAAAAAGAGATTATATTTTAGTTTATTTTTAATATTATAGAGAAAATGACGATTTTATCTTTGTTACCGTTAATTTTAACTATCTATTGAGTTATTATCTACAAAGATAAGACTCAGGGGGAGAGCAAAAAGACAAACAAAACAAAAACACAGAATGACCACGCAAGCAGTACAAACTGTACAATATACACAAGGCGCTAAAAGGCTGGCGAGCAGAAGAACAAACAATTTTGCTGGGCTTGTTACATGAGAAACAATTTGGAGCATCATCAAAGGGAGCAAAAGGAACCAAGAGTGTTCTTAGATTGCAGCTAGGAAAATCTTTGCTTCCAATGAAAAGCCCAAGTCACGTACAATATGTTTTCAAAAGACAAGGCAAAAGAGAGGCCAGAGCTGGAGCTGAGAACTCGAGAGAGGCAGGAGGGACTGGAATGGAGCTCTCCAACAGCAACCAAAAAGAAGAGGACATTATCCCACACAAAGAACAGAGCAGCACCTGGAGCAAAAAAATAGACAGTCACTGCAGGAACCTGAAGCATATCTGGGAAGCTAACACTGGGGACAATTTTGCAGGCTACGACAAAGCAGCGAAATCCAGCATCATGACAGAGGACATGCAGACAAGCAGAACTACAGCAGGAGGCAGAGACAAGGTTCTGCTTATTTTGAGCTGTAGAACCAGTGAAACCAAAATAGAAACAACACACAAAGCTATCAAAACCAGCAGTGTAACGAAGAGACAGCAAAGGGCAGAACTGGAGCAACCTGTCCAGAGAGATATCACAGGACAATAGAACTGCACCAGAAGAATGCAGCAAGACACGAACTGACCAAGGGAGCAAGAAAGACTCCAGCAGCTTCTGTAATGAAAGGAACCTGCAAAAACCAAACATGTTAGAATACAAAAAAGGGGATCTCATTGATTCACTTGGTTGTAGACAAGGACGATTTTGAAGATGCATTTTGGGAGACCCGTCTCAAAGCAATATTTCCACCTTTGCAGATGTTTGAATTAGTAAATCTCAAACTTTCGATATATTTTAAAGATTTTCAGGTGTAACATTTATCTTAAAAATTGACCATGTTTTTATTATGTAAGTGGTGTAATTATAATTTTTATTTTAAGATAAATTAATTTTTTTCTATTTAAATTTAAAAACATAAGTTTTTTCTTTTGAATAAATCTACAATATTAAATATTAAATAAAATTAAAAATTTGAATAATGTGAGAATGATATAAGGACATAGATTCATATAAAGGTGATAAATTATACTTTTGATAATTTAAAAAAAAAATAGGACATATCCTTAAAATAAGGTGTTTTTGTTTAAACCTTTAAAATAGGTATATTTTTGCTTTAAATAGGGATATTTAGAATAACAATAAAACTATGTGTATTTATTTTTGATACATAATTTATGTACATATTATCATGTAGTTTGATGTTTCTTTATCATATAATGACACATGTTTTAAAATCACCTAATTATATGATAATACATCACTGTATACCTTAATTATATATCAAAAATAGATACACATAGTATTGCTTTTTAGAATAATTAATTTAATTTCTCTTATTTTTTATATATAAAATTGCATAAAATAGAGAAATTAACAAAAACGAATTAATCAGAAAAAAGATAGCTATTTATATTTCTAGAAGAATACTAAAATGTAAAATCCAAATGAGACAGTATCGGCACTGTTCTTATGTACTGCTGGACAAAAGAAGACGTCACTCACCACAGAAAACTGGGCCCAGAAGGACGCAACGTCATCCACCTCATGAAAGTATCATTTTACCCCAGCTCACTATTACCAAATCGCTTTTCTCATCGTTGTTATTGTTAGGGTCAAAAGCAATGTTTTCTTCTGCCTAATCGAAACTGAGAGTCGGAATTGGACGATCTGGTCCCTTCTTTAACTTAGATCGTCATAAATTCAAGTTCGATCTATCTTTGATTGGATTCAGGTTAACGATTTGAACTATGTTTCTTTTTGACTGGTTCTACAGCGTCTTGGCTTCCCTTGGTCTGTGGCAGAAAGAGGCTAAGATCTTGTTCTTAGGCCTAGATAATGCTGGAAAAACCACTTTGCTCCACATGTTGAAAGATGAGGTCCCTTTTTTTTAGTTTCTTGTCTCTTTTCTTATAATCGTCCATTTTTCGCTTCAATTTACTTTGCCGATTTTGTTTATGTGTATAGCAATTTGTTCCTCTTTTGAGAAGCGGTAGGTGAATGAAGTAGAAATTAGGATTTTTTTTTTGTATTATTATTTGATTTATTTGAGACGTGGATGAACAGAATTTGCCTCACAGGTCAATCATACACAATCCGATTTATCATATGGCTTCATTGTTTAATTTAACTGGATTGTTGTTTATGTTGGTTATTTGACCCTTTTTTTCATTATCAGTACTTAAACGAAATGGATGTGAAATTTTCACTCTTTCTTTCTTTCTTTCCTTTTTTTCTATAATAATATGAATATATATGTCTTCAGTTGTGTAGTTGACGAGGCAAGAAAATTTTAATAAGTAAATTATTTCATAATGCTTAGCTTGATTAGTAAAGTTGCTCCTAGACATTTATGCTCTGTGAATCGTGGAAGTTTTAGTTGATCTTGCAGTACTTAATCTTGGGTTGATTTCAGAGATTGGCCCAGCATCAGCCAACACAGTATCCCACCTCAGAGGAGCTCAATATTGGGAAAATTAAGTTCAAGGCATTCGATTTAGGAGGTCATCAGATTGCTCGTAGAGTTTGGAAGGATTACTATGCCAAGGTGAGTTATGCTTAAAACTCGAGTTAGTTTAGTACTGAAGTGATTTATATCACATAAGAAGAGTGGTCATACCTGTAGCTAAATTAACTGTTGCTATGTGCAGCACTTTCGGCATTAACCTGATTCATTCTTAATTCAACAATCTGTAACTAATTTGCCATAAGTAAGGTGTAACTGCTGGTTATTATTTCTTAGCTGTTGTTGACTGGATTTAATGGTTTATAGATGTACCCTTGTTTGATATTTGTTTATTTCTTTGGTTCCTTTGAAATGCACCCATGTTAACTGTAATCAAGTGCTGCTTGTGATGTTTTTTGGTTTGAATCTTACCTTTTACTTGTTTCAACTATTTTTGTGATGCTTATTTGTCCCTTCAGTTCTTCTCAACATATATTCAAATAAATTAGACAATAACATATTAACTTTCAGTACAATAATCTCTTTATGTAAGGTTGACGGCTTGCATGCATAAATTTTTTTTATTTTGCCTTGTGACATATAAGATGCAGAAGAAAATTCTCTGTAGTTATGTGTTAACTTTTGTATCATTTTGGCAGTACAAATCTTAATTAGAATTTCATTTTGGAGGTTATTGCCTTCTGTTTTGGCTTATATAAATACTCAAACAAAAGAAAGGCCCCTTGCAGGAATCATTGTTTATTTCTATAGTGTAACTTATGTTGTTTTTTGGATTGAAGTTGTAATAGTGCATCCATTGGTTTGCAAGACTGCAGGTTGTGGTATGTTAAGCTTGTATTAAAGTTACTAGTAACGTGGTCCATGTTGAACTCAGGAATTAACTTATATTGAGATTTACATGGCTTTCTCCATGTTCCAGAATGATTGCAATGAGGTTTACATGGCTTTCTCCATCACTTATTGTAGATGTCCATGTTCCACATTACATAGCTACATTGGCTAGTAATGTGGTCCATGTTCCAGAACTGATTGCAATGAGGTTTACATGGCTTTCTCCATCACTTGTTGTAGACATCCTGATGATGCCTCTTATTGAATTTTATTTAATTGCCTTTGGATTGACCTATGTCATCTATCTAATTTTGTTACCAGCCAAGTGATTTATGAGCTTGATTTGCTTTACTAGTTATACTTTGTTTGCTTGGTATTTTCTGTTATCTTCTATGTTGACATTCTTTATGTTGTTCTTCACTTTTCTTCTGTAATAGGCTTGATTGTTCCACCATTTTTCAATAAGCCTTTTTGTTATTTTGTTCCATTTCTTATGAATTTACTGTGTAATATAATTTTCCAATATTTGTCATGAAATTATCTCTGTAGCTTATGATGGATTAAATTATTTCAATTGGCTAATGCCAAAGTGCATTACATCCATTTATATACCATTGCATTTCTGTGCACAGAGTTGCTATTGGTTAGTCAAATCATGCTAGTTATTGTTTGTGCCTTGGCTTAGGCAACGTTGATGTGATAAGTCTTGGGTGGCATTAAACTTTTGACTGAGTTGACATGGATGAAGAGAATTTCTACTAGTCCCAATCAAAATTATCAGTTGGACCTTGATGGAAAATTTATTATATGTTGATTTGTGATGCTCACATCTTTGTTATGCATAGAAGTTGTGTGATTCTATATCTTCCTAATTCAACTGGGTGCATCTTAAAATTTGAAGACTTTAATTTTGGCCTTGTTGCAAATGATAAAATAGTTCTAATGGATTTACTGTATCTCACAGGTAGATGCTGTAGTCTACCTAGTGGATGCCTATGACAAAGAGAGGTTTGCAGAGTCAAAGAAAGAACTGGACGCACTCCTTTCTGACGAGGCATTGGCTAATGTTCCTTTTCTTGTTTTAGGAAACAAGATTGACATCCCATATGCGGCCTCAGAAGATGAGTTGCGATATCATCTTGGTCTGACAAATTTCACCACTGGCAAGGGGAAGGTTAATCTAGCAGACACAAATGTCCGCCCACTGGAGCTGTTTATGTGCAGTATTGTGCGCAAGATGGGATATGGTGACGGCTTCAAATGGCTCTCCCAATACATTAAATAGGATACGGTATGTGGTGTTTTAGGAAGATGTATTGCAGATCCCAAAGCCCTATCCTATCCCACTGTTTCTCATCTCACGAATTATATTAATCTCCTTGTTTGATCCAGCTTGTGAGTGGGATTTAAATTGGAACTACTGTGTTTTGAGTCTGTGAGGAAGGAATTATTAATGTTACTATTCTGTAAATTTTACTTGTGGTAACAGGTCTTTCTATGGTATTATAGTCTGTTAAATTACTAGCAATCTATTGTCGTATGCTGCCGTGGAGCTGATTGCTGTTTCTTTTGAATCAGTGTCTTATCGTATAATTGGGCTTTACAGAATGTATTATTAGTTCCAAGAAAAAAATGAATTAGCACTATTCCTTCTGTTTTCTCCTCTTTCGGGTGGCCTTCATCGCATACATTCGATAATTCCAGCACACGTATGCTTTTCATCAATGCTTTGATGGTATCACCAAGAAATAAAGCCACAGCTTCATGCTTCCGATAATTGACGAGCCCTTGCTCATAGATTCAATATTCTAATAAAACATCAGTGTCGGATTTCAAGTGGAGACAAATGGCCCAACAGGCTTGTTAAAAACCTTGTAATATACTTCGATAATTCCTCGGTGGTACACCGATGATTCTCAGCATATACAGATGCCACAAGACTTTTACTAATTCAAAGGCCAAGACAAGACAAATAGAACAGTTTTACATAGAAAAGACCCCACTAACATCACCATTTCCATGCTTCACGACCAAGCCCAACGCAGATACCCATCAAACACCCGCCTTTTCAACACTACACCCAGCTTATCACTGACCTCCCCACGACTCTTTCCGGTCGCTTTAGTCTTTTTTTTTTTTTCTTTTAAACTTTAGACTCTTGACTCTTGACTCGGCCCCCGACTACATTCATATATAACTGATAGACGCTCTCCCCCACACCTCATATTTAATCTCTACTTACAACTGAAACGACGAGATATGGGCAACTACACTTGCTCTTGTTTCTTTGTGAATTCAACTCAAAAAGCTAAGCTTGTCGATGCTAATGGAAACCTGACGAAGGTCAACCTTCCAATTAGAGCTGCGGAGGTCATGCTTGAAGAAAGAGGCCACATCATTTCTCCAGTAGACAGACTCCTGAGAACTCGCCGTATATCGGCCATGCGAGCTGACGATGTACTCTTGGCAGGGAACCTTTACATGTTTGTTCCTGTTAGTAGAGTCAATGGGAAGGTTACAGAGAAAGATATTTCGATAATAGGGGCCGCTTGTGATAAAAGAAAATCGTTATGCCTACTTAGCAGGAAGAGAAACAACTCCAAGGTGTTACCCACTGTAAATGATGAAGAGGTAAGGGAAGATAGAGAAGAAGGTGATCAAGTTAACGTTTTGAGAGTGGATGAAACGGGGTTTTCCAGTCACCGATTTAAGAATCAAAAGCAGTGGAACCCAGCCTTAGAAACCATTTCTGAAATTTACTAGGTATTACAAGTTTCTCTTGGCTCTGCCTCCTTATTTTCCATGGAATTTACCCCTTATTATTAGGGAATGAAAGTGTATATGATTTGTTCTTTTAGAACAAGCCTACAAAGCCCACAAATGGTCCCTTTTTTGGGCCATTAGGCGTTATGGGCCCAATTAGTGATGTGTTATATGTTTAAAAATATTTCGTATTTCATCTTGTTTGGTGTTCTATTACAAGTAAAGGGTTTGCTTTTATTGCTCAATTTAAGAGGCCGTTTGACAAATGACTTGATGATTACTTGTTTAGCAAATTTAATTAATCACTAAAATACTCTTAAATTCCATCATCCACCAATGGTTGGTTACCTTATTAAAATAATTTTTGATTTAATTATATGTACAACAAAAGGCATGCATTTCTACATGAATTTCTTCAAGTAAAGGGTCGTAAATATGTCCTCAACTATTATGAGTAGTATTGGAAATTAACATCATATTGAGTATGAGCTGGGTCAATCCATCATGGATGAATCAAACCCAATAGTTTTAATATTTCTAAACTTTCAACTAGTCTCTCAAAGCCAAGACTATAAAAAATCTTTCAATTGAAATAGAAATCAATCATTCCTTAACTTGAATGTTACGGAAATGCATTTTGAGATGGACCATAAACGCAACCAAGGGAGACTGTCTCTTTATTTTACTTGTGTTTTTATTATAGGATTAATTGTAGACACTTATCTTTTGAAAAGGAAAGACAAAAATGTAATTTTTATTACTTGATATGTGTCATATTCATATATACGTACAGAAGAAGTTTAGCCCAAATCAGAGACATGCAGTATCTGGACATTTGTATTCAACGTGTATTAAACTCAAAGCCATTAAAGGTTTCGGAATCCACAAGAATTCTCCACCAAAGATCTCTTGTGGCAATTGAGGTTTAGGGAGAATTAACTTGTACCAAACTATCTTCTTACTTAACTGTAAAGAAGAAAATCTCTCATTCTTCTCATGGATAACAATCTTCAGTGGTAGGGCAGCTGGAAATTGCTTTGTTTGTTAGAAATCTTTGCTCCCTTTCTGTCACATAAGAAGATCCATTATCTGATTATTATTATTATTATCCTATTTCCTGCGAATTTAATTAATGATTTATTTTTATCAAGCTTTTCTTCCGTTTTAATCATAGGGTCCATAATCTTCATGATTAAATTAGTTACAATTTCTTGTACAGCTATTACGCATCAAACCTTCTTACCATTGTTCTTCTTCTTCATTATCATTTTAACCACCTGTAGTTTAGAGGAAGTTTCATTGAATATAACCACACAGTCATCTTAGCCCTGCTGGCCCCTATTAAACTTCTTCCATTGCAGTCCGGATATGCATTCTTCCAAAATTTCAACAGCTAACCAGAAAATTTCTCATGTATGCCCTCCAGCTAGGAGTTTTTGCTTTTAAAATAATGTTTCTGAAATTTTTAAAATATTTTAATGCCAATCACCAGCTTATTTGTCAATATGGGACATAACTCCACTGACATGCAATGGATTATCTTCTGACAGCCATTCCCTGGACCCTTAGCCACTGGCCTTGTTTCCTTTCTAACATTCTCTGCTCAAGCTGTGGGGTAAAATTCAGTGGTGGATTTAATTATGTTGCTTAGAATCAGATGAGGAAAATCAATTAAAAGAAAGGAATAAGAAAATACGTAGGCAAGTTCCAAAAGCAGACAAAATTCCGCTAGGCATTGCGGGAATTGGGAACCCTCCCTTGAGAAAATTGAAAGGCTTTTCCACGCAAGTGGTCAACTTCGTTTATTTTCTTTTCCTATCACCATATATAAATGGTAATTTTGGCCCAATTTTAGGTTCAATCCTCTCTAACCTTAATGGGAAAAAATTTCTCAATAAAAACAGGAAAAAAAATGGGCATGGAGATTAAAAAAAAACTCTATAACCAATTACGAGGATATATGAATCTTCTCCTCGCCCCACCCTTATCTCCATTTTTTATATTAATATATTTATATATTTATTTAAAATATAAGCATATATTTATAATTTTAGATTATTTATATATTTTTAAATTTATTTAAGTATTTGTTATGTATATTAAAGTAGTTAATATATTATATTTGTGATATTTAAAATAGTAGATTGATTTTAATTTTACTTAATTTTGTTATTTAATATTTATATTGTGTTTAGATAATACAAAGAAGAGATTTTTTCTTATTAAAATTTTTTTTTTTTTTTTATAGAAAAAAGATGAAAAATCATTTTTATCTTCATACCATTAAACAACTGGAAAAATTAACGATATTATTATTTTCACAATGCATCAACTTGCATACACAATCGGCATTACCTGTGCACGTTTCTGTAGTTTCAGATCCCCAATAATTATTAGATCTACCAATGACAGAGCTTACTCCAGCATGGACACTAAATCCTAAATCCCAAAATAAGGGCACGTTCAATTGAAGGAATGGTGTTTTCCTTAATCCGCCCAAAATAAGGGCTTTTGCCATATACAATGTAGATGATGTTTTGATAAAAGACGAGACAACAGAAAGAGGATTAGAATCAATGCTATCATTTCACCGCCTAGTTTGGGTAAGATAAGGTGATGAGCTTCTGGCTTCTGGCTTCTGACTGACTTCTCTTTTAAGGGAAGCCTACTCACAACTCAATGGTAATCTTCTTAAATTTTCAACTCACATCCCCATTTGCAGGCCCCATGCTTTCTTTCTTAATCAGGTCGTTACGAGACCACAAGCCATGTGGTTCTTCTAATAAAGTCATTCATCTCATTTCAACTTTATTGTTATGCTTTCCAGGCTTGAAAAGATATTTCCAATGAGAAGATCTGAAGAATTTTAATTACTGGCAGTATAAGTCAATTAGATGATCTAACCCATCTGATTACGCTTATAATGTCTCATAGTGGGACCTGTTGTTTACCCAACTGTCCATACATACATTTAAGCACTGCCGTGCTGTACAACTTTTATTATTGATATACCCTTCGAAGTTCAAAAAGGTAGCGTCTGGTTAGTTTAGTTCTTATGAATAATATAATCGGTTAATTGCCACCCAACTAACATCACCAGTCAGTGCCATTCTGGTTCGCACTTCACCTATATATACTCTACATTGCATATTCAAAAAGCAACACTAGCCAAGCTTATTCTTTACACAAATCAAAAAATGCCTCATAGAACCACTATCACTTCATCTTTCTTTCTGCTGTCTCTCACGGGTCTTCTTCTGGGTGTTTCCAGTTTAGCCCGGGAACCATTTGCTTGCGACCCAAAAGTTGCAATGACGAAAACTTTGCCGTTTTGTCAGGTATCTTTACCAATACAGGAAAGAGTGAAGGACCTCATTGGAAGGCTGAGTCTGAAGGAGAAGGTTGGGCTGCTTGTGAACAATGCAGGAGCAGTTCCACGCCTTGGAATCAAACGATATGAATGGTGGTCTGAGGCTCTTCACGGGGTTTCCAATGTGGGTCCGGGAACCAAGTTTGGTGGGGACTTTCCTGGGGCCACTAGCTTCCCACAAGTCATCACAACCGCTGCTTCTTTCAATGCATCATTGTGGGAAGCAATCGGACGGGTAAAATCTTAAATCTTTCTTAATTAAAATTAAGCTCTATACTTCTTGCATGACGATGAAGTCAACCGTTGAAGAACTCTTTTTTGTTTTATTCTCCCCTCTTCTTTACTCCATATAATATGAAAAATCTTAATCCTGCAGGAGCCTTCCCCAACAAGCCAATAGGCCGAGCACTAAAATAAATCATATTATATATCAAAACTTGCATTTGTGGGCCAGAATCCGTACAATAGAGGGATTCGTTTTATTTGTGGATAATGGCAGAGATTAGCCACATGATTGCCGTTAATACCATTTTATGCATATTTAATGACCAAAAAAATGAAAACATATTGCAGGCTAAATGCTCTGTTATGTGCAACAAAAATTATTTATGCCTGCAAGCGTAATGCAATGATGAGTTTCATAATCACGGATCAAAAGTGTTTATCTGCTTTTAATTGCTTCTACTTTAGACTGATAGGGCAATCCAAGATTAAAAAAAGTGATAATATATTAACTTGTTCGAGATTTATTATTAATAATGGTGGTGTTCACAGGTTGTGTCAGATGAAGCAAGAGCAATGTACAATGGTGGCATTGCTGGACTTACTTATTGGAGCCCAAACGTGAACATTTTTAGAGACCCAAGATGGGGCCGCGGGCAGGAGACACCCGGTGAGGATCCTGTGGTAGCCGGTAATTATGCTGTTAGCTACGTTAGGGGGTTACAGGGTAACGACGGTGAGCGGCTGAAGGTAGCTGCTTCTTGTAAGCACTTCACAGCCTATGATCTCGATAACTGGAATGGCGTAGACAGATTCCACTTCAACGCTAAGGTTGGTAAACTACGGATGCATATTTTTGTCAAGGGCAATTACATTTAAAAGCTGACATCAGATTGTGCTTTTACACTTGTGGGCAGGTAAGCAAGCAGGACATTGAGGACACATTCGATGTGCCATTCAGAATGTGCGTGAAAGATGGTAACGTAGCCAGTGTTATGTGTTCATACAATCAGGTTAATGGTATACCCACCTGCGCTGATCCTAAAATACTCAAGAACACCATACGCGGCCAATGGCGCCTCAACGGGTAATTAATATTACAACTTTTATCTTTCTGATTTCACACTTTATATTCATGATCTTCCTATTGGTGGCCGTCAGGTATATTGTTTCAGACTGTGACTCTGTTGGGGTATACTACGACACTCAACATTATACATCAACGCCTGAAGAAGCAGCTGCTCTTGCCATTAAAGCAGGTTAATCCCTTTTTCAACACAAACTATTAGCCTTCCCGCATCGGCACATTGTCAGTTAGAATGTAAACCAACTTTAAGAACTTAATTTTGTATATATAGAGGCAGACGGTAAGTAAACATTGCAGAGTTTTGCAGGTTTGGATTTGAACTGTGGACCTTTCTTAGGAGTTCACACAGAGAATGCGGTGCAGAGAGGGTTGGTGAGTCAGGCGGACGTTAATAACGCATTAATGAACACAATTACCATACAAATGAGGCTTGGCATGTTTGATGGAGAGCCATCTGCACAACCATATGGGAATTTAGGTCCCAAAGATGTGTGCACCCAGGCTCACCAAGAGCTTGCACTCGAAGCTGCCAGACAAGGCATTGTTCTTCTTAAAAACCATGGCCCTTCATTGCCTTTATCCCATCCCCGTCACCGCACTATTGCTGTCATTGGTCCTAATTCTGATGTCACTGTTACTATGATTGGTAACTATGCTGGTAAGTCAAGGAAGGATGGTAGTTTATTGTTGTTATTTTTTTCAAGAAGCCTTATGTTTTTGTTCACCACCAGGAGTGGCATGTGGATACACAACTCCCTTGCAAGGAATAGGGAGATATGCCAAGACAATTCATCAACAAGGTTGCAAGAATGTAGCATGCGCCGATGATCAGTCATTTGCGGCAGCTATTGACACTAGCCGTCAAGCGGATGCAACGGTTCTTGTGATGGGGCTTGATCAGTCCATTGAAGCAGAACAAAGAGACAGGACTGGGTTGCTTTTACCGGGACGCCAACAAGAGCTTGTGTCTAGAGTTGCTCAAGCCTCTAGGGGCCCGACTATTTTGGTCTTAATGTCTGGTGGACCTATTGATGTATCGTTTGCCAAAACTGATCCACGAATTGTAGCCATTCTATGGGCTGGGTACCCCGGCCAAGCTGGAGGCACGGCCATTGCTGATGTCTTGTTCGGAACGACCAATCCTGGTTTGCTCTAGTCTAAAAATCTCCAGTTTCATGTGTATTTCTTGCTTATTTTCATTCTCATATTGTTAATGCAATGCAGGAGGAAAGCTGCCAATGACATGGTACCCACAGGAGTATATTAAAAATCTGCCAATGACAAACATGGCCATGCGATCCAGCCCATCAAAAAGCTACCCTGGAAGAACCTACAGATTTTACAAAGGTCCAGTTGTGTACCCATTCGGTCATGGAATCAGTTACACAAACTTTGTACACACTGTAGCCAGTGCACCCACCGTGGTGGCTGTCCCCCTACGCGGGCGCCTGCGCTTTGGGAACGTAACTGTTTCTGGCAAGGCAATCAGAGTTACACATGCAAAATGTAAGGGGCTCTCATTAGGCATTCAGGTGGATGTGAAAAACATTGGTTCCAAGGATGGTTCTAACACATTGCTAGTATACTCCACACCACCAGCAGGGCATTGGGCGCCACACAAACAATTGGTGGCCTTTGAGAAAGTGCATGTTGCTGCTGGAACTCAACAACGAGTTGGAATTAATATACATGTATGCAAATTTTTAAGTGTTGTGGATCGGTCTGGAATTCGAAGAATTCCAATGGGTGAATACAGTATTCATATTGCCGATACAAAGCATTCCGTGTCACTTCAAGCAGCTCCTTTAGGGGTGATAAAATCTTGAGTTCTTCCTACCAATTTCATGGGCAAATATAGTCTCAAGTTAAGGATCGATAAGAATGACTATAATTATTTTTTTACTATTGATAATTTGAGTTCCAGTTATACATTGATGATTGTTGTAACTAGTGAGTCCATTGAGAAGCAGAATGGGAAAATCAAGATAGAGCTGAAGCTTGTATAGGAGAAAAGGTCTCTGTTTCTGTTTGTTTGCCTTCATTATTGGTGAAAGACACCTTGCTAATATGTCCTTTTTTATAGTCTAAAGGAGATACCGAAGAGTCAAAGAAATCATGGGTCTGAGGACACCAAATGTTTAAAGAAATGCGTCAGTAGTGTCGATGAAAACGATGGATGTTTATATTAATTTACGTAATCGACATCTAAACTAAGGCAGTAGTCAAATTGCAGGTATAAGCTATGTGGCTGTCAAACGATGATCATCCATGTTGCAAACTTGTAACTCAAGGTTGAATTGAAACATAAAAGAAGACCCGGTTGCGTATAACCCAAAACTAACTGGGCCCTAGATTGTTAAACTAGGATTTGTTTTAGAACTTTCCATGGTTGGAAATTTGATTTTACATATGACATGATGGCCCCAACGTTCCCCTTTTGTTCAAGTGTCTGGTGTACCAATAATAACCGGCTCCTTCCGTCCAATCGAAGTCTCCAAATTCAGAAAGTTAGGATCCAGTTAGAATTCCTATTTAGTTCAACAAATTAAGTTTAGTATCGAACTTGTAATTGTGGCTGCACTGCACTATTCACACTAAATGGCCACGTCCTATATGTCTAATGTGGAAGCAAGTGAGCTGTATACCAATCAATGTCTCGTCATTTCGGATGAGCTGGATCTGGATATCAGTTAAACAAACTGCATTAAATTTGGACGCCCTCAAGAAATTCAAATTATTTAACTTTATGTAGAATCAATGGCCAAAAATGGCCGGCCTAAGCACGCTATCAAGTTGATGTGCAGCATTTTCAGAAGATAAATTACATGCTCTGCTACCATGCCCCAAGTCATGACTGAGCTTTAGCACGTGCAACAGTACTAGTGTAATGCCAGGACAGAAAATCATTGCCGTATGGCACAGGCTTCAACATTTATATACAAGAATTGATGGCTCTCAGAAAACCAAATAGTATGACAGTATCAGAGAATACATCAATCTTCAGTGCCAATTGACTATTATCTACCACTCACTTATGTATGATGATCTGTATGGCATCTCAATGGTTGCTCGGTCCCTATATAATTAAGGAGACACGGTCCCAGAAATTAATATAAACTGGTGAGTAAATTTGCAATCATCTTCTTAGAATTCAACAAAGAATTTGCCTAACCTGCTGCAGTCTCATGTTAAAATGCCTTGCTCGGCTTCTGTGTAACTCAAAAGAAACACACAGGGATTTTACTTTTTCATTAAAATTATTATTAAGAAAGAAAGCTCTAACAAACAAGTCGGGGGTGCGCTCGAAAAGCTTCGGGCGATTCTAATCCATCAGGAGCCCATGACTTAGCAAAGCTCAATAAACACTTTTTCACATGTGATTTCAAATAATTGCAATAGCCCTTTTATCTTCTCTCTCTCTCTTTTACCCTTTGGATCGGTTCTTGCTTGAGTCAAGTTCTCATCTGAGATGCCAATGAAGATGAAATGGTCACGGTCAGCGGTGCTGCCAATTAGCCAAAGAGGTCAAAACTTAGAGCTTAAAACTCTTCTTTTCACACGTGTCATCTATGCCAGCCATTGAAAAAAAAGTTAATTAGACTTAGGAGAACTGAAAACAAGAAGGGTCAAATACTGAAAGCTTCAAAATCAATTATCAAAGACCTGCTTCTCTTTTTAGATACTGTTATTGGGAGACACGCCAACCCAGATTCCCGAGAATATAAGGCTTTTATCAGTTAAGCTTTCACCTCGCAGGGGTAGACATTATTAATCAAAGTTTATTTATAGTATTCACAGGACTGTTATAGGGAAACCTAGTGCATTTGTGCTCGTCTGTTGGGTAACTGTAGTAAAGATTTAATTTTCAGAATTCAAAAGGCCAAAGGACATATTCCCTCCCAAGGTTTATTGCAAACCAAAACTAGTACTTATTAAGTACTAAAAATCTAAACTTTCACTTATAGAATATTAAAATTAATAAAAACAGTTATTTTCAGGGACAAAATCGTTATTTAATCAATAATATAGTAAAAATAATAAAATATTTTCATTTTTTTCAAGTTTAGAAAACTATTTCTAAATTAAACTTTGAAAAATTTCTATTAGATTTTGCATTTTCGAGCCCTCTCTTCCTCTGGCGACAGTCCTTCCTTCTCTCTCTTCTTTGGCATTTTCACCTTTAACGAAGACATCGTTGGTGAAGACACATGATGACTAAGACGCGAAAGAAGGGGTAGAAGAGGAGACTGTTGCCAAAGGGAGAGAAGGTTGGAAAATGCAAACCCTAACTAGGGGAAATTAAAATTTAATTTTGAGTGAAAATGGTTAGTTTTCTAAATTTATAAGAGAAATAGATAATATTTTATTATTTTTAATATATTACTGATCAAGCGATAATTTTACGTATATAATTAATTATTTCTGTTAATTTTAATACTTTATAGGTGAGAGTTAAAATTTTTAATACTTAATAGTACTAATGGGTTTACAATAAACCTTGGGTGGGAATATAACTTTCGGCCAATTTAGAGTTAAGTAGTGTATGATTTGATTGGACTGGATTGGATTGGATTGGATTGGATTGAATTATTAAAGACTTTTGAGGAAAGCAATTTTGGCTGGCCTTGTTGGCCAAAAGAGGCTCATGAGGTATCACTTTGGGTTAGCACTTGCAAAGCTGCACGTCCTTGCACATGGGATAGTATCCCACGTGAAATTCCATCAACTTGACACGTGCCCAGTGCAGAGTTTTGCAGAGAAAATTCAAAAGTTTTAGAAAAAGAGAGACATGGCATTGGATGAAATGACTTGAAGAAAGATGAATGGCTTAAAAAACAATACATCATAAGATATTATTAAGGTACCAGCGTGTTTTATTATGCCGTCAAAAAGAGTGGTTATGTATAAGACACCTTATCTAAGTGTCTTAATAAGATAGAATCTGCAGGAGATCACATCTCACTTGCCCCCTTGAATACAAACATGTCTTAAAAATGGGAGAGATTTTCATTAATAATTAATTAATTAATTAATTAATCTAACACGTAACTTAGATTGCCACAAATCTTAGACACCTTGTCCAATCCCTACGTTGATTCCTTGTTAACAACTTCTAATTAACATGAATCACTCAGAATTAGGTACTAATCTTCATCATAGACGTGGCTAATTAATAATCTTCCATTTTCTTTCTATTATGATGTGCTGGTTTGATTAGGAACTTAACCCGATTTCATAAGAAAACCCCACTAACTAAATGAGGGTCCCTATATTATTATATGACTAAATTGTATTAATGATTTAATTTATGATTAATAATTGAATTCTACCTAGTTAATCAGTTTTAGGTGAGAAATAGAATATGTTTGCTTAATAGCAATGATTTAAAAATTAGATCAGATTGATTGGTTCAATCGAGAATTAGTACCAAATTCAGTCCAGTTAATATAAACAACTAGTTTTGCTATTACTCGATTAAATTCGGTTAAAAATTAGGTTTGATTTTTGAATTTTTTTAAATTTTAATTATTTTTGAATAATCTAACTATTTTTTTATTATTTTTTGATTGAATTGGCTAAATCATAAACTAATGAAATAACTTGTTCGATCACCGATCTAATTTTAAAAACATTGCTTAATAGGCTTTATTTTCTAATTATGTTAGTTTAAGGTTCAAAGTAACCCATTTTGATGATAAAATTTGCTCCCCTTGTCTCTTGGAGGTCTAAGGGAGTTTATTTTACGAGAAATTGTACTAATCAACATTATTAGAAGGTAAGAACTACAAAAACTTTTTCTGTCACTGAATGATACCTTTTTATTATTAATTACTTGTTTGTCAAAAATACCCTCATCTCTCATCTCCATTTTTTTGCATACGAATGAAAGAGAAAGATAGATGAAAGAGTCAAAATGTCACAGTGAATCCTATGTTTCAGAGCGAAAATAGTTGGTAAACTTATATGTTTTGGCCAAAAATACCCTTGTCATCTACGATTGTTCAAAACTCATCTTCAATCTATGAAAGATGTAAGTTTTGGTATTTGAAAGTTTTGATTGATATTGGTTGTTTAGATTAGCTTTTTGATGGGGATGTTGAAATTAGTAGACTTTTGATGATTTTTGCAAAGCATGGGCCTGCATATAACACCAAAAAATGTCAAAATGAGCCAAAACTATGAGGTTTCATACACTTTTTATATTTACAAAGTGATATTAATTATATTATAATTTTATGAAAAATGATTTTATATTGTTAGAATAAGTTGTCGACCAGGTAACATCACAAATATCTCGGTTTCAACTAATATTTTTTGGATAAAACAAACTCAGATAGATTCGATTTATAAGTTTTTCAATGACGATCTTAATGTTTTATATATTTTTTAAGGATTCTTTGGTCTATAAAGTATCTAAATTGATTTAGTTGTTTAGAAAGGATTGGTAAAATTGGAAATGAAGTTCAAGTTTTCTTATTCTGCGGAACATTCAGAGTAAATGAATTCTATATTGTCTTGATGCACAAGCATTTGTACTTTTAGTTAGTCTAATATTTCATATTTTTGTGTGATAAAGAATAGAAAACTATAAACTTTAGAGAAATCCACATTTGATTAAAATAAAACTTTTCCACACTATAGTTTTTACTCTATGGTGATTCCGGTTTGTGTTGAGAAGTGATATGAATTGATGAACGTCATGCAAAATACCCATCCTCACATAATCATTAAATTCCATAAAATCAACAAAAAAATAAAAATTTCCTCACATAAACATTCTTTAACAAAGTCAATACCATACCCCTCCCAACCACCTTGCCCATCTCCACCCTTAACAGGAATAAAGCAATTAAATGTCCAAGCCACGGTATCAGCTAACTTACAATTGTTTTGCTTCTCTTATATCAACCATTTAGATTTTGCTTTTCAATGGGTTTGTTGTAGAGTTATGGTTGTGTGCAGTGATAGGTTGAGGGACGACGAGGAATTAAGTAGCCATGGCAGAGGAGTAGATTTAAACAATGAGGGAAGATGAATTTCACCTTACAACTTAACTACAACAATATCTCTAGCGATCTTTCACACATCTTTAAGTGTTTGGATGCGAAGCATGGTGAGAGATTAAGAAGTACAGTGACAGAAAATTATGAAATATTAAATGGAGGTGAAATGGAGAGATGAGAGAAGATGAAAAGGTTGGTATGATTAGATTTAAGGCTAGTATTGATAATAAAAAGTTAAAAGTGAAAGTGTATTTTAGTAAAAGGAAAAAATAAAATACATCAATTCTCAAGTTTTAGCTCGAAGCAACATCATTTTATATAATTTCTCTTTTTTTATTCTTTCTTCACCTTTATTGGTTAGGGAAAACCAGCAAGCTTCCAATCTAAGCCTCATAAGCATAAGGGTATCTATCCATTGTTCACTTTATTATTTGAAGTCAACTTCCCAAAAACTATGAGAAATCCAATAATATAATGAGGAAAAATTGGGGTTGTTAGTTGTTATAGAACTGGTAGCTAGCTGAATCAATGTGAACGTCTACCTTGCATGCTGAAAAATAATTGCCAATAATAAGGAATGACAACAAATGGAGGGTAGAGGTTGCTCCAAAATAATGCAGAAGAAGACAGCACCAATTATAGTTTTATCAAGCTAGGGTCCAAGAATAAGGGCAAACTGTTCTCTCTAACACCAAAATTAATTTAGTGATTCCCCTCTGGTAAATTTAGTCAACCCGATTCCCAATAGAAGATGACACATAGCATGTGTCTTCCACAAAACAAAAATAGGCGTATGATATGTTGTTCTCTCTTGTTCACTTATATATTTCTACTCTCCCATTTAAAATCTGACCTAGTTAGGGCCCATAATTCTCATGCAATGCCAAGCATAGACTTCATTAGCACGTTTAATTTATAGAAGTGATGGTAATATTCACTATATCCTCCATTCCCCCTCTCATCTTTTCCTCCAAAATTTGAAGGGCAATTTATAATTTAAAGAATTCAAACATTAAAATGTTTGTTTACAATGGTCTCTCTCAAATGAAACAAGTTGACACTGTAGCCCATGCAAGCAACGGCTAGTTTCATCACTGGTGATGATCTCCAACAAGAAATGGGCCCTGTTCATCAAAGAAATACTCCCCTTTCACCCGCAATTTCCAAAAACTTAGCTGTAGATGAGTTGCAGAGATGTTTATGGAAGAAACTGACCATTCTCTACCCTTATATTACTTGTCTCTGGGTCCAATGGTCCCGAAAAACAACAATAGCAAACATAACATTACAATAATTTCGCTCAACTTCTTTGGCTGTATCAGAGAAGAACACTCACCATGAATAACTTAACTCTTGATTGGAGTTGAAGCTGGTTAACTTGGATTGGATTAAGACGTTTTGCAGGTGGGTTGAACTGAGAGTTACCTATTTTGCCTTTTCTGGCCTTAATTTTTGAAGAAGAAAAGAGGGTTGTTTGGTTATGTAAATGGGTGAAAGATTCAGTACAATCTTGCTGCCAGGAGGCTTTGCAAAAATTACAGTAGAACTTCTCATGGCCTCGAGTGGTTTAACTGGTCAAAGCATGGAATTCCCAATTATAATCCTAAAAGGTCTTGGGTTTAAGATTCAATGCAATCTGTTCAAAATAAGAGTCTTGAAAACTTTTGAATTATCAAGTATAATAATTACGGACTGCTGAAATAAGGTTCTTCATTCGAAAAAAAAAAAAAAAAAAGAACAGTTCTCTGTCTTGTCAAACCCAACGCAGTAATGCAGTCTGTGGTCCTCATTTCTATATATTTTCCTAAAACTCAATGACATTTCAGTATTAGTTTAGTCATGATGAAGAACAAAAATTAAAGTATTTTTAAACATAAATGAATGAATTATTAAAATATTTTAATTGTGATAATTGAGTTATATTTTTAAACATAAATACATTTATTTAACATGAGGCTAAAACTTAGTTGAAAAGACTCGATCCTTTAATAATAATAGTACAATAATATTTGGTTCCGAAACAAAGTTGGATGATCTGTACATGTGGGACCTAAAGTCGTTGATGACACGTGGAGGCCAGGTGGATATGATGACATGGCAATGAAGTGGATGTGGGTGTGGGTATGGGTATTCGGGTGGGGTAGAGGCTAAGGGAAGAAAGTTAGGGCGAGCCTTTAAGACAAACTCATATGGCTATCTATCCATATTCATGTGCATTCATTTATCAATCTGGGTGAACTCAAAAAGCAAACCAAAAGCATGATTCTTGTGGCTTACGAGACAAGACTTGCTTTCTTTCCCCCTATAAATATGCTTCAATTAATTTTACCAATTCCTCCTTTTTATTCTTCGTTATTTACAACCATGTCCTCTATCTTAATTTGCTCTTTTTTTTTATAAATAATCACGTACAAAAAGTCAATTAATCTCCAAGATGTACACTGGTAAATTTTTAATGACCATTGCTCATTGAATTCAATAAGTTGTGTTAATTGTGTTAATCAAATATTATTAACCTTTAACATTGTTTATATATTTATTAATCAATAACATTTTACATATGATAACTGTGTTCACGAAGGGCAAATAGGTAAATTCAACGTCATCAGAAATAAATAACCAGAGAGATATCCTACACTATCTTTACTTACTTTTGGGGCAATTTGGTGGCGTGTTATCTCTTCTCCGCTGGTTGAACCCGAGGACCCGTGATATTTGTATCCGGTCATAATCATGCAGTCACTGGCTATACCAGGTAACGAATAATTATACCGAATTTTATTTATTTCCATTATTAAAAAACTTGGGAAATACTTTATAGACTGTTATAGGCCACGTAGGCTCGCAAGGTGAGAGAATAAAAATGTTGTGGTGCCAGCTATGAAGTTGAAGGATCAAAGCTTCTCTGAGGTCAAAGCTGGCAAATTATTTTTATGGGGCTTTGTTCTCTGTCCACAGCCTTTCCCTATTTATTTACACTTGAGAAAACTACACGCATTTTAAATCGGCCCCTCTCTTCTCTTCTCCGTCTCTCTCCCCACTTTGCTTCCTTTTTTTCTATCTCTACAAAAACAGAAAAATGTATGTGTTTTGAGAGAGATTAAGAAAGAGAGAGGGGTTTGGTTTTCATGGTTGATTCTTCTGCAATAGTAACAACATTAACAGCTACAACCATGGCTACTTCTCCTTTAAATTATGGTGAAAAGAAACACTGGTGGCTGAGCAACAGAAAGGTATGGGACGTTTAAGCCTTAATCTTGGTTTTTTATTTTTATGCATTCTTCTTGAGTGAAAAAAATGCAATGTTTTATTGATTCGTATATACAGATGGTGGATAAGTACATTAAAGATGCTAGAAGCCTTCTTGCGAGTAAAGAGCTGAGTGGGATCGCTTCTGCACTCAGTCTTCTTGATGCCGCTCTTGCTCTCTCTCCTCGCTTTGAACTCGCTCTTGAACTCAAAGCTAGATCTTTGCTCTATCTAAGACGATTTAAGGATGTCGCTGATATGCTTCAAGACCATATTCCTAGCCTCAAAATGGGTAACGATGACTCTGGTTCTGTTTCTTCTGATAACTCCTCTCAACAACTTTCAAGAGAAAGAGTCAAGCTTTTGCCATCTAGTGGCTCGTCCGATGACTCACTGGGTCGTGATCCATCTTTCAAGTGTTTCTCCGTCTCGGACTTGAAGAAGAAAGTCATGGCAGGGCTATGTAAAAATTGCGAGAAAGAAGGGCAATGGCGGTAATTTCAATTTTTTGTTTCCCTGTTGTATTGAATTTTCACAATTTTTCATGTGTTTCCAGGCTTCTACTTTAATGACGCCATTTATTAGACAGTCAGTCATTATTGACTGCAACTTTTGAATTTTGACATTTTAATTAAGTACAAAAATAAATGCATTTTTGCCAACTAAATTAGTCATTGAAAAGTTGAAAAACATGCGAAGAATTTCATCAACATCTTTTGACAATCAACTAGCTTTGCCAGCTAAGTGGAGGAGAGTAGTACATTTGTCAAATATCTATTTGATAGGGGTATTTGCGTAATTAGAATACAGAATCCTGAGTTCACCTTATCTGACTCAGTCGACGAACTTTGTTGTTGCAGGTACTTGGTTTTAGGTCAAGCGTGTTGCCATCTAGGACTAATGGAGGACGCCATGGTTCTTCTCCAGACTGGAAAACGCTTGGCTACGGCAGCATTTCGCCGTGAGAGCATATCTTTATCCGATGATAGCTTCTCTTACTCTAGGTTTCCGATGTCCATATCCACCAACGGCCACCACACACCACCTGCAACTCCTCAACGAGTTGTAACCGAGTTAGAGAGCATATCACAGCTGCTCTCACACATAAAGCTCCTTCTACGCCGTCGTACGGCAGCCATCGCTGCACTCGATGCTGGTCTACACTCGGAGGCCATACGCCACTTCAGTAAAATCGTTGATGGACGTCGAGGGGCCCCACAAGGCTTCTTGGCTGAATGTTATATGCATAGAGCTTTTGCTTATAAAGCCTCAGGAAGAATAGCTGAATCTATCGCTGATTGTAACAAGACTTTGGCTCTTAAACCCAGTTGCATTCAAGCACTGGACACCAGAGCCTCGCTTCTTGAGACCATTCGTTGCCTTCCTGACTGTTTACATGATCTTGAACACTTGAAACTCTTGTATAATTCAATCTTGCGTGATAGGAATCTTCCGGGCCCTGCTTGGAAGAGACATAACGTGAGATATAGAGAGATTCCTGGGAAATTATGTGCATTGACCGCCAAGATTGAAGTATTGAAGCAGAGAGTTGCTTCTGGACAGACTGGAAATGTAGATTATTATGCTTTGATTGGCTTGAGACGTGGGTGTTCACGATCTGAGTTAGAAAGGGCACATTTATTGTTGTCCTTGAGACACAGGCCCGATAAAGCTAACAGTTTTATTGATCGGTGTGAATTTGCAGATGATCGTGATCTTGATTCTGTTAAAGACAGGGCAAAAATGTCTGCATTATTGCTGTACAGATTACTTCAAAAGGGTTATTCTAGTGTTTTGGCTAATATTATGGATGAAGAAGCAGCTGAGAAACGGAGAAAAAAGGCCACAGCTGCTTTGCAAGTAGCTATTCAATTACAACAACAGGAAACTCAAAATTTCAAATTGGAACCGGAATTGAATCAACCTTCTGCTAAATCTATGGAGATTTCTGGTTCTAATAGAATTAATTCCACTGAAAACAAGGGGCCAACGGCTTCCAACAAAAATAATGTGTATCAAGGTATTTTCTGTCGAGACATAGCTGCAGTTGGAAATCTGTTATCGCAAGCTGCCTTCAACCGTCAACTTCCTGTGAAGTATGAAGCACTGAGCTGCTGAATTTTTTTGCTGGGAAAATTGAAATGAATTAAGGGAAAGGCTCTTGAGATGTTACCGGCAGTGCAATCTCTGGTTCAATTTCTCTGTTTTGTACAAAAGGATAAATATAAAAGGTTGCCGGGAAATTTTGTTGTCAGTTCTTCTTCTTTATGTACATGTACAAAATTTCAGTATTCAATTTCTACTTTTGGTGTTTTCTTTTTAGCTTAATTTTAAAGTCATTTTCATTTCACTTCTTTTGAATTTTTATTGCTGTACAGTACTTAAGATCTGCATGGTGATGCACAGATATAGAGAAGCTGGCTTTGGCTTCTCTCCCATGTCTTATTTGTTGCATTTAATTCTTCTCTGGTTAGTTTATCCAATGACTGACAAATCTGACATTCCACTAGATTTCATTTTTTTTTATACTTCCACCAAAGCTTTGTTATTTTACTTTATATATCCACTCGGTTTTGTAAAAACAAAATCAAATGACATGGATTTGGTTATGAGCATTTTTGCGAATGGACGTGTTAAAATCAAGAGCGAAAGGGCAAATGTCATGTCAAGTACCCACATCCACAGCAGGTAAAATGTTTTTCCTTTCAGCAATTCCACAGAAAAAATAAAAGAAGAAAGGTCAAATCAGCACTCAATACAAGAAAACAAAGGCATCTACAAAGGTGATGTCTATTCATGCTACAGAATGGCATGATTAGCTGCTTTAGAAATTCAACCCATAATGCCACTATTTTCTTCTCGCAAAAGCACTACTGATTGATGTTTCTCTTGCAATTTATTCATTCTGATTTTGCAATGATAATGATAAAAGTGTGCACTGTAGATTCATCTCTTTAAAGAGGGTTGTTGGTTTGGTTGTATCAAATTGATAGACCTAATATTTTCTGTTCTGTGCTAACAAAAAGCCTGTGATTTCTGCAATATGAAAAGGGGGCGCTATAATTTTTTTTTATCTCCTTTCTTGTCTTTTTACTAGAAGGTTTTTGCCATAATCGAGGTGGGATTGTTGTCAAAATTTGATCTTGGCAGCTATTTTTCCTTTCCAATAGCAAATAATTGTGCTTTCAAAGAAATTTTTTCTTCAAAGAACAAAAATCCCAATTGGAATGCGAATTACCCTTATTATTTATTTACACATTTAATTTATAAGTGATTTCAAAGATTTTGATTGTCAAGGGGCTCCAATTTCACTCGTTTAGAATCTTTCCTTTTAAGAGAATTCAACAATCCTTTTTATTTTATTTTCATACATCAACTTCTCATATCTGATAATCAACATGGCATGCCATAATGACAGCCAACTTCCGAGCTAGCTTGCACTATTCTATCATAAGAAAATTAAATGTAACTGCCCAATGGTGGCAAAATTTAAAACCCACATGCCTTGCACATCTATTTTTAAAGCCATGAAAGTGGCCAGTCATATTTCTCAATTGCATCTTGCCCCTCTGACAAGGAAAAATTTTATTTATTTGTTTGTTTATATTGCGTCATTTTAAAGGTGTATATATATATATTCTTCCGGTGAAAGAAAAGGGTTCTTCACGAATTCTCACGAGGCTACCAAATTGATTTTGTTTTATTTTAATATAAGATCGTCAGAGATTATGGGCATCTCTCAGTTGTATTTTTAAAATTAATTATCTGCAAGTTGAAGCGTAATTTCTACACAATTATTTACGCTGTGTAATGACATTAGTATCCTCATAATTTGGGGCAGGTGAGAGAAGTTAAAGGAGGACAAAAGTGGGTAAAAGAGTAAATTAATAAAATTTGGGTGGAAAAGAACACGTGATGTTTGAATGTTGGAAACGTTGGAAAGAGGAGAAGTCGTGGCCAGATATGATGATGTCAGGGATAGCATGTGATGGTATCATGTGCCTTTCAATTTCAAACAAATAAATCATAAGATTAGAAAAAAAAAAAAAAGACTGTTAATTGAATTTGGCATTTGATGGCTTAAGAATATGACAAAGAACTTTTTCGATTAATCAGTTTTGAGTAAAAGTAAAACATCAAGGAGAAAGAACCGAGAATGTGTTCATACTTGTTTTCAGTTGTAATTCAATATTGAAAATTGAGATCTAGAAGTTTGACATTTTTTCAAATATTCAACCAATTCTGAATCGTTCTCATGGGAAATGGGATTCATTTTATGATAATAAAAAGGAGGCAGATGATCTTCTCCAAGTGGGAAATCAACAAGGATGGCAATGGCTTTTCAATTAGTCAAAGTTAATGGCTGGCAGCACAAAACCAAGTCCTAGAGAGAGAAATGGATCTATTCACATTACTTAACCAATAATTAATATGGTTTAAATTTATAGAAAACGTTAATATTTGAATATGAATCTCACGTATTCAAACATATATATTATTAAAGTACATGAAGAAAGACAAGTTCTGTACAAGTAACGTGCAAACATTCTGTGAAATTTGCTTAGCAATTCAAAAAGATGTTCATTTGTTTGTTGTTGTGGCCGGCTGTGGGAGACATGCTTAAATGGTGAGAGTGAGAACCCTCAATTGGATTGTGGCTTAGACGAGTGAGTATCACTCACTCTGGTCAAGTAAAACTTCAGATTCCATAACATATCATCGATAATATTCGAACGCCCGGAGGCAAGAAGAGTTTCTCTCATTTACTATTGTTTGTTTGTGTAGTACCTTAGTACTGGTATGCCATGCTTGCTGCCTGTCTGCCTGGCACATGCAGTCTCAGAGATATTTAAACTATGACAGGAATTTTTTTTGCATTCCACTCGTGTGTTATTCAATTCAAGGCTTTTGCATTTGCTTACACTTTTTTTATTTAAAGAAAAGCGGCGGTAAATTTCGATAAACACACCACCTCCGTTCTCTATTTACAAAAACCTTTCCCCATCCCATAATCAATTGAAGAGCGACCTTTTGGGCCTCCACTCAGGCCCAATATCCCATTGTTTCGTCCTGAAGTCCTACGAAGCAATCAATAAAATTAAACCGAATGAACAATATTCTTTGTATAGTCAAGGAGTTGACAACGAATTTTAGGTTGATTTATTCCTGCTCCTTGCTGAGATCATAATTAAAGATTGAATGCACAAGCAATCTGTCAGAAAAATTCCATTAGCATCAAGCATAATGTCTTAATCTTGTCTATCTTGAATACGGGAAATATAAATTATTATATAAGTGGCATCGAGAAATAATTATGAACTATTTTCCAGTATGGTACACCAAAAAATCAGCTTCAGAAAGTAGGCAATAAATCCTATAATGACAGAATTCTACATGTTTACAACTGAAAATGTACATGATAACATACGCTCTTCTGCAAAGACAAAGAAATGAAATCATTTGCTCTTTGATGAAGGCCCTTTTTTCCTTTTCTTAGATGGATTAATCCTGCTGCTACTACACTTGGGACAAAACCAATCCTCCTCTGGTACATTTTCAAGTGGAGGGTCACAACAATGAATGTGGGTACCAACCCCGCAACCAACAGAACCACTTTCGTCACCGCAGATCAACATAACTTCTCCTCTATCAGTACAGCCACAAACTTGGCAACATATATCATTGTCCTCACCACTATCTGGCGGACCTGAGTCTGCAACTATTTCTTCTGCTTTGCTGAGCAATTTAGCGAAAGATTTCTCTGCCCAAGCATGAGTCTTGTATAGCACATGTCGCTCAAGGGAATAACCAGGCTTGCAGACAAACTCCACTAAATAATCAGCCACAATGCAGGGTACCTCATGTTTTAAGAACTCTTGAACCCATATATCAACACATGGCATGCCAGGACTGACAACTGCAAAGTCTACTCCAGATTCAAGGAAGCGAGTATAAGGTGGAGCAGTTGCTAATATGATCCCATCTCCAGCCTTCACTACACGCTTCACGGTATCCTGGATGACCACAGGGCAGATAATTATTTCAGAAGGGCAAACAGAAGCTAACTCTGACCATCATTTATTTAGTAGTTGAAGGAAACGCATTAGTAAAGGAGAATTCACAAAATAAATACTAATTAACGAGGAGATATGATAGAATTATAATGCAAAATTATTGCCAGCAAAATGAAGACTAAAAAATTAAATAAATACCAGAGGTGGCGCAATGCATTCTCCATATACAATAATGCGCATTCCATAGAAGGCACCATGACCTGTTCTCTCCCTCAAGAGCCGCCACTTCCTTGGAGCCTCTAAGTTAATAGCACCATCTTCACTAAGACCATTTGTGTGCCATTCATAAGGCTCCTCCAGCAAGAACTTCCCTGCCTGATTACAAGCACTTAAATAATCCATCTTAAGAATCCACCTGCACTCAAGACAGAATTAAGTTAACAATCTGCCGAAACAAAGAGGCTAAGATAGCTAATGCTTGATATTTGGTCAAAAATAAAAAGCAAAATTCTGAGACAGTCCACCTCCCAGATGCAGCAGCAGCAAAGAACTTCTCTGTTCTTCTAAGATCAGGGGCTATGAAGTGTGTTGCCTGGTATGACCACTGATGAGAATCTCTGCAACATCTTCCTTTCAAACGCCTTATAACTTGTTGAAACTCCTTTCTCTGCAGTCTGTGTCCACTCAATATAAACCATACAGGTTCAGTCACTGGTGCACCAATTGTAACCCTCTCAAAATTATTATTGATCTGCTTTGGTGTCTTCAAAGATTTAAGATCTGATTTCTGAACACATGAACTTGAAGTTTGGTTTTCAACAACTGGCCTGTTTTCCTTCTCCACTTCCACAGAGTTCTCAATTACAGGCACAGAGCTACCACAAGTTTTGATTTCAGGATGCAGCAAACTTTTATTCATTTTAGTACAATCCTCTTTTGTTTTATTTTCATTCATAGTATCTTCCTTATCCACATCATTCTTAGATTTCACAACCTCTGCATCAGCAGGTACATTCTTTGGCTTGGCCTTACCTGCTGGACGTTTCTTCCTTGTATTTACTTTCCCCTTCATACCCTCAGCTTTGCAGGCTGATTCATCCAAGTCAAACTTATTGGGGCAAACTGTTTTTCCCAATTCAGATTCATTAGTCCCTTCTTTTGCAGCCATTATCTCATGTGAACTAATATTAGAACTATTTGCTGCACGTCTATCGCCAGATTCTACTCTCGTCATATTTTCTTCTTTTAGTATCAATTCAACCACCTCAAACTTCTCGTTATTTAGTTGCTTTTCATGCTCATCTTTCTCATCAGGAGCCTCAGTCTCATCCTCCATGGGCTCAGTCTTATCACTAGTTGCATCGTCACACCCTGTAACAGTATTTGTATCCAGCTCTTTTACAGCTTCGACACTTTTGGTTGGAGGGGGTTTCTCAGAGACCATAGTCAACTTCTCCTGGTTGGTTTTCTCCTCTCCTGCATTTGAACAAACTGCAGGGTCATTTAGGGAGGCAGTTTTACTCAAGTAAATGGAACCCTTTTGATTAGCAGCACGTCGAGAACCCAATGTCTTTTTGGCAACCATCTTCTTCCTAACGGGCTCTGCAATTATCTTATCATTTCCTCCCTGGAGTGACTCCAAGTCGACAGGCATACGTGATTTCTCCATCTCGAAATCTCTATCCTTGGGTGATGAAGCCTCTATTTTCTGCTGCTGATTCTGTGGCTCCCCTGCCTGAGCTTCAATTTCAAGTTTGTGTGCCAAAAAGGACCCTTTCAGTCCTCCAAAAGAAGTTTTAGATGGCTTATCATCATTTTCATTTTGCCCGGTCTCGAAGGTCATAGTTTCAAAGGAATCCAGATCACATGTCAGTAAGTTCTTGTTAACAATAGAGGAACCATCATGAGGATTAAGAGCAAGATTCAAATTAGCAGCATCATCTCTACAATTATTATTAAGGGAAAAATGTTTAGTATTCTCAAGTGTCTGACATGCTGGAGATTTTGGATCCAATATTTTAGCCCTATAATTGGACATTGGACTTCTGTTGCATTCTGTTGCATTATGACTAGTCTTTTGTGATTTTGAACTGGCACTAGACATATTTGTAATGGTCTTTGCAGGTAAGCAGCCACTTGACTCTGCCTCCTGACATGATTCCTCCTCTCTCTGGGGAATTTTAACATAGCCTGCGGCAGTTCTGGCTTCTTCATGTTCAATTTTGGAGGAACTGGCTACAAAAGCCTTACTGACTTCAAATCCACCTAAGTTTGCTTCTGGAGATCCACTTATATTGCCAGATATATTTGATACAGACGTTGACAGTGGGGATTTCCACAGGTTTTTCCTTGAGTAACTTATAGAATTTTTTTTTGACTCAGAACAGGAAGGCATTTCAGCTCTTCTAAAGGTAGATGCCAAGTCATTTTTCACTCCTGTAGAATGTGGAGTCCTCTCAAGCACAGGATCAATAAAAGCATCAGTTTCTTGCAAAGCATGCACCTCAGGAGCATTACCACTATCATGAGTCAGGAATTGATGAGATCCACTCGCTGTTGAATTTAGCAGCGTTTTTGGCACCTCCATTGCTGTTTTTGGCGATTGGCAAGCACTAGCTATTACTGCTTTCGAAGTATGTGGACTCTTACTCATGTCTTTCCCCACAAATTGTCTCGCTGTGACACCTTCTGTCTCTTCTTCAGAATCTTTAGCTTCAGCTTCCATCGTCTCCAATTCATAGCCACTGTCAGAAGAAAATTCACTCTAGAATCAGTTGATTCTAACTTCAAAAGATGTTTTAACCATTTTTACCTAAGGCACCTCAAGCTTGCCAAAGATGCATGTGAAAAGCAAAAAGCCATTAATTAAGAAATCAAGCAAAGAACCTCAGACATAATACAACAAGCTAATTAAAGAATTCAATAACAACTACACAATAAAAAGTAAATATATGTTCACCCACTGTAGCGTGTCATGGAGAGGTCTAATTCTATCCATATTTCATAAGTTATAGAAATAATAGGCCAAACATACATACTTTTATACCAACTTGACTCCTAAGCAGAATACTACACATATATATGCATTTCAAAAAGCCAAATTATTATTCAGCAACTAACAAATATAATTTTATTTTAACATACAAAACAAAGATGATAGACCATACCCAAGCATAGATACATACAGACAAAATAACAGCATAGAACAAAACATTCAAATACCTCACCTCTTGTCATAGTTAGCTTCAGGAAGAAGATCCCAATCCCTTAAACTGTAGAAAAGAGCAAGTAAGATTAGATAAAATAAAAAAAATTATTCATTGAAGACCAATGCAGCAAATCTTGGTTCAAGTATTAAATATGTACCCCTAAAATTATATGGTATTTCATTAGTATACACAACAACATTTCAAAACATAAGAGAAAAAACAAAATCTATAAGTATACCAATCTTCCAACCAGCGGTGATTAACAAGCTTTATCTTTTTAATTTTCTTTGCCAGCTCATACTTCTCTCCTGTAGAAATAGACAAAGCTTCATTAAAATACCATTCTAATAATGCTCCTTGTTCAGGATAAAATTTAGCAAATATGAATTGATAATCTGAGTGTAAATTATAAAAAACTAGTTTATCCATGTGATAAAATGAACTGTCTTTATAAAGAAGCTTCGTGATAGAATTTAAACAAATAACTCATGCTGCAGATAATACATGTGAGAGATTAACCAGTCCACCCCATGGTTCAATTAAACAGACAAGAATGATCTGCATTGTGCCCACCTAAATCCAATGAACAACAAACCATATACAACAAAAAGAGACTTGATGGGATGGATGAGAGGATCGCAAATTACAGCATTACTTGCTAGAGAGTTTTCATCCCTTCAGATAATAAAACATCAAAAGCATACCCTCAAATTTGTAGCAGATGAGATGTGTAACTTTGCTTGCCACCAGTGGTTTAGAAAATAATGCACCCATCAAGCCAACCATTGTCTGAGAACAGAAAAAATTACTGTAAAATAGTGGGAAAAATCAAACAATCAGAAGTCATAAAACAGCAAAAAGGAATGGAATCACATACCATTATGTCTTCTCGATCTTGTCGCTGATAACCAGTCAAGCATACAACTAAATCTTTGGCACCCGGAATTCCATTCAGATCTTTTAGTGGTCGGTACATAACCTGCACAAATGAAATGCATACAAGTATTGCATGTGGCACCAAAACATACAGTAAAATGAAAGTCTCAGATACTAAACTGATGAAGCATGTTTTAAATTAAGTAAATTGAGTGACTATGAACATTCTAGACGCTACATTATTGCATATAAGATAAGTTCCACAAATTCATACTAGATCGATAAGCATTGTCACTATTTGTCAACCTGAAAATGAAGAATTTGATAAAAAAAATAATAAAGGTGACAAAATCCAATGAAATGTTCATAATAAATGTGTTTGTTCAACGCTTGGACGGAAGCACACAGTTGAATTTAGAACTGAAATTGACAACACATAGTAACAGTAAGAACCAAATTGCTTATTTGTGAACAGAATGAATATTCTTATACAAAATAAAGAATCTCACTGAATTAGCGTCAACAGTCATTCCAACATCATAACTATGATCAACCCACAATGATGTGATGATTGTCTTCCCATCATTTCGAGCGGCAACACAGATAGGATCGTCCTATACCACAAAGTAAGAACAAAAATCGACTCAATTTTGATAATAAATAGCAATGATAACAAGAAACTACAAACGCACAAAGTAAAAATAAAATCCAATTTCCAAATAATTAGGCATTAAAGCAAGTTCAGAAGTCTGAAAATAAAATGAAGCGAAGATTATGTAAAACGAGAAACAAGGCTTACATAAATAATCCTATCCACAATCACGTGAGTGCAGTTTTGGCCGTACCGGCCAACATCAACTCCACCGCCATGTACTAGCTTCGACCGAACCTGCGGATTTTGTTATGAAATTGAAAAAAAAAAAATTTACAATTCAATTAATTCTGCTACTATACAGTACATAGTAATAGATAGAGAGAAGAGAACGAAATACCTGATGCTCATTGATTGGGTCGAATCCAAATAGAGCGAAACGGACGCCAAGAAACGGTTTGGATCGGGAATCGATTTCCATGATTTATTCTTGGGAAATGAACAAAAATTTGAAGAAGAAGAGAAAATGTGTAAAGGAAGAGCGCAGTGATGTGGAAATAAAAAATGATTGAGGGTTTAGAAGTGAGTGCAGACTGCGTTAACAAAACTTGCCAAGCAAGAGTGAAACAGTGTGAGGAGGGAATTATCAATTTCGATAATAGGTTCAATTTTTGGTGCAACTGGCGGGAGTGAAAATTCCTAGTTAAACGCCGTGTGTCCCCGTGAAATGTTTCGACCCAATGTTTCGCCTTAAAACCTTTCCAACCCTAATGGATATGAATAATACTTTTTCACCCAACTAATTAATGAAACAATAATATAAACGGTAAAATCATAATTTTATGATTATTATTTAATTTTTTTAAAATGACCATATAATATTAAATTAATAAAAATTAAAATAATATTTTTAATATCTAAATTAATAAAAATTCTTTTATTTATCTTTCTTTTTACTTTCATATATTCTTCTTTTTAATTTATAAATATAGATATATTTGTTATATAATTGTATATTAAAAGATAAACAATATTTTTTCAAAATGTTAAAGTTTTTTTTATTTTTTAAGGGATTATTAAAAATTAAAAAAACTTAAAAGGTTTTTCAAAAAATTTTAAAGTACCAATCCGTCTCTAATTTTTTTAAAATAACAATAACACTTTTAAATAATTAAATAAACTACAACAAATTAATATACAAAAGACTGAAAATATTGTAAAGATTAATTTATGAGTTTTTAAATTTTTCTAAATTAAATTGTCATGAAAGTGTTTGGATAATATAAAGCCTTTTTTTTTTAATTAATAGAAGGTATATTTATTATTATTTCTTTAAGTCATTAGTTTCGATATATATAGGAAAAAAGTGTTTTTACTCTAAATATAGAGTGAGAAAATATTATTTATTTTTAAAAAATAATTTATTTAATATAAATCGAGTCAACCTTAAATTTAAATTAATTTTATTTTAATTTAATTCAAATATAATCCCTAATAATAAATTAAAGAAGTGCAAAACCATACCCGAGCCTTTATTAAGACGCCGACGAAGCAAGCAAAATAGTTCAGAAAAGTAATGATTCGGTGACGTGGCGCCATAAGATGTAGCCACGTTTACACACCTCAAAAGTCAGTTCCACCAACGAACTGTTTTGAATCACAGCCTTAAAACTTGGTAGGTGATCCCTTATCGAGCATAAAACCTACCAGTTTATTTTGCGACCGCAAGCATTGTTCTTCATCTTCAGGCAGCCGCAGGTACAGAGAGAGATAGATGGCTTGGCTAACTCGATTCATTGTAGCTGTGGTTTTCTTATCCATCGGAGTTATGTTTTCTCCGGAAACATTTGGATCAAATTCGGAGCATTTTAAATCCCCAAAGCTATCGACGTTCCTGAAGCTGGCTCATCTCCTCTGTTTCTCCACCGCCTGGGGTGCGGCTCTTTGGGTCACCTTTATCGGTGGCATCATTATGTTCAAGTACGTTCTTCTTCTTAGCCCCAATTCCGCATGTTACACTTTCTTTTTCTTATGTTTTCTTGTTTTGGGGTCTCTTGTGTTTCTGTAAATTGATAATTTAACCTGGAATAATAATTCAGAGACTTAATTGAGTGCAAATTATGTTAATTCTGAAAAACCAATTTATGAAAATGAAAGATTTAATTGATCCATGTTTTCCCTTTCGTAGATTGACGTAGAAACCAATGCAGGACAATTATGGTTTTTTTTTTTTCTGAAATGATGATTACGAAACTTGGAGTTTTTTATTGAATGAAATTAGGAATCTTCCGAGGCATCAGTTTGGTAATCTACAAAGCAAGATGTTTCCAGCGTATTTTTCAATGGTGGGATTGTGTTGCGCCATATCCGTGGCGTCATTTGCGTATTTACATCCATGGAAGTCATCATCCACTGCTGAAAAGTATCAGCTTGGATTTCTACTCTCTGCTTTTGCTTTCAGTCTCACCAATTTGTTTGTCTTTACTCCCATGACCATTGAGGTAACTAACTAACTCATCATTCTTTATTTTCTCTTGACATTTATATGATCTGCAGCGATGTTCATAATTATGAATTGTTTCATTCCAAGATGTCTCAACTGTTAGGGTCTTGTTGGAAGGCCATTCGTTCAAGATCAATTTAGACTTGGTGCTTTTGAGTTCAAAAGTTTCCTGCTTAGTTTTTGATGAAACAGTGCTGAAAGTCCCTTTTTTTACATTGAGGATAGTTGAGCTCTATACCTTTTGTTGACGGGCACTTTTAAGAATTATTATTGATATGTTATTTTGCATTATTTTTTGTGTTGTAGATGATGAAGCAAAGGCACAAAATTGAGAGGGAAGAAAAAATAGGCGACGAAATTGGGTGGACAAAGAACAGGGAAGTTGCTAAGGTTAATCCAAAGCTTGCAGCCATGAACAAGAAATTTGGGATGATTCATGGGTTGTCATCCCTTGCTAATATTATGTCATTTGGCAGCCTTGCCATGCACTCATGGTACTTAGCTGGGAAACTCAATCTGTAATTTGAGGTATATCGGCCTTTACAGGGAAAGTTGTGCTTTGGTTATAGATTAAATTACTTAAATGAGGACTGTTTGTGCAAAATATGTATGATTCACCTATTTATCAACTTACAAAAGAGGTCTTTCTGTTTACTTCAGAATAAAATTTTGATAGAATTATGTGGAACATTTGAAGCATGTCAGCTCGCCTTGTTGGCTGTATTATGTATGGGAATCAACAGAATATGCAAAATGGTACCGCCTCTGTTATACCAAGTATTTTGTTGATGACATCGCATTGCAACAACGAAAGTCTTGAAAGCTATATATTTAAACATGTTATCTTGATTTGCCTATTGTATTGTTTTTGCAAGTCTGTCAACTGTGATTGGTTGTCGGCTTCCTATTTCTACCTTTTTCAAACAAAATTTGGATTGGCCTTATAAGTGACACCAATGGGCAAACAAAAGCTATCACATCATTAAATTTGGCATTTACGGCAAATGGACCCTGAAGCAAAATCAAGTAATCAAAAAAAGGAGGAAGAGGACAGGAAGGATAATAGATAATTTTTTTAGGCTCAGCTTCAACTCGCGTATGATAAGATGTGAGCGTTGAGCACAAGCTGACTTTACCAGCCCCGTTGGATGGATAAAATCAGAGAATCAACGACACGGCCAATTTGGACTAGGGACACTCCATTTTGTCTTCAATCACCTTTTCTTGCACTCGAAACTGGGCCAAAAAAAGGCTTCTGCTTTGTCGATTTCTCTAGCTCTCACATTTGCCAAATCGGTTGATGTGGGCTTCGCAAATGACTCTCAGACACATTTGACTAGCAAATATTTTGGTGTCTCGAAAAATACAAAGAAATGCCAACAAGTCCCGGGTCAATAACTACATGGTTAAAACTCACGCAGAAGAGCATAAACTTTAGGGTTCAAATATCCCAGAGAAAATTTAAGTAAAAAAGTAATAGTAATGCATTTTGTGTTTCTTTAGAATGTGCCCAAGTTAGGCAACTTAACACCATCCGGAGCTAAAACGACCGAAGTACTGATGACTGATTGAGATATTTTGAAATACCATCCACGCAATGCACCAGCCGGCAAATTTATTACACACTGTTTTCTTGAACCACTTCAATTTAATTAACTGCTCTATAAAACTCATAGTCAAATGAAATTATTGCATCCATCTAAGATTTATCCATCAATTTTAGCAAGAGTTCTTAAACTTTCACAATCTTGAAATTGCATGTAACAAATTGAGACTTAGGTCATCCAAAACTGAATCCAAACTATAATTTCATTTTTCTATCGAATGATATTGTCTGTTTCTTTTTTCTTTACATATCATTTCAATATATCAATTGCTTTTGATATCCAAATCCAATGAAAAAGAAAAAATCAGTTAATCCAAATTAACTAACCAACTAAATAGCCAGCCATGTGCCCTCACTGTACAATCTTCTCTATCAAAGTATATACATTGTGGCAACCCATTAGACCACTCATCTGAAGCTGATCAGGTTATATGCCCCTAGAAGTAACAATCTTGCAGGGAACAAGAGCACCACAAGCAAATGCATGCACTGTGATGCAACAAGCCTGCTAAATCGTTTTAAGGATTCTTTACCGGTATGAAGGATGCCAGAAAATCTGAATTGGTATAGGCCTCCCAAGTTTGCTGACATGTGACCAGAATATATTCCATGCGGTAACACAAGAGGCCACCAAAACTTGCGACGATGCTCTCTCCTGGCCTTCCTGATCTGATTCAGCTCTTGGCGAATCACACTCCGCACAGATCTTAAATAAGAATTCATATCATGATCTCTGAAAATCGTTCCTTCAGAACCATATGCAGAGCGATCACTTAGGATCTCAAGTGGGTGTGGGGAATTAAAGAATACCAACTTTGCAGCCTGCAGCTGCTTCTCAGCATCACCAGTGTCCAACAATGGGCAGCTTAAAAAATATAACCCACTGCCAGAAGGAAGGAGGGGATGTTCAGGGGAAATTCTCTCATCCGGCTGTAGTATTAGAAGCTCCCCCATTGGAGCATATAATAGTTTCTGCAGTAAATGGTAGAGACATGTATAAGTCAGCTACTTGAAAAGTTGACTTACATGATTAACTTGAATATTATATAAGTTGAAACTTCTTTCTATGACACTAGAAATTATACCTGGTTATTTAGACAAGGATGATTACGGAATTTCCCATTAACAGCCTTCAGAAGCTCTGCAACATGATTAGGATAATTACAAGAGAAGGCCCGAGGGACTATATCTCTGTGCATTGTTATTGCCTGAACATGACTTCGTGGCAACCCAAGCTTGTGAAGAAGATGATCACCTCCGCACATGATAGACGGTGCACCGAATGTTATCACAGGAAGCAAGGAAGATGCTGGCACTTCACCCCGTATGAGCAACATAAGGTTTATAAGTAGTGACAAGCTACCCCCAAGAGAGTGTCCAGTGAAGCGGAATGTTGCAAGTTTGCCACAAGCCTTTAAGTGTGCATGAATTTCAGGCAACATCTGTTCATATATCCCTTTTGCAGCCTCATATATACCTCTATGCACAAGCACATCGAATTCCTAGAGAAAAATTGCATTTGTCAGTCCTTGTAAACATATCTAATTGATCCCTTTTTTTTCCATTCTATAAATTGCATGCATGAGAAACCCTTAATAGCATTCATCATATATTACCTAATACAACTTCATAAGAAAGCAAAGACATCTACCTCAAGCGTCTCAAATGTTGAGAATTCACAATTCAATTAAAAAATTATTAAATAAGATGAGAACAGCCAATTAATATTTAGCAAATATACAACATAAAAATTACCTCAAACTGACAAGGCTCAAAAAGTAAATTTGCCTGCCAGGATGCCAAAGATTCAGACCCCTAAACCAAAAAAGAAAAAACCAAGTTCAAATAAGCGACCTTATGAAAAAAGTTTTGATGAGTGCTTCATATCATTAGTTAGATTAAATTTTAGAATAAACTCATTCTGTGTTACCTGAATGACAAAGAACCTCGTACAACTTTGATCATCATCACAAATGAACCACTCACAGGGTGATGAACGTGTTGATTTCAAATCATCTGCAACAGCTTGCTTCACTTCCTCCTTTGCAGCAACCACAGCCGTCACTGAATCAGTGGTTGCCATGACAGAGGCTACCTCTGCATTCATCATATTAATATTGCCATCAGTTCTACTGCCTCTTTCTGATAAATTTGCACAAGCATCGGATTTTGAGGATTTGAATGGTAGAATGCTCTTTGTGTGAGAATGTAGATAAGAAGCAGCAGAGGCAGCTATTTGATAAGCAGTAGATGCACTGATTCGATAACCATTGTTTTTCTGTTCCTTGCCTTTGGCCTCATCCTCTGGCTTGCTTTCTGCTTCCTGCTTTTCAGAAGCCACCTGATTCTTCTCATGTTTCATTGCCAAATCTTTTTTCTCTATTGAAGAAGTCACATACCGTAGGCCACGATATTTGAGTAGATTTCCTGTCTGACCAAAAGGAAATAAAATACATATTCCATTCTGGTTAAGCATACCACGATAGTTGGTATGCACATTCAATGCATACCAAAGTCAGTTTACAGAAAATAGGGAATTGACAGATGAAATTCCAATATAATGATAAAATAAAGGATCACCCCTTCATATATTTAAATTATAGACTGAGGATAACAGAGAAAACATTAATAGAGTTTGTATGACCAAAATGCATCAGAAACTGCTCAATCCCATCTATCAAACTGTAGAAATATCTATGTAATCAAAATCTTGCCTGATAAGGTACCCATTTCTTCAACCTTTTTTTTTCCATTGGACTTAACATGGTATTTATATGTGTTTATACTCATAGTTTGGAACCTCGTTAACAATTATCTCTTGAACCCCAGAATATACAAATTAACACAAGATCTTTCCTCCAGATCTAAAGCAAATTAAAATTTTTTCATAATACCGCAAGTTATTCATAGTGGAAACATAAAACATTAAAGAAATTGAGAAAATTTCAAAGATATAAACAATATAAGAACTGAGAGCCAAACAGTTCGATTAGATTTCTTCAGAAAAGATCTACACCAGCTCTCAATGCTAAAGATCAGAAAACTACGGACTTTCAAACATGATTATAATGTAAACCATCCAGCAAAGACACTTCTACCTCAAAAAGGAGAAAAAACTAAATCATACCGTGATTTTTGGAATGCAATAAGCCAAGCTCCCCAAATATGACATTTGAGCATAGAGCTTGGCTTCAGTTAATGAAACCTTCCGTAGCAAACTTGAAAAAGATTCTTTGTCAAACTCAAACTCTTTTTCGTCATCATCAATTTTACAAACTTCACATTCCTCCTCATCATCAGCTTCGTCATCGTCCATTTGACCATCCACCATAGCACCCTGTTCCTTCTCCAATCCTTCACGATGTCTCGTGTCTTCTCTGTCTTTCCAGAGAGACCTCACGTGCAGAATCTTCAACACCCAATTCCCACCACGCCCTTCCCTATACGATGTCTCCATTGTCGTTTCATTCTCGCAACAGACTTCAGCATTCGACTTATCTCCATTCTCCACCAAAACGGCGTCTTCTAATGCAATCCCTTTGTATCTTTTACTATTTCCATCACCTCCCCCCAGCCCCGGCCACAACGACTTGAAAGGATATCCAAAAAAAAACAACCTCGACGACATCGTTTTGTTAGGCAGCGTAGCCCCCGTTGATTTATCCACCCTGGACCTCCCAACCGCACTCATTTGTTGTGTTGCGTTTGAACGGACTTCAACGCCCCCGCCCACGGAGATCGACGGAGCTATTCCAGTGATCCCGCTTTTCAAGCACAAAGTATCCATATCTTTCGCTCTCTCTCCTGCTTCGGTTTATTTGATATTTATTCTCCTTATAAAATGTTATTGCTAGATGATCGGAAAGTGCTAATGTACGTACGTGTGCATCCGAAAATGTTGGCGTTAACGTGCACGCACACAATCTTTGAATCGTTTTCTTCTTCTTCTTATTGTGGTTGCAGCTGCTTCTTTAATCCATTCTTTATAGGCTACTAACGAAAGCTATGGGAGCATTTGGAAGTAGCGGGTTTTGCCGTGCGTTTGCAACCAAACAGGTCCCCGACCCTAACGGTATTTATTTCCGGGAAATTCTGTCATTTCTCTTCAAATACATAGCTGAATATTTCAGAAACGGCATCGTTTTAGATAAAGAAATATTTTTTACGTGTGTCACATGTGTGAATTGTGATGAGTACTTGCTTCCTACGAAATCGCCTGTTACTGTGGAACCATAACTCAGATACCGGTGTTTTAGGTAATTTAAACGAGAAAAAAAAAATTTATGTATAAAATATGTTTAAGTCTCTCGTGATTGTATTTTAAAATTAAATTATTAATTTATTTAAATCAATATTATTAATTTTTGGTGTGACTTAATTTAATCTTAAAGGATAATTTAATTTTAATAGAGTTTGTTGTTATCAAAAATATATATATATAAATAATATGTATAATTATATATATAAACAATAATATATTATATAGTAATTTAGTATTATTTATATATAAAATTATATATTTTTTATATCAAAATTTTTATTCAAATTGAATTGTTATATTAAAAATAAATTAACCACATAATTATACATTTTTTATACACATAAAATTATTCTTATTAATGATATTGCCACATCAACGATCTAGATAAACAATAATGTAACCAAAGTGATGTGTTCGTAAACCCTTAGAGTGCATTTAGTTAGGAGACATTAAAGATTATTTTGATAATCTATCTTTTATTACTTACATTACTTTATTTGGTTTATAAATAATAAAATATTCTAATAATATTTTATTACTAATATTGATGTGACAGATAATATAAAGGATAATCTGATTATCATCTCCACATTAAATAATCTTCATTTTATTATAACTATATCCTTATTTATTAATTTTGTTTGAAGCAAAAATAATCATATTTTTAATTAATATAATAAATAACATAAAAAAATATTTTAAAATAATTATACTAAAAAATATTTAAGTAAAATAATATATTAGTATTTTTTATTATAATTAATCAAATATAATAATTATTTATATTTATTTAATTTATTAAATTTTATCAAAAATAATAATAATTTATATTTATTAATTTTTAAACTAATTTATTTTTAAAATAATTTTTTAATTTTAATAATAAAATATTAGCTAACCCAAAACAGCCCGATGCTTTTCGGTTTCATCCTTCGGTAGATGATCCTCATTTCAGATTTTTGGCTTTACATGCCGCTTACACTCGACAGCTGTCCTTTTAATTCCCAATTGCTTTTTCCTTCCACGGGGCCCCTGATTTTTTTTTTAACCGAATTTATAGAACAAGAAGTGAAACCTAAACTTTATGGAAGCCGACATGGTGACCGAGTTAAAGGGGCAAGCTAACCTGCATCTATATAATAAGATTTTCTTTTTAATATTTTCTTAATATAAACGATCAAAGATTGCATTATTAAATCAGGTTATATGTCACAACAGGTAGGAAAATAGACATATAATATAATAAACATCTTGGGTTGGAAATACCTAAGGCGTAATGAGATTTTAATGCAGTGCTTTTTATTGAAACGGTTGGTAATGGGGTAGGACTTAAATTCTTGCTGTTGAAGGCATATAGAGAGGTGGTTAGTTGTTAACAATGCCCTTGCCACTCAGGCTTAGCCCTACAATCTTCAATTAAACCTAAATCTGGTGCCCCTAAAGTTGGTGGGAGTTGATGGTACCGCAATGACTATCCAATTATTATTTCATAAAAGCCAAAGGGCTATTTCTCATCCAAATTTTAATATAAAAACAAACACAAATTTATGAGATTTAAAAAATTTTAAATCTTATTTATAGAGTAACTTCTGTTAAAATTTTTTATTATAGATAAGAATAAAATTATCATTTTATCATAAATTTCATTAAGTTTTCTCCCATAAATTTTAAAAATTAACAATTTTACCTCTGCTTACAATTTTATAATTTTAAAAATTAATATTTTCCTTCCTCCCAAAACCTAGAGTTTATTTTCTTATCCTTTCTGCCACCAATGACAATGCTTGAACTCACACATCGACCACCACCTCTCCGACACGATTTTACACTTACGATTTTATTTTTACTTTTAACAAAATTTAGCCAATTAATGAGACTTTAGATTTTTTAAAAGTCAAAGGACTTATTCCTATCCAAAGTATATTGTTTTCCTAAGTTGTACTCTTTAACTTTAAAAAATCTCATTTACTCACTCATGGACAATTAAAGTTAACGAAACTCTAACTCCTTAAAATTTATTTTATTTCCGTTTATAAACCCTAAAAACTAATAATTTCACCTATAAAGTTTAGTTTTCAAACTCTAAAGCCATCTCCAACCTTATCGTCAGCGGTCTCTCCTTTTGAGAATCTATCTCCTCTCATATAGACCTTCAATTGGTGTCGATTGAAATCGAGAAGACGAGCACCTTGTCTTCTTCTAGGAAGACAATTTTTGATTTCCTAACGAAACTCTTTGTTTTCTTGACTTCAATTGACACTGGTAGGAGGTCAATGTGAGAGGAGAGAGATTGTCGACGATGTGGTTGAAGTTTGAAAACTAAACCCTAAGAGAGAAAATGATATTTTTTAAAAATCTAACATAGAGGTAAAATAGTTAATTTTTAAGGTTCAGGTAAAAAAATTTAAGTTTATTTTAATATTACATTAAAATGACAAATTTACTCTTAAAATTAATAGATTTAATTATTTATAAATAAATAAATAAAATTTTTAAAATTTGGAGATGAAAAATTAAAAAAATAACATTCCTTAGGTAGGTATAAGTCCTTTGACTTTTTTTAAATCTCATAAACACATATTTATTTTGGCATTAACGCTTCAGTGGGGGATAGTCCTCCTTTGGCCTTTCATGCAGTATCACAGCAGTCATAATGATTTGATCCATGAGTAACCGCCAACCAGCCAGCGAAAAAAAACATGTATTAAAAGCATATTTTCTTTATTAAATGAATGGTACATTGATGGATTATTTATTTGTTTTCTTAAACGACAAACACGATAACTTTTAAAATCAAGAGGCCAAAAATACTCTTATTTCCAAGTTTTAATTATTTTATTTTACATTGAGAATTCCATACCATTGAATCAATCAATTTAATACGAAGAAACCCACAATTTTGATTATTTTTAGATTTATATATGCATATATTTTTAAACTATTGTAATGAATATTCTGATTCAACCAGTTTTTTTCTCATTATTAAAATTAGCTAAAGTTTATTTATTATTTTTTAATCATCAAAGGGATATTATGTATGAATATCAATATCATATTATATATGATACGTATCTTATGATATATTATATCATATGTATTATAAGATATATTAAATTAATAAATATTTTTTTATATTTATTGAATTTTTATGTGATTCTCATTTATACACAATGACCCTTATTTTTGGCCAAATGACTATTTCTCTTCTGTCCAAGTTTTGATAAAATAACTAATTATATATTTTTGTTTATATGAACTTTATAGCATCTTTAGGGGAAACTTAGGGTTTTTTTGGTCACAGGTATGATAGAGCCAGTGAGTTGGCGAATGCCCAATGCTTGTAAATTAGTATGGCCACACGGCAATTTTTTATTATTTTTACCTAGGAAGCACGGAGGCGCGTTTCCACGTTTTTGGAACTGCCCGAAACCGGTACGAAACGTTTTGAGATCGTTTCTGTCAGTTTAAAAAATGAAACGCGTTTCTTTGAGTTAAAAAGAGGAACAAAACTCGTTCCCCTTTGACGCTGAAAGCCAGACATTAAGCAACCCTGAAACCTAACCATCTCCGCTCCATCGCTGTCAGCCTGTCACGAATCCTCTCCGTCTCCGGCGTCTCAAAGTCTCGGCGAAGGCATATCCGGCGTCATCAGACATCAGTGCATCGAGGACTTCGTCAGTTCTCAAACGCTGACTTGTTTGTATTCGAAGGGCAACGGCTTCATCAGTTCTTCCGTCTTCAACCGTCTGTTCGGTCGCCGGCTTCATGCTTTAGGTTCGTATGTTGCTGCAACTTTTATTTTAGCATAGTTTATTCTACACATGTAAATTATGTAATCTGTAATTCTTTTCCCATGAATAATTATTGAGTTCCTAGGTAATTTAGCCATAAATTTAGAATAGTTTTTTTTTTTTGTCGATTCAGAATCTTGCTGAGCAGCCCAAGTGTAGTGTGACAGACCTCAATCGCTTGGTGGGAATGTTTCAAAGCTTATATCTTTGTGATGTGTTGACTTGTTTTTTAGATTGTTTGACTGTTGGCTTGTTTATGAGATTTGGATTTTGAAAATTGTGAATTTGTGTTGTGCTTTAGAAGCCTTTATTTATTCTGCATTTTGTGAATTTGAGGATTTTGAGTTGTGCTTTGAGGATTCTGAAAATGACAGTCTTTGTGCTGTGCTTTGAGGATTTTGTGACTTTATTTATTCTGCATTTGGGTTTATGCAGAGCAAATTTTGTGACATGAATTTGCATAATGGGTATGAATGATTAGACTTAATTCCAAGGAAAGGAGAAATACCGTCCATCTTCTGAGTGTTAAATTGTAGATGTATTTTTTTAAAAATATAGGTTACAGTAATTTTTATAAAAAAGACCCTATATTTTTAATATTTACACGTTTCTCCACGTTTCCATTTTCATGCTACTTGGAGTTTTACTATTGAAATTATATAATTTAGCTATTTTTGTTGTGAATGTAGTATTTGACTGTTCAATGCAATTGATTTCTGAGACAGGTAGTGAAGGGAGCAATATTGTGCATAAAAAATGAGCAACTCTGCTGCTGGGCAATCCTCAAAATCAAAAGCAGGATCCTCGCAGCCTAATGAAACAACTTCATTCAAGCGCAAGCGTGGAGTCTTTCAAAAAGATTGTGAGTATATGGCCAAATGCCTAAGTGTTTTTTTTAAATTCTTATATTAGTGAAAATCTATTTTGTAGGGGTTCTATTGCGGTTTCTGTATTTTAATTGATGCACTTTGTTTGGAACTTTAGTGCAGCACATGATGTATGGTTTTGGTGATGATCCTAACGTAAGTAGCAATATCTGTCTTTCAACTTTTGTTTTTTGTATTCTTCTTCTAAAGGATTAGGACATTGAATTGTGTTGCCCAAAAATGTCAAATTTAATGATTTGGAATGTATATGTATGCATTTTCCTATTTTATTCTTTGTCTAGTTGATTCATTTATGAATTTTCGTTGTGTGTCGCTCAGCCACTTCCAGAAACTGTGGCACTTGTGGAGGACATAGTTGTGGAATATGTCACAGATTTGGTATGCATTCTTTCGGACTAGTACTTTTTTTTCTCATAAGATGCATAGTAGGTGTGATAGCTATGTATGCCACTTTATTCTTCAGGCACATAAAGCGCAGGATATTGGATCAAAGAGGGGAAAGTTATCAGTTGAGGATTTTCTGTATTTAATCAGAAAGGTATATCTCGTGAGAGCTTGTTAAGTTCACCTGGTTATTAATGGAAAAGTTGATTAACCCAAATTGGATTTTCATGTTATTTTCTTCTTATCCAACATAAGAAACTCCATTTCACCTTCATAAATAAACTTCAACTGTATGAAAAAATCTCAGTTGTTTATGCCACCAAATGCCCATTTCCTCTAGACTGGAAGAGAATCTTAGCACTACATTTAAAATTTTATATTGTAAAATTTTAGTACAAGATATTTCCTTGGATTTGCTGGATACTGGGAAGTGGTAAATTATAATCGTCCTTACTTCTGTATTTGGGGAAGTGTGATGCTCTAGAAGTATACTTTTTCAGTGTTCTTGAAAACTGTCATCACATTGAAAAATTGGTTGAAGTTGAATTCATTGACCATGCAGGATTTGCCGAAACTTAACCGCTGTAAAGAATTGCTGTCAATGCAAGAGGAGCTCAAACAAGCGAGGAAAGCTTTTGAGGTTGATGAAGAGAAGTTGGCGTCAGTAGAGTGATTGATATGTGAGACTTACAGATGGGATGGTTGTGCTATGCAGATTCATTTTCCTTTGAGAAACTGTTGTTTTGTATGTAAAGTGAAAGAGATGCTCCTATCAAGTTAGTGTGCGTGCTTAAGCCTGAGGTTCTTTCACTGCAAGTGACCTTAATTATGAAGTGAGGCGCATTTTAGGGTTTCTCATCTTAGATAAACGAACTGTTCTGTATTTACAAGCTACATTATTTATGGAGGATATTTTATATTGATATCGTAACCAGTGGCAGTTGGGAAATCATGAAAACGTATGCAAAACTGAAAAAAAGTTAGGAAGATTATTGTGGGAGCAATACATAATTTTAGTCTTGCAATTTTCATTTCATCTCATGTAGGCAAAAAAAAATATTATGCCCGGAAGGCCAACGGTATGAAAGACAATGAAAAGTTCTACAGCAAAAAGACATCTTTAGGCTTTGCACTAATGGTTAATGAACGGTGGAAAAAAGGTGAAGAAAGAGTGTAAAACCTCAGCTCCTGTATTTTCCTACACAATCTTGTCATGTTACAATGGGAGTGGGAATACCTTAGAACCCAAAAAGAAACATTAATTCTACAAATCCTAGCCAAGAACTTCCTTGATCTTCTTCTTCTGATCCCCTGTAAGAGATGTGGGAAATAGAACCTCAAATGTGACATAGAGATCTCCTTTCTTGTTACTAAAATGCAATGGCATTCCTTCCCCTTTAAATTTTAACACTTCCTTGGGCTTAGTGATTCCCTAAATAAGGAATACAAGCGTGTCATCAAATAAGTCTGAGAGTTGATCCCCTCCCAGATCATTTAAGCAATAACAACATTCATATCAAATGGTTTAAAGGTCATGCTCATGCTTACCTTTGAGCTAATGTCCACCAGATGTTCATCGAGGTGCTTAATGGTCTTTTCAAAACCTACAAGAGCTTGAACCTAAAGGAGGCCAGCAGTAACAGAAATCTGATGAGACTGGATGGTTTTTTTTTCAAAAGGGATAAGAACCCCCTACTCTTGTCAAAATATAAATTGTTAACGATATTACTAGAGATGAGATTTACCAATGTTATAGTGACAGTTGTATGCAAGTCATTTCCCTCCCTTCTGAAAGTATCATGAGGTGCTGTGCGAATATGGAACTGCAAAGAGTGTGAGAGTTATCATCTGTTGCAAAGTGAATATAACAGACAAATTAGAAACAAGGGTTGAAAACTAACCTTCAGATCTCCAGGTTCCCCATCTATTTTTGGCTCACCATCTTCGTAGAAAACCACCTCCTGCAACACATTTGAATTGGAAAAGCCAAGTGAAAAAAACAAAAAACAATAAATGGGCACAAAACATAGCACATCGTATTTTATAGAAACTTCGACACACTTAATGTGCCTTGTGAATGGTACATGTTGGATCTACTCTCAGAGGAACAAGAGTGTATTGAATTAATGATTCACAACTTTTGTTACATATTTTCTAAAACAAAAAAGCTATTAATACTGGCTCATATACTTACACCAGACTGCAAGCCCATAAAGTGAATAATTTGCTCATACAGAATGTGTAATTATGGTTTATCAAAGCAAACTGCAACTTTTCACAAAAATAGTCAAGTAACTGAATTGACTTCTGATAGATAAAATAGTGAAAGAAAAATTCCAGTTAGTTATGGACTAGAGATGCATGACTTTGGATTCAATTTATAGAAGAGTGTTAATCAGCAGAGTTTTACAACTGATGGGACATCATTAGTAAATAAACAAGGCATACAACTTTCATAATTCCAAGGTTCCCTCAAGAGTTTTAGCTGAGCAGAAATCCTAATTGCCATTTATATTTGATAAATGCTAATGAACTGAAGTAGTGGGGAGGGAATGGGCTGCACATTAAGGTCAATGCTTTAAATCAACTCTTCCAAATTTTCACAGGGCAAGAACATTAAGTTTCATCAATTGGGGAAAAGGATTACCATTGCAGATACTGGCTCGACTTTGGACAATTGGACTTAGAAGGGCACATAAATAGGAGAAAAAAGAAAAGGAAATGACAATATTACATGCCCCTCAGTATAAACTTCCATAAAAAATAATCTTATATATCACATATAAACGGTATACAACTTACTTGTCCATCTTGCATTCCTTTTTCAATATCAACTGTGATAAAATACCCCTCCCGCTCATATTTGACATTTTGGCATTGCTCACAGACCTAAAAGATGATAATTGAGAATGTAATAAAGCTGAAAATAAAGAAAGAAAAGCCAAGCTTTTAATAATCAATGTGTCCAACAATCTTTTTGCTTAGGTAGACTAAAAAATTTCATAAGCCTTCCAACTAAATTGTTAGACGCATAAATACCTGCTCAGTCATCTGTTGGAACATCCCTGGACCAATTTGCTTATGATAGACCTCATTTCTGCAGTTGCACCGTCTTTTACCTGGAGCTGGCTTTATGATGTTCTTCTCCCGCCAAACCTAGTTAATACCACACATATCAAAACTGAAAACAAACCAACAATGAACTAATTTATATTCCCCTTTGATTTTCTACTTGTGTCATTTACCTATCTTCTAGCTTTAAAAAAAAAAAATCTCTCTCTCCAATAAAACCTCAGACTACGGGTTTGAAATGTAATAGTCACACGTGCACAAGACAAATTCCTCTGAAAAAAAAGCAATAACCAACCTCATATCTTACATCATATGAGACCAACAGATTTTTTTAAACTGCTCTTATGGCAGCTAACAAATACCATGTGCATTCAAGATTCTTACCTTCAGTGAACCTCCCATGTATAAATCTTCTAGCGTTGCATCCAACTCAACAATCACATCATCACCTTTAACAATTTTCTCTTCCTCTTCCATTGTACCTCCACCAAAGAAACTAGTAAGAAACCATCATCTTGTCAGCAATGACAGACTCTTGAACCAAAATTCACTAGAATTACTGTTACATTTGCTACTAATTACTACTTGCGAAAGAAACGCACAACAGAAAATTGACATTAGTTTACAAGAAATAATTACATTCTTGAGATCTAGCATAACATTGGATAAATCCAAATTTATGTTTTGTAGTATGGTACTATAAATAGATATACCTATGTTCTTAATACAGTTACAGTGGCACTACTAACATTTATGTAAACACAATAGAATACAGACTCCAGCCTCAGTAAAAAAAAATTCATTCTCGGTGATTAATTGTTTTAGTATTTATATTTTATTACAATGTATATACCACTAATAGAAACTTTTAACAATTAAATCAATTTACAAAAATGAAAGGATTCAAAATGACATACGAGCTAAAAATGTCTTGAATGTTGACGCCCATGCCTCCACCTCTGCCACCACTGGCGGCATGCTGTTTTAGCCCCTCTTCTCCATACTTATCATATATATTTCTCTTCTCACTATCGGATAAAACCTCGTACGCTATTAACCAACCAAATCAATTAAAATTAAAATTTCCAAAAATTATAAACATCATAAAATAATTAAACAGGAATGAAACTTACCGTTACTAATCTCAGAGAATCGTTTGTTAGCCTCTTCATTGCCCTGATTCTTATCAGGATGGTACTTCAATGCCAGCTTTCTATAAGCTCTTTTGATCTGCTCGTCGGATGCTCCCTTCGGTACTTGCAGTATTTCATAATAGCTCTTCCTGCATCAATTCAAAACACACATTTCAGGCGTAAACACGACAATTTTCAGCGAGAGAAAGAAGGTGATGTACATCTATAAGAATTCTTACCCGGAAATGGTAGTAATGGTAGTAAGAGCGTAACAAAGAACACATAATAGGAACACAATCTTTTTCCCTTGATGCGCCATGAATAAATGGATCAGGAGAGAATGAAAAATCTCTCCAAAGTACGAATCTAGGGTTTCTTTAAGATCTTGTGAAAGTTTGAGATTATATTATTACCTATAAATCAAAAATGCAGAAGAGATCACAATTCTTCGCTAAAACTCCTCTCGCTCTCGCTATTATTGTGGCTCTTTTTCTTTTTTCTTTTTTAATTTTTTTAGCTTTTGTTTGCCCCTGGTGCAGCGTCCCCTGAAACTGGCCCTAAAGTTAAACACGAAGTAGGAGGCAAAGCAACAACTTGACTACTGACTAATTTTTGCAACGTGTTCCTTGTAGATACTGGCCAATAAGCGTGAGCTTATGGTTGTTTCAACCAATAAGTATAAGCCACGTGGATGTTTACTTAGCATACGACACCGTCTTTTGCCATCCGCAAACGTACCCAGCTCTCGATCATTCTTTTCCTGCTTTTCCAAATGAAGGATGGGCTAGTGTCTTGGGTAACAAAGTTGATCTCTTCATACAGTAGAGGTAATTTGATAATTTTACCTAAAATTATAAATATATATATATTAATCCTCAATGCTTGTCAAATTTTTGGTGAATTTTCAATATTTCAAAACCTTGTGTGGGTTTCGGCTTTTTTTTTTTCTTTGGATAACTGTATGGGTTTTGGTTTTTGTTAAACCGAAAAGGGCTAGACACCTGCTTATATCAAGAATATTTATTGAGCTTTGGACTGTCAGCCCAACCCAAACTACAAGTCCAATAACATTGTACTATAACAGTGATAGGTAATCTTATTAAATTATGGTTCCATTCATCTCAATAGTTGAAGAGTTTGTTATGTTTAGGGTTTGGTGTAAGGCTTCAGGGTGCTGGGGGATGAAAATGAAGATGCAAGGTAATATTCCATATATTAAAGCATAAGGTAGTTATGGGCTAAAGGACTGTTTCCGACCAAATTTTAATGTAAAAATAAATACACGTTCATGGGATTTCAAAATTTTAAACACCTATCTATGAGTCAATTTCAATTCAAATTTTTAATTAGGTGAAAAATAAAATTCTTATTTTATCAATAATATTAAAAAATATATATAATTTTTTATATTTTCATCCATGAGTTTTAAAAACTAATAATTTTATAATTATATAAAATTTTCTAACTTTAAAAAGCCAAATTCCTCTCTCAAATATAAGGTTTTCATCTCTTTTTTGTTTCAACCGCCCCATGAACTTTTGAAAAATTTAGTTTAATCCCACCCCTTCAACTTCAAATTACTCAAAAATCTAATGACCTTTGCCTCTATCAATTCTTGCTTCTCTTTGGTGACGATGCAACATGATTTCTCCTTTGTTGGGCTTATAACACGGTGTCCCAAAGATCTTTTCCTTTCACCCCATGTGTTGCCCAATCATTTTGACAATAAAAAACAATCGATTGAATAAAAGAAAAATGAAAAATCATTATAAACAAGTGATGGTCAGAGAAGGGATTAAAAAAACCAATGATAGAGAAAATAGACGTTTTTTTAAAATTAAAATTGTTTAAGCATTAATGAAGTTACTAATTTTTAAAATATTAAGAGAAAGGTAAAATAAAATTATATATTTTATAATAAATATTAATTTTAATCTTAATTATAATAAAAAAAATTTAACAAAATTTAATTTATAAATAAATATTTAAATATTTAAAATACTATAATGTATATTTATCGTTCTCCCAAGCTTAGAGCGGAAAATATTCCTTTGGCCGCAATTATGGTGTGTATGTTTTTATCATTTACGCCTCATTCCAGCTAGGGATGGCAATGGGGAGGGGCGGGGCGGGGATATCAATCCCCGTCCCCGTCCCCGTAGGGGATATCAATCCCCGTCCCCGACCCGTCCCCGTTACGGGGATAACAAATAATCCCCGTCCCCTCCCCGCGAAGGAAAATCTCTTCCCCATCCCCTCCACGTCCCCACGGGGAAAAATCCCCTCACAATCCCCTCCCATCTCTTCTCTGTCCCCAAGGGGAAAAATCCCCTTCTCATACCCAAGTTTAATTTTTCAATATTTTATGAACATCATCTCAGTCATCTTCGGAGGAAGAAGAATCATCAGGAGAAGAAGAAGAAGAATCCCCGTCCACCGCGAGATCTTCGTCCACGGCCTTGGGTGGGCTGCCACTAATGAAACCCTAATCGCTGCTCTCAAACCTTTTGGTGCCATCGAGGAATGCAATGTCGTCACCGATAAAACTACCGGTCGTTCTAAAGGCTACGGTTTTGTCCTCTTCAAGACGCACGCCGCTGTGCGTAAGGCATTGAAGGAGCCGCAGAAGAAGATCAGAAATCGGATCGCCGCCTGCCAGTTAGCTTCCACTGGACCTGTTCAGAACCAGCCGGGTTCTGAGATGAGTGCTCGAAAATTGTATGTGGCGAATGTGGGGCCGCAGATTGGTGCCGAGAAGCTCAGGGCGTTTTTCGCGAAATATGGGAGATTGAGGATGGGCCGTTGGGGTTTGATAAAATTTTTGATGGTTTCAAGTTGCTGTGCTCTGTTGCTGTTGAAGGTCGCAGTACTAAGAATAATAATAATAATAATAACGCTTCAGCAAGTCCAGCGCCTGTAATGTGTAGGGCATTGATTTTGTTCAAGGAGTCAAGAGTAGTATACTGCCTCTTGGGAGAGGGAATATGTGGCTGTGGAGAGAAAAATGGAGGCTTTGGCTGGAAGAGGGAGTGTGCGGCTGTGGAATGAAAAATGGAAGCTTTGGCTGGGAGAGGGAGTGTGTGGCTGTGGAGTGAAAAATTGAAGGAAAATGAGATTTAGGGTTAAAAGATAGGTGGTAATTTTGTAATAAAAATTATTAAAGTTATAGTTTTTAGTAAATATATTAGATTTAGGGAAAGGGGAAGGGGGAGGGGAGGGGCGGGGGTGGGGCGGGGCGGGGAGGGGAGGGGCGGGGCGGGGATATATGTATCCCCGTCCCCGACCCGTCCCCGATTACGGGGATTTTTTTCGTCCCCATCCCCACCCCTTTCCCCGTTTTAATCGGGGAATCTCCTCCCCGTTAGGGTCGGGGAGGGTCGGGGCCCCTAAAATCGGGTCTAAATTGTCATCTCTAATTCCAGCTGAAAGCGAAATGCCCTTACTTATAACTTGGGTACGCAATTCTATGTATACTTAAAACAAACAAAAGCTAGTACTCTAGCGTCGCTATGATGATGGCTGATGACAAAATATGACCCACACCTTAGAATTAGGGATGGCAGCGTACTTCATTGCGGATATGGACACGAGGACAAGGATTTTCCGTAGTTTTTTTTTTTATTTGTGAAATTTTTTTTATTTTTTAAATATAATATAAATATATTAAATAATAAAATTAATATAAATTAAAATTATTTTATTATTTTAAATTTCATAAATATTATATATTAATTATTTTAATATATATAATAAAAAGTATAAAATATATTAATATTTTAAATAAATATATTAATATAAAAAAATAAAAAAATAAGAATAAAAGCAGGACAAAAACAATAGAGGGGAGAGATGAGATGAGACACATATATTTTTATCTTTAATTATAAATTTTTTTATTTTTTTATTTTTATTATAAAACCTTTTTCTTATTAAAATTAAAAAAAGTAAAGCTTTTAAATTTTGATCAAATTATCATCTTTGACTAACATTAGGGTACCTGATCAAATCACATCCCTCAACTGAGAAATTATTTCAATTTCTTTTTTCCAACAAACTTTGAAAATGACACACGTATGAGATACAGTACAAATGCGCTTTCTTTCATTTTTCTTCTTCTGTTATCGATTATTTGTCTTTGAAATACAAATATCAAACTTCCAGAAGCAACTTTAAAAAAGTTTGATGGTGTCGACAAACATCATCATTAGGTGTGCTGCAACATATTCAATTTATGAGATGACGGCAATGTTTATCCGCCAGTCAACCAAAAGGTTTTTGTCTTTACCCAAACTCCGTGTCACTCATTTTTTTTTTAAAATTTAAATATTTATTTCTTTATTAAATTTAACTGACATTATTAAATATAAAATTATTATTTAATTAAAAATATTAAAAATTAAAATTTCATTACTTTTAAATTTATAAATATAATAATTTTTATCTAAATTTTAAAAAATAATTATTTTTCTCTTACAAATTTGTTTATTTCTTTTTAATGATATTTCGTTATCTCCGACCATCAATTCTCTTTTTTTTTATTATTATTATTTTTTAATTATTTGATAAAGATAAATTATCTTTATCTCATATAAAAAAGGTCAAAAAGAAAAAAATAATAAAATTTAAAAATTAAAAGGTTGAAATTGAAATTTTTTAAAAAATTAGAGATAATTATATATTAAAAAAAATATGAGGGTTTATAACATAAACTTTGAAAAAAATAATTAATTTTTAATTTAAAAAATATGAGATTAATAGATAAAAATTTTAAAATATGAATTTAAATAAATTTTTTAATTAATAATTTTATCTTTTATAATAATAAAAAATTTTAAAATATTTAAATTTTAAAAAATTGATAAACATAAGACCGAGCTCACGTAAATAAGTGTTTTGGCCTTATAATATATATAATTTAAGTGACGGCGATGGAACAATGCGTCAAATCAATATATTAATCTCATTATATGAAGCCAGGAATCTATCCGTCCAATTACATCAAAAAATAGTATTCTTAAAATTAGAAAATAACATCGAATATATTAATGAGAAGATAATGTCTATTAATATTTACGTATGCATTTTCTATGAATATGTTTCTCTTTATGACCTTACTGGAAGCCAGTGATCATCATCATAGACGAATCAACGTGGACAGATGGAAGATATCCCATTATTAATTAAATAATTTTAAATTAATAATAAAATATGTAATTACGTAAACAACTTCAATCTCAACTTTTAAATCCCAAAATGTAAATATTTAAAAAAAAAAAAGGCTTTTATTTTATTAATATAATTTTGTTAACGATAAGGTGTTTTCTTTTGAATCTTAAATAAAAGACACAAAAAGCGGTTAACCCAAGCACGAAAGGTCGTTGAAGCAATAAAAGCTAATGAGAAAATTTTGCGTTGGGTCTTAAACTAGGAAATGAGGGGACAAACATAATGTTTTGGTAGAGGGGTTATCGACGTGGGAAATTGAATCCCCACAGGAGGCTCTCGACGGTGGAGATGCCACGACGGTGGTCTTTTTCTTGGAGCAAGCGTGGCATAATCTCACACCACATAAACGTCTCCATCCTATGGCCCACATCTATGGTGTCTTCAAATATAAATTCAACCTGCAGTTTTGCCTTTCGCTTACCTTCTATACATGTAGAGGCAATAGTAAGTCAACTACGTCAACTTGGTCACAGTACTACACTCTTGCTTCTTCTTCAGTCCGCAAATTAAGCTAAACTTGACTATTGGCATTTGTATTTTGCGTGTTGTTCTCCTTGTAGTTTATGAATAAGAGAATCATGGGGAGAGCTCCGTGTTGTGAGAAAGTGGGATTGAAGAAAGGTAGATGGACAGCAGAAGAAGATGAGATACTGAAAAAGTATATTCAAACTAATGGAGAAGGGTCCTGGAGGTCACTTCCCAAGAATGCAGGTAAAAAAAACCCTTCTTATTTGCCTTTCTTCTAACGTAGTTACTTAATTTCTGATGGTGGTCCACCGTTTGCAGGGTTACTGAGGTGTGGAAAGAGCTGTAGACTGCGATGGATAAACTACCTGAGAACCGACTTGAAGAGGGGCAACATATCTGCAGAAGAGGAAGACATCATCATTAAGTTGCGTGCTTCATTGGGAAACCGGTTAGTTTCCTCTTTCATTTTACATATAGAACAACTTTGTAAGTAAGTTTTCTTTAAGAGAAAATCAACATATCTTTTTCAAATAATATTACAAAATAATTTACTTCTCCCAACCCATCTCTCTCCGGCTTGAATCAGTGGTGTTTCTTGAATAATACACTTTTGATTCTATCTATTAATTTCAGTTTGAAATTTTTTTTCTCCTTTAGTTTTTAAAATGTTGACATTTTTCACAATTCAACATATTAGAAACTTAAGAATATCTATATTTGAGATTTACTTTATTGACTCTTAGGTAAGTCAAAATGCTATAATAATTTGATTAATTTTTTTTATATATATAGATATATATTGATTATATAAATATATTTATATATATTATTATACAATTAAATATTACTTTATTATTTATTAATTAAAAATTATTTAATAATATATATATATATATATATATATATATATATATTTTTTACATGTCACGTAGTTTTATTGTAATAATTTATAAGAGAAACTATCACTTTTTTATTTTATAAGGCAGATGATGTCCACGTCAATCTTTAATTTGAAAATATAATATGATTCTTTAAAATTTAATGATATTAATCAACAATAATGTAGTTTGAAATCGAAAACACCGGTTTGGGAATGGGGGGACTGTAGAGAACATTTTTGTACCCTTTTGACGGAAAGGGTCGTCGAGCATTAATGATTTGCGAACCCACTTTTTTTTTTAATAATTTAATTATATAAATAATATATAATTATATAATTAAATATTATTTTATTTAAAAAAATATATTCACATAGATTAATCAGTTTAAATAAAAAGGTTTACAGTGAATAGAGTTGATTTTCCTTTTTTAACCCGGTTTTCCATGCCGGAACTGAGTTTATTATTTTGCTTCTACTTCATAATGTAAGCCTATGACAAGTCAAGAAGCTTAACAGTTATGGGGAACACTTGTGATATCGCATTAGGTGGTCGTTGATAGCAAGCCATTTACCGGGAAGAACAGACAACGAGATAAAGAACTATTGGAACTCCCGTTTGAGTAGAAAAATCTACACTTTCTGGAGGTCTTCCGGCAAAAGAGTAGGGCTTATATCAGCTGACGTAGCCAAGCTTGACTTTCCAACGAAAAGGAAAGGAGGCAGAACGAGTAGATGGGCAATGAAGAAAAACAAAAGTTATTATATCCAAAGAGATTTAAGTGATTCCAAAAAGCGACCAAAAGAAACTGTTTCTGTCGACGAAGTTATGCCCTTGCCAGCCACAGAGAAAGAGACTTGGCCTTGTGCCCAGGAAGGCTGCTTGGTGTTGAATCCATTTGAAGGGCTTGCTTTGGCAAGTCCTTATCAAGAGACTGCCGCACAGGAAATGTTGTGTTCTAGTGAGGAGAGAGAAAGGCAAGTATTAAACCCTACAGAAGACATAACCATCTGTAATTCAGTGTTGCACGCCAGTGGTAAAGAGAAAGAGACCGAAAATTTTGGACTATATGAAAGCATTGATGGTGAGATGCTGTGTCTTAATGACATTATGGACGATGGACTACTGGATCCAAATGGGGACTTGACCTTGAGTGCAGTGAGAGAAAATAGTTTAATGGATCCGAACTTCAATGGGGAGATAGAAAACGGAAACTTAAGTAGTACTGCTAATCTAAGTGCAAATAAAGAAGGTGACTGGTACAGTAGTTCTTCATTAACTTCATGTTTTGATGACAGTAATAATGATTGGGATTGGGAAAATGTTGCTCTAGGGCATGATCAGCAATTTGATGAAATTATATCTTGGTTGTGGGAAGAAGAGAGTAGCAAGTTTGAAGATATAGATCATGAAAAACAAGATGCAATGGTTGCTTGGCTTCTTTTATAGATGATCCATCTTTATTTTGGGTGGTTTCTTTTTTCGTTTTTCATTGTTTTGTATTATTGTGTTATGAAGTTGATTGTGAGAACAGTAGGTGGATCATCAAATCAATTTTTGTTATGCTATGATTATGAACCCATCAATGTCCTATGGCCCATAAACTTTGATATTATTTTGGAAGCCAAGTAAACTTGATTAAGTATTTATTGCTTACTTAAAATTAATAATAATAATTAAAAGATTATATTGCTAATAAACCTAAAGTCTGCCCTCAGGCCTCAGTTATCTAAAATATTCCCTATGAATCTTTTCAATGACACGTGGTTTATGTTCATAATCTCTGTGCCTAAAGGTGTGCTTTTCTAATATAATATGCTTGTAATAATATATTATGATTCGTGAAAAATGTAAATTAGCCACTTTCGGGGAAATAGGACGGCAATGATTAACCCAACGGGGCTTCGCTTTCAGTGAGAAGTTAAGGGGCCCGCCACCGAGTTTGTTGGCCGCTGGGCATGAGACCGCTGAAAATACATCACAGGTACAATTAGCATCAAGGATTGAAAAATCGGACCGAACCAGCCGAACTGTGAATTGGTACTGTAGATATTTACTGTAGCATACAGAACCATTTTAAATTTAAAATCTGTTTGGACCGTGGTTGAACCGCGGTCCAACCCAATTTAAGATTTTATAGGAAATAAAAGTTTTATTTTTTTCTTCTTCTTTGCCGTGCACATAGGACTTCAATTGCTGCAAGAGACGACTTTCTCCGATTTCACAAGTTTAAACCACCGTTGATTCATGTTGCAAGCTTTTATGCCGTTGATTCAAGTTTAAATCTTGCACGCAGGACTTCAGTTGTTGCAGGCTCTAAAGACAACAATGAATAATAATAATAATAATGCTGTTGGTTTAAATTAAAATGTTTGTTTTATATTATGTTTGTTTAAATGCTTATTGTACAGTGTTTTTTAAATTTTTTTCTTCTAATAATTTGGTCAAATAGTGCACAGCAAATCAACATAATAATTTTTTACATTTTAATTCAACAGGTTTCGGCATTTGGTGCTTGTTAATTTGTGTAATGTTGTGCTTGCAGTTAATGTGCATGAGCGTGACAACTGCAATGCTTGATGCATCTTTTTGGGTATGTCGAGTGTAATGTAAATATGCAAGGTGCATTGATAACTGATTTATGGCCTCCTCCATGTTCTCAAATACATGGGACAATTGCCCATACTAACTTTATTTCATTGAATTTAATTGAAGGATTCACGATCTCAATTATATTTTTCGAAATGAATAATATTATGTATACATTTTTTTTTATATATAGTTGAAATATATAAATAATATATCATCATATAATTAAATATTATTTTATTTTTAATTAAAAATTAACTATTCACGAAAACATATAACAACTACTAAGGATGCTTGCATGCTGGCATCAAAGCCCTTTATTATTATGAATGGGTTGGAGTGCGCACAAATCGTGCTCTACTTTTTTCCTAAGCTTTTCACACTAAATTCTTTGATCCTACCCTATGCCTCTCTAGGCATAAGCGATAGCTCATGATTGATATGTGGATCTATTTATATATTAGTTGACTTTGTAGAAGTTTCACCAGAAACGACTAGTCGCTCCCTGAATGCCTTTTGACTTTAGTATGTATGGTTTGAGTTTGTTCTAAAATTCACCATCATCATATGTATAATATAATTATTTTTGGACAACTATGACATTTTTAATCCAATTATTCTTTGTTGTTAAGCATAATTTTTGTTTAAAAATTAGACAAATATACCCAAGCTCTATAGAAAAAATTTTTTAAAAAAAAGTTATGAGGTGTAATGTAATTAATCTACAACTAATTAATGAGAACTCTAATAGGGTTTCATAAATGCCATTTGGATTTTTCAAGAAAATTTTCATTATGTTTTATATTTAAAAGTTTTTTAATTTCTCACATTATTTTTATATCTAATCATAAACGCAAAGCAAATGATGAGTGTTTTTTTTTTTTTGGGTAAATTTTTAAAGGATTTTTCCTTAATTTTTCGATAAACTAGAAAAAGAAGTTATGGGATGCAAAGGTCAGTGTTTTCGATTCATAGGGGTGTAATATGATAATTAGGCCTTAAATGATGATTTTTGAAACTCTCAGAGGCAGTTTGATTAAAAAAATACTCTCAAAAAATATAGTGGGCAAATTGGTTTTCTCAGTTCTCCACATAAATTTGCATGGGGTTTTTGTAGCGCGAGTTGACTAATGCTTTTTAATTTAAATTAATAATAAAATAACATTCAATCATATTATAATATATATAAATATGAATAAATTTATATAATATTGTTTATTTTAAAAACCATATTTAACCACTTTTAATCATATTTTTTTATCATATTTTTATTAAAAAATTTTATAAAATGCAAAAGTAAAATAATAATAATAATACTCTTAAAGTCCATTATTAATAGATGACTTTAATTATTTTAATACCTTTGAAGATTACATAAAAATGAAAAAAAAAAGTGAACTTACTGAAGTGAATGTAAAACGTTTTCCCTTATTTAATTAAAAATAGTTAACTTAATAGAGGTTTAGTAAGTAATTGGGTTCGACAGAAAGACCAATTATTAGTAAGTGGAATTATCATTTTATTTTAATTATTTAATTTTTTTAAATTATCATATAACTCATACTAACAAATATAATCATACATTTGTGGGATGATTTAACTTTTAAAAAATTATGGGTGTTAATAAAAAATGTTAGAGGATTTTTTGTAAATTCAAAAGAGTTGGGGTGTTTTGAAAAATTTTTAAATTTTAATACAGCGCTTAATAATTTCAAAAATAACAATTACATCTTTAAAAAATTAAACATAAAAAACAAATTAAGAATGTAATTATCACATTACAAACATTAGGGTCATAATATATTTTTAAAATACATGAGCTGAAAGTCATCATTTTCGCAACAATAATGGAAAAATTCTTTTTGCCCCTCATATTTTTTAAAACTCCATCTACATAAAAAAATATTGTTCATATTTTATAGTTTAATAAGAAATATGTATTATATGTAATATTTTAAACTTTGGTGGTGACAACAGTGAGATCATGGTTGTGGTAAAAAGCAACACCAACATTAAGGTTTCTAAAAAAATTTTAGAGAATGATATATAAGTTTTAAAACATTTTAAAAAGATAAATTATCATATTTAAAATATTTGAATCGAATATATAAAATTTTTAAAATTAATAAATGATAAAATTATTAGTTTTCATTTATACTATCAACTTTTTTTAAAAAAGAGTTTTATTTTGTGTAAAAAAAAAATTATGCTATTTAGAAGTGAAAAAATATTTCAGACCAAACATTGTGCAGAAAAATGTAATTTACTCTTCTATTTTTATTGACTGAGTAGAATAGGTGTGAATTCAAGACAATTCAAGCCTGAACACCCTTTGGCTTAAGTTTGACTCTAATAAAAAATAGTCTGGTTCGAGTTTAGCCTGAGTTCGTCAAACCAAAATTAAGTCCGATTCAAGTTCAGTTTAAATAAAAAATAGCTCAATTCAGTTTGATTTGAGTTTGACTCGATTTTGTAGCTCAATTTCGATTTGAATTGACGGTTTAAATATATGACTTGGATTCATTACTTAAGTTTATAGTTCATTGACAAAACGATATCGTTTTATCCAAATAATATTCAAATTTCCTAATATGAGTCATGAATTCGAACTGTCAATTTAAACTACTAATTTAAACCCTAAATTTAAGTCAAATACTTTTTAACTCGAATTAAAAAATGAATCAAATCTTTTTATTTGAATTTGATTCAAATCAATTTAAGTTGAATTAAATCAAATCAAATCAATTTTTGATATCGAGCTGACTTGAACCACATCCAGGGCTACAGCAGAATAAAAACTGCTGTTATGTAAAGTATAAACTATACATATATATATAGTCATTTTGAAATAGATGTGATACAGTTCATTGTTATTATTAACGCCAAGTTCAAATTATAGGCCAATCATTTTCAAATAGATGTGATACAGTTCATTGTTGTTATTAACGCCAAGTTCAATTATTGGCCAATCATTTTGAAATAGATGTGATACAGTTCATTGTTGTTATTAACACCAAGTTCAATTATTTGGCCAATAGACTTATTCTCATCCAAAATATTTTTTTTTTTTGTGTTTTTATTTTTTAATTTTGAAAATTTATTTTATCTACCTGTAGATAATTAAAATTAATTAAATCTATTAATTAAATTATTTTTCTCTCAAAACTTTAAAAATTAACAATTTTTTCTAATCCAAGTTTTTAAAAATAGTATTTTCTTTTTAGTGTTTTCAATTTTTCAAATTCAATTTTTTCAACGACAAAAAGACTTCTCCGACGATCTTCAAGCAACGTTTCTTCCTTTTCGACAAATCCTCCTTTCAACGTTATATTGCGATGTCATCGCCGTCAAAGAATGAAAACAACTCGTCTTCATTAGAGACGAAAACGAGTCGTCTTCGTTCTCTAACGATGATGACATCGTATAGTGCTAAAAGTAAAATGTGTTGAAATGAGAACTTATCAAAGAGAAAGAGATATTGTTTGGAGATCATTGGAGAAGTTTTTTCATTGTCAAAAAAAATTAATTTGAAAAATTGAAAACCATAAAAGAAAAATATTATTTTTGAAAATTTGGATTAAAAAAATTATTAATTTTTAGATTTTAAGAGATAAAATAAAATAAAATTTAAATTTATTTTTTATATTAAATATAAAATAATAATTTTATTTTTAAAATTAATAAATTTGATCATTTATAAGTTGGTAAATAAAATTTTTAAAATTATGATAAGCCCTTTGGCCTTCAATTATCTGTGAAACACAATATTCCAAGTTAATCTGTTTGGGACATTTTTGTCCATCAAGTCAATTAACTTAAGTCCGCAAGCGGATCTTGTGGACCCGACTTGGTAACTGTTTTCAAAATAAGATAATTAAAGGCTGCATAGTGCGTTGGAATCGTGTACCGAATCTAAAATCTGAAAATTTCGTATGGTGTATTAGTTATAACTTTTTAAAAATAATAATAATTAAATAATAAAAATATTTTATATATAACACTGTTACTTTAGAAAATATTTTAAAGAGGTTAAGTATATTTTAATCACGCCCTACTTTATAACAAAAATATTAATAAGATTTAATATTATATATTATATCATATAATATATTTTTTATATTATACTATATAATATAATATATATTATAAAATACTAATACTATAGTTAAATAGTACATTTCTTTTTTATATTTTATATTTAATATTTTATTTAATTCGAATTATTTAAATTCTAAGCCGATTTAAAATGTTTAATTTATATTTTTTTTAATTAACTCTAATGTTAAATTATTTTTTATCTAAGTTTAAACTTTGATTTTATAAGTTGGAGCCTCAATTTATTTAACTTGTTAATGTCAAATGGGATGTTTTCAAGTTTAACCCAATCTCAAAGTAACATTTGTTTGAACTTAACTGTAATTGATTCAATAGTAAATATAATGTTAGTAGGGTTAGATTCAAATCGAATCAAACTCGAGCTTAGCTTGATTCATATAAAATTAACTCAAGTTTGAGCTCGAGCTCGACTAAAATTGACTCGTTTTGGATTTAAATTCGATCCGATTAGTTTTTTGTTATCAAAATGACATCATTTTTAATATATATTGGTTAAAACGATATCGTTTTATATCAAAAATTTTAATTAAAAAATCTAACGAGTAGCTCAAACTCGACTAAGACCGATTCATTTTGAGCTCAATCGAACTAAACTTGAATTTGAGCTCAATCGAACCAAACTTGAATTTGAGCTCGAATTCAACCCTAAATGCTAGGGATTGTAAACTAACTTATTAAAGCCTTAAAGAAAGGTTCGAATGTCCTATCACCTGTATAAAAAAATAATGATGTCTTAAACATGATGCCATAGCATTGTTTGGATAAATTAAAGGCCAAAAGACTTATTCCCACCCAGAGCATAGTGGAATATGAGAATCATATCTTTTAATTTTTAAAAACTTAAATATTTATTATAAGACAATTTTTATTAAAAAATTCAATTAAGGTTAGAGATAAAACTATTATTTAACAAATTTTTTCTTTTAAATTTAAAAATCTTATAATTTTCTCCCAAATTTTCCTTTGAAGTTTGAAAAGTAGTAATTTTTACCTTAAAGTTATTTTTCTCTTTTCTCCAACAATGATTCATCATCTTCGATCATCGGTTATCCTCTCTCCCACTTTATCTCTCTCTCTCTCTCTTCTCCGATCATCTATCAAGAGAAATCCTCTAGAAATTTATGCGATTTTTATATGAAAATCTAGACAAAAGTCTTTAGATGCATCTAAATGAAAATTGTTTGAATTTCTAGATAATTTTTGTCAATTGATGGTCGGAAAAAAAGGGATAGATAAAAAGAGAGTTAGGATGACCGATAGTCGAAGACGATAGATCATCACCAAAGATAAGAGAAAATAACCTTAGAGGGAAGTTGTCATTCTTCAAACTTTGAGTAAAGAGAAAATTATGAGATTTTTAAATTTAGAAAAAAAAATGTAATAAAAGTTAAATTTTTTAATAAATAATAATTTTATTTTTAACCCTAACTAAGATTTTAATAGAAATTACCTCACAACTGAATATTTAAATTTTTAAAAATTAAAAAATAAGAATTTAAGTTTTCACTACACCTTTTGATGGGAACAAGTCTTTTGGCCTAAATTAAACCGCTAATCAAAATTTGAGAACTCTCTTGCCACATAAAAATTATTTGAATTCTCGGTGCCATTTCATCAAACGTCAAACTAAACGGCCGCTATTGCTCTTTGGCCCCTTTTTCTTTTGGTAATTATTATGGTCATAATAGAAGCGGGATAAGCCAGTTTGCCACCTTCTCTTATTTGCTGCACTTAATCCTTTCGTTAATTGCAAATTAGATATACCAGAAATCCACTCGAAAGTCTACTTGTCCTTGAAGTCCCTAACCCATGCTTTCTTTTCAATCAACAAATCAAGGAAACAGGGGCCTCTGACCTAAATATTCATTTATGATTTAATTTCTGAAAAAAATCTAAATTATAACTAGAGATAATATTATTATTTATTAAAAAATTAAATTTTATTATATATTTTATCTAAGTTTAAAAATCTAAAAAAATTTTTTATCCAAAATTTAAAAAATGATAATTTTTTTTAAAAAGTTTTTTCTTTAACTCTTTAGCAACTATTCGCCGTTGGGCATCCTCTCCCTCACCGTAGGTCATCCTTTTTTTCAACAATTGACTCACGAGATCTCTTCATTGCATGACGACGCGATAAAAAATTCTCAATTTTTTCATTAAACAATAAAAAAATCTTAATCTATTTGTTGTGCATCGACCAATGAGGGAGAAAATGACCGATAGCCAATGATGACGAATCTCGTCAAAGAGTTTAAAAAAGAAAAAACTCTATAAAAAAATTATCATTTTAAATAAGAGAAATTATAAAAATTTTAAATCTATGTAATAAAATTTTGATTTTTACTAAATAACAATTTTATCTTTTAACTCTAATTAAAAATTTTAATAAAAATTAGATTATAAATAAGTATTTAAAATTTTAAAATTTTATAAATATATATTTATCTTTACATTAAAACTTAAATTCTTTAGCCTTTAGAATAATACCGAGGTCATTTAAGATTCAGACGTATGATTAAGAAACAAAATTCTTGTGTCTATTTTTTGTGAGGAAATTACTGTTTCGGCAGCAGTGGAATTATTGGTTGTCTATTTTTGTAAGGTTTGGCTCTCTATTTTTGTAAGTTATTTATTGTTAACAGCCTTTAGGCAGGTGTGGAATTATTGGGTCTATACTTTTGTGAGGAAATTATTGTTTAGGCAGCTGGGGAATGCAAAACTTCAGATGTGCCCCCTCTAACGATAATTCTAAACCTACAGTCTGGCCTGGGCGAACAAAACTGTTGAAACCTAAATCTAACCTCTAATAAATATGCCTAAACTTGCAGGAGCCGAAAGTCCAGTAGCAACAGATTTTCTATCTAAACTTCTAGATTTCTAATTCCCACGGTAGCTCTTTGCCGTTCAAACAAAGGTCAACAAGCCTCGAATGCTGCTTAATTCTAATAGTTCAGAGGTATGCCGCCATACTATAATCAGCTGTTACTGCGTGTTATGTAATTGAGCTCCGGTTCAGGGTCTACCTTCTTATTCAGGTGGGATTATGTTGCCGCTCTTTTAATTAGAAGGACTGAAAGTAATTGAATAATACAGGGTCAAATTAGATTGCCAAAATCCAATTATATCGATCTCTTTGTTGAAAAACAAACACAAATGAAGCCAAAATATTTCTACACAATATAAAACAAATGCAAATAAGTTTGATACAGGAGATTATTTTTTATTCTGAAAACAATTATCATAAAAATGAAAGTCTTTTAGATTAATTCTTGGGGTATGTCTTTGAGCAGTTACCCATACAGCCATTCGATTTTGCTTCATACCTGACAAACACAAACAAAATGCAAATCAATTAAGAAAAGTGGATTCCTGAGAAATTATTATGAGAGATTAAAAGCAAACTTCAATTACCAGGATTTTGTCTGCTGCTGAGGTTGACATTAAGAGTCCCCAAGGAAGTGAGAGGCTTGCAAGTAGTATAGAAGCAATCCTGAGTGCAGGCTGGACCAATTTGGCCCCGTTTCAATCATGTAAGACGGCAATCCCTGAGGCATTTCTTCTCACTGAAATGGGCTGTAGACTGGCTAAAGAGTAACCCCAACACCAAACAAACCAGCAAAATTGATTGAAAAGTATTTCTCTCTATTTTCTTTTCTGGTATATGCAAGAAAGAATTGACAAGCTAAGTTTAATGGCAATCAAAATCCCACGAAAAATTTTCATGAACACTTTCCTATGATGATTTTGAAAACTAAACTCATATTTTGCCATGAATAGACATTGAATTAAGTGGAAAGAATATTGTTACTAAGAAATGAAACACTTTAAGAGTTAATAGGGCGTGCTGAAATTAAGAGAAAGTTTGATAGACATAATTATTGATGCCAAGATTTTCCAGTTAAGACAGTCGGAAAAACCTACCAACCTTAAGGCTCATCCATTTACTTAATGTTAGGAATTGTCCGATGCGGGCTAATAGTAATTATATTTTTTGTTTAATAAAATCAGGGAATTTAATAATGCAATGTCAGTGTACAAGATGAATTTAAGTATTCAATAAAGATAAGTTTAATTTACTTAAATATTATACTCTGAGTGAACAAAATAAATGTGGGTTTGAAGTTTATTGGACTTTGATGGGTCAATATTTATTAGCTAGGTTTTTGCTTCAAAACTTAATGCAATATGGTTACAGTATAACTTACCTTTTTAAAGTTGTCATTTAGAGAGGTTTATGAAATAAAATATTAAGTTACATTATCGATAACTTTACAGATTCAAATTGTATGAAGATTCAAATATTTCTACAATTCAATTCAGTATTTTATATTTTGTGTGTAGATCTTGTGAATTTAGGATTGGTTTGTTTTATTTAGTTTACACAAAATAAATCACACAGTTAGGCCAACCAATGTGACCTGAAACCTACTCAAAATCTCTGTTCTATAACACTTACATAATTTCATTGTCTTTGCTTTGAACTTGAATACTTCGTCCTCTATTAGCTTTACCTTTTACTCTACCTCTTTCAAAAGGATTGAAGTCATCTGCATTAATCACTGGAATTGATTGCATTTGCATCAACAATATTCAGAGAGGACTACTGATCGTATTTACAAATAATGTTTCCTTGTATATATTGCTGGCTGCTCTGAAACTTTCTCCCACAAGGGACCATATAGAACCAATACTAGCTGTAAAAATTCACATAAAGAGCTAATCTTTCGAAGTCATACATTAAATCAGGATTAAGTTAACATACAGAGAGAAAGGTCCAAATTATTTTCAACGAGGGATACTGATTCAACTGAAACTAAAAGTTTGTCAATTTTCTCTGGTGAACTTGTCCCACATGGGAAGGAATAAACATACACTGTTGTGGAAGAAGAATATAAGGAGAGCCAAATCATCTAGACAAGGTGTCTTTGCGCTTGGGGCAATGGGGTAGCTAATGAGGTTCTAACCGAGGCGTGTCTATTGCTGTTTGGTTGAAAACTAATTCTAAACCCCCTTAGGCTTGGGTTTGACGCTGACCTTTGAGAATTTCTGCAAGGGCTCCCTTTGGGGTTTAACCCCTACATTTTTTAGTGTTAAGCTTCCTGGTTACACGCCTGGGTTCGGCCTTGGCCTTTGAGGATTTCTGAAGTGCTCTGAACTGCTGTGGATGGACCTGAACGGCCCGCCAAAGCTTACATTTTTGTGAGCCTTTTTAGGATAGCCGCTGTGGCACGCCAGGCCTTGTTATTTATCAGATACAATAGGGGCGGGCTGATCCAGTGCCGTCTCCAACCCTCATTTGCAGAGTTACCGCCCCATAGTTGTCAATTGCCAATGAAAGACAACGAACCTACAGTTCCCTCAAACTTCCATGTCCCGCGAACAAATAGTAGAACGCCACATCAGCGAAACAAAGGTTGTGCGCATGGAAAATAAATGGAGTTCTCCACTTTTTAGCCTTTCCCATCTAAAAATCCAACAAGACCGTTGAAAACTCAGACCTCCCACTCCCACATAAAGTTCGAATATAACTAGAAATAAAAACTCGTGCAACGAAGGGAAAAATGGAGAAGAATCAGATCTGGCTAGCCTTTGGGACTCTAACCCTGCTGTTCCTATCAGTTATAGCTGAAGATGTCGTTGTGCTAACAGAGGAAAACTTCGATAAGGAGGTTGGCCAAGATAGAGGAGCACTTGTTGAGTTCTATGCACCTTGGTAGGTCTATTACACTTTCTTGAATCATTAGTTTTATCGTTAGTATACCATTTCATGCCGATCCTCATTATTTATTTTGTAGATCTGTTTTTTTTTTTTCCTTTTTTGGGATGTTAACTTACAGTTCAATGTTTAATGGACGATCGTTAGGCATCGTTTAAAGCGGCGCGTCTTCCAAATTTAACGTTATTTAGATATTTGCATATCAGTGTCGAGCTTTATCGAGCAGAAATTCCGTTAAATTGCGAGTGATTGAATGCTAAAGGTAGATTAGGTAAAATGAAAGACCATATAGCTATCGAGCTTTTTTAAGCAGAATTTCCAATAAACTCCAGAGAATGATAGATCAACATTAAGTATTCTCTTCAATTTTCATTGATAACTGATAATAGGGAGAAACTATTTCCTTCAGCGTCCAAACATTGAACAATTCACTATGTCTATATGATAAAGTCTCTTCTTTTAGCGAGTGGAAGGCGGCTTTGCTAGGAAACAAGCATAACATTCTCCAGAGTCCTTAAAGTGATGTTTTCTTTTTGGTAAAATGTTATGAAGGTTTCCAAGAACTTTTTCTTGCTGTTTTTGTAATAGTTTCTGGTGGACTCTGAAAGGCAGCTGTCTAACGTAAGGTTACATTCCTGAATATGTTTTATGTTTACTGTGACAGGTGTGGGCACTGTAAAAAGCTTGCTCCTGAATATGAGAAGCTTGGTGCAAGCTTTAAGAAAGCTAAGTCTGTTTTGATTGGCAAGGTGAGCTCATCAACAATTGCTGCTCCTCCTTGTTTAATATTATTAAGATGTTGAGACTGCTTTTAAATTTCTTTTCTTAGTTATTGTTTTATAGTATTCTTAACTTAACCTGAACAATTATTATCTATGATGATATATTTTATGCAACTGATCTAAGTGTGTTTTACCTGAAACTTTAACTTCTTGCCCCCGCTTTATTTATTATAAACTCATTTGTTCTTTCTTGACATTCTATATGTTTATGTGGTGGTGTAGGTGGATTGTGATGAGCAGAAGAGCATATGCAGCAAATATGGGGTTTCAGGGTACCCAACAATTCAATGGTTCCCTAAGGGATCTTTGGAACCCAAAAAGTGAGTGCGCTCTAATAAAATTCATGCCATTTTTCAGTTCATTTCTTTATTTCCTTTAAGATCTGCATCTTTGTCTGCTGGGTACATTTAAAATTGGAACTTTCCAGGTATGAAGGGCCACGTACAGTAGAGTCTCTTGCCGAGTTTGTGAATAGTGAAGGAGGTAATGTCAACAAAGTTCCTTTTTACAGTTATTTTAACCGAAGAAATCATAAACGTTTAGCTCGTTTTTCAACAAGTTTTGTCCTTTTGACTGCTCCTCCATAATATTAGACAGTGTAAAAATTAATTTTCTTTTTATGGAGAAGGTATGATTCTAGAAGCACTGCATAGATATTTTTGTATTTTATGCAAGTACCCAGCCATCTTTTGGTAGTAGCCTTCCCCATCTGCAACATGCATGGTTTTATATGCAAAAATTATGTATAGTGTGTGTCTTACTGATATAAATTATTGACAGGGACCAATGTGAAGATAGCTGCTGTTCCATCCAATGTTGTGGTGCTAACAACTGATAACTTTGATGCGTTAGTCTTGGATGAGTCCAAAGACGTTTTGGTTGAGTTTTATGCTCCCTGGTGAGTAATGGATGCTCTCTCTCTCTCTCTCTCTCTTCCTCTCTTACACACACACACACACACACACACACACACACACACACATATATTTATTCTTTTTCCTTTAATTAATGTCCTCTTGCTCCTGAAAATTTTATTTTCAATGGGTTTTGTTTTCTTTTGTTTTTATTCCTAAATAACTGTGCTCTGATTAAATGGTTTCTGGATTTTACCACTTTCAGGTGTGGTCATTGCAAAAACCTTGCTCCTGTAAGTATGGGTTGCCTATTTATGTGAATAACTTGTCTCTGTTACTTCTGTCTCACTAACCATTTGTACTGTCTGGTTGTTTCAGACATATGAAAAGGTGGCCACAGCTTTTAAGATGGAAGAAGATGTGGTTATTGCTAATCTGGATGCCGACAAGTACAAGGATCTGGCTGAAAAGTGAGTGGAGATTTAAATTTATATGCTCAGTTAGCCTCAGATATGCTTTCCCATCATTAAAATCTAAATGGAGGCTATTTCTCTGTATGCAGGTATGGAGTAAGTGGTTATCCTACATTGAAGTTCTTCCCCAAGAGCAACAAAGCTGGTGAAGATTATGAGGGTGGCAGAGATTTAGACGACTTTGTCTCTTTCATCAATGAAAAGTGTGGTACCAGTCGTGATGGAAAAGGACAGCTTACATCAAAAGTAGTAACTCATGACTTAAATGACATGATAGTTTTTATATGATAATTTACTTGTATATTGATTTATCAAATTTTCAATAGGCTGGTATAATTGCACACCTGGATGCTTTGGTAAAGGAGTTTGTAGCTGCTAGCAGTGATGAGAAGAAGGCAGTTTTTGCCAAGATAGAAGAGGAAGTTGGGAAGCTACAGGGTTCCACTGCAAGGTACTTGTCTTATATTGACTTATAAATCTAGTATTAAGTCGTCTTTTACTTCATAATTGATGGACTCCTATGTGTCAGGACTGTTATGTCAATTTTATTGGTGCTTACTACTTATATTCTATTCTTACTCTGCTCAAACTAGCACTTCTTGCTAATAACCACTTGGATCCTAGATTTAAGTTATATTGTGTCCTTTTTCTAGGTATGGAAAGATTTACCTGAAAGTTGCAAAGAATTATATGGACAAGGGTTCTGAGTATGCCAACAAGGAGATTGATAGGCTTCAGCGCATGCTTGACAAGGTGAGATTATTGACTGTTATCTCATAAAGCACATACTTTATACCCTTTAACATGGGAAAATTGACGAAATAGGTGGTTTAGTTTTGGTGGCTGCCACAAATTACCTTATGTAGGTAGTAATATATTGTTTTATGATGTAGGGGATTAACTGCTATTCTTTTATAAAACCTTCAAGATAATTGAAATATGATGAGATCATCTTTTTTTTTTTTTTTTTTTGGGTCCAGTCAATCAGCCCAGTGAAGGCAGACGAATTCACCCTGAAGAAAAATATTCTATCAGCATTTGCTTGATTAAGCGGACCATTGTATTGCTGTCATCTCACACAGGACAGTGGTTAATTTTAATCTGTTTGATGGAGATTGGTGGATCAGTGCTGCCTGATGAGACCATAAAATTGATTTGAGCAGAGGTTTTCTAACACTGATGATCTATAGGCCTTTGATGTTATTAAATGAGCCCATCTGTGCGGTACTGAAAAGCGGATCCCTTTATTAAGAGTAGTAAAAGTAATTGGTGTCTTCATTGAACGCTACTTTTGTTTACACATTTTCAATTTTCAGATGAAGTATATTTTCTACAGGCAATTATTTGTTGTCATATTTTCATTCCGTCAAAGTCAGGTAGCTAAGATAGATTGAAAGCCTGTGTTCAAAGTATTCCAGTCTATAACATGATGGCCAATATAAGGTATCGTATTCAGGGTAAGACCAGAGACATTATATAAGGGAAAAGCCGTCGACACTTTTGACTTTGTACTATATATGAAAAAAATTCCATTCTCAAAAATATGAACTAAAAAGTAGTTTCCTTCGGATCTTATGACTTCTAACAGGAGAAATCATAAATCTAGAGGGGAGAGAATAGAAAAAATATCATTATAGCAAACGGGTAAATATACCTGATCGATTTACGACATAAAGGATTTGAAAATCGGTCAGGTTAGAAGCTCAACATTAACGGATTACTGAGGTAAACAAGTGTATCGCTAGTTACAAGCCTCATCTATTTTCTATGCAATGGAGACTAGAGATACACTGATGAAAGCCATCCACCTGCTACCAAAAAAAAAAAAATTTCAAAAACTCACAAAATGAGGGTTAGCACAGATTTGAAGAATTCGGTTCCTGAAGCATTTAGCCCCGAGACTCTTGTGCTTTCATATTCAAGTCTAGCACTCTGCACGATTTCTCCCGACTAAATTCAGGCTCTGACATTGGCAGTGAAGAACACTCAATCTGATACTCCCTCTCATCAACTAAAGACTTGATATATGAGCACGGCTGCTCCTCAACAGGTTCCTGTTCAAAAGATGGCATGCCAGGAGGCTGTGTTCTCATCTGCACAGACCTCAAGAGCGCAGCTCTCCTCAAGTCAGCTGAGTGGCATATATCACTAGGTGATGATGGGAACCGGCCCTCAGAATCCGAGCCTCGTTGACGTGGCTGTGAGCCACTAACAGAACAGTTATGTGAAGGATATGAACTGGTAGAAGGAGCAGAAGAGAACCCACTCAGTGGCCTCTGGTACCTGTGCGGAGAAATTGGACGGGTGGGCAGGCTATCACTTTGGGATAAGCAATTGTGTATATGGGCCTCGCAAAATCTTGAGTCATCAGAATCTTCAGACATTGGTGAATACTGCATGGGAAGTTCATCCCTGGATACATACAATTCAAAAAATCATAATGAGTGCGATGGGACGACTCAACATAGTAAACAAGAATTATTACTGAAGATAGGCAGAAAAGAATTTGTCTTTAGAAAATAGACAACAGCTGAGTGTGGCTCATTATTTGCATGGTTAGATAGGGTGCAAATGAACCACAGTTTGAAGATGGCTCATTATCAAATATGGTTCAGATATTCATTTTCAAAGGAACAAGTTAAGAAAGTGACTTTTCACAAACTAGTTGCTCACTAACTACTCGAAAGATTAGTCTATTAGAAGATGTTGCCTACCTACTCTTACAAATGCAAGATCCAATTCATTTCTATGGTAGCAATATTCTTCCTCACACAATCATAAACGATGAGAACCTTGATTCATTCTAACACCACTGGTTGTGGGTCACATAATAAACCAAGACTATCACATAATAAATGATTATCCACAATACTAGTCCATTGGATAATGTCATCTTATAAACCATGACTTGATCCACTTTTATCATATGTGAGGTCACCACACAAATCACATGCAAACATTATAGCTAAACTAATACAGGATTTGCTAGCACACATGCACGGCAAGGAAATCTAACAAAAATATTCCTACAACTTTCTCTTTCAGAAACTTGCACTTAATTAGACTTGTCAATAAGTGTTTGTTCAGGGACTGCATAATCAGGAAAATGAATTTTGGCATCTCACACAATGAAGGTTAATAACCAGTACAACAATAAGCCGTCCTACATCGCCCCAGAACTTCACAATCACATCAGCTAGGAGAACCCATAATGATACCTTTCTCAAGGCAGCATAGGGCCACTGGACACTCCAAAATGAGAAATCTCAGCTCAAATAAATCAGATACTAGAGCTCACACCCTCATTTCATTGACATGCAATTACATTCTTGCCAACCCCATAAACTTATAGAAAACAGAGTGTAAAGTGTCATTACCATGTAAGAGTCGGCTTATTTTAGTTATCTGCTTCAAGGAAAACGTCTTTCAGCCAAATGACAAATACAGTAGATTGAAATTTCTCTACAACCGAAGCGAGGTTGGTGTCTCTAACTCAATTCAAACCCACCATTCCTAATCAGTGATTTTCACTTTTAATTGTTAGCTGCAACATAAGATTAAGATAGATAGTTCTCATACCTGGCCGGCGATTCCATGAGATTCTCTGAAAGTGGATCTCCGACAGTTAATCCATTTAAGCTGGAAGCCATTATCTGCACAAATAAAGTTTCCCCGATAAATAGCCATTATCTGCACAAATAAAGTTTCCCCGATAAATACATTTTAACTGTAGGATAAACTAACTAGATATCTGAAACTGAAACCATCAATCCCGAAACTTTGAGAGATAACATCGACAGCCAAAAACTAAAAATTAAAAAAAGTTCTCATACAACAAAAAGAAAGAAGAGAGCACAAAATGCGAATCCCTTGACAACCCAGAATTAATAAAAATAAGAAAACCCTATAAAAAAATGAAAATTAAGAAAAAAGAGGCACAAACCTCGCTTAGGTAACGCTTGTGAGAGCGAAGATGGTCAAGATAAACTTCATCCTCTGGATCTCTACTTCGCTTCCCAGTTGAGGATGGAGATGATGTTGACGTAGTAGTCGAGTTCGATTCTGAACCCATCTTCAATTACCTTCATCTCATTTCATTTTAATTTTACATCAATTAACGAAATATTTACTAAATCTCCGCCATGGAGACAGACACAGGTATCTATGTGCTATGTTTTCTTCTATGCTTACGCACAAGGGAAATGAGAAAAAAAACTACGTTCTTCTGTTTCCTTTTTTTGTCGGTAAGTAACGTTTTTCTATTTCGTTTTTTAAAGAAAATGGCTGGTAGAAAGAACCGCTCCATCTCCCGGCCTGGAATAAACGACGTCGCTTTCTTGGTATTGTGATTGTACAACTCGATTGCCTGGAATGGCATAACATTGGCAAAAAGAAGACAAATATGGTATAATTTTTTTTTTGGTTAACCGAGATTTATAAATAAATTTAAATTATAGTGATAAAATTTAAAATTATTATATTAGATAAATTACAGTTTTATAAATGTGACAAAAATTTAAATTCATAAATTAAAATTTTATAAAGATAATAAAAACTCAAACTCAGATCTATAACTCTTGTATTAAATAAATTAAAATTTTATAAATATAATAAAGACTTAAACTTAAATTTTTATTTCAAAATTTTTAATAAATCACTAATTTTATTAACCCTTATGTCAAATGTAGTGTAAATCATTTAATTAAGGTTGGATTCGAACTGAGTCAAGCTCGAATTCAGCTAAGATTGACTTGTTTTGGGCTTGACCGAACTGAACTTGAGCTTGACTCATTTTTTTTATCAAAACGACATCGTTTTGTATCAAAAATTTTAATTAAAAAATCTAACGAGTAGCTTGAATTTGAGCTCGACTAAGGCCAATGTGGCATTGTTTAATCAATTATCCAATGAATCAATTATTTTGGTTCTGCTTTGGAAACGTATATGGCTCAACCACTCTTCTGTTGTATTTGTTGAATATAGGGTTAGATTTGAGTTGAATTAGTTTAAATTTGAACTCGATCAAATTTAACTAAAGTTAACTCATTTCAAATTGGATCCAACTGAGTTCGAACTGATTCTACTCAAATCCGATTTTATATTCAACAAATACAGCAGAAAAGTGGTTGAGTCATATACGTTAGCGAAGCAGAACCAAAATATCTGATTCATTGGATAACCGATTAAACAATGCCACACTCAATCTCTTGTCCTTATCGAAGACGACGAATCCTTCAAATGTTTTTTCTGATTTCAACTCATTGAGTTCTATTGGCTGGAGTTGCGTGTGTCCATGGCGGTTATCAGAAAGTCATCGCAGCGTCATGAAATTCCAAAATGAAAACTGAATCCTGAGTTACCAGTGGATCACAAGGCTGGGCTCAACACCACCACCGTCCAAATTTCTGAGTCTTACTATGATTACCAACTTTTAAAAACCACAAACTAAACTCCTGTAGGTTTATTCTATAACAGTCGCCGGATAAATATAGGCTTTATTACAGTCAATTAATTGGAAGGCTGTACTAGAGAGAGTAGAGTAAGGATGAGTGTGTTGGACTTTTGGGCACACAATAATGCAGTGGGGACCTTGCCTGATTATACCAATAATATTATCGTCTCTTAAAAGCCAAAAGAGTTATTTCCCAAGGTATGATATAAATATAAACTGAAATCGGTTAAGTAATAAAAAACTAATCTTTTATTTAAGAGCAGATTAAGGGATATTAATTAAAATAAGTAAAAAAATTTTCGCTTATATCTTTTTAGGTAAACATACAGTAGTTTTACTTTTATAAGTAAATTTTTTTATAACTTCAAAAATACCCTTTCAGCCCTGTAGCTGTAGACGCTAAAAAGAATATATGGTGCGCACAGAGTGCACGCAGTGTACGCGGTGCGTGTAGAGTGCGCATACCTTCATATATATATATATATTAAATAATATAATATAATATAATATTTAAAAAATATAATAAATAAATAAATAAATATTATAATATTTAATATAATATACATAAATAATAATAATAATAATTTTTAAATATATATTATATATAATATTATAATATAACAAATATATATAATAATATAATATATATTTAAAAATTATTATTATTATTATTATTATTTATATATTATATTAAATATTATAATATTTATTATATATATATTTATTTATTTATTATATTTTTTAAATATTATATATATATGTAAAAGAGAAAGGGTGCGCGCACCTTTTCTTTTATATATATATATATATATATATATATATATATATATATATTAAATATTATAATATTTAATATAATATATATAAATAATAATAATAATTTTTAAATATATATAATAATATAATATATATTTATTATATTATAATATTATATATAATATATATTTAAAAATTATTATTATTATTATTTATGTATATTATATTAAATATTATAATATTTAATATATATTTATTATATATATATATATATATATATATATATATATATATATATATATATATATATATATATATATATAAAAGTGTGCATACAGTTGTTTATATATATTATATGAGGGTGCGCGCACTCTGTACGCACTGCATACTGGCACGCACCGCGTGCATTGCGTACACACCACACACCGCACGCATCACATCTTCCTTCCAGCGCCTACAGCTACAGAGCTGGGAGGGTATTTTTGGAGTTACAAAAAAATTTGCTTATAAAAGTAAAACTATTGTGTGTTTGCCTAAAAAGGTATAAGCGGAAAATTTTTTGCCTATTTTAATTAATATTTCTAAAATTAATCTAAAAAAATTAATTTTAAAGATATAATTATTATTTAATTAATAATATATTAAAAATAATAAATTATTATTATTATTTTTTTTATAAATTTAGAAAACTAACTGTTTCTCCTCAGATTAAACTTTACAAAATCCTATCTCTTTCTGACAATTTTTCTTTGATATTTTCGTCCTCAAATTATCTTCTCTAGAGTCTTCGTCTTTAACAAAAATAACGTCTTCATCACATTTGATGGCGATGTTGTCTTCATCATTGATACATTTTTGCCAAAAACAAAGACTCTAGATAAAGGGAAAAGAAGAGAAGATCATCAAAGAGAGAAAGATGATTGGAGAAAACTCACTAAAAATGGATACCTAACAAGAGGGAAAATAAGATTTTTTAAAGTTTAATTCGGAAAAGAATTGTTAATTTTCTAAATCTAAAGAGAAAATAGATTATATTTTATTATTTTTAATATATTATCGATTTTACCTTGGAACTAATTTTTTATGTTAATTTTAATTATTCATAAGTGAAAATTTGAGTTTTTAATACTTTATCAAATATTAATGTGGGTTTGCAGCATACCTTTGGTGGGAATATATCTTTCGGCCCCTCTTAAATTGTGGAAAATACTTTCATGGTAATTATAATATCTAATAGAATATAAAATTACTTGCTACTCTTTCCAAACCCAAGAAACAAAACAAATGATCCATATTTGCCTACCAAAAGCAAACTTTATTAAGTCCAAAATATTTACCTAAATCAAAAGTTTTAACCTTGCCCATTTTCATATATTTATACTTTCTGTTTGCCACTCAAACTAAGAAAAATTTATATTAGGAAAACCCAAACCAGAAAGGACACATAGATACCCTTTGAAGGCTGTGACTGTCATATCCATACCGAACAATACAGAAGTCACCCTCGTGGGTCTAATTAGATACAATCTAAATTTGACATGGATATTGGATAATACTAGACACTTAACAGCTCGCCGAACAAAAACAAGCCCATCTGGGCCAGCTAAATGAAGAAGATTGCCAGAGATTAATTTACAAAAATGTCACATCTACTGTGAGCAATAATGTTAAGGGTCCTTTAATTCTAAAATTTAAAAATTAATTTAATAATTTATCTCCGATTATTTAATTTAATTTCTAATATATTAAATAATATAAATACAAATTAATTATTATTTTTATCTTAAATATTAAAATATTATCAAAATAATATTAATTTTATTATAATTAATTATTAATTATTTTAAAAAAATAAATTTATTTTTAATTAATATAATAAATAATATAAAAATATTTAAATAAAATAATTTATTAATATTCTTTTATTATTTTTAATCAAAAATAATAATTATTTATACTTATTAAATTTTATCAAATATAATAATTATTTATATTTAATAATATTTTAAATATTCTATCTTAAAAATAATCTCTACATTTTGATAATAACACACTCACCGTACCAACCCTAAAGGTAAAGAGCATTAAGATCAAGTACTTCAATATTCCATCAGCTTAAGAAGCAAAATCACAACACGATGATTCCAAACATAACTTCTCCCCTGGATAAAAACGTTAAGAATTCTAAAAAGTAATACAGCCGATACAAATATATTACATCATAATAATTATTTAATAATACGATAAGCGAAGCATATGTACAAACAATTAAGAAGTTCATCGGGTGACATGACTACCTCGACGAGACCGGGTTCAGTGTCTTGGCCAATCCATTGAGCGCACCGTATCCTTTGGAACTAAACCCCAAGCAACCAAACAGACCTTGCCTGTACGGCAAGTAAGTCCTCTTCTTCAACTCCTCAGCTTGAGCTCTATTCGCCGTGTAATGTAACTCGTGCGCAGACAGCGGGACTCTGCGTTTGGCTACACCGTTAGCCGATTTCCCTTTAACCGTTTTCCTAGTCGAGCCTTGCTCGTTTCGCTTCTGCTTCTGCTTCTGCTTCTGCTTTTGCTTCTGATCGTCCTGCACTTCAACAGGAGGATGAGGAGGAGGGTTCTCTTCTTTAGATAGAGTTAAATCAGAAGAAGTGCGTTTCCTATCTTTGGGAGAGAAAGAAATTGAAGACCAGAACTTCTCCTTTCCATTTCCTCTTCCTTCACTTTTGCTTCTGTACAAAAGGTCTTTTAAAAATATCCATTTCTTCGAGTTCCTACCAGAAGACGAAGACCTGGAGGAAGAAGCAGAACATGATGGTGTCGTTTCATTTGATACAGCTTCGCTCTCTTTTCTCTCCACATACTCTTGCAACTCTTCAACATTTTCACTAATATCTCTCTCAACGTTAATATCCTCTTCGTGCCACTGAAACTCTTGATTTCTTAACGGCGACAGAGATCTGGCTTTTCTGTGGAGAGATCTAGAACGAAGCTTAAGATCTCTCCCTCTTTTCACCGACTCTTCCACGTCTTTATGATCACCCATTTCATCCTCTTCAACGTCCAGATCTATAAGAGGAACCAAGATCTGAGGTCTCTGCAAGTGAGACGAAAGCCTCATGGGCCTAATCTGACCATTCAAAAACAGCTCATCAGCCGAGCTCATTGATCCTGCGGCTAAAAAACCATTGCTCGAGAACCGAGAAGAGAACTCAAACTCGAAGTCAGACTGAGTCGACAAGATGGATGACTCAGCGGAATGACGCGAAGCTGAAGAAACCGAAGATAGCACAAAATGCATTGGACTGGCCGGCGCACTGAAGAAGTAGCCACTTGTGACGGTTCCATGGCCCGGACTTGAAGGAGCGCTAACGTAGGGCGTCGAACATGTTGAGTCCAAGTCTTCATTGAAACGCTGCGTTTCGATAGAGCCATCACTAGGTTCTGGCTCGTCATTTTTTGGGTTAGGATTGGGAAGAAGAACCATTATAGAAAACGGAAGAGTTGAAAGGAAGATGGTGGCCGTTGCGGGGGTGAGAGAAGTAACTAGTGGCTTGTGCGACAAGCAATTATTGTGCTGCAGACTGCAGTGTGCAGAGAGAGCGCTCTGAACGAGGAGAATGCATGTGCATTTGTGCATGTGATCCCTCTCTTATGCAAGACTCATCACCCATCATCATCATCATCATCAGTGGGTACATTGCACTTCCTGCGTCCATTTCTTTTTCAATAGCACTGTATATATAATTTATAAACATAGTTTCATACGTAAATAATAATATATTATTATATAATTAAATATTATTTAATTTTTAATTATTATTTATATAATTATATAATAATATATAATTATTTATATATAAAATTATATACATAATACAACCTTTTTTTTCTTTTTTCAATTATAGTTTCCATATTCCCCTGTCTTTCTATTTTTAAATTAAAAGCCGAGGCTTTATTTTGGGCTTGGGCCACTTGATGGGCTTCTATCGATCTGTTACAGTCGGTCATCCAAATTAAGATAATCGCAAAACCCTGCTCCTCTATTCGTCCGAGACGAATCGTCTCTCCCACTGACAACAGATGAATCTGTCTGCATCCATGGCTCTCGCCCGGCAAAACATCTTCAGCATGACTTCCCAGTGCGTGAACTTCTGGTAATTTCATAGTTTCGCTGTATTTTTTTTTTTTTTTCTGTATAGGAAAAACTTCATATGCTTTTGAATTCAGGAGGAGCATGAGTACGGTTTCGGAGAAGCGAAATATAGAGGACCACAAACGCAGATTGCTTTCTGCTAAATATGAATTGAAGCGAAAGCTTTACAAAGCTCTTCACAGAGATACCGATCTTCCTTCTGAGATCCGAGAGAAATATCTCTGTAAGTTGTCTCAGTTGCCAAGAAACAGTTCCTTCACACGAGTAAGAAACCGTTGTATATTCACTGGCCGACCTCGTGCCGTATACGAGAAATTTCGAATGTCTCGTATTGTTTTTCGTAGTTTAGCATCCCAAGGTCTTTTGAATGGCATCAAGAAGGCTTCTTGGTAGACTGAGGTTTGCGGCTTTTTCGCAAGCAAGGTAGAATCCTTTTATGGTCGGCTTATACTTTGAAAGATCTGATTCAATAATCTCAATTCGCCCCTTTATAGAGTTTTTGGGGCTGTCATACTTTTGATTTTATTGTCTATTTTGGCTCTTTTAACTTTTGTTGCTTCATAATACCCATTAGTATTGTATCACATACTAAAATTTTTACTCGGAGTCGGGATTTTTTTTCCGGGTAAATGGAACATGAATTGTGATTTTAAGTAATATCAGAGATGAGTTTGGAAGTAAAATCAATTTCATTTGTTTATAATAATTTCTAGATTTGATTGCAATCCTCTTCATTTTGCATATTTCCTCAGTGATTGTCAATCTCCTTTTTCTTCTTCATCTTGTCTTGTTGCTCCGCTCTTGTTGTGTTTCTCATTCTTAATGTTGTGAATGGCTCCCGCCTGCGAACACAATTATCTTCCAATTGTATGGAATCACTTTAGCAACAGATTTTGCCAGTCTACTGTTATTATTGTCAGAGTTGAGTTTGTTCCATGATTCTTTTACTGTAATGACTTATGTATGCATCTGTGTAGCCCCGAATTTTTACCTTTATTTTGTGATTGCTTTGGCTGTCCCAACTTTGATATTGTTCTACTTTTCCCGATCACCTGGAGATTGCTAGCAATAGAGTTAGGTGGATATGTTAGTGAAGGAACAAATATGGCCTTCCCAAAACTTTCTCGATCCTTTCTTTTAATCCGATACTGATGAATTTCAAAGAATTATGTAAAATTTCAGTGTTGGAGGTATAAGAATTTTTTGTTTATGGCTTTAGACAGTTTCTCTTCTGGAACCTCTTGCTTGTAATATTTTTGTGTGGAATTAACAAATCATCCGAAGATTTGTGTGGGATAAGCTGTTCATCAAGCAACTAGTATGGAGACTCTAACTCTGTGAGACCATGGTACTGGATAAGTTTATGTTATTTTCCATTATAAACAAATGGGGAAGCCGTACTACTTTATTACGTTCCTACTATAATTTGATGAACATTATAATTTCTTCATTATTAAGAGAATTTGGGCAAGGCAACTTGGTGAAGAAAAAGTAATAGATAAATTTCTTTGTCTAGTCAATAAACCACTTTATGGAGGCCTGATTCAATCAGCTATAGGTTTTGATTTCTCTTTTTATCCTTTTAAAGGAACCGTATTTCAGCTGGATAGTCCTTTCAGAATTGAATATTTTTATTCTTCTAAAGCGACCGAATTTGGGTTTGATTTTGATATGTAAGTGATGGATCTCAATCCCATATTATCGAATTAAGGATTTCATATTTTTTGTCACTCAAATTTATCTTTTGGGCCCTGCTGGTTTTGAAATCTTAATAGCTACGTTAAGAAGTGCATTTCCGGGTAGAGAGATGTGAATGAGTGTCTTACACGGGATGAAAGTCGCATACGGTAGTCTATTTTTCTCTACCGTTTCCAAAGGGTTCTGGTTTGGATGCTCTTTTCTTCTGTTATGCACCTGAGCTTGAGCTGCTGTTTATAATTATCTCTTCAGCCAATTAAAGTGCTTATTCAGTCTTAGGAAAATGCATGGGATAATACCTTCGTTTATTCTACCGCGATAGCACCATGCACGTTTAAGAATCAAAAAAGGGTGGAGCCAGTTGAAGCATATAAATCAATGATGTCGGAATCCTAATGACGTAACCAGTAAAAGGCAAAAGAAATATCAACAAGTTGCGGGCATCTTTTGTAAGAATATGCCTATGGTCAATAAAAAAATTTTTATTAGTAAAAGATTATGGTTGAAAGTAAAACATATATTTAGTCTTTATTAAATAAATTTAATTTTAATTCTAGATTAGAAAGGAGTTTTGACTAATCAAAAGAAAGCCAAAAGACAGATGCTGTAAATGTTCACGTGGCAGCATAGAGTTGATCTATAAGGCGGCGTTGATTGAAAGCCAAAACTTCCAAAATTTTTCTTTCTAGGTTTGTTTAAAAGCGAAAAGCGACCTTTTCAGGAGCCAAGGAGGGGGCTCGTGTGCAATCTTCTTCTTTAATCTTTTCCCGCTAACACATAAGCATAAACACTTGGTCTACAAACCACAGAGATACATTTGAGACTAGTACTGTAATAGCTCAAAATACAGAAGATGAAGTTCGTCCTGGTTACAGGAGGAGTAGTGAGTGGTCTGGGTAAAGGCGTCACAGCCAGCAGCATAGGTGTCGTCCTCAAGGCCTGCGGTCTTCGAGTCACTTCCATCAAAATTGGTTCTCTTCTCTGCTCTTCCTTTTCTTTTTTTTAATTTCTGATATCATTTTTGTGCAAAATTTTTGTTGGAATCCGATTTTTTTTTTTTTTTGAAAGCGTTGTTGCTTTACTAAATTTAATATTTGTGCTCGAGGTTGGTTTAGTTTGCTTCATTTCATATTGGAAGTCTGTGTTTGTCTTTCATTTTCAGTTATTTAATTGCTTTTTCTATGAACTCACTAATTTTTTTCTTGTTTTGAACCTTAACCGGAATCTTTATCGGAACTATTCCTTTTGTTTTAAGTTCATTATTTAGTTTTCTTTTTGCATGTCAATTGTTGTAACTATCTTTTATCTCTGGCAGATCCTTACCTTAATACGGACGCTGGTACCATGTCTCCCTTCGAACATGGGGAAGTTTTTGTTCTTGACGATGGTGGAGAGGTTTTCCCTTATCCTTCGATATAAATTTTACTTGTCAAGAAGTTTTAATAGTATACACTCTGGCATACATGATAATTTCGGAAGTTATGGATATAATATATCAAGCAGTATGCTACAAGTTATCACTTTATTTATTTATTTATTTTATATAGGTGGATTTAGATTTGGGTAACTATGAACGATTCCTGGATGTTACTCTTACTAGAGATAACAACATCACCACTGGAAAGATATATCAGGTGCTTGAATTTATAAATATAAATGAGAATGTATGAAGTCCACTTAATTGTTTGTGTTACTAAAAACAACCAATCTTCTTCACTTTAAATCAGTCTGTCCTTGAGAAGGAACGCAGAGGTGATTATCTTGGAAAGACAGTTCAGGTAATGCTTCTTATGCTGAAAAATGTTTTTCTTATATTTTAATTGTATTAAAAAAACACTGGTGACTTAGATTTTTGCCACTCTTGGGTGGATTCCAGGTGGTTCCACACATCACAGACGCCGTCAAGAATTGGATTGAGTCTGTTGCTGCTATTCCTGTGGATGGTAAAGAGGGACCGGCAGATGTTTGTGTGATTGAGTTGGGGGGAACTGTTGGTAAGAGTTTCCTGATACAAAAGAGACTTATGGTGCACAAAAAATTGGTGATTTCTTGTTTTGGTTGACACTTGTTTTTTCCAGGGGACATTGAATCAATGCCATTCATTGAGGCTTTGCGACAGCTATCTTTTTCAGTTGGTAAGTTGCGCTTATTATGATAAATTTATGTGTTATTTAGATTCATATAGACACTTAATTATGTCCTGTACATTTTTAAGAAGTCTAATGAAATATGATGTATTATTTACATGATGGTATAATTGATTTTGATTGAATGGTTTAATAATTGGGTTATCATTATATGTGGATGATTTTGTGCCACATAGATGAATCTTTCCAATTTTTTAGATGTATTAATGCAATATTTTACTGTTCACCAATTTAATGGAAACTCAGAAATTATTTCTTTGATGTGCAATCATGTGCTTTTCATATGCACTGGGTTATAATCTCCAACATATTTTGCAGTGTTTTCTTACTTTAACTTTCTATTCCCTCAGGTCCAGATAACTTTTGTCTCATTCACGTGAGCCTAATACCTGTGCTGGGTGTCGTTGGCGAGCAAGTAATACTCCATAATTTTCTGCAAACATTTATATGAGATATGCAATATATTAGGATCTCAAGTACAAGGTATGAGATTTGGATCCCATATCAAGAAGTACGAGCTTCTAGAGTGAGATTTATATGGTTTTGGGTTATCCAATCTCAATAACTAGCTTTTGAGGTGTGGTTTTTCCAAGGTTCATATCATTTGGTATCAAAGCCACCATCATGTCTCTCAGTTGCAATCGTGCGGCGCAGATGATAACACCAACATTGTAGTGTTCACCTCAGGCTAGTCGGAAGCTAGCACATAATTAGCCTACGTGGGCGCCGGGGCTGCAGAGCGTGATGGTATGTTAGGATCTCAAGTACAAAGTATGAGACTTGGATCCTACATTGGAAAATATGAGCTTCTGGTGTGGATTTTATATGACTTTGGACTTTTCAATTTCAACAGCTAGTTTTTTAAGTATGGTTCTTCCAAAGTTCATACCACAATATTTTCTTTGTTCATATTGTCCTATTGTTTATAATATTACTTGAAATTCATTATATATTTGCCTTGAAATTGTTTCTTTTTTCAGTATTTGGCTCATTATTCTCTCATTCTTGCTTTATTCTCTTTAATTTTTCTCTGTCACATTTTTTTCATTAGAAAACTAAGCCTACACAGCACAGTGTTAGGGAATTGAGAGCATTAGGGTTGACACCTCATTTGTTGGCATGTCGCTCTGCCCAGGTTCATCTCTTTCCTTGTCTGTTACCCACATGCATGTGATGTTTTATATTGATAACAACCGTTTGCTTTATTGTGGTTTAGATGCACCAAATTATTGTGCTACCTAATTATTGGTTGGGATAATATGATTTAAATTTTATGTGTTCTAATCCAAATCGTCTCAATAGTTAAAACGATGGTTAACACTTGAAATTTCTTTAATTGGCTATCCTATTGCAGCCTTTGTTGGCAAATACAAAGGAGAAACTTTCTCAGTTCTGCCATGTCCCGGTAAATTGTGTTGAAGTTTGTTTCTTTGACTTTTGATCAGATTCTGTTTAATTGATTTGTCATCTTATATTTTATGGTTTCTCCCAGATTGCTAATATTCTCAATATTCATGATGTTCCAAACATTTGGCACATTCCTCTCTTACTTCGAGTGCGTTTACTGACTCTTCTATGGTTCCTCCTAAACTAATTGTTTCCTGTTTGTTTTATCAACATCCAATTAATATTTTTGATATGGGTATTTTTTTCAGAATCAAAATGCTCATCATTCAATTCTACAACAGCTAAATTTGCTCAGGTCAGTGTTTGTTTCAACTTTTTTCTCTATGATAAGACATTAATTTTCAGATCAGAGCCTTTACTGACCTCAGAAGTTTTCAGAGAAATGAATCTAAGGGAAGCAATCTATGTGATGCTGTCTAACAACTTTTCTATCTGTTTTTTGTGCCTGTTCATACACAAACATGGGTTGGTGCATTGATTATATCTGTAATTAGTTTCCATGTTTGGGTTGCCACCAATCAAACTTAATTAAATATTTAAAGAGCAAGACATTGCTATTTTGGGAAAACTAGACACTCAAGGCAGCACAGTTGATTTGTTTACTAACAGATTCAATTACCCGTTTCAGCATTGCTGCACCTCCAGATTTACAAGCTTGGACAAAGATGGCCGAGACTTTTGACAATATCACCAATTCTGTTAGTAATACTTTATTTATAACTTAATCATTTTTTAGCCTGAAGGCAACCTTATCCATATATGTTATAATGTATATGGTTAGCTTGTAATCCTTATATTGAATATTCTTCTCTTGTACTTGAGACAAAAACATGCTGTTATGACAGGTGAGGATTGCTATGGTTGGAAAGTATGTTGGCCTTGCAGACTCGTATCTGTCTGTTGTGAAGGTATGCTTTTTATATTTTTAACTTTGCTTTTAACTTTGAGCTAGGTAGTCTGGTTAGGTTGCTTAGTGTATAGTCTACACATAACAAACTTTCTTATGGCTATGCTTATGAGTGCAGGCCCTTCTGCATGCCTGCATTGCATGTTCCCTGAAGCCATCAATTGAATGGATTGCAGCTTCTGATCTTGAAGATGATAGTGCAAACTTGGTACTAAACAGTACCATTTGCATTCATGTTGATCTTTTGTTCTTGTATATTTTTTAAATAATATAAACTTGTATAATTCTTTTGTCTGCATTTGCAGACACCTGAAGCACATGCTACTGCTTGGGAGACTTTGAGGGTAAGCCTTATGGCAATTTTATTTCTTTGCTTATCTTATTCAGCTTAATTCTGATCAGATTATATATTTTAAGACCAACCAGAATGACTCTGTCGAATTCCCAAAATGGTGCCATATTTGGATTTGTTGATCACTTTTGTAGTGAGCTTTACGCACACTGACATTCAGATTTCTGAGCTGTTCTAGCTTTTTTTTCATTTTTTAATAATTTTTTTAGACAAAGAATCTCCCCAATATAATTTTATTTGTGTAATGGTCTTAGAAAAGATCTTGAAGTATTTATGTATTTTATACTAATAGTGGTAACCATTTGTTGCAGAATGCAGAATGTGTCTTAGTTCCTGGAGGATTTGGAGATCGTGGTGTGCGAGGAATGATATTGGCTGCAAAGTATGCTAGAGAGAATAATATACCCTATCTTGGGATATGCTTGGGCATGCAGATTTCTGTAATTGAGTTTGCTAGATCTGTGAGTGGTTTGATTTTTCTGTTCACTGTTCATTTTTAGATCATTTGGTAGCCATTCTCTGATTGCCTCTAGTTAATTGTTTCTAGGTTCTGGGTTTAGAAAGGGCAAACAGTGCAGAGTTTGATACCCAGAGTCCAGATCATGTTGTTATTTTCATGCCTGAGGTTGGAATTCTACTGCTCACCTAATTTTTCTATTTATTGTGATATGTTACACTTACCTCACAAACTATATTATCTATTGTTTTGTATCCATATGCAGGGTTCGAGAACTCATATGGGAAGCACAATGAGACTAGGTTCTCGAAAAACGCTATTTCAGACCCATGATTGCATTTCTTCAAAATTGTATGTGATTTGCTACTTTCCAATTTCAGGAAGTTTGCTTTAATGCAATATAGAATTTTACCATTCATTCTTTTCCATATTTCTTTATTACACTACATCAATGCATGCTGGAGCCATTACTGGACCTTAGGGAACCCATGTGGTGGACCTTAGGCCACTAGGATAGTCTTGTCATCCATTTTTGCTGCTTATCAGTCAGTAACTTGCTATCCAAAGAGGATAGTTCGATGTGTTCTCATTTACTGCTATGCATGCCCACTGTAGTTTCTCTTGCTTGCTAGGTATTCTAATCCAGAATATGTGAATGAACGGCATCGCCACAGATATGAGGTCAGTTTTAAAATCCACTCTTAAAGGGGCAAAGCTGTTTGGTGTACTGTGTGCATAATTTCTGGTTTGCACTATGATGCTTTGGTCCTGTTTGCCGCAGGTGAACCCAGAGGTAGTTGGGTTTCTTGAAGAAGCTGGCCTAAAATTTGTAGGGAAGGATGAAACTGGAAAACGAATGGAGGTGGGTATTCTTCTCTGGTGATAAAAATCCAGGCTAAACCTGAAACATGTTTGTGATATGACGAAGTTGAATCAGTCATAATATTTAAACTGTGATTGCCTTTGATAACTAATATTCATTTTTATTGGTGCCATCCCCTTCACATGCATTGAGGGTTAATGAGCTTGGGCATATTTTGTTGGTTTTGTTTGCTAGATTGAGAAGTTAGTTTGTGCTTAACCCAAATTATTCAATTTTGAAGTTCTGTTCTTCTGTTCATTTCTGCAGATTTTGGAGCTTCCAGGTCATCCATATTATGTAGGAGTTCAGTTCCATCCAGAGTTCAAATCACGACCTGGGAGGCCATCTCCTCTGTTTTTAGGTACTTATTATTCTATGTATGAGCCTTCTTCTCCATTCTATTTTATATCCTCTCCTAGAACCCACATTGTATTCCATGGTGTACAGAATTCATCACAGTATCGTTGGGTTAATCTTATATTTCATTTTTGTAGATAAAGGAAGGATCAAGGGAGACTGTGAAGGTTATCTCCCTTGTGTGGTTGGAAGCATTGGTTTTCTTCTAATTCTTTCGCTAGTCTTTCCCTTTAAAAATAGGAGATATTTATAAAGAATAATTTTGAGCGAAAATAGTGTAATAATATGTCTTAACATTTGGGACCATTCTTTCACTAACTTTTAATCAAAAGATTATTGAAGATAACCGGTTTATTTTATTGATAGCATTTAAAAGAGAACAGGGTGGTAGTTGAAGTAGACGTGTTGACCTGTGCTTTTATATGGGAGGCTATGTAGGGCAGTGTAAATATCTACATCCAGTTAACAAAATGCCGTTGCAATTGCAGGTTTGATATTGGCGGCAACAAAGCAGTTGGAAGCCTATCTTAATACACATCAGAACGGAAGTTGATCTGCAACTTTTTACTATCTAGAGGTTTCTACATCATGTTCTTACAGTTAATAGGTAAGCCAGTTCTGAAGGAACAAACAATCTGAGGAATTCTTAGCATTTCTTGCCTTCTTTCATACAAAATATAAGTTAGGCTTAATTTAGTGCCTGTTTAGTATAGTTTATTTAATCTAGAATATTGGATTATCAGATTAAATAATCAATTATGACATGTTTAGGATAGTTTATGTAATTAATTTAATTGTGGATTATAAACATATTTTTAGATTATTAAAGTTATAATCCGAAAGTTAGTAGATTAAATAAGCTTTCAACCAAATTCCAAAAACTTTCAAATAACTTAGATGTATTTTACTCGTTTTATTTATTATAAATAAACTTATTTTTTTCCTTTTTCATTACAATCTAATGTTCCATGTTTTTTATTATTAGAAAGTATAAATTTGAAAAAATATTTTCTAAAAATAATTTATTAAAGTTAGTAAAATTTGTTGAGCTCAAGCGAGTTTAGCTCAAATATATTCCTAACATTTTGCTTAAGCATTTGGTTTGAAACATCTTACACTTCAAACCCTAATAATATGATTGATCATCATTAGAATTAGTGATGTGTGGGTTGGTAATTCATAAATCTAGAGTGTGTTTCCTTGCACATAAATTAGCAGGGATGCAACTGAGGCTTGTAAGTCTCAGGGCGATGCCCAGTTCTTTTATTAGAATCGTGTCATCTGTATTCAGAACGTATTTTATGTTGATAAGCTCAAAGAGGTGCATGTTTTATAGTGGATTAATGTTCATGGATGTTGATTCTTCTATGTAGTTGCATTTAGAAGCAAACTTACCATGCACCATTTCAGCGCAAAGCTCCGATTTCTTTTTTATTTTATTTTCTTTTTATGTGCAGGTTGTGATACAGTGCTTTGAATTTTTCTTCCCTATCCATCCTTCATTTAGATATCATATGCAAGCCACACTCCCAGTATGAAGAATTGGGGTGTGTTTAAGAAAATTTTGTTGTACTTTAGTTACTCTTTTGTATTTCAATTTCAGAATTTTGTTCCCGTTTTCGATTGATTTTCGTCCGGGGCGGGAAAAAAGTTGTAAGAATGTGTTATGTGATGTTCAACCCTCTTGCCAAGTGCAAATTGATTAACTCTGAAATTAAATAATTTAATGAATTATATATTCACTCTCTTGAAAATACATACATAAATGGTTTATTTGTAAACAGTTGAGCACAATAAAAGCTTTTATCTACAAAATGACGAAATAATGAACAAATTACTAGAAGAAACAGATGGTGAACTCAAGTTGTGGTTTTATTTAGGCTCTCATTGTACTCCAAATATGAAATCTGTCTTTGCATTTTGATTTGTTCATAAAACTTAGCTATGAACTCCTCCGCTCTCAGATCAATTCCTTGTTCCTCTAATGGAATTTTCTCTTCTTCTACTACTTGTTCTTCATTTTCCAAGTAACTCTTTCTTCCATAATCGTAACCATCTCCATCTTCATCATCATCATCAAGATCAAAATCATAATCAAAGTCAACTGGCGGGTCTATGCAAGGAATAAGAAATCTCATGGAAGCTAGACGATGCATCTTCACTTTGAAAATGGGTGTCTTGTCAAAGGAAAGCTCCCGCTCTCCATAATAAATTTGGTCTGGTGGAGTATTGTGACCTAAACTTCTGATGAATTTTGGAAGCACACGTAGTTCCATCATCAAACGTCTCTTAAACAATCCCCCTTTTCTTGCCCATAACAATGCTGCACGTAACAAGTTCCATGCTCTACGAGAAACATCACCATTTTTCTTCGGCATCTTCTTAGTGATAGTTGCAAATAAGCAGAACTAAGCTGAAAAAAGTTTGAATTTGTAGCTGTAATTTCGAGAAGAAAGAACAAAGCTTAAAAGATGATTGGTGTTTAATTTTGCAGTGATGGTAATGATGCAGAGCGTGAAGCTACTTAATACGAATAAATTCTGATAATACGCGGAGAGAGAAAGTGTGGGCGGTGCAGCCTGCTGGTTTCCGGTTGTACCTGTACACGGGAAAATCACGTTGGAATTCTATTGTTTCCAAATCTACCCTTGCAGGAGTAATTATGTGTGTAAGTCGTTCTGGAAGCCTGAGGTCATTGTGGTCATATGCTAAATGTGAACATAAAGTCAGGATACCTTCAGTTGGGTTTTGTTTTTTCAGATTTAGCTTGTAAGTCTGCACAAGTAAAGATTAGTTGTGAAGCAAAAGAGAATCCTAAGCTCTTGATTAATGTTTGAATCATACTCCAAACCGTGTTTTACTAAACTAATCACTGAATTATAAATTTCGTCTTTATTTTTTAATAAATAATATTATATATATAAATAATAATATATCATCATATTATTAAATTATTAAAAATTAAAAATAAATAATATCTAATCTTATAGTAATATATCATTATTTATATATAAAATTATTTATATAAATTATACATATAATTTTATTATTTTTTAGTTATAATATTCCCGATGTAAATCTTTTTATAAACAAGCACAAAATTCGCAACTTTACACAATTAGGTCAATGAATTGGGGGTCATCAGCCGACTTTGCTTTAAAATTGAACTGAATCTGGTTCACTTGTAACAAAAATAAAACAATCAATTAAGTAAAGTTAAAATGAGACAGCTTAGATGATAAAATTTGGGAAAAAGGTGTACGATTTGGTTCAAACAAAAAAAATAGACAAAATTATTTAAAAATTATGGTTTTGATTAACAAATTTTTTAAAAATAATTTTTAATTTGAGTTATAGTTTAGATTATTTTCAAATTAAACAAAACAACATTGGCTTTTAAAAGTGGAAACATGCCCCTACAAGATGGTTCGGATAACTAAAACATGGGTTTTTAAAGTGAAAAATTTGGATCTAAATCTCTTAAATTTATTTGATTTTGTAGTTGATTTATAAAATGTTCTATATCAAAACTTTAATAATATTATATATAATTTATTATTTAAATTTTATATATAATTTTTTTGGAGTATTAAATTTGTACATAATATTTTTTATTTATAATTTAATTTTTCATTTAGATTGTAATATTTTTATATTTAATTATTTGAGTGAGCAATTGAATAATATATTTAAAGAATTGAGGGTCAAATTTTCGGGAAGGGGCCGGGTGCCCACCTGGATCTTAACTGGCTCCGCCCCTTTTACGGATGCATGTTTCAGTGCTGTAAAAATAAAAAAGACTTTTATGACCTTAAAACAGGTTTTTACCTCAATATAATATAAATAACTTTTTTATGTCCAAAATTAAATACGATAACAGGTCATTTTATAATTATTATTTAATTTTTTAAATTATTATAAAACTCAAAATTAATAAAAATTAATTAAAGATATTATAACGTATAATTATATATTTAAATAGTTAAATAATCTTTGAAAATATTATAAGTGTTAATAAAATTATAAAAGGGTTTTAAGATTTAAAAAATGGTTTGAGAATATTTTTAAAATTTTAATATGTCTTTTAATAATATAAAAAAATATATTTTTATTTAAAAAAATTGAATAAAACATAATAAATAAAATGTTTAAATATCATATTACAACTATTTAGATCATAATAATATTTTCCAAATACACAGTAAAAATAGGTAATTCCTTAAACAAGGAATAAGAAATGTCTATTTACTCCTTAAAAATTTTAAAATTTGCATTTAAATCCCAAAATATTGTTCACATTTCTGTATAGATTGAATGTCACTGTAATATTTTAAATTTTGGAGATGACAATGATAAGATTTTAACCAAAGTGAGAAAGTAATGTTGATGTTAGGGTTTTAAAAACATTTTAAATATTGATTTATAAATTTTTAAATATTTTTAGCTTAAAAACTGTTATATTTAAAATATTTAAATATAATTATTAAAAAAATATTTTTAATTTTAAAATTTTTTTTAGTTAATAAATTATTATTTTATTTTTATAAAATAAATATTTTAAAAACAAAATTTAATTTAATGGAAAAAAGCTATGGGCCCAAACCTTGGGTGAGAATATGTAATTTACTTAATAGAAATTCTAGAATACGGTGCACATGCAAAGCTGTTGATGCTGACCAATTCAATCATTGAACTGATACGCACGCGAACTTACAAATCGAATTAACGACAGCCGTTACATCACATTGACCTTTTGGTTACCCCCTCAACCTATTCCTTTGCCTAGAACAACGCACGACGTTCTGCTTCTACCTTACTTCCTACCACGTTACCTCCAATGTTTCTTCTTATTACGATTATGCCACCGCCTCTACCAGCTGAGCTGAATCCATTGTAAGTTGTAACTGTGCCTCGTTGGCTGTGTTGTGTTTTTCTAGTACGACACACTAATTTAAGAGCTCTCCATATATGTACAGCACACCCCAATACGAATTAATAATAATAAGAAGAAACCTTTCAGGTCTTCCCCACCTAATGGAACATATGTCAAGCAGCAACGTTGTCACCATCAGAAATGGCAAGAACAAGATGGTCAACGACCAAGGGTCAACTAATAAGATCCAGAAGAAAAGGCTAGGTGTAATGCATTTTGTGAGGGTAGCATTGTACATGATTCGTCGTAAATCTGACAAATCGAAAAAATCTATGCAAATCGATGTGCCTTCCAAGGGTCCGTGGACAGAAGTTTTGGCGTCCATGCGTCCATTACATGCCAGAAGCAGCCAGTGTCCGCCACCTTCCCATGAAATTCCTATGACTTTGCCAATGATGGAAGGATTTAAGGATTTGTTGACGCCTCCTTTATCGCCAGTAACTTCAGCAAAGACATTGACTCAATCTTCCGAGCCTGATGACGGCATGAGCCAATACGCTTCTGCTCAGGATCTGCAAAAGCTTGTTATGACCACTGACAACAAAGAAAACGATGATAAGGGTGGTGACGAGATGATTGATGTCAAGGCGGAGGAGTTTATTGCTCAATTTTATGAACAAATGAGGATTCAAAACGCCCACTATAAGAATACTTACAAGAAGGAACTCGGGTGCACGTCATAAGATGCTGAGGCTAAGGAAATCGATGGGTTTTAAATCACGATCAAGTCAGGTGTAATGAAGCGACTTAAGTTAAATCAACTAATCTCGTACGTCAATTTATCTTGATAAGTCAACTAATATTTCAGATTTCTTTTTTTTTTTATTTGTTTTATATTTGTAATTGAAATCGATGCTTAGATTTGTTGAATTGACTTTAATAGAATAAGTTAAACATATGATACAGTGCATTAGTTTTACCCAAAACAAGACTTTCTCAAATCACTTAAGGCAAAGAGTATAATGCAGCAGAGATGGAGGAAGACTTGGGATTGACTTTATGTATGTCCATTAATTAATTAAGAATTTTTTTCTTTTGAATTCTAATATGTACTGTTTATTTTCGGCCAAAGGACTTATTCCCACCCAAGTGTTGATACGTTGTCACAATTACATCTGTATACTTTGAAAAATTTAAAGACTCACCTATAAACAAACTGTTATTAAAATTTTTAATTAGTACTTAAAGTAAAATCGTTATTTTGCTAATAATATTAAAAAATATATAATTTTATCTTATTTCCCTTCTAAATTTTAAAAACTTGCATTCGCCCTTCAGCTTTAACTTTAAAAAGTAAATTTTCCCCTCTAAATCTGCTACAAACTTCGATGACAATAATAGTGACGGTGACTGCTACTGTCCACCTTTAACTCGATAGAGGAGAGAGATAGTTAACAACATTGATGAGGAAGAGACACGACAGATGAAAAAGAGATGAAGACGAATCTATCTCATCTTTCCATTGAGGAAAAGAGGAAAACAATCCGTTGACATTGTTGGTCATCTCCCTCTTTTGTCGGGCTAAAGATAGAGACTATGGTGGCCATCGTTATCATCATTGGATTTTGCAACAAACCTTAAGGATTCGGAAAGGAAAAGTTATTTTAAAAATTAAGACTAGGGATGAAATATGAGTTTTTAAAATCCAAGATAAAAAATAAAATAAAATAATATAATTTTTAATATTATTAATAAAATAACGATTTTATCTATAGTCAGGAAATTTTAACAATAATTGATTCATAAATAAAATTTTAAGTTTTTTAAATCTTATAAATATATATTATTATTATATTAAAACTTAGGTAGGATATGGGTTTTTGGCCTTTATTTTCTGTTAGCCATCTCAGAAACATTTTACTGCCAATCAAGAGTATCATGTAGAAATTGTAAAACTTTAGTTGCTCGAGGCGTTTTATTACAACTAGACCAGGACACCATTTGAAACCGAAAGTAGTAGACACTTTAAGGTAGGCCTATTGGGCCATCACTTTACTACAGGAGTGGCGATAAAAGAGAAACATCGTAATAATGCAGCTTTGGAGTTTGGAGAGTAGAAATTTCAATCAAAGATTAATGCATTTATACAAATTTATGATATAAATGAAAGAATAAAACTAAAAATTGAATTAACACATTCAAATACAATAATCTTGAATTAATTTGTTATGCAGTATTTTTCAATACGAAATTCTGTCCAAAAACCATTTATCTGCAACCTCACTTTTGTAATTTGAAATCAAATCGAAAGAACTCCAAAGCGCACAAAGAAAATAAATAATCGAATTTCAAATTTAAGAAAAGAAACATAGAAAAGTTTCCACCGAAAGAAAGCTAGTACCCGTGGACGATCTGGCAGCACTTGTTCTTGATCCAACGAAACCCCTTTCTTAAAGAAGCCTTAACTTTACCTTCAACCGTGTAAACCTTATACTTGGCAATCCTCTTCTTTCTCTTCATCTCAGGATCGCTAAAGCCCCACGGTTTTACAGACGCACTATTACCCGGCCGTGTCACCCGCGGCGGAATCGGTGGTGAGTGGGACCGAGTCATATAAATCTGCTTGGCTCCAAATGCACTCCCAAAGCCTCTTCCGCTAACAATCTCCAGTCTCCGATCACCTCCGTATGACGCCTGACCCGACCCGAATCCGTCCATTTAAATTAAAAGATTCTCTTAATTGAGAGGGAAAGACTGTGAGATCAGAGACGAGAAGTGTTTACACTATCTATATATTTGGGGTTTATAAATGTGATCTTAGGACTCAACTCAACTGAGGTTAGGGCGAAGGGTAAAATTGGAAAAAGAACAAAAAAGTATAGCAATGAGTTGTCTCGTATGCTGGTGGTTTTCTACACTCGATGATTTCCTTTAAATTTTGGAATAAAAAAAATTATTTAGCTGTAATGTAATGAAATGTTTTGTGTTACGGACAGCCTCGATGTTCCCCATACATGGCTGGCTGCAAAGTTGCTTCACTTTATAATTATTAGGATGTCTCTTAATTACATTAATTTACCAGTAATTTCTTTTTTGAGCTTATCCTTTGGTACCGTAATCCGCCATTGATATTGATATTGCTCTTACATTAAAGTTAAATTTTAGCTTGATTTGGTAATTAAATCACATGACCAGTCAAATTTCCAGGGTAATTCGCGCAACTGTCACAGCTCATGAATATTAAATCAGTGGCTCTATTGTTTACTGTTAAAGTCTCTATATATGTATATAAATAAATGGCAGAGGGGAATTAATGATACAACGGTACAAACAATATCTGACCATCGCTTAATGCCTTCAAATTTCAAAATCACAGCTTAATTTCCTCACAGGATGTTACAGAAAAGAGAGAGACAAACACTAGCAAAACTTGCCAAAAAGAAGTAATACATGTGGTTCTATGCATGACAAGCATAGTTTATCTTAATTAAGTTATATGAAAAATCAACCAGAGGAAGAAAGTTTAAGATGGAGATCAACGCCTCTGTCTCCTCCCACTCCCTCAGGTAGTTTACCAGAAAATTCAGTAAACGAAGTTGCAGCATGCATAGGCTGGGCGATAAAAATTCGAGAAGGGATTAACTGAGAAGGCGACGAAGGAAGCAACAAGGGGCGAGATGTATAATAATATATAGGCCGTGATCCATTTGTAGCAGCAGTGCCAAAATTGCTGATAAACTGTCCTTGATAAATGGGGGCTGCTGATCGCACTGCATGTGAGCTGAGAAGAGGTGGTGCAGCACCTGCTGTGAACCGTTGATCATGAAACTGGGCTCGTGATTTTGCTCTTTGACGCTCCCTTTTGTGCGCATTTTGATGACCCCCTAGCGCTTGAGAATTAGCAAACACTCTGCGGCAAAAATGACACTGGAACTTTCTACCTTCACCAATTAATGTTCTCTCAAGATTTTCATCTTGCTCAGTTAATGGAAATCCGAATAGCTTTAGTGCTGAAGCTGGTTTATCATCAGAATGTTTATCTGGTCCAATGTTGGATGCAATCGATCTCTCTCCCATTGAATTATGAATTTGCTAGAGAATTGGTTGTGATGTTTGGAATGAAATTGCATGTATTTATAGGGAACTGGGTTAATCTCTCTTCTGTTTCAGCCTTGGCCATGACGATGAGCAGTAAAAAGTAATGGATCCCCATAATTTTCTACTGTTAACCTTGCTAATCATGTGACAAAAAAGTCGCTGGTCAGTAGTACGATTCCCAAGTGAAAGTAGGGTTGCAAAATAATATTGCTAGCTAGCTCTAGGTCGGATAAACACTTGTTTTGACACTGTTTGTAATACTATATGATATTCTAAAATATATTTCATTGGTGGAAACGGATTCTAAGGATCTTCATATTGATGAAACTACGAAAAAAGAGCCCGAGAAAAAAGGGGCCTCGCCTCGGCATTGTGGTGGGTCATTGTTCATTGTCTACAAGTGTAGCTAGGCACGAGATAATGCTCATCCTAAGGTTGTCTTGTCCGGGGACCAGGGTTCTGCCATTCATGGCATAAAGAATCATGGTAAAACCCAGAGATTTACCGTCTGTAAATTCAATTACGGAGCACTAAGGTACAAGTTTCTTAGAGGGCCATGGAAAAGTCAATGATAATTTTATACTCTTGCAATAAGAAAGCAGCTGAGTGGCAGCCATCAACAAGGTTGTAAGGTAAATAATTTATCTTGTCAGTGTCAGTATTAGCTGAATTACTACGGTCAGATCTTTCAGAATATGAACTAAGATATGGGTTGGGATAGAGGTAAAAGTGAAAGTAAACCAAACCACTCAGTGAGAAGGCTAGGTTTCGGCTCCCGTCCCTCTGCATTGAATCTGGCGTAAGTTCCTCGCCTTTAGCCAATAGGACAGAGCCCTTTTTGTCTTTAGAACTCCAAATTCACTGAACAATTAATGAAGTGATTGCGAAGTTCATATTGACAAAATGGAAACGTAGATAGATAGAGACTTGAGTAGTGGGTTGCAACTTACGAGTCTACGCGTCAATGATTCAAGGATTTGGCATCTTCTGTTATTGTATTTTTAATTTTTAATTTTCTTTTGGCCAAAGCACTCTTTCCGTTCCTTCGCACCCCTTTAGTGAAATGATATACATACAACTATATCTATCCAAATTTTAATTCTTCAGAATATATTTATAATTCTTTTATTAATATTAAGAGATAAAATAATTGTTTTATTAATGATATTAAAATAAATAAAATTATATCTCATTTTTTTCTTTTGATTAAAAAAATTAACCATTTTTTCTCAAAATAAAGTTTTAAAAAATTCATTTTTTCTATTGAAAACCAAACTTGAAATTTGGTTACTTCCTTTGACGAACGACAACCCTATAGTGGATGAAGGTGTTATTGTTATTCAAGGATAACGACTATCATTTAGATCTAGACGTTCGTGTCATCTAGATCTCTGGATGACAAACATTGTCCAAAATGGATGACACTCCATCATCCAAATTGGGCAACAAGCGTCTAGATTTGGATGACATTTGTTGTTTAATAAACAAAGTTTGAGGCCTTTGGCCACAAATGATCGATGGTGGTTCGAGAAAGGGGTGAAAAAAAAACTTAAGGATTTGAGAGAAAAAAGTCACTTTTCAAAGTTAGAGTTTGGGGTGAAATGTTAATTTTTAAAACTTGAAAGAGAAAATAAGATACATATTTTTTAATATTATTGTTAAATAATAGTTTTGGCCTTATATTTAATGACAATATTAACAAAAATTTAGGTATAGATAGGTGTTTAGATTTTTCATCTGCTATAAGTATATTTTGGCCAAAGGACTATTTCACCCCCAAGTTTAAGTGCTATCCCAAAGTCACACCAATGAAGTTTGAAAAATCTAAAATCTCACAAATCCTTTAAAAATCACAGTTATGGTTAGGGGCAAAATAATTATTTAATAAAAAAATTTTAAAATATAAAGTTTTGTTACATTCCCCCCTTAGCTTGAAAACTCACAATTCAACCCCCACCTGAAGTTTGAAAAATCAAAATTTTCTCCCAGGGTTTGCAAATCATGGTCGAAGTCACTAGAGATGGCTATCTCCAATGGCGTTAGCTCTCCCTTCGGGCTCAACTCTCCTTATCGATCACTTCCTAGCCACTGACATAGGCTATTTCCTCTGACGAAGACTATTTCATCTTCATCCAAGACAAAGACAATCGTCGGTGGTCTCAGATGGCCACGTCGTCTCCGTCTGAGACCACCAAAGGTCGTCTTCATCTCGGACAAAGATGATTTTATCTTTGTCAGAGAAAATAGTCTATGTTGATGGCTGAAAAGTGATCAACAGGGAGAGCCAATGCCATCGAAGATGACCATCTTCAGTGACTATGACTATGATTTGCAAACCTTAGGGGAGAAATTTTGGTTTTTCAAACTTCAGGTAGGGGGAATTGTGAGATTTTCAAGTTGAGAGAGCCAAACGTAATAAAAAATTTGTTTTTTGTTAAAAGACGATTTTATCTTTAATCATAATTGAGATTTTTAACGGATGGTTAGAATTTTGAGTTTTTCAAATCTCATGGGTATATCTTCGGAATAGCACTTAAACTTGGGTGAGAAATAGTCCTTTGGCCATATGTTTTTTAGATTGCATTAAAACTTTGGAAAAAAATAGTCCTTTAACCTTTTCTTTTTTACCCTAATTAAAATGAGACTATCACAGTATAGATAAAAAGTTAAACTATTAGAAGTTAACTAAGGTAACTTTAAAAAAATTCGTTCGAGTAACAAAATAAATGAATTCAACATAAAAAAACAAGGGTTCAAATCACATAGGCATCATGAAAAGAAAACTTGTGTGGCATCTGCACTGAAGAAGGTAAAGTGTGGAGTGAACCAGAGATTGAGAACCATAAAAAATGAGGCTTTTATCTTTGAAATTGGGTAATGAAAAGAAACAAATGATTTGTTGTACTTTGCATAGACGATTGTCAGCATGTAACGACACGTTTTAGTGCGTCGTAGTTTATGGAGGAGATAGGCTGTCGGCCACTAGCCTGCGCATGGACAGACTAGCATTCTTCACCCCTTATGGACGGGTCAGGCTGATCACAGTGTCTCCCATAATCCACTCTTATTCCTTTAACTTTAATTTCCCCAAATTGTAAGTCGTCATCAACTATACCTAAACGATCTTCCTAAATCATCTCATTTCAGATTTTTGTTCTCTTATTCCATAGGACACTGTAACTTCTTCGCACTTTGTCCTACCACAGATTACTTGTTGAAACTGAGCTGCAATCACATGATCTTGTCCGTTATTCAGTGAATTATTGAGCATTGCATTTGTACGAAAATCCTCAGACCGTGTCTGTGTGTGTGTTAAAGGTTTTTTGGAAAATTATAAGTAGTAGGCTCGAATTGCTTTAAAGCTTTAGGTCTTTCTCTTTCCCCTGTGAAACTGAATTGTTGTATATGGGACATAATAGCTTGGCTATGCCCCAGTGCTCCCTTATTTTAACTTTAATACTTTTACACAACATGAGTACATAAACTCACATGTGATTGGGAAAAATCTGAGATGCCTAGCCAAACAGAATAGCCGGCCCCCACCACTGCCCTTATGGTGTCAAATCACCACGGCTCTCCATTGTTTGGCCCTACTAGGGTTTATTATCATCATCAACTCAAAAAAACAATACACGTATCTTCTTTTTGATTTGCTTATCCGAACCGAATTCGATCGAGCAATGCTCCTGTTTCTATACCTCCACGTATCTACATTTGTTATGGCATATATACAACACTCAAGTTAAGTTTAATTCTTGTCATTATAATATCACGTGTGAGCTTGAGTTGATAAAAATTAAGACTTCGTATTATTCTAATGATTTTAAAATTAAATTAGATTTATTTATTCAATCGGTTAAATTAAAAATTAATTCTAAATCTATTATAAGTAATATAAAAATATTGTTTATTCAGTGATTCGATCAAATTTGGTTTGACCAAAATTTAAAATATTTTTTAAAATTTTAATTATTTTTGAGTAATTTGATTATTTTTTATTAGTTTGGATGAATTTTTAAAGGTTCATAAAAAAAATAAATTTAAAAAAAAAGTATATCTATTAAAATGTTTTCTATAGATAATAATTTACAAAATTATATTTTTTTGTATCATAAGATTGAAACTTTTTTTATTTTAATTATTTCATTGAAATCAAATAAATAATTATTATTTTTTAAAAAAGATATGTTTTAATCTCCATAGATGTGAGTATTTTAATTGGTTTTATTTTTGACAAATTTTTAAGCAAAATATATTCATTATAATTTGATAATAAGTTAAATTGGTTGAATCATAAATTAATGAGATAATCAATTTGATCATCAACCCAGTTTTAAAAACATTGTGTTATTCTTTTGGTACTGTTCTCTTATTTTATTCTGAAAAAAGCTTCTCACTTTGAATGAATCATATGCAAGAGCCTTTATTAGGTTAACTTTTTGCCTTTTCCATTGGACCTTGATGGAAGAAGCTGCCAATGTTCAACAGGACTTTGTTGTTGCTTAATTGGAAGAACGACCCACCATAACTTGCTTCATTTTGCCCAAGTGTACACGGAAATCTATATTAAGGTCGTAAATGTCATGTTATCTCTTTTAAGCTAGTTCATTCAGTGACTGCGAAATCATATAAAGCTGTCCAGACAGTGAAAATGAAGGAATATTATATAAAGGAATAATGGGCAATTGAATATATGATAATTAAACTATGGGCTAAATTACAATGCCGACTGAACTACATGCCAAGCCACTTATTTCACATGGAGATAGACATAGCTAGGCCTTAGTGGAGCATGAGATAAGCAGTGAATAGAATAGAAAATGTGCAACTTTTCGGTGATTCAAGGCAAGGAGAGCAAATGAAGTAGTAATTACTGTGTGTTGATGACTTTTGCACGCCAAGGTCTCATCAAGAGGTCGGTCAGGCGCACATTCCATCTCGAGAACACGATATTATTTGCCCATTAATACGACAAAAATCAAACAAATGAGAGAGTGGCATGGCCGCTCCATATAGGAGAATGGCTACCAATGCCTAGAGGCCTCCCTCCTCCAATATAAGTGTTGTACGACCAAACAAATAACCCACCTCTTACTCTACTCTCTTTTTTGTGTTGTCGTTTTCACTTTTACAGAAATTCACTTATATGACGGGGTGAATTCAGTTTTCATCACTAGTTAACCTTCGCTTGATCAGCATTAAGCTTATCAAGCAAAGATTAAGCTTTGTATTTCTATCTGATACATAGTTGGAAATTTGTATCCAAAGATTTCGCAAACTGGGATAAGAGAATAAATTAGTTGGCTGATGGTGATGGAGAGACAGAGACCGCGGCCCTCTATTAGTGGAACTCAAATTGGAAATTTAGCGAGAGTTGAGGCTCAGCAGAATTTGAGAACAGTACTGAAAAGAGAACATCATGGTATTGGTAACGATTGTTGTGGGGGTGAGGATAAGACACAGTAAACTGTTCGATGGCATTGTTTGGAGATTTCAGAATCTATTATTGATGGCAAGCCGGGCTCCATGGTTCTTATCTGAAGGGACTAAAAGCTGTTTTCTGCAGTTACATGATGCAGCACCAAGACCTTTATAAATGGCTATGAGTTGGTCAACTTATTGAATGCAAATTGTCACTCACAAAACGCTTTTCACTTTTCAGCTTGAAATATGGGTATCCTAAGATCATATTTCAGGATAATGTGGGCTGAGTGTGGTAATGCTACCCATTACAATCTACATGTATATAGTTAACTTGATAACGATTGATGTTATACATTTCGCTTTTCCCTCGCAATGGGTGATGATTTCGTGACATTTATGAACAAATTCCTTGAATCGTGTGATTTGTGTGACAAATTCAGTACAATAATTTCTTTAAATGGCCTTTGTCTCTTTGCTCGTGAATAAAGGGTATGTCAAGTGGTTACTGGTTAGCTACTGTTATAGTGCTCAAAACTGCACCATCAATGTTGGATTTTGAACCGATTCCCATGTGTAGATAAAACCAGATAATTGAAGGACATGTTTACTCATGAAACCCTCCTAGTCCTGCAGCAAAATAAAATGTCTGCAACAAGATAATATTACGAAAAAATTTGTTCAGCCTTTAAAATTGTAACCATTATATATAAGAGTAATACTATATGTATTTATTTAGAGTATACAAATTTATACATATTTATATATGTTATTATATTATCAGCTATTACTTTATATTAAATTCAAAATCTTTCAATCATATGATGACACACATAAATGTATATATATTTATGTATCTAAATTAAGTATATATAGTTTTATTGTATATATAATAAGTATTAACAGACCAACATTTCATTTATGTTAATCCTTGATTGTGGAAATTCTGTAATACAGAATGGTCAATTATGCAAGTAACCTTCGCATATTGAGCCTCTCCTAAGCTGGCTTGGGCTAAATAAAACGCAAATTTGAAGGTGTTACACTGGCCCAACTTTGCTATAAAGTATCGAATAACTAAAGCCCATTGGCTAATGCAGAACCATATTGAACAGTTAGACAACCGGATCAAAGGACCATCAATAGCAGTATGCTAAGAGCAAGCCGTTGATCCGGTAGCGGCCCATATTTGACAATCAGGTTACAACCCAAACATCCATCGAAACTGCCACGTCTAAAATGCACGCAAGCATCGTTTTGATCTAACGGCTGAAAACCAGAACCGTGTGCTTTTGTTAACCTCGCATCACCTCCTGGCACAAAATAGCCTTTTTTTTAAAACTTCATAAGCTATTATCCCCGCATGGATGCGCGGTGTTCCCCCCACTCGTTAACCTTCTCGAGTCTCTCCCTCCACCCCTTAACCTTCTTGACCCTGAAATATCAAATCTTACAACAGTCGAATCAAATTAAGAGTTGAAATACTGTAAAAGAAGATTTACACTCATGTTCGTAAAACGTTGTTTTTTGACACTTAATTTTAGATCTTGACAAAATAGATAAATTGCTTGTAATATTTGTAATTAATTATCTAAAAATCATCTATTATTTTTTTTAGTTGCCTTCATCTTCCTCTTCAACATCAAACTTTTAATATATTTAATACTAATTTTATATATTTTTTATTTTTTAAATATGAAATAAATTTAAATTTATTTTAAAATTAAAAGAATTTATTATGTTAAAAATAAATTTAAAGAATATAAATACTAAACATTTTATTATAAATATTTATTTTAGGTTCAATATTAAGATTATTTAAATATATAAAAAATATTTTTATAATTTAAATTAATTTTTTATTCTTCCATATAATACTTATATATTTAAAAAAATTATTAATAATTATAAAATAAATATATTAAAATAATAAAAATAGAAGAGACACGATAAAAAATTAATAATAATAAATAACTCACAAATGGATGTATTACGAATAAATAACTCTATTCATTTTCAATCTACATTCATATCATCTTCAATCTACATCCATATTATCTCGACCCGCATTTGTCCTTGCTTACCCGAACCATGCCACAAGATCAGAAACACCACCCTTCAAAACGCATGCCCTAAGAAACCGATGAAACTACCATCCAATCTTCTTGTTTAAAGATCTACAAGGACTAGAGATTGGCAACAAGAGGAAACTAAGCCAAAAAATACAGAGGAAGGCGTCTAACAAAAACAAAGACACAACCAAAATTTTTACATGCCGGGAGAAGCCAACCCAGCAGCCACAAGCCTTTCCCCTCCAAGCAAAAATCACAAAGAGGAACTACCACAGGAGAAGCAACACCAATCAAACAAGCAGTCTTCAATAGAGGGCGCAACTCAAGCCATCCAGCCAAGAAACCGGTCAAACAACGCACACAAGCTGGACAGGAGGGAGATCAAGACTAAACCGGTCAAATTAAGCTGAAGGTCCCTAGGGTTTCAAATGAGCTGGAGATTGGTGCTGTATACTTGCAGTTAGCTAATATGTAAGTTCGTTTTTCCGAATTTGGCTGTGAATGATGCTAGTGTGACTAACATTCTAGTCAAGAGGTTTGGAAATCTTCTGATTTGTATAAGCTCTTGATGGAAGATTATAATGGGATTCAAACAAATCGATATGCTCTAATGTGAAATGCTTTTGTTAATTTTTTCACATTTGGACCGATTCAACATTGTTAGGAACACTCACTGTCATAGTCCTACGGTTGAAAACAAGATTTATGTATATCCAAACATTTTGGATCCTCGGTTCAACAGCAACTTAGATGATTTACGCAAGATTGTAAGGTGTTCAAGGTGTACACCCTATTCCAACGCTCTATAATTTTGTGTACACCCCTCAAATTAGGCTATTTTATAATTAACCTTGTTTCTATCTCTTTATTCTTCATTAAACGCAAGGAAATTGATTTAAACCCTTTCGACAGATGAAAAACAAGATCTCTCTCTTGGTTTGTACAACATAAACTACTATCAGCTCAAGTACTTTGTATATGATTCATTCTTCTTCATGCATTTTATGAAGTCGTCATGGCTTCAAAACTGATAAGACTTGCACCACATGAGGCGGAGAACGAGTTTGAGCTCTCTCTGAGACAATCCTTTGAGACTGTTGAGCTGCAGCTGAGACCCCCATTCCCTTTGAAGATTCCTAGCCCACAAGAATACTCACAGTTGAATAGTGCAATACTTTATGGCGTTTTGACTGAACCCCACTTTGCCAAAGTCCACATCAAGCATCTACATGCGATTGTCACTGATGGGTATGGTTTATTTGTGAGTTTGCTTGTTAAAGTTGTTAATGAATTGTATGTGAAACTTTTTTATTCGGTGAAAAGTCAGCTGATTTGGGTTACCAAGGAGATGATTGATGTTTTAGCTATAGGATTTAATGGTTTGTTGTGTTGTTTGTTGAGGCAAATTGTTGGTGGGGATTTTAGTGATGAGAATTTGTGGTTGTGTTTTGAGCTGGTTAGTCTGTTTTTGGGTAAATGGAATTGTTTATTAGAGGAGGAACCTTTGGTTTTGAGTAGTGCATTGTATACTTTTCTGCGATTATTAGCTGATCATTGTAGGTTTTCAAGTAATGAGAAATTAGATCCTTTGAAGCAGTTGGAGATTGAGTTTTGTGTTAAGATGTTGAGGGAGCAATTTCATTTGTGTTTAAAGGTAGGTAGGGATCTTGTTCGGTTGCTACAGGATTTGTTTCATGTTCCAGTGTTTCGAGCTATATGGAAAGATTTGGTATTGAACCCCAATGAGTTTAAGACTCCAGGGTTTTCAGATTTATCACAATTGTATCACCTCAGGACTTCAAGTTGCTATTTTTTACTTAGGATCACTCCTGAGATGGAAAACCAGTTGCGGTTTTTGCTTACACATGTGAAATTGGGAAGCCAAAAACGATATCAGTCATGGTTTGCTAAGAAGTTTCTATTTGGGCCAGAGAGAGAGACTCTTATAGTTGACATTGTTAGGTTCATATGTTGTGGGCATCACCCTTCTAATGAAGTTCTTCAATCGGGTGTTATTCCTAGATGGGCTGTCATAGGTTGGCTTCTAAAATGTTGCAGAAAGAATTATGTTGCAGCAAATGCGAAGCTGGCACTGTTTTTCGACTGGCTTTTCTTTGAAGAAAGTTCAGATAAGATCATGAATATTGAGCCTGCAATTCTGTTGATGGTATGCTCCATACCCCAATACATTGACATGACATTCACCCTTCTTGATTTTTTGTTCCTCCTTGTGGACAACTATGATACAGACCATAATGATATTGTAGTTAGAGGAGTAACATCTTCTTTTGGTGCATTGGTTAAGAAAGGAGTGATTCACTCACTGGATGTATTGACCTCATGCGAAGCACTTTCTCCGCATCTGAAAGAGAGGCTTGGGAAGCTTGTGTTAGCTTCGAAAGCTGGCCTTTCTAAGGAGCTGCAGTCCAGGGTGCAACTTTTAGCACCATCTCCAGAAAGACAACCAACAAAAACCGAGGAAGTTGGATGGAGAACCAGATCTGCTGATGCTTCTATTTTAGTTTCAGATGACTTGGCTACTCCTTGTAGTTCACTAGTTATTACTGCTGAAACTATCATGAGTTTGGTTCAAAATCTGGGAGAAGCTATAAAAAATTCAACCAAACTTGGTCTTGAAACTTTGGATGCACTACTTCTTTCATTTGTAAAACTTGAGTCCCAAAACCCCGAAAGTGCTTCTGTTGACCCGGAAGTTTTGTCTTCTAAAATCTCGAAGGAATTTGATTTGAATGGAGACAAGCTGTTTGCTTCTCTTGAGAATTCTCCAGATGCTCTTGAGCATGACGATGAAATTGGGTCAGCAACGGCCTTCATAATTCGCACATTAATATATTCACAGCATGAGAAGATGCAAAAATTGTTGTTGTTCTGGTTAAAGAATGGTTTTCCTGTTGGAGCCCGCATATTATCTTATGCTTCAAGGCTAGCTTATGAGGCAGATATAGTGAAAAATTTGATGGTTGACAATGATCTTTTAAAAATAAATGGTTCAGGGATGGAGCTACTGATCTTTCATGCTGATGGTTATTTTTCTTTTCAGAATGAAAGAAAAAGAGGTTCCTTTGGATCTGTTGTTTCAACTTTTGTACCTGATAAAGAATTAGTTGCTAAGTTAGTGGATAGTGCTTTTGCTGCTTACAGATGTTTCCTAACATACTTGAAAACTATCTCACATGGGGAAGATGATACATCTCTGTCCAAGCTCCTTCTCTTTGACTTGATATCTTGTTACAAGTGGGGAAAGAAAAGACAGAAATTCTTACTTGGCAGCATCTTTCGTCATCTCACTGATTTATCAGTTAGTGAGGAAAACATTATCAATTTTATTGTCAGTTTGGATCATGCTGATCTTGTAGATATACGGCTAGAAATTAGCTTGAAGAAATACTCTTTATTTGGGGAAAATATAGAAGCCATTTCCCACTTAATTATGAACTCTCTCCATTGGGACTGCCTAGAACAACATAAATTTTGGGACTTGGTTCGATCAGAGCTTGCAGTTTCTAAGGTTCAGGTGGAGAAGATCATTTTGAAATTTTTCTGCTCTCATGAATTAGATGCAAATGTTGATGCCATCGCTGTTGGAGGCCTTTTGTCATTATGCAATTGTTGTGCCCCAACGCCTGAGCTTGTTGGGGCAATAATGTTATTGCCAAATAATGTATTCCAGGACTTTTCAGCTGTAGCTCTGGCTGCATGGGTTATATCTAATGCCTCAATGTTGTTTGACAGCTTAGCTAAATTTTCAGAAAAGTTTGACAAGAAGAATGAAGATTCTGTTTTCTCCAATTCAACTGGGATTATGATAAACCGGTCTGCTATTTTATGGTTAGTGAATCATTTTAATGTGCAGGGGACAAGTAGCTCTGATGTTTTGAGTAACTTGTCTGTCAGTCTAGAAGGCTAACAAGCAGCATGTATAAGTGTCAGGATGATGTTTCTTTCACCTTCTGGGGCAAGCCACAGACTCTGTTTGAGCAGGTTGGATTTTTTTCAGTTAAATTTTGGGATATTATGTGCTTTTTATCTCATTTTTTCTGACATTTGTTGTTGCTAATTCCTGGTTCCTTTTATTTTCCATGACCAGACAAAGCCTGCACTTCCAGCTCTCAAGCGCCTTTTGCATTCAAATGATGACGAAGTCCTCATAGATGCTTGCTGGGCTTTATCATATCTATCAGATGGCACCAATGACAAAATCCAAGCTGTTATTGAGGCCTGTATCTGCCCCAGGCTAGTTGAACTTTTACTGTGAGTATTTCATTTTCTTTTGTTTATGGTGTATTAGTATTTAGTTTTTGTTTCTCCTTTATTCCAGTATCTCAATTGTGAATTTTGAATCCTTTATACCTTTGTGTATATTTCTAGTCATCCATCTCCTTCAGTGCTCGTTCCTGCCCTTCGTACAGTTGGAAATATTGTTACTGGGGATGATATGCAGACTCAGGTATTTGTTCTTAAATTTGTTAATGATGCAAGTCTGTATTACTTTTTAATTTAATTTTATTTCTTCTTGGCATCCACAACATTGAATTTTATTGGTAAACTGACATTTGTTGTAGACAAGGTTTTGTTCGTATTAAAATGAAATTCTAATTTACGGCCTTCTGCTTTTCGCATATGGAAATCTTAATTTTTTTCAAATTCTTGGTTTTATGCCCACAGGCAGAAATGATAGAGAGACATAATTAAGAGTAGCTCTTAAGGTGAACACCTTACATTTCTGTTTATACTTTGCTAGTATATGAAAAGTTAAAAGTAAATACTAGAACAGTGACCCATGTAGAAGTGATATACTACAGTTGTATGTCCGACAGTTCCCTGTCTAAACATTCTTGTACTTTCTTTTAATTTAATTTTAAGGAAACTTACTTTATATGGTATGCATTCTGGTTTTCAGGGGTTATTTATTTATTTTTGGTTAACATAGTTTGCCTCTTGAGCCTGTGTCTGATCCTTTTATTTATTTCTTCTTTCATTGTATAATAAACCATCAGGCTCTGCCATGCCTTTTGAACCTGTCGACAGAAAATTACAAGAAGAGCATCAAGAAGGAAGCTTGTTGGACTATCTCAAACATCACTGCTGGAAACGTAAATCAGATACAGGTTGGTGAATCATCTGTTTTTTTTGTCTTCCAGAGTTTCTGGTTTTTTGCTTAGGTAGCTTATCTCATATTGTTTGATCATATATAGCATCTCACTATTTTCTTTAGCTGCAATGTATTGAAGGGTCCCATAGGATAATTTTGTGGAGATTTCAGTTTTGTTTTTTTCTGGGTAATTTTTGGCCTTCTTGTCAATTTTTGAAGATTGATTTTGCAGCTTTTATTAAATTTAATGTAGGCTGTAATTGATGCTGGTATCATTGCACCCCTTGTTCAACTGCTTCAAAAATGCTGAGTTTGAGATCAAGAAGGAAGCTACATGGGCTATTTCAAATGCTACTTCTGGTGGTACGAAGGAGCAGATAAAGTATATAATATATTCCCTTATCTCATGATGACAAATTTACCCATTTATTATTATCATACATAACAGATAGCGTTTTATATGTATATGATAGGTTCTTAGTGAGCCATGGGTGTATTAAGCCCTAGTGTGATCTCTTGAACCGTCCAGACCCAAGAATTGTTACAGTTTGCTTGGAAGGGCTTGAGAACATCTTGAAGGTTGGGGAGGCTGAGAAAAATGCAGGTAATACAGGAGATGTGAATGTGTTTGCCCAAGTTATTGCTGAGGCAGAGGGTTTAGAAAAGATTGAAAACCCTCAAAGTCATGATAACAATGAGATATATGAGAAGGTGGTGAAAATTCTGGAGACATTGGGTGGAGGAGGATGAAGATGAGCCATTACCTCCTGGTGATGCTTCCCAAGCTGGATTTCGTTTTGGAGGCAATGAACTTTCTGTTCCTTCTGGTGGATTCAACTTTAGTTGAAGGTTTGGACTTAACCCTGTAATCTTTTATTTTATGATTTTTAAATCAAGTGAAGGTGTTTTGGGAACTTCTCGATAAGTAGGATGGAGTTGTTCTCATACTTGCCATTTGTACACTGGGATACTTTCCTGCTTGGTTTTGCCTTGTTTGATCATCTTTTTTATGACTTTAAATATCTTAATGATGTTTCTTAGAGAAGGAAAGAATTTTCTGGCTAATTTTAGAATTTTGCATCATGACAGCATTTGTAATTTGCAGGACATTCAGTTGGTTACATATTGAAGGTCAGAGTACACATATGGACTGGTTCATTAATGCAGTCTCCCTGCAATGCAGCCCCTGGAAATTACAGAGTCTAGAGTCTTCATTTTTATCTTTCATTTTTTTGGTGGTGGTTCTTTTTCAAGTGTCCTCGTTTTTTAAAGCAAGCGTGGGCCATGCAGAGCTACCGATCGTCTCAACTTTTCCTTGGAGCAACAAAAGAAAAATATATATTTGCTTCTTCTCTTAAAGGTTTCCTTTTTACATTTTTCTGTTTTATTTTTTCATTTGGAGTATTGCGGACCGCCTGATTATTATTTTGATCAAGATTAATGATATATATATAATGTTTGGTCAACTTCTGTAAACCACTTGCAAGCGCACGATTTAGCAGTTGGTCTATCTATCCATATGTGCTTTTTTTTTTTTTTTCATAAGAAAGCCTGTATTCGGTTTATTCATATCCATGTGTGCAATTTGTTTACTTTGGAGAAGTGGTGGAAAGGGAAACGTAGATCCTCAAGGTTTAAGGTAAAATCATTTGAGCCTATATATTTCATAAAATGACAAAGACGCCCAATTTCTTAACCTGAAATCTAACTTCAAATTTAAGTATCAAATATGAAAGTGAAACTGTTGTAAAATCTCAGTTTTTCGGCGCTAAAAACAAAAACTAATAATCTTGTAAAATATGAAACGATAGTTTTTAACTGCAAAAACTAAAGCCAGTATTCAGACTTCAAAATCTGCCAGACCCCCCAGTTTACACAAGTACGTCGGCTGCTTTTGCATCAAGAAAAAACTCCGCCACTTATTACTATTTTCTGCATATGCGGCTATTAATTTAGGCATGATTTCTTGGTCTCAAGGCACTTTCAGCTTCTTCTTCGACTGGCAGCATCTTACTTTTTGAATGGATGGTAAATCTGCTGATACTATTTAAAGTCCATACATTTTGCTTTAATTTATGGGGAAAATGAAAATGAAATAATCTGATGAGGTTATGGAATCATTAGTTGGTGACACCCAGCAGAATCATGGTTTTTTTTATGATTGAGGAACTCTGCCTTGTTCGATTTTGCTCAACAGATAAACTTTAGATACAATAACTTGATCCATAATCACTGTACTGAGTAAGTCCAAGGTGATTTATCGTGGTACATGTCAATCAACTTCAAACTATTCATACCTTGACCTTTCATATTTAGAAGATCATATTATTCAAACTTTAACCTTTAATAAGAAAAGTTTTCCTCTTTACCACTTAACTCAACCCTTAGGGTCACAGCAGACACATGTTAGTGGATTCCATTGCTACATAATGTAGGGCATTTGGACCACATTACAGGTATGTCGAAGCTGTCTGTAAAGTGAGTGGGTTCCATTTTATTTATTTATTTTTAATCTGGACAAAACATGTCTGTGCCATATGAACCAGAATATATGAGCCGGATGTTGTCTTTTATTGCATCATTATCTTTCTAAATTCTAATAGTTACAAATTTTTAGTATGAATTATAAATATTTTTAATTGGATAGTAAGCGACACAAATAACCTCTCTTGATTCTGGCATTCATAGATTATAAGGCAACCACCACAAGCAAAACAAGAGACAGGAAAATTAGAAACCTGTAAAAATATTTGATCAGAATGAACCACTCCCTATGGCTTTGTTCCCCGACTGTATTGATGACATGAGATATTAAAAAAACAGCAGCAAAATCTCGGGGCCAACTATTTGACCATCACTTAAGCAGGTCAACAGGCTTAGTAAAGTTAGTTAACATTACTATTGCCCATTCGGCGTAATCAGCTCTGGCAAAGAAACCAGTAAGTGCCCTGTTTCTGCTCTATCTCTTTCCTATATCACTTTTCTTCTGATCAATCTCAATTCTGTGTCTATGATTGCAAAATTTGAGTTTTGCTTTCACCTGCATTACTCATCGCTCTTGTCCAGATACTAATATTTATCTGGTGGCTCACTCTCCAGAATTTTGAGTTTAGATTCTCCCTCTTGATCGAATTCTTATTTATATCGTCTTCGCTGCTGTCTTATATCTAGCTTCTTCCCTCTATCTCCCAGTTGGGTCATCCATAATATCCAAAAACATGTTTTAAACTCTCAATAAAGCGCCCAATCAAAGGCACATACCAGAGGTCTTGTTTTCTCTTCTTCAGATAGTTGATAACTGTGATGGACGTGAAGACAAAAGTGAGTGCTCTATTTCTCTTTACCGTGCTCAGCTCTAGCTATTTAGGTCATATTTCCTGTTATATGAACTCATGATCAACCGCCTTTTTCAATTAAATAGGGATCAGAACCAGAGGACTTGAATAGTTCAGCACCAACTGTATTTAACCAAATCAAGAGAAGTTGTACACATTGTCACACAACAACGACACCTCTATGGCGAGGCGGTCCAGCTGGCCCGAGGGTATTGCAAAGTTGATTTATTTGGTTCTTTTTAGTTTTTATTTTTTTTCCCCTTATTCTTTTTTGGCATTTTGTTTGCGGTCACTTTGCGATGCTTGTGGGATTAGGTACAGAAAGACAAGGAACGCACCCCTGGGATTAAACAAAGCTAGAGCAGAAAATTGTAAAAGAAAGAATAGTAAAGATTGTAGGAAGCTTGGAGTTTCAATGAAAATGGGACTGATGGGTGTTGAAGGAGAAATTTCGTTTCACAGATCATTGAGAGAGGAAGAAGAAGCCTCCATGCTTTTGATGGCTTTATCTTGCGGCTACATGTCTATGCAGGGACCTTAGAACAAAGAGTGAAAAACCCTCCTGGTAGACAAGGAATCTCGTTCGTATTTGGTTATTTTTTCGGTCACATCAAATAAATAAATAAAAATTTAAGTCTAAATTTTTTAATTATTTTATTACATAACTTAAAAATTTAATCTTAAAATCAGTTAAAACTTGAACCCGTGGAATTGGTGAATAAACCTCCATTTTTGTCAAACTGTTTCTTGGAACCATTAGAAAGTAGATATTGCAGCTGCGACTATGCCACTTGCACATTCTGAGGGCATGAATCTCAAAGAAAGAGAATTATAAAGTCAGAGTCTCAGTTAACAGTTTCATTCCGATTTGTAGAGAATTCTAGTTGGCCCTACTTAACGTTCGGGCTTTCTAGCTGCTCGTAGAAGCATTAAGCAACTTGCGATGCATATGACCCACAAAGCACAGCAAGGCACTTTAAGCAATTGCTACGTTACGGATTTTAACACGTGTCTTCTCTAGAAAGGCCTCCATTTTTCTGCATCGCTTTGTTTGGAATTGGTTCCTTTCTTGTAGACCATTGGCATCAAAGAAACCAGAAAGTACTCGAAGTTGAGCATAAACCAGAGCTGAGTCCTGTCAAAATAGAAAAAGATGCAATCAAGATTAGCAGCTACTGCAACAAGATCTTTCTGGGTTTTCTCGGCGGCAAACAATCAAGCTTTTCAAAGAAAATTTCTTGCTGCTGCTGCTGCCTCGAGGGGTCGAACTGCTGACCCTGATGTTCACACAGGAGAACCTCAAGTAAGACTCTCTTGAATCTCTTAATTTCTTCTCATAATTGATATTCACATGAATAATATTTAAAAAGGGAAAAACCAACACGTCCCATTTGTTTTGCAGGGCACAGGTAAGGGGACAGAGGCTGAGCCGGCCAGGCACAAACTAGCATCTGAACAAAGACCCCGTGGTGACGTTATAGAAACTGAGCCACTGGTGACACCTAAACCACCACATATCTCTGCTCCTAGGCTTGAAAGTGCTGGGCTACACCAATCCTTTAACCCTCAATTTCAACAAAAGCGCCGAAACAGTACTAATCTAGACGTGATTTGCGTTGGTATAGATGGCACGCCGTTGGAAAAAGACAATGAAAATGAACAGAGAAATGTAAGGGAGAAAACAGTTGATGACAAAGAATATTTTAGTGATCACAAGGCATCACCGTTATCGGAAATTAAGATAGCGGATACAAGAAAACCGATAACTCAAGCCACTGATGGAACCGCGGATGGAAGAGAAGATTACGGGGCTGCAAAAGATGTGATTGGGTGGAGGCCAGAGCAGCTTGACACTGCTGAGGAAGCCCTCAGGAGAGCTACTGAAATATGGAAACAAAATGCCATGCGTGGTGATCCCGACACGTTTCCACACTCAAGAATTTTGAGAGAGCTTCGCGGTGAATGGTTTTGATCGGGTCAAATTTGAGTGTTCATATTATGATGTGATAACTAATTTTCAGACAGGTTTTGTTATGATGTATTTGCTGGTCATGAATAAACATATAAAATTTGCTAAGTAGAAGCCAGGTTATTTGGTTTGAGATATGTCCTGATAAAAAAAAAAAAATATATATATATATATATATATATATATATATATATATATATATATATATATATATATTATTTATTAGACGAATAAATTTGAGTCACGATGATCAAACGCTCAATCTTCTACAAATACTTTCTTATTTTATGATCAGGTTTATAATAATAATAATAATGTGATATAAGGATTTTCCCCCAGAAGTAATTAATGTATGTGTTTAGGAGAGATTGTTTTAATTCCCATTGAAAAATGTGAAATATTCTAGACATGGATTCAGTCTGTAGGATTGTGAATTCAATAGAGAGAAAACAACTCATAAAATGGATTTAGGGTTGTCGGCTGACTTTCCCACCACTTCTCTCCCTAATGGTTTTTCACATAAAAATCATTAAAAATTTGATCAAAATGACCAAATGATACACAAATTTGCATAAAATCGTCCAACCATTTTGGAAACTAGTGGCCATTTCTGTACCGTCCGGCCATTTTGTAAACGGAATGTTACAAACCATTCCCTACCAATGTCATCGTTCTTTTACTGGAAACTGGGCGCCATTTCAATATCTTAGGCGATAAATTATGCAGGGATAATTTATGTAGCAAAATCCGGACGGAAAAAAGACTTACCTCTTGATTTAGAGATTTTGTTTTTATTTCATTTTGAGAATAGTGCCATAGAGGATAGAATTGAAGGAATTTTAGTGCGGCCACCAATGCACACACGCATGTACTCCTATCCTCCTTTCTGTCAACAGCCAAACATTATCATCCAGATCAAATTCAATTCATCTTTTAGTCTCCATCGTTTCCCAAACTCCTCTTTGCCATATCACATTAATTCCATGGGGAAACTACTTATCCTTTTCATCTTCATCCTTCTATCCCTTCCCAACCTCTCATTTTCCACATCAATAACAACTTCTTCAACAGATCAAACACCATGCACAATGTGCTATTCGTGTGAAAACCCTTGCCAACCCCTTCCCTCGCCACCACCTCCTGTAATAGTTTGCCCGCCACCACCTCCATCACCACCACCACCACCACCAACCGGCCCTTTATGTCCGCCACCCCCAAAGTTGCACCCTAGGACGCCTGATACTGGGATTATTGGAGGCGCTTATTATCCACCACCGACTGGCGGAGAGCTTTCCCCACCGAACCCAGAAGTTCCGTACTTCCCCTACTATTATAATTACCCACCAGCACCACCGTCTTCTGTTACTTCCAACTCTGTCGCATTGAGACTAAAATTAGTTGTTCCTTCCATTTTCCTTTTCCTTACCATGCAGCGCTTCTTCTAAAACCTACTTGCGCTGCAGATTAATTGGCCTGTAGATGGTTTCAATTTGTTTCCGTGGTGTTTCTAAGTTTTATCTCTAGCATTGTTTAAAATTTTACCATGTTTAGTTACAGTTACTGCTCTATATCGGCAGCTTCAGCTTTTCAATAGATTAATGGTAGACTGCTGGAGAAGAAATAAGGCTTTTTTTTTTTTTTCCAAATATATAAGAAATCTGTCCTCCCTGTGTAGATTATAACATGCTCTCATGTTCGTCAGCGATTAAAATTTAATAAATCTGCAGTTTTTCTTTATATATTATTTTATTTTTTTAGAGTTTTTATTTTAATGTAAAATTTCTTCTGATCTTAATGGAGAACTAATTAATATTAGAAATGTTAGATTAACATAATAAAAATTGATTATCTATCAGGAGTGGCCGTCTACATATACGAATAACATCTTGGCTGATGCAAGCAGGAATGTAGTCATATACGTATACATATACAGACACATGCGCAGTACTTCGTTGTCGTAGGCATGAAAATACATTTATGGGCATACCCAATTATACAAGACTGGACAAAGTTTGGATAAGAACGAGTGTATTACATCACACGTGTTGATAAAAGAAGCTACTGTAAACCTAACCCCACCACACATGAAGCCTCTAAAGAAAATACGAAAAAAAAAATTTACATGAATATAATACGATATATAATAAAAATATATATTTATAAAAAATAATTAAAAAATTTAGATTAAAAAAATATAATATATATATATATGAGTTGAATAATTTTCCCACCACCAATTCAGCGCATCATTTTTTTCGTAATCCATGTGATTTATATGAATGCAGGCATTTTCACGCCTTGAACTTTTTCTACTGGTTTATATTTTTCAACATAAATATTGATTAATTTGAAAAAGATGTTTAATTTTTAATTTGAAAATAATATTGCAGTTTGTTAAAAGAAATTTCTCATCTACTTAAGAGGTTGTTGGAGATGAAAGAAATGACATTTTTGGTATAATTTCTTATGTGCTTAGATAATTTGGGATTAAGATCAAATATCAGGTAACAGTAATAATACTTTTAATAATCAACTTTCATAAACCCAAGAAGGAAAATGCACAAGTTTGCTTGCTTTGAGAGTAAAGGAGTCAACCTCAAAAGTCAAAACAGAATGTGGTTGCGGTAAGCCGGTAACCACAGACCTCCAAACCTAACACCTAATTTCTGTACCATCACACTTATACATATTTATATTTATATAGGCCCAACTTCCTTCCCTTACCCAGAAGCCGCGCCATTATTATTAAATCACAGCTCAAAATCTTTGACTTTTCACTTTCAGGTCCATTTTTAACGCTAAACACAACTGATTGTTTCTTAATATGAAATAGGTCCTACCTAAGTTTAGGTACGATTTTAAAGTTACATTCATGAAATTTAAAAAGTTTAAAGTTCTACCTATTCGTTAATCGGAGTTTAAATTTTCTATTAGAAACAAGGGATAAAATTATTATTTTATTAATAATATTTAAAAAATAAAAAATTTATTAAATTTTTCTCTATTAAATTTGAAAAACTAACATTTTACTCCTCCTAAAGTTTTCTAACTTTGAAAAATCATATTTTCCTCTCTAAAACCTTAGAATTTTCTTCTTTCCCTCTGACCACATTCTTTGACGATCTAGAAGACAACAAGGAAGCCTCTTCGTCGTCAAAGAGATCTCAGATGAAGAGATCTAGAATCTTTTCCAGATCTCGTAGGATCTCTTCGTCTTCAACAAAGATATATGTTTACGTGTGCTGACTAACCATTTAGGGTGAAGAGGGAAGGTCATCGACGTCGGAGATGGTGGGTGGTGAGATAAAGAAAAAATTTAGGGGAAAAATGTAACTTTTCAAAGTTAGAAAACTTTAGATAAAAGTAAAATTGTTAGTTTTTAAAAGTTATAGGAGAAAATATAATAAATTTTATAATTTTTAATATTAATAAAATAACAATTTTATCCCAATCTCTAATAAAAATTACGTCATGGGTGAAATTTTAGATTTTTCAAACCTCATCAGTGTGACTTTAAGATAACATCTAAGCTTGGCTGGGAAATAGTCCTTTGGCCTGCGAAATATTATATAAATTAAGTCAAAAGACTATTTCCCACCCATGGTTTAGTGAAAAGATATTTTCATCTATTAACTTTTAAACAACCTAAATACCTATCAATTTATTAATATTCAACGTTATGATTAAGGGTAAAATTGTTATTTAGTTAAAAATATTTAAAAAATTATTTTATTTTCCCCATAGATTTAAAAATATAACAGATTTTCTCCATCCAAAATTTGAAAATTCGCCATTTTCCCTAGGGCTTGGAATTTTTTTCCTAGATTTTTCAGTAGGCTACTCCGTCTCAGTCAATTTCTTCCTCCCACCACTCTCTTCCTCACTAGCGCTCTCTCTCCCTCCAGAGATTGTCGATTTTCACCGTCAACGACGAACAACTTTAAAACTCACAAGTGGGTTTAAACCCTAACAACGATCGACGATGCTAGGGAGACCAAATGTGCAACGGAAGAGACATTGGGGAGATGAATTGCGCAACAAAAGAGATGTCGATATAACATCATTGATCCAATAACCCGATCCACTGTCAAAATATTGTCCACTTTGCTTATAGGTTTTGCAACCCAAAACAAGTTTTAATAGTTTAAGTAGTTCACATACTATTTAACCAGTCAAATTCTCCTACCTCTAACCAATGTAGGATACATAGACAGAATACAAATAGATCCAATATCTCTTTCATGCTTTATCGATGTGGGATTTACCTAAGGGTATCACAGTCGAGGAGACGAATCGCATGATGACAATGTTGAGGAGACACATCTACTCGTGGTTGAGATCCATTGGCCTTCTTCTTTGGCCGTCGAAGGAAGATGAATGGGGCGGGCTGGCTCTACTTGTTGGAAGAAATTGAAAAAAAATTTCAAACCTCAAGGGAAATGACGAATTTTTAAACTTTAAATAAAAAAAATTATTAAATTATTAAATTTAGAAAATGAAACTCGATAATTTTTTAATTTTTTAAATATTTTTTCCTAAATAAGTAACAATAAATTTTAAAGAGTGTGCCTTGCAATTGCTATTGATAAGCCCCCCTGGTCACTGAATACTGACAGCGACTCCCATGAAAAATGCAGGTAAATATTTATTGGCATGCTTCATTAAGATCACCACCCATATCTTCATTCTATGTTGAATATAATAATAATGCAGACTTATGTATATTTATCTATCAATCAAATTTCTCAACCCTAACTTTCACCCACCGGTATCCATCTAGATTCCTTTTTAAGGAAAGAATTCCAAACGCAATAAGGCCAGACAAGTAAACCGAAAATGGAAGGTGTTTCGATGACGGTGTATAAGGGCTTGAGAAGCTACTGGCAGAGGAGAGGTTACGAGAGGATAAATGGAACGGGTCGGAGTAGGACAAGCCGATCGGATCCGGGTTCAAGTTCAACCCGGAGAAGACGCTCCTGGAGGATCAAGATCAAACCAAAGCTTAAAATACTCAGAGTAGCTTCTCCGAAGAAGTTCTTTTTATGGCTTCGTGACTCATACGTGAAGATGATGATGAGTTTTGCTAATTCGCGGGTTGGTGCTGGTTATGGTGGAGCCATAGCTGGACCTCAAGGAGTTCACGGGTTTGGAAAGGGTCCAGTTAAGGAGTATGATGAGAAGATGCTCGTTGAGATCTACAAGTCTTTAGTGTTGGCGCAGAGTCAGTTGGTGCCACGAGATGCAGCTAAACTTGGTTCAGAGATCCCCTGTTGAAGCTAGCACAAGCTAATCAGAAAATATATCAGGTACGAGGTTTCGATTATAGATTTCGCTGCTCACTTGAATTCATAGAAAATGCATTTTCCAGAAAAGATCATATGCAAATCATTCAAGACTACCCTGAAAGAAACAAGGACCAAGACAAGAAAAGCTTTGCTTTTTTAATTTTATTTTTTCTCTTTAATTTTTGTTTTATCTTTTCAGAATAAAATTTAATGTTCTTCTGTTGGAAATTTGTAATGAGTAAATGTTGAGCTGTTGGAAATAAGTCTTTTAAGGCACCCAACTTCCTGGCATAAGAAGGGAAGTAATAAAATTTGACCGTCCTTTTTACTTTGGTGGTAAAATTATGAGCTTGCAACACCTTGCTTGGTCGGATCTGTCAGATTCGAGCCATTTTGAGATGAGAGATTCTCTTTTCATGTGGTGCCTTTATTTTTATATTTGTATCCGAAATCCATGGCGTTTCCGTTGCTCTTGCTCTTGCTAATTTATTTTTATATTTTTATATTTGTATAACACACCATGTGTTATGTTTGCCCACGTGCATGCACATTAAATTCCTTGTCAAATGGTTTTTTTTTTTTTTGATAGAAAGGCATCACATCAAATATATCTAAATCCAAAATTTAATGATCTATTTTAGAACTAAGTTTTATTTTAATATGAGACAAAACCTCCTTGAAGATTACAAATTCACACCACTGAAACCAACCTTAAGGCTCCATATGGGTTTTTCTTTTTTTAAACAAATATTGAAAATAAGTTTTATTACCATGTAGGGTTTGATAATTAATTATGAACACATGGAAATATACTATTTATTGCCTTTTCCCACTTCCGCCGGGCAAAACTTTTCTTGTAAATGAGTTTAAAGATGGGAATCGTATGCAATAAATGGTTGTTGTTCTTCTGAAAGCATGGGGGAAGGTCTATATGAGAATAGTTTGATTGAATAGCACTTTAGCTCACATTTATTTTAAAAAAAGGCATCTCGACTGATTAAGTTGACTTATATTCCTTCGCGTCGTTTTCCTCTCATATGCTTCAAAGCTGTTATGATTTTCGTTGTCGTTTTGGTATTGAGTACATTAATTTGTTCTCTTTCTTTTTCGTTTTCCTTGGCGTCTAGTGGTTTCGATTTTCTATTTCACGAGGAATATTTATTACATATGGGCTGGCCAATTCCACCAAATGACGCCTACACCCCATTCTAATATAAATTAAGGTAGTAAACGAGTTGAACTATTTAATATTTACTCGTTCGAGTGTATATTCCAATTAAGTTTAACTTTGTTTTCCTTCATTTTTTTTATTTTATATCAGTGCATGAGCTCGTATTTTAATTTAAATATATATAATATTAATAAATATTTTAAAATTTAAAATTTTATATTTTAATTATTGTATTTATCTTTTAAAATTTATATTTACCTAAATTTTTACTTTTTAATATGTCAAATTTATCTAATCCTTTTGGTTTTTAAGCTTTTAAAATACAGTTTAATACTAAACTTTGAATATGAGATAATTTATAAAGATATATTACAAAGATATATACCTAACCCTAGTAAGATTTGTAGCGAATTCCATGAAAGATATTCTAATCAATTTCTAGTGAAGTGTTTGATGTAGATATTTATACTCAAAAGCTAACTTTTATTTGTTCATCTTTTACTTAAAAAAATAATTTAATATAAGCAATGTAGTGGTGTCTATTTTCTCAAGTCAATCTCCTATAGGCCCGTCACAGCACTAGTCTCCTGAGGAATTAATGTTACTTTTGCCACACTTTATTATAAAGATACCCAAATAAAACTAAGATACAATGCCCAGATTATGTAATATTCTACCTAAAGTTAGGCTTAGTTTCGAGTTCATAAGGAACTCAGATACTGCTACAAGTACAGTACCTTGTCGGTTACTTTAAAGTTTTAAAGTTGAGTATTTGTTTGGAGATCCTAGGCCAAGCAAGCCTATAATACTGCTATGAAATCTCTTTATTATGCTGCTAGATTTGTGTTTTTTAAAGTAATTTGGTGACTTTTAATACCCAAAACGAAGTCAATTTAAGCTGTAGTGGTCACAAGTTAATACGTTAGAAATTCGGGAGTTCTATTGACTTGGAGCGGGCTTAAGCCCAGAACATTTGTCATACGGTACAGCCGCTTTTTGTCTGAGCAGAAACTCAATACGAAACAATAGATTTTTTCTGAGCCCTTTTTGGTTCTCGAAATAGGAAGCCTCCTATTCCTACCGCAGATTTTTATAGGCTATGGGGGAAAGCTCATGAATGAATTAGTGAGGGGGTTGGTTTTGAGAGTTTTTCATTATAAAAATTAAAAAATTATTTTAAAAATAAATGATTGTAAATATTATTAGATATAAAATTTGATAAAATTGAATAAATATTAATAATTATTGTGTTTAGTTAAAGATAATAAAATAATACTTATATATTATTTTACTTAAATATTTTAAAGTATAATTATTTTAAAATATTTTTTATGTTATTTATTATATTAATTAAAAATGAGATTATTTTTACCTTCAAAAAATTAATATATAAATATATAGTTATAATAAAATTAAGATTACCTTAATAATATTTTAATATTTAAGGTAAAGATAATAATCAAATTACCTTTTATAATACTTGTCATATCACTATTGGTGATAAAAGAGTATCGAAATATTTTATTACTTATAAATCAAATAAAGTAATATAAATAATAAAAAATAGATTATCAGAATAATTTTTAATTTTTTTTAACCAAATGCCACCTAACAGACTTACGAAGGTTAAAATTTTTTACCATGTCATGAAATATTAAACTTTAAATAATAACACATATTTATTCTGAATATAAAAATAGATATATATTATTAATTAATTAAATAATTTTAAATTAAATATAAAATTATAAATAATCATTTTATATATATATATATATATATACACACACACACTCTCTACAAAATAAACACGCTTAACAATTTTAGCTCAGAAAATGCACAAGTTGGGTAGGAGTGACCCATATATATACATGATTATTAGCCCATGATTAAGAAATATGAAGGCCGTTTAAATATACTGAATTATGAACTTATAATAATTTTGAATAGCTTAATAATATGATTAAAAGAGGGAAATTAATTAAAATAGGCAAAAAATTTGCCGCTTATACGTTTTTAGGCCAACTAACAAATGTTTTACCAAAATAAGCAAACCAATATTTTTTTACCTGTTTTACCCTTTTCTCATTTCACATAACTAATCAATTTGCGCAGCTTTCATCTTATTTCACCATCGTCTCCTCTCTGAACGTTATTCTTCTATCAACACTTCAACGACAACAAATTTTTATGTGTTTTCTCTCTAGCATTCATCATTATCATATATCAAGTAAGTTTCTTTCGTTTTTTTTTTACATAAATAATATCTGTATCCAGAAAACTGTAAAACTCAAATATAAAAAGTTTAAAACTGTAATCAGTAACTCTAAACTGCTTAAATCTTTTTATAAATATTTAGATTTATAGAATCTATAGTTTTATTAGCCAGATCTAAGTAAAAACGGAAATCGCAGTACATTTCTGGTTAATTGCGTGGTATGCGTTTTGCGGCGGTTTGCGTTGCGCGGTTTGCGTTTGCGCGGTTTGCGCGGTTTGCGTTTGCGCGGTTTGCGTTTGCGCGGTTTGCGCGATATGCGCGGTTTGAGTTTGCGCGGTTTGCGTCTTGCGTGATTTGCGTTTTTTCCTTTCCGTTTTGCGTTTTGCATGTCTGCTCATCTCTTTTACAATTTCTTTGTGCAGAAATATGGGTCATCTAATATATTTGCTTGGATACGGTGGACATTGGGTTAACCGAGGTGATAATAGTTTGAAATATGTTGGTGGAGTTCAAACATTTGTATCAGTTAGTAAAAAAATAAAGTTTGATGGATTTGTTGAAGCAGTATGCTCTCGTTTAGCCATTAATCAAAGTTGCAATAGTGTAAAAATTTACATGCAAAATCTGACCACTTACAGTGATTTACCATATTTGTTGAAGGATGATTTTGATATACGGATTATGATGAGATTATCAAAGACACATAAAAGGGATCCGTTATTTCTTACAGTGTTTACAAGGCCTACAGAAGGTATAACTAATATGCAACAACAGCGAACTGAACCTATGGATGATGCAATAAACTCTGTGGATAATATATATTCTGAGACACAGCCAGAGGGTATGCCTGAGGGTGATGGGGTTGAGGTTATGATACATGATGAAATAAGAAGGCAGCAACGCCCTTTACGGGGTACAACAGATAGATGTGATGAGATGGATACTATTCTGAGAGAAAATTTTCAACCAGATGAGGAAGAATATGGTGGTTATACTGATTGGGATAATAGGGGTGATGATTTCAGGGATAATGGAAGTGATAATGATAATGGTGGTGATGAGGAATATGGTGATGCCGATGATGATAATGATGAAAACATCATGCTATCATTCACTCCGTGCGAGAAGTATTCCCAAATGCACACCACGGTTGGTGTAACCACCATATAAAAGGTAATATGCGAAGCAAGTATAAACAGACAAAGCATATAGATGGGTTGTTTTGGCGAGCAGCGAAAGCTTATCGATTACCAGATTTTGAGGGTGCAATGCGAATGATTAATGAAGAAAATCCTTCAGCAGGTGCATATTTACAGGGTATAGACTATGGACGTTGGGCCCGTGCTTATTTCCCAGGTATTCGATATAATATAATGACAACAAATATTGCTGAGTCGTTTAATGCCTTAGCACGACACGCACGAAAATTACCGGTTATGATGCTACTTGAGTTTTTGCGTTCTACCATTCAGAAATGGTTTTACTCTCGGCGCACTATGTCAGGTTTGTTTATAGATTTTTTATTTTATCATTTTTGGGTATGATGTTTGAATATACATTTATAATATATATTTTTATAATCATGCAGAGGCTTCTACTAATAAACTCACTCCGTGGGCTGAGGAGAAAATAGCAGGTCATATCCTAAAATCAGCTAACATGGTTGTCAAACCAATAAGTATGCACCGATATGAAGTCCACGGTGTGGCCCAATCGATCGCTATAGTGGATCTATGTGCGCAGGAGTGTAGCTGTAAGAAATTTCAATTGTCACATATTCCGTGTACACACGTTGTAGCCGTGGCTAGGTTTCAGAATCTTTCGGATTGTTATCAATGGGTTAGTAAATACTATTCAACCGAATATTGGCAAGCAGTATATCGAGAGAGTGTTGAACCACTAGGAGATCCTTCTGAATGGTTACGTCCGGAGAATCTTCCCGAGATCCAGCCACCTCTAATACAGAATCGTCGTTCAGGCCGACCGTCAGAACAAAGAAGGAGACCATCGCAGGGGGAGGAAGTACGTCAACCTGTTTGTAGTCGGTGTCGCGAGCGTGGGCATACTAGACTTACTTGTGCGAACCCTTTATAATTGCGTACATCCAGGTATCAAATTACTATATATTACATTTGCATTTCAGGTTTTTTGTTTTATTTTTTTGGGTCTATAATATTTTATTTTATATTATTTTGTTGCAGATGTTTAGGATGTGCAATTTGAGGAAACTGGGCACTACAGCGCAATTTGAGGATAATGGGAACTAAGGGAAATTATTTTTTCTGTTTGGATGTATCAATAGATTTGTTTTTATTTTGTATTGTTGTGTAATGATATTTTTTGCAACATTTACTTTGTTTGTATCCAAGGGAAGATATACTAGGTGTTTTTGAAAATCTTTTTTGAGTTTGATTTCTTTTGTTATAAGAGTTTGATGACTTTGTTATAGAATTCTATAGTTGGCACAATTTAATTATACTTGTCTTGGTTGTATTCAGCTGCATCTATTAGTATTTCCATTAGGATGTTCTTTGAACGTGGGCATTTAAGATATGGTAGTATTATGACGCATATTGGCATATAATTTTTTCCAATTTGGTCTTTGCCACTTAGTGCATCTATTAGTATTTCCATTTGTTTGACCCACCATAACTTATTCTCATTGTTTGGATGCCACATACCTGGAATATTTGTAGGATATTGTTCAAGCTAGGCCTTCCAGCTTTCCTATATCTTCCCAAGAATTATTCAGTATCCTTGATGATGCTAGTGAAAAGACATTCCTATCTGGGATACAACATTTACTTTGTAAGAATATATAGCACTGTGGACTCCATTTAATTAAAAAAGTACAATCTACCTTTCAACATCCCATTTTAAAATTTTAAAATTATTAAGTGAATGGTTAAATTTTTAAAAAATTTTGACAGAATCTCCCTTATATTATTACCATTATCCAAATCTTCTTCCTCCTGTTAACATTTTATTCAAAAAAATACACTTTTAATCCAATCATTTCAACCAAAAAGCCACATTAAAATCAATCCAATCAATCTAACCAAACCAACAAAAAAGACACTTTAAAATCACTCAACTCAATCTAACCAATCCAACCAACAAATTCACTTCAATAGCAATCTAACAAATCCAACCAATCTAACCAAAAATGCACTTCAAAATCAATCCACACAATCCAACCAATCGAACCAAAATTGCACTTCAATATCAATCTAACCAATCCAACCAATCTAACAAAAAATACACTTCAAAATCAATACACACAATCCAACCAATCTAACCAAAAATCACTTCAAAATTAATCCACACAATCCATCCAATTCAACCGAAAATGCACTTCAATAGCACTTCAAAATCAATCCAACGTAACTCTTTCGCAAAGCATGAATAATATGAAACATCAATAAATTACTATCATGCTAAACAACATAACAGAATAATAAAAATATATGTACTATTTACACATACAATCAAAAAAATCTATAAATTTACATAACTAAGAAACAATATCAACAAGTGCATCCATGAGCAAAAATCTTAGCCGCGATCATCCTACGCAAAGTAATACTATCAGAGGATGTATAGTCAAATTTCCGACCGGTGGCTAAATACTCTATCATCAAAAGTGTGAATACGCCACAATCACCAGAGGCTTTGCCTTGTTGTGGAACATCAGTACATCGCATCAACGTGAATGGCTCCAAGTTAGGGTTATCACCCCTAACCTCCCAGTATCTAGTGGCATTAATGATAGCCGGAAGATGTTGATATCGTGCCATCATATTAATGAACTTATCCGTAGAAGATATGAAGCTAGTTGAAGAGTCGTATACGGTAAAAGTCCACGCTTTGAGATCAATTTCCCCACATGCCCAATGTTGACAATCATAATTGATAGGAATGTACACCTGCAAAAACAATAACAAAAATCTAGTAAATAACATAACATAATCTTAATTAAAATAAAATACTCTAAAATATAACATTTTAAATACTTTATCAACTTTCGCCCATGCAACGTATCTCATATCCCTTTCCTGTTGTATAAGCTGTGGACAGCTCCCTTCGATAGGATCTAATAATAGTCGAGGCCATTGAAAGTCGTCAACATCAGCCACTTCTCGATCTTGTAAAATACGTGGTAACCAACCATCCCAAAACGTGTCAACACATGTCCAATTGTCAGTGGGATATGAATGACGTAACATCACTAAGTAATTATCCATATGCTGAAAAAATGTCAAAAACATAAATTATAATTACTTTATTTTACAGAAATAAAATCGTATAAATATAAAAATATATTGAATTAAGCACCTCATCCGTTAACCAATTGTTTTCAGTGCAAATGTGGTCCCACCAGTCAAGCTTCTTACAAGGCCCATGCAAATAAGTCAAAGCAGTGTCGTTATTGTCAGCATTATCAAACCATTGGTCAAAATTAATATTTATTTGTTGGTTCCCTTCTCGTGGCCGGCGTGGTCTCATAGGATCAGTAAAAGGGCTGAGTAGTGCCCGCCCCTTCTTGATAATTCTTCCACGTAATGTCCTTCGAGTATTCGACCGAGGTTGAAGTGGTGTTTCCGTAGGTCTACACTCAGTAGCTACCTCATTATAATCAGGTGGACAAACATCATCATCCTGTGCTACCTCAAAAATGACCTCAGCTGACTCATCCTGTGTTATTATAAAAGATTATAATTATCATCATCTCATTTTAAATATAAAAAAAATCATTTAGGCATTTTTACTAACCTCATCTCCGGGGGTGGCATAAAACATACGTTGCATATCAGAAACTTTTGTTTCAATTGATGTTTGTCGCTCTTCAAAGTGTCTAAAACGTTCTTCCACTGTTTCCATGAATCCACGTAACATTTCCTCAATACGAACATATCCAGTAGAAGATGTGGATGCAGCATGTGTAACACCAAGGGATCTCCTTGTAGTTTGCCGAGGAGACATTGATGTTCGATGTGTGGATTGATGCTCTGACCTAGTAACTGGTGGTGGAGTCCATTCAGACCTTGCTGGACTATGTACAGATATACTTTGACGTGTAGGGTGAGAAGATTGGATTGCATCACTAGATTGAATAAGCATACGATCATCATCAGATTCTTCTGTGTACCCCATATAATCCATAACTTCTTTGAACCAATCAGATTGCTTTTCCTCAATAGATGGAATCAAGACAGGAGTGACAACATCCTAATAAATATTTTACTAAATGTATCAATTTTTTATATATAACAAATTAACTTAATTTTTAATATAAAAAATATATTAATATACCTGAGAAGTTTCGAATAGGCAGTTAACAAGATCCCACCCTGGTCTCTCAAGTGTCTTCCATCTCAACATACGAGGAATTCTATCTGTAGATTTGCAAGCTACGAAACCCCCTAAGTTATTGAGAGTTTCATATATCCATAGCTGCACCCAAATATAAGGATATTTATTTATAAAATAAATAACTTAAGCATCAAAACAGAAAAAATAATATAAATAATATTTAAAACGAATGATACCTGAAATGCAACTGTAAATCCCATTAATGCATAACATTGCACTGGAATTTTTGGATCGTATGCCCGATGATCATTCATAACTTCTTCATATCGTTTCTCTATTGCTCGGCTCATTGATTCTGCAGTCAACGTCCAAACCATAGTCCCCCACGGATATTTATTGAAACTATCCCAATCATCTACTAACTGTAATATAAGTTCTGATACTACTTTTCGATTATCTGCTCCTAATAATCCATAATGTATCAGATATAATGCAGCCATCTTGACAGCATCTTCATCATTGTTTCCCCACACCTTAGACATGAAACTTTTACTTAAATCCTTATAAGTCACCGATTTATCACTTCGAAAGTATTTATTTTTAAAATTCAATGAATCTGTAGTTATGTAATCAATCATATCTAATTCTTTACTAAACCTTAATCCAGTAATCATAGCAAACTCAATCGGACTAAATCTACAATCAATCCCATTTAACCGAAACCAAAATACTTCTCCCAACTCTTCCTTATTCACTTGTCGAAATAATACACTATGTAATAAAGTTGAACTATATCCATGGACTTCAAGATCCAAAAAATGCCCAAAACATGATTGTCTAAATAATATTTTCTGCTGTAAATTTAATTTTGCTCTTATATGTTGTACCGTATCCTTGTGACTTCGAATATTAATAGTAACTCTAAAATCATGCGCATTATTAAATCTTCTCTCACCAACTTGATTATTAATAGGAAATTTCTGAAAAAAACACGTCAAAAATGAAATGAAATGATATAAGTTTGATTCAATAAATTTAAATTTAAACAGGTGAATCGCAGTGCAGAACGTATTTTGCGCGGTTTGCGTTGCGCGGTTTGCGCAGTTTGCGTTGCGCGGTTTGCGCGGTCTGCGCGGCTTTGCGTTTGCGCGGTTTGCGCGGTTTGCGCGCTTTGCGCAGTTTGCGCGGTTTGCGCGGTTTGCGCGCTTTGCGCGGTTTGCGCGGTTCCGTCGTCTGCAACTTTCCGTCGCGTTCGTCTTCCGACGGCCATACTTCCAGCCATCTATTACCATTCCAAACGCAAATATATAAAAAAAATATACTAGGTTTTACTGTGCAAACCCTAGCCACCGTCTCAAGCATTATAACTACCCTTATATCCACCGTAAATCGACGCACATTCTCATAATCATTCAATCAATAACATAACATCCCAATATTAAGCAATATCCACAATAAATTATTTTCAACCGATCAATGGAGATTACATCAACCAAATAAATAAAATAAATATAAACTGTAGCTAACCTCGGAAGCCATTGTTGATATATTTTATCACTTCGAACAGATTTTGGCTATTTTTCCTCTAATATTCGCCGGTGACGGTGATTTTTGCTCTGTATTTTCAGATTGCTGCTTTCGGCCTCCTTTTTTCCGTTTTCGGCAAAGAAACTTTCAAAATATGTTTTACTAGGGTTTTTAACGTAAGGGTAAAACAGGTAAAAAAATATTGGTTTGCTTATTTTGGTAAAACATTTGTTAGCTGGCCTAAAAACGTATAAGCGGCAAATTTTTTGCCTATTTTAATTAATTACCCATTAAAAGACGATAACAGTACTATTAGGGCTGGGCAACAGTAAATATATTGATTACGTGTCAAACAGGCTCGGGCAACCCATAAAACCAAACGGGCTTATGGGCAAATTGGATTAGGATCAGTTGTTGATCCACATAAATGGATAGTGGAAGCCAGGCTGGTGTACGGACTGGCCTATCAATTGTGCTCTCACCGAGGAACACGCTTCACAAAGTTAATCATGATGCACAGCTGTGTTGCAGGTGCACGTACACCCCACACCATGAAATGACGAGACATATTGTCACGTGGCGTCAAGATATTGGCTTGACCCGATAGCTGTTCTACACTATCGTTAATTTCACTAAACTGGCGAGCCTGAGCGTCTGATATTTTCTGATGGTCATCACTGCTGACTGACTGCGTTTCCTCAGACATGTAGACTTCTTTACAGTATGGAATTTCGTGCAATTTTATTTGCATGTTTAATGTGGGCTAAATGACAAAGAATAGCCAATCAGATAGCCCATAGATTATGCGGCACCCGCTATGCCAGGACAAAATTGTCAATTCATAAATTGTAATTGGTTCAGACTTCTCCAGCGAAATTTAAATTACAATAATATTATATAAATTTATCTATATATTATAAAATAATATTATATAATTAAATAATTATAAACATAAAAAAATAATTATTATATTATCATATCACAAACTATTATCTTAATTTACTGATAAATTAGTAAAAAAAATATATATAATATTACTCTTAAAATAATTGCTAGAGTCAGGAGGTATTTATTATTGTGGAGAATATCCAACACTAAAAGAATGCACCGACACCTTTGGCTGTAGCATTTAATCAAGGATTTCTGGTTTTAAAGAACAAATCATGCTTGAAGTTGGGAGAACATGGTGTTGTACCAAACATACTGACCACCGTTCAAGCAGCCGAGATTAATATCACATGGGTTCTGGATTTGGCTGGCTTGATATCATGTTAATTGCACTATATTATTGAGCGAATTTCCCGTTAATATTTTTCTAAAGGTTTCCGTTAAAATTTTCTTAATATATAATAGTTATGCTGGTCAAGACTGACATTGATATAAATAAATTAGAGTACATGTTTAGATTAATGGTGGATATTGATAGAATCAAATTAATTTTTTTTATTTAAATAAAAAATAATTTAATTCAAATTTATTAAACCAACACTAAAAATAATTTAAGTTTGATTTGAATAAAAATAATTTAGTTCTAATTCAATTTAAATTTATAGTTCAAATATATAACATAAATTTATAATTTAAATTCATAACCTATTCATAAAACGATTTTATTTAATAATTATTTAATATAATTTTAATTAAATTATAAATCAAATATAAACTAAATTAAATTATTTATTTAATTTATAAGTTAAACTAAACTGAAGATTTTATAACTTAAATTTAATTTAATTTTAAAGTGAATTTAGATCCGTTAACTTAAACTTCCGGTTATATTCAAAATAAATAGATTCAACTCAACGCCATTCTCGTTTTACCCCAAAACCAACCCATTTTGGTCCAGCCTTAGTTGGGGTTATCCCAATTCAGAATTCGAAAAATTGTTTCCTTGTTAAGTACGGCAGGACAGAGACGGTTGGGAATAAATATATATTCCAAAATTGATACACCCAATGACGGGAGCAACTTTACTGTAGCCAATTGCATGGTAAAAAAAAAAAGGATTCAGTAGTTGTTACTATTTACCGTCTGCGTTGCATGATTTTAAAATTCACATCAGATTTGTCAGTTCAATTGGGATGACCAGTTCAAACCATTGTATACGTTAGAATTAAAAAAAATTGCATTTATTGTCAAATCTGTGAAAATAATCACATGGGCAAATTCAATTTTAATTAATTATAATTTAAATATTTAAATATACATAATTATAGATTGGGCAAACATGAGAAAGTGTTTGATTTTAGCAATAAAAAATTATTTTTATAATCTATTTTTTAGAAATAACTAATTTTTATTATTAATATTATTTTATTTATTTATTAAATAATATATTATTAATTATAATATGATAAATAATATAACAGGATAATATTATCATATTTTGTATTAACTATTAAAAAATTATTAAATTAATATTAATTTTATTAAAATTTTAAAATAAAAAATATCTTAATATTAATATAAAAATAATTTAAAATAATTATTTAAATAAAATAATATTATTATTATGTCAAATCCAACCGTGATAATTATTTATCCGAATTAAACGATCCTAGATTGATTGTTAATATCATGGGGTTCAGTTCAGTACAAACTTATGTCAGTTAAAAGGAGATAATTCGGGTTGGGCTCAGATTCTGGTTCTGGATCAACCAAATTGTGAGGTTGACCCAAATACAATAAATAGTTAAAATACGTACTAAACGTCAAGAGAAGGGGTGATGTGTACAAGAATCCAAGTGTGCACAAAGTACGTACTGGGCCGGGGACGCAATCGTCATTGTCAAAGAAGACAAGGACAGCTGGTCCTTTCCCTCTACAAGGCTCTTGTCATATATATATATATTTTGCTGTATATTACCATATAATAAAAAGCTACTAAATTAATCAAATTATCCTGCTCGTTAATTGATCTAAAAAGTGAATTAAATTTAATTTCCCGTAGATTTCTATGGTGGAAAACGCAATCTTAGGGAAAACAAAAAATAAAAAATAAAAAATTTTGATTAAAAGAAAGAGGCAGTCTCTCCAGTACCCACTCGTGTTTTTGTTCTGCTACTATCGCCTTCTCTCACGAAGAAGAATTTAACACAAAGAGAGAGTGCGAGTAAAGGGGACAGTAGACGCCTAAACGGCGGACGACGGTAGCGCCGGGCCCTAGTTTTGCGGCCTGGTTCGGTATTATGGATTCTTCTACTTTATCCCTCTTCCAAGGTCGCTTCTTTCCCACGGCAATTATGTTTTGATACCCAGTAAAAGATCGATTCGTGAACTTTCAAATTATCTTTCTTATATATTTATCGGAATTATTCATAACACTGACATACCTTAAAGGAAGTCAAGCGCTTCTTCGATTATCCTCCATTATAGCAGATCGATTTGATTTCAAATCGAAGAAAAAGAAGAGTGGAGGATTTTACCGTGGAAAGATGCTATCTATTTTGAGATTCTCTGGATATTTTTCAGCCGCAACCTTGTTGATTGTTTTATCTCTTTCTTTTCAATCGTCTCCTCCTGCAGAAGCCATTAAATCCTCCCATTTGTACTCCATTGATTCACTAAATCCTTTTTCATTTCGAAAAGCGTCGATATTTCGCAATGCTGATGAATGTGGCTCCACTGCCAACAAAATCACCGGTAGAACCGGTGTTTGTGATCCCTCGCTGGTTCATGTCGCCATTACTCTCGATGTTGAGTACCTCCGTGGCTCAATCGCAGCGGTTCATTCCATTTTGCAACATTCAATGTGTCCAGAGAGTATTTTCTTTCACTTCTTGGTCTCAGAAACCAATCTGGAAAACCTAGTGAGATCCACTTTCCCTCAATTGAAGTTCAAGGTTTATTATTTCGATCCAGAAATTGTTCGAAACATGATCTCCTCTTCTGTTAGACAAGCGCTTGAACAGCCCTTAAATTATGCCAGAAATTATTTAGCTGATCTGCTAGAGCCATGTGTTGGTAGAGTGATTTATTTAGACTCTGATTTAGTGGTTGTTGACGATATTGCAAAACTCTGGACAACAAGCTTGGGTTCAAAAACAATCGGTGCTCCGGAATACTGCCACGCGAACTTCACCAAATATTTCACGGCGGCATTTTGGAGTGACAGAAGATTTTCTTCTACTTTTTATGGAAGAAGACCTTGTTACTTTAACACCGGAGTGGTGGTTATAGATCTGGTAAAGTGGAGACAGGCTGGGTACACCAAAAGAATCGAGAGGTGGATGGAGATCCAGAAGAGTGACAGGATCTATGAACTCGGCTCACTGCCGCCGTTTCTTTTGGTTTTCGCCGGAAACGTGGCGCCGATTGAACACAGGTGGAACCAGCATGGTTTGGGTGGAGATAATGTGCGTGGCAGCTGTCGTGACCTACATCCTGGTCCCGTTAGCTTACTACATTGGTCCGGTAGCGGAAAGCCTTGGATTAGGCTTGACTCTAAGCGACATTGCCCCCTTGATACATTATGGGCACCATATGATTTGTACGGCCACTCACATTGAATCAGCATCCTCTTTTTCTTGGTGGCACATGCTGGTAAATTTCATTCAAAGGCTATTTTTTCAACTTTGCATTTTCTTATTTTTATCTTCTTTATATGGAGTCTTTTTTCTCGTTTACTTTGATTCTACTCCAAATTTTTTCTTTTCTGACTTTTGCTCTATGCTCATATCTCAGCGATATGTATTCTATTCTATTATTTCTGTCTCTTGAAAATAAAAGAGAAAAAGATATTCAATAAATTCTGTGTATATAGAGTCCATGTAGTGTATTTTAGATATAATTCGGATTAGGATTGTAGTTTGAGTAACAGTTGGGATTAGGGCCAAAAATGAGTATCCTAGCAAAACCAGAGATAGAAAAGCTAAGCCTCCCATGGTGGCAGGCTGGCAGCACTACACGTGGGTGTGGTGGCATTAAAGTGGAATGCTTTTCTAATATGCCGTTGTAAATTGTGATTAGCAAATAGGCAACTGGCAAATATAAATTATTAGGCTGTCGGTACTGTTTGTTTGTGGAGAATTTTTCAATTTTCTTTTAGTTATCATCTTCTTTTTATATTTATTTTTCGAATGCCCTTGGCCGACTTAGTGCGGAGAAGGCAATGGATCATTTTCCTCCTTTCATTTTTCTACAGAATGGTACCTGATGGGGCCATTTGGTATTGTTGTACAGCATTTGGTAGGGACCTTAAAGATGTAGCCCTGTAGATTTTTACTTACGCTTTTGTATCCCATTTCTACTAGAACGTTAGTAAGATTTAAGAAAAAGTGAATAAACAATATAGTAATAACAAAAGTATGTGGCGTTTTTAAGTAAAAAAGGTGGAGGGGCATGTGGGTTGAACTGTATTTTGGTTTGTCTATAGTCAATGATGGCCTAAAGGAATCGAGTACAGAACAGAGCATTTTGTTTCTAAATTGGGTTGTGGTGCTGCTTGTAGAACTCAATTAGGCATGGCAAGAATCCAAAAAGCTTATGAGTTTTTATAGTATCCAAGTCCAGGAAGTCTTTAGTACTTAGGTGGCAGCGGCTGAAGAATTATGAACTAGCTCGCACTGTCTCTTGTGCATTTAGGTGGTAATCCCGTTTTCCATTAGATTTATTAATATTAGTTGTTTTAATTAAACTCTCTGTTCTATAGATAAGTAATTATAAGTACAGCTATATGGCACCAGTTATAAAAGGAAAATAATAGAATTGAGAGGCTAACAATTAAATTTATCGAGGGACCCATAATCTCATTGTTGCGTGAGAAGTGTCCAAAGAAAGGATGGGAAGGGTTCTTTTTGCCCTGAACCACACGTGGCCAGTCGCTTGAGCCTTGTAGAATCAACGGGTTACATGTTGCCATTGTTTTATAATCTGCATGGTTGAGATGATCTCACATAGCCTTGACTTGCTTAAAGATTTGGGGATTTCTGTTCTTCCACAATCGTCTTGACGGTTGAGCTTTTCCCTTTCTTTATTGTTTTATTTTTATGTTAAACTCGATTGGAACACAATGTTCCTACCTAATTTTAATATTTTGAAATCATAAAAGATTATCTGACCTTGACAGCTTTGTCTATTTCCCACTCTTCATATATCTTATTCAGATCCTAACAATACCTTGTTTTAATGATTTGGTAAGGTTAGATGGCTCTAGAAGAGGGAGAGAAGTGGACATCAGATCAGAGATGGCCTTCCGACTGATCCAGGGGCATTGCATTGCCTGAAACTAAACTTCAAGTGTATGGCTTTTGTATAATCAACTGTTATACATGGAGATTGAACTGTGGAGTTAACAAATTGATCTGATGCGTTGAAGGTGGATAGAAGTGGGTAATTCTTTTTGTTCATTGGTTTTTTGGATGGAGAGAGTAAATGTTAGTCTTAGTGCCCTACAGCTAATGGATTATGCGTAAAAAAAAATTGACAATTTTGCTACAATAAAATCGAGTTGTTTATCTATTCATGTATCTTTACATTAATTTATTTTGATTTTATGTTAAACAAACAATTGCACTGCACCCTACCCCTGCCTTTCACTTACAACTTCAGAATCATGCGGATAAGAGAATATATGTTGGTTTAGGCAAATTCATTTAGACAGTTAAAAGTAAAACACACTTATGGAGTCGGAAGAAAAGAGAATAGCGAACAGAGCTAATTGGTTGAATTGAAACTCTTATTTTCCTTATTTTATTGTTGAATCGAATTTGTTAATGGCTTAAATTCCAAATATTTATGATTAATAATTTAAATATGACATATAGGTACATAAGAGTAAGAGATTATTTTAAATTTTTGAAAATTCCTTTTTTTTTTCCCATAAGGTAGGTTATTCATGAGGAAGGAATTGCGGGTTGGTATGTGAAATGGAATTTTTTTTTCATTTAAATTTAATTCGAGCTAAATTAATAATAGCACCTGCAGACATGCTGCTTCCATAAAACTGCCAAAAAAGGTGTAAAGAGCCATTACTGTGTTGATAGTCGCTGGAGTAGTACCATAAGACATCGCAATCCAATAAATTTTGGGTCCATCTATGAATGTGGTAAATGGTATGGCAACTGTTATATAATTAGAACCATAAGAAATTTGTCCTTGAGACACAATTTATTGCTCTTGATGGACTGCCTAGGCTTGGATTGGATGTGATCTTAGTCAAATTGGGCTCGTAAAGATGTTTAGCTCGATTTCATAGACATCATTGCATTAAAATTTGTCTCACAAATTGAGAAAGTATTCTAATCGAACTCAAACTAGCTTTAGACTCAGCATATTTCATCTGACTATAATGCTTTCTGGACAACCTTTCTTCTGAAGTAGTAAAAAAATTTGTAAACATGGGTGTTTTTGAAGATTGGTTTTGTTTTCTTTTTCTTTCTTATGAATATTTGTCCTTTTCTATTGCATGTGCTCATAAACAAATATGAAGATAATTTCTGGTATGAACTCCATAGCTTGTGTCCACCTTACTGACCAAGGATTTATAGTTGTAGTAGCGAGTCTGATGGTGACAGAAGCTTGAGGCATCTTTATTTTGGTCTAAAAACATCAGCCAGTCTTTGTTGTGGCATGTGAGGAAAAGAACAAATGAAGGAAAGGGGCAATCACATATGTAGTGGAACTGGAAAGAGAAGTTTGGAGTTGAAGAAACTTTACAGCTAGAAGCAGGGCTTGCCTCTTGGGTTGATCTGTCAGGGGACCATCAACCGTCTATGGTCCACCACATTTTCTTTCTCAACATTTTGTTCACATTTACAAACTGGCCCGGTCTCCCTAATGTGAACCCAAATAAGATATGGTGCCATTGCAAATGAATGGTAATCTCAGTTTTGGGTCCAAATGTGCACTGTTGCATCAAAGTAACGAAGAATTTTGTATATAAATGTTATGAAATCCTCAAAAATTCAGATCATTATGAACAATTTTATAATCGTGATTCTAGTTTGGCAGCCGAAAGTTGTAAGCATCAAAACAAAGTATTCAGTCAGAAAGAAATACCAGGCACTTGTGAGGATCAGGGAAGTGATGGTAACACTGATAGATATTCATATCATATTGGTAGCTGACAAATGAAATTATGGAGGTTTTAGAGTTTGTGGGCTACGGCTGGGTAGGAAGGTTCAGTGAAAGAGATCAGCAACATTCAACATATCAGCCCCACAGCATTTACTAATCGTCGTCCTCATCAAGGTGGACAGGACCGCTCAAAAGCATTGGCTTGCCGATTCTAACTGTGACCATGAGGGGACCCGATCACAATCTATGGCGCCTTGCCAAACATTTTCCTTCCATAAATTTTGTGACAGGAATGGCCAAGTTCGAAAGAAGTCGATTGTTAACTATATGTGTGGGCTATGGATGACTTGTGACACATGAATGTGCGAAAAGGATAGAAATCTTTAAGTTTACAATGATGTGGCAGTACAAAAGACGGAGAAATAGATTCCGTGGGGTGCCCTTGTCCACCCAGTGACCCAGGAGAGAGCTGTTGAGACTTGAGAATTCATAGGAACCACCGACTGCATAACCCACAAGATGAACCCAACAAATAGGACATGACAGGTGCTAAATTTGGATTTTGTTCGTTTGGCTATTTTCTGGTGATTATCATTGAATGCTTGAGGAAGTGTATGAGATTCTGTAAGGTTTGTACCATAAAATAGTGCGTAACAGCATATTCAGATTTATCGAAGTTGTGTAATGGTTGCAAGTAGACGTTTCTGATAGATCCTGCCTTTGACATGGAATAAGAATCTGGCCTTGGATAAATCGACTGCCCCAAAATTTGACGTCTAATGGCCTACACAGATGTTGCATTCCAAATATTAGAATACAAAGCCAGTACCAGAAAAAAAAACTTCACTCAATTCTGATGCTTCAGCTTCCTGGACATCAGGGGAATTGGAACTTCATGTAAACTATTTGAGATTTTGAATTCAGAATTATTAGAAGATTGTTGGAAGATATCCCAAAACAATTTTAGATGGTAGTACGTACGTCTACTTATATGTCCATTGAAGTAATACTTTTTCTAACTGGAGACTCACACAGGCATTCAACTATGGAGGAAAATATCAAGACATTATTTATTTTATGATTCATGATCACTATCATAAATTATACAAAATTTTAGGTTAGGTTAAATAATGATAATGGGTGTAGTCAAAATAAAAACATTTTCAATTGAAAGGATAATCAAGTTTGTTTGATAATGATAAATGGGGATGGGCTCAAGTTGACTTAACATGAGTTTAATTATTAGTTCTTCTTAAACAAGCTTAAAATAAGCTCAAGCTCGAGTTTAAGTTTAAAAATTTTGTATTGTTTAAGTTTGAGTTAAGTCTGAAAGATGTTTAACTTGTCAAATTTACAAGCATGATAAAATTCAATTTAAATTGGTTAAAATAATACCATACATTTTGATTAGTATAAATTAAAATGATTTCGTTTTGATTTAGTTTGACTTGATTATAGTACTGAGTTGAGTTTGAATTAAACTCGTTTGATATTATACTTAAACTTGAGTTCAATTTATCGTAAACTAAGTCAAACTTAAATTTATAAGGAGATTTAATTAAACTCGAGCTTAAACTTGAATTTAACTCTTTCAAGTTAAGCATAACTTAAGTTAATCTAAACTTAAATGTGACTCAATTTGAATCCACCACTAATGATAAGAGCTAGTTTCAATTTCAAAACAAAAAGTGGAGGCAAGGCAACTTTGGCAGCCCTTCAAGGCACCATGAAAGAGACATGCATGATGTCACTCAAAATAATCTTCCCGATTGCCTCATGTTATCGACATGTTAAAACGGTACTCATGCAAGCTGCCTAGCACTTGCAGCCTGCAGGCCGTTCAATCTCTTATGCAGAACACTATTGGCAACTTAGAAAAAAAAAATCTACGGAGAAGGTGTACATGTCGAAACAGGACCCGTTCTCTTTAGACTGCTTCCCATGCATGAAATGCAACAACAAACAAAGCCGGCACGTCAAAACAAACTCAACCCATTTCCATTTTATTTAACTGCTAATGCAAAGCTTTCTTCTTCACAGTTCTTCTTTTACGCACATAATCTCCATTCCAAACTACTCTTTTGATGAAACCATGTCTCTTAATTTTTTGTGCATCATTTTCTTCAGCACAATCTCAATTTCTTTCAATTCTGCCGACGCTCAACCAGTAGATTCACCAACACCATCATCAACCTGCATTGGCATATTCTTATCCTACTCTTACACTTCAGGCTATCCCATTCCACCAATTAACCCACCCAACCAGCCTTACAGGTTCGAGTCCACGCTGACCATTCTCAACAACGGCCTCGATGAACTTAGGTCATGGAGAGTTTTTGTTGGGTTTCAACATGAAGAGGTTTTGGTTTCTGCAACTAATGCTGTATTAGCTGACGGGTCGTCTCTTCCTGCTTTTGTTGGTAACGGCACTGTTTTTTCCGGCTTCCCAAAGAGTGACCTTAAGTCTGCTGTTGAAACGGCTGGGGATTTAAGCCAGATGGAGGTTCAAATCCGATTGGTGGGTACTCAGTTTGGTGTTGGAGCTCCGAATGTTCCCATGCCCGGTAATATCTCTCTTGCTAATGATGGTTATAGATGTCTCATTCCCACCTTTGAAGGTAACGTAGTTTTACTTATGCTAATTCTTTTAATTGTTTACTCTTCATGAAGAAATTACTTTCAGGTCTTTTGCCACTTCTGATTAATGTCATGAAGAACAATTTTCAGTAACAACATCAAAAGAATGATAGTTGAAGAGAAATATGAATTCAAAGTTTGCGGTTTTGTAGGGAACAATCAGATGAACGTATGCTGCATCAAAGATCCAGGTTTTAAAACAAACATCACAGTGGAAGACCAAGCTGGGGATCTTGTCATAATGTATGATGTGATCAGGTCGTATGACACAAATTACTGGGCACAAGTTTCAATCTCCAATTATAACCCTCTCAGGCGCCTTGATAATTGGCAACTAAGCTGGGAGTGGATGAGAGAAGAATTTATCTATGCTATGAAAGGAGCATACCCTCTCGTTGTTGACACATCAGAATGCATCTATGGACCGCAAGGTCGGTATTATCAGGATCTGGATTTTTCAACAGCATTGAATTGTGAAAGAAGGCCTATAATTATTGACCTGCCTCCAACAAGAGCAAATGATACAACTATTGGGAAAGTTCCCTTCTGTTGTCGAAACGGGACAATTCTGCCTAGTAATGTGGATCCTAGCAAATCTACCTCAATTTTCCTGATGCAAGTTTACAAAATGCCACCAGACCTCAACAGAACTGAGCTTTTTCCTCCCCAGAACTGGAAGATCAATGGCACACTAAATCCGGATTATCAGTGTGAGTCTCCTGTTCAAGTGTTTCCAAGTAGATTCCCGGATTCAAGCGGGTTACCTACAGAATCAACAGCAATTGCTAGTTGGAAAGTGGTTTGCAACATTACACAGCCCAAGCAGGGAACAGTGGCAAGAGTGACAAGTCCAAGATGTTGTGTATCGTTTTCAGCCTTCTTTAATGATTCTGCCATTCCATGTGGCACATGCGCCTGTGGCTGCAAAAACAATTCTAGTCAAACATGCAGTGTTACTGACGCAGCTCTTCTTGTACGGCCTGATATTCTTCTTGTTCCCTTCGAGAATCGTACAATCGAAACTTTGGAGTGGTATAAGACGAAAGGTTTTAGTGTTCCTAGTCAACTACCCTGTGGGGATAACTGTGGAGTTAGCATCAACTGGCATTTATTATCAGATCACAGTGATGGCTGGACTGCAAGGATTACTTTTTTTAACTGGGGTGAAACTGATTTTCCTGACTGGTTCGCTGCGGTTCAGTTAGATAAGGCAGTGTCAGGTTTAGAAGGAGTTTATTCTATCAATGGCAGTGTGCTGCCTGGTTCCAAAAATACAATATTCTTCCAGGGTTTTCCAGGCTCGAATTATCTAGTAGCAGAAACGGATGGTGCCAACCCGAAAAAAAATCCACGGCTTCCTGGAAAGCAGCAGTCAGTAATTTCATTTACAAAGAAGACAACCCCTAATATTCATGTGGCTAAAGGAGATGGATTTCCAACAAAAGTAATCTTTAACGGCGAGGAATGTGCACTCCCCACACTGCTTCCAATCAGTGGCAATAAGGAGAATTCTGCTAATACACTTTTTCACCTTGTAACTGTTCTAGCTTTCTTGTTAATGCACTGACTTCCTTGTTGAGTATTCTTCTAGCTGCTCAAAATTCTTAAATTCATTTTAGTGTTGTAACTGTACGTTTTGCCATTTAGTTGTGTGATTATTTCAGAACCTCCATGAGGTTTGCGTTGTTCCTGTGTTTTGAGGTATTGATGGGGAGTTTTATGTTGTTATCCATTTATGTAATATACCAAAGAAAAAAAAAAAAAAGAGGTTTAGAATAAACAGTCTGCAAGCGTACCGATAAGCTATAGTCAAAATAATCCAAAGCATAAAATTTGAATTAGTCGCAGTTTAGCAAAACTGGCAGGTCCCATAAGTTTTCAGGGATTCTAAATCCCAATAACAGATTCAAGATTCAATTCTCGGAAGTTCTTTCAGGATTAAAGAAGAAAAGAAAGAACCATACGCGAAATGAAGATTCAAGAAGACTGGGTGGTGGGATGCCTCTAACAGAGAAGAATTAGTTGGGAGTCAATCTCAGCTAGCACATGCCTTTCTGAAAAAATAAAACAATTAATGATCACTTATTATGAAATATCATGATCCAGATTCATTAAAAAATTATTATGGAGTTTCTATAAGTAGGAGAAACTAACCTACAAAAGTGGACCGTTCAAGGTGGCTTCTTGATCGTCATAGTACCCAATAGGAAGTAAAGACTGATCAGGCATAAACTGGCACATATTTTCACCCTTAAACTCAACCATTGATGAGTTTGTAGAAGTCTGAGCAGTGTCTGTCAGATGCATATATTCAAGTTCCTCAGCTGGGGACAATAAATTTATATATGGAGCCATTACTGCAGCAGTACTCCTAGAAGGATAATTATTAATAGACAAATCAGTTACAGAATAAAAACTTGATTCAGGACTTCTGGAGTCATAGAGGTTCCTTTGATCAACGTAAGGCAAGCCAACTCCTCTGGAGTCAAATCCAGTGGCTTCTGGGATGGCAACACTTGGCACCACCGAAATTGGAGTTACTAAAGAAGAATGCCCAAAAATTGATTTGCCAGGATCAATGTAGGCTCGGGATTGCCCAATCTCATGTGGAGATTCTGTTAGCCTTTGAAGATGCAAACGGTATTTCTGTCATAAGGCAACGATATTCTTCAGTTTATTCAATCGGCATAAAAATAGTAATATTATTAAGATAAAATGTGGTTCATTGTTTACTCCAACGATTACCTGAAGGTGACTAGCCACATTTTCTCTAGTGAGACCAGAAACATTCATCTCTTTCATGCGTTCCAAGATTCTCTTAGGAACAGCCCCTGCATTAATATTGAGTCGTTAGAAGAACAAAGTAAAAAAGAGAGCCCAAAATATGATAAAGTTCATACTATCACGGCCCAGTTGATTCACAGCAGTGACAAACTTCTGATGCAGCTCCTGTGTCCAAGTTACCCGTGGCTTCTTTCCGCCGGTGACCTCTAAGGCCTCGTCTTCTTGATCGTCATTTAATCTTCTTTTCAATGATTGACTGTTTCCTTCAATTTGTAGAAGTTCATTGTCTGCATTTCTGGGTTGCTTTAGTTCTTTAAACCGAGTATATTTTTTGCGGATAACATGTTGCCATATGACTTTTATTCTCTCCATGGAAACAGGCTTCACCAGATAATCACAGGCGCCCTGGATGATACCCTTGAGAACAATTTCTTTTCCATCTTCTGCCGATATCACTGCATATACATAATTCATTATATAAGCAGATGAATAATGATTTAGTAGAAGGTGAAAGAATTAATAGATTGTACACTTACTAACAACAGGCAAATCCACGGACTCCAACTGAAGAATCTCAAGGAGCTTGAAGCCGTCAATCTCTGGCATCCGCAAATTACTTATGATAATATCAAACCTGTTTTTATCCTCCCGAAGCATAGATAAAGCATCCTTTGCTCGACGACATGCGGTAACTTCAGCAGACAGAATCACACAATGCCAGATTATTTTACCATTGAACCGATTTCAATGAAAGGATAAAATGATGAACATAAAAACTAGCAAATCAGTCTCTCTAGTGCATTGATATTTCTTCTTCCTCAAGCCCAAATAAGAACAAATGCCTTGCATTTAATTAATAAGGCTTTTCTGAATCTAATAGCACCTTCAGTTTTCCATCCTAGAAACTGTAATAAGGACTCTGCCTTAGCATATTCAATGAACATTCATAAATCACTTAGCATTCTGGAATCTTGATGGGTTTATGATAAATTCTACGCATTAAAGAAGATAAAATATGCAGAAATTGGAAGTAATTAAATTAACAAACCTTGGTATAGTTTCTGGAGCATAGTTTTGATTATAAAAAGACAAGTGGGATCGTCTTCAACAACAAGAACCCTGAAGGCAGCCATAAATTCATCATAATTACTGCAGCTTCCTAAACAACTGGGTATTGGATTTTCATTGTTTTCGTTAGCAGCAGTTGCCATCGGGAAAAAGAAGAGGAAACAAGTCAAAGTCTAAAAGATTATACATTTATATTCATCAAAATTTCACTAAAATAGTAAGGGAATCGCACCAAGATCATTTTTTCCTTTCCCTTTTCACCTATTTTCCTCTTCTGTTCTCTCTTTCCTAATAACCCTTCCTCTGGCACTTGCTGTTAACGATAAGCTAGCAGTATAATCCGGGGCCGCCTCCACAACAAAAATTACGTGGAATTCACATTGTTCTATTTATAATGCTTCTCCCAATAAAATAGGAGTACAGGACTGCAGTTGTATTTCCTTTTTTTTTTTAACATAATTAAAAATAATTTTATCCAAATTACTTTTTTAAATTTAATTTTTGAACCAATCAAAATCTGTTCAATTTTTGAACAAGTCATTTATCTTTTCATAAATCCTTCGTGTGTTGAGATAGAAATATAATTAATGAGAGAGGAGGCTTTTTCGATTGCATGGGGAGGTGTCGAATGTCACCTTCAATCTAAGCACAAGTCCCATGCTACGTTATTTTAGGCAGAGTCAGATATATTTCCCGTTCCAGGTTTGCTGAGAGAACAAATTTCAGTCTAATTTCATTTAATATAAAATTTTAAATTGGTGAGTTCCTTCAATTAAAGATTATGATGATTAGAAAATACAAAACAAAACGCCTCATTTACTTCAGCCCGCTCCTTCTGTGACGGATAATTTAAAGTTTAACCTAATGATTTAAGCATCCAGTTGCAACCCTTGATAGATATAGTTAAGGCTGAATTCAGCTGTCAATTCAATCCAACTCAAAAGCAAACTTAAGACAACGTCAGGCTTAAGCTTAAACCTAAGTAATTCATTCCGCTAAACTTAAACTCTGAGCTTAAAGGATATTTAATCCACTAAACTCATGAACCTAGAAGAACTCAATTTGAATATGTCAAAATAACTTTTTGATCGATTTTAATTCAATTACTTTTTATCAAACTCAATCCAATATTGTAGTCAAATTTAAACCCAATTCCCCTTGTACCGAGCCAAACAAAAGCTGGTTTGAAAAAAGCTCATTGAACTTAAGCCTTCTTTCAAACCAAATTAGACTCGGAACAGATTCAAACTCAAACTTAGCTTAACTTGTATTCACCTCTAGATGTAGTATGAAACAATAAAACTTATATATAAACAATGATGTATTACTAATTTATTATATGTTATTTTTAATTTTTAACCATCCATTCATATGATCATATATCGTTATTTGTACACAAAATTATACACATAAACTACTCAGTATGAAATTAATTCTCAATAAGAAATTAAATGTACAGATCAATGATGTCTCCATTCAACCGAACAACAGCATATTTATAAATTACTGGATTCAAACATTAAGAAATCCCTCATGAAGAAGAAAACGTTGCCCACACAATAGCATCTTCGCGGCTTTACAACATCAGTCATTGCATCAAGAAAGCTGGAGCTCATACACATCTTCCATACCGAAACTGAATTGCATCCTTACTTTTAATTTTCACTAAAATGATATTTGCAGCAACGAATTGTATTATGAACAGATATATCTTCACAAGAGGGGATGGGAGGCCTATAAATGATGAACTCGCTCCTAATTCAAACATTCTTAGCCATGGGTAATGGTGAAATAAGGAATATATGCTCCAACCTTAGAATCAATGTGGATCATAAATATCTCAGGCTATACTCAAAATTTCTCTCAGTAGATTAGGAGATCATTGCATTTTCCCAACAAAACATGTCACTGTAAACAGACTAAAATCATTAACAGTAATACGATCATGATCATGATTTACAAGAGTAACTCTTTGAGGATCAAGAGCACTAGCATGATGAAGCACATAATAACAAGCACTGTCGCACACATGACCATTCCTCCCTTCTTTTGGGTTTTCTCTGCCTGCAATAGCAAGACACCAATCAAGGGAAGTGTTCCCCATAAACATAGTGTTAACCTAGCAGCCTATTATACAGAAGTCAACACTTTCTCAAAGAACATACAACATTTTACGATACAACCATTTGCCAAAACCTATTGTAAAATGAGTGAAAGATTGGGAGTGTGCATGAAATGAGTATCTGACTAAGTCTATCAGGGAGTACATGCATGTATTTGTGCGAGTGTCTGCCTAAGAAGAGAGGGATTGGGAGGGCAAACCTTCTGCAGCTGTTTATAGCCCTCCTCAACTGAGGTAGCAACATTCTGAATGTTGTGATCTATCCTATCAACAATTGTACCCTGGTATAAGACTTAAACTCATTATTAGCCTTGCTTTGCTAGAATCTTCCTGAATGACATAATACAATGTTGTGATACAAACCTGGTCTATTACAAGAACAGATAGGTCTTTCATAATTTGAGCAAGCTCATTTACAGATTCCACAACCTACAGAGAGATATCGTATCAATTAAACAGGAACTAGCAAGTTGGTCTTAAATTCGATGCCTGCAGATACCTGTTTGATCTCTCTCTCTCTTTCCTCACTGAATTGCTCACTCCTTTTTAACTTCATCATCTGATGCTCATCAAAACCCTGGGTTGATCAAGCAATATATTATTTAATGGCTCGGAAGCATATCATAACCAATGTCAAATCCATAAATGATGTCCATGTGTCTAGCATATATTTTGGTTCCAATCTAAATTTACATAAGAAAAACTGTTTCATTTAAGCCATAGGTGCAGAGCAAAGTCTCAAAATCGTTTGAGGTTTATTCCTAGAGCGTGATCACTCATAACTCACATCTGGATAGATAATAAAAATCTGATTTCATGCATTCAAAAAGATCCTATCAAAGTTAACATTAAAAAGGAAAGCAGCATACCACATCACTAGATCCATCGTCTTCAAATCTCACTTTGTTCACATTAAAGTTCCTCTCCAAGTCAACACCATCATGTCCCTAGAAAACAAAACAAATTTTTATAGAGAAATAATTATATAAACTATTATCATAATGACAATATTTAACTTAGAGCATATAGCTGCAGAATATTAAGTGATTAATAGTTTTACATGTACTAGTCAAATATATGTATAACCATGGGAAAAAATGAAAAGGCTTAGAATAATTATCAGAGGAAGATCAGGAAGGGGATGTAAGCTTAAGGTTTCCAGCAGCCAGATCAATTATTCAGACCTCATTTTGCTGCTGCAAGCGTTTCAAATATGTTGATTGTTTTCTCCGGAGGTCCATTGAAAGTGTCTGAAGATCTGTAGCAAGAGAGCGCTGCCCAAAAAAATAAAATAAAAAAGAAAGTAGAAGAATGTTGAACATTATACAAACATGTATGTTTATACATGATAAGAATTTAAAGATAATAAATCCTAAGAACAATATGATCTAGACCAATACATAACTTTACTCCAAAGAGTGAATATAGAAATTATCAGAACGTACCTGTACATTTTTTCTGATATTTGAGTCCTCTGAAGAGCCAATCAGAGAAATTTTCTGTAATCTCTGCTCTGACCTCCTTAACAAACCGGTAATCTCATGCGTAAGAACCTCTATTGTACGTTGATCTTCTTTGCCATCTCCAAAGGATGGCATTAAAGCCTTCGCATGAACCTTGACTAATTCTGCCATCTTTATCCGAGCACGTTGAATATTCACTGATATTTCTTCAAAGTCATCCACCCATGCTGGTGGTAGACCTACTGTAAATGCTTCTCTACTACACCAAGAATACAATTTTTCACATACAAGGATCTCACAGATTTTAACATGCAGATAACAAAACATATGGCCTCAAACACAACATGTCATATCACAATCTAATGCCTGAATAGCTAACTGCATATTCACTTCACTTGTGTCATGGAATGTGATCATCCACAGCTCCACAGCCTCTGATAAGGAAGGTTCTATCCAATCACTCTAGACCCCACTGACTCTATAAAATTTTCGCTTAATTTTCAAAAATATTACTAAGGTTCTGTTTGAAGTTTATTTTCTAATCTAAAAGTGATTGTCAAACAATCTGAAGTTGATTAGGTCTTATACAAGTACTTAAACAAAACAAAACTTCAAAAGGAACCACACTGCTGTCGAAGGTCGACCTAAATTGCAGAAGAAAAAATTTTAAATACTTGTGTCAAGTATTCAGAAATGAAAAATATAAATTCCAAAATAAAACAAGACAAACATAAGATAATTACCAATTAGATACAACTCAAAACTTCCTTGAAATTTCTCTTTCTTTCCTTCGTAGTCAAAACATGCAAACAAACGAAACTAAAGCAACAGCTAAAAAAACATACCTAGAAGGGCCAGGATCTTCAGTGCTAAGAGGAGTATAAGAAGAGTGATTGGAGCGAAGAAACGAACCGCTCACCATTTCAATAACGGGGCCGGTCGAACCGGACTCCGATGAAGAGAGTGGAGCACGCACGCTCATTGATGCATCTCTTTTCTTTTTGTACAGCGCCGTCCGGTTTCTCGTTGCCATGGAAAACGGAAAGGAAAACGAAATTCAAAGTTAAAAAAAATCTTGGATCGTAATTTGAATCTGAACTTACTGTAAAATTGAAGAGTGAAGAAGTTGTATTTTATAGTTGAAATTAAAATATTAAAGGTTTTGGAAGAAATTGAAATTGAATGCATCTTTGGAATGGTTGACAAGCAGCAAGAACCAGACGCCAGCTTATGCCCTTTTTTCCGAATTGGGCTTATGTTCAAGTGGGCCTAATTTGTTATCGGCTTTCAATAGTTCTGACTTTCTAGAAACTAAGGCCGAAAAAGTATGGCTTTTATTTTCTTAAGAGAAAATGAAGCGACCGCGTTTTAATTTTAGAACATGTGAAGATTAAAATTGCATATATAAAACGTTAAATATTTGATTAATTAGTCAGGGAATTCTTTCATTGCAAAAAGTAAACAAAGTCGGGAGTCAAATTCTTTCTAAGCCTGTCCAGTATAGTGTAAATCTACACAAATAATAAAAACTAGATAAAATCTATAACTGAGGACGAAGCTTCCTTAGCAACCATTTTTTTCGTAATTTAACATCCAGAGCCATAAACGTTTTGGCTTTCACTTCATCCTCTAGGAAATCACAGGCATCTAACACAAAGTCTTCATCCATGTCTGGTAATGCTTGGACTGCTGCAATAACAGTCTCTATGGGTACGATGTTTGAATTTTCATCACCATTCTTCCTATCTGCCGATAAACAAGAAACTGCAGCTGCCATCTCATGTGGAGCATTATACATGCACTCTTCTTTGCATCGTAATTTTTTAAGATATGCAGAGTCTGACAAGTTCTCGAATTGGCGTTTGTTCTTGCTACTACATACAACAGATTTTGACCCTGCATGGGCTGACTCTAGAAAATCACCAACTTCATCTTCACAGGAAATTGATGCCACCGGAGATTGGGAGTTATTTGGTACTCCATGAAACTTCACCTCATGAACATTTTGCATCTCTAAATCTTGAATGGAGAAGCAATCACTTTCATCAACACTTACGTCTCCACATATCACACAGAGATCTTTAAAGTATGGCACAGGTCTGGTCATGAATTGTCGTGCATCTGTATGTGTCTGCATGTAACGACATAAAAATCTTTCTCAGATACTAAGCAGTGAAATGATACCACAAGTCAGTGCCACAGATGGTACTAAAATCCTTTCATTAGCCAATGCTGCACCTGTGGCTGTGGGTTCAAATTCATACAAAGCATGGCTTCAAAATTCACTTTAAGAATAAACAAATAAATACTGGGTGCACTTTTTCAAAGCAACAAGAACAAAGTCAAACTCCATGTTTATTAAAAGAAGAGAATTATGCCTCAGGTAAGTCTTCAACAACAAAACATAGAATCACATATGTAGATCTATTAAAATTGATACATTTCAAAGAGAAACCATAAAAACTTATTGAAAATGTTGCTGCATATACAGAAAATGTCAATTCTACCAGACCCATCTTTAGTTAAATAAGCATCATCAAAATGATTATAGGTTTCCAGATTCAACAGAATGCAAGAAAAAATGGATTTGATATCACATAATTTTCAAACACATTATTTATGTATAAATACATACCTTGACATAGTCTTGCCACACATAATCATCAGCAGTGACCATCTGACGAGCATCATCCCAGACAAACCCATTCAAGTCCAGAAGATTCTTTATCACATTATACTGCCTTCTCAGCGTTTTATAGCGATTTTTAAGAATTTCCACATCATAGCTGAAACCAAACTTAGCATTGAATGATGCAATCATCTCAATCCATGCTTCCTTGCGAAAAACACCATCAATCCGGTTCCCTTTTTGCACTTGCTCTAGCATACAATCAATGAAGTAACGATCCATTGGGGGTTGCCAATAAGTCCTAGAACGACATCCCACTATGGTTCCCGTTACATTTGGCATGACCTCGGGTGCATCATCCACAACTCCTTTTGGCATAGAGATCTTGTTATCTTCATTTAGAATAATTTCACCAATAGCATTCACATCTTCAGTGGCACTACTTGGTTGAGTAAGCATATTTGTTTCCTTCTCAGTCAAATGTGATGATGAATCTGGCATGTTATCACCTGCTTATCCCATTAAAACCTTCCGGTTAAACAACTATACATATATATCTGCCAGAATGGAATAAAGGCTAGATTGCTACCTTTCTGTTCGATGGTTTTATTTCCGTATATCAAACACAGATCATTATAATAAGGGACAGTCTTTATTCTGTATGAGCGTGCATCTGGGTGCACCTGCAATTGTAACTTGTTACAACTCTTAAGAAAATGAAAAATCTAAGACAGTAATTCTTCAAGGAATTCAAACACTTAGCATTATACCTTAATATACTCCTCCCAAACATTATTATCGGCTGTCACCATTTGTCTCATTTCATCCCAGCTAAAACCCTTCTGTTCAAGGAGACTCTTTATAGCCTTGTAAAGACTTCTAAGAGTTTTGTAGCGATTTTTCAGAACATCTTTATGGTACTGAAATTTGAATTTAGCACTGAACAATGATGTCATTTGTTTCCATGCTCGTTTACTAAACAAAGGATCATCAAACCTGTTTCCTTTGCTGAGCTGCTCCAACATAAGGTCAATGAAATATCGATCCATTTCAGGAGTCCAAACTGTCCTCATTCGATCACCTCCATTTTGGGCACGGATGCCCATCCCTCTACAATTTCAAAAATGCTATTAATACAAGTTTCCAACATTCAAAAAAGAAAAAAAACCAAAAAGAATCACTCATTAACCAACACGTCTTTTCCATTATATTCACCAATCCACAAACAAACGTGATAGAAAACTGTTACAGTAAAACAAAGTGATGTCCTTCAAACTTCAAATTGATGCTTTTACGGAGCAAAAACGAAGGAATAATCTCGTATTGCAATTGTCACAGGTTCCCAGCTTATCATATACCCTCATGCAGTGCCAACATATTCAATTCACTTGATTTTCATATAATATTTAAGTCAAAAGTTCGTTAATAACGCCATAAAACGAATTCTCTGACAGGTATATTAATTGCTCAAACAAATTTCTCGATTCCTCAGAAAGAGATGAAAAAAAAAAGTCGATATTGATTATTGATAGATAGTATAAAGAGAGAACCTGGAAAATTAATTATTAAAGTTAACACTTACCTTGGAATTGGTTGGGAAGGTCTAGAGCGAGCAGGACTGGGCTTCTGCGAATTCGGGAATAAGGTTTTCCAGAATAGGGTTGTAACTGCTTCGTCTGTGGAATAAAACACAACCTTATCCCTGGGCGTGACAAAACTTTAACCCCTGATTAGAGTTACCCGTTTGACAAAAGTTTTCCTGATATGGATATAGTTGTCCGTCATGACAGTAATGTCTAAAACCGTCTTTTCCAAGAAAAAAAAATTTCTGCATCACTGCGAGGTCTCTTGTAATCGTAAACCTCTCGCGTCCGCCAAATTCCGGAGATAAAGTTTTATTAGCATCATTAAATACAATAATTATTTACATAAATAAAATTAAAATTATATATAAATAATAATATATTATTATATAATTAAACATTAATTTATTTATAATTTTAAATTATTTAATTATATGATAATATATTATTATTTAAATATATAACATCACTTTTATTTATATATATCAATTCACTCAAATTAATTTATTTCCATGAATATTTAAGCTAATCTCTGTAATAACTTTTTAATCCCATTAATGGAGATTACTCCAATCAAAACCACAAAATAATGAAATAAATATTGGTTAAAAAGTCAAATATACCCTTACCGTCAATTTTAAATTAACGTATGTTACGTTGAAGATGTTTTTATCAACAAAAAACTCGGTACCAAGGGGACCAAAATAGGCAAGTGCATATATTATTATTCTATTTTAATACCGATAATTTGATATTTTAATATTATTAAAAGTCTTAATAGGGCATTAATGTTTTACTTATCTTAGGATATAGTAATAATAAGTAATCTACGGTTAACAGCCTTTTTCCCCTTTCCTATTGGCATTCCAAAGACTTGTACGTACCGTATCCAATATTTAAAAATCAATGCCAAATTCTACGCCCTAAATTTTGTTGGTTTGTTCAATTTAAGTCGATGAATTAAAAACAACTTGCTTTATCTTCAAATCCAATTTGAAATCCCTTTGAAAACCATCGACTAAAGCTTATCCTTGCACTACTTGAGCACATCGTCTGACAAAAATAACACTGTACTAGGCTAAGGTTCTCTAGTCTCAGTCCAGCTCAGTTCAAAATTATCCCTGAAGTCGAATTAGGAGGCTTGGCATCATCACAGTCGATGTTTCAAACAGAAGCAGAAACTATAGGATGATCACCGATACAAAACTTAGCTACTCTAATCATCAGAATCAGATTGTGTGTATTGCCTACTTAAACAACGGTAGCTGCATATATAGGTTCATACGTGCAAATACAATTACAGATGCTTGAAATTTTCGTCATCATCACATAAGAACAGGAAAGAATCACAGAGACAAAGACAACATGAAACGGCCAGTGATTCAGCAATATATTTGCATCATAAAATTCAATTCTGATGTGTGAGAGATTATGTGTGCTCTCATATGGTGACCACAGTTCCTCTACCCCGGCCTCTGCCTGAACTTGAGAAAACAGCTCAACTTGTGCCTAACATCCCTTCATGCACTGGCAGTTTTACAGAATTTTTCCACACTTGACGGGACCCAAAAACACATGCATTTTTCACTTGTGGACACTGCTGCTTTTAGGAAAAAACACATAAACAACTTTAAGGATGAAAAGGCTGAAAATGAAGCTGTTCGGAGGGTTTCTAAGTAAGTGGCATCTCATATTTGAACGTGTATCATTCCAAAAAACTCTCACCTTCAACTTCACAGCTATATGGTATTGCATTTTCGTGGGAAATTTATGACCCTATCATCTCCACCGTGAATTATGTGAAGCAAAGAACTGGAAATCAGGAAGATTAACATGCAAACGCCTAAGCCAGTTATCAGCATCTTGCAACAGAGAGTTTGCTTGCTTCCATTCATTGGATCCATTGGGAGTCAAAATTGAACCTCTCAATTTATAGGAAGCAAGACCAAAAACAGGTAGCGGAATCTTCAGAGAAGCCTCTGCACCATAGACCTTCCTGCTACCAAAATCATTAAACTGTGGCTGATTTTTCACTGTATCATCCACATAATAAAAGTAAAATCAAGACTTTAAAAAGGCACATTCATATTTAACAATTATGAAGAAAGAGAGAGTAACACGTACTTCTAGCTTGTGTTGATAAAGAATGAAAGGTTAAAAAAGATGCATCCAAATTTTGTAAGGTTGGGCCCATAGGTATTCTGTAAATTGGATACCTGAACCCCAAGTTTCAACTTATCATAGATGCATAGGACAATAAAAATAAAAAATAAGTTAAGCAAGAGAGAAATAAGCAGTTCAACATCATTTGATATCTTACCATGCCACAGAAATCCAACTTGTAGGTGATAGGTCACAGCTCCGGTACATCCTAATCTCTGGATTCTGAGATGCAAGACTTGAAACCTGGGAATACAGTTAGGGATCGAGCAAAGTCAAAATGTACTTTATCTTCTCATATAAAGTAAAATATGGAGTCAGAACAAGTAATATTCATGAAAAGAAAGAAAATAAGTCTTCATGTACATAGACTTGCCTTATCATATAAAGGTTGTCGATGGCGTGGTTGTTCTTGCTCCAAATATTCAAATACAAGTGAACCAGGTGAGTTGCAAACCGAGGTTTCATCAATAGATGAACTCGTGGCAGTTTTATCTCTCAGTGTAAGTCTATTTAATCTCTGATAATTCAAGTTCAAGAGATTATGCGGTCCTCCATCAACAACCCCTTTTGCGTGCCTTTCTGCTTCACAGACACTACTTCCACCGCTACTTGTCTCCCTAGAAGACTCAGCATCACTATCTTCACCAGGCCTTCTATGGAATTTTAGGATATTTAGGGGAAAAAAAGGCATTAGTCAGCAACATCTTTATGCACATATTATCCATGGAAAATAAAAGTACAGGAAATGAAGAACAAGTCCTCAAGGCCAAAACTAAAACACAAAATGTCCCCATATAGACTCAATATTTAATGAAGGTCAATTAAAAGATCAGAAGAAAAACGAGCAGTAAATAAGTCCCCACTTTGAAAAAGAAGAAAAACAAGGGAATTGATTAGAATATTCAGTTTCTTCACATGGCAAAAGTTTGACCAACTAGGTGGGTGCTTAAACTCAACTCCTAGTCTACTAAGGCCAATGAGCACCACAATGAGCTCTTTGTGATAATCTCATTTTACCAACCTTTTAAATGGTAATTTAACAATAGTTTTGAGCCCTACATAGAAGCGTTTCATAGAAAATATCAACAAGTTTCAGTATGAACAATTTCCTCCCCAGAAAACTTAAAGAAAGTATCATTTACAGAGATCACTCACTCCTCCAAAGTTATCCATGCAAATTAACCATGTTCTAGGTTTATAGCTGACAAGAGCATGCTAACTTAAATAGTAATGAGACCAAATTAGGTAGCAAAAATATAGTATAATATTAACTAACAATAGCAAACGAAGCAAAGTACAAAATTCAAACCAACTACTGGAGTTTGCTTTTCATCATTACAAGAAAGAGTTTCAGCAACCAAATTCAACAAAACCTCAGGTAGAAATGCTGCTCTACTTTTTAAACAGGGAAAAACATTATCAAATAACTCCTTCCATAGTATGTATCAATCAAGAAGTGCGAATGAACTCATGTTTCTGACTTTCTTTGCTGAATAAAGGAAAAAAATGGATTAATACATGAATGAAGATTCCAAATGTAATAGTGAACATAGATCATCTAAAGTCAAATTACCATTGAGGTAAAGAAGAATGCGTAGCACACAAACAGTTTGGGGGTCTTGAAATAATGTCTCAACAAATCAAATAAAAGTAGACACAACTTACGGGAAGCATTCAAAGAGCAGCAGTTGCAAAAAGATCTATTAAACAAATGACTCATTGCAAGAGTGCCGCAAGGACTATATAAAGATACAAATTTTAAAAGAAGGCAACTAAAATAGGAAGATATAACACAATATGCTCACCTCGGCCGTGGGTCTGCATACAGTTGAATGCCTGATAAGAATGGAACATAATATTGTTTAACAGAGTCACTTCCATTCAACAATAGTGGCACTTCTACTCCATACACACTCCATTCATTGAATGATTCCCACAGATCCCCAAGACTAAAGACTGGATTAATATTACCTCCACGAGTTCTCGATCCCCTCATCATCCTCTGTGGACCCAAAAGCCAACTATCAATAACTTATAATAGTTTTACTGGAACGCTCAATACATAAACAACTTATGGAAATTCTAAATAATTGAATCCTAAATTCTCCATTACACAGACTTGAAGAACAAAAAAGAAAAAACAAAGCAACCAAGTTGAACATTAAGTTCAATTTAACCGTTTTACCCATTGATTAACGTTTTACCCCATTCCATATATTTCACTTTGATAAATAGATGAGGGGAGTTCTTCATTAGGTAAGAAGTGAAACAAAAGCATAAAGATAATTTACAATCCATCAAAATCAATGATATTCATGATCCAAACATTAATAGGAAGGATAAAACTATGTGTACAATTTTGTATACAAACAATAATATATCATTATGTAATTAGATATTATTTTATTTTTAATTTTCAACTATTCAATCATATGATAACACATTATTGATTGTGCTAATAACAGTTCGCTGGTTTGAAATAACCACTATCATCTGTTTAGTTAAAGAGAAAGTAAATGACTGACAAAAGAAACTGACAATTTTTATTGTAAATTTATTCCTTAACTGATAAAACCAAAAAACCCCACTAAACCCATCCAAGCAGCATTTAATTGAGTTCATACTTTATTTTCAAAGCAACAACCACATGAACAATAATACTCAAAATGAAATGCTTTAGAATATGTATGATAAAAGAATGAGATTAAAATCAAATTAAAAAGATTCCAACTTTCTTATATTTTATTGTTTCTAAAAAAAAAAAAAAACAAGGGAAGTTTTGCACCCACCTCGGACAAGTACTGAACCGGAACATAAGGAGTGACGGATTCCATGAGCCGATCCAAATTAGTCATGTCGGCATTTCTTGGTGAATAAGCTGCCGACGGTGAGCAGGCCGAGATAGGCCTGGACAATGTGGACTTGTGGGAGTCAGTCCGAGTCTCTGCCTCGGCCGAGTCGACTCGAGTCTCCTTTCGCAACGGCCTCTGTAACTGCTGCTGCTGCAAGGGCAACTGCTGTTGCCGTCTCATCGCAGGTGGGTTGTAGAATCGGTCCCCGGAGTGAGTACGAGTCACAGCAAAGCCGCCTGAGTTGGACATATTGGTAATTTAGTAGAAATTCTAAGGATCAAGAAAAGACAGTTAAAAGGAATGAGAATTTGTTTTGTGGAAATGAAAAAATGAAAATTAGGAATAAGAAAATTGGGGATACAGTTGGTATTCAGGGGTTTTGGAAGGGTTTTAAGAGTTAATCAAAATTGAGGAATTAGTTCGTTCCGTGGGATTTTTATTTGTGATTTGGAATTTTAGATTTGGTCTTGGGGAAGAAGGGAAAAGAGCATATGAATGAGAGAAGAGGTGATGCCGATGATGAAATTGGCTTTTAGTTTTCTGGGGTTTGACTTAGCAAAAAAAAAAAAAAATGTTCAGAGTACCATTGTCGACACTAATAGTAAAATGGCCATATTGGCCTTATGACTTGAATAGACGCATGTGGCCTTACTTAGACCCTTTGACCTTCTCAAATTACTACAGTGAATTTCAAAATAGGTTTTCCAGCGTTAGCGTTTTCAACGTTTGTGTCCTTGGCAGAAGAAGATTAATATTAACTTATAGCAAAAGCCATTTTCAGCAAATACCACAAGGTTTTATTTAAATGATTGGTGAAGCGCTATTTTTCATCAAAGTTTTAATTCAATATAAAAAATATATTCATGATAGTAAAAAAAAATTAAACATTTATTAATGACCCAACTATCATTAAATTATTTTGTTAGAGATAAAAATAAAATTATTATTTTATTATTAATATTTAAAAGGTATAAAATTTATTCTATTTTTTTTCTTAAATTTTAAAAATTAATAATTTTATTTTTGTTTAAAATTTTTAAACTTTAAAAAATAACATTTTCTCTCTCAAACTTAGGGTTTTCATCTTTTTCAAACTTAGTTATCCTTCAAAATTTTCAAAAACAGCAGTTTCATCTTTACTCTTGAACTTCGGTTTCTAACATCTTTTTCGACATCCTCTTTGGCTTCCTTCTTTGCTTTAGCCAACGAGAAAAGGTGGTGAGACAAAGAGACATAAATCTTTTCATTACACCAATGTTTATCGTTTGTTCAGGTAAAAGAGAGCACCGAAGAGGATGTCGAAAGAATGTTAAAAAGTGAAGTTTAAGAGTAAGAGTGAAATTGCTGTTTTTTAAAATTTTGGGGGCAATTGAGTTTGAAAAATATGGAACCTTGGGTTTGGGGGAGGGGGAATGTTATTTTTCAAAGTTTGAAAACTTTAGGTAAAGTTGAAATTGTTAGTTTTTAAAAATTTTAAAAAGAAAATATAATGAATTTTATATCTTTTTAATATTAATAATAAAATAACAACTTTACTCTTATTTCTTATCGAAAATATATATTAAATTTACAAATATAAAGATTGAAACTTATATTATACAAAACCAATTGACTTATGTTAAGGGTCAATCTACACACTTATATACCACTCATTTTTACTCAAGTTTATTAGATGTGAAGTTTCTTTCTTTCTTTTTTATTTTCAACACCCTTGTTTAAGTACAACCACCTAGGGTGTTAGATCTATCCTTCAGCTCAATTGGTTTTTTGGCTGGGTACGTTGTCACTTGTATCAAAAAACACTTAGGTTATTAAACTCGTCGTTTAGCTCGTACTCTGATATAATGTTGAAAATATATATTGGACTTACATATGTAAAAATTGAAACCTCTATTATACAAAATCAATTGGTTTATGTTAAAGTTTAATCCACACACTTATATGCCACTTATTTTTACTCAAGTTTATTAGATGTTAAACTGTTTTTTTATATTTTTTATTCGAGTCTCCAACATTTCTAACAGAAAAATTTAAAAGTAATTAGATCATAGATGAATATTAAAATTTTTTAACTGTCACAAGTATAATTTTAAGATTGAGTTAAAGAAAAATAAATTATAGATGTTAAGAGAAAATGAAAAGGATGAAAAGAAAAAATTGAGGTATTGAAGGTCAAATTTAATGTGCTTTTAGGTTAGTATTTTTTGTGAAAATTACTTGAATAATTTTTTAAGTCATCCTTTAGTAGGATTTTATTTCAAAATGTATTCAATATCTTTTATTATTTATTTTGTCACATGTTTAAATTAAAATATATATATATATATATATATATATATATATATATATATATAAGATTTGGACTGGAATCCAAATGGCAAGGTAAAACCTCAATTACTGGCTGGTTAGTTAATCAGTGGACACTTTCTGCTTCATCACATGAGTTGGAATGCGGAAACCCGAGTCCGATGGTTCGTCAAGACTTGATCTACATGTCAACAAGGAAAGGAAAATTAGTCTCAGGCTTTCTAGCCTGGTCATCCAAGTATGGTCATATGTATCACAGAAATCAGAATCAGAGAGAGTCATTGACCGATTGGACAATCATGTGGTTGACATTGAGAACAAAGTGTTGGTGCATGGAGCATTGAAGTTGTTTAAGAACATAACTCTCCGATTCTTCAGAACCACACGTTTTCGTATGCCGTAGGTTTAAACAGTTTTGGGCGTAAAAACAATTGTCCCTTTCATTTTCAAGACTCCTTGGAGGCGCAAGGTAAAGATGAAAAAACAACACCCATCTTTTTGTTGGATTTTAGCGTCTGTGGGATAGGCAGAGTTGTCCACTGTTTGCTTGAAAATATAAAAAGATATTAATATTGGCTAATTTATTCCCTTAAGGCAATTGACTGTATCTCCAATTCAAAGATATGGACATTGGACAGGCGTCATCACCCATCAGCCATGTCATGTAGACAATGACTTTTCCAAATCGGTGACAAATTGTGATCACTTTGTTGTCAATTACATTAAAATAACATCACTAATAATCACGTGCCTGAAAATCCAACCAATCCGTCTATGTTTATATGTTATTGTCCTTTTCGGCCGTGGAATTGGACGGAAATGCTTGGAAGTTACTTGATTGTTTAAGCCGACGGCTCAAACTCGCATCAAAGTTTTTTTTTTTTAATATATTATATAAAAAATTAAAAAAAAATTTCCTTAATTTCTTTTCCAGAATAAAATGATTAATATAAATACCAATAATAGTGCTTCGTTCATTCCAATTTATTACTATAAATATTGTGCTAAAAAATAAAAACAAAATAAGAAGAAAAATGAATTTCCTACTCCTGAATTTCATGGCGACTTACAATCTCATCGACGTCACCCTTTGCTTTGCCTCAATCTTATCGACATCCTCCGTTGACTGAACCACGCCTCATTAAACGCTAAACCCAGCCTTAACTCCACCATTCCATTCATATACACCCAACTTTACCATCTTGCCATGCCACTCTGGTTCGCCTCGATCTCCCTCTCCAGAGAGGACTCCTTCAAAATTTTCGCTCAACTCGCCGCCTTCTATTTGATTCTTTATATTTCTTCGCTTTTTTCAAATGCCCGCCGATTCTCATGCCTCTAATGCCAGGGGCCTTCTCTGTAATGCTGCCTCCGGTGCCGCTGCCGGTATGTAGATTTCTTATTTATATATAGAAGGCAGATTGATTGATTGTTTGGATCTGCATTATGTTTCTGCTATGCTTTAAGTATACGATAATATTTAGGCTGTTTTGGGATTGCTTAATGATTATCGCTATTTTTTAAATTGTCGGAAAATTTTGTTCAGGAGTTATTGCTGCTACGTTTGTTTGTCCATTAGATGTTATAAAAACTAGGTTTCAAGTTCATGGGCTTCCAAAGCTCGGTAATGAAAATATCAAAGGTATGTCAATGCCTACACGTGTATTGTCTTTTCCTTTGTAAATGTCAGTGGTTTTTTTTTTGTTTTTGGCATTTTATTTGGTTGGTTTATGTCAAATTCTAATTATATCTTAGCAGGTTCATGGTGCTTCTTGTTGCTCATGAATTTTAGTTGGGTTTTATGGTCTTTGGTCTTTTATTTGAAAGTTTCTGGTTTGAGCAGGTAGTCTGATAGTTGGTACTTTGGTACAAATATTTCACAAGGAGGGGTTACGTGGTATGTACCGTGGGCTCTCTCCCACGGTGCTGGCGTTACTTCCTAACTGGGCGGTGAGTATGGCTTTCCACTGTTTTGATTCTAACCTGTGGTTATTACTTGTTAGTGATTTATTGGGCATGTCGATAATAATTTTGGTCACTCAATATACTTTTTGATGCATCTATTCCAATTCTTTTTTGCAACTCTTTGTTTTAGTTCTATCTATGCTTTATCTTGTTGTATGGTTCCTTCTTCTAAAAAAAAATTCATATGTATCTTGCAGACATTCTGGTTTGAGTTACTACTTACTAGGCTTTTCATAACTAGTCATTTAGTCTTAGAAGACAAAGTAGCTGGGGAGTCACTTGTTTAGTTCTGAATTATTATGTTACATGTGTATTAAACTGTTTTCACTTTACCGCTCTCATCTTTTGTCTTCTTTTTTGGGATTTAGTTTTGCTAACACTTGATGTGATGTAATAACCTTTTGCAGGTCTATTTTACAATTTATGAGCAGCTTAAAAGCTTTCTTAACACTGATGGTTAGTGGTTGACTTATTGCCTTCATCATGGAGATTGACCAATTTAACTGATATTTTGTTTCTGCACTCGAACTTTTGTAACAATATTGTCTTGTGGCTGCATATGTAGATGAGAATCATCATCTTTCTATAGGCGCTAACATGATAGCTGCCTCTGGTGCTGGAGCTGCAACAACCATTGCTACAAATCCTCTTTGGGTTGTGAAGACAAGACTTCAGGTGCATATCCCAGTTTCTTCTCTTTATATATTCTATATAGGAACATTATATGAAAATTGATAGAGATGTGATGCTAGTAGCTTAATGGAAGTCCAATTCTCTTTCTATTGACTTGTGGTTTGTTGCTTTTGATAAGTTGCTTTTAGTTCTCTCTCTCTTTTAATGAAATTATGTAACATCATAAGTGGATTGGTTTCTTGATAATAAAACTCTATGCATTTGTCCAAGATGATCACCCTTACACTCCAAAAAGAAAGGTTCATACTGGTCATGACTAAAGTTTTACAGAACACGGTATGGGAGGAAGAATTATTATAAGTTTAAATGATATATGTAGGAAATTATGGATCAAAATAATCTTAAGATGGGATAATATAGCTACTTTAGAAAAATGAGTAAAAGATAGATTTGTAGATACAAAAATAAAGATATGTAGAATTTTCAATTAAGGAAATTAGTAATTTAGTTTTCTTTTTAGAATTGTATACCAAATTAATATAGGTTGTACACAAATTATATAAATGTTGTAATTCACTATGAATAATATCGTGGGAAGTATTTCTTCTCTCAAGAGAAAAGAAGTAAGATCATGTACCCAACATTCTATATCTTAATTTGTGTCATTTGATAGACTATCTCCTACCTTTTGGGCTTTTGTCTCAAATATTTCAAAGGCTGAGATCCTAAAGAACATATATGAAGCTTTCACAAACTCAGATTGGAAGAAGACTATTTTTGAAGAAGTAAATGCTCTTATAAAAAAAGGTACATTGGAGATTGTAGATTTACCGGATGGAAAAAAATTGTTGGGTGCAAATGGGTGTTTCTAGTTAAACATAATGTAGATGGAAGCATAGACAGGTACAAAGCACTACTAGATGCAAAAGGGATCACATGGACCTATGTTTAGATTACCAAGAAACTTTTGCTTGAGTTGTCAAACTTAATACTGTAAGAGTACTACCCTCCATTGCAACAAACTTTTGAAATAACTAGATATAAAAAATGCATTTCTCAATGGGGATCTCCATGAGGAAGTATATATGGATTTTCCACTAGGATTTATAAGAGATGAAAATACAGTATGCCAACTAAAAAAATCACTTTATGGCCTCGAGCAATCCTTTTGAGTTTGATTCGACAAATTCACTGCAGTTAGAAAACACCACGGCTACATACTAGCTCAGATTGATCATACTTTGCTTATAAAACACACAGGAAGTGGTAAAATTGCAATTCTGATTGTTTCTGTCCATGACATTATTGTGACAAAAATGACCTCAAAAAAATTAAGACCCAAAAAGTGTATCTCGGTAGAGTGTTTGAACTAAAGGATCTAAGAACTCTTAAATATTTCTTACGCGTGGAGGTAGCAGGAAGTTGAGCTAAGATCTCAATTTCTTAAAGGAAATAAATTCTGGACTTGTAACAAGAAACTGGAATTTTAGGGTGTAGACCATCTGATTCTCCTGTGGATATTGTTCTTGTGTTTGGGGAAATTTAGTAACATGAAGAAGCAAAAAACAACCAGTTGTAGCTCGGAGTAGTATTGAGGCAGAATTTTGAGCAGTTGCTTATGGAATGTGTGAAGTAATTTGGTTAATTCAGTTATTGGAAGAACTAAGGATTCCAATTGAGAATCCAATAAGATTTTATTGTGACAACAAAGTTGCAGTGAACATTGCTCATAATCTAACGCATTATGACAAAAAAAGCATGTCAGGATCGACAATTAAGGAAAAGATCGATAACAGGAGTGTATGTATGACATATCTTCTGACAAAGCCACAGGTGGTAGATATCCTCACAAAGAGTCTTTCAAAACCTAGTTTTGAAGTATGAATAAACAAGTTGGGAATGATCAACATATTTAAACCAGGTTGAGGGGGAGTATTGAAAATCATGGGTCAGAATAATCTCAAGATGGGATGATATAGCTACTTTAGGAAAGTGAGTTAAAGATAGATGTGTAGTTACAAAAATAGGGATACGTAAATCCTTTAGTTTAGGAATTTAGTTTTCTTTTTAGAAATGTATACCAAATTAATATAGGTTGCATACCAATTATATAAATGTTGTAATTCACCATGAATAATATCATCGAGAATTATTTCTTCTCTCAAATGGCAAAATATCTTTATGAATGTCTTCTCTAACATGGTGTCAAAATTGTCATATGTTGAAGCCATGATGTTCATGAATCCTTGAACATCTTATCTTACCAATTATGATGATGATACAAGCTAGAATTATTCTTACTTTATTGTATTGGAATTAATCATCTACAGAGCATCACATTTGTCTCTTTTTCCTGCAGACCCAAGGAATGAGAGCAGGTGTGGTGCCATATAGGAGTACATTGTCTGCTTTAAGGAGAATAGCTCATGAGGAGGGTATTCGTGGGTTGTACAGGTTTTGTATCATCATTCGTTAATGTTAAATCATGGTCATAATCTTTTCAGAATTAACTAATTAAGCTTATTGATGTCTGTGGTATTGTGTGATGAACAGCGGTCTTTTACCTGCCTTGGCTGGTATAAGTCATGTTGCCATTCAGTTCCCAACATATGAAAAAATCAAAATGTATTTGGCCAGCCAAGGTAAATTTCTTCTTGTATTTTTGTTGCAACCTTATCAAAGAAAATTCTCTGTTTGATTGAATGTGTTCATATCAGATAATACTACGAAGGATAAACTTGGTGCACGTGATGTTGCAGTTGCTTCATCTATCTCTAAAATATTTGCATCCACGTTGACTTATCCACATGAGGTATGATGACCTATTTTTTCATGATTTTGGGAGTTTCTCATACTTTCTAATATTGTTATTAATTTAGAAACTATTGACTTGAAACCCCCCAATCCAAAAGTAGTTTGTCCAATGGCATTACACTCATCTTCTTGGGCCTCATTTCAAATCTTTTCAAGATTTCTTGGGAAAAGAGAGGCTTACATTTTGCATATGTTCTAAAATGATGTTTCTTTTAAACCTTCATAAAATCCCCTTATTTATTTACAAACTTTCTCCTCAGTTATTGTTTCAATGGAAATCTGACATAAAGACACTCTATAGAGCCTAGGCAAGATAAAAATTGCAATTTTGGGTGATTGATTCATCACCATTTCAATGACTTATCTTCACAGCAGTCTGAATTTTGAAATGGTATAGGTGGTACGCTCAAGGCTTCAAGAACAAGGCCACCACACTGAGAAGCGGTACTCAGGTGTGGTTGATTGTATTAAGAAAGTGTTTCATCAAGAAGGTGTACCAGGTTTTTATCGAGGGTGTGCAACCAATCTTCTCAGGACAACCCCAGCTGCTGTTATCACATTTACCAGCTTTGAGATGATTCACCGGTTTCTTGCATCTCTTTATCCTCCTGATCCACATCCTAACACAGGATGAAGATAAACCATACGCAAAGAAGATGTAACATTCAGTATAATGCATCCTCTGAGAAGAGAAGGTTAATTTAACCAGCTGTAAATTGCTTGGTGGTGAATATAGCTTCTATTTTCCTGGTGTATTATAACTGTGTCTGGTAGGTTTTAGCAACATTCTCAGATCTTGTAGTCACTATTCCTTCATCCAAGGGTTGCAACAAATATGTTATACCAACATTGATGATGGCGATAAGGTACAATTTAGGCATTTATTAGCACAACATTTTTTGTAAGGATTGTTGAATAAATCTTGCTCTGGCATAAATCTTGATTGCGAGCCCTTATCTCTTGCAGGGATATGTTATTATATGAGCGAGTATTATTTTATATTTAATTTAAAATGATTTAATTATATAATGACAAATTATTCATATATTCAATTATGTACTCAAAAATAAAACCATACATGCAATCACAACCCATCTGTTCTCTTGAGATGTGAGTAGATGCTTATATTTGTGTATGTTCTTTTGTCCAAGGGAGGTTTTTAAGTCCAAAAGGGCTTGCTGTTGTTGTTGGGAAGACAATTCATTCTTCGGGGAGGAGGAGAAGGCTTATCATTTAAACAGAAAGAACTTTTTAGGCTATGTTTATCAATTAAACAGAGAACTTTTTAGGCTCATTTAGGTAGCTTAGTTGCAGCTAAGCTTGGGTCAGTTCAGTCATTCATGATAGAGATGTGTATTTGCACATCAGCCATGTTCAAATGTTCCCTCTAGGAGGAATATAAACTTAGTTATGGACAAGTATCTGTGATTTGTGGTAGACATAGAAATTCTCTTACTTTGTCACCACCACCTTTAGCTTTAGCATGTTGAGTTGTCCAATTGGAAAGACCTTTTGGATCACCAAACTTGTCCTATCGTGCAATACTTTTTTCTTGATAAAATGGACAATTTAGAGGATTTTCTTAACAAAATATGCTACATTATTCTTGCTGATATAAGAACTCTTATCCCATGATAGCATTGAATTAGATGCCCTTTAATAGCATACCCCACTCAAAAGTTCCGGACTAAAACATATGGACTTTGATGAGAAAAATCGTTTATCTTTACATCATATTGCCAGTAATAAGACTACTAATAAGGGGGAAATCTCCATGGTTAGAGTATGTGACAGCTCATGAGCCAAGAAAGTTATTCCTTTGACAAGATTTAGACAAGTTAAAGAGACCCATTTAGTGAATCTTCCTTAAAAGAAAATCTTTCCCTTTCTCTTATCAACTGGGATTTTGTTGTTATTAAAAAAAAAAAAAACAACAAATTTGACAGATTAGTTGTGATATTTGGAACAACATACCTAAGCATGTATCAAATATAACAGGAAATTCTTCCGAAATCTTAATTCCAGCTTCATCTTGTCATACTCAGCAGATTATTAATATTTTGGGAGAGGATAGGGTGTGGTGGAAATGAAAGCTGTTTTGTTTGTTGATTTTTTAGTGGGTGATGCTGAAATATCAGAAACAAAATGAAGCTGATAATAATTTACAAGGCATGGCAGAGAGGAACAAAGGGCTGCCCTCTCAACTTCCATGATAGTTTGGTCGGTTCCACATAAAAGATCACAATAGAGGGCATTAAAAGAAATAGGAGTGCAAGGCTTTCATGATTTTAGGGAATGCTAGCAGTCGGTATATAAGCCCCACTTCTAAATTTTAAAGGACGAACCACCTATGATGATCTTTCTTCTCTTAGTTTTTTCTATTATATGCAGACACACGCCCACTTCTTTGGATACTTCTGGCATTGTTGGTTTCTGAACAAGCTGCCTATTCTTTAAAATTAAGGCTTAGATTTGCTGTGGAGTTTGCTTTTCCAGAGTGGATTGAATTGATCCAAGGCAATTAAGTTTCCTCAATTAAACTCTTTACATTCTAGCCAGCTAACATTAATCATTGTAATGATTATGGGTGCTTTAACTTTTGCCTATTAACACAACATGGGCAGGCATTGATTATTTTACTATGTGGCTGTGGCATCATCTTTTACCCTTTTAGTATCTGTGTATTAGTAAATGGCAAGAAGTAACTGACCCAGGAATAAAATTGAATAGGTTAAAGGTTGAATAAAAATAAAATATATAAAAATCAATAAAAAAAATAATATGGGTCAAATAAAATTTTGAAAGTTATATATAAAAATATTTCAAAATTAAATGAAACTAATTAAATTTAAAAATTATATTTAAAATTTTTTTTAAATCAATTAGGGTCAATTAGCCTTGTTAAGGCTACCTCAATCCGTTCTAATAATCTTTCAATCTTTTTTGGTTTTGGGTCACAATTGATAAATACGAATCCACCACTAAACATTTGTTTTGGTGCTAAAAACTGTTTTTTTTTTTTTTTGGGGTTTTTTATTACTAATGGAAAGTATTTATTTTTCTTAACTTACAAGCCTTAATTAATTACATTTTACATAATCTTTAGGGCAAAATTTCCTTACCTAACACCAACAAATTCATAGGATAAGCATGTGACTTGTTTATTTGATGTGGCTTTCCACCTTCACATTCCCACCTCCTGCAACAGAAAGTGACGTGCACTTAACATTTTCCTTTCATTAATATAATCATTTTAAGAAGACCCAGCATAAGCATCACCATTACAATTGCCATGACTGTGGGTTCACATGATGATTCATAAAGAAGCAACCATTAATCCAACAATTCTCAGTAGTCAGTTCCAACCATTTTCTCTCTTATTATTATTATTATTTTTTGTTTTTAACCATATTTTACCTTTAGCTTGGAATCATTTCTAACATAGAATGCCACTTGCAAATATTACCTATTAAAGCTTTCCATTATGAGTACTTATTATTTATTACTATTGAATTTCCCCATTATTTGGAAACTTATTCAATTGCATGACTTCCACAAATAACCAACGTTCATATTATATATTATTTTACTAAAATTTTCATTCCCTTTTATTTATCATATTATTGACCACAAGATACTTTACGTGCTTTGACGAGCGTGTGTTTCTGAATTATAAAATGTAGAACATGTCCAAAGGTTAAGAATTTTAACCAGGCAAAGGACAATATCCCACCCAAAAATGACAAATATATACCCCGGCTAATAAAAACCTAAAGACTTATCTGAGTTTTAATATATATTAGGACATATTTATAAATTTTTTATTAAAATTAAAAGGTATTGTTATTATTTTATTAATAATATTAAAATAATTAAAATATTATTTTTTTATTTAAAAAATTAATTTTTTTTAGATTAAATTTTAAAAAATTCACTTTTTCTTCTAAAGATATTAAATTTGAAATCTAATTATCTTTTCTGATGAACGGTGAAGAAATAAGACAAAATCTTTCAAAAATAACAAACATTGTCTAAATTTAGACAATACTTTACCATCTAATTTGGATGACAACTTGTGGCCAAACAACATACCATGTTAGCGGTTAATGAATGAAGAGAAAGATAAAGAAAAAATTTATAATAAAAAAATTATTTTTTAAAATTTAAACATGAGATAAAATATTAATTTTTAAATTTTAAAAAATAAAATAATATATTTTTTAATATTATTATAAAATAATAATTTTATTTTTATATTTAATGATTTTTTAAAAATAAATAAATATTTAAATATTTATATTTTTAAAATTGAATTAAAATTGGTAAAAAAACAATTCTTTCAACTTTTCAAGCTTTCGAGTATGTGAACAGTGACTTAAGCACCTGGTGGGGAGAAAACATGTTCCACAAGCCATGTAGCTACTGTTAACTTTATGTGAAATATTGAAAGCCTTCCGAACGCCGCTAAGTGGGCCCCAAAAAGCGGCACGATCTACGTGGGCTTTATGGTACCCAAACCTGTTAGCTTTGGCACCGAACCGTTTATTTGAATTTTTTGAACGTTGAAGCAACAATGGTTACACTTGCCCTCCAATTTGAAGGTCATATCATTCGTACACTGCTTGCCCTTGGGTTCAAAAGATTAAGGTTTCCCCCCTACTCAATTTTTCGTTGACCTTAAAGGAGCATTCAGGAAATGGTTTGAGTGACAAACAAGGCAAGAGGTATTCAAGCAATATAGAATTCAAATTTCACCAGTAATATTGATGGTAAGATTGGTCCCTAAAATCACAGTTTGACCATATATATATATATATATATATATAAATATAAATTTAATCTTATATTGTCATCTTAATTTAGTTTAGATTAATAAATTAGTAAACAATTTTAATAACAAAATTATTTTTATTTTCTCAAGTTTTTTGAACATAATAAAAAGAAAATTAAATAAAAGATACTAGGATAATTTTGATGTGAAAACTATTTAGTATTGGTAATTTAAGATGAGTCTAAGAGGTTGTTCGACTTAAAAGATTGAAAAATTACTTTGATAATCTATCTTTCATTACTTATATTATTTTGTTTGGTTCATAAGTAATAAAAGATTCTGATAATATTTTATTACTAATAGTGATGTGACAGATAATATAAAGAGTAATCTGTTACTATTTTCATCTTAGTTATTGAAATATTACTAAGATTACCAAAGACAAAAATAATCTCATTTTCAATTAATATAACAAATAATATAAAAAATATTTTAAAATAATTATACCTAAGAGCATTTAAACAAAATAATATATTAATATTTTTTTATTACTTCTAACTAAATATAATAATTATTTATACCTATTCTTTTTTATCAAAAATAATAATAATTTATATTTAATAATCTTCAAAATAAATATATTTCAATTTTAATAATAAAGTATAATTTAAACCAAAGGTCCCTAACAGTAATGAGTTCCACAGTTGTTGGAGTGGATGTAAATCCACTCACTGTAACAGAAAAATAACTAAATTAGAAAAAAAAATAATGATCTTACTTAGATTGCAAGATCATGATCTGGTTAAATAAATAAGGTTGGTAACCGTTTTCACCCACCATTTCCACCGCTTGAAAGGTGCAGATTGCCTACCAAAATGATCACTCATTTTTATGTTAAAATATTAGATTGTTAGAACGTTAGCTTCTTCGTTTTCAATTTCTTGGCTTTAAAACTTAACCACCACCAGTATATACCATTTTTCACCCATAACAAGATTTTACCGGTGAAGACTATTAAAATGTGAAATTTTGCGTAGAGGATGGAATTTTTATGCTTAATTTGGCGCAATTTGTTGTATCTCTCTAATTAACATTTACTACTTTCCATAAATACATTCCAACTCTTAGGTTTCATGAATCTAATTACAGAGAATCTAGTGGGTGGCGTTAAGTCTATGTGATTCTAGTGTCATCAACCTTAGGTAATCGTGAATACACGCGCTCTGTAAACAGTTGAACCTGCCCCGTTCTCTGAAAATAAATAGATTTTTATTGTAGTTGAGTTTTGAAGGCAGTAGGTTCGGAGAGAGGTTCGGATTACGGATATTGGGAGTAAGAGTATAAAGCAGAGACAGCTTTCTACTTTGTTTTGAGAAAAAAGAGAGACGGCAAAAGGTCATGAAGAATGTGATTATGAGCAAGTGAATTAGTATCCATCACAGCAAACAGCACTAAAAGATCAAAAGGCCAATTCCTCCTCTCCGGTCTTTAGATTTTGTCTCTCTCTTCTCCGATCTCGCCTGTTCGTTTGGAAGTGATGGTGGAATTTTGAGTGGAAGAAGTGAAATCGTTGTGAGATGGCTGGAGAAGGAACGTTAACTTTTTCGCTGGCCTCAGTAGTGGAAGATGTACTGCAACAACACGGCAATAGATTGAGGGATCTTGATTTGGAGTCTAGAAAGGCTGAGGAAGCCGGTACTCTCTTTTGTTTTTATTCAACTTTTGTTTTGAATGTGTGTGAAATTTTATGTTCTGTACGGTGTGTCGGTGTCTGATCTTCTGTCAATTATGGTAGCTCTCAATGCTAAGATAAATTGCTTAGAATACCCAAGAAAGCAATTGATTCAGGAATTTTTGGGACCTCTAAAATAAAATCTTAATTTTAATTGACTTGATTTTTACAATGCGGCTGAGCTGCAGCATTGCAGTGGATTTCGTTATTGAATAGAAACTTTTTCAAATATTTTTGCCTCATGTTTTCTCGGCAGCCAAACGGGAGCTAATTTCTATTTCCGGTTTGATTTTTTTAAATTATCATCAGAATTCCAATTATATTTCCTTTAATAAAACTATTATCTTCAGTGCGTTCTCTAAGGGGGGCACTGAAACAATGTGGGCATCCATCTACAATGCTATTATCTCTGTAGTAAAACATTTTCGAGTGATTGATCCTTCTGTGTTTTACACTCTACTAGGACACCTGTGGATGGATTTTAAAATTTGGAGATTTTGACAATCATAGAATTTTCTAGTTATTACAAAAAGGATTTTTGTTTCACAGCCTCAAGAAGGTATGAAGCCGCCGGATGGCTAAGAAAAATGGTAGGAGTTGTTGCGGCTAAAGATTTGCCAGCTGAGCCTTCCGAGGAAGAGTTTAGGCTTGGATTGAGAAGCGGGATTATCCTTTGCAATGCTTTAAACAAAATTCAACCTGGTGCCGTGCCTAAGGTAAAACTTAAACTCTCTCTCTCTCTCTCTCTCTCTCTCTCTTGTCGTTTGTTTATTAATCTATTTTTGAATGATTTGATTTTTATCATTGTGTTTAGGTAGTCGAAAGTCCCGAGGCTGTTCTCATTCCTGATGGAGCAGCGTTGTCTGCATTTCAGTACTTTGAAAATGTCAGAAATTTCCTTGTGGCAGCACAAGAGTTGGGGCTCCCTACTTTTGAGGCTTCTGATCTTGAACAAGTATGTCTTATAGCTCAAGGAAAGAACAGAAAATGCTATTATGATCTAGTAAATGTCTTCTGTTTCTCATCCTTCACTAAATTTTCAGGGTGGGAAGTCGGCAAGGGTTGTGAGTTCTGTGCTGGCACTTAAATCCTTCAGCGAGTGGAAACAGACAGGTGGTAATGGAGTATGGAAATTTGGTGGAAATATAAAATCTACTACATTGGGTAAAACTTTTGTGAGAAAAAATACAGATCCATTCACGAATTCCTTGTCGAAAACCTCATCAATGAACGAAAAGGCTTTAAATCCTCACTCTTCTGACCTGGACTCTAATAAAATGGTTGGCAAGCTTAGTTGTATTAAATTTCCAGCGGTATTTCAATTTAAAGGGTGAGATAGGAACCGCTTATAACTTCTTCATATGATTCTTTGCAGTTAAGTTCTGGTTCATTGAGTATGCTTGTTCGTGCGGTTCTTTTAGATAAGAAGCCTGAAGAAGTTCCAATGGTAAAGTTTTGTAATTTGTTTTTCCATTAAACCCACAATGTTTAGAGCTACTGCAGCTATAATTGCTAATATTTTATCACTGTTTTAGCTGTTACTTATTCATGTCATCTTCTGCTTGAATAGTTGGTGGAATCTGTGCTAAGCAAGCTAGTGGAGGAGTTTGAGCACCGCATTGCAAGGCAATCTGAACAAGTATGCAACTTTTTTTTTTTTAAATCAATGAATTCATTTTAGAATATGGATTCATCTAATTAATTATCTTTTCTTTTTATGTAACTAGAAGCTGAAAACAGCCCCAAAAGATGTAGCTGCTGCTCATGGCAAGTCTCTGTTGAAATCTGCCATTGTTGATAAAAAGGTGATCTGTTAGTCTTTTGCCTTGTGATCAGGTCCCATGGGGTTACTATTATCAATAAACATGTAACTCAAAATTCTAATGCTTTTTCGTCTTTCTATGATGATTCAGTTGCATGACAAACAGTTCAAAGTCACAAAGAAAGAGGAAAGTGTACATAAAAATTACATTCCTGATGAGGAACTAAAAAGTCAGTCACTAAAACAGCAAATGATCTTTGATCAGCAACAAAGAGACATTCAGGTAAAATAAAGTTTAGATGCTTCTACGCCACCTATTTTCCTTGAGAAGCTTCCTTAATCGATTGGAGAAATTATGGTTTACCTTATTAATTTTTTAATTTCAGGAACTTAAGCATACCATTCATGCTACAAAAGCTGGTATGCAGTTTATGCAAATGAAATTTAAGGAGGAGTTAAACAATCTTGGTAGGAATTCATATATATAATATTGCATTAATTTAGTTTTTCTTTTTAAGAGTAGTGTGTTTGTGGAGAAAGCAAGCTGGGGAGTTAATTGATGAAAAAAGACTGTCTCATGGTTATTAAATCTTTCTTTTATCCTTATCGATAGGCTTGCATATTCATGGTCTAGCTCATGCTGCTTCTGGTTATCACAAAGTTCTTGAGGAAAACCGAAAGCTATACAATCAGGTGCAGGACCTCAAGGGTAAGAAAGTGGTTACATAAAGCTCTGTGTTTGTGCTTATGTTTATATTGTATTTAACAACTTCAATGGATAATTTGTTCTTTTCTTTCATTTTCCCAGGAAATATCCGCGTGTACTGTCGAGTGAGACCATTCTTATCTGGACGGTCAAATTATTTGAGCACTGTTGATCATATAGAAGAGGGGAATATCACAATTAACACCCCATCTAAGCATGGTCAAGGACAGAAGTCCTTCAGCTTTAACAAAATTTTTGGGCCATCTGCAACACAAGGTTAGTGCATCTAAGGTTCTTCCTCCCTCAGTATTTCCCTTCCTAGGTTGGCTATATTCTGAACATTACTTATAGATTGCTATAATATTTTATTCCAGCGGAGGTGTTCTCTGATATGCAGCCGCTGATCCGATCAGTTCTTGATGGATACAATGTCTGTATATTTGCATATGGCCAAACAGGATCAGGAAAAACTTTTACTATGGTACGATTGACTTGAGAAATATTTCAAAATATGATAACAAGTCTCTAAATGATCTTTGATAAAACTCTCCTATTTGCATTTTTAGAGTGGTCCCAAGGTGGTCAATGAGAAAAGTCAAGGTGTTAATTACAGAGCATTAGGTGATTTGTTTCTTCTAGCAGAGCAGAGAAAGGATATGTTCCGCTATAACATTGCGGTTCAGATGTTGGAGATTTATAATGAGCAAGTCAGGGATCTGCTTGTTACTGATGGAAGTAACAAAAGATATCCTTTATATTTGAATTGCTTCCCATGTCATTATGAAAATCTTGTATAAGTCACGGTTTTTGAGCAATTCACAGCTCAGAACAAAACATGTGTGGTTTCTTGAATCTACATTGGGTATCTGTGGCTTTTTTCTGGCTTTTTCCCTTAATCTGTGGCCACATTAGAAATTCGCAACAGTTCTCAAGCTGGTCTTAATGTACCGGATGCAAGTCTTATTCCTGTTTCATCAACAGCTGATGTTATTGATCTAATGAACCTTGGACAAAAGAACCGTGCAGTTGGTGCAACAGCCTTGAATGATCGTAGTAGTCGCTCTCATAGGTAATAATTTATTTCTCTCTTTGCATGATTATTTCACATTATCTTTTTCCCGAGACTGATTTTTATGTTGTCCATCTGCAGTTGCTTGACTGTGCATGTTCAAGGAAGAGACTTGACTTCTGGAATGTTGTATCATGGATGCATGCATCTGGTTGATCTGGCAGGAAGTGAGAGAGTACACAAATCTGAAGTGACTGGAGATAGACTGAAAGAGGCACAGCACATTAACAAATCTCTGTCTGCGTTAGGAGATGTTATCTCTTCTCTTGCACAAAAGAACACACATGTCCCATACAGAAACAGCAAACTCACACAATTGCTCCAAGATTCACTTGGTAATTGAAAACAGATATTTTCATTGAGGAAAGAACTACTTTCCTTCTTGGTTTTCCTGATCATAATTACTCCTCCCTTGGGGTTCCATTTTCAGGGGGGCAAGCCAAGACACTAATGTTTGCTCACATAAGCCCTGAACCTGATGCCATTGGTGAAACAATAAGTACACTGAAATTTGCAGAGAGAGTTGCCACTGTTGAACTTGGTGCTGCTAGAGTGAATAAAGATAGTTCAGATGTTAAAGAGTTGAAAGAACAGGTTTTTGCTGTCTCAGTTACCCTTTTTTCTCCCTTGTGATACTAGTCTGATAATTTAAAATCTTTTGTGCTAAGATTTCTATTTATCTTTCAGATTGCTAGCCTTAAGGCAGCATTAGCAAGGAAAGAAGGAGATCAACCTTTTAGTTCTAACCAACAGGTTGGAGATATATTCAGTGACCAAAACAGCTATCGGCAAGCCATGGGTGATATAGCGGTACTTCCAGTATCCTATCAATCCTCAGTGGATAAAAATAATATTATTCAAATCATTTTGGTTTTGATCTCTTGAGAATCAAATTTGATTTTGTAGGTTCAAACCAACTCTGCCTTACATCAGAAGAGGCAAAGCTTTGACCTTGATGAGCTATTGGCAAATTCTCCTCCATGGCCTCCAGTCGTTAGTCCGAGTCAAAATTATGGAGAGGATGAGAAAGAAATAGGCTCAGGTGAATGGGTAGATAAAGTCATGGTTAACAAACAAGATATTGTAAATAGAGTTGAAAACTCTCCTGGATGTTGGGAAGCAGATAATGGGCATTCACCAGATGTCTTTTACCAGAAATATCTCCAAGATGCTTCCAAAAGTTATCCAGAACAACTCTGCATAGGAAACAACCAGTTCAATGTTGCTACTTCAGATGATCTAGAGGATCTTGATGCCGCTACTAGTGATTCATCTGAACCTGATTTGCTTTGGCAATTTAACCAGTCCAAATTTTCAAGAATAACCAATGGGATTGATTCAAAGGCCAAAAAACAAAATTTAAGATCATCAAAGAACCCAGAAACAAGGTAATTATGAATTATAATACCGCTGCAGTTGTTATCATTGGTGAATTCACTAGTTAAGCTGTTTTCTAATTTGGTCACGTTGTTGCAGGAACCTGAATCCTAAGCTAGGCCCTTCACCTTCAAGGAAACTAGCAAATGGGGTTGGTGTCCCCCTACACAGAGGTGGGAGGCAGCCTACTTCTGCTGATGGGAAACGGAAAACTGGAAATAGAAAATAGGAGTGTTGTTACCCACGGTCCAAGGGTGATTGTTTTTTTCACTTCTCTGATTTTCTTCAAATCTTTAGAGAAAGAGAAAGGTTCATTGGTTTTTTCATTCTTTTGTTGTAATTTTTATAATTTGATAGTAAAATCAAGAATGTTATCCAAACTCTAATTTATTGGGTAAACTGACAACACTAACATAACCTATACGAACACCACCACCACCACCACCACCACCACCACCATCAACACCAGAAGCAACAACTTTTGCTAAAACCTTTATGATTTCCTCCTCTATTTTAGCCAACATAGTAATAGCTCACTTCATGGCTGCAACCCCGCCTGCCTTCTCTGTCATGATGGAAATGCTTATTAATATTAAGCTCCAAAATCCAAATAACTCATCACTGGCTCTTCCTAGTTATTTCAATCAATGGTCAGATTTTACTCTATTCTTGATGCCATTATCTCCGTCCGGACTGTTAAAGCTCCTTGCACGGTTCCTTCGAGTAGGTTATTAGTGTGATGGACTTTCTTGACCATCCCAATTATCCTTCATCTGAAGCTTCTTTATTGGAATTTCAACTGTGGTTTTTTCAGTTTTGATGAAATGTATGGTAGAATATATTGGATTTTTGGCATTTGTTTAAAAGAATTTTGCAACAACCCTATTTTTCAAGAACAATTGAGAGATAATTTCCATCAAAGTGCTGATGGAAAATAGTCCTTCAGCTAATTAGAATATAAATAAAGATTAATATATTTTTTACTCATAAAATTCACATATCTCGGTGGTTAAACTGCCTAATTTGAAAAGAAAATGTACTGGATTTTTACCGCTCTTTTCTGAAAGCTACAATTCGAAGCCCTGTTATCCCTGATGGTTTAGCAAAACTCTAACCGTTCATCAGGCTGTCATGAGAAGTAGAATAGTTCAGGTGTCCGTCATCAATTTTTAAAAACTATATAGCTTTCAACTCGTAAACTAATCTAACCAGCCTGAGAAAATGGAAAGTGGTGCCAAGGAAGATTCTTTTGACAAATTGAAGGGACTCCAAATCACCTCTCTTGACGACGACGCTGAACAAGAACAAGAGCAAGAAACTCTGGATGATAAATTTGATGATATTGATGAAGACGATGATGAAGAAGACGAAGAGCAAGAATCAGTAACATTAGGTTTCGTAAAGAGGCCAAAAACTCGCTTCTCTCTTCTTGGCGACATTTTTCCTTAGTAAAGCCGGAGGACCTCCTGTAATTCCTCTCATATAGTTTATTGAATGATTAAAATATGAGTTATTTTATACGAAGGTTCTGTTCTGAAAAATTCTTCATTTCATTTCATTTCTTTTAGGCGTGGTTGGATCCCGTTAATTTACCATCGGGAAGGTCCTGTCTCTGTGAAATATGTGGAGAACCGTTACAGTTTGTGCTTCAGGTTTAATTCCATTTTTTGTTTTTATCGTAGATGTTAATTAACAAGTTACATGAATATCATCAAATTCTTTCTGTTTCTCTTGAATACCTAGGTTTATGCACCGATTTTGGGGAAGGCTTCTGCATTTCATCGTACGCTATTTGTGTTCATGTGCCCATCAATGTCATGTCTACTTAGAGATCAACATGAACAGTGGGAACGTCCTCTAGAGAAGCCATCCCGAAGGTATTGCCTCAAATTTGACCATTCTTTTGCTTTCAAATTCTTTTATTTGGGTTATATTATAAGAAAATGACTGTGAGTTGAATCTGATTTTCTTATTCTGTAATCTTATATTCTCTTCTATGATTGTATTATGGTTTGTGAAGTGTGAAAGTCTTCCGTTGTCAATTACCACGCTCTAATCCTTTTGACTCAAGTGAGGCCCCAAAATATGACGGTACTGAAAAACCTGGTGCACGTGGATGTAGATTCTAGTCTAAATTTTTTTTCTAATAATTTTATTGTGTTTCTTGCAGTTCTTTAAGGTCAACTATACTATAATGGCTTCGATTTAACATACCATCTGGATCACATTTGGTCATCTGTGATACATAGGAATTATGGAGTTTAAATAATTTGTGAAAAATAATTCATAGTTTTGTGATGGTGTCCACATATTTAAACATTATTATTCTCTTTTCCCTCCATATGAAGTCTTGACCTCTCTAAATCACTAGTTACTTATTGTATTTGTCAGAACACAACTATGGCCTTGATATTTGTTTTAATGTGTAGTTTTTTAAAACATGCGTGTTTATTTTTCATTGCATTTGCTAATTGTTTCCATTTGTTTGTTTAGTTGCCCTCTGTAATTGGTGTGGTACCTGGAAAGGAGAAAAAGTCTCTAGTAGTTGCAGAAGAGTTCATTATTGCTCACAGAAGCACAGGTAAATAGTTTTAGAATGATTTTGTTCCTTTTGTGGACAATCTTTATCCGTGCCACTTATAATTACACCCCTACCCCTCTCCTTTTTCTAAATCTTGAGAGTCATGCACTGGCGATCAGGTCATGAAATTGAATGTCAGCAGCTGAACCTTTCTTCTCACTCCAATTTTGCAAATGGGGGAACCATCAGTAGAGAGACAGATAGGCTAGTAAATTCTTTGGATGGAATACTTATATACCTAGTATACACCTGCATGTTGATAAGATACCAATATAAGTACCTTAGATTATTAACTGTTTATGAGTAGATAATCATGAGGCCTCATGTCACACCTGAAACTTTGCTTCTAGAATGTGCTCAAATGTAGACAGCACTATTCTTACTGGCCTGAGGTCAGTGGTGGTTAAAAGGAGTTCATATGAAGTTCCTAAGAAGGTTATCTATCTAAATCGTTTTTCCAGATTTGATTTCTGATTAAGATTTTGATTTGCAAACAGTTGCGAGCAACAGTCTATGGCCAGAGTATCAGATTGTAATTGAGGAGGAAAGTGATTACGACACAGAAATATCTGAAGATAATGAACATGCTGGTTCATTGATATTGAAGGCAGGAATGGATGATACAATGAAGTTATTGATGAACAATTTTGAGGTATTGACTACATTAATATCATAATTAGAAGTTATGAGATCTTGCATAAATCTCATATAATCTTCGATATTGATTAGGGAGACGGTGACAAAAAGAGTTGGGCCTCTTCCCAAGAGCATATAGCCAAAGCCCCTGAACAGGTTTTAAGGTAATGAGAATCATGAGATGCTTGTGGTTTTCAAAATGACATGTTTATAGATAAAATAGTATTTAACCTTTAGTCATCGTTGCCAAGTTAAATCTAATAATTTTGAATTTCAATACTTTTGGTTCATTTGCACATATTGGTATAAGTTTTGGATATTCTATATATGAGTGTGTAAGTGTATACCTGCGTGCTGACAATTTCCAACTCTCACACACCCTTCACCTTGTTTAATTTTTTGTTTTATCCATGAAAATAACAGGTATTGTAGGAGTGTCAGTGCTGAAGCACTATGGCCCATGTTAAGTGGCCGACCATCAAAGGGTGACATTCCAAATTGCAGTTAATGTGGTGGTCCTCGGTGTTTTGAATTCCAGGTGCGCTATAATATACTCTAGCCTTCTTTGTTCCACTCAAAGCTCATACAATCTTGCAATGTGAAAGAAAAAACAAATCAAACCATGAAAAAAAAGAAAACAGGAAATGAAGGGTTTTTAAATTGACAATTTTGAGTACGAAGTCTTCCTTTATCATTTCTATTTTTGGGCTTTTAATTTTCATGTTTTGTGCCATTCCTTTATGTGCTTTCCTATGGAATTCAAATTTGAAATTTGTAAAAGTGATTGGTTGATTTTTCTGTTGTTATGGTGGTCTTAGATCTTGCCTCAGCTGCTTTATTACTTTAAAGTAAAGAATGATGTGGATTCTCTTGATTGGGCAACTATAGTTGTATTACACATGTGAAGGCTCCTGTGAGACAAGTGTGAATTACGTCGAGGAATTTGTTTGGGTTCAACACTCTTCATAGACTATTAATGTACCTCGATAGATTTTGTGGTCACTGTATTTTGGAGTGGGGAGGGGTTCACACCTCGAAGGGGAAAAATGATTGTCTGGTTGTCTTTTGTTTTGTCTGTCAATTTCAGTCATGGCAGACTTTCACCAACAATTATCATTTGTTTAAGGGAGGCAAATATTTCATCTTTTTCATAGGATTGGATGTCTTTCTTGCTGACATATGTACCCTTTCTCCTGACATATTTGCAAAGCTACCGTTAATGGTCCATAGAAATATTCAAGTTTTTTGAAATTTTTTATCGGGGGAATCAGTACCCAATGTGCTTTTTCGTTGACCCAAATGTGCGCACCATTTTATTTCAATAAGTTGTGGACCAACTCAGGTAGCCATCTATTACACAAGTTTACATAGAGAAATAATACGACCAGAAATTTTATTTAAAAAGAAGGCAAGCATTTAGATATATAATTTATTTAGCCAAAAAAAATGTGAATTGAAAATGTAACTAGAGAAAATTTTACTCTCTCATGTACAAAGGAATTAAATAATTGCAATTTCGATCTTATGAAGATGCAGCATGAGCAAATGGGTAAAAATATAATTGAGAGAAGCAAGGGGAGGATGAATTTGAAAAAGAAGCTTGAAGATTGGAACATGGTTCAGGAGATACTGCCTTTGAGGAAACTATCACGTTGGAACAATACCAGGCGGCAGAAGATTTGGAAGTGATAGAAAGAGTAATATTTGAAAGACAAATTGATGTGAAAGGAGACTCATCTATACCCGTAAAATTCCCGGCAACACCTATATTTGCACCAACCATATTCTTAAATGTGATGCCATTAACAACCGGCAGTGCTTTTGGATCAAATTTATCATCTGGATGCAAGCCGAAGTCGCCTGTAACACGAAGTGCCATTTGAACATTCTCCATTTCGACATCTGAGACAACAATGGCTTTCATGTAACCACCTCTGCCTCTATTTGTCTTGAGATTGATCCCAATGAGTGAATTACGTGAGTGAATGTTCTCTGCGAGGATTTCAGAGATGCCACCGGACATCTGACTGCCAAATGCTAAGGAAGAGCCTGAAGAAGACTGAAGCTGAACTTCCCTGATGTGGACTTTTGTGGTAGCTTTGCCGTAGGAAATTCCATACTCATCCCAACCACTCTTCAGAGATATTGCATCATAACTCATGCTAATGTTGCTCTTCTCAATGCAAACATGCTCAGAAGAATCTGGAAAATGGGTTTTAATTGCTAGTTTTTTAAGTGATAGACATGGTACAGACTATATAATCAGTAAACTGACTAAAAAAAGTAACATTTTGAACAAACCTGGAACGACACCACAAGTGAAAGGAGACTCTGGTGGGGCGTAAGCTGTTATGTTTTGAACTTGCACATTACTGCATAAGGTAAGCTATATTGTCAATTCATGGAATCAAACTCTACCATGATTATAATATAATTTGAAAATAATAGCACCTGCAATATACGGGATGAATGTTCCAGGCAGGAGAGTTCAAGAAAGTTAAGTTTGAAATAGTGACATCATTAGAACCTGTAAATTCCACAAGATGCGGCCGGCTGTATTTCAAATCACCGGAATTGAACAGCTCCCACCAGACAGAGCCCTGCCCGTCAATAGTTCCATTATCACCTGATGCAATTGATTATAAGCTCGTTATAAAAAGATGCCAATGTCAGAGAGCCTAAAGAGACTTGAAAATAGAGAAATCCCTGCCTGTTATCACCACGTCATTTAAATTGTTTCCATTAATCAAGGCACGGTATCTTCCGCCTGGCAGATCGATTCCTCGACCATATGACGGGAGAGGTTCAACTACCTCCCAGTGCAAGTAATCCTATAAAAGATAAGCATGAAAGTCCGAAAATTCAATCCAAAAAAGAACTTCGTTACAAAACAAGAATCACCGCAAATGGAATGCGCCAGGTTTTCTGTTTTATGACCACATTATATTTTAAGCTTAAATTCTTTTTGGAATATTTCCAACTGTAGTAAAAATGGGTAAGATAAAAGAACTCACCTTGGATCCTAGAATGACAGCACCTCTTTCGAGGAAGAGTGTGAGGTGGCTAGTGAGGTTGAAGCTGCCAGTAAGCCACTTGCCCGGTGGAACATACAACTGAGCACCGCCCTTATCGGCAAAAGACTTGAGATAGAAGATTGCATTTTGGAAGGCAACAGTATTTAATGTTTTGCCATCGCCCACTGCACCAAATTCTGTAATAGACACACTGTGTGGTCTGGGTTCCAAAGACCTAGCATATTTACAATGTCCATCACTTTCTTTCACATTCTGTTCGGCAGCCCCACTTAACGTTAAAACCAAAAGCAAAACCACCTAAAAAGAAAAAGGTGCATTACAAATTGCAAAACCTACAATCAAGAACATAAAAAGAAAAAGATCGTGTGAACAAGAAAGAATAAAAGCTTTGAATTTAGTTATAGTATTCTGTTGAAAAGCCAGTGCAGAGAATACGAGAATGAAGTAACTCAAAAGATTCCTGTGATTTAAAATTGAAAACAATGGGACAAACGATTGCTCCGTTTAAGGAAACGACAATTTTATTCGACACCACAACCATTTTATTCAAATGGACTCAGGGAACAAACGCCAAAGTATTTTATTGAGCAAAGCTTCAGAGAATTCCAACAAAGTAAATGAGAAATGAAAAGGTTGAATGAAAATAATTACAGGCTTGATGAACCGCAAGCACAAAAAGAAGAAAACCTGGCAGGATATTGAATATTAGCAGAATAAGCAGGATATCAGCATAAACTACACGACATCGAACCACACTTCTGGAATTTCAATGACATTTCATATTTGCATATTGTTAGAAGAAGCAGGAAATTACAGTACACGCTTTAATGGAAACAAGTGGAAAAAACAGCAATGAACAAAAACCGATACCATAAATCCGAATTTGACGAAACAAATGTTAGCAACTGGACCATAAATCTGATACCAACTACAAAAACTGGCAGGTAACTAACAGAACTGGAGTCTGGAGACTCCACTTCAAAACCAATCTTAGAAGCAGAGTATCCAGAGAGTTTCAGATTCCTTAACTGAATCAAACATGACCTTAAAAAGATCACTGATTACACCGAATTTCGCTTTACTGGCATCAACCTTACCTTTTATTTTACAAAAACTCAACTCAAAGTGGCGAGAATTAATCTGGAAAAATGAAAATCCGATTCATCTATGAAAACTAATGAATCAAACTTTATATATTAAAGCAACGTACTTACTATCCTCTTCATCAGTCTCTTCAACTTCCTCCACTACCAGCCCAAGCCAAGCAAAGAATCAGATACAAAACTTAGTTTAGGAAATGAACAGCAGTATTAACCGAAGAAGAATGAGAAAAGAAGACCGAGAGGAAAGAAGCTCTGTGCGTATAATGCCAACAAACTACATAATACAAGATGGGAAGTGAAAACAACAGCCAAAAAGCAAAGCTAATTTTCTCTCTCTCTCTCTCTCTCTCTCTCTCTCTCTCTCTCTCTCTATATATATATATATGTAAAAACCCACCCGCAAATCATATATAATTACACCAGTCAGAATCTTAAGTAAGTATTTAAAGAATAATTACAAATTATTTCGAATATCAAATTTGAACGTTCTCGTCGAGTGCCGACATATGATTAGTTCAAAACCCGCAATAAAGCTTCAATCATACAAATATGAAATAGGTTCAAGCTGAATTAATGTGTGTAAAAACAAAGAATTTAAAGCATGGAAGGTGTAGAGATCGTGTGTGGCAGGATTAGGAAATTGGGATGCATGTGGGGCCATGGGACCCACGATCAATGATGTTCAAATATTGCCAGGCTGGCGTCACTTAGTTGACAGATCATAGCTCTTCTCTTTCTTGGCCTCTTTTATGGACCCACTCACCTCTTCTTTACGAGTCATTCTCTGTTCTAATGTGTACTGAATCTATTCTCTATCAGTACGACGCGATGCTAGAATGACAATTCTACCCTTATTGATTGGTTGCTCTGATGTCACCATAATAAATTTAAATGACGAAAAAACCTGAGTGTGAGATTATAATAACGAGAAACACCCACCGCCGCGCCGCACATGAGGATGCGAAGGCCAGCTGTCACACAATAAAAATTATTTTGCCGCTAACTTAGAAGGGTGCTCCATGTGTGGACTGACAAGTCCATTTAAAACGACTGACATAGTAAACAGAACTTTTTTCTACTGATGACCAAACTAATGGCCAAGCTACTGTGTAACGTGCATTGCGAAAATGTGAACGGTTGAGATGGGCACACCAGTGCGCTGGTTGTCACGTGCTATTGGCTCCTATCAAGGACGTGAGGAAAGTCCGACTTGATTAGACCGGTCAATCATGATGGTGAATCGACATTTCTGACCCCATCTTCCTGGAGACAAGACCCATAGGCCCCCCCCATTTATCACAATTTTCTTCAATTTTTTTTCTTATTTTAGTTCCCTATAATAAATATAAACTTAAAATAAAAATGTTATAAGCTTCAATTATTTTATTTAAAATTTAAAATATTATTATTTCTCTTAATCCCAGAAGTTGTCTAAGATCATTAATTTCATGTGGAAAATAAGAATTTCATTCGATTGATAGTTTGGCATTCAAAGAACATTTCATAAAGACTAAAAGGGACTTGGGACAGTACTTTCGTTTAATAGTTTCAATTTTTTAGCTTTGCGTGTGGATCAGATGAGATCAAAGTTAAATTTGTGGGCTTCCATCTCTTAATAAACTGAGGCCCAAAAGAAGAGACTCTCGACGTGGGTCTATAGAGCTCAAAGATAGAAATTAATATCTTGGTCGGAACTTGTTGAGTTTCCCAGCCCATACAGTTCTTCATAAAGGCCTTCAAGTCTTTCAATGAGATGGCTGGAGGCCCAAAATTTTCAAATATTCCATACAAGGCCCCCAACTCAAAATTCCAAATTGATGACCTAAATTGTCTTTTCTGCCCCTCTCGATTCTCGAAGACATCACATCACATCGCAGCCTATCCCCTGCATCCATATTTTCTTCATTCACTACTTCGGCTTGATGTCTCTCTCTCTTGTCATTCTGTACTTTAATGTACGTGTGATGTGCTTAACAGACGAGTGCATTCTGTTTTGTGCAGTATCGAGTAGAGCAAGCTATGGCGCTTAATATTATATCGCGGCGAGTCTCCGGTGGCGGGTCAACGACGGCTCAATCGGTGGGGGCTTTGCGTTATGGCAGTTGTTGGAGATCGTATTCCAGCGCGTTTAGGGAAGAAAGGGATACTTTTGGCCCTATCTCAGTTCCCTCGGATAAGTTCGTCTTTTGTTCTGAAGCTATTATTATCCTTTATGTCTTTTCTTCATAACGTATTTATCATACAGTTCTGGAAGGAAAAGCTTGTGTACGTGGCAATAAAAGTATATCGATTGTTCCGTGTATGATGTTTCAGGCTTTGGGGGGCACAAACTCAAAGGTCATTGGAGAATTTTGATATTGGCGGCCCGCGTGAGCGAATGCCCGAACCTATTGTTCGTGCCTTTGGCATCCTCAAGAAATGTGCTGCCAAGGTTGGATATTTTAGTTTCTCTCTGTTACACACACATATATTAGTTTCATTTAATATTTACGGCTGATGTAACAGTTTTGAAACTTGGTAGATGATGGACAGGGTAGCTTGGGTGTATTATATATTGTTTAATGATTGTTTCTGTATGAGAACTTTATTATCGGCTTAGGTGATAAGTAAATTATGTATATGTTGCAGGTGAATATGGAGTATGGTCTTGATCCGGCAATAGGGAAAGCAATCATGCAAGCAGCGCAAGAAGTAGCTGAGGGGAAGTTAAATGATCATTTTCCACTTGTCGTATGGCAAACTGGCAGTGGCACTCAAAGTAATATGAATGCCAATGAGGTCAGTTTCTGTTTTGTGGACTCACATGTTCTTTATTTGGGTTTTGGAGTCTTGCTTTTATTTGTGTGCTGTAGCATCTGTTTCTGTATTCCATAAATATTTTCTCACTCCTTCAGGATTTATATGTTTGAAAAAACTTGTGAGATTTTATATATCAATAAAAACGCTGTACTTATTGAAATGTCCTCTTGAAAGCTTGTGTTTCAACTAATGGTGACCAGATATACTTTTTTTTAAATAATTATGCTCCCTATTGCTTACCGAAATATTGAAAGATTAAGAGTATATTTTACCGTTCAATTGTGATTAAAGTGAGATTTTTTGTCCAGGTTATTGCTAATAGAGCAGCTGAAATCCTTGGGCATAAGCGTGGTGAAAAGTTTGTGCACCCAAATGACCATGTTAACAGATCTCAGTCTTCTAATGACACATTCCCAACTGTAAGTTACTTTTAAACTTGCACTAATTGTAATACCCTCAGGTATATTCCAGGGGTAATTATGTCTTTTGACCCTGTTTTGAGATTTTTCTCATTTTAAATATATATATGTAGGGGTGTGCTTTATATATATATATATATATATATATGCATAAATAAATATATATATATATATATATATATAAATGCAAAAAAAAGGGCAAAAAGGGAAAAGAGAAAAAGAGAAAGAGATAAAGCTTATTAGATAAAGAGAAAGAGAAGACTTTTCCATCATTTTGCATCTTCTCCCGTAAAAAAAAAAACTCCAGCAGCCTCCTTTCATGTTCTTTTCTTTGCTTTCTTGAAGCCAAAGGAAGAAGTTGAAGGAATATTAGAAGATAAAATAAGAAGAAAAGAAAAGGAAGCACTTGGAAGCTTTGGTAACCAAAGATCTCCTTCCTTCTCCTTTCATCTATGTTTATATGCATGTTATGTGAATATGTTAGAGTGTTTTGGTATTGATTTAAAGTTGTCTTGATGATAAAGGAAGCAAAACAAAGAGGAGAAAACCAACTTGCAAAGGTTTGACTTGAAATAAGGTAAGGGGTTTCCTCCTTGATATGTGATATGTTTTAGGGTTTTGGTTCCTTAGATCTATATTATATATGTTGATTTTGATGTTGAGGAATGTTGTTTTGCCATTTGGGATGTCTATGTATGTGATTTTGCTCATGGCAGAAAGTTACAGAATATTTACAGTTTTTGCCACTGAGTTCGTCCCATGTTTTGGCTGCCTTATTGAATGAATTATGAGTGCTATTATATCTTGTTGGAAAGATCTTTGAATCCTCTTTCCAATGATATATAGCTTATATGAATTAGAGATCATTTTGACTGTTAAAGATTGTATAAACCGAAAGGACTGTTTTACTAAAGAAAAACAGGGGAGGCAGTTTTTGCCACTGAATTTATCTGCTGTTTTGACTGCCTGATTGAATGAATTATGAGTGCTATTATAGGTCGTTGGAAAGATCTTTGAATCCTCTTTTCAACGATATATAGTTTGTATGAATTAGAAACCATTTGGGCTGTTAAATTGTATAAAAAGTATGCTGCCCTGCTAAATGTCTGTTCTGTGAACAGTATTTCGTAATTTTATCACTGAGTTTAGCTCACGTTTTGACTGCCATATCTATCGAATTATGAGTGCTATTATAGGTCGTTGGAAAGATCTTTGAATCCTCTTTTCAACGATATATAGCTTGTATGAATTAGAAACCGTTTGGGATGTTAAATTGTATGAAAAAGAAGGTTGCCCTGCTAAATGTCTGTTCTGTGAACAGTGTTTTGCAATTCTGGGCAGGAAAGAAAGAAGGAAAGAAAGAAAGAAAGAAAGAAAGAAAAGGAAGAAGAAAGGAAAGAAAGGAAAGGAAAGGAAAGAAAAGAAGGAAAGAAAAAGAAAGAAAAATAAGAAAAAGAATTTGGGACTCAAGATTTAGGGGTCGTCCCAAGAGTAATGTCTGGTGAGTTATGAACAAAATTAAATGGAAGCAAATTTAGTAAAATATAAGATCCGTATGTATGCTATAAACTATGAGGGGGCACTTTACACTACACCGCCCGCAGTAGGGCACGTCCGCAGTAGGACACGTCCGTAGTAGGACATAGACCCCTAGTAGGGTCCGCTCACAGTAGAGCATGCTCGCAGTAGAGCTCAATTCAGATTCAGAAATAGTGTAGTGAAAGAAAAAGAGCTTGAGCTTAGAAAAGTGTCAAATCCCTATAGTTAGCTTCCAGAAAGTATTAAATAGACACCAGATGGGACGAAGTATGACCCAAATAGTAAAGAGTGAACTAAATTACCCCCTCAATCTCTTATAGAGGTTAGGATGTGGGGTTGAGTCCCAAAAGTGAGTTAGAACAGGAAAAAAAGATAGTTTACTTAATTTTTCCACTTACTGAGTGTTCTTATCACTCACTCCCTTTTCTTTCCTGATTGCAGGTACAGGTGATCGAGATAGCTGCGAGGCAGGGTCAGGTCAGCATAGGTAGATCCGGCTGGAGCAGGTTATCTCTGGTTTATATTACATGCATACAGTGGCATGTTTTTATCGATTTTTGACGTTTTGAGATTATGATACAGTTGCATATGATTACTCCTTGTTTTCAGATGCTTTCATATGAGTATATACATCTTTTGTTCGCTTCCAGATTTTCAGTTTTCTTGGAATACTTTCTAAACACTTTTAATGATGCATTTATTTTAAAGTATTTTTAAATAAGAAAAAAAATAGATGCTACGAATATTAATTCGTAACATTTCTCCTTCGATGGGTAGTACTTCTAGGGAGGGATGTTACAGTTGGTATCAGAGCATGATTTTGGAACCCAAAAGATGTTTTCTAAAACAAAATGGAGTAATCAAAGTAACACAGAGATAAAATACCCTTCAGCCACGCTGACCACCCTCGCAGCCGATCACTGTAAGTTAAGTTTTCATTTATACCTGCTGAGTTTTATGAAACTAATGTGTTCATTTTCAGGACCTATGAGTCAAACACCAGCAGATCCCTCTCAGAGGGGCCAAAATGAAGGAGCAGCCCCTCAGGTACCCCAGGGGGCACTCAGTGCACATGATGTGCGAGAGATTTTCAGAGAAATGATGAGAGAGCACAAAGGTGCTCCTACACAGGGAAGTGAGACGGCTCATACGCCGCCAATCCAGGGGCATGATATGAGGGAGGTTACTTCAGCATCTACAGCAGCCCCAGTAAGGACTCAATTACATCCTATTTTCAACCTCCCTAGTATGCACCAACCTCAAAAATTTGATGGTGCAAGAGACCCATTAGCAGCTGAAGAGTGGTTGGAATCAGTAGAGAGTGCCATGGCCTTATTTGACATGACTGACCAAGAAAGAGTGAGATATGCCACTTATCTTTTCAAGTCAGGGGCAAGAATATGGTGGAACTTAGTCAGGGAGACGGTCAATGTCTCAGAAATGACATGGACAGAGTTTAGGCGCCGATTCGAGGCAGAGTACAGGGGCGCCGATGTTACTTGTATCAGGGCCCAGGAGTTTATCAGTCTAGTGCAAGGGACAGACTCTGTAAAAGAATATTCCACAAAGTTTAATCAATTGTCCCAGTATGCCCCTGAGATAGCTAGCACAGAAATGGGGCGTATGCAGAAGTTTGTGTACGGGCTGGATCCAGAGATAGCTCGAGACGTTATGACTGGGGCACAGCCACCCAGAACTTATGCAGAGGCCCTTGATAGAGCTTTGAGGGCAGAGGTTTTTGTTAGGAGGAGGTTTGGTCAGACTACAGGGCAAAAAGTTACACCTCCTTCTACCATGCCAGCTCCCCCGGTGAGTAGTGGTTCAGCTTCAGTACAGAGAGGCCCTCCTCCAGAGCGAGACAGGAAAGGTAAACGACCTCTCCAGTTCAGAGGCATGAAAAAGAACTGGAAGAGTGGAAAGAAACAAAGAGGACCTGAGATACCAGCTTGCCAGAAATGTGGGAAGCACCATAGAGGAGAGTGTTTGACAGGTCAGACAGTTTGTTTCAGATGTCGTCAGCCTGGACATATTGCTCGTTTCTGCACAGCTGCCCCAGTAAGAGTAGAGCAGCAGCAGCCTATAGGAGGAGCCACAGCCAGAGTTTATACGATCACTCAGGGCCCAGCAGAGGCTAACCCATCAGCAGTCACGGGTCAGATTCTCTATCTTGATACTCCTATTTATGTTTTAATTGATTGTGGGGCTACTCATTGTTTTATAGCCAAGAGTTTACTTGAGAGGTTAAAGTTGCAACCTGTTAGAATAGCCCAGAGGATTATGATTGAGTTACCGGATGGGGGGTCAGTCATTAGTGAGATGATGCTACTAGGACAAAGTATTATGATTCAGGGTCGACAGTTACTAGTGGACCTGATTGTGTTCGAAATGCCAGATTTTGACATGATTTTAGGGATGGACTTTTTGGGGAGATACGGAGCTGAAATTGATTGTAAAAAGAAGAAAGTGAGATTTAACCTAGACTCTGGAGATCAATTCGAGTTCGGTGAAGGTCATATCCGGAGTCTGATGATCAGTATGTTAAAAGCTAGTAAAATGTTGAGAAAGGGGTGTACAGGATATTTGGCTCATATAGTGAGCAAAGTTGAGTCAGGCTCAACTATTGAGGAAACACCAGTGGTACGTGAGTTTTCAGATGTGTTTCCAAGTGAGCTACCGGGATTAGCTCCCGAGAGAGAGATTGAGTTTAGCATAGAGTTGGCACCTGGCACAGCACCTATTTCAAGAGCACCCTATCGAATGGCCCCTGCCGAGTTACAAGAATTGAAAAAGCAGCTTCAAGAGTTATTAGAACATGGTTTTATTAGACCGAGCCATTCTCCTTGGGGAGCTCCCATCCTATTTGTGAAAAAGAAAGACGGGTCTATGAGAATGTGCATTGATTACAGAGAGCTAAATAAGGCCACAGTTAAGAACAAGTACCCGTTACCCAGGATTGATGATTTATTTGATCAGTTGAAGGGATCCGTGGTCTTCTCCAAGATAGATTTGAGATCTGGTTATCACCAGATGAGAGTGACAGAGAAGGATATACCTAAGACAGCTTTCCGAACGAGGTATGGCCACTTTGAGTTTGTAGTGATGCCATTCGGATTGACAAATACCCCTGCAGTATTTATGGATTTGATGAATAGGGTATTTCATGACTGCCTGGATAAATTTATTGTGGTATTCATTGATGATATCTTAGTATATTCTTGCAGTCGAGAGGAGCATGAACAACACTTGAGGTTTACCCTCCAGAGATTGAGAGAAAAACAACTGTATGCCAAATTCTCGAAATGTGAATTTTGGCTAGATAGAGTTACCTTTTTGGGGCATGTGATTTCAGCAGAGGGTATATCAGTGGATCCCAGTAAGATTGAGGCAATAGTTGAATGGCAGAGACCAAAGACAGTCAAAGAGGTTCGTAGTTTCCTGGGTTTAGCAGGGTATTATCGAAGGTTTGTGGAAGGATTTGCCAGATTAGCTAGACCTCTTACAACCCTCACGAAGAAAGCAATGCCATTTCAGTGGTCAGATGCCTGTGAGACAAGCTTCCAAGAATTGAAAAGAAGATTGACTACTGCTCCTGTGTTAGCACTTCCAGAGGAGGGAGTTGAGTATGATTTATACACGGATGCCTCACACGGTGGTTTAGGAGCAGTGTTGATGCAGCGAGGCAAGGTGATAGCATATGCCTCAAGACAATTGAAAGAATTTGAAACTCGATACCCCACTCATGATTTGGAGTTAGCAGCAGTGGTTTTTGCTTTGAAAATTTGGAGACACTATTTGTATGGGGTAAAATGTAATATTTATACTGATCATAAGAGCCTCAAATATTTCTTCACTCAGAAGGAATTAAATATGAGGCAGAGGCGATGGCTCGAGCTAGTAAAAGACTATGACTGTGATATTAAGTACCATCCAGGCAAGGCTAATGTAGTTGCAGATGCCCTCAGTAGAAATGTAATGATATCACAATTGACGGTCCAGAGAGAAATTCAAAGAGAGATGGACCGAGAACAAATTGAGCTTGTGATTGGGGCCCTCACCAGGTTAGAGATTCAATCCACTCTCCTAGATGAGATTCGAGAGGCTCAGACACAAGATGAATGGTGTCAACAGAAACTTCAAAAGGTTCAAGAGGGTCTTGAGATAGATTTTCAAGTATCGAATAAAATTCTCAAATTCAGAGATCGAGTATATGTTCCCCAGATAACTGATTTGAGACAGAAAATTCTTACAGAGGCTCATAGTTCTCTTTACACTGCCCACCCTGGGGGTGTAAAGATGTATCAAGACTTAAAAAGACATTTTTGGTGGTCAGGCATGAAAAAGGATATAGGTGAGTTTGTTACTAGATGTCTCACCTGTCAGCAAATTAAGGCCGAACACCAGAGACCTGCAGGGTTACTTCAGCCTCTACCTATTCCAGAATGGAAATGGGAGCATATCTCCATGGACTTCATTAGTGGACTCCCTAGAGCTCAGAATGGATGTAATGCTATTTGGGTGATTGTTGATAGATTAACCAAGTCAGCTCATTTCCTGTCCATCAAAGATACTACTACCACAGATCAGTTGGGGAGATTATATGTTAGGGAGATTATTAGATTACATGGTGTACCCAGGACCATAGTATCTGATCGTGATACGAGATTTGTATCAGCTTTCTGGAAGAGTCTTCAAAGATCCTTGGGTACTAATTTGGCATTTAGTACAGCCTATCATCCTCAGACAGATGGTCAGACGGAGAGGGTTAATCAGATTTTGGAAGACATGTTGAGAGCTTGTTGTCTAGATCATAAAGCCACGTGGGTAGAAATGTTGCCCTTGGTGGAGTTTGCTTACAATAATAGCTACCAGACGACTATTCAGATGGCACCTTATGAGGCATTATATGGTAGGAGGTGTCGTTCTCCCCTTCACTGGGATGAGATAGGAGAGAGAGATGTGTTATCCCTATCCCTTGGGCCCGAATTGACCCAGAAAATGATTGATGATGTCCAACTGATCAGGGAGAGAATAAAACAGGCTCAGGATCGACAGAAAAGCTATGCAGATCATCGACGCCGAGACTTGGAATTCAATGTAGGTGAATTTGTATTTGTAAAGGTTGCTCCATTCAAGCATTTGATGAGATTCGGAAAGAAGGGAAAGCTAGCTCCCAGATTTATTGGTCCATATGAGATACTTGAGAGAGTTGGTAAAGTGGCTTACAGATTAGCCTTACCAGCGAGTATGGACCGGATTCATGATGTATTTCATGTCTCATCGTTAAGAAAATGTCTTGGTGATCATTCCCAGGTTGTGAATACAGAAGATATTAAGTTATCAGAAGACCTTAGTTATGAAGAAAAACCGATTCAGATACTTGACAGAAGAATTAAACAACTAAGGAACCGACAGATTCCTCTAGTAAAAGTCTTGTGGAGAAGCCAGAAGTTAGAGGAGGCTACCTGGGAAATGGAGCAAACCATGAAGGAGAAGCATCCAGAGTTGTTTTTGTGAATTCCGAGGACGAAATTCTTGTAAGGGGGGAAGAGTTGTAATACCCTCAGGTATATTCCAGGGGTAATTATGTCTTTTGACCCTGTTTTGAGATTTTTCTCATTTTAAATATATATATGTAGGGGTGTGCTTTATATATATATATATATATATATATATATATATATATATATATATATAAATGCAAAAAAAAGGGCAAAAAGGGAAAAGAGAAAAAGAGAAAGAGATAAAGCTTATTAGATAAAGAGAAAGAGAAGACTTTTCCATCATTTTGCATCTTCTCCCGTAAAAAAAAAAACTCCAGCAGCCTCCTTTCATGTTCTTTTCTTTGCTTTCTTGAAGCCAAAGGAAGAAGTTGAAGGAATATTAGAAGATAAAATAAGAAGAAAAGAAAAGGAAGCACTTGGAAGCTTTGGTAACCAAAGATCTCCTTCCTTCTCCTTTCATCTATGTTTATATGCATGTTATGTGAATATGTTAGAGTGTTTTGGTATTGATTTAAAGTTGTCTTGATGATAAAGGAAGCAAAACAAAGAGGAGAAAACCAACTTGCAAAGGTTTGACTTGAAATAAGGTAAGGGGTTTCCTCCTTGATATGTGATATGTTTTAGGGTTTTGGTTCCTTAGATCTATATTATATATGTTGATTTTGATGTTGAGGAATGTTGTTTTGCCATTTGGGATGTCTATGTATGTGATTTTGCTCATGGCAGAAAGTTACAGAATATTTACAGTTTTTGCCACTGAGTTCGTCCCATGTTTTGGCTGCCTTATTGAATGAATTATGAGTGCTATTATATCTTGTTGGAAAGATCTTTGAATCCTCTTTCCAATGATATATAGCTTATATGAATTAGAGATCATTTTGACTGTTAAAGATTGTATAAACCGAAAGGACTGTTTTACTAAAGAAAAACAGGGGAGGCAGTTTTTGCCACTGAATTTATCTGCTGTTTTGACTGCCTGATTGAATGAATTATGAGTGCTATTATAGGTCGTTGGAAAGATCTTTGAATCCTCTTTTCAACGATATATAGTTTGTATGAATTAGAAACCATTTGGGCTGTTAAATTGTATAAAAAGTATGCTGCCCTGCTAAATGTCTGTTCTGTGAACAGTATTTCGTAATTTTATCACTGAGTTTAGCTCACGTTTTGACTGCCATATCTATCGAATTATGAGTGCTATTATAGGTCGTTGGAAAGATCTTTGAATCCTCTTTTCAACGATATATAGCTTGTATGAATTAGAAACCGTTTGGGATGTTAAATTGTATGAAAAAGAAGGTTGCCCTGCTAAATGTCTGTTCTGTGAACAGTGTTTTGCAATTCTGGGCAGGAAAGAAAGAAGGAAAGAAAGAAAGAAAGAAAGAAAGAAAAGGAAGAAGAAAGGAAAGAAAGGAAAGGAAAGGAAAGAAAAGAAGGAAAGAAAAAGAAAGAAAAATAAGAAAAAGAATTTGGGACTCAAGATTTAGGGGTCGTCCCAAGAGTAATGTCTGGTGAGTTATGAACAAAATTAAATGGAAGCAAATTTAGTAAAATATAAGATCCGTATGTATGCTATAAACTATGAGGGGGCACTTTACACTACACCGCCCGCAGTAGGGCACGTCCGCAGTAGGACACGTCCGTAGTAGGACATAGACCCCTAGTAGGGTCCGCTCACAGTAGAGCATGCTCGCAGTAGAGCTCAATTCAGATTCAGAAATAGTGTAGTGAAAGAAAAAGAGCTTGAGCTTAGAAAAGTGTCAAATCCCTATAGTTAGCTTCCAGAAAGTATTAAATAGACACCAGATGGGACGAAGTATAACCCAAATAGTAAAGAGTGAACTAAATTACCCCCTCAATCTCTTATAGAGGTTAGGATGTGGGGTTGAGTCCCAAAAGTGAGTTAGAACAGGAAAAAAAGATAGTTTACTTAATTTTTCCACTTACTGAGTGTTCTTATCACTCACTCCCTTTTCTTTCCTGATTGCAGGTACAGGTGATCGAGATAGCTGCGAGGCAGGGTCAGGTCAGCATAGGTAGATCCGGCTGGAGCAGGTTATCTCTGGTTTATATTACATGCATACAGTGGCATGTTTTTATCGATTTTTGACGTTTTGAGATTATGATACAGTTGCATATGATTACTCCTTGTTTTCAGATGCTTTCATATGAGTATATACATCTTTTGTTCGCTTCCAGATTTTCAGTTTTCTTGGAATACTTTCTAAACACTTTTAATGATGCATTTATTTTAAAGTATTTTTAAATAAGAAAAAAAATAGATGCTACGAATATTAATTCGTAACATTTCTCCTTCGATGGGTAGTACTTCTAGGGAGGGATGTTACACTAATTTACATTGAATTCATTCATTTCTTCCATTCGACTTTGCAACTGCAGTAATTCATAACTAGCCATTTGCTTGGATTGTTCTCTTGTTATGCCATTTCTTTGTCAAAAGCAGGTTGCATCTTTTAATTAGATTTTTGGATGCTTTTTTTCTCAGGTAATGCATATTGCTGCTGCAGTGGAAATAAATTCAAGATTAATTCCAAATTTGAGTACCTTGCATGATTCACTACATTCAAAGGTTTGATTTTTTCTTATATTTTTAAAGTGCAAACAGTTACATGGTGACTCAATTCTGTTCTGTTGATGCCATATGTCATCTATGTATATTCACTGTCTTATTTGAAGCCCCTTTATGCTATGTTGCACATGTAAATTTAACTTTTTGAGCTAGATGTATTGCATGTGACATGTGTGTACTTGTTGCATTTAGATGTCATATGCTAAACGAGCTTGGCAAGTTTAGGAGGTCTTAAACCATCTGGTGCTATGTGAAATCCTAATCATCTACCACATTTCTATTTGTTTTCCCTTGGTTCTGTTATATGCTTGGTGATCTACTTTTACTTTTGAAATATTATAGGTTAGTTGTTCAATAACAAATTTACTAGATTTATGCAGGTTTGAGCCTTCTTTGGCATGCATATCTTGATTTATTTATAGCAATTCGCTTTTGATTCCTACTGCCCCTAACATCAAATGTTTGCTTTGAGAAGCCTTTTGATTCTTCAATTTGTGTGTGTTGTGTTTTGCTTGTTTGTCCAGATTTCATACTTCAGTCTTTCTTGGCATAACTGCTACGTTGTATTCGGTGTTTGAAATAGCATGTCCATGCCTTTACATATATGGTAGTACTGCTGCCACTAATTAAATGTGTATATATTTTTATTTGCCAGTCTGTTGAATTTAAAGATATTGTCAAAATTGGGCGAACTCACACTCAAGATGCAACACCTTTGACTCTTGGGCAAGAATTTAATGGCTATACCACACAAGTATTTATTCTTTCTGCTGCACTTTTTTGGTTCACTTACTGTTGAGGTTCATTTATTTTGATTGGAATGAGTATAGGACAAGCTTGAAATCATTACAGGAGCTAAAGTACGATATGTTTCTGACTTTTTTGCAGGTGAAGTAAGGCATTGACCGAGTCAAGTGCACTCTGCCTTGCATGTATCAGGTAGGCGACATATATTTTTTAATATAAGCATCCTCTCCCTTTAACTCCTGCCACACCTCCTACTTTCAAGTTCTGACACAGTGGAGATTTCATCTGAGCAGCTTGCACAGGGTGGCACTGCTGTAGGAACTGGATTGAACACAAAGAAAGGGTATGGATTGCTTCTTTGAATGTTTGTGTTGTAATTAGACAAGATATGTTCATTTATTTCTGTGAGCAAATTTATTGCTGTAAGTTTGAGGGTGTTGTCTGGTTAATATTGATGTCACATGCCTTGTGGAAAATTTAAATAGCATCAATTAATTATTTCATGTGTAATATGTGAAATTGTAGTGCTGATTTCTGAGCTAGAGTTTAGGGCGCATAGTCAGAGAGAGCCCAGCTTCGGTTTTATGCAATGTAGTCTGGTCTACATGAACAGTTCATGACATCAACTGAATATTGCCCTTGTCAACTTATTGTGTTGCTGTTGTTTCGTTTTGGCTTACTTCAACATCGCTCAATCTTTTAAATATTGTTCTAGGTTTGATGCAAAGATTGCTGCAGCAGTGGCTGAGGAAACAAACTTGCCTTTTGTCACTGCAGAAAACAAGTTTGAAGCTTTGGTAAGTGTGTAATTCTTTAACCATGATTTTCTTCTATTTCTTTTTGGATAGAATTGTTAACTTACTTTATACCAGAACAGTATGTCTACCAAAGTAGTTCACATTCTTAAATATGTCAAATTGTGTAGGCTGCACAGATGCTTTTGTTGAAACCGGTGGAGCCCTCAACACAATTGCTACTTCTCTAATGAAAATCGCCAATGACATACGCTTATTGGGAAGGTTTGTGTAGCATTTGAAAATTTTTTTGTTGGCTTATTTGCTTGATTTTAATTGTTTTCTAAGTGGTTTCTTCTTTATTCAGTGGTCCTCGTTGTGGCCTTGGTGAACTCATTCTTCCAGAAAATGAGCCAGGCAGCAGTATTATGCCTGTAAAATCCTCATCCTCCGTACAACTTATTTGTAACCGATATATTTTCATGTGCAGTAGCTTAGTCTATCAAGACTGATTTGACTGAACTTTTATTTCAGGGAAAAGTCAATCCAACTCAATGTGAAGCACTCACAATGGTTTGCGCTCAGGTAAACTGTTTGGATCCAATTTTGATTCATTTAAATGATATGATCAACAGTAATGTATAGTTTCTGGCAGTTATTAACCTACTTGAATATTAATATATAAATTTCTTACTCTACCATCTAGTCATGAATTTATTTATGGAATGGTGTTTAATTGATATGATACAATAGTTATCTTTCCTGAACGTTTGTTTTTTTTCTCATCTTGCAGGTTATGGGGAACCATGTGGGCATCACAGCCGGTGGATCAAATGGCCACTTTGAGCTAAATGTATTCAAGCCAATGATTGCTAGTAGTCTCCTACATGTATGTTCTTTTGTTGTATTGCTATGATTTTCTTTCAAAAAATGAAATTGGAGAAAATTTGTTTTTAAGATTTGTAGAATATAAAGAATATTAACTAAACTGAAGAAAAGCTAACTTGTTTTGTGAAAATTTTTCTTTGAAATAAGGAATTTGAACTAAGATTGATTTTAGTGAGAAACACATTTATATTTTCTCTTTGAAAATTTTGGGATGTTTTCATCTGGCATCCTCAGATGTGTGCAATGTAATGTTAAAATCTTATTGTAAGAGGGTGTCAGTTGGAATTTATGAAAACATCTGATATTGTAAGAGGGTGAAAATTTTAGACGGAATGTACTTTTTCACTGAACTAACATTTCTTGTTTGTTCCTAACAGTCAGTGAGATTGCTGGGCGACGCAGCTGCTTCCTTTGAGAAGAACTGTGTAAGAGGAATTCAAGCTAATAGGGAAAGGATTTCAAAATTACTTCATGAGGTCAGTTAATTCTACATTCAGCATATACAAACTTTTTTATACCATATGATAGATCCTTAATTAGATTCTCTTATGCAGTCTTTGATGCTGGTCACATCCTTGAATCCCGTAAGTCTTTATCCTGTTTTCCTATCTTCATCCTCTGCAGTTTCCTATTCCTTGAATTATAACATAATTTTATCAATCCTCTCCAGAAAATTGGTTATGACAATGCTGCTGCAGTTGCCAAAAAGGCCCACAAGGAGGGAACTACACTGAAGGTGATAATCATCTTGTTTTTGTATCCTTGTGTTTTTTAATTTTTGTAGACTCCAATTATGTGCACCAAATTTACTTTTTTAATATACTTTTTATATTTTTATACAAACAGTTTTTGTATATAAATAAATATAAAGAGATTACACCTTTGAAATAATATAGTTTATGTCAAAGGGGTAAAATATGTTACATTGAAAAAAATGTCTGAATATGAATATATTTAAAAAAAAAAAGTTTAAGGTGCAATTTAAACTAAACCCAACATTAATTTTAAAAATTTTAAATATTTATTTATCTATTAATTATTGTTAACAGTAAAATTGTTATTTAATAAAATTATTTAAAAATTATTATTTTTGTTATTATTGCCCGCTACTCCTTGGATAATGAATCAAGAAATACTTCTACGACATCTTATTCAATGACTAATTATTCCTTATATTTATGAGGCTGCTGTTGCTCTTTCATCGGCTGCTATTCTGCAACAGTCTATGGGGGCCCATGATCAGCTCATGCAGCAGAATGTTGCTTTAGATTTGGCTAGTCAAGAGGTAGAGAAGGCAATCCACGCTTGAAATGATTTCTGTGCTGTAATGAACCATGCAATGAGGACAATAATGCTTGCAGTTATTGCATTGTCTTCACTTCTCTTAGAGTCGGAAGTAACTCACAAATAAGGGTTATGATAGAGACAGTTTGAAAGACTAGTGACCTCTTGAAAACACTTGATGATGCTCCCGATCTTTCCCGACTTGAAGATGGTAGTCTAGAATTAGAAATTGGACCTTTTAATCTTCAGAGAGTTTTCAGGTAGGTAATTGCTCCTAATTTTGCTCTAAAAATAAGCTTGTTCCTGTACAGTACTCATAAATAAGCATCTTACTTGCATCATTGATTTTTTATTTGTGATTGCAGGTGAATAATATGAAAAAATACCATTGCATCTATAAAGAAGATATTCATGAATATGATTATGGCTCCAGATTTACCAATGTATTCAATTGATGACAAGAAACGGCTCGTGCAAACCATTTTGAAGATTGTGGGTAATGCTGTAAAATTCACAAAGGAGGGTTATGTCTCAGTTAAAGTTTCTGTTGCAAAACCAGAGTCTTCAAGAGACTGGCGACCTGAATTTTACCCAATGTCAAGCAATGGCCACTTCTACCTACAAGCACAGGTTGTTGACTACTGCTTTTAACTTCACTTAGCTTGTTTCATTTGAATTTCCTATTGCTTTCTCCAGGTTACATCTTATAAGTTTGAAGTACTCTATCTAAGATCCGCAATTGAAAACTTGAGGGCAGTTTTAGAATTCATTTATGAAGTCATATAGGTAAGTTGAGGTGCTCATTTAAAGCATTAGCTAGTCTCTTGTTGTTCCCACTATTATGCAGATTGTTCGGGATTTCTCACTATTGCATATCAGTTGTTCTGTATGGACGCTGCAGTATCTGATTATGCATTGCAGTTTAGTGATTCTGGCTGTGGTGTGCTCCCGCAAGATATCCCACTTCTTTTTACCAGATTTGTTCAATCTCCAAGTGGTTCCAATAGAAGTATAGGTGGAGCAGGACTTGGACTTGCCATTTGCAGAAGGTATACCAGAAACTATGCATTTCAATACACTGCAAGGAGAACCATAGTCTAGAAGAAGTTTTCTAACTATTGCTTTCACCATGTTTACTCACAAAAGTTTGAGTACATACCAAGCAAATTCATGCTTGCCTCATATTCCGAATTATTGCCTCAACTCAAGTCACAAATAATTGAATCAGGTTTATAACTCTCTTGGGAGGGAATTTTTGGATTGAGAGTGAAGGTCCCGATAAAGGAAGCACAGATAATTTTCTTATCAAACTTGTGATATGCACCAAGCCGTTTGATTTGTCCACACATCAAGCTGTACCCAAAGGTCGAGTAAATCATGGGAAGTGCAGTTCTCACTGGACACAAACCGGTATTTAGAGATAACGATGAGAGCTGTCATACAGAAGAATGGACCATAAATTGGATACAATTTAACAGTATAGCTAGCTATAAAGGACAATCGGATTCCATCATTCTAATATAGCTATCATATGTGTCTATTGATAAATTCTCAAGCTAATTAGTCTTTTTTCAACAAAGTAACATTATCACCACTGAATGTGCTTGAGAACCCGTCTAGAAAACATCAAGCACAAGTGGTGGAGCCACCAAAGATTCAAAGCTCCGGCCAGCCACGATTTGAAGGAGAAAGACCAATAAATAAATATAAAAACAAAACCGACCAAGTAACGAAACAGTGAGAAAAACAGAGACCCCGAATGTAATTCACTAACATTTGTATTGTTAATAATCTTTATAATTTTTAGGAGAAAAATGTATGTACCGTACCTCAAGCAATCGATATCATTTTTCTGCTTAAGATTTCATAACCTTATAAAATAAGAAATGGGTAGTCCAAAAAATGAAACCATTAATAAATAAACTTAAATATATGAATTAACCCCAACCGATAAGAGTCCATTCTGCGTGGTAAAAACCTAGAATCTGTAAAATCCTGGACCATCTGAAGGTAACTGACATTGAAATTCTCCACAAGAACGTTATAACTAATAAGCCAAGAAAAATTAATAAATCCCGTCGGGAAACAGAAGGTACAAATTAAGCAAATACCAAGAAATCTCCTTTCAACTACAATATTTAAGTAACAAGATCCAAAAGAAACAAAAAGGAACATAGCTTCGACAAAACCACTCTGCCACAGTAACTGAGCACAAATGCTATCTATTGATTTATCCTTCAATGCTTAACGAGCACTCTCACTTCTTGGATTTTTTTGATACCCTGTAAAAAAAAGAAAAATTAGCACATGGAATAACACTTAATTCAACTACATTATTTCATACTCTTTATCATCTATATACTCACTCAGTAGAAGTAGCAGGTGGTGCTGTTGTTGGCTTATCTCCTCCAGGTCCCTGTTCCCAAATAAAAATGATCAGAATCATATTAACTATGACAGTGTAACTTTAGCAGAAAGATCTACATAGTTACATGTTAATATGATTTTGCTTGAACTGAGAAAAATAATTCACACGAACACATCAACAAAGTTTTTACAGGAAATTGTGGCATTGAGCCGGGAAAAATTATTTGAAAAAAAAAAACTACAATACCACAACCAAACATTGAGACAGGGAAAGATTTTTACATGTATCAGAACATGCAAGTCATATACAAAGTGATGCAATAAAAATGCGAGGAGCACAGAATAATCACATTTCTGCAAGGCTTCATGAGATACGTAATCATATGAATAACTAATTTTTATCTCGTTGCATCCCAAAGAAATTAAATGCAGTTAAAATTCTGACCTGAGCTAGTCTTTCCTCCCGCCTAGCAAATTTTCTCTCCCTGCTAGCCTTATTCTTTGCCCTTTTAGCCTCAAACTGGTCAGACAAAGTCTTTTCTCTTGCCTTTTCAGCCTTCGACTTGTGGATACTCTCCATCAAAACTCTCTTATTCTTGAAGACATTACCCTTCACCTTCATGTACATGTCATGATACATGTGTTTGTCAATCTTCTTTGCTTCCCGGTACTTGCGAAGCAAGCGCCTGAGAACACGCATCCTCCTCATCCACAGAATTTTAGTTGGCAGCCTAGCTTCTCTTGTACCCTTACGCTTACCTAGAATCAGAATACAACACAATTTATTATTTCAAGCTGATTTCTTGAAAAAATAAAGTACTATAAAACGTAACAACCAATTTTCTATCTATGCTGCACTAATTGAATACTTTATCTACACTGATTTTAAACTAAAAAATAAGCGAACATAACTCAACTACTAACAACCTGTAGGACCAAAAATATAGTAACTTAGCGAACAACATAAAGTTTATTGAACAAGACCATTGACAATTTGAACTGTCTATCCACAATAAGGTATATAATCATACATGACAAGTCCAACACAACACTTTTTTCAAACCAAATTCCAACAAGTTTATATTTTAAGAATGACAGAAAGATACCATATCCAGAGTGGCGGCCCTTCCTTTTGGCTTCCTTCATGCGTCTTGCACGAGATCGAGAATGAATCTTGGTTGGCTTTCTGATTATGAAACCATCCTTAACCAGCTTCCTGATGTTCTGGCCTGCAATTTTATCCATATAAACCCATTAACAAGTCAAAAAAAATCTAAAGAAGCCCACAATCCTACTATGTCAACTAGTAAAAATTCTTCAGAACTGTAGCAAAATTTCCACCTGATAGCACTGAAACATAATAACACGACTACAATTTCATTCAACCTCCTTACCAAAACTGAGAAACAACAAAAACAATTTACTAAAACATTAAAACAACAAAAACAATTTGATTAAACTTTAAAGTCAACCTTCAGTAAACAAAACCTAAAAACTAATCATTTCCGAGAATTTATTACGACTGAAAGGAAATAGATACCTTGATTTCTTTTATCTTAAACGAAATGGAACTACTGACTACTCTAATTGAAAATAAAGGAAACAGTAAAATGAATTATCATCCATATAAGATAACAACAAAACCCAAAAAAAAAAAAAAAAATAGGCCAATCTACTTGCAAACGACTACAGGAAATTCGAACGAACAAACTTAGTGGAGAAAAAGCTTGTGCATAAGCACAAGTCTTTACTAAGCTTAACAGGTAAATAACACCTCGAACCTAACATCTCAAACACGCTTGTTCAAACAAAACTGTGACTTTCAATTGGTTTGAACCGATAACTTGAGACATACAAAAGAACTTAGACAGAAAACGAATGGGACAAAAATATAAGAAGGAAGACGTACGAGAGTTGGCCATGGAGATTTCATTGACTTCATTTGGATCTAGCCAGACCTTTCCTCTGCCGCACTTGAGGACGCTGGCTGCCAAACGTTTCTGAAGCTTGAGCGAAACCATCTTTCGTCTGCGTCTTCCTTCGCAGCTGCAAAAGCAGAAAGGATAAGAAAAGTAGAGACTGAGGTTATCAATACCAAGGGTTAGCGCTAGGGTTTCTAAATGCCTTTCTTTCTTTCTTCTCTGGGCCGGTTCGATTTTGAGTTTTTATAAATCAATCTTGTGCGATTGTGATTCCACTGTCCTGGGCCTTAGAAGATTCATCTAGATACTTTACAGCCCAAAATTATTAAAGATCCGAAGTGTTATACGAAGAAGGGGGTTGAGTCCAAATATATACTAATGGGCAATAATTCATGGCCATAAATCCGGGGAGATTACAGTTAGGGGAAATTTGGCATTTGGCTGAGGGTATATGATTATTATTTCAATAATCTATTTTTTATTATTTATATTATTTTATTTAATTTATAAATAATAAAATATTTTATTATTTTATTATTACTGGTGATATAATAAGTAATATAAAAAATAATTTTTTTATTATCTTTATTTTAAGATTAAATGATTTGTAAAATAATCTTAATTTTATTATAATTATATTTTTATTTATTTATTTTTTAAGATAAAAATAATTTTATTTTTAATTAATATAATAAATAACATAAACAATATTATAAAATAATTATATTTAAAAATACTTAAATAAAATAATATATTATTATTCTTTTATTACCTCTAATTAAATATAATAATTATATATAACTATAAAATTTTATCAAATATAACAATAATTTATATCAAATAATTTTTTTAAGTAATCTATATTTAAAAGAATCTTTTCAATTTTCGTAATAAAATATTACCTAAACCAAATACATCTTTGGAAGACGTTTGGTTTAGGTAATATTTTATTATCAAAATTATAAGATTATCTTAAAGATAAATTACCTTAAAGATTACTAAATATAAATTATTAAATTTTGATAAAAATATATTAATATAAATAATTATTATGTTTGATTAAAACTAATAAAAAAATAGTTATATATTAATTTACTTAAATATCTTTCAGTATAATTATTATAAAATATTTTTATATATTATTTATTATATTAATTGAAAATGAGATTATTTTTGTCATAAAAATTAATAAATAAAGATATTATTATAACAAAATCAAGGTTAATTTGATAATCTTTTAATATCTAAGATAAAAAAAGTAGTTGGATTAATCTTTATATTACTTACCAAATTTTTTTATTATATATAAATCAAATAAAGTAATATAAATAATAAAAAATAAATTAACAGATTAATCTTTATTAGTACTCAATCAAACGCCTTTTTAGCATTTGGTTAGAGATTAAAAGATACAAAGGGTTACCAATGAAAAAGTGATAAGGGTTAAATTCGATTCGAATAATCTAAATTCAAATTGATTTAAATACATAAATTTTAATCAAATTTACTCTAAATTTAGACTTGATTTCATTAATCTTGAGATAAATTCTTTTTTATTTGAACGGATATTAAGCTTGGATTATTTTGGGCTCACCCGAGTCAAGTCCAAACTCATGAGACAATATTGTTCAACCTTAACGTGTTATCCATATCCGTAAAATACGAGACTTTATTAAATATTTTAATTTATTATTCCTTTTTTAACCTTATAAAAATATATTTTTTTTAAATAGCGGTAAACTCTCGCGGCGTAACAACTATGTACTGTTAACTGAAGTACAATTGTACGACAATGAATGTACTAGTCTTTGAGCGAAGCCCAAACCGAAACCATGTGCGCCCACCACCGCCATTCCAAAACATAAGACTCCCAAAACCAGAAGCGGCTGCGGGATTATTAATTCCACCAAAATCTGCGCTTTTTGCCAGCGCTTATCCACTTCTTACCTATAACTCCTTGGTTTAACAAACTTCATTCATTTGGCTTTAACTTTCTTGGACGGGCTTCTAAATTCTTCCTGATCTTTGTGACCTTTCCCGTTTATTTTAATATCCGAATAAAGTAATTTAACATAATTTTATAAAATATTTACTTTTTTTTTTTTGGCAAAGTCAGGATCATCCAATCGGCAATTCATTAAAATAAGGGTCAATTCAACACGCGACGGTAATGCGGCGGATCCCCACTGGCACCGTGCACAAAAAGCAGATTGTTTCAGGCAAGGTTTTTAGAATCGGATCAGAGTAAAAACTGTTTTGAGTATTGACTTCCGTCAGACCGTTTGGACTGTTCGATTCAACCGAAATTTTAGTTTTATGTAATAACTTAAAAAAATTATATCTAATTATATGTGTTTTATATACTAAATTTTATATTATACATACTTTTCATAATTAATAAAATATATATGATATTGAACATAAAATTATAAATTAACAATAACATATTAACTTGACAAAAATAATTACTCAATTACAAATTAATAATAACAAATTAACTTATTATTAAACAATAAAAATTATAACACAAATTGATAAACACCAAAGCCATAACACAAATTCACAAACACTAAAATTCAAAGCCGGTAAAAGGTAAAATTTAAAATATTACTTGTTGACTTCTTGACCAAGTTATTAGAGAGAATTGCAGTAAAATCATTTCACAATTATCAAAAAAATTGTTGTACACCATTTGACCAAAATTTAAAGAAACTGTAGTATGCTTCAGTGTTGAAAACTTCAAACAAAATTCACAATAAAAAGTTTACAGCAGTAACGGGATTTTAAGCCTTTCAAACAACCAACTACTGCTGTTGTTGTCTTGTAAACCTGTAATTGAAACCAACACCTCTCGATCTCGACGTCGTCGACAAAAGATGAATCAACAGCACTGAAGTTGGAGAAAGTTGTCACTTGCAGCAACTTTTCTCCTACTTGCACAACAAGGAAAGGAAGATGAAAAAATAAAAGATTTTATAGTTTTCGTATGAAACCTAGAACCGGAAACTACCTAAACCAATTGGACCGCGGTTCATATGTGATCCGACAGCTCGACCGCGGTCCAATCTGATTTCAAATCTAAAACGATTTTGTTTTCTACAGTGTTCATCTGCAGTATCGAGTCACGGTCTGTCTGGTTCGACCAGTCAATCCGGTTTTTCAATCCTTGGTTTCAGGGCAAAACAAAACCCAAATATACACGTTGCAATTAAGTCTGAAAGTGCCAGTGTATTAAGAGCATTAAATTGGCAAAAATGAGATAATCAGAGCAAACAAGACGTTAAACGCAAATGGGTTTACAATTTCACCAAGTAAAACCTCCATAACAACATGAGCTTTAATCTTTGATAAGCTTGCTTACGAATTTAAACACGATCCTAGACCTACAGAACTAATGAACATTTTCATGGAGTTTATACACAAAACAAGCGCAAATAATACAAAGCAACAAATACAGGGCATGTTTATGGAGGCGTTAAGTTCGAACGAGTAGCATTGGCTTCATCATCAAAGCTCCAAAGATCACCAACAACACTTTCCTGGACAGTGTTATTGGGGATAGGTGATTGGCCATCAAGATATGGAATCTGATAGAACTTCATGAAATTTTCATATGCAATTAGCTCCTCTGACAACTTCTGCACTTCGTTCTCTTCCTCCTGAGCTTTCCGCATTTCCTCCTCTTTCACCTTAATTTGAGCATCATTCACGTTCTGCGTCTCCATTGAATCATAGACACCCTCAGAACCAGAACCAGAACCAGATCCATAAGTGTCGTCACCAGGAGAAACAATCTGATCAGCAATATTCCCAACCCCATATTCTCCAATCTGGTTCAGATCATAACCAAACTCCAAACCAAATGTATTGGATAAATTATTAGTAAAATCAATAGTTTGGGGTCCATGGCAGGGGGGGTTGGGATTTGGATTATGGTGATATTGCTGGACGGTGACGTTGTCGTCTTCGTTCGGGAAGTTGACTTTGGCTTTCTTGCCGCGAATCTTGCGGGCTTCTCTGTCGTAGGCTCGCGCTGCTTCTTCAGCGGTGTTGAAGGTACCAAGCCAGACCCGGACACCTTTTCTTGGATCACGAATCTCGGCCGCCCATTTGCCCCACGGCCGTTGCCTTATTCCTCTGTAAAGATTCTTCCTTTGCCTCTTTGCTTTCTTTTCCACTTGCCCTTCACCTGGATCAGCTTCTATAAGAATTTCAAAAGTAAGAAACACTTTCTTTTCAAAGAAATGAACCAAAAATTAAAAAATGGGAAAAGCGTACACCTGAAGAGATATTCAGTGGTCGTTTGAGTGAGTAGTCATGCGGATGGGGAAAAGACTCAATGTTGTCGTTACGTTTAGTAGCAAAGGCTGAGCAAGGCCAGAGATCTGAAGCAGTGACACGGCGGCCACCGCGGCGAGGTATGAAGTCTGCTATAATAGCACCGCCACACATGTTTTAAGTTTAAGAAGAGAAAGTATTATTGACTGTAAATTGAGAATAAAGGGTGGGGGTTCAGTATTTTAGGAGATGGCAACCGAATGAAAGGAGATAGAATTGCTTGCATATACAGAAAGAAGATTGCTGGCAGGGGCTTTTGTAGGGGAGGAAAAGTTGACAGCGTGGCTGACAAAATTATTTTATGTGCGTATTTGGAAGTTTCTTCAAATTTACGTGTCCTGGCCAATTAATGACAGGGCCTTTTTTTTCTAGAGTTTGTTACGATTTCTTACCGAATATGAATAGTGTCACTTTTTTTCTTTATGAGATGAACGAATTTTCCAATGACACTTTTTCCAACCCTATTTTTTTTCTTTAGTAAAAATAATACTTTTCTCCGATTGGCCAGATTCTTTTAGTACATTTGGACATTTTTTAAGGTTGACGTAATAAAATTAAGAATCATGAGTTTGACACATGTTAACGTCAAATTAAAATTTTGATTTTTTAAATTGAAAATAGAAATTTAATTGATAAATATTTAAATTAATAAAGCAAAAATATTTTATCTATTTTTACGATATGTATTTAATATCGATTCTATTAATATTTATATATTTTACAAATTAAAAAAAATAAAAAATACACTGTTAGAATTAATGTTTGGATTTTGACAAAAAATAAGAAAATGACATTTATAAAATTTAATGACTAAAAATTATAATGAAAAGGAAAAGTGTCTATTCATTCTTGTTATGATATATGATAAGGTAATTTAAATTTTTTAATCTTAACACAATATTAATATAAAATTATGAAATAAAGTCAGGGTTTTACACTCATTTAATTATTATATTAATTATCCTTTTTTTTTTCAAATGATCCCGCCTAAACATGAATAAAATAATAATTTGTTTATCTTTACAAGCTTAAAAAGTCTATTTTCACATTTGTTCGTCAATTTCATTAGCGTAAATTATTTGGTTTCAACATAAATTATTAGCTTACCCTTTTAGTAAAATTACAAAACTAACTTTAACACTTAATATAAATGTCAATTATCAATCTTTTTTTTATTTTTATTAAAATTATAAAAAAATTAATTATTAATTATAAAAATACATTATTTTATTTTTTTCACATTTCATACTTCTTATCATTCTCACTCATTTCCCTCATCTTCATCTTTCACTACCACGTTAACACCATCACCTCCTTCACACTATTGTCATATTGACATCGTTGTCATTCTCGTATAGTCAAATCCCCATGACCACCTCCTCACATTGTCGCCACCTTGGTTGTGTTATCCAACTATCACCACTAACCTCCTTACATAATTAAACCGTCATCATCCTACATTTCCATCATTTTCATTTGTTTCGCAATTTTTCATAAATTTGCCAACTTGGGATTGATAATCTCACTAGTTTTACACATTTGTCAACTTAGGTCAACAACTTCATAGTCTTTGCCATTTTAAAAATTGGTCTGACATAAAATTGGCTAACCATATGAATTTAGTAAATTGAATTGATAAGTGAATTGATTTTGGTTAATCAATTATATTGGTGTGTAGTGTTGGATGAAATAGTTGAACTAGGTCGAATGAGTGTGCATACCAATAGGCGAGTTCATGGATGATGATTGTATAGACTGTTTGTGGACAAACCAAGTTTGTCTACTTGAAATTGGAATTGATTTATGAATGCTTATGCAATTGGCGGTGGTTTAGATGGCATGGGGGAGGAGTTGAAGATGAAGGATAAATTAATAAACGAAGTATTATTTTGTCAATTCATTTAAAATAATTATGGGCCAAAATTTTGAGTGTTTGGTTAGCGACTATGATTGTCAAGTAAGAAACCAACTTCAAAAGTGAGGCAATAGTGGGCAGATATGACCAACGAAAATTTTTGGCATGACTTGTAAATTTATGGGTCATGCTATGACCTATGAAAAATCTTACGGATTGTTGTCATACTAACCATGAGCCTTCCTGGGAGACTTTGACATGGTCCAGTCCCCAAGTTTTTATTTGTCTTGCTTGTGTTGTGTTTGACAATTTGAAGGCATCGACTGGGTTGTTAAGTGGTGCATGCAGCCGAATGTGATTTTGGTAATAGTTGAGTGAGAAAGAAAAAAAGAAGAAAGGGAGGAAAAAGAAAATGTTGAAAAAATAGAAAGAATTAAAAAATAAAATTGATATTATCACTTTTACATATTTAATAGAACATGTTAGAATTTTAAAGAATCTTGGGTAAAATAGTCTTGGGCAAAAGAGTATTTTTCACCTAAGTTTTAAACTCAATCTTAACAATATATCCAAGACAGATGAAAAACTCAAACAATCATCTATTCTTAAACTGTTATTAAATATAAAAGTAAAATTATCATTTAGTAATAATATTAAAAATATATAATTTTATTTATTTTTTCACTCAGGTTTTAAAAATTAACATTTAACATCATACCTGAACTTTGAAAAATGATGTTTCCCCCCCCAAATCCCCAACTTTTTTTTCTTTACCTCTCTCCAAGCACCAACAACAGATGAGGGCATTGTTAGAGGATAAGCGTCGTCTAGATCTGGACAATGCTCGTAGTCTTTTACTAGACGACGGAGCATCGTCCATTATAGATATGGACGATGAAATATCGTCCATCGAGGATGACTGTTATCATCTTTGGACGACGGTCGTTGTCCAGAGGTCATCCTCTGGATGATTCCATCATGTTTCTCTGTCGTTGGTCCATCATTCGTGGAAGAAAATAACTAGATTTCAGGTTTGGTATCAGGGAAAAAAGTGAATTTTTTAAAACTTAATCAAGAAAGAAAATGTTAGTTTTCCAAACTAAAGAGAAAAATGAAATATAATTTTAGTTATTTTAATATTATTGATAAAATAACGATTTTATTCTTTAACTCTAACAAAAATTTGTGTGTATATCCTAACAAATTAAAATTTATATAAATATTTGAATTTTTTATCTGTTGCAGATATATATTTGTCATTTTATTAAAACTTGAGTGGAAAATTATCCTTTTCCTAATATCTTTTTGTCCTTCTATTAATTAATGGAATTGACACAAGTGGGAAAAATGGAATTGGTGGACTGGTGGGAAAACAATCTTTTCAAACTTAAAAGGTAGGATTTGATAATTCATCAAAGTTTGGGTGCGCCAATAATTCAGCCTTTTTTATTTTTATTTTTTGTTATTTTAAAGAAATATATCACACAAGTGCACGCCAAAACATTATAATTTAATATAATAGGGAGAAGGACTATTTCCCACCCAACTTTTGATACGTTTTCAAAATGTCACACACGCCAGATGAAAATCCAGTTTTTCCACCCATGAGCTGTTAATTTGGATGGTTTCTGTTTGCATAAGGGTAAAATGTCCATTTTACCCTTATTAGATGAAATAACAAAAATACCCCTCTGCAAAATTCATCCCAAAATTGATGTGAGGTTTTCCTTCACCCCCCTTAGGTTTTAGAAACTAACATTTCACCTTACCTAAAGTTTTTAAACTTTAAAAACTAACATTTTCACCCCCAAACCTAGGGCTTCCAAATTTTTCAAAAAAACAGCCACCCCCCATAACTTTCAAAACTAGCAGTTTCACCCCCATTCTTCAACTTCATCTCCCGACGTCGTCTCCGGTGTAGTCACTTGCCTCCTCCTTCTCCTGGTGCGACGGCGGTGGTGGCCGAAGAAGGAAGAGACGTAGATCTCCTTCTCCTGGTGCACGGTGCGACGAAGAGACGGAGATCTCTTCGTCGCACAATGCGACGAAGAGACAGAGATCTCTTCGTCGCTCCACCAAGACGACAAAGGACGACCCCAGACGCTACGACGAAGGACGACGAAGCGTCGTCCTTCGTCTGTTCTTCTAGATCTGGACGACGCTTCGTCGTCCAGATCTAGGTGACGAAGGGTCGTCCTTCGTCGTCCTTTGTAGTCGGAGATCTCCCATCGATCTATTGCAGCGGCCGTCGGTGGTGGCCGGAGAAGGAAGCAAAACCCTAGGGGGTGAAATTAAAGTTTTCAAACTTTGAGGATGGGTTATTTACTTTTTGAAACCTGAAGGGGGAAACGGTAAAATTTTAAAGTTTTAATGTTTTAAATAGTAAATGACGATTTTGCCCCTATTCCTAACTGAAAAAATGGACGGCAGTTTGGTCATGGGTGAAAAAATTGGATTTTCATCTGATGTGGGTGACATCTTGAAAACACATCAAAAGTTGGGTGGGAAATAGTCCTTCTCCCTTAATAATATTCAATCAGGAGTGACGACACATTTGGACGAACTTTAGCCATAAATTCAGCTAAGCAGAATTGTGCGTATCACGTGGCCTCTCGAAGGGTATAGACTGTGGGAAAGAATTGAGATAAACATGGGTTGACAATAAGCCCTGTTGATATTTTTAAAATATCCCCTTACTTGCATTGCCAGCCTCTCAAATGCTAATATCTGGAGAAGGTCGATTGCTTTGACTTCAAACTTTGGAAGGAAAAGTCAAGTCAGAGTTGATAACTAACTACTTCGTGTTGAAAAAATGCTTAAAATATATTCTGTAATACTAACGGCGGTTTACGACAATATAAGGGATGCATGGTTGTCCAATATACTCTACGACGAAATGAAAGAACAACACGTTAAATTATTTAAATAGGCCAAGGGAAGGTTTAACGTATTTTTAAAGTCTCACTGGATAAGTTTTAAAATTTTAAATCTTTATTTATAAATTATTAATCTTAATTAAAATAAAGATAAAATTATCATTTTATTATTAAACTCTAAAACTTAAGAATTTATATCATTTTTCTTTTTGTAGTTTAAAAAATTAATAATTTTTTATCTAAAAGTTTAAAATTTTCACTTTTCCCCCCCTAAAGAATTTTCTTCTTTCTCTGGTGATAGAAATCAATTGCTACCTTTGGTCGACCACCTCAATATCTTCTTTTTTGATTATCAACCTTCCCACTGAAGTAGGTTTTGTCTTTATCCGATAAAGATGATGATGAAGACGAATCGTCTTCGTTCAACTGATAAGATGAATCGTTAGATGAAAACAATTCATCTTTTTCTAACTAACTTACTCTGATGAGAAGGTCAACAGTCAGAGAATAAGATATTGGGGTGGCCAACTGACAGCTACAGTTGATTCTCATTGTCGGAGAATAAAGGAAAAACTTTAGGGGGAAAAATGAAATTTTTAAACTTTTAGGTGAGGGAGAATTGTTAGTTTTCTATACTATAAAGAAGAAAATGATATAAACTCTTAGAGTTTTAATATTTAATAATAAAATAACGATTTTACCCTTTATAACTAACAATTTTGATTAAACTTAATAGTCGATAAATAGGTATTTGAGTTTTTAAAACCTCGTGAATAAAATTTTAAAAATACATCAAAACTTGGGTCGAAATAAATCCTTTGGCCATTTAAATATTATATAACATCATTTTAAAAGGCAACACCAATTTATAGTAACTTTGAAGATCACAAATATGCGTTTCTAAATGACTCATTTTATTACAACGATAAAACTATATATATGTGTACAAAAATTTAATTTGATATTTAAATGATATATATTATTATGTGATTAATAATTTTGAATTAAAAATAAAATAATAAGTAATATTATGCATATTTATTTTAAATATACACTTATATGTGTTATTATGTGATTAAATATTATTTTAGTTTTAACTTAATATAATTCAATCACATGATAATATACATAAATATGTGTTTATTTCTGTGCTCAAAATAATACGCATAGATTTATAATAAGGTAACACCTAAGCGCAAATAAATTTGAGAATCATGATAACGTTCCCGGACTAGAAATTGCAACCCAAAACGATATTTACTATCAAAAGGTTGTATTTATTATGACCGTAAACAAGAAATAGAAATTGAGAGCTTGTTTTGAGTAAATCTCTACGTCTTATACTGTGGACATAAATTTGATTTGTTGTAAATGAATATAAATGACCATTATCCTGATGAGTTAATCAACTGAGGATGAGAGTAGTAGGTTTTTATCCTAGAGCTTTAGTAAGCATGAGAATCAAACGGCCATGGTATGAAAATGATAAAGAAGAAGCTGAGTCCTTCAACCGATGCAAAGCAACATAAATTGTACACTTGAGAGGTCAAAATCCGAGACATCCTGTGAGAGCTCTCCACTACACTTGACACCTGTGGCATTCCAACTAACTTCAATCACAACAAGATGAAATTGTTTGTACGATACCTGGGCCTGTTGGACTCGTAAGAATGACGCTAGCAACAGGACCCAATTGTCCACTCTCTGCAGCCTTTATTAGAAAAAGGAGTTACTACGATACAAAATGAGTGGATGGACAAACTCCAGATTTCCCTGAAAGGTCTTCGAGATTTTGAGGATAGGTCTCTGTCGCTTACTTATATGATATGACAATGACATCATGACCGAGATAGGATCACATTGTGCATGAATTATGTCTTTAAAATGATTATTTGTCTCTATTTATTTTTGAGAATGAAAAAAAAAAAGACTCATCTAGGTGAATCCGGATATTGCTAACATTGCAAGACAAAATTTGTAAAATTTTAGATTTATTTAATATGATGATTATACGTTTGATTATTCAGATTTATCTATCTAACAAATACAAACAAAGTTTTCGGTTATTAAAAAAAAAAACACACTGCAAGACAATAAGATTTTATGTAGATAAAGACTAAGTTGAAATGCCAAAATAAAAAAGCTATTTTAATTCCTTGATCATCAGCTTTGCCATTTGCTCCTCTCGTTAAACGCTTTTGATCTGGATGTTCCATAATCCATTTCCGTCGTGCAGCCAAGTTATATCAACATATAAAAGCCCGTGGCTCTAACCTGCCAATCCTTCCAACAAAAAACAGGGCGCTACGCAAGGCCTCAGTGTCTCTCTTCAAACTCCATCAACCACTTTGCACCAGAATCAGAATTCACGGTTACCGTTTGATGATTGAATAATTAAGTTAAATTGTCTTTTCTAACTGAGTTTGAGTTATCATATTTAATTCCGAGTCTTTGCAGCATCACAAGCCATGAAAAATCGAAGATTGCCATCACTGTAAGTCATACTGATTCGCCGGAGACTCTCTCTATCCACAGTTTGGCCTTGGTAATTTGTCCCTTCAACTAAGTGTTTTCTGTTTATAGCTGTCTTTTTTAAGAAGAAAATCAGTTTTTTTGGCCATGGGGTGTATGAAAATATGTAAAAATTTGTGAAAAAAACCTTCCTGAAATGATTTGTGTTTTGCTAGATAATGCGCTAAAGAAAAAAGTAAGTACAATTGTTAATATCCTGGGTAATTTTATCCAGGGAGATCAAGCTGAGCCGATATTGGATGGAGAAAAAGAGAACCGTAGCAATTTTCATTCAGAGAATTTCTCTAATTTTAGCGCTAAAGAGTTTTCATTGCCAGCCCCTGATGGCCCCTCTTTGGCCAAACCAGAAAAAATGATCAAGAACGAATATGGTGTGAATATGCATTTGAAGAAAACCGTTGAAGTAAAGAAAGAGGATGATAAAGTAGAAACGAAAATTTTGGCAGCAGAAGAAAATTTACCAATTCAATTAGCTCAGGAAAAAGAAGGTGGTGAAGAAGAAGGCGAGGAAGAAAATGATCATGGTAAGAGTGGTGAAGAAGATGCCACTGAGGAAGAGGAAGAGGTAGAGAGCTGGGGAAGAAGAATCTTCATTGGAGGAACATTCACCAATACAATCAGTTGAAGAAGAAGAAAAAAGAAGATGGTGCTGGTGATAGGGAAAAGGAATGCCTCGCAATGAAAGAGGGAGAGAGCTCATCAGGAGAATGGTCTGTGGAAGATGAAGCAAAGAAAGAGAGATTTCAATTTCATAAGATTTCTCTTATCTTCTATACTTCAACATGTTGAATAAGCAAAAGATAAGATTGAATCATATTAATCCAAAATTGAACGTGTTTGAACAAGAACTAGTTAGTCCAAATATACACTAATGGGCAATAATTCATAGCCATGAATCTGTCCGCCTTGCAATTTAAGATTTGATCAAAGATTAGAAGACACTTGGGTTAACAATGAAAAAGTGGTTAGGATTGGATTCGATCTATATTTTTCAAACTCAAATTGAAATTTTGTTTTTAACATGTTCTTTTCAAAATTCTGTTTTTTTTTTTTTTTAAATAATGTTTGATGATGTGCAAAAATTACAAAAATTAACTTATTTGTTTTATTTTGGTGTAGAATATAGCTTTCAATAATAAATGAAAGATTATCCATCTAGTACAGGAATGTTTATCATTTTGTGCTATTTTAAAACACAAGTTACCACCAAGGTTTTCATTATGTGATTACAAAGATATGATCTACTTTCATCGAAGAGCATAAGAAACGTTTCAAAACAATGTGTTTTATAAAGTTTTTAAAGTTGAAAGAGTTAAAATTCATTAAAGTTTTAGCATACTTTATTCTAATGTGAGAAATTGTAAGAGCGAACTTCAGTGATGAGTTTTGGTTTAAATTAGACAGAATTGATATTCAATTTAGTCCATTCAAATTTGCTCTCATTGCAAGGTTTCAATTCAGTTGTAAGACTGAGATGAATCATTATTTTCCCACCTCAAACAAAGATAAGATAAGAGAGACGTACTTCAATAATGAGATATCGATTTGTTTTAGTGATGTGATGATGACCTTCAAAACTAAAACTAAAACTAAAAACTATGTATGAACTATAAAACATAGATTTAAATTATAAATTTTTAACCTTAATCGTGAACCCTTGCCCTAACCCTTAACTAGAAACCATAGATTATAAACTATAAACCATGTAAAACTATATGGTCAAATATATTCATAAAAGAGGGTAAAAAGGACTTATAAAAAATTAGTGTGGAAATTAAATTTTAGTTATTCTAAATTGATTCAAACAATTAATAATCAATTTAAATAATAAGTAAAATTCGTTAAATTAAATAAAGAGAAAGGAAAGAAATTGCTCAAATAATTTATTATGGTTAGGAGCTTCTATCTCAAACCTCGTACATTTATTTCTTTAAAGTAATTATCTTGAAGTTTTACTATTATATTTTTGAACATATACATTAGTTTTTTATATAATTACCTTATGGTTATCTAAGATTTTGTTTTTTACAATAGTTTTGTCAGGATTTTACTTAAATTATGACGTAAATATATTACAGAGAATATGACTCTTACTAGTTTGATGTACAAGTGGCCACACACTTCGTCCAATGAAAACATATTTAAGAACAATGTTTCAGAAAAAAATTTAAACTTTAATCAGCTCTCCAACGGTCAAATTTTGGATTTACTTTTACACTATCAAAGAAAGAGTCGTTCTCCATCTTCGAGCAACTGTTCCAATGTTTTAAATTTGGCGTTGGTTATATAATTACAGAACAAATGTTCGTCATTTGGAATAGACTTATCGAATGGTTATGAGCCTTTTAAAATGAACAAGTAGACCGAATTTATTCTTGCTTCGGAAGAGACATTCCAAACCCTTTTTCTACACCTTTAAAATTGGTAATGAGTTCTATTATATCTATCTTAAATCAACATTTTTCTAAAAATCGATAATTTTTCTTGACTTTGTCACATCAAATAACAAAATAAAAATTTGCTGTAAACACATACGCTGTGACAACTATGAACTGTTCATGAAAAATAGTTGCACGACATTGAAATGTACAAGCTTTGACCGAAGCCCAAACCCACACCATGTGCGCCCAGCACCACCATTCCAATTTCCAAAGCATGAATCCCCGATAAACATTTTTCGAGGAATTTAAATACAATACAAGCGCGGAAAAATTCAAACAACAAATACGGGGCATGTTTATGGAGGCGTTAAGTTCGAACGAGTAGCAATGGCTTCATCATCAAAGCTCTTAAGATCACCACCAACACTTCCCGGACAATATTATTGGGGATAGGTGATTGACCATCAAGATATCTGATAGAACTTCATGAATTTTTCATATGCAATTAGCTCCTCTGACTACTTACTGCACTTCGTTCTCTTCCTCCCAAGCTTTCCGCATTTCCTCCTCTTCCACCTTAATTTGAGCATCATTCACGTTCTGCGTCTTTATTGAATTATAGACCGTCAGAACCAGAACAAGAGCCATAAGACCAGGAAAAACAATGTGATCAGCAATCCCAACCTCTTATCCTCCAATCTGGTTCAGATCATAACCAATCCGCAAGCCATATGTTTTAGATAAATTACTCCTAAAATCACCAGTTTGGGGTAAATAGCAAGGGTGGTTGGCAGTTGAATTATGGTGATATTGCCGGAGGATGATGGTGTCGTCTTCGTTTGGAAAGTCGACTTTGGCTGTCTTGCCGGAAATCTTGCGGGCTTCTCTGTCGTAGGCTCGGACTGCTTTTTCAGTGGTGTTGAAGGTACCAAAACAGACTCGAACCGCTTTTCTTGGGTCACGAATCTCAGTTGCCCATTTGCCCCTTGGCCGTAGCCTTATTCCCCTGTAAATGTTCTTCCTTTGCATCTTCGCTTTCTTTTCCGCTTGCCCATTACCTGGATCAGCTTCTATTAGAATTTCAAACTCACAAACGCTTTCTTTATAAAGAAATAAACTAAAAAAACATGGAAGAAGTGTGTACCTGAAGAGGTATTCTGTGGTCGTTTGATTGAGTAGTCATGTGGATGGGGAAAAAACTCAATGTTGTCGCCGTTGAGCTTAGAAGAAGAGGGTAAGTCAGGCCAGAGGTCTGAAACAGAGAGGGCTCGGCAGGGAACTCCGCCAGGTATGAAGTCTGTTATGATAGCACCGCCACACATGTTTTAAGTTTAAGAGGAGAAATGGGCAAGTTTTTTAGGAGAAGGCAAAAGTGCATAAGGAGTTAGAATTGCTTTAACAGAGAGAGAAGTTTGACTGTTGGGGTTTCTGTAGTGGGAGGAAACGTGGACAGGGTGGTTCACAGAATTATTTTGGCCAAAAGAGTTATTCCCAACCAAGGTTTATTGCAACTTCAAAACTGAGTAACTCAAAGAGTCTAAATATTTATTTAAATGTTAAATTTTATTATTATTATTAGAGTTAAAATTATTATTTAAAGATTTTATTTAAAGAAAAAAAATTATCTCATTTTTTCACATTACTTTTGAAAACTTACAATTTCTCTCTATTCTTATATTTTTTATGTTAAAAAACTGACTTTTTTTTTCTATGTCTAAAGTTTGTAACCTTTATATTTTTTTCATTCACAATGACCCCCCACCCTATGAAAAATCTCAATTTCAACCCCTTTTTCACTTTTAACTTTCTACACATTTCAACGATTTTTCTCCGACAAACTCTTCTACCTGAGATCATGTCTCATTTTCCCTCCTGTGTTAATCTAGCCTCCCTCTTCGACAGAGTCTCTTTCTCTTGATGAGATTGGGAGACGATAGTTCTCTTTGTCATTACACAATTTTTGTTTATCGTTGATATTGTATGTTACCCACGTCTCTTCATCAGCTCTTAATTCACTATATGTATATATTTTTTATACATAAATAATATATTATTATATAATTAGATAATATATTATTTTTAATTCAAAATCATCTGAATAGAAAATCATGATAACACTCTGGCGCCAAATATTGCAACCCAAAATCTGATATTCACGATCAGAAGGTTGTATTTATTATGAGCCTAATCAAGAAGTTGGAATTGAGAGCCTGCTTTGAGTAACTCTGTACGTCTTAACCTTTCTAAGCCTATACTTTGTACTTAAATTTGATTTGTTGTATATGCATATAAATGACCATTATCCTGACTGAACCATAACTGGGCCTGTTGGACTTTTAAGTAAACGCTCCCAATTGGATCCAATTGTCCACCATCTACAGCCTTTATTAGAAAATGGATCCATACAAACTCCAGATTCTCCGAAAGGCCTTCCAGATTCTGCGGACAGACCCCTGTTGCTTACTGTTTTCAAAATGATTAATTGTCTTTATTTATTTTTTGAGAATTAAAAATTGACTCATCTAGGCTCAATTCAGATATTTCTAACACTGCAAGGCAACAAGACTTCATGTATATATATGGTTTGTCCGGATATTCATGAAAGACTACGTTGAAATGACAGTATATAAACATGGCTAAAGGACAATTTTGATATCAAGTTTAGTTATATTCCAGAACCCATATTTATAAGGTTTTTAAAATTTAAAATTTTACTCATAAGTTAATTATTATTAAATTTTTTTATTAGAGATAAAAATAAAATTGTTATTTTATTAATAATATTAAAAATATAAAAAAATTATTATATTTTTATCTTAATTTTAAAAATTAATAGTTTTATCTTTATTTAAAATTTTTTAACTTAAAAAAATCATATTTTTTCTTTATTCCTCTGACCATCCTCTCTAACACTGACGATGACACCCCCCCCCCCCCTCTGCTCTAAATAGTTGGACAATGCACGAAAAGTAATTTGAAACTGATCTCTTCATTGGAGACGAAAACATTCAACGACAAAGAGATTTTCAGATCTTTTCATCTCCAATAATGAAAAGATATGTTCTAGATTATTTCATGTGTACCGACTAACGGTTTAAGGTGAAGAGGAGAGATCATTGACATAGAAGATTGTGACAAAAAAAAACTAAGGTTTGTAAGAGGGGGAATGTTATTTTTTAAAGTTAGAAAACTTTAAATTGAAGTAAAATGTTAGTTTTTAAAATTTAAAAGAAAAAATATAATAAATTTTATATTTTTTTAATATTATTAGTAAAATAACAATTTTATATTTACTTATAATAGAAAATTTTAATATCAATTAATTTATGAGTGAGATTTTGAAAATTTTAAATTTTGTAAAACTTTGAGTTTTTTAAATTTTATGAGACTTTCTTGGTGATTAGCTTTGCCTTTTGGCATGCTTAGGGTTGGATTCTAGCCGAGTCGAGCTCGACTCGCTTTATTTAGGGGCGGCTCGAGTTTGGTTTGTTTTTGGCTCGACTCGTTTTTTATATCAAACCGACATCGTTTTGTGTATATATATAGATCAAAACGACGTCGTTTTGTATAAAATTTTTTTAAAAAAATTTGCCCTGCCAAACCGAGCCAGCTCAAGCTTGGCTCGAGCTCGATCGAGCCGAGTAGAGCTCGGCTTGTTTCAGGCTCAAACCGAGCCGAGCTCGAGCTCGAACTGGCTCGGCTTGAATCCAACCCTAGGCATGCTCAATTATAGGATGACTTTTGTAAAAGAATTGGCCTTAATTGAAACGTAAAAAAAATGATGGATCAGTCAATCAGCCTAACTCCTTTTGGTTTCATTAATCGCCGCCACCTGGCACCTTAAACAAGATTGTAGATGAATCTAGAGACAAAAAGAAACTTGGACACTTGTTCAAGTGGGTGAGAAAATATATGCGACAGACAGTGACAATAACAGAATCTCAGAGCACGCGATTGGGAAGGAAATGAAGATGCCAAGTACCAATTCCGCTGCCAAAGGGAGGTCCGCTTCAAACTCCGAGTTTCATACATCACTCCTCACCGAGTCAATACGCTCCAACTGCTCTCCTTTATTAAAACAACAAAACCGTTGCATTCATTGAAACCTATTATATACATCCAAACATCACAAAAATTACCATCAATATTTAACACCTACCATCAAGAATTGAATAAAAGTATGGAAGAGAGGAATAAGAGCTCCAATGGGAAGAAGAACAAGTCACAGCGCCTAGGCTTTACTGTTGGGGGTGGCGATGGTGTAGGAGGGATTGTTTTGTTGGGTGGAGGTTTAGCTGTTGCAGGTTTGATCACAGCTTTTTCAATCATCAAGAACAGCAATAGGAAGAAGTATGATGGCTCCGCCAATCCTTCCAACAAAAAACAGGATGCTACACAAGGCGTCAGTTATTTTCTTCAAACTCCATCAACTACTTTGCAACAGAATCAGAATTCATGGTTAGCGTTTGATGAGTGCATTATTAAGTTAAATTGTCTTTTCTACATGAGTTTGAGTTATCATATTTAATTCTGAGTCTTTGCAGCATCACAAGCCATGAAACATCAAAGATTGCCGTCACTCTAAGTCATTCTGATTCTCCGGAGAGACTCTCTATCCACAGTTTGGCCTTGGTAATTTGCCCCTTCAACTGTAATGTTCTCGGTGAACCTTTTTTTTTTTTTTGGAAGAAAATCATTTATTGGCCATGGTGTGTATGAAAATATGTAAAAATTTGTGAAACAAACCTTCCTGAGAATACATTATGTGCTAATATCCCTAGTAATTTAATTCAGGGAGATCAAGCTGTGCCGATATCGGATGGAGATAAAGAGAACCCTAGCAATTTTCATTCAGAGAACCTTTCTAATTTTAGCGCTAAAGAGTTTTCATTGCCAGCGCCTGATGGCTCCTCTTTGGCTAAATCAGAGGAAATGATCAAGAATGAATCTGGTGAGAAGAAAACCGTTGAAGTAAAGAAAGAGGATGGTGAATTAGAAACGAGAAATTTGGCGGTAGAAGAAAATTTACCTATTCAATTAGCTCAAGAAGAAGAAGGAGAAGGTGATGAAGAACAAGGCGAAGAAGAAAATGATGATGGCAAGAGTAGTGAAGATGTCACAGAGGACGAGGAAGAGGTAGAGAGCTGGGAAGAAGAATCTTCATTGGAGGAACATTCACCAATACAATCAGTTGAAGAAGAAGAAAAAGAAGATGGTGCTGGTGATGGGGAAAAGGAAGGCCTTATGATGAAAGAGGGAGAGAGCTCATCAGATGAATGGTCAGTAGAAGACGAAGGAAAGAGAGAGAATGAGTCGGGGGAAATGAGAAAATTGGCAGTAGAACAAAATTTACCCACCCAATCAGTTGAAGAGGAAGAAAGCGATGATTGTAGCAAACATAACATAGAGGAGGAAAAGGGCTTAGAAGGAAAATTTTTGGTAGGGGAAAATGCAGCAATAAAATCAGCTGAAAAAGAAAGAGAAGACAGCCACGACAACAATGATGAGGATAGTGCTGAAGAACATGTGATGGAGAAAGACGAAGAGAGCTCAGAAGGAACTGTAAGCTCTTCCAATGAATCTAACGTTGAGGCAATATGGCCAGCAGAGATAATAGAGGCCTTGTCACAAGAACTCAAAGAAATGAATGCCATCAACAAAAATTCAGGGGAGAAGACAGCCAACAAAACAGAGAAGTACGATTTCTTAGACTGCAAAATCAAGCATGAAGACAAAGGCAATAAGGAAACTACTGAAAACACAGCAAACGTATTTCACCAGAAACCAGCTCAGTTGGTCGCCATGATTAATGATCTAACAGTGAACGATCTGAACCGGCGAATTTGGGTTTGGTCAATTTTGGTGTTACTGTTGCTGCTGCTACTTTTGCACATTCATCGCACACCTGCCGCCGCCGAACTAGTTTGTCACGATCCTGTCATGGTTCTACCACGGGTTGAATAATTTGCCACCGTCAAAAATTGAATTTTCCATAAGTTGATGAATGGTAATCAAATAAAGGTTTTGATTCATATACCAACTGCTGTAAATAAATGTAAACTCGTATGGCCATTAATTTATACATAGATGTGGCTGATGGAACCATATGATTAAAACATACATGCATGTAAAAATAAATGAATCTATATGCTATGTTATACAATATAAATTTAACATTCCAACTCTCCTCTCTTTTTAATGATAAAAGATTTATTTCTAATGTTGACATATTATCAGCAAGATTAATGGAGATATCTCTCCAACCTTTGTACACATGAGGTCAATGAAAATTGATAAGATATAAATTAATGCATATGGTCATAAAATAGCAAAAAGTGCATATATTAATTAAATAGCAAAAAACGATTTTGAAATAGCAAAAAATGCAGTTTCTACCTCCACCATAATCACCAAGGCAGTCTTATTTGTACCGTAATTATGCTCGCTAACTGCCAAACATAATTCATGATGCGGCTGAGCAGGAGTGGATTCGCGCCGGGCGAGCCCAAAAACCCTTTGATTTGAATTTAATTCAAATTAAAAAACGAATTAAATCTCCTTACTTTAATTGAGTTTAAATTTTAATCAAATAAATTTAAATTGAGTTATATCAAATTGAATTAATTTTTAAAATTGAACTGATTCAAATCATGTCCAAACTTGCTTCTGTGCATTGAAGATCGTCCCATCTGTACATCTAATTAGAGCATTCCAAAAAAGACTTCCTTATTTAAATGATGATAAACAAAAATAAAATCCAAAAAATATAAAAATAAAAATAACAAATTTGAAAATAATTTGATAAAATTTTTATTATAGTAACAATTGAATCCTTTGTAACTAACACAAGCGTATCTATATAAAAAACTACATTTAAATATTCTTCTTCAAACTGGATACTCCTTAACTCGAGTTTGACTCAAATTAAAAAACAAATCAAATATTTTAATTTAAATTTTAATCAAATAAATTTAAACTAAACTAAATCAATTTTCAAAATCAAATCAGCGTGACTCATATCCAGACCTACAGCCGAGTCCAGACTGTAGTCACCAATTACATGCACAGCGGAACACTGCATTGCACGTTTCTCAAAAAGGGAAAGCAATGCATAAAATCACAAATTTGGACCAACAAAAGAGGATTCATGTATAGCAGCAAGAGATCCGTACAATGCTTTGCATATATGTATTGCCACCTATTATAGCATGTATCTTTGCGAGTGTATACTCACTTCTATCTACCACTCTTTTTCTATATACAGTGCCCTGAATCCACAGAACTAGCTCAAGTGGCCACTGCGGGTTTATTTTGTTGCTAGTGTCCAACAAATAGATGAGAACTTTGTCATTAACTACCAAAACTATTATGAGAAACCAATCCTCCGGGACGAAACTTCATACCCAACCTTGCAATCGTTGGGTGAACCAATTCAATAGCGTGAAACTGGCTCCACCGATGGCTTAGCATTCAAGAATTTGATGGTTTTCCACTGAGCTCGGCCAGCTACAGCCGATGGACCATCCCAAAACACCCAGGACTAGATCCACACTGGAGCAAGCATTAACCTGAGTGAAAAGATACAGTTCCCATTATCAGGACAAGATGGTCACATTGCCATGAATATAGAAAAATTGGGAAACAAAAAAGGACAACATTGAAGCAGTGACATATGAGAATCAGCAAAGAATTATTGGGCAAACTACCAAACTCTGCAGATTCCCTTCGATATGAAACAACATGGCAGCCATTCCCCTTCCTCTATCAATTTCCGCCTAAACAGAGGAAGTACAGTTGTTAAAAATATCAATCATGGAGTATAACTAAACAAACAGGTTTAGCTATACATTGGATAAATTTTTACCACTCACCACACAAGAACATATAGTGATGCCAGCAGCTGCTAATGCCGTTGTGACCTCAGCCATCATGCCTGCAATATAGCATTAGTTAAAAGTTTTAAGCATTATAACAAGACACTCAAATCTAAGCAGGCAGTGGATTTTTAGTATGGAAGGTATGAACAAACACAGTCAATGCACTTCCCCTACCCCCATACAAATATTTTGTCCACCACTATCCACAGATGAATTTGGAAACAAAGCCAATCTAGGAAAAATTCTGATTAAGTTCATAACTTGCATGACTTAATTTTTCTAAGCCAAAATTACCTTTTCGTTCTATGCATACCACACAAAACCACTGAATGGAATGCCCCTCAAGATTGTGCCAAGCAGCAATTTTACTGGCTTGCCAACTTTCCAAACCAGGCAAGACTTCCTTATACATAGGAATATTTGCTGACATCATTTTGACAAAACCATTTTCTTGTGAAAGCAACTCTCCCTTGGCCTTTGAATTGACATGTTGTACATGCTTGTTATGTTTACCATTGACCTTTGGACGCCAAAGACTTCCACTGTTGACCTGAGGTATATCTTTAGAACTTCTGATTGGAGATGACATGTCAACATTATTCATTAGGATCTTCTCCCACAAAGGTCTGCTCTGTTCCCACAGAGGTCTGCTCTGTTTGGAATTACCTAAAAGTTCTTCTCCTTCACTCTCCTCTTCAGAATCAGCAATAAAATCACTGACTGTATCTGCTGTTATTTCGGCAGCAGACATTGCTGCTTGCTCCTTTAAAAACTGTTCACAGATGAATCTCAGATTATTAGGGAAAAAAATATATAGAGGCCATACTAGATAATAATCCACATTCCAAGTAAACCTACTTTCATAATTTTGTGCCTGGCAGAACGTGTCTTAGCATGTTGCAACCATTGCTTGTGCCTTTGAAAAGCTGATTTGCTAGAGAGTGCCTGATAAAACAAGAAAGCAAGTGAAAGCAGATTATGGGGTTGCACTTGTTAATTAATGCTATAAGTAGATGCAATATGATGAACTTCCAAAAGTGAAAAATCAGAAAATAAGCAACATATGCAAGTAAAATTAAGAAAATAATCAATGTATAACTTGCTGGGTCTGCAGAAACTATATTAACCAATGGAAAGATAACTAGCCTTGACACTGTAATTGAGCACAAACCATCAAACAAAAATTAAAACATATAACTGGTTCTCTGTGATGTAAAACCAGTTAATCATTTAAGACAGCACAGATCTTTGAAAGAAATAGATGAGTTGCACTGTTGGCTGCAAAACAATGACATGCCACGAAGTAGCATGTCAACAACGACAGCTAACCCTGATAGCAGAACTCTAACTCTGTTCATGATCTTTTCAACTTCATGAAGAGAGAGACAGAGAGATGAAGAAGAATATGAGGCTTCATTAACTTTCATACAATGAAAATATTACCCTAAATGCAATTCCCAATACAAAGAAGTATTTTCAACTCTAGTCTATAAGGTCAACGAAATAGTAACTATAAGACAAATGAGCACTAACCTTATAGGTGATTATCTCCACAACTTCGGCATTGGCAAGTACATGTGTAGGAGAAACAAGATTACCATTGACCTGCAACAAAGAAAATCGAGGACTAAAAATCTGATCTATAATTCTGTCAAGTTTTAGGTTATGATTTGTAGGTGTGACGCCGGACTGAAAAATGAACACCAGAGAATTAGAAGTGAGAAGAATACCTTTGCCGCAACCATCTTGTTCCCGATTTCAGTATGTATCATATAAGCATAGTCAATAACAGTTGCTCCTTTAGGCAAATTTTTTATCTATGCATATATTAAAATAATTATAAAGAGCATAATCAGCCTAATTTGAATATATGTAAATCTCTGTAAAAAAGTGAATCAATCCACTATTTTTACCTCTCCCCTGGGTGTGAAGACAAAGACACAACTACCTAAGAGATCTCTTGTGATGGTTTCTACAAATTCTCTGGAGGTCATGTTGCCAACAAACTCCTCTTGCCATTCTCTAATAGCATTGAGCCAGCTAATCTGGAGGAAAGAAAGAACTTCATCCATAAGATTAGCATCGAAATCAGGGAAATGGTTTATCGTGAAATATTTAGTAAGGATGGCTGGTAATTATATTGATGCATTAAGGTACAGGAGTAATATACCCTCAGTGCAATGTTTGCATTGTTAAGGCAAACAGTCTTTCCCCTTGAACTTCTACCATTAGGCATTGCATGTCCAACTAAGCCAGTAACAAATACTCTCCCACTATAGTGAGCAGCAATGCCTCTTTCAGCTATCAGATCCATTTCTTCAGTTCTTATCTGCCGAGAATGGATAAACAATTGTGCATAAATATCTTCACAACAAACAAAACGACCAATTCTGATTGACTTTTACAATAATTATAGCACATACTGGCATTCAAAAGAAAAAAGAAATTAACAATAACCAATAAAAAAAAAACTTCATTCTCAGCTATGTAGACAGAAAGCAATTGATAAAGAAATGAACATCCAGACCACCTGAACTTCCAGTCTTAACATGCTTTCATACAAAAACGGAATCACAGTGGTATGGAGACTTTGATAGCCATTAGGCTTTGGGGTTGCGATGTAATCTTTCATCTATTATTATGGAAAAACAAATATTAAGATATCAGTAATTTCTTAACATAACAACTATTTACTTCAAGATTAAAGAAAAAGAAGGAAAAAAAGGAGAGGTAAGAATACACACAGCTCGAGGAATAGGCGTCCAGATTCCATGAACCAACCCAAGAACATGGTAGCATATCTGCAGAAAGCACATACATGAGAAAAATACCATATGCCACACCAAGAACACAGTTCAGCAAAAGATACCTACCTGCTGAGTACTGCACAAAGGCCCAACTCCAACACATGGCTTGGGTTTTATGATAATGCGAAGCTGGTCATCACCAACAACATATTAACAAGTACAAACAAAAGAAAGCTTCTTTATAAGAAGTTATCAACATATTCAAGACAAATACCAGAACAAACCTGTGCAATTTGGTTAACCTCATTGATTGAACATGTTGACTTGAGCACAGATTTATAAATACTGCAAGGTAAAAACAAATTTCCAATTAAAAATCAGCCAAAATCAGTTTCTTTGAAAACATAGGAGATCTCAATATCACATCTATGCAAAAAGTTACCTTACCAGTATATTTAAACTACATAAAGATGAACACATACATATATTACAGTCTTGCGAAAATATATCCATGCAGATAGTCATGTTAACCAGGGAAGCTGAATGTGTGAAAACCTTAGTTAATTTATGTGTTATACTTCATTAAATGGTAACAGACCCATCCAAAAAAGTTATTAAATCACAGTGGATGAGAAACAAGAGACATGAGTAAACATCAGCACACAAACTAAACAAATGCATGAATGAATAATAAAAGATTGATCCATGGCTCCACCTGTAAGGCTCCTTACATACAGAGCGAACTTCAGTTTTCACAGTCATGAGTTCTAAGAACTGATCATCCTCAATCTTCTTCTTTAAAATATTGTTTGCCTAGTATGGGAAAAAAAAAAATTTAGGAATCACACTGATATAGACTTAGCTTTAGAGACTAAAAACTTTGACATTCAAAAAAAAATGTTAACAGTTGACATGATAGACATGTTGAACAGCTTGTGATAAAGATAACTTTTAACCTCTACCCACCGTTGTTGTAAACAAAGTAGGAAACGTACCTCTGCAAGTTCTTTCTCATGTTCTTTATAAAGATCCACAACTCGCCTTTTGACCTTCGCATAATCTTCAGCGTTTGTGTACATAAAGGATAGATTTTCAAGTTCAGACTGCCATAATGTTAATAAGAGTTCAGATTATGAACTACAAAGGCACAACAACAATTACAAATGTGAGAATGAAGCACAAGGGAAAACCTTAATTTGGTACATCCCTAACAATTTTGCCAAAGGAGCAAAGACCTGCAATGTCTCCATTGCAATGCTGGACTGGATACAAATGAATAATATTAGAAACCATGACAACCACATAACTAAAAACCAAAAATTTATTTAATCAATAACAAAGCACCTGCTTATGAGGAGGCATGTGAGAGAGAGTGCGCATGTTATGTAATCTATCAGCTAACTTGACAATGATAACACGGACCTGAAATGGTAGCCATTCAGTTGCCAATTGGCTTTCAAAACAGATAACAAGGCATTAAAGAAAAAACTATAAAGGGTTACCTCCTCTGTCATGGCTAGAAACATTTGCCGAAGATCATCAGCTTTAACATCCTGCACTGAATTGTTTTCCTTCTTACACTTCAACTTTCCGAGCTTGGATACCTGATCAGGAAAAAGATGAAATGAAAACAAGAGTGAGCTCGTATTAAAAAGCAGAAGTTCCAACTTCCAACTGTAGCTGAAGAAAACACTTGGTTGAAATAAATTATAAAGAACCTTGGTCTCCCCTTCTACAATGTGTCTTACAGTAGCACCAAACTCCTCCTCTATTCTCTCAAAAGTGACAACATTTGTATCCTCAACTGTGTCATGGAGTAATCCAGCAGCAATAGATTCCCAGTCTAGTTCCTGCAGCAGTTAAAGTCAATTTAGATTGCAAAATGCAACATGAATTACATTCCAAACTTGTGTGATTGAATATTTTGCACAACGCACAAGTTCTCCGAGAATTCGTGCAACTTCAACAGGATGAGTGATGAAAGGCTCTCCACTGCGTCTTTTTTGACCATCATGTGCCTCATAAGCGAGCTGTAACAACAAAAAAGCTACATTTAGACAATCACCAGAAAGGAAAGGCTTCCAAAGGAGGGATGCTACAACTTGTGAAAATAAAGGCCTTACCTTAAGCGCGTTATGGACCAATTTCAATTCTTTAGGCGAAAGATATGATATGGTGGGCCTGAGATCCTGAGACCACAGTTATATGATGATAAGTATGGTCCTGACCACAATGGATAAAATATAGCCCATTTTCAGGACAAGAAAAATTAAGACAGTTAGCACGTTAAACAAGAGACAATTATACCTCCCACAACCTTTCAGGAGAAATGCTGCTGAAATCAGTTGAAGAGACATGTGGGGAACAGCATAACTGCCATCTTTTACAAGGAACATTAAGCAACCTTGATCTGAAGAGTTTTTCAATAAGTACAAAGTCTGAATCATCTGTGCACCAACCTCCAATTTCAATGGCTTCCCATCTCTGGCAAGAATTCAAGATAGAACCATTATAGTACAGAAGACAATCCATCTATACAGCCTTCTAAAGGCTTGTAGAGAATTTCACAACTTTAAGGGGAAAAAAACAAAAAGAACTAGAGAACAACATATAATACTTGTCCAGCCATAAACTGATTTTATTGCTTGTATATTAGCAGCAGATTTTAAAAGGTTTCATGAAAGAAAAGCTGCCTGTTAGACGAAAAATCTGAGTAAGTGCTACAAATCCCTTTTATGATACCCGGAAAGACTTTTTTCTCCAATTTACAACACCACAATCCCAAAATTTATATTATGCTGAAAAGTAAAAAAGAAAATACCTTCTCAATTCCTTAGTTGACTGGAACTGAAATATACCATTACGGTAACAACATCAAATATCTAAAATCAACATTCTTTCACTGTCATGATTAAGGAACTTACCGAATACTCAATTACTAGACAGTAATATGCAAACCTACTGAAACACAATTCAAACAGTCCTCAAAACTAATTGATTTTAAGTATTTTTTAACTGGTCCACTAACCGAACTATCATAACATCTCGTTAAATTTAGAGCAAAAATATAAATAGAAAGAGAGAGAGAACTCCCAAGTAAAAGGAACTTGCCGAATTGATTCGATTTCTTCTTCCGTTAGAAGAACAGGACAGAGAAGAATAGTGAGCAGAATTTGCAGAGCTGGCCAGAAACCCAGTCAGAGCTCTCGGCGCTTTCCAAGCACATGAGAAAACGCTACAATCATAATATCTTCCACTGGCATCGCCTTTCGGAAGTTTGCAGATGTTCACGCATTCCACTGACACTACAAAATTAATTATCACGCAATTCACGCCCCAGTCATACTAAAAAACCTACTCGTATTGGGACAAATTAAGTAAATTACTCTACCGAATTTAATTTCCTAGATTTTCTCTGCAGCCAAACTAGCATGTAAAAGTGTTAATTGACAAGAAAGTGATCACGAACCTGACATAGAAGGAGCAGAAGCCATTTGTAATGACAGAGAACAATCTCATTGAATCGAACTAAGCATTAAACAACACACAAACATAAGCAACAAAAACTTCTGAATCAAATGCTTAATAAGCTTTCTTTGATTGAAGAGAAAGACGATTATAGTTATTAAGTTTAGTATGGGAGAAGAGTTGTGTATGGGCGGTCTTGGACAAATAAGCGATGGATTTCAAGGAAGGAGGTCAAGAGATAATCTAGAGGGAGACAGAGAGATTGAGTTTCGCGGAGGCCACACAAATACCGTTCGATAGAGATATTTATTTTCTTTCCGTTTTTCTCCTGACTTAACATTACATAGGTGATGACAGAATTTTTGAATTTTTATATTTTTTAATAATTAAAATTTCTTGGTTATTTCCCGGTGTCATGTTGAAAATTTCCTCGTGCCTGGATCTTATTAGACTTTGGTGACAAGTCGGATGAAATTTGACGCCTTCCAGTCCAGCAAAAGACACGTTGGCAACAGCTACATGTTTTTTTCTTATTTATTTACAATAAAGTCCTTCTATTTACATTAATATCTAATTAAATAGGTCCATATAAAATATGCCACATCGGGCCGAAAGCGTGAAATGAAAATGATATCATGACTGGGGAAAGATTGTCCGATAAGACTGGAAAAATAATAAATTCTTGTTTAGAGCTGGGTTGGGTGGGTGCACAGGAAGATACTAAATGGCAATGCTATCTATGATTATTTGTATCTCCTTTTGGTAAAAACGACCAATTAATTTCACTAAAAGTTTACGATTTCTATTTAAGAACGTTGAAGGCGGCTGGCATATATACTGAGAATATACCTGGGTTTGGTCTAAAGAAGACATCTTTTTTATTTTTGTGTGTGAGAGTGAGAGTGAGAATGAGAAGGGCATATCTTTCTTCTTGAAAAGTCTTAAGGGAAATATGGCACATGCATGTATCAAGGATATTTTATGGGGAAACAATTTAGTGACAGCACCAAGTGTTGGCCATATGTTTTTTCTTCCAAATATGGAAAAAGAAGAAAGACAAATTGGTAACTAATGCTGATAAGTGGATATTACTTGTTCTTTTGTTCAAGCAGCTCAAATTTAGATTAGTATGATTCAATTTTATTTATTCAAATATGTTGAAGTTTGCATGCCAAGATGGACTATTCAAAAACCCAACAAGAAGATTTTTAAGTAAACCAAATCCAAATTGAATTTTTACCCGAATGAGGTTAAAAAAAACACCGGGTAAAAACAAAAATTTTCAAACATTCGAAAAAAACATATACATGAAAGATAAGGGTTGTGCTAACAAAGAGGGAAGGGTCCAAAGAAAGAAAAATATGCTGAGGCTTTAATAAGATAGTCAGGAAAAGGGGAAAGTACTCGAGGCTAGCTTGGTCGCTATTGTGAGGATAAGATTACTCATCTTCAGCGTGGTCAGAGGATTTACGAAGGCCGATACTTTCAGTGTCAAGTCGGTTTCATAGTCAAAGAAAAAGAGAGAATTGTGGGACAAAAAATAGAATCTGAGGCATCTTCTTTAGAGAGAGAAAAACGTGAAGGGCGTGGCTTCTGGGTCGTCCATTTTCAACCTCCTCTTTTGAAATTGAAACTAAAAACTCTGAAATGAAGTACTCACAAGTTCTTGAGTTGTGTTTCCTGTAGAATAGTCAAGCTCAAATGAGATAGTGCTTGGTTGCCTATAAGCAAATGAATAAATCAAACTGGTTGTTTGCAATTGTCTGAAAGCGATTGTTGGGTGGGAGTATTAATGTAAGGTCATTTACACTGTAACGAGTAATGAGATATATCCTTTGGAAAGTTATCAAAGAGTTGACTGTCATTAAGGTTGAATCAAGTCAGCAGCAGCAGAACCATTTTGATAAAATAATTTTTATTAAGAAGGGACCACATTTCTGAAATCAACTGTAAATATTTTACAGTATCTAGAATTTGTATTCTCTAACATTCAGAACTCTCAATTCTTGAAATTTTGTTTTTGGGCAATCGAATCTTGTATTCAGCCCTGGGAAATATGTTTCTGCTTCCTCTCAATAAGAACTGCTACTAGATGGAGATGGCTCTATATCACTCTGAAATTATCTCCTTTAAGAATTGAAATCACCTAGATGAATAGAAAGGGAAAAACAAAATTATGATAACATAAGAAGTCACTCTATGAAAGTGGAGGAGCTCATAGCAACATGAGAGGTTAAGAAGCACCTCACTCAATGAAAGGGTCGTGAAGTTGGCTTAGATTTGGTGCATTGAATTGCCGCAGCCATCACCCTGTAAAATGCATGCATGTCTGAAGCCTCCCAGTTCTGCTCTAATAATTCGTGGAATTTCCTTTCCAGCATCAAAGGCCGAGCCTGCCAATTTTTCATACAGAATTGCACATAAAATTGCATCAATATTAGATTTAAAGCCAATTCAATGTGTTGGTCATCTTGGGCCATATTTCCGCCTATCTTATCTAAATTTTTGAGGTGAAAACAGATAATAAAACCGTCGCATCATTGAATTTTGGGTTAAAAAGTATGAGGTTGATTCAAACGGGCCGATTCTTCCAAAGAGAAGCGTGCAGAATTATTGGGTCGTCAATTAAAATGTGAATATTGATGATAGTAGTACTAATTATTGGTTTAGACAATCCAGCTTCTCAGGATATTCTGAGATCAACAACCGCAAGATATGTTCTATTAATAACTTCTGATCGGGTATATTGTTTTTTTTTTTATTCCTCTTTCACTGGAAACAATGAAGTGATGTCGTTCTCTTTGTGTGAAACAAATCACAGTTAATTAATTGGTGATTTATAGACAGTGGGAATGTCTCTCGAATCCCCTTTCTCACATAGATACATCATTTCCGTAGACAGTCACGGCTTTGGGCTCTCCTTTATCTCCTTGTTTTCAAAGCTAAAGCCCAGCTCTGACACTTCTGACAAGCCTAACCAGCTTTATTGACCAGCCTTCAACAAGCCCACATGCCTCACTCCTTTCATCTCCTTCCTTCCACTCTGTACATTCAATTACTCTGCCCATCAACGTTTCAATATTCAATTATATGCTAACCACATTATCCAAATATCCATTGACAGTCTGTTATAGTTTAAATTTTATTCCCCTGGTCAGAATATCTTCCCTCTGGTCGTTCTGTCATGTTAATATGTTGTTAGTTTTGCTAACATATTTAATGTCACAGAGAGAGGAGTTAATACTAAACAACAGTTTTTGCAACTAAAACACCGTAGACATATTTCAAGTCCCAAAAAACAGGCTTACAGACTCGAATACAAACGTCAGGCTAATTTTATTCCCACCTGACCACAACTAAAAGCCATGTATGTTCTTACAAACGCCGTTCCTGTGTCGACACTTGCACTCACAACATACGTTAAATCTGTAAATCATAATATTAAAAATAAAAATAACCGTTCCTGTGTCGACACTGCTGTGCTTCAAGGTTTGGAGCTCGAGCCCTTAGGTGTTGACTCCATCTGCCCACCTCGTGCACTTTCAGAGAAAATACTAATTTAACACTTAAAACGAGTTCCTATAATCGCCAAGTCACTAATTTAGGCTTAGAGCTGGCCGAAGGAGTGAGCAAGGTATGATAGCGCTCCTACAAGGGGTGCGTTCATGTAAGTAGACGGCTCTGATTGCTCGTAATCTGACCGTTGATCTGCGAACCTATCATGCAGATCAGGCCCACCAACAACTGCACCCACTAGGATGTTGGGGTTGGGAGATTGAGTGTTCAAGAAACTGAAGCCTGAAGAGCATTGGATCTTGGCTGGATGTGCAGAAACAGACGGCAGAGATGATCCCCTGTGGTGTATCCTTTGTGGGTACCTTGGACCATACCCCACCATGTATGACATCTTCAATGGGTTGTCACCAAGCATGTAGTCCACCTGATAGATAATGCATTTTTACACTCAAATTAATCATTATTAATTTCCTTCAGTAAAAATAACTAATGTGTTTATATTTCATACCTGTTTCTTGGCAATGGCCCGGAGCCTCTTAGGAGTTACAGTTGTACCGCCGCAGTTAACAGCCATGTGAGCGGAGGTTAAATACTTAGCATATATTAAGAGCAAGAATGAAGCGGAGGTAACATACTGCATGTTGCAATCACTCATTTTGAACAGCAGTCCACCTGTTCACATTACAACACAGAAACAAAACTAGCCGTTACAATAAAGGTTTCACCGTCTAGTCTCTGTGAAAGACAATGGATGAGGGAAGATGGATAACCTGGAGTGTATTGGGATGAAGAAAATGACGCCCCTGGAATGAGAGAGCAAATGAAATTATCTGCATGACCTTTGTAATCATGGAGGGATTGTAACTTTTGAACAAGAAATGCCTACAAATGAAAGATTAAACCATATATTAAGACCCACATTTATCAATATTAAGTGAATAAAAAACCAAGTAGTGAGATTAAATGGGACCTTAGAAAGAAGAATCCTTGCTCCAGCATGCTTGTTATCCCACCCAAAGGTGTTATCAAACGCAGCAGCTCCGAGGGTTTGTCCATTTACTTGAATGTAGTTGAGATACATTGGGTTCTTGGTGGCTTTATGCAGCCAAGCAGCACCCCACAGCAGCTCGTCCTTTAAGTTTACACACATTTTAAATAAATCACTCCTAAAATGAAAATGGAAAAGTTTTCAAAGTGCAGAAAATTTACCTGATAACCAGAATAAGAGCAATAGAATGGACAGACATATTTCCTTAACCCATTGCTGTAAGCTCCCCTGTATTTGTCAGCAAACTCGAACACCTTTACGTAAATACAAAATAAATCCAAGGTATAAAGAGATATATGAGATTGTCACAGCTTTGGTTATGTTCCAGTTGAAGTTTTACCCTCATAGCCCTCCTGGCCAAAAGCTTGGAGTAGGTTGGGTCGCATTTCCTGAAGACCAAAGAAGCCGCAGCCAGAGCGGCAGCAGTTTCTCCGGCCACATCAGAACCGGGGGAGCTCCTGTCTATCTTGATAACTGTTCTTGGTGTGTCCATATCTTCTGGTCTCTCCCAACAAGAATGTTCCTTGTTGGCATCACCCACCTACAAGGAACAAACCCAAAATTAGTCCTGCTCTGTGTATTTTTACTAACAATTGTCTATAATGCACTTCACCACGTAATATCAAGAGCCTTGTTTGCATTTTCTTGCAAAAAGAAGAAGCTTAAAATTCTAAGAATGCGCTGAATACGGAATAGACCTGAACATAGATAGTGTCTGGGTGTGCAGTAGCTTTCAGAAGATAATCAGTACCCCAACGAATGGCTTCTCTGGCATGCTGCAACTCACCTTTCATCAACCCACCAAACTCAATAACACTCCAAGAAAGCATGGTTACACTGAAAGCCATTGGGAATCCAAATTTCACATTGTCCCCTGCATCATAGTAGCCCCCAACTAAATCAACCTGCATTTTAAGTTCCGAATCAGATCAGCAAAAACGCGCGAAACAGAAGAAAAAAATACAAAAAAAAAAAATGAAGTCCGAAATGGAAGAGAGAGGGAAAAGAGGGAATGTGCATGTATACATGCATTGCAGCTCCATCTGAGAGACCGGAGTCTCCCCTCCAGGTAAGTCTCTGGTTAGATGGGAGCTTCCCTGACCTCTGGCCTTCGAAAAAGAGGATTGATTTGGTAAGAGCATCTCTGTAGTTGTGGGTAGCAAATCGAGGGTAGTGCTGGTGTTGATAAGCAGGGAAGCCATTACAGAGAAGCCGAGAAGAAGTGAACCAAGTAAGAAGCATTAAGAGATAAAAGCCGAAGGAGAGAGAGTCATTTTTTCAGGCTTCCCAAAGAATTCAACCCAGCCCAACCCAACCAGCCGAAGTGAATAACATAGACCAACCTTTCTCAGTATTTATAAAGTAAAAGCTACCTCCGTTAACTTCCTGCTTCGTTACTTTAACGCTCATCAAACCGCAATCTTAACAGCCTATAGCAGAACTGCCCACATAGGATTTTAATAACATGAAGATGGAAATTTTTGTTAAGTCTCCAATACCGTTATGACATGTAAGCACTGGACTACACATTTGTAATGCTTAGATTGGAAAGGTTGCAAGAACGGATCCTTTTTTAATGTCATTTGAATAGGGATTTTGTTGAGTTAAAGTGATTACATTTTACAAAAAGTTAATGCAATGTGAGTTGTAAACGAAGTTGGTCTCACTACTTAAAGACCAGTCACGGGTTCAAAATGTGCCAATTAATGGAAACCTAACAAGTCCTAAAACAAACATAGTAAGTCTCCTCGTCGATTGTAACGAGCTCCAGCTATTTTGGAACAACTCTTGCCCACAACCTGAACCCTAATTTGCCCGGAACTCAAAATCTTTTGTCCAACAAACATGGTAAACATAAACATGGGCTTGATGCTGGAACTCAACACTTATTGTCGGGCAAGGTGATAAAACTCAAACATGGGGCTGATACGAACAATCTTTGAGTTCCTCGGGTGAGTCACAAAAGTGTGAATGAAGGCCCATGCAGAAGCTCTACTTGGTGATGGAGCACTTAGAATTAGAAATCTGATATGTCAATAAATCTCTTATAGTACTGATCCTCGCTAACATTAAGCCAAAACCACCATATCCGGCCAAATCAACTCCACAATTTCTGAGACCAGACAACATCTCTTACTGATTGTTTATCCTTGTATCCATTCTAAATTATTCTTCTTCTGGATTGATCTTTTGAGTGCGTTGAATAATTGAAGTGTAAACAGTGTTTTCCAGCTAAATTATTGGGAACAGCCTGGTAATAAGATAGGCAACGTTTTCAACCCAATTGCTGACAACGAGCTTTTGTTTGGTTTCTTATTACATGCAAGGCTCACAATGTTGAGAAAGCAGTACCATTTCAGAACTGTTGCTGTCGTCTTGTCAATTTTCAACTCTGAAATTTTGATTCCAACAGGAAGATGAATCGTGTTCACAAAGAAATCCTTTGAGTGAACCCTCTCACTCTTGACGGAAGGAGATTATTTTAATCTCTCAAGCTGGAGAGCTTTTGTCAGCTAAAGAAAATGAGATAAATTCTGTGCAGATCATCCTTTGACAAAGCGTGAAACTGCATGTGAGGGACAATTATTTTCTAGAATCTTTTCTTTTAAATGATTGGTCTGTCTTTGTTTGCATACGGCATCATTTTTCTAGAAATTCCCTTAATTACTACATTTATACTTTGTGTGGATGCAAAAGAGACGCCTTTATTCTTGCTAAATGATCGTGTAAAAGGGGAAGGAGCAGCAAGGACCCAATGCATGTTGTCTCAACAGAATATTGAGCAAGTTATAATACAAAAGGTCCAACCCAAGGAAAGAAAGAAAAAGTAGCACGGAGTAATCTAGCCAGAGAGAGCTCTCCATTATTAAATTTACACGTAATAGAGCAATGTTTAAAACTGGGTTTTTATCTAATTTACTTATTTAATTATTAAATATAAAATTTAAATTATATTTGATCAAATATATTGTAATATTTTAAATATAACTACGTTTGTCGTTATTTATGTTAATTGAACCGACAAATCCAAACCAGATTTGAAATACCGTAATAAAGCAAAAGAAATTTAAAAAGTTGATTAAAAGATTGAGAAACAAAACAAGTGTCAGACATATACATACAGTTCTTTATGATAAGAAAGCGAAGGATTGACCCACTCAATATTATCATGTGCTCTTCTGATATCCTTCCGCATGCAATCATGTTCATCTTTTATGTGCTTCTGGAGCTAAGAGTTATTAAAAAAACTGCACCAAAAAGCCGACACCACATTTCTCTTTGGGGGTGTGCGAATGCAGATAAATGACTATATATAAAAATTAACTTGGAATTTTTTATATGGTTATTTATGGACTGAAATCAACCTGGACTACCAAATGAATGTTTTCAAAAATGTTGTGAAACTAAACGCCGCTCAAGGCCTTCAATTTTTTAATCGGTATACTGACAATGCAGCTAGCTTGTTATAGAATTTGGCTCCCGTAAGTGATTTTGCAGAGTTGTTATTACTCTTCTTAGACTCTGGCCTGTGACCGTCATATGCAGCCGTTTCAGGGACCATATACATTAAATTATATATAATTTAAATCACTCTTTGCAATTGTAATCTTCAACAGTAATTTAAATTTGTGTCAAATTCCAGTAAATCTTGTTGTTTGTGGGTCGGAAGCAGGATCTGATTTTAAGATACTATATAGGCTTAGTACTATGTCCAACGTTACCCACGAACCTGAGAAGTGGGCCTTAGCAACAGCCACTTCCTCCTCGTTGAGACTGGTGAGGCTCAGCCCATGTAAAACAAACTCCATTTGCAGAAGTTAATCCTATCCCCAGGATGTGTTCGTCTGGTTCAAATATATTTTTTTTATGTTAACGGTATGTCTCGAGCAGAGAATTTAAGGGGCATCCTTGCTTCCAACTGTTCACATTAATACCTAAAAATAAAATTGTTATTCCAGTACATAGTGGTTTACAGAACACTTTCCTCGGTAAATGGATATAATTCTTTCCAGACGAAAGCCAGTTGTTGACTGTTGAGACATCATGGGCAAAAATAAAATATTGTGCTCAACCAAGATTAAGAAAGAAAGGAAAGCCAGTAGAATTAAGCCATTGACTACCCTGCAAGAATCCCTCAACTGTAAACTGACTAGCCACACTGGAGTTATTAATGATTCGATAACCAGGCCACGTCACCCTAGCACTTGTGTTAGAGCCAGGCCCTCTATTCTTGTACTCCCCATAGTAAAGTGTAGACACTGCAAATGTGCCATTCCATTCAAGCCATCCCGCCGGATCCACCAAGTCACCAATGTAAGATTGAAGATAAACTGTCCTAGAATACTCTTTCCAAGGACGACCAAGATATGTCTTAAAATTCGTTTGATTTGGTATTAAATCAGCAGCAGCAGCAACTTTGCAATTCAAGATGGATATTCCTGTATTCTGGTTGGGATCTTCTCTTCCTTGAGCAGTAAAAATGTTCTTCTGGTTTTCATTTGGTTTACGAGCATATAAGCTGCAATTTTGAAACACCACAGCGGCATTGCCGAATATGAAGTCAATTGTACCGTAAATGTCACAGTCTCGATAGAATTGTCGAAGGGAGTGAACGTATAAAGTGTCTTGGTAACCAACAAAGCTGCATTGATAGAATGCAGAGAGATCTGAGCCACTTCTTAAGGCCACAGCCTGGTGCTTACTAGGGCCAGCCGAGTTTTCAAAGGTTATACCCTTTGCAATGAAACCGTTCCCCACCACAGCTGAAAGCAATCAAACATATAAAGAATTTAAATGTGTTAGATAATAATGAAGTATAAGTGCTAAACCTACATGAAATGCTAACCAGCTAAGCAATATATTGATATTTCATATTTACTCTATGTGGGCCGTAATCTGCAGGGAAGATCATCACTCTTTCCTTTATCAGCCACCCCGATTATGGACCCAATGTTACCCTTGGACAAGTTAGCACCTTCTTTCCATGCATTATTATTCATTAATCAGACATATTATATTTACTACTATATATTTAAATCATTCAACATTAGACAAAAGCATAGCATAAAAAATTTCTAATAGAAGAAGGAATAAAATTGTCTTAATCCGTTTCAGTTCTGAACCATGTCTTCCTTATGGCCCTCATTAATAATTCCCTTGAAACACATGCGAGACCAGGCGAAAGTTAAACCTGAAAGCAAAGAACAGTACTAATTAAAAATGAAGAAGAAGACAAAAAATCTTTCGCTTTCGCGCGCGCCCCCATGACCCAAGAAACACGGTTATCCTATTCTATTGATCCAGCACCGACAAACAAATGAGTGAATTAACATGTTGTTGGTAACAGCTAAATTCCAACAACTGTTTTAGTGCCTCATCTATCCATTGGGAGCTGTAATATAAAAACTTCATTTAACCTGTTTAATCATGAGCCTTCAAATCAAATCTAATAATCCATTTCACTAACTATTTTTACCAAGGCTTACAGTCACTTAAACCTGTAATTATACATCATATAAACTTTATTATAATATATAATATTAAGATCATTCAAACATTAAATATTTATAAATAACCATTAATCCTTCTAACACTTAAATCAACTTTTGATCTATTTCTGAACATTTGTCTTAATACTTCAAATCAAATTCTTTTTTCACCCGAACTACACAACTATCCGGGACTAAAAAATCCAGTCTCATGAGGACAAAGCCAAAGGCTCCCTAAACTACGCTCACTAGCACTTCTATCACGTAAGAGATCACGAGACAGGCCCTGTGTTGTCGTATTATGGTTTCTAATAGGGTAAGTATAACTAAAAACAAAAGAAATTATCAAATCGAGCTTCTAAATTAACTTACTGAGGTCACTGAGCTCACCACTCCACGCCAAAAGCCTAGCTTCGCTCAGAAACCACCGTGCAATTGTGAAGGGAGGCACTTTGTTCCCGGGACACCCGCTATCTCATCATGAGAAATCTTTTTGTTATTTGATTTCTCTTGAGGGACAAAACTAAAACAAATATTTTAATCAAATAGGCTCACAATACTTGATTGATTCCTCCATTAATTGGGATCGCTTTATAATAATTATATCTTAAGATCTCAGTGGAGCGAGCCGGCGCAACGGGCTCACCTGAGTTTTAAACATTCTGATTATTAGTCTTTTTCTTCTTCTTCTATTTAATTTACGACAAAATTGCATACGTATGCTGTAATATTCTCGTGATTACTGATCGAAATTGGACGTCACTGGTCCTACAAGTTTGGTGTTATACTGTACAGAAACAACTACAATTTTCGGTTGTTCACAAGTCGTCAATTCAAAGTATATCTCCATGAAAATGAAAACTTTAAACTCACCTACTGTGGCCGACCGGAAAGTAGTCCATCCATCAATAACATTTCTACTGGCTTTCACTACTGTTTTCCCGATACCATCTCCAAGAAACATCAACATTGTCTTCTTTCTATCCACTTCCACGTTCTCAAAGTAGGACCCAGCTTTAATGTAGATTACAAACCTGTCATGCATAAATATAATTTTTATTGTATTTATAGTTGTGACTCGTGAATTATCTAATACGGGTAATGAACATGACCGAGCTACCTGGTAGTGCTTGAGTTGGGAGCTGCGGCCACTGCATCACCAATGGTTGTATAATTTCCAGTGCCATCTTTAGCCACTATCAGATCATATCTGGTGCCATTTTCAGTAGTCTGCAACAATTTTCGATCTTTTGAGGACAGCCAAGTTGGCAACCCTCTCTTCATTCGTCCATACTCTGGGAAAACGTCCGACTTTAAGGACATGTTAAAACCGGGGACTTTCTTCAGCATGACCAAAGAGTTACTTACATGTCGAGAGATGTTGTATAAGTTGTACTTGATTATGTCTCTCACGTTTCCGTTACTGTAAGCAAACCCGTCAAGACATGTGTCCTGGTTAGTCATTGCACCACTAAACAAAGTCTGCAAATCCTGGAATTGTTTGGAGGTTGTTTTTCTAGGGGAAAGATCATGGAGAGCTGATGTGAGCTCTGCAATGGTGTCATCAAAAAGTTCAATACAGTCAGTGAGAGCTCTATTTTCAAGTATGTTGAGGTTTTTGTGCTTTTTTCTAATGCCAGTGCAATTTGAGTAGGACGCTCTAATCTCATACAATGTGCGGTCTATGGTGGCGGAGATGAGTCGATGTACAGATTTGAAAGCAAGATCCGGGAGCGAAGAGAGAGTTGAAACGCAGAGCTCTGGGTAGAGTGTGCCTTCACATGCAGAGTGGGCAATTTGGAGGTGTCTGCGGATGTGTAAGCGTGAGGTTTCTGTGGTTTTAGAGGTCTTTTTAAGAGTGGTTGATGCAGAGAATATGAGGAAGACAATGGTTGAAAAGGGTAAGAGAGTAAGCAAGAGTTTACTTCTTCGCTTTGAACTAAACATGGTTGGTAGTCTGCCAAAAGAGGTAATTGAAGAAAGAAACTAAATAGAGATAGTATGGGCTGCTGAGAACAATAATGAGACGGGTGTTGTTATTGGATCTCACAAGGACGCCATGATAGAGGACTTTTTTGCGGTTGTGCTGCGGGGCCGTGTGCCCTCGATCATATCACTCATAATCTTTGCTTGAAACTTAAATCATTATTAGTGGAAATAAGTGAAGGGATAGCAATAGTCAACTTAAATGTCAAAGTAATCAAATCATGTCTCCTAATTGGTTCCACAGCCTCTACAGGACCACATTATCTTGGCCAAATTCAAACATGCATGGCATATTTTCAGTAGAAATAACTTCACAAAATTATTTCAATACTCAATTATTTAGTTCAGGGTGACAGGATCGTTTCATTGCTAATTGAATGAATGTAATAATTGAAAATAAAGGAGCCCGAAGTGCACATGCGCTTTTCCCTTTTTTGGGCAATACAATATAATTTTGTTATAAGTTTTTTACTTAAGGGATAATTAGTAGCCAAACAATTCAAGTTTTAACCAACTGGCTTATGGCTATGGGCTACATACAGACTGTGATCCGATCTTATCCACCCTTTAAAAAGGAGCGGTTCACAAGAATACGGTCCTTATTTTTGCAGGCTGTACAGAAGACTTTAGGATTTAACATGTGAAAAAACAAAATAATTTAAAATTAAATATAATACAACAAACTGATCCATTAAAAAGTCCACGAAAACAAGGTCCAGGAGTTTTGGGTCATGCTGCGGGTTGATACAGGTCTTGACATGATACAATATGACTCGTAAACATGACAGATTACACCAAATCTGACTCAATAAGGCCCATAGCCTTGTCCAGCTAAATTGGACCCGAGATGGGCTGAAACTTAACTGAGCCCAATATTGTTAGTGATTACAATTAATTGGAATACTTGCTCTGAATGGTCCCTTCCTTGTAGTTCTATTTCATTTGAAACAAATAAATTATCATAAAGTGGCATGATTTTGTCATTTTATATTATAATAAAACTATCTCTACCTATTATATATATATAAATAAATATATATTATTATATAATTAAATAATTTAAATTAAAAATAAAATAATATTTAATTATATATTAATATATTTATTTATATACTTAAAATAAATATAAATTATACTGCTCTTCATATTGCCGAAAATTATTTTCCTGTCAATTTATTTTGGGACTTAGTTAACAGTGTAGTTTGAGGCCAAAGCGCAGGCAGACCAACAAAAGACGAAAATGTTTCTCTAATAAGGTTAAGCCTAACAATAGGCCCTCTCTTTTATAGCCCACCTTTTTTAATAAATCCAATAAGGCCGAAGACTTATTCCGCCAAGTTTTACTACGTTCCCAAATTCTTATTTACAGAGATCTTCTAAACACTTATAACACTTATTTATAAGATATTAATTTTCACTAAAATTATTAATTATAGGAGATAAAATTATTATTTTATTATTAAATTTTAAAAATTTATTTTATTTTCTCCTATAGTTTTCAAAATTAAATTTTTTTGTCCAAAAATTTGAAAAGTTTATTTTTTCCTTTAAAGTTTTTTTTTATTCTCTGGCAATAAGAATTAGCTATCATCCTCAGCCGATTATCTTAGCATCTTCTTCTTCAGCCATTGAGTTTCTCACCAGAGCAGATTTGTCAAATGAAAATGAATAATTTTTGTTTAACAAAGAGACGATATAATACATATTATCAATATAAATCTACATATCATTTTTTAAAAAAATTATTATATAATAAGAATGTATATGAAAAATTTTAAATTTTTAAAAGTATATATAATATTTTTTAAGATGATAATATATAAATTAAGAATTATCATTATTTTTATTATTTATTTTTAAAAAATATATTATTCAATAGAATACAACATTTATGATAGAAAAATAGGTTTTTAATAGGAAATTCAATATCTTATTCAATTCGTATGACATGTACTCCCACTCAAAGTCAACAAATAAAAAATAATTATAAATATATCTCTAAAAGCAGGAGCAGGAAATTGCCGGAGTTTTATGTGAATAACCCAGGCAGGCACATACTGAACCTGGAACCACCGGCAGAGCTAGGAGAGGGTTCCAAGTTGTATTTTATATATATATATATGTATATATATGTATATATGTATATATGTATATATATATATATATATATATATATATATATATGTATATATATGTATATATATGTATACCAAACTAATTAATTTTCTTATATTAAGGCAGCATATGATTTAAGTCTTACGTGTTTGAATTCAAACTTTCCGCCAGTATGCAAGGAAAGAAACCGTGTGAGACTCTTGAAGCAGATTTAAGCTTAGAACAACCAACCTGCCTTTTGGTCAAACACTTCTCTTTGCCTTCTGTATATCGGTACATGTGAGGAAGAATTTACTATAGTCAGAAACAAGCTGAAAGAAAGAGCATTTTAAAATTATTTTGAGGAACCTTCATATTACTCGGCGAGCACATTTTTCAATTCCGCGTTAAAAACTCTCTGATTTTACGTTAACTTTTTTCACTACAAAAATAGAATAAAAACAAGTTGAAGGTGGTAATCAATCATCTTCCATCAAAAGAAAATCTCGTTTATTCAGTGTTAAATCAAATCATGCATGGCAATAGAGTCGATTCTACCAAAGTTTTTGAATTATTTATTTTGGGAAATTCAAAATTTTGCCATTTATGGCCATTTATACAAAGCTATCATATTTTTGTATTTTAAACATTTATAAACACTTTCCAAAATACCTAAATATTTTATTAGCATGTAAAATTTATACAAAATTACTGTTTGATTACGTAAAAACTCATGTATTTCTATTATATCTCATAAATAACTTTTTTTTAATCTATACAAAGACATCGAGAATGAATTGAAATTGAAATTCTGAATTATTGATTATTGATGACTGAATTTTTTTAATTAGATTTAAGTTTTAACGGCCTTTTAGTTGAAAAATAAAAAATGAATTGAAATTTTGAATTGTGTATTTATAAAAAAAACAAATTAGTGATCTTGTCAAAGAGTTAGTGATATTCTCAACCCTATTTTTATTCAAAGTTAAAGATAAGAATAATTTAAATATCATATTATTATTATTATTATGGTGTAAATGTTTAATATTTAAAAAATGTGATAAATTTATATAAACTTGTCCATTTAACTATAAAAATTTCAAGCTCCCACTTATTTTTGTTAATTGTCTAGTTTTAGCTGCTTTTTTTTTTTTTTTTTAAATTTTATGGAGCATTGATATTCCCTTTTTCAGGTGGTCTGATAAATATTTGGATAATTTAATTATAATTTAGGCCAAATGACTATTTCCCACCCAAGGTTTGATGTTTTCTCAAGTTTTCATCCTTTAACTATAGAAACATCAAACACCCACCCATGGTCGGTTAAATTTAACAAAACTTTAATTGTGGTAAGGATAAAATCATCATTTTCTCTATAATATTAAAAATAAACTAAAATAGAATCTAATTTTGCCCCCCTTAAACTTTAAAAACTAAAATTTTCCCTCAGCCTAAGTTTTAAAAAATCACAGTTTCACCCTAGGATTTTGTTTTGAAATCTCCGGCTCCATTGCCGATGGCCTCTCCCTCCCGAAGCATCCTCTCCTTCCGGTGATCTCTTTCCTCCCATTTGGACTCTCGATCGAAGTCGGAGAAGCCGTGGAAGATGAAGAACTTCGTCGGGGAAGACGAAGTTCTTTGTCTTCCCAAACGAAAACGAGACGACTCGTCGTCCTCTAGGAAGACGAGTCGTCTTCATCTGGAAAGACGATCGTCTTCCCAAACGACGAAGACGAGATCGATCGATCTCGTCTTCGTCATCTGGGAAGACGATTTCTCTTCCCAGACGACTTCTCTCTGCATCGGATAGGTTGGGGTGGAGTTGAGGGGGGTCGTCGGTGGAAGATAAACCGTCGGGAGGGGAAGATGGCTGGCGATTGTGTCGGAGAAAGTGAAAGGGTTTGGAAATAAACCTTAGGGGGGGAATGTGATCTTTTCAAACTTAACTTAGGAAAAAAATGTTAGTTTTTAAACTTTTAGGGGGGGAAATGAGATTAAATTTTTAGAGGTTAGAGTTTCGTTAAATTTAATCGACCATAAATGGATGTTTGGTGTTTCCATAATTAAAGAGTGGAAACTTGAGAAAACATCAAACCTTGGGTGGGAAATAGCCGTTTGGCCTATAATTTACTCCCAATTGATTGCCAGTACGACAGGTAGAGGCATTTTAACCTTAATTTTTTTATACTACTTATTTTCAATCAATATAATAATGCCCTGCCCCGAGTTGACAATGGAAACTGATCAAAATTACGTCTTGCTTTGGCCAAGATGATTCTAAAATAGAAGGAATACATGCATAAAAGTAGCTTCTTTTCTCCCTTAATTAGGTGTAAGAGAATGTAAGCTTTTCCAGGCAAATCAACTTGATTAAAATAAAAATTAGTCCAAATCTTCAAACATTCGATCCTAATTAACCATTATTATGTTAATCCAAACTAACTAAAAAGATGAACAATTGGATTTGAGGCATGTTTTGAGATCGTGGAAATTTGTGGTGGGAACGAAATTAAGCAAGGTTCGCAATTTGAAGTTGAGCAAATGAACACAATATGTCTGCTTGATATAATAAATTGAATAACAACCTCTTCACAAATTCCAATTGGCTTTTCTCTCTGTCCATTACCTGTTTTTGATTAAGCCTTTCAAGTTGACTTTGCAAAATTCATTATCTCACTAATCAAAATCAAATATATATATACCACACCACCACCCCTCTGCGTCTAACATAAATCATTCAAACTCCCATTTATCTCTAAACCCTTGTCAAAAAAATGGCTTCAAAGCTCTTCTTTCTCATAACAATACACATTGTTATGGCTCCCATGAGTTATGCTGTCTCACGAGAAACCCTTTGCAAATCTGCTCCAGACCCTTCCTATTGCAAATCTGTTCTTCCAAATCAAACCGCAGATGTCCACAGTTCTGGCCGGTACTGCTTCGGTAAAGCTTTATACCAATCTCAGAAATTTGTGAGATTAGTTGACAAATATCTTCAACGCCAATCCGAATTGTCAATGCCAGTTATTAGAGCTCTGGAAGATTGCCAATTACTTGCTGGCAATAATGTGGACTTTCTTTATGGCTCTTCTCAGGCTGTCAATAAGACCAGTAAAACCCTTTCTACCATGGCAGCCGATGATGTTCAGAGCTTAGTCAGTGCCATTTTGACAAACCAACAGACTTGTTTGGACAGCCTGGAAGAAACATCTTCGTCTTCTAGCTTGAAGAATGGTATATCAGCCTCTCTCTTTAATGACACAAAACTTTACAGTGTATCTCTCGCCCTTCTTGCAGAAGGGTGGGTTCCTAAGGAAAAGAAAGCGGCCGCATCGCAGCCTACAAGGAAGCAACTCTCTTTTACAAAGGGACGTTTACCGCTGAAAATGTCTAGCCAAAAGCAGGCTCTTTATGAGTCAGTGAGCAGAAGAAAACTTCTCCAAACTACTGATGAAGTCTTGGTGAGCGATATAGTTATAGTGTGCAAGGATGGCACTGGAAATTTCTCCACCATCAATGATGCTATTAATGCCGCTCCAAACAATACTGATGGTAGCAATGGGTACTTCTTGATTTATGTCCAAGCGGGTATCTATGAAGAGTACATTTCCATTGCGAAGAACAAGAAATATTTGATGATGATAGGAGACGGCATCAATCAAACAGTGATCACCGGCAACAGAAGCGTCGCTGACGGGTGGACGACTTTCAATTCTGCAACCTTCGGTAAGAACTCGTTGTTGTAGTTGTTGTCCAATAAAAACGAGCTTGTTCTAACTATTTCATGATCAAATTTGCAGCTGTGGTTGCATCGAACTTTGTTGCAGTGAACATAACCTTCCGCAACACGGCTGGAGCAGCCAAGAACCAGGCCGTGGCGCTTCGCAGTGGAGCAGATTTGTCTATATTTTATAGCTGCAGCTTTGAAGCATACCAAGACACCTTATACACACATTCTCTAAGGCAATTCTATAGCGAATGTGACATTTATGGTACGGTTGATTTCATATTTGGAAACGCTGCCGTTGTTTTCCAAAACTGCAACATTTATCCCCGGCTGCCGATGAGCGGACAATTTAACACCATCACAGCACAAGGCCGGACGGACCCTAACCAAAATACAGGCACATCAATTCAAAATTGTACTATTAGAGCAGCAAATGACTTGGCTTTCACCAATCAAACGGTGAACACGTATCTGGGGAGACCATGGAAAACGTACTCGAGGGCGGTTTATATGCAGTCATTTATGAACAGTTTGATAAATCCCGCTGGTTGGCAGATATGGAATGGAACTTTTGCTTTAAGCACATTATATTTTGCTGAGTATAATAACACAGGACCCGGATCAAACACCATCAACAGAGTCACATGGCCTGGTTACCATGTGATAAATGCTACAGATGCCGCAAACTTTACTGTCTCCACTTTCCTTGTTGGGGATGCTTGGCTACCACAAACAGGAGTGCCTTATACTGGCGGTTTAATGTAAGGCATAAGATGTACTGATGTAGCAGTTTGATTTTTATTTATTTATTTATTTATTTTATTCTTTCATTGTGATTGTTTCTCAAGGTAGCAACAAGGAACATTTATTACTCAACCTATTCAAACGTACAGCTGGGAATTCTTCCAAAGTTTTCAGCAATTTTATATCTATTGAGTTTCAACTTGTCCTAATTAGTCCTACTATTAAGTTCTAAATCTTAGGGGGGCTTGAATCAAGACTTCACATGTGTTGCTAATACTCTAGTTCAAGTCTCAAGATTTGACTTTTATAAGGTAGAAACTAGAAAACCAATTAATTATCATAGGACTATAGGTCATATTAAAACAAGTCGTTAGATTGACGAATTAAAAAAAAATTCTTGGGAACCCTCAGTCTTTTCCAAACTGTCTCCAATTTTTTTCATAGTTAGGCTCCAAGCTTTTGACAAATAATATTTGTGTTCTCAGCTAGTCGACAACCAGCTGAACTCTATGTAAGTATATCGAGCTATGTCTCAATAATACAAATATTGATAAACTTCATAATAATAATAATTATAATAGAAATATGATATAGAACAAAGATTGAGCTATAGAATTTACAATTAATGAACGGTGGAGGCAGACATAAGATGATCACTTTTCCTCCAAAAGTTTAATGATTAGCAAAGCATTATGACATAATTTGCGGAAGACGTTGTTGTAATGAGTTAACACCCACGACGACTTTCCGGAAGATTTTGTGTACCCGTTTTCGCATGTCCATGCATCAGTAATTGCTACCTGCACCCAAACACGCACATCTTTATATGAATTTGCCATTAAACCAGCAACGGAGTCATCAAGCTGCTCAGTTGCGTCCATGTAATTGTTGGTGCAATCATCGAGCCTCTGCTCTACCACAGGACCTAATCCCGATTCCTTTTGTAAAAACTCGATGTACTCCAAGATACTGGAGGCATTGGAAGACGTGATATTCAGCGCAATCATTCCAAGGCTCGTTAGGTCATGAGTTTTAGAGCTCTCAGGGTGTTTCTTAAAGCTCGAGAAACACAGCTCCTCGTCTGTTGATTGCTTGCAAACCTTCTCTAGTAAACTGCCCTGTTGCGCACCATTTTGGGTGGTGTTTTGGGTTTCAACAGCAACGATTACAAGAGGCTGTAGGGCGAGGCAAAGGGTTAGAGAAAAGAGGAAGATAATGCTTGTTGAAGACTCCATTTAATTTTTCTTTCTTATTCCTTACTCGTCTTCATGAATGAAATTTATTGTAGTTTCAAATATTAAAAAGACACAACTTTTAGTTAAAACAATACAACTTTTTGAAATTCTTCATGCTATTACCTATGTGGTTGTTTGTAAAAGAGAATCAAGGACCACTAAAGTCAGAAGAAAACGCTTGGCCAATAGCCACCAACGCAATCTGTTACTATAACATAAAAATTTTTTAATTTATATTTATTTGTTAATTAATCATTTCTGTAATTATAGATTTAATTAAGATAAGCATAATTAATAAATAAATAGATATAATAATTAATTGCTTCATAAAAGTAATATGAGACAAGCGTCGGAAATTGACTTGTCAATGTCACCTTTAATATCAGACAGAAGTTGGTCAGGCTACAATGAGCGCGTATGACTTTACTATTTACTTTCCTAAAAGCGCCGATCGATCGATCGTCTCTTCAAAAAGCTAGACTTTCATTTTCTTCAGGTGAAACTATCACGTGTCATCCAATCCTCAACAATCTACTCTAGGCATTTCTACTATTACTCCAACTAGCTCCACTGGGGGGAAAGTAGAAGACGAACAACCCGTTTCACCCTCCTCCGCTGCAGTAACTGAACCGACCGGTTCAATCATTGACACCGCCTCGTCCACCGATATTGTGGATGGGCGGACTGGATTATCCGGTTGAACCGGTGTTCGACAGAGTGGGCAATTAGAGTGAGAGTGAAACCACATGTCGATGCAGTCAACATGGAATGAATGGTTACAAATTGGCAACACACGGCCTTTCTCCTTGTCTTCAAATTCTGATAAGCAAACAGCACATTCCGCCTGATGTTTGTGGGTGGTAGAAGAGTAAACAAAAGTAGGAATTTTTTTTAGAGTTGAGAGGTCTAAAGGTTGATTAGAAACCGCATCTATATAATCATCGTCGGTAATATCAGTGGTGGAGGAGAAAGAGAAACGGTGTTGGCCGGAGGAATGGCCATGACGACGGTGAAATAACCTCTTGGCGTGGCTGTGGAACCATACCAAGATTACAACTACAACGAACATGATGACGACTGAGCTTAACATAATCTTCCCATTAAAATCGTAGCTCTTCTGATGACTGGTTACTGAGAAGGTAGTTGTGTTATGGTCCATAAGTTGAGTTGATGACAGCTTTGTGAAGTAAGGAAGGTTTTCTTATTGGAGAGTGGGATGGGAAAGAGAAAGGAAGGTTCCTATGTGCTCAGTCTGATTTATTTCCTTCTTTGCTGGTTCCGAGGTCTGTTATTTGGCGGGTTTTATTAATGTTTTTTGTCTTCCAAAAGGCCAAAGTAATATTTTTCACCCAAGTTTAGAAGGGTTTTCAATGTCTAAAAGTCTTATTCGGAAGTTAATTTTCATTAAAATTTTTGTTAAAAATAAATATAAAATTATTATTTTATTGATAATTTTAAAAAATATAAAATTTTTTAAATTTTTTTCTCAAAATTTAAAAAATTAATAACTTTACTATATCTAAAATTTTTTAACTTTAAAAAATCATATTTTTCCTATCTAAATTTTTTTTACCATTTTGATCACCATTTTTTATATCGACAATCTCCTCTCTTTATTATAAACCATTGATTGATGTACAAAAAATAATTTAGAATAGATCTATTTATTAAAAACGAAAAGATTTATAGATTTCTTTATCGATGAAGAGATTGTCGTTGTCTCTTCATCGAAGGCGAAGAGATTTGGAGATCTCTTCATCTTTGATAAAGAGATTAGTTTCAAATTGTTATTTATACATTAACCAATGATTTAAAATAGAAAGAAAAGGTCGTCAATATTGAAGATAATGACAAGAGTGAAAGAAGAAAGAAACTCTAAGGGGTCGTTTGGTTATGAGTTTTAAAGATTACCTTGATAATTTATTTTTTATTCTTTTGTTTGGTTTGTCAGTAATAAAATATTACAATAATCTTCTATTACCTATATTAACGTGGTAGGTAATATAAGTGGTAATCTGATTACCACTTTCACCTTAGGTATTTAAAGATTACCAAGGTAATCTTGATTTTATTATAATTATATTAGTATTTATTAATTTTTTGAGATAAAAATAAATTTATTTTTAATTAATATGAAAAATATTTAAAAATAACTATATTTAAGGGCATTAAGTAAAATAATTTACTAGTAATCTTTTGTTACCTTTAACCAAACACAATAATTATTTATACTTATCAAATTTTATCAAACATAGTAATTATTTATACCCAGTAATTTTTTAAGTAATCTATCTTCAAGGTAATCTTTCTATTTTGGTAATAAAATATTACCCAAACCAAACGTCCCTTAAGATTTGAGAGAAAAATATAATTTTTTTAAAGTTAAAATACTTTAAATATAAATAAAATATTAATTTTAAAAATTTTAAAAAATATATAATGGAATTTATATTTTTTTAATATTATTAATAAAATTAATTTTTTATTATTAATAAAAAAATTTAATCCAAACTAATTCATCGAGAAAATTTTGGATTTTAACTAAATTAATCTTTGGCGGGAAATAGCCCTTTCGCCTCCCCAAAAATAAAAATGTTTTTGTATTCTCTGGTTACCGCAAGGGTTGGCTGGACTTCCGGAATTAGCCATCAGGAATCTACGTGTTGGAGTTCGTGCTTCTGGCCAATTTACACTTAACTTAATCCACCAAAAGAAATTTCTTGCTCAAGCAATAATAAATAAAGGTGAATTTATATTTAAATTCATTATTTTGTTTTAAATAATAAAATAAATAATAATTTATTTTTTATTATTAATATTATTTTTTAAAAATTTATAAATAATAATAAAAATTATTATAATATTTAATATAAAAAATAATTTAATTATCGTCTTTATTTTAAATATTAAAATATTTTCAAGATAATTTTTATTTTATTATAATTATATTTTTATTTATTAATTTTTTAAGATAAAAATAATTTAATTTTTAATTAATATAATAAAAATTAAAAATAATTATATTTAAAAATATTTAATAAAATAATATATTAATATTTTTATTTTTTATAATTAAATATAATAATTATTTATATTTACTTAATTCTTTAAATTTTATTAAATATATTAATAATTTATATTTAATAAATTTTTTTAAAAAAATTATTTTTAAAATAATCTTTTAATACGATATCTTCCAACCTAGACGCTATTTAAAGTCAAAACTGAAATTTTGTGAGGTGCATATGTGTCCACACGCTTTCAAACATAGCTTTCATGATGTGTGACTTATCCAAACACAAATTATCTTGTCTGAAGTACAATTATATATGATCCAAAACAAGGGGCGCATCAGATGTTGATGTGTCCCAAAACAAGATACTTAATCCAAAACCTATTAAATGCAGGGGCAAGCAATTTTGGACGAAACGTCAAAAAGGTTTTCAGATAATACATTATATAAGCACTAAATAATGGCCATCAGGATGAAGGATGGAAAGGGACAATTTCCCACCCATTTTTTTAACCCTATTTTAAACACATACTCACACCTAATAAAAAACTCAAACACCCATCTAAAGTTTAATCTGTTTACATTCACCCAGATATTTTCTGTTAGATTAAGGGGTAAATTCATTATTTCATCAATAATATTAAATAATTAAAATTTTATCTCATTTTTTTCTTTTTAATTTGAAAAACTAATATTTGTCCCCTTAATTAAGTTTTAAAAAATTTACTTTTCCCCCTTGAAATGCAGCCACTTTTTTCGACGATGGCGAAAAAGATTTCGTCTAGAGGTTGATCACCTCTGGACGACGATGATCGTCGTCTAAGAAAGACGATCGTAATCCAGATCTTTGGACGACGCTCCGTCGTCCAGTGAAGCTCAACGAGCTTTGTCTATTCTCTGGACGACGCTCGTCACTCTCCCTCCAATCACGTTGTCGCTGGTGGGGGGGGGGGGGAAAGTGAAAAAAAAATTAGGGATTTGGGGGGTTAAAAGTCACTTTTCAAAGTTCAGGAAAGGGGTAGAAGTTAATTTTAAAATCGGAGAAGAAAAATGCGATAAAATTATATAACTTGAATGTAAACAGTAAAATGATGGTTTTACCCCTCTATTTAACAAAGAACTTAAATGCGGTTTAGAGATGAGTGGGTGTTTAGGTTTTTCATCAGGCATGAATATGCGTTTGAGATAAGACTAAAAAATGGGTGAGAAATAGTCCTTTTCCCGGATAAAGGATCCTATACCTACACTACGATGATTAATTGGACCATTGGGAACATACATATTGATTCAGTTCCCGTTGTTTCATATTCCCTCCAACCCAAACCACCTAAGAAAGAAGGAAATTACAGTCCAAAAGTAACTCTTCGACCTTTTTTTTTTTTCAAAGGTAGTTTAAATAATAAAAAAAAAATTATAGGTTTTGTTTCGTTTCATGTTACCGGTTTATTTTTTAATTATAGGTTTGTTACATTTTTATGTTGGATAATATGATTTATTTAAGTGAAAATTGTTACTTTTATGATAAATAATCTGTTTAAGAAGGAAGACGATGTAATTTACCATGCTTATTGGAAAAATTACTAATAGTTTGTTGAAAGGGGGTAAAATATATTTTTCTAGGTATGTAAAAATGAAATTTAAAATATAATTTTAGGTAAAAATATAAAGAAATTTATTTGGAAATTCAATTAATTTTTAAATAATATTATTATAAAATCAACATAGAAATTTAATTATTTTCAGGTAATATATTTATGAAATGAATTTGAAATTTTAATTATTTTTAGGTATTAATTTTGTGTTAGTTATTTTTTGGTAATAATTTATAATTTCCAAATAATTTGATGACATCAATTTGGAAATTTAATTAATTTTAGGTATTAATTTTATGTCATTTATTTTTTGGTAATAGTTTCTTGAAATTCATTTAGAATTTCAATTACAATTTCCAAATAATTTCATAAAATCAATTTAGAAATTCAATTATTTTTTGGTTATAATTTCATGAACTCAATTTGGAAATTTTCATTTATTTTTAGTAAATAATTTCAATATATAAATTTGAAAATTTATTTATTTTTTAAAGTAATCAAACTCAAGTTTGGGTGGCAATACTATCGAATTTGCCCTTACTTTTGAGAGTGTTCAACTCGTAATTTTATAAAAACTTAATTTAAAATAGTTAAAACAATATTATTTTAATAAATGCATAATAAAATTTGATTGTTCAGTTGTGCCTAATCTTGATTCGGTATTGTAATTAAACTTAAATTGAACTAAAGTCGAATTTCATTTTAAAGGTGTTCGACTAGTCAATATATATATATTAATACTCCAAAATTCTATTTTTACTTATTTAATTAACAGGGTACCAAGTTTATATGAAATAATAAATAGTATATATTCATTTATAGAATTAACAATTAATTTCCAAAGTCCTCTTGGGGTGGTAATAAACTTTCCTTCCTTTCTTCTCCTGCCTTTTGGAGGGAGGACAAGCACAGTATACAAACTACTATATATGTAACTCCTTCCTTCGTCACAGTTGAATAAACACATTATTCAAAATTTTCTTTTCAAGATGGAGAAGATAGAGCACTCCACAGTGTCTACCAATGGCATTAACATGCATGTGGCCTCAATAGGCACAGGCCCACCGGTTCTGTTTCTCCACGGCTTCCCTGAACTCTGGTACTCTTGGCGTCACCAGCTTCTCTATCTTTCTTCCAAGGGTTATCGTTGCATTGCCCCGGATCTTCGAGGGTACGGTGACACCGATGCGCCGCCCTCCGTGACGTCATACACGGCTTTCCACATTGTGGGTGACCTTGTTGGGCTTCTTGATAATTTGGGCATTGAGCAGGTTTTCTTGGTGGGTCATGATTGGGGTGCTATGATTGCTTGGCAGTTTTGTTTACTTCGGCCTGATAGAATCAAGGCCTTGGTCAACCTTAGCGTCTCATTTTATCCCAGAAACCCAAAGTCAAAGCCTCTGGATGGCTACAAGGCGTTGTTTGGTGATGATTATTATATTGTAAGGTTTCAGGTAATTACTACTTCTCCTTATTCACTTTGTACCTTTTTTTTTTTTTGGTTTGATTTTTGACTGACATGATTGGGAATCATGCAACTCTGTTTGGTATAGTATTGTGTCCTTCGACTTTCAAGTAATCCATACAGAATTCGTTCGTGTCCCATAATTTACTGCATTTAGTTGACACTTACGTTTTAAGATTATTATGAATTATGTTTACAAATGGCTTTAGTTGATTTAGCCTACAGTAAGTCTCTGTTTAATTCTGGAGCCACCGGGTTTATATTTATAGACTTCATATGGCTGCTGGTGATGATGCTGTTGCAGTAATTATTTTGTTAATTATGGCTTTTGTTCCGCCAACTCCTTTCCCCAGTAAAAGACAAACAGTAATCTTAAACAAGCTTAAGAGAGATATGGTTTTGGTGAATTTTATTTAATATCCCTTAATTTGACTTGTGACCCGTTAGCTAATTTGGCTTGCTAAGATGATTTTTAGAGTCGGTTAACCTGTTAATCTTAGAGTAGTGTTACCTTTAATATGAAAAGTGTATTACTAGTTACAGATAATAATTGACAGGTCCCACAAATTTCTTTCAGATCTGTTTTTCCTTCATTCGGTAAATTTGTTTGAGATGTCAAGTGTTGATCTTGAACCAGAGATGCTAATATTTGTACGTTTGAAAAACTCCTACAGTCCTGCTCTGTTTAAATTTAGCTAAATTGTTTCTAAAATGTCACTTTTTGCATCAGAACTGCTTTTTAGATAGTGGTTTGTTAAGAACATTTTATATGACTTGTGAGAGAAGAAGATGATTAGGTCCTCCAAAATTAAGCATTTAACTGTGGGACCTGGTCAAATTTTTAGCAATTTGTCCTGACAATTTCCTCTGGTAGTATTGAAAGCACTGGTAATAACCCCTTTACATGTTAAAATCAACGAGCAAGAGCATTATATTTGTTCCTTCAATATATAATTAATTTTGATACAAAAATGCCTTATGATCCAACTACAATTCTGAGTTTGGTTCCCAGTTATTGCATAATTTTCAGAGTTTTTCTTCTAGATGATCTTTTTGGTTTTTTTCATTATTCTTGAATCTCTTAAATTAATTTTCTTACTAAATATTGCTAAATTGTGCTGTAGGAACCAGGAGAGATCGAAGAAGCCTTTGCTAAATTTGATACTGCAAAGCTGCTGAAGAATTTTTATTTATCTCGCAATCCAGAACCTCCTCGTTTCCCCAAGGAAACAGAATTTAGAGGTCTACCTGATCCTCCCACCTTGCCCCCTTGGCTGTCTGAAGAAGATGTCAAGTATTACGCAACAAAATTCGACCAGAAAGGCTTTACTGGAGGATTGAACTATTACCGTTGTATCAACTTGTATGTTCCTCAACATATATCATGGCATAAGAGAGTTAGATATCATCCTTACATCCAAGGTTTTGTTATATAGGATCATCTTCCAAGTCTTACATATGAAGCCTGTTACATTTTTCTGAAAAATTTACCTTGTTTGTTGATGGCTGCTACAGAAAACTTTAACCTTGCATCTATGGCTGCCATTCATAGAAGGAGCCATTTGATGCACGTGCCCATTTGACTCAACTGGTTTGAGTGTTTTGGGTGGCATAATATTTATTAACTTTAATGTAGAATCTGTATACTTTATATGCGCCAACCTGGAGTTTGGCTTTAGGATTTTAAGCATATTAGAATAAAACCTTGGAATTTCTTGGGTAGGAAACAGGACTTATTTGCCTTTTTTTTTTTAATTTTCCTTGCAGAAGCTGGGAGCTCACAGCAGCATGGACAGGGTTTCCAATTAAAGTTCCTGTTAAGTTTATCGTGGGAGACCTGGACCTCACTTATCACATTCCAGGTGTGAAGGAATATATACACGATGGTGGTTTTAAGAGAGATGTACCATTTCTGGAGGAAGTAGTTGTGATGGAAGGGGTAGCCCATTTTATAAACCAAGAAAAACCAGACGAAGTCAGTGCACACATTTATGACTTCATAAAAAAGTTCTGATGGCATTGGCCGTTTCACCATGCTGCAACCCTTGAAGGTCTTGTTGGAGTTGAGACCCAGACCTTGTCTGGTTATCTTGTATCTTGTTGGAGGATTTGCCATCGTTTGTCATTTTTTTTTTTTTTTTGGTTGTTGTTTCTTCTGTTTCATTTCATAAACAATGAATAATAATAGAGGCAGGGCTGCCACCTCGTGTACTGAGAGTGGTTTTAACTTTGTCAATGTTTGAAATTTGCGGTGCAGGCATTAATCTACAATGCTGTCAAACCAATAATAATATGAAAACTTGGGTTTCAGTTATACCTTGTGTTTATGAATCATCTTCTTCTTATGGGGTTCTGCCTGCTCATTACAACAGTATATCCAATGACTAAAAAGGAGCAGATAGGATATCAACCCTCTTAACATTTTACATTTGTATCACTAACTCTTGTTCAGAAGGCTGGGATTTACAAACTCATCACGGTGATTATGTAAATATCATCCAAAGACGTGTCTTTAGGCTATGCCAAGCTGAATTTGATGTAGTCTATCATGCCCATAGACCGTCCTGGCCTGTAGCATGACAAGGCTCAAAGCATGACCCGAAACCCCTAGAATGTGTTTTTATGGGTTTTTTAACAGACGCATCTCTCTCTCTCTCTCTCTCTCTCTCTCTCTCTCTCTCTCTCTCTCTCTATATATATATATATATATATATATATATATATATAATGCTATCTCTAGGCATCAGCAAAGTGACCATAACAATCACAACATTACAGGAATACTCAATGTTATCTTCCAAATATATATATTGAAAATTTAAATTTTTAAAATGCTAATCTAATATACTTGTTTGGTTCATCAAGATTGAGAAAAAAATCAAGGTTAAAAAAGAACACACATCATTGGGAAAAGATTACCTTCCAACGAATATGAGTCCAAAAGAAGAGAGAGAAAGAGAGAGAGTTAGAGAGTGTTGATTGTCAGAAAATGAGAGATTTTACTGAAAAATTAAAATCTTAGTGGAAAAATATAAATTTTCAAAACTTAATCATGAAAAAAATTGTTAGTTTTTCAAATCAATATGAAAAAATTAATATCAATAGTTAAATTATGATTTTACTTTTACAACTAACGAATTTTGTTAACTTTAGGAGTTTATGAGTATGCATTTAGGTTTTTTAAACTTTACGAATAAGAATTTGGAAATAGAGTAAATCTTGATGGGGATAAGTATTTTCGCCTTAATTATTTTACAATTTTAAATGATTATAATAAAAATTTAGAATAATGTTATATGTATATATTTTTTATATACAATTTAGGTATATAGATAATATGTTATCATGTAATTAGATGTTATTTTATTTTTAATTTAAAATCATTTAATCATATAATAATATATTATTTATTTACTCAAATTACATAAAAAATATATATATATAAACACACACACATTGCTTTATTCTTAAATTTATGTGGTATGATTCAAGCTGTTGAGCGTAATAAATAAGAAGAATGTTAGAGATTCGTAGGTCATATTATGATAAAATAGTGCAGGAAAATATAATAATAATGAATCATAACAATGCCGTTATGTTATAACTCATATTAACAGCAATAGGTGATTTTTTGTTTAGATAATATTTTATTATTAAAATTAAAAAATTATTTTAAAAATAAATTATGTAAAAATTTATTAGTTATAAATAATTATTATATTTGATAAAATTTGATAAAAATGAATATATATAAATAGTAATTATGTTTGATTAAAGGTAATAAAAGAATATTAATAAATTAATTTATTTAAATATTTTTGGGTATAATTACTTTAAAATATTTTTTATATTACTAATTATATTAATTAAAAATTAGATTATTTTATCTTAAAAATTAATAAATAAAAATATAATTATAATAAAATTAAAATTTTTTTGTTAATATTTTAATATGTAAAGTGAGAATAATAATCTAATTATTTTCTATTTTATCTATCATAACATAATAAATAATATATAATTTTTTATTAGTAGTGAATCAAAAAATTAATATAAATAATAAAAAGTAAATTACCCCAATAACCTTTGTTGAGTAAAACAAACTGGGCCCCAAGGCTCAAGTCGTTAGAGCCAGGCCAGCAAACTGTTTTGCTCCGTCTAATTCCATCATTCACAGAGTGGATAAAGCATATTGTAGTTAGGTATCTGCAATGATGGACACCTCGGTTGTAATTCATAAATCATAACCCACTAACAAACCCGTTACATTATGTTGCGTCTAACTAAGTCCATTAAATTTGGCTGTTCTATTGTTTTTTAATTTTTAATTTTTTTTACTTTTACTTTATTTTATTTGTTGCAATATGATGTCATCATTTCTTGGTTATTTGAATTTGAAGGGATTAATTTCTTATGTGTAACAACGTGTCCTCTGCTACGCTATCCGTTTCTGAGTACCAACATACCGCAGACAAATTCCAGCTAGACCGCCGTCAATTTGACAAGATAGTCATAGGCAGTCAAATAAGTCATCTCTCGCTTATGAAATTACTAAAGTATCCCTAATTTACCAGTCAAATCACTTACTCAACCTCCATGAATCACCACGAAAACGTAGTGTCATCCTCGTCAACAAGAAAACTTAACGTCCAACTTCTGCACGACTCTGAATGTCCATTTAACACGCCCTCTCTCTCTCTCTCATCTTTATCACTCCTAAATCTTCCCCTTTTTTGTTGGCAATCGAAATAGGAGAAACGTTGCTGACACGATGCAATCAGTAAGGACCCGACGCAAAGTGGCTCCAGCCACCGCAAACGGCGGTGACTCGGCGGAGAAACTGGACCAACTTCTCCTTTCATCCGCCATCTGCAACGGCGAAGACTTAGGGTCGTTTATTCGCAAAGCCTTCGCATCAGGAAAGCCCGAGACACTCCTCCATCATTTGCGCCAGTTTTCCCGATCCAAAGAATCCGAGATCGAGGAAGTCTGCAAGGCTCACTACCAAGACTTCATCATGGCCGTTGATGATCTCCGATCTCTGCTATCCGATGTCGATTCGCTCAAATCGGCTCTCTCGGATTCAAACTCAAAACTCCAGTTTGTAGCTGGTCCGCTTCTATCATCACTTGACTCCTACGTAGAAGCGCAAAATATTTCAAAAAACGTTGACTTAGCGCTGAAATCAATTGTGTCTTGTATGAAATTGATGGAGCTTTGTTCACGAGTGAATCATCATCTCTCTAGCAACAACTTTTACATGGCTTTGAAGTGCACTGATGCAATGGAGAGTGAATTTTTAGATAAAACGCCATCTTCTACTTTAAGAAGAATGTTAGAAAAGAAAATTCCAGCTATTAGAACCTTCATCGAGAGAAAGGTAAACAAGGAGTTTGGTGATTGGCTAGTTGAGATCCGTGCAGTGAGCCGAAATTTAGGTCAATTAGCAATCGGTCAAGCTTCTTCGGTGAGGCAAAGAGAAGAGGATTTACGAATTAAGCAGAGAGAAGCTGAGGAGCAGAGTCGGCTCAGTTTACGTGACTGCGTTTACGCTTTACACGAGGATGACGAGGATGGATTTCACGGCGGTGTTGAAAATGATAGTAACGGTGTCTCTGCTCTGTTAGGATTTGATTTGACTCCTCTTTATAGAGCTTATCATTTACACCAAACTTTAGGTCTTGAAGATCGATTTAAGAAATACTATTTTGAAAATCGGAAGCTTCAATTGACGTCTGATTTTCAGGTATCTTCAATGACTCCGTTTTTAGAATCTCATCAAACATTTTTCGCCCAAATTGCTGGTTTTTTTATTGTTGAAGATCGAATGTTAAGGACTGGTGGTAATTTGATATCTAAAATTGAAGTTGAGAATTTGTGGGATGCGGCTGTTAGTAAAATGTCTTCTGTACTGGAGGATCAGTTTTCGAGAATGCAAACAGCTAATCATCTCCTTCTGATTAAGGATTACGTGAGTTTGTTAGGTGTCACATTGCGCAGATATGGGTACCCTGTTGATGCTTTGCTTGATGTTTTGAGTAAACATAGGGATAAGTATCACGAGTTATTGTTGTCAGATTGTCGTAAACAGATTGCTGAAGCCCTTGCTGCTGATAAGTTTGAGCAAATGTTGATGAAGAAAGAGTATGAGTATTCTATGAATGTACTTTCATTTCAGATTCAGACGTCAGATATTGTTCCTGCCTTTCCTTATGTTGCACCATTCTCGTCTACAGTTCCTGATTGTTGTAGGATTGTGCGGTCATTCATTGAGGACTCAGTGAGTTTCATGTCGCATGGTGGGCAGCTGGATTTCTATGATGTTGTTAAAAAGTATTTGGATAGGCTTTTGGCTGAAGTTTTGGACGAGGCTCTTGTGAAACTTATTAATACATCTGTTCATGGGGTTTCTCAGGCAATGCAGGTTGCCGCTAATATGGCTGTTTTAGAGCGTGCTTGCGATTTTTTCTTTCGTCATGCTGCACAGCTTTCAGGAATTCCAATGAGAGTGGCAGAGAGAAGTAGGAGGCAGTTTCCTCTAAACAAAGCACGTGATGCTGCCGAGGAGATGCTGTCTGGGTTGCTTAAAACAAAGATTGATGGTTTCATGACATTGATTGAGAATGTGAACTGGATGGCTGATGATCCCGTACAGAATGGCAATGAATATGTAAATGAGGTTATAATATATTTGGAGACTCTCGTCTCCACGGCTCAACAAATATTGCCTGCACAGGTTCTTAGAAGGGTTCTACAAGATGTTCTTTCTCACATATCAGAAACCATTGTAGGGGCTTTATATGGTGATTCTGTTAAGAGGTTTAATATAAATGCTATCATGGGAATTGATGTAGATGTTCGACTTCTGGAATCTTTTGCCGATAATCTAACTCCCTTGTTCACAGTTGAGGATGCAAATCAGTTGAAAACAGCCCTTACTGAGTCAAGGCAGATGGTTAATTTGTTACTGAGCAATCACCCTGAGAATTTTCTGAATCCAGTGATTAGGGAGAGGAGCTACAATTCTTTGGATTATCGGAAATTAGTGACAATATCAGAGAAGTTGAGGGATCCTTCAGATAGGCTGTTTGGAACCTTTGGAAGCAGGGCTGCCCGACAGAATCCTAAGAAGAAATCTCTGGATACATTGATAAAAAGACTCAAGGACGTGAGCTGATTTGAAACAGAGCTTAATGTATGATTCTTTTTCGCTCCCGTAACCTCTATTGATTGTGATTGTGATAACTTTTAGAGTTTCATGACTACCTCTGTTTGGCTTTGGATAAGGCCTTCCAAATCTGCTCATTTGATTGTATTGTTAGATGTCAAAACTTCATTTAATTTGCAAAAGGCTCATACATAGGTATTCCTTTATTGCATTGTATTCTTTTCAGGTATATTAATGAATTTGCTGTTCCTTCTTCAATTGACATGTTGGGGTTAAATTAGTCAATTCTTGGGCCCAAATGGTACCTTGTCCATGCATCACGATACAGATAAGATGAGTGAAACCTTTAGTGTTGATGCAATCCTTATGCATATTTGTAGTTACATGAACAGGAACTTGGTAAGCTTGAATTTGGTGGTTTAACCAGATTTCTTGATCCTTTGGCTTGTCGAGTTATGTGGTCAGTTTTCAGTTCTGACTGTATTGAATCATTGAATTTTCTGTTAACCTAACTTTCTTATTAATACTAGATACATTGGGTTATACTGCAAACGGCTATATTGATTGTTTGTGAGAAAAGAGATTAAATAGGATGCTGCAGGGTTAAAGAGTTTGGTATGATATGAATTATAGTGTTATATATTAGCATGATGATCTCATTAGATTAGGGGTAATGAAGCTCACACTCTTTTTTGGTCAAGGAAATTTTTATTTCTGAGATATCATTGTAAGATTTGACTTGTATAAATTGGTGATCTAGTTTCTTGAACTGTTATGAACATATGGATATCGTGCATAAGCTCACCATGAATTATTAATTCATGCTATTCTTTGAAGTAAGTTGAAATTGGCGGAAATCTGTATCACGCAACTAAAATGGAATGATTGGTCTGAATGTACTTGAATGTATAGTGTTGGGAAAGATTTATATTTAGCGATAGTTAAATCTTTAGTTGTGTCTTTTGGAGAAGGTTAATAAAAGTTTGGACGAACTTTTGAACTTTTCTTTATCTTATGTTTTTCTGTTTATATATCTCACAGCTTGAAACTGGTGAGGGAAATGATTGTTTATTGTGATTCCTTCTGTGTTACATTTGTTGCTGTGTTGGTTTAGAAAATGGAAGGTAATATTTGAGAATTCAAGGTCTTAGGTGGCAACAATCCCCAACTTGCTGTGTTTTTCTTGTGTTTCTTCTAATGTTCTCTCTGCCTTAGCTCATGATTTTGAACTTGGTAATCTTCTTTGCGTACAAGGATTTCTCGTTTTGCCACTTCTCTAACCCTTCGAATAAGGCTAATTTGTTGGGTGTTTGGAAAAAGCTAAGTAATCTTCAACTGCCTTGAAATGTGCTAAATATTATTTAGTTAAAGAGGAGTGGTTGATCTTCGTCAAACAAGCAATTTTATGAATTCGGAAATAAGAGGCGTATCCTATTTGACTGTTTGTTGAATATTAATTTTAACTTTATTTTACTCTCATATGTAGGTTTCCGTTTTAAGTGGTTGATTCTGGTAGGGTTGAAATCTTTGAATCTCATTATTACTATAAGAACAAAATTGGTTGAGTGGAGTTGGAGGGAGGAGTATTGGTGTCTATTTCCAAGGCGAGGCTGAAATTATCAATAATTATTTTGTCTGTTCTAATGTGTGATTTTGATTGTTACAGAGCATCGTACATTTGGTGTCACCGTCTGCTAGCAGCCCTGCATGTGCATGCATGATCACACATGCTCCTTCCACGACATCCGCATCCATTTCATCTTTCATAAGCCTGTCAGCCATCTACCGCATTTAAACCTTTAATAATAATTGTGACAAACGGCGCGCCTCCATCAACATTCACCGAAAACAACTAAGCAACTACCAACAAGAAAAAGAGAGAGAGATGGGTTTGTTAACATTGTTCATTATAATCTCCTTCACAGTCCCAGTTGCTCTAAGCGACAGTAAACCATCTGCATATGAAGTTCTTGAAGACTATAACCTCCCGGTGGGTATTCTTCCCAAGGGAGTAACCAGATATGAACTGAACAGAGAAACTGGCGAATTGTCAGCACATATTAACAAGACTTGCAGCTTTTCCGTTGATTCTTATGATCACAGGTGCCATATCCAAAAATAGAATCAAGAACTTGAAGGGTGTTAAAGTTAAGGCGTTTCTGCTATGGCTTAGCATTGTGGAAGTAATTCGTGATGATAATAATGGCCTTCAATTCTCTGTGGGGATCGCTTCTGCCAATTTTTCAATCAATAATTTTGGAGAGTGCCCTCAGTGTGGGTGTGGATTTGACTGTAACAATTTTCTTTTTTCTTCTTCTTAGTCGAGTATGATGTGATTAGTAGGTTTCACTTTAACTTAACTATCTTTCAGTAAATTTTGTCTATTTGATCTTATCTGTGTAAGTTGTCAATTTGTCATTAGACCTTATGCATGGCTTCTTCGTCCTTAAGAAACGTATGTGGACATTAGTTTTATTGAGAGACGTTCATAATGGATTCATAATATATTTTCTACGTTTGTATATATATATATATATGTGTGTTTGTATTATATTCAACTTATTCATAGCCACCTCGTCGTCTTGCAAAAGCCAAATAGTCAAAGACTGTTGATATTCCAAGGAAGAAGAGCATATTCTTCCAACCCAAATCCCACTACCTCCATGGCGTCTCAATTCCTAACTTTCATCTTCTTGATCTCTGTCTCAACCCCATATGTTTTCGCCGATGCCACCACCAGCACCAAAATCAGCACCGAAACTGCAGACGAGATTCTTGAGGAATACGACTTCCCTATTGGTCTCCTCCCCAAAGGTGTAACAGGCTATGACTTTGATACATCCACTGGTAAGTTCGCTGTCTACTTGAATGATACGTGTACTTTCACCGTTGATTCATACGAGCTCAAGTACAAGTCCACCGTCACCGGTGTTTTAACCAAAGACAAACTCTCAAGTTTAAGTGGAGTTCAAGTCAAAGTATTCCTATTTTGGATTAGCATTATTGAAGTCATCCGTGACGATGATGAGCTCGAGTTCTCTGTGGGCATCGCTTCCGCTGACTTTCCCGTCAGTAATTTCGATGAGTCTCCGACTTGTGGGTGCGGCTTTGACTGTGTCAATGCAAGCAGAAAGAAGGCCAAGTTTAGTCCTTTACTTTGGTCCTCTTGAAAGAGTAAATTTTTCCTGTAGAATTGAATAAATTGAGAATTAAACTCGGAGCATACATGTTTGTTCTATGCTCTATTAGATTGTATCGTACTATCGTGCATTTACCTATTTAGCAACATGACTGTTATAAAGGCTATAAAGACAGGGTTATTTCATTTCTTTACCATTCATCGTCAGCGCTTTTGGAGGCGAGTGGACTAAATACATAGAATCTATTCTGTTTACTTTGTTTTTTCAACCGAATAAGCATCCTTCTTGGGCTAAGCCAGCCTTACCCATGGCCGTCATGTCCCTCACAGTCACGCCCGTTTATCTCTTCTTCTTTTTTCTCTTCATCTTTCTGAACCAATGCCCTCTTGCCACCTCAACTACCTCCACCAACATCACCGATTCCGATCCCCAGACAGCCTACGAAATTCTTAATTCCTTCAATTTTCCCCGCGGTCTCCTCCCAGTAGGTATAAAAAGCTATGATCTCGACAAAACTACTGGCCAATTCCACGCCTACTTGGGCGGCACCTGTAGTTTCTCTCTAGAAGGCTCTTATCAACTTCAATATAAATCCACCATTGGCGGGCACATATCGAATAATAGACTCACTAGCTTGACTGGGGTCAGCGTCAAAGTGTTGTTTCTGTGGCTGAATATTGTGGAGGTTATTAGGAATGGAGATAATATTGATTTCTCCGTTGGGATTGCTTCAGCTTCGTTCCCGATCGATAACTTCTATGAGAGTCCACGGTGTGGTTGTGGATTGGATTGCTTGAATGGGCAAGTAAGCAAGCTTAGAACGAAATCTTTTGTTTCTTCCATTTAGAGGGATTCAGATTCTTCTAGAATTCGAAACTTACTGAATTTGGGATGTGTTCAATGGGATTAGTTTATGTTATTTATTGAAATTGTTGAAGTTTTATCTGGTTTGGATCTGGGATTAATTTCTTCATCTATTTATTTTCTGTTTGCTTATATTTATGTCTGGAATGCTTATTGTTGCTTGCCATAGATTATATTACTTTATCACTGGGGCATGCCAAAAAAACCTTTTGTGGACAATCAAGAAGACTGCGATTAGTTAGTATACGGTAGGTGAGCAGGGGTGAGGCAACGTTGTGTTGTGTAGGAATTTGGTGTTTGATTAGAAGAAGAAATTTGTATTATAGGGTAAAATGGGTGGAATAAGTTTGTAGATTAAACTGAATCCTTTAATTATTCTTGACGGGAGAAAGGAGTGTCAATTTGTCTATAACAGCAGTGCATTCACTATCCATGGTTGTTCAGTTTAGCATAGAATTGATTTAAATGACAATGAGTTCAGTTAAGCATAGAATGGAGAAATAGAGAATTTTCAATGATCTTGATATCATAGGCTAACAAAAAAGCGATAAATCATGAAAGTTTTGTTTGCCTCTGCCTTGCTGAGGGTCTCTTTATTTTTGTGAGTATAATCTGTCTGGCATCTCCCACTAATTCAGAATAATGGTTGAAGAGTGAGTCCTCCATGAACAGGGGAAGCACTGTCACTAGCAAGTTGCTTTGCTTTCTTAATATTTCAAGCCAAATCGTGGTTTTAATGTCGTGTAAGAATTTTGAGAGATTAAAACCAGGTTAGTTGTCCACCCTGAGTTTCTTCTTGCTTTTAGACATTATTTTGTCGCTGAAGTAAAGTTTTGTATAATAAGTTGTCAGGAATGTGTTTTCATTGTCATTTTGTATTTTATAGATATCTGATATCATAAGATTTTAATCTAAGATGTAAACCAAACTCTTAACAACTTGGGCCAAAAAGCTCAAGGGCACACATAGTCATGTCTCGACATAGATTGGAGATTAGCATGACACAAAGGCTTTATATCATATTGCAATGTGTGAAAAGAATGTAGATAGCTCTGTAGAAACTCTAAGATTAAACTATGTTTATCTGGAATTACACTTGATGAATAGTTATTGTTTCCTAACTTGGTGAAATATAGTGTTTTATTTAGAATGATAGATGCTAGACTGGCCATTTAGGGTTAAGAAAGCAGGATTTGGTCAAAAGACTGAAAGGGTCTTCAAGGTCTAGGATCATAAGAAAGTTTTGTGGTGTTAATTATCTGTTCTGCATTGAGTTTGGCCAATGAAGTTGACTCCTCTAGCCATAGGAGATTACAAAACATAAATGCTTGTTGCTTCCTTCTGAAGCACGAAGTAGATCATGCAGAAATTTCTGTTAAAAGCTGCCAAGTTATGTCTTAATTAGTGCTCAGTGCGATATCGTTTTCTGGTTGTACCCCTGTGGTCAGGTTCCATTTATAAATTTGGGTTAATTTTGTTGAAATGATAAACATTTCTTCAAAACAAGCCTTCAAGTTGAGGCTGTATATTGGTCTGGTCATTGATATGCTTCTAATTTAGGCAGAGGAACAAAGTTATGTAGGACAGTAGACAGCAAAGAGCAGATAAATTTAGGAGATTTCCTTTGAAAACTTCTGTTAATTATATCAGTGCAAAATGAGGGGTGCTATTAACACATTGAAGCAATTATATGTGCATAGTTTATTCATGAAATATTATTGTTTGTTTGAGTCAAAGTCGAGTCAAAAGGTGTTTGGTTCGGTTTCTATCCACCCCTAGTTTAGGGATCTAGAGACTGATACTATTCAAGACAAGTTTAAATGAGGCAAAGGTGATTATCGCCCTTTCTTTCTCTATCAAATCAATCCATTTTTCCTTCGTTTTCATTTTCATTTTTAAGTTGTCGGGATCTGTTGAATACCAGAAACATTCTTAGATAATTTGCGGATGGCAATGACCCAGCAATTACTCTGTATTGCAGAACAAAATTCAAACAATGCAAGTTACTTTAATTCCTGGTCAGTTATTGTCTTACAGACTTGTATGTTCATTGACCAACCTTCTAGTTGTGGGTGAGATCCGTTGTTGATAACATAGGAGCACCGCAGCCGTGTTGTGGACATAATCAATGACAAAAATCCACCTTTATTATTTTTGAGAGAGACATGCCCTGTTGACATCTTTCAGATTCATCACTTTTTGTATTTTGTAGCAATAAAATCTTCCGCCTTAAATTGAAAACCTGTACATGGAACCTATTCTCCGATCCATGATGAAAGATTTTGGTCTGGTCCAGCTAATTAAAGCTTAATATATCTGTTGGGGCATGTGGGCAAAGAGCACATCAATTTAGGTGATTTCCTTTGAAGAGTTCTGGTAATTATATCAGTGCCAAATGACGGGTGCTGTTAACTCATTGAAGCAATTATCTGCATAGTCTGTTCATGATTTATTTGTTCTATTTTGCTCCCTCTGTTTTTTTGCTTTTTCTTCAAGTCTACTCTGTGATCCATGGTGTTAATATTCTACTGGGCCAAGCAACTTCGGTGCTATCTTTTCGGATTGGGGAAGCATGTACTTTCCCAATATTATGTTTCACCTTTAGCTTCTATTTTATTATTATTATTTTTTTAAGGAGACTTATTTGAGTTAAATCCTGTTTTTTATTAAATATATCATGTTTAGGGATTAACGTTTAGTTTTACAATTATTACATTAAATAATTCAAAATTTTAATTTTAAAATATCTATGGAATGAATTTAAACTTTTGCTTTCTTGTCAATTCCTTTCGAGACAAGTTTAAATGAGGGAACGGTGGTCATTGCTTTGTCTTCCTCTGTGAAATTGATATTCATCCTTTTTATTAAGTTGTCGGGATCTGTTGTATTCCAGAGACATCCTCAGATAATTTGTGGATGGCTATGACGGTCTGAACCACACAACAACTCTGTATTACAGAACAAAATTCAAACAATGCAAGTTACTTTAATTCCTTGTCAGTTATTGTCTTACAGCGCTCTATGTTCATAGCAGCACCACAGGCCGTGCCGTGGACATAATCAATTTGACAATCGTCCACTGTGAGTTGTGATTTTTTTTATATTTTTTTGTCTTTTGTGGCAAAAAAATCTTCCGTCTTAAATTGAAAGCCTGCTGGGGGCATGATGAAAGATTTTGGTCCAGCTAATTCAAGCTTAATATTGGGGCATGGAGGCTGTCTTCTTGTATGATTCTGCTAGACTATTTACTGGGACCGAAGTTTTATTTGCACATGTTTTACCTGTGTTCATGTCGTGTAAGGATTGGTAATTCAAGTGGCTGGCAGCCACCATGTTCCAATTTCAATAGTCCTCTCGTATGAAAGAAACCACAATTGTTATTGCTCGACTACTTTGCATTGTGAAGCAGCTGTTGTCAAGGCTGAACGTATTCTACTTTCACAAGTAAACTATGATAATCGGTCAACCCACCACATCCATAATCTAAGCATATTGACCCAAATGCATGTGCCGAAAGCAGCTACCGTGCATCGCATCTTAGACATGACCCACAACAAAAAATATATTGAAATACCTGCACGGATGGACATGGACTCGTTACCAGGCAATTTCCGCCTAACTTTGAGCATCTTTTCCTCCACCCTTCTTTATCAATAATGAGAGAGAGACCTAAGACGTAAAACAATGGCAATACTAATAAAATAAATGGACTTTTACGCAGCTGACGTGTAAGTTTGAGACCATAATCAAATGGTGCCGTATGTTGGGCAAGTAAAACAAAAGATAATCATAATAAAGATGTGACTTTCTCTACCGTAGAATATTATTAATCTAAAAAATTTTTTAATTGAGTCGGATATTTTCTAATTGGGTAGGGACCATATATCACATTTGTGTTCACCGTTGTTTGACATAGTTACCGGAACGAAATCATTAAACAATACTATTATGTAAACTTACGGAAAAAAAAAAAAAAAAAGGCCAAAGTACTATTTTTCATTCAAAGTTTTAATTCGCTTAAAAAAATATTCATACTAAATTAAAAACTAAAAAAAGATTTATTTATAAGTTAATTTTTGTTAAATACAAGGATAAAATCGTCATTTTGTTACTAAATTTTAAAATCTTAAAAATCTAATTATCCCCCTTAATTTAAAAAATTAATAATTTTATCCTATAATTAAATTTTTAAAAAATTAGCACTTCACCTTAGGGTTTGAAAATCTTTCTAGCCATCCCAAAATATGGCAAACGGATGGCTCTGAACTGGACAATGAAAGACATATAGACGATGAAACATCATTTATCATCCAGACAATGAAGGAAAACACTTTGTCGTTTGGATGAAGGATGAAGCTTGCTTGTCCAAATGCTTTTCATTATCCAGTCTGAAGTGTCCATTTGTCGGATTTCAAGATATGACCGAAAAGATTTTTAAACTCTGGAGAAAAATTATAACTTTTTAAAAATTGAACCTATACAAAATTGAATGATATAAAATTTTAATATTTAAAGAATTAGTAATAAAATAATAATTTTATTTTTTGTTTCTAATAAAAAAACTTTAATATAAGTTGATCAATAAATAGGTATAGGTTTTTGATTTATCATATGTATAATTTTAAGATTTTGACTTAAAACTTGTGTGAGAAAAAAAACCTGTGGCCAAAATAAAAACACCCAAAAGGCTGAGGAGTCAATAATGCAAAATAATTTTTCGTCAGATTCTAATTGTTAGGATTTGGGTCTCTCTGTATTAGATGCAACAGAAGCCACTAGATCAACAGTGATGATTATAGCTGACGGGTAACATTCTCTGTATTGCATTTACGGCAAACCTTATTGCGTGATGAACGTACGCAAGTTTGATGTGGCCGGAAACCAATTGCACGGTTGCGTAAACGACTGGAAATGCGGCGGCACGAATTTTCATCTTAGCCTCTCGGCAAATAAGGGGGAAAAGAAAAAAACTAAATTAAACCAACATGACTCGCCTCAGATAATTTTGGCCTGGTCAATTCCCAATTCAAGCACATGATTCATATTGCATTTAATATTAAATAACAACAATCGAAATATTAAATCGCAGCTACAACAATTCCAAACCAAGATGATGAAATTTTCGGGAAACCTCGACAGCTCTGGGGGCTAACCATATCAAACCCATCACATCCATTTGGCAATTCCTTTGTTAAACCACGATTTTTTTTATTTTCTGTGTGTTAATTTAGTTCTTGTTCTTCAAGAGCGAGGCCCGTAGTTCCGCCACGTCGATCTCGTTGGCACCATTCTCAGGCCTGTAGACGCCGGTTACAGGGTCTGGGACCCATGATACCTCATTTGATCTCACAATCTCTTCTCCTTTCTTCATCATCGCTCCACTTCTTCCTCCAGTCCCTCTTGCCACGTTCGACGCAACTCCTTGTGATGCCGCCGCGTATCCTCGTCTGCAGTATGAACAACAAAATATTAATAATTATTCACTATTTTATTATCTATCAATCAATCTTTTAATTTGTAATAAAGCGAATTTAACCACAAAGTAACTCGCGACAATTATTCATGAAGTTAACATTGCAGATCTTGTTTGGTTGCGAAGAAATCGAGGGAAGGGTACGAATACGTAACATAAAGTATATACAATCAAGAAAAAGAACTACAAAGCATACCTATAGAGAGCGTTAGAGATTCCGTCAACGACGAAAGCAGAGAAAAGCTTAGCGTTGGAGAAAGAGCGAGCCATTTTCTTATATCTTCAACTTTGAGAGATTAGCTAAAAACTTCTGCAGAAAGTCGTTCTTTTACTCTCTTTTCTTCGCTGAAGAATACCTCCTGCAGCAGCCAAATAAACTTCTTACGATAGCTGACTCTCTATTTTGTGTTCAGGGAAGAGGAGCTATCATCGTTATATAGAGAAAATTTGAGGAGCCTGAGACTCTTCGGGGAATTAACGTCCAGTCGTCCTCTTCCAGAACACAGACCCAGTCAAATTGGGGTCCTCCTCACACGCAAAGCACCTGTCGTTTTTCGCCACCTGGTTGTTGCTCGTTTTTCCCATAAAGACGTTTAAGTTTAGCTCCAAAGCCTAAATTTGATGTTACGTAAGTACCCTCTTGTTCTCCCAAAATTCTCACGGATTTTGAGTTCGAATTAATCTTCTACGATCTGATATTGATGGATGGTTGAGATTGATGCAACATTTTCTGCAACATACGACACGTGACGGCAGAACGTTTTTCGTAATGAAGAAAATTCACGTGTGGAGGGACCACCGTGGAATAAAATAGGCGGCCCTGTTTCGTTGCTTGTCCTTATGGAAATTTAAAGTCTTTTCTGACAACTCGGGGCGGATGAAAGGTCTGAGTGAGTTCCCAACCAGTTTCCTGGTGAGGAACGGAAGGTCAACACTCAACGTCAATTTTGTGATGTATAATTTCATCTCACTTCTTAAGTAACAGATTTGAACTAGCCCTAACCATTCGCCTGCAGTGCACAGGGTGCCGTGCTTCAATTTCGCCCATATGGGCTTGGATTCTTTTAATTTCGCCCATACGGGAAGCGGTAAAAAGGATAAACAAGAAGCCAGTATGGGCATGGATTTTTTTTAATTTTGTTGATTGTGGGTCTGATATGTTGTATTAAATTATTAACGAAATTAAATTTTGAATTAAAAAATGGTTTATCAACATAAAAAGGTAAAAAATGTTTCGGACCAAACTTTAAGTGCGCAAATATTAAGCATAATTTTTTTAAGGCCAAAAGACATACTCTCACCTTAGTTATAGTGAAATTTTGAAGTTTTATCTTTTAATTTTTAAAAATTTAAATATTTATTTATAAACAAATTTTTATTAAAATTTTTAATTATGGTTAAAAATAAAACGATTATTTAATAAAAAAATTAAAAACTAAACTTTTATCATATTTTCTTTTTCAATTTAAAAATCTCACAATCCTCTCATGAAAAAATTATATTCTAAGTTTAAAAAATAGCTATTTTCATCATAGGTTTTTTCCCTTTCGATGACTCATTCTTTTCAACCGTCGGTTGGTCTTTCCTCTTTCTTCTCCCCAAAAGATTGTTTCTTCTTATTTTAATTTTGCCTTTGTTGGAGACGAAGATCGTTATCTCTATCTCAGATGAAGATGAAGACGACAATCTCTGTGTCCTTGAAGGATGGAAAAAGAAGGCGACCCGTCAGAGGAGAAAAAGGAGAGAAGGCCAATTGACGGTTGAGAAGAAATCGGTTGCCAAAGAGAATAAGAGAAAAACCTTATGAGGAAATTCCTACTTTTCAAACTTTGAAGGAAAATTTGAAGAAAAAATTATGAGATTTTTAAATTAAGGAGAAAATGTGATAAAAATTTAGTTTTTAAAATTTTTTTGATTAAATAACAATTTTACCCTTAATCAGAAAATGTGATAAAAATTTAGTTTTTAAAATTTTTTTGATTAAATAACAGTTTTACCCTTACTCATAACTGAAATTTTTAACAAAAATTTATTTACAGGTAAATATTTAAATTTTAAAAAATTAAAGAGTAAGATTTCAAAATTTTATTATACTTTAAGTGGGAATAAACTTTTTGGTTTTTTTAAAATTAAGTATGGTGGTCTGCTGTGGCTAGGATTTCATCGTTAATTTATTTTTTGTTTTTTGTTATTTATAAGTGTGTCTATGGGTATCTTTTTGAGATTTAAAAAAGGATATCAGGTTGGGGCGGTGCATCAACTATTATCGGCCCATTATATACAAGGATATTTCGGCGATTAAATTAATGGATAATATCACTAACAATTATAATAAATATTAATTTGAATATTGACCATGTTATGTTATATATTATCTAAAATTACTATTTGACCCCACAACCCCCGAAAAATGTTATACTTTGCTCTATTTGCTGGGATCTAGCTATCTACTGCACAGCAGCTTGTTGCCTTGGACTTGCGCATCCAATTACCCCCCATGATATGAGCCTTCCGCCACGTGGAAGTTGCTTCCATCTTTGCCAAATAGGATCAATGAAAGCCAAAAATTATAAACAATATAACGACGATTTACCCTTTTTAATACAAAATCTGTCTTTCTTTTCATCACAGGATTTGGGCTCATTTATTATTCTTACGGATTGTTTGCTCTGGGGGCCACATTCCTCACCATCCCACTTTGATTTATTTTTAAATATTTTAAATTTGGAAGTTATATACATAAAATTTTGATTTTTTATTTAAATTTTATGAGAAAATAAATGAAAAAAGTTGGATAAATGTTGCAAAATCTAGGCCAAAAGTCTTGTTTCCACCTAAGGTATAATGAAATCTTAAACTTTTATCCTTATAATTTTAAAAAATTTAAATACCTATTTATGAGTAATTTTTTTTTTTTAAATTTCAGTTTGAGTTAAAGGTAAAACTATTATTTGATAAAAAATTTAAAAAACTAAATATTTATCATAATTTCTCCTTTCAATTAAAAAATCTCATAATTTTTCTCCAAAATTTTCTTCAAAGTTTGAAAAGTAATAATTTTTTCCTTAGGTTTTTTTAATAGTGATTTTCTTCAGATTATCGATCGACCTTCCTTTCTTCTTTTCTCTCAGTCGATAGCCACCTTTCATCTTTTGTTAGAGACAAAGACTATCGTCTTTGTCTCAAATGAAGACGAAGACAAAATAAGAGTAAGGAGAGCCAACCAATGAGAGAGAAGAAAAAGAAGAGTCGACAGATAAAAGAGAAAAGTGAGTTGTCGAAAGAGAAAAAACTAAAGAGAACTTATGAGATTTCAAACTTTAAAAGAAATTTTAAAGGAATGTAAGATTTTAAAATTGAGGAGGGGGGAAGTCACAAAAGTTTAGTCTTTTTAAAATTTTTATTAAATAATAATTTTATCTTTAATTTTAAATAAATTTTTGATAAAAAATTATTCATAAATAAATATTTAAATTTTGGAAAATTAAAACAAAAAATTTAGGACTCTAAAATGGGAACGAAGGCCCATACATTTCGAGCCTAATGGGGGCCTACAGAGCAGTCGCACTTAAAACCCTCTTAAATTCCCAAAAATCCCTTTCCCCTGAACAACGTACCGGAGTAATGGAGGAGGTAAATCCAGGCAACGAAAATCCTCAAAACATGACCATTTACATCAATAAACTCAACGAGAAAATTAAACTTGAAGGTGACGCTTTTACTATCTCTTTCTCTCTTTACGTTTATACGTATTGTGTGTATAAACTAGTTTAATTTTTACTGTCTTTGGCTATTATTTTCAGAATTAAAGAAATCGCTACACGCTGTGTTCTCGCAATTCGGGAAGATATTGGAGGTTTTAGCATTCAAGACACTGAAACACAAAGGCCAAGCTTGGGTTGTGTTTGAGGATGTTTCGTCCGCCTCTAATGCTATTCGGCAAATGCAGGGTTTCCCCTTTTATGACAAGCCTATGGTACGGCGCCTTTTTGTATCCTACTTTTTGTTCAATTATTTCCTTCATCTGATAATGATGTTTGAATGAGTGAAAAAAATTACTTGAGATTTAGAAAGTTAAAGTTTAAAGAGTAATGCATTCTTAGCCTTTTGTTGAAATCTAGTTGGATAACTAAAATTCTATAGTTTTTTTAAAACTCAAATAAGGTAGGGTTTCATGTGTATATACCCATCAGGGAAAAGTTGATATGTATGCTGGCAAGAGGAAGACAACAACAATCATATTCAAAGTTGATGGAACTGCAATTACATCCTAAATCTATAATTTCTTGAATTTACGCTGTTATTTCTTTGCTCAAAGATCATTGTTGTGATTTGGATTTTTATTTGAGATAATTTAATTATGGTTTTTCTTTTTTGAATCTCATACTTTTTTATGATAATTGTAGCATGGATGAAGCAAAAAGTTTTGCCATCAATTGAGTCCATATAAAGTTAATACTTGCTGTTATAGGTTCATGGAAAATTTTTCCTCTGGTTATTATGTTCATTTGATTGCAGTTATACTTTATGTTAGTCGTTATTGTATGATGAACATTTTCCCTTTTGCCTTTGAGAATTGGGCTTTATATTCCTGTGGATAAATAATGATGGACAATGTGTAACTTAATACAGAGAATACAATATGCAAAAACAAAATCAGATATAATAGCAAAGGCAGATGGTACCTTTGTTCCACGTGAAAGACGGAAAAGACATGAGGACAAAGGTGAGACTCTCTTTAACAAAGCCAACCTCTTCTCGGGGAAGCACTTATATCACTTGGTTCTATTTTATTATTTTAATTTCAAAAAATGTATTTTTGATCTTACTGAAATGAATCTTCTAATCTCAACCTCATAGAATCTAATGTAGTAGTGATCATCTTATTTGATAATTTCTAAAAGAAGTTGAATTTTTTTGAGAGTTTCTAAGTTTAATTATATTATTATCTTAGGTCATCTTAATTGAATCATGGTTGTGGCATGAATACACATGATGATGAAAAATTATTGCCACATGTATAATATGATAGAAAGAGGGAAACACATGTTAGGTGTCACTTTATATTATGAAAAACTGCATAGTCTATCATTTCTGCAAAGAACAAAGGTTTGGTGCAAAATTTATAACAATGGATTCATCTGTCCTTTTGTGTAATTATTATTCATTGTCATGTGTCAGGAAAAAAACGAAAAGAGCAACACGATGCTAATCAAGCTGGAATGGGTCTAAATCCTGCATATGCAGGTGCCTATGGTGCAACACCTCCTGTAAGTGTCATGATTGTCCCATCAAGATATTGCATTTTAGTTTTGGTTTTAAATTGACTTCATTTCCTTGTATCTATTTGCTTGTTTGTTAATTTTATATATAATTTATCTTGGCCAAATCAAAATTTGCACTGAAACTATTATGTATTTTAAGTTGTAATACTTAAATGTCAGTAGGAAAAGGAAAAGTTGGGTGATTAATATTTAAAAGCTAAGTAATTAAATGAGCTTAAGTCATAGAATGAGAGAAAGCATTTTTATTTAATCTACATTAACTCTACTTTTTTGCACTGTTGGAAAAGAGCAATGCTATGTGTACACACTTTTGGTATACAATTTGAATATACAAATGATATATTATTATGTGAATAGATGTTATTTTCATCTTTAATTCAAGATTATTTAATCACATGATGACACATCATTTGTATATCAAAACTATGTACATAGTTTTAGTAGCAGGAAAAAATGGTCTTAATTATTCAGGGGAACCAAGAAAAGAATGTCTCTGTCAAAATTCTGACATTACATGGGGTATAGTTGGTTTCCTGATTCCTTGGAAATTTATATCAAAATTTTCTTCTTATAATTCTTATCATTTCTCTCTGTTTGGAATGGTGCAGCTATCACAAATACCCTATCCAGGTGGTGCAAAATCTGTGGTCCCAGAGGCTCCTGCTCCACCAAATAACATACTATTTGTTCAGAATGTTCCCCATGACACAACTCCAATGGCACTGCAAATGTTCTTCCTCCAGTTCCCTGGTTTCAAGGAGGTTAGAATGGTGGAAGCAAAGCCAGGGATTGCCTTTGTGGAATATGGGGATGAGATGCAAGCAACGGTTGCAATGCAGGGACTCCAAGGCTTGAAGATTGGCCAACAGAACTTATTGATTTCCTATGCCAAAAAGTAGAAACGGGTCTTCTGTTGATTACCTCTACTAATTTTTATTACCCTGGCAGGCATTTAAACAACAGTCTTATTAATCCAGTTAGATGTCATACCTGGTAATCTGCAGTTATTCCATTATATTCTCAGTTTCCCAGAAGCCCAAGTGTATTAGATGTATGAATTTGATTGCTATGAGTTTCTCTGTACTTTTTTTCACTTTGAAAAAGTTCAATTAGCTTAGTTTGAACTATGTGAAGTTCAGTGTATGTATTGCTGTTAAATTATCGGATCCCGTAAATTTTTTGTTTGTTTGATGGAGTTCAGTTTTATGTTTTCTCAGGTGTATGTATTACTGGCTTGTGGTTACTTATAGTTCATTTAGCAGATTACTTAATAGAACAGTAGTCCTGAATGAGTCTCTCCTGTTTCTTGATGATTTCCATTTTTATCTTCAATTCTTCTTCCATCATGGCAATCTCCTGTTAAAAAAAAATATATATTTCATTAAGGTCCCAACTGTAATTGCCAAGTCTCAATGGTATCAAATGCAATGAGGCTTATAGGTCACCTTTCTTAGCATTTCAGTCTTTGTTGGCTGATCCTCCAGTTGCAGACCGGTAAAATACAGTTGAAGCCTTTCAGCAGCCTCCATAAAATCTCTAGTGTGTCTCTCCACATTAACTGAAACCATTAGGAAAAAAGAAAAACCACTTACTAGATTTAAACTTCTGAAAATCACATCTTTAATTCTTTACTGTTCATCTCATGGGCTGTTCAAATTTCTCGTAAACTTGTTGAAGTGTTCACCTTAGCCTACACTTGATGATATGCAAATTACGAGCTAAGGTGTGTTACCCTTCTTTTAATGAATTGCATGTAGGCATCAAACTTTATATGACTCACTCTGTTGAAGTCATATTATTTAAAGTCATGAACTTTAGAACCAGCTGATTAACCATCTTATATATAATTTGAAATTTTGCCCGTCCCTTAAGAGTGATTACTTGTTTAAAATGTCTATCACAATTATCATACTGATTGGAGAAATTGTTATGGTTTAAATGTGAAAATGCAGGACAGAAGGACTTGGTTCCAATTTATATCTGGCACACTTAGAAATACTAGCAATCTAATATGTGAATGCGTCATTTTGTTTTGTTTTGTTGCTGTTCCTTTGTCTGAGGCAAAGTCAATCAGCTTCATCGAGCACGGTAGAATTTAAGCTTAGAAGGGCATGATTGCATCTGAAAAAGTAGGAGTGTGTGACCAAAAAAAGCGTTTACAGGAAGTCCGATAGGGCAAGGTGCACACGCTAGCATTTATGTCCATAGATTTCATGATGACTTCATTCCAGAATCTTTACTCTTCTTCAACAAGACAAAAATTGTGATTTCAGGGTGACAACCGGCCAATTTCAACCACTCTCGCTTATATGGGTCTTACTGTCTTTAATGCCATTTTTCTGAGGTAAGACCAGTTCCACCATCTTTTGCTGGACTTATACTGTATTAATTTATACACTACTCACTAACACATGCAGTCCTGTTGAGTTAATATGACATCAGTATGATAGTCTGATAAGATTATTATTGTCCTATTGAATTACAATCTGATTCAATCCTAAATCAATTCAAATCGGTTGGATCCAAACTGACCCTATTTAATATAGGAAATCATATCAACCTACACAAGTTCCTGCTACTCTCTCACACATGGACATACTACACTCAAAGCCTCACGTCCAACACGCAAAGCCTTCGTGCACTCTTCCATTATTCTCTCTTTCACCACCAAAAGAAAATTTAAAGTAGACCCCACAAGGTGGGGCAAATGAATTTCTGATCTAGAGAGGTGGAACCCTAATCATGACATCAGATTCTTGATTCAAAGGCTAGTAGTAAATAATATATATACAGTATAGAACGGCTAAACAGAGCCAAGGCTATCATGTATATTATTACATAGCATAGGCTTGAAAGGCTTTTCTGAGTTTGACTCTCCTTGCTGTGTGCATCGGATCTCGCAAGCAACAGATTTTTGGTGGCTTTTGTGAAATTAAGGCAGGCAAGACCCGGTTTGGTCTTCCTTCGATTTCTCTACTTTGAATTTTCCTCACCATGATTGCATGGCATGGTTTTAGGCTTTGGCAGAGATTTTTATACACACCACCGCTTTAAATTTACTCATTGCTCTTCCCCTGTTCTTGGGTCTCTTTAAATGTTAAAGAATTGATTTACTCGTGCTCTCTCTCTACTTTTTTCTCCTATAAATACATACACTTCTTCACCATCTTTTTAAGTCTGTGGCTATACAGTGGAGAGTGTATATGGTTTTAGTGGGTGAGTAGCTCCTTGATGGAGAAGCAGGGCACGTGCAAAGGCTTTTACTTCTCTGCAACTAATCCCTCTGCACGTGCTCCCCTTCTCCAACATGGGTTCCTTGCCCTTCCTCGGTCTCCTCAACTCTCCAGAGAATGTTCATGTGTCTGCTACTAGGTAATGTAGTTGTTCGGCTATATATATATATATATATGGATTTTGAAAAGCTTCCTCTCTTCTACTCAGTATTAAAGTCCTTTTCTCCTGTCACTTCTCTTATGGTCTTAATTAATGTATCACATGCTGACATGCATGCAGCTTCCTCATCCTCATACCATCTTCTCCTCTGGATATAATCTCAATATATACTATTTTAAGAGTTGAGCATGGACTTCCTAGCAATATTACCATGAAAAGAAAAATTATGAATTAAATATGTTGGGAAATCAGACCTTCGATCACAGAAAGCAAATATTTACATTACAGACTTCTTCATAGCCTTTTATTTATTGGCAGGCCGTATGGTACATGCCAATGAGTTATCCTATTGCCAGTGAATTCAGTCAGAGGAACGATTAGCCCGCAATCCTCCAAAAGCGATGCCGTTTTAGATGGCAGTCCCTACAATTCCCTTAATTTTAATGCAGATATATATATATATTTTATCAATCTTATTGAAAGTGTAAATAGGAAAAAGAGGAAAATTAAAATTAAAAAATAAATAAATTTAACATAGAAAAAAGAAAAAGGGTTTTTTGGAGGCTAAATAGGTTCAAACTTGGTCCACCATAATCTCAGTATATCAGTGTGTAACAACTTGGGAGATCCGGTTAGTGTAAAATGTTGCACGAGCTCTTACTAGCTCTCTTGGGTTACACCGGAGATCTCATAATCGACGAGCGAGAGCATGAGACCTCTATTGGCATTCGTTTATCTCCCGACAGTCCTATCTCTGAGGAACGCACCTTTAAGCTTGCTCCTGATATCTCCTTCATTGAACCCAGCGAACGGTATGTTTTAGGGTTTCCATTTTCGTTTGACAAAGAGGTCAAATTCTTTCTCAAATTAACTTGTTTGTTCACAGGGATTACAATTGCAAAGGAAAATGTTGGTTCGAATTTTGATTTTGATCTGAGAAATGCAATTTCAAAGTTTTTGATATCCCAGTTTATTTTTCTTTTATGTTTGAAAGCTTAGATGCGAATGCTTTGGGATAGTCTATCAAATTCATTATCTGATGATCTTGCTACTACTGCAGAGAGCTCATTGAGAAACTCATCACCTTAGGATTTTACTATAGAGAGCTTGATCGATTTGCAACAAAGTCTAGGAATTTAAGTTGGATAAGGTCTGCTAATGTATCGCCTTTGGAAAGGGCTGCTAAAGGAAAAGCAGAAAATCCTAGCGTGTACCGGAGGGCCATAGCTAATGGCATTGTTGAGATACTGTCAGTGTACAGGTCTGCTGTTCTTCACATTGAGCAAAGATTGTTGTCCGACTCTATGCCCATTTTGGCAACTGTAACTCAAGGCCTTAACAAGGTTGCTTGTCGAATGCATTGTATTATATGTTTTAGTATTATTTTTACCTCTGAGCATTAACGTTATTGGCAGTTGGATGACCTTGATCAGTAAGCATAAGCTTAATGGTTTTAAAAATATATATATCTGTGTTTTTTATGAGTGGATTCTTTTCCCCAGTTTTTTGTCCTTTTGCCACCTCTATATGAGCTTGTTCTAGAGATTGAGCGTGATGATATCTGCGGAGGACAACTACTTAACCTTTTACACAAGCGGTGTCACTGTGGGGTGCCTGAACTGCAGGCGTGCATTCAGAGGTATACACTCCATTGTTTATTTTTATATGATTGACTTCTGTTTTTGCAATAAAAAATCTCTTATTACGTGGGCTTTAATTTCATATCTTTGATTTGCCCAATTGCATATCCAGTGTATTTACTAGATTAGGGAACTTGTTTGGCTTCAGCTAGCAGTGTGTTAAAACACAGAGCCAATCCTGTGGTCTGTATTATGGTGAGATAGTTATTGGAACTTAGAGCAATTGATATAGTTCAAGGCTGTTGTGAGTTTAGTAGTTTACTTTTCAGTGTTTGTATCTACACTTGGGCAACATATAGGTACGGTTGATAAATACCATCAAAAGATGCTGCTATGACTAGCTTTTAAATTTCATTTTGATGCGTTTTTTTTTTTTTTTTTCCAACTTGTAAAATCAATTTATGTGCTTATTAGTCTCATCTTCATTGTCAATTTTTGTGCCCAAACTGTAGGCTTCTTTGGCATGGCCATCAAATCATGTATAACCAACTAGCTTCATGGATGGTTTATGGGATTCTTCAGGACCAGTATGGAGAATTTTTTATCAGAAGGTAATGGATGAAACCATTATTTTATACATTCCAAAGTGATATTGATTAGATTTCTGCTTTTGTATAGTGTAATTATTTAACGATACTGGGAATCTGATCAATATTTTGTCTAATGATTGTAGAAAGAGTCATCTATTGGTGACAGTTTAGTGATGTTGATTGAAGAATGCTTTTAAGATTATATTTAGACTTGTTTATTTCAACATATCTTGTGCTTAAAACCTGCTGATAATTGTGAAAGTGGAGTTTGTTTGCTTGTCAAATTAATTCAACCACGGAAATTTATCAAGATTTGATGAGGAAGTTGGGAAGGCCTTCTTTATAAACTCATAAATTATATTTAAGCAACTGTCTCTGGGAATGCCTGAGTGAATTGTGAGATCATCCTTGCTGCAAAAAGGTATAAATTGCATGGAATATGTTTGTATTTATTGAGACTATAATTTGATTGATGTAGGTGTTTCTAGACAGCATTTATTCCATTTTATATCTTAATTATTATGAGTGTCCATTTGTTTCAATGTATTATTGTCCTTATGCTCTCATTTGTGATTCATGCATTTGCTTCCAAACCATATAGTTCCTGAAACCGATTTTCTGATTTTTAACCTTTCAGGCAGGAAGATAGAGATGTAGAGCATGGTTCATCTCACTCAGATATTTCTGAAAAGTTGGTCCGCATGTCTACTGATGATATTTCTTTAACAGATTGGCACCTGGGATTTCATATTTTTCTGGTATCTTTCTGAACTGTTTGTATGTCTCTGATTACCTCTTATTTAAATGCTGTCAATAGTCATCAATTATCTAGATGTTATCAAATAGGTTCTTATTCTGCTACAAGTTCATGTATTTACTTCTTTGATACCTATAGGAACTGTCATCTTTATCTTAAGTATGGTTGTTATGGAGATATATTAAATGCATTACCCTACATGCTTTGTGATGTTGGCATATGAATAAGAATTTTTGTGTTTAAGCCAATCATCAATTTTAGACTTAAGTTATTTGACATAGGAACCCAATTATAAATCTGTATATAAGAACATCTTTTGTTTGTAATGTATTGTAATATCCATACATCGCATCACAGCAGATCCTACTTTCTTGTAGAACTCAAAGGATGAGTTATAACTCTTTGGGCAGAAATGTGTTTCCATTGTTGTTCCACTTGTCAAGTTTACTCTTGATAAGTTTTTGTTTGCTGTGTATTCTAAGAGACAGTTTTATCCTTCATATGATATTATCTATTTGTTCTTATCATTTAGATCTCATAAATGCTGAAAAATATGACACTCTTGCTTATCTCTAAGGTTTCTTTTACCTTTATTATTTTTTGGTGTTTTATTTACAGAATACGTTTCATAAATTTGTTGTTGTTAAAAACTATTTAGTATTTTAATGTAATTTTGCAGGATATGCTGCCTGAACACATCCATATGCGTGTTGCAGAATCAATTCTCTTTGCTGGTAAAGCAGTCAGGGTTCTCCGAAATCCAAGTGCTGCTTTTCGATTTCAGGATCAGCAGATAACAAGAGGCTCTCTGAAAGTTCAGGGATTTACAGGACGCTTTCCTTTTCAAAAGGAGCCTTTCCCAGATGTGAAACTCGTTGGAGAAGAATTGCTTCCTCAGTCCGAGGCTGATAAGATTGAAGCTATGCTTCAAGACCTTAAGGTTTCCTCCCCATTGTAGATAACATTTTGTTTTAGTCTTTTTCCAACAGATTCCATGAACTTGGCAAGCCTCTTTTATCTTTCATATAAGAAACTGTTTTCTTCTTTAACAATATGAGAAGAGCTGTATGGCTAAATCATGGTCCATTCCTTGTAGGAATCATCGGAATTTCACAAAAGATCATTTGAATGTGCTGTCGACTCTATACGAGCTATTGCGGCCAGTCATCTTTGGCAGGTGCTGAATATGATGAATTTGTTTCTAGTATCATTTAGGCCTGATGTTTACTGTAGTTTCTCAATTTCTGCAGCTTGTGGTTGTGCGTGCTGACTTGAATGGCCACCTGAAGGCCTTGAAAGACTACTTTCTTTTAGCAAAAGGAGATTTTTTCCAGGTAAATGGAGAGTATCAACTTTATTTTTTGTCATTGCAGTGAAGCTGATATTTTTTTATGTCACTTCTTCAAACTTTTTGGTAAATCTTTTAAATCCATGGAAACTGAGATCCTCATTTATCTAGTATTAAGATAAAACTGACCAGTCAGAGCGTAACCGTGACCATGGAAAAGAGGAAGCTCTTATTGAAACCTTTGTGGTTCTATTTTATATATTGCATAACTTTGTTGTGACAAATGTATGACTGAATGAATCTCATAAAAGATATTTTTGTGTACTTATAAGCATGGATGTTGGTGCAAAGTTATAAAAGAAAATGCACCTTCTTTTGCCTACTTCCTGGCTTTATTTCCAACCATATATAGAATTGTTGTTCTTATTAATTTTTTTAAATCAAATATGGCATAGAGAAAGTGATCTCCAGAAATTTCATATGAGTTCTTGTTAATTCTCTAAATGTTCAGGGAATACTGGGTATTTTATATCATTAGAATTCTCTCAGCAGTTTTATTTGAATTCTTGTTTATATCTAACTTTTTAATTTGACATAATCTCTTGATTTCAGTATTTCCTTGAGGAGAGTCGACAGTTAATGCGTTTACCACCTCGTCAGTCAACTGCTGAAGCTGATCTTATGGTCCCATTTCAGCTTGTATGTTAAATATGAGATGATTTTCTTGTCAAGATTATTATATACTTTACCTGCTTAGTTTATATTCAGTGGCAGCTTGTCAAGCCTAGAAATTTCTTACAAATTCATTTGCACTACTTGCGTTGCAGGCTGCAATAAAGACTATTGGTGAAGAAGACAAATACTTTTCTAGAGTATCCTTGCGGTAAGACCTGTGTTGACTTGACTTGACTTAATGTTTTTATAATATAAACTCTGTTGCAATTTGCCATGAGTTATGTCATGTCTAAAAGTTATTGAAAGAATTTTTACAAAGTTCTTTTTCTGAATATGCTAGGATGCCTTCATGTGGAATCACAGTTAAATCCTCTCAAGTAGATGTACCAAAGGCAAAAGCTTATACAGATGGCAACTCTGGTGCTACACTATCAACTACTGCTTCAGAGATTTCCCTTGATGGCTGGGATGGAATTGCCCTTGAATATTCTGTTGATTGGCCCTTACATTTGTTCTTTACCCAAGAAGTGCTTTCTAAGTAAGATGTTATAGTTATTGTTATTCATGATTGCCATTTTATTAATTGAGGAAGTTGGAACTAGTCCACAATACTTCCCCCCCTCATGTCTTTCGGATGAGAGGAAAACTAAAAGGCTTTTCAAACAAAGAACTTTGGCCACATATAGGAGTTGATAGCTGTTGAACAACTGGTCACTTCTGTTGTATACATGTTAATGATGAGTGCACTCCAGGTACTGTAGGATCTTCCAGTATTTGCTGCGGCTCAAGCGAACCCAAATGGAATTGGAAAAATCATGGGCCTCTGTGATGCATCAAGATCACTCAGATTTTGCCCAACATCGCAATGACCGTTTAAACTATTCAATAACTCAACAGAGACGGCAGCGCTTTAGACCAATGTGGCGTGTTAGAGAGCATATGGCATTTTTGATAAGAAATCTACAATTTTACATTCAGGTCAGTAAGATTACTTCTGTTCATCATTCAGGCAATTCTGATTTTATTTAATTTAGGACATGTTTTGCGTTGTTGCAAATTTATAATACAATGATTGCATAATCATGAAAATCCATTTTCAAAAGATTTTCTTCCAATGTTGAGGAATCTTTTGGATATTGTGTCCTACTTGTCTAGAATTTGGCCAAATTATGTCAAGTGATAAAGATTGAATTAAAAGTATTGACTTTACTCATATGGGATAATGATTTGAGTTATTTGTTGTTCTTGATACGTGGCCTTTTTCATTTTCATGTTCAATATGCAATTATTTATTTATTTTTGGAAACATTTTCAGTCTTGCATGTTTCCAAAATCAGATGAGTAGATTGTTGAGGAGAAAATTTTGACGTGTATTATAAAATTCATATTAGTGATAGATGCTCTTAAAATGAGGTCCAAAATCAAATATCTTAAGCATTTTGGAGTAACCGTGTCTACCGTTACTGGTCTTCATCATTTTAATTGAGTTTTGTTTCTCATCTTGGCTTTATCTTTCTTAATCTAGGTTGATGTAATAGAATCTCAGTGGAATGTTCTTCAAGCTCATATTCAAGATTCTCATGACTTTACTGAACTTGTAGGCTTCCATCAAGAGTAAGTAAACATGATTTTTGTTTTCTAACCTCAACATTGTTCTGATAAATTTGGTGACTTAACATCATACTTACAAGTTTGAACACTAACAGGTATTTATCAGCATTAATTTCTCAGTCTTTCTTGGACATTGGCTCAGTGTCAAGGATACTGGATAGCATAATGAAACTTTGCCTCCAATTCTGCTGGAACATTGAGAATCAAGAAAGCAGTGCTAATACATCTGAACTAGAACATATTACTGAGGTACCGATATTTTTCAACTCCTCTTATACTTCATCTTGTGTCTGCTAGTGTTGCTATTATGAGGGTTTCAAAAGTGTTTTGGTTAATTTTTTAATCTTTGTGTTTGAATATCAATTGAGTTGGCCCTATTTATCTGAGCTGTGTGCTATTAGAAGTGTCCACAAAAAATTATCTGAATCTTGACAGTTGGAAAACAATGTTGAATTCTGGCTTAATTTCTTTTTGAGAGGTTTCTCTTTTTTGATGCATCTTAGTAGACATTTTTTCTGCTGATTTCTTTTCTGAAAAAGGTCATTGAACCTATTGATTCATCTTATTATTAAATTTTCCTAGTTGCCTTAATAAGTATCTCTGCATATTCCATTTGGAAACCTACTATAGCTGCAACTAATTAAGCAGCCAGCATGATAAAATGGCCAATTGTCATCAATTATAAGTGCATCCTATGGCATTTCTAAAGCATCCTCTTTTAATTTGAAAGACAAATTATATTAAAAGTTTTATTACCTTTTTCAGTTGAAAGTTGGCCAATCTTAGCATTTATAGGTATTTTTTTGCACATATAAATTAAGGACACTTTAGTTCTTCACGTGGTGTTAGAGAAGTTATGAGATCGCCATTTATCGAATACCTTATTTTGTATGAAGAGAGTATCAGTGCGGTTATTCCACGATAACTCTTTGTCGATGCCTGTTATAAGGGCTCCTGAGATTGTTTTCATAGTGTGGACTAGATTTTAATAATCATTTTCATATGGATCTCTGGATAATTTTATCATGGTTGTCCTCTCTCTGAGCTGCTTGATTGATGCTATTTTGCATGACCTGTACTTTATACAATTAAGACAATGTAAACTTATGCTGCTGCCGTAATTTTGTGGTTCTTATTGACTACTTTCAGGAATTTAACAAGAAATCAAACTCTTTGTATACTATATTACGGAGTAGCAGGCTTGCTGGTAGTCAAAGAGCCCCGTTCTTGAGGCGATTTCTTTTGCGCCTAAACTTCAATTCCTTCTTTGAGGTAAAAGATAAATGAGTATCCTTTATACAATTCTTCTATATTTATTTAGCCCCATAGTTTTCTGATAGGTGGTTGTTTTCTTCTATGAACAGGCAACTGCAAGAGGAGTGCTGAATGTTGTTAGACCACGTCCAGCTGTTACTGTTTTAAATCAACAATAGCATTAAATTGTCTTACTATGTATGTGAATGTAATCAAGCAGCCAATCTCTGTAAGATAGTTAGGTGGTGATCAGGGCTCGAACGAAATGCGTATGAGAATTATAAGTAGGCATCCCAGTTAGGTGAGGACTTGGTTAGGTGGCTTGAATTTGTGGGACCCATGAAAGTTAGATGGTAATCTGGGTAGGTAGGTAGCTAGGTTTGAGGTTGGAGAGTTTTAGCCTGTTGGCTCGGTGGTGAATCACCCTCGGTGGTTAAGTAGCGGTTTTGATTTCGAGTTTTCGTCTGTAGCTAGCTTCAGCTAGTGTGTCTGCTTTTGAAGCTGTGGCCTGTTAATACAGGGCTTTGGTTGCTGCCCGATTCTCAATTTATCGTGGGGAGAAAATATTTCTTTGTATAAAATGTTGTTTAAAATGAGTGTTGGTGAGTATAAACCTAAGAGTAAACGTTAGCCTCTTTGATATACAGAATGTATAGAAACTCACGGACACGGTTTAACATTCAACATTCCCCTGGGCGAGCTGTCGTTCAAGAATTTTGAATTTCTTACTAAAAATTAAAAAAAAAAGAAACTGTGAGTTTAGTCCTAAGACAATTAATGTTTTTGCTTGTCCCGTGATGCCTCATGTTCACCTACTGACATGACACAATCTGTTTTTTACCAAGAAAGTAGGGTAGCAAATCAGCTCAAAGATTAGTCCTCCTTGATGAGAAAATGAGGAGAAAACGTCGTACTTCAATATGTCTTTATCAAATTCATATACAATGTAGCTGATTAAATGACAAAGTGGGGAAAAATGATAAAAGAAAATCATCACTGTAGCCACAAGCAAAAAATATTAAAAATCTCTAAATACAGTTAGAGCTCTTCAAAGCCTTCCTCATCCGCTTCTTCCTCCACCCTCTCGAATTCTCTCCTATAATTTTCCATCTGTCATAAATGGACAAAAAGATTATTAATACAGTTGAGATAGCAATATTTAACTACCTGGAAAGCAACTAATTAACAACTTTTCAGCCCCTTTAACTCCAAACCGATTAGAAACAAACAATTAAATCAAAATAAAGTTGCGTTTTGTGGAGGCAAGGTACAAGCATGATTTGGAAATCCCACAAACCCTCAACCGTAGAGTGTAGACTAGATAATGCAGGAGGGTGTATCAACAACTTGCTTCTCACCATGAAGCAAGCTATAAATTATCATTATTTTTAACATTTAGAATCAGATAATGTATGTTGTTGTACCTGAACATCAGAATAGCGCAGCTGTTCTGCAACAAATAGTATATTCTTGTAGTATCCTGGTGCTAATTCCTTGCCCAAACTGCCAGCAACTTCACTGTAGCTAACCATTTCCACCCGAAAACCATTGCTCATGAACAGTTTTTCCATCCATTTTTTTGTGGTAGACTGCACAGGAGATTAAAAATTTGATGATGTCTTCTGCAGGGAAGAAAGCAACTTAATTCACTATCATTACATCCAGATATAAAGCGAAATAACCTTGTTCCCAATTTCAGTTTCTGTCAACCATGCAGGCAATTCTCCCAGGCAGAAACATCCTTTCATAGCCAAACTACTAATGAGGAGCAAAATCTCTTCGAAACTTGCCAAAGTCGTCACAGGCAGTCCCTGCAGGGAAGTAACTACCTCATTTATTCATCCTCAGCTAAAAGAATTTGAGGTTATTATAATAGCAAACATTTAATTACCTGGATGGCCCATATGCTTGGGCGATTACCGTTAAACCCTTTAGAATGCAGAACTTCATGTATATTAGACGATTCTAATGGAACATGAAGGTATAAGCAACTTCTTGGAATTTTAGCCCCAACACCTACGATTTACAATATACTTCAGAAACATTAACAAGTGAACTCATTATAGTATGTGCAATCGTCCAATACTAAGGAACAATTTAAGTATCAAATTTATCATATCAAGAACTGCCATTACATCCTATGAGAAACCACTTAAAACTGGGAAACAAACCTTCAAGCTTTTTAGCTGAATTTTTGAATATCCGTTCAGGGGAAATATCATATATTATGGTTGAATTTGGCCAGTTAAGCCTGTAAGGCCGAGTGTCCATGCCATCTGTCAACAGAACAACCTGCAGAATAATAAAGAGCAGAAGTACTTTCAATTTCATAATGATCAGAAGTAACCATTCAACCAATTTTAACATTAGTTACTACCTGCTTAAGTCCATCGATATGGTTCACAGTACGAAGTAACTTATCATCAATGAACTTCGTTGCAAGACAATAATGGTGTGAATACTTTTTCATAGCCATTTCAACATTAGGAGCAACAAAGCAACCAGCATATGGATCGACAAACAGAGGCTCTGCACAAGCAAGCATTTGTTATCTATTTAAATTTGGTATTCCACAAGTAAACAAAAATCAAGGAGAGCTAAAACATCAAATTATAACACTGGGAAACACAAACATATTAGCCTAGAAAAATTAAAAAAGGAAATTTGTGATGAGATGTCATTTATTTGTGGAAGTTGAACTCTGAAGGATGCCTCTATTGAAACTAGGAGGACCATTAAATTTTGCACCAAGTCTGATCAAGTGTTCAAGGGTAAGCTAGACACATATAAGGATGAAGACTGTCCCAGCTTTTAAGACACTGCAGGAGGTGACGAAAGATAAGGACCTACATTTAGCAAGCCTGAATCATAAAGACTGGCAAGTACACTCGCATCAAAACTGAAAGAGCTCTACATATATAAATATATATATTCCACCTCAGTTGGTGGGCACATTACTAAGGATGTAAAATTCTACCTACAAACTTGTTTAATTGTAAAAATCTTGGGTTGATAAATGAAAATGTTTTGATTAACTTTTGATTTACGTTTAAGTTTGATAAGGGTTGTTGTCTTGCCCATTGTAAAGACTAAAGATAAAAATGTCAGCCGATGTAAAAATATAAATGCAGAGCCAGCCGTACAATCAAATCTCAGCTACAGTGATTAGAAATGATTCTCCAAATACCATATCAACTCTCTTAGTAACTGTTCGATAAAAAGTCATAATCGAAAAAGAGCACCCAATATGAACCTATAAAGAATGAAAAAGCTTGCCTGGTCGATGGGTCTCCTGAAAACGAAGAGATGCGGCTTTAGCAGCTGCTTGGAGCAGTGGGTCGGATTCGTTGTTGAGTTTGGCTTTCAACAAGAGGCCATTTTTATTTATCAACGTCTTGTCACTGAAGCATGCACTAGAGATGGAAGCAATGGACAATGATTTTGAAAATCTTAAGCAGTCCATGTATTACGGTTGCGATCTTTACCAATGATTAAGGTTTTTATCCTCCATGGTTACTGTATTTGGCCGGGCTCTTACGGTTGAACTGGAGCCTGAGCTCCATGCACACCACGACTTATCTGGTTTTATTTATCTTCGCCGACAATTTCCCAACTAAATTATTCTCCCAAAAATCGCAAATCTAAGCAAGGCTATATAGCTGAATCTATACGCAATTAATAAAAATGATTATTATTATTATTATTTATATGAAACTATGTTACGTTTAATAATTATGTCATCATAAAAATTAATATTATTTTATTTTTAAAAAATTATATATAAGTAAGTCTCATATTTTTTTTTTATATATTTAAAAATTCGTTTGGTGAATTCTCTAATCCGGTTTTTTAACAAAATATCCAATATTTTTATAATTTTTGGAGCTAAAAATAGAAAAAAGATTATTAAATCTATTTCCTTTTTATTTTATTATTTATAATGTCAATATATAACTTTTTTTTGAATTGTAAAGTTTAAGATTTCACAGAAATCAAATATTGAGTTTTCGATTTTTTTTTTTGAAATTGTTTAAATATTTTACAATTTTCGTGTTTTTTGTTAATGATTTTGTGTTTTGATAAATTTAAAATCAATTATGAGTGAAATTATATATAAAAGTAAATAATTTTTGTTAGTTTTTTAACCAAACGTAATCCACGGTAACTACGTGAATCACACATAGGGGAGTTAACGAAGGTGTGGCTCCTTATCTCGAAAAAGAGGTGTTTTATTAAAAATATGTTTTTTTTTTAAAGCTTTTTGACTCAAAAAAAGGGTAAATTTTTTGGGGTAAATTATTCATGCAAATAGAGAAATAAAGCACGATGGTAATAGTGAAAACTGCGAAGTTACTGTAACTTACGGCTCCTATTTGAGTTAGAGGCCGCTGCTAAACTTTTTGGTAGCCACGCCACCCAAGAGCTCCAGAAGAAAACAATTTGGTTGTGCTAACTGCTGACATAATTGAATCATGAGATCCGCCTGTAACTACAGGACTCTCGTGCTGGGGGACAAATTTGAATGGTTTATTCTAGGCCAAACTACTATTTCCCACCCAAGGTTTAGCGTTATCTCAAATGTCCCCCTTTTAACTATGGAAACATCAAACACCCACCTATGGCCGGTTAGATTTAACCAAACCCTAACGGTGATAGGGGTAAAATCGTCATTTTTGCTATAATATTAAAAATAAACTAAAATAGAATCTAATTTTACCCCCCTAAACTTTAAAAACTAAAATTTTCCCCCAGCCTAAGTTTTAAAAAATCGCAGTTTCACCCTAGGGTTTGGTTTTGAAATCTCCGGCGACCGTTCCGGCTCCGTTGCCGACGGTCTCTCCCTCCCGAAGCAGCCTCTCCTTCCGGTGAATGTTTTCCTCCCATTTGGAGGCTCGATCAGCGTCGGAAACGGGAAGAGGGACGAAGAACTTCATCGGGGAAGACGAAGTTGGGACGACGATCGTCTTCCTAGACGAAGACGACGGCTTCGTCTTCGTCTGGGGAGACGAAGAACTTCGTCTTCCCCGACGAAGTTCTTCGTCTCTCTTCTCGTTTCCGACGCCGATTGAGCCTCCAAATGGGAGGAAAACATTCGCCGGAAGGAGAGGCTGCTTCGAGAGGGAGAGACCGTCGGCAACAGAGCCGGAACGGTCGCCGGAGATTTCAAAACCAAACCCTAGGGTGAAATTGCGATTTTTTAAAACTTAAGCTGGGGGAAAATTTTAGCTTTTAAAGTTTAGGGGGATAAAAGGAGATAAAATTTTTAGACGTTAGGGTTTGGTTAAATCTAACCGGCCATGGGTGGGTGTTTGGTGTTTCCATAGTTAAAGGGGGTATATTTGAGAAAACGCTAAACCTTGGGTGGGAAATAGTCGTTTGGCCTTTATTCTAATATCAAAGGCACAAGTTCAGCGGCAATTCTAATCAATGACTTTGGCCGGAGGATGGAAAAATTTACAATTAATAAATTTAGTTTAGGACGAAATTTTGAACATGATTCAGTCAAATTTGGCAAACCGAATCTAATGGGAGGCATCAAAATTGTAAAAGGCCAAATCACAATGTTCCACCCAAGGTTTAGTGTAAACTTAATTTTTACCCATTAATTATCATAAATCTAAATATTCATCCATCTATTAAATTTTATTATTATTGTAAGAGTAAAATTATTATTTAACAAAAATATTTAAAAAACTAAAAATTTATCATATTTTTTCTAGGCTTAAAATTCAAACAAATATCAACATTCGATGAATATTTTTCTTAGGGTTTTTTCAGTCACTATTGTCAACATTCGATGGCGGCAAAGACCTTATTCTCTCTCCCTCCCATTCTATTCCCAACCATCACTGACTTAGGAAAGCGGTTGATGAAGATATAATTCATTTTCGTTAAAGACAAAGACAACGATAACATGTTATCTTTATTAGGAGATAAATAATTCATCTTCATTGGTCAATAATGGTTAAAAATAGAATGTGGTCAAAAGAGAAGTTGGGAGGAAAGAAGAATATCGTCGTCTTTGGCCATCGACAATGTGTCAGAAAAAACATAGAGGGGAAATGAAGTTTTTCAAACTTTAAATGAAGATAATTTGTTAGTTTTTAAATTTAAGGTGAAAATATAATATATTTTTAGTTTTTTTAAATATTTTTATTAAATAATAATTTTATCACTTATAATAATAATAAAATTTAATGGATGAATGAGTATTTAAATTTTTAATAATTAAGGGGTTAGAAGAAGATTTACACCAAATAATGGGTGGAACATAGTCGTTTGGCCATTGTAAAAATATAATAATACTAAGACTATAATAAATGCGGCAGCTTTATTGTTTTTGAAAATACTTGTCATTCTTGAAAGAGTAAGCCTACGATTTATCATTATATATTAATTATATGGGCCTTTTGTTGTGGATTTTATGGTCCATTTTCCTACCAACTTAAAGGGCAAAATCTCCAAAATCTCCTTCTAAATTTAGCTGGAAATGAGACTGAAGGGTATGGAAGTTGAAAGTTAGTGGGAAATTGTTTGGTGTAGCTCACGGGGATAGAATTGCAAATACAAACGACGGCTTTAAATCCCCTGGAAAATAACACACAAACGCAGAAATAGAGCGGTGATCAGAAGCAAAGCCTCGTCCTCACCAAACGCAAAAGGAGGAGGATATCCTTCAGTTGCTTATCTCTAACTTCGTCCCTTCAAAAAAAGAAATGGATCCCAATCTCAAAACCCTTGAGAACTCTGAAAATGAAGAACAAAACCCGCTTGCCATTGTCCGTTCGCAATCTCCATTTGCCACTCTTTCCCTTTCCTTTTCTCTTCCCAAAGTCCTTCCCACTAACTCCTTTTTCCTTCAACCCAAAATTTCCTCCCTGTTTTCTCACCAACCATGTAAGGTCAAGGTCCCGACACAAGCTTCCTCTCTGTCCCATCTCTCTCTCTCCTCCTCCGCCTCTCTAGCGCCTACCAAAATCTCCTTTAAGTCCACCATCTCTGCCAACCCTCTCCAAAACCCCCTCACCTTGGGCCCACTCCGCCCTCTTGACCCCAACAATGGGGCCGGAATTCGTCGAGCTGCCATTTGTTGGTTCCGTAATGATTTACGTGTTCACGATAACGAATGTCTCAACACTGCCAATAATGAAAGCATGTCAGTCTTGCCTGTTTATTGTTTCGACCCAAGAGATTACGCAAAATCCTCATCTGGGTTTGACAAAACTGGGCCTTATCGGGCTTCATTTTTGATTGAATCAGTTTCTGACCTGCGTAAGAATTTACAAGCTCGAGGGTCTGACCTTGTGGTGAGGATTGGGAAGCCAGAGGATGTTTTGGTTGAGTTGGCTAAGGCTATTGGAGCTGATGCTGTGTATGCACACAGAGAGGTATCACATGATGACGTTAAATCCGAGGACAAGATTGAGGCGGCGATGAAGGAGGAGGGAGTTGAAGTTAAGTGTTTCTGGGGAAGTACTTTGTATCATATTGATGATTTGCCTTTTAAGTTGGAAGAGATGCCAACTACTTACGGTGGGTTCAGGGAGAAAGCTCAGGGTTTGGAGGTGAGGAAGACAATTGAGGCTTTGGATCAAATGAAGGGCTTGCCATCTCGTGGAGATGTGGAGCCTGGGGATATTCCTTCTTTGATGGATTTGGGGCTCAACCCAAGTGCTGCAATGTCTCAGGTGTGTGCTATAAAATACGGTTTAATTCTTGTTTTAAATTTGTTTTTGAATGGATATGGTTGATATGTTGCTAGTTTTGTTTGTATTTGATGAAGTTGAATACATGCGTTTTACTTTTTGTCAAATCATAAGCCAACTCTGTGCAGCTTGATTAGTTTGAATCTGATTATGTTCATGATAAGAGTGGTATTACTTCTGAGAGTAGTAGGATCTGTGAGACTATGTTTGTCTATTCGAGAAGTTTCATATTTACTTGGAAAATTGTTTATCACTAAGTTATTCCTTGTAGATATGTGTACTCTCATAATCAAAGAAATTATTTATATTTATCTAATGAGTATCAAATTGTAAATATCTGTCCTTTCCCGGAAAGAATATACGGATCTGCATAAAATATTCTAGACCACAATTTTGTGTGAAACCTGGATCGCCAAGTGACCAGAACAAGGGTTTGGGTTGCCATATATCTATAGGTTGCTGTTGCCTTTGTAGATCCCTACCTTGATATGTGTCGTCTGTTTTGAGATCTTGTCAAAAGTTGATTCACTTTCAGTGTTGCAATTAGCCTCATATTTGCTGACATTGCTTGGATGTTAGCACAGTTGACTTTTAACAGGATTATTGGTATTCTATAAAAGTGGTGGTGCAAAACACAAGCTGACTATATGGACTCTGATATACAAACTAATGTTGCATTTGTATGGAAACTAAGTATACAAACTTTGCTATACAAATTAATGTGGCATTTGTATAGAAACTAAGTATACAAACTCTATTGCTGTGCCATTCATTCAAATATATCAAGTATGCATTGATTTGGCTTTTTACCTACAATTGTCCATTATTTTGTATCATACAATTTCTGTACAAAGGTTGTATGTCTAGTATTCTTCTCCTTATAATCAATTGCATGCAATAATAAATGATTCATGTGATGAATTCTGTGACGATATTATCTTTGTTGCCATGTAGGATGGAAAGCCAGCTGCCAATTCTTTGGTGGGAGGGGAGACTGAAGCTCTGCAGAGGCTGAAAAAGTTTGCAGCGGAATGCCAAGCACAACCACCCCAGGGGAGCAAGGGTGGCAGCCATGATAGCATCTATGGTGCAAACTTCTCTTGCAAAATATCTCCATGGCTAACCGTGGGATGCATCTCACCACGTTCCATGTTTGATGAACTAAAGAAAACTGCTGCCAGGTAATCATTGAGATAAAATTGATTTAATACTTGTGTTTCGTATAAAAGATATATTTCTTTTTTTCCAAATTTTCAACTTTCAAGTGCTAATTTTGGATGACATTTTGATTGAATAGTATATCTGCTTCCTCAAACCGTAATGGTGGTGCTAGTGGCTCATCCGATACTGGGGGCAACTGGTTGATGTTTGAATTGTTGTGGAGGGATTTCTTCAGGTGATTTGAAGTACCATATTTGCTAAATTCACTCTAGAATTGGCATTTCATTTCTCTTCATATTTGATAAATCAGCCATCACCTGATTTGGCCCATAAGTCATATATTCTTACCTGATGCTTTGTGACTGCCATTAAAATGTATCAATTTGTTCTGGCTTCAAAAATTTCACTCTAATGTTTCATTTCTCAATTATTTGTAGATTCATCACCAAGAAATACAGTTCTGCAAAGAAAGTGGTTGAAGCTGCTCCGGCCACTGCTTGCATGGGTGCCCTTGCTTAAACAAACTGAGCCCATAGGCAAACAAGCAGTTGATGGGGGATGTTGATTGGTTTCAGGTTTCTAAATCAGAATACAATATGTAGCTGTTAGGTGTTGGAGTAGGGTTATCTAAAATCTGTTTTCCTAGTCGAACTTCTGTATTGCAGCCGAATAAAAGGATTGAGTTTGGAAATTTCTTTTTTTATAAAGGTGGCTAGTGCCTTGTGTTTATATTCATGTGCCCTTTTGTAACAGGGCTTTGGGATCTGTTCTTTACCATTTGCTTGTAGCCTCCAATTATTCGGAATGGGTAAAAGAAAAGCGTATCTTCTTCTCTTGAAAGCGGATTCGAATGATTTAACGTAATATGAAAATAATGAACTTCCCACAAAGCAATACAAACGGAATTTTCTTGTTACAGTTTTGCTTAAATATTCGTTGGTGTTCAATTATTGGGTGATACTACAGGAGTTCAATTTCCCTTTGGATAAATGGAAGTACATTGACAAAAAATACACTCGTCAATTTATTAAATGGAAAATCAAAAATAAAATAATAGGGAAAACTTTTTACAGTTACCCATATTTTCTAAAAGTAATCCAAAGCAACATACAGTACACAGAGGTAACCCAAGCCCTAAACCTTGGCCTTCCAAGCCCCGCACCCAGTGTTAGGTGCCTAAACACCCGAACACCTAAACAACCCAAGTACACAAGATTACAAGCAAGGAGAAGCTGAGTCAGCATTTTTTATTGACAACAGTTCCCTGTATGCGATGAAATTGCATGCAGTGTCAATCAGCCATGTAATGCCCATTCCCACATATATGTTCACAGAATTGCTTCGAAGCGGGGTGTTTATGGCTCGTTGTGCATAAATATATTAGCTGGGAATTAAATTGGGCATAGGTATACGAATGCGAGAAAAAGTGGTCAACCAACATTAGAGTTAGACAAGCCCCAACAAGACTCAGAACACCAATGAAGGTATGGAACATTTCAACACATTATGCAGCCAAGAATACGTTGCCTCATTAGCTATTGCATTTTTGTCGGCCTATTATATGCGTTTATTACACACAATCTTTAGCCAGTGATCGCAACTGAAAGATTGCTGATTTTAGCTGTGTATAAGAGGTAAACATGTCAGTTTTGGGTTCCGGTAAAACAAGGGTTACAGTTCTGAAGATAATATTATATGACATTGCAGAATCACCAGATTAGGATTTCATCATATGATTTATGAACTGACGCACTAGGTGAATAATAACAAGTTGATGCAGGCAAGCAAAATAACTGGGGCAAATCAACCTGCACAATCAGCTGTTCTTCCATCAAAATTCATTGCTGGTTAGAATGCAACTGCAAGCCCCAAATGCCGATGTAATGGAAAAAATTAAAAGTACAATCACTAATATCACCACACTCTAGCAACTAATTGGCATTGTATTAATGCATGATACATGAAACAGAATATTTAACCAAAATTTCAACAAATAATAAACTAACAAGATCAACAAACAATCCAAACAAGTCCACAGGTTTGATTGCGGAAAAAGAAAAAAGAAACTGGGTAATCCAGATAGATATTGAGAGAAAATACTGAAATGGATCTTTAGTCTTCCTCCTCTCCCTCATTCTCAGCAATATTGAAGTACCGCAGCTCATAGACACTTCGGTCTTTGTTTGATGCAATCACCCGAAGCCAATCTCGCACATTGTGTTTCTTCAAGTACTTCTTAGTCAAGTACTTCAAATACCTGACAACAGAAAAGAACGGTAATGCAAAACTGTTCAAGCACATGATAATTAAAATGACCTGTTCGGTATACACATGCAATATCAGTAAGGCACCATAAGTAATATATAACTTGTTGAGGTATTTGCATCTTACAAATTCTACAACACCTTTCTAAAAGATTTCTAATAGATAAGTGCTTATTTAAAATATAAGTACTTCTGAAACTTAAGTTGTTTGGTTGTGCCGCAGAAGAGAATACCGGATTTTATATAAGATATTTTCTGCCGACTAGGAAAAACTCAAAATTTGAGCTTATTTAAAGCGTTGAAATTTCAAAAATATTTGGCAATTTAATACTACAAAGCTTGTTTAAATTTTTCGAACCAAAGAACTAGCAAATTTTTCATAAAAGCTTTTACTCTTGTAAGCTTGACTTCAGAAAGCCAGATCATATAAACCCTAAAATCCTTCTAATTTGAAATATCAAAGCTATCATCACAATATCTGCAATGGAAATAATCTAGTGGAAACTAACAAGTAAAATCATCTCACTCCCAGCAGGATGTCCTAGCCATAAAAGATAAGAAAATTTGGCATGCAGAAGTTACTATCCATACCATATGCAATCCAACAACACCAAAAACCACTGCACGAACACAGGTATCCCAATTCAATAATGATAACAAAATGACATGTAAAGTAGTTGTAGTGTCCAAAAATATATAGTTTTTTCAGGTTCCTAATACAACAGTGATTTACTTCCTTATTTAAGAAGTTGATGGCAAGCAAAACCACTTGCATAACTTAATGTTAAAAAGGACGTGCCTAGCAGCCATTGCGATCTAATAAAATCAGATGACAACTTAAAAGTCTAATTGCGAGTTATTTCAATAAAAGTTCTGTTTGCGATCTAATAAAACCACAACGTGCCTCTAACTTTCAACTTTCACTAAACAAGAGCAAATTGTTAAACAACTATTGAAGTCAAAACTTCCAATAAAATTGTCTACCATGCAGCAGATCTATTTCCCTAATCAAATTACTAAAGAAGGCACAAGTAATCAGTAGAGTGACGCATTTTCAACATAATTAAGAAGAATAATAGATTCGAAAACAGAACTAATAGGTACGAAAATACCTTTTAGAGAAGTTGCTGTCGGATGTGACAGTGATCTTCGTCTTCTCACGAGTAACGGTCACGGAGTCACCAAGAGCACCAGCCTTGCCACCGACCTTGATCCGTTCCTGGAGGAACTTTTCGAGAGAGGCGATGTCCATGATTTTATCCTCCACAGGCTTCGCGCAGTCTATCACGAACGTCGCTCCCTTCTTCTTTCCCTTGGCTCCTGCTGCTGCTGCTCCGCGACTCATTTTCGCTTCTCTTCTCAGAGACTCTGAATCAACTAATCAACAAGGGCTCTATCGGGCAGCTGTGGCTCTCTTTAAAATGAATGAATATATATGGAGGGTTATCAAAATGTTGATAACTCTCTAGGGTTTCGGGTTTGCATCGCTCGAGCGACGTCGTTTCAGTCCCTTTTTCAAATAACTCCTCCCTTCCCCCAAAATTTGGCTAATTTAATTACTTGCCCTTGCTTTTAATATATTATATTTCTACATATTATATTTATTTTTAATAATATGTAAATAAGAAAATAAAAATATAACAAATTGTTGAAACTAGCAGTGTTCAAAACCGACTAATTGAACTGGCTTATCAATTTTTGAGTAGAACCAAATTTTTGGTTTGAAAAAAATTATGAATTAAAATCTAATTGATTTATAGATTAATCAATTTTAAACAAAATCAAAAATATCAATTAACTGAACTCAATTATTAATTAATTAAATTTTTAATCAAATTCAAAAAAATTATATTTTCTTATTTTTTTTAATTTTTTAAATTATATTTAATATTATATTTAATTTTTATTCAATTTTTTAAAAACTGATGTCATCAATTAATTAATTTTAAAAATCAAATAAATTAAACTGAATAAAAAGAGCAATTTTTTTAATATTTTTTAATTAATATTCGATTTAATTTTTTAAATAACCTATTTTAGTTCAATTTTTTTATTCAAAAATCGATTGGATTTAGTTACAAGATGATTTTGAACAGCCCAGCTGAAACTGATGGTTAGTTGTTGATGGAGAAAGTGAAAACTGTGAAGCACCCAAAGCTCCAAGCCTCCAAGAAAGTGCAAATAATAACACCAAAAAATTACCCCCACTTTCTTCTCATGTTGTAGCGAGTAAAGTGACAGTAAAACTAAAGAGTAAATCGGAACTGAGACATGGAAGAATATATCAGCGACGCCGTTCATGCTCTTCCCTTACCGTTGATTCCATGCTTCGTGTCTGCAAGGTAACGAGAATCAATATACTATTTCATCATTGTAGTTCAACCTTCGTAGCACCAAACCCTTGCTACTCAAAAATGATTTGGAATTCTTTTGCAGGCGAGCGCAATCCATGGACTGTGTACAGGATCTCGTAGAAGAAGTAAAACGCTTACAAAATTTAGAATCAAATCAACTAGACTTCTCTTTTCTTTCTTTATATTAAGACTAATTTCCTGCCATTGCTATATTTTGTTGGTCTGACTGGTATTCTACAAGTTTCTTTGTGGTGTTATTGTTAATATGCTATTGCTACTTTGCTCAATTCCTAATCTAAATTTGACCTTCAAGATATTGATACATTGTTTTAATCTGATTGCAGACAAATTCAAGCGGTAAAATTGGCTTTCAATGTGGTAAGTAGTCTGTGTTAATCTTATTTTGTCTGCCGTGTCTAATTGTTAATTGCAAAATTAGGTATTGTGTTGCCGTCGAACTTCACAAGGTAGTGAAAGTAGTATGATATATGTTATGAGAAAAAGCAAGCTTTCGATAGTCAATTTTATACCGTAATTTTCATGCCGGAACACTTTCTGAGCATTTTAACTCGCGAAAATGGGGAATGATGACGTATAATCTTTGTGCTGTGCTTCAAAATTATGATTTTATACCATATGACATGCTTGCCAATATTTTCTGTTGCTCTAATCTTTCACTGCTTCTCTTTTTGGTTATTCTATTTTTACTAGATCATCAAGCCAGCAATCAGTCCTAAGGTGTTTCTTGAATCCCCTTTTTGTTTTTTCTTGATGTAAGAACTTGATCTTATTTTACTTGCTTAGCAACTCAGTTTTTTTTCGGTCTTATTGCTTACTAGTACTCACTGTGGAATTCAGGGATACCGAAGGCAAAATGATTGGGTAAGTTTTACAAATGATTCATTTTAATTTCATGTTTTTAGTGATTGGTTCCTTCTGTTGACACAAACATAAGTTTGTTATTCAGATACTATCAGTCTATCAGCATCGACAGTTATTTACCTCAATCTATTTGTTTAATATTGCTAACTTTGACATGAATTTGTATGGATCATAAAGTGTGTATTGTATCAAGCACATAGTCCTATTGGAGCATCATGATGTAATTCACATAGCAAGATTTTCACCCTGCTAGTACCAACCTCTGTGGGCAGAAGGGAGTATGGTGACAACTTCTCTGTCTGAGACTTTGGAAGTTACATGATTGCAGGAAACTTGACCTTAAATTAGTTTCCCTAAAGATGTGTGGGCTGATTTTTTAATGTATTAGGTAATAAACTGTATTGCTAATGAGTCTAGAGATAGTGTGAAGCACATGCAATTGAAAGCATCGTCATAACTAGAAAATTTCAGGTGCTTGATACACAATCATCTGTGTAGAAAGCCATACCAGAAATACCTTAGAGTGAGGATTATATGATGTAAACTCAAAGATTTTACCTTGTAATTAAAGATGTGACAGGATGCTTATTTATCTCCTGGTTTGATGTATATTTTTATTTTGTCAGGTGAAGCTTTTGTGCTGGGCAGTTGCTCCTATGGATTCATTGATTTTCATTAAGTGATAATTCAAGTATGTAGTACATAAATGTTTTGTTATCTCATCTACCTTACAATATTAGATAGGACAAGGGTGATATTGGGTCGTTCAATTCTTGTGAAAAGGAGTAGGTTTGTTTATATTAGGAGCAATACGAAGATTCAAAGAAGCTGAGCTTCCTGATGCTTATCATGAATATGAACATGGTTTGATGGCCTAAGAATGGACATTTTCAAATTAAGTTGAAATGATTCCTAAACTTAATTTCAGATTGTAAAACAGTCATATGCTATGTGTCGTCTTTTGTAGCATGGTAAGTCAACTATCTTAAAACTTGCTGAATCAATCACAGTGGTCAACAATCCATGGAACTAGTTTGTTACTAAACACCTTAAATCTCAGGTGATCTATGAAAGCACCGATAAATATGTTTAAAACTTTTTTGGGTTGGGTTGGTGTGGGCGCGGTGTGGGTGTAGAGGATATGGCCGTTGTTGGGATTTTAGTGTAATCAGCTAATCAGCTAACCAGTGTCAGGTGAAAACAAAATTGATATTATCAAATAATGAAGCAGACTGAAACTTTCTTGTAGAATGAGGATGGATTGCTAACGTGCTGCATCCTCTGTGGATAAGGCAATACACGTTAATAAGTTTTGTTTGTTAAAAAGAGCCTCCCCGAAGACTTGATACAGTTACATGACTTACAGATGCAAGATGAGTAATGAAAAAGTAATTTTATTTTTGGCCAAAGGACTATTTCCCACCCACCAACGCGTATACAAAATTTTAAAAATTCAAATATTCACTTAAATTTAATCTATTTTCATACATCCAACAATTTTCACTTAGAATTAAAGGTAAGATTGTTATTCTATTAATAATATCAAAATAAATAAAATTATATTTCATTTTTTTCCCTTAGTTTATAAAGTTAATAATTTTTTTATGATTAAGTTTTGAAAAATTTACTTTTTTCTTTTAAGATTTGGAAAACAAATTTCACCAACTAATCTAGTAAACGACAAGCTCCCTCTTTGGTATTTCTCTCTCAATGGCTCTCTCTTTAACCAACAAATGACTCTCTCTTTAATCAACAAAACCTTCACCGAGAAAAGAGTCATTGAGAGAGAAACATCAAAGAGAAAGATCATTACTCATCGGATTTATTTTTTAAACTTTAAAAAAATAATAAATTTTTTAAAATTTAATTCTTAAAAAAAATAAAATTTTTCAAATAGGAAAAGAAAAATAAGGTATAGTTTTATTTATTTTTTATATTATTAATAAAAATAATAATTTTATCTTAAAATTTTTGAATGTATGGAAATGATTCAACGTGTCACCTTGGGTGGGAAATAGTCCTCTCGCCTTTAATTTTTATATGCAAGCCAATGCCTTCCAGTTCTCACAAGTCGGCATCAGGCGAACTTCTATTTAATGCCGCTGCACATTCGAAACGGAATTTATCGGCCTCAACAGCGCCGCATTGATGGCTATCATTGTTTGGTACATTGCCGATCTTTTTTAATTTTTTCTCTCCAAATAATAAGCATTTGAAAGAGATTGAAAATGAGACGTTCGTGAGCTCATAATGTTTCATAGTTTGGCTTTGAATGATTCACCCATGACTAGGATGGCAAATAATTGCCCTATCAGTATCTGTCCCCGTAAACATTTATTGGTCAAATCTAGATTCTGTATTTAATATACATTATTATAATTCGATTCCTTCTGTATAATTTGGCTTGAGCTTGTGAAAAAGATTTCGAAGAAGAGATGATGGTAAAACGAGAATCCTAATACTTCATTTGTTGTTTTGTCTCTTTTTATTTTGCTATGGCGACAAGCGAATTTGCGTTCGTTTAAAAACAGAAGAAATAGAGACACCACTGAAGCAGATGATTGATTAATTTGAAAATTAGAATGTTCAAGTTCAATGGTCATTTTCCTGCCGTTTTTTATTAATATTTGAAGTTGCTGGTAGGCAGGATATGATTAAATAAAGGATAGGAGCCACGGGAGGGAGAGTTGGATATAATCTAGACCACAAGACTTGTTCCCACCTATGGTATGAGGTAATTCTAAAATCTGAAATATCAGTTCTAAAAAATTTAATATCATTTTCTTTTAAATTTTTCAGTTAAATATAAATGTGAAATTATTATTTCAATAATAACATTAAAAAATATATAATTTTTTTTTTTTGTAGTTTTAAAAACTAATAATTTTACTTTTATCTAAATTTTTTTAGTTTTGAAAAGTAATTTTTTTATTTTAAACATAAGGTTTTTTTTTTTATTCTGTCACTATCTCTGACATCGATAACTTCCTTTTTACTTCTTTGTTGTCGATGAACCAAGACAACAAAAGTTGAAGACCAACAAACAATGATGAGTAATGAAGACGATGAATCTTTTGGCCTTTGTTCTTCATCATTATTTGTCAGTCTTTAGCTTTTGTCCTCTTCATTTGTTGATGGTACAGAAAAAAGAGGAAAATTGCTAGTATATGATATAGTGATCGGAGAAGAAAAGAAAAAAATTATTTTTTAAAATTAAAAAATTTTAAATATGAATGAAATTAACAATTTTTTAAATTAAAAAATATATATAATAAATTATATATTTTTTAATATTATTATTAAAATAAAAATTATCTATAATTAACATTTTAGGCTTTTAGAAATTAACCTATGAGACTGAAATTTCGCCATTCTTGGGTGGAAACAAGTCTTTTGGCCTGCACTCCATCCCACGTTATGATTAATTGGAGGCTTGGTTACTGAAAGGTGATGTTTTCATCTCCCAGTCAAACTGACTTGTATTAATAATATATATATATATATATATATATATATAATTATATAATTATTAATTTTAAAATAAATAATATGTAATTATGTGTTATAAAAATTTAAATTAAAGAATGGATGTATGTGAAAGCAGCTCAGAAATTTACATTTGAAGATGTGAGAAGGATAGGGACGAGACTTCTGAAATCATAATAGAGTACAGACTGACGCAGCAATAGCATCTAAAGAATCTAGAAGTTCTCTGATTGACGGTATGGGGACGTGCCACCTCATCAGCACTGGAGCTTGTCAACGTGCATAGATAATAGAGGCCGCATTAGTTTCCTATTCTATTTATTTGCCTTTCTACTTCTCTATCTTTCAACCTTTTCTTCGCTTTTGTGTCGCAAAGCAGTTGGCTGGAGCAGAAATTTCTCTCTGACCCGGCGCCAGCCTTCATCGCATTACTATTTTCTGCATATTTACTTATCATTCTCAATATCATATGCATAAATATCATAGATCCGGAGGGAATGTTCGAGTAGATTGTTAATTTGATAACGTTGTGTTCTTTGCTTCTACAAGATGGAAGTTGAAATTCATCCAAATGGCAAGATGGTAGTCCAGTATCAGGAGGTAAGCATACTTTTGTAAGATTTATTTTTTTTTCTGTTGGCTGTGAGTTTTTTGGTTTATGGGAGCTCGGTGTTGAATGATATTAGGAGTATATAAGAAATGCAAGGGGAGTTGAGCTTTTTACTTGCAAATGGCTGCCTTTCTCTTCTGCAAAAGCTGTTGTTTTCCTTTGCCATGGTAGCTCCCTCTCCCTCTCTACCACTCTGATCTTCTCTCTCTGTTTGCTGGTTGGTTGTGGTAATTTAATTTATTAATTGGATTTGCAGGTTATGGCATGGAATGCAGCGGTTTCATGAGAGGTAATAAATACTATTAAATGACCTCTTGCTTTATTATTATTATATTCTCGTCATTTTGTTTTCCAGTACAGATGATCATCTTCATTAATTTGTTTGTATTTTTCTCCTGCCTAAGAAAACAATTGTTCAACCAATCCAACGGTTGTGCCCTTGCATGTTACGCTAAATAATTCTTAATCACAAATTTTCTTCTAACCATGAGTTAGCTCAACAATTCTGACCATTGAACAAATTGGATTGAAAATGAAATCCTTCCTGAAGCGTCCCAAAAATAGCTCATCTGTGAAAATTTAAGTTAATTGTTCATTTTGTTTCTTTTTTATCTTCTCTAAATACTGATTCATGGCACCCTTTTCCATTCTCCCGGTCTATTATTATACTTATACGTCAAGACTAATATTATACTGAACGTATGTTTGACTGAGAATATTTATCCTTTGAAAGTGATGTTTATCAATAGTTTCAGTATAAATGTATATACAATTTGTGCGGGCATGTGGGTCAGTTGTTGAATTGTGACCTGAGGAAATTGAGTATGTTGGTCAGCTAACGTGGTTTGGTAGGCTAACAATCAATTGTTGGGTTCCACTGTTTCAACAAAACGTAACAAACTTAAGAGAATCAAGGGCGTTGCATTTATCTCAACTAGTGTTATCAAATGTTGAATGGCTTAGGAATAGTCAATTTCATTATATTTGTTTTCCTACCTAACCTTGTCTTTGAATTAATCAAACAAAAGAAATTTGAAGACCCAGTTTTAATGTGATTTCATGATTTGAATAGAATGTGGAACCAGGCTAGCAAATGGCGGATATGCTGTGTTTGGCATTGACTATGAAGGACATGGGCGATCTATGGGTGCTCGTTGTTACATCAAGAAGTTTGAAAACATTGTTAATGACTGTTATGATTTTTTCAAGTCTGTCTGTGGTATGCATTCTGCAACAAATACTTTGTACAACACACTTTTGAAATGAAATGGCATAGAATGTTTCATTGTTTGGTTCAATTTTCAGCGCAGGAAGAGTTCAGGGATAAGGGAAGGTTCTTGTACGGTGAGTCGATGGGAGGAGCTGTGGCTCTTTTACTTCACAAAAAGGACCCAACTTTCTGGAATGGTGCCATTCTTGTTGCGCCAATGTGTAAGGTACCAATTATAATTAACTATTTCTAATGAAATATAATTATGATGGCTAAGTAATTTCCTTTTTGACATTCATTAAATGTTTAGATATCAGAGAAGGTGAAGCCACACCCTGTAGTTGTCAATATATTAACTAGAGTGGAAGAGATCATACCTAAATGGAAGATTGTACCCACAAGAGATGTCATTGACTCTGCTTTCAAGGACCCTATTAAGCGAGAAGAGGTGGGCACCTTTAATTAATTTTGATAGTGTTAGCAAGAAACCATTAACTGAAGATTTAAATGTCACTTTCCTCATGAATGTCCCAGATAAGAAACAATAAGTTGATATACCAAGATAAGCCCAGGCTGAAAACAGCATTGGAAATGCTCAGAACAAGCATGAGCCTTGAACACAGTTTAAACGAGGTTAATATCTTTCTCTCCTTAGGCCAGTCTTGTTATGTTATAACACAATCTAATGCATTTTCTTTAGAAGCTCTGAGTTAATAGGGAGTTTGTGTTTTGTGTTTGGCAGGTGACAATGCCATTCTTTGTGTTACACGGAGAAGCAGACACGGTAACAGACCCAGAAGTGAGCAAGGCATTATACAAGCGAGCCACAAGCAAAGATAAGACCATGAAATTGTACCCTGGAATGTGGCATGCTCTAACATCAGGAGAACCAGATGAAAACGTAGATATTGTATTTGGTGATATCATAGCTTGGCTTGATACGCGCACCAGTGATGCTAATGGCATTGTAGTAATACCCATTCACCCATCCTTTAGCAATGGCATTCAGAAACTCTCTGATACTCTCTCACCTATATCAATACAACAACAACAACAACAACAGCGTAGCTATTTATGTGGTCTGAAAGGGCGTCGCATGTTCCATCACTCCGCGATGTAGCTTTAATTCATTCTCTTTGTGTTTTGTATTGTGACTGCCAAAAACTTCTATTAGTGGTTTTTCAGCCCTTTCAAATGCAAAATGTACACTTTGAATTGCAAATAAAGTGAGGGTTGGAATTGATGATTCATTTGCTAGACGCTTTGCATTCGTATAAAAAAAAACGAAAAAAAAAAAAATGCACCTGCTCAACTTTAATGGTTATCACATTGGTCAACAGATTGCCCTACCTTTAAAGGGGTGAGCAGTGATAATCCTGGAATCAAGTTTCAAATAAAAGTAATATTTAATTATATTGAGACAACATAAAGTTCCATTACTCATTAAATTTTATGTTCGTACGGTTTTCCATTTTTCTGGATGGTCCAATTGTATTGAAACTTTCAAGGTGAGTTCCACGGTAAAGCAGAATTGTTTGATAGGCATGGAAGTGTACCGTCTAAACGAGTGTTCTGTTGGTTTTCAACAGAACTTAGCATTATACATGTCGGACCAACATGTTTCAGTTTTCAAAATTTCCAAAAAGCCATTGTGCTTATCAGCATTTGGGCCATGGAACTTCTTGTACTGACTTGGGAAATCTATGAGTGAATATTTTAAGGATATGGCTTCCTCTGCTGTTAGTCTTGTTGATTAACATTATCATGCTTGGCAGTGTGAGGGTATTTGCTTGACACTGCTAGATGGTTCTCGAAAATGTGAGGGAGATGTGGAGGCTGGTTCCTTTGCGCTGCTTTTATCGCTTGTCATGCTAATTTTCTAGCAAAGACAGGTACCAGAAACCAGGAAGGGGAAGAAGAAAGCTCTTCCGGAAAACAAAGTGACATAGCCAGTTCCTTGTGATCCTTATGATTTGCTGTGTCATAACCTCTCCTTTTAAAGGTGGTATGAGTAAGCCATTTGCCTAACTTGTATGCACTCAGAACCTGTTTCTTCTGCACTAACTAGTTGGTTTTGAATAATAATGCTGATGGTTCACATTGACATTGGATCAGGCCAAGTTGCATAAAAACAAACAACAAAGTATATGTTATTTATTTAGTCCCAAATCTCATTGTCTAATAAGCTTTGAAGGGCGAGTAGCATAAAAATTACAAAGATAACACATGCCAATCAGGAAAACTTTGAACCTATATAAATTGAAACAAGAGGCCTCATTTGCTACTACTGCTGCTGTTGATGTTGCTATTGTTCAAGAGAATGAAAAGAAGGGAATCCTATGGGATTAAACATTTCTGATTTTCCTGTCACTCTCAATGTATGGACGCCAACTTAAGATGATGATGTTGTGGTGGAGGAGGTTACACCACCTTCCTTATGATCACCAAAGATTCGTTGCCGAAAATCTTGGACCATTAAAGGAAGACCCTTCCTCAGGGACACCTTGGGTTGCCAACCAAGATGCTCTTTAGCCTTAGAGATATCAGGCTTCCTCTTGTGTGGATCATCTTCAGTGTTAGGTCTGAACTCTATCTTAGCATTGGGGTCAATTGTCTCCTGGACCACCTGCAACAATGAAATGACAGCCCTGATTTCTGAGGAATCACCAATGCAGGTAGAAAACATATATGTAAAACAGTAGCCTGCGTTTATGCTAATTTCAAATGCAGAAACCAATCAATAAAGCAAGATGTATTAGAAATTCTCTTGTAAAACTTTGTTAAAAGCTCAAATTTATAACTGGGTCATTGAATTAGATGTTATTTGTCTTGATCTTCATTACAATAGAGTTTACCGTGACTTCCTCAAGTAAAGAAACCAATTTATTCTAGATATATGATATATCAGCTTAGGTAAGGCAATTCTCACAAATCAGTATCTTCAATTAACCAGAACAATGAAAGGAAAAAAATATGAAAGCAACAATGCCAGAAAGTCAAAGAAAAATAGCAATTAGAAGAAGAATGCCGTCTAACAAAGTGATGGCTTACCTGAGCAAGTTCAAGCATGGTGAATTCACCTGGATTTCCAAGATTAAAAGGCCCCACATGCTCTCCTTCCATCAAGCGCATCAGACCCTCCACCTATTTTGACATACATTCAACAAACCATTTTGTTATCCTTAACAGTATCACCAAGCCAAATTTTTAAAATATGTCGGGTGGAAAATGTAAAGTTCCCTAGAAACCTAACTAAAACTATTAAAATACTCCTAAACAGTAGAATCCAATAAAACCTTACTCAGGAAAAGCCTACCCCAGCACCACATTCCAAACTCTGAAAACAAATAGTCCATTTCCTTTTTCAAATGGTTTGCCAATAAAATCTGAGCATTTATTTTCCAACCTAATATTAAATACATAGAAATCGTAATTTAAGTGCAGAGAGATTAGAGGGACCCGAGAATCCTGTCTTTGATACTGTCTTGTCCATGTTATGTATTTTCTTTTGCAACAAAAATTGATAATGCTAACAAAATGTGTCCAATACATCTATGGAGAATTAAGATAGCTGTCCCTGTTGGGACTTGATTGGGCTCTGGTCACATGGTATGTGCATCTTCAAGTTATAACTTCCCACAAAACATTTTAGACCCTCAACAGGCATTTTGGCACTAGTGAAGTCCTTTACTACGCTACAATGCCATAAATAAAATTACACTAGTAACTATCTCTTCTGCACAAGCATACATGCTTGAGAGAGAAAAAGACTCTTTTTTTAACTGTTCTGCAGCAGGTACCACATGCAGAAATCGGATCCCCCTTATACGCTAACCCCACATGGAAAAAATAATCTTAATTTGCATTTTAGTACATGCCCAATGCCAAGTGACTATCATATTACTTGTATGCTTTATTAAGAAGCAAATGGGAGTGAACAATCAATTACTGATCCTAGAACTAGTAGAAAAAAGAAAAATGAACAAGCAAGAACTCCAATAACGTATCATAATAATATAATAATAATAAAAATAGAAAAAAAAAATTTTCGTCTTACCAAATCAGAAACATATTGGAAACTCCTTGTCTGCTTTCCATCACCATAAACAGTCAAAGGCTCTTTCCTTAAAGCCTACATCATTACAGCTAATTATTATTAATTAATTAAAAACAATATCAACCCACCAGCCCACCACCATATCTTTTGAAAGTATATAATAACAATATCATCATAAAACAAACAAGCAAATCCACCTGGGCAACAAAATTGCTAACAACACGTCCATCATCAATGCACATACGAGGCCCGTAAGTGTTGAAAATCCTAGCAATCCTAACCTGAAAAACCAAAAAATATATATATATATAACCTCCAAAATTTCATCTAATATATGAATATAAATACACGCGCTAACTTTATTTTATTTAATATCTTCACGGAAAAAATATTTTAAATTAAAAATAAAATAATAAATTTAATAAAAAATAAAAAAAACAACACGCTGTTTTATTTAAAAAAAAAAAACGTTTTGTTTAAATTTTACCTCGACGCCAGCTCCACGGTGGTAGTCCATAGTCAACGTTTCAGCTGTTCGCTTTCCCTCATCGTAACAACTTCGGACACCTGTCACGCATTCGAAAAAATTCTGTCATTTAAATCAACTCTAAGAAAACAGCATTTGTCAGATCCGACAAACAGAAAAATTCAGACTTCCAGGATGACCAATCTACCCTCAACATTTCATTTGTTTTACTTTTTTGCCATTTCAACCATATGCGATGCGATACCTCACTGCTGAATTTTTCAAATACTGGAAAGTTCTTTTTCAAAAATTTTCAAGCATTGTAAACCCTGAGATTGCTGATTACAGCACCGCCAATCACGGCTATCAAAATCAGATCCCAAGTCATGAGCGCAACGTGTGTGGTGTCCATGTTAAACGGAAAACAAAATGAAATGAAACGACACAGGTTTTACTCAGACGGAACCAAAAACGCGTCCGCCAAAAAATACTGACCGATGGGATTAACGTTGCCCCAGTAAGTCTCCTTCTGTGGATGCTGAAGAGGATCACCGTACACCTCACTTGTGCTAGTTAACAGAAACCTCGCTCCAACTCTCTTCGCCAATCCAAGCATATTCAATGTTCCCACCACATTCGTCTTGTAAACTTCACGGTTAAGGAAATTTTTTTACTCTTAAAAAGTAAAATAAAAAGTTCTAACAGAGAATTTAAATTAGAAAAACTTTGAATAAAAAGGATATGATAGTCTTGACGGGATTGAACTTGTAATGAACAGGTGATGCGGGACAAGCGAGATGGTAGATCTGGTCAACCTCCAGCAAGAGAGGCTCGACGACGTCGTGTCTGATGAGCTCGAAATTTGGATTCCCAAAGTGGTGCATCACGTTTTCCTTCCGTCCCGTGAAGAAATTATCAACCACGATAACACTGTCACCCCTCGCGATCAGACGATCCACGAGATGCGAACCGACAAACCCGGCTCCACCCGTAACGACAATTCTAAGACCCTTTCGTTTTAGCCCCAAGGGCACCTTCCCGCCCGAATTAAACGACCCGAAACCGACGCGCGGGTTGTAAATTCTCTCGAGTGTCTCCACTGGGTGGTAAGACAATGAATCAGAGATGGCAAGGTGGTTGTGAGCGTAAGGGTTACTAGATGACGGGATGACTGTAAAAAACAGAGTGGCTAAAGCAATGCCAACGAGGACAAACACCAGACGCTGATTCTGGAGCATGTAACGGATGGGTCGGGTCACGACGAACCATGGTTTTATTGGTTTAGGTTGATACGAATCTTTCACAGAAGGACTCTCATGGCCTCTATATATAAGCTCAGAACTCATTTTTGAAACAAAAATCTATAATATAATCTAAAATTTTTAAAAAAAAATATTGAGATCAAGAGATAAAGAACAAGAAAAACAAAAGATGTGGACTGTGTTAGAAGGGCGCTGACGAGTAACGACACCGAGAAATGGGTTTCACCCGCTTGTGTTGTGGAGTTTCTCAGTTTTCGCCTGGTGGGTTTTGGTTTGGTATGGTATATAAGGTGTGTCGACTAAGTAACAAGGGCTAGATTTTGAGAATAATACGAAATTGCCATTACTCTTTTGGTTTGAAAAGTAAAAGTAAATGGCCTTTTCCTTTGGGTTGATTTGGTAATTAATTATTGTTTATTAAGGTTAATTACTTACTTTAAATGCTCCTCACTACACTTCAATTTCTTAGTTGGCTCATTTTACTCATTGGCACATTTAATTGCTTGTCATTTTTCCATGCGTATTCATAATTTATTTATCATATTGTACAAATTAAAATTATTAAACTTTGAAATAAATTAATGATATTATTATTAAAATAAAAAATTAATTTTAAATCTAAAATAATATCTACTCATTTCACATTTATTATATGTTCATGATATTAAAATTTGGTGGAAATATTGAGTGATTTGGGGGGAATGCAATGCAATCATCCATTAAGCTAACTTCACTCACTTTGCGTAATAAGGAAGAGGTCACCACGTTTATTAAATTAATTAATTTTGATGGTAGCTTACATAAGTCGATCATGGGAAAAAGAAAAATAATAAATTCCGAAGATTTCTCCAGAAAAATGAAAAAGAGAGTGTGTGTTTCACGTGCAATGCAAGCGTCATTCACATTTGTTGCTAAATTTATTCATGGTGGGATAATTTCAATTTTAATTTTAATTTTAATTTGGCAAGCACACAATTTTATTTGGATCCAACAGGACAGGGGGACGTGACATCTTGTAGACTTTGAAAATTCCAAATTGTTGTTTTCAGATTCAACTTTGTTTGATACAGAAAAGACATGAAGGCTGCTTTTGAAAGTCCAACCCCGCTATTGAATTGAGCTCTATATTATTTTTTGGCCTAAGAAATCAAATTTAAGTTATATTTTTCATTAATAAATCAATCACGGCCCAATAATTGCAACATTGCACGTTGTCTTTGTATTAAGGCCAAAACTGGAACACCTATTTACTGCTTAAAATTTATTAAATCTTGTTTTTTTTTAAATTAGAATCAAAGATAAAATTATTATTTTATTAATAATATTTAAAAAATTATAATTTTATTTCATTTTTTTTTTAATTTTAAAAACTAAAAATTTTACTTATATTTAAATATTATAAGTTTTGAGAAATGATTATTTCCTCTTACATTTAGGTTTTTTTCTTCTCCCTTTTTTGGTTACCACTTCATTACCGATGACTTCTTCTTTTCACTCTCATCGTTGAAATCTCTCAATCGATCGCCTTAGAAGCCTATGCGATGAAGAGAAGAGACTCTTCGTTGTCTTTTCATCTCAAAAGAGATCGTTAAATGAAAAGACGATGTCTTTTCGTCAGAAGACCTTCCACGATAGTCGTCCAAATGATCCCAATGATGAGGGTGGGAAAAGAAAAGCACATGTGACAGAATAGTAGTCAAAGAGGGGAGAAAAGAAAAACCTAAGTGTAAAGAGGACATAATCACTTTTTAAAACTTAAAATGTTTAAGTAAGAGTAAATTTGTTAGTTTCAAAGTATGAGAAAATAAATGAAATAAAATTATACTTTTTTAAATATTACTGATAAAATGATAATTTTATTTTTAACTTTAATAAAAAAGTTTAATAAATTTTAAATGATAGATAAATATTTAATTTTTTAAAAATTAAAAAATTTAAATTTAAAACTTTACCATACCGCAAGTGAAAATAAGTCCATTGGCCTTGTATTAATCAGGAAATAAAAGAGAAAATATTACAAAGGAGTGGGGGTGGTGATATTCGGACCTTGAATTACACGTGGAGGGAGGATTTGTTTTCGTCATTATGAAGCGACGTTGATTGTCCAGCTCTGGTTTTGTTTGTTTGGTTTATTATATTACTTTCCTTTTCTTCTCCACTAATTGTCGTATTACTATCACTCTTAATAATTATTTTATTTTAATACGAATATTGTGATTTATTAAACAAATTATTAATTAAATTTTCTGAGTGGCCAATATCGGTGACAATTGTCAATCAATTAGCCCATTGTTTCAGTTCCGATTCCTCTACTAACCTTTGACTTTTTTTTTTAAATTAATACGGATTCCGATTTCTTTGAAAACTCTCCAAATGCACATAATTCAAGATGGTACTGAAATAAAGAAATAGAAGATACAAGGTCCCTGTCCCCAAATAAAAACTACTCCCATTTATTTTTTCATTTGACGATTTCATTTTGATTCAAGGGCTCAATGCAATCTCAGCTATTTAAGTTAGAATCAAATGAACAAAGCTTGAATAAAAGATTGGACTTGTTTTATAAAACGGGTCAAGTTTAATTGATTTTAAATGCGGCTCTACCAAACTATTTGTAAGAAGAAAAGTAAAGATAATTTTATATGATGTCCTAAAGTGTATGTATATTCAATGTTTTAAGAAGTTTGAATATAAGAAGTGACGGAAAGCTCAGGAATCACTGCAGACTGCTCGCTGTTTACTTGGACCGGCTTGATAATCTTCAATTGATCTAGGTTCAACCGATGGTTTCTTAATTCTCTTCAACAAGAATATGCCAGAGTCAACAAAAGGGTACCTTCTCACTTTGTAAGCAATACTAGTAAAGGTGAGTTTGAATTTCAATGCAGGGGTTTGACAAAGATGACTAAAATTAAGCTTCCCTAGAATGCGCAATGGCATAGGGTAATACTGTACAAATTAATGTATTTTTGTAGGTTCCTTTTATCATGATGGCTTTGGTTTTTATTTTGTAAGGACTTGAAGAATAAGATGAGACAACAAAGATGAAGATATTAATTTCATTGGTACAATTCTTAATTATAAGTTTAAGTACTAGTCTGTGTGGCTTTAAGAAGCCTTTACTAAAGTTTCTTGATGAAGTTGTCGAGTATCTTTTTAGCTCAACAACAAGATTTCCATCGGTTAAATCAGCGATGCAGTTCACATGATGATAATAACAACGCTACAACTAACTTCACAGGGATCCTTTTAGTCGAATCATGAACACTCAAGACTAACTGTCATTCATTATTTCAAAGTTCATTGGTTTCATTTTGTCATAGATAGCTAGAGAAGCAGCTGTAATTGCCCATCTATTTGTGTAAAGATGACTTGATCTCTTCTTCATTGTCCACTGTGAAGAACTCTTATCGGTTTAATTATCGCATTCCCCTTTCACGAAGCTCCTCTCTTCTAAAGAGTTTTATACATAATCATCAATGAGACATAAGGAAACATAGCTCATTTTCAACACTTGAATGCTCCATAAAACCAGACGACCTAGTATGCTTTTTACACTTGCTACTCTGACTGTGATGTCATGAAACAAGGTTTTGACATTTTCTCACACTCATTTAAATGCACAACCTTGCACATATGATTATTACAAAACCCTGCAAACTTCTATGGCTTTGGCTCTTACACTCCCCTTTTATATAGCCCCTCTCTCCCAAAAAATCTTATTAGACTGGAGGCCTCTTATCAAGCCAGAATCATCTGGACCTTTCTCCAACGTTTGTTTTCATTTTATTTGTGGTCGGTCAACCTAACTGCAAGAGAATTGGGTTACTTAATTACAATAAAGACTCAGAAGTTACTGATTTTTGGCATTATTCTATCAGACCACAGCCCTTAGGTGTTAGTGTATAATAATACTGAATGTAGAAATTCCTTCAATTGTGGTGAGCATTTAATGAGATGTTATTGTTTGGTGTCGATTATGTATTTTGTTTCTCATCACCCCTTTTCCTTACACCATCGAAAGGCTGGCTATGGGTCAGATCAGAAAGTGAAGTTGATGATGACGCAGCAACAATGATTATGATCTTGGTAGAGTTATAAAAAGTGCTGCCAAACTTGACGAGATTGGACCTAGAATGACTACATATTGAGAAGATATTGCTTATAACATAACCATCCATTCTCTCTTTTCCTTTAAACTTATTCATCTTCTCCAGGACCTGTTGGTGACAAGAAAAAGCAGGAGAACGAGGAAGACGCTCAAGAAAGTGAGGATGACGCTGAAAATGTAGAAGATTAATACTGTTCCAGATTGGGGTATCGTATTATTTCTGGTAAATGAAGTAACTTCTGATAGTTAGCTTGGAGGTGGGTGCTTGTGAAGATGAAGGGGCTCCTATGAATTGGCTTACTTATCAAAGGATTGGGCAGCAGTAGTACCTCATATTATCCCATACGTAGAAATTATTTTATTTTAGTTTTCTAGGATTGTTTTATAGTCGTAAAGATAAATATATAATTTAATTTCATAAAATAGCTTCTGCTTTATAATTGCATGAATTATGTTTATTTGTCTGCTTCCTAGGCCACAAAGTAAAAAGCAAAAAACGAAATGCATAATAATTGATATTCAATAACACACCAACTAAACGAAGAGAAAGAAGCAGGAGTACTTGACAAACTTTCACTAGTTATCCAGACTTTCGAAGAAGCTCTTCAGAAGGGATCTCAAGTGTTGCTCCCGCATGTTCCTTACCAGGCTTCACTTCTGCATCAACCATGATTGGCATTAAAAATTAATAAACAGAGAAATTCAACACTTGGAAGGTCAAAATATTCAATGCTCTCTCACAGACAAATTAACGAACATATAACAGAGATTAAGGAAAGGTAATGAGAGGAATAGAAGTAGCGTACCAAAGCCACCACGTTCATTGAGTTTAGCTTGGACGATCATAGTTGAGATGAAATGAGAGGCTTCACGTGCCTCTTCAAGGAGTTTCTGGATCTCGGCATCAGAGGTAACATGGCGATTCTCATTGAATTTCTTACGGATCTCTTTGGCTGATTCTCTAAGCATCAGGGTGTCTCCAGCGAATGATTTCCTTGTGGCTCTTATCAAATCTCTGTATGCTCTCAATGCCTCGCCTCTCACCATCTTCTCTCGATTCTCTTGAAATCCGGACAATCAAGAACCCTTTGCCAGTTGCTCTGGATTCGTAACATTAAAACCATTTAACCCTCAATCATTTATGGAACACCACAAAGTTACGACGCCGTTTTTCACTTTCCTTTTAAATATTTTAATAGGTTACCTTAAGTGATATTAATTTTAATGCTTCATTATTTTAAGAAATATATATTATTAGGTTAATATCTCACTTGCATCTTTTAAATACTAACAAATTTTCTCCCACCAACTTTTAAAACTAATTAATTAGAATTTATTTTCGATTAAAAAAAAACTTTAGACTGTAATATTCTAAACGGTAATAATAGTACATCCTGATGTTATCTCAATCAGATTATACTTAAAATATTATAATTTGACTAGAATTACATACAACGCGGTGCAATTTGTCTAAATTTACCATCACAAATGTGATTTTATCAAAATTGCTCATAAAATAGTGTAATCCAACTATATTTTCAACTCAAATTATACTATTTCAAAAATAATTCGGATGGGATCCCACCATGTTAGACGTTATCTTATCAAGTTTACAACAGGTTTTAAAATTATTTTTTATAACCAATAATTAATATAAACAATTATAAAAAATACATTTAATAAAAATTTTAGAGTAAATCATTATCCAACTTCACTAATCAATATAAAAATCAAATGAAATATGTCAGTTAACATAACTAAATGACAAGTGAAAAATATGATTTTAAAAATTAAAAATATATTATTTTATTTTTAACTCAAAATCATATAATAATACATTATTATTGTTTAATTTCATATTAATTTTAAATTCACACAGATTTAACATATTAATATAAATATTGAATTAGTTGCATTCATATTGATATAAATAACTAACAATATTCAACATTTTAATAAAATAAATCTCGTCCTTTAAACATGAAAGAGTTACTGATTTTTCTGTTTATGATACAGTTAAATATTATTAGTTTTCAATCTTTTATAAATGTCTGGGAGAGAGAACTGGAGTAGCACCACTGGTCATGCTGTCCATATTCTTTTTGTGATAATATATATCTGGGACAGAAAAGACACATTTTCATGATTTGAAAAAGGTTAGCATAAGCACACTAGAAAAATAAATTACAGATCTTCAGTCATTAACATTATATAGGAAAATACAGTTTCATATTTGAACATTTTACAATTCACGCTGGCTTCAGGATACTGCTGTTATCCCCTCCCTACAGAGTTGAAAAGAATCTTACAAAATTTCAAAGAGTATGATATGAGACAGCATAGCACAGGGTCACAGAGATCATTACATTGTGAAGCAAATAAAGGAATTGGTAAAATTTGCTGAAAAGAAAGATTACTTCAGTGAATCAACCATTCTACAGTCATGTTTCTTGCGGCGGCACCTGTAATGTGATTTTTGATCAGAGAATGTGTTCTCCCCAACCATCTCCAGTTTTGAATCTGAACATGGCACAAGAAAACAGCATATCAATTAATAGCAAATCAATTAATTGAACAGTTTACAAGAGCGAACTAGAGGTCTGCAGTATAGAGAACCTGACCCTCTGAGTGGGATAGAAGATCTACACAATATAAAACCAAAAAGTCCTCATACCATTCTATATCCATGTAGGTTCATTCATCTACAAAAATCAGGGACTTAAATATGAGTAAGTCACTAAATGAAAAAGCACCTCCTCCACACCCAACAACTCTACTTCATCAACTCATGAACAAATTAAAATGCAAAAGAGAAATCACAAAAAATAATAATAACACAAACCAGCAGTAACTTTCTGAAACCCACAGTATTACACATTCTTTGTTATTTTCACAACCAACAAATATAGAAAGGATGAAGCTTATGTTGGTTATTCTAAATAGCATAATGCCCTCATCATAAAAGATTCTAACTTTTCCAGGCCAATTAGATCCAACATATAAAGAGGATCCCCTGACACAAAAAAAGTAATGCATGAGAAGCTTTGCTGGATTACAAAATGCAGCAAATGCTAGTACTTTATTATACATGCAGTTTTCATGATTCCAGCAACTAAGTTATTATCATTCCTTATAGAGTTCAGATGTTCCATGATAACTAGCAATTGGGTCGTATAACTTTGATCCAGCTACATCTAAAACCTACATACATGCCTACTTCTCACAATTTTCCACAAGTTCAGATTACTGACACCAGTTGTGACAGAACACATTATTGAAACCAGTTACTAAAATCGATGGCAAGTAAACTATGCAAGCAACATTGATGTAAATATTTCCAATAAACACACTTCCTCAAATAATAACCCGTTTCTACCTTTGGTTAGTTCAGTGAATTGCCAAGAGGAAGATTAGCTACTCACTAATCTTATACAAATCAGACATAGCATATTATTACACTTAAAACAGGGAAAACAAAAGAGTAAATAACTTATTTAATTAAAAAAAAAACCCATAGAGTATTCAATACCTCCCGAATGTTCTCCCCAAAACAACAACCTGCCCTCATCCTCCTCCTCATCAAACTCATCGCCATATCCAAACTCAGCATCACCACGGTAACCGGGTTCACTCCCATACCCAGATTCATTTCCCGGAGCATCTAAACCCCCAAATTGACCAAAACCAACTCCCAAATTCTCCTTCTCTCCACTTCCATTATCTCTATCCCTCCTTGAGTTTTTGGCTTCACTTACATCAGACGCCCAATTTGCCTCCCCGTTCATAAAAAGTTCGCCGCTTGAATCCGTGCCTACGGCAACATGAAAATCTGAGCAGGTACCATAGGCCGCAGAGGCTCCCACAGAGCAGCATCGGCGAGTCCCCCTACGATCGCTACTCCGACCGGAGACAGACCTGGAGCCGCGGCGGCGTCTTTTTCTGTGGACTAATCGAAGAGTGGGCCTCTTGTAAGAAGCAGTGGTGATAGATTTATCGTCGTCGATGAGGGACAATTTAGACATGTCAATGGCGTCCATGATGGAGAAAGAGGTGGCACGATCGGAGAGACAAGGACGCTTACTGTAGACTCCATTGGAGGAAGAGTAGGGTTTAGAAGAATCGGAGTCAAGGGTGTTACTGTTCTGGAGATGAAAGGGTCTCCAGTTGTGGAGGTGGAGGGTGCAGGAGTCAATAGAGTGGCGTGAATCTAGATGCTTGTGCGAATGCGACATCATCTATCTCTCCAACTCTAGGTTTTCATTATCAACATCAACAACCATTAAAGGCGATTTCTTGTTTTTGAATTTGCTGTTTCCGGAAGAGGGGAGAGGGAGATGCAATTACTTGCACCATCAATTCGACTTTTGTCACGGACTTAGACTTACAGCTGGTTTCTACTTGCCAATGACCTCAACACGTGTCGCTTATTGATAAGGTTGGTAAAGAGAATCCTGATGCTCTTTTGTAAGGGTTGATCCAAACTGAGTTAAACTTGAACTTGACTCAATTTATATGTAATTAAACTTTGGTTTAAGTTCATTTTAAATAAATTTCAGCTTAACTTATTTCAAACTCGAATTTGGTTCGAGTTTAAACTTTTAACTCGTTTGTTATTAAAACGATATCGTTTTAATACATATTGATTAAAACGATGTTATTTTATATCAAAATTTTTAATACACAAGTTTAACGAGCTAAACATTCCAAAGCTCGAGCTTAAGCTCAAAATGTTAAAGTTGCAAGCTCAAGTTTGTTTAAAATTAGCTCATTTTAGACTCATTCGAATTAAACTCAAATTCAAACCGGTTCGAATCCATCCATTGCTTCTTGTAGATTTTAGAGTGGATATTAATTAAATTAAACACTCATTTTTTCCTCGTAAACATTTTTAGGTAAATTTATAGTGATTTTATTTTTATAAGTAAAGTTAATTTTATTTTTGATAATATCTCTCTCAACTAATGATATTATTGTTTTATTAATTATGTCAGATTCAGTATAGTTTTTTGACAACCTTTCTTTCCATAATATACTATATTTAGTAAGTTATAATTCGAGGATTCAAAAACTTATTTGAAAATTAATCAATTTTTATTCTAATACAGATCAGGAAAAAAAAAAAACGTAGATGTGAAAAATGATATAAATGTATATATATATATAATTAGTGCGTGTGGAAAGTACTTGCACCACGCACCTGTAGGCACCGTAAGCACTTGTACATACCCGCACGCACCCTCTCGCATTTACGTCTATTTTTTGCATTTATGTTCATTTTTTTGTTTTGATACGTATTACACCAAAAATTAAACTGTTTTTTAATAAATTTTTAATTTTTCAGATCATAACTTATTAAATATAAAGTATGTGAAAATGTTGTAAAAAAAAACTATATCAAATATGACATAATTAATAGAGAAAAACATTATTAAAAATAAAATAAAATTTGTTTGAAAAAATAAAATCATTCAAAGTTTACCTAAAAAAATTTGGACAAACTTTTATATATATTTTAATTAATATCCCTTTTAATAGTTTGTCCGATAAAGGGTGAATAGGTTGGTCGGCCCAATTTACTCTAGGCACAAGTGTCAAAAGAACTATACTGTCTAGCCATAAAATACTTTTTGCATTAATTTAAATTTAAACCAAATTATTTTTCATCCTAATTATGAAAAAATTTCAAATTTTCAATAATTGGGTTTAGTATTTTTTTTCATCTATTTATAATTTTTTTACATTTATTATTATTTTCTTAAATGGCAAAAAAAAAAAAAAAAAAACTTCTGTCTTTACTAAAATGAAACAACACCATATCCCAAAAAATTATACAAATTTTAATTAACTTTATACACAACTTTTGGACAAAACTACCCTTGGTCACCACCAATTTGATTATCATGACTAAGTAGTTTAGAGTTAACTTGCAAGTTTTGAGATATTGATGATGTTCCTAATTTTTACAGGTTTTAGGCGGGATTGGTGGAATTGTTGAATAAATAGTGAATTTAGTGACTCCCTCAGGGTAATTTTTCGATGGTCAAACATTGAGAAACAAAAATAAATAAATAAAAAAGAAAAATAAATAAAAATAAAAAAATAGTAAAAATATTGTTAATATTATTAGAAGTATAAGTGATATTAACAAAATTATATTATACAAAATGGTAAAAATACTCTTTGATTCTTAAAAGGCTAAATGACTATTTCCCACCCAAGGTTTGATGTTTTCTCAAATATCTATCATTTAATTATAGAAACACCAAACACCCACTTATAGTCTGTTAAATTTAACAGAACCCTAACGCCAGAAAATTTTATCTCTTTTTGCTCTTCTAAACTTTAAAAACTAAAATTTTTCTTCAGCCTAAGTTTTAAAAAATGACAGTTTCACCCTAGGGTTTCATTTTGAAATCTCCGACGACATCTTCGGCTCCATTGCCGACGACTTCTCCCTTCCGAAGCATCCTCTTCTTTCGATGATCTCTTTCCTCCCATTTGGACACCTGATCGACGTCGGAGAAGCCTTGGGAGACGAAGACGACAGCTTCGTCTTCGTCTGGGAAGATTCGTCTTCCCCGATAAAATTCTTTGTCTCCCAAGGTTTCTCCGACGCTGATCGGACATCCAAATAGGAGGAAAGTGATCATCGGAAGGAGAGGATGTTTCGAAAGGGAGAGGTCATCGGCAATGGAGTCGGAGATGTCACCGGGGATTTCAAAACGAAACCCTAGGGTGAAACTGCCATTTTTTAAAACTTAGGCTGGGGAAAAATTTTAGTTTTCAAAGTTTAGGGGGGTAAAAATAGATTATATTTTAGTTTATTTTTAATATTATAGAGAAAATAACGATTTTACCCTTACCACCGTTAATTTTAACTGTTCATGGGTGGGTGTTTGGTGTTTCCATAGTTAAAGGGTGGATATTTGAGAAAACATCAAACCTTGGGTGGGAAATAGTCCTTTGGCCTTCTTAAAATTAGCATTTTGATGGATGAGTGAAAAAAATAGGTTTTCAACCTTAGAGGGTATGAAAATAATTTCGTTAAAGTTTGGGTAGACTTAAATTTTTCTTTTTTCGACCGGGTATATGCTACTGGGAAGCTGCATCTGACAGGCTGCAGGCAGACATCGAAAGCATCGGTTAAACAGTTCGGCGTAGAGGAGAAATGGCGTCTGGATGGGGAATCAATGGAAACAAAGGGAGGTGTTACGATTTCTGGGTGGATTTCAGCGAATGCATGTCCCGTTGCAGGGAGCCCAAAGACTGTTCTCTCCTTCGTGAGGACTACCTCGAGTGCCTCCACCACTCCAAAGAGGTCACCATCTCTCTCTAGAACCTTTAATTTCCTTTGAATTTTGTACAGATATAAAGGTTACCGAATGTTGTGCGTTGTTAGTGATGCTTCAAAACCCTAGATAAATTTCTGTATTTTATTTTATCATTAGATTTGATATTGATTTTAGTGGAATAGAATTATTGTTTGTTCCAATGTTCAATATCATTTTAAAATATTGAATCTGAACTGATATCCAGCTTTTTAGGCCGCATTTAGTAGCTTATCAGTAGTTCTTATGATTGTAATGATTTATTCTGAAATAATGTAATGATTAGATTTGGATGTGAAAATTACTTTCCTGAGGTTTATTTGATTTAACAATGAAGGAGAAAAATGTCATCCTAGTTTACCGTGAAATTTACAATTGTATGTTTGAGAAATTCAATGGTTAAGGAGTGTGTACCATATTAAGGTACTACTGATGAACTGATTAATAAACGTAAAATTTTGAATTTTATGAGCTTTATTATTCTTTGTTTAACCATTTAGCATCACATGTCATTAGGCGTTCATCTTGAGAATGGCAACATTCATGGGTTGTTTACACTGCTTACATATTCATTTTACATTCACATAAGAGTGGACATCTTTATCATTCTGAAAACTAAGGATTGTTTTCATCTAAAGGTGATTTATTTCAAACAAGGAGAAAGAGGAAACAATAAGATATTTCTTCTTACTCCTTACTTTTTACTACTACCAGTGCAATGTTTGTTCATGCAAAAAGGCGAGTAGTCATAATTCAAAAATTCCAATAGCTATATTATGTTGATTTTCAGTCTCTTTTTATGACTGGGATCCTCGAACTTCCTGTAACTGCTTTCTACTCAATTAGGGCCATCATTGTCAACGATGGTGCATATTAGAGTTGTCAATGATTTTTTTTACCCTGTCTAGTATAAGTATTGTTAGTTCTCTCTGATCTATCATAGAAAAAAGAAAATCTAAGATTTTTCATAAGCTTATTTTTTCTTTTGAGGTTGACACTTCAAAGTTACTATTTTTTCTTCTATTTATTTATTTAGTTTTTTTTTCTCTTTTTGAATGGGAATTTAACTTTAGGTCTGAATGATAATCTCTTCTAGCTATCCTCAACCACCAATTGAGCTTTTAGGGGAACACAATTTTAGTAGTGTCTACCAGTTTGAAGTTGCCTCCAATTTATGACTCTCAGCCTTCCACTTCAGATTTTGAGATTGTCTGATGTAACACATCAGTTGGTAGATCCAGATAACACCCACCGGCATCTTTGACCTTAATTACAGGCAACTCTTGTCATCATCCATGTTCCATTTTTGTCATCTGAGTCAAAGTCAATTGACTCACTATCTGTAGTTGGTTTTCTTTGGATTTTGCCAAATTCCCATTTTGATCCATTGGGTATGAAGAAGTGTTCAGAAGGGTTGAGCTATTTGAGTGGTGAGCTTGGGTAAAGTTATTTGGATTGGAATAATTCAAATTAAATGAGCTGGATTTGGTTGAATATGGATTAGGAATTAGGATGGAGGATGATAAACAAGCTTGGCCACTGGTGTGGCTGGAGCAGGTAAAACGGGTTGCAGTTTGGGTTTTTTTTTTCTAGTTGAGTTCCTCCCCCATCATAAGTAAACCCAATCTAAGAGTTTACTGCAATTTCATTTCCTTCGACAACAATTGGAGATAACCAAAACAACAATCATTCCCAACAATCGTTGTTGTCTTATCATTTGAGGCAATGGACTACACTTTGACAATTGATTTTTATCAAACACTATTGAGTTAACCGGGTTGCAGTTTGGGTTTTTTTTTTCTAGCTGAGTTCCTCCCCCATCATAAGTAAACCCAATCTAAGAGTTTACTGCAATTTCATTTCCTTCGACAAAAATTGGAGATAACCAAAACAACAATCATTCCCAACAATTGTTGTTGTCTTATCATTTGAGGCAATGGACTACACTTTGACAATTGATTTTTATCGGACTCTATTGAGTTAACCCCAAAATCTGACCACTATTGGATTTGTAAATTTGCCAAAATTTGTCGATATGTGGTCGGAGTCGCTTGAATCTACCATTTTTACTATATCAACTTTTCTCTACTCTCAATTCTCTTCACTCACGATTAAGATGACATGTTCATCTAATCCATCCTCATCCACAAGTAGATTTGGAATCATGAGTTGGTTCTGATTTGCATTTACAACGGAGACAAATTTTTAGTTCTGATAGTCGCCGAAACCATAACCACCTCCCATTTTCTTGCTTCATAAAATCTATTCTCCCTATCACAACTGCTCTGATACCACTTGATAGATATGTGCACTCGACAGTTTAGTGACTCCATCATTCCCCAACCAAACAAAATTTAATAACCAAAATGAATGAAGAAGAAATTAGAGTGGTTTGTATTGATTTGTGATATGTGTATGAACATATCATCCAGGTTTATCACATCCAACAAGCAAAAGGGAATTGAAACCCCCTCCCCAAGCCTGGTATTCTAGAGACTTGGTTCTGTCCCAATTATTTCCCACAATATTTTTTCTCTTCTTTTTTCCTTCCCCCAATCTTTCTCTTATTGTTGTGCACATCCTCTAACAGCCTAGCCACAATCCTGCAATGTGTTGTTTGTTGTCCCAAATGGTCTCCCGTCTCCCGTCTCCCTTGTGTGCCATTTGTACTCCTTGTACCTTTCTCCTGCATGAGTCCTAACATATATGTATTTCCCTTGAATTTTCTTCCTTGTAATCTTTTAGATCTAAGGTTTAGTCTAGAGTATAAATTGACTTGCTTGAAAGTTTTGTGAAATATGACAAAACTTTTATGAGTGTATTGTTACCATGTTTGAGAAGTTATCATTTAACTTGTTCAATTTTTCTACCTAGATCATTCAGAAATAATTTAATACAGTGCTTGCATCTCACTGTTTTTAATTTATGACTGTTGGTTTTGGTGGTAGGGCTGGATTCAATCTAAGCTGAGCCCCAGCAAGGGCTGGCTCAAGATTGATGAGTTGAAATTTCCTTAGCTCGAGCTCGAATAGATCGACCTCGAACACGGCTCATTTGATCCAAGCTGTGAGTTAAGCTTGAGCCAGCTTGGATTGCATCCAATCCTATTTGGTGGATTATCTCAATCTTTTGAAGGACTGACATTTTAAATTGTAACTAGTTAACTGTTTGAATGGATCCATATATCATCTTCTAGTATTCAATGTGTAAGTTGACTCTTATGGTTTTTGTGAATGTTTATTTCAGTTCCAGCGAAGAAACAGAATTTACAAGGAAGAGCAGCGAAAACTAAGAGCTGCTGCACGAAAGGAGAAGGGGGGTGGGGATGGTGTTGTTAGTCATCACACCTAGCCGTAATTTATAATCATTTGAATTTCAAGAATAAATATTATGGAGATGTATTTTTTCCGGACTGGTATTCTAACTTGTTTCAAGTTACTGGTTTTCTTGTTTTGCCTGATATAGACCTTTTTTTTTTTTTACTGGTGCGTGCAATAAGGCCAATAGTTTACCTTCATATGCAGTTAGACTGATATGCTTATCAGCAGAGTTAATTGTGATGGTTTTTGAAGCCTTGATCGTCCTTTTTTTGTGATTCTTATGGATCAGTTTGACTAACACCCTCCTCTTTTTTCACTTTTTATTTTTTTACTTTTTATTTTTATTGTTTTATTTCAGTAGATTGGTAATAATTGTGTAAAAGAAGAATTTGTACTACCCCAAATAAGACTTGGAAAATTTTCTAGGAAAAATCTTAGTAGTATAGCAACACATTTCAATCAATTTAAAATATTTTTTCTAGATTGTATTAAATTATTAATTTATCATTATGATAATCAAGTTTAAAGTTTTTTGTCTGTTTATATTAACATTAGTCCTGCTAAAGTTATTATTTTATTGATTATAAAGAGTGATTGGATTTTCTCCCTTAAGGTTTGGGCTCGAAACAATTTTTTGGGTGAGTGGTTCCTTAAATCTTATTTTAAATGTGGGAAACAAGACTGAAACTTGTTTGAACAGGTTCTTATTGCTTTGGATTGTAATAATAGTTTGAAGCTGAGCGTAAATGGTTGCCTAAATATGTTTTGGTATATTCCTTTTCTTTTTCATCTATTTATAATTGTAGTTATTGATATTTTGAAGAATTGAAGTTGCCAAAAAATAATCAAGGTCAAAGAAACAGTGTAAATAAATTTCGAGCTACGAATTCAATCTTTGCCTACATATCAAACCGAGTTTGAGCTATCCAAATGTACATGTTGTCAACCTCGAGAGTTTGAGTAGATCTATTTCTTATTTGAGTCGAGCTTGAGTGAATACTTGATGGAGCTGGTTTTGGATTGAATGCACTGCTATCTATTCATTTTCCTCACTCACTTTGACCCGGCGGATCCATTGTGCATCTGATCAAATATATCATGGAGCTATCACACACAAAAATGAATAAACAAATAAATAAATAAAGGGCAAAACTAAGGGCTGGCTGTTGAGATTTCTTATCGCTCTAAAAATGGGAGGGCCAAGCTCTGTGAAGTGACGGCAAAAAACAGAAGTTACTGCATTTTCAACGAGGGAACACTCTTTTCTTTTGCCTTCTCCACTTACTTAATTGCTCAAGTCATTGTGTGTGTTATAGACCACAATTTAAAACATCCAACTTTAATGATTTGTCGTTTCTCACTATTTAAAGCAAGAAAATTATTTGAAATTCAATTACATCCTAAAAGATTCTTTAACAAATACGTATAAAAACAGAAGACAGGTTTTCTGATCCCATTCTTGTCGTGGTCCTGGACCATTTTGCAGCCTGGACAGTAACAAGTGTGTTTGTTTACTAATTAATTCCCATAAAGAAGTAGCACCAAGTGTTTTGGATACGACTAACTCTGCCTATTCAAGATTGTTCTCCTCTGATTGCATTACAGTGAAAAAATGTTTCGACTTTCTTTCTTGCTAATCATTCTGCTTCATTTAGCTGTATCAGGACTTGCCGCTGATAAATTCAGTAGACATGACTTCCCACCTGGCTTCATTTTTGGCTCTGGCACTTCAGCTTATCAGGTCAATCACTTTTACTTAATATATTTTGTTCTTTGTTTTATGTTTAAGTTTATACATAATAAAAAAAGTTTACTAGAAAGGTTATTACTTTTATATTATCAAATTTATTATAAAAAAAGAGATAAAATTATATGATTGATAGGTGGAAGGAGCAGCAAATGAAGATGGGAGGACTCCAAGTATTTGGGATACCTTTGCACACGAGGGTCTGGTTTCTTAACTTTTTGGATGAAAATTAGTTTGCAAAATTCCACTGAAATGGAATATGCATGTGTAGCATTCTTGCGTTTTATATCAAACCACTTTCCATTTTAGACTAATTTCATCAAGTTGCTTATAATTCCTTGTTATTTAACTGAATCATCACTCCTCGTTTTCTGGGGTTTGCTTGAAATTTGAAAGAGAAGATGTTGGTAATTTTTGGATCAGTAGAGTCGAAAGTTAACATGGAGCCAAAGAAGACATAACATGTATGTTCTGAATATTATCGAATATATGTCTCCAATTTTTTATTTTGCACCTGTCAATATTCAGGGAAGGCACAGGGAGGCACGGGAGACGTAGCCTGTGATCAGTATCATAAGTACAAGGTGCATACACGGTGCTAGATAAAGGCCGATTCTCTCTATACAACTAAGTCACATATTAAATTTCGATTAATCCTTTTTTATTTTTTTACATCTTTTGCAGGAAGATGTACAACTTATGGTGGACACGGGCTTAGATGCCTACAGATTTTCCATTTCATGGTCAAGATTAATCCCAAGTATGATTTTTAATTGAGACTCTAACAGACTGAAAAAGTAACCAATCACATATTTATCCCGATGTTATATTTTTTCAGATGGAAGAGGACCTGTGAATCCAAAGGGCGTGCAGTATTATAACAACCTTATCAATGAACTAATCAATCATGGTGAGACCTAAATTTTCATCAATAATGGCCTGACATCAACTTTTTTTGCTTCCCAAATAATAACAGGCAGTGTCTTATCTTTGTTTTGATCAAGCAGGAATCCAACCGCATGTTACATTATTCAATTTTGATCTTCCCCAGGCACTTGAAGATGAGTATGGAGGATGGATCAATCGAAGGATTGTGTATAATTCTCAACCATTGGTGACTGATTAGATTTCTAAGCTCTGAAAATGAGTAAATGACTCTACTTGAATCATCTTTATGGGAATGCAGGAAAGACTTCACTGCTTACGCAGAAGAATGTTTCAGAGAGTTTGGCGACAGGGTTTTGTATTGGACTACTGTGAATGAGCCTAATATATTCGCCATTGGAGGTTATGATCAAGGCATTGTGCCACCTCAGCGGTGTTCTTTTCCATTTGGATTCAACTGCTCCAGAGGCAACTCCTCCTCTGAGCCATACATAGCACTTCATCATATTTTGTTATCGCACGCATCAGCTACAAGACTCTATAGGAAAAAGTATCGGGTAATATTCAATTTTTTTATACCATGTGCTCAACTTTCCATCTTTCTTATGACTCAGACAATCATATGATTCAGCAAAAAGAATCTTCACTTGCATCAATCCTACATTAAAGTTGTCTTTGCATTAAACTTGTATTTTCTAGATGCCAGTTTAGGCCATGATTATGCAAAATGGATTTTAATGGCAACACACATTGGTGCAGGGCAAGCAGCATGGTTATATAGGTGTCAGCATCTACACATTTGGGTTACTGCCTGTAACAAACTCCACAGAGGACATCATTGCTACTCAAAGAGCCAATGATTTCTTCATCGGTTGGTAAGTTAAGAATCCTACAAAACATAAGAACTGTTTCTTGTCTGCTCATAATCCTTATAGAGTGGCATGTTCTTTCAATTGTACCCTTCGTTTAATTAGTTTGTATGTGGAGGGCAATGCAGGGTTGCACATCCTTTGTTGGTTGGAGATTATCCCGATGTAATGAAGAAAAATGTGGGCACCAGACTTCCAGTCTTCACCGATCGCGAGTCCAAGCAGGTTAAGGGTTCTGTTGACTTCCTAGGATTGATACACTACTTTACACTTTCCATCAAAGACAATTCCCCCAGTTTGAAGCAGGAAGTCAGAGACTTTAACGCAGACATGGCAATACAGCTAGTTTACAGTAAGTTCTTTACATATTAGTTCTTCACTAAACTGAATGGTGGCTGCTCAATGATCTGAACTCATTTTATTTGGAATATTTTCTGGCTACTTTAAAAACTAAAGTGATTGCTTCTGTTTGTGGCAGCAATGCCGGATAATACATCTGCAGATGAGGTGGGATTTGAAAACCCATATTTATATTATTGGCTTAATTTGGTTGGGTTAGTTCACTGAATTCCTAATTTGCTTTATTTGATTCAGTTCCCTCCACAGCCCTGGGGTTTGCGAGGAGTGCTGGAGTACTTCAAACAAGTTTATGGCAATCCTCCTATTTTCATTCATGAAAATGGTCTGTCTCTAAATAAACACTTCTGCTTAAAACAGGTTCATGCATCAATTTCATGAAACACTTGTTATTTCACCAGGTCAGCGTAGTCGGCGTAATTCAACATTGGAAGATAGATCAAGGGTGAAATATATACATGCGTACATTGGGAGTGTGCTTGATGCTGTGAGGTATTCCAATCTTTTACCCTGCCAAAACTTTTTTTTTTTTCTGGTTATTAGAGTTACTTTATATGATTTAACTCTTTTATTATTATTATTATTATGTCTCTAAATCCCAAAGAAATGGATCAAATACGAGGGGGTACTTTACATGGTCCTTCCTGGATGTATTCGAATTGCTGGATGGGTATGGATCAAGCTATGGACTGTACTATGTTGACTTGGATGACCCTGATTTCAAGAGATATCCCAAGCTATCTGCCCATTGGTACTCCCACTTTCTCAAGGGAAACATCATCGATTCTAATTATGCTTTCAAGCTCAACAATAATTTATCTACTCTCCGTCAGACCCAATGCCTTCAGTAGCTCTACATACACGCATACATACAAACATCTATGTATTCCTCATATTACTCTTATACTGGTATTCCCGTCAAGAATAAGTTTGCGATGATCCTTTGTTTATACTGGATTCCTCAAATTTTCAGTTCAATCGTAGCAAAGTATATGGTGGTGCATTAAATTCACATTGATCAATAAAAACTTTGAGAGACAGTTGAGAATTTTAATATCACTGTACAGAGTAATGAAACATCCGCCTGTGACTTGGCAAGTCTAATGTAACAGTACAAATTGCATTTGCACCAAAGCTTATTGCCAAAAGGTTGAGTTTCAGGGGCCACGGGGATACAGCAACTTTCCCACGATTTACAAAATTCGACAACAGCTAAGGGTGATTGACTGTGCCAAAATTTACAACAGCGAGTTTTGCAGTTCACATATTTAACCTTTTTAAGTTCAATATCATTGAGTTCAGATGCATGCAATGCAAGCAACTTTCTGACAGGCAGGACAAACTTGCAAGAAGGTTTTGATCCCATCCCGTTAAGACAAGTGCCAAAAGCTTCCTGACCTGTTTCCTGACTCTGAGGTCCCATTAGTCTGATGAAATGAAACCCAACTTGAGTCTCTTGTTACAGCAGGGAAATGAGATAACCTCTCTCTTTCCCGTACATGGGAACGATTCAAAAACGGAGATTCTGCTTCTTGCAGGTTCTGCCCTGATGATGAACTTGGCGGAAAAATATAGAAATTACCATTCTGATCATGTTGTGGGAGTGCTGGCACTACTGCAGGCAAGCTCCTCGAACCATCAAATCTCCTAAAACCTGGCACTACATGTGTGGGCAAGCCTGATGCACTGCTCGACTGCTGCTGAGGAAGGAAGGAATGAGAAGCCTGGATCCTTTCAAGGTTCACAGTAGTGCTGCCAGGATGACAAGGACCAATTGAGGAGACAAATGAGCTCCCAGCTCTAGGACCAGAACTGAGGAAGTAAACGCATGCGAAATTAGCATTCTAGCTATCAAGAGGACAAAAAAATGAAAAAGGACATCATACTATTCCAAAATGTGCAACATAATCAAACTAAACACAAAAGTTGCCTCTTGTAAGCTTTCACAATCAAATGATTGATATATGCTCCTCATTATTTATAGAATTCAAAATATGCAACTTTCAAAAACATTATCTCACAGACAGACAAAGAAGGGAAAGGAAGAAAAAAGGATCACTATTAAAAATCAACCTTACTGAAACACAGGTGAGATACTAAGAAAAAAGACAGTCAAGCTCAACAGAGCTAATGGCTTACCCATGATCAGAGACAAATGGATGTAGGAAAGATCTGGACATTGTTACAGCATCAGATTCACCATGAGAAGATCTCAGTGTGGCAGGAGAAACAGAAGCTGGATCAACACCATTTATATGTCTATTGGATGTCGAGAAAAGGGGGGAATGATGACCCCCACTATGGTAATGGATGGCAGGAAATGCATGGGGAGGAAAAATCTCATTGTGTCCCGATGGACCATTCCAGTGATAATTTAAAAGAGAATCATCAACATTATTACTAGATCTCAGGGTTGTAGGTGGAATTGGTCCAACATATGCAACATACGAATGAGCCATAGATGCTACTTCTTGTTCAGAGAATATGGGATGGTGTCCTGGTAGGTCATGATCTACATGGATAAGATATTTCATTTCTTTGTTAGAAAGCTGGCTAGGAAATTTTTATCAGGAAAATATTTCAAAAGTAAATATCTTACATATGGTTGATGGAGGTTCCACCTCCCTGAAAGATATAAAGTATAGAAATGTCAGAAATAGTTCAACAGATGTCACTATGAGAGGAACTGTTAAATGGTTCAGGAAAAGTATACAGGAAAATTTTTTAAACAAGCAGCTCATGTTCTCTTTGTTTTAACAGTTTCACAATACGATTTCAACGTAGAATTGTAAAATTCCAACATAAGAAAAGCTAGATAAGTAGCACCAAACAAAAGTAAAATAACACATATCAAGATTGATATAAAAAGAATCTAAATGAACAATCAGCCTAACTGGAATCTGATATGAATACATGAAAACTGACATCAACATCCCCCAATATAATCTGCAAATTTACCATCCCAAAGTCTACATTTCCCTTACTACAGTAATACTGCTCTGATTGTAGTTTTATTCCTCTGAAGGTGGTGAAGTCATAGAAAACAACAGTACATGCAACTCAAAAGTAGTAGCTACAGAATATCAACTGTAAAGAAAACTGCATGAAGGGAGGTCCTTACTCAAAAGATGAACCAACTCGTGCCAATTCAGCAAATGGGCACCAGTGAACTCTATATGGCTGCCAAAACAAATTATGAGTAAGATGATGACAATCACAAATATCATGAGCAAATTCGTAGACTTTTTTTGAGTAAGATGATGACAATCACAAATGTAAATCACCATTAAAACATAGTAAATATTGTAAAGTTGTTAACTCTTTTGGCATGCTAACTCAAAAGATATTGTTTTCAGTTATATCAATGGAAGAAGCCTAGTCTCTGGCTCATAAGTTAAGATAAAACCATGAATCTAAGAATGGATCTATGCAGAAAAAAAAATTAGAAGCAAATGATTAAAGGAGCTGCCAACGTTCATTATGCAAAAATTGATCTGTACAATTTCAGGACCCGGAGGCAAACCTCAATGCTTGGTCCAGTGTCTACACAGCATTGGCATTAAGAGTTCTATGAGGAGTCTTTTGCCATATCTCACTGAAAAAAGAAACTTCTAAAAGAGAAAAGTCCTCATAACATTACATGGTTGAAAATAATTACATTTAAAAATTTTTCATTTTTTATAGCAAATCCAATGCCAAAAATCAGGACTTGAAGAAACTGAAACATGTAGAGGTGTTTGCTTGACCATGGCCTAGATGGCACTGAAAGACTACACTTTAGAATATATAATTGGCCAGTACAAAATGCAGAAACAAAAACAGGGGCAATAATAAAAAGTGAATTGACAAAGCTAGACCTATTTCAAAATTTTCCCCACGAAAGCAGCACGTTAGAAGGCCTTTGTCTTAATAGAGAACATGACACTACTAGAGATTAGACAATACACTTAATTGTGTTTACCATTTCAAAATTGAGAACAGAACTCAACTAAAGACAACACAATATGCTTAATTGTGCTTACCATATCAGAATAACTTAAATCATAGAAGTCCTCATCAGGTATCCAATCTTCCATACTAAACTCAGGAAGTGAACGACTAGAGCCATTGGCATACAACCATTGACCTTTTTCAATCTTCCGACAATTTGGACATTGCATAGCCCCCTTTATATTAAATGCTGAACCAATGCAATCTGCAAAATAGAGGGTTTTTACAGCTACAACAATGCATCATAAAATAACAATTTTAAAAGATATGAAACACTAGTCAGATAGAGGAATAAATCTAAATGCATGCGTTGAGCAAACAACATAAATGCAATCTCAATCTAGCCACACAAAACCAAGCAGTGATGTCAATGAAATTAAAAAAAATAAGCCTCACTGAGTTTTCAACAGCATCACAGGGATCAAGTTTCACCAATGATGACATGTCTATGTCCCTAAATTAATAGCATCCCAATTTAAGGCCTTTAACATTATCCCCATCACCCTTAAAGCCAAACCTAATCACTTTCCTCATCATGCTCTTCACACATTCAACTCGGACATATTTTCTCTTACGCCCTTAGCAATCCGATTGCACAATACCACAGAATCTGAAATCTAACAGCAATTAGCTGACTAATCCAAAGTGCTGGTGGAATGAAAAAACACAGATCCTTTACAGCATAAAAAAAGTCAAAAATTTTCTCCCCAAAATGCAAATTTTTAAATCGGCTATAAAATAATTGACCAAATATTACAATCAATTCGCACCATTTATACACATTATCGAACCTTTAAACATCTATACGTGATCTCACTAAGACCTGATGGGCATCTTCACACAATCCCAGTTATACTCACATTTTCATCCCCTTTACTCTCTCCAACACCAGAAAGTTCTAAATACTCGAGAAATTTCCCAAAATTGAAAAAATAACGATTGACAGTTGGTAGTAACTACATTAAATGAACAGAATTGAACATGCATGCAAGTTAAAATCAGACAGTTCTACATTGTCGCCGGAATTCCCAAAATTGAAAAATGAAATTTAAAATAAAAAGCTAACCAAGATGGAATTGATGGCCACAATGGAGCTTAGCGGTGGATCTGGAGCCATTATCAGAGACGGGGTCAAGACAAATCGAGCAGGAAACCAACGAAGAAGGGGGCTCAGTAGCTTGATCATCATCTTCATCACCACCAGCTTTTGAAGGATGACGATGAGTGGTCGTGGCTATAGAGCCCACCATGTTGTCCTTCGTCCCAAAAATTAAAAATCCTAAGCGACAAATCTGAAAACTTTTGTTTGCTCCTATCTATCTAGTTGTTGTGATTGTGAACCCCAAATCTACCTTTAGTTCTCTCTCCGACCTGTCAGTTTACATGGTTAAGACCTCACATGAACTGCCGTTGAATTTAACATCATCAATTCATCATCACCAAAATGGACGGTCTGTATTTTTCTTTTGGGCCAATTACATGTTCGCACCCAGGGTTTGATATAATCCATTCACGCCCACTAACTATCAAAAATCTAAAATCTAACCCGTCAATTAAATTTCACTATTATTATCAAAGATAAAATTGTTATTTAAAAATTTTATTTAAACTCATAATTTTTATTATTTTTAAGTTTTTAAATGTTTATTTTTACCCTCTAAACTCATATTTTTCAGGTTTTAAAATTCACTTTTTCTCTTCAAGTATAAGGTTGTAAACTTTTTTCTATGTATAACTTCCCCTCGACGTTGTTTAAAATTATAGGCGAACTTAGTTTCCTTTTTTCTTCTCTTTGGTGACAATTCGTTGAAGACGATGGTTGAATCTCTTTCTCCTCCCTTCCATCTCCCTCTCAGTCATCCTCTCTTCGCTATCCAACTGTCTTCGTCTAAGATGAAGACTTAGCACTGAGTCAATCTTTGTCTTTGTGTTTGACGAAGATGGTTGCACAGCTAAGGAAGGGTGATCGAGAGGGAGAGGGAAAGGAATAAAAAGACAATCATCTCCAGTAAATCGTCATCAGAGAGGAGAAAGGAAGTTGGGTTTAACTGTAACTTTTTAAAACTTTGAAGGGCAATCATATAAAAAAAATTTACAACTCTAGACTTTGGAAAGGGGGGGGGGGGAGTGAGTTTTTAAACCTAAAAAATATAAATTTAGGAGGTAAAAATAAAAATTTGAAAACTTAAGGATAATAAAAAATATAAGTTTAAATAAAATTTTTAAATGATAGTTTTACCTTAATAGTAATAGTGAAATTTAATAAACATGTGAGAGTTTAAACTTTTGATAATTAACAGATGAAAAATTGAGTTTACATCAAATCTTGGGTGGGCAATGTCATTTGGCCTTTTTTTTTTTTGGTTCATTCCCTTTATTGTATTATGCTACTGCCTTTCCATTATACACCGAAGTTTCTACCACAATTTTTCAAATAATTAGAAAGGTAAATATTAACTTCAATAAAACTATAAATATATATTTTGAATACATAAATGGTATATTATCATATGATTAAATGAATTTAAATTAAAAAAATAATATCAATCATATAATGATATATTACTTGTTTACTAAAAATATGTAAACATAATATTATTTTATAAACTGTAGGGTATTTTAGGATTATTATTATTATTATTATTATTATTATTATTAATTGTGTATAGTAACGCTCCTAATTAGGGCTTTCATTTATTTGATTTGCTTCCTTGTCTATTTTGATTTATTTCCCTAGTTTTATGGGTTAAATTATTAGTTTTATTCAAACTTAGATTGAATTGAAAATTTTTGAAAATATTGTAATAAAAAAAATTATATATACATATTTTGTATAAATCATTTGGGTACATATATAATATGTCACTTTGTAATCGAATGATTTTAAATTAAATATAAAGTAATATTCAATCATATGATGACACATTATCTGTATACTCAAATTATATATAAAAAAAAGTATACGCATAACATTATTTTATTGTAATTGGGTATTCGTATATATAATAAAAAATAATATTATACATACACATTTTTATATATAAATAAATACATATATAAATGTATCATTATGTGATTGAATATTATTTTATTATTAATTTAAAATCATCAAATTATATAATAATATATTTATGTGTGAATCTATTTGTGTATGCATAGTTTTATTATTAATAAAAATGACTAAGATTGTTGTATACAAAGATGAGTTGAATTATTATATATATTACATACCATATTTGGCAAATTGAACAGCAATGGCAAAATAAATCACTGAAACAATACGCGTAATATATTGAAAAATCAATTGTGAAGATTGCACAAGCACTACAAGGGCAGCCTTTTGTGAGCTGACCAATTTAGCGGCTGGTGGAGTGTCTCAGTGTTTGATTTTAGGCTTCTTCACAATGGTCACACACAGTGCAGTGAGCATGGTGAGCGCAGTAATCACTTATACTGCCCAGAACCGCCCTACAAAATCATTAAATATTAGATCAGAACAAATCTAGGGAGAAGAAACAGTGATCAGTGTCTTCAAAATTTTCAAATATATATTTAATCTCATGAAGCTCCAGTCAAGCAGAAATGACGTTGAGGATGGGATTAAGGAATGGATGATGAGCTTACATTTTGATGGCTCCATAGCCATGAATGCCCACGACTAGAATACAGGCATGGTGTTTTTCTACAGCCTCGCACAGCACATTCCTAGGATCTCCTTCTATAGCTTCCAATACTACTTCACTCACCTGTACACGTACAGAACAATCCATCACTAATTGAAACAGGAATCATAAACCACAAATAAACATCTATGTTTTCCTTTCCAGTTTGCTGGTGCAGATTTCCTTTGCCTTTTCCAAAACCCTGGCAGCGATTTTCTTCAAATCCGACTCCACATTCGGAAAAATCTCGACAGCTCCTGCAACTAATTTCCTTGATATCAACATAATTCTTTTAAAAAATATATTATAACAAGAGCGAAGAAAATTATTTTTTCAACGTCAGAACCATGTAGTATCTATCAATCATCAAGAACAGAAGAAGCCAGTTGCTTAGAACCGAAAAGAAAATACAACGGAGTCCATTTTTAATTAACAACCAACACCGTAACAGATTACCAGGGAATGGTTAATTTATTGTTAAAAATATAATTACCAGGTCCAGCAGGGCCGAGCACAGAAGAAGGAAGAGGTTTGGCGTGGACAATGACGAGCTTAAAAGGAGGATTTGTAGGGAAATTTGTAAAGAAATGATCCAGAGTCCACTCCAGTGCGTAAAAGCTGTGCTAACTGTCATCGATTCCTACCACCATCGTTTGCTTCTCAGAGTTCGCCATTGAAATTCAATACAAAGTTGCAGAGTTCGCTTCGATGAATGATCCAGCAAACTGAGTTGACAAAATCCATTGAATCTATAGATGCCGGAACTGAACCGGACAGAGAATGTGAATCACAATTTGTGATTGGTTGGTGTCTCATGTGCAATCATTGACCTGTTGGCTGAGGTAAAACGCGGTCGTTTAAGTAAAATAAAGTGTTTCTGATTTGTCAAATTGCGATTTGAAGATAGCAATTAAAATACTCATTGGATTTGAAAAGACCTTATAAAAGGGACAAAACAGCGTTAGAACGAAAAGGATAATTCACGATTTGCACGAATTTAAAGCTTGTTGAAATGTTACGATCTCATAAACTTTTATTATTCTTATTTGTAAAGGGGCAATAAACAAAGAGAACGTAGAAATCTGGCGTTTAGTATAACACTAAATTGGGAAATATGAATGAACTTTTTTGCCCTTAATCCTTGAAGACGTAAGGGAAACGCATCCGAAAACTATCATCGCCACCTGCTAAAGCCAAATGATAAAGCATCCCTGAGTGAAGACGCACTTTAATTGTTCATGGGTCAGGTCCGCAAACACAAATACAATGTAAACGAGTCGCAGGAGAGGAAAGATATTTAAACGTATTTTCTTGCTATCTGTTGCCCTAAGTGAAGAAGTACCAGCTGGCTGGCTCCATAAAGCTAAAAGTGAGTTTGGATGGTGTGTTTTTACGTTAAGATTGCCGTATACAGTGGAGCATCTAATCATATCATTAATGAAGCCGTGTAGGCCCTTCTTTATATCCAATAATTGAGCGACAAATATCTTTCCTTTTCCGTGATGGCTTCACATATTGACACGTGTAATTGATATCACCTGTCCCAGACGAAAATTTGAAGGCAGGTGCTGTCATATTCACACTCACATGGACTTTTATCGTATATTCTCCTTTATCTTTATGATAAAATACTAACCATTGTTTCTATCGCACGCTTTCCATAAAGTGACAGAATCTAGGGAGTGAAATAAAAAACGACCCTAAAATAAAATCAACCAAATAATATATATTTATTTTAAATATATAAATATATAATTTTAAATTAAAAATAAAATAATATTTAATTATATAATCATATATTATATATATATATATTTATTTATATAAAATAAATAAATACTCACAATATCAACCAAATAAAAAATATGCAACCCATCAAATTAATTTTTCAACAACATGGGTCCATGCTTGAACTGTACATGTTTATTAACCCACAAAATGTCTGTTTTTCATTTAAATCAAATTAGGAAAAATTAGGCGTCAATATCCATCCTACGTTGTTCATTTTATCTGATCAAAACATTAGGAAAAAATAGGCATTAGCTATGAAGTTTTGCAAGAAATATCAGGAGTACATGCAAGGCCAAGACGAGAAAAACCTACCTAGCCTTGGTATCAAGAAGCTCAAAAAGATCCTTAGAAAGTGCAGGAATGACTCTCAGTCTCAACAACACCTTGATGGAGTTATTGACGTCCAAACCTGCCTTCACCAATGCTCTGGTACCCCTTTTCTTTATAATTTTTCCCTTTATGTTTGTTTCATCTCTCTCTTACAGTGTTCTTTAATTTTATTAGCTATTTTAGTTCTCATTTGTTTCCTAAATCAAGGATTTTTTATTCATGTTTAGAAATTTGACGGTGTTCTCAATTCCTCAATCTGTAATTCGTTATAACTTTTTGGTTCATTCATTGCGGTTACTCATATATCCTGATTCAACTTGATTTTTAGTGTGCGATGGGACCTTCTTCCCTTCCCTTCTCAAAGAAATGTCAGCTGTGGTGGGGTGCTTCAATGAGCGTGCACAGAAATTGCTTGAGATTCATTTGGCTTCTGGCTTTTCAAAGTGCTTTCTGTGGTTTGAAGGCAAGATTCGAGGAACCCATGTTGCTTTAATACAAGAAGGCAAGGACTTGGTTAACTATGCACTGATTAACGCCATAGCAATTCGAAAAATACTGAAGAAATATGATAAGGTATTTTGTCCGATTTTGTAAAATGGATTTAGTATAATACATGCTGTTTCTGGTAGTGGCATTTCATATTAATTTTGGCTTGATGCAGGTTCACTTCTCTAAGCAAGGTCAGGCCTTCAGGTCACAAGCTCAAAGCAAGCACATTGAAATTTTACAGTCACCTTGGCTGTGTGAGCTTATGGCTTTCCACATCAATTTGAGGGAAACAAAAGTCAACTCAACGAAGGCCTCTTCATTTTATGAAGGGTGCTATCTCAAATTCAGTGACGGCAAACCATCACTCTCCTGTGAAATCTTTGATTCTGTTAAGCTTGACATTGACTTGACTTGTTCTATTTGCTTGGTAAGTTTAAGTTTTTCATATTTTGAATGGCATGCATATTTAAAAATGCTTCATAAGCAGTTAGAAGCTAAGGCTTCTGCTTCTATAACTTTGGCCTCTAGTTGTGCAATCTGGTATATCCAAGATCATTGTAAAAATTGAAAGCTATCATTCTCTGTTTGATATGGGAAATTGTTTACTTTGATTTCATTTTGCTTCAGTAATCTTTTTTTGTTTTTTCTTGAAACAGGAAACTGTGTTTGATCCAGTTTCTCTTACATGCGGCCATATATTCTGCTACATGTGTGCTTGCTCTGCCGCATCGGTCACCATTGTTGATGGACTAAAGGAAGCAGAACCCAAAGAAAAATGCCCTCTGTGCCGAGAGGTAATAGCCTTGACGATTTAGTTGCACAATCAGAATATAAATCAAGTGCTTAACTGTTTATTGCAATTTAAATTGATTCTGATTTCAGGCAGGAGTATATGAAGGTGCTCTACGCTTGGAAGAGCTTAGTATGCTACTTAGCAGAAGGTTTGCTTCCTTCAGATTTAGCTGGTGTTTAACTAAGTTATAGTGTAAAGAAAAATGAAACATTTTACTAGTGTTTCTTATCTGTATGATGCTTGTTCTAACAGCTGCCATGAATACTGGGGGGAAAGGCTTCGAACAGAAAGAGTGAAGAGGATTAGGCAGGCAAAGGAGCATTGGGAATATCAGTGTCGATCATTTATGGGCGTCTGATTAGGCAGACTCTCTCTTTGTAGTTTAATTTTTCAGTGAAAACATGGGGCAGTTTTCTCGTTCTGAATTTCAGTAACAATAAAACCTGGAAAATCCTTGTTTTCATTAAAAAACTTGTAGTGAGCCATAGAATAGTGTAGAAATATATTAAATTTATAATTGTAAAAAGGCCAAACGACTATTTCCCACCCAAGGTATGCTGTAATGACGAGTTTCCACCCTTTAACTATGGAAACACCAAACACCCACCCATGGCCGGTTAGATTTAACCAAACCCTAACGGTGGTAAATTTAATTACATTTCCCCCCCTAAAAGTTTAAAAACTAACATTTTTTCCCTAAGCTAAGTTTGAAAATATTGCATTTCCCCCCCTAGGGTTTATTTCCAAACCCTTCCAATTTCCAAACCCTTTTCCGTCGCTTTCTCTGGCGCCATCACCGGCCGTCTTCCCCTCCCGACGGTTTCTCTTCCACCGACGGCGCCTCTCAACTCGACCTCAACGTATCCGACGCAGAGATAAGCCGTCTGGGAAGAGAAATCGTCTTCCCAGACGACGAAGACGAGATCGATCGATCTCGTCTTCGTCGTCTGGGAAGACGATTGTCTTCCCAGATGAAGACGACTCGTCTTCCCAGAGGACGACGAGTCGTCTCGTCGTCTCGTCTTCGTCTGGGAAGACGTCGTCTTCCCAGACGACGACGACGATTGGGAAGACGAAGAACTTCGTCTTCCCCGACGAAGTTCTTCGTCTTCCACAGCTTCTCCGACTCCGATTGGAAGTCCAAATGGGAGGAAAGAGTTCTCTGGAAGGTGAGGATGCTTCGGGAGGGAGAGACCGTCGGCAGTGGAGCCGGAGACCGTCGGCAATGCTTCGGGAGGGTGAAACTGCGATTTTTGAAAACTTAGGCTGGGGGGGGGAATTTTAGTTTTTAAAGTTTAGGGGGGCAAAATATATTCTATTTTAGTTTATTTTTAATATTCTAGAGAAAATGACAATTTTACCCTTGCCACCGTTAGGGTTTGGTTAAATCTAACCGGCCATGGGTGGGTGTTTGGTGTTTCCATAGTTAAAGGGTGGAAACTCGTCATTACAGCATACCTTGGGTGGGAAATAGTCGTTTGGCCTTGTAAAAATCAAAACTTATATTACATAAAACTAATTGATTTATATTAAGGTTCAATTTATCATATTTATGTATCATTCATTTATATTATTTTTATTTAATGTGAAACTTGTATCGTCACTTAATATGTAAGTGAATAGTTTGTATTGCAAACAATTTCATCAACAAATTCAATTGGCCCGAATGACTATTTCCCTCATTAATTTTCTATTAAAATATTTTAACTTTGGATATTTCATATTTAATGTACCAATTTAGTGTGAAAAATTCGATTCTTTCATTATTTTTGTTAGAGAACTCCAAAGCCGGTTTCTAAGTACCTATTTCTGAGGAGAAATTAACATTAAAGTAGGGTCGCTCAGGAAAGGGAATACAGATGGGACAAGCAAGAAAATTCCTTTTGAATCAACGAGACCAATCTCCTGTATCAATTCTTACTTGGAATCTTTCGTCATAAACTTGGAGCTTATCTCATACTAGTAAAAAGGGCACACTAATCCTTCATTTTGAAACTGTCAATGGTGAGGCCATGTCACTGCACCCATCAACAATAACCCCAGGATGCATACCAGGCATAGAATGAAAACGATATCATCGAGCAATAGAATCACAGCCCCAAAACTCCCCCTCACAGTTCCTTCAAAAGCTGTGATTCTGTGGCAGTAATTGAGTCTTGCGGAACATGTCATTCTTTACTGTTCAACTCGAGCTTATATGCTTGTGATGCATTTGGTGAAGAAGGCCTTACCAGACAATCTTTGGTGTCGAAACCAAAGTCATTTTTGTCACAACCACTTCCAAAATGCTCTTCTAAAATTTCATTTGCAATGATGGTGGTGATAAAGATGAATGTTCCAAATGAAATTCATAGAAGATTGTAATTGATAAAATATGATTTTTTTTTTTTGTATATTAAAATTTCTAAATAATGCATGTATTTATATATATAATAGATTCTATATAAAAAAAAAAGTATCAATATAACGGTGACAATAAAAAAATTATATTTAAAATAATAGATTATATATTTATAATAAATTTCAACACAATGATGACAATGGCAATAATACTGCGACTTTACCCAATGACTAGAATTTAATACGAAGAGGGCAAGATTTCCTGGCATTATCAACAGAGCTGTCAATCAGTTTCCTGTATTTTCTTCTGGAATAATGTATTTCTTTTGGGTATAGAAGGTAACATAGAATGGTTTATTTTGTTAATATCACACTTACAAGAAGTGTTCAAATTTATTCTTTTTGAGTATATTCAAGAAATTACACAACATAAAATTTGTATACATTCATAGATCCAACCTTTTCCGGTGGAAAAAAAACAAAAACTAACGCAATAGTTCAAGATATGGCAATGGATCAGGTCAGGTCAGACTAGGTTAGCTTTGTTTTGATTTATTGGACTTATAGGTTGAGTCGGGCCCATGACCCATATAGTAATAAGCCTTAAACTAGTTGGCCCATATATATTTTTAAAGTCCAAAGCCTGACCCTGTATAATTGGGTCAGACCAGACCTTAAATAGGTCAATCCATTTAAATAATTTTTTAAAATTTTAAATATAAATTATTTTTCAATTATTAAAATCAAGAACAATACCTTAAAAATTTTATTTATGATCCCTCATTTGTGGCGAAGGAATATTGTGGTTATATAATGAAAAATATTATAAGTTTATAATATAGTATAAATAAATTGATTTACATACTGTATAAATTACAAACATAAATAAAATATATATATTGTACCATTTATCTACTCATTTTTAACATCCAAATCTCTAAATTCTTTTAATATTGGATTCATTCATAATATTTTGTAATGATAAAATTAAAATAAAAATGAAATTATAAACACAAAGAATTATAATTTATAAATTCAGATAATTTTCGAAAGAAAGTTGATGAGAGAAAATGAGATTAAAAATATAATAAAAGAATTGAGATTAAGAAAAATTGAAATCGATGAAAAAATTGATTGGTTTATATAGAAAAAAATAAATATATAAAAAATTAAAAAAAAAAAAGAGTTAAAGGTTTTTGCTTTTGTGGCTTTTGCCACAAAAGCTGAAGCCTTGGCTGCTGCTTTGGCAAAAGTGTTCTGTATAATTTATTTTTATTTTTTTAAATAGTAATAGATCGGACTAGGTCACCCATAGGTTTAATATTAAAAATCATGACCCGACCTGAAAAAGGCTCATAGACTAGACCCGACATGCTATAGTACCGGATCAGATTTTATTAAACTGGGTTTTAAATTCGTATTTCGAGTTGAGCTTCTATTTGACCTGGGTTAATTGACGTGTCTAGTTCAAATAGAGTGGCGTAGATGGGCTAGGATAGTGAATCAGAAGAGTGATGTCGATGGGATTGGAAGAGTAGCCCTCTCCTCTTCGATTTTATTGCCAACATCTTCGACTCCCATTGTATATTTTCCAATTGTCAAAATATGAGAAAAAAATGACAAATAATAAAAATTTAAAGAGATATGACTGATTAACTTACAAAAATAGTCGACCTATTAAAGACCTGCAAAGACACAATTCAGAACCTCTAGGTTATTCTCCAAACCTTACCATATCATGGGTTGATAGTGACATACCCTATAAACCTTACTATTTGACAACATTGCATTTGGTCCGACATAATTCTCTATCATATTTAGAATTATATAGAGTATTTTTTTTTTTTTAGCTAAATAGAGTTATACGAAGTTTCAACTCTATAAAAAATACAATCGGCTAATAATAAGTATAATCTCTAGTTAACTAGCCTTTCATACCACAAATTTTGTAAACACATTGGAATTATTAATGGGGAAAAAGTGCTAGTGCACATAGGCATGGAATTATCTAGATGCATACGAGTCCGTCATCCAAAATAAAAACTCTAATGCAAAACCTAATTGTAATTTAATGAAATTATATATATATATTTTTTTTAATAAATAATTAAGTATATAAATGATATGTAAACATATAATTTAATGATTTTTAATAAATAGAATAATATTAATGATATTATGACACATCACATATATACTTAAAACGGTTTACACATAATATTGTTCATTCCAATTAAAACCCTAATTCCATTTTTATCTTGAAAGAGGAGATTTATCTTTAATTGATAACACCTATCAGAAAGGAATATTCCAACCTTACAATTTTCTCGTATCCTTGTCGGCCAATTAGAAACACTCCTTCTCAAATTAACATATTAATTCTCCTCTCTACCTCTTCTGCCTAAACTAAAGTAAAATTATCTTTACAATCAGTCACCATGTTCTCCACAAAATCAGTTCGAAGAATCTTTTGCGGTCTCATGAAAAAATTAGGGTTAAGTAATTCCAAGAATTCGTACCAAAAATTTGCAATTTCTGAGGGGTCCAGTGCAAGAGGTCACATTGTAATGTACGTGGGTGAAGATCTTAAACGATATCAAGTTCCGCTCAAGTATTTGTCATTGCCCAAGTTTCAAGAATTGATAATGCAGTCGCTGGGGGATGATCTTGATGTTAAAGTCGACGGTCCAATTACGCTTGCTTGCACAACTGAGACGTTCGATCGATTATTGAAGCTCGCTAGGAGGCGCCGCACCGAAGTTGCTGTCTAGTCTAAAAAAAAGTGCGATTTTTGGGCTGGGGAAATTCAAGATTGATGTTTTACAATCTTTGTTTCAATGGAGGTCGTCCCAAACCTAACTGCTATTGCTTTCGGTGAAGTAAAATTTTGGCACAACCAAGTAGATTGTTTGATTGTCATTATTTTTTGTTTGATAATCCATATTGATTTTACTTAATCTGATGACTACCTTCTTCTTAATAATCTTTCTTTTGCAATCTATGGTTGTTGGTGCTTTCAATGTTTATTCAAAACCTGTATCAATTTTGTATTCTTTGATAAGAAGAACAATACAGACTAAACAGCAAATTACGGCGAAACAGAAGGACAGATAATTGGAATGAAGAATAAATTTATAGGTATTCATATTCAATCAATGTGAAATTGCATTTTCTTGTTATTAGTTTCATTACTCTGTTGTTATTGATAAGTAGAGCTAACAATTTTCAATACGGTCCGTTAATTCGATATGACATGACATAAATAATAGTAGATTAGTATTGAGTTTTTTGTTACAAAATTTCTTTTAGGTCAACCCTATATGATACAAAATTAAATCGAATAATATTAGGATTCACACGAAAATCACTCATACGATTCGAATTGACTCGAATATTTTGGAGACATGTCATTTAATAGTTTATAAAAATGTTAAAAGGCAATATCAACAACAGTTGAAATCTTTATAAATTGTATATAGTTATATCTTTGTATAATTATAATTATTCTTATTATTGTTTATTTTTTATTAAAATATTTTTATTTTATTATGAAATATCAGATTATAGACATCTTTTAAAATTCTTATATGTTGTATCTTTATAATAAGAATTTGAAATATTTATATATTGTATATAATTGTTTCTTTGTATAATTATAAGTATTCATATTATTTTTATTTTTATTTTAATATTAAGTATTAAGAATTTAATTTCGTTAGTCAAATTAGTAACTTGTTTTAAAACTCTTAGTATATAAATTTTTAGACTGTTTGTCAATAAGACGAAATGTTATATTATGTGTTGGCTGAAACACTATTTCCCATTTAAGTTTTACCTTAATATCAAAATCACACTCGTGGTAGTTCTTCTATTAAAGGCAATAGTAAAACCGTCATTTACCATAAAACCTAAAATTTATATTATTTTCTCTTTTAGTTTATAAAACTAATAATTTTTTCTTCATAATTAAACTTTTGAAAAACTACTTCCCCCCCTCCCCTAAGGGTTTCAATTTTTTTGCTGCCTCAGCAAAATCCATGGCAAAGGGAATCTGGCCATCGTGGAGAAGATGCATCAATGAAGGATTCAACAAAGAAGAAGCGTCCTTCGTCAATGATTATGGATGACAAAGCATCAATTTTTCTAGATACTTCTAGACAATACATCATCATTTAGATCTGGATGACAATATGTCATCTAGAAGTGTCAACAAAGGATGCTTATAGATGAGAACGATCTCAAAGCTATCAGATTCTCTTAAATCATCTTTGATCTCATCTGGAATCATCAGTCTCCAGTCTCATCTGGAAATCGAGCATCGATCTTCAATCCCAGATGCTTCCATGTGAAAAGACTCTCCTTAGACAACTTTTCTTCATCACTGTGGTCAAATTCCCTTAAACCATTGAAAAAATTGAACCTTTAGGGGGAAATGCAATTTTTCAAAGTTTTATTATGAGGGAAATTGTTAGTTTTTTAAACTAAATGGGTAAATGATATAAATTTTTAAAGTTTTAAAATTTAATGATAAAATAATGATTATACATTTGCCTCTAATAAAAATTTCTAACAGAAGTTAAGTCATAAATGAGTATTTAAGTTTTTGAACTAACGTAGGTGTAATTTTGATACTAGGGTAAAACTTGAGTGGGAAATTGTCTTTTGACCTTATGTGTTTTATCAAAATATATTAGAATAATTTAGCAAAAAAATTAAAACGATAAAAAAAATTTTTAAAAATAAAAATAATAGATAATTTCATATCAATTTAGATCAATTCAAATATTAAAAGATTCGATTAAAATTAAAAAATTTTGATATAATTTTAATTTGAGTCAAATTATAATTAAAAATTTTTAATACAAAACCTAATCTGATACAATATAAATATAATTTATTGACACCAACGACAAGTCTATTGATAAGAAAAAAATATATATATCTACGAAATTGTGATGGATTGGGATGAAAAGATATGATGGAGATTTTTTTTCTTCTATAATTGAGATTCACTTCCTTTTCATAGTCTTCATCTACCATCAAAGGATAATTCTATTTTAACGGTATAATTTAACAAATTGCCATGGTAAAATTATACTTTACCAGAAGATACACATAACCATAATAATAATAATAATATATACATACGATAATTTATTTTTAATTTAAAATTATTTAATTAAATAACAAAAAAATTACGCAAAAGGGTAGGCGTTTTCCATTATTAAAATTATACTTTCCACCAAAAACCTCCTTCGCCATATTGGAGAACAGCTGTTAGCATAAATTGCATGAGCAACATTCAATTATTTCAGTCACAGCTGCTACAAAAATCAAAATGAGAATGCATAAAAGATAAGAATAAATAGCGAAAGCTTCGGCTTTGGAAGGAGAGAGGAGAAAGCTGGCTTGAACACGTGCGGGCTCTTACTCAGAACCTTGGGCATCGAATTCTTGTACACTTCCTTCTTGACCTGCCCATCGCTTCTTGTATGCTTTCTAGGGTTTTGCTCGCGGCTTCCAGGTAGCTACGAGTTTAAAAGGGCTAGGGTTTTTACCTTTCAACGGTAATTCTTATGATATTATCACAAAATGTTTGATATAGAAAATTATTTATTTACGTTGCTACAGTTGCAATTGTTAAGAACAACATCCATGAAGATTTGCTCTATAGTCCTGCTGATCGATTTGCATACTCCTGAACCAATGACCCGAAGATTGAACGCCTCTCAAGCAAACGGGATGGCTTGTCAAATTCTTTCGCCCATCCTGTCAAGGAGAAGATTTCAGAGGAATAATGGTTAAATCTTGCCATGTCCGGCCACTCTACTAATTTCTACATGTTGAACTGTTAACCAATAAAGAGTTGAGAGAAGCACCCACCTGCATCTATAACTAAAACCCTATCGCAATCCATGACAGTTGGTATTCTATGAGCGATGCTGATAATTGTACAGGCTGCAAAATCCTCTCGAATGATCTTTTGAATTACAGCGTCTGTTTGTGAATCAACAGAAGCAGTCGCCTCGTCCATAAACAAAAGCCTGCTGCGCTTTAGCATAACCCTGCCCAGACATAGAAGCTGCCTTTGTCCCACACTCCAGTTGTCTCCATTATCAACCACTGAGGAATCAAAACATATGAGAATGAGATAAATGTGGGATTTAAGCGGTAGAGTAAGAAAAAGGAGAACGTCAGTTACCTAAAGAATCGAGTTTATCTGGTTTTGCAGCCACAACATCTTTAAGTTGGCAACGCTCAAGGCTCTACAAGAATTATAATATTTCCGGTAATGCAAATAATAATAGAAGTTCCAAAGATTACTCAGATGTGGCGATGAATATTAAAAAACAGGAATGACTTGTTTACCTTCCATATTTCTTCGTCTGAGTGCTGACCAATTGGATCAATGTTGCTTCTCACAGTTCCTTCAAAAAGGACTGGTTCCTGAGGAATGATCCCAAAGCGAGACCTAAGGTCATGAAGCCCCAGAAAGGAAATGTCGATACCGTCAATAATTATTCTTCCCCCTGAAGGTTCCACCATCCTAAAGAAAACTTGGATTAAAGTTGACTTCCCACTTCCTGTACGACCAACAACACCAATCTTCTCTCCCCCATGAATGCTGAGAGTAATGCCTTTGAGAACCAGAGGAGTATTGGGACGATATCTCACCTGTTTGCAGAATTTGTAATGCATCAGCATGAGATTAAGTTATTTGCCCGCCACAACAGTAATGAGGATGCCAACTTCAATGGTAATTGCATGTTTATGTAATCTATGATTGCTTGCATTTAGTCAATACTCAAGATAAATTCCAATAAATCAATAATTTTGTTGAATATTCCTCATGATTTATGCTAGCAATTAACCAGTTCACTTGTCTATGAACTACACTCCGACTACTTGGTAGAAAATAATCTGGAGAACCAGTTACCTGCAGGTCTTTGAGGTCAATGTTGCCACGCGCAGGCCAATTTGGAGGAGGAAGACGATCTTTAATCTCCCACGCTGCTTCTGATGGGATGTTTGTAAATTGCTTTATCCTCTCAACAGAGACCATCCGATTTTCCACAAAGCAACTCATATATATGGCCCAGAACAGCACAGCATTGAGGGACAACCCATACGAGAGGGACAAACCAACATTCTCTGCATTCAGTAAAATTTGTCAATTTTCTAAAATAAAAATTGTACAAACCAGTTTCATCCATTTACGCAGAGCCATGAAAATCAGGCTGGTTTGGCGGTTAATGTTATTATTTTGTTTATGACTATGCTAGGCTGTGCTAGACAAAAGTAAGTGTCAACATAAATATATAACTTACCTGGTTTTATAATGCTACTAGGTAACAAGATCATAAACAGAGTGGCAACGCAAAAAGTAAAACTTCCCAACAGTTCCAGACGGAAACCCAACCACTCATTTGATCCATTGTTGTGGAAATCCATACGCAAATTGGCATTAACTCGGTTAACATTTTCCTGACAGAATTCATGCTGCTTTGCGAAAGAGCGAATGGTCATAACCCCAGAAATGCTTTCAGAAAAGTGATGAATAACTGGCGCTTTGGTTATTGAATCGAGTCTAGTTAATTCCCGAGATGTTGCAAGATAATATCCCTACAACCCAAAAGAGACAACAATAATTAGTATGATTGATCTTGTCTCATTGTCATCACTAAAAACTCTTCCAAAACCAAAAAAGCAATGAATCGAGGAAGTTCAGAGAAACACAAAGTTCATACCCGGTACCAGTAATTCACCCAAGCAAGTGGTATTAACAAGAATACTGTTGGCCAAGCATATTGACAAGTGATTATGAAGATGCTAAGCAGCGTGATGTACATGGCAATGGTAATGCCAATAACTAATGGAAGGAAAAGATCAATGTTTGTTTGATCACTTGATGCCTGAAAAACAAAGAAAGAAATGAATCATCAGTCTTATAACCGTACTAAAATGAAAATGGAATGGAGAAATTCAGAATATTACTTTAACTATTAACTTCTTACCCGACTTAAAATTCTCCCTGAAGGCGTTGTATCAAAAAATGACATGGGGGCATGCAAGATACTATGAAGAATTTGGCTGAAAAAAATTTGGGCCGTCTTGAGCCCCATAAGCGTAACAAAAAAGGATCTCACCACTAACAGGAGAATTGATACAGCTGCAATAATTGCATAGACACTTATGAACATGGAAGGATTGAATGACAAAGCGCGCTCTGCTGCTGTTTCATATGACAGCCAATAATCACCAGCCATCAAAGACGCTTGCCACAACAGAGAAAATAGCAACGCTGCTATTACACCCCACCATCCAAATGCCTCCGTGCAGTATATTTTATATACCTGCAAGCTAACTTTACCAGTTTCTCTTTCTTCCTCATTGATTAGCTTAGAAGTTCCCTTAACAGAATTTGATCGATCTACAAGATTCTCACCATTTGCTTCCCCTTGGTTAGGAGATTTTGGTGTTTTGGGGGAATCTGCGTGGGGCATGGTTTTTCCTACTTCTACAAGTTCCATGGATGTTTCGTGAGCAGCTACTAATGCTCCAAAATCCATACCAGAATTTAATAGATCATTGTACTTTCCTGATTGTACGATCATCCCATCTCTCATTACCTGGAATCAAACACGAATTTGCACACAAATTTTTTAAGGTTTATATGAATTAGCTGTTGAGTTCGACTTCAGACAAGCATTAACTTTGAAGATTGAAACGTGAAAATCATACTCACAAAGATATGGTCAACATTATGCAAGAAGTCCACTTGGTGCGTTACAAGTAATATGGTTTTGCCTTTAAGAGCTCTTCTTACACAGTCCTATAAGAAGGCAAAAAAATGGTTTAACAAATTTAAGCATTGTTCCTACAGATTATCACAAATTTTAAATAATTTTACCGAGTTCTCTTGGAAAATCAATGACTCTGATTGCCACATTGAACAATGATTTTTCTGACTACTATTCAACCAAAAATTAATGTCCTTTTTATGGATTTGAAAGTTAAATAAACAAATCACCTTAAATATATCAGATCCTGTATGAGCATCAACAGCACTAAAGACATCATCAAGAAGGTAAGTATCACAATCCTGATAAACAGCTCTGGCAAGTTGAATCCGCTGCTTCTGTCCACCACTGAGATTAATACCACGCTCTCCGATTTCAGTCTTATCTCCAAACTCCATCATTTCCAAATCTTTCTCTAGACAACAAACCCTGATAACTTCCCTGTATTTCTCCCTGTTCATTGGCAAACCAAAGAGGATGTTTTCTTGAATTGTCCCATTTTGAATCCATGATGTTTGAGCTACATAAGCAGTTGTCCCACAAACTTTGACCTGTTATTGAGAAGCATATATATTCTATTAAACAACCATTTTACAACTTCAATAGTTTAACGCATTCTTATCTTCTGATGACAGGAATGACGTGTTTGAGGCATTGAAACTTAGCTACCTAATTAATGAAACAGAAAAAGGCGACTCAACAACTTGTTAATCACAATTCATACCTTCCCTGATACTTTGTGCATCTCACCAAGAATAGAGGCCAAGAGAGAAGACTTTCCAGATCCCACGGTCCCAACAACAGCAGCAAGTTCTCCTTTCTTGACCTTCAAATTTATATCTTTTAAACATTGTTCTCCATTTTCATCGTCCCAACTAAACACCCCATCTTTAACCTCCACAGCAATTCCCTCGTCACACCCCTCCACTCTTTCAACCGAATCATTCTCCAATTCCCTACTCATCATGTACTGATCCAATCTTCCCAGAGATATCATCGCTTGTGAAAGTGAGATCATAGATTGAGGGAAGGTCCTTATGGGCTCCTGCAAGATCTTAAAGATTGTTGTTGTGGTAAATACAGTCCCTGCATCAAGTGGGACTCCCATTAAAATGGCAGTACCAAATGTAATAGTTGATATCAGCACTGGAGTGCACCACATTACTGCAATATTCCAAGCTATTGAGTACATGAATTTGGATAGCCAACCAAATTCTGATTCGCGGAGGGACTGGATTCTCTTATTAAAATGTTCTTCCCAAGCCTGGAACTTAATCACCCGCATGTAATTTAGCATCTCATTTGTTGCCTTCATTCTGGAATCGCGTTTTTCCATCAGACTGAACTGGAACCTGTTTCTTCTTTGTGTGCCCAGCACAACAAATACAAGTACACCAAGTAGTCCGATAACTGCTGTGATGACTGCAGCACCAAGGTAGTTATATAGCAGAACCAAAGCAACACCGACTTGAAATGGCATTAACCAGATAGCATGTAGCTGTAGCATCATATCAGAAAGTTGCTGGGCATCAACAGCCATATAATTCACTATCTGTCCTAGCCCATGAGCCTGCCGGGCAGAGCAGGATAGCCTGAGCCCTTTTTTGTATAATGAAGTTATAAGAGTGGACCTAATAAGCATTCCAAGTTTCTGGGAGTTGAAGTTGAACTGGTGAGTTGATAACACTTCTATAAATTTTGCAACAAGGAGAATCAACACAAGGTAGTATCCTTCATAAACGGAACTCCTTTTTCCAGCAGTGTAATCAACAAAACTTTGAATAAGAACAGGTCCAACGTACATTACACAAAGCCTCACAATTGCAAGGAATGCAGTCAACGCAACTTCCTTCCAAAAGCACCGCAAGAGTGTGATTCCAACCGGGTGCTTGGATTTTTCTTCTGGTTTTGGCCAATGTAATTCAAATAACTTGGACATTTTTTCAGCTCTATGTCCTGGCGACAGTGATGGGACTTCTTCAATCTTGAGAGGGGACTTGTAGCCTTTAATAAGCAAGGGATTTATCCAAAGCCAAAAGGTCTTAGATACTGCAGAAGCTGAAGCAAATCCACTGACATTGGGTTTGCTCACAAGTGGTTCGTATAATTTGGTTTCTTCGTCCATTTCAGGTTCAGAATCTCTGGTCACTTTAATTCCAGTTGACCCTCTAATTGCAACAAACAGAAGGACAATCGACAAAGGAAAAGACAGCACGGAAACTATATCATCCACTCTCAAGCTGGGAGAAAGGGTTGCTTTAAAAGAGACCAAACGAACTATCCCGGAAGCCGAGAATAAAGAAACGATGACGAAATATGCAACCCAATAAATTCTAAGAGAAAGCGGATGAGTAACAGCTTCAAATTTTTTCTCGTGAATGATTAAGATTGCAATCACTGCATGAGTTATGGCTTGGACCAACCAAAACAGTGCATCAACTAGCTTCCATGACCATTCGGTGCTTCTACTAAAAGCTAAAATGCAGATAATTGTGAAAGAAAATGCTAACAGAACAGTGACAATCAGAGAGAGTTTGAACCATATTGTAGTTCTCAGAAGGGCTCTGTTGTTTCTGATGAGGGGCTTGTTGATATCAGAGCTGGGTGGTCGACCATCGGCTATGAACCTAGAACGAATCTTTTGAACTGAAAGTATAATGAGATTGAGCAAGAACAAGAGGTCAACCGCAGATGAAAGGACTCTTTGAGGACAGGGAGAGAGGAAAATGAATCTTAACCACTGGAATATCAATGGAACAGATGAGTCCTGTGACGATTGTATCACAGAGCTTGAACATGAGAGGGAAAGGATCCAAGATACAGAAGACATGATTCAGGCTTCACGAGAAATACTACAGAATGCGTCTCTCGTGGTTGATTCTCGTCAATATCCTTCTCCTGTCCTGAAACTGAGAAACAAATCATGTACCAGAAAAACTGAGAGCCCGCAGAAGGAGAAATCAATCCAACTTTTTGTTACACTAAAAATGCGTGCAAATACTGAAACTAGCTTAAAGCTTGTATTAAATAGACAGAAAAGTACAAAGTTTTTCTCTGTTTCATGAACTAACCTAATAGCAAGATTGTCCGGATTGAGAAAATATCAGTGAAGAACAAACAGCATCACAGAAAAGATCATGGCAGTTTAAACGTCAGGGATGGGAGATTCGTTAATAAAAAAATGATCATTTTAAAAAGCAGGACCATGTAAAATTAAAAAAAAAAAATTGCACTCATTCATAACCAACTAATTAAATCAAATATGAAAAAAAAAGTAACAAAAAACTTAAAGAGAAAAAGCGTTGGATGAAAACTTTTAGAAAAGAAAGATAAGTGAAAGATCATCTAACGCAGAGAAAGTGATAAGAAGAAACCATGCAAGAGCAGCATCCTGAACTTACCGAAAGAAGAAGAGAACCCAAAAGTTGAAGAAGAGAAAAAAACTTTGGTTGTTGGAAAATTAAAGCACAGAGATTCGCAGCATAAAGTTACTGCAGTATTACACCAACGAAGACACGGTCTCTCCTTTCACCAGAAGAAACGATCGAAACTGCGAACAAAATCCAACCAACATCTTACAAAAACAGATACAGATAAAAATAATAGAGACTTAATAAATGACTCGTAAATGCCACATAGACTCTGACTTGGAAAGACGGTGGCCTTCTATGAATTTATCAATACGTAAGTCCTCATTTATTTTGTTTCTAATCTTTGAAGCCGGGAGACTTAATCCTTTGTTTTAAGATAGCGCGTGAGGCCACTAACCACAAAAGTGTGTTAGCCTATGCCACTCAGGCTTCGGGCAGGTCAATTGGACAGCGGATAAAACCAGAAAATGGCACAGCCCAATGACGTTAAGACTGCGTTTGTCCAGATCAGCATGAGAAAGGTCATGTACGTAACGTAAGGCCAAAAAAAATTTCCTTTTATTTTATTTTTTACCCTTTTTATCCCTCTCTTTCACGCGCCCATCGCCTTTTCTCCCTCTTTTCCTAATCTCCAGATAAAACAAAAAGGAAATTTTTAAATCCCTCTCTTCCCAAAATAAAAAATAAAAAACTAAACAACTGCAATCAATTTTTTACACAAAAAGAGATTTCCGAACTCTTGGCTACGATGCAGTGTATCATTATTTAACTCCTTTTCGTTTCCCTTACATCCAAAATGAAACCTCATTCTGTAGATCCATGATTTGGCGGGTTTGCTATTCTTCAAGAACGCTGCTACAAAGCATAGAAATTAATTGTTTTCTTGCTTTCAACAGCGTTTTTGGATTTGTGGTTTGAATATGAGAAGGTTGGTAAGAAAGGTTATTTTGAAAAATAGATGAGAGGAATTATAAAGAAATGATAACGAAGAGAGACAATTTTCTCGTGAAGGAAAAGAAAACGAGTTTCTCGGAAAGATTTTTTTTTCTCGAAAACTAAAAAAAAAGAATTTTAAATTCATATAAAAATAAGACTTTAAATAGGTACTGTGAAATGAAAGGGTAAAATAGACTTTACATTTAATTTATTAAATTGGTTAATACTATAACATGTCGTTTTAACGGACTGTGGTATTTATGAACACCGTCCGAAAGCAGCGGGGCGCTTAGCGAGTGTTTGACTAGCGCGTGGGAAAATTATGTATTTGTTGATGTAGAATAAAACAATTTTAATTGTGCATTGACTGATAACAGACGGGCACCACCCTGTATTGACTGATAACAGACGGGCACCGTTGTGTATTGACTGATACCAGACGGGCACCCATTAATAGTTCCACAAGCCAACCTTTTGGTTTTTTTGTTTTTTAGTTCACCACCAATTGACTCAAATAGTTGACGGTGTTGAATGTTATATTCGATAACGGAAATGAGATGATTGTTAAACCGAAAATTGAATTAAAAAACAAATTATTTAAAAAATCAATTTACTGAATAATTTAAGAATAAATTTGAAATTGAGATAGTTTACAGGAGTGATAAAAATAAATAGTAAAATGTTAGAACCAAATGATAAATTAGCTGGCATAGGAAAATAAAGTTTTTTTTTTTATGATTATACAGTAATTGATATTCTTTCCGTTTTCAAAATGGTGTCTTATTTTAGAGATAGACATACATAGTAATAGTTGGAAGAATCATTAAAAAGGGGTTCCAAATTTGGCACACACGGCTTCATTTTTTTTCCTATCATATCTGTGACAAAATAGGATTTGCCAACACTAGAACATCTTGATTAGGCTTTTTTTTTTTTTTAAGGCCACATGATTATTTTCCACTCAAGGTTGGATATAAATTTAATTTTTAATTTTTTAATTATTAAAATATAAATATTCATTCATTTATTAAATTTTATTATTATTGTTTGAGATAAAATTAATATTTATTAAAATATTTAAAAAACCTAAAAATTTATCACATTTTTTCTGTAATTTTAAAAATTTAATAAATTTCTCCTCATCCAAGGTCTTAAAAATCAACATTTCTACCTAAGGTTGATGGTTGAAAATGATAACGATGATATTCTCCCTCCCTACCAACTTCTCTTTTTATCGCACTCCATTTTTGGCTATCATCGGTTGAAGAAACTGACCATTAGGATAAATTATTCATCTCCAAACAAAGTCGCGATTCGTCTTCGTTGACCAGTTTTCTCAATTAGTGATGGACGAAAATAAGTGGAACTAAGAGAGAAACTCGAACAGAGAGAGAATGTCGTCATCTCCAGCCGCAAATAACATGCTGGAAAAACCTTATGGGAGAATTGTAAATTTTTCAAATTTTGGATGAAAGAATTTATTAGTTTTTAAATCTTGAAATGAAAATGTGATAAATTTTTTATTTTTTTAAATATTTTTATTTAATAACAATTTAACTTTTAACAGTAATAATGAATTTTTATAGATGGATGAGTATTTAGGTTTTTAATAATTAACGAATGAAAAATAGATTTGCACCAAACCTACGGTGGGAACAGTCATATGGCCTTTGTTTTTTTTTTTTTTTTTTCAAGAATTTAGCCCTACTCCTATCTTAAATCAACTGCAACCATTCCCAAGCAAATTACACAAAGCAATTCAATTTGAATACATAAAAACTGAAAACCAGTAAAATTGAGAATTATTTAAGAACAAATTTTTTTCAAAAATTCATAAAAAAATTATTCTTTTTTCTCAATCAACATACAAAATTAATTTTTTTTTTCAAAAATTCATTATAAAAACTTAACTACAATACCTTATTTATCACATTATATCATTAAACTAAATTTATTTTAATATTAAATAAGTCAAATTATATAATTAATAATAAATCATACAAAAAATTTTAAATATTATTTTTAAACAATTAATCGGTCTAACTATCAATCAACTGATTCGATCACCAGTTGAACTAAATTGCCCCTTTCACTAAGTCTATATTTGATTATATTCTAAAAATATTTATCCAAATCATACATTTTCAGCTCTCTAATCCGACATGTATAATTAACTCTAATAGCCATAACCCTACCCAAATCCACCTTTCCAAATAAGTAAACTGAATTCTCATTTCCATTATCATTACCATGAGAATTTGAAGATGAATTATATTTGTTCTTAGTCTTGAAAGGGTCCAACCAATTCCCGCCATGACCATGAAAACGTCTCCGTTAAACCAGTTCAATCACCATATAACAGGGAAAACAAAGAAAAACAACAGCAGTCCACTAAAGTTCTGAGAGACTGTGAGGATGAGATGGGATAAAGAAAAGTGTTATTTTTTATTTAATTTAAATTTAAATATTAATAATAATATATCATAAATATTATTTTATATTTAATTTAAACTTACTTTTCCCTCTTTCTCTCCCGAGAATATACTGATCTATTCTGATATACAAGTTGGCGGGAACATTAGTGCATTAAAAAGCTTTCCTTTTGGAAAAGAAATTAAAGAGCGAATCCAGAAAGTGAACAAAAACGATATCTTGTTTGGATGAGAGCGGGCATGAGTAAAATAACTTTGAGGGTATTAACGTAAATGACTAACTTTGTTTATATCATGATTGAAACAGTGAAGGATTTCACATTATATTTTTCATATAAGTATTTTTAATTATTTTATTTAAAATTTTATTTTATATGTTAAAATAATTTTAAAAGATAATGTACAAATATGGTTAGTAGATAACTTATAGGTTTATGATTTATAATTTATGATTACATAAATATGGTCTACATTTTAAAGTTTATAATTTATAGTTTAGAGTTTAAAATAAAATAAAAAAGTTTTACTTTTAGAATTTAAAGTTTATGATTTATGATTAAACAAGTAAAATGTTGGGATTTGATTTAGAGGTTATTATTTATGGTGTATTATTTATGGTTCCAAATTTATAGTTTATATAGTTTAGGATTCACAATTTACGACTAAAAATTTATGATTTAAGTTATGGTATATGGTTTATGATTCATTATTATAATGCTTACTATTCAAGTTGTATATGTTTAAAGTGTACACTGTATAATTTATGATTTACGATTTACGTTTATGTGTTTAAAATTTAGATTTGATTAATAATTTATGATTTATGATTTCCAATTTAGGATAACACCGTCACACCTTTTTGTTTTGTTTAACTTTACAATGGTATGAATAATAAACTAAACATGGAAATTATTTGTAAATATATATATAAAAAAATATTCTTCAATAGATACTTCAATTTTACGCTTCTATCCTTTAATTATCTAAACAATATGTCGATAAAAGTATCATCGAACCTCTTTTGAATCAGATAGCATTTTAACCTTTATATTATCAAGTGTCATTTCATCTTCATTTTGGCTTTTATAGGAATACATAATATGCTTTGTTACAGGCAGTGGCTAGAGAGAGTTAGGGCCGGTAATCATTTACGTTGAAAAGTAAAATGCTTATTAATTCGTCAGACGTGACATCAGGGGTCAGGCGACAGATATGCATTATTGCCAGCAACAACCGTCAAGGGGTGGACATGTTGTCTCGGACTCGACCACTTCATTAAAGACTGAAGAAACAAAGCATTTTTGTCCATTTTCCACAAGAAAATCTAGACTAAAATAATGGAAGAAAGACAAAACAAAAAGGAGAAGGAATTCTGGGGTCCCCGATGGCAATGGGGTTATATTCATGGACATACAAACAGAATACGCAGTGCCCACGTAATAGTAGCAAAGTTGATTATCATAACACAAAGAAAGTTGATTATTTGGACTAATTCAGCCTCACCACCGTCTGGTTGATCTTTAATTTTTCAGCCAAAATTATTATATTTTTCAACGCATGGCAATAATGTCTTGTGCAGCAGGGTTGAGACGTAATGTTGACACTTCTGATTCAATCACTTTGAGACTAATCAAGGAGAAAAAAATGTACAAATGTGTCACTATAATTTGAAGCAACTTTCTTTGTCGTATCTTGGAAAAAAAAAAACGACTTGTAGAAACATACAAAGCGTCCAAAAAAAGAAAATAATAAATTATAATGTGAAATAGAAAAGATTGGTCCATCAATTCAACTCTCAAAATATATGCATTTTCTTTTTGGGGTTAACAAGATCCACACAGCACATGCTGGTTAGGAGGAGCGAGAAGCCGTAGGTCACGTGATAATCAGGCTGTCTATACAGTCGATTATGATTATTTCTAGCAGAGATTTGGCAATAAATATAGGATTTTATTGGTTCGTAATTTTTGTCGTCAAGTAAGTAAGTACATTTGTCTTGGACTCAATAAAGAATTGAGATAAAGTTTAATTTAATTTATTCACGAGGTCATATCTAATTTAAAATATTTAATTGAATAGTCTAGTCTAATTGTAATGGAATAATTTAAGGAAGATGCACCGTGACTTTTGTCACATTACATTTCATAATTTACGATCACTTTTCTATGCAATAATTTCTAAGAAACTGACAGCTATGGCAGCTAGCTGGGGTGGAGAAGGAAAAATTATTCAATCAATCACGTTCCATTCCAATAAAAAAAGAAAAAGGAGGATGGATGGATACGAAGACAAACTGTATACATGTGGCCGTGGAGATTCACAATTACTTCCCAAGATGTCGCCATTGATTCTCAGGAATCAACAAACACACATATATTTCCAAAAAGAAAAACAAGAATGATGTAAAAGTGCAAATTGTTCTCCGTCATTCGATTCGCCGAAGAACATGAAGTTTTCGGGTTGCCAGGAACCACATAACACATATCTTTAAGTGTTAATAAAGTCAGACAGATTTTTGTTTTTTCAAGACACAATAAGATATTGGGAGCAACAAGTTATTGTACCGGTCGAAGAGACCTCAGAAGTCAGCTCACCTCCCACGTGAAGATGCTGATTGTGGACCTGCACATCTGATAATTTACGGGTCTGAAACTGCCGGTGGGTGGGCTTTTACGAGAATAGCAAGTTTACCACAAACTCAAACGTCAACGTCATTAGTGTCAGTGGACGTTATTTCTCTGTGCCTTACAACTATTTTTAGAATGTCCCAAGGCTTGGGCTATCGTGAACAGCGGGCTTTTTATTGAACCCAACAATTCTTAGCTCATTAGGTCATTTACCTTTTCTCTAGTGGGCTCAGTTAGTCCAGGCCTAAAATCTCTTCTACCATTTCAAAATATTAGCATCGTTAATTCATGATCCATGATTCACAACTCGCACTAGTGGTCTGAGCATATTCGTATAATATTGTTGGAATGGAAATATCTAGAGCCTTTTAAGAAGTATTACAAGAGACGCTTATATAAGCCTTTGGTTAGTTGTTGTGTCCATAAAGTCTCAAAGCGGTTGCCTGTATTTAGGGTTTTACAGATTTATTCCATTTCTATACACAATGAGGTAAGCTCTTGAGCTCTTCTCTCTCGTAGATTTTACGCGATGCGATATTGTTTCTCTTTCTCAGACATTGCGGTTCTACTTATTTACGATTATGCCACCTTTATTTGACTAGCGTTTTCCTTCTGTTTAATTTGTACGATAATCAGTTAATATTCCCTTTGCTAATACTTGGCTCACTAAGGTTCAACTGCTATTTTACTTCATTTTGTGAAATATGGCCAATCTAAAGGCATTTTCTGTGATGTGTTGGTCGAGTTAGGGCTTTTTGATCTGGTGTGTATTTTATGCATTGATTTGTATCATTCTACTAGCAGTTGCACGCTACAGTTTTTTTTTTTTTTTTTTTATAGATTGGATTATTAGCTTGAATTCAGTCTTTTCTTTCGCTGTTTGATTTTTTAATATATTTTACAGGATGAGACAGTGTCGAAATATAAACAGTTTAATAATAAAATAGTTATCTTGACACATAGTAGAAGAAGATTACTGGACAATCACATTAGAGTAGCTTATCCTGTCTACAAATGAATTCTTATGAAAGTTGCTGTATGGATTAGTATGTGTAATCATGGTTGTTTGGTGTTGGTGTAATGTAAGTTGTTATGTCTTTCCAGTTTACATTTGGTTTAATCTGCATGCAAATTATACATTTATGATTTGTTGTTGTGGGTCTTGTACCTGTTTCTCCAAATCAAATCTTTTATTGGTTTAATAAGGGTCCATAGCTTAGACAATATTTGTATCTCTGTATTTTAACATCTTTTTGGGTTTTCCTTTCTTTGAATATGCTTTATATATATTGTAGCCGTGTACCGGAGGTGAAGTGGGCCCAAAGGCAAGACAAGGTTTTCATTACTGTTCTGTTACCTGACTCAAAAAATGCAAAAGTCAATCTTGAGCCAGAGGGAGTGTTTACTTTCTCTGCTAGTGCAGGAGCAGAAAACAACCTTTATGAGATTAAATTGGAACTTTTCGATAAGGTCAATGTGGAGGTAAGATGTTGCTTCTATCATACTTCAATGGTAATGTTTTATTGATGTGATAGGTTGTTTGATAGTAATTAGGTCTACAATGTTCATGTGGAAAATATGTAGAAAAGAGTGACTTAATATGATGATATATTCCTCCGGGATATCTAGTTAATTTTGAAATGCATTTGTCTTGGTCTCTAGTCATCAGACCTGGCCTACTAGCCTGCTGACCTAGCCCTTGAATTCCAGCCAGTCTACCTAATGAAAATTCCAGATTTCAGCAGTTACATATTTCCCAACAATTTGACCACAAAAACATAGATCGACTTAATCTGATGAATTTTTCCAGTGGAATAACCAGTAATTTAATTAATTTTACTATGAAACAATAATATGTATCAAGAACTAAAGATTTAACAAATAAAATCATTAATATTGTTGCTCAGACTCAACAAGTGTTGAGTGAACTAACTAAGACAGGGTTTTTATATTACTGTATGCTAGTAGTTGAAATTATTGTCATATCGGACAATTTGGTTTCATGGTTCTCAGATATTTTTGTGATGTGTCTTACATTTTTTGTTTCTAATTGGTTTAGGAAAGTAAAATTAATATCGGAGTAAGAAGCATATTCTGCATTTTGGAGAAGGCAGAGAAGGGATGGTGGAAGAAGCTATTACGTGGAGATGGCAAGGCACCGCATTATGTCAAAGTTGATTGGGACAAATGGGTGGATGAAGATGAAGATAATGGTATGCACTATATGCCTCTTTGAATTATATGTTTTGCTCCTGATATCTTGTTTGGGTTATGAATGATGATATCATTGAGAAATTTACTAGTGTTTCTGCTTTTCTTTATTAGGTCTAGGTGATTTGGATCTTGGAGGGATGGACTTTTCGGTATGGTTTTAATAACTCATGAACATTGCTGTTTTGAACATTTCACTGGAATATTTCCTCCTAATTTTTTCTCTATTTTCTGCAGAACTTTGGTGGCATGGGCGGCATGGGCGGCATGGGTGGCATGGGCGGCATGGGCGGCATGGGTGGCATGGGTGATGATGGAATGGGTGACATTGAAGATAGTGATGATGAAGGTAAGGATGCCATAAGTCTTTTTTAGTGGATTTGCTATAATCTTCATCATTTCCTAAAGGGATTGGGGTGTCTTATAGTACTTGTTCTGTCATAAATCACGTGGGTTAGATACAAACAACATATCATGATAGTGCTAAATAGACTGTTGAAAGTATGTTACAGACCCAGCCAAAACTGTATTTGGTGTGTGTTTCTTGAAGGGCATTTTACAATTACTGAGGCCTTTCATTTTTCTGTGTTTGGATTGTTCTTGAAGACTTTCAACTACAATTGTTAAAAGTGTATAAGGTTAAAACTGTAGATATATGTGTGCACTAGGATCTGCTGTAATTATGCAAGTCATATCATTCACCTAGGATATAGAAGGATAGGCATGGGTAGCTTCTTATTTGTGTAATATTTTTCATTTTGGTTATGAATTCTAACTTCCTGACTCAATGGACCTAGAAGTAGCAGACCCAGGGGAGCAAGGAATCGGCACAGCATCCGAAGAAACAAAGCCAGACAAGGAAGGTGAAAATTCGGAAGCTAATAAGGAAGCTGCTTCAAGCACATGATGTTGTGGTAGTTGGGAATGTCGGCTGCCATAATCTCTGACTTCAGCATAAAATTTTCAGTCTGTCTGAGGGGATCAATGAGTGTGTGTCTTATTACATGCCAGAACTCTAACTTGGATTAGGATGTTGTTTTTTTTTTCTTGTCACTGCATGATTAAGAGTGAAAACATTATTTAGGTCATATTTACATCCTAAAAACAATTCCATTGTTAACATTTCATATTTAAAATTAGACTAGCTTGCTGGTTTGTGTGGAGTTGTGGTTTAAAATTAACTTTCCATATCTGACTGGTTGATATGGTCAGAGTGGGATAATTTAAATATGATCCTTTGAAGAATGGTTTCCATATTCAGTTTTATCAAGGTTTAAGTTTGGTGAAGCATAAATGGAGCACCCATGTTAATCGCAGAAACATTCTAAGGGGGTATGTCTTGGTTTTCAAATTTCAATCGGATTTATTGAAAAATGGGTTGGCATTGCATAAGATTCAACCACTGTAAATGTGGTAATGCGTGATATTTATGAACGATAATTGACTGGTAAAAGATGGTCAACTAAGTACGACTTCGCTGGATCATAAATCCTAAAACCCTGGTTGGAAACGGTAGAGCAGAGGCATAGGAGACAGAGAGAGATGGAGATTTGGGCTCAAAAACTTTATTCAGACCAACTTCGGCGACGACTATGTTGTCCAAATTGTCACCAAGTAATTCTTCCCCTTTCAATCAATTGTTTCTATCTGAATTTTGAACCGAAGGGATGATTGGTCTCTAATGGCGGTGTCACAATCAACGAACACACTGAAGCTTTACTCGCCAGTTACCCGTCAGTATTATGGTGAATGTAAAGGTCACTCTGGAACAATAAACCGTATATGTTTTTCCGCTCCATTTACTCCACATGTTTTGCACTCTTGTTCTTCTGATGGTACGATCAGAGCTTCGGACTCGAGATCTATCCATCAGGTATATAACTTCTCTTTTATTTTTATTTTTATTCAGTTTGCTTTTCTACTTATTTTGTCTGTCTCAATTCTTAATATTTCACATGTCCAGTATATCTGCTCCCTCCTCTCAGGAGATCTTCAGCTTCTCATTTGGAGGATCCACTGATAATCTTCTTGCTTTTGGATGTAATTCACAGGTTTCATCAATTTCAGTATTTAACAATTGAATGTTTTATTAGTTGTCTAAGACATTGGGTGCCTGTACAGTTATGAACTGTGTGCCATTGCATACTGAAGTAATGGTTTGCGTTCGTTTTGGCCTTGTGATCATAATTCAAAGTTAGTGATTTCAGTTTTTCCCTTTTCCTCTGGTTCATCATTGGTGGAGTATTATGTATGTATACGCGTCAAAATTTATAGTTTCATATTTTAATGCTCATTGTCTTTTCTTTGGTTCAATTAATTTGAGTCAGATGCTCTTTTGGGATTGGAGGAACAAAAAGCAAGTTGTATGTTTGGAGGAGTCACATGTCTGAAACAATGTCTGTGCTATGTGTTTTTATTTTTATTTACTTCTGAAGTGTTTTTTCATCCTTGAAGATGATATCTACATAATTTGAATTTGGCTTAGCTATAGAGGAGAAAGGTGGGACATAAACCAACTACTATTATCAAATCACTTTTATGCATGTAAAATAAAAAATTAACCATTGTGATTTATTAATTAATTCTTTTAAAATTATTTTTCACTTGATTCTAAAGAAATCAGTGTTATTGTTGTGTTTGGGTGTATACACAATGGTTTTGGTACATTGAATCTAGAAAAATCTTGGTGCATGGACAAAGTTGTGTTGTGTTTGCTGGAAATGGCTGATATGCCATGCATCTACTCTGTTTTTGAATTTGTGTATGCATGGATGATTATATTACTTTTTGTGTCAGTGTTGTACATTTCTTTAGCGAGTTAACATCTGCTGTAGATGTTTTCTTCGATCTGTAGGTTTTGCTGGTATTTAACTGTAATTTACCACTACTTGTTGTATTGGGGACTGGAAGGATGGAAAGAATGAAGCTTTGAAAATGCTCGTCATTACTCATTATCCTCTGACAGTTGGACACTAGATCAAGTAAGTTTCATCACCTAAAAGAATTATGCTCGTCTTAGAAGACTGGTAGAAGCAAAACTTCATGCACAAATACCTTTTTGTGCTTATTCTATTACTACTAGATGCATCATTATCATGAGGTTGAATCACTGCTGTTGGAAGTATCCCGAAGTCTACTCTCTTGGGCAAATTGCTGTGAAGAATGAGAGTTCATATCAACTTCAAAAACAACAAGATTTTGTTCAAGATAGCATTCCCTTATCCAGTTGCCCACCTGATTTGACAGGTTGACTATTTCGATGATCCTCACTATTCAGAGGACTCTGGGAATTTATGGGTTATTGGTGGTTGGGGTGAGAAAAAAACCAATCTGGAACCGGAACTGTTGGGTACCGAACTTTTGGTTTCAGTTCCTACTCGGAACAGGCTTACCATGGGTAGGTTCCGGTTCTGTGCCCTAAAAAACCGGAACAGATTCATTGTAAGCTTTGTAAGATATATTTAAGTAACAACAATCAGCTGCTTCAAATTAATGACCTTCGGCTCTTGATCACATAACAGGGACTGTATGAAAGCATAAAATTAAAAGTAGAACATGTGTTGAGACTGGAAAAGTAAGCGATGAGTACATCAATGGAGATGAAGAAGTGAGGCTTTTAAAAAATGGACCGACGGGTTTACTCGTCAAGATCATCCCACTGTTATTCAGGTTCATTTGCATTCAACTACCTGATCAAAACCACCTGTATTTCCATACATTAATTTGTTCTCAGTCTGACACATTGTACATCAACATGTCTTATTAGAGAATAGCAAAGACAGAGACGTTACTGGGGGTTTTTCTTGCCCAATCTCGTGTATGGTTCCAGGCAGAAAGGCAAGACTTCATGCGACAATTTTAAAGGTGGTGCCCTCAAAAAACCGAAAGCAGCCGGTTCCATCCCCAAATGCAAATGTAATTTGAGAAGAGGATTATAATAACCTAGACCTAAGGCTTAATATTAATCTTCAATCATTAGTTTTATTCAAAATTTTAAATCCAAAAGATATGTTTTTAAAAAAAATTTAAACTTTTTGTAAAACACAGGTTCCGGGTAAGAATCGGAACCTACAGGTTTGGTTCCAGATAGGAATGGATCTTGTAGGTTCTAAGTTCCAATTACTATTTTTCAGAACCGGCTGGTTATGGTTTTGGTTCCTGTTTCCTAGATTTTTATAGGCATCCAGATCTATTCACCCCTAATTGGTGGTACAGGTGCTGGTACAGTAGCAACTATGATGGAGTGGCAACAATAGGTTCTGCAGAACAGTTCTTGGGGGTGCACATATTGCAGTTGTTCGGGGCAAGTTGCCAACGCCAAGTATGCGGAGTAGGCCTGCCCAGAGCCATGGTAATTTTGGATCGATGAATAGTGAGGACGGCCGCTTATGTTGCCGGCTGTCTGATGCTTCTGTAGAGAGAAATAGATCCTGGATTTCGGGTTCAATGGTTATGAGGTCACCTACTACTAGCGAGGAAAACAGACGTAATCCTTGCTGACAAATTTCAGTTAATTAATGTACAAGGTTCTGTGTTTGTTTCTTTTTTTTTTTTCAAGCTTGCTAGCTACTTAACTTAATGGGTGCCATCCTGTATTCGTTGGAATTAGTGAAGAGCTTTTTCTGGTAAGATTACTGAAATTATCTTACCATCTTGATTAACTACACTCCACACATGGCACAGATGGCTTAATTTAAGGTTGTAAACTGGTTTGTTGGTGCTTGTAAAAGATTGAACGTGCAATAAGAATAACAATACCATTCCCATCTCTCAAATACATGCAGGCAAAAGAGGAGCATTATCTAAAATCATAAACTGGACATTCAACTATCATAATTTCGAACCTCAGCATGGTAAGAACAACAACCGAGTAAAAAACAAACCATCATACAAAATCCTAAATTGAGTACTGTGATACAGCCTACATACATTTGTTACTAGAAACCAACCATTCAACTTCACGGGCCAAAGATTAAGATATATTAATCACCCTAACAGTTCAACATGGAAAATGGCCCAAAAAATTCCTTTAAAATGGCAAACTCACCCTCAGTTTTAAAGAAGCACATCAACCTCGGCCTCGGCCTCCACCTGCCATCAAATTTAAACATAATTTGTCCATCATTCAGACACTATGCATTATGATATCAATGAAACGAACAAAAACATAATTTATAAAATTCTCAGAGTTTCATGAGTATATGATGTAACGGCTGATCCACAAACTGAAGCTTCAATTTTTGAAATGAATAGGAAATATGTCAAGCAGCAAACTGCAATGTCAACCTTAAAAGACCAGCTAAAAAATAATCTTTCACAAATACATACATCCAACTTTAAATTTTAGAGAAGAAAAACCACTATTTCTTTTTGTCGCTACTTTTTCAGAAAGGTCTTACCTCTGCCACCACCAGTCTTTCCAACTGGTCCAGCCCTGCCTCTGCCTCCACCAGGACCCTTAGCACCTCCATCATCTATCCCACGACCAATTCCTTTTGTTTGCCTTCCACCAGGACCATCCTCTCTACCTCTTCCTCTGCCACGCCCTACTCCAGGTGGTTTGCGATCTGGAAGAACTCAAATTTAGATTTCAACCATGTATGGTGGAACAAAGGTCAATACAACTCAAACTGAGAGCAAATTAAATAAAATACACAAAGTAAATCCTCCAACATGGGTAAGGAAGAACATGACTGTCAAAGAGAGCTTTATGAATTACTAAAAGCCATTTGTTATGTTTATGTTGATTTAACAGACCTAGACAGTAATCAATCATTAAAACTGCAACATTCAATTACAATAATAGCAACTTATTCCTTGAAATTTATTGGATGTAGAATATTCAACCATGTTTTTTCACAGATTGATCTCTTCTTTAGAAATAGAGATAAGATAAACAGCTACGTCACTTGCTTAAAAATAGTGAGAAATAAATCATACCAGAGCGACTCTTGGTTTCTTCCTGAACTTTATCAATCACCTGAAATGCAAATGTAATGATTGATTAAAGTCAGCCACATAATGTTACCAACAGAAACAAGTGAACTACAACATTGTAGTTCCGGTCTACATGTTCAAGAGAAATTTCAACATTGTAGCTCTGCAGATTAAGAACCACAATGAACTTCAACCAAAGCAAAATTAGCAAGACCTTTATTTAAGTACCACTCTGGCATGCTTTATGTTGACCTTAAGACATCACTGTTTTTGAATTATTTCATATTTTGTAACATTAACAGGAGGCCCACATTTGTGGAATGAAATACAGCACGAACCATAAATTCAGTTCATCAAGAGGAGCTATATCCTCACAATTAAGTGACTTTTAGTACACAATATATAAATACAACTACCTTTAAACAAAGAAGTGTGTAAAGGAACAATACAAAGCCAAATAAAATTATTTCAACAAAGCAGAACAAGTATCTGTTAATGCATCAACAAACATGAGAGGAAAAAATTTAAGAGGTGATAAACAAAAGAATACCAATTATGATCCCCCGATGATACAAAATTGTAAAAGAAATGTATTCACCTTATTTTGATTTAAAAAAAATAAAAAGAGTGAATTCACCTAAGCAAAGTGAAACAACAATAGCTTATATAATATGTGAATAGATCACATACCTCGTCAGGAACTCGAAGATACTTGATTGTGTTACCACGGATGTAGCATTCAGGCATTCTCCAAAACCTATCTCCATCCTACATTATAATTCCAATTAAACCAAGTCTCTTATAGGAGAGAATTCATTTTAAATTGTCAATCCTAACATATCTCAAATAATATATGTGAGAAAGAGTAAGAAAAAGATAAACCCTATAAAAGCATAAGTACCTTGGAAGTACAAATTACTTCACGGAGATGGATGTTCATCCAAGTATCACAATTGACCAAATGCCCATTGTACGTCTCCCCGTTTTTAAGCTCTACCAACTGTCTCAAAACATAACCACTAAAAATTACAAATTATAACCAGAACACCGTGAGAGTACTAAAAAAAAGAAAAGAAAAGCAAAACACAACTTTATTTTAAACAAAAAAAAAATCATACGAAAGTGAATTATTGAGTTTAAGACGAAAACTGAAGACAAATTTCTTACCATAGGATGGCCCTGAGCAGTTTTAAGCAGAGAAAGAGGAAGCTGCAAAGACAGATTAATTTAATTAAAAAACTAAAAGCGTCAAATTACAAGAACGAAAACCAAAAAAACAACCCTCATCTAATAAAAAAAAAAAATAGAGGAAGACGATGCAATGTTGCTTTGGATACGAAAAAGACGCTAAAATCTCATCCCTTCAAGATTCGAACAACTTATTGCAGAAACTACGTTGAAAAAAAAAAAAGAATTGCCAAATATTCCTAGAGAAACTAAAAGAGCACAGAACGGAGGAAAGTTAAGAATCTAGCTTACCATGTTTTCTTTGGCAAAAGCTCGGCAATCAAAAAGAAAAGCAAAGAGCCTGCGAATTAGCCAAAGTCAGAAGTACAGAAAACAGTAGGAAAAGATTACATTCAAAGTTGAAAACCCTAAACAAATTGTAAAGAGAATGCACAGACTGATTTGTTTGAAACCCTAAGAAAAAGAATGGTTTATACCTATAGTGGAGAAGGAAAAGAAGAAATCGGATGTCTCTTCTCTCTCCTTTTAATTCTGAAATTGGGATCCACCGGGTTTCAGCTAAAGACGGTACGGCTGGCCAGTTACTCATCGACACTATGCAGTCAACCAAATATATAACACACCCAATTGCGCCATTTTTTTTTTAATGTTACTACTTAGCTTCCAAAATTGCCCTTAATAAATTATTAACTTTCAATTTCAATTATCATTTTTTCCATCCTTCAAGAGTTGAAACAAACTATTTACCCTTTTATTAATGGCAGTCATCAATATATCATTATTAAAATATTAAAAGAATAGCGTTATAGCATCTATTTTTTAATATATATATATAAATTATTATATAATTAAAAATTATTTTATTTTTAATCTAAAATTATTTTATAATACATATTAAATATATATCAATTTTATAAGTATTTTATAGATTAATTTTAAATAATAATTATATGTATATTTTTTTAGTTTTTTTTTTTTTTGTCTCCACTCTAAAACCAAATGCCTGTTATAGTCTGGAGATTTAAAAATCTAAAATGAAGTATATTATAAATATAAAATAAACACGAAAATTTACGTTACCGATAGATCACCTTGTCAAAATTTCCTATGGTGCTGTAACTAAAATGTTTTGCCACCGTATGATTAACTGATGGTAAACCCAAAACTTAGTAAATATGCATAAAATTGAGACATAAAAATAATGAAACAACTAAACTTCTTTTACAGAGTAATTTAGACAAATACCTTGGGTGAAACGCCCCGGGCCACGTCCACGGCCACTGTCAATAACCAGGAAATTGTGGCATTGGAGGAAGTGGGATTCTTGGGACACAACGAGGTTAATCAATTGTATAAAGTTATAATTAGGGTTGGCGTTAGAGAGATCGACGGGAGGAAGACTAGTTCGTTAACCGTGGAGTTTTTGCTGCCAAAAATTGAAGTGAGGAAGTGTAATTAGGATGTTTTTCAGTTATGCCCGGCTCCGGAGTTTCTCATGTCTATATTATACTTTAGACCATAACAGTGAGTGAAACAAAAGTTAAATCGACTATGCAATCAAATCCTATGCAACATTTGCACCAAAATCAGTTCTTAAATTTATTATATCACTCTTAAAAGAGTTAAAAAAATTTGTCACCTTACTTGCACAATTGAAAAATAATCTAATTGGCACCTTAACCTGGACTTTACAGTTAATTTATGCTTTTAATTTTAGAAATATGACATAGGGAAGAATCAATCATCTGAACTCCACAAGGCCACAGCAATTCACATCCTGGCCAACCTTTACGCTTGCAGACCTTGTAGGCGATAACCCTTTTTTACTTCTTAATTGAGATTGTCCAGAGAAGATCAGAGTCAGATGTCACAGTTATTTTCTCCCCCTTGGCAATATTTGATGTACTTACTAAACCGCCGAACCTCATCTCTGTATCATCTGTAATAGAAATCTCAGTAAGTTATCAGACCCCAGTAGCAAATGACATGACCAAACCTGATAAAAAAAAGGAAAATAAAACTAAAATTTGCAATTGATCGAATCACTAATTCAATATTTTACCAAATCCACAGGTAACAAGCAGCAAAATGGTGATCAAGAAAGGACTCATAACACAGGGAAAAGATATATCTGGCTGTTCATGGGTAGTTGTGACTACCAGTGTATTATCCCATGCAATAAGCAGTATTTGGATTAACATAAGAGACAATAAGTGGAGCTCTGACTATTTAAGTACCGTGAATAGGGTTGGATTCGAACCGAGCCCATTTGAGCTCAGCTCAAACGAGCCCGAAACAAGTCAACCATATACAAGCTCGTTCGAGCTCGAGCTCAAACTACTCACCAAATTTGCTAATTAAAATTTTTGATATAAAACGGCGTCGTTTCGATTAATATGTATTAAAACGACATCGTTTTAATAACAAAATAAATAAAAACTCGAACTCGAAATGAGTCGAGTTCGAGCTTAGCTTCCTCGAGTTCGAGCTTAGCTTCCTCGAGCTCGAGAACTTGAGCTCTACTATATAAAAACCGAGCGGCTCAGTTCGAATCCAGCCCTGACCATGAAAATTAGGAAAGTATGAAGCTAATGTGTTTGCAATAAACTTACCAAGATCCCATTGCAGCCCAGTTGTTGAAGTTCTCCCAGACGGCATTCCGATCGGAATGAGTCCACAATGTGAACCCTCAACAGACGATTGGATGTAGATCTCATGGTGGTGAGTTTTTGGAAGAAGGTGGATAAGGCAATCATCAGATAAAAGGATTATGCGCATGGTTGAGAATCGATAAAGAACATTGATGTTTCCAGCCTCATGGTCAAACCTTCCACCAAGTGCACCCGCAACAAGAATGCAGAGCTGCCCAGGAACACAAAGCAATAACAATGCCATTCAAGCACATAAACCAATGACTTTCAACACATTCAAGATGCATGAGGTACAGAAATAATTAGCCCAACCAAACTTACAATGACAAAATGAAATAATATTATTGATTATTAACATAAAAAGGTACCTAAGAAATTATATATGAACTTAAAAGAACTAAAGTAACTAAATGTAACTTACATTAGACTTCTCCAAGTTTGGTGTGAAGTCCCGAATGTACGCTACACATTTATGTAGATCTGTGGTGTCCTGATCATGAGACTCATCAATTACCTTGGTTCCCTGCATTAAGAAGCATGAACATTTGGTTCCCCACACCATATATACACAAAGCCATGGAACCACAATAAAGCAAGACTCTCAAAAAAAGGTAACTCACGCCCTTAAAATAAAACATTCAAAACATTAAATGTTAACTTGCAGTATGAATAATTTTGTGTTTTCATTTCTGTTTTAAGTGCCTGAGCAAAAGATTAAGGAATCATCTAGAAAGCCATGCAAAAGGTTAGCCTACCAAGCTTGCATAAAACTCCAGTACTTCTTTTCGAATTGAATCCATGTCTCCTTTAATGAGGTCTGGCTTGTACCTGATAGAAATCCGAGAGTTAGTGTTATGAGATGATCTGCTCCACATAAAAAGCATTTGTTCAAGAAGTTGGAAGACATCAATCCATGGAAACTCAAATCAAGCTGACAAGAAGCAATAACGCCTTATAAAACTCAGGGTAGTCTGCTGGGTTCATGCTCCAAAAGAGGCTCTGTAAAATGTCCATTAGTATGAAAGCGTTTAATTTAAATAGGTATTCCAACTGAAATTATCAGCAAAGTACGCACAAAAAGTAATAATAGTTCCGTTATCACGTTGGATCTAGGTTAGCTACAAGGGTTTATTTAAAAAATAAGTAAATAACTGGTGATTTATTTTGTTTTCCAGTAGGAATTTTAATGCTTGTTGGCCTACTTTAAGCTTTTCTCTCATTATCAGCTGTCGATATCCACTACATGACAGAATATTTTTTTTAAAACTAGTAATGCCAAATCACTGCGCAACGCCTACCCAATCTTAAAAAAATCAATCCAATAAAGATAAACAGTCCCGAAAAGAAGGCAGAAAGGCATTGCATATTTCGGAAAGAAGATTTAAAAAGGATTGATCATTTTCAGTATATGTAACTCGTACGAATCCTCGAGAAATACAAAAAATAGGCAGACCAAACGGAGAATTCAAAATTGAGTCAACAACAAACATAAATCTAAGTTTTAGCAAACGAAAGAGACTTGAGCAGAAAAACCTGTTTCGAACATGAGAAGCATCTTCATGAGGAAAGAATTGAGGGAATTCGTCGTACACACGGTTAGCGCCTCCATCAGCACACAAACGCAGTTGTGCTAACTTACGCAAAACAAAACAACTAAATCCTCGAATAAACAGATAAATATGAATTAGTGAGAGTGAGAATGAGAACGAGTACCGCGGTCCCAAAGAAGGGGAGCAAATCTGGGAAGGCGTTGATTAAGGACGATAAGTGCGTAGGTTAGAGAAGGACGAGTGTCGGCTGGGATTGTAGGAAGGAGGAAGGTAGATGAATGAATCATGACCTCCATAACCGAAAAGTCTTCACTTCTGTGCCGTACCACTTCCCCATAATTTAAATATATTTATTTATTTCGTAAAGCACATGCGTATTCCAAAAATAACCCCCACGGAAGGATTTGGTTTTGCTAGTAAAAAGATCGCACAACCACGACACGCATGCATGACGAGCAAACTTTTCCTCAAAAGTAAGCCAATACAAACTCAAAAATTTCTCAAACACACCGCAGTGAAAATAAAGCATAACTGAAGCTACTTCCGTTTCAGTTTCGTCGGAATTGAAGATGCCATCTCTAAATCCGATGGATCCCATTCAGATCCGGCGGCCATCGGCTAACCTACTAGTACTAAAAATTCCTCGAAACAAAAAGCACAAATTTAACATTAAGAACAAACATTACATAAACCAAAATACTTGCGCCGTGTGATTTCGAACTGATGAAGCTGATGATCAAATGGCGAAAGATATAAATAGGAAATTTATAAGTATATATTTACACATTCATTGTGACAAATTCCGCAGAAGCGTAAAGAGAATTGGCTGAAGACGAAAGCCTAATTTACTGATTTTTAAATCTTAATCAATCAATAATTAAATATATTTAAAAGAAAAGAAAAACAACTCGCAACAGTACAACTAGCCTTCCTGAAACCCGTTAATTAAAATACAACAACGCATAGCCAAGCCTAACAAAAAATAACCGTTTCAGTTTATGTAAACGCCAGAAAAAGGTTGAGGGGGAAATGTAGAAAATCATTCTTATTTAATTGGTAATTGATATGTACAGGCAGAAGGAAGAAAGAAATGAAACAGAAAAAGGAACTCTTCTCAAGTAAGTTTCCTGCTTGATTAAATATTGAAAAATTCCTACAAAAATTTCAGAAACCTATGTATAATACAATGGAAATGGGACCATACATGAAATTCCATAAATAAAGGTCCCAGATCTAAGCCACCTTTTACGATGACAAAGAAGAATGAACTACACAAGAATGGGCTATACATAATGATACCTCCTCTACATGAAATAGCTTAGTGATTTCTTCTTTCTTGATCCGCCTTCTCCATACATGTCATTCCACTGAAGGAGCTCATTCATATTAGTAGACTCTGATGATACACTGGCACATACCTGCATAAAAATGTAGATTCAAAATGTTTAGTTTTGACTGTAGTAATGTTTATAATATTAACAAATATATAAAGAAGAGCAAGACATTCATATCAAGATGTAAAATTATGACTGTCATACAGCCAAGCCACCATACATAGACAATTGTTCACTCTTACATATAACCCATTGTAATCTCAAGCTCACAGTAAGAAATCCTCAAATTAAAAAGCATGATGATATTTCCAAATACATTTTGTTAAGCTAAAACGCTAATAGAGCAGAGAGCCAGAGAAAAAGCATATTTTAGCTGATTACCCTAAAAAAAGAAAAAACCCATATTTTAAGGATTCAACTTGTAATACTGAACTTAGCATATATTTTGCTGTTGATATGGAAAACTATAGGTTTTGGTTCAGCACTATCATTAATCGAATATAAAATTAACTCATATATAAATAATGATTGTTTTTTCCTGTATCTTTCGTCTTTGTACGATGTTACAAAACATTTTTTATGGAATGCTTTAATTATAAAAGAGAATGAGGGTATCATCAAGCTTTAGCCAACAGCTATGCAGAGCAACACAGAATGAAACGCTCATACTTCTAACAGTTGTACAATTATTATTAATTGCTAAGAAGTGACGGCCTCAATATCAAAAACAATGTACTGATAACAAATAGCAAGCACAAATACCTGCTCATGTGCATATCTAAAATCCTCCATCTTCAGAGGACGAACATCAGCACTGTTATACAATGCAGGTGAAGGTCTATTCTCAGCCAATGCTAAAGCTCTCTCCTGAAATTTGAGCAATAAATCAAAATAAGTTTTTGGCCACAGGTCCATCCTCAAACGATACAAACTCAATAACCATTTATACAGCACTGATAAAAAAGAACTTGGCAAGACACAGCTTTTATGTTTCATTGCAACTTGAAGAACACAAATATCAATTTAAGCTAAATATACTGCATGGAGACAAGTTACAAGAGGCAGATTACATCACTATGATTTTAAACCATCGGAAAACACAAGAATAAAAGCCTTAAGTTTTCTTTTTTTTTAATAAAAGCATACCTATCATATGTATCCTTAATCTTCAATGTGTGTATACAACTTCTTGGCCAAGAGATGGCATTTACAAAAAGAGTAGTAAAAAATGCCAACCAGTGAAAGAAAGAGGCAACGATAAAACTGCTTGCTTGCAATTGCATTAGTTTTGTTCAAAGATTTTGTTATATAACTAAAACCAGATACAGTCAAGGTATTACAAGATGACTGAGGACATTTATAAATAAAATTCACTAGTTAAATAAACTCGGCCAACTATACTGTCAAGTATTCCAATAATGGCATATATATAAAATAACATTTCTAACAACTAAACCACATGGTCTAGTTGTAAAAATTATTTGCCAGTCCTGAGAATGATCCAGAGAGGACAGGTCATAATGCACCACCATAGGAGTAAGGGAAGAAGCAATTATCAAATTTCAAATGCCCAATGTTGGTAAACATTTTCCAGGTGCTATTTCTCAAACTGTATCACTATCCTATGCAATTGACATCAGCAGAAGCAATTTGACAGACCCAGAGGTGTTTGTCATGTTTGTAGGAACATGATGCAGCTATTCAAATACAACATGCAAGGCCACAAACGTACAACCAAGTATTTATTATGCATTTAGTGTTCCGGTAACATACACTAAGTCTGAAAATAAAACAATAATTAACATCAAATTTACTTTATTTTCACAAAATCACCCAACGAACCTTCTTTTCTTTCTCCAAAATTTCTCTTATGGGGCAGTGAGCAGCAGTCACACAAAGGTTCTGTCAACACAAACAGTAATTAATAATTAGAGGGACCAAAGCACAGGTAAAAAATTCCATTTTTAGATAAAGAATATGCACACAAAACTTTAAAAAAAGACATACCTTTAGATCACTACCAGAGTACCCATCAGTCATATTTGCAACTGCTTCCAAATCAACATCCGGTGCCAATTCCTCTTTGGCTAAAATAACTTTTAATATTTTCTCTCTGTTTGGGGCATCCGGCAAGTTAACCATCAATCTACACAAAAAGATAGTACAATAACATCAATGATAGTCATTTTCCTGCAAGATAGTAAGAACCAAACAAAAAGTATGCATAAGGCATTTACCTCCTGGGAAGCCTCCTAACCACAGCCTCATCAAGGTCAAAAGGCCTATTGGTAGCAGCAAGTACCAACACACGTTCTTTATCCTTTGTACGTAGACCATCCCAATTTACCATGAATTCATTCTTCATTTTACGCATAGCCTCATGCTCTCCTGGATTTTCCCGTCTTCCTAACATGCTATCAACCTAAAACAACCACCCAAGTGAATAAAATATCATTTGCAGCCAAAAAATATAAAGAACAGCAAAACAGTATAATTTGATGACAAGAAAAAACAGGGGATTAATAAAAACGATTGAGCCCAAAAAGAAGCAAAAGTGATTAACTGACCTCATCAACAAAAACAACACTAGGAGCAATTTTACTTGCCAAAGAGAAGACAGCTTTAACATACTTCTCTCCTTCACCAAACCACTGCAATTTATACAGAAATGTTAGGCCATGCAAACTCAAACTCAGGGGGAAAAACAAAGGCAAAAGAAAACAGATTGCTAGAAAATATATAAACCTTTGAGGTAATGCTTGACATAGATATGTTGATAAAGTTGGCACCGGCTTCAGTTGCAACTGCCTTTGCAAGCATTGTTTTCCCAGTGCCAGGAGGCCCAAACAGCAAAATCCCCTTGCAAGGCTGCAGAAAAAAGAGTATATCAAATGAAGAAAACATAAGATAATGCCCAATTCACTAGAATATTCAAACATATACAGCATGTCAAAGTGAAAACTTTAAATCACAAATATAATTGACAATGAAACCTTTGTCAGCTGTCCTTTGCAAAACAGCTCAGGCCTTTGAAGAGGAAGCATCACCAATTCCTTTAAGGTATCTTTCACACTTTCCAAGGCACCAATGTCATCAAAAGTAACCCCAATATCACTGGGGGGGATAACATCAGCAAGGAGTTTCTTCTCAAATTCATTCTCAGTAACTACATCCTGAAAGAAGTCAAATCTAAATTGTAATATATGCATATTTTCAGTGTATATTCCAATTGCCAGAGTGATAAAGCATGAATAAGATTGTGACAGAGAAAAGAAATAACAATAAATTTTACCTTCAGAGACTTTTTTAAGCTTTTGCTTTCACTTTGAATGCCCTGCAGAATGGTCAGCCCATACTTAATGCTGCAAAATGAACCACACGTAACTACTGTTAACATAAGAGGTGGGTTAGGAGCATTAAATTCCATATTTTTACTTAGCGGCAACTATAAGAGCACAGAAACCTTTCAGTAGATATCTTAAGTTTGGCATCTTTTTCAGGAGCTTCTGAACAATGCATAAAATGGTAGCTTAAAGCCCAGCCAACTAACTTCTCCACACCTATTACAATGGCAAAGTATAATGAATAATGTTGAAATACCACATAAAAGATTTATGATTTCAATAATCAGATAAAGAATACCAACTTTCAGTTGTAAGGTTTTGATCTTTAATGCACAGAGTCTCAAGATCAGGGCAATCCAAACCATTTCGGGCAAGGACCTGGAAGCAGAAATCATTATAAATAACAAAAACAAACATGAACTCTGAACTATAGTAATATTTGTAAGTAACCACTTGACCCAAAAGCTTGGGCAACAATTGACCTAAAAGCTTAAGCTAATGGGTCAAAGCCCACAATTAGTATTAAACGCTGTCATAAAACCATAGCATGGACCTAGATAGAAACCACAAAAACCAAAAAAAAAAAAAAAAGATGTAGATACATTACAGATATGGGTCTGAATAAATGTAAGACTATGTTAAGTAAAGGAGCCAAATCCAAAAGCTTAAACTTATATTAAATTAAGGATAAATACTTTGATACCATGTTTAGTAAAGGTTTAATCCAAAAGCAAACTTATAGGTAGCAGCCCAGTGGCTCTCTAACAATGTTTATCAGACCACTAAATGCATATAAATATCCAGAAATAATAAAAGAAAGATTTAACCCCAAACCTAGTAAAAAATAATAATTAATTGCAAGAATACAAGAAAAACACATCTTAATTAGCCCACACCAATTTACAATAGCCTAATTATTGGAGATATTTATATGGTTCCATGTAACTGTAGAGAGATGAGGGTACAAATGAGGGATCTCAAGGAGAGAGAGTGCTTAACTAGAGCCACGTAGGACAGAGACCTAAGTGCCTCTAGTTAAACTCATCTTATTCATAGGTTAAAATGCTGAAAGATCCTTTTCTCATTCGTGGCAAACATTCGATGAAATTTACACTTTGTCAAGTCCCTACAAGAGGCATTCACCATCTTGCCAGGCATAATTGAAATGAAGACAACTCAAAATCCTCAGGTAATACTCACTGAACGTATGCTAACAATGTTTGACTGCACTTTTAGAGTTTCAATATCACGCTCCAACTGCTGCTTCCAGTCCGTAAGTAAAGCTTCATCCTGCAGGATACTCAGAAAACTTAAATGAGAATTCCATATAATCATACAGCACTGGGGCACCACAAACAGATTCTGAGTTCAGTACCTGAGGCAGTTGAATAATCACTTTGTTTGGAAGAAGACGAGAAACTTGCTTTGCTGCTTTGGGGGTCTCTTTACTCCTATCATGCAGTCTACTAAAGTTATCCTGGATGAGAATCAATGAACATACATAATATATCATCTTAGTTTTTTTAAGAAATTGAAACTGCGATTTTCACAAAAATAATTGGAGGCTCAATGAACTCTAATAAAAGTGCCCCCAAATTATCAAAGTACAGCTAAAAGAGTAATAAACCCACAGATGTTTACATGAGGCAATACAGTGGGATATCAATCAATTAGTAGATTTGTAGACAATTAACAGGACGCATAATTAAATTTGAATAAGGGAAAACCTGTAATGACCCTTAGGTCAAATTTAAAAAATTTCAGCAGAAACACACAGAAAGCAAATCAAGAACGAGGAGTGAATTATGAGAGATGGGTCCTACTAATGGATCCAAAACAGAACGCGCTGTGAGCTTACAACTCCAACTTTAAAATAAGATAGGAAACCGAAAATTATCAATTATGGCTTCTATTTACCTTGGAATCTGTGTTGACTAGAGGCCTGTTATATCAGGAACATACATAAACTTGTTGATTTTCACCAGGACCCATATAGAAACCACAGAGAAACTAAACCCAGAGCACCAAAAAAAAAAAAAACTTAATCCAGTCTTCAATAAAATCACCAACCCAAGTTTATTTATTTTATTTTTAGGTAAAAAACTGAACTATCAGGCTACACTATGATGCCAGCTCACTAGTGTCAAGGAATGCTAGTCCCCACTCAGCAAAGAGTAAAAGAATAGAGTACATAGCAGTTACATACTTTACAAAAACAAGATTGCTCTGAACAATATATAATAATCATGTTATGTGTACTTACAGATTACTAATGCTGCCCAAACCTAGAAACAAAAGAAAGTGCATCCTGAAGTACAATACATGGTAAAATGTAATGAACATCAAAGTGGTGTGTAGTACAGATTCTCATCTCACATAGGAATCCTCATCCATATTAACACCATAAAAGAAAAAAAATGTGCAAACATGTTTTAAAACCACTAAAATTGCAGCAAAATAACATAAAAACAAATTGCAAATTTAAGAAGTTCTTAACCTTCCTAGAATGCAAAATTCTGCTAGACTTTCCAACTCAAACCATACAATAAACAACACAACTTGCATGTACAAGTATGAACATAAATCAATAGTTATCAGAACCCAAACACTTCAGAAGTGAAGCCAAAAGAAAACTCCTTTTGCCATGATCTTACAGGACCAAAATGGAACTAAAAGAAACATAATGTCAGTGCTTTGCATACCGGAAAAGCAAGGTCAAGTAAAGCTGTTTGATTGCTTCCAAATTTCGTAAATAAGAGGCCACCTGGATGAGACTGAAAAATAAGAGATTGAAAAAGCCAAATGGTTAGCAATGGTTCATTAAATCACAGACAGATATCATGAAAAAAGAATAAATCATGACTATAAAACTAACTGACGTATTTGAAGAGTACCATTACCTTCTCCTTGCGATTGTCCATTTGGGCATGGGATCCAATCACAACAATATTGCTGGGTAAATTTTCAAGGTTACCCTTTAATACACTATATGCATCACTGTTCCCCACCATAGACTTCTCCATGTCTTTCACAAACAATATTAGGGGGCCACTTTTGTTTTCATTTCTTGCAACCTAAAGATATGAGTCAATCAAGTGTTTAATACTTGACAATAGCAGTAGACTGGCAATAAATATCAAACCACTGGAAAAGTAATAAGTACCTCAAAAAGTTCATTAATTGCAAGCTTGTCAACATCATCACCTACACAAGGATCCAAGCGAAGTGAACTAGCTGTGGTGTGAAATGAAAAAACAAATATTAGATAATGGACAAAACCACAATATTTCCACAAAGAAAACCTCATTTAATAAGGGATACTTTAATTATTAAAGGAAAAACCTGGGCAAAAGAAACCGTAATGATCTTCACAAAAGCCACCTAGATTATTGCCATCTATGACCGTTTTATCAAACCTAACACCAATCTTTGAAGAATCATTTTCTTCAAAAGGAAGGACTACTCTTCCTTTAAGCCCAACAGTTGGCCCCCTGCATAAAAAGTAGATAGGGAAGTTAGAACCAAATACAAAAACAGAAAATATAATTATCACAACTTCCCACCAAATTGAAAGAAAAAGGACACATAATCACAAACCAACTTTGTTTCATACTGTTCAATTATTTTAAAAAAAAAAAAACAAGATAAAGGATTTGAGCAAGCATAACAACACCTTCACATAAATGCCAAAGATCCATACACAAATCTCTGTGCTTAGTATGCATACAAAATCCAGACATATATACATGGAAGCAGACTCCTGAATACATCTTTATGGTAAAGATATGACAGGGCATATAATAACTAGTAGTTAATACAAAAAAATAATGCAATAAAACTATTAGTGATATAAAAAGCTTGCAAACTGTACAAAAGTTTACCTTAAATTAGGTTGCATAGGAGAAGTTCCAGAAGGTAGATTACCCACAAACCTCACTCTATCACCTGAAAAGAAAATTTATAATCTTCAATCTGGCTAATATTGTAAGTTGTTAAGAAATAGTGGAAGTGACAAATTAACAAATCAGGATTGGCCCCACCACTACCAAAGCTAAATCAAGAATCTTTGGGGAAAAAACACTGAAAAGAAACAACATGCCTTTTTTGAAAGTGTAATTTTTGGATGATGCAGTCGATGCCTCTGGCTTTGGCAGTGCCTGTGAGCTTAATGCAGACCCACCGGTAATATCCGCCTCCACACTAGAAGTTGGTTTCTTGTGCACAAGAGCAGCTCTTTTAGCAAATACAGATGCTCTTTCAGGCCTCAAACTTTCTTTCACAAAATCAGTTTCTTTTGCCAACACCCCCTGAAGAAAAGATGGAAAAAAAGAAAATGAATTTTTTGGTGAATTAACAGTAGAGAGAACTATTTTATTTCATTAAAGAGAGCCAAATTAGTCATAACTCCCGGCTCACACATAAATCATATCTTTGATTTGACAACCTTATTCATGAAATTAGTTTTAGTAACATGATATAAGCCCCTTAATGAAATTAATTTTTATGAATGGCTCTCAATTATCAGCAACTTCTCATTCCTGTTTTATATCAAATATATGAACACAAAAGGAAAAACAGGTTAATAAATTACATAAATCAACTGAATACAAAAATTATTTTCTTAGAAACAATGAACAAATTATACTGAAAGGAGCAAACTGAACAGTGTAGTTAGAGAAACTAACACCAGGCAAGAGAAGAGAATCAACAATAAGCAACCTAGCACCAAAGTGCTTCGCAAGTGCCTTGGCCAAAGTCTCCTGATATATTTCCGAACCTATATGAAGTTTACAACAATGTTTCAAAAGGCCAAAACATGAGAAGGGAAAAAAATTAGCAAAAAAACTGCATAACACTGATAAAAAATTGGAGCTACCTGCGGGACCAGATAACAATATGCGAGGACACATGGTAGGAAGATCTGCTGCATACTTCACAAATTTATCACACTTCAAATGAATGTATGTTGATGCTATCAGAACATTCTTTGTTGTATCACTGTAGAAAGCAGATCATCAAATCAATACTAGAATCCAAGAAAACAAACCAAAAGATGTAAGAAAATACCTTGCATGCAATGCATTCATCTATGCATATGGAAATGCGATAAAATATCAATACCAAAAAAAGTACAGAACTTAATTTTAAAAAAGTAGAAGTAGGTTTGTACCATAAATAATACGGGAAATTCTCGAATGACACATCTATATTATCGGGACTCAGAATTCCTTCCTGTAAACTATCCTTAAATGCTTGCCGTCTTGAAGACATCAGAACCATTGAACGTCCAGATTCCTTAAAGAGTTCTCTAAGCTCCCTTTGGTCATCAAGAATTCTGGAAAGACTACCACTAATATCAAAGTCAGGAGATGAGGATCCAGCAATCATCTGCAGGAGTGGCCTTATTTCATAAGTTGTAGGCTCAGGGATCTTCCCAATTTCAGCATCTACACATGAATCAAGTTCAATGCTATCAAGGTTCGGATTTTCATTTGCAGCATCAGATGTTGGATTAACAGTCTTCCCCCTCGAAGAAAGATCGTTATTACTTGTAGTATCTTTCAATTCAACATCAGGGTCATCTGATCCATCACAGACAGAAGGTAGTGAACATATCTCAGTATTTTGCACATCCTCGGCAGTTTTAGCAGGCGGTGGAAGAAGCGACAAATCTTTCTTGAAGCTCGACAAAGATGCTAATATTGATGCTCCTGCAACAGCTGAGGGATCTCCTGATCTTGCCTCTACATGAATCGAATTCAGTGGAGCACTTTGTGCCTCCAAAATGCTCAGTGAAGAAGGTATGCCAGGTGCAGCTAAATTTTCATCATCAAGCTGCTGAAATATCTATCTCCTTGTCAAGGAATTTATTGAATATACCTCAAGGGTAATGACTGTCAAAAACAATTCAAAGTTACAAAAGTAATCATTCAAGATTGTTTTCACTTTTGCGGAGTCAAAACAAGCAATAGGAACTAAAAAAGAAATAAGTAGCAATATAACTCCCTACAAGGCTGATGGAAATATTTTTAATTAAAAAAGGATACATAAGAATGTTTTCCAGAAACACTAAAAACCACTTCATCACCTCCTCTTAAAATTACAGTAGAATCTTTATGGTGATGATTGCCATTCACTTCAACAACACCTTTGCCTCCTGTAATTTCTAGTTTGGCACCAGTTGAACCTCCATTCTAAAGTGTCATTAATGCAAAAAATAAATAATAATTGCCATCATAACATAAACTGAAATGAATCATGAGAATCATTTAGACCATGAGCATCCGCTTAATGGTGATGTCTACAAAATGCAATTGTAACAGCAAAGTTCTCTTACCTCTATGCGCCTCAGTCTACACAAGCTTTTGCTAACAGATGGGTCATTAAGATATAAATCACATTGACGATTCTGACCAACAGTAAAAACAGAACCATACATGTCCACATGACGATTCTGCATCGAATGCAAACACTAAAAAAGCATTAGAAACAACATGTGAATAATAAGAAAAACAGAAAACATCTAGATCTGTCTAAAGTTTTAGAAATCCTCACTCATTGACATGATGAAGCAAATTCCACAATCAAATAGAAAACATAAAAAGAAAAAATTGATTTTTCGTTCTAGAAAGACACACTTCCAAGAAAAGATTAGCCAGTTAAACTATTATAGGCATTTCCTTAACATAACAATGATTGAATATCTAATGAAAATAAATAAATTTCAATAACCAGGACAAGACAGAGTAAACAGGACTAACAGATTTTATTAAAAATATCTACACAAATTACTGTTGCAAACACATATCAACAACCAGAGGAACTATAAATATTATCCCGTCAACAAAAACTTTAACTAAAAAGCAACTTACAAATAGCACTATTTAAAATTTTTCAAGCAAACATCCACAATAAAACAAGAGACAAGAAATAGACAGGTGGCGGACACAAAGAATGGCACCTACAGCGTTCTAATAAGAAATTTACTAATTATGCAAATTAAAGCATGATCCATCTGCAAGAGGCATCACTAAAGAGCACTTTAAAAGACCTAAAAGAAACAATCATTTCAGCTGTTTATCTGACAAATACCAAAATTTTACTGGCCTTCTTTTTCAATAAGAACATAAAGACTGGCCTAGTTGCCACAGTGGCACTGGAACACTATCCCTCACTTGTTTGCAATTGCTGAACTCTGATTAGCAATTACAAACAAACACACCATATGCAGACCCTAAATTCAGTCAGAAAACCTTTCGTTTCCAGTTAAATAGACAAGAATAACAATAATTTTCTCAGACTATAAAAAGACGAATTAATATGTTTAACATGTTTACAGATATCCTCCAGTCTTGTTTCCAATCTTTACACAACCGACCAAACAGATCATAGATCACGAAAACAAAGAAACGCACCTGTGAATACTGTGAAATAAGTCTCGCCCAAGGAATTTTGGAAGCCACTTTCGCTAATTTTGTTGGGCGCTTCTTCACACGCCCACTGTTAAAAACTACGCCAACAGACTTGGATTTCTGTTCGTCCACCACGTTTTCACCTAAAACCCCTCACAAAAATAAATTAAAAAATCAAATTACGGAATTAATCAGCAAGAACAAAACCCTCGAAAACCCAGTCTTCAACAAAAATTCGAGATTTAAAAAGCATGCAAGAGAAAAACCACACCTGGAGTCAGCGGAGACACCAAGGCATCGGCTTCCATGTCAACATCATCCCGTTTGTTGGCGACAAGGGTCTTGGTAAAATCAGCGTTCTGTGGATCAGAGGATCGGCGCTCAGGGTCTCGAGATTCATAACCATACTTTGTGGTTTCAGTCGGTGGCGGCGGTCGTGCAGATACATCGTTCGTCGATGACGATGCCTCACTCGCCTAGGGTTTCACCAAAATTCAATCCAAACATAACCCAAATCAGACCCAGATTTAAATATTTTTCCTTTAAAAAAAAAAAAAATTAATAAACAAGATTGTACCTTGGACCGCTTATTAGAAGGAGGTGACACTGTTTGAGAAGAAGGAAGGGCGCGTTTGGCAGAAGAAGAACTACTTCTGGTTTCGACCATGTTGTTGATTGGGCTTGTTCTCTGATCCAATAAGAAAGAGCGTTTGTTTGTTGAGGAGAATCGAGAGAAACAGGCTATATGAATATGATTGCGGGAGGTCAGTTATCAAGATTAAAATAAAAAATAAAATAAAATCAAGAAAGAGAAACAGAGAGGGCATGAAATTTATAGGAGTAATTTTATGTGTATTTAATTGAGTAGCGTACATGGTAATATTTTGATACTTATTATAAATATAAAAAAAAAAAAATTACTTAATTTAAAAATAAAATCAGAGCATAGACGACTACTCTTGGTAACTATGGTTAAGGTAACTCTAAACTTATTTTTTATTTATATTATTGAATATCAAATCTCATAACTTTTTCAAAAATGGAAACCACAATAAATCTAATATATTTTTGAGATATGATTTTTTTTATGACAATTATATTATTATCCTATATGTAGATTTCTATTTCTTGCCTAAATTTGTTAATAAAATCGATTAGATTTTTATTCTTAAAAAAAAAATATTTTTTAAATAACTATACAATTTAAAAATTATATACATAAATTAATCCTAAATTTAGAGATCAATAATAATCACAAAGAAAAGTATAATAGTGTACATCTAGTTCTTTGTTTACTAATGACGTTACACAAGTGTTTTGAAAGAGAAAATAATTAAAAGTGAAATTAGCTTGAAAGGGTCATTTGTACTTTCATAAGGTCTGAAAATAGTCTAGTGTCTATGTGATTTCAAGATTCGTAAGAATTGTTACAAAAATAATTTGAAAAATGTCAATGAGATTTGCCCTAGATGTTAGAAGGCTTATATGTACGTCAGATTTGTTTGTGATTACGATAAATAATCATAACTTGTATGCTTTCAATTTGGTGAGAACGAATAGGGAGGGTGATCGAGGATGCACGTGATAATGTCAACAATAGCTAAGGAAGATGGGGAGGATGATGGTGACATTAGGTCAAAAATAGTATTAACAACAATATGAGTGACGGTAATCATAGTGGTGAAGTGTTCTCTTCAATTTTGTTGCACTCTTGCCCCTTCTTATGTTTTTATTTCATTAATGTTTTGCCTCTTCAACATTTTGATTTTGTTGTTGACTTCTCCGACTCTTCCTTGGGTTTTTTTTGATAGTCAATAAAGGAGAAGAAAAATAAATAAAAAAACCAATAAAAAAATAATCTGATTGTATAATTGGGGTGTAAGTGATATTAACCATATTATATGATGTTCAAAGTGGAAAATATATTTGATATATGGGTAGGAAAATAAAATTTTTAACCTCATTAAATTATATATAATTATAAATTCAATAACTTTTTAATAATGATTTAAAGGGTATCTTATTCACCAACCAAACTTAAAAGAATAATGATAATGAATAAGTAAATCAAATAAAAATACAGGTTAATGAAAGTCAAACAATAATACATGATACTAATATTATGGTGTCAACACGTAACACATTTCTCACCTAAGAGATTACAGTCCAACGAAGATTGACAAAGACTTGCCTAGTTCATTGACTATTTGAATCACAAAGCATAGTATAGTCAAACTCCTGCTCTACACAGATCTATAATATATTTTTTTTAAGGGTTACTTTTCGCCAAGTGTTGGTGAAATAACAAATATATACATGTAATAGATGAAAAACTCAAATATTTACTTAAGTTTTAGTTAGTTAAGATACATCTATAAATTTTATGTTAGGGTTAAAAGATAAAATTGTTATTTTACTAATAATATTAAAATAATTAAAATTATATCTTATTTTTTTATTTAATTTAGAAAATTAATAGTTTTTTTTTCAGGATTACATTTTGAAAAATTCACTTTTCCTCCTAAAATATCAAACTTGAAATCTAGTCACTTCCTTTGACAAATTGCAACCCTACAATAGATGAAGATGACATCTTCCAAAGAATGATGAGCGTTGTCCAAGGATGACTTTTCATCATTTGGAATGGACGATGCTCTGTCATCCAATGAAAAATGATGAGCATTGTCCAAAGATCTCGATAAGAAAAAAAGTCATTTTTTGAAGTTAAGATTTTTAGCTGAAATGTTAATTTTTAAAACATAGGAGAAAAATGAGATAAAATTATATATATTTTAATATTATTATAAAATAAGGGTTTACCTTTATATTTAATAATAATTTTAATGGAAGTTTAAAAATGAGTGAATGTCTGAGTTTTTCATTTGTCGTAAATATGCTTTTGAAATTGAACTAAAACTTAAATGGAAAATAGTTCTTTGGTTTTTCTTTTAGCTAAAGCCTTAACACTCAAATTGTTGGGCATCCAGGGTTTTGGTTTCAGTTTTTACTTAAAACTAATCGATCTCGAATAAACTTTGTATTTTTGAAATTAATCGGTTCTAGTTTTGGTTCAAACCTTTTAAATAATAAAAAATGATAAATGAATCAAAAACAAGTTTGCTATACACAACTAAGATCCGAATTATAACAAAACAATATCATTTTGTTCATGAATTTTGTTTGATTTTGTTCAATAAAGAAAAATCCTATTTCACTGGTTGTTTATTGATTTAGATATATTGAAGAAAAAATGAAAGAAATGCTAGGTATGAAATCAAAACAACAATTCCAAGTATACAACCATCATCCCTCCAAAAAATTCAATTCAAATGTGATTAACAAAAAATTCAGTCCATTAACCAAATATTTTTATTCGGTTCAGAACCGTTTGTTATTCAGTTTTGGTTTACTGGCCTTTCCAAACTGAAGGTCCAATTCAGTTAAGGGAAAGTCAAATGGCTTCCGCTAACAGATTTTGAGCACTCCGGTTAAGCATTACAAGAAACAATGGAGCAATTTTGGGTTGTTAGAAATTGAAAGTTGGATGGGGCTGATGTGATGAGAAGCAAAAAGAGGCCAACCATTGAGGCTGAGAAACAAGAGGGAGTATATGGGAACACGTAATCTCCAAATGAATACAAACAAAAATACACACCACCGCACAACCACAGCCTTGGAAGGCTACCCAACAAAACTCTATTTCAATAACACCAAAGCCAAATCAAAATTCTCTTGATTTTTAAATCCCGCACGATATTATTTTATTATTCTTTATAGTTAAAATATCTAACATATATTTCTTTATAATGAATGTGATATGTCTACCTATTCTTATAAAACATTAAATATTGTTTGTGTAATTTTATGAGAATATACTTTAAATATATAATAAGTAAGAATTTATATGTGTAAGATTTTAATAGTTAGTAAAATAAATAGTATATTAAAACTTTTAAAATAAGAATTTAAATTTGAATTTTTGTTATATTTATGAAATTTTAACTTATTTAGTATAATAGTTATGGTTTTGATCACTATGCCTCATATCCAATAAATACTGTCAGAAATATATATTTGACTTATAAATGAAAAAATTAAAATTTATATTACACAAAACTAATTGATTTTCATTAAAGTCTAATCTGCATATTTATCCACTCACTAACATTACACTTATTAGATATGAGACTTTAGTCTTCAATACTTTCGCTCAAGTACAACCACCTAAATTGTTAGATTCACTGTTTGACTTAGTTAGTACAAGTTAGGCCATTTGTTTAGTCGATTTTTGTTAGACTTGTTATTTGACTCAACTAGTTTTTGGTTGGATATGTTGTCATTTGTATCCAAAAACAAGTTAGGTTATTTGTCAGAAATATATATGAGACTTACAAGTATAAATATTGAAACTTATATTACACAAAATCAATTAATTTGTGTTAAACTTTAATCACACATTTATGTACCACTCACTTAAATTATATTGATTAGATGTGAGATTTTACTCATCAACAAATACAGATAGAGCAATCATATAATTGGATATTAATTTATTTTTAATTTAAAACTATTTAATTATATAATAATATATATATAATATATATTGGGAATATTATTATTTTAGAAATTCGAGTTCAAAAATTGGTAGATATACGGAAACAAAATGAAGGGCAGTTGGGTAATTTCAGGGTGGATATGAACATCAAAATATTCACCTACAAGCCTAACAAGAGCTGAAAACCGACTCCATGCGGCTTTGATAAAAATAATTTCGTCACTCAAGCGCAGACACCAACAACGGAACCTTATCTCTCTCTCAGTTGCCCTCTCCCAACGATTTTGTGTCTCTTCAAACCCAATCCAAACGCCAACCAACCAATTTAAATCTAAAACCCTAATCCCCTTTTCTAGTAAACCTTCCACCATGGACTCCAAAACTTCTGCTCCTGAAACCATCTCGCATCTATCAGGTTTTTCTTCTGCTTCTCTTTCTTATGATAATCAGAATACTCATAACTCTATGAACAACAATGATTCTTGGCCTGTTCATAATGGTAAGACTACTGGTATAAACGATAGCAATGGTGCTAATAGTGATGTTGGTTCTGAGGATGAGGGGTTTGTGAGCGGAGAGGAGGAGTTTGAAACGCCGTCAGAGAAGCCGGTTATGGCTAGACCAGTTGATGAAACCGTTAAAAAAACGATTGAAGTGGATGATACTGATGCTCCGTCTGTAGATTCTTCGGAATTTCCGATGCCCAACAGTGTTGCCTCGATTGAAAAGAATTCCGTGAATGATGCTGATGGTGATAATGTTTTAGGAGGTTCGGAAGTCAGAATTGTCAGAGGGAACGAGTCATTTGGTGATGGTGAGGGGGGTTTGAAGGGAATTTTGGGTGGGGTTTCTGTGAAAGAGATTGAATTTGGGAGTGTGGCTTCTGGTGAAAATGAGGGCTTGGTGGAAACAGGTGCGAGTGCGAAGGATAATCCTAGTGAATTTGTGCCTGAGAAGCTTGAGGACGTTGAGGAGCTGAAAAGTGAACGATTTGTGGAAACAAGGGAACCTAGTGAGGTGGTTGAGATTAAAGCAGAGGGTGTGAAATTCACAGACAGTGGGGACCTAGTTGTCAATGATATCAATCTTGATACTTTAGAGTCTGAAGCAGCTGTTGTTATTGTTGGGAATGTGGAGGAAGTTAAGGATATTGAAATTAAAGGGTTGGAGTTCCCAGTTAACAGAAATGTGGGCTTGGAAAATGGATTTGGTCCGATTGTCTGTACTGTTGAAGAACCAGTGGAGTTGAAGCCAGTGGAAGAGGTGGTAAGCAGTAATAATGTTGAAGCCACAGAAGTGCAGCCTAGTGGACAGAAAATTGGTTCTGCTGTTGTGGCAATTGAGGACAATTCTGATACTGTCAATGTTGAGGATAAAGAAGTAACAAAAATCGAACCAAGAACTGATTCAGAAGCCAAACAGATTGAGATTGAAGCAGAGAGACTTACTGATTTGTTGGAACATGAGGCTGAACATTCTGAAAAGGATCAGATGTTTTTGAGTGCTCATAGTGAAAACTTGGAAAATGGGATATTGGGGAAATCAGGATCACCTGAATCCGCAGAAAAGAGTACAATTTCAAATGTGCAAGTTTCTTTGGAAGCTGATGATGATGAAAACCATCATTCTGATGAAGTGTATGAGATTGAAGGATCGGTTTCTGATGGGGAGAATGATGGAATGATATTTGGAAGCTCAGAAGCAGCCAAACAATTCATGGAAGAGTTGGAACAAGCATCAGGTGTTGGTTCTCATTCAGGTGCAGAGAACTCTCATGATAATTCACAGAGAATAGGCGGTCAAATTGTCACTGATTCAGATGAAGCAGATACTGATGAGGAAGGGGAGGGAAAGGAGTTATTTGATTCTGCTGCATTGGCAGCTCTATTAAAAGCAGCAACAGCTGCTGATGCAGATGGTGGTGGCATAACGATAACCTCTCAAGACGGATCAAAGCTTTTCTCTGTTGAGCGTCCTGCTGGTTTGGGGACCTCCCTCCGAACTTTGAGACCTGCTCCACGACTGAACCGTGCTAACCTTTTTACGCCTTCCGGTCTCACAACTGGGGGAGAGACCGAGCTCAAGAATTTGAGTGAGGAAGAGAAAAAGAAGTTGGAGAAGTTACAACAATTGAGGGTGAAATTTTTGAGGCTTGTTCACAGGCTAGGTCAATCTCCAGAAGACTCTATCGCAGCACAAGTACTCTATCGATTGTCACTTGTTGCTGGGAGGCAAACTGGCCAATTATTTAACCTTGATGCTGCGAAGAGAACTGCCTTGCAGCTTGAAGCAGAGGGGAAAGATGATTTAGACTTCTCCTTGAACATACTAGTTCTTGGGAAAACTGGTGTGGGCAAGAGTGCTACAATAAATTCTATTTTTGGTGAGGAGAAGACTTTGATTGATGCTTTTGGGCCTGGTACAACTTCTGTGAAAGAGATTGTTGGAATGGTAGATGGAGTTAAGATCAGAGTCATTGATACTCCAGGCTTGAAATCTTCTGGTATGGAACAAGGTGCCAATAGAAAGGCCTTATCTTCTATAAAGAAATTTACAAAGAAGTGTCCCCCAGATATTATCCTCTATGTGGATCGGTTGGACAGCCAGACCAGGGATCTCAATGATCTGCCGTTGTTAAGGTCAATCAGTAATACGCTTGGTCCCTCAATTTGGCGAAGTGTTATAGTAACTTTGACTCATGCTGCTTCTGCACCTCCGGATGGGCCATCAGGATCCCCTTTAAGTTATGAAGTTTTTGTTGCCCAACGTTCCCATGTTGTTCAGCAATCCATTGGGCAGGCTGTTGGTGATTTGCGTCTGATGAATCCAAGTTTGATGAATCCAGTTTCTCTTGTTGAGAATCATCCTGCCTGTAGAAAGAATAGAGATGGACAAAGGGTGCTTCCTAATGGTCAAACTTGGAGACCTCAGTTACTGTTGTTATGCTATTCAATGAAGATCTTATCAGAAGCTAGTTCTCTATCAAAACCTCAAGATACTTATGACCATCAGAAACTCTTTGGCTTTCGTGTCCGTTCACCTCCTCTTCCTTACTTGTTGTCTTGGCTGTTGCAGTCTCGTACACACCCAAAACTCCCCACTGAACAGGGTGGTGACAATGAAGATTCTGACATTGACTTGGCTGACTTGTCTGATTCTGATCAAGAAGAAGATGAGGATGAGTACGATCAGCTCCCACCATTCAAACCTCTCAGGAAGGCTCAGATTGCTAAGCTTAGCAAGGAGCAAAGGAAGGCATACTTTGAGGAGTATGATTATCGGGTGAAACTCTTACAGAAAAAGCAATGGAGAGAGGAATTGAGAAGAAATAGAGAGATGAAGAAAAAAGGAAAAGTTGCTGCTGATGATTATGGGTATATTGGAGAAGATCCCGATCAGGAAAATGGAAGTCCAGCTGCTGTGCCAGTCCCATTGCCTGATATGGTCTTGCCACCTTCCTTTGACAGTGATAATCCAGCTTACAGGTACAGGCTCTTGGAACCAACGTCACAGTTCTTGGCAAGGCCAGTTCTGGATACCCATGGTTGGGACCATGATTGTGGGTATGATGGCGTTAACATAGAACAAAGTTTGGCTATTGCAAGTCGGTTTCCAGCAGCAGTTACTGTTCAAGTCACCAAGGATAAGAAAGAGTTCAACATTCATTTGGATTCTTCAGTTGCTGCTAAGCATGGGGAGGATGGATCAAGTATGATGGGCTTTGACATCCAGAATGTTGGGAAGCAACTTGCTTATATCATCAGAGGGGAGACCAAATTCAAGAATTTCAGAAAGAATAAGACAGCTGCTGGAATATCTGTAACATTTTTAGGTGAAAGTGTTGCCACTGGAATTAAACTTGAGGATCAGATTGCAATCGGAAAACGCTTAATGTTGGTGGGTAGTACTGGGACTGTCCGATCTCAGGGCAATTCTGCATATGGAGCCAATTTGGAAGTTAGGCTCAGGGAAGCTGATTTTCCCGTAGGCCAGGATCAATCAACTCTGGGTTTGTCATTAGTGAAGTGGAGAGGTGACCTGGCCTTGGGGGCTAACTTTCAATCTCAATTTTCGGTTGGGCGAGGTTCAAAGATAGCTGTCCGTGCAGGATTGAACAACAAACTCAGCGGTCAAATTACTGTTCGTACTAGCACATCGGATCAACTTCAGATCGCACTTCTGGGTATTGTTCCAGTTGTGATGACAATTTATAAAAGCCTCCGACCTGGGGTTAGTGAGAATCACTCTATATACTAGAACCTTTGCTAAGTTTTTTTGCTGTGCTTAGGAGTTGAATTTTCTGAATAATGCTTGTTATTTGGTGTAGAACTTTATCGCTATTACTAAGTTCGTATTATTTTGCACACGGGATTGTATTGAATATACGTTGGAAGTGAGAGGAAATTTGAATGAATGCATTTTTCTTTTCCTTCTTGTTCAAATAAGACACCTCATTCTTTATTAAGCAAAAGTGTGTTGGTGGCTTTGAATTGGGTGCTCTGATTGCACCCAACACTTTCTTTGAGCTACGTAATGTTGATGTGCCATAAGTGGAGAATGACTTTTTCATACTTTAAATGTGCCTATTTGTCATTTTATTAAAACTTGGAACTTGGATGAGAAATAATTTAGCAAATTAAGATGCATAATAATAATAATAATAATAATAATAATAATAATAATCATTAAAATGGATTGAAATGATTTTTTATTATTTATAATATTTTGATATTAAAAAATTATTAAAATAATTTTTATTTTATTATAATATATTTTATATTTTTTTAAAATAATCTTATTATTAATTAATATAATAAATAACATAAAATATATTTTAAAATAATTATATGAAAAAATATTTAAATAAAATAATATATTAATATTTTTTATCTTTAATTAAATATAATAATTCTTTATATTAATTTATTTTATTAAATTTTATCAAATATAATATTAATTTTATTCAATAATTTTTTTAAAAAATTATTTTTAAAATTTTAATAATAAAATATTCTACCAAACAAAATCATAAAATTTATTGTTAATATTCTTTTAAAAAAAAAAAAAAACAGATTTATTGCTAACGTACTTGACAGACATGCAAAATCAATAGTAACAACAACATTACACTACAGGTACAACCGAATAAAAAACCCAAACCAAAATCCAGCTATTCAGTTCTCAGTCTCTCCATTCGTCGAAATGGTGGGCCCTATCTCATTCTCATCAAAAACTTTTGCGATCCTCTCGATTGGAATCAACGGCAGATACTCTGCCACCGCATATCCCCTCTCGTCCGTATAACAAACCGCCTGGTTATACTTGCCAGACCAGTAGGTAGCCGTTGGGACAACGATCTGAGCCACTTGCGGGATAATGGGAAGCCGATTCAGCGACCTCCAAGCCGAAACTGCATATTGTTCGGCAACCGGCTCGTACCTCCAGTATAGCTCCTTGACCGTCGGCTCGTACTTGTAATACACACTGATTGAAATGTGCTTCGCAGTGTCCAGTACACCGGCGCGGTGAACTTCAGAAGCCACAGCTCGTGCCTGACTCGATGCTTGCTTCAGCAGAGAAGGCACATGCTTTTTCAGTTCCTTCAAAGACTCGTCCACCTGCAATTCAAGTGAACAAATGGATTTTCATTAATCAACCCCAACAATTAAAAAAATAAAAACACAAATAAACAAAGAACGTCTTCACGACGCGGACCTTGTGATCGACGAACTGGAGGAGTTCAAACGGAACATCATGAAACTTCTCGTAAACGGGACCAATAACGGCTTTAACGTTTCCTTCAACGGTTTCCACTCCGTGTTTAAGTGGACCGGAATTCTCCTTAGCGTATGCGTAGAGTGTTGAAAAGCAGACTATAATGTAGATCGCTGCCACTTGGACGAAATCTAGATAATCGAGTCTTTTTTCATTTTCTTGAATCCTCTGACAAATTGAACGACAATGTTATATATAGAAAATTACACCTAACAATAATAAAGATGAGAAGAAGGAAAAAAGAGGCTTTACCATGTCTGTATGATGATTGGCATCCGTATCGGACATTTTGAAATACGAATCAGCGTTTGAGTGGGATTTCAAGAGATTCTTCGAATATAACGGAGGGTCGTTGCAAGGATGCTTTTATAGGCCTGAAGAGGGGCATGGTGGAGGGGAAGGCGAGTGAATGCTGTAGTTGACACGTGGAGGTAGTAAAAGAAATATGATGACGTTTACCAATAAAGTGAGAGCGAAATGAAGAATATATTCTCTGAATGGCACGGACAGGTATGCATTTTGTTTGGCACGAGAATTGAGGAGGTGAGGCTCACTCTCACACCCCCGGCGTCACCCCCACCGCCATCCTACTTTATTTTGTTGAACGAAGATAAGATTCCCTACGGACAAGCAGGCAGAAGTGCTTACTTACTACAATTTTTGTTTCCCGGAAATTCATACTCTCTTGAAACTTAAATTCAAAATTTTAATTTTTTTGGAATTATAGTAATTAATTGTGCTTTCATAACTAACCATTAGTAAATTAAATGATTAATAATAGATTTTAAATTGTCATCAAGCAATGATATGATCGCATGCAGGCGATTGAGAAGCGTCATGTATGAACAATAATGTTATATAGTGCCAATTTGGAAATTACAACTTTCTATAGGATTTTCTGTGAAAAATGAACTTGAAAATTGAAGAATAACAATATGCACCCAAAATATGCAGGTAAACGTGCCCTACTCAACAAGGCAAACTTTTCTTAGGGTTATGGTGTTCTCCTTTTCGATTTAGCTCCTTCCCTTCCCTTCCCTTCCCTTCCCTTCCCATATCTGAAAGCCTGGCTTGCGAGTTATCTCAAGCTTCCAATGTCAGTGAGCTTCTCCTGACATTAGAACCAAGGACCCAGGAGTTAAGGAAACTGTAAACTTTTCGGCTGGTAGATGCTCTACTCTTCTCTCATCAGTTGAAGAAGCTTCTTTGACTCTGGTAAAATGCATCACACCACAAAGTCTCCAGGGAGGCAATGACAATTCCATCATCAAAATACATTAGATCAACATGCGCATGGATACCCTATAATTATGGAAACCTCGACATCAATGAGCTAGCTACACATATCAACTCACTAGTATTTTCAAATGTCACTATAAATGCAAGACAGGCACCACAGATAATAACCGACTGCAATAACATGATTTATTGATTTGAAAGTTTTGAAGAAAGATGCCAATTTTTATTCATCCTTAAATTTAATTGCAGCAGAAAAACTTTTAGATGGTGCACCTGGACTCTGAACAAGATAACCAACTCAGAAATTTCACATTCTCAACCATAAAATCTGCTTCAAAACATTTAACTTCCACACGCAAGGGCTGAAAAATAAAATTTATTATACTAAACAGGCAGATTGATTCCACCAGTTCATGATAGCAGTTCATATTGTCCATGTGACAGTAGGGACCCTATATAATAGGTAACTGAATATTGAAAACAATACATGAATGTTCCCAACCAACCTTTTCATCTAAAACTTAATTTCTTTCACAATGGAGAAAGTTAAAAAAAAATGATTCCAGAGAATTTTCCATACAACCCACAAGGAATGTTTCCCTCTTCATCAATCAACACAGCCTAAAACACCTGACCTTGCCACCCATCATTTATGGAATGCCTAATTCTTAATGATAAACAGGCAACAACCAGAAACATGAGGGATCTGCCAAACTCTTGACTTTGCTATTTCCAGAACCATCAACAAGCACCAGTTTAGGGCTAGAAATAATTTCACAAAAAATTAACCAGTTAATATACTAGAATTGGTACACCGTATAATTTAAGCTACTCAATAGCTGATTGATAATATTGACAACACAAATGACAACCAGTAAAGTAATTTACAAATGTAAATATAAAGCTAATTAGTACGGTACCTGGTTGTGTGATGCATCGATGAACCATGCTTCAGTAAAACTACGTATGAATCAGCATCATCAGTCTGAATGATTGTTATTAAATCAAGCAAGACAGAGAAGAAAAGTGCCATTTTGAATGGCAGAGAGCAAACAGAATTGGTGTCCAGGAGACAAAGTATATTCGTAAATATAATCCAGTGACTTCTTTAATAAGAGTTTGACAGAATGTCGGATCTTTTCCATGCTGCTGTGGTTGTTCAGAGTTGCCGGAGTCTGAAACACTTGTTTTAGAAATGTCTCCTCATCATCCATTTTTCCTTTAGAGGCACAGGAAACCTTTCAACCTGCCAGGGCAGGCATCCTTCCAATTTTGCTCTTACACACAATTAACATCATATAGCAACAACTTTTGTTACGAGACAGATGATCGTATTATTCATACATTAATTTATATGTATGCAAAATTATTATTATTATTAACAAACTAAGAAATCCTAACTTTTTATTTTGGCAAATCACGTATTTTTTACACCAAAGAATGAGAGATGGTCTTTGTAAAATAATGGCAACAACAAACTATTTGGAATAACAACCGCACAGTTGAACCATGCCAAGTTCATTGAAGTCCACAGCAGCTATTGATCGACATTTAGCTTTCTACCATAACCTGAATATTTCAACTGTGCGGGATAAAATACCTGAATATGAGCTATTGATCAACGTTTAGCTTCTACCATAACCCGACATTTAGAACAAAACCACCCAGCAGCAAAGTAGGTAAAATACCTATTTTAAACAGCTATGCAAATCCCATACTCTGATATGCTTTATTATTAATAGCTAAAAATGCAAATACCATATAAAAGAAAGAAAAAACTCACACAGATATGCAAATAAACATTAACTAGCAATGATAGCCAATCAATGAGTGAATAAGCTGTTCATATCAGAACCGCAACCAAGCTTTGGCACTAGTGTCTATTCTGGAACTCGAAACTCCATGTCTAGCCCGTAGACATTGCTAAGATTCTTTCAAGAGTATGATTTCTTGAGGTTCATGATGATGATGTCTGGTGAACCCTTCACATATTTGAGTCATCATCATTGCAAAATATGCTAATGCTGATTTAATTAGCAAGACATAAGCCTGGTAGAATAGAATTAGTCATGGAGTAAAGTAGGGTGGGCAGGCATGTAATATGTTAAGTGTAACTGGAGGCAGGCTTCACCAACAAGTTGCTGACTTCTACAGGATGATTTGACCTATAAATTTCCTCATCGGATAAACACCAAGTGTTAGAGAGGCTTAAAAAGATTATAATTACATAACTCAAGTTTAATCATCTCTGCACTTCACTCCAGTAAGAGACAGCTTAACTGAAATTTTGCCTCGGGCAAATTCCTTTTGATTCAAAGACTAAATTTATCCTATTTTCTGCAGGAAAAAAAAAATGTCATGCCATTAGTCAACATTTGAACTGTTAAAAAGCATTATAAAAGGCATTTCCATGATAAAAATGTTAAATTCTAGATGTTAACAAACTACGAATCTTATACACAAATTTCAGAGACAAAAAAAAGCTAAGTTAAAAATCTAAAGCCAATAATTAGATTTTGCATTTGGATGCTGATAGCACAAGAAACTAAATAGCATCTCTATATAAAATATGAGATACAGCCCAAACAGTATGCATACAAGATTTAGAACACTTGCTTTGTGGTTTAAAAGCATACACAGAATAGGACTACATCAAGTATTCTTATATTCTTTGACGCTTCAAAATAAGAGATGAAGTATCCAGGTTCTTTTTAACTTGAAGTTGGGTTCTTATAGCAATCTGGATTAACCTCTGTTGGTGAGCAACGTTAGGAACAAACAATATATCTGAACTTTGATATGACTGGTGCACCTGTGCACCAGGACATAAGCTCAGGTGATTTAAAGTTGAGTTGGTACTGTTGAATTTGATGCTAAACTGGATTAAAAGTGCATAACAACAAGGTAATTCCCCAAACTGAAAACAATGCAACCGATAAAGTAGAATCAGCGATGGTCAATTACCATTCCATATACAAAAAGGGCACAAATGAATCAAGTGGTTTTGCATAGAGATAGAGACAAAAAATAGCAACCAGCAGTTTCAGCAAACCTTCAAGCCAAATATAGAATTTCAACAAGAGGATCTACACATAAGTTCACCAGAGGATTTACTAAGTGATTTCAGAGTCACTATTTCAACAACCATGCTTTAACGATGTGCCCAATGACCAAAGAAAGGAGGAGCTCTTGAATGAATTTCCAATAACTTGGCTTAGATAAGTTACACATTAAATACATATAAACATCCTGAACATGTTCCTTATAAACCATATGACAGAATGCCTGCCAGCAAAAATATCATAGACTGGGATTTGGATCATCCAACCATCCTTAAAATAAGGAATCACCACAGGGATTATCAGTTGGTGCACTGCATCAACAATAATAACCACCATTAAAGCTAGTTCATAGCACATCAATATGTACATGCCTTGCACTGTGTTTTCCCTTGGGAAAGACTACATATTAGTAAATCTAACACTCATTAAGGAACAAAGGAGTATTATCACCACCAAATGTGATAAATTGCATGGATAGAAATAGTGCAACTAATACAATACATTAAATCTATGCAATAAAGTAGCAAAAGAGTTTGATCAAGTAGAGGATACCCTGATAGTTTTCTTAAATGATGGTTGTAGTAATCCAAGCTGATTTTTAACCTCAAGTTGATTGCTTGTCCCATTTCGAATTCGCTTAACATGTTTACTGACCAAAGAATTATGAGTGAAGCCAAAAATCTTAAGTATCTGATAATCACCAAAGTTAAAAGCTCGGTCCATCTGCTTCGAGCACCTTTCAACCGGGTAATCCCCAAACTTGGCACAAGGCTTGCAACCCACAAAATGAGTTACTAGAGGCCACCTATGATCAACTAAACCTGAATGATACTTCTCAATCCTTTCCTCGTACCTATCAACCAAAATCCCCCTATCACCATGCAAATAATATTCGCTCTCAAGATAAACCTTATCACCCCACTTATCCCTCTGATTAGCCAACAAGTAAACCATTGCTGACTGATCATCTGCTACTGCTTTGAAGGACGGCCTATCCGTAAGCTCCTTGTTTAATACCTCCCCAGCTCTATCCAGAATTATTCCTTTTGGTCCCATTGAAGCCCATGAATCAAGAATATCCAACGACCACTGACAATTCCTCAACACAAAGCTCCCAGTATTCAGTCCAGTCCATTTCTTTTGATCATAAACCATCTCATTCCATCCGTGCATCACCAAATTGTAGTCTTTATACCTGTTCCATGGAACCTCAAACGTCATATCAGTAAACACTGCTTCACTATCCATCCACCAGAACAACTCTACCGCTGGGTGAGAAAGCATTAAGTTTCTTAACAACAGAAGCTTCTCCCAGAAGCCTGCCATTTCAGCATCTAGAAGAGCCGTATTATAAAATATTTCTATCCCGTGTATTCTACAATAATCAATCTTGTTTTTCACTGACTTCAATAGATAATGATCACCTACCGGATTCTCGCACGCTCTAGGTGAAGATCCTGTAACAAGTAGGACTCGTGGCTTCTTGTCTCCAACAAAATTCGAAAATTTTGAGTTGTCTTTCAGCCATTTCAATTTTCGCTCGTCCCAGTCTGAGATTTTTGGTCCGAGAGAGTAGTGCTTGTGCCAGTCCGGTTTTTCATCTTCTTCTTTATCGTCCGAAATCTCGCTGAAATCGAATTCATTGTAATTGGTGCTTGCTTTCGGAAAGGTTGAGTTGGTGCTGTTGGAAGTTTCAGAAGACGCCGACGTCATTTGGAGCTTGTCTTTAAGGACTCGATGCGACTCAGCGCCGCGCTTTCTGGAGTGAAAATAGAAGTGATTACGGATTTCTGTCAAGTCCTGCTCCGGAGTGCCAAATTTACCGGCTCCGATAATACCCCGTAGGACGACGACCGTGAGGACGAGGCAGAGAACTGTGACCTTGCAGTTGCGTAAAGCTCGATAAACCTTTCTCGATCTTTGAACCCCTAAACACCTCTCCATCATTTTTGTCTTCCTTTTTTTTTTTTTTTTTTTTTTTTTTTAAAGCTCTGCAAGGCTTTTGGGATGACAGGTTCCCTCTAATCGAATGAAGCGCGCCTTTTATTAACCAAAATCAGCAGCATGTTTGATTGTTTTCAGATGCTAAGTGAGGCGATTGAATACGTGGGGGCCTACTGCAAAGTACAATACATCATCTTACCCTATCCATGGACCAAGTGAACATTGCCACAGTACAAATTTTGATCTATATCCTTACAAACCCTCCATAATTTAACTAAACCAAGGGCTGCAAAAATTTGGAATACTGACTGTTCAATTTGTAATGAATGGATCCTCATTAATATTAGTATCCAATAAATTATATACGTAATTTTATATATAAATAATAATAATAATATATTATCGTTAATCCTTTAATTTGTGTGAAACAGTATGTGCGCGACAGTAATAATTGAATTAATAGAGACTAAAATGGAATTTCAAGATACTGATGTGGGTTTTTTTATGTGATTAAATCGACATTTTTTGGAAAAATCAATTGAAGTCTAATGAAACAGTGAAATCAAATTATATGTTAATGCTTATTATATCTTCACATATTGTTTTAAAGGGAAGTACAACACAAGTAAAGGCATCATCAGCTACACTTCAAAGAAAAAGAAGCTTGAGATTTACAATGGCCAAAAACGCCGTCCAAGCCAAACATGGCTTTACCAAATCACTAGCTATTGGATTGACCTCCCGGTAAGCCCGACAACAACCCGCTAAAGCCCCAAACGTAGCTAAGCACAAAATCAACCCGACCCAATTGGCACCCACATGCAACACAATAGGATGCCAAGCTAAACTCAATAAAAGCTCACCCAAGCAGAAAGACAAAGCCATTGGGTTCTTGTGGAAACCACCTTCAGCCCATACAAGCCACGACGAGAGACCCATTAAGAAACTCGAAGCCATGCAAAATGTGTGTATCACCCACAATGGAGGGAACCAGAATGGTTTCTTCATTGCGACATAGCTACGACTTGAACCAAAAAAGTAGATGTCAAAAAGGATAAGGGCGAGAGGAAGAGCAACGGCTATGGACAATGATCGAAGGCCACGCTTGGCCATGTCCGCTCTCTTATCCCGTTTGTTTTTGGTGTAGTTGCTGTCCACGTTGGGCGTGTCGGCCGGGCCATCTTTGATACGGTGCTTCAGGTTTTGGGAAGCCATGAATGCACGTTTGTGTTACGTGTATGTCAATACAGAGAGAGAGAGAGAGAGCGGAAGAGAAATTTATGTGTTAGGAGAGCAATTTCAGGTGGATGTTAAATGGAGTAGAGCGTGAATCTCTCTTAATTGAAGAGGAAGTAAGACTTAACACGTGGCTATAGGAGATGGCAAGGACTGGAGAATTGGGTTACACGTGGAGGAGACACGTGTGCCAGCAATAATGATTTGGTCTTTGATTTCTCCTTCTCCTTCTTCTTCATTTTCAATTTTAATATTGTTGGGTGAATGCTGATACTTGTGGCAGCTAGATGGAGCAACGCGTGGAAACGCAGCGTTTTTGGTGAGAAGGATAACGACGAGAGTGCAATAATGGATAAGATCATATTCTAAACAACATTCTCGATATTGTTGTGTTAAATTGAATGCATTTTACTGTTGTATATTCTTGGTAATGGATTAATGCCTATAGATAAATATAAATAAAAATAATCAACATTGACAGATTCTGTAAATATAGAAATCAATTGAAATAAAAAATTAATAAAATTATAGGTAATAGGCTCAGCAATTCATTAAGAAAATAAAATATGAACTAACATTAGTAAACACAACAGGAAAGAAAATAAAAAATATTCTTTCTTCTAGACTAGAGTCACTATATCTTCTTAATTACGGCAACGCATTTTACTGGTACAGCCACGATTATAGGGGTTGGTTTCTACACCAGATTGACAGCTATTATATAATAAGAAGCACCCTTTCTGGAACATGGTACAGTAATTCGTTCTAGCGCTCCATAGCTTATTATATATGTTGCTGTTGAAGCCAATGACAATACACGATTGTTGATCTCGGAATCCATTTGAGATTCATCCTTTGTCACGCATTCTGCAATACATCTTTGGCATTGCTCTTTCCTTCCTGCCCAACTCAACTCTTGCTTACTGCTTGTATCAATGCTCCCTCGCGACATTGTTGAACATACAAGGACAAAGAAGACTAGGCAAACTACCAAAACTAGGCAAACCATGAGTTGTTGTGTTTTTATTTTGCTCCAACCAAGCAGAAGACAAATAACAAAACAATACTCAGATTGCTCAAATTTCTCAAAGGAAAATCAAATATGAATAAAGAATTGATTAATAGATGAATGAATAAAAATTATAAAGTGGATTCCTTTATATAACTTTATTTTACCTACTTACACACAGGGAATACAAGTTCAATTAATAACAAAAATTTAAATTAATTACAAATTTTAGGAAACAATTTTTAAACTTTATCCAAAATCTGGGTTTCAAGATAAAGATCCGGATTTACCCATCCAATAAATTTAAAATAATAATAATAATAATAATAATTACTATTATTATTCATGAAAAATTATTCTTTAAACTTAAAATTACTTGAAACACAAATATTAATATAATATAATATTACAATACATATATTATATATTATAATACATATACAAATATACTTTTTCGGCAGATTCTTCTGCAAAGAATGCGTATGTATATTGCAAAAGAATATGTTGCAAAGGAACATACACACATATTCTCTGCAGAAGAATAATGCAAAGAAAGAATATTGCAAGATTCTTCTGCTTATGTATGTATACATATATATTCTGCAAATATTCTTCTGCACTTGCTTTCCCTTGAAGAGATCACCATATAGCATAAGAGATCAGCATTGATTTGCTTTCTTGTGAATGAACAAGAAGAATCTAATAAGTTTTAAGGCGTTAGAGCAATGAAAATTTATAGGTTATTAAAACAATCCCTTGAATGACGAACAATCACTAACCATGCATTATATCGTCAAATAGTGATCGATGAAATTATTGATTGGTCATCACTCAAGGGATCACTTTAATGACCTCTAAATTATCGTTGCCCTAATGCCTTAAAACTTGCTAGATTTTTCTTGTTCATTCACAAGAAAACAAGCTGATGGTGATCTTTTATGCTGTATATATAATACTCTTATGCTATATGATGAGCTCTTCATGCAAAATATGCAGAATAGGTATGTATACATACATATTTCTTCTTTTGCAAAAAGCTAAAGAATATTGGAAAAAATTCTTTGCATTATTCTTCTGCAAAGAATATGTATGTATGTTCCTTTGCAACATATTCTTCGCAGTATGCATACATATTCTTTGCAGAAGAATATTTGCTACTGAAGAAGAATATTTGTATGTGTATTAGAATATTATATTATATTATATTAATATTTGTCTTCTTCTTTATTCACGGTAGCAGCAAAGGTAAAGGCATTTTTAGGTTTTTTCAGTTTTTGTGGTGTACTTATGAAACAAGTGTGAGGGATGATATATTTGTATAGATGAGCCTATTTTAGGACAAAAAAATTCAATATCTCCATAATAAATACACATGAATTATTTATTTCTTACTTCCCCTCATCAGCCCTTGATTTGAATGCATTGCATTGCATCCATTTTACAATAGAAGTGGACATTGACTTCATTGTACTTTGATTACCATGCTGGATTGGATTATGACCTAGAGATGTTCTACCAATTGAATCTTTCTTTACAGTTTGAATAACTCATAAGTAAACTCAAAGTTTTTTCCAATAGATCTCAATGATTAGTAAAATTGATGAAGTACTGAAGTTTCAGGAGAAGGTTTGGATTGGAGTTCTGTAACAGAAATTTCCTCTCTTTCAGAAACTTTGCGTGAAATGAGTATAGCACATGGCAATTAATGGTGGGCAACTTCTATCAAGCTTGGCAATGAAAAATGGTTAACAATTGTTTATTGGTATTCCCCCATCAAAATCTCGATTCGTTTAATTCTAGTATGGTTGACTGGACTGAGTACTTCTCTAATGGTTCAAAATGCAAATCTGGTCAAATTTAGGAAGCCATCTTTAATGTAAACAAAAGCCCACCCACGTTTGAAAACTTGTAGGAATAAGTAAGAAAAATTAATAAATATGGTATTTTTCTTAATTTTCTTTCGTTTTCCTTTTAAACAAACACAAAAACGAGGAACAAATTCTTGTACGTTTTCTTTTTTTCTACTACTTACTGACGTTGGCAAACTCCTCAACAACTGGGTCAGAAATAATAGTATAATCTCATTTGAACAATTAAATACCATTCCATCGTTTTTAATAACCTCATTAAACAGAGAATCCCCGTTTGGCATACCTTGAAACTTTCCCGTATTAAATAATGCAGCTTGCCCTGGTCAATGATCCTCTCAGTTTCTGTTTTTGTTAGCCAAGTCGACCATCTGGTCAATGCAAATCCTTAAGATTTAAAATAAAGACACAGTAGACCTCCATAGACATAATCGTACAATTACACACATCAAGATGCAGTGATAAAATCGTTTGATGAGAGGAGACTGAATTTTATATAAATATGTTTATGGCACAGATCACATTTCATGGCCGTGTGTTTGGGAGTCGGTGTGGAGTTTTGTATTATTTTTAAGCTTGACTAACGAACGAATAACAAAAACTTTGTTGTTCTTTATGGCGTTTGGGCCGCGCCTTGAACATATACCATTCTCTTCTCTTCTCTTCTCTTCATTCCTGGAAGGTTGCAGCCTGGAAAGAGCAAACTAAAATCAAATGTGAACGAGTGGAGTAGTTGAACATGCAGACCAACCCGACTTTTAAAACTAGGAAAAAAATTAGGCATTTAGACTTTCTCGCATGCTTTTGCAAGAATAAATTATATTCTGATCTAGGCTTGTCACAATATTAATGTACTTATGAATTTTCATCATAATTCGTCAACAAAACCAAACTCTTTAGAAAAGTCTTCAATTCCCTGTCCCACTTTTTTGTTTAGACTCCTTCTGCCATTACATTCATGCATCTATAAATTAACTTCTTCGAATCCAAAGCTCCAACTTTCATTTCACAATTTCGGTGCTTTCTGGGAGAGAAACCCAGATACTGGAAACTTGTTTTTCCTTTTCTTTTTTAAGTGTTTTGATCTGGTAGCATCTTGGAATTCTGTTATAACTTGAAATCTAATTTATCAGCATGGATATATCTTTAAAATCTGCCTTGTTTTGTTGTGTTTTGTTTGCTGTTTGTGTTTCATCCTATGGCCAGAATTGCGGTAGCTATAGTTTTACAAGCAATAAACAATATAGCTTTTGCAGTGATCTACCTGCATTGAATTCATTTCTCCACTGGAATTATGATTCAGCTACTACTACAGTTGATCTTGCATTTCGTCATGCTGGAACTACTTCATCGCAATGGGTAGCTTGGGCCCTGAACCCTTCTGGACAATTTATGGGAGGGTCTCAGTGCCTTGTGGCTTTGCAAACATCCGCCGGTGTTCGTCCTTACACCGCACCGATAGGTGCCTCCGAATCGATGCCACAGTTGAAAGAGGCTAGTTTGGCCTTCGGAGTTTCAAACCTTTCAGCTACTTTGGGGAGTGGTGAAATGATAATCTTTGCCAAACTGCAACTTACTAGTCAATTTTTATCAACCAACCAGCTTTGGCAAGTAGGTCCGATGAATGGAGATAGCCCTGGCACGCATCCCACAAGTGGAGATAATGTAAGATCAGTTTCAACCATTAATTTCGCCAGTGGTGAGACTACAGCTGGTGGAAGCAGTATCAACTCCAGAATTAGAAAGAGGAATGTAAGTGATTGAATTTGTTTTTAACTGAATTTACTTTTCGTCGTTATCTGATTAATAAGAGTAACAAAACAATATTAATTTTCAGATTCATGGAGTGCTAAACGCTGTGAGTTGGGGAACCCTTATGCCAATTGGGGCCATGATGGCTAGGTACCTTAGGGTGTTCAAGTCTGCAAATCCAGCATGGTTTTACCTTCATATTGCCTGCCAAACTTCGGCCTATATTGTGGGTGTTGCTGGGTGGGCAACTGGTATCAAGCTTGGCAACGACAGTCCTTCCGTTCAATTTGACACACACAGGAATATTGGCATAACCCTCTTTGCCCTTGGCACACTTCAGGTAAATCACTCTTTTCTCTCCAATCTTCACTTATTTGTACCTGTATTTTAACCAACTCTGTTTTCAGGAAGAGTGAGTATTTAATTACCTCATGGGCATGGTAATCTAATTAGACATTTTGATTTGGGTGATTGATGAGCAGATGTTTGCATTGCTTTTGAGGCCAAAGCCTGATCACAAATACAGATTATACTGGAACATCTACCACCATGCTGTCGGGTACACAGTGATAATTTTGAGCATCTATAACGTCTTTGAGGGTCTTGACATATTGGAGCCAGCCAAGAAGTGGAAGAGGATATATATAGGTATTCTGATTTTCTTCGGTGCAGTTGCTGTCATATTAGAAGCCATAACTTGGATAATAGTTATAAAGAGGAAACAGAAGACTTCAGAGAAGACCCATCAGAGCATGAATGGAACAAACGGAGTGAATGGCCATGGGCCTCATTATGATGCCTAGACACGGTAGTTTTTATGTATGTATAGCAGAATTACTACTGTCTGCTCTTTCTCTCTACCTCTCTCTCCTTCTTGTAATCTACTGTACCATTTTTACAGTCCATTACATTACACCGTCTGATTTATATAAATTCCGAGAGCTTACTATTTTTTGTTATGTTATTTTTAGTTGTGCCTGTGAGGTGAGATAGGTTGTAATTTTTTACCATATATACGGATAGATTCCATTGAGTTTTCTTTTTTGAATTATTGATTTGAGCTAGACTTTCTTGGCTTCAGTTCTGATGATCCTAAAACCTAACTTTGAGACTGGGTGGCAACTAGATTAACCTAATTTTGTTGGAAATTTGACTCAGTATTGATCACTCCATTATGCAATACCTTGTAGAAATAAATAAATAATTGAGCAGTGACATTATTTATGCATCATCCAGAAGCCAATAGGGGTTATGTTTTCGTTCACAAAGTAATGGTATATATATTTATTTTTTATACACAATTTATATATATAGTATCATTATATGATTGAGTGATATTTTTTTTTTAATTTAAAATCATTCAATCATATTATGATACATTATCTATGTATACAAAAAATAGATATACATAATTTTATTCTTGTTCACAGCTTGTTCGGCGTGAAAAATCAATAAAAACACAATAGGCTAAGCCGTAGAGAAAGAAAATAAAACATGAACCAATAATATTAAACACTGTCGGAGAGAAAATAAAACATATTTTTTCACCTAGAGTTATTAAATCATCTTCATTATTCTATTTCCACAAATGAAAACTAATATGAAACTAAAAAAAAAATAAACAGTCTAATTATGACAACGTGTTTTATTGGTGCAAGCACGTTGGTAGGGTTTAGTCTCCCCACCAGATTAATAGTTGTTATAGGAGGCACCTCTCTTTGAACACGTTATAGTATTTCGTTCTAATGCTCTATGGCTTATATATGGCGTTGTTGAAGCCAATGACAATACACAATTGTTGATCTCATTACCCATTTGAAATTTATCATTTGCCGTACATTCTGCTATGAAATTTATCACTGCCATAGGAAACCAGGTCATAGCTAAGAAAGCCCAACAGGCCCCTGGTAGAGCACATGCATAATTCAACAGTATAGGGCTCGAAAATCTGGCCTTGACTTAAAAAAAAGGAGATGTTCATCAGCCACAGTTTTCATGAACCATACAACCAATTCCAAGATGTTCATCCAACTTAATTGATGAATAATTCATTTAAATTATTCTATTTTACAAATGAAAAGCAAATATTAGATTGAGAAAACAGGCAACTTAACTACGACAAAGTGTAATTTGGGTACAACCACGATCGTAAGGGTTAACCTCTTCACTATATTGACAGTTATAGTAAGAAGCACCCTTATAAGAACATGGTACAGTATCTTGTTGTAGTGCTTCATAACTTATATACTGTGTTGTTGTAGCCAATTGACGACGGTTGATCTCATTATCCATTTCGAATTCATCCCCCTTAACCATGCACTCGGCTACGGATCTTAGACAACATCCTTTACTTCCACCGCTTGCATCAATGCTCTTCCCCGATATTGTCAGACCTACCAGGATTAGGCAAACTATCAAAACCGAACCAGAGAATGTTGCCATTGCTGTGTTTTATTTTGCCTCTTCCAACTTTCTTCCTGTATTGCACTTGTACTTAAGAACGATACTTGGAGGAAACAAGACAAAGGAGCCAGCCGGCAATTACCTCTAAACTATTCATACTTATGACATTGCTTTTCTATATATTTACCAAATATGCCATTTTCAACACTGACTTGTTAGTTGATGTCATTATAAAAATCTAATCAATCACTTTCTAGAAATAATACCATCGAAGAGGAAGAAGATGCACCTCTAACAAATTTAAAATACAATGCCTGCATTCATCATATGCGTTTGAAAGAAATATTTATGGTTATTTGGACTTGATATGGGCAATATTACCCGTATTTTTTACAATTTCCAAAAGATGTCGTTTTAAAGAAAGCTGGATTCTTGAATAGCATATGATTCTGACCTCTTCAAATCATAAACTATAAAATAATTACTTAATATTCAAATACACGTATGGATTACACAAATGTTAAAGTTGAATTGGTTCCAGAAAGGACCATTTCCAATTTTGGATGTAAAATATGACCCTCTTGGTGGCACTTGAAGCCACAGCACAAGCGGTTTCTCATTTTCCCTTTCTAACAAACGCACGCTTAATAAAGGTGTTCTATCATTTCCCATCTTGGCTTCTTCGTATCAAAGGAAGATTATTAATCTTCATAACATTTTGACAATGACTACAATATGGTATTTTATGTTCAAATCAACAAAAGATAATGCATATCTGTGAACAAAAATAGGATGATAACATGTATAGCTGCTATTGTTTGACAAGAGTGTATTATGTATACAATTTTATACATAAATAATAATGCATTATTATTTGATTAGATAATTAAAAATTAAAGATAAAAAAATACTTAATTATATAGTAACATATCGTTATTAATGCACAGTTTTATTGGTTTAATAAAAAACAATAAGTACAAATAATGTACACAATCAATGATATCTCATTATATAATTAGATATTACTTTTATCTCTAATTTTGAAATATTCAATTATATGATGATATGTTATTATTTATACATAAAATTGTATTCATGGTATTACTCTAAAAATTTGGCTCTGTATTTTGGCAAAACAGCCCTATTTAGCATGAAAATGTCATAAATGGATTAGTCTAATTGGGGCTATTAGAGCTTTTATAAAGTATGCGCTCTACCCACTTGGTGACAAACCTGTAAATTCACAACTAATATTTGATTATAGGAAGAAAGGCAACCCTTCGTGTTTCTTTCAGTTTTGTTCTTGTTTTAGTCACACCTACTGGACTAGGCTAAGTAAAGCCCACGACTTGAAACATAAAGACGCAGACCATGCTATGCTGATCCCTGTAAGAAACATAAATATACGTATATGAATATATTTTATAGGACACAAATTAATAAATATATAATATATTATTATATATTTAAATAATTTTAAATTAATAATAAAATAATAAATAATTATATTATATTATATTATATATATATATTTATATATTTATAAATATATACATATAATATTACCTGTATGATAAATGAGTCTGAACGGAAACGCGATACATAATTACAGAAAACAAATGAAGCCACGACCCACAGTCATAGGAAAGCCTTCAAGATCAAGAGTAAGCAACTTAGCCTGGACCAGTCCATAAGAAAGCTCAACAGGCCTCTGGTAAAGCAAAGGCATAATTCAACAGTCTTGGGTTCGAAAATTTGGCCCCCAATTTAAACAAGCTCCGGTGGATCGTCTCCCGGCCTTTTGTCTCCATGTATCCGTGCCGGGAGTTGTTGGACAAATAATATTAGTTTGTACATCATGTGAGAGAGCAACAAACAATTTCTTGCCTGCTGCGTGCGAGTGTTTTAAGTGCATTTTCTTATTAAAAATTTTATTCTTATTTTAAAATTGTTTAAATTTCAAAAGAGATCAATGATGAAAAGGAGAATCAGACAGTTCTGACACAGCTAAATTTTTATTCTAGCCAAACTATAAAACTCTGCGTTTTAATATCTTGGCATAAAATATAATGGATACATATAATATAATATTTGAACAAATATAATTAACAAATCCTCATCAGACACAGTTTTCATGAACCATACACGGAACGGATTCCAGGATCCAAAATGGCGTTGATCCAACTTGAATGGTGAGTAATTTATTTTAATGTTCACGATCACAATCACAATCACAGATTATGTGTGACTCCATGGTCCCAAGAACATCATAGTTCTGATGGGATCTTCTGCAGAATGGTTGGTCTTTCGTCTTCCAGTTCTTGTTGTAAATGAAGAAGAGTTAGGCCCTTCTTCAATGGCATCTCCAGCCATAGCAACCCTCGCCGCTTCGAAAGCCTGCCTGAGCTTTTCTCCGATCGTTCTCTTGGAATCATGATGATGATCGCCGCAGACGTGTTGATGTTTCATCATTCGGCTGTGAAAGGAATTTGGGTAAGATATTAGAACTAGGAGTTTTAGCTAGGGTAGATATATATACAATAAATACACACAGGAAGACCACTAAGGTAAGGATAAACGTGTAAAAATTATTATCAGTGGTAGGCCCAATTTGTTTCGTCGGGATTGGCTAGATATTTATAGTATGTGGATGACAGATCAGAATAATAATTTTAGTTGAATGGTGGTGTCCCAACTAGGGCAAACTTTTTATCTTTTCATTTATTTTATTCTTGGCTCATTATGGAAAATATTGATCTGGAATAATCTGTCACTTACAAAATTTGATCAAAAGATTTGAAGCTCAGATATTCACATATATCATAGAGTGCTAAGAATCTGAAATGCAACATAAGTAACTTTTATAAGGCCAAAGGACTTATTTCCACCCCAAGTTTGCTGTTTCTCAGTTAAATTTAAAAAAAATTAAAAACTTATATTCGAAGAGTTAACTTTTATATTTTCTATTAATAAAAAAGATAATTTAAATAAATTTGCTTTCTTAACAAAAAAATCGATGAGACAAAAGATTAAATAGCTACTGAAGAAATTAATTAAATAGGTTCTAAGCAAGCCCAACCCAAAAAAGCCTCATGCAATTGGGTTGTAAGTATACGTGACAAAATGGAGCGGCTACCAGTGTAATCCATTGGTAACCTGTCTAAACGTGGATATGAGTTTTAGATTTTTGGATCCGTATTCGTAGATAATGAATTTTTCTAGATGAATCGGGTATACCTATGGATACCCACAGGTCACCTTTTTTTTATTCATTTTTTTAACTTTAATATCAAATTTACAATATACTCAATACAAATTTTACATTTTTTTAACATGAAATAAATTTAAATCCACATTAAAATTAAAAAAATTTACTGTATTAAAAACAATTTTAAAAAATATGAACATTAAATATTTTGTTATAAATATTCATTTTATGTTTAATGCTAAAATTATTTTAATAATTTGAGGTAAATTTTCATTCTTCAATGAAATATTTATATATTTGAAAAGAAAATTATCAAAAATTTAAGAAGAATATATTAAAATAATAAAAAAAGTAAAAAATTAATATTAAGAATGCTTACATACATAAAATGAAAAATATTAAAAATTAATAAATTAATAAATTAAAATAATAAAAAATTAATATTAACAAATAATTTATAAGTTGACCTATATCCATCCAATCAGTATGAGTTTTAAAAATCATTATTCATATAATTTAATTCATACTTATTTTATCCACGCTTACATTAACCTGACTTAGTATTTAATTCGGCTCACCCGTTTGGTAGGACAAGTGTCATGAAGGTTGTCACTCAATGGTAAACTTTCAACAGTACCACACCCGGATAAAAAATTGCTTTGAATACAGCAAGGGAAGATTAGACCGCCCCAAATAATTGAACGAACACGGCTACTCTCTTTGGTATCACCTGTTCCTGCATCATTAGTAAAGACGTAAAAGGCGTTCGTTGCCGCTACAATTCTTGAACACAATTATTAACTTGTGCCTCCGTCATTCGATTATTCATTGGACCTAATTCTCTGCATCTCCATCACCACTAAAATTACTGTTTTTAAACATTATCATCATCTTGGTTGACGTTCATATCACCAATTTCATTTCCCATCAAATCACTCCTTCAACAACTCAACCAGTAGTTTATGTATCACTTGTTTTAAGTTTCCCACAACTTGGACTCTGCCTTTTCGTCGTGTACTCGTCATATCATAGCCTCTCCACTATAAAACATACCTTCTCTTTCAACACCATTAAATCCTGAACACCCAGTCCCGATTTGTTGTTATGCATCCAAGAGGACTAGCGATTTTAACTAGAAAAGATGTTGTTTGCTGCCAGCCTCCACCACTGACTGGAGATTGTTACTACTGTAATTCATGAAGAAATAAATAAGGAAAATTTGGACCGTCTAATCTTCTCTTGCTGTACTCGACTCACTTTCTGGGCATGGTACTGTTGAAAGCTTGCGTTAAGTGACAACTTTTCTGACACTTGCAAGGGTGTTTTCTGGATATATGCTTAACTTGTTTGATCTTTTGCTTGATATTTTGTCAGAAAAAGTAAATTTATCTAAATGTCCTTTTTATGGGAAATTAATTAAAATAAATAAAATTTTAAGCGTTTATACGTTTTTAAATCACTTTAAAAAAGTTTTATCAAAATAAGTAAACCATATTTTTTTTATCATTTTTACCCTTATGTTGAAAAATCAAGTAAAAATATTTTTTCTAAGAATATGCGTAGATTTATGGTGGTTACGATAGTGATTAGGGATTTTACAGTGAAACCCTAAATATGTCAAATTATGTATATGAATATTTTTGAATATTTCAAACGCTTAAAATGATGTAGTTTCGATGTTAATAGATATCTGGAAGTGTAGCCGTTGAGAGACAAAAGTGCGTAAATTTACAATGTCGTGAAACACTGTTTACATCGCGTAAAACACTATTCACATCACGCAGACACTGTTTACATCACGCAAAAGTAGATATCATAGTCTGTGAACAGGATTTTTGCGCGATTTTGCTTAGTTTTTCAACATAAGGGTAAAAAAAATACGGTTTACTTATTTTGATAAAACTTTTATAGGGTGGCCTAAAAACGTATAAACGCTTAAAATTTTACTTATTTTAATTAATTATCCCATTTTTATTATCAAAAAACGTTAAAATTAATTTTTATAATTGAGTTTTTAAGTTTTTTTTTTTAAATTAATGATTAAAGATATAGAAAAACAACAAATTTTGGATGGGAATAAGTTGTTTGGCCCTTTTGTAATTCAAAAGCCAATGGAACATGTGCTAATCTCACAACCAGGCTTCGAATTTAATAAAATGCCACTTTAAATTCGAATTTCTTTTATGAAGACTGAGATTCCAGTTGATGCTGTCAAAAGTTGACATGTTGTTCACCAGGAATCAAAGGAAAAAAGAAACTCTAAGGTTAGCACGAGTATGAAATGGAAATAAGATGCCAATTAGATGAGTAAAGAAGTGAAAGTTCCCATCCTAATTCCGGCTGACAAGCTATCGAGACAGGATACCTTACAAAATGTATTTTCTGACTTGTTTAAAAGCCCAATAATGGAGTTGAGCCTTCACTGTAACAAGTCCCCGTGGACAGGTCAAGTATTGGACCTCTAAAATGAGCCAACCAGCTCTTGAAAAATGATTGGCTTGGAAAGAGATGAGTTTGGTTGGGAAGTAACAGCGATAAGGGAGTTTAATCCAACAGTTCCCCAACCTTACCCACCATGCACTAACAACCACACTTCAATTTTTTGGTGGCAGTGGCATTATAAAAACATACTGTTGTGCAATCGTTGTCAGAAGAATTATGTGGTTGCACTTGCACAATCAGCTTGACAGATTTCCACCAACTTTTTAAATTGTTACAGTTAAGCCACTTTAGAAAAGAAAACGCACTGATTCTTTTCTGTAAATGCAATTTCGTTTGAATTGTGACCCCTCTGATATGTACACTTGACACAGTCATGCCTAGTTTTTAGTGTTTATCCTTCTAAATCAATGAAAATAGAGACATTATACATTGTTCAATTAGAAGGAGAGAGAGAGAGAGAGAGTGAGAGAGTGAGATATATATGAAAGAAAGGGAGAATAAAGCAGTGGCTTGGTCGGTCACAAGCAGAACATATGAAATGCATATACCCTTTTAAACTAAGATTCTCTCTATCAACTGTTTTCTTCATCGTGAATACTTCAACATTTGCTGTCTTGGTACATCTTACTCTCACATCAAAAATCTCCCAATATCTTCATCTGTACATCTTGTTCCTCCTTTCGGACCCATTTTTTGTCCTCTCTCTTTTCTGTCACCTCATATTATAATTTCAACGTAACCCCGTTCTAATTTCTTTTGGTTTTCTTTTAAAAATTTTTGCTCTTCGTGACTGCATCAAACCCAGTAAAAAATTTTTTACAAAAAAAAAAAATATTTGAATTCAGAGTTCCAAACTCCATAAAAATAGGTAAATTATAAGCAGATGAACTCATTTCTAGCATATGAAATCAGTAATTGTACTTCTGCTTACATGGGGGTCATTGCGAATGATACCGGATACATAAAGACAAAATATTTATGTTTTCTAGATTGCAAGAGGGCCCCGAACCTTCGTATCAATCCCTCTTTGCATCTAGGATGAAAGCTTTACTTTACAAAGTTTCATTTTAATAATTAACTGGAATAAAGTAAGGCAACATATAGGCCAAAAGGCTTATTCCCTAAAGTTTCAATTATAAAGTTTAAAAAATTTAAAGTTTTATTCTTCTATTCAAATTTATTATTTAGGTTAAATATAAAAATATTAAAAAAATATTATATTTTTAATTAAAAAAATTTATTCAAAATTTAAAAAATAATTTTTTTTATTTTTTTCTATCACCGGAGATGATAAAATTTATTGTCTTTGATTATAATTTTTCTTCTTCTCAATCTCTTTCTTGGCCATCATTGAAGACAAAAATTGTAGAAGAGGGTAACAAGAGACACTAAGAGGGGAAGAGAATGCTGACAATCCAAAAAGAGACTGTTGTTAGAGAGAAAAAAATAATTACTTTTTAAATCTTAAATAGAAAAAAATTATTAGATTTTTAAATTTAAAAAAAAAGAAATAAGATAAATTTTTATTTTTTAAATATTTTTAATCAAATAACATTTTTACTCTTAAAAATAAATTTTAATAAAAGGGTATATATTTAGATTTTTTTATATTTGATGGGTAAAACTTGGTCACTTTTGCAATCCTGATATGGAAATAAGTCTTTTGAACCCATATACATACATACATACATACATATATATATATATATATATATATATATATATATATATATATATATATATATATATATATATATATATTTGGCCTGTTGAATTAATATAAATTCTCTTTGACCGGTCCCAGGATGAAAACTATAGAGTTTTCTGGAATATGAGAAAAAAAAGATAAATCGTGAATGTGTGCATGCAGGCGCATGTCTTTTTTGATTAAAAAACAAGTTGGTATTAAGTTGTGGATCTTATGGATTCTCTGGTCTGGTAGGTGATGATGAACATATGAAAGAAGATAAGTATATGCGTTTATGATCCACCACGAATATTCTACTCTCTGTATAAAGTTTAAGAAAGCTTGAGGATGGGATGAAAATTATATATTTTCAGGGCATTTAAGCTGGTTATATACAGATCCTGTGAGTCTTCTTGGATTGGATTTGACTCAAAAAAGAATTAAATCACTTTAATTACAAAAAAGAATCACTGCTGCTGCTGCTCACGAAATCTTTGAACTTTAAAACAGGAAACAACTGGAGATGAATAGAAATTCCTACTTACTGGTCCCATTATGGGAACTTAAAAAAAGAGAAAGGGGAAAAGGAGAAATCAAGCGCACCAAACTGGCTTTCTGTTGAAAGTGGGAGCCCGAGTAATATCCTCGAATTGAAGGGAAAAAGACATCTACGTGCAAAGATCGATGATGTTTTAACCAAAGAAAGAGATATATTGCTTTTGCAAAAAGATGGCTTTAAGCATTCCCCAAGGAAGATGGCAACATAATAATTGACAACAATTGCCCAGACTGATCATTTATGCATCTGAGTCTGTAAACAATTATATTTTGGTCTACCTAATTATATAGCCCCCATACTTCTTCCCTCAGACATGTCTTTTATGAATATTCTTGCACACTTGGTAAGAGAGAAAGTTGATCAATTAACAAATATAGCATTGCTTTACACATAAGAGTGATGAAAAGTGAGATTTTTTCAGACCTACAACTGCAACAAACAACCAAAACCTTAAAGCATACTAACATTCAATACAAGGATATCCTTCACCGCTTTGATTAATTAACAAAGCTAAATAAAAACAAACCAAATTAAAAACAAAATCCTCCAAATCCCACAACAACCCTTTTTCCCTCTCCATCTCAATACATTTATGCTACTTACTGAGTAATATATATGTATACCGCTCAACATTTAGTCACATAATAGAGCATCCAACAGCATAATCGTCGTCGTCGTTGTCGTTATGGATTGGATCGGAAGGTGGAAATGGCATGTATCTTGGTGGTTGAGAGTATGAATAAGCATGCAAAGCAGGGGCATAATATGATGTATTAGCAGTAGGATATGCTGTATTGTAACTTACTACTCCATACATTGGAGTTGGAAGAGGATAATACATAGGCGGTGGATAGGGATATTCTTGGTGATTTGGAGGACGCACTTGCGGGGATCCCAGATTCATCTTGGACATAGATGGAATCGGCTCGGGAGTAGCCATTGGAGAACCGGTTGACTCTGGGCCAGCAGCTGCAGTTCCTTCGCTAACATTTTCACCCCCGCCATTACCCGTTTGTCCTTTCTTCTTTTTCTTCTTCTTCTTCTTGCCACCAGCACTATCACCGCCGCCGCCACCAGTTTCCTCCTCGCTTTCACCACCTTTTATGTCAACACTTTCCTGTGGCTTGTTACTGGAAATGGCGTTTTGGGCCTTTTCAGATACATCCTGTTTATCATCCCCTCCAACTTCCTGACCCTCTTTGGCGTCCTTTGTTTTGTCATTTTTCTTGGGTTTCTCCTTTTTTTTCTCCTTCGTTTCAGGCATTTGTGGCCAGAGCTCGGCGTGCTTTCCTGATTTATACAGCTTCTTAATAAGAGTCTCTGCTTCAACGTTGCCAGTCACTATAACCTTATGCTGCTGTGAATCTACAACGGCGGTGTAGACACCTGAAAGATGAGAAATTAATTTATACAGTGAACTCATGCATGAATAAAAAACAGAGAAGAAGAAATATATAGTACCATCAATGCCTTTAAGAACTTTCTTGACTTTCTTCTTGCAGCCCTCGCAGTGGATTGAAACTTTCAAGACCCATGTCTGTAAAACACAGCAGAAATTTGAGTTAAAAAGTGTTTTATAGAAGTGAATATTATCAAGAAGAATCAACCCACCTGGTATTTCAGGGGCTGTGGAGTATCTTCAGCTGGTTTTGTAGCCATGTCGGAAAGAGAGCTTAATGGCTTGAAACAGGAGGAAGGGAATGGAAACTGTGAGTTTGTGAGCATTAAGTTTAAGTCTTAAAAAAAACTGAGCATAAGTTTGGTGCGTATGCCACGTCATCTTGATACTTACAGATTGTACCCAAGTTAAAATTAAAGCATGAAATATTATTGAGTGCAATTGAATTTAAAGTCTGTTCCAGGATAAATTAAAATGTACAAATCATTTCCATACATGTCTTTTAGGTAGGGCTTCAGACTATTTTCCTGCTGGAAGCCATACATTGGAGCATTTTATAGTAATTTTGTTTACATTCCCAAATGGTATTTACATTAGTGAAACCCAGATTCTAATAGTTGAATTTTTGTATGAGAAATTTTGAATCCTTTCTTGTATGTTTAAAATTTATCTTTTTTATCATTTAAACTATTATTTAGACTTATCTAAGGTGAATAACGATCCACTTAGGTGAAAAAACTAAGAAATTACATAACATTTTTAACATAAATGTTGCCAGCCTCCGCCAACGTTATTGTTTCAGGTGCCCTAAAAGAGTAAACCTTCGCATTGATGGCCTTCTCCTATTGTCAACAATTACAGACAACTGGGCAGGGAATCCAAGTGTTTGTCAAAATTCAATCAGTCTAAAGGGCCAAGCCAATCTCGTTAGTCTTCTAAAGGGAATCCGAACTCTTAACTTAGCAGATAATGATTATATATAACAAAAAATTGTACCATAATCTGAATTTAATAACCAAGGCAAAGGCTTTCTCACACGATCTCATCCCCTGTTATTAATCGTCTTTGTGGTCATTTTAATAAATCTTCTAACATTCCAATTCATTTGTGCAATTATTGTTGCATGGAAACTTAACCCAGCATTATCTGAACTGAATATTATTTATTTATTGCTGCATAGTTATGTATGGTACTGGTATTTCAATTATTCTGGAGGGAACTTGAGTAGTATTTGACTGCTTCTGGCTGCCTGAATAATGAATATTGGCTCTCTGGCTTCACCAGACATTTTCAATGTTGGCTCTCTTATCTATATCCCGGACTCTCCAGAGACAGGAATTTATGCTGTTACTTTTGTGTCGAGGCTTGATTTATGTCTACCACTTACCTGTTTCAGTTTTCAGGATAGCATTTGGCCTTCTGAGTTAATGGCTAATGACTCTCTACATCTACCCAAAATAAATTTTCTTTCAGCAGAAACACATAATCAAATGGCTCTAGTAATAATAAGCACGCCCGTTCGTTCAATAAAATATTGTAGGCACCAAATGCTGGCCAACTCCGGGCTGATGCAGGACAAACAGTTATTTCAATGAAGGAACTGGTAAATAGTAGTCATCTGGTAATGGTTTCCAGTGTTAAAACAACCTCCATAAGGCAAAGCAGAATGACGATCAACATTATTATCAAGCCTTATCACTAACCAAACCATTCTAATTTATCTGTAACTTTGTATAAATTAATGGCTTTTGCAAGTAAATTGAGAAGTGACAACACTTGCCACTACCTTTATTTTATTTGTATATTATTAAAAATATATCAAACTGTCAACCAAATGGTAAAAGGAAATTAATGGAGTCCCATTCTCATCCCACAATATGTGATGACTTTGAAATTGCTTGGGTCACTTTCAACTGGAACAATAATCTGGAAATTAATACAGTGGGATTTTTTTTTCTTTTGACATTAAGAAAAAATCTAACTGGGATTCGACCAATCGAAGCAGCTGCTGCTTAGTCCAGCTGTAAATTTCCAGAAATATGAAAAAGGCTAGTTGTTGGTACACTGTTAAATGTACCAACATTTCCCATTAATTAATGGAATATAAAAGGCCAAATGACTAGCTTTTGGGCTGTTTGGTTTATAATAATATTTTAATAATTTATTTTTTATTATTTATATTAATTTATTTGTTATAAAAATTTATTTTAAATAATAATACGAATAAATAATATAAAAAATAAATTTTATTTTAGATTTTAAAATATTATCAAAATAATTTTAATTTTATTATAATTTGATCCTTATTTATTTTTTAAGAGTAAAATACTATTACTTTTAATAAATATAATAAATAATATAAAATATATTTTAAAATAATTATATAAAAGACATTTAAATAAAATTATATTTTTATTAAACATAATATCCATTTATACTTAATAATTTTTTAAATAATCTTTTAATTTGGTAATAAAACCTTATTCAAACCAAATACCATAATAGGATATAAAAAGCCAAATAACAAAATTTTCAATTTTAATAATAAAATATTACTCAATCTAAATACCCAATGGAATGTAAAGGCCAAATGACGATTGCTCACCCAAGGATTGATAAATCAATGGATTGAAGAACTTAAGATTCAATTCCCAGAGTTACTGATTGATAAACCTACTGGAATGGACCGCAAATTTTATGTTTTTTATACCAGAGCGATTCTTATTTGTGCGTCCCTTTCACACCTAATCAAGAGCTATTTTTTCGGCCTCATGGAAGCTACTTTTTCAAGCACAAATTGTTTTATATTAATGACAGTGTCTTGAGTCTTCTTAGCTTAAGATCATCATGTGGAGCTAAAAGTCTTTCTGCATATAAGAACACCTACAATAACAGAAGCAAGAGCTGAGAAAGTTCCCTGCCTCAAAAGCCAAAATTCAGTCCAAGTCAAGGGTCTTGTGACCTGAAATAAAACATTCCAAAACTGTTCATTCAAATCATCTAGTGATCCAGTATTATCAATCAAAATATCTGCCTTCCCTTTTTTATCTCCAATGGCATCTGGGCATTTTATCCTATTTCTGGCATCCTCCTCACTTGTTCTGCCTCTTCCCATAAGCCTTTGAAGTTGTATTTCAGGATCAACCCATACAACAATAATCGGCTTTGTCGGCTTATGTACTTTGGTTTCAAATAACAAAAGTACATCAAGATCGATAACCTCAAATCCCTTTATCCAGAGCTTCAGAATCTCAAAAAAGATACCAGAGGAGATATAAGGAGCCAATATCCTACAAAAAAGATGAAAATTGTATTTTAAAGCTGATGTAATTTTGGAATTTTGTAACAAATAATCGATGGAACTCCCTGAAAGTAACAACAACAGATAATTATATCATTCAAACATCTTCCAATGATAAACTATAATTCCTTTTTCTCACCAAGACAAGTCAAAATTAAAAGACCAGAAAATCAACTGTCTGATTACATGATCAGTAGGAAACATCAATTTTTGCTTAATATCGCCATTAAGTTCTCCGTAATTCCTCACATGTTTATGAATTTAATTAACTGAAGCAATCGTTATGAAACTGATCCTAAATTCCTAATAGAAATTTGACTATCTTAATATCATGAACTTGAAAATTCATTGCAGGAGAAAGGATCTCGGGACATAAACACTCAGGAGAAAATTGAAACCACTGGGAAGAAAAAGGAAGAAGGAAATGCATTGTTCAAGGCTGGAAAATATGAAAGAGCTTCCAAGAGATATGAAGGTTTGTTATTTTAAACATTTTTTCGGTTTCACACTTCATAAAGTATTGTGTAGCTTTTGTTTGATCATTGGGAGAGACATGATCTCTTGGCAGGCTGTCAAATTCATAGAGTATGACTCTTCTTTCATGATGAGGAAAAACAGAAGTCCAAGGTGCTGAAAATTACCTGCAACCTAAACGATGCTGCTTGCAAGCTCAAACTTAAAGAGTACAAGCACGCAGAAAGTTGTGTGCCAAGGTGTTAGAACTTGACGGAAAGAATGTTGAAGCTCTTTATAGACGGGCCAAAGCATATATTCAACTTGTTGATTTGGACTTGGCTCAAATGGATATTAAAGGCTCTTCAGATTGACCCTGACAATAGGTATGGTCGCATAACACATGCTGCCATTAACTGACATTATTATATATTGGTCTTTGTATCAGGGATGTCAAACTTGAGTACAAGTTATTGAAGGAGAAAGTGAGAGAGTGCAACAAGAAGGATGCACAATTTTATGGCAACATATATGCAAAGATGATCAAGTTAGATCAAACAAAATCAGTGAAAAATTTGATAAACGTCTGAGAGATTCAGTGTTCATACTGGGTTTGAATTGCCTTGATTTTCTGATTTTGAATGATTTGAAAATACAAGTGTTGCTGCGAAGCCAGAGTTATAAGAGTAGAACAAACTTGACAGCAATGAAATCCGCATATAATTACAACAAAAAAAATTAATCCTTTAGAAAAAAAAATAGTTATAATACAAAAAGCTAAGATCATTGTCATGTTACCATGTCTGCAGATGACATCAATTCAAAAACAATGAGCAGCCACTAAAAAATTTGTTTTGCCCATAAAATCCAAATAAAAGAGTAGTAGCTATCTGTACCGGTTAAGAAGTTGGCGTTTGTCAGGATCAGAGAATACAATTTGGCCGAGTTTTGGCCTATCCACTTTCCATTGGCTAATTAAATCTCCTCTCCAAAACTTGCAACGACCTTTCTCCAATCGCCGGTGCCTTTCTTTAATACATCCTGCAAGTAAATCAAGTTCATTCAATCTTAAACAAATTTCCCAATTTTTCTTTGTAAATTTTGTATTAGCTTTTTGTAATTGAAATTACAGTATTTCCACAATGTAAAAATCGAGAATCTAAATCTGCAATGTAAATTCTTAGAATCCTGAGCAAAATAATTAAACATACCAAATTAGGGCATAGGCTGTGATCTGAGTATGGAGACTAAGAGTTGATGAAAAGGAAGAGAAATTACACGAGCAACGAGGTCGGTGTCAACAATGGGTATATCATTAGCCTTGAAGAGGTTGGAGACCGTACTCTTCCCTGATGCAATTCCTCCTGTCAGCCCCACTATTCTCATTTTCCCCTCCTCCAGTCGCTTCTGCCCTTCATAGTAACCTTCAAGCCTTTTATGGTCTACAGTTCAGCCCCTTTTGACGTGTACATTTCTGAATCAAGTCTGGTCCCAAATTAGCGCAGCTGGTGTAGTGGTATCATAGTACCCTCCCACGGTACTGACCCGGGTTCGATTCCCCGGATGCGCAATTTTTTTGGCGAATTTTCGTTTTCACCTTTTTAATTTTTATTATTTTTTCTGCGGTTGTGATTCAAACAACTTCTTCACACTTTGAGCAGATATCTGGACAGATTAAAATACTGAAATTTTGAGGATCTGTAATCTACCCATGGTGGTGATACCACAGGTTAACAGCATAACCAACAGGCTTATCTATTTCTTAACCAATTGCACTTCCTCTAATCATATTAAACAAATTCAAGCTCAACTAATCCTCCAAAACTTTCACTGTAACACAACAATTGCCTCCTACTTTATAACTGCTTGCCAATCTCTGAACCTCTTAAACACAGCCCACCACCTCTTCCTGCAACTGCATAAACCCCATGTTTTCATTTGCAACTCCCTCATTAGGGCCTTTTCTCATTCCCAAATCCCCTGCATGCCTTATTCTATATACGCCCACATGTTCAAAAACTCTATTTTGCCTAATAACTACACCTTTCCTTTTGTGCTCAAGTCCTTGTCTGACTTTAAAGAGTTAAAAAAAGGGAAGATCATGCATGCGCACGTTGTAGAATTGGGTCATGTTAATGATATTTATGTCCAAAATTCGTTATTGAATGTCTACGCTTCGTGTGATGATATGGAACTGTGCCGGAAATTGTTTGAAGAAATGACTCAAAGAGATGTTGTGTCGTGGACATTGTTGATTATGGGTTATAGAAGTATTAAAAAGTATGATGATGCATTGAGTGCTTTTGAGCAAATGCAATACGCAGGTGTGGAGCCAAATCATGTTACGATGGTGAATGCCTTGGCTGCGTGTGCGAGTTTCAGTGCCTTTGAAATGGGTATTTGGATACATGATTTTATAAAGAGGAAACAGTGGGAATTGGATGTAATTTTGGGGACTGCGCTGGTTGATATGTATGGAAGATGTGGGAGGATTGAGGAAGGATTAAAAGTTTTCAAAAGCATGAAAGAGAAGAATGAATTTACGTGGAATGCAGTTATTAAGGGGCTAGCTCTTGTTAAGAGCGGAGAGGAGGCAGTTTGGTGGTTTAATCGAATGCAGCAAGAAGGGTATAAGGCTGATGAAGTGACCTTGGTTAGCGTACTTTGTGCTTGTAGCCACTCAGGCTTGGTTGTTATTGGCCGAGAGATTTTTAGTTCTTTGATTGTTGGGAAGTACGGATTTCCACCAGGTGTAAAACATTATGCGAGCATGATTGACCTATTTGCACGAGCCGGTTTTCTTCAAGATGCTTTCAAGTTGATAGCAGAAATGCCTTTTGAGCCTACTAAGTCTATGTGGGGATCATTGCTTGCTGGATGCAGAGATCAGGGAAGTTTGGAATTGAGTGAGTTTGTCACTAAGAAGCTTTTGGAATTGGAGCCGGATAATAGTGCTTATTATGTTGTGTTATCTAATTCGTATGCCCAGATGGGAAGATGGAGTGATGCTGAAAAGGTCTGGGAGTTGATGAAAGACATGGGACTGAAGAAGGAGCTAGGCTTTAGTTCTCTAGAGACTGGACCCTTGAACTTGTTAATGAACTTTCAGGACAAAAAGTCTCATTTCAGTTCCATTCAGAGAGAAAGTAGTAAGTTTTCTTTCAATGGAGGAGTTTGTGTTGATGTAACTGGCTAATTAAGGGTAATCAGGAAACCTACAGTTACTACAGAAGCAGTTATATCCTGTTTCTGCTTTCTCAGCATCCAGCTGATCAATCTTGCTCTTTGATACTGCCTATAGGAAGCATTGGAACATGCCCATTTGTCTTTTGAAGCTGAAGAAGCCTATTTCAACCTTTGATAGATTATCGGCATTCTGATCTATCACTGGGCAAAGGTACTCCTCATTTATAGATAATGATTTAAATCTTCCTATACGGGTAACTTATTATGCATTTTGACTGGAAACTATTCACATTCTCTCCTGTAAACAAGTGCACAATATTTAATTGTTAGATAATCTGAATTTCACGGTGTGAAACTGAAACTAAATAATAATTTTTCTCAAAGTTTTATTAAATATATTTACTTCCTTTGTATTATATTACTTTTTTGTGTTAATAATTATAAAACTAAAGCAAAACAAAAAAAATGATAATATTTACAATTAGCCAAACTAACTAGATACAATCCAATCTTGGGTGCGGTTTGATCGGAACCCCATCTAGGATAATCTATAATTCCATTTGAATCACATAATTTAAAATTATATTCAAGTTTGATTTGATTCATGTTAGAAGTTCTTCCCCTATTTATCATCCCCTAATACGTTGATTTGATTGCCGCAAGTGGACCGATAAGAACTTCTAAGTAGTCATGAAATGGGTGAAGAGATAAACAAGTAGTCAAGAACAAAGCAATGCAAAATTTCTTGTTTATTCCATTACATTAATGTAAATAACAACAAATAAACCACCACAGATTGTTAAAAATTGTTGAAACAGATTAGAACTGAAGGCGAACGGCCTACAAATTTCAATTTTCACCAAGCTTCATACCCTCAGCGACTTTCTTGAAAGCAGGTCTGGAAGAAATATCCTCCCACCAGGCCTTCACATGGGGACGATCATTTATGAGTGAAGCATGAGGAGTCTTCATGAAATAATACGTGTAAGTAAGATGGTGCAAATCAGCCAAGCTATAGAAATCTCCCGCAAGATACTTGCTGCTACTGAGCTTACTCTCATACACGTCAAGCACTTGCCCTAGCTTCGCTAAATTTGCATCAATGATGGCTTGATCAGGTGAATTGCCTTGCATCGGTGCCACAAAGAACTGATACACAATTGCAGAGATTGGTGGGTGGTATTGCTGAGATTCAACTTCCAGCCATACTTTTGCCAATGCAGCTTCTTTCAGGTCTTTGTGCCTCAAAAGATCAGTGCCCGTTTCTTTGAATTTTTCAGCAACGTATGATGTGATTGCTCTTGACTCTAGCATAACAATTAAGTTTATAAGGGTACACATGAATGAGTTACATTAGAGAAGGAAGAAATTAAAGCTTACCAAATAAAGTAAGATCATTGTCTTCTAGAGCTGGAATCTGACCAAAGGGCTGCCGTTACAAGAAAAGAATTCTAATTAGAAATAGAGTTTAACACCGGAAGGAAACCATGATTGATTATATGGGAGAAGTTAAATACATTCTTGGCAAGAAAAGAAGGTTGCTTGTGTTCAGCTGTCATAAGATTAACAGGGACAAGCTCGAAATCCACTGATTTTTCATGTAGACAAGTCATCACACGAGCGGTACAGGAAGACATGGGGGCTCCATATAGTTTGAGCTCCATTATGTATTTGTATGTCCGCTATAGCTAGAGAGGGACAATTTACAGAAGAGAGGAAAATCTCTACATCGTTATATATAGTTTTCACATTCTGAAATGGGTGTGCTTAATATTTCAATATCTGTAATGTTTATATTTCTATATTTAGTTAATTAATGACAGTAAATCTTACAGGCTAGGAGGCATATGAATTATGAGAGAATAATCTTCTGAAAAAAAAGAAATTTTATAATCTTACTAACTGTGAAAACATAGTGACAGATTAGAGATTCATTGGGCAGTAACTAGAATTCAGATATGATCAGTCAAAGCACAATTTCCGGTGCAACAACATAAAATCGCTGGGCTTCATCTGGAGATTTGATCTTAATTAATCTCGGGAAATCATAGATCTTCCTATAAAATAGAGAGGAAATTCTACAGGAGTAGTAGCTAATACAAGTTTTACTTGATACATAACTGTAAACAGTTATAAAATGAAGTAGCAGATGGCTAGTTTTCTACTCCAAAATATTATGAAAGTTTGAAATGGTAAACCCTTTTACCGCAGTGAATTGATTGTTTGATGCTCTCAAGTCCCAACCGTACGAGGTTGTAAAACTAATATATTATATGAGTTTTAAGATCTTACTCTCCCATATGCTGCATTGAATGAGTTAATTGAAAAGATTAATAGATGCTTTTGTGCCTTGTGTTGTATTGAGGGAGTCTGAGAGAGGAGCTTCTCATTCCTGAAATTCAATCTTTTGTTCATTAATCCCAGAGTCACAGTTTAAAATTGGTGAGCCAAGCCAAAGAGTTGATGAATTTCAACCAGTGTCAAAATGTTTAAAAACTACAACGACAAAGCATTCTGACAATACATCAGGGTATCCTAGGACTTTTTCCGCAGCTGCAAGCAATTTGGATCGCGATGTTATTAGGATCAGAACCTCCCATAAGTTGAGGTCAATCTTCTTCCGTCCAACTTTCTGGACTTCTAAAGCCAAATGACACATTATCATATAATACCAAAATATATTTAGTTTTCTACTTCGCTGTAAATGGCAGCCTGGATAAGAAGTTTCTCAAGTTGTTTAGAATATCCAGAACTTGAGACTGTTTCCGAGTTCCACAATGTCAGCAGGCCCAATTCAGATAAACTAGTGAACTTTGGAAACAGAGTGCTATGGAAGTCATGATCAAAGATTTACCTGACGCCCATCTCGGGGACAGATACAAGCACAGTGAATTTTCACCGAAAATTTCATGAACAGTGTGTTTGTGACATGCTTAAGGTTTGTTCAGAGGAATTCTGAAACAATATTTACAACTCAGAAGTCAGAAACAACATAGGTTCAAAACCCTTTTACAATAATTTTTACCACATTCTTGTCCTAGGAATTACACTTATTTACAATGAAATGCCTTGATTACAATTTTTTTTTTCAATTAAAAAAAGTTAAGTGAGATGTGGATTTTACACATACACACACACACATATACTCATATTTACACCGTCAAACATAATAAGAGGTAATTCTACAATACCATACAGAATTGACACCGGTGATGATGGTTAACTCAGTCTTATCCTCCTTCATCCAGTGATCCGTAAGGTTCCAATATCTATACATGAAGGTATTGTAAAATTTCCCATTGAAGAGACAGCTCTAGATTACATGAATAGGAGAAAAAAGAGAACTTAAGGTGAAAAATATATATACTTTATATTGTCAAGATATCCAGATTTCAAATAGCCTTTCAGAACACTGCTTCTGGCTTTAGAAAGTTGTGATACTCAATTTGCGCCATTTCTCCACCATTAACCGGATTCATAATCACTCGAATATGAACAATTTAATTCCATAAACTCACTCTCTAATTGAGAAAAAAAAAAAAGCATAGAAATGTGTCAAGAGGAGATGATACAGGGTGTCAGAACCATGCCAGGAAAAAAATAGTAAAAGGCAAAGAACCTAAGAAGGATCTTCACAGATTCTGCTGCTAGGAGAAAATTTAAACGAAATGCAGTGTACACCTCTTAACAGGCCTTTACTTCCCCACTGGTTACTTTAGTGTGTCATACAAGTGACTTGTTAAGATTAAGACAAACCACATAAGACAAATCATTTTTACTAACATGAGATATGCTGGATTGCTCAAAATAAAATGCTGAATGAAATGAAAGACTAATTAGTTCATCAAGTCAAAATTTTGAATATAAAAAGATCAATCCGGACTTGGCATATTTTATCATCAGGTTAGACAAGTAATAATTAACTTCTACATCTTTCAACAGGACGACTCAATTAAATCAACATTAACTTGATGAAATAAATTCGTGATTTAAATTATATTAGCAAAGTGATCACCTACCTCTTTGTCCTCACGCCCACACGTTGAAACGCAATTATCTCGCAAATCAACATTTTAATCTTCCTCAGAATTGATAATTAAAGGAATCGACCTCTTTGTCTTTACTGCGAAAGTGTTTTGCCGCCACATTTTCTGATACCTGAACTTGAGAGAGCAATACTCTGTAAATGATCAATTTCTTTATATGTTAAAATGGTATCGTTTGACAAATTTGCCCGTTATTTCCGTCTAAATTCCTATTTTACCCTCACACGTTCACGTGCTTAAAATCAATATTTTATTTCCCACTAAAAAGTGGGTGGAACAGCTTACATACTACGCAACGTTGCATTATACTGTAGTACGCCATGTCACAATGGCTTTAGTACGTCAGATCAAAATTTGACAAATCTTCTACGGTGAGGATCAAATATTTAGAGATTACACTGTAGTCCCTGCTCTCTGCGATTCTTGTTTGGCAAGATTGCTCGCCCGCGCAAATTGAAACATATTTTTTTATCAAAATGGTATTAAATTCTTTATTATGTATATATAGCAGCACACAAGAAACAGAGGGAGAGAGAGGGAGAGGGTGAGACTCTGTGGGGGGGTTGCTGCAGTGATGAAGAGGAAAACCAAAACCCTAAAAACTAGGAGTAGCAATGAGAAGAGAGAGACGAACAAAATGAAAGGAACACTAGTGAGGCACTTGCAAGATCAGCTAGGGATTTCTTCTCTCCAGTACCAATCTTCCTCCTCTATCTCATCGTCCAATCCCTCCAATCGATTCCAAAACTTTCTAGAATCTGTGGACGAGAGCGACGCTATCAGCGTCGATTTCGATGATAAAGAAACCATTCTTACTCAAGATTTCTTCTGGTAAATCAGTTTTTCTTTTTTCCTTCAAGTTAAGAAAAGAAAAATTCAATAATTTACTAAAAAGAGATGATTAATTCAATATAATCCAAACTTTTTGTTGGTTGTGATTGAATTAGATGCAATTTGCAGCATCTGAAGTTATTCTTTGTATTTTATGGTTTTTCAGTACACCTGATTATATCACTCCTGACAATCAAAATATGTTGAACAGTTTCGATTGCAACAAGGTAAGTGGAAATTCTTAGCTGGCATGCACAAGTTGATTTATTGAGGTTAAAAATATTTTAAATTTTGTCTCATATTTTTGCAGGAAAATATTCCTTGCCCTAAATCACCTGAGAAGCTAAATACTACCAAAAGCAAGAGGTATCAACAGGGTAAGATTGAATATTTGACTAGATTCTTGGGTTTTTAACGTTTGCTTCTACTAGGTTTTGAGTTTAGTTAAATTATAATTTTGGACTTTGAAGTGTTACGACAATTAAATATAAATAAAACAGCTAAGAAAAGAATAGGAAGTCAGACAATTGATTTGCATAATGTGATGGGGACTTTCTATATATTAGGTTTGAAGCACTTATAATAGCAGTCGACTTTTGAACAGATTCAGCCAAATTCTTACCGGCAATAAATAGAATTGACCTAGCCTTAACAAATCATCATATCTGTCCTCTTACTGGATAAAGGACTGCTGATTCACACTATATGTGCTTGACGCCAAATGGTTGCACTTTATTGAATAAAATGAATTATGGAAACTAACGGTTGATCTGAATGCATAATTTTTTTGGAAATTGGTTACAGAACCAATATCTTGTATGTGAGGATGGGGAATAAACAAAATTGTTTCTATTTATGGTTATTTTTATATGTCTTTGTTGTGTGTTCCCTTACCTTAAGATATTTGTTGCCTTCATAATTTAAATAAATTCTGGCCATTCCATATTTCTATTTCTTCTATCACATAAAAATGCTTATCCAAATTTAGAACCTAATGACCATTTCTCAAGTTTAAAAAATTTTCAATGTTTCCTTTTGTTTGAACCCCTGTTTTCAACTATTCTATTCATTTCAGATGGCTTATTAGTTAACACCCTCAGTCCTTCATCCGGCTACCAAGATATAGCTGAACTCACAAAAAATGCTTTTGGAATAGATGAAATAAAGTTTGATAAAACAACAGTAATAGGAACACAGAAGACTCAGAATTATGTTTCACGATCAGCTGTTGCTTTACGCTGTCGGGTCATGCCCCCTCCTTGCATTAAGAACCCATACCAAAAGGATGCTTTGGAAATGGACATCGATCCTTTTGGAAACCAAAGAGCGAAATGTGCAGGTACAACTCTAGTTAGTTTTCAGATTAATTTTTCTACTGCTAAATGTTTCTGGATAGTTCTGTTTCATATTTTTTGCTTATCCCTCTGGGGGTGGATGGTGCTACCGAAAAATTCCCAGATTTCTCATTTTACAGTTGTAATTACATAATTCTTCAATTTTAGGTTTCTTCCCCACAATTATGGGAGGCGATGGCCTTTCACGTTATTACACAGATTTTCATGAGATTGAGGTATCAATCGGAAGTCCCAAATATTTGAGCTTTTGGTGCTTCTTGTATTTGGTTCAGTAATTTACCTTCCCTGTTCAGCAAATTGGTGCAGGACACTTTAGTCGTGTATTTAAAGTGTTGAAGAGAATTGATGGATGTTTCTATGCTGTAAAACTTAGCACGAGAAAGCTGCAACAAGACAGAGAGAGGTAAACTCATGCTTTTTGCTATTTCTATTATTCTTTGGGAACCCTACTTATGCAACAATGTTTGCAATTTAGGAGTAAAGCTTTGATGGAAGTTCAAGCTCTGGCTGCTTTAGGTTTGTGAGTTTTGTCTTTGGCCTTGTGCTTGCATTTGAAAATAGAGCCCATTTTCTCGAATGATTTTACATATTGCCTTTGCAGGGTCTCATGAAAACATTGTTGGGTACTATTCAGCTTGGTTTGAGAATGAGCAATTGTACATTCAGATGGAGCTATGTGATCACAGCTTGTCCACTGATAGAGCTTCACAGTTATTTACAGAGGGAGAAGTATTGAAAGCCTTGCATCAGGTTAACCATCTTTGTATCATTATTTTTGCAAACTTAACATTTGAGTCTTCATTTTACCTTAGCTAAAGATTGTTTTGTGTAACATAATCAGTAGCACAAATTTATTACTTTATTAACAGTGCAAAAGAATGTTTGTGAAAAATTGTAGTATAAAATTGAGATTTTGAAGGATCCAATTTAATGGATTAAGGTAAACAGTATATTATTTTAAATTTGATATAATCATCAATTTACTGATGTCTTGACTAAGTGAAATTAGTGTTCAAAATTAGTCAAAATAAAATTTAGGACTTCATGTTTAGGGATTTCTTGACTAGACAAAATTTTGTTTTCACTAATTTAATGTTACTAATGGCAAATTTATACAGATTGCCAAGGCATTGCAATTTATACATGAGAGAGGAATAGCTCACCTAGATGTAAAACCAGATAATATTTATGTTAAGAATGGTGTTTATAAGCTAGGTGATTTTGGATGTGCAACTCTTCTTGACAAAAGCCTGCCAATTGAAGAAGGTGATGCACGCTATATGCCACAGGAGATCCTGAATGATAATTATGATCATCTTGACAAGGTTGATATTTTCTCTTTGGGGGCTACTGTTTATGAACTAATCCGAGGGTCACCTTTGCAAGAAGCTGGACCACAGTTTTCTAATCTTAGGGATGGAAAGCTGCCTCTCCTTCCAGGCCATACCTTGCAATTTCAGAATTTACTCAAGGTTTTTATTATTACCTGTTCTTTTGCTTGTCAAACTCTTATGTTGTGTTTTGACTATATTTGGAAGTGGCTTTTCATGGGCAAATGTTGTTTTTCTCTCCCTCCCTCCTCTTTCTCTTCTCTCTCTCTTTCAGTCATTGAATGTGCATTCTCTTGCTCTATTGTTTTGAATCTTGCAAGTTGCAATGTGTTGACTCAAAGACCTATATTTTGATGAAAGTAAATATCATGAAAAATAAACTAAAATGTTGTATATTAGTAAGAATTACCCATTATATCTTTCTAAAGATAAAATTATTTCGAAGTGCTTTGGTTATAATCATTGTTCTTTTTATGTTCTCTCTTTTTTTTCTCATTTTTGTGTTTGGTGGTTTGAAATGAGAAATACCTTGTATGCATTGGCTATACATATGTGCCATGTAGCAGTAATATTTACCTGAGATTTGTTTCATCAAAAAGTAGGAAATACACTAGTATATTTTCAGCTTTCAAGGTGGAGAGTAGTGGACTCTTTACTTTGTTAGGTTGTGGTTCCACTTTCAGACAACATAAGATATTTTTGTTGTTAAAGTAACTTAGGTTTCAACTTCTTGTAATGATTAAAACATAAAAAAATTATTCAAGAACTGACAATAATAAGACTGACTCATTCTGATGATTTAATTCTTTTCAGGTTATGATGGAATCAAATCCTGTTCGACGCCCTTCTGCTAAAGAATTGGTGGAAAATCCAATTTTTGATAGAATTCGAAAAAGTTGAAAAACTTAAGCCCTTGGGTGGCTATGACAAGGATTGAAATGTTGTGTTGTTGTATATGGACTTGGTTCTGATTGTGATCAGTTGGCTCAGCCTGCAGGCCATGGAAAAGATTACGGTTGGTCTGATTTTTGATGATATTCATTCTCTAAATTATGCACCAAGTTTTCTCCAGGATGGTGCAAGTTTTGTACAGTTTGGAGTGAATATGCAATACTAAGAGTTCCTTTGAACTTTGCACTACACTGTCATGTATCTCAGATAAAATTGCGCCCTCTTTCTAGTTCTTGCAAATGACTGAACGAAGAAATAGAAATAATTTGACTAAATGTTTGTTGTGCTGTCAAATTGGTTACTCCGGAGTCAATTTTGGAATTCTAGTAAGAGGCAACAATGCGGGCATCAATTAAGTGATTCCCTAGCATGAAGTTTGTGGATTGACGCTTAGACATCACAATTTATGGTATAATAATGTAGACATAAGTCACTCCCATTTAAAGTTAAATTAGGAAGTTTCAAATGTAATTTTTCCTTAAAAGAAAAAAAATTGTAAATAAAAAGAGTAATAAGAGGATTTATTCTATGGATATTGAGGTAATTATTTATATAGAAATTCTCTTGTCTAGTTAGTTTGATGAATACGTTTATAATGTGTATTTATGTGTTATATCAAACTATTAACTAATAATTTTGATACATAAAAACTATCATTACCTCTTAGTGAGATGACTCAATATTATAATAATCTTATCATTGTTATTTATGCTCTCAATCAAAGTAATATTGAGATTACAAACTTTTTTAAAATAGTCATTTAATATGTGTATAAGATTTTCGCAATCAATTGTTTGATTTTTTTCTTCACAATTGATCACATTATGTGAAACATTAATATGAATTAATAATAATTCCCTTTATTAATAAACAAATAAATTATAAAGTTATAAATGTACAAATTGATTAGCTCTACTACTTTAACAATCACGTTTAGTATTATACTAATTTTGATGTTAATAATTATAAACTAAAGTTTAAAATAAAATAAAAAATGATAATATTTACAATTAGCCATACTAACTAGATGCAAATCATCCTTGGTGCAATTTGATCAGAATCATATCTATGATAATGAAGTCAGACTAAATGATATTTGGTCGATGCAATTCGGTAGGAATCAAAGTTGGAGAGTGCTATTTGGCCTTGAATGACCCTTATGTTGGTATGATTCCACTCAATTCATAATGATTAAACGAAAATAGTATCTAAGATGTTGTAATTCGATCTAAATCAGATAATTGAAAATGTAATTCAAATTTGATTTGATTAATGTTAGAAGTTCATTCGCCTATTTATCATCCCCTAATACATTGATTTGATTGTGGTAGGTGGATCAATAAGGACTTCTAAGTAGTCCTAAAATGGGTGAAGAGATAGACAAAAAGTCAAGAACAAAGCAATACAAAATTTCTTGTTTATCCCATTACATTAATGTAAATAACAACAAATAAACCACCACAGATTGTTAAAAATTGTTGAAACAGAATAGAATTGAAGGCGAACGGCCCTACAAATTTTCAATTTTCACCAAGCTTCATACCCTCAGCCACTTTCTTGAAAGCAGGTCTGGAAGAAATATCCTCCCACCAGGCCTTCACATGGGGACGATCATTTATGAGTGAAGCATGAGGAGTCTTCATGAAATAATACGTGTAAGTAAGATGGTGCAAATCAGCCAAGCTATAGAAATCTCCCCCAAGATACTTGCTGCAACTGAGCTTACTCTCATACACGTCAAGCACTTGCCCTAGCTTCGCTAAATTTGCATCAATGATGGCTTGATCAGGTGAATTGCCTTGCATCGGCGCCACAAAGAACTGATACACAATTGCAGAGATTGGTGGGTGGTATTACTGAGATTCAACTTCCAGCCATACTTTTACCAATGCAGCTTCTTTCAGGTCTTTGTGCCTCAAAAGATCAGTGCCCGTTTCTATGAATTTTTCAGCAACGTATGATGTGATTGCTCTTGACTCTGACATAAGAGTTAAGTTTATAAGGTTAGACGTGAATGAGTTACATGAGAGTAGGAAGAAATTAAAGCTCACCAAATAAATTAAGATCATTGTCTTCTGGAGCTGGAATCTGACCAAAGGGCTGCCCTTACAAGAAAAAAATTCTAATTAGAAAATAGAATTTAATACTGGACGGAAACCATGATTGATTATATGGGAGAAGTTAAATACATTCTAGCCAAGAAAAGAAGATTGCTTGCGTTCAGCTGTCATAAGATTAACAGGGACAAACTCAATATCCACTGATTTCTCATGTAGGCAAGTCATCACACGAGCGGTACAGGAAGACATGGGGGCTCCATACAGTTTGAGCGCCATTATGTATTTGTGTGTCCGTGATAGCTAGAGAGGGAAAATTCACACAAATTTATTTACAAACAATGATGTATTTCGCAATAGACTTGTTGGATTAAGCATACCTCTCGCAGCAATGTACCATCAAGAGTACTGTCTCCAATAATTCTTGAATTTACATTTACTCATTCACATTCACAAGCTAAAAACATGTCAAATTTTAATTAAAAGGAATTAAGCATACCTCTCGCAGCAAGGTACTGTTGAGAGTATTGAAGATGCGAACAAGGGTTCCTTTGGTACTGGCCGTTGCAAGCAACCGTCCATCGTGAGCCATAATAAACTTTATCCTTTTAGAGGCAGAATGTTCCACCCTAAAACCTGTCCTTTCAGCAACCCAGGACAAACCAAGACCAACAGCCCACTACCTGTAACACCGCACATAACCCTTTCGGATTTGCTATGGTTTCAATTTGATGTTGATGCAAGACAAGTCTTGATGCGGCTATGATATTATTCACAAGGACATTTAAAGTTGATACTGTTTAATAGATGTAAAAAGATAAACAAGAATTTAATACAATTAGCAAATAATTTTTAAGAAAAAAACTTAAATATGAATTTTATTAATAACCTGATAATTAATTGACTATTAAATTACAATGCCTTAAGCCTTTTACATAAATTAATGACTCTTCTAATTAAAATAGAAATTTTAACTTTATTAGAATAAAAAACTTATTAAATTATGATATTAGTTTAATAGTATTAATTAATTCTAAAATATAGAGAACTATAATTTTAGAAAATAATATTAAATAGATTTCTAATTAAAATTGAGTTTTTCTAAAACATAAATTCCTAAAAACTTTTTATTATATTTAATATTTCTTAAATACAAAATATTCTTAAGCTCAAAGTAGGACTTTTGATAATTTTAATTAATCAAGATTAATTAAATTAAAAATCAAATTAAAGATTTAATAACATTAAAAAAGTTAAATTAAAATAAACTCTCCATTATTAAGAAACTTGATTCTATATGATTTGCCACATAAGCACGGCATATCACACCAAACATGTTGCCTTATCTTCCTATAAATACATATATACAAAAACTTGTAATATTATTATGTTTGAAATTCAAATAATTTGAATTTATTTAATTATATCTCTTTTTACCTCTTTCATCTATCACATATTTAGTAAGAAAAGATTTAATTAATAATTTTTTGAGAAATATATCTTCATAATAATATTTTATGTTTGGAAATCTCCTTAATTGTATCAGAATTCCATCCTCATTGAGACCTAAAACATAGTGAAAAAGACATAAAAAAAAAAAAAAGGTGAAGGGGTTAAGCTAGACTATCACATCAAGAGATGCAAGCTTGCATTTATCTTTCTCTCGTGTCATGCTTGGAGCTTCGATGAGAAGAGTCTAGTTGAGATCTTATAACTTACTTTGATTTATTGTTCTAATATCGTCAAAGAAATGCCGGTTGACAAAGTAAACAACACCAAAGATGAGATTCAAGAGGAAGTTTCTCAGGAACTCTCCACAAGGAAACTTTCATGGCAAAAGTTGAAAAGATTTGATTCCTTTGACATTGAATCCCGCAGAGCTTCTGGTCACCATGGCGATGCCACCAAGGTCTGCTTCTGATACACTACACATATTTCAATATTCAAAATCATTTCATAAATTCTATTAATATATATACACTTTATCAAAATTCCTTTGTTTTTTTATAGAAAATCATTTTATACTTTATTAATCTAAGAAAATAAACTCTATTTTATTTAGAAAAAAATATCGTTTGAATGGTTTGAAAATTGGGTAATATAGGAAGGTGTGGCGTGGGGTGTGATACTGCAACTAGCATTCCAAAGTATTGGAATAGTATATGGAGATATCGGTACATCGCCACTCTATGTGTATGCAAGTACTTTCTCAAATGGTATACATCATGAAGATGATATACTGGGGGTTCTTTCTTTGATTTTTTACACTCTCACCTTGATTCCTCTCATCAAGTATGTCTTCATTGTCTTAAAGGCCAACGATAACGGTGAAGGTATGTTATATCTTCATCTTTTTCAAAGAGAAAACAATTACCTACTACTGTTATGTTCTTACATGGCTTGTGATGAAGGATGAGAGTTTTAGAAATAAATTTATTAACCAAGAAAAAAAATGTTATTTCAGGAGGGACGTTTGCTCTTTACTCTCTCATATGTCGACATGCGAAGGTGGGGTTAATACCCAGTCAACAGGCTGAGGATTGTGATGTGTCAAACTTTCAGCTTCAGTTGCCAAGCAAATGTCTAACGATGGCTTCAATACTTAGAAATAAGCTCGAGAAAAGTCAGTCTGCCAAGTTCTTTCTATTGTTCGCCACCATGCTTGGTACTTCCATGGTCATTGGGGATGGCGTCCTTACTCCTTGTATCTCAGGTTAATTAATTTTCTCACACTTAGTTTTATATTCAACTGATAAAATTCTGAAATTAGTAAAAGTTTTGCCTCTTTTTAACGACAAAATTAGAATTTGTTGTCTTGCTCTCTCATCAAATGTCTGATTTTTGGCATGATGAAATTGATCTTGGTACGTTGAACGGCAGTTTTATCGGCAGTGGGAGGCATCAAGGAAGCTACATCTAATATGACACAAGGTTTTGCAATCTTCCCCATCTTCCAGGAACCCTTAAAATATATATTTTGATTATTTAAACCCAATGATGAGCCAACGGTTGGGTAAGAATGCAGAAATGAACGAATTGCCTTTTTGAATTATAAAGTCACAACTCATATAATATTATTATAAATGTTCAAAGAAAGGGCAAGATCACGCTTACTCCCGATAGATTTTTAAATGAGTAATATTATGTGTACCTATTTTTGATACATAATTCATATACACGATAATGTATCATCTTATAATTAAGTGATTTTAAAACATGTGTCATCATATGATAAAGAAATATCTAATCACATGATAATATCTTATCTATGTATACAAATTATGTATAAAAAATATATACACATAATTTTATTATTTTTAAATTGGTAATAAACCCATATCATCAAGTTGGATATTAATGAATATTTGTATGTATAAAATTTGTCATTCTGTACATATCAGTTCGGCCATATGATGCTAAATTTCAAATTTTAATTCAGAATTTTTTTGGGTTAGTGAATAAAAAATAAATTAATGTTTTTTTATGTTATTGTTTGTGTTTAGATCGAATTGTTTGGATATCAGTGGCCATCTTGGTCTGCCTATTCGCTGTTCAAAGATTTGGCACTGACAAAGTAGGCTACAGCTTTGCCCCAATTATCAGTATTTGGTTCGCACTCATTGGTGGCATTGGGGTCTATAACTTCATCAAATTTGATCCATCGGTCATTAAAGCAATTAATCCAGCATACATTGTGGGTTATTTTGGAAGAAACAAGAAAAATGCTTGGATATCCCTCGGTGGCGTTGTCCTTGCCACAACAGGTATTCATTTCTTTTAAATATATTTTAATCAATTTCTTTTGTTATTTTCGAAGTTTACCAATCAATTTTTCTTTTTGTTTTAAATAAAAAAGGAACCGAAGCGATGTTTGCCGATTTGGGTCATTTCACAGTTCCGTCTATACAACTTAGTATGTGCTGCGTGACTTATCCAGCACTTGTTTGTGCATATACCGGGCAAGCCTCTTGGCTTCGCAAGCACACTGATCTTGTTGGCGATACCTTCTTCAAGTCCACACCAGGTTATTAAATAACATTAAAACTATTAAAACTATGTATATACAAATAATTAGGTAATTTTAAATTAATAATAAAATAATATTCAATCACATAATATTATTTTTATATGTATACATATTAATGTACCAAAAATGTGACATATAGCCTTACCCATTAAATAATATATATCCATTGAATTTTATTCCATTTTTATATTTAAATATCAGTTGATTAATTTATCCAAATGGCAAATTAATATATGCAGGTCCTTTTTATTGGCCAATGTTTGTAGTGGCTGTATTGGCTTCTATAATAGCAAGTCAAGCTATGATTTCAGGGACTTTCTCTATAATACAACAATCCCTTGCCTTGGGATGTTTCCCTCGTGTGAAAATCGTGCATACATCCACCAAATATGAAGGACAAGTTTACATTCCAGAAGTTAATTATCTACTTATGTTGGCTTGTGTATGTGTTACTCTTGGTTTCAGGACAACTGAGAAAATTGGCAATGCCTACGGTAATCCACACCTTTATCCCTCGACTTAATTACACTAATTAACAGATAATGAGTTTGTCAATTTACTTTATACAGGGACTGCGGTGGTGTCTGTAATGACACTCACATCAGGTTTGCTGGTTCTCATCATGATAATGATATGGAAATCTAACATAATTTTAGTTATATGTTATGTCCTTGTAATCTGCTCGGTGGAGTTTGTGTATCTAAGTTCGGTCCTTTACAAATTTGATCAAGGAGGATACTTACCGCTAGCCTTTGCAGCTCTTCTAATGACAATAATGTATGTTTGGAATGATGTGTATAGAAGGAAGTACTATTATGAGCTTGACCACAAGATTTCTAACGAACAGGTGAAGGAAATAGTTGCTGATACAAATTTAAGTCGAATTCCTGGATTTGCCATATTTTACTCAGAGCTTGTTCAAGGAATCCCACCAATTTTCAAGCATTATGTGGCAAATGTTCCTGCATTACACTCAATTCTTGTTTTCGTCTCTATCAAGTCATTACCAATTAGCAAGGTTCCGTTGGAAGAACGGTTCCTTTTCTGTAGAGTTGAACCGAAGGAGCTTAATGTGTTTCGTTGTGTTGCAAGATATGGGTACACGGATGTGCACAATGAAGAAGAACCGTTTGAGAAAATATTAGTTGAAAAACTAAAAGAGTTCATAAGAAAATATTATTGGCTATCTCAAACAGTCACTAACCATGTGGAAGGGAGTGAAGGATCTACTGATGTTTCTATTGAAGGAGAGAATGAAGGCATCGAGGATGTCAGATTGGTTCAAGAACAAGCAGTGGAGAGAGAGATTGAAATGGTGGATAAAGCTTCGCGTGCTGGTTCTGTTCACTTGATTGGTGAGAGTGAGGTGATTCCGGGAGAAGGAGCTGGTATTGGGAAGAGGATTTTGATAGATTATGCTTACAATTTCTTGAAAAAAAACGTGAGACAAAGTGAGAAAGTATATGGCATTCCTTATAAGAGAATGCTCAAAGTGGGAATGACTTATGAGCTTTAGTATACCAAGTGAAGAATCAAGATGTATGCAATCATAATTAAATAAAAGTTGAAGTGTCGTTTATTTTGTTCATATTAATGTGTGCTTACGGCTTAGTTTGTCCTAGTCACGAGGGGTTTGTTAATACAAGTTCATAACTTGTGCACCATGTTAGAATAAAATCAGTAGTATTCTTCCCTCTCATTAATCTTGTTGTTTTTGCATTTGTCTCCTCTAGTAATGGATAATTGGGGATTACCCCATAATCGAAGTGAGAAGCACATGAAAATTCTTTGGGTTTGATTTTGTGCATATTAATTTTATTTCTTTTACAACGTTATATTATAATAATATGAGATTTTCATTTTTCTTCTTTTGAGTTGCATCATATCTTTATTTTTCTTCATATGTATATATATAATTTATACCATCTATAAATATAATATACATTTTAACTAAAAAATAATTTTTATCCATGGAGTGACAAGTTGAAAGTATTTTTCCAACTCTCATTATGCTTACTTCGATCCTTCTTCATCTGGGTTTAAAAAAAATTATTACTCACTTTTTTCTCCACACACTCAATTGCAAGCGCGCACTTATATTTGTACTAGTTTATGTCGGTTGTGTAGCCGACTTTAACCTTTCTTTAATTCTCTGGAATGTTGGCTGCATTGGCTGGTGTGGAAGCATCTTGAATGGCGGCCTGCTTGCTTCTTGATCCTTGGGAGGCTATTCCATCTTGGAGAAAATTCTGGATGCTTGAGAGGGAGACTTCTAGAGAGTGGGAGAGTGGGCGCTTTTTATTTTACAGCTAAATTAAAGAAGGATGTTAATATCAACCAAACAAAGACATGAATATTAAAGTCAACCCACCAGCAATTATGGCTAATAAAAGTTTTACATTTTCTGACGTTAATAAACGCAGCAAACGTAATCAATGTAAGGCGTTATCAACATTAGAACAATAGACTTTGCAACTTCTTCCTTGTTAGAATTTTGATATCCCTTGAATAAAGATCTCCTGTACTGATTTAGGTCGACCAGAGATCAGTAAAAGTCTGAAGGAGATCTTGTCGATTAGGAAAGCAATACTGTTGAAGGTTGTTGAGCAAGACTAAGAACAAATAAATACCCATCCCTATTCCTCCTTTATTAGAATGAGTCAACTCAATGCCTCTTGTATCTTCTTAAAATATATGCCTCCTTATCAATTTAATTATACAACAGATTCCAATATGAAGACATAGGATGTGGTAACCGTGGCGGCTGTGGCAAGTGATCTGAGAGTATGCATAGTGACATGGCAAGGTGCCCAGCCTCTGTGACATGGCTTGTTATGTTGTCAAGGGGGCATTAAATAAAGTAATATGAAGTAAAATTTCTTAGTCATGAATAGTTTAATTTATATTTTCTAATGTCATTGAATTTATAAAGTATTTAAAGTTATTTTCCTAATGTGTTAAATCTTTAATGTTAATTGAAGTGGTAAAAAGTCTTATTTTGAGTGTTGAATTAATGTAATAAATAGTTTTTAGGATTTAAATTTTAGTTAAATCTGTGAAAGTTTTTTTCCTTATAGTCCCAGTTTCCTAATTTGAAATTAATTAAAATTGGTATTTCTAATTAAATTTGTTTCCTTTATGTGCTACAGTTAGCCTATTGGGTAGTTAAGTAAAATAAGCAATTGCTATTTTTAATCAAGTTTTTTTTCCTCCTGTCCTGATGTAGTTATCCTCTTGGGGTTAGGTAAACTAAGCCTATTTAAAGGGCTCTGGTCTTTGTTATTTGTCTTCATTCATTCATTAATCAGTCAAATCTTCAACCAAATTTGAGATTTGAATTTTCTTGAGAAATTTGTGCACTCTAAACATTGTTTTCTTGTGGCAAAATTTAAAAAAACAACAATGGCTACAATATCTAACTTAGTTTTGACAGTTTGTCTAGTCATTACAGGTCTTACAGTGTCACAGATAAGTGTTAATGCAAGCGATAAGCAGGACTCCAGTTGGGTGGGAAGAGAAGGACGTTGCCAAGGATCCATAGCAAAGTGTATGACTAAAGATGAATTTGTATTGGATAATGAGATCAACCATCGTCTGTTGACTACAACAGCAAATAGCATAAGTTATGGAGCGCTGGAACGAAATACCGTGCCGTGTTCTAGGAGGGGTGCTTCCTACAATAATTGTCAATCTGGTGTGGAGATTAACCCCTACAACCGTGGCTGCACCAAGGAAATGCGTTGCCGTAATTAAATTGTCAGTCTCATACCTGCTTTTCATTTGAAAAATAGAATAAATAAGATAATTTAGAAACTACTGGGTGGAAGACTATAAACTCCATCCAATAGTTCAATTTGATTTTATTAATTTTACTTATTCTTTTTATATTGACTTTTCATTTCGATTGATTCAAATGATCCAATAGTTCCTTTTTTTTGGGGCAAAAAGTCTTTACCATCCCGTTAACTTACAAATTAAGATAATATAGACAATCCATCTATGTGCGCCGAGTCGACGAAATCATAATTTATCACGATGATCAGCAGGCAACCAAGTTTCTGCTTCTTATGGGTTATGATCAAATTGACTACCGGACTAGATATATAAAAACATAGAGGCAGTTCAAAAGATTGTATGTATGGCTAAACTGAGTGATGGGGCCACCGGTCATGGAGAACCCTCTGCTCCCATCTCAGCTCTCCTATCGTTGATACTCTGTTCCAACTCATTTATGGAGCATCCCATCTCATCGAGTGCATCTGAGTCAAGGAAGCAAGTTATCTCCCAAATTTTAAAATCATACTAAAGAAGAACACACACAAAATTTAATAGGATTGTAGAACAATATATAAAATGAAATTCCGAATTGAGTACGATAAAATCAACAACAAAGAGAGGTTTTCAACCTCATCCCTATCATAGTCTAGACCATAACATGCAACAACTGTCTCTATCCGTTTGCGTATTTTCAAACTGCCAAAAGTGATTGACAGCCCATTGCATATTTTCAGAACTACTCCACAATTTTGTGGCAACAAATAAATTACAACACTCGGCAATCTTATTTGAACTTATTGCCATCGAAATTCAATATAAGAGAAAAGGATATTCTTTGTAACAATGGAATCAGACATTGCCTGACGCCGGGATTGCATCTGCTGAAGAAAATTTGGCACCTGAAAACAAAAAATAGAGCAAACAAGTCAATTACCGAGCCCAATCAGGACAATCCCACAGAAAAGTCACAAGCCTAATCATCTATAGCAAATAAAAGACCATCAATCATAACTCTTCTAAGTGGAAAATTGCACAATGTGTGAGGCCAAAAACTTTTGCAGAATCGAAAATTGTAAATAAATGTAAGTAAATTGTTTATAAGACTGAGACCCAATTGTCTAAATTATAGTTTTAACCAAAAACTTAGAACACTAAAAAAAGAGTCCATTTCAGCGGGATATGGATTAAAATAATTTCTTTTTTTTAAACCTTTTTTATATATATAATCACTTTTTTTATTATAAGAATTTAATCACTTTTTAAGTTGATTTTATTTTTAAAAGAAAAAAATTATGAAATTTGAGATTGACTAGATAGGTTGGTCAATTGATCAAGCATCTGATCAACTAATTTTTAAAAATAAATTGATTGAATAATTAATTTTTTAAAAATAAATTAATTAGTTAGGTATTTGATCGGTTGGCCAGCCACAAGACCAACCACCTGGCCAACTTTTCCACCATCAAAGACAAAAACAAAATGACTCGTCTTCTCAAACAACATCGCACGGTGTTGACGTCTTGTCAAAGTAAATCATCGAACAAATGAAAACCATAAAAAAAAGAGATGATTGACAATAGTGTCAGAGAAAGTAATCGTATATTAAAATTAAACCTTAAGAGAAAAAAGTGATTTTTTAAAACTAAACTTAAAAAAGAAAATATTAATTTTTAAAATATAGAAAAAAATAAGATAAAATTTTAATTTATTTTTAATATTATATATAAAATAATGATTTTATTTTTAAAATTAAAAAAAATAATTATTTATAAATAAGTAAATAAAATTTTTAAAATAAAAAATAAGAACTTAAAAATACAGTGAGAATAAACCCTTTGGCCCATTTTTTCTTTCCTAATTTGACTTTATTATATAAAACTGCTTGTTGAATGTTGTGGCTTAAACCGGCACATATTGTGACATCCCAATCACGCGCGTTGATTTGGAATCTTTCCCTCTCAGAAATCAGAAACGACAAAAGAAAACCATACGATGCTGCAGGAAATTTTTTTTTTTTATTGAATAACAAATCTTTTGTCCAATACTACTTGTTTGGTTCGCTCCTATCGGTAGGTAGCATTTGTGTCTATAACTTCATCAAGCTATTAATCTATATTATGTTTTTAAGAAACAAGAAACAGGGTTGGGCTTCCCTGGGCCTTGGTAGTGTTATTATATATATTTTTAATTAAAAAATATAATAAAATTTTAATTTTTTAAAAAATATTTTTTACTAAATGACTTTTTTATTCTAAATTCTTTTGGAAAATTATAACAAAAAGTCAGTATTTGCGTTTTTGACACAACACCTTGGGTGGGTATACGTCTTTTTTGTCTTTTGGCCTTTTTCTTTCTGAAACTTGTACGGCCAATAGCAAGAAAGAGAAATGTTGAAGGCAAAAATGTTGAATCCAACAGGCTGCAGATTGAATTTGCCATGCCACTCTGAAATCAAACTTACCTTTCTGCAATGTCCACCTGACTTACAAGGCATACAGTTTCGTCATCTATTCATCATCGGCCATTTTTCTCCTTGTAATTGCCGTTTAACTTAGAATATTCAGCGTTCACATGTATAAAAGACTTTAACGTGAATTATTGGGATAATTCAAAGAGCTTGACAGTAACATGATTAACATTGAATATATCAGGGTATTGAATTGTACTGATATTAGCTTTGACTTCTATACATGTACATGAGAGCTGTCAGTTTAAAGTAGAAATACATGAGATAAAATTGTAACCTGTTACAGTATAATGGCCTGAATCTTCCAGAGAATCAGCGGCGTAAAATAAACATTAGTAATGGCTTTTCTTTCATACACTGACCATAATTAACCAAGACGTAGAAATTAGCTGACCATAATTAACAATCAAATAATTGAGCTCATTAGCTGACTTGAATCTTCATTCTTAATTAGGATATTTCGAGGCAAAGAAAATAATGGTAGATCATGTCATGATACAAACATTCAATTAATTATTTGAGACATTATTGTAAAGCACTATTCTTCTTTCAAACTCACCAACCAAAATTTTCACATTGGAAAATTAGGAATATTTGAGGGGATATTAATTAAAATAGGTAAAAATTTTTTCGTTTATGCCTTTCTAGATAAATGCACAGTAGTTTTATTTTTATAAGCAAATTTTTTTTTAATTCCAAAAATACCCTTCCAACCCTGTATACGTAAGCACTGGAAGGAAGGTTTGAATGCGTAGGTGCGTGCGGAGTGCGTGGGTGTGCACAGTACGTGTGCAGTGTGTGTGCAGTGTGCACACAGTGTACAGTGCATTGTGTGTGTATATATATATATATTTATTATATTATAATATTTAATATATTTTTTTATTATATTTTTTTATATTATTTAATATATATATATATATATTTAAAAGAAAGGGCGCGCGCACTGCACGCACACTGCACGCACTGTGTGCGTACCCTCACACTTTGTTTATATATATTAATTAGGGTGTGTGCACTGCTCACACACCGCATACACTGCACGCACTCACGCACTCAAGTTTTTCTTCCAGCGCCTACATATACAGGATTAGGAGGATATTTTTGAAGTTATAAAAAAATTTACTTATAAAAATAAAATTACTATATATTTACCTAAAAAGATATAAACAAAAAAAAATTTACCTATTTTAATTAATATCCCATGTTCGAGACCCCATTACATACTGTTTATAATGAAATGAGGCAATTGGAGTTAACCATTTTTCCACTTGTTTTGGAGTAGGCTGACTATTGGCATTACTGATTTTCCTTTTGAGACTTGCAGCCAATAGCGAAAGGAGACGTGTTGGACGCAATTATTTGTATTGGTGTAGGTTACGCCAATGTTGAAACTAATGCCGGATTTGATTTTGGTACGTTTGAATAAACTTAATTTAAGATTATTTAAATATAAAGGAACTTGAAAAGTTAGTGTTTTAAAATTGACTTAAAATAATTTAATCTTGTTTTTAATATAAATTTAATTAATTTTAAACGTTTAACGCGACTTATTTTATAATAATAAGAGAATTCATAATTTGAATTTAATTCATTTAATTTGATATTAAACAATTCAAATAAATTCTAATCATAATTAAATTTTTGACTCAAAGTCAAATTGGACAAAAAAAATTATAAGATAAATTTGATCAAATTAGTAATATATAATTTTAAAATTAATAATATTTTTAAAAAATTTAAATATTTATTATATTTATAAAATTTTAATTTATTTAATATAATAATTATAAATCGAATTATTATACTCCGAGCTTGCCATTCAACTAATCCCATCCCGTTGCCAAAAGGAAAAGAAAAAAAGGTTAGTAGTCTATATTTGACTCTTTGACCCCAAGGTTTAAGGAGCATCAATGTACAACTTCATTTCTCCAAAAGCATAATGATTAATGAATTGGCATAAAATGAGCAATTTACAGTGTTTCAATTCATATCTCTGACGGCCGACCAAGTAATTTCATGGCAACTTCGTTTGTTCTTTCTTTTAAAATTATTTTTGAATTTATAATTTAACTTAATTTCCTTTAAGATTATTTTTAATTATTAAACAAATCTAACGTTCTGTATATAATTTCTTTTAAACTATTCCGTGTGTAGATGCGTTTTATGATTGATCCATCTCCATAATTAGATACCATTTTATTAATTAATATTAATAAATATAAATAAGTTAACATAGAATTATTTTATTTCATTGTATATGTATGTTTATATCTTTTCACATTTATAATATGGCTGGCTTAAAATTTAGAGACATGGGTGGTCCTACTGGGTTGATTTAGAGGGCTTTAACTTCTTATGAATCTACGTTCAGTCGAAGTTAAAGCCTTCCCGTGATGAAGACTGAACTCGCACGTGATGCTTTATTTTTTTCTATTTCCTTGTTGAAATTAACTTCTCTTATGCAGGATCAGAAGACTAAAATGGAGATGACGTTTGACCTTGAACCTTCAATTGTGGCTTCCTCCTATTCCAATTTGACGTCACTATCAAGGGAAAAAAGAAAAAGTATAATGCATTGCACTTGTGCACTTTTCCAAATTTCTCGTTGTTGATTTAAATTTGCGGTTGTTGATATTTCTACTTACAACAAATTAATATTAATTTCACAGGATAAATAAATAAATGGCTAAAAGACTTATTTCCATCCAGAAATTTAGTAAAATGATAAACACTCAGTTATTAATTTTAAAAAATTAAATATTTATTTATAAATGAATAAAAATAATAATTTTTGTTAAAGAAAAAGATAAAATAGACAATTTATATGATAATAAAAATTAATTTTATATATATAAAAAATTGCCAAAAAAAGTTTTAATATATATGAAACTTCTTCCTTTTCCTTTTATTAAACGCACCATCCATTCTCTGACTCAAGCATTAACTCAAGTATTAGATGACAAATTTTTCTCCTTTCTAGATTCCTCTTCAATTTTTTATTATCATTAGTTAAATATTGGGTTTTTAAATTAGGTAAATTATAATTAATTATGCTGATTTAATTTAAATTTTTATATAAAGTGTAATTTTATTTTTCCAACTAAACAGCATTTTTTATTAGGCTAACAAATGGTAAAATCAGTAGTTTACTTTTAAAAGAATAAAAATTATTAATTTTAATAATTTATAAATGAATATTTAATCTTTTTAAAATTAGCAGATTCGTGAGATATGTAGTATGTGTTAAAAGAAATTAAAAATGTTTGAATGACAAATTAAGAGATTATTAGCTCAAACTTTATTTGATGAATAAAAATGTTTAGTAAAGTTTGAATGACAAATTCATAATTAAGCTTTAAAACTCTTCCTACGTAGAACACACGGGAAAATTTAACCAGAAAGGCAAACGGGTTAAGCGAGGAAATTGCATCATTAAAATCCCGTGGGGTGCTGCCATCATCATCTGAGGCCTGAACCTTTCGTTGAGCATTCATGCACATTGGAACGTAGAAAACGATGACTTTTCGTATACACGCTTAATATTAATTTCACACATGTGACACGTGAGTTTGCATTTAAGTACCAGCATCCAGTTCCAGCCTTCCACCTCGCATCTTGCAACTTAGAAAAAACAAAACCTCATCACTCCACGTTTCAAGCCCCCGCTTTTCTCTCTTTCTCTCGTTTCGTGCTTCGAGTGTCAAAGAGAAGAGACTGGGTGAGATCTTAAAAGTGGTTTTCATTTATAGTTCAAAAACAGTCTGAGAAATGTCGGTTGATGAAGTAAACGACACCAAAGAGGAGATCCAAGAGGAAGTTCCTCGAGAACTCTCCACAAGGAAATTTTCACGGCAAAAGTTGAGAAGATTTGATTCCTTTGACATTGAATCCCGCACAATTTCTGGTCATCATGGCCATGGCACCAAGGTCTGCTTCTGATATACTACACATATTTCCATATTCATAATCATTTCATCAATTCTATAAATATTTCTGTCAAGATTCTTTTTTTTTTTAATTATTCGAAGAAATTAAACTCTATTCTATTTAGAAAAAATATTTATAATTATATCGTTTTAATGGTTTGAATATCGGGTAATATAGGAAAGTGTGGAGTGGGGAGTAATATTGCAACTAGCATTCCAAAGCATTGGAATAGTATACGGAGATATCGGCACATCGCCTCTCTATGTGTATTCAAGCACTTTCTCAGATGGTATACATCACGAAGATGATATACTAGGGGTCCTTTCTTTGATTTTATACACTCTCACCTTGATTCCTCTGATCAAGTATGTCTTCATCGTCTTAAAGGCCAACGATAACGGTGACGGTATGCTATGTTCTTCATCTTTTTAAAAAGAAAACAATTACCCACTACTTTTATGCTTATCACAAGTTTCATTTGATAACCAGTCAAATACATTTTTTTTTGGGTAAGTCAGTCAAATACATTATTTACCGAAGTTACAGATCCTTCTGCGTTTTCTATTAAAGAAAAAGTTAATATATATTTTTATTAAAAGAAGAATCACAAAATTGTATTTTTCGACTGGCTTGCAGTGTCCATGCATGCTGTGATGTGTAGCGTTGAATTTTAGGGTATATTATAGAATACTGCATACGGAAACCTAAACTAACTGGGGAGAAACTTAACTAGTGAAGTCTGAAAAAAGACAGAAACGTTATGCTGGAGACTTGTCTACCGCTCTGCAGTCAATTAAGGGGGAGAAAATGATATAGATAGATTTATTTAATATTCTAAAGCCAAAGGACCTACAGATTAAAACGAAAATGAAAAAGGTGAATGTAATCATAACCTGTATCCTATATTTAACTTTGCCATGGATCTTATCTAACTTCTCCGTGCTTTTTTCTTAGTTTTCTTCTCAAGAAGTCAACTGAATTAATATCTAAGTGTACTATTTTTATAACTTATTAGCTTTGACAAAATTGTACATAAATCCATTCGATAAAAACATGTAGAGCATGGCTTGTGATGAAGGATGAGAATTTTGGAGATAGATTTAATAAACCAGAAAAAATGTTTTTTCAGGAGGGACGTTTGCTCTTTACTCACTCATATGTCGATATGCGAGGGTGGGGTTACTACCCAGTCAACAAGCTGAGGATTGTGATGTGTCAAACTTTAAGCTTCAGTTGCCAAGCAAACGTTTAATGAGGGCTTCAATACTTAAAAATAAGCTTGAAAACAGTCAGTTTGCCAAGTTCTTTCTATTGTTCGCCACCATGCTTGGTACTTCCATGGTCATTGGGGATGGCGTCCTTACTCCTTGTATCTCAGGTTTATTAAATCTCCCACACTTAATTTTAGAATTAACTGATAAAATCTTCACACTAGTAAAAGTGTTGCTACTATAAACGACAAGATGAGATTTTTTGTCTTGTTCTCTCATCACATGCCTGACTTTTGGGTGATCTGGGTTGAACGGCAGTTTTATCAGCAGTGGGAGGCATCAAGGAAGCTACATCTAGCATGACACAAGGTACCTCTTGCTTTCGTTAATTATATTCATAATTTTTCTTACTTTAATAGTTTAATTTGACTATATAAAAACTGTAGACAAAATTATTGAATCTCTTGGCTTTGACGTCCCAACTCACGCACGCTAATTTGGAATATTACCCACCTTCTAGGAACCCTTAAAATATATTTTTTTGATTATTTAAGGACAATGATAAGCCGACGTTTCGGTAAGAATATAGAAATGAATAAATTGCCCTTTTTAATTAAAAGTCACAACTCATACAATACTATTATAAATATTTGCCAAAGGACTATTTTCCACCCAAGTTTAGGTGTCATCTCAAAGTCACATCCATAGAGTTTGAAAAATTTGAAGTTTCACTCATGATATAATTTTCGTTAAAATTTTCTATTAGAGATAGAGGTAAAATCGTTATTTTATTAATAATATTATAAAATTATAAAATGTATTATATTTTTTTTTCTAACTTAAAAAAACTAACAATTTCACCTCTACTTAAAGTTTTTTAATTTTGGAAAGTCACATTTTCCCCCCAAATTTTTCTTCACCTCTCCAACCACTATCTCTGGCACCAACGACCTCCTCTCTTCACCCTAAATGGTTGGTTAGTGCACATAAATAAATCTGGAATGGATCTCTTCGTTAGAGACGAAGAGATCCAACAAGATCTGGGAGAGATTTTAGATCTCTTCGTCGACGAAGAGAACGAAGAGATCTGGAATCTCTTCGCCAAAGAAGAGGCTCGTCGTTGTCTTCCAGATCGTTGGAGAAAGTGGCCGAAGGGGAAGAAGAAAATTCTAAGGTTTTGGAGGGAGGAAATGTGATTTTTCAAAATTAAAAAACTTTAGGAGGGGTGAAATATTAAATTTTTAAAATGGGAGAAAAAAAATGTAATAAACTTTATATTTTTTAATATTAATAAAATAATGATTTTACCTTTATTTCTTAAAAAAAAATTTTAATTTCAGTTGGATTTTTTAACCCCTGTGGGTGTGACTTTAAGATCGCAACTAAACTTGGGGGAAATAGTCCTTTGGCCTATAAATATTACAGGAAAGTGCAAGATCATGCTTACTCCAAATAGATTATTAAATTTTGGTAGCAAACCCATATCATCAAGATTGGATATTAATGAACATTTATATTTATAGAATTTATCATGCTGAACATATCAGTTTGGCCACATGATGCTAAATTTCAAATTTTAATTCAGAAATTTTTTTGTGTTAGTGAATAACAAATAAAGTAACGCTATTTGTACTATTTTTTGTGTTTAGATCGGATAGTTTGGATTTCAGTGGCCATCTTGGTCTGCCTATTCGCTGTTCAAAGATTTGGAACTGACAAAGTTGGCTACAGCTTTGCTCCAATTATCAGTATTTGGTTCGCACTCATTGGTGGCATTGGGGTCTATAACTTCATCAAATATGATCCATCGGTCATTAAAGCTCTTAATCCAGCATACATTGTCGGTTATTTTGGAAGAAACAAGAAAAATGCTTGGATATCCCTTGGTGGCACTGTCCTTGCCATAACAGGTATTCATTTCTTTTACATATATTTTAATCAATTTCTTTAATTAATTTTGCAGTTTCCTGATCAATTTTTCTTTTGTTTTAAAAAAGGAACCGAAGCTATGTTTGCCGATTTGGGTCATTTCACAGTTCGGTCTATACAACTGAGTATGTGTTGTGTGACTTATCCAGCACTCGTTTGTGCATATACTGGCCAAGCCTCTTGGCTTCGCAAGCACACTGATCTTGTAGGCAATACCTTCTTCAAGTCCACACCAGGTGCTTAAATAATACATATGCATTGAATTTTATTTAATTTTTTGTCTTTAAATATCATTTGATTAATTTATCCGAATGGTAAAACAATATACGCAGGTCCTTTGTATTGGCCAATGTTTGTGGTAGCTGTATTGGCTTCAATAATAGCAAGTCAAGCTATGATTTCTGGGACCTTCTCTATAATACAACAATCCCTTGCCTTGGGATGTTTCCCTCGTGTGAAAATCGTGCATACATCAACCAAATATGAGGGACAAGTTTACATCCCAGAAGTAAATTATCTACTTATGTTGGCTTGTGTTTGTGTTACTCTTGGTTTCAGGACAACTGAGAAAATTGGCAATGCCTACGGTAATCCAACACCTCTATTATTACATGTGAAAAATAAGTTAATTACAGTAATTAACAGATAATGAGTTTGTTAATTTACTTTATACAGGGATTGCGGTGGTGTTTGTAATGACACTCACATCAAGTTTGCTGGTTCTCATCATGATAATGATATGGAAATCTAACATAATATTTGTTATATGCTTTGTCCTTATCATCTGCTCTGTGGAGTTTGTGTATCTAAGTTCGGTCCTTTACAAATTTGACCAAGGAGGGTACTTACCGCTAGCCTTTGCAGCTCTTCTTATGACAATAATGTATATTTGGAACAATGTGTATAGAAGGAAGTACTATTATGAGCTTGACCACAAGATTTCTCCTGAAAGGGTGAAGGAAATAGCTGCTGATACAAATTTGTGTCGAATTCCCGGATTTGCTATGTTTTACTCGGAGCTTGTTCAAGGAATCCCACCAATTTTCAAGCATTATGTGGCAAATGTTCCTGCATTACACTCAGTCCTTGTTTTCGTCTCTATCAAATCATTACCAATAAGCAAGGTTCCGCTAGAAGAACGGTTCCTTTTCCGTAGGGTTGAACCGAAGGAGCTTAATGTATTTCGTTGTATTGCAAGATATGGGTACACTGATGTGCACAATGAGGAAGAGACGTTCGAGAGAATATTAGTTGAAAAACTAAAAGAGTTCATAAGAGATGATTATTGGCTACCTCAAACAGACGCTAATCATGTGGAGAATGGTGAGGGGAATGGAGAATCTATTGTTGTTCCTACTAAAGAAGAGAACGAAGGCAATGAGGAAGTTAGATTGGTTCAAAAACAACAAAAAGAGTCAGCACTGGAGAGAGAGATTGAAATAGTGGATAAAGCCTTGCGTGCTGGTTCTGTTCACTTGATTGGTGAGAGTGAGGTGGTTGCAGGAAAAGGAGCTGGTATTGGTAAGAGGATTATGATAGATTATGCTTACAATTTCTTAAAGAAGAACTTGAGACAAAGTGAGAAAGTATATGGTATTCCTCACAAGCGAATGCTCAAAGTGGGAATGACTTACGAGCTTTAGAATACCAAGGGAAGAGATTGGTCAACAAACTTGAAAAAATTGGTAGCCAAGATGTTTATTATGTGAAGAAGTTGATAATTCATACATCATCAAAGAGATCTTGCTATAATTGTAAAGTAGATATTCAACAACCGAGAAATATGTGCTCATAATTAAATAAAATGAAGTACTGTTTATTTTGTTCATAATAATGTATGCTTAGTTTGTCCTAGTCAAAAGCAGTGCATAAGTTCGAGAACTAGTTCTGCATATTTAACTTAGTTGCTTTTTTCTACTGATTCTAATTGTCAGTTGCACAAACCATTTAAAGATACTCACGAATGAAATCAGTAGTATTTTTCCTTCTCTCTAATCTATACTTATATTTTGAAAAGATTTCTAACTAAGGTTATTGGATTTTTAGGTGAGTCTTTTCGTCGATTTTAGGATAATGATTATTTAACCTTAAGTATTAAATATTTGCTACACAAAATTATACATCCAACTTACTATTTGGTTAGTTTATCTTTCTTGTATGTCTCTCATTCTTTATATGTATAAAATAAAAGGAATATGTTATGATTTTATCAATTACATTATAAATTTAAATTCGAACAATAATTTCCTAATCCACTACATTTTAAGAGTTAAGATAATTGGACGAAAAAAATCTGTTCATGGGTCGAGAAAGGCGCTACTATTTCGTAGCTATTTGCTTCTTTGAGAGTTACTCTACATGTTAGAGTTGACCATATGACAATTTCCATGATGCATGCCCGTCAATTTGTTTGATTTAACGATAATACCTTTAACAGAAGAAAAGAAAAGAAACTTGGATGCTCCGTGCTGGCATGATCAGCTCTATCGATCCCCGAAGCAGAGTATTAAGGTCTAATATGTCCTCTAGGAATACATATTTAGTAAAGATGAAAAAAAAAAGCATAGTTTCTTTACTCTTTACCTCTTTGTCTGATGTCTTCCCCCACAAACGCACATCACTAGAAAGCTTTATGTAATCAGCAAATGACAGAAATAGGAAATCACAGTTCTACATGCATCCCAGTTCATAATTAATAGTTAATACTTAATTCCCGATGCTCTTATCATATATGTTCATGAATTATATATGTATGTCTATGAGTATGATATGCCATGTGTATTCATTAGGATTTATAATATTCAAGCAAGACGAAGGTGGAAAGATGTGTAGCTAATGAGCAAAATGCACCATTTATATGAGACAGTATCCACTGCCGCCCAATTGATCATCCAAACAATTGGATCGGGCAATTAATTAAGTGTTGTGCAGCAAGACAACCCCAGGAAGTCCGTCATGGAGACAGTAGTATTGAGATATTTTACACCGAAGGAAGCGTCATGAATATGGATTGGTGAAGAATCCATGGGAGCATAATTTGCATAATGACATATATACCAAGGTGGCCGGCTAAAGTGCCTTGCTTTGCTTAGCAAGAAACTGTGCATCTCAACAAACCCGAAATTGTGTCCCTAGTGCATTCGTACACGTTGCATCACGGGGATATATATCTTCTACATGTCACATGGAGAACTTATAATTCACATGCTCGCTGTCGCATTTGTAAGGCTTTCGTTTGGATGTCATCAATTAATCAGATTTTTTTTTTTTTTAAATTTCAATCAACAAATTTCTCAATAATATAATTGGATATAGTTCAGCAGATGATTTCTAGGTTTCCACTCTCTGTCGCCAGTCTCAAATCTTGTATTGTCCACTCTCCCTTTGTGATAGTTTGTATTATATATGCCTAAACAAGAACTTTATATAATACATATAGGTCTTTGATTTTACCCAATTTTTTTCTCTTCTTTGTCTCATCTGCTAAGAATCCACACAAAACTTCCAAATAAGAACTTGACATTTTAGTGATCCTCACTGATGGGGAGAGATGATCCAAATCCATTCAAGCATAAATACTGAAAGTTTAAATTGCAGCATCATCGAGACCTGATGGGTCTTTTCAGGACAAATCTTAAATTTTAGAATCACTAAACTGTGGTCCCCTAGTCAATCTCTAGTTAACTACTTAGCCCCAGCTGAACAATAATATAATAAATCTATAACCCATAGTTAAATTAATTAACCATGACCATTTGAATTAATGATGGTTGAGTTTATAGCAATCGGGGTGATTTCTATAAGCATACATCAGCATACTCGTATAAATGACAAATTCGTCATCAAGATGTTTCTTTATTAGCTAGATACAAACTACTATAATAAGAGAGTGACTAACGAGACAGATATCAGCAGAAGGAGAGCAAGAGCGATTTTTAATTGCAAGGTACAATTTATGATCAGAAAAGCAGACTTTTAAATGATTCATGCATGTGAACTATCATCAATTAGTCATCTTAAGACAATGAGAACAACAACTAAAAGAGTCACTCTGCAGTTGTTCCTACACCTAAGCATCTAATCAGATACATTGTATCTATGATTAATCAAGTGCTCAAATGATGTATTGTCATGAATACTCAAAATTAGGTGTATTCAGTCACAATAGGAAAGAGCAGGCTGTATATAGGATATTGGCAACAAAAATTAAAGCCTTAAAAATACCTAACCTTCTTTATTTTCTTCGCATCCTAACTATGAATTTAATTTATAGATTCTCAATTAATTCCAACTGTTATTACAAATTGGGGTGCCCAAAGACTCTTTTCTTCTTTGGACAATACTTCAAGGAAACTAGGCCATCACTTGAAATTTCCCATTTCTGTGAATGTTAAGAACAAGATTAAGAGATATTAATCTGGAAAATCAGCTTATATAGTAATCTCAAACCAAACCCAGACCCTAGATATTCAGATAAAATTCCAAATTACAAACCAAGATAGAGCTGTCGGTGCAACTTAGTTATAATACTATCTAATACGAAAGCATAATTTCAGCAGAAATTAAATACAAGGATTAGCTTCGATTCCCCGTAACTCTCAAGCTGATAACAGGGGAAGGGTCCTTTGGCCTCAATGGCCGAAACATCTGAAACGTCCCCACAGCATCCAGGCCTCCCCCATGTAATATAGAGCATCATAAAATTATAGGCACATCATAATATAAAAATAGAAAAATTACCACGCTTCAAACACATATGTTTCAAAAACGGCCGGAGCTATTATTACTCCTGTCCGTCACATTGAAGTTCAATTGATTTGAAAAAGAAACGGCAGGTTTCCTTGTTGGTTCAGCCCTATAAACGTTGGATGGTTCATCCTTTTCTTCGCTGCCACCAGCCTTGTTTTGATTAGCTCTTTGTCCTTCAAATTCCCTATACTTATGCAAGTACCTTTTCAATTGATCCGCATAGTTATCAAACCCTAGAGTGGCAAGAGCCCAACAAATATCATCTCCGTTAACTGTCTTTCGCTTCTCCTTGTGACACTTGTCTGATGCTTCTCCAGTAACAAAGCTAATGAACTCCGATACACATTCTTGCATGGTTTCTTTTGCTTCTTTCGAGATTTTTGCATTGTGAGGCAAAATCTGTTTCATGATTCGCCCAACATTAGCTATGGGAAGCAATCGATCTTGCTCCTTAATGGAACTGGCACCATCCTCACCTGAACTACAACTAGCTCTCGCACCTGCAACAGAAAAATTATACTTATGGCTTTTTCTATCTAAATAATTGCCTGTATTATCAACCATCTCTATAAAGAGAAAACTGATATCCTGTCAAACACAGACACGTCGCTTCGTCAGCTTCTAAGTTGCTCACATATATATTGGTGTATAATTATGTACATGTATGGATATAAACGCATGTGTATGTGTGTGTGTGAGTGAAGTACTATACAAAAAGTAATAAAATTATGTATATTTATTTTAGGTATTTAAATTTGATGTGCATTATTATGTGATTAAATGTTAATGTAAGTATATATCTACGTGAAATACTATATAGAGAGCAATAAAATTATATATACCTATTTGTGTTATCATGTAAGTGAGTGATTTTGAATTAAGATAAAATAACACTCAATTATATAATAATACATATAAATATGTATTCATATGTATATTTAAAATAAGTATACATAATATTATTTTATAAGGGTATGGTAAAGATTGGAAGAGTGATGTGGCAAGTCACGACAATGAAGACCTGGTCACTGGGGGACACGGAGGCAGGCAATTTCCGTTGTTAGTATGAGTTAGGTTCATTTTTAAATCCTTGAACTAACTGTTTATGTGGTAGGCAAGCGATAAACCCTACAAAGCTTTTTTTAAAAAAGTCTCAAACTTATCAAAATTGTAGGCAAAAAGGCTCCCCCCCCAGTTGGTACTTAAAGTTAATGCTCTCAATGAACTTTGAAATCTGTTTAGCTTAGAATATTGCTGCATTTGTGGACTAGATTAATGCACGTGTGCTTTGTCGAAAGATACAACTAAACTACAAGCCTAAAAAAGCACCCATCTTACTTATAAATTAGAAACCCTAGGGTTGGATTACCCACTACATAGTCATATTAATTTAATCTTTTTTTTTTTTTTTTTTTACTTTACAGTAATCTAAATTTCTAAGGTCACTGTCGGGCCCTGGAACTCTGGTCTGTTTTATAATATATGTGTCACAGCGATCTAGTATTCTTGGATTTTTGCTATTTATAGCTTAAATAAGGTCGACATGTGGCGTCAATCAGGAAAGCTTTCAATATTTTATATACAAAGATATTATTTTTTGATCATTATGATTGTCAAACTATCTTCACATCCATAATGCAAATATTTATATTATTAAATATGGTTAAATTAGACGGTCCGGTACTAAAGCTTCCCCTCTAAGTTTTGTGATCTATTGAATAAAATATGTTTTAGTGATGTAAACTAATTATGGTTAGATGCTTAAACGATTCAAATTAAACATCATGATCTCACAAGTTGAAGATTCGAGAAGAACAATAATCAATATACAGTTTAGGATTCTTTTAGTTGGTTAGACATTAAATACTTTGAATAATTTCTAAGCAAGAAATAGTAATGTATATATTAAGCACTAAGTGCTGGTGTGTTTAGCATGATCTCTTAAGATTTGATTAGCAATGGCCAATGAATGGCAAGATAAGTGCAGTGGGAGACTCTTCAATCCATTGAAATTTTGATGGTTGAATCCCAGGTGAACAGCACCAACATTTTGGCTTGTACTGCATTGGATTCTTTTATTTCTGTTGTTTGGTTTATATAAGGGACAATTTAAAGCATTGAAAGACTAGCTACTTGCTCAAACTAGCATTCAGGCTTGGAATTCGGATCTATTTTGAAGACAAATAGATGATCATAAAACTGCCAATTTGGTGTAAAACTAATCTATATACTTCAGAAAACTTCTTTGGCTGAGCGTATTTGCATATTCCAAAGTATTTTAGAATATATTAAAACTACAAGTTCCGTTTATCTAATGTAAAATCCAACGCACCTACATAAAAAAAAATAAACTCAAACAGAATTTTGTTGTAGCCTTTTATCCCTTCTTCTCTTCTTCATTTAATTTGTTTTTTGTTGGATTAATCTTTTCAACTCTAAAACATATGTTATGTATTTAAAAAATAATACTAATGGTAAATTAATTAACCCGTAAGAGAAACTTGGCCTGGTGTGTACATATATTGCTTTGTGCATAATCTCAAAGTCCAACAGATTAAACTAAATTTACATCTTGATGGAATATATACCATCCCCAAATTTAATATCGATCAGAGTATGTTGATATATGTTCCAAATTTGTCGCTACTTGTTAAAGGTAAATACTTAACCAACCAATCTCTATCTCCTGCATCTAACTGTACTTAATTCCATGCTGAAATCAGCGTTAAGAAAGAGGACTTGTGGTCCATGTCAGTGCAGAAAGGCATACTTTGCTATGGAGAAAAGTTGAGGAGGAAACGATAGAAAACACATATTTATGCTTCTCATAATCTTACTTTTAAAACTTTATCTTAGCTTAATAATTATATGCTTTTATTTCCCATTCAAAGTTATTTTCTGCATTCGCTGTGATATAACTTTGTAAAGAGTCCTATAATCGACTGTTTCACAATCACCATCTTAGCTGTTTAGCTAGGATGACGACTAGTGAAAGAAAAGTCTGTGCGGAGACTGTGCTGATACTCAATCACAGAAAGGGGAGCTGAATAAATTGTTATTAAGTTAAATTATTCAGATGTTGGAGGCCCTTAAAAGAAAGTTACATTCTGTTCTCTTCCTTTTAGAGTCCACCTTCTTACTTTGTTAAGATTCTTATCTCCATCACCTCTAGTGGGCATCTTACCTACATTTTGAATCTTAACTTTGTACAACAGGTTTTGGACAAATACGATGTTATTAATGGACAAAACCACTAATAAATATTGGCTGTTAATTCGTACCTGAAAATTATGACACCCTTAACATTGAAGCACAGCTGCAGCATATTGAATGTGAAAGCTAAAATTCTCTTCTCTATTTTATCAACTTTTTATTTCATTATTGCCTTCAATATTGGTTCTGTGCGGACCTCAAACTTTGTCTAGGAATAATTGTATCTGTTTAAGAGTAGTGCTAAAAATAAACAAATTTGTTTATTCACTTTCAACTCAATCCATTTCAAACAGTTTTAGGGCTTTTTTTTCATCCAAAAAGGAAAAATCCAACGAAGATAAATTCATTTTCTATTATTAGAAGCTTTGTTGGCATTTACAGTGCTAAAACACTCCCAAAGATTTCATGCCTGAAACTTAATTGTATTTCCATGAAATTAACACTTGTAAAATTCATCTTCCCTCTCCAATCCCGGTAATTATAGGCTAAAAGACTTGTTCTCACCCATGGTTTAGTCTATTTTCAAACTCTTACTTACAAAGTTTTAAAATTCTAAATACCCACTTATGAGTTGTTAAAATTAACAAAATTCATTAATTATAGGGGTAAAATTGTCATTTAACTTGTGATACTAAAAAAATAAAACTTTATTTCATTTCTTTCTTAAAACATAAAAACTAACAAATTTTCTTTAGGATTAAACTTTGAAAAGTTGCATTTCCCCTTTTAAGTTTCAATTTTTTAGGGACAATGTTCCAACAAACAACCGGCTTCTTCGTCGCTCTCTATCTCTCCCGACAATGTTTCTCCTTCTTCAGCAACTTAAAAGTCACTTAATCCCGACATGATTTGTCTGAAATCGATGATAACTATTTTCTCATCTTTGTTGATTCATCTGATGAAGATAATTTATCTTCATCTAGACAAATATTTGTCTTAATTGACAAATACAAGTAAGAAAGAAGGGAAAAAAAGGGTTAGAGGATGCCAGTTGTTGTGAAGAGAGAGTTTTTGTCAAAATTTTGAAATGCTAAGGGGAAATGCAACTGTTTAAAACTTAATTTTGAAAAAATTATTAGTTCTACCAAATAAGGGAAAAAATGATATAAATTTTTATATTTTTTAATATTACTAGTTAAATGACAATTTTACTCTTATAATTATTAAATTTTGTTAACTTTAACAGTCTAATAATGGATATTTGAATTTTTAAAACTTTATTAATGAAAGTATGAGAATAACGTAAACCTTGGGTGGGATCAAGTCTTTTGGCCGGTAAGTATATCCAGGTATAAACTACTAGAGTAATATTTACCCCAAATGATGTATTTTTTGTTTACGTTAATATAAACGAAAATAAATATGATAATATTATAAGACAAAATAAATAAACACATTACTAGTGAACAATTAGTTTGTCGAGAAATACCAATAGAACGGATCATAGGCCGCTCGTGCTTAGCAAAAACTGGACTTGAAAGGTATTGAAGCCCAATGGATCCATTTGGACTTTGCCATTTTGGAAGTTAAATAGAAATATAAAAGGTCTCAATCTAAAATTTTTTTATGGTTAAAAATGTTGAGATTTTCTGTCAATGCCACTATACATTTAGTGGTAAAATAATAGATATTTATCTTTTTTTTTGGAAATATAAATATAAATAAATTGTAAGTTTTGTTAAGGCTCCCACCTATGTTTTAGAAAAGCTATGGTGACAAAATACAATTTATATTAATATATTTTTTTAATTAGTTTTAAAGTCGTTTTCTAATTTTGTTTATCTTAAAGACAAAACTAAAATACTTATGTTTTAAATATTTATAATCAAACATGTCCTAAAGTAGAGTCAATGTGTCTTCAAATTACAAGAATCACTAACTCGTGAACATTCTTTCTCTTTCTTTCTTTGTTTCAACAACAAGGACAAAATTGAAAATAACAAAGCATATTACACACAAAGACCAATCAACAAACCAAACCCAAACACATCTACAACGATACAAAAGCAACCATATACATCCATTTACACATGTACAACAAAACAAGATAAAAACAACAACCACATTCTTTAAGCCTTCTTAGATGAGAAAGAAAAGGAAGGAGCAACACACCAAAACACAAGTGAGCCATCCTTCAAAAACCAGCAAGCGTCAACGCAGTTGTCCAACCAGCAATAAGATTCCTACAAACCGAAACCATAGTAGCAGCTTCCTTAAAGGACAATATCCAGCAAACATCAATGTAGCTACCTAGCCAGCAATAAGAGGGCAACACAGCTTCTGCCTTTATAATTTTTAATGACTAGGAGAACAAGGAACTCGCAGGAAAGACCTTTATCATAGCTTTTATCATAAACAAGACTTCAAGCAACCTGGTTAAATAATCAAGAGATGGGCCAACAGGATGAAAACAATAGCAAAGAGAAAACCAGCCACAAGAAGCAACAGCGAATAGGTCCATCTTTTTGCTAGACCCACGGGAAACATGCTGTCATCAAACAAGCTGAAACCCAAGGGCTTAGCCTTCTTAAACAACCTTGACCACCTCAATATTTTTAAGGTAAACCTGCAAAATAACCCACAAGTTAGATAAACTAATCACAAAGAAGTCATCCAAAGCATTAACTTTATAAGGCTTCTTTGAAAATACAGCTCGACAAACCTCATCTCTTAGCAACTTCTTCATTCCTTCTTGATCTTTTGATATTCTCAAACTCCGCTCCTTTATGGCTACAAACTCTCTTGATGTTGCTTATAATCTGCGCTTTGCAAGAAACTGTATTTGAGAAACACCTTCTATTCCTTTCCATCCAAATTGCATACACCATGGCCGCAAGACTCATCTTGCACATCAGATTTTGCAAGCTGTTTTTCCTCCAAGAATGAGCAATCCCTTTCTATTTCTTTGCAAAGTCCTCAAGAATTCAATTCTTACGTCCATGGTACTTTAACTCTCTTATCCCATTTCCCAGGTTTGGTTTTTGAAGTGGGATTCAACGTTCAAGTTCTTTTGTAGAGTTCAACGATTGCTCCTCTGAACCGTTCTTTGCATGTTTTTATCTGTTTTGTTATCCGTATGTGATTTACTTGAGTCATCTTATTTTTTTTTAAATGCTGCTAAGTGGTAAAATCAAATTCAGATATTATAGAATTTTCACTAAACATTGGTGATATACCTTTGCTTGATACGTTTTACTTTAATGCTATTGGTTGTGATGAGATTATGTTGTATTCATTATTAAGAGTCATATCTTAATTGGGTTTCTCTAATTTTGCATTTTACAGATTTCTTCTCTGTTCAATTATCACGTTAACAGGTTTCTTAACGTTGAGTTATGGTTATGGTATTGTTGTTCATGATTAGACTGAAAAATTGTGGTTGTTTTTTAGTTCAAGTGCTTTCGTTTATTCAATTATGAGAAATATTCTGCTTTTCATTTTTCATCGAAGTTTTATCCCATAATAATGTGATTGGATAACTTATTGCATTTAGAGATTAGCTGATCAGGATCATTGCAGATTTTCTTTTTCTTCCTTTTTTTTTCACCGAAGCTCCTTTATTTTTGGACTATGGCTGTACCCATTGCTGGCACTAGCATATCGAGGAATAACAGTGTTGCTCTGCCTCTGATGCATACAGAGCAGCAATTCTGTCTTTATAGTTCTGAAATGAAGTCAACCAGAGAAGTAGTAGATTAACCATCTTTTCTTTAGGGTATACAAAAAGCACTCAGTAAATGCCAGAATTGAGATGAGAATAGAGAGTCATTATATGCACTCTTTCTTAACAGATGGTTGTAATGTACTTACAGAAAGTCAACTTTTTACCTCGTCGATATGCAATTGTTTCTTGGCTTCAAGCCCTAGTAATGTGGATCTTTATTTCTTTCTTTTTTGGTAAGTCTAGTAATCTGGATCGTTGCACTCCAGGAATTAGGTTCAGCAGATTCTTCTATCACAGAATAATGGAATTGCATTTCAATTTTCTTTTTCTGCTATCATGACCTTTATACAGTCCAAGCAAAGCATCCTTCCCACCCAAAGCATTTGGCCTCTGAGGCCAGTCATTTGCAATCTTCACACTTTCAAGACTTCAATAACTGCTGCAATTTTGCAGATAAACTCTATCCATTTGGATAGAATTGTGGAAAGCATTGATGACATGTCTAATTAGCGGCTACTTTCTCCTTCTTCAACTGATATGACTGATATTTTTGACAACCCAGAGGTCGTCCCCCGTGTTGGACTTTAGTACTAGGCAGAAATTCCACCTGTTTTTATGAGAGATGACTATTTTCAACAAATAGATGAGCCAAATGATTCAAAAAAGACCATGATTAATCTGTCAGTTTTCACTGGGATTGCCATTCCACTAATGTGGACAAATACTGTAATTGAAAATATTAATGGGACTGTACCGTTCAATAATAGTAAAGAGAGCCAGATGACTTCAAATGATGAATATTCCGAACCTAAAGATGCATCTCTGGGAGTGTGTTGCGTGTGATGGGAGTGAAGCGGCAGGATATTCAGACCTTCAATGCACAACTGGAAGTCATTAGATGGATGGCGGTCTAGCTGTACCTCAGGAATAAAAAAGTAGGTTGGATCAGATAGACAGAGGTCTCTGTCTATCTTCCTGGCTCTTTGCGCGAATCTTGGGGGCAAGTTGAATTTGAGAGTTTTCTCCTAGTACATTTGGAAAAAATCTTAACCTTGTGAAGAGATTTATTGGGAGGAAAGGGATTGGCGATGTATTGTCTTTCTATTATGGGTAATTTTACAGATCTGATGGATATCGCCAATTGTCAGAATGCTGGAAATTCAGGAGCAAGTGGTTTTTGCATGGACAAAAAATATTCACTGGATGGAGGCTACAGGAATTGTTGTCAAGACTAGTTTTCATGTCTCAAGAGGAATGCAAAAATATGTAGCTTGAGGTATCTTCTTTTTTTTTTTTTTTTTTAACCTTTTGTGTTAGGTAAACACACAAAACCCACTACCTGATAGCTATTATTTGATTATATGATAATAAATCCAGTGATATTATTTGCAGGTTTTTTCTATGCAATGTGAAAATTTCATTAGAAATGAATTATTGAGCTCTTCTCAAGAAACATCATGGTTCATGGAGGACACATTTACAGAAGCGCAAAAAGGAAGGCTTCTAGGTCTACATTTCTATATTCATTACCAAAGGGAATATAGTAAGTGCACTAATCAATAGCTATGGATGAAATTCCAGAGATTTCGTTCTATTCGTGCCTGAGGCCTCTTTAGTTCTTGGAAAGTACAAGGTAAAGGAGAAAACTTGGCAACAGCTTTCTTTGTCCAGATTCATAATTAATTTTAAGTGATATTCTTTTCTCAGTATTTTCTTAACAGCCAACCTACTTCATAAGTTTGAAATATATCTGAATCATGTCCTGAAAATTCTTAGGAGTTTATCCAACAGTCATTAATTCCCAAGCTAGCAAATCTCAACTTAATTTTTTCACTGTCAAATATGTGGTTCAGCTTTGTTGAAGATCAGATTAGAAGATTCTATTTATCACCGAATTTGTTCCTCTTGAAGAGACTATGAAGTTAAAAATTGACTTTCCAAGGTTATGAATTCATTTTTGTTGGATGGCAAATAATCTTGTAGTACTAAAAGCAAGAAGAAGAGGATACACGTTAGAAGAGAATTTCTTTGCTGTCAATATGTTCATCGTTTTAAAGTTTACTTTAAGAAGGATCCATTGATCTCTCTGTAAACAAGTTACTTGTGCTGATGTTGTCTTTGTGTATTTGCAGAAGTTTATCGATTTTCTATGCAAGCTAGTTTATAATTGTGTCACTAAGTCTATATGGGTCCTGTGTATTCATAAATTATAAATTGATCATTGAACGCTTCTAGGAAATTTGGAGGGGAAAAGATAATTATTTGAAGAATTTGTTTTCATTTTAAAGAGTGCAGCTGGCATCAAGATAATTATTGAAGTAGTAAGTGCTGTTAAAGGGAAGCAAGATCTCCCAGGCATTGCCATGAAGCCAATAAAGACCAATCATATGCTTTCTCTACATTCTGAACACCAGTTGGCGAAGCCTGTTCATCTCATCAATTTGCAGACATTATAAGATTTCTAACAGGAGATTTCAGGTTAAGTAAAGCCCGATCAAATGAATTATTCTGGGAAGCTTTAGTAGAAAGATGGCACTCTAAGCAGCTTAAGGATCATGGCTTTTGTGGTTCAAAGGACTCTGTTGGTTTTTCTTATACCTGGTGTTTAAGAAATTCTAAAAAAGGAAACTAGTGAAAGGTGACCACTGTTGTGGTTCCATTAGTGATTGTTGAATAAAGGTGTTGACACATGGAAGAAGATAAGTTGGACCAACCAATGAAACAAGACTCAGATGATTTGTCAAATTAGCACATCATTCTTACCTACAGCCAAGGAAGTCAAATTACCTTCAACATCAATACAGTTCACACTTGTAGATACAAGTTTGTTTCAAGGAGCTGGACAACTTAAAGTGGGAGAGCTTAGAAGTTTACCTGCTGAAACTACCGCTCTTTCTGCCCCTTCTAATCTTTCTTGTGAATCTGAGGAAGATACATCTGATGATGAAGGAGATGAAGATGAAGAAAACAATACTGCCAGCACTGCAGTTAACATGACTGATATGGGAGTGTGTGTAGACTCATCAGATTGTGCAAATAGCATTCTGAAATACTATGCCTAAACCCCCAAGTACCACAAATTTAGCGGTGGAAATTCACTGCACAGGTCCAGTGGGTACTTAAGCCCGAAAAGAAAGAGAAAGGACGCTGCGGCGCCTCAGAATAAGTTAATCTTGAAAACTTCAAGACAAGTCCGTGGGAAGACTGAAGTTAGTTGGACTCCTAGCAATGGCGCTGGAGCCAATATTGCTGACTCCAGAATAGAACAGCAGAGTTGGTGAGTCTCACGCTCAAGTATTAATGATTGTATAAAATGTACAAGCCAGTTGCTAAATGGGGCTTTTGCATTACGTTTTGGAGGGTTGTTGTTGGGAGTAAATAGTTACATAACACTGAAAGACAATCATAAGAATCTTCTGTTTGCCCAAGTACAGGAGTATAGCAAATATTACACCGATAGGTTTGTAATACAGAATTCAGATGACTTACGCCGAAAAGTTTCTAAAATTTTGCAATCACATCAGTAAAAAGGTGAATTTTCAAACTCCTTATTTTGATGAGGACATAACAACTCAGAAGATTATTTATTGCATTATACTTGTTTACAAGTTTAAAGATCAGGATTTAAATCATTAATTAAGCTAATAATTGTTGCTACTATGTATGAACACGGAAGGATTTTCATCCTGTCTCTTTCCACTTAATCTTTAAAAATTAGTGGAAGGTGTAATATTTTCAAAATTAGATGAAAGAAAAAGAGACTTAAAAGCTACACATTAACATATAAATTAAATCTTAACAATTTTTAATATTATTGTTATGGTGTAGTCTTTCTCATCATTATCAAATTAGCGACTTACTTAATTGACTACACGTAATCTACCTATTAAAGCAACTATGAAATGGACTTGCCCTTTAACTAATGAAATTTTAAAAGGAAATTTTATTCTTTGTAGAGGATCTGATAGACAAAGCTTCATGCTTGATGTTGGCTCAAATGCTAAATATAAATCTTCTTCTGTCAGAATTTCATAAACGACAATGGAGTATTCTTTTGGCCGTCCTTTTGTGTTGGTTTTATCCATGCAGCTCCTTTGCTAATGTCAATTAGCAGCCAGCCAGGTCAATTGATTGATTTCAAAAACAAGCAGCAGCTTAGGTGGTCTTTATACTTAGTTTATGAAACAACAGTTCTAAAGTTGGAAAACTTTTGTCTTTACATTGTTGTGTTGATGTTTGCTTCATAAATTACATCGATCTTCAACGATAATAACTATGTCATCTTTTTGTCATTATCTTGAATTCCTTTGTGATGGAAATTATAAGCATCTCTTCACCTTCATCTATGCTATAATGTTTGTGGGTTCCTAGTTTTGTGTTTTAAATAACTGATTCCTAGACTATTACAAGAAAGAGTTTATAGTGGAATTATTAGCTTAGAGACTGATGAAGAAGGTTGAAGATACAAAGAAGTTTTTCTTATATTATGTTCCTCGTCTGATCTACAGAGAGGAATGATATGAAAATTACCCAGCAACTGAATCACATCAAAGTGGTAAACGCGTTAATTTGTTGTATTCCATTGGAATACACAGTGAAGATTATTTTAGGCAGTTATTTTCCTTGTATATGAAAACTTGGCTTTCGTCGATTCAAAGAAATAAACTCAACTAGAAAACAAGCAGGCAAATAATTAATTGAGTCAATTTTTAAAACAGTCGACATAGACTGCTTTGCTCCCTTCCATCGTTTGGTTCAGATGAGACAAAAATAGGTTCAGCACCGGTAAGCTTAAAACAGAAATTATATGTAATTATAAAGAAGCTTCACCTTCAAAAAATTCTATAAAAATGGATGAATTGGGTTCATGGTTTAGAAGAGTATCTAGTGAGTAGAGGGTTCATGCAAAGCATGTAAAATTATATGATATATGAAGAATATGCTTGAGCTTAGGTCAGTGGTCACGAAAGAGTGAAAATAAATAAAGAAAGGAGTATGGGATGGCAATTATTATAATACCAATGACAAAATAGGGGCAATTGATAGGCAGCAGTCTCTGGTGAACACTATATTATATATATTTATATAATGCCAAAGAAAGACCAAATGTCAATTCTAGTCTTATGTAGCAGATATATAGTTATCTTCTTCACCGGAAATGAAGGAGAGTTCCCTGGTTTTTGTCTTCCTCTAGTGAGAGCAGATTCCTGATTTTGTGTTCACCAAAAAACAAGCCCCCATCTTTAGTGAGATTACCAACAAGAAGAAAGAAAGAAAGAAAAGATAGAGTTTTGGAAAAGGGAAAAAAGACAGACAAATTTTTATAATTATCTCAATATCTTTTGTATTAATGTCAAATATCACAGGTAACGAAGGGAGTTTCTCTTCAGGAAATACTGGGGAAGAAGTCCACCAGCTTCAAGAAACGCAGCACCATCAAAACCTACAAAATCACTTGCAGGGTTCAACTTCAGGACCTTCAGCTACAACTAACAGCAATGGCTCTAACTCTCAACAACAACCAGCACAGAAGAAGAAAAGGAATCTTCCCGGAACTCCAGGCAAATTCAACCACCCCCATCAATCTCAATTATATTTTTTATACTAATTATGTCCATAGTAGTGTTCTTAGTAATAAGAACATAACATTTAATATTTTTATGACATCCAGCACATGGCATACCTTTGATCAACCAACGTGATTCCTAAATTTGTCATGGCCTGTTTTGAATGCTGAAACATGCTTTTCAAGGATCAACCAACTGTTTTCTCAGATTTTACAAGTTCCCGTCTGAAGTTGGATTTGATCCAATTCAAAAGAATTAAACTATGGTTCCTTGAATTAATTCCGATCATAGTTCAAAGAAACTAAAGGCGCCGACTGATTTTCGGCAAGATAAAAAAAAAAATGATGGTTATATGAGAAGTCCAATTATTGCTTATAGATTACAATTATTGCCTTAGTACTATTTGCTTGATTGTACTTTTGGTATCTCTTTTTGTTTTACCTTTTCTAAATTATGGGCCATGAGTCTATCTCATCTCCTGGAATGACACCACCAATTTTGAGTACATAAAAAAATATTCAAAAAAACCTATCTATACACTCATTTCTGCATTCAAAGGTAAATATGGATAGTATTGCTCTTTTTTAATATCTCAATTGTACATTTTGATCAACAAGATTATGCTAATTAATTTGTATGCTCAGATCCTAATGCTGAAGTTGTTGCCCTATCTCCAACAACTCTAATGGCTACAAACCGCTTCGTGTGTGAGATTTGCAACAAGGGGTTTCAAAGGGACCAAAACCTACAGCTGCACAGGAGAGGCCATAATCTTCCATGGAAGCTCAGGCAAAGGACCACAACGGAGGTCAGAAAACGGGTGTATATATGCCCCGAGCCATCATGTGTCCACCACAACCCTGCTCGTGCACTAGGAGACCTTACGGGCGTCAAAAAGCACTTCAGCCGTAAACATGGGGAGAAGAAATGGAAATGTGACAAATGTTCCAAGAAATATGCAGTGCAAACCGATTGGAAAGCCCATCAAAAGACATGCGGTACTAGGGAATACAAATGCGACTGTGGAACCATCTTTTCCAGGTGAAACTACCATGCATAATGTAAAGTTGCCTGTTTTTGGTAATTTTTATATATAAAGAATTGATTTTGCATGTTAATTTCTCGACTTCGAAGGCTTTCAGTTGAGCCCTGGACAGAAGTTGCAACTATAATGTAATTAGGCTTTTTTTTTTTTTTAACCTTCGCTTAAGATTTTGCATGATTATCGCTTGCTCTGGGATAAAATTAAATATTAGAAAATGGCCGACATAAGATAGAAACTTTTACACTTTCTTTTTGACTCCTTTTTTACAATCAATTTTGAAATCGCCATCTTCTCTATCTCACCTAGATTACAAAGTCTTGTCATTGATTTTTATTATTATCACAAAACAACCTAAAATGACCCCACTGCTTATTCTTTTGGCGCAGACGAGATAGCTTCATCACCCACAGAGCTTTCTGTGATGCATTGGCTGAAGAAAACAACAAAGTAACCCAAGGACTAATGAACAACATTAGATCAAACATGCGAAGCCAGATGCCAGAGCTTATGTCATCAATGCCCTTAAACAGCGCTGCCATTAAATCCATTGGAATATCTGATTTCAACAATTTTGACCCCAAGAACCCTCTCAAATCCCTTCCTCAAGATCTAGTCCCAATACCTTTTAAGCCCATGAACATGGGAGCAGGTATGTTTTCCAGCAGCTCCGGGCCTCTCTTTGGTGCACCGAGAAACATTTCCTCATCTTCTTCAACCCTCCAGCTTAGCTCCAATGCCGCATCTGGATTCAACTATCTCCAGGATAGTAAAAATGGAAGTCAAATTTGGGGAACGGCTCACATGTCAGCCACAGCCTTGTTGCAGAAAGCAGCCCAAATGGGTGCAACCGCAAGCAATAGTATAAACTCTCCCATGATGCAAAAGAGCTTTTCTAGTAGCGTGACAAGTCCTGACCTGCTGTCTTCAATTAAACCACCATCTTATGGAGCCATTCAGCAACACAACACTTCATATGAACATTTCCCATCTCAGCCCGATCAATCAAACATGGTCGGAATCAATGGTGGTGCATTCACTAGCCATATCACGCCAAAGACCCCACAAGAAATATCACAATTTTTTGATACTGGTACAGGAAGTCAAGCAATGAATGATATGGGAATGTTTACTAGCATGTACATGAGTGGTGAACAAAACCAATTCTTGAAAAACATGGAACATGAAGATAGTAGTGTAAGTTCAAGCTCGATACAGGGAAGACCTGGGATAGAACGTAGCTCATCAACAGGACCATCAAGGTTTGGAGGAAGTAGTGGGGGTGGTGGTATGATGACACTTGATCTTCTGGGGATTGGAGGACCAAGGCTTGCCCATTTACATGAACAGCAGCATAATCAGTTGCATCATCAACGAACGGACCTTGAAGCAATGAGCCAGCAAATAATGCCAATAATGAATCCCTTTCACCAGCAGCTTTCTCTTGGTGATTCAGCAATTGAAAAGCACATATGGGATGTTTGACAAATTACAAACTTTTGTTTTGTGATTTAGTTTTAGTGCTACATCCATGGAAGAATAGTCTTTAGACCACGTTCCGAGACAAGCAAACTTCCAGTTAATAACCAATAATACGTCAGCAGTCTTGTCAATGTAAAAATGAGCCTGCACTTGAATTACTGATCTCATGCATAATCTAAAGAGATAAGCTCTTGCCCCTTTGTGATATTTTACTAGCCTTATTTTCAGACTTGAAATGAGATTGAGGCAGGGAATATTATTATTCCAATAGAAATAAAAATGGTGTCTTTCATAAAATATACAATCCAGTTTGCAAAAAGTTAATTTATCAGTCACATTTGAATCATTTTTGGGACAATTACTTTTAGATCATAAGTGGACGTCAATTATACTTTATTATTAGTCAATTTTGAATGATTTATATTGTCTCCTTTTTGTTTTAAGAATTTAAAGTAAGCTAAAATAAAATTTGAATAAAATTAGAATAATGTTATATATATACATTTTTTGTATACAATTTAGGTACATAAATAATATGTCATCATACAATTGAGTGTTATTTTATTTTTAATTTAAAATTATTTAATCACTTGGTGACGTATCATTTGTATACTTAAATTATGTATAAGAAATATATATGCATAATTTTATTAATAAAATTATTTGGCTAGTAAATATCATTTTTCTCATAATTTCAACAAATTTATCCTCAATTTTTCCATGATTTAGTCTTGACATGTTTGCAAATATATTTACAGTTTGGAAAGTGAGAACACTCTCTCTTTTATTTATTTGGTTAATTTTAAAAAAATATCCTTTACTCTGTTCTTATTGATTGTCGCTGCAGAGTAAGCAAACAAAGGAAGATTAATGGGCTAAAATGTTAGATGGACCAGGCCCATGATGAAAGTGGCAGTGTCGTAATTCGAGACAGAGAGTTGACTCTTCGCACAAAAGAAATCTCGTCAAGAAACCCTAATCCTACTGCAGAGTTGTTCTATATATATTTGTGTGTGCGCGCACCGCTTAAGCCAAGCATTGCGGAATGATCTCTCTCACGTGCACACCAAATTGTCTTCTGGCTTTTAGGGTTTGTGTTTTATGGTTTTATGTTCTTATGTTTCAAGTTTTCTTTTTCGCAAAACGGCGAAGGTATTAATTGGGTGGTTATGAGATAAAAGAGTACGAGGCTGTGATTTTGAGAAATAACTATTTTATGAGGGATCAATTATCTTTTGTGATTATAAACACCAATGGATCCTTCTGAGCCTAAACTCTTTTTCGGTTTCACTTGTTCTTATTTACTGTGTTTCTGAGTTGAGTCGAGGTATCAGAGCCACTGATGTGATGATTTTTTTTTTCCGGAAATTATGATGTCGACTTAATAAATCAGACTACAATTATCTGATCTCTGGCTCTCTCGAATCATCCTTCCAATTCCCCTCTGATTTCGTTTTGTATTATAATTTATTAAACATTTGTGTCAATTTGATCGATTGAAGTCTGGATTTTCACTTTCCTGGGAACGAATCTTAGCTTATTTTAACAACCAACCTGTTTTCAAAACTCTAAACTCTCAATAGATATCAGTGCCCATCTGCCATACTCATCTGTTTGTGCTACGGACCTAAGATTATTGTCAAAACTACCAGAAATCAATGTTATTCCTTAAAGCTTTCTTTCTCTTTCAATGGCATATTACAAACGTTACAAAATAATGCCAGATTAACAGTATTCCCCTCTGAGTTTGTTGCATTTCTTTTGTTCACAATGAATCATTGGGATCGGACGCCCCAAGTTTAGCTGAAAACCTACTTGAAAATGTTGCCTCTTTCCTGTGATATTAAGGAAGACTTTGTTTGCAAATTCTCATTTCAGGTAAAAACAATTAAAATTTGTTGCCAAAACCTTAGTAAAATGTTTGATTCTGGCAAAAACATTCGTGTTTACTTTATATAAGCATTAACGTGCCTACTAACCAGTTTCAGTGTTGCTTGTTCACACAAATCATTCATGTGATAGGGAAATAATCAGGAAAGATATCATATATTCCTGTTGGGCCTTTGTGTGTTTTGTTGGCTTTAGAGTTTTGGATTGGGCCCAAACCCAAACTGTTAGACAGGGAAATGGTTCAGAAGTATGCACAAAGGAATGCAACAAATGTCAAGCATCTAAAATAGTACGTACAAAATTCTCTCATCATGTGTCATCCAACTATGCGCTGAAATACGGACAACGGAATAAGAAATTTAGAACGCTTGTAATCTTGAAAAAAATCCAATTTTCTGACTTAAAAGGAGTAAGACACTAAGCGGCCGGAGCAAACAGATTACAGTTTGAGTGAGTAATATGGACAAAGTATACCCAAGGGTAGATTTGAGTGAGTTGGCTTACCAGTTTTGACTTGTTTAAATTCAAAACAAGTAATCATAGGTTGAGTATTAAATCACGTTATTTGTAATAGTGTTACATTAAATAATGTAAATTTTGTTATATAATTTAGAGTTAAAACGATATTGTTTTTTTTTTAATTTATCACGCAAGAGCTCGATGAGCATTAATTCAAACTTGTATCTATAATATTGACTTTAGATTAATTTTATATATATAAATAATTTTTATTAATTTAATGTGTGATTAAGTAATATTAAAGTGAAAAAAAATAAATAATTGTATCACTTTGTTGTATACGATCGTATCAATTTGTATAGATAAATTAGTAAATTTTTTTTGTATACACAATTTTGTTTATCAAATCTCTGTAAATTAAATCTAAGCATCACCCATCATATCAAACTTGAACTCATGTCCTTATAACTCATCAAGCACATCTCCTCTTATGTAGAGTTAAGTTTGAATTAGATCAAACTTAGGCTCAATTCAGTTTGATAGATAAAAACTCAATATGATTTATTATTAAGAAGAAAATAAGTAGGCTAATAAGTGAGAAAAATAAAGATTAAGAATTAATTATAAACAAATTTTGATTTTGTAAAATATAAAATAAAATAGCAAAATGGATAAGATTAACCATAAGGTTGGATTCGAATCGAATCAGCTCGATCAAGTCCAAAATGAGTTGGTCTTAGCCGAGCTCGATCGAGTTTGAGCTCTAACTCGAGCTGTTCGTTAGATTTTCTAATTAAAATTTTTGATACAAAATGACGTCGTTTTGATCAATATATATTAAAATAACGTTATTTTAATAACGAAAAATGAGCTGAATCAAATTCGAGCTTGACTTTCATGAGCTTAATGAGCTCGAGTTAGAACTCGAGCCAAGAAAATGTGAACCGAGCCAAGCTCGAGCTCACTCGAATCCAGCCCTAATTAACCATATAAACTAGAGGGGCTGAAACAGCTATGGCTATAAACCTCCTAGCAGCATGATTTTGTCCAACAAAACCACCCTTTATAGTAATTTTTCATCGTTTAAAACGCACCCTTACCAACTCCCTCTCATCTTAGATTCTTAATTTTCTGAAATAACTTATCGATCTGCGTTAGGGTTCCTCCCGGATTCACGTCGAAAGCGCTCTCCTCCAAGGTTTGTTTGTTTAGCGATTCTTCTTTAGGGCTTTGCATTACGCTATTTTGCTTTATATGGTGTTTTATCATTCATTACTTCAATTAATTCTTGTAATTGACGTATAGGGTTTTTTTTCATGTTATCTTATTTAATATCGTATGATTTGTTTAGTGATCGCTTAATTTGTTGATACTAATTATCGTTTTCTTGGTGTTTGTGTTTGTTTATTTTCTATTTTATGCCCAATGGATTGTTTCGATTCTTGCTTGTTACCGTTTCAAATATATGGCTCAATTTAAATTTAATTTTGCGAGGTTCTTATTATTTTTTTCGCTCGCTGAAGTTGAATATATTGTGTTGCGTGTTTGTAGATTCTTCTGACTTGATTAAAAAAAATATATATTGTGTTTGTTTTTAGATCAGTATATTTACGAATTGTATACTTTTCTCTGTAGGCATAACGCGACAATGGAGCGCAAGATTATTGACTTGGATCAAGGATGGGACTATATGAAAGGGGGGATCACAAAATTAAAGAAAATTTTTGAAGGAGAACCCGAGTCACCTTTTAGCTCTGAGGAATATATGATGCTTTACACGTATTCATTGTTATTCCTTCCTATTGTTTATTTATATGACATTTAAAACCTGGTTGGGAGATGCCAATGTTTCGCTGGAGTGATTTTTTGTTTTCCTTTCCATGACAGGACCATCTACAATATGTGCACCCAAAAGCCTCCTCATGACTATTCTCAACAGCTATATGATATGTACAAAGACGCATTTGATGAATATATTACTTCAACGGTAAGGAAGATTCCCTCTGTATTGTGCACTTAATTCTATTATGAAATGTGCCTATTGAAAACCTGATATTAGTTTCTCAACATGTTGTAAAACATCTCTTTCCTTTTTTAGGTATTACCATCATTGAGAGAGAAGCATGATGAGTTTTTGCTGAGGGAGCTTGTGAGAAGATGGACCAATCATAAAGTTATGGTTAGGTGGTTGTCTCGTTTCTTCCATTATCTTGATCGTTATTTTATTGCTCGTCGGTCACTTCCTGCACTAAACGAAGTTGGACTGACTTGCTTTCGAGATCTGGTTTGTTACAAGTCTTTTGATAATATCACTTATATTATATTAGTACTTCTATGAATTGTTTTCCTCCTTGCTCTTTCTACTTTCTTATGAATTATTCCAACATCTATATATTCTCTCATTTCAGGTTTATGGAGAATTAAAAGTTAAAGCCAAAGATGCTGTTATTGCTCTTGTAAGATCGCCACTTCATATCTAATGTGATTATTATTTCTTTTCTTTTTTTTTAAACCTGATGAAAAGTTGTATAACTACTACTGATCTACCAAATTGATGAGAACCTTGTTTCTGATATCATTATGGCATGTTTTTTTGAATAAAAATTCCTTGCCTGTAGACCCAATTTGTTATTTTAGCTTCTTCCTCGCTTTGAACCAGATTGATAAAGAACGCGAAGGAGATCAGATTGACAGAGCACTCTTGAAAAATGTTTTGGACATATTTGTTGAGATTGGAATGGGACAAATGGAGAGGTATGAAAAAGATTTTGAAGCAGACATGCTTGAGGATTCTGGTTCTTACTATTCTCGTAAGGCAGCAAAGTGGATTCTGGAAGATTCATGTCCAGATTACATGTTAAAAGCAAGTCTTTTTGTATAAAATTTTTTGCTAGATTGAAACATAAGTCTGGTTAAACTGCTTGATATTAACACTTCTATAAAATTGCAGGCTGAGGAATGCTTGAAGAAAGAAAGGGAAAGAGTGTCTCAATACCTTCACATCAGCAGTGAACCAAAATTAGTGGAGGTCATTTGAATATATTATAAATGTTTTAATTTTATTGTCTTCTGGGACAAGGTTCTGGTTTTAGATAAACTTTATGAAATTTGTGGAGAAATGCTTGATGTACTAATTGAAGTTTGGCTTCCACAGTTGTGCTTGCTCCATATTTCACTAGCATTCGCTCCTATAATGCTTGTTGATTTTATTAGTATCAAATTTTTTTGAAGGAATCCTTTGGATTTAATTAGTATTATTGTTTTCTTGGTACTGCTTGAGTGGACACTTTATCCACGTGTATCTTCATATGTTTATTATTATACTTTCATGGATTCTTATGAAAATATTACTATTTTATTGAGCTTTTGAAAAAGATGGTTTTGTTAACGATATTTTGTTCTAACCTTGTCTGTTTTGTCCTGTTTGTAGAAAGTACAAAATGAGTTGTTGGTGGTTTTTGCAACGCAGTTACTTGAAAAGGAGCAATCTGGATGTCATGCATTGCTTAAAGAAGATAAGGTGGTTTCTGGTGTTTTATTGTTTTTATGATGCTAATAATATGACTGCTCTGGCCATTTGTAAATAAACATCTACCACTGTAAATATATATATATTTTTTGTTTATGTTGTGCTAGGTGGATGACCTTTCTAGGATGTACAGGCTTTACCATAAAATACCTAAAGGCTTGGAACCTGTGGCTAATGTATTCAAACAGGTTGGTTGGTTTTAAGCTTACATTTCATTCTACTACCAAAGCCTCTTTTACCTTTTAGTTTATTTCACATTGCTGGTACCTTCTGGAATTTTGATGCTGCAGCATATTACTGCCGAAGGTACTGCTTTGGTCCAACAGGCTGAAGATGCTGCAATGAACCAGGTATAGGGTTGTTCTGATAATGGCTCATTGTAATATAGAATCATGATTGATAGGTATAGTGCTTGTTTGCTATTCTCATGGTTCTATTTGTATTAGAGAGTTCTATATTGCATTTATTGTTGGTAATGATTGATGCTAAGGAAATTTCCTAGTTAATACAACTACTCATTGTTTCTAAACATGTATTATCCAATCAAGGGAATAAATTCTCTCATCACCTTAACATCTTCGCTATTTGCCTCTACCATGAAAGTTGAAACAAATTAGAAGAAACAAATGTTTTATGGGAAAGGAAGAGACTCAATTGATCATAGATTTGCATTTTTTCATGCATCATTTTATGTAATTTTATTTACAGTTTAGTTGTATGTCACATATTCATGTCTTTTCAATTTTTAATCATTGTGTTAAGTGTTGACATTTGAATGCTTAAACAGGTTGCAAGTTCAGGCGGTGTACAGGAACAGGTAAAAATCTCAACTACAAAATTATATATCCTCTTGGAATATCAAAAATTGACTTAATTGTATGGTTTTCAGGTCCTTGTCAGAAAAATAATTGAGCTGCATGACAAGTATATGGAATATGTAAATAATTATTTCCAAAACCACACATTGTTTCACAAGGTTTGTGTTGTATGGCACTGTGGTTATTTAGATCTTGAATGTTTCTCCTTGTTTAAGAATTGTCCTACTTTTGGTTGTTCAATAGGCACTAAAAGAAGCTTTTGAGATATTCTGCAATAAAACTGTTGGTGGCTGTTCAAGTTCAGAATTACTGGCTACATTCTGTGACAATATCCTCAAGAAGGGTGGAAGTGAGAAATTGAGTGATGAAGCTATTGAAGAAACACTTGAGAAGGTAGGTCTAATTGTGAATACCATTAAAGGAAATCTTCTTACCATGCTAGAGTGCATTAATATTGGATGATTAAGGACCTTAAGAATGGGTTGAAGATTTTTGGGATAAAGAGCAATCCTTATTAAATGGTTCACAAATGACTAGTATCGATATGTTGGAACTCTCTATTAATTTTTATTTCAGTGCCACATAGATTGATTTTAAAGCATGTGCTTCATTTCTGCAGGTGGTTAAGTTGCTTGCATATATAAGTGATAAAGATCTTTTTGGTGAATTCTACCGGTAAGATCTTTTGTTATATTGGTGTTTATTTGGTATCATGATTTATTTATTGTATGAAAAAGTTAAAACTTCTATAATGTGTCTATTTAATTCATTTATTTAATAACAATTTGGTGCTTTTTCTTTTCATTTTGCTTTCTGCTGCTTGAGGCAGGAAAAAGCTTGCTCGGCGGCTACTCTTTGATCGAAGTGCTAATGATGATCATGAAAGGAGTATTCTCACAAAGCTAAAGCAACAGTGTGGTGGGCAGTTTACATCAAAGATGGAGGGAATGGTAAGTTGGCCTGCATTCTTGGGCTAAGTTCTTGAATCTTTTCATATGATTATAATTTGATTTCACTTAGCATCTTTCTTTCAGGTTACAGATTTGACTTTGGCTAGGGAAAATCAAGGCAACTTTGAGGAATATCTTGGCAATAACCCAATTGCACACCCTGGTATTGATTTATCAGTTACTGTTCTTACCACTGGATTTTGGCCAAGTTACAAGTCCTCTGATCTTAGCCTACTTTCAGAAATGGTAATTGCTTTCTTTAAATTGTGGGAATATAAGATAGTCTCTGTCGATTTAAAATTTGCAGTGAAGTTGCAGTCATGAACGATACATAAATGTATATAATTACTTATTTTGCAATATTACGGTTCCAGGTCAAATGTGTTGAAGTTTTTAAGGGATTTTATGAGACAAAAACAAAACACCGAAAACTTACATGGATATACTCATTGGGCCAGTGCAACATCAGCGGCAAGTTCGATCAAAAAACCATTGAACTGATTGTGTCAACATATCAGGTAATGCTTTCTTACAGAATCATACTTTCTGAGGGCTTTGGTTGAATTTTGAGATTCCTAAATTTCTTGTTGTCTGGATTCTACAGGCTGCCACTCTGCTGCTGTTTAATGCTTCTGACAGATTGAGCTACTTAGAAATCATGACTCAGCTGAACTTGACTCATGAAGACTTGGTTAGATTGCTCCATTCCTTGTCATGTGCCAAGTATAAGATCCTTATCAAGGAGCCAAACACAAAAACCGTCTCTCAAAATGACTACTTTGAGTTCAACTCCAAGTTTACAGACAGAATGAGAAGGATTAAGGTATGAGAATGTTTTGTCATTTGTCTTTTCCCTTGGTGGATTTTCACTTGTATTTTGCATCGGATTTAATTAATTTCTGGTATATGGAAATATGAGCTTGAATTAATATCTCATGAACATGCAAATTGTCCAAACTGTATGTAGATTCCTCTTCCACCAGTTGATGAAAGGAGGAAAATTGTTGAAGATGTTGACAAAGATAGGCGATATGCTATTGATGCTGCAATTGTGCGCATAATGAAGAGTCGGAAAGTTTTGGGACATCAGCAATTAGTTTCAGAGTGTGTAGAGCAGTTGAGCCGCATGTTCAAAGTATTTACATCTCGAATTTATACTTTTGATTTGGAAGCCATGAGGATACTGTTTCTGTTGAATAATATATGTAAATTAATATTTGATATAGGATTGATGTTGGATTGTGATTATTAATTTGATATGATTGACTTGGAACGTGCAGCCTGATATTAAAGCAATCAAGAAGCGGATGGAAGATTTGATTACAAGAGATTATCTGGAGAGGGACAAGGAAAACCCAAACATATATAGGTATTTGGCCTGATGCGCTGCAATATATGTAGAGCTAGGAAAGTAAATTTGATAGTGTGCTGTAAATGCTGTGTAGTTGTGGTTTCAGTATTTACCGACTAGGAAGTTGATACCAGGACTGGACTGGAGATTTTTTGTCCACTTTTGTGTTTTTTTTTTTTTTTCTAACAGAGTAATCGTCATGGCCTTGCTTCATATTTCGCTTTTCTTAACTCTCTTTTAATTTCTATTTTTCTTGCGATCATCTCATGGTACCTTTTGTTCAAGTGAATAATTAAAGCTGGTCAAATACCTTTTCTTTTAAATAATACTTGAAATGTGTTCATCTTCTAACCAGAAAACATGATCATCAATATGGTATAATTGATGGGAAAATAACAATTCGCGCCTACTACTAAGGCTCAGTAACCAAACAATCAATGCCATTTGGCTCCTTTGAATTGATGCTTTGCTTCAATGGACGCCGGTCACCGCTAATATCGAATGACGCATTCCGATTCAAACTCAGTAAAATTACACTCTTCTTATCTGGTTTTTAATGATAAATTCTGATAATTCGATTTGCTGATTTAGAAATTTATGGATTCGTATAGAGTTAGATTAAAAATTTATTGCAAATTGCTTAATAATTTGAGTAGGCTCAAACGACTCACACTGACTTCAATTCGGTCAAAGTATCACCGTCTTTGAATGAGAAGCATGGTGAGTGCTTGCTTAGGGAGCTTGCGAAAAGATGGAACAATCACGGAGTTGTGGTCGGATGGCAAGGAACATGAAGCACGTAGTTGTGGTCAGATGGCAAGGAACATGGAGTGCAGTGTCGTTGAAGAATGTCTTGAACATATTTATGTTTTTGAGATCGTAAGGGGAAAAATGGATAGTTGTGAAAAAGATTTTGAAGAACACAAGGTTCATGATACCAGTGCTTAATTTTCTCGGAAGACATCCAAATGGATTCTGGAATATTCTTGTCCAGATTACATATTCAAGGCAAGTCCTTTTCCAGGGGGCTTAGTCACGCATTTGCATTTCAACACAACATAAAAATATGAGAAATTCCTTTAAAATGAGAGCCGACTGCTTTCCCCACATTCTTTATATTCAAGATTTGACATTGTGGGTAAGAAATATAACAGCTCCCGCATCCATGCCAGCTCAAAATCATTGATTAGAGAAAAATTATATATAAACCAATGGGTTACAAAATTTATTACGACAGACTTTAACAAATGTTGCTGTTACTGTACATTTACCAAACTACGTGAGCATCGAAGAGAGACCAAAATTTCAATAACTTGTATAAATCTAACCTACCAACTACCCATCAAGAAATTATATGTATATAATTATATAAGTTAAAAAGGAGGTATATACTCCTTCAGCATAATTCATTTATAGCCAACTCTCTGGCGGCCACAACTATTTGTTCTTAGATGCTTAACCTTAAGAAACCAAAGATAATGATCAGCCTGCATCGAAAAATATATCAATTTCAGACAATAAACATATTTGAAACTTCTACAATTTGCCCAGGCTTTTAGAATTATTGAGAAGTACGCTTATACCTGTTAGCATCTGAACAAGTTTTGATGGTGTTTGCCCTGTTCCCAGAATGACTATAATTGAATGATGTGTTTATGTACAAGAATAGCCACTGCCCAACAAAAGAGCAAAAGGCAGAAAAATTAGAGTTACTAAATAATACCCATACAGCGAAAGGTCCAAACAAAAATTTTCAATAATAAATACATTACAAACCTTACAATGAAAATATGCAGAGACCAACTTATTTTCTAATTCTTTCTATTCATCACCATCAACAGCAAACTAAGAATCCTTAAAGATGTTGCAGAACTGGACCTGCACAATCAGAGCAAAAAGGATATCAAATAACTTTGGATAAATGAAACAAAAAGCTTGTTCTATATGCATAACAATGGAAGGGATGATATCCAACCTCAGACTGCCACTTCTTCAGCGCTGTTAACATTTTGAATAACCAACGAGTTAGTGCAGTCTCTGCTGGAAAAAAATAAGATCAGGATGCTCATGCACAGTTAGGAAATTCCCATCCTCAAGTTAACAGTAAACAACAAAGTGACCGGACTGAAAAACCGAAAGCCCTTCTAGAAACAAATGCCAAAATATGGCAAACTCTGGTATCAGAATCCTACTACCCTAACTTCATCTATAATTCGATCCTATACTCATACATACATTATTTCTTCAACCATAATCCTGTTGAACCATGAATCAGCCTGTTGCTCAAGATCATGATCAATTCTGCAGCAAACTCACAACATCCAGAATACCAATCTTGAGAAGGATGGACAAGGTTGGTCCACGTCTACATCCGAAAAAAGCTGAAGCCTCAAAGAAGAATTAATATATATTCCAAATTTATTTGGCACACGTCTACAAGAAGCCAAGTCATTGAATTGGTGATGACAAAGATATCACATGCAGCAGCAGAGAAACTAAGGTGGGCTCTCTTGTTCCCCTTTTGGGCTTGATAACCATGGATATACTATCCAAACATTTTTGTTTTTTTGATTCCAAGGGTTGACATCACATCCACAAACATTTAGGCTCCTCCTAGCGGCTGATAGCTTCCATTGCTACCCGTACCAAATGAAGCAATCCTTCTACGTCCTGGAAGTTAAAATCAAGAGCCCTTTTAATGGAAGAAATACCCTCCCTGTGTCGGGACTCCCCCGAATTTCCATTAGCAGCCGCAAAGGCATTCCTAGATTTTCTTGAAGCTTCCATTGCAAAATTTACATCCTGTGCCTGTAACACATCAAGTTTGAAGGTGTTAATACTTGCTTAATCCCATATAAACAAAATATCTGTAAAGAGTATCAATTAAAGCAGCAATGCTAGCTTTTCCTAACAAACTTTATATTGAAATACAGTGTCCATTATAATTGTAGAGCCAGTTTGTGGATACTGTGCTTGATATCATCTTCTCTTTGAAAAAATTTCAGCAAAAGTATAAATCAAAGTTTCTATCCAGTCATTATACTTACAAATTTGAGCAAACGAACAAAATGGGAACGGTTCTGGGCAGTGATGACATGGTTTCCAGCTACTTGTGGAGAGCTAACACCTTTTGGTAGAGCAACCTTGTCCACTGTTGTTGGGTGGTTTAAATTATCAACGTCTGAGGCAGAAGAAGAAGGAGACTCACCTGAAAAGTAAGAAATACAACATCATGTCATGATAAATATAAAGGTTGTTACTACAAACATTTAGTCTCATTTAGCATTGCTGCACCAGTACAGCAAATTACTGGCAAAAAGAAAAAAGAGAAAGGTTAACATAAAAAAAATGTTATGATGTGGCTTTAATGCATCTCAGGATCCAAAAAGAATCAGCCAAAGATGTATCAGGATCAGCAGAGCCTAACTTGGGGTTCTTGTCAGAGCATAGATTAACTGAATAGAAAATTCCAGGCCAATTTCTTCCGAGTCTAGTATCTTGATATTTTTCAAAAAAGTAACATCAGCCAACCAAAACAATGGTATTTCATGCTATGAGTAAATAAGCAATAATGATGTATGCATTCGTGTTTCAAAAATTCATCAATAAAAATTGGTGAAATATGAAATGAGAGCCGAAATTAGCAAAGATTCTTCTGATTTAAAAATATCGGGTTCTTTCTCTAAGGTCAATGATTAAAAGCTAGGAAATGAGGCCTCAGAAAGCATCTCCATTTCCCCAATTTGAGGGGCAAGGAAAGATGGTATGTCATATAACGCTATGAGCAAAAACATTTCTCCAGGAACCAACCAAACATAACCCATTGTCCCTTCTTACATTCTTCTAAGCAAAGATCTTCCAACTTTTAAGAGTAACAAAAAGTAAAAGGCATTTGTAAGCAAAGGAAGTAAACTAATCAAAGTCCTCATAAAAAGTTAATTTGGTTTTCACATCCAGAACCCACTGAACAAAGATGACCTTCTAACTAACATAGAGATTGATTCTAGTAACTACAACATGCGTAATCCTTAATATACTGTTTCAAAAGTCTTGTGTTTACATTTCTTCCACCTTCTTAAGTGCATATGTTACATCTTTACTTCATTTATGTAGTTCATTTCATTTAATTTGCATATTCCAAAATCATGAGAATAAGTCCCAGTACAGTACCACAAAAGATTTTTCTATGTTTATTGTTCATCACAAAAAGAATATAAAAGAGAACAGATTATTCTCATATGACCATATCTAGGACCATATTGTCCTACTACACAGCACAGTAGTGCACAAAGTAATAGGGAGTTAATTTAACCATAGAGAATTTGTATCCAGAGCATTCACCACAATATTAGCACAGTGGTTCTTTCACTATAGTTGATACATATCACCTATAGTCTTTAGCAACATGATTCTTAAGAGAGATAATAGACAATCACGCTCCAGACACAAGGGTTCTGCAATCCTCAGTACTGAATTTATCAAAGCAATTTTATTGGGTAGGCTTAGCACTTGTGAATATTAAAAAATAAGAGATGTTCTCTGCCACCTAATCACAATTGACAGAACCACAGGCATCACAAGCAAACAGAAAAAGTACAACTATCTTCATGCTTTAACAATGCAAAGATGACTAGCAAGAGAATTTCATAAAGCACAAAAATAACATTATTAGACCATCAGCTAGTTCAAATTACCAGGATGAGCCATTTGTAAAGCTGTCTGCAACTCGTGTCGATCTCTGCTTGCACTGGCATGTGATGAATAGATAACCCTCATATATGCTACCTCCACTAATTTGTAGGCCAGTGAAGCAGCAGCCATGTCTTTAGATTTCTCATATTCATGGGCACAGAACCTAAATATATCAGAAAAAATTTAGAAGTTAACAACAAATTTCGAATTGAATGCAATATAATTGTATGTTAGTATTACAAAAAAAATGAGGAAAATCCCAAGTAACTTAACCTACATAATAAATAGAAGTGATTTAATCACGCAAATAAACTCCCATATCACAAAATCACTTCAAAAAGGAACAGATATGCCAGAATTAGACAGGTTCTTAATTCAGCCCGAAAGCTAAAATACTGACTTACTCGCAGAGCTTTGCAGTACTGCTATAAATTTTTATGGACTGTATCATCTCCCCATGCTTGGCACTCTCACTGCTGCTAGATTCTAAAAGAGAAGCTCCATGAAGAAACTTGAGGGCTGCCTGGAAATAAAGCCCTGTACTCTCATTTGACCCAGAGTTCTGCAGAAGATAACCCATCTTGCTAAGAGATAGGCAAGAACAGCAAGAAATACCAAATAAACAGATAATTATCACAAACCTTCATCCGATCAGCCATATGCTTCAAATCTTTAGCTTCTTTCACAGCATTTGTGGCAGACTGACTTGAAGAATCCTTTCTAGCTGGACTTGGGGCATCAACATCCCTAAACCTGAGCCCGTTCTGTGTGGCATGTCTTGAGCTAGTATGATGGCCATTCTGATTATCAGCCTTCCTGATATGTTTTGGTAACTTTGACGTGTCATCTACTTGGGAAGCATCGGCTGCCAAACTATCTGATCCATTTCCTTTGTGGAACCCAGGATCTGGTCGAGGGCAACGAACCGGTGTCTCACTTTGAGATCCTCCAACAGGTGGTAATGACAGTGATTTCCCTCTTCCAGGGACAAGTTCAGAGTGATCCGTTCTGCCAGAGACAAAAGTCTTTGAAGATCTTTCACCATTGCAGTCTTGCTTGAGACTCCGTTTTGGTGTAGATACTGCATCCTGACTACCAGGAGCATCTAATTTAGCATCATGACCATCATGGCCCCCTAAATTTGACTGATTCTCTCTTTTAAAAGTCTCACTAGACAATTTTCCATCCATGTCTTTCTTATCAATATATCTCTTCTCATTTTCATCAGACTTAACCCCAAACTTCTCCTGGAACCTGTTTCTAGTTTCCTTGGGTTTAGCTTCACAAGATGGAGCATGCTCATGTTTGAGAGAATCAGATTTAGAACTCCGACTCTTGTCCTTGGACTGAGAAGATGACCCCTTTCCAGACTTTCTTGAATGAGAACCATTTGCATGATACTGGTTATTATTCTGCGTTTCCTCGTCATGAAAATCATCCACAATTGATGGTTTTCCAGGAAGTTGAGTATCTTGGCATCTATAATCTGCACTAACATTTGTAAAATGACAAGCTGTTATATCAGGAGAAGGCACAACAGCTTTAATTGTTCTACCTGACAAGTGACTAAAATCTTTATCCTGAATATCTAGCACAGACTCAAGGGACCCATGCTGAGCCACAGAAAGTTTGTCCTTCCTTTGTGTCCCAGATCTAGCACTTCCACCCTCATCTTCATCATAAGAGCATTTTCTTGGGCTCGCTATGGCAAGAAATTCAGTATCATGAGACTCAATTTTGCCATTGAGATTCCTTCCAGCAGATGTACCCTTATCTGGATTAGAAATTCTCATAGGAGATGAAGAAACTGACTCCACAGGGGAACCCTTTTGTTCATGGAAGCTGGCCTTATTTTTATGAGAACCAGAAACCTTAGATGAGCTCGAAGTGGCTGCTACTGAAGGCAGTACAGGTCCTGAATCCCTTTTATTATCCATGCCATACAGGCTTCTTTGAGAAAGAGTGCTCCCAAGATCTTGACCTTGTTGCTGGTTCTTAGCATGACCACTTTTTTTGCCAGTTTTACCACTGCCTTTACTTACACTGGACTCCTTCCCCTCATATTTGGATACCCTAGCCTTCTTTTCCCTCCGGTAGTCATTATCACTGAACTCCTCCACAAAATTCTTACCACCCTGGAGACGATTGCCTGTAGTTGGGAGGGACCCTGCATAAATTTGATTATCATAAGAATCCTTCATTTTCCTCTTTTTTGCAGCAGAATCATCCAGCAAAACCTTAACTTTGTCTTTAGCTTTTTTAGCAGAAACTTGCAGCCTGTCCTTTGTATCTGATTTTGAGTCCATAGAAGAATGATCATTACGCCTAGACCGGTCCTTTTGGGCTGATGCAGTTGGAAAACCATCACTTGAGCTAGGACCATCCTTCCCTGGGGCCCCTCCATGGTCTGACATCCAATCTTCATCAGTTTTCAAACCTTCAGTCCTGATTTTCTTGAAGGCTCTAGAACTTTCATGATCAGGGTCCCTTTTGCTTTTTATCTTTAAACCCTTGGTATAACCTATCCACATGTTTCGTAAAGGATAACATTATGAATTAAATGATAAGAGAAACTTACAAGCATATAACAATAATAAATTTCAAAAAGCAATACCTCCATCAGAACTTGGATCCAGTACTTTATGCTTCTCTTTCTGCTTATGTCTATGATTCTCCCCAGGCAAGTCACTGGACTTGCTTACTTGCTGATTATCCGGTTCACCCACCACTGAGGGTTGTCCCATATCATTTAAGATTCCACTTCTCACAGATGCCCTGATGTTCTTCTTCATAGAATTTGATGACTGAGTGTGACCATCTTTGATGGTTACACCAGCTATTTCCTTTAACCCATGTTTCTTCTTTCCACCATGAGGGGCATGGGAACCAAAATTTAGGTAATTTGGGTCAGGGTGCCGAACATCAGCAAAGTTTACTCTGGATAAAACACAACCAGAATTGATGTGCAGATTATTATGACTCTCAGGAGCAGGGAGGACTTGGTACTGTGCAATAAGAGCTTTTGTTGTTTCCTCTTCAGTAAAACTACATCGGTTCATTCCAGGCCTAGAAAAATATGAAGATAAAAAAATAAAAACGTCTATGAGATAAGGATACTAATAAAAATGTCAGCAAGATAAGGATAGGTGAGGTTGTTCAAGGGAGGATACTAATATGCCACAAAAGTGAGGTAAATATTGACCACTAACTCTGGTAGCAAAGATTTTGTGGGTTTCCTACCTCCAGCAGCTCCAGAATCTTGGAGTTAAAAAATAACTGCTTGAAAAATGAAGTTAAAGCAGAAGTATGCTCTTATCTCAGTTTTTCAATGATTTTAGTGAGAGAAATTTCAAAATTGCTGAAACCATAGGCAGCAAAGACATCAATCTTTTGTGACATTAAGTTGACTCTAGCTTCCCTTTGAGCATAAATTTCAAGAGAATTCCAGGTTGTCTCTATCTTTTTCATACATCAGTGGGAAGTAGTTCTGAGTTAATCTTGTATAGGTCCGAATAGGCTCTGTATTTGAGAACTGGGTGGCACAGTTGGCTTTTATTTCAGTAGTTAAGGCTTTAGACAGACTACTCAGTTTTTCTTCTCATGGTCAGGTCCTAATTTTGTACACAGTTTGTTCACTTATGATCCTAACAATATTAACTAATCAATTTATCTGGATTCCATCATGTCATGAATGTCACAAATTTACAATGCTAAAAGAACGGGACTTACAGCCAGTTAAGCATGCTGCACAGCCAGTTCTCGGGTAGATCAGCAGGATTTGTACCAATAGGAAGAAGACGCCATGTTTGACACTTGTCACACATTACCCAGTTCTCTTCTATCAGCACAGGACCTGAGGTTGCATGTGCCACATCAGAAACAGCGCCACTTCCAGAGAGAGGGGCAGCATTTGGAGCTGATTTAGTATCTGCTTCTTGTGTCAGAACCTTGTCAATTTTCCTACCATTTGATCTCTCCTTTGAAGCATTGTTCATGGTAGATGTACCTTTTTCTGCCACTTCAAAATCCTTTTGCTTATCTTCAGAAGGTGTTTCCAACAAACTCATATTTTTATCTTCTTGTTCAGATTCTGCTATCTCCCCAAAAAATTCTCTATACGTATCTTCTGCCTTTACCATGTCCTTATGCAATTTGTTTTCAGTAATCCTTTTAGGCAAAGAATTATCTGTATGGTTACTCTTTTTACTTTTAGACACTGAAGAAGTACTGACCTTCAAGCTCTGTTTTGGGACCTCTGCAGCCACACTACCATGACTTTGGCTTCCCTTTGATTTCTTTTTTCCTCTAGAAGACTGATGCTCTTTTCCAGAAGGCAACTTAACACCATCTAGTTCATGGCATGCAACTCTCTGATTGGTCTTCAGCTTGGGAGGGTCTACTAGTTCATTATTTAGACCTTTCCTTCCAGTAAAAACATTTGAATCAGCTTTGACTAAGTCAAAAGTTCTCTCCCTTTTGGAATAGCCATCTATTTTTGCATGTGATGAAACATCATCCACAGTACTAGCCTTTTTATCCTCCCATGACTTTCCAACCAGACTGACTTTTGGATTACTATCCCGTCCAGTCTCTTCACCATACATTGGCTCCAATGCTTCTTCATTTTTTACAGTGAAAAGAGGGTCCCTCTTAGAGGGCTCCCTGGATGCATCTAATGCCCTACCTGCACCTTTTGCAATGTCGATACCAGTAGAATAAGAATTGGATAAAAGTGGAAGCTTTAAGGTTTCAGTAACAAGCGTCTCACATGCCTGCATGTCAATGTCCACCTCCCTCTTGGGCACAACAGCAAAACAATTGCGAGCATCCTTGTTATTTCCACTCTTAGTTTCTGCAAAAAAATCATTTATCTCCACCGACTTTGCTTTCTTTTCTCCCATTACTTTACCATCACTCTTTCTAGAATCAGATCCATTAAGTGAGCAATGATCACTTTCTAAGCCAGCTCTGGGGAATGGCACAGATCTATTATCTTTTGGAAGTTTCTCCTTCTCAGTTAAGTGAAATAGATAATCAGGAAGAGGTGATAACAGGAGACCCCCAGGCACAGGAAAGGAAGTCATGACCTGCGCCAATGCAATAATTAAACAAACACATCAGACCACTTCAGAGACATTAGGGGGGAAAAAGCACTTAGAAAGTTGCGGAAAAATATTTCACCATGAGAATATGGGTGGGAGATGAAGGAGCATCTTGATGTTCACGATCATTCCCTTCACTTTCTGAAGGGCTATCATCCAATGATGATGATGGTGAGACATCAAGGCCAAGACCACTGTAGATTGCCGCATTTTTTTGTGTCAACAAGTTGTCAGAACCAACTTTGATTCGGACCTTCAGAGTTTTCTGGTCAGGTAAATGTTTCTTGTTAACAAATTCATGCCTACCAACATATTCCTCAGCACGAGTGGATGCCATAGATACTTCTTCTTTGACTGAATCATTAATAGATGGTGCCTTCAATGCAGGCAGTGACGTGGAACTAGAAGCAGGTCCAGGTCCCAATAAATGAGGGGCAGATAAAGAAACTACAGAGCTGTGACGACCATTCTGCATAATAACAAAATTGATGAGCGTAAGTATACCAGAAGTTCTTGAATCAATGAAGAACCAGTTGAAGATAATATAATGACAATGTCTCATATTAAAAAAGAAATCTACCTCCATTTGCATATTATTTGGAGATTTAGAAGCATTTCCATAATGAACTTTTGGTGGAGTCTTTGGGTGTGACCAAACGGGAGACCGTGGACAGGTTGGTAAAAATGAACCATACCCTCCAAATTTTGCTCCTGCAGGAATGTAAAAATACCCAAACTCAAATCATCAGTTTGAGAGAGAATAAGTTTTAATGAGGCTTTTTATGAGTTTGCAAAAAACGATAATTCCATCATTTTTAGACTTACCCAAATTCTCTGCAGAAACACCACCTTCAAAATCTTTCTGGAAGTGTCCCAAGACATGTTGAAGTTTCTCATCCTTCAAGAACATTAAAATTATGACAAATATATACACATAGATTATTTTTAAAGATGTAACACAGTAAGCCAGAGAACAAGAAAATATTGAAGTGTTTCAGATGAATTTATATTGCAATGCTTTCTAACAGCTAGTATTGTTTGTTTTGAGCAATTACACTTCTTGACCCTACCATAAGGGAACTGGTACAGTTGACTCCTCATTCCCAGAATTAGAATTTAAAATGTTTTAAATTTTGCATAAGCAAACTTCATACAAGTCAAACTACAAGCATAGTTTCCACAATGGAGGAAGTCATCCAGACACACTCCACAGAATTTTCATTGTATAACCATAATTAAGGGATTGACAAGCCAAATCTTGTCGTGATTTCAAAATATGTTAGTAGAAAATTCATTTCCCAAATTAATTTAGCACATCTTTAAATAACTGTTACAAGGATCCTTAATCAGCTAACAAGATAAGTTTCTCATTACAAATTCACTACCTAACTAAAATCAGAAACGCTTGCTCATAAGTACACAGCCAACAACATATTATTGAATTCCATTGCCTTTCATAATCCATTAGTTCAGATATTCAGACATACTCAAAACCAATAACATATTATTTAAAACTCACTCCAGTCAACATTGCAAGCAATTCAAATAAACTCACAATCCAAGAATCCTGGATCTGAAAACATTCTTAACAAGTAAACCCAAAACAATTTAAGACTCAAAAAGTAAAAATTGAAATAATAATTATACGTTGTAAATTAAAAAAAGGAAATCTTACAATATAAGAGAGAGCAATATCAGGGTCGATGCTTGCATCATAATCCTCGTTATTGTTATTATATGAGCAAGCCTCTCCTTCTTCAAGCTCGTTCTCTTCCATTTCTCTTCGTCCACCGCCACCACCCAACCCCAAACCAAACCCTAGCTCCTTATTCGCATCCCTATTACCTACACTAATCATCTAAATTACCCACCAAATCAACCCCCAAAACCTACCTCTACATCTCCACCCACCGCAAACTCTTCCCGACCCATTGCTGAGCTCCCAAAACCCACCTAGGATTTACCCTAATTAGATCAAAACACAACCCGATCACGAATCTAAAGAAAATTAACAAAAAATCAAAACTAAAAAATTGTTTTTTATTTAAATTTATTTTCGAAAATCAAGCTGTTTTACCACCAGGATCTTTGGTAAAATAAATTCTATATTTTGGGTTTGAAGGTTTTAGAATTGTTTTGGTGCGATCTCTTTAGTTGGAATCGATTAACAAAAAGAAAAAGAAAGAAAGAAAGAGAGAGACCCTTCTCTGGTTTTGGTGTAAACAGCAGCCGCGTTTTTTCTTATTTTATTTTTTGTTTCTTTTGTTTTCTTGCTTTCTATTTGAAGGGAAATATTTTTCTTTCCCAAGTTACAAAAGGAAATGGACTCATCAAGCCGTATACTAAAATTTTCATTATTTTTATATACAAACGAAAAGACACCTATTCACTTGGCTTGAGAATTATTTCTCGGCTTTACGTTTTAGACCCCAAAAATTTTTCCGTTTTACCGAAAAAGCCTTGCCTGAAAGGTCAGCTATATCACACGCACTCGTAGGGCGTGTAACTCACACTCTACTGACAAAATTAAGGTAGCTCATCTATTAATTTAATTTTTTATACATTAAATTGATTTTTCTGAAAATTTTTTGATCTTATGACATAAATTGAAAAGGATTAACTGAAAATAATGAAATATATGACCTTTTTTTCAAAAAAAAATGTGAGAGCGCGTGAGGAAGAGGTGTATGAGGAAGCTCTACCCGACATGACATGATATATTTTGATTGAAAATAGAAATATAAAAAGACAAACGGATAATTATATGAAGATTGATTTTGTGTTTACCCCAGAGGCCATCCCCTCTTCTTCTGGCTTTGTGTGGCTCTGTTGGTGGGGTACTGGGTCTTTTTACTTTATATTTGAGGGCCAAATACTTTTTCCCGGCAAACTTTGATGAATTAAATTTTGCCTCATTTAAGTTTGAAAAGTTTATTTATACACCCATAAACTTTTCATTAAAAAAAATCATTTGATTTCATAATAAAAAGTAATATTATATATATCTATTTTAAATAGATATTTATATATATCATCACTTAATTGAATGATACATTTTTTTAATTTAAAATTAATCAATTACATGATAACGCATATTGTATACTCATTTATATACTCAATATAAATATATATAATTTTATTATATAATAAATTATTAATTATACTTTTTAATAAAATTACTAAATTACTCTTGAACACTTGATAAATCATCATTTACCAATAAATAATTATTTTTATTAAAATTATATAATTACTTTGAAAACTTAATTCTAATTATATTATTTATTTTTCCTTTTTATTATTGTTCTTTATTTTTTTCAAAATTTTCTTAGTGTTGTGGTTTGTGAATTTGTGTTTGTGTGGATGTAGACATAAATTTACAATTGTGTGGATATAAACATTAATTTTATACATCTTTTAATTATGTTTTATAATTATAACAATGTTTGTGATCAAATTAATGTTCAAGTTTACTTTGTAGTTTTTTATGAGGATATAGTTAATAGATAAATGGGTTAGAGGTCGTCAAATATTATTAAGTTAAATTAAATGATTTGGGGATGAATATACAAGAGTTTGTTTTGTCCATTTGTAAAATGTGTTCTTTGAGTTCAATTTATATAATTCATGTCAGTCTCGTTTCTTGGTAACTGCTTCATGCAATAACTTTTTCCTTGATTGATGGTCTGTAACTCCCATGTTTAATGGTTTGTAACTTCTCATGTCATAACTCCACACATTATCGTTGCATTCTTGATGGGAGAATGCATATTTAATGTTACAAAAAAAGGGTCTTTGGGTGAGTTTTTTTTCTGAAAAACATACACCATTCTGTGAGAAAAAGAAATCACTTAGAAGAGGAAAGTTTACAAGCAATTTTCAGAGGATTATTCTATATCAAATCATCAAACAATAATCGGAGGTTAGTGTTTAATATTCTACAAATTTTAGTTTTGGTTTCTATCTTACATACTCAATATATATATGTTTAGATATAAATCATATACATATTTTTACAATTCAAACTTTTATCACCTTTCAATAGTCGTTATATTAAATGAAATAGTATTGTAATGATTATTAGTTCATCAAATTGAAAGCTAATGTTTTTGAAAGATTTATAAGATATTTTTTATTATATTTTTTTGAGACTGTGATTGTCGTTATTGTTTAATTCACATTTTTTTTATTAAAAATTGGAGTTGAACTTAGGGTAGGCTTAACCTTTGTTCGAACAAGAAAAAACTTAAAATATGAAAATTAAAATAAAACTCTTTATAGTTTATGGAATCAAGTTATAATGCATACAAATATAAATTTGTATACATTTTAAAGGATTTTGGAGAAAATGACATCTATGCCCTTTCAGGAAACAATTTTAATCAACAAAACTTGATCATGGGTAAACAAATAAAATTTTCAAACTTAATGGGTGGAAATGTATTTAATCCAAGTTTGTGTGGTAAATAGTGATTCGGCCTTATAAGTAGCATGTTGTGAGACTTCAGCACCACTTCGTTTTTCTTATCGGGATATTCGATTAATTGGAATAATCTTCAATTCCAAGTTGTTACGTGGAACACTAAATCATCCACGTGCATATAAATAAATAAATATATATAAAGAGCTGTGGGGGGACAATACTGACCCCAAAAATGACAACCAATATTTTATGACTAGGCCAAAAGACTTAGAGCCCACCAGTGAAATTTTAAAATAATTTTTTTAATTTTTAAAAATTTATTTTTAAATAAAATTTTATTAAAATATTTAGTTAAAGTTAAAGATAAAATAATTATTTAATAAAAAATTTTAAAAATATAAAATCCATTATATTTTCCTCCCTAAATTTTAAAAACTAATAATTTTGTTCATGTCTAAAGTTTTCAAACTTTGAAAAATAGTATTCCTCTCCCTCTCCCCCCAAACTTAGGGATTTTTTCTCCCCAACTTCAGCCACCATCTCCAATGAACAATGATTGATCTTTTTTCCTCTCAACAATGCCTTTTGGTTTGAAGCTCTTTCCTCTTGGACAAAATTCAGACATCCTTTATCTAAATCCAAAAATCTAGATGGAGGAGCCCTTCTACTAGACAACAAGCATCGTTCAGACGGTGATAAGACTAAGATAACATCATTGTCTAGGACAACAACTCATCTAGATGACACCTTCGTTTTCTAAATGATGGACTCTTTTGTCTAGATCAATCTAAATGTCATTTGGGGGCTTCAAACCTATAGGTATAGTTAGGAGAAAGAAAAACCAATTGTCGTTCATCGGAGATGATAGTCGGAGTGAAGAGGAAGAAAACCCTAAGTTTGAAGGGGAAAAAGAATATTACTTTTCAAAATTTAAAAACTTTAAATAGATGTGAAATTACTAGTTTTAAAACTTTGAAAGAGAAATTTAACGAATTTTATAATTTTTAATTTTTTTTGTTAAATAACAGTTTTATCCTTAATTTTAACTGAGTTTTTAATAAAATTTTACTCATGAATAGGTATTTAGATTTTTTAAAATTAAAGAAAGTTACTTTGAATTTTTACTATATTTTAGGTGGGACTAAGTCTTTTAACCTTTATTATTTTATTCTTGCATTTATTCACATAACAATGAAGCACAGTCACTAAATACCCATCTCTTTGCAGGAGCATTATTATGCACAATGACACTATGTGCTATCTTTAAGCTTACGTCATATTTTTATAATTTTTACTTATTTAGTATAATGATTATAAATTTAATTATTATATTTTAAATTTATTAATTTAATCGATATGAATAGAGATTTTGATTATTAAAACAGAAAAAAAATTATGCCATTCTTTATTTTTTCAAAAGGGGTGTGTGTATATATATATATATATATATATATATATGTGTGTATGTGTGCATATAATAAAAAAAATTATGTATATTAATTTTTTATATATAATTTATATATATAAATAATATATTATTATATTATTAAGTATTATTTATTTTTAATTTAAAAAATTTTAATCATATAATAATGTATTAATTATGTATTAAAAATTTGATACACAACAGGAAAAAGGGACGTATGGGAATGGCAACAGCAACAATAGGATCATAAAATTGGACCCTCAAAGAATTAAAAATAAAATAAAAATCAAGAGAGCGTGGGGTCGGAATGTATACGTCAGTGCCATTATCGAATAAAGAAATGTTATGAATTAATAATGAACGGTAATGATTTTGATTTGAGAATTCAGATCAACGGCTAAATGGGGGGATGAAAAGTCACCAAGTGTTTCACAAGCTAAGTATTGCAGAATCTGAAAGTGGGGCCCTGCCTTCAATCTGAAAACTGAACATAGGATAAGCATATCCACAGCACAACTACGTGGAAGATACTTGCTACAAAAGGCCAGAATATGCTTTCGATTTTAATTAATTAATATTAATATTATTTTGTTTGGGTATTTATTTAATGTAAATCTATATATACTCATTTTTAATATATAATTTATATAAATAAATAAGGTATTATCATATAATTAAATATTTTTTTATCATATAATGATACATATTTTAAAATCACCTAATTATATTATGATACATATTATATATATAAATTATGTATAAAAAATAAATACACATAACATTACTTATTTATTTATATATGTGTATTTTTGAAGGAGTTGGGGAGGTCAAGCGTGTGGTGTGTGTGCACTATGGAGTGTGAATTGTTGAGAATGTACGAGGGAGTTTTGGCCTCGCATCTTTTTTAGGATTTGACAGCAAAATCGCGACAGATTGACTAGAATTATGTATGTAATGAAATTACAGTGTAGTTTGGAATAAATCCAGAGCTATTCAACTCAACCAGTCTTTCTAATTTATTATGAAAATAAAACTGATTCAAAACTGTTTATTGCATTGCATGAATAATTAAGCAGGCTCACAGGTTCTGACTCTGACACCATAAAATACAAGGAAGGAATATTTGTCGCTCCGGCAACAGACAATTTGACACCCTTCTTCCCTTCACCACCTGTATTCTACTACCTTCAACTAAACTGTTATTTAGGTTTATTATATTACTTGGAATCAAACTGTAATTAATGGGCAAAAACACAAAATGCCAATTTCACAGTTTGCTTTTGCATACACTGAAAAACTTTCACATATCAGTTTGAAACAACTCCCCATTTTCAACCTCGCCATGGGAGGTGAGGGAGAGTAATGGCTCTTTCACAATTCTTATTGTTTCAGTATGCCTTTTTTTTATAACCCAAAAAAATACTCCTTTGTGACATAATCACCCCTAAATTTGTGTGGCTCTGGGTGTCTCTTGTTTTTATTTGATTCGTCATCTTCAAGGTGTTGTATAATAATTAATATTAATTAACGCAAAAGACATCAATTAATGTTTAATATTACCCTTAACACTGTAAAAGATAAGAGCGTGCTTCATGATTTCAAAGATAATTCTTTTTTATGTTTCTGAGTTACCAAAGTTCTTCACTTTCCTGTCAAATATTAAAAAAGGAAAGAAAAAGCATGTTAATTGGCGAGGAATGGAATATTCTTTAGTTGAAGGAGATGAATTACACTTATCATCAACATCAATGTACATTAAACAGGGGCAGGGCAAAATGACAATTAAACACTATTAATTGTTCTTACATTTATTTACTTACATTGCATCAGCTCGTGGATTCGTGCTTCAAGCAGAATCAACCAGAAACATCTCTTAACAATCATACAACAAACTTATATTACTACGTACTAGTCTTCTGTTTTTTCAATTAACATTGATTTTCCACAGTTATGTCTCCCAGTCCTACTTTCGGGATATATCTTTTTAAAATTATTTAATATGTAATAATATATTGCATTATGTGAAAAAATAAAACATAGAATCTACAGCACTAAAATAATTTTAAAAAATGCAATGTCACAATACTTGAACAAAATGAAATACCCAAGAAGAATCACAATGTTTAATCAGATATTTAGCTTGAAGCACCTTCAAACTGATCTCGAAGTAACTCGTACTTCTTCAACTCTGCCATGGACAGTGAGGGCGATAGCTCTTTCAAGACCTGCATAATCAGGGGCTATCACATACATGACACTTCACACATGCAAAGGCATGATTAGCATTGAACACTCTGCATTGTTCATAATTGGGTGATCATTCTATAAAGGTAAAATTTGGAACCAACAAAAATTTTTAGTCATGGTAAACTAGTGTTAAAAAACCTTGTGCTTCCAAATCTGAAAACAGAAAAGAGTTTCGTAGGCAACAGTAACAAATATTTATAGGAGTGGGTAGGCGTAAAAATATTGAAGATACTAGTGGAATCAAATGGACTCCTGAAAAGAATTTTCACAACCTCTTACCCACAACAAATAGATGGAATACATTATTTGCCGTTACAACTGGAAGAGACATTGGGAGGCATCCCAGAATATCCCAAGAGCATGTTTTCATGCCTTCGCTAGCATTCTTTGAGTAAATTTCTTCATTAATCATTATTGTAATTCAAAAGCATAAAAATTTCTAAAAGTTTTTTCTACGCAAATACCACCTAACCAGGGAGCAATTATTTCGTACCTTCACAAAGTCAACAAGCTCAACCACAACAGAGTCAACTTGATCTATGGAAGAAGAATCTGAATCTGAACTCAAAACCTACAAAAAAGGACCAGTTCAATCAACTGCTCAATGCATTGCACAAACTATGAATCTTCCAAGAGATGTTGGTCAATGTCTCGTACATCAATTCAGTCATAGCTCAAAATCCAAGATAAGTCATATTCAAAGTAAGATAACAACAAACCAACATTCAGTCACAAATGTATTTATTTATATCATGCACAACCTGACTGAGAAAATGAACCTGTACAATATTTACTTCAGTGAGTGATGCGAAGTTGGCTCACCTTACGCTTTGCAGCATGAAACCAGGCATCTGCACATAAGGCATACATGTCTGCACCAGTGAAGTTTGGAGGGCATTTCTTTGCTATTGAATAAAGAGATACATCCTCATGCAATTTAAACTTTCTGGTCAGGGCTTTAAGGACCCTAAAAGAGGAAATTGATGAGGCACAGGAATAAGGTCATCAATTTAACATACATATTGTATTAAATCATGAAAGAAAATTAGATTAAAGTAATATACCAACCGCTCCCTGTAAGACGCATCGGAGTTAACACCAACATATAGAAGCTTATCAAATCGACCAGGGCGTAGAAGTGCAGGATCAATAAGATCAGGTCTGTTGCTTGCACCTATAATAAATAAGTCCTAAAGAACCAGGAAGGCAAAAAAGGCATGTCATCTTTTCACATCACAAGCAAAAGAGAAAAAGAAAAACTACAATCATCCAGTAATGAGGGTGTTGTTTATGGTGGATAAATAACCTGTGTAGAATCATTTAGACCATCAATCTCAGCAAGCATCTGGCAAAAAGAGAAATTAGCCAGTTAATTACTCATTGCAGCAAAAAAGGAAACCGATCAACCTAGATCACAGTAAACATGTCTTTACTTGAGAAACAACTCTATCCATAACGCCCCCGGAATCCCCAGATGCACCACGAGCTGGAGCAAGCGAATCAAGTTCATCAAAGAAGATAACACATGGGCGAGCTGATCTGGCCTGTGAAATCATGAATAGAGGCACCATATGAGCTAAAACAAATTTCTAAAAGATACTTGTACACTCTGTTGGAAAATAAATTGGAAGATAAACAAAATTTTAACCTTCTGGAAAATGTCTCGAACATTTTTCTCTGACTCTCCTATGTACATGTTAATAAGTTCAGGCCCTTTCACGCTAAGAAAATTTAGGGAACACTCTGTGGCCACTGCTTTAGCCAGTAAAGTCTGAGATTTGACGCAAGAACAATAAGATAGGTTACAAAGTAAATTACTAACAGAAAATTCATTTTAACTTTATAATAGATTGAACTTACTTTCCCTGTCCCAGGAGGACCGTATAAAAGAACACCAGACCGCTTTCGCAACCCAGAAGAAAACAAATCCTTATGCAGCAGAGGTAACTGCAAATTGTTAACTTATAAGATTAAACTATTCAGGGCTAGTGAGGGAAAGAGAATAGGAAGTCCATAGGATATCTAACAAAAAGTTAATAAAATAAATGTAGAATGAATAAGATTTTTCATATGCAAAACAACATAAAGTGCAGAAAATGCTGAAGAGCCTTTTATTCTTTTTATACTGACAGAACAAGACTAACATACTTGATAATCAGTCTCTCTGAATTTTACCTTCATTCTAAGAAATTCTGTCACCTACTAAGATATTGCCCATTAATTTCCTTCCTATTCAATCTAGCATACACTCCCGTGTCTCATACTTAACTTGTACTAAAATCTCATTCTTAGATCCATATAATTCTCCAAAAGGCACATCCTTGTATATATTGACAACTTTCTCATTGTGTACATAGATTTGTTAGCATAAAACAATAAAATAAAATAAAATCCGATCTATGCATAACGGAATAGAAAATCTATTTATTCAGTATTTATTTATTAGCTTATCTTTCAGCTAAGGTGCCTAGAAGTTGAGAATTTTTAAAATATGATGTGTGCAGATTAATTTATAAGCAATAAACACTCGTAGAAGAAAAAAAGATTATGTGTATGTTCTAGAACTACATAAAATTAAAAATTCAGGTTGGAATTGATCTACACATATAGAGAGGGTAGAGACAGATAAGAGTCATACCTGAACAGTTTCCAAAATCAATTCCTTCACATGCTCAAGCCCGCCAACATCTTCCCATTTCACATTGGGAACCTGAGACATAACAATTCATAATCATATACCCTTAGCAAATAATTACTCAAATCAGGAAAAAAAAAAAAGCTTGCACACCTGTTTTTTTTTTTCAAATATGAGCAAAAGGAAAAGTACATTTATGTCAGTCCACAAAATGACACAATGCCTATATGGACAAGTTATTACAATAGTTTACTATGCAAATTTCTTTTTTCATTTACCTTTGGAGTACCTAAAGCTGATGCATTTCTCTTCTTTGATCGCTCCAATGATTTGACCAAGTCATCTTTCTCCATGACCTGAGCTACAGCATCAGATGACTTATTGTCTTGCATTGAGTTGACTTTAATAGAACTATATGATTCTCCATGCTCAGCTTTGTCAATTTGATAATTACTCTTCTGGAGTAAGTTCACACCAGCATCTGCAACTAAAGCCTGCAAATCCCTGGGCATGAATCCAGAAGTCTGTCCAATTAAGTCCTTTATAACTTCCTCTGAACCCGTCTAAAAGAGGCAACAATGTCACCGTTATATTCAAAATATTTCCATTGATAAAAATTACTTCAAGTGGATATGTAACAAGGTCAACAAATGAAATAGCAAATGCATCTTCCACAAATTTAATCATTTAATAGTAGGTCCCAGGAAAAAACAGGAATTTTTTTCCACAACTGATAATTTAAAGTCCATTTCGTCACTTTCCGATTTTGAAACCAGAAGATGTTAAACCAACTGATATATCTATAGTCTATGCCACTATTTTGGGATTTTCAAAAAGTTGTCACAAACCAGCACATTAACAGAACAGATAAAGATAGATTTTGACCAATGTCGCTTTTATCCTGCATGTGGGTCCAACAAATAACAATGCTGCAATGACACACGCGTGAAACATGTAAAGAGGCAGACAAGACATCAACTTCTTTATCCCACTGATAGACGCAATATTTCTGTCAGTGATATCACACATAGTTTCTTCAAGGAACTCAAGAATAACAGAAACACTTTTCTTCACATACATTAGAGAGGAGTTCAGAAACTCCTTGCAGCAACTGGGACAGCATTTCAGCCCTCTGATCTTCAGTTAAAGGACCCATACTTATTTCGTGGCTGAAGCATCTCCGAATAGTTGGCGGCAAACCTTCAGAAGTGTCAGCAGCAGCTACCAATAGTACCTGCTGTCTATATATCTTTCCAACATCCTTTAAAGGTTGCATTAGAAAGAATAAGTATTAACAACATTGACAAAAAACACTGCAAATAATATTCTAGAAATAACTTGATTTTTCCAATCTTTAACTTTATTTTGTCCCCTCTCAACTGTACTCTCTAAGCTAATTCATACACATACATAAGCACTCCCAAGGATATTTAAATTAGTCAAAAATGCAAGTTTTTTCAAAGAGTGAAAAAATTTAAAAATTATATTCTCCCTTTTCATACTTATAGAAGCGAATGATGAAATAGATAAACTACTCAAAGGTACTTCCAAAGACCCAATCTAATGACTTGACCTTGAGGGCATACATGATTATGAAAAAAATGCAAAACAACAAAGTCACAGGAACTTATGTGGTAAGGAGGAATATTGAGAGACACAAAGAAGAAAAAACCCAAAGCTTAGTCTCTTCTAGAAGAAGATGGAACAATGTAATTGACCATACTTACAAAATCACCCTGTGATTCTTCATCTGCATAGTAGTCTTCATCTTCAGCAACTGGCTCGGTGAATTCCCTAATTACAGATGCAACTTCAGAGGAAAGACCAACTTGATCAGTAGGTAACCCCTCACCAGAGACAGAATTGCAGAAAACATCAAAATCACGGAGAAGAAGAACTGTTGGTGCGTATCTGTCAAAAGATCAGTATATGAGGAACAAGTGACAGCAATGACAGCAGCAGAAAGCCATCAAAAAGTGTAATTATATTCCTACAGCCTGATAATAAATCTCAGATAATAATCAAGAACCAAACAAGAGAGATCTCTGAATCAACATGAGAATACTATGGGTAAAATGCCACAGATAAGGAAGTCTAAGCAGTTTCCTGTACATTAATGAAACGACTAAAATTAAAATAAAAAATTCAGATGTAAGATTAATTGTTGCAAATTATTGAAATACTGGACATCTATTTAAGGAACAAAAGTATTGAAGTCACAAAGTATAATCATATGTGCCTCATATTCCACAGCATCTTTATACACTATCAAGCAAAAGACAGTATGGCACAGCTCACAAGTTACACAACAACTTGCACATATCATACCCAAGGTGTAAACTGCTTCACCTTTGTGCTGTGTTGAAAGCTTGAGCTAGAGCAACAGAAGTCTTCCTTTCAGAGGATGCCATTAAATTATGACAGCTATATTCCACTACATGCAACCCCAACCTACGAGCAACATATCTAACAACAGTTCTCTTACCACACCCTGAAACAGGCATTTAATCAGCACTGTGCAACACTATGTAAAAACATGGTTTCATACACTAAACAATAATTAGGAGCATCTTGTTTTGAAAATCAATTTGTAATTATAACTAATAATTTTGCAGATTAACTAGTTCAGCTGGGTGAGGCTCTTGGATTATACAAAGATGTCCAGGAATCAAATTACACTCACACCAGCAATTTGGAGGAATGGGGTTAAGGGAACATTTCACACTTTCATTGGAAAGATTCATAAATTAGTTTAGAAACTAGTGTATTTTAAACCAAAAACAAACCAAAAAGCATGAAACACACCTCGCAAGCCATGTAGTAAAACAGAAACTTTGAATTTTGATGAAAGCACTGATGGGCATAGAGATGGAGCAAGTATGGAGGCCAAAAGTTTCACTGTGTCCCCTTGCAAAGGTGCAAAACCATTTGACCCAGAAATCAATAAGTCTGGTGGAATAGGAGATGGAACACTCCCTCCAAGCACAAGAGCAGTTTGGGTGCAGTTAACTCGAAGAACAGCTTCATGTGATGGTTCCATAGCCACAACCTGAGAACATCAATTGCCTTTAGATGACAGCACTTGAGCATGTGGAGCCACTAAGGACATGACAAAGGAAGGATACCTTGAAGTAGATGATGCTATGACTTTTATTTTGCAATCTTTGACTGCAAGGAATGCAAGTAATTGAATTGCAGTTCCAATTTATGCCAATGCTGAAAACATCACCTCTTGCTAGGTATCTATCCACTTCAAAGTACTTATGTAATGCCATGTCAATAATTTCTTGGCGATCTTCAGCTTCAACAGGTGAATTTCCTTTCAAAGATTCAAGAGTACCACATTCTGGTATCTTGACAAATGACACCCTCAAGTGTGAGGCATATCTTGGAAGTTTCCCCAAAGTTTCCAATCCTAAACTGAGTAATGAACAAGTCTCATTTTCAACTTTAGCTTTAAATAATGATGCTAAAGTTTCTTTCCCTTGGTGGACAATAGATTTCAAGCAAGATATGTGCAAGCCTAGGTTAAAAGCTAAGAGTGGAGACAAATAGGCAATTTCTTGGTCCAGCGACATGGTGTCATTTAGGGGAAAATGAAATGAAGGAAAAGAAAGCATTACACGTGAAGGGTTTTTAACAGATAACTTTTCAGCAGATGTTTTTTCAAGGGTATTTGGAGGATCTAGAACAACAATCTGTGCAATTCTTTGGATGTTTGCCTCAACATTCTTGACACGCACCTTGCAAATTTATAAACCAAAAAGATAATTTAGAACGCTAAATCGAGCCAATTGAATACTGGTAGGCAATTCACCGCATGGAATTGTGTAGATAATTACTATTATTGAAAGTATAAACTTAATGAAATGGAGACAATCGGAGCATCTATGCTCTTGAAACATAGATAAACCTCAATAGTGTTTGTAGTTGATTGGAAGCTTCATTTCACATTTCATCAAGCAAACAAAGACGAAAACGCAAAAGAATAGGAAACTTACAAGTGAGCCAGAAGTTAAAGAGAGTCTTTTCAAAACAGAAACTGAAAGGCCGAGCAAAGCAGCATCGTCGAGAAAAGATAATTTGGAATCAAATTTGTCCTTCGAAAACCGGAGAATTCCGGCAGGTAAATGTAAAGTAGGCGAGACTTGAGGGGTAAGAAGTTTATCTCCATCGACATCAAGTGGTGGCTGAGAAGTCGAACTGGAATTGAACAAGGAATTAATGAGAATTTTAGTTGACGAGAGTAACAGAGGTTTCCGTCTTTCCACCATGGATAATTGGATGTCGACACCCTAACCTCTTCAATTCTTGCTCAAATCCATTGATTATGCTACAGCTTACTTGGATGAGACCGTAGGTGGAGTTGTTGTTATAGCACGTATCGACGAAATTGATGCCGACAAAACAAATAAACAGCGAAGAAGAAGAATAAGAGAAGAAAAAGCAGCCGACGGCAGTGAGGAAAGAAGAAGAAGATAAAGTGAAAAATGAATATCTTTGTGCATTACTGTGGAAAGGTGTCCCAAGTTGTTAACAAATTGATACCTTTTTTAACCCTTCGTAAAATGAAAAATCACTGTAACGGTGAAAATTTAATCTTTCTTCACTATCAGTGCTAAATCTCATATGAGAAACCTTTGAGTACTAACAGTTGATTGGATCACTTTCTAACACATCAAACACCTACTCAAATCAACACCTTGCCTTTCTGCATCTAAATTTTACAAGAAATCTTGATCTGGACATCAAATTCACTCCAAATTAAATTCAAGTTAAGCAAGACTACCTATCAGTCCCCTTCACTGATGTCTCAAGTCTCAATAAATATATCCTCTTCACCTGATGTTGGTGATGAAGCTACTCAATAACCTGATGGCAATGCAACTTAATAAAAGGACCAGATTTTCTACCGACACATACCAGCTCAAATCTCCTATGTAAACAAGCAACAAGAAGATGGTTAAAGATGCAAATGCTTCAAACATTCAATTTGTTCATCTTTCCTAAATATTCACCTAAACACAATTAAACCGAGGACGAAACCCCACAGCACAACTGGGTCGAGCGTGTATGGGCCACTTGGGAAGAAATTCTCACTCTCCAAGGTAAATTCGCATCACTCAACAAAGTTGAAAAAATCCACTTCAAACTCCTAAGGCCATTGAAGCTTCCCAGATGTTAGTGCAAAAGGAAAGATTTGTGAGAATTTGACTTCAATGACAGTAATAAGAAGAAAGTATATGAAAAAGAGAAAAAAAAAAACGAATTTTTCATTATTTTAATTTAAAAAATAAAATTTTGATTTTGCCATTTTATTGTAGATTTTCAAGTGTGATTGTGGGCTCGAAAATGTAATTCACTCTTTACTCTTTTCATAATGGGCGCCAAACCTATGCCCAAATTTAATTGCGAAAGTGACTTGGATAGTCAGCAATTTCTCTACTGGAAACGAAACGCAGCGTTTTAACTTCTCCTCCCGGGCTCTCTCTTCCCTAACCCCGCTTCTGCCGCCAAAACCCTATCAGGAAGTGCATCAATTAGTGCGAGTCCATCGCAAAGATGAAGTCAGTCATAGGTAGCGGTGCCGGTGAGGTGAGTCTGTGCTTTCCTTGTTTTAGTTATGTCGGTTTTAACTCGTAGAGGCTGCAATCACAATTATTCATGTCAGAAATCAATATAACGAGAGTTTGCGTTAAACTATGGTATCTCAACTATTTTCTGAATACAAGTCCATATGTTTCAGGAAAAATCATAGAAGTTCTTAATAATTTCCGTCTATTGCTGTCAACTCAACGGGTTAATTTTGCCCTTAGGTTTTGCTGCTCTTGAAGGTAAAAAAGAGAGTTAAAACGTGCCCCCTTATTTGAAGCTTCTCAAATGAATTAAATTTGTAACTGGCTAGCCTTGTATCCGAGAATATTTTCTTGGTGTAATAGCACGAATTGTTGCGTTCATTTCCTCCTAACCCCAGTTGGCGGGAGTGTCTTCTTCTTGTCCTCTACAAGCTGGTGAGTGAAATCTACATACTGAACAAAACCTTGGATACATTGTTATCAATACTATTCAACGATTACGATGTGTGGTTTTGTGTATAGAAGGCTAGTATATGTACAAGTTTTGCCAAATATTTTTAGGTGTGTCGTGCAAACTAATCATGTGGATTTGTGTTTGAGTTTGTTGCCCACTAGCATCAGATCATTCTCAACGGAAATCCAACAAGTTAAAAAGGATTACTTATTTACTGTGTCATACCTCATAAACTCATGTGGGTTGTCCCCAGAAAAAGCAAAATCTGTCTCCAAAAGAATCAAATTTCAATCTGCTGAACAACCAGATTCAGTCTTGAAAGCTCTAAGAAACCGTGGATTTACAACTGCCCATATAACCAAACTTGTAGGAATGCGCCCTACTTTACTTTTAGCCAATCCAGAGAGGGCAATTTTGCCTAAATTTGAGTTTTTTAACTCTTTTGGGGTTACAGATGCTGAGCTTGCGAGTGTTTGCTCTTCAACTCCAGCTATTTTGGCTCATAGTTTGGAAAATCTACTCATACCTAATTATAAATTCCTGAAAAGTGTGCTTCTCTCTGACGAAAATGTTATTAAATCTTTTAGAAAAAAATCATGGCTCTTTCAGCAAGATCTGCAGAAGAATGTGTCTCCAAAACTGACAGTCCTGAGAGAACTTGGAATGCCTGAGCAATTTGTGGCATTGGTTTTAAAATGTTATGCCTCAATAGTCATCCAAAGCCGTGAGAAGTTTGACAAAAATGTCAAGAAGGTGATTGAAATGGGTTTTGATCCTCATAAATGTACGTTCATCCATGCGATGCAGGTGTTTGCTTCAATAAGTCAGTCAACTTGGGAACAGAAATGGGACATTTTCAGGGAATGGAGGTGGTCTGATGATGACATTATGTTGGCGTTCAGAAAACACCCCAGTTGTATGAATGCCTCTGAAAGCAAAATTGTGAATGGAATGGATTTTCTTATGAGCAAGATGGGTTGGCAGTCCACAGATATTGCCTCGTATCCGGATGTTTTCATAATGAGTTTGGAGAAGAGGGTAATACCAAGGTGTTTGGTTATTAAAGTTCTACAGTCGAAGGGGTTGGTGAAAAATCGTATACGCATTGGTTCATTTCTAAGACCTGCAGATAAGCTATTCTTGGATAGGTTTGTGACAAAGTACTTGGACCAGGTTCCTGAATTGATGAATATCTACCAGAGGAAGGAAGGCTTTCAGGCTCTTGATATGAATTTCTATGTTTCTTCCAGCAAACTGTAGCATGTCAACTTTCCAAATCTAGATGATTGTATAATCTCTATTTGATGGTCATTAAATTTTAGAGTTTTAGTTTATCGAACAATGTTGATTTATTTCAGTAGTTTTGGGAATATCATTTGGTCAATTTCCAATTTGCACTTAATTATATGCTCTATATTTATATTTTAAGCCAATTTGGTACATGACAAGTAGATGTAGATCTGAATCTCAACTAAGTAGTTTTGATTTACTCTTAGTCCCTGGAGTTTCTAACAAGCCCTAAATTACAGTGAGCTTGGAAGCAGAGAAAGATGAACCAGTAATATTGATTGTCTTACTCAGTATAGTAGATATGATGCTGTTGTATTTTTGCTTGCGCAACATCTATGTTTGGTTGACATGTCCTCTGTATAGTTCTAATTGCAATATTATATCAGATCTCCATTGGGTGGTTTCAGGTATATTCTGGTCAAGTTAAATTCTCTGAGGGAAAGAGGATATAGTTATTGAGACTTAGACATCAGTGAATGGGATTGATAGGCAGTCTTGCTTAGCTTGAATTTTATTTTGCAATGAATTTGATGTCCAGATCAAGATTTTCTAGAACTGCAACATCGGGTTGATGTATTCACCTTATAAATTTTGGCTGCAGTAAGGCAAGGTGTTGATTGAGAACATTTGTCCCTTGTTTACTTTCAGAAATATATTTTTTAGTATCTCCATGACAAAGCTTTAAATCTATGTACAACAAGATTTGATCCTAACCTTTGCATACATATATTTATAATAATTTATTTTTAATCAATATACCTTCTAATTTTGTTATTTTTTATTTTTACAAATATTACTAAGAAAAATCACTCTTACAACACATCTTAAAGGAAAATGATTCAAGGATTTACTATATAAATGTTGAAAATAATTAATATTTTCTTTTTGATGGATAGTAATAGAAGAAGCTTTTGTTACCAACAGAAAATTTTTCATAAGGGTACTACAATTATAGCAAAATTGTGCAGCCTGGAAGGACAAAATTGCCATTATGCCTCTTTGACAGGCCCTTGTACTACAAGTAAATTACTTAACAATTAGAATCGAGTAATATTATATATATAAACAAATCATATAACCTTTTGTGTATAATCTGATATAGTATCATAAGTAATTTTGAAACAAAAAAAAAAAAAATCTTAATCATTTTAGATTGTATTTGACAATAGGGGAAATTAATTAAAATAAACAAAATTTTAAACGTTTATACGTTTTTAGGTTACCCTAGAAAAGTTTTATCAAAATAAGTAAACCGTATTTTTTTTACCCTTATGTTAAAAAACCAAGTAAAAATATTTTTTCTAAGAATGTGTGTCGGTTTATGGTGCTTACGATGGTAGCTAGGGATTCTACAGTGAAATCCTAAATATGTCGAATTATGTATATGAATGTTTTTGAATGTTTCGAACGCTTAAAATGATGTAGTTTCGATGTTAATGGATGTCTGAAAGTGTAATCGGTGAGAGACAAAAACGCGCAAATTTACAGCGCTGCGCAAACTGCTCAAATTTACAGTGCCACGCAAAAAAAATACAGTTTACTTATTTTGCTAAAACTTTTCTAGGGTCACCTAAAAACGTAAAAACACTTAAAATTTTGTTTATTTTAATTAATTACCCCTTAGCCCTTAGTTGAGTATAAGTCTTTTGGCCTCTCAATTAACAGTTGAATTGGAAGCAGGTGTGCCAGGCCATGCATGCTCTACTGCTGTCACAATAAGTGCCTCACGAAGTCTGTTTGATTCGCAATTGTATGGTCGTACTTATATGGTAAAAATATTATTCAGTATTATTTTAATTAAAATCTGTAAGCACAAAAAACATAAAGATACAATAATTTTGTTTAATATAATCACTACCTTAAAAAGCCATAAATGATAATATAATCACTAACAATTAGCAACAGCAGATCATGTAGTACAATTATTAGATATGTTTATCTGGAGTCTACGACTCTATGTCCGATAATTGATAATTATAATATTTTTTAAAGAATATGCTTGAATTTTAAACAATTTAATTCAAGTATGAACGGTAAAACTTAAAATTCTAGGAACTTGATACCAATGAGGTCATATTTGAAATTGGCAATGCTATGAAAATTATAATTAATAGTATATTTTAAATAAATAATAAATTTAATACTATATTAAAAAAAAATAAATGTAAGAGTATATTATTAATTGTTAAAAAATTATTAGAATTGTATCCAGTGGATTCAATTTCTTTAATAAATACTAGGAAATAAGGCACCCTATATATATATATATATATATATATATATATATATATATATATATATATATATATATTGAAGGTGTGGAGGACGAGTACAGTTAATTTTCAAAGTTAAGGTTAAAGTTGGAATACGGGTTTTGAAAACTCAAATAAAAATAAGATAAGATTATATATTTTTAAATATTATTGATAAAATAATAATTTTATTTTTTATTTTTAATATAAAATTCTGGTAATAATTAATCTATAAATAGATATTTAGATATTTAAAATACTGAAAATATATATTTATCTTTATATTAAAATTTGGATATATAATAATCCTTTTGACCATATTATTTTATTAAAGGTTAAAAAAGTAGAACATCTGTAGGCTGTAAACATGATCGACAAAGCTTTTCCCTCGCGTAGAAATATGACTAGAAAATAACCCTCCTTACTTATTCAACAAAGCATACAAATTTATTAATAATTAATATAATTATGAATATCATTCAAGAATAAAATTATATATACTCAATTTTTAATGTTTGATAAAGTTTTTTTATTATTTGATTAAATATAATTTTATTTTTAATTTTAATTTATTCAAATATATCTTAATTTCTAATTAAAGAGTTGACAGAGGAAATTGACGAATGGATGAAGATGGCGGCCAAGGATATTTCGCTTTCCATGGGATGAGACCATCACTAAAACAAAAGTGTCTATGGGGTTCCACATAGGTAAAGTAAAGCATCACGTCACAAATAACATCCCTTTAGGCACAGCGATTCGTCAAGTACAAAATCTACATTATAATTACCTTCTTAATTAACATGGGAAATGGGCGATTTATGTTAGGAATACGAGGTGAAACAAGGAGGGGCAAAGCACATGAAAACCATGTTGTGTTAGAAGAATTGCATTGAACAAAATAAGAAAAGATATAATCAAAATTCCAAATTTATCCTCGTCAAATATATAGATATATATAAAATAAAAAAAATCTTTCTTTTGTTGCGTAAAAACATAATTCACCGAGAATAGTTGGGTAAAACTGACCTTAGTCAGTGTCGGTTATCCATTTAAAGTCCAAAGCCTGATTTTAAACTGTTCCGCGAAGTTACCCTTTCCGGGTTCTTAATTTGGCGGGTACGAATATTATCAGTCACAAAATAAAAATTAAAATGAAAAAGAAAAAAAAAAAAAAAAAAGAGGAAAAAAAGTAAATCAAACAAAAACAGAGCTAAAAAGCAACAAAACCAGACCGTACGAGAGAAACAAAAAGCTCCATTACAGTGAAAGCATCTCTAATCTCTCTCCTTCTTCTTCAATACAACCAACTCCAAACTCTTGATCGAACTTCGCCGACCTTTTTTTAAACATTCGAGAGCCTATTCTGTATAACGTCGTCTTTTTTTAACTTCACTGTAGGTACTGTACATACAGAACCCTCCTCTCCCCTGTATAATTCCATGGAGTTGTACGGTCGCAACAACACGGCGAGGAATGGGTCTCAGTCCAGTTATCAGCCCAAATGGAACCCTCCAACCGGCTTCGAAGGTCCGTCCATGTACATTTCATTTCACTTAATTTCAATTGCATTTCATTTGCCGTTTTAGAATATGCTTCTTTATTTTTAATATTTGTAAATCGCAAAAAGTTCTAGGGTTTTATGTAATGTGATCATGAATTAGGATTTTTTTGGTAAATATAGAATCGATGTGGCAATTCGACCCGAAAGTCACTGAATCATATCCGGAGCGACCTGGATTGCCCGACTGTGTGTACTACATGCGAACTGGAACATGCGGATATGGTAGTAGATGCCGATACAATCACCCTCGAAATCGGGCTGCGGTAAATATAATTAGCTTGAGGCTTACTTCATCATTGCCTATATATTGTATTAGAATCTATTTTTGTGTTGTGGGTATTTGTTATGACGTGCAGTTTTTTAGTTTAATTGACAGGTGATTACTATGTAGTGAAAAGTATGTTAGGTTTTGATGTGGCAAATCTGATGATTTCTTGGTGTAATTAGGCGTGTATTATCTAAATATATTTTTGGTATATCAGAAAGGTGAAGAAAAGACAAGAGACTTGCCTAGACTATGTTGAACTTGAGTAGTTGTGTTTAGGCTACTAGGAAATGAAAGCAATGTATTAGTCTGTGCCATAGTCTGAAAGTTTTGTAATTCAGATATGAATTTTGTTCATTTCTTCTATTTTATGCTTGAAAAATAATTTGGTAAGTTTATTTAGAATATTGGGTTTCAGTGGTTTTATCTGGTTTTAATGTTGCTTAGGTGGAGGCTGCAGTTAGGGCTACAAGGGAATACCCAGAAAGACCAGGGGAACCACTGTGTCAGGTAAATTTTGAATGGAAGGCAGTGTTTTAGACATTATGCTGAGATTCTCTTGTTTTCTTGTACAATTGAAAACTTTTGTTTACCTTTTAAGGTATTTTTATTTCTTGATAAACAGTTTTACATGAAAACTGGAACCTGTAAATTTGGTGCATCCTGCAAATTCCACCATCCAAAACATTCAGGCAGTTCCATGAGTCACGTTCCAACGAATACGTTTGGATACCCACTACGACCGGTTTGACTTCTTAGTTCCTTTTTTTTTTCTCTTAATTTCTTTCCTTATCTCTTGGAATTTATATGTACTGATGCTATGCATTTCTGAAAATTTTCAATTACAGTTTTCTTACATTTATTAGCTTTAACAGGGTGAAAAAGAATGCTCCTACTATTTAAAAACGGGGCAGTGCAAATTTGGTATAACATGTAAATTCGATCACCCACAACCAGCTGGTACATCAACACTGGCATCTGCACCCCAGTTTTATCCTTCGGTGCAGTCTCCTTCAGTTCCCATGTCTGAACAGTACAGGGGGGCACCCACCAGCTTGAGGGTAGCAAGACCTCCACTTTTAGCTGGTTCTTATTTTCAGGGGGCTTATGGTCCTGTGCTGTTTTCCCCTGGAGTTGTACCTTTTTCTGGTTGGAGTCCTTACTCGGTATGATATGATCTGTTTTATTTTGAGATTTTTCCCAAAAATACATTTCTTCTTATGCTCTAATTGGCACACTTGGTGTAGGCTCCTGTGAGTCCTGTGCTATCTCCTGGTGCCCAACCTGCACTTGGAGCAACTTCTCTATATGGAGTAGCACAGCTATCTTCTTCAATGCCTGCACTTACAGGACCTTATTCCTCCTTACCTTCCTCTACTGGTCCTTCAAGTAGTGGGCAGAAGGAACAATCTTTTCCAGAGAGACCCGGTGAACCTGAATGCCAATTCTTCTTGAAAACTGGGAACTGTAAATTTGGATCATCTTGTAGGTATCATCATCCTCGGGATAGGATTGCACTGAGATCAAATTGTGCCCTCAGCCCACTTGGTCTCCCTATTCGTCCGGTATGAGTTTACTGATGTTCTTCTAAGGTTCTCTCTTATTTATATTCTGTCTCTTAAGGTTCAAATAGAGGATCAATTATAGGGATTTCTGCTATGTTAGGCTGGCTTCATATTTCAGATTCTATTTTATGTCCCTATTTTGCAATCATATTAGTTCACCAAATTATGTTATACATCTTAATGTTGTAGTTTCCTCCTTTTCGCCCTCATTATGTTTCCTTGCTCCTTAAAGGATGAAGTTAAATTTTTAGGATTTTGGTAAGGTTGGAGATGTTTGATGGATAAGGTTGCTGGAGAGAATTTGTGCAACTCTCTTGGATCAAACCTGGAAGCCTAAATAAGTGCTTTTTTTTTTTTTTCCTGACCTATTCTTATACTTCACTTTATGATCGTAAGATGCTTCTGTTTTCATGTGAAATTGTTTTTTTTTTTTTTCCGATTTCCACTGTGTGCCATCTTCTGTAATGTAGTCTTTCTATCCATAATCTTAGAGTGCTTTTGTTTTCATGTAATTGTTACTGATATTGAAAATTTATGCTATTTTCTATAATGTAGGCTAGCCGGCTTGGTTTGCATGTTACATTAAAGTTACTATGACTATATGTATGCTAGAGAGATGTAACATTAGCCACCAATTTATCGCTAGATATATTATTGTCTATAAGCAAAACATTGCTAAAACTACAATCTGCATCTGTTGGCATGTTTACCCATGTCAATGCACTGGAGCGAAATTAAAGTTTGCTTAAAGGAGCTTAATTTAGAGTGAAGCTACACTTGATAAGAGTAATAACATAATCAAAAGGAGGTATAATCAATTGATTTAAGTGTTGCTAATTTTCTCATATTTTCTAAAACATTCTTTTTGTATATTACTTAGAAAAGAGTATATTCAAAACTCCTGAAAATAAATCTGTATTTCCTAGGATATATTCATTATTGTCTCTATCCTTATTGTTTGGAATCAACAAACAATTATGTTTGGTTAATCTTTTACTTTTTGGTTCAAGGAATCTGGCTGATTCTAGTATCTACCTGTAAAAAGTCTCCTTATACTCCTCTTTGTTTTCAACTTGAGGTCATGAATTTTTACCCTCTTTTTATTTTTCTTTGTGTCAGGAATCAAAGAAGTTTGGTTGTGGTGGTTAACCCGATTAAACTTGGCCTGGAATGTTTAACAAAAAATAAAATTATAAAACTCTCATACTCTATGTTTCTCTCCTTTTAAAATATCTTTTGTCTTTCTGTTTTGTTTATGTATTATTTACAAAACCGGTTTAATTTCTGGCTTTTGGTCATTTGGAATGTGAGGCTTTTTTTTTCTTCATATGTTACAATTTCTCTTTCTTTCTTCTAGTCACATGTTTTTTGAGGTCAAGTAACAGCTGGATTGATGTTGTGGAAACATTACAATGGGTTAGTGAGGTCTTATGGAAAGTCATCTTTCCCAACATCATATCAATAAAATTTGTTCATCATTTAGCTATTATTCTAGGATTCTTTAATGAATCTTGTTTGTAATTATGATATGTGTTATCCTTTTTGAAACTAAGTTAGGGTAAATGTGGTTAGTAAATAATTTTTATATGTTACAGCAAATTATAGTTGCTATTCAGAAATTCTGGTCTGTAAATGAAATTTTGCTATGATATGAGAAATGCCATCTAAAAATTTCCCAAGTATGTTGCATGGATTTGGCTATTCACATGTTGAAAGCTTCAGTTTGTTTGTCCTACACAGGCTCTAATTTAGTACAGAGGAATTTAAAACTAATGAACACTTCTTTTCATTTTAATCACTTCACTAACAAATAGATGGAAATAGCATGTTTTTTAAAACCTTTGTCTTCTTGAAATGCCTTTTAATTTTTTACTTTCTCAGAGCCTTATAGTAGAGATTATATGGTTAATTTGACTTCGCTTGTGTAGGGTATTAGGGACAGGTTCTTAAGGATTGAACCTTGGCATAAATGCACTATGATGTTGTGATACCATGTCATTGTAATCATTATGCTTTATTTTAGAATACTGATGTAATATATCTCCAAATTATTTTGTTTCTAATATGTTTTCCACTGTTGTGATTAATGTTAATATTTTGAACTACTTATGTATTGCTTGGTGTTATGAAAATTTTTTGATGTTGGGCTGTGATATGTGGCAAGTTGAATGGTTGTTTTATATAATCGCTCTTTGGAAAACAGGGGGTGCGGCCTTGTGTTTTCTACTTGCAAAATGGATACTGCAAGTTTGGGTCCACATGCCAATTTGATCATCCAGTGGGCACAATGAGATATAGTCCATCAGCGTCCTCCCTCATTGAAATGCCTGTTGCTCCCTACCCAGTTGGCTCGTTGCTGTCTACTCTGGCCCCTCCGTCCTCTTCTTCTGAGCTGCGGCCTGAACTGATTTCCAAGAAGGATTCTATATTGAGCAGAATTCCTTCTTCTGGAAATAGCTCAAATAGTTCTGTTGGTCTGATTTTCTCTCAGACTGGGCCTGGTCCACTTTCTGACTTGCAGCTTTCAGGTCAGACTTCTATTCCTTTAAGCAGTAGCAGAAGTACAAGGCAGGGAGTTGAAGTTCGTCGTTCAAGTTGATGTATAACATGAAAGTAATTCTTCATTAGCCCCCAAATGTGGTTTCTCTAGTCTTTATATGTTTCTTGTTTATAGATCTCAGTAAATTATAGTCAATTGTGCAAAGTTTACCTATAGTTGTCAGGCTTTATCAGTCAATCTGGTTTGCCTCACCATAGGATTGATTGTCTTATATGATCATCTTTGTGTCCATCTAAATAAGCTTCAATAGCAAACACCATATGAACACTTCCTCAATCTCCCAAATAATAGCAACAGAGGCAATGATCAGGCCGACTTCCTACTTGTTTAACTTTGGACCTTTTATATCTCTGTGTCATATGACCAATTATGCAATGGAAAGAATGATCAGTTCCATGAATTACTCAGCCATGCTATTCATGTCTTTCTTACTCGTAGATTGTATTCCTTGTGTTACTTTGCTGTCTATTCATGCCTCTCTCAAAGTTATGGGGATAAACTTCCAATTTTGGTATCTTTGAACTTATACGTTTGATTTTATAGGGTTAGTTTCCCCCCATCTGGTAGGTCTTACTCTTATGAGGACATTTTGAAGGTCCCAAGAAGGCATACTGCAACTTCATTTGAGGATACAAGAGAACTAGTGTCCTTAAGGGTCTTTATATGTATTGGATGAGTGAGAAAGCTTCTGTAGAAATTCTCTTATTTCTCTCCATTGATTTATATTATGTAAGATAAGACATTATGGGACCTTGAGAATTACTTAATTTATGGCAAAGATTGCTGTCAAATTTCAAGTATTATATTGAAATATTAGTACTTGTGTAATATGGTTGATGTTTGCAAGGCAAAGGTTAGGGAGGTTGTGAATCTGCTTTAGTGATTGTTTGGGATGATGAAAAAGAAAAATTATTGCTTGTGACTGGTTTTATGTGAAAACATCATTAATTTATAGCTCATACATACAAATTTTGGTTGGCATGATATTGGAATGAATTCTTGTAGGACATCTGAATGTGGGGATTTAAACATGATTTTATGTATTTTATAGAAAAATTAAAGAAATTATCCATAAATCTTATCCCAGTTCAAACATTTGAATTAGTTAATGCGCATGCAGCGTTTTTGTCTTATAGGAAAACGAAATCAAAAGTGATTTATGTTGGTGGTCAGATAAACAAGCTACTCTTCTCCTTAATCTTTTCACTTGGGCCAAAAGATAATGTAATACAGAAAAAACATACTTATTTCAATGTAAATCAGCCTGCTACAATTGAGGAGAAAAGAAAAATGAGAATTCATTCACATAACCTCTTCCTGTCAATTGAAAAGCTTTGGTTCCTAAGTACTTGTTCGACATCTATCATAGTAGCAGCACCCCGTATAGGAGAATGGCCCATCGACATGAGGCAGATGGGAAGCACAAATTTTAAGGAACCCACCCAATCCTCTTCTTATTTGGATACATTTAGGCCAACGCCCTGAAATTAATGTGCTAAACTAGGGCTACTACCCTTTAAAAACAGCAAGCAATACTTTCAAAATTAAAGGTACTCGTGGGAACATTAAGAGATAATTTAAGTGGCAAAAAAGGTATAGAGTTAAGAGTGAGAGTTTGAATTCAAGTTTTTGACGATATATCAATATTAAGTCTGCTTATTACATCTGAACTGTGGGGTTTCTTGTTAAAAAGGAAAAAATTTACTCAGTGGGATGAAGTGGTACAGCATATATACGGATGGGTCATATGAATTAGTATGGTAGGCTCAGATGTTGCGTGTTATGATTGTGGCCACAAGCTCCATTATTCATGTGTACCTTTTTGGCTTTTAGCTTTTGTTTCCCTTCGGTTTCCCCAAATTCAAGGAAAATAAATACGGCAAAACCAAATCTTCCCCCAGAGTTTGAACCCACACAAACAAAACTTGAAACTTCAAAGCAAGATTCCATGTGTATAACTCATTCACGCACCGCACTTATGAGTCTACACTGAGAGGTATCTTCACTGCCCACTCAAATATTATGTTAGCTTTCCTGAAACAATTCAAATATTATTTGCCTCTGCAAGATAGAAATAAAATGAATTATAAGTACATGTCATTTTGATCCAGTCAAATTATTTTTTCCCCTGAAAGAAAGTGAAAGATGAATATGATGAAATGAAATCATTTTAACCATTTGAATATCAAACCTTTTTTTGTTAAATATAAGGTTAAATGTAATCTACCAATAAAAAAAATGGCAACACAAAAACACCAATTGATGGGATCATCATTACCACTTGATCAATGCAATCTTTGTCATAAGTTAATCTAATAGTCACCTCACATACATTTATTTTTTTGGGATGATAAAAAAAATTATTGCTTTGGTATATGTGGGTGATGTAACTTGAACTTATATCAATTATATGAAGCCTTTCTTTCTGGCCAAAAGTGTTTCTGCCAAAAAAAGGTCATATTATATGTTAGTATTACACTGTTTATAGTTGGTCTTAGTTAATCAAATTTTCTAGTATTTATGGAAATATTGATGCTAAAGTCAAGATTGTTGTTACACAAATGTGCCTCTTAAGCTGACATGAAAGCTGTATTTGCCCCCACCCTGAAGTAGGTTTAGTTGATACACAGTGGTTCTCATTATAACATGTCATCCAACTCATCATCTTAATTTCCGCTTCAATGAGCTTTACAAATTATTTAGTGTTAATTTATACTAATCTTTATGTAGGCAGCTTTCAGTAGGCATGATTACAACCCCCAAAAGCATTGCAACCCTTCTGAATTCCTGCAATCTTTCAAAACAAAAACCATGTCAAAAGGCCATTCTCACTGTCTTTCACCGAAAAGTGTAAGCACACCAGCAACATTCTTGACTTTAGATTAGGCCAATTATAAACACTCATTAAAGTTTATTTCAAACTCATCACTACACCTTAATTTACTTTTCTGCATGGGTTCATGTGACATTTACCTCACTCCAGCCTTCTCTTTCTACAAAGCTATAGGGAGAAAAAATAAAGGCAGAAAGGTGTCCTCAAACAACCTTTCACCACAAGAAAATCATAAACTCTCTTCTGCTTCGTAACTGACAAGAGATGGGTTGTTAATGTAGTTAGATTCCAGAGAAAAAGACACTTTTTAGTGGATTTGGCGTGGAAGACAGTAGTTTCAGACTGAAAATTAAGGCTGAACTGCCAGTTTTTTGAAGAGATGGGTGTTGTAACTATTGGTGAATTGAAGCCAACTATATCAGGAAAGAGATCCTTTCGTCCAAGCTCCAGTATAAGACATGCCACTGAATGGTAATACTTTCTTTCTTTGCTAGCTACTTTCTATTGCTACTTTTGCATACTGCCATTGATGTTTACTAATATCTGTAGACTGGAGTTTGTATTTACTTTCCATTGCAATGAAACAGGTGGTGTATTGCGGTTTTAGCACTGGCGGTGTTGTGCCAGTACTAAAACCGCAATACGTACTTTTTTGCCTTCTAAAACATTGAGGGTCTGAATTTACAAAAAACTAGAGCAATTCCAAAAGATGAATACGATTTATATTTCATTGCAACAGGGTCAATCAGTGTAGTGTTTTTTATGCTTGCTTTAATTTAAACATAATGTATCATTGGTGGATAGACTCCGGACTAGTTATGCGAGAAAGCAACAATTTATTGTACATCTTTATGCAAGGAATCCGATAGAGATCAGACCTGCGATCTTGACCTGAAAGTTCTGCAACCAAATGACAGTCTCATGAGGCTGCTGGGTTAATATATTATAATCCTGTACTATTAATTTTGTAACGACAATAAATATTTTGCCTGCCAATAATTTGCTTTCTTTTACTATGGACAGACCCGTCAGATGTGCACAGAGGATTTAGATGTCAGTTCATTAAATTTGATTTGACATTCACAATTCAACAAAATTCACAGCTATCAAGTTTCTGTAAAATGACCCATGTGGTTCTCATCTTGTCAATGCAGTTCAGGAAAATGGTCATATTGTTTCCATTTCCCAGGCACAAATAGTTCTGGGATTCTTCTCTTCAGTCTTTATCAACAGAAAAGTCTACCTTACTGCCTGTACTATTGCTGGAAGTCTAGTCATGCAGGGTTTAATAATTGAGCTGTCATTTTTATAAGTCTGGTCCTTACGTGTTGAAACATGAATCCAGAGGATTGTGATTGTAGTATCCATAGGTTTTTCGATGTTAACTGTATATAAAAATAACTTACTCTTGACAAAGAACTTATTCTTCATTTAGAGATCACGAATTCAAACATGAGATTGCAGGCCTTAGTGGCACTTACCAAAGTGTATTACTGAGTTTTGTTTACTAATTTGTTTCCTTTATGCCTTGTCTCTATGTAATGAAATACATCTTCAATTAGTCTACTGCATATCTTGCAGGCCGATTTCTGATGTCTCTAGTGACCTTACTATCGAAGTAGGAGCATCAAGCTTTGCACTTCACAAGGTACAAACATTCTGGTTTAAGCAATTGTGATGCATTTTTTTTCTACCAAATTTGCTAACGCTCTTTTTATTATTGCTTTTTATTGAGTTGCAATATAGCCATATATATCAACTCAGCCTGTTTAAAAAAAACTGAATACATCAATTTTTGTCAATGAAAAGTTAAATGCTAATACTAAAACAAAGCAATGAGAAAAACTGAAAGATGAAGAATTCAAGGAAAAGAGAACTTCATCTGAAGATTTACCCTTATTGTTTCAATTTTCTTGCAGTTCCCTCTCGTTTCTAGAAGTGGAAGGATTCGTAAATTGTTGTCGGAAGCAAAAGACTCTAAAATTTCACACGTGAATCTCTCAGCTGTTCCTGGTGGACCAGAGGCCTTTGAGCTTGCTGCAAAGTTCTGCTATGGAGTAAATGTTGATATTACATTTTCAAATGTTGCAATGCTAAGTTGTGCAGCCCATTTCCTGGAAATGACAGAAGACTTTGTGGAGAAAAACTTGGAGACTCTAGCCGAAGCTTATCTAAAGGAGATGGTGTTCCCTGACATATCAAGCGCAATATTCATTCTTCACTCTTGTGAAAGCCTCTTGCCCATATCTGAAGAGATTAACCTGGTTAATAGGCTCATTAACGCAATTGCAAATAATGCATGTAAAGAGCAGCTCACCTCCGGCTTGTTAAAACTTGATCATAGCTTCCCTGCAAAACATTCTTCAAAAATTGAACCAGAAACACCCGCGGATCGGTGGGGAAAGGCTCTTGCAGTGCTTAATTTGGATTTCTTCCAACGGGTTCTATCTGCAGTTAAGTCAAAAGGTCTAAAACAGGAGATGATCAGCAAAATCTTAATAAACTATGCTCATAAATCTCTTCAAGGTCTTGTCAGGGATCCTCAACTACTTAAAGGAAGTCTGTTAGATTTAGAGTTGCAGAAGAAACAAAGGGTCATTGTTGAAGCAATCGTTGGCTTATTACCCACTCAATCAAGGAAGAGTCCAGTTCCAATGGCATTTCTCTCAAGTTTGTTGAAAACAGCAATAATAGCATCGGCAACTACTTCTTGCAGATCCGATTTAGAGAGGCGTATTGGTCTTCAACTGGATCAGGCAATTCTTGAAGACATCCTTATCCCAGCGAATCCACACGGAAACAACCACAGCAATATTTATGATACAGATTCGATCCTGAGGATCTTCGCCATATTTTTGAACTTGGATGAAGATGACGACGAAGACAATCATATGAGAGATGAAAGCGATATGGGTTATGATTTTGACAGCCCTGGATCTCCTAAACAAAGCTCAATTCTCAAGGTGTCAAAGTTATTGGACAATTATCTTGCAGAAGTTGCATTGGACTCCAACTTAATGCCATCAAAGTTCATATCATTAGCAGAAATAATTCCAAATCATGCTAGAATAGTAACCGATGGATTGTACAGAGCAGTGGACATCTTTCTCAAAGTGGGAAATTTTCTCTTTCATACTTAGAATTTAGTTTATATGGAGGACAGTTATGAACACCAATCTGCTTCTATTTGCAGGTTCATCCAAATATTAAGGATTCTGAAGGCTACAAACTCTGCAAAGCAATAGATTGTCAGAAACTATCACAAGAAGCCTGCAGTCATGCAGCACAGAATGAAAGGTTACCAGTGCAAATGGCCGTTCAAGTGCTACACTTTGAACAAATCAGGCTTCGAAATGCAATGAGTGGAGGGCACAATCAATTATTTTTTGGTTCAATAAACGGGCAATTCCCTCAACGTTCAAACAGTGGGGCAGGAAGTGGAGCCATTTCTCCGAGAGATAATTATGCGTCGGTGAGAAGAGAAAACCGAGAGCTAAAGCTTGAAGTTGCAAGAATGAGAATGAGACTAACCGACCTAGAAAAGGACCATGCATCAATGAAACAAGAGCTAGTAAGATCCCATCCTGCAAATAAACTATTGAAAACCTTTACCAAAAAATTAGGCAAGCTGAATGCCTTATTCAGGATCAATGGGATGAAGCCAATAGGAGGGAAGCCAAATTCAGAAAATCGATATTTGTTTCAGAAGCGATGGCGCCGCTCTGTGTCATAACTGTGTAATAGTGTGAATAAGTAAAAGAGTGCATAGTAGTTTGAATGCATAGTTTTTTGAGTGCTGATTCTGGGTTGCCTGTTCTGTGACATCATCATTGCCATGACATTTTGAACTAGCAAGTCTTGAGGAATGCATATGTATGCAGGTTCTCTTTCTCCCAATAACTTACTATTACATGTTCATCTTAGGTAATGTCCAGGGAGATATAAAATTATCATCTTTCAGGTTTGGCATAAGTATACTTTTCCCAGTTGTTATTCAAAGTGGAAAGTTCCATCCATAGACTCAATATCATTAACTTAAGACACTTCATTTTTGTAGATTAGAACCTATGATAAAAATTTACTGGGTCATCGTATCAATAATATTTAAATATTAAATGACTCCATCTGGACTGAATGAGTTCAAGTTCTCTGCTGATTTATTTTACTTTCCGAAAGAACTATCCTACTCAAGTAATGTTTCCTACCAAAAAGAGCAGGGTTTGGTCACCAAACAGAGTTATTTTTTGAATACGGTGTCGTATTCCCTGATATTTTGCTGTTAATTTAAAACGCCATCTAATAGAAACTATTGTTTTGCTTTCTTTTGAAAAACGATGTCGTGTGTAGACAATTAAACGGCGAAATCTTTTTAAACCGTTAAACGGTGTCGTTTCAATTGAAGGTCGATGTTTGGGAATTGGGATACATAAAATTTCGGAACGATACACCTCCTTTGAAGTTCGCCGTTAAAGCATAGGATCCGAGCTTTCTGTATTAACTGAAGTATTTTTCTCCTGTCACACTGAGAAACGGTGTGTAGATATATCAGAGAGATATGGCCGAATCTTTATCTCGCCTGGGCAAATTCTTTCCGTTTTCAAAGCTCTTCAGGTTTTATCTTTTGTCTACATATATTACATTTTTTTATTAGGGTTTTGTGCTTTAATTTTATTAATCGTTCTTGCTCAAATCCTTCCGTAATCGATCACCAGTATCCTATCTATGTGGTTTGACACTAGTTTTTATGTTCATGAAGTTATGAGGGTTACACGAATTGATCATTTAGGTGATTGCAGAACTTATTTCTTCCTCGAACAGATAGAATTTTATGACTTCTTTGTGTCTCGAATGGTCAGTGTCTGGAGAGATGGAATTAAATGTTTCTTCCGTAAGACCATTTGTGAAGTTAAAAGGAAGAGCGCATAATTTGTTGTTTTATGGAATTTGAAGGACTCTGTTGAGTTTTCTTGGAATTTGAAAGTGGGAATTCATAATTTGGGATTTCCACTCTAAAAAATCTAAATCAGCAATGAGTTTAATCTCACATTAGTGCTCTGTTTCAATGTTAGTTATTAATTCTTCTTGTGGCTTCAAATCTGTTTAATGGTCATAGAAAATTGTTTATCATGGATGATTGAATCTTTTTTTAAGTGATGGTGAAGTTAATATTCTTCCTCTTCTATGCTTGTAAGTTTATATTCTTACCGGAACCTCATGCCTTTCTGTTTCATCTATTAACATATGTTACCTGCTATGTCCTTTTCTCATCTTAAAGGCAGCTTGAGGCTGAAATGGAAACTGTGGTTAAAGTTCTGCAGCCTGGACCCTTGGGAATCATAGAACACAAGTTCTCTGCAGAGGAGATACGACATGCAAATGCTACAGTTAACAGAGCTGTTGAGAATTGGCGAAGAAATGCAAGCCTAGATCAGGGAAACCGAGTTATAAAGGATTTTATTCACAAGTGAGGATCGTTTGCTGCTATAGTTTAAATTATTGTATTAAGTCAAATTTTGTAGAATTTCTGAGCTCAACTGTGAGTGCTTCTAAGTTTTAGAATACCATTTCTATGAATTTAAAAAAAAAAAAATGCTTACTGAATCAGTTCTATTTGGTATTGGAAATGACATGATGTTGCATACATAAGTAAATATACATTTTGTGAGACATCGGAATATTGGTGCGCTTGATTTTCTGGTCAATTTTGTTAACGATACGGACAGTAAGGTTAGTGCTTCACTTGATGAATATCTTTTTGTTGCCTCAAACTAGTCTTCTACCTGATTGATGATGGGTAGGTGTTCTTGATCAAACACTTTTCCTCTCTACATGTTTTTTGTCTTTGGTTTTTTAAGATATTTTTTAGTTTGATACTCTCTGGCTTTTTTTTTTGGGCCAAAAGACTATTCCCACCCAAGACATAGTGAAATTCCAAACTTATACTCTATAATTTTAAAAAAATTAAACACTCATCCATCATCTAAAATCTAATAAACTTTTTTGTTAGAATCAAGGATAAAATTATCATTTTATTAGTAATATTAAAAAAATGATAATTTTATCTCATTTATTTCTTCAAGTTTTGAAAATTAACGACTTCACTTTTGTCGAAACATTTCTAATTTAAAAAGTGACTATTCCCCCCCCCCTCCCCTTTCCCAAAGTTTTTTTCTTTTCTCCTTTCAAGCAACCACTCAATTACTGATGACTTCCACTTCCCACCCCTATCGAAATCTTTTGGTTGGTCATCTTGGAAGGCCGTGTGACGAAGAGATGAAATCTTTTGGTCTTAGAAGAGATGACAAAGAGAAGGGACTTTTTGTCATCTATTCATCTTTGAAGAGACACAAACAAATCATCTCCGTCTGTTCTAAGACAAAGAGATCATTAGATGGCCTCCCATTAGGCCATCTAAATGATTTTGACAATGAGGGTGGGAAGAGGACGGTGTCGATGATAGAGCGGTGGTTGGAGAAGGACAAAAAGAAAAACCTATGCTAGGAGAGGGGGGAATAGTCACTTTTCAAAACTTAAAATATTTAGGTAAGGATGAAATTAATAGTTTTTAAAACCTGAAGAGAAAAATGAGATATAATTATACTTTTTTTAATATTACTAGTAAAATAATTATTTTATTTTTACTATAATGAAAAAGTTTAACAGATTTTAAGTGATAAATAGATATTTGAATTTTTGAAAATTAAAAGATATAAAATTGAGATTTCAATATACCTAAGGTGGGAATAAGGCTTTCAGGTTTTTTTTTTTTTTTTTTTTTTTTTAATTTTTTCAAATTTGGAAAACTTTGAACTCATTGATCTAGATATGTAGGCCAATCTAATCGTTATAATTCTTTGCCAATCAGAATTTTTGTACAGATAACTGATGCGACTCTCAAATTGACAAGCTGCAATTAACACAGGTGGTCACATCATGTGCGCCAAAGAAGAAATCATGGAATGATGAACCGCGCGATCAAGCTCAGGTACCATGCGAATCAATAGATCTTTCAGAACACCATAAATCTTGATGAGATTTGAAGAATATAATTTAGATCCAACAGTTAGAGTGGCATTAGCCATGAGTTGTCACCCTATGTTGTGGGGAATTTTCACTATCTTGGTTGTAGACATCTAGATTTATTCGTACGGTATTAGCTTAAGTATTATTAATTTAGAGACTTTTAACTCTAATTTAAATTAGGTATGTGTCAAAATTTTTCATCCCTAATTTAACATAAATTATGTTCAGATTAATTTAATATAACCCAAAATTGTTTATTATTTTCACTCTTATAAATGTTTTAACATTTTAATTTTTTATTAGGAACCCCAACTTACTATCAATAAAACAAATAATATAACATTGTATCATGTTTACAAATGATCTAAAAAAATACGTATTAGGAGATTTAAAACACTTCAATAATCTTAGTAATTAAATCTTATTTTTAGTACTAAATGATAAAATAAGACTTTAAATAAAAATAAAGAATAATTGAAGTAATTTCAATTATATGAAAATCATAGTTATTAGAATTTTAAGATATATAATATATATTTTACGATACAATATGATACAGATTTAAAAACGATATATATTTTAAGGTTTATCGTAATTAATACGATATAGTGGATGTTCATAAGATACGATACATATTATCAATACAGATTGATATACTTTTTAGAAAAAATAATAATGTAATTAAGGTGTATATGAGAAATTTGGAATTTTTATAGGTGTTTATGATAGTTTTCAAAATGATGACGTGTTTACTATATTTTTTAGTTTATTTTATTTATTAAAAATTGTATCGTACGATATAATATTATACTTAATACACAATACGTAAAATTAAGTTTTCGATACACAATACGATACACAATTCAACTACTATGATAGAGATATAACTATATGCAATATGTTAGAATTTCAACTATTATCAGTACTTGTCCTTTAAAATTTCTTTAATTTGTCCTTAACAAATATATTTAATTAGCATTTCTCCATATATTCAGGTTAGTTCATGTTAATTTAAATTATTTTTATGTCAATCATAACACAGTTTGATTCAATTTTAAGTTATGTCAGATTGATATAAAATAAATTTTGTATTTAAAGTCTCAATTTTAACTTATTATTTTTATGTCATATCATATCGAATTAACGAATCGTATCCTCGCCAATGCTTGGTGGGTTGTATAACGTCTTTTACAAGCCATGTTTTCAATTCTTCTTTGTTAGATCACTGAATCATTATTGGAAGAAATTTAACAATTTTACATGTAGAAAATCATCTATTACAGAGATTAAAAACTCACAGTAATCCAATATTAATTTATGACCTGCACGGATCACTTCAAAAGGGAAAATGAAAACACATTTTTCTCCCTACACGAATTTTGAACCCCATATTACAAGTTCCTGAGGAACTCAGAAGAAGAAAAATTGAGTGATCTTTCTCAAACCCAAGAAGAAGTGCTAAAGATTCTCAAAGCATCTAGCCGTACGTGCAAATACTTCTCATTTAATATATATAGTACTTACGACAACAAGAACTGGAGGAAGAAGAAAATAGTAATTAGCAAACTCACGTATTATATGTATGTATATAAGCATCTGAGTTGGATATGGGAAGCGAGCTACTTTTTCTTCCAAATCCATATAGCTCCAGCGTTTACGAGCAGAGGGCCTAGCTCGTTCTGCAGGTTGAGAGACATCACCTGATTAGCACCACCAACTAGTCTTTGGCCGATGAACACAGCTGGTACACTTGGTTGACATCCTTGTTGCAGCAATGCCCTTTCAATAAGCTGTCCATTTGACATTTGATCGAGCTCGTAAACAGTTGGGTTTGCACCGAAGCTGCATATTAGTGTCTGAATGGTGTAGCTCATGCAACAAGAGCTCTTGCTGAAAATCACCACTGGCTTTTCATTAATTAACCTCATCACCATGTCCATAGCTATCTTAAGCTGCAAATTGATGCGGGAGTGTGTAACTCAAGTTAGGTGAGAGAGTTAAGAGGGGTTTGCTATGAGCAACTTGAAACACCCACGTAGGTGTATTTATAATGATCCATAGTCCAAATTGACTTTGGTGGACTTGATTTAGTGCCATATTTTTATCATGCATTATTTAGTCTCTTTTTCCTTATAGAATCAGTAAAGGAAAGGAATAAAATGTTCCAGATAATGTACCCTTGATTATGACAATCTATTTTCTGTCTAATCTGCATTTAAAGAACAAGTTGCAGAGAATTGCTAATGCAGAATAAAAGCTATATTTTCTGACCTATGAAGAATGGGACTTTCAGAAAATTTCAGCAAGAAGGCAGCCATAAATCTTCCTATTTACATACATCACATAAAATTATTACCTAATTATATCTATTTGAGTACAGAAAACCGAAGAAAATTCGACAGAGGGACAGGCAGAAATTGTAAAGAAAAGATGCTTCTGATAAAGTTAAATAGTGTCATCTTATATCTACCTCCGATAAGACACTATTATCATAAACCCGCGTGAAGACCGTACAAGAAGATGATACCTTTAGATGAGACCCACCAAACAAATCAAATCCTACAAATATTTTATAAATATTCTGTCTTATTACGAATATCAAAAGCATTGAATTAAAATTAAGTTAATCAGTAATTATCAACATCAAGATTTGTCTTTGCTGATTGATAGATTATGATTCCAAAGGTACGTACACATTGTAGGATGCCTTTTTGAGCTCACTGACTCGTGCTATATTCTTCTAATGAAATGCAGAAAACACTCATTAATCTGATACATAAATCAGAAACTTAATTGCCATTGTTCCAGAAAGAGAATTACATCAAACTTCTAGCTAGCTCTCCAAGGTTTAATGTGGTTTGAATGATACATAAATCAGCAAGGTGATGTCTATCAGTTCATAATTAATGTGTGATAGAAGTAAAACTTCCTGAGATTTTGAGATATTCTTCTATCAGCTCAATCAAAATTTCTACTTCTTACGTGTAGGAAGGAACAAATTGGTTTGATGAGTGTAAATTACTGAAAATCTTAGGTACCAGAAATTGCCACGTTTCTCAAACACCAAAAGAGCTAGCTCATTATCAAAGCATAAATAAATATGAGGAATCAGGTTGCGTAACTGGCTCACGATAGAGCCAATGAATCACTTAATACTGTTTATGATACTTAAATGTGGCATTTAATTACTATTACCAAATATATCAATATGCCTGGTGGATTGAAAGATGATAAGAAGAATAGACGCAGGCAACAGGCCAAGTAATCTTGTGGAGGAATGTCAACTTTGATGGACACTTACAGAAGTTACAAAATAAAAAAAGATAAAGCAGAATGCAAGGACGGTTCCTCACATCATACATGGACTTGATTAACATGCATGTATATGCGTATTGTATATAGTATAAAATACGTATTCAAGTAAAGCCAATAGCAGGGTTCATAATCAAATTCAGGTTTGTCATTAAACAGCAGCACGTAGAACATATACTGATATACAGCAAGTTTATGTATTATTTAGCATCTGGAACATAAAACAAGTTCCACCTGACTAAAACACCCAGAAAATACAAGGAAAAAAGTACACTGTAGGTGATTAAGAAGCTTTCTGAGTAGCTTATGTTGTCAAGCAATTACTAATTAAGTAATTAAAAGCTATTTTATTAGAGCTCGTTTAGCCAGTATATATGCAGTAGTAGTAAGAGTTTGAGTGAGGAAGTAATTAAAAGGCTTCCTTGTTTCAAACCCAGATGTCTCCAGCCCTTTTGAGTAACTGGCTTAGCCGGTTTTGAACCTGTAGGCCCTATGAACAACTGCTCCTGCTATAGATCACCGCTGGTTTTTCTCTGTTAAATCATTAATATAAGAGTGATGTTGTATTTACTTATAATAAATTAAATATTAATAAAATATTATAACGTAATTATATGTTACTTTATCATTTTTAGAGTTAATATGGCGTGGATGAGATTCATATGATGTGTATTTTGGCAATTAGAATTTCTCGTTATTTCATTTCATGTTCCTGTGTTTTACCATTATGGAATATATGCAATATCTAGTTAAAAGCTTCTGCTGAGGTGGAAACTAAGTGGAGTTAATCCAAGCAACACTTTCTTTCTCCATAAGAAGATTTCCATATGCTCAATGAGGAAAACCGAAAGCTGAAAGGGAAAAATAAAGGAACAGTGAAGAATGAAAACCTTATTGGAGGTAAAGATGCTCAATTATTAAAGGTAATGTGCCCCTAATAGCAGATTCCAACTAAATGGCTGTATAATTAGGAGGGTCAGACGAAAAATCGATAACATATTGATAATTACAATATATCTCATGATTAGCACATAGAAGATTATCTTTAATCACCTTCTACTTCTAAGATGCCATGCCACCTCAGCGGGGAACCGTAGTATTCGACTAGTAGACCAGAATGAAGATCTCTGTAAGGGGCTTTTAACGACAAAATTAAATTAAGGCCAAATATCTTTCCTTATGTAGATTATATTATTGGGAAGAAGTTTCCTATCTTATCACACTATTATCCATAGTAGCTTTTGGTGACTTTTCTTTTTAATACAAGACGACTGTTGACCGTAAAACACTAGGAGCATATATGATGACCATTTTAAAAAAGTTTTTAGTCCTGTTATTTCTCTGAACTAGGGTACAGATAATTTGGTTAAGTTTATTATAGTGTTAAATACCCATACCAAAATGTAGTGATAGTTGACAAATCTCTCGTATCAAGCATAAGTACAACAAATATGGTTTCTATCATGTTACAGGGAATATGAAATACACTGGAACATCCCATACGTGCACCCCAGTCCAAAGTTAGACCAAGCAGAATTCTGTGAAACACAAGCAATAGTAAAGAATTATGCATATACCCTAATGAATATCCTTCTCCAGTGAGCTAATACAAAATGTCACCAACACAAGCAATAATGTTAACATTTCTGATAAATTAAAATTTAACATGGAGCTCAAACATGTTCTCTATGACATTACAAAAGTAGAATGTTAAACAAAATCGTTACTTTTCACAAATAAAATAAAAACCACCTATCTGATCAAATTTCGGACCACTGAATTATAATGCTCACCAAGGCCAAAGGCATGCTTATGATATGACAGCATTATGCTTCCATTAGAAAAATCCGATTCAATGTCAGATTTGTACTCCTTCCCCATTTCCACATCAGGGAATGATCCTGAAAATATCCTGATATGCTTTCTCAGACAGTGAGTTAAGGCTCTGAGCTCTAGCTCTCCTCCCCATGCAGCTGTAGACTCAACTTCTTTACAGTAATTCTCAAATCTCTCTGCTTGTGAATTATCAGAATCTTCATCTAACATATTTTCTGACAGGTAGAATGGTAAGAAATCAGATGCATGATCCCTCATATAAGCAGCTACCATTTCTCGAAGTGCTTGGTAGGTGTAAGGTGAAGAACCTCCTGAAAGATGGGCAAGCTGATCCTCAACTGCTCTATAGAGACAGTGTCCATCTGGCTTAATTTCGTTAACAGTCAATCCAAGGGGTTCAAGCTTTTTTTCCAATTTCTTGTCTTCAACCATTCGATCACTTACAATGTTACTCTGTTCTTCTTGAATTCTTTGTTCTCTTGCAGCTTCTTGCTGAGCTCTTTTCTCTCTCCTTTTAGCACCCTTGCTGGGCTTAGAATGGTCAGACTGGTTGGTGACAGAAACTCCAGCAATGGCCTTCACCAGATTGTCAAGATTGCTTTTATCATTTTCATTACTGTTGCTAAAACCTAATGAAGTAAGTTCTTTAGCATGCTTCTCTTTAAGCTTTGCAGATACTTCAGATATCTCCTCCTCCACCTGCTTCTTCTTAGCTTTCTGTTCAGCCTTGCTACCCTTGGCTGCTGCTTTCTTCAGTTCAATTTCCCTGTTCTGAAGCTGAGATATCTCTTTCCTGTACTCACAAGGAAGAAATAAGGGCATGAATACTACCCTGAAAATCTAAGAAATAGCTTGGAAAAAGAAACCAAAAGGTTTGAAGGCACAAGCATCTAGAAGAATAAGAAATAAAGAGAACTTGATAGAAACCATATAGTAATAACTTAAGTAATCATCAAACCAGAAGTTCCATGCTAAAAGTCTTACTTCAGAAACCAACAAATAATATGAGCCATTTTAAATATTTCTGGTTAGAAACTTCATCTAGACTAGACAATTGTGAATATGCTTTTCATATTAAACTACCCACAGAACTCCAGAATGCTTACAAGATTAATGAAGTGGTTCAAATTTCATGGAACAGCCAGATGATAATATTACCTGTGCCTAGAAAGCATTTCATCACGAGTTTCCTGCTTCTTTTGAGGTGCATCAACAGATTTTGTGTCAGATAGTCCATCCTCTATTTCTTGATTTTCTGCCATTTGGACTCCTAAAGTTGAGGTAGAAAAAAATGCGAAGAATATTATTGAAACCTTCTGAAACTATATGAACCAATTAGTTACACAATGTCTGCTGTCAAGGATTGGGGAAGAATTGATATGAATAAGTTGATTACATATATTGCAAACACCAATAAAAATTTAGATTAAAAAAGACATTCCAAGTGCTCAATGAACCGGATCTATCTCACAGCAATCATTCACCAAAAAAATTTATATTGCAAACACAGAATGTGGGTATACCAAACATATTTCTTTATAGTACAAAAATCAACATTGAGAACATCAACTTCTTTTCATCAAGCACCAACAATAACATTAAAAGAAATGTATTCTGGAATGCATTTTGGATACATCACAACCATAAAAACTGTAATAAATTTTCATAATTTGAATAAATGAACAAAATTTACAGGGCATATCACTATGAATTGTAATGCATTGTGTTAGTGACTACCACAATGATTAATAATTGTCATTCTTTCATCAATTTGAAAAGGCAAACATAATAAAAACAAAAATGATGAGTTTTTTTTTTTTTCCCCATATAAAGAGATGAAGACCATAATCTAAAACTGACTCCCCCTATACTTTCAGGAAATAGATTTAAATGCAAAAAGCACACAAGTCATAACCAATTACAAACTATGAATAATCTCACAAAGAAGAATAAAGGAAGACTAAAAATAGATTATAGCATTTATATCCTAAGACTAAATTAAATAATAATAAAAAGTAGGAAAATCTCACAGGTCTCGCAATCAATTATCAAGCAAAAAGTGGCTAATCACTTCACTTCAACTAATTCAAGCAGCACAACAAACTAAAAAAGGTAAATAATGAAATGTTAAGCACAATAAACAGAATCCATGAAGCATTGTTCTTTATCAGCAATATGTTCTGCACGTTTCTTTCAGTATCATTTACATAAAATTCATCAATAACATGACAACATCAAAACAATTAAAAAAGGCAGAAATTTTTATGAACTGAGTGAATCAAAGAGAACTTACAAAGCAATGGAAGAGGGAAAAGAGATAGAACACCTAAGAGAACAAGACTTTTGTGGGCTAGGGTTTTTCGCGTAAAACCTAATAGATCTCCGATTAGCTTTGCCAGCACCCAGCAGACAGAAAATATTCTCTTCTTTTTGTTTTTGTATTTCTATTTTATTCTTTGGTATATGCCCGAAGATATTAATTACAGGGAAAGTTAAAAAAATTAGAAAGAAAAAACTAAAATTCCATTGGGCTTTGAAAGCATGATGCGATGGTCTCTTATACTTGGGCCTAGCTACTCCTTTCCCATAAGTCCAAACATTAATAATCCAGTGCTTATATTGTTCCAAGCGGCCCACAACAAGACAGCAACCTAATGTGATAAAATTCCCCTAATTTGATTTTACTATAATGGAATAAATTAAAGACCAAAGGACTATTTTCCACCCAAGTTTTAATGCAAAGATAATGCACATCCGTGAGATTTTAAAAATTCAAACACTCACCCATAAACTAGCTATTGTTGAAAATTTATGTTAGAGTTAAAGGTCAAATCATTATTTTATCAAATAATATTAAAATATATATAATTTTATCTTATTTTCTCTCCAAGTTTTGAAAACTCGCATTTCACCCCTTAGCCTCAACTTTGAAAATGTAACTCTCCCTCCCAATTCTTAGGGTTTGTTGAAAACTTTGGTAACAACGATGATGGTGATAGTCAATTGGCTTTAGTGTCAACTGACCTTTTGTGCGTCTCTCTTTGTTACCATAAACGACACCAAACGAAGGCCAATGAAACCCAAAGACAAAGAGGTTTCATCAAATTAGCTCCAGACAGTAAGAATTCGTCGTGTTCATCAATGGTCTTCCAGATTTGAAGTTGCATCGACAGAAAATGCATTGATTTTCTCACCATTCAGAGCTGATTTGATGAAGCCTCTGTGTCACCATCAGGGCTTTGTTGGCCTTCCTTTGGCATTATCAGCAATAGCAAAGATAGATGCACAAAAGACTAGTCGACGTCAAAATTGATTAGTTGTCATCATCGTTGTTTGCAGCAAACCCAAGAGATTTGAAAGGAAGTTACTTTTTAAAGTTGAGACTAGAAATGAAATGCGAGTTTTCAAAACCTAAAGAGGAAAATGATACAAAAATATATAATTTTTAATATTGTTGATAAAATAATAATTTTACTCATATCTCTAATATAAAATTTAATAACAGTTGGTCTATGAATAGGTGTTTAAGTTTTAAAATCCTATGGGTGTGCGTTTATCTTTGTATTAAAACTTGGGTGGGAAATAGTCCATTGGCCTAAATTAAGGGATATAGGAGGAATTCACATGCACAACATATTGGTTAGGATTATAGACTAAGATATTCTCAAATAGCTTTGACTTTGAGAGATATATTCTCCAATTAAGATTAGCCTGTAATTAACAGTATTTCAGTGCATTGATTCATGTTCTACCAAAATTTTAGTTGTAGGGATGATGAAGTTGGAATAATTCCAAGCTGACATTCTCTCTTATCCCATTTGAAAAAGGGTTGCAGTGTTCGTAAGGATATATAAGAATGAAGAATAAGGATGAGTAATAGCAATAATAAAGGGCGACCTGCATGTGGCTCTCATTACTTTGAAATAAGATTCCTTCCTTGCACATGTCGTGTTGGAAGCTGGGAATTTTGTTCTTCAATTAATTTGTTCTTTTCCATCAACTTTTACACCGACGTCATATGCCCTATTGCTTAAAACATATCATCATATTCATATTCATATTCCCCCTGGCCCCTGGGGATCGGATTTATGTATTTATTGTAGTTGCAGAGATTTTCTTACTTGCGTCAGTAACAGGGAAAGAATTTAGATATGGCGATTTTGTTCTTGTCCTATTGGTGGATTTTGATGCGCCATGTATTTGATGCGGGGACCAAATTACAAAAGTGGAATGAATTGGATAAACTCTATCTTTCTTTCCACATCATCAAACTGAAACTGCCAGTCTCAGATGATCAACTACCAACATGATGAATCCAGAATCATCATCACCCTGCAATTAACATAAAATTACACTTTGTTTCAGAAGAAAACACTATTTTGTTGTAGGTTGAGGGTAGCTTAGAATGAATACCAGATTACTGCTGCAGCCCCCCTTCCCTTTTTCTTTTAAAAATTGTTGGCATTCTAAAATTTATTAATACTAAAAGTATTCTTCATTCTGGATGAAGGAATTATTCGTTCTGTTTTCTGTTGCCACTGTTATGTTTGATGCTACCAACCAGGGCCGAAAGTAATTTGTGCTAATTAATAATCCATAAAGTACTGTTTTTGTATTCCAGCGTTTCTCAGAGTAGTTGTACGGACAGTCCCGAGAAGATTTAGATTATGGTTATATTTGATATAAGAAGCAAGTGGATTTATAGCACAGAAGGGTCACAATCAAGCAAATCATATGGAAGCATTTTTCTTATCCAAACAAATATCTGAAAGAACTTCTTCTTTTTATCCTATCTATTGGTTTTATATTGTTTTTTTGTTTTTGGATTAAACAATGTAATCCACCTCTCTCACCAACTGGTATAAATAAGGCTTGTTGAAATCTCAAAGTCCACCAAAGCATACAGATCACTTGCCACTCCTCTGCATACTACTTTCTCTTCTTCAGTTTTCACAAATTTAACTTCCTTTGTTGCTGTCTTCAGGCTTTTGATAAAACTGAGCTGCATTGCTGACCAAAACCTTTGCTAAATCATACAGAGCTTATCAACCAAGATGGACGCTGTGAGAGATTTAGCATCAAAGAAGGCTGCTGTGATTTTCACAAGGAGCTCATGCTGCATGTGCCATAGCATCAAGACACTATTTTATGAACTGGGTGCAAGCCCTGCGATTCATGAGCTTGACCATGATGCAAATGGGAGGGAGATTGAGCGGGCTCTAAGGGCCCAAGGATATGGGTCAGTCCCCGCTGTATTTATTGGTGGAAGATATGTGGGTTCAGCAAAAGATGTCATTTCCCTTCATGTTGATGGATCTCTGAAGCAGATGCTCATGGATGCAAAAGCCATCTGGTTCTAGCTACCTACTTACTACAATAAACACAACCCTTGTACTACGTTGGTTCAAGTTGTATTAATATGAATTTAGTTTTTAATACTGTGTCAAAAGCTCTGTCATATTTGACCTTTTGACAACATTGTATGGCAGAATATCATATTACTCTGTAAAATAGCAAAGGAGTTTTGTAATTAATCACAGATTTTGGTTTTAATTATTGGCTTTCATTCCAATGCATGATGAAGACACATCACAAAACATAATGATCATTTTTATCTTTTGAACTTTCTAGGATTCTTCCATATCAGAATTCAGGATAAGCTTGTCATCAACCTGAAATCTCAAATCAAACTTGCACCAGCAGACAAATACCTATTTGAGAATATTTAATGAAATTATTCGTGTGCAGGCTACACTATGATAGAATAAGTTTTCCAAAATGAATCCATTAACAGAGGAGAGGGAGGACCCCTCTCTGTGTCACTATGAAGGTGACGATGAAAATTCTAGTAGACACCAGAGTATTTTCTCTGATGGCTTAATTATACGAACGACAATTGGATGAGTTGTTTAGTTTCAGCTTCAGAGTGTTATCTTGTGAAAAATTACCTTTTTACCAGATAATTAACCGTGAGACATCTGCATAATCGCTTTTAAAGTGAGGGACAAAAAGGAAATTCCTTCATTTCCGATAGCAAAAAGCTTTTCCCCTGTGACTATGTAGCCGAAACGGAAACGGAAAAATGTGAAAATGAAGAAACAAAAACAAAAATGTGGAAACACATTTTTTAAAAAATATAGAAAATGGAAATGTAAAAAAACTTATAAGTATAAAAAATATAATGAGTTTTTTTTATTAATACTAAATTTTTTATAATAAAAATAAATAAATATATATAATATAAAAATAAATAATAAAAAAGAATAAAGAAAACGAATATTATAAAATGAAATCATAAAGCCTATTGTAAATTGTTTTTAAGTAAATATATGTAGATATTTAAGAAAAAAACAATAATACACATCAATCTGTATAATATGTTGGGAAAAAAGATAAGTACCACATCTAAGAGTGAAGATCAAGTTTGAAAATACAAAAGATGTGTATTCAATCGATTTCACAATTTTTTTTAAAAGCATTTAAAAATTTTTTAGAAATTTCGAAATACCCCGAAACGTTTTGTACAAATTTTGAGAGTTTTGAAAACAGAAACGTTTCTGAAACATGGAAACGCACTCATTGTGAGTTTCCGTGCTACTTTGCCCTATGATTTTCCAGGATGAAGACTGGATTTTCTAGATATCACCCATGTGTTTATCCGTGTAACAATATGTTTGCGCGTATTTGCCACATATGGATGGATATAAAAGAATCTGTGAAATAATTTAATAACAAGGCCGGAGTGCCAGTGTAAAGCTACCAATCCCATAAATAATTGTTTGTGGTTCTATGCAGCTGCAGTTGTTTTGTTTCCTTAGACTCGTGGGCTTGGCCCTGAAAAGAGAATTCTTTGATGAAGGAAGAGTTGCATGCTTGTTCAGTTTGCAGATTCTGTATTCGTCCATACATATGAAAGCAGTATTTACAGAAGAGCAACAGAGCATGTGGTCATGTGCGAGGGGGAATCATGCAAGTGGTGGGCGCAACATTTACGACCACCGAAAGCCATCTCATTTCCAGCCTTTCCGCATAAGGGTTCAAAGAAGGTGACTCGGAGCATCTGATATAAATTGATGACACCTCGCCATAGAATTTTTTACTTTTGTCGCATCTTGATGGAGAGAGCATACTTGTGCTCCGTAAAATCAGCAAAAAGTTTAAACAAATGGCCAGTAAGTTATATACGCCGATATTAAAAAGTTGAATGTATCAACTCCACCAATTCTCAATCTAATAAAATGAATAATATGTTAGCCAAAAATGCAGTATATGCAAGTTGTTCAGTTGTTCAGCAGACCACAGTGGTTTCCATCCCAGTAAAGCTACTTTATTAATTTGGGCAACTAAGGAAAGTAGATCCTCTTTTGAATGTCCTTGTTCAAACAATGGAGTCTACTTGGCTGTCCCTATATATAGGCCAACATTAGAACTAGGTTCAAACAACCTTAAGCTTTAAATCCTTTTCTCTATTGCCTACTTTTTCCTTCCCCTGCCTCCATCCTTACCCTATCAATAGACAAAATTCAGCTTATGGTATTTAGATCTTAAGAGCAAATCTAAAGTAACCCACCCGCGTTAATTTTATCTGTCAAGAGAAAATTTTGCACTAAGCAAGAAGCATTCTAATTATGGATAAGATAACAAGGTTGGCGTCGGAGAAAGGAGTGGTAATATTCAGCAAGAGCTCATGTTGCATGTGTTATACAGTCAACATTTTATTTCAGGAACTTGGAGTGAGCCCAGTGGTTCATGAGATCGACCAGGATCCTGAAGGCAGGGAAATGGAGAAAGCTCTGATGAGGCTGGGGTGTAACGAGCCTGTACCAGCTGTGTTCATTGCTGGGAAACTAATAGGATCCACCAACGAAGTCATGTCTCTCCATCTAAGTGGCAATCTGATTCCACTGGTTAGGCCTTATCAGCGGGCTGTGTCTTAAATCATATACTTCAGTATCACATTGATGAATAAAATTGGCACAGATTAGTAGTTTAGTGTGCCCTTTGTGTGTAGCTTAAGAAGCTTGTTATGCCCCAAAACCTTTATATATATGTGTGTGTGTGTGTGTGTGTGTGTTACCCTTCTTAATGAAGTACAGCTTTATATATATTTATGTTGTCAAGCTTTTCATACGATTTAAATAATGGATAAATCAGCTTTTGAACATCCGATTGTTTTTCTACTCCAATTATCAGAATGAAATCCCCAGCACTAGTGGAAAAGGAGAAAGAAACTGAATAATTTTAGTTGGATCACAAAGAAAAATCTCCCTATGAATCAATCTTCCAAACTAGCATACTAGAAAGATACGAAGAGGTGGAAATTTTTTAATGGAAAATATAGTATAATATGCAATCAAGAATTTCTAAAACATGAAAAGTTATTACAAGAATGACCTATCAGAAAATGAAAAGTATTCCACGGAAAAAACTTTAAAGACCCTAAATGTAAAAATCTAACTATATTTTTTGAAAATTTTTATCTTTTATAATATATGTCATTACAGATTCTTCTACTTTATCCGGAATAAAGAAAGATATTAAATTTTTTGTCTTTCCTAGTGATATTCAAGTGGGAAGCAATTTGAATGAACGAATTATTATCAGTAAAGAGTTCATGAAGAAGAGGATAAATTAGAGTTAACAAAGATATATGTGTTAAGAACAAGTTCTAAGATTGCAATCAATGTGAGTATACGATGGTTTGAGTTCTATAAACACTTAAATTAGATCATGACCACTTCAACTTTAAGAGTTAAAAGAAAATCGATAATGTATCTTTCAAAGTGAACTAACATAATTAGCCTTAAACATATGAGATACTACTTGCTTTCATCAATGTCTATAGATAGATTCCTTAATGATATATGACAAAAATGTGAATGATATAAAAGTGAAAGACACATATTTTCAAAGTAAAGAGATGAGTAAGAGAATCTCACAATAATGATTAAATCTATCTTCTTCTTTCAAAACTAATTTTTTTATTTGAAGATTTTATATTATTTGTTATTCAAATTATTCTTTAGAGATAGTGAAATAAAAATAATCTTATAAAATATTATTTTTTGTTAAAAAAAAAAAAGACTAAAATTTGCACCCATATCCATATAGATGTGTGACTTAAAGAGAAGGTATTTTTCTCTACTCTCCCTATTTTGGGTTTTTATTCTTCTTTTACCATTCAAAATGAACCCAACGGCCTCAAGTTGGTTTTTACACAGAGTCCATCCCATTGGATCTCCTAGCGGTATGACGGGGCTCCTTTTAGTTTCCCCAGCCACAAGTTGCAACGCGCCTGTGGGGGTAATATAATCATTTAATAAAAGAAGTAACCAATCACAACTTGACGTGGATTGGTCTCACGCTTTGGGCGAGCTCGCACAATCTTACTTCCTAACTATATATAAATTCGATTTCTTTATAATGCAGGTAGATTCCAGCTTTTCACGGAAAATAAAAGAAAAGTAAAGATCGTGAAGAGAAAATTAACTAACGAAACAAGTACAGAGCACCGACACTGAAGCTAAGACTGTGAACCCTAATTCAATCTATGGCTTCTTGATTAGGTATTACTTCCAATTTTCAACTATTTCCCTTTTATTTTATTAATTTTCTTGAGTTTTGATGCCAGGTTGATATTGGAATTCTGGAATTTGGTTCTTGTTAACATTTCATAATTAGGTTTTATTGGTGTTGAAGGTAGTCTGTTTTTGTTGCAGGAATTGAGTGGGCGGAGAGTGATTGGATCATATGAAGTGCTTGTTGGATTGGTTTGGCTATGTACTTTTCTTGCATGTTTTCACTCCAAACAAACTTTTTTTCAAATTCACGGAGGTTGGTTTAAACGAATATTAATCAAATTCATGTTTCTCTCTATGCACATTTACTTTAGTTGTTGTATACTTATTTCCTCATCTGCTGTTCAAAATCTTGGAGAAGAGGTGAATTATGTGCTTGGCAATTTAGGTTATGCGAGAAATGAAATTTAATTCTCAATTGTAGGATATAAAGAAGTGATGAATAGAGAAACATGATAAGGGGAATATTTTTTAAAATATTTATAAAAAAAAAGTATGTTGTATCTTTTATCAAAAACTATGGAAAGATTAGAAAAGTTTTTTCTTTATGTTATATAGCTATATTTTCTGGAAAGCTAAACAGTTAGTGTTGCATAAATCTTGGCTTTAAGTTGTGAATGTGAATTCTTGTCCAGGTGAATAGGGTTAGACTGAATTCTGTGGCTGGGACTGGACCTAGATCTGTAGATTTTGTATTTCATCGGATTTTTCAAGCTGGGATAAGGAGAAAGGTGCTATGGCTGAAGGAGAACCGCAAATTGAGCTTAAATTTCGCATTTATGATGGCACAGATATCAGCCATGGTACTTATGCACTATCTACCTCTGTTGCAACTCTCAAGGAAAGGCTAGTTGCTGAGTGGCCTCAAGGTTATTACGTTCATTTTCTGTTTGTTTATTTATTAACCGGTTATTTTGTTGATTAAATTAGGTGTTCAGACTCACTTAACTGACATTATTGCATTTATCTTGATTACTGTCTGACCTGAACATAGTTTGAGGATGATTGTGCTATGTTCTTTCTTTGGATTTATGGTCTCATTTTATCTGTAAAGAAAATGATGTGAACAAAGCTCTTTACAAATAATAACCCAACAACAGAAATAAATAATGTTGAACTGAGGTTCTTTGGGTTCCTGTTTCAGTTTTTTTAAGATCCATTAACACAATTTCAGCTTATGGCCAGCAAAAATCAAAATTATCAGAATAAACCTGACTAATAAAAGAAAATCATGCAGCACAATCAATAAAAGAACAAACAAGAATCAATGTCAGTCGCAAAACCTATGGAAGTTCTAGATTGAAACCCCCATCAGTCAGATAAGGCTTTTGCATTAGAATCAGCCTTATCACACCTTTTATAAACCTTGTCATCCTATCATGGAATTATTATTTTATAAGACTTGAAATTGTTGTATGCCCTTTACCTATGATTCTCATTATCAGATCAAGCATTTATCTTGCATGATGTTTTGCAATGAAAAATTTATTTTCAACTTAGAAGATTTATGTACACATGCAACTAACATGGCATTTCCACAATTAAATAAATAATTTTATCGTTGTTGTCAAGGCTCATGCTATGTAAACTTATGTGAACGCAAAATTACTGGATTTAGGTTTTCATAATCTTTCTGGTGGTAATACTCAATTCAAGTTTTTGATGGGGTGTTTGCATATTCAGATAAAACAGTCACACCCAAGTCAGTAGATGATGTAAAACTTATACATGCTGGTAGAATTTTGGAGAATAACACCACTTTGGCTGATGCAAGAGTTACCATGGGTGACCTTCCTACTGGTGTTATTACCATGCACATTGTTGTGCAGCCATCTGTAGCTAAAAAGAAGAAAGGTTTGTTTAGTTTCTCATCCTTTATATCTGGTATGCAGAATCTACTTTGGAATTTATTCATTGTCTGGATTGTCCATCATTCACATGAAAGGATCTAATATGTATGAGATTGTCTTGTCTCCCATTAAGTTTGCCAGTTTAATCTATATTCAAATCCTTTTGCATTTAAATTTCTTTTGGCCTGTTATAGAGTCTTTAAGTTATTTAAAAATCCTTGTGAGGCCTATGCAAATAGTATGTATAAGATTGTCTTCTCTCCCATTAAGTTTGCGAGTTTAATATATATTCAATTCCTTTTGCATTTAAATTTCTTTTGGCCTGTTATAGAGTCTTTAAGTTATTTAAGAATCCTTGTGAGGCCTATGCAAATGTGAAAAATGGATGTGGATTAATATTTCTCTTTGTTGCAATTTGTCTACGCCCTTTTGTTGTTGGCTTGCTTTATTTTATGGAAAAATAGCATACGTTCTTTCCTGATTCCATAAACACTGGTTCCAGGAGTTCTTATTTTTCTTTAAGATTGCCTACAATCGGCCACTAAATACCTGGATGCCATCCTTGTTATGTCATAGTGTCTCAAAATTGATGTGTGCTTCCGGTCACTGAAGTTAAAGCTATGTCTTTGTAGAGTGGAAAACTGATTAAAAGGACTGAATCATAGTTTAACTGAGAAGTATACAAATTCTTAAGCATTGAGTTACCTGGCAGTTTGTAGAACAGTTGAAGATTTTAGGTTCACTCTCTTTGATAACTATTACCAAATTATAAATCTGAGTTATAGTTTAACTGAGAAGTATACAAATTCTTAAGCATTGAGTTACCTGGCAGTTTGTAGAACAGTTGAAGATTTTAGGTTCACTCTCTTTGATAACTATTACCAAATTATAAATCTGAGTACTCTGTAGGAAACACAACTAGTTTCTTAAGTTGAGCCATCAAATATCAAGTTGTCTATTGTCCAAACTCAATTTGAATTTGGGTAGTTGTTTAAAGTACTTAAGCTGGTTCCTTTTTATGCCTTTGGAGAACCCAGTGTAATTATTGTTGGCAATAATGGTGGTGATGACCTTGTAATGATTTTGCAATGATATTGATTTGCATTCTCCAATTGATTGGATTAAGATATTTATCTCTACCATTATATGAACTAACATTCCTCCTATATGGTAAAATGCAGACAAGAAACGTGAAGAGCCGTCACAGAATTTGTGCTCATGTACTATCCTTTGAGTTGGGGATAATGCTTTGTGGGCGGACGAGATGGAATGAGCATTTAACATTGTATACTTTTGTATGTTCAAACTGCCATACACATTTACGCAAGCTTCAGTGTGGTTCATATTTTTCCTATTTTTCTTCATGATACTAATCTGGTCTGCTGTACATTTTTAATAACCCAAACGTGTACGTAGGCTGCCTCTGTTGTATTGATTGTTTTAACTGTCGTTCATGTTGCCATCATTCTTGGATAAACAAAATCAGCATGCCTTTATGTTTGAGGTGAACGCAGATCCGGATGTGTCCACATCGCATGCTTTCTACCTTGTTACTTAAGTTCTACATATACACATGCTTTTGCCAATTGATATAAGGCCAAACGGCTATTTCCCACCCAAGGTTTGATGTTTTTTCAAGTTTTTACCCTTTTAACTATAGAAACATTAAACACCCATCCATGACCGATTAGATTTAACAAAACTCTAACGGTAGTAAGGGTAAAATCGTCATTTTTGTTATAATATTAAAAATAAACTAAAATAGACTCTAATTTTTCCCCTCTAAACTTTAAAAACTAAAATTTTCTCTCAGTTTAAGTTTTAAAAAATAGCAGTTTCACCTTAGAGTTTGATTTTGAAATCTCCAACAATTGTTTCGGTTCTATTGTCGATGGTCTCTTCCTTCCGAAGTAGTCTCTCTTTTTGGTGAATGTTTTTCTCTCATTTGGAGGTTCGATCGGTTTTGTCTTCGCTTTGAGAGACGAAGAACTTCGTCTCTCAAGACGTCTTCGACGTCGATCGAGTCTTTAAATAGGAGGAAAGCATTCGCCGTAAGGAGAGGCTGCTTCGGGAGAGAGAGATCATCGACAATAGAGCCGAAACAGTTGTCGGAGATTTCAAAATCAAACTCTAGGGTGAAACTGTCATTTTTTAAAACTTAGGTTAAGGAAAAATTTTTAGTTTTTAAAGTTTAGGAGGGTAAAAAAAGATAAAATTTTTAGATATTAGGGTTTTGTTAAATCTAATTGATTATGGGTAAATATTTGATATTTTCATAATTAAAAGGAAGACTTTTAAAGAAACATCAAACCTTGGGTGGAAAATAATCGTTTGGCCATTGATATAAATGTAGAAGGTGGGACTCTGTCGTTTCTTTTTGTCAGTTAGAACCATGACGATCTCATTAGCGATTGGGATTCTGGTATTCTTCTTCCTTCTGTCACATCATTGATACATTTATTTTTAAAAAGATAAGAAAAAACAAAGAAAAAGAAATCAGTCTGGAAAATGAATGCAGAAATTTATAACATAAACCAGAGTAAGCATCATTGACTGTTGACCTCTAAATATTATAAAATTTTATAAACTTGAAAGGCAAGCTTCCTTCCCCAGTCCACACAAACTAAAACAAGTGACGCGTGTAAGAAGCAAAATGAGCTGACGGGACTAATCCACGTCATAATGTATTTGCCCCTCTCCCGCTAATACTATACATTTTAAAAAAGGGACAAAACCCAAGTAGAATATCAATCTTTTCGCCGCTCCGTCGTGTCGTCCCCTTTCTTCATTGACATTACGTTATTGATGGAAGAAGTAGAGGCTCTGAATCCTCACACAACAAAATTAGACTTCTGAAAAATCACAATATGGGTTAAAATTAATAAGAGTAGTGTTTTTTTATTTTTAATTATTTAATTATAAAGTAATATATTATTATTTATATAAAAAATTATATTCAAAGTTAATGCATATAAAATTAATATACCTTCATCTATTTTGCGTTTAAGAAAAAATTGCTTCTTATTTTTGTTCATTTTGCCTTTTTATTTTTATTTGTAGATGCGAGCACTATCAGAGACGATGCAAAATCCGTTCTCCTTGTTGCGATAAGATCTTCCTCTGCCGCCATTGCCATAATGAGGCCGTGGTAACTCTCTCTCTCTCTCTTTTCCACATCTCTCGATTATTTTATTTTTCATTTGATTGTTTTTTTTTTCTTTTTTTGGTGTTTTATTTCATTGTGGGATTTTCTTGCCTTTGATTTAGAACTCGTTGTGCAACCCCAAGGATCATCACGAGCTTGTCAGGGAAAATTTTAAGCAAGTATGCCTTGTTTTAACTACTCTAGTTTATTTACATGTATGCGTATGATAAATTGCTTATTTCTTTATCATATTCAATTTGGTCTTCCAGGTTATCTGTTCACGCTGCAACACCCAGCAGGAGGTGTGTTTTTTGGGATCTACCGATAGTCGCTTTTCCTTTTGTTCTTTTTTCCAACATCTTAGGCAGGATTATGTCCTTTACTTTCTTCCTTCTTCTGTTTGTAGGTTGCTCAAATTTTGTGCTCACTGTTGGGTCAAATGGGTGAATATTTTTGCAACATTTGCGAATTCCATGGTGATGATGTAAGTTAATTTGTTTCAATCGGTTGTTCACTTCAATTCAATGTTTTAGAATCACACTTTTAAATTTGGTCATTGTTGATTTTTATTTTCGTGATATTTTCACGTGCTTAATGTAATTTTACAGATTTCAAAGGGACAGTTCCATTATGATGATTGTGGGATTGGCAGGTTAGTAAACCAGTTATGTTGTCACGTATTTTATTAGTTAAGTGTGTGAGGGAGTGATGGCTTGGTGTCTTCCTATTTTGTAGATCTCTATCGCTTTCTAATGTATATTGTGAGAGCACAGGATCTCGCTACTCAATAAGTGCGCACAATGATCGTGTATGCATAGAGAACTCCATGAAGAATTACTGCCCTGTTTGTTATGAGGTTTGTGGTTCAACAGCTATCTGTCACAATTGATTGTTGTTCACGGGTTTTCATCAGCCCAATAATACTGTTTTATGCCAACATTATCTTTTTGACTGGGTTAAAGGCTGAACAGTTATGAAATGTGGATGCACAATGCATTCAAATTGCTTTAAAGAAATGGCTGATCAAAACCAGTAAACTTCAGATCAATTGTCAAATTCTTTGGAAGAGTTTAACTCATCAGAGTTGATTATAATTTGTTTTTTTTTCCCCCTTTTTCTGGCTTTTGCCCAGGTACCATTACCCATTTTATCCAAGACAGTGCTTAACAAGTCTTAGTACTGGCAGCTGTTAGGTATGGAGGCATGGAATATTTTACTTTTAGGTTAAATTTCTATAAATTGGTCTGAATAATTTAAATTTTCTGGCAACATAAGAGGGGAATTGTAATTTTTGTGAGATGCCTTCTTGTTGGAATAATAAGCATGTACAAGTGCTATTGTACAAATTGTTTTCTGCTTCTTGTTCATGGCTTGCATTTCCTCTTTCTGTCTCTATCTAATTATGTCTTTCTTTAAGTTCTTGTGAAGGATTAAGCATGAGTTTTCTGTGGACTAAGCTTCAACTACTGAATAAAATTAGATGTAGCTTTAAAAGGCTATGTATTTTTCCTTTAGAACTTATTGACTTTATTAACTTTTTTCATGTTCATGGGGTACTCTTGAACATTATATCTTTGTGCATTCAGTATCTCCTCCTTATTCTATAAGTTGTTTGACTGTAACAAATCTATGCTGCATGTGTAGTAATATTTTAGTTTACTTGGATGGATGATTGTCTCTCCTTTTCTTTACTACAATACTGGCTTGGTATTTTTTTTTCTTTTGGACAAATCGAAGCTAATAAGATGCCTGCGGAGTATCAGTATGATGTAATAGATTCATCCATGCTTCTCATTTTGATTGTTTTTATACAAATCTGCAGTGATCATTCCTGCATCATTTGTTTATTTATGTTCTCAAATTGTACCTGCAAGTGAATTGGTTTTATTTATTAATTTTTTTAGGAAAAAATACTCATTTTCAATTAATATAACAATTAATATAAAAATATTATAAAATAATTATACTTAAAGATATTTAAGTAAAATAATATACTAATATTCTTTTATTATTTTTGATCAAATATAATAATTATTTATACCTACAAAATTTTATTAACCATAATAATCATTTATACCTACTAATATTTTAAGTAATTTATTTAACTAAATGCCCTTAAAAAAGAATCCTATGCATAATCATTTTTTAATACACAAATGAGTATATATATAATATATCATCATATGATTGAATATTACTTTATTCTTAATTTAAAATTATCTAATTATTTGATGGTTTTCTAAAGGGTTTGATTTGATAGATAAAAGTAACCGACTATCTGGTCTTATTTTATATGATTTGATTAGGAATTTTATTGAGAGGCCAATACTAATGCGAATGAATAAATTTTTATAAATTGCTTAATTAGAAGGTTAAGTCTAAGGATTCACTAAATTATCGTTAAAGACAGTTGAAATTGGAGCAAGTGAATGATACAGTTGAGCTATAATTCCCTTTTATAATAATGAACATTTCGGTTGCTCACTCTTTCTGCTAATTAGGCTGCGATTACTTTGCCCATACCATTTATTATCAGCTTTATTTATTTGTTTGTTTTATTTTCTGGGTTAGGAGTCTTGTTTCAGCCTTCAGGACGTGGACAACAAAAAGTAATAGCTTTAACTGTTTACCCTGTCACAAGGGTAAACCAGAAGGTAAATTGGTATCTAGATGTAAGTCCAGTATCTACCATTTCAAGCTCGTAGCTGTAGTAGGCTGGTGGTCGTTTTCAACTGAATTGTCAAGATGAAGATGGAAATTTGAACACATGCCAAGCTTTTCATTGTCTTCCCAACAGATACAATTAAAGCATACAACCTTTTTCATTGCACTTAACAAAAAGGTTAAAAGCTTCGGTCTTTCGTTTCAACACACAAGAAAAAGATCAACTTTTTTTTCTTTTTTATCAAGAAAGTTCTTGTACATCATGAAATGATAAGCTCTCCATTTCTGTAATTCTCTTTCTCCTCTTCTTTCTTCTTTATCTTTTATACTTTCAATCAGCAAAAGCCATCTGAAATCACTAACAGAGATGACTGATACTCCACGTAAATCACAACAAACACCGCCGCCGCCGCCGCCGCAGCCACAGCTAAAGCAACAACAGATACGACTCTGTGATAACTGCAACGACAAAACGGCTCTTTTATATTGCAGAGCAGACTCAGCCAAGCTTTGTTTCTCATGTGACCTACAAGTCCACTCAACAAATCTGCTTTTCTCCAAGCACTCTCGCTCGCTTCTCTGTGATGCCTGTGACTCTTCCCCTGCTTCAATTTTCTGCGAAACAGAGCAATCTGTTTTCTGCTCCAACTGTGACTGGGAATATCACCGCCAGAGCAGCTTATATGTCTCCTATGTTCATAATCGTAGACCAATTGAGTTTTTCACTGGATGCCCATCAGCGAACGAGCTGTCCACAATATTGGGGTTCGATGATTTGGATAATAAAGCTCTGTTTTTGAGAGACGATCACAGTAATGATAGTAATACCAATTATTTTGATGGAGATGGGTTATCAGATTTATTAATTTGGGAACAACCTGAGTTTGTAAGTATAGATGACCTGATTGTTGGGAGTGACTCGGCTCATAATTTTCAGGCTCTGGATGTACCTCCTCTGCTCAAGGCAAGTAGTTTGTTCTGTTTCAAACGTTATCTCTCTTTTGTATAAATTTAATTTTATCTTTAAAGGATTGTGTGTTTTTTTTTTAAGATTTTGCAAGCATCGATGATCTCCTTGGAGAAATAAAATATAAAAATGTTTTCCAATGGAAGCACGGAAGTTACACCCTTTTGTTTTCTTGTTGATATAAAACTAAAAGAAAATTTAGGGTTTTATTTTTAATTTTTTGGTTACCTGTTTTGTAGATTAAATGTGTGATCTTGCTGATTCAAATTTCTGATGCTGGTTTGAGTGCTAGATTGTAACTTTTTTTTCTCGAATTATTGTTCGTTTCTTGATTCATTGTTTCAATTTGTTTTTTTTTTTTAAATCTTTTCACTTAATCATTTGTCTGAAATTCTATTGAGATTGTCCATCGACTATGGTAGTTTGACTTGGTTCAGAAAATTGTTGTTAAATCAGAATCGAAATGCTGCTTGTGGGAAACATAAGTATGAAATGCTTTGCCAGCTTCGTCAACTCGGCCAGTTGAAATATGAAAGTACTGATGCTAAACCCATTAATAGGTTCAAATCATCTGTGCCTGACCAAAACTCGCCTCCAGGAAATATTTGTACTGGAGAGCCAGTCTCTTATCCTGCCTACCAGGTAAAAGCTTGCTTCTTTTTGGTAACCTTGAAATTGATTCCTAATGCTTCAAGAATGCGGCTACTCTTATTGTTTTGAACTTGATCAGTGAAAATGGAAAGTTTTGCTTGAGTGATCATGCAGCGAGTTTAGTCGAAATGCTTTATTCAGTTAGTGGAGAGTTTTTTTCAAGCTCAAATTCTTCCCTTGATACAGGGCACTGCACTTCAGTGGTTTAATGACCGTTCAGTGGTATCAAGAAACCATTTTGATGAAGTTTCTGTTGTTCCAGACAAACTTTCAGATATTGATGGCCGTTTAAGGGTTGTAAGTGATGGAGATGAAGGGGGATCTCGATATCCAATTTCTACTGAAACATTATCAGTGTTGTCTAAAGCTGGTCTACATGAGATAAACAGTCAAGAAAGAGATTCAGCTCTCTCTCGGTACAAGGAGAAAAAGAAAACACGCAGGTATTCATCATTATTCATCCCTTTGACTTGAACATGGATTTTCAAATGTAGCTTCCACTGTACTTGGATGGTTTCGTGTGCTTCACATAATGTTTGTGTTCGTTTACAGGTATGATAAACAAATCAGATATGAATCGAGGAAGGTTCGGGCTGAAAGCAGGACAAGAATTAAAGGACGCTTTGCAAAGATTGACCATTGATACACTTGAAACCACGAACTGCCTGCATGTAATTACCCTGACAACCAGTTTTATTTGAAGTTATGTAAATGATACAGGTTGCTTATGTACACAATTTGTGAGCACAATTTAGTTAAGTAATTAGTTGAATTACGATTTCACGCACACACGCAACGGAAAATAAAACAAACATAAAAGTAAAGGGGACAGTTTGTTTTCTACATGGTTCAGCTATAGTTTTTGCCTATATTATGGGACGAAGTCCAACAATTCAATTCCACTGCAACACAAAATAAACCGTCAAGCCCTTAAGAGTTAACAAAATTAGTGAAATATTAAAACTTTCAAAATATAAGTCTGAGTTTGAATTTTTGTCATACATATAAAACTTTAACTTATTTGGTGCAGTGATTATGAATTCGATTATTGTATTCTAGATTTATCCGTCAAATAAATACAAACGAAATCTCCGGTTATTTAAAAAAAAAAATTGTCAAATGCAATAAGAGATCAATTCATATTTAGCACATAGCAAGCTTGCGCAATTGAAACTTAAATCCAAATGACAGTGGTTATATAGATCTGAAAAGAGATAAAAGTATCTCACTCGTTTTTGTAAGTCTCCGACTTAGAAGGAGAAGTTCAAATCCCCTTAAACTTGAAAGCTGAAATCTCTTCGACTTGGGAGGTTAAATGGCTTTAATGTCCTATCATCGTTAATCTTCATGATTTGCAGTTAGATGATTGCCTACCAAAAGAATTTAAGAAGAGGATTAATAGAAATGAGAGCTTAAATGAATAACCCAAATAGCAAAAACGAACTTGAAAGAGAAAGTCAATATTAAGGTTGCAAAATGATGAAAAAGAGAGTTGTTTATACAATGATTCAAATTCTCTTGATTGTTGGCAAAACTAGATTATGATTCACATGCCCTATTTATTTGTAATAAAATACACAAAGGTACAAATTATATCTAGTGTAATTCATTACTAATTTATGTTATTGGTCGAAAAAGTAAAACAAAATATGAATTGACAAAAACAATAATCATAAATTATAATTTCTCAATAGTTAATTCAAAGTCTAAACACATAAGATTATAAAATACTAAAACCTAATTCAAAGGTTTAGAGAAACCTGATTGAGCCATCTCCCAAAATAGTATAGTTTGATGGCAAAACTTAGATTGAACATCAACCTTAGGCAATAATGGTCATACTTCCCAGCAAACTTTCAAAATGTAATAGATAGGAATGGGATAAAATATTACATATATATTAGAAAAAAGAACTTAGTTTATTTTATTAATAAATTTATTAAATTCTCTTATTAAAAGTTCAATAGACCACAACAGCTCACACTTATCACTCAAATTAAAAGACTCAATATGAAGTGTAATGGGTTTTATAAAATGATCACATAATGCCTAGCAAACTGATTTTTAACTATATATTTATTCGGTTTTATTTAACAGAAAGACAATATCAGAGTTTACCCACATTTGGAAAATTTTCTAACATGTTCTACATGCACACAATATTATTATCATAAACTTAAATATTTGTGATCATGATTTGTTCTTAGTTTGCCAAAATCGTTTCCAAGTTTCATCAATTTTATATGAAAGGTTAATTGTGCATCTAAAGGGGTGGGATTATGGAACAATCTAAGTTAAATCAAGCATTATTTAGATTAATCAATTTATGGAACAATATCTATTGTCAATCTTCATTTGCTAGTTGGTAAACATAATCCGTTTCTTTCTTTTTAACCATCAAAATAAACCCCAATAACATTTTTGGCCTCTATACTCACAATGCTTAAATTACTTGTATGTTAAAATAAATAAAATGATGTGGGTTCAAAAGTGGGATGAAAACGTTATTGAAGAACACTGTAGGAAAACCTAGGAAATCAAAGAGATGACATAAATTCATTTCATTCATTCCAAGTGGAATACCAGCCAAACGTAGGCATCATAAATTATAGTTAGATTAGAAGTTCAAATCATCGTAGAGGAGCAGCGACCAAGGAAGACGTAGCCATGCATGGCCCATCTAAAATTTAAATTTAATTTCAGCACATGTTTATTGAGTTGAGAGCCATATAACTAACTTCATTAAATTGAGAGTGAAAATTGGCACAAACCTTTGAATTTTGAGGCCTCATTTCCTACTCTATCGTGCGATTCAAAGAATTCAGAACCCATTTGTTACGGCACATGCACATGGACGCAACGTCCGTATTAACTGTAATTTGCCGTCTGTTTGGGGACTAGGGAAATATGAAAACGAAACCCTAATAATCAACTAATAAAAGAAAGACAAGTTATAGCTAACACAAAAGCAGACAAATATTGCCACTTAGCAGTGATGGGAAAATGGACGAGACGCAAAGTTTTGACAAAGTGAAAGAATTAAACCATCTGACTCTCCTTATCAATACCCACAACAACTGCGGAAATGAAGGCAAGAGTGTCCCTGCATCTCTCTCTCTCTCTCTCTCTCTCTCTCTCTCTCAATCCCTGCATGTCGTCGTTGTTGGGCCTGTGCATAGCTATTTCCAAAGAGGTTTAGCTTCAGTTGATTTGCTGCTAACGAATCTGATAATTACTCACACAACTCAATCAAATTAAGAGACGGCCTTTATCATTGCTCTCTTCCGAATTAATTAACAAAAATTATGTAAGCTTTCTTCGTCAAAGTGATTTCAACATTTTGATCATAGTGCCATTCCTACTAGATTAAGAAGCCTTTACCTTAAAATGGTAAACTTTAAGGTCTTTTAAACATCTAAGTTAATCAAAATGTACCACCTTCAAATTAACATTTTATAGGTGAAGCAGGCAATTTCAAATTGTATTACTCTTTATTATAGTTATTTAGCCAGAACCCACATCATACAAGTAATCTAATTTAGTTTTTATAATTGGATTTATGTGTGGGTAATGACACATTATTAATTTGATTTCCACTAATCTTTAGTGCACTTAAATTCCATAATCTTCCTAAAAATAATTTAAATAAACGTACACGGTATCTTTCTTCAAACATAACCCAATTAAGTTTTTTTTTTTTTTTTCCTGTGTAAACAGCATCGCGTTTCAATTAATGATTGGTATCGCCGTTATTGAACTCCCTCAAATATGAATAATGTAATAATTCAAATCACAAAATAACAGATTTTATATATAAAAATATATGAATTCAAGTTTTATTTAAAGATATATCAAAATTAAATTATTAATTTTATTTTATTTAACATGATTAATTTGATTTTAAAAAACGTAATCCAACTCAAGTGATGTTTCTCGTTACCCTAAAATAGAAATGCATTGTATAAGAGAAGAATATAAGTTTGTATAAGAAAAGAATGGATGTCGATTTGCTCGTCAGATGCTTCTTAATTAGCCCCTTGAATTAAATATAAGTTTGTTATATGTATAACACATAATCAACTGGGAAGGGCCAGGCAATGGATAAATAAAAAGGAATATCCATTAATACATAAAACAAGCAGACCCCCCAGTTCCGATTATCTTATTTACATATAAAATTATTTATATATAGTTTTATTATTTATCGTAAAAAATAATAATAATAATAATAATAAAAGAAGACGCTCATAATTAATGGTTAGCATGAGTCAGCTCAATAAGCAAATCCATCAATATAAAACCACGGGCTTTTAATCACAAATTAATATGAGTATGACGGGGACAAAAGCTATGATTATAGAACTAATAATTTGCACCATAGATCTGGGACATAATCCGAGTAACTGATTTGGAGCGGCGCGGAATGGGGTAGGGTTCATGTAACTGGAGAATAAAGAATTTTATCAGTATATATTTTTAAATATATAATGATATATTATTATTATATAATAAAATATTAATACTATTTTTAATTTAAAATTATTTAATTATATAATAAAAATATTATTTATTTATTTAATTATATATTTAAAAATATGTGTATCTAAATTTTTCTTTTTTTTTTAAAAAAAAAAAAAAAAGGTAAAGGAAACCAAGACAAGTAGGGTTAGGATACAATAGCTCACGTGCTAAATCCAACTTAGCAGACGTAAACAACTCCCTCGATATATCTATTTCCGCCACCACATCATTTGCTTCACGTCATCAAATTGGCTCAATCTTAAAACCAGTTTGCTTCTCAACTATTAATGCATGCCAACTTCTCTTAATTCGTCTATCCTCGCTTTTCCACAAATACTTGCCATTAAACAAATTTAAATGCTATATATATATATATATATATATATATATATATATATATATATATATATACACACACTCACATTGTTTGAGATATAAAATTAAAACCCAACTTTTTGTATACAATAGCTTTTTTTTTTTTAATTTTAAATCAATAAAATTATATGACTCTCATTTTATTCAAATAACATATTATTATATAATTAAATCATATATTATATAAATATTTAATTATATATTAAAAATTAGGTAAGTATGGTTATACATTTTAGGATTGTAGGGGCATTAGGGAATAATAAATTTTTTGTGACACATGGCAGGATAATTAACCGGTAATTAGGCATTTACATTTCAACAGAGCTAAGCAATGTCGGTAGTCTAGCCTTAAATCAATATCTATGTTTTTAGACACGCGTTCAATTAATGTTCCAATAATACTAAGTAGTTAGTTTGTGATTGAGCAATGTTATGTGTATTCTCCTTTAAAGACATTTATTTTATTTGTATTATTATATAATTAACTGTTATTTTATTTTTAATTTAAAATTATTTAATAACATATATATTAAATATATACTTAATTATACATTTAAAATAAATATATATAACATTCCAGAAAAATTTCAAAACAGTTAATTTGGTTGAAAAAAAAAAAAACGAAGTAAAATATAGTAGAAAGCAAACTCATCTATTTCACCGGTCAGCACCTGCCCCTTCATGGCTTGTGTATATATATACAGACCCACTCCCTGCAAATGATCCACAAGCTCCTTGTTCTACTCTCAAGTCTCAACAGCTTTAGCCTCATACCACCAAGAATGGCGATACTTGGAACTCACACATCTTTTATTTTTGGCCTTCTTGGTACTTATTGGACTTTCTTTCATAAACTTCAGTTTTTTTTTTTTTTTTTACCTTCTGTTTGCTTAAGCGTGTCAAAAAAATCTGTTCTTCATTTTGTGCAGGTAACGTTGTGTCTTTCCTTGTTTATTTGGCACCATTGTAAGCTCTCTCCCTCTCTCTCTCTCTGCTTAGATCTTTGTATAATTTATTGGAGTTTCACTAAGCTGTTACTTAAAAATTATAGGCCAACATTCTACCGAATTTTCAAGAAAAAATCTACAGAAGGGTTCCAATCAGTCCCATATTCTGTAGCACTGTTTAGTGCCATGCTGACGTTGTACTATGGGCTCCTGAAGCCTAATGGAATTTTGCTCATAACCATCAACTCAATTGGATGCGTCATTGAATCCTTCTACCTCATCTTCTACATGATATATGCAACCAAAAGTTCCAAGGTATTTCCATCACTTCTTTAAGGTGTTGAAATATGTTATTCTAAACTTTGTACTAATTTCATTTGCAGACTTATACGGCAAAGTTGCTAGTCTTTTTCAACTTTGGAGCATTTGGATTGGTTGCACTCTTCACCTACCTATTCTCCACGGGTCATCGACGAATGACAATTGTGGGATGGACCTGTGCCGTCTTTTCTGTCTGTGTTTTTGCGGCTCCTCTTAGTGTCATTGTCCGTATCTACATACCACTTTCACCAACTCTGATGCGAAGCTCACTTTTCATTCATCAACACTAACTGTGTTTCATTGATCAATATTTTCAGAGGTTGGTCATAAAAACAAAGAGCGCAGAATACATGCCATTTCCACTCTCCGTCTGCCTCACAATCTGTGCTGTTATGTGGTTCATGTATGGCCTTTCTGTCGAGGATTTCTTCGTCGCAGTAAGCATATATATACATTCCTTCAACCCCATTAAAGCTAACCTATATGTATAATTTCCTATACTTATTGTTTATGGTATTGCTTCTTAATCAGACACCAAATATTTTGGGCCTAGCTTTTGGAGTGACACAGATGATATTATACATCGTCTACAGAAAAAGAGGCAACGAAATCATGCCGGTAGTTCATCCTAAAGAGGAAGCAAACGGAGTCCACATGAGCAATATAGCTGACCAGCCAAGAAACAATTCTGATCGCCCACAACAAACTGAAGGAATTTCAGAATTGCCCAACACAACTAATATGCAACCAAGTGAAGAAAATGTGTGATCCAGGAGACGAACACACTTCATACTCTGACGAGATTAATCGATAGATCGGAATATAATTTTATTTTTATAGTTAACCTTATGAAAAAAAGAAAAAATAGCTTATCAGTCAGCTTAAATATGCGTTCCATAATGTGATTATATGGGTATCTTACCTTTAATCAAATACAAATTATAATTACTCCTCGATGGTTTCAGCCATATTAAAGTGATTGTATCTTCCAAACTTTCCAGCTCTGGTTAATTCTTTTAGCATGGCGTCTTACGTTAAGTTGAAAATAGCAAAAGATAATAATGACTGAATTTGAGTACACCGTGCACGGCAGTCTAAATGATACCGGCTAACAGAATTCTGTGTCTTGTATTTTCTCTTTATGCATGGGGCTGCTTGCGGATTGCCTTTCTTGTTTTTTATGTTAAACTGGTCCCTCTTTTGTTTCGAAGTGACTTCAATTTGCTCGTTCAAATTTCATTAAATCCCATTAGTAAATGGTCATTTGTTGCTAGCAATACAGCGAGCAATATATCATGGTGTTGTAATATATTGAGTTTATAAATATAAATATTAAAACTTATATTATATAAAATTAATTAATTTATGTTAAAGTTTAATCTATTATATCTATATATTATTTGTTTTATTTATTTTTTATTAGATGTAAGACTTCTTTCTTTTAATCTTTAATACTTTTTTTGAAATATAACTATATAGTTTATTAGATATACTGTTTGATTAAATTTGTTTGAGTGAATATGTTATCATTTATATCTAAAAAAATTTTAAATTGTTAAGTTTACTGTCTAATTTATATTCTAATACCATATCAAAATATATTAAATTTATAAATATAAAAACCAAAACTCATATTATATAAAATTAATTAATATATTTAAAATTTAATTTATTATATTTATATACCATTCTTTCCTATTATATACGGTACTCCCCTGTTTTGATATCCAATACGTGCAATTCCAACTATTTTCTTTATTAATTTATCCACGTGATTAATGCATGAAATGACAGCGTTTAATGACCAGAATTTCTTCACATTTGTGAATTAATAGAGAAAGTGACATGTAGAGCTTCTTTAATTTCTTTATTTAATTACTTCTTGTTGACAATATAATTTGTCCAATATATTTTTGTAATAATAAAATAAAAATACTTTTATAAAATTAATAATATGCTTTGTAACTGTATCCCACAACACACAGACAAATCTGAAACCGTAGATTTGTTGGAAAAAACATACACTCTTATAAAAATAAGTGCAAAATCAAGAAGGTTAATTATTAATTATGTATAAATTTTAGACTTTGGTACAACTAATTGTAAGTGTTCCAGGGATAATGGGAATTTCAAATTTCCTATAATCCTGCAAGGGATTTCTTGAATAGAACGATTTAATTGAGGCCTTTTGGAATGGGTTACGGAACAAACTCATACTTGACTTTAACCATATTGAACAAGCATTCTGGTCGTGGAACGGGCATTGCAACCAAATAGATGATCTTATTCCACCTGTAACAAACTATGCTCGAAGCTTTAAAACAGGTGTTCCATGAGTTCTGCAAAATTTTATCGATGTTCAATAAAAGATGATTAATATCATAATTTTCATGTTTTAGCTTTTCGTTCCCAACATCCTCTCCGTCTGCCTTCTCTCCTAACAACAGACGACCTAGTGAAATTATTCGAATCTATTGAATCTTATTCATCAAATGCGATTCCCAAACGTCAAGCTAGTTATGGTATGGGGCAATGTCATTAGCCGAATCTTGGTCTTCCACTCATTGTCTTCAGTTGACAACAAGAAGACAACTAGAATGCCAACCCATCTTCACAAAGCTTTGACGGAGATGGGCGAATCGTTTGTCAAAAATGAAGCGCCAATGGACAATTCCTTTTCTTTGTTTTTGATAGACAATTCATCCGAGAGGTTTTCCATTTTCAACTAATGATAGGGTCGGGAGAGAGATCACCATGAGGGAGAGAGACTGGACATGGGTCGTCGACTAGAAACAGAGAAGGTGGTCAAAAAATGGGAGAAAGAAAAATAAACCCTAGTAAAGGAAAAATGCAACTTTTTAAGCAGGGGTGAAAAAATGAGACATAATTTTATTTATTTTAAAATTATTGTTAAAATAACAATTTTATCCTTATATGTAACTAAAAATTTAAATAAAAATTAAATAACAGATGAGTATTTGTGTTTTTAAGGTTTCATCTAGGAATCTGACTGTCAATAAGGAAAAAGTGATAATATTCTTTGATGAAAGATAACTCATCATCATCCAAATTGGGAAGAAGTGATCTAGATAACGAAAGACGATGCTTCATTATCTTTCATGATGGTGGGTGATCGTCTTTCGTGATTGGATCTAGAAGATAAGTAAAAAGCCTTGACCGTCGATCGGAATAGTAGTGGCTAGAGAAAGAAAACGGACCCTAAGAGTAAAATTCAAAATTTTCAAACTTTGAGAATAGGTATAAAGCGTTAGTTTTTGCTTTTCAATTGATTAATAGTATATTTTTGCTTTTCAATTGACAAATTTAATATCACTCACTTGCTCAAAACACTCTTTTTTTCAGAATTTTTTCTAAGAAATCTTCAAGATTACATAATTCTAAAGTTTTGTTGTGTCTAGAAAGTGAATTTACATTATCCCAACTTATAAAATTCTTATAGTTGAAAATAATCAACCTTCCTTGATTAGGGTTAGGCTTATTTGTATGGAACTTGTGAACTTGAAACACTCCTCTATAAAATCTTTAAGGTCTCTTTACTATTATTATCATGGATTCTTCACCCTTGATTGAAGCAAAGCAATTGTATTTTAATAGAAACACGGCGGGGGAAAATCATATAAATTCACCTACTAACTATCAATTTTTTCGAGTTAGGGCATTAAATTTGTTATTCATGTGGGTGGACCATATCAAGTCGAAGTAAAAAGGGCACCGTATCTTCGCTCTCCTTCGCCCTTTACACTGCAATTTGTAGGGTACCCTAAACTTAACCATCACCTCTACGTCGTCGTCACGAAACCTCTCCGTCGTCGTCACGAATCCTCTCCGTCTCCGGCGTCTCAACTCTTGACCGTCGCCCTCGTCTCGAAGTGTCAACGAACTCATCTCGGCGTGAGCTCTCCTCCTCTCCGGCGTCTCGAAATCTGCGAAGTCTGTAACAACCGTCCTCATCTGTGCACTTAATCTGGTACGCTATTCTACTTATCCAATTGAGAACTCTTCGTAGAAGTCTTGTTGTTAGGTTCGTATGTTGCCGCAATTTTGATTTTCTTTCTTGTCTTTTTAGAATTTTGCTGAGCAGCTCAAGTGTGGTGTGACGGACCTCAATTGCTTGGTGGGTATGCTTCAAAGTTCATATCTTTGTGATCTGATGAGTTGTTTTTTTAGATTGTTTGACTCTTGGCTTGTTTATGAGATTTGGGTTTTGAAAGTTGTGAATTTGTGTTGTGTTTTAGAAGACTTTATTTATTCTGCATTCTGTGACTTAGAGGATTTGAATGATTTTTCCAGTTTGAATTCTTGCAACCATGAAGCATCGGGACTCCAAAGATGCAAAAAAATTTGGCAAAATCAACGGCTCAACATCGAGCATGGGCAACAACAGGAAGAAGAAGAACATGCAGAGATTGGGTGGGTCCGGCCTCTCTCTCGAAGCCTTTGCTAATGCCAAATCAATGAGCAACAAGTACAATCCTGCATTCAAAAGTAATAAAAATTAATCTTCTTTTAAGCTTTAAATTATTACCTGAAACTTTGTTTTGTCTTGTGTTGATAATTTATAATTTCTTATTCCTTCTATGGTTTTCTTTCTGTTTGAATGATATAATGGGAATGGTGAATTGTGTGTAAATCACTTTAGTCTGGACCGGATTTAACTAGGTTGAGGCCTTTTAAGATATGCAATGTTCGTCTGGTTCTGGGTTTAGCTGTGTCGTTTATTATTTGGTATGTAATGAATTTTTCTTTGTTTATAAACAGTGTTAATTTAAGTTCACTTTGCAAATGAGATGTAGAGTTAATTGGTTGGCCTTGAATCTATAATGACCTAGCGTGAAGTCCATCTTAATAACTAGAACTCTCTGAAAGGGTTAATATATGAATTTCTATTTGAAACTTTTTGGATTGATTACTAGTTTCTTAATGTGTGATTTAAGACAAGTTTTTGTCCTTTTATTTGAACAAAGAGCCAACAGTAAGCCTAAAACAATCTTCTCGTTGTTTTTATCAGAGAAGCAGAGGGAATTCTACAAGAATGCTAAGCGTGTGAGCAAGTATAAGAAGTCACTGAAACAACAGAATCAACAGAATGATAATTCCTTGGCCATAAGACCTGTAGAGGTTTGTGACTATACCATATCTCTGGCTTTCTCTCTCTACCTATCTATCTATATATATATATATATAATATCTTTAGGTTGAAGCTAAATAAGTCTACTGTATTACTTTACACAAGTGATTGTGTACTGTTTATATATCTTCGGTATCTGATTTTCATTTGCTTATGTTAAGTATTCTACAATTGCTTTTGCATTTGTGGATATAGAGGGTAAATTAACAGGTTGAATACATTGGAAATGTTTGTCTAGGTGACCCCAAAAAATGTTTATTTATATTTGCCAATGCCATGTGGTTTTCCTCTTGAAATCTATACCCTCTTGTTTTGGAACCCAATTTCCTGATTAAATTCTGGTATCAGAATGTAATTTTTGATATGTATATTGATATAGGTCTTGATATTGTTGAATCATCCAATTTTTTATGGCTGTGGCAGGATCAAGCTCAAACTAGAGATGTTGATGAGAAGAATATAAAGAACAAGAAGAAGAAGAAGAAGAAACCAAGTATGGAAGAATTGTATATGAAGAAGCGTGAAGAAATTGAGCAGGCAAGAATACAGAAGGAGGCAATTATTCAGGCAAAGAAGGAAGAGAGAGAAAAGGCTGAAGCTGAAAGGAAGGCAACAAGAGCGAAGATGTTCAAAAAAACGAAATATGGCCAGCCTGTGATGAAGTATAGGATTGAACATCTTTTGCAGACCATTCAAAGTTCTAGCAAAAACTCAGTTAATAGCAGTAACTAGTTTGAAATTCTGCATCTTTAGCTTGTTTACCTTATTCATGAAAATGGTAGCACAAACTGATGTGGATAAGAAATCTTGAATTATTTTGTTGAAACTAGATAGATATAAGTTCAGCTGTAATAGTTTTCTAGGTCGAGGAGATTTTAGTTCAAGAAAAAACAAACATCTGTTGTAGCTTGTTTTGATAATTAATAAATTGAAGTTGAGTGGCACATTTTTTTGGTTTCAAGTAATTGTTGAAGTCAGAACAAATATTTTTTAGGTTATATGTTTAAATCATTTGCTTGATGGTAACTTAGATCTGGTGAAAACACTACTATAATGGAATAAAATTCTACTACTAGGATATGGTTTTGTTAGCTGAAAGATTGTGTCTTGCATAGCAGATGATAATTTGAGTTGTGTAAGCAAGCATTATGAGAAAAAACTTATAACAAACAAGTGTGCAACAGACCATGGAAAAGTTTTATTTAGCAAGGGCATTCAATTACAGGGAGACTCTGAGGAGAATTATGACTCCTGGTGACAAATTCCCAAGTAATATTATGACCCTTTATACAACATTAGGGAAGGAAAGAGTAAAGACAGCCAAAAATAAACAAAGCCCACTGATAAACATGAAAAGTAGATCACAGAAGCCACACCCATAAAAAAGGAAAATATACTGCTTTCATGAAAATGAAAAGCCGATCATAGAAATTTTGTTGAAGAACTGTCTTCTCATTGTCTAATTAATACGACAGGAGGATAGGCTGCCACCATCCAGCGGGGACGTGGAGGTTGGACACAGAACAGCATCAGAACGAGAGCTATTATGAGTGCCGTGATTAGCCCCGTGATACTCAATCCACAATCTACTATCTCCGAGCAGATGAGCTTCCCCATATCTGATAAAAGCGCTCCTGCTATTTGATTATGATATTTGGGAGAAGGGAAATGGTTCTTATAAATCTAGATGACTTTTTCTGTTTGGAAGTTTAAGTTTCCTTATATGCTATGGTGGAAAGTTTAGTTTAAATCTGGAAAATTTTGTAAAACCTTGGAAATATCATCAGGCATGAGGTCAACATTGACGTCAAATGGCTAGAAAAACTACTGGTTGAAGAATGCTGTGACCATTGACAGAATGAGATGACACAAAGAACCCATTGACGGGGTAATGGAGTTTGAGATTATTTGCTTTTAGCGTCCCCATTTAATTTCCAAGTTTCACGCTGCTCAGTCTTTTCCTAAACAATAAAATTATACGTACAGATTTTTAATATACAATCTTAATATATAAATGATATTTTATTATATGATTAAATGATTTTAAATAAAAAATAAAATAATATATAATTATATGATAATATATTATTTATGTATCTAAATTATATATAAAATATATATATATAACATTATTTGATAACAAAATCATAAAGAGCATCAATTTTATGATGGAGCGGAGGAGATGGTAGATTCATGATTCATCAATAAGACTAACTTTGTATATGCCAATTTTGACTTGCTTTCGCATCATAGACTTGGACCATCACCATCACCATGCATTATAATTGGCTATAAGTGATTGAAATATATATGTATGAATTCAGCAACAATCATTAGCAACAGAGAATGATCATCATCATAAAACCATTAAACGTGTGGCCATCATCACAAGATAAATCTGCAACCAATGCCACCGAATTTGTCATCTTGACAATTTGAAAAAAAAAAAAAAAAAAAAAAAAGAAGCTGAATTCATACGTGCCTGAGATCATCCACTACGCAGTCTAGAGACTTCAGGGCTGGATTCGAGCCGAGCCGAGCTCGAGCTCGGCTCGGCTTTTTAAGGGTCGACTCGAGCCAAATTCGGCTCGGCTCGAGTTCGGCTCGTTTTCAGCTCGGCTCGGTAACGGCTCGGCTCGGCTCGTTTATTATATCAAAACGACACCGTTTTGTATATATATATGGATCAAAACGACGCCGTTTTGTATAAAAAAATTTTAAAAAAAATATACCGAGTCAACCCGAGCCAGCTCGGGCTCGGCTAGAGCTCGATCGAGCCGAGCTGAGCCCGGCTCGTTTCGGGCTCGAACCGAGCCGAGCCGAGCTCGAGCTCGAGCTGGCTCGGCTCGAATCCAACCCTAAGAGACTTTAATCTGAATGGTACTTATTATTATTTCTATTTTGGCCAAACGACTATGTCCCCCTTAAGGTTTAGTGAAACGACAAATTTTTATAATTAACTTTAAAAAATTTAAATATTTATTTATATATTAAAATTCACTTTAAAGGTTATGAGTAAAAATGTTATTTAGTAAAACTATTTTAAAAAACTAAAAATTTATTACATTTATCTACTAAATTTAAAAATCTAACAATTTTTCCCTAATCTAAGATTTGAAAAGTGACCAAATCTCTCTTAGGGTTTTCCTTTCCCTTCTCCGGTGACCATCTCCAACGGTCGGCCTTCGCAGACTCCTCTTCTTCTATTAAAGCATATTGATCTTTGATTGAAATCATCGCGTCCTCCAAAAGAGATGAAAACAACCTTTTCGTTAAACAAAAACAAATTATTTTTTGTCCAACAAAAATGCATGTTATCGCATGATCTCCAGTGAGAGAGAAAGATACAATGAAGGTTGATTCTCAACCAAGATCAAGGTGGTTGCTAGAGAAAGAAAAAGAAAACTCTATTGGAGATTCAATCACTTTTCAAACTTTGAGTTGAGAAAAAACTATTAATTTTTTAAACTTAGAGAAAGAAATATGATAAAATTTTAATTTTTTAAAATAATTTTGCTAAATAATATTTTTATCTTTAACTTTAACCGTAAATTTTAATAGATATGTGGGTATTCAAATTTTTTAAAGTTAGTTCTTTGGCCTTCTGTATTTTATCCTAACTATTTCATACGCCCATATTTTAAATATACAATGCCGACATGGTTTTCAGCTTTGTCAGTCTCAATCTCAATCTCAATCACTTGGCAATGCCCTGATAGTCGTTAAACAAAGAAACTCAAATCTCCTCCGTATTATGTTTATTTCTTTAATCTATGATCGGCCAGGGGACTAGAGTTGTACATTTCTTTATATCATAACGTTTATATGGCTTTCGGAAGCTGATTTCGGTAAATAAATGGCTTCCCACAACCAAATGCAATCATGTAATTGTACCAAAATTTGAAATTTTATTCCTCAATAGCTAACAATGACACAAATAAGTCCCACAACACTATTACTACCCTTCATAAATAGTTGCTACAAATGCTGCATATAACATGCAAAAGTCTGCAAATAGTATACATGGTGACTATGCCAAAGTCAAATAGCAACTCTGATTAATACACAAAAGGAGCTTTTATCTCTTTATTAAATACTAGTTGGTACACCATCGCTCAGCCAAGTGAAATCAATGGCAATAGAGTTCTTGAGCCTCTGTATTACCCTCATTATCTTCTCCCCCACTTAAAAATGGGCAGCAATTATATATTAAGCTACAGAAAATTAAATGTGAAGCAATGAGCAGCATGTAGAGCATGTACCTGCGACATATCCACAGGGTTTGGTTTGTTACTTTGATGCTTTTAAATGGTCCGGAAACCCTTTCTAGAAAGTCTCAATGCAGAATCTTCATCCATGTTCCACACAAAACCAGGCATATCAAGCCTTGGCCCAGCAACAGTTCGATATATGTAAAGCTTCTCAACGGGGAAGTTTTCTGGCCTCAAATCTGGAGGTTGCCTCTCATCAACAATAACTTCAACATTAAGCCTGGGCATCTTCTGACCTAGCAGCTTACATGCTTCAAAACTCACCAAACACGAAGACATCCAAAGGGATCGCATTGTCTCCAGCTTTGCAGCATTGGCCAAAAGAGCCTTGTCACCAAAAGGACAGTCCCTAATCTCCAATTTCCGAAGGCTATCACACCCAGAAAGCACGTGATGGAGTCCCAAATCACTTTCTCCAGCAAAAGCCACAGAAAGCATTTCCAACTTTTTAGCATAGGTTCCTATGTACTCAAACACACGATCTGTGAGGAGACCAGAAAGGGAGAGGCGCCGCAGATCCTTGCAGTGCTCAACAATGGCTCCAAAACCAACATCAAGTGGCTGTTCAGTCAGGTAATCAGGAGTTCGCGGCTCAATAATACAAAGCCGAAATCGAGTCATATTGGGACGGTTTCTAGCAATGGTAACTAATGCATCATTGGACATTCGGCGGCAGAAATAGAGAACCGACTCAAGCTTAGGACAGCCCTCAGAGACACTGACAAGGCCTTGCTCTGTCAGAGATACATTTGGCTCAGCACCATATGGTTCAGATGGAAATACCCTCAGTTCCCGCAGATCCTTGCAAGATGTGGCAAGGGCTTCAAGGCCACCATCCTCAATGTAATCCAGTACCTGAAAATCACAATGATGTCCTTGATTAGTCCTAGTATAGCAATAAGATGATAGAAGTTCTTGCAAGTTTCACAAGAAAAGATCAAAAGTAGGCTGACAGAACATTTAGAAGGAATGCCTACAGATGAAATCAGTGATAAACTTGAAATGCCCAGCATTGAAACTCAAAAATAACCATAGGCCGATTATTTTGTTATATACAGAAAGGAAGCATCTCCTGCTAGCGGTTACAAAAAAAAGAATGAGATGATAACTAAAAGTTGACAAATACTTGTATATGATCAAACCTACCCAAAGGCGCTGCAAATTGGGACAGAAACTAAGCAGCTCGATGATATGAGGGCATTGAATAGTTGCATAGCTCAAATTCAATGATGTCAGTCCAGTGCAAATAGAATAAAAAGCTGGAAGGTAAGCAGGGACCACATCCCAAAAACCAGACAGGCTCTTAAGTTCCATACACCCTGAAAAAGCTCCTGCTAGATTTGAGAAGATATCCGTCCTCATATCAGCGGAATAGGCACCTGTGCCCAACTCAACAAGCTGAGGAGCCTGGCGAAGCAGGTTGGCAAGCTTGTCAAGAGGTACAGCATGGTTGAGGAGAAGAGTCCTAAGGTTTGGACACCTACCTAAAAGGCGCTCGAGAGCCGATATACTAACCTCAGACCCTAGACATGCAATGTTAAGAGATACAAGAGATGTGTATGTCTCAGGAAAAAGGCTGAGCCAATTCCCACTTCGATCCTCCACTTCACTCTCCCGCAAATCCAACTCTCTGAGATTCCTGCACCAACATACAAGATGACAAGTTCTAAGACCTTATAAGTGATTTAATACAGAAAATCCAAACACAGGGAATCCATATTAAGCCATAGACAAAATAAAAATGAAAAATAGAAAAAAAAAAAATTATACAGAAACTTGGAAGTTCATTGCCATCTTCGTAAATGACAGTGACTAGACTGCCTTATCAAAGTATGTTTCCTCTACAAAGAGGATTTCCAGAAAACAAAGCCCACTCCCAGTCTAATTAATTGATCTGTTCAGACAACCAAATTTATTTCACATATAAAGAAAATTTTGTCTCCATTCTAAGATTCCAAACTAAAATAAGAGAGAGAAGGAAACAGAAATTGAGTTTTCCCCCAAAACAAAAAACCAAGTCCGAGTGAATAAATCATCAGAATCTTCAGGTAAAAGATTGAAGCATGATAAAAAGCAAATCAAGTAAAGCAAAACCATCCTCTTTTCTGCATCGACATAGAGTAAGGAAAGAGGAATCCTATTGAAGGATTCTAAACAACACCCGCATTGATCAAGACGAAAACACCAGAAAATAAATAAAACGCAAGACAACCCCTCGTCATGTTCTACAGGCAATAAGAGAGAGCAAAGAAACGCAAGTCAACTTGACAGGTTTAGCGATTGAAAGAACACACCCACACCAGATCTAAGAGTGAAAAAAACGAAGCATAAGTGAGCCACCGTCAACATGTAACAAAAAGTCCACATTTTGCGGATACCCAATCTTCAAAACAAACCCTACAAATTCAACTCAGTTGAAGCAAACATTATAGATTTACTAAAATTTTTTTATTGGAAAATATTATGAAAAAACAATAAAATGAACTGGAACTAATAACGTAATTGCACAATTAAATGGGATCTTTATCACACATTCAATATCATCACCACTCAAAACAACCAACTGTAAGGAATATTATATAGTTGCATACTTCGCAAGTTCCATCGTAAGAAAAAGTAATAAAAAAGTAAACCTGCAATTAGCAGCAATGGCAGCAAGTCCTTGGGTAGAGAAGCCCTCACAAGAGCTTAACACGAGAACCTTAAAATTCTTAAAAGACTTGGCAATCAGCTCCAAGCTCTCATCGGAAACCACCATACGCTTCAACCTGATCTCCTCCAACAACGGGTAACCACTGGCCATCTCAGCGATCCATGGATACACGTAACCTCCCCAACCTTCAGGAACCAAATTAAAGTCAGCAAAGTGAGGCTTTCCTTTTAGCTCCACTGATCTCACATCGGGAAAACGTCTGGTCACCATCCGAGGGCTCACCGCGTAACAATTCCCAACGAATATCCGCTTCCTGCACCTCCTCTCGACCTGGAACCAGAACTTGCACACCAGAGATATCGCATTCCGGTCTTTGTCCGACTGAACAAACGAAAACACATGCTCTAACACGTCCTCTGGAAAGGATGAGTATGACATTTTCTTTAACATGGAAACAGAATTAAGTATTTGAATTCCCAGAAATTATCTTCAAATTTTTTCAAAGTATTTTGGAAGAATGAGGGAAGAGAAGTGATGTTTCGGTGCTGGTCTTGTTTGGATCTAAAATGCCATTAACATGCTTATACTCAGTACTGAGGTGAGGTCGGTGAAAGAGGGTCAAGCGTAGGACAACAAACATTAAAATAGATAAAGAATTTTATGTAGGTAAAACTAATGGGGCTAGATTTTAACTATGGTTAAACAAATAACAACGGTTGAAATTGCGACACGTATTAGCATATTGATTTTATCCGTTGGATGGAAGGTGGGAGTTTATGCTCTCATCCGTAATCGACGAAGAGGAGCCGCAGAAAACGGGTTTATGTAAAAGAAAGTGGCACCAGTGCAGATGTGGCGTGGCGAGAAGAGAAGTTCGCAATATCGTGGGATGAGATGATCTGGAATTTCTGGATTTGAAATTATCGTGTACAGGAGGGAAGGAGGGTGTTGATGAAGTGTTTTCATGTGTAGAAGAGTTAGTGCAGGAAGGAATCTCATGATTTGAGTTGCACGGCTGGATCTGAGGGAATCAGATATTGGGGGGATCAGATTGAGAGAGAAAAGTTAAATAATGAGGAATGATCTGATGTGAAGTTTTGTTATTTTGAAATCATGGCCGTTGAATAGTTTATTAGCGTGTTTCTCCTGTTTTCAGACTCTCAACATGTACAATGTGAACTATGTATACAACAACTAAACAGTGAAAACTAATTGTTCGTCCTTCAATCAAGTAGCCAACCAACCTGACATTTAAATTGTTATTTTTTTGGCAAAATCTTTTCCGGGAACCAAAAAAGGTAAATAAAATATAGTGAAAAATCTCAGGAAATATCATTTTGAATAAAGTTGAATATTTTACCAAAAAACAACTTAAATGTTAGGCCAATTAGCAGTTACGTAAGTAAATTTTACCTCATCAAACTGTATTTTAACAGTTTAATTAGGTAAATTTCAGTCTTAAAAAAAGGGTAATCGTTTTGTTACAAAAAAGTAGAAGATACAAATTGGTGCACGTCACATTTTGAATGAAACCGTCAGATGAGGAGGGGACCTTTTAACAGTGTGCGCTGTGTGGTAATAGAATCGAGTTACACATTTACCCAAAAACAGTAAAAACAATTTACCATGAATAGTAAAAGCGGCAAAGGGTCCCAACAATTACCTCAGGTGCATGTACGTGGAAAAATATTGATATCAAAACCCTAATGTCAGAAATACCCCTAATCTATTTCGTTCTCATTTCATAAAAATGAGGGGCACAGTTGTCAGTCCTGTGAAAAGGACATGGTATTATGGGGCTCCACGGTCTCGGCATGGAGACCATAGACCCGTCTTTTTTATGCACGAAAAAGCTGAAAGAGAGTTAAAACTTAAAACTTAACGATCAAGATTTGAAAGAAAGATCTTGACCGTTGATAGGTGTGTCGTTGGAAAGCGTCCTTCTGGAGAGCAACCGTTAAGGGTTACTGTAAAATGAGAATAATGATTTATCATTTATTTAATTAATCCAGGAAACAGAGAAAATTAAGTAAATACGGGAGATGAGTTGTCTTGCACATAAAATAATATTGTAAGAAATGATGATTGAGAAATAATAAATAAATAAATAAACCCACGCTCGGTTCTCCGGGAATCCCTGGAGACTAATTTTGTAATGTTTTCAGAAATCGAATTCTAGGACTTGGAGATGGACACAATAAAAATGAAGTCAATCATGACCTTTGGTGCTGTTCTTAATTAATCCTCTACACGTGAAGGCGGCATGCCCAAGCTGCCCAATGGGAGTGGCAAATGCAACCACCATTGATGACAACTCCAAACTATACACATCAAATTTTCACGCTCAATTCGACAATAATTGATTTTACTAGGTCATATTATTATTGAGGAAATGATGGGTGGGTGAGAATAAAGAAATTAAGTTTAGGTGTTAGTTGTAATAAATTATACTTATGACTACTTAAATGTAATTTTTTTTATGTGCAACCCGCCCACGCTTTAGCCTATGAGAATTATTAATGCACATATTTTAATGACAAGATTTTGCGCTTACATGATAAAATCCTCTAATTCATCTGATTTTGTTAGTAAATTATGTTTATTTTATGATAAAAATGATAAAAAGAAAAAAATATTCTTATTAAATATGAACATTTTTATAACATATTAATAATTCATTAACTTTTTTCTCTCATTGCCCTCGTTATTTGAGAATCTAATATTTAATTCATTAAATTTCATTTTTTTAATTTAATGAATATCTGTTATAACTCATAAATATTTATCTTTTTTCATTTATAAGACTTAAGAGTTGATCAAAAAAATGAAAAAAAGTGAAAATCACATCATTTTAATAGAGGCATTGACTAGAGTTTAAGATAAAAAATTTCAATAATGAGGTGAAAATTGAAGAAGAGGAAACAAGAGTTTAAGAAGGTGGCAAATTCAATGTGCATGGTCAATGTTGCTGGCAATAATGGTATATGATGGTGTAAGTTTGGAGTGTGTGGTGGGAGTTGGAGGCAATGGAATCTATTAGTATATTTTCTTAAGTATGTGGTGAGTATTGGCAATGTTGGTGGTGGTGTTTAATAGTGTATTTGCAAAGTGTGTGACGGGTGTTTGTGGTAATAGAATATAGTAGTATACTTTTTTAATTTCATGGTGAGTGTTGACAATATTAATAGTAGTGTCTAGTAATGTATTTTAAGACTGTGTAATGGGTGTTGGTGGCCATGGAACTAAATAGGATACTATTCAGAGTGTGTGGTAGATGATAATAGTGTTGATGGTCGTCTCTAATAGTATATTTTTGGAGTGCATGGTGAGTCTTAATGGTAATAATAATAGTTTCTAGTAGTGTCGATAATAAAATAAAAAATTGTGATTTGATATTAGTGACAGTGAAAGATTTTTTCTTAGTGGAGAAGAAGAAGGTGAGGGAGGATGAGAGGAGGGAAGAGAAAAAATAAAATAGAATTTGAAATTATACTGATAATATTATTTAAATAATCTTTTAAGGTGAAAAAAATAAAGAAAATGTGAGAATGTGCTACAATTCCACTTTAAAGATGAAATCTTATTCTCTATACATAATTTGGATGGAAAACAGTTATTCTCCCAATTATCCAATCAAATTTTAACATCTGTCTAGTGCATGTGCGCCTGTGTGTGACAAAGTTAAAAAAAGTTTTAACTGATTACGACATTAAACAGATATTTTTGGCGAACTTTTGTTGACCAAACGTATAAAAAGTGAGTTGCAGTTAGTTTTAGATGGCTCCCACTGATTGGAATCTCTAGAAAATGGCATCATTGACCGAATAATTTTGCAACGTTTTATTTGAAGATTATAATCATCAAATTATAAACTTTTGAATTGATGTAAAATATTATGCCGTCAACTTTCTTCTTTAAATCAAATTCACAAATACGATACTTCACAGATAATTATTGACTATCTGATAGATACGCACATCTAGCGATGGTAATGGAAAAAAGATCACGATCCCTGTTCTTATTTTCATAAAAAATATTAATTTTCGCCCTAACCTATGTTACGAAAATTATAATAAAATTTTATTCTTTTTTTTTATAAAGAAAATTCTCATTTTTATATCCCCTTTAATATTTTTTTTTTCTCATTTTTACAAGAAAAAATATTTTCCTCATATATTTTAAATATAATATAAATATTTATAATAAAATTAATTAAAATTAAAACGAACCAATTATTTCAACTATCATATATATTAACCATCTTAATATACACAACAAAAAATTAAATAAATTTATTAAATATAAATACTCTAAAAATATAAAAATATATATTAATATTTTAAATAAAAATAAGACAAAAATAAGAATAGGAATAAAGGTAGAAACAAAATCGAATTAAGAGAAAATATTTGTATTTTTCTCTCAAATTACAAAAATATTTTTTTACTCTTATCTCTATTTTTATTTTTATAAAAAAATATTTCCTCTATTAAAATTAAAAACCCAATATTTAAATCAAAATTGACATCTTTTACACATCCAACAAATAAATATCTCATTAGAATGAAACCAAGATTAAGACGAGAGAAACTGGGACACGAGCCCAAGAAGAAGAAGAAGCAGCGTGGGGGCCTTCGAGAAAGAAAACAAAAACTGGGTTGAGTAGGAGAATAGAGAGGCGAACAAAGTCTGCTCCCTAGTGCCGGCCTGCACTGTCCAATCAACTTGACTGACGTTACCTTTTTCTTTTTTATCTTTCTCTTACATAGCATGAGCTCTATGTCTTTTGTACACTGGAGTTTCGACGCAACAAAATAATATAAAAAGCAAAACCTTCTTAAACTTTTGCCTAATTATCTCTCTTAAACTTTTACCTACTTGCGTGTCAATTTTTCATTTGACAATTTTATCCACTTAATCGCAATTGTTGACTTGGTGATGATATCATAATTATCCAAATCCAACACCGTTTTTTGAAAACGTGTACAATTACTATCACGTAATGCGCTCCTGCTACTTCCAAAAGTTGTCGTCTTACCTAATTATTTTTCTTGTCCTTTCCACGTGGCAACATGGGTTTTATATTAAGATTGCTAAATTATGAATTAAGGTTCAATAATTTTCCACCGTAATCCTTAGCCAACCACAAAAATGGGCTTTACAAATAAACAAATACTAACGACAAACTAATCATTACCAATAAAGCTAGAGCTAGTAAAACAAAAATAATATCAAAGTGAAGATTTTTTTTTTTTTTTAAGTAAGTACCACTGGTCCACAAAGCATGACACACAACAGTAAAAGAATGTGTATTGGGGCTATAATTAATTGGATGGAGTCGTGAAATTGCAATGTTATGACTAGATTCATGACTAGACTTAATTTGCTGCTCTTCATTCTCGAACTTTAGACTTGTGAATTGCGTGCACAAGTTTGTTTGATTCATTTCAAACTAAATAATGGATGTGGGAGATGTGGATGATGAACCAATAAATAATGGGCGGTTCTTTTAAAGGTGGTAAATAACCAAATCGGATAAGATACTCAAGTCAAAACGGATGTGAATAAAACGAATTGAGTTATATAAATAATATTTTTAAAACTCATATCTGACTTTATGGATACAAGTTAACCGTAAGTTACTAGCTAATATTAATTTCTCATTATTTTTGTTGTTTTTTATATTTTAATTGTATTCTTTTCATAATTTTTAATATTTTTCTTGTCAAATATATAAATATTTTATGGAGGAATGAAAATTTACCTCAAATTATAAAAAAAATTTTTTTATAAATTTAAAGAATTTTAGCATTAAACAAGAAATTAATATTTATAACAAAGTATTTAATACTTATATTTTTTAAATTTGTTTCAACATAATAAATTTTTTAATCTTTGAGTATATTTGAATTCATTTTATGTTAAAAAAAGAGAAATATATTGTAAGTTTAATTTTGAAGAAGAAGATGATGATGATGAATAGGGGAAAAAAAGACAACTTACGAGAATACCTAATCCATTTGTAAAATTCATTATCCTTGAATACGAGTATAAAAATCTAAAATTTTATACATGTATTTAGATAAAATACCCACAGATTTTACAGGTGACCCTTCTTTTTTGTCACCTTTAGGTTTTTTAAAAGTGTATTGTAATTGATGGTGAAGGATTGTTTTGCCAAACAAAGTAGCAAAACCATGTTTTATGACGGACTTTGTTCGAAGTTTCTTGTAAGCTTCTTCACTAAGTGACAGATTTAGACTAGGCATGCTTTGCTTGGAGTTGGGTCGATTCAAAAATTATTCAATTAAATAATACATAGTAAAATTTTGGCATTAGGCTTATTAAACATCCGACTTCATCATTCAAATTACATTTCTTTCCCCTTTTTCATACTGATACAGTGATCTTTATTAGGTAATGGTGAAAAAAATAGTAATTGAGAATTTGGATGGTCGGTGTGTAGATTCGTTAATGAATAGAATCATTTGGTATATAATGTTAATATTAATGGGTGAGTGAATGGGACCATTAGTTGGTGATGACGAACACCAAATGTTGGCTTCGACTCATCTCGATTTTATGTTGGATTTGAGGAGTTTTCTTAAGCGGGGTGTTCAAAGTTTTTGTCCTTTATACGGTCCAATGCTTGTAATTCCCTTAAGGAAGAACAATACTTTTCACCCGATTTTGTTAGTGAAATTCATTAAAATTTATCATTGATGCATGGAAAAGATGAAAACATCTCAAAATTTTATTAAATGTATTTTTTAACCTTTAATTTATATTAATTTAAGGATAATAATGATTAAAAAAGAAAATTTAAAATAGTCACCGATAAATTAGTGAGATTTAATTTCAATCAAACTATATATAAAATTGTCCGATTTAGCCAAAATTGCACGAGATGGTGTGTTTCAAGCTAAATCACATTATTTCAATACAATTATGATTAGAATAAGACAAATTTGATGTAATGGTATTAGAGTGATATGATTCTAAGCAATTTTCAGTCCATACTTTTTCCCATTAACAAGTCTCTCTACACACCATGTAAACCACTTCCGATAAGCAATAAAAGAACTCCAGAGTTTTGGCATGAATGAGAACAAACAAAAAATTGCATATTTGAAAGTCCTTGGTCAAATTGCTTTGACTTCAAGATGACTAGCCATTTTTGCATTGCAAGGAGTGACATAGGTTCATGGCCTAACTAGGAATCACTCTGAGTCTAGAGATTTGAGAGAGATATCATATTGTTTAGATAAACATGTAAATGACGCGAATCTAAAGTTTAACGAAACGTTCATATATGTCTCGAGAATGGAGAGAGAATGTGAGTTGACAGTGATGGTGATGACACAATACACTATCAATATATGAACAAGAGAGCACCATAAAAAAAAAAAAAGAAGAATTTTTTTCAAAATTATAATTAATATTTAATAAAATAATGAAAAATTTTAGACAAATGTGGGAACATGTCGTTTCAAATCCTGAAGGGTGGGCATATGTCATTCAAGGAGAAAAGGGTGGGAAATAGTTGGTCTCACTTGTTTCGATGATTCAATCATATATTTTTTTCCCTGGACCATTTATTCCCTCGCCCAAGCTAAACGGGGACCAATATTGTGAGACTTAGATTCACAATCCTTCATTTTTAATTTTATGTGCCATTGCCCTGCATAATATCCTGACATTGATGTCCGAGGTCAGGCCCATTTCTACCAATTCTTCCAATTTCACGCTCATATCTCTTTCAATTCAATTTCCTGCGATCATTTATAGTTATGACTTTTTATTCAGAATCTTATTTCAATTGAAAATTTGAGATTTACTCAAATATTTTTATAGCACAACAAAACTATATTTATTGATTTTAGATATACCAATATACTCATACTTATATATGTCATAATACGATTAAGTGATTTTGAATTAAATATAAAATAACATTTAATCATATGATGACATATATAAATATATATAAATTTGTATATTCAAAATAGGTATATATAATATTACTTTTTATAGAAAACAAAGATGCGTGATTTTTAGTTTTTTACAATATCCCAAAAATTTAACAAATTATGGTGATTAACTTTTCGTTTCTAAGATTTGTTCTAAAATTATTTGTTTTTTCTTCTTGATTCATAAATCATATCTTTATACCTAAAATTTAATTCCATTAAAAGAAAAATTACAATAAAGGAGAAAAATCATCAATTTTATTTCCTAAGATTTGAAAAAATTTGATGGAACAAAGAGAAATTGGGGTTCTTTCTCACTTCCCATAATTAGCCGACTACATGTTTTGCATGACTACGCTTTGCACTCCTAATTTTGTTGCACCATTGTGATTTGCATCACTAGTCTGCATCGCATATCTCCAATGTTGCACATCATCCTTCCACACCACCACGAGAGCCAGCCAATCTCCTTCGCAATGTCACTTGCTATCCAGTCCATGTACCATTACAATGCACACCATCAATGTTGCACACCACTCTTCAATCTCATGAATCTTGATCTTTTAGGCCATGATCTCGCTCGTTAAAAGGGACTCCTTGGCCTCTTGGAGTGCCAACATCGTGAGTTGATTAGAGACCTTCTTTGTGAGTTGACATGAACTCGGTGAACTCTTCCTCTTTTCGTTTAATGCACTAATTGATGTCCTCACAAATGGCCTGAGCATCAGATGCTTTTCAGAGAGGTCTAAAGGCATCTTAGTACTTCTGGATGATACTCTTTTGTGCTCTACTGCTACTTGGTCATAAATATTAGTGATTGAAAGAAGAAAATTGTGATTGCAAAATTTTGATGTACTCTAATTGGTAACATATGATATTTCGTCATTGTCTTGTTTTATCTTTGATTAGTAATTACAGTATCTGCAAAATTGTTTTGGCCAACCCTTATTTGAGAATGTTAATCACTCAACAAACTAGTATCACTCAAGTCTGTGCTGTAGCTGTGAATTGTGAGTTCTAATTTCTCACATACAATTAGCTGCAAAGGCCTTGGCCCAACAATGTATTGCCGTTATGCTCTCTCTGTTAGGCCCAACTGGCTTCAGCTTTAGTTGCAGCTAGTGTTTGCTGCGTCTTTACATTTACCTCCTGATTCTAAAATTCGGGATTTACCCATACTCAAATAAATATTACCAAAACCACTTTTATAATAGGTCGCAAGACTTATTCCCACCCAAGGTATAGCGTAAGCCCAAATTCATACTTGTTAATTTTTAAAAACCTAAAATCTTATTCATAAACTAATTTTTGTTAAATTTTTCAGTTAGAGTTAATGATAAAATTATCATTTTGATAATAATATTAAAAAATTAAAATTTTATTTTAATTTCTACCTTAGTTTTAGAAATTGATAATTTTCCCCCTTGACTTTATATATTCCAGTTTTTAAAAATAACATTTTTCCTCTCCCCAACTCTAGGATTTCATACATTTTCAAGTTTTTCTTTTACAGACACCTCCAAAGCTTTTTAAAACTTCCATTTCACCCCAATATAGTTTCTCTTTGTCGTCCTTTTTCTGACGACCACCTCTCTTCGTCTCTGGCCATCTCTTTGCCCAGGATCGAGTTGTCGTTAGCCCAACATCCTTCTCTGGTGAAATGGCCACACGTTTCTTCTTTGTCGAGTGTGACTCTCTGTAGCCTCTCTTCCTCGTTTCTCTCTTGGTGTGTCGATGATGGATAGAGGAAGAGAGCAAGTTGATGATGAGAGAGAGACACTAAGTCGTCATGAGGAAGAGATCAAGTTGTTGTTATCGTGCCAAAGAGAGACATTCCATCGTGTGGGTGGGATAGATGTGTTGTCTATGAAAATCGTAGAAACATTCCTTGTTTTGCTACGATTTTCATTGTCTAGCATTGTCATCTCATCAAAGAAGGATGCTGGGGTAATGGTTGCAATTTTCATCGTTCGATGTCACCATCTCATCAGAAAGAAAGTTGAAATGAATTATATGGGGGGTTGAAATGAAAGTTTTAAAAAGTTTTGGGGGTGGTTAAAAAGAAAAACTTGAAAAAGTATAAAACTCTAGAGTTGGGGAGAAATGTCATTTTTCAAAATTGAAATTATGAAGTTAAGGAAAAAATTGTCAATTTATAAAACTAAGATTAAAAAATAAAATAAAATATTAATTTTTTATATTATTGTAAAAATGATAATTTTATCTACAATTTTAATTAAAAAATTTAACAAAAATTAGCTTATGAATAAGATTTTATATTTTTAAAAATTGACGGATATGAATTTAGATTTACACTATACTTTGAGTAGAAATGAAATAAGTCTTTTGGCCTTTATAACACCATTATTTTTTTGAAAATAATATTATATATATATAAATAACCTATATTAACAAAAATATAAATATTGTTATTATATTTTTTTTAATTCATAATTTAACATTATCTAACTATATCAGGCGATTATTATAAATACCATAAATTTAGGGTATTATATGAAATAAAATTCCTTTAAGGGGTACCACGAAAATTCCCCAAAACATAAGAAACGCGTCTATAAGAAACTGAAGAAAACCCTAATTTGCGCAGATCCAATCACTTTAGTTTGAAATTTCGGTGCTCTCTCTGGCGAGTTTGTATATTATTCTAATGTTTTGATCTTAAATTTCAGAAACATAACTCTGTTGTTTATATTAAAGTAAGTATTTATTAGGGTATATTACAATGAGTCATTTGCTTATGCTAATTTTGTTGTGAAGCCGGTGAGGAGAACGTATCGGCATAGCTGCTACAACATATTATTGCGCTCCGTGTAGTTTATCTACACGGGTTGTTGTGGCGATGAAGAATGTGCCAATATGCTAATCTGAGGCTTTTATTCTTTTAATTTTCATCATGGATATTTCCTCTTGCCTTACTGTTTTTGTGTCTGTTACTCTTAGTGGTTGCAATGTGAAACCTTGGATTTTACTAGTAAGTTTTACTGTTTTGGACTAATGGAATAATTCAATTTTCGAATGTTTGTTTTTAACATTTTCTTGCATTTTCCGGAAACAAACTTAGAAGAAGAGCTTATTTGGCTTTGATTTCTATTTCTTATTAGACCGAGGTAATTTCACATCAATGTTAATGTTGGGATTATTGATGATGATTTTGGTTTTTCTAGGTTATTATTATCATATTATGAGAGGCAGCACAATTACTTATGTTTACAGGGACTGAATTATTGAACTTGAACTGTGAATCGTTATTGAGTATGATGACAATTTTGGACTTGAGCTGCAACAATATTTAGAGCACCATGGTAGATTGCACACATGGGTTGTTGACATAACAAGACTGTGACAAAATGCGACTCTCAGGATTTTTTAAATCTTACTCAAGTATATGAATTGGATTTTTCAAGGTTAAAGTTTAATTTTTCTTACACACTTTCTCATCAGTGACTGCTGTATGATCCTGCTGTTAGTCTCAAATTGCATGAAGTTTAAGCATGGCTTGAAGATTTTATTGTCATCTTTTCATGAGCCCACTAGATAACTCAGGAAGTTTTGGAGTTACTACACTATGTTTGTGCTGTTGGACTTGGATGGCATGAGTTTTAATGAGATATGCAATGCCTAATATGAGAGTACATAAGAAAATAATTGTTTCAATGTCATTGGCAATGGTATATTTCTCATATGTAAAGTCCTTGCTAGTTAGACACCATATGGTTTCCGGTAGCTAGTTGATTTTGTGAGTTGAATTTTAACCATTTTTAGCTATTCTGCATTATGATATCCGAATGCTGTTTGCCAATTGCTAGATTTGTTTTTTATTGTCCATGTGCTTGATGGGAATTAACTTAAATGTTAACCTAATTCAAAGATAATGCAGTTTCGATCAGTAATCTGTGGTGTTTATCTTTGAAATTATATCAAATGAGTTGTTCTAAACGTTGGGTGCACTTTAGTTTCATATTCTATTTAAGCTTGTATATAGCATTGTTTCTAGAGGAACTCCAAATTAGCCTTTTTCTTGGATTTCTGATGCTGAATGATTACCAAAACCTTTATTTTGTTTTTAACACAAATCAGTATTTCGATTGAGGTTTTTGTGGGCATACGTTGGTATGTTGATTTACTTGATCGAGATATTGGGCTTAGAATGAGAAAAAATGTTTGGTCCATGGTGATTTGGAGAATTACCGTTCCAGTAGCAGGAAAGAGATCCATCAAGCAGATATTCAATCACTGTCAACTACATGGTTCACAGCTAGCTGTCAAGTGTCTCCGTGATTAGTCATTGGAATCCCCTTTTTTGTTTAATAATTAATTTTATTATAACAAGAAAGATGAAGAAATGGGAGTATGGATGAGGGTGGAAGGGGACATTGACCAGTACCTGGTTGGATGGACTGACTTGAAATGAAACTATTCAATTAAAAAAAACTCGTCCCCCAACAACCCCAGATTGAGGCCCAATGAAATGGGCTGGGTTCAAATGAAATTAAAGAATTTCAATGAAACAATTAGGTTATTCATTTGAATGGTAGTTGAGACAAGAATAGCGCCTGGAATGGTAGGTTTTTGCTAGAGAAGTTGGTTTAACTTAAGGAAGAAGAAATATGTGTACATTTTGAGATTGTCTAACTCGGAGACGCTAAACTCGGCTTCTCGGCATTCTTTGTGGCAGTAGGATATTGACTCCATCGGTTTAAGAGTGTTAAATATTTAAGCATGATGGGACCTGGCGGTGGACCTGGAGGCCCTGGCGGCGGCTGGGGTCCTGGACCTGGAGGTCCTGGGGGTGGTTGGGGGCCTGGACCCGGCGGACCTTGGGGCGGAGGACCTGGACCTGGTGGACCTTGGGGCGGAGGGCCTGGTTGGGGGCCTGGACCTGGCGGACCTTGGGGTGGAGGGCCTGGTTGGGGGCCTGGACCTTGGGGTGGAGGTCCCGGTTTCTTTCCTGGAGGGGGATTTTTTGGTGGGTTCTTCGATGGTATGTGCAACATGATTTCTTCTTGGTAAGTCTAATCACGGCCATTCTCTCCTCTAAATTTGATAATCGGAACTGCCATTGGAATTGCCTTGGTTTAACTTGCAATTTGACACAATCTAATTTGATTGATTGCTTTTGGAATTGCAGCTTCTACGCCCTGTGCTGTTGCTGGATGCTACAAGACTGTTTTGGTGGGCCCCGTGGCCCTGGTCCATTCGGTCCTCCTGGTGGCCCCCGCCCCTTTTGATATGTATCTGTGTTCATTCAAAAGCACCGGGGAATCTCATATTGGTGTCTCCTAAAATAACTTGTACTGTCAGTGTATTTTGTAATTTTTAATTTCATTTGTGTTAAAATCAGATAGGTATTTCCTTTGCTGACGTGTAATTTGGATCATGTTATAATAAATAAAAAATAATATTATATGTATAAATAATCACGATATATCATCGTATAATTAAGTAAATAAAAATTAAAAATAAAATAATATCTAATTACTTGATGATATATCATTATTTATGTTCATAATTTATTTTGAATATGCAATTTATTAAGTATATACAAATTAATTGATTTTATGTAATATGATTTTTTATCTTCATACTTATAAGTTTAATATATATTTTAATATAGTATTAAAATATAAGTCAAACGGTAGGTCTAACATTTTTTAGGTATTTCTGGATATAAATGATAATACATTCACCTAAAAATTGGTTGAGTTAAATGACGATTCTAGCAGTTTATGATGATTATATTTGAGCGAAGGTGTTAGAAATTTAAACAAAAAAAAAAAAATTAAATAAAGTGAATAGTATATAAGTATGTAAATTAGATTTTAATATAAGTTAATTAATTTTATGTAATATAAATTTTGATTTTTATATTTATAAAGTGAACATATATTTCAAGAAATATCCTTTCATAAAATCTCTTTTTACTCCGTGTTTTAAGAGGAGCCCTCTTTTGACTTGTTTTTTCATGTTTTCCCTTTCTTATAAATAAGAGAGGGCTGAATTGAAGAAGGGATTCGTTATGGTCTAAAAATGATTCCACGATTGGTCATTTTTCAAATAATGACTGAGTGCTATGATGGTAAAGCTGTTGTAAAAATAAAACAGAGAAGATAGGTGTGATGAAACAAGCTTAACAAAATATACTGTCTTCCTCCCCTCAATCACAATCTTTGTTTGAACATTTTAATGATAAGGAATGTTTAGGTATTTCGCACCCATTAATCATCAATGAAGATGATTCGTTCCAATATATCCTGCTGGTATGCTTGATGAATACACATCCATACTTAAATTTACCCCTGTCATGAGGGTTCTCCAGTTAAAGAATCTCAGAGTTGCACAATTGACAGGAAAGGTTAACCAATACGTTCAATGATAAAATGAACTTACAAGATCTTCTGTTTTCTAATTTCTCACACAAAATGATCAGATGGATGTACTGAAATGTGTTAGCGAGCGCCCAACTAAACACGTTTCACTTTAATAACAACAATTATTATTATATGTACAGGGGAAAAATTAAAACAAAAAACCTAACTGCTCACAGGGCAATGAAATAACAAACATCAAACTATCTATCAGCAAAATGCTCCAAATTTCAGTGGAACTAGACTGGTTTTCTGACCAACTTCTATTACATTCGCCAATGCCTGCCAGGCGAAAAACAGTAAGTTCAGTTACTTGACATCCCTAAACATATGCTGCTCTACTGAAACCTAGGACAGCAAAATAGGCTCTAACATGTACTAAAAGGTAAATCTAGTACGGTAGTTCATCAATCAATCTAAATAAGTAAGAGCTGGTGACATTGGCAGTTAATTATTCAGTAACTGATGGGAAGTTTCAAAAGCAAATGCAAGCATTGGATGATGTCTCACAAATCTTACCTTCAGGCAATAAGAACTTCCATTAAATAATGTATATCATTTGAAGTAACTGTTCACAGTTCAAAGCAAGATCAGAATTCAAACTGATTTTTAAGTTAAATGAAGTGGTTATTGTTGAACTGTTGTATGTCCTAGGTACAAATCATGCATAAAGCACTCCATTGACCAGAAAAAAGTTCTGCATACAGGCGCACACCTGCTTGCCAGTCATTCGCATGCAATCTTAGTGTCGAAGCTGCTAAGACAGATGGCAAATGCCAGGAAAGCTGAGATTGGATATTGGTAATCCATGGTGAACACATCTTTTCCCACTTTTCCAAACTGTAAAATAACATTCTCATGCTCCTGGCCAGCAGCTCCATTTTCCAAGGATGCAACCAGTTGAAAATTCTTAACTGATGCAACTGTTACCCGTCCATTGAAGTTTAGACACCAGCACTGGAGTTGTTCATGCCACCTCGGGGCTTTGTTTTTTAACACTAGCATTCCATCCTTCTGGCCAGTCAATGGTCCAGATTGGAAATTCTCCGAGCGGGTTGATTTTGATCTGAAAAAAGAAATGGAAGAGACGGCATCCAGACTGCTGTAAAGAAATTCAGTCTGTGTGGGGGCCACTCCCTCTGGTTCAATAGCAGAGACAGGAATGGCATCCATGATACACTGCATCCTCCTTGGACCCCTATTTTTTCAGATATGTACACTTTCAGCTAGTAAAAGGAAACAACATCCTGGGAATTGAATAATAACAACAATGTAGTATCATATTGTTCAACAATTCTTTCCAAAGAAGATGAATGGAATATTTCATAAACATCTGTTACCTAGAACCCAAGACATTCAACTCGTATGAAATGTGGGCAACAGGATAGTTGCCAGAAGGAACTCTAGGGGAGATTTCTTTCAAGTTAACTAGCCTGGAGGAGCGACACTTAGTCACTCTGGCTCTAGCATTTGGAGGCTGCCCATCATAGATTGTGAACTTGTTACCCAAAAAGTTTGATCTGCCATTAGGGAAACACAAATGGTGACCGATACACCGAGAAGATAATGAAGAAACAGCTAAATCACCTACATATGAACATACCTTAACTTTCCTATGTAAGTGCTGCTCCCTTTGGACACATCATCACAGTTCAATGAGATAATGTAGTCAGTGCAAGTAGGGCGTCGACACTTCCTTGCAGCAAGAAGGAACTTACCATCATCATTTGAAGCTGCTATGCGATGAGACAAAGGCCATAACAAAATTTTGAGCTACCATAGATCAATCAAAAAAGTGTTCAAGAAAGAAAACCCTAGAGGAATACAAAAATACTAGTAAATCATAGATAAACCTAACTCATCTACTAAAAAAAGTGAAAGACAATTTGTAACAAGGAAAACACAAAATCATATCAGCACCAAGATTACACAACCTAGAACATAAAACAAAATTTCAGTTGTCACCTTGATTCAAGCTCAGATATAGATAATATGTTTGGTTGCCACAATTCCGTTTTATGTAGCATTGTAGAAGAGTGGCCCTTGGCCCAGGCTGCGGAACCAAAAAACAGGGGCGTTCAAGATTACAGAAAGCAAAAGATGTCTTAAAAATTATTAATATCAAATTGAAAGATATTAAATAATTAAGATTACTGCAACCGAATATTCCAGATGGAAAAGACTGGGATTTTGGCTTCTAAATCCTGTTAAAATTATGCTCACTCCAACAAAAAACAAAATATGAAAAGTCACAACAATAAATAGAGAATAATCATTGGAGTAGTAACCATTCATCAGATCAACAGTAATTGTAACAATAGGTTCCATAAATCCACCCCAATGTTGTAGTGTAGTGAACTCTAATTCATAAACTTTGGATTCAGAGATTTATGGTGACTCTGGATAAGAGGGCAATCTGATGGCTTGACTGAGAAAGTTAACCGACTTCAATGTCCATATCACAAAAATTTATGAGGAAGCTCACAAAAAACAATTATACAATGATATCATAATTCAATAAACCAGTTCCATAACCCATAATGAACTAGACCCAAAGGAAGGTTAGACAGTGAGCTGAAAGTCTAATGTCTAATCAGTGGAAATGCAGATCCACAAAGCAGTAACTAGATTTCATTAAAATTAAATATAGACAAAATAAAATCAGCAAAAAGATCATGGCCAAATTTCAAGTTATAATACTTCCATAAGTTTACATCACAACTGCCAAGAGTTAACAAGCACATCAGAATATCAGATTGATGTCCATAACTTTTCCCTGAAATGAGCCTCTAAATTTGAGAATTCCATTTCTACGTCATTTGAGGTGAATATACATAGATGCAAATACAAAAATAGAAATTTTACTAGATTTAAATCAACAAAGGTCATAAAACAATTAAGTACAGCAAAATGCCAATAGACCTAATAAAGGAGAAGCACATTTCACACAAAAATCTCTAGCTTAATAGAAAAGACAAAGTGTTGCTATCAAACCTGCTTCAAGGAAATGGGAAACGTCAACTTGCCAGAAACTTCCAAGGTTTTTACAATTTCCTTCACAATTTCCCTCCAACTCCTGCAAACACCAGCACACGCAACTACATTTTTGCGATGAGGCCAAGAACTCTCAGAAGCCTCGATCCTCATCAAAATATCCCTTAAGAGCTCCGGCGGCATGTTAGCCCAACAGCTTTGCCTGAAAGCATTCACCACAACATAACTATCCTGAAACACTCGATGCGACCTCGATCGCATTCCATATCCAAACTTTACATCAAACCCCTTCCTAGATATGTTCCCCGCCTCACCCTTCACTTCTTGCAATATACTCTTGAAAGACATCTATGACTCCTCAGTATTAACCAAATGCACCTCAAAATCCACGTTTTCTATCAAATCCTAATCAACCCAAACTTATACTCCTCAAAATCACAACTTTTTACACCAAATACAAGCTGATATCGGAAACTCTCCAACAATCGATAAATTGAAGTAATTGATTAACCATAACCAGAAATTCATCTTAAAAAAGTGAAAACCGTACAGCAACAGAGATCAACTAGGTAGATCACGATGTAAAAAAATCAGTTTGATGTTGAATGATTGGTGTACTGAGTGAATGAAATTTGAGCGAGAAAGGAAAGATATGGAAGTTGGGAGTGAAGTGTTGGGTTATCTGTTAAGAAATTGGGACCCATTTAGCTATAAAAAGAGACTGTTAGAGAAGAAACAGAATTTTTGTTCCGGATTGATAGATTAGGGTTTTTTGTTGGTATTTTTCCATTTTTTTGCTGTAATTAGCCGTACAACTGTTTTCTTTTGATTTTTTATTTTTGCATGATGGATCCCACTTCCAGCTTTCCCCCTCCTCACCCAATACTTTGCCTATCAGACGCGTTCCCTTCCATTCTCTTCTCTTCTCTTCAACTGGTATGAGGAAGATCTGATTCTGATCTATGGCTTTCTAGATGACTTTAAAGCCAAACAAACAAGTGACGGACAGAAAAAGGATTCGGTATCGTCCAAATTTCCTGGAACCGTACGCCCTGTCGGCAGAATCCATTTATATTGATCGCAACAATTGTGTAAGCCAGCCATTAACACTTAATTTTAAGAACTCACTCTGTCATTCAATAAAATTGCTAATAACAATATTAGTGTATTTATATTTATATACGCCGCTAATCAGTCCTTATATAATTGAATAATATTTTATTTTACTTTAAAATTATCTAATTATAGAATGACATATCAATTATATATCTAACATATAATTTTTTGATAATTTAAAATTTTTTAAACCTTTTTATAATTTGAAATCTTAATTTATCTTATAACTAAGTTCAACATTTGAAGGGTAAGGCTAAACTTTTGAAATATATTTAGCTTCTTCTATATGTTACAACTACACTCCTGGGAAATACCAATGAAAACTTCATAAAATCGATTATAGATAAAAATCTTATACTTGTATCTTTAAATCAAAGACTAATGCACTAATGGAGGACAATGATATCTATTTTTCTTTCAATAAAAAAAAAAAATTAATCTTTTTACGTAGCCACTTTTACTGTCTCCTTGAGTAACTGATTTCACCAGTTTATCTCACTCTCAAACTGGTTCCCGCCCCGGTTATTGTTTTATGATCAAAACCTGCTGATGTGTCCACTTTTCTTCTCATATAGATGGATGCTCTCAAGGTGCGTAGTTATGGTTTTTTTTCCAATTAATTTCCTCACCAAGAGTTTACGGGTTGTTAAATTTTTTATTATTTTGTGTTTTCTTTGTGGTTTTAGAGGAATATGAACTCGACCATAGGATAAGCATTACTTTACGTTGGTTGGTTAATACTGTGCTATTTTTTTTCTTTTCTTTGTTTGGTTGCTGATAAATCCAAGGAAAAGAAAAGTTGAAAGAAAACCAGGTGAGCGGCTCAATTACTGGGCTTTTCAATTGTGATTTTCTCTGTTCTACATTCCAAATTTAATTTACACTTCACACTAATACTGTCCATAACAAATGAATAATCTTTGGCAGAAATCAGAATGTATAGTTTACTAATATTTGGCGATGACTGCAGGGACTTTCTACTGGGATTGCTATTCTACTTACCACTAAAGGGAAAAGCTCCTCTTTATATATCTTCTTCCACCTATCATATTTGATGCTGGGAAAGTTTGATTTTATATTATCATATTTTCTATGCTCTTTTTCCTCACTGTATTTGTTACAATTGATTAGCATTTCCAGTCTCATTATCTAGGTTTGTCACTTAATCTGAAATCATTCGTAGTTGGATTTGTTTCGTTTTAGCTCTGTCTCTAATGAATATCTTGGTTTTCTATTACTTTTTAGCACTTGAAGCAATCCTTTAAGCCACAGATTCTGTTTGCACCTTGCAGTTACCAGTATATGTAAAGCCTTTCTTCACCAAACTTTGGCGATTAGAGGTAAATGATGACAACTCTTTTTCTAACGTTTTGTATGTGATCTGAGAGGTGCTTATTCAAGATGAGACACCTTTAGTGCACAGTCTAGTCTGTGGCGAAGGTGTGGTAGGTGATGCCCCGTCTGTTGTACATTTCAACTTAATTCAAAGACTTAACCTTTGACACATAACCTTGATCACTGTTGTTATGGAATTGATTCGCAATTTCTTATATTTATTTGTTTTAAGCACACTGCTTGGTGTCGCCTTGAGCTCTTCATCCTCACTCTCTTTGTTCATGGGTCCGGCCGAATCTTAAACCCGTATAGTAATAAGCCTTTAAGCTGGGCTGACTTATAACAACTTTAAAACCCAAGGCCTAGTATACAACGGATCAGACTTTAAACAAGGTTTTACGGGTTAACCCATTAACTTTAATTAAAAAGAAAAATTATTAAATAACTTTTTTTAATTATGTTTTCTTTAATTAGAAATAAAACATGTTAGAAAATTAATTTGTGATTAAAAAAAACTTATTTATAAAAAATGAGTTGAGTTTTCATGATCAATCTAATCAATATGGGGTATAAAACATGAATTTAGTTAAACCTTTTACTTTGTTTAACCTGTGTTTTTAGTATATGAATAGAATAAATGATTGTATTATTTTATATATGAGACTTTTACACTTGCACTTTTACACTTTGTAAAGAGTCTCACATTCAAAAGAATAAAATTTTTCACTTCTTTCATCCACTGTAAATAAAGGTTAAACAACATATTTTAACCAAACTAAAATTTTAGTTATTTCATACATTTGAGATTGATCCAAAGAACTCAAACTCATTTTTTATGTTTGAAATTTTTATTTATTTATAATTTTTTATATTATAATTATTAATTAATTATAATTTTTAAAAAATTATAAATAGCAACAAGCAGGGCCAACCCATGGCTTAAAACCTAGGCCCACGACTAGGCCCAAAAGACCCATAAGCTAGGCCCAACACACTATGGTGTCGAGCTGTGTCTTATTCCTAGGTTTTGGGTGGGGCCAAACAAAGGTTTGACTCAATTGACACATCTAGTGTAGATGATGTATCATCTAATGTCACTCATACTAAAGAAACGTTTAGTTTAGATAATTTTTTATTATTAGAAAGATTAAATATTTTAAAAATTATTGGGTATAAATTATTATTACTGTTATATTAATTAAAAATAAAAGTATTTTTATATTAAAAAATTAACTAAAAAAGATAAAATAATAAAAAAAATAAAGATTATCTCAATGTTTTTTAAATATCTAAAATGAAGTTGATAATATAATATTATATTATTTACTAACCAAACGAAATAAACTCACTAATAAAAGATAGATTACTAAAGTAATTTATCTTTATCCTAAACCAGACAATACCTTAATATCGTTCTACAATGACAACAACCAATTTAAATCATAGATTTTTAATTGATTATATTCTCAGATAATATGTTAAAATTGTGTATACACTTAACACATATTACTGAATATAACAATATGAGACTGTTAACTGATTTTGATAATAAGCAATGCTACTTGCACCTAATTTGTTAATCAATTTTAGCAGCAAATAGTTTGATTGTTCTATAATAAAATTTGGTCTCTGTTGTTTTATTTCTTGGTTCTTGAACTACGCAAAAGGCTGTGTGAATTTTTTTATTTCTGTTTCTTTGTTTTGGCTTTGAATTTGATTGTGAAGAAGGTAAAAATAGTAAGACAGAGTCAAAGGATGGTGGAGATGATGAACGGGGAAACATCAGACTGTTGGTGGTTTGAAGGTCATGAAATCTCCAACCCTTCTCCATGGCTCCAAACAACTATTGCTGGTAAACTGTACACATAACATTGCTCTTTGAATTTATTTGCTTGTAGGGCTGAGGAAAGTTGGTAATTACGAAATAACGATATCATCTATGAATTACAGCATTACATTCGTTTTTGGGTCCACAGTAATTGTCCAGTGGCAGTCTAGGATGAGCTTAGGAAGTGAACAAATGATAGATCGGACAGCCTTATGTTCTTCTGAAGAAAGATTATATCTTATCTTTTTACGCCGCTGGTTCTGAGGAGTGTTCTTTGGTCAGATGTGTGATGATTTCTAGAGAGAAAAATCGAGTGGTGGTAATAATTTATTGTGATATGGTGGTCCTATCTGTAGAGGAACCTTAACCTCAAATGCATCCAGTTTTGTCAGCTAATCAACTTTTAGGTTGGCCTCTAAACGCAGCAAATAATCTTTAAGCATTGTAAAATGCTATTTATGACCTAATAATGTACCGGACCCATTGGTATCCAGTTAACACGATATAACTTTTTTTATGATGAACAAGCGTTGCTTTTATGAAACAAGGAAAGTGGTGGGGCCTGGACTCTCATTTCCAGATTCCATTTGCTTGGTGGGTCTATATCCTGAATTCATCAATGCTTCCTTTTTGTTTGCCCCCCTTCTTTTTCTGGTGTAAGGAATTGAAGGGCCCTAAGAAGTTTCATTAGAGTTTAAATTATAACATACTACTTCTGACATTTTCCACCAGGACCACCAGAAAAAAATTCAAGGGTCTAGTGGTTTTGGTTGCTGGTTGAACAAGTTTCATTCTTAGGTCAACTATTTGGAGAATGCATAATAATTGATTTGGATGCTTTCCTTTCTATTAATTGATTGATTGGTTTATATAGAGCTTAACGCTGAAATTGATTGAAGAAGATGCAGATAACTTCGCCGAACGTGCAGAAATGTTTTACAAGAAACGGCCATAATAATGGAATCAGGATGCTGAGGGAACAAGACACAGGAAGATCAACTAATGCAGAAGGATGCAGAGAAGAGAGAAGTTATTAGACAGCTGACCCTGACTGTGGGAGTTCTCAAGGAAGAAAATATGAAACTGATAAAGTATATAGCCAGAGACTCCAAGAAACTTAGATTGATAGAAGGATTTTTCGGAAAAGTTATTTAGCCGGTCTTCTGAGTCTCAGGCTAGCGTTTTGCCTCTCCGGATATGGGTTGGATGGAGGGAAGTAGCAAAATATGTAGCATACAGTTTGTATTCAATATAGCTTGTAAATTTATATCCATCGTAGTTATAATCCTTGATAATTTGGCAAATTTTAAGCCTGATTCAGATTATAACTTTAGAGGTGTTATAAATTTTTCTATGCTAGTAGCCTCGTATACAGAGAATATTCATTTTGGCTGCAAAACAGAGCCTGTCCAGGTTTTTCAGTAGAGTATGCATATCTTATTTGATAAATATACATATGGTAAGTCTCATTTTCAAATGGAAAAGAAGAAAACCATCATAAATTTTACACTCTGCAGTCCTCAAAAACATCTTTCCTTCAACAAAATAAAGTACATGAATAACAGGAACAACATAATTTATTCATTATTAACTATAATGCCCACCAAACAATGTCATGCGCTTGACTCACGAATGTCACTAAAGCAATATTATATACCACCAAAAGAAATCTGCAAACATAAAGTGGAACCACTACTGAAAAAATTGGAAAAGCCCCGTTAACAGTACTTCACATAAAAGCAAGCGGCATTGTGCAAAACAGTAGAAAGCCAAGAAAAGCAGCTAAATTTAATGGTGCTGTTGAAACTGAAGATGAAACTGGCAAAGACCCAGATGGTGTTGAGGCCGATTCAGGTCCAGGAGCTATCATAACGTCTGGATTTGGAGGGCTTAGACTGGAAGGAATTGTTGGGAGAGATGACTCAGTTGGAGAAGGAGCCATGCCTTTAGGAGTTGGAAACAAAGGAGTAATGTCTGGTGATAAAGCTGGAGCAGAAGCTACAGGATTAGGAGCACTTGGCAAAAATGCAGGAGCAGCTGATATTGTGGAGACTTGTTGTGCATGTATTTGAGTTGAGGAAAAATAAGTGATAAAGAGCATAAAAGTTGCCAAGAATGATCTAAAGGAAGCCATTAAATGATGAAGGTATCAATTCTCCTATAATCAACTTTAATAAATGTTTATCTGCAACTTCAAGAAACTGAGAGAGAAAGAATAATGAAAAGAGAATTATGATGGCAATGAGAGGAGGTAGAGGATGGTGAAGGCTTAAAAGTTGAAGTTTAAAAAACAGGTGGTAGGGACAGAATGATAGGTGGCAAAAGATGATTGGAATTTCTTGTGAAAATACAGCTCTGCATTGTTACCAAGTGACAAGATTGCTTATGCAAAATTTCTTCTGGTGCACATGAAGATGGGCTGTGTCTTTTTATCTTTTTCTCTAAGTGTTTGTGCTGTAGACTGTAGCTTGTCCCGTGAAGGTCTCTTGTCAAGCTTTAAGTAGACTTTTGCTATAAAGGAGAGTGATATTATTCTCTGTATCTATCTCTGTCTCTCACTGGTATTAAAAAAAAAAAAGAGCAATATTAGAAATTCAAATTAACTTGTTGGTTACCCCCCTTACCGTGCGGGGAAGTCAAAGGGACACAATCATGGTTGTTCAGTTAATTATTTATTGCAGGGTCGGAAAATACTTACTTTGAGAAATAATGAACAGTTGATCTATAAAAGTAAATGAGCTTCTTGAAGTTCCAAGTCAGAAAGACTCTGTTTAAATGTTCAGATATGGGCAAGAGGGGATGCAGAGTAGGAGTTAGTTTGATGAGGGTTGGTGTGAAGAGAGCCAACTCTGGTAAAACTTACTAGGGATAGCAGTAGGAGAGGGGGGAAATGGGATGATATTGAAACCTTTCTCTCTCTGCATTTAAAAATTGAAAATGACACCTCACCCCATCAACCGGATACTTTGGAGTCTTCGTGACTTTACAGATTCAACTTCGACCGGATCTGAAATTACAATACAAAATTGCAGAATTAGCAATGTTACATAACAGACAAACATAAAACGCCAATTACAATGATATCGAAAATAGAATATATCTCAAAGGTATTCTAAATTTCATTTCCAAACCATGTAAAAGAAGTGATGATTTAATTATTATTAATAAAAATAATATATATATATATATTTTGAATATATAATTAAAATATATAGATGATATATCAATATATAATTAAATAATTTTTAATTAATAATAAAATAATATTTAATTGTATAATATAATATATGATTAATTATATAGTCATAAGGGTACATTAGGTAGCATCGTTCTTTAATTAATGACAATATAATGCCAAATTATTTGATAATGGAAGGAAATGGGTGAAGGGAAGAGCAAGAAACAAAGCCCATACTCCTTCTCTGTCGCCCAATATCAAAGTGGGCTTTTCCTGGTTGGCCTATATCCCAATCTCGATATGAGTCACAACAACCAATAATTTTAGCAATTAATAATTCGAAAGAATAAAATTATATATATTTATTTTAAATATATATTTATATGTGTTATATATAATTAGATAATGTTAAATTAATAATAAAATAATTTTTAATTACATAATAATATATATAAATATATACTTATTTATGTATTTAAAATATATACGTATAATATTATTTGTATTGAAATAAAAAATGTTATACAAATAAATAATTACATATTAATTTGTTTTGCAAATGCTCTATTATTATGTGGCAATTTACAAATAATTTAAATTTATGTTTGAATAATACAACACAAATATTTTTTTTTAATGAAAATGGTAAATTTTTAAAAATATATAATAATATCTACTATTCCTACTTATGCTGTGTTACTCTTGTTATTTTTCATTTCTTTTTTTTTTTTCCTACCATTTTATGGTTTGATGTCTCTTGACACATGTTCCTTCTTAGGCAAAAACCCTATTCCTACTCAAGATATGGTGAAATTTCAAATTTATATTTTTTTTATTTTTAAAAATTTAAACACTTATTCATTATCTAAAATTTGTTAAATTTTTTTATTAGAGTTAAAGATAAAACTATCATTTTATTAATAATATTAACAAAATTATAATTTTATCTTATTTTTCTCCTCAAAATTTGAAAACTAATAACTTCACTCTTCTCTAAATATTTTAAGTTTTAAAAACTGACTATTTTACTCTCACACCTAGGTTTTTTCTTCTCCTTTCTTTGACCACCACTCTATCACTAACGATTTCCTCTTTCCGCCTTCACTATCAAAATCTTTTGGTTGATTCCCTTGGAAGCTTATGCAATGAAGAGAAGACGAAGAGAATCTCTTCATCTTATAAGAGGAAGAGAATCTCTTCGTCTCAAAAGAGATCGATGAAGAGACAACATCTCTTTGTCAGACAGTTTCGTATGATGGTCCTTCGAACAATTCTAACGGTGAGAGTGGGAAGAGGAAGGAGTTAATGACAGAATGGTGGTTGGAGAGGTGAGAAAAGAAAAATCTAGATGTGGGAGAGAAATAGTCACATTTTAAAACTTAAAATGTTTAAGCATAGGTAAACTTGTCAGTTTCAAAATCAGAAGAGAAAAATAAAATAAAATAATAATTTTTTTAATATTATGAGTAAAATAAATATTTTACCTTAACCTTAAGAAAAACGTTTAATAGATTTTAGGTGATGAATAGGTGTTCAAATTTTAAAAAATTGAAGAATATAAATTTAAAATTTTGCTATACTTGAGATGGAATAAGTCTTTCGGCCTCCTTCTTAAAGTCGACATTAATGGGCCCTTCTCACATGCAACTACGTTCCGATTACTTCATTTTACCGTTTCTAGCACGTTACATTTTAATTGTTGATGTTGATGATGTTTCATTGTTTTCCCTCGAAAGGAACACATGAAATAAGTATCAATATCTTAGGGAATATTGATCATATAATTATCTTTTTTTTATTTATTAATTTGTTTTATGAATATTAGAACGTGATTGTGGCTGAGGTGTTTTGATAATTGCTACTGTGAAAGCCACACATTCATGACTTAAAAGAGGATAAGCTGAGCTGGTATCTGAGTTGCAGGTGCAGAGCTTTAAATGCTTGTGGAGCTGCGTTTCTGTCCACACTTCATTCATTGCCGCTGTAGCTGTAGCTGTAGCTGTACCTGACTTTTGTTTCCAGCCACACAGGAGGCCTTGCCACTGTAGTACGTTTATTCACCGTCTGTCAAGTCTTGGTTTGGGTCTGACTTAGATTAATTAATTAGAAAGTGCCAGGGCCAATGTGTACAAATTCATGAAGAGTGGACTTCATAAGACGACTCAGCGGAAGTCTTCTGAGTTCAATTATTTAAATAAAAAAAAAAAACATTTCTTTTGATGTACTCTTTCTCCAGTTTATATACTTGATGAAGCGGATATCATCATCATCATCGTCGTCTCGTCATCATCAAAACAAAATATGCACATTGTCAAGGTCTTTTAAGTTGAAAGAAAGTTAGGTGTAGCTTTTCATTAAATATGTTATACGTTGTTCCACCAACTCAATCATTTTCTTTTTTTTTTTTCAATATATTAATTATTTGGTAAAGTGATGATTATATTGTATTATCCCCGTTGACAATTTGAAGATAATCGAGAGAAATATCAATCTTTTATAAGAGAGAGTGTTCGATTTGCATGAAAAAGAGAAAATACTATAAAAGAGATAGTGGGCTGAAAAAATTGGTTGAAGATAATTTTGGTGGTAAAAAAACATTAAAAAAAAACTTAAAAGAAAAATAATTATTTTTTAAAACTTCAATAAAAAAATTATTAATTTTTTTAAATTAAATTTTTTAATTAAATAATATTTTTATCTTTAATTTTAATTAAAAAAATTAGTATTTATACTTTAAAAACATTACTTAAAAGAGTTAAAAATACAAATTGTAATAATGTAAGTGCAATGATATAACGCGCCTTGCGACGCGGGAAGCACGTTTTTACGAAGACGCCTTAATCCATCGGTCTCCGGCTCCAGTTGTGGCTGGCAATGGATGGCATTAAAGGCCCTTGTCTCTCTAGGCCCAGCCGACAAGATGATGGCTGAAAATATTTCATTAATTAACCCTTGTTTGCACTACAAGAAAATTTGATGTTCTCATTTACACATATTTCGCCATTTCGGGCTGCACAACATTGACGCCTAAGTTAAATCTCAAAACCCCTAGCCGCTATTGAAATAAGAGGAAAGTCTCTTTCAGCTGCTCCTAACAGATAAGATGAGGTGTTTTTACGGGAAATTGAATTTTTTTACCTAACTTGAGTCTTATTTATATATTTATATTATATTTATATTATTTTATATATTAAAATACTTAAGTTATTGTTATCAACCATAAAAAATCAAATAAGATAATACTATTTTTTGTTTTATATTATAAAGAGAACATATATAAATATTTGATATTAATATTTGAAACAAATTTATGAATGTATTAGATAAGATCAAATGAATTTAAAAATTTTTGAGTTTAAATTTTTTAGATTAAATCTAAAAAATTTTAAACTCACTTGATTTTATCTCTCTAAATCTTGTTTGATGTTAATCTAATATTGAAGCAACACATAAAAAAATAATTCAATAAATCACCTGTAAAGGGCATGCAGTCTAAAAGAAGGTCTTGACGTGAGACATATAAAAAATATAAAATATGCAAAAAAACAAAGAAGCAAATAATTTATTCTTTGTACAGAATATTGTGGAGAATATATTCTTAAGAATATGCAAAATACTTTTCTGCATGTGTGTTTGCTTCCATGTGTTTTCTGCATGTTTGTTTGCTTCTACGTGTTCATGCATGCGAATGTACATATATGTATGCTTTTTCAAATATTTTTTGCAAAAACATACATATTTGCTTGCTTTCCCGTGAAGATCATATAATATAGCATAAAAGTATTAAACAAATATAATATAAGAGATCATCAAATTGTTTTCATGGGCACGAAGAAACTTCTTGGATTGATAGTGATGATGCAATGAAAATACGACAGGTGAGGTTTTCTCTTATAAAATGGAAACATAATTATATTGTATGAAATTTAATTTGATTTGAATTTAATTAAGTAATTCAATGTAAATCTCGATTTGATTTGGATTGAATTATTGTTTTAATTTGAATTCAAGCTAAATTTAAATTGAAAGACTTGTTTGTTGTTGGGTTAAAGTGGAAGAACAGGTTAGCAACAACGCTTTGTAAGGTGAGGTATAGGCGTAGTTACAGCAGGAGTAGTGGCAGGGGCAAGCAATGGCGGAGAGATGCATAGGCAAGCATCAATGCTTCGTAGGGAGATACAGGAGCAATGACAACAACTGAGATCAGTGTTTCATGAGGAGATAAATGAGCAATGACAACAACAGACATCGATGCTTCATAAAAAGATACAGGAACTCTAGTCCTCCTTAAAGTATCAAATTATGAGACTTGAGAATTCGCATGTTTAGGCATCAGAATCATTACAGATTATTATTCACTATACTTTTTTTTAATTATTTCAATTAGTTGTGTTATAGAATAATGACAACAATAATTTTTTTTTTAGTTGGATGACTCATCAGACAATAATGTGCAACAATAAAAGTAAGACCTATCGACAACTGTTAAGAGGCCACCAACTACCAAATGACTTCGATTTGGTATATTTGATTGACTTCGATTGAGTCATAGATGATAGTTTATTCTTACTATGAATCCTTCAAAATCAATAATTGTGTCAATACACATCCCTCTCTCATTCCCATCAACATATCTCGTAACATTATCATCACTTGAAATCTATTACCCTCTATAGCGAATCTTCAATACTATTTTTTTCATCTTGACTTGAAATAAACTTAAAAACATAAAAACACTTGTGTTTAAACCATAGTCGTTATAAGACATGCAATAAATTAACATTGGTGTTAAACAGCTATGTTAAATATCTATGTTTAAACAGACATGTAGGACCAAAGGGGTTGGCAAAAAGGGGTCAACCCCTTGCTTTCTGTCAACCTGTTTTTCGTTTGGTTTTTATCCAGAACTGAATTTTCGTATTTTTTAACTACTAATATAAGATTAAACAATACAACAACATGAAATTACAACATTAAACAATCTAACAACATGAAATCATAATAAAATTATATTTCTTATAAAGTTATAAACATAAATTTATCTTATATTATTTGATTTTCAATTGTTAAACAAGAAAACATATAACATAAGGGCTTGAATCAAAACTGACCTAAGTATGAACAATTTTGTTATGAAACATTTATGACAAATATGAACTCTAAAGAAATTTGACAATTTTCATCTCTCTCTCTTGTGTCCAAATTGAATATTTTATAATAGTTTTCTCTCACGAGTTTTATTATCTAATCACATATGTCTTCTCTGTTGAAGAATTTTTTTATATTGTAAAATTTTTTTTTCCTTTCTAGAAGGCTAAAGAAAAAGAAAGAAATTATTGTTGTGGTATTTTTTTTCTATATGAATTTTATCAATAAAGATATTTTAGAAAAATAGATTATTATTATGATATTTTTATTTAGAATTTGAAATAAATAACATATATATATATATATATATATATATATATATATATATATATATATATATATATATACAAACATTTAAAAAAAAAAAGATAAAAAAATGAATATCCCTTATTTTTTTTATTCCTTCTTCACGACGTTGGATTATTAATTCAACTATTTAATATTTTATTACAATTAACTAACCACCAAACCATTCCGGTTTTAATTTCGAAGGCAAAGCAAGATGAACGTTGACATAGCAGCCACCAGTTTTCCACTAAAAAAGGCAACTTTATTACGTGAAAATCTATCTCACTTGTTAAGGATACGAAGAGTTGAAAAATTATTACATTGATAACGAAATTAAGGCTCAGTTTCCGATATGGATTTAACAACCAATATCAGAATTCTTTAATTCAATTTGAGATATATATATATATATATATATATATATATATATATATATATATATATATATTATGTGATAATTTATTATTATTTTATTATTAATTTAAAATTATTTAGTTATATAATAATACTTATAAGTAAGATTAGATATAAATTGAATCAAACTCAAATAAGATTAGAGTCTTTTTTAGTGAGTCAAAACTTAGGTTCACTAAACACATATTCGTATTTGATTCATTTCACAATTTTAGTGTTTATGATTAGCTTGCACTTGATTAGAATTCTTGTGTTCTGTCTTGCGTTTGTTTTAATCAACTTTGGGATCGTATCTCAGACTCGACATGCTAGATTGTACAACATCGTTTTAGAGTTTATTTATTAAAAAAATTGAGTTGTGCTATGCTCATGAATCATGCCAGCCAAGCAAGGCACTTGCTTGGGTTCGGATTCGTTTTCATTCGTCCTCCCAAGCTTGTGTTCGGGGTCAAACTCATTCTTTCATGTTTGTGTTTAAATTTATTCAAACAAAACTCGTTTCGAAATCAAATAAACTCACTTCAAATTCAACTTTATATATAAATATATATTCATTTATATATTTAAAGTGGTTATACATAATTTTTTTAATGTACACAATGTATATCCTAGGATAGAATTTGAAATAAAAATAATTTCCACTTTTTTTAATGATAGTTTTCTAGAATTAAACTTTAAAAGGAAAGATTTTGTTTGCAAGTTGGATAAAAATTTATGAAAAACAAAATACTCTTCATATTTCTAATATTAGCTAAACCTAAATAATAATATATTTTTATTAAATACATTTTAACCTATATTTATATTTTATTTTTAGTGTTAATAAATATACAAAATAAATGTAAACCAATAGACGAATGTCGACAATAACTGGATCAACTAAATCATATTCGAGATTATATAATTTGACTAAAATTATATTATAATATAATGATTTAAACTTAATTGTACATGTTTATGTGATTATAATTCGAATCACATCAAATAATTTTTATATTTTTTCATTGATAAATTTAAAATAACGAATGCATGCCACCAACAAACTAAGGGATGAAATCATAATTAAGATTATGAAATTTAACTAGAATTAAATGATAACATTAATTTTAAGTTAATCACACCATGCTGATGTGGTCACAATGTGAATCGCACAACAAGTCCTCAAATGTTCCTATCTAGAAATGAACCCCACACAACATGAATGTTCATTCTTTGATCAGGATTCATGACCATCAATACTGGAAAACAAGAAAAAGTTTATTATAGTGGAGCGGAAGCCGAACGCTGTCAGTGACGTATGGTTTATGAATCTAGAGGCTGGAGCCCATCTGTTCGATTATTTAAGTAATGGTTTAATTTGGCCATGGACGAGCTTCAGTCAGAATACAGAACAGACCTGACCGATGGAATCAAGAGATTGAGAAGAAAACAACTCAAGTTTCTGTAAGAATGAATGATGCTAGATTTGAAATAGAAAAAAAAAAAAGACAAAAAAGTAAAAATATTTATTGTAATGATAGATAGCTGAAAATTTTACAAAAAATATCAAAAAATAACATTTTAAAAATTTATTAGTGGAAAGGTGTTATTCAGAGAAAAAAATTCCAGGTGGGAAATAGTTTTCATCCGGTAAAAAGGAAAAACGACTATTTTCCATCCAACTTCTAATCTACTTTCAGCCTCACGATCATAAGAGATAAAAAATCTAAACCCTTTCCCCTGACCCAACTGCCCTTCAAATTTATCAAGCCTTTTGTCGCACGGCATTTTTCAAGCCGCAAGCAAAAGTGGGCCCAAAATTCAATTGTGTTCAGACTTTCTGAAAAAAACCTGGTTTATTGGGACCATTTGTCAACTAATTTTATTAATTAGATTATTAAATGGAAATGAATATTATGTCATATGTATGCATAAATCAAGCCATTCGATTTTGCAACCGCATTCTCCTCCATTTTTGTGCAGAGGAAGAAGAAGCTCATCAGAAAACACTATACAATGAGAGAGCAATTAGTAATAATCGTAGGGGCTGGCCCCTCCGGCTTGGCCACCGCAGCCTGCCTTACCCAGCTTTCAATACCCTACGTAATTCTTGAAAGAGAAGATTGTTATGCTTCTCTTTGGAAGAAATATGCCTATGATCGTCTTCATCTTCATTTGGCTCAACAATTCTGTCAACTTCCTCACTTTTCATTCCCCTCTTCTTATCCAACTTTCATACACAAAGACCTATTCCTACGATACTTGGATGCCTATGTTTCTCATTTCAATATCAGTCCTTTGTATCAAAGATCCGTTGACTTTGCAAACTACGATCAGGTAAGCCAGAAATGGGTTGTGAAAGCTAGAAATACAGCGTCTGGGGAGATCGAGGAGTATTCTGGGAGGTTTTTGGTGGTGGCAACTGGAGAAACAACTAACCCTTTTACACCAAATATTAAAGGAATGGATTCTTTCACTGGGGAAGTTATTCACTCAACTGGCTATAAAAACGGCAAGGCATATGGTGATAAGAATGTTTTGGTTGTTGGGTTTGGTAATTCTGGCATGGAAATTGCACTTGACCTCACTAACCATGGTGCCAAAACTTCCACAGTTATTCGTAGTCCGGTAATATTAACATAGACCCATCTGTTGTTTTTGTCATTTAAACTAATTTATTAGTTAAAATGATATAAATACAATATATACTTGAATCATGTATGCAGGTTCACATATTGAATAGAGAGATGGTATACATGGGTTTAGTTATGTTGAAGTATCTGCCTTATGGCGTGGTGGACTCCATCATGGTGTTGCTTAGCAAGCTTGTTTATGGAGACATGAGCAAGTATGGCATAAACAGGCCTAAGGAGGGTCCATTTTTCATGAAAGTTGCTTACGGAAAGTATCCAGTTTTCGATATCGGAACCTGTAAGAAGATCAAATCTGGAGAGATCCAAGTAAGTGATCTAGTTTTATAGTTATTGCTTGTGTTAGTGACTTGGCTTCTGAATACTTCAAATTTTGTCAACAATGAGTTGGCTTCCTGGTTAAGCAAATTGAGCTCACCGGAAAATTCATAGCGCCTTCCTCAAATTAATTTATTAGTTTATGTAGTCGTTGTTTCGAGACTGTACAAGCTTGCTTGTTGAAGAATCTTATTTCGTTGACTCATTGGTTATTATAACACAGCTTGACTTTTACGTCGGAATTCCACTGAGTTGTACAACGTTAGATGTCTTTCCTTGTTTCAATATTTAACTTAAACTTAGAAAGTATGAATATTTAAATGTATGACAGGTCTTGCCAGCAATAGAAAGCATTAGGGCCAATGAGGTGATATTTGAGAATGGCAAGTCACATCCCTTTGACACAATTGTATTTTGTACCGGCTTCAAGAGATCAACATATAAATGGCTTAAGGTAAAAATCAAAGTGGATATTTACCCACTTCTTATCCTACATTAACATGAAAGGGCTAATATTTCTGTATTGCGGAGCAGGGGGATGACTACTTATTGAACGAGGATGGACTTCCAAAGCCCAATTACCCAAACCACTGGAAAGGAAAGAATGGTTTATTCTGTGCTGGATTGTCAAGGAGAGGGCTGTATGGCGCTGCCGCGGATGCCCAAAACATAGCTAATGAAATCAAGTCGCTTCTCTGAATGAAGTCAAACTCTCTCAACTTATTCAGCATTGTAAACATCTCATTTCTTTTAAAATATTTTTTGTTGAAATAAAAATCAGACGTTTGAGCTACTATAATAATGCCTTTTACAACAATGGTTGAGCTTTGACAGTAGCTTCACTTCGATAAACAATGGAGACTTTCCAAGCTTGCTGGTTACTGTTCATTGGCATTGAAGTTCGCTAAATCATTAGATGTCTCCTCATATATTTATGTAACAACGAATTACTAGTCTTTCGTTTTCTAGATGCTGGGTAGATTTTCAACCTGTTCACCTCAAGGTCAACCCCATACTTACAAAATTTGACAGTTTCCCAAAGGAGCGTACCTGCTTTTTGACGCGCCATGAAACCTGCTCCCTGCATTAATTTCTTAAACAAATCCCATACATCAGAATTTACTTTGTTTCCAACTGTACTACAATATGAATAATTTAACAATTTCATAATCGCACATCATTACGTCAAATGCTTTCATATATAATTCAGTGACCTGCCTACAATTATGCTCTCCCTTATAAAAAGAATAAGAGTGGAAAATTGATAGCCAGAATTTAAAAAAAAAATCTGACCTCAGAGAGATTGAAAAAAGAAAGAGAGAAGAATGTGATGGTCAAAAAAATTATGGCCGAAATCGAAGCAGTAGGATGGCCGAAATCGAAGCAGTAGCTCTGGCATTGCAACTTAAGGTGGTTTGCAACCTCTACAGCTCTCACGATGCTTCCCCAATTGTGGCTGAAATGAAATATTATGGAGTAGCGTCTTAACATATAATAATAATGCCCAAAGGATTCCATTAAAACCGATTTCTAGATTTGAAACTGGGCTGTCGCCAAAATCTTGCTGCAGTGCCAGGCTGTCCCCGTGCAAATCCACATATGGTTCTAACAGATCAGAAGATCTCTGAGATGGAATTCCATAATCTCTGAGTATGCATGGCGAAGCAGCAGTTTCCCTCTCCAATACAGCAACATAATTTTCTTCAAACTCCAAAACTAGATACTTGTCCTTGCATGCTGGCCAACAACACAGCAATCATAAGAATAGATGAGAAACAAGACATAGTTAAAAGATGTACCACTTACAATCAACAAGGTGGGCTGGGTGATGAACGTTTTTTATTATTGTTCCATTGAACTTCAAAACCTGTTATCTGGAGATTAGAGAAAAAAATTAGAATATGTCAAATTTGCAGTGGCTGGTTGAGGTTTAGTAGCGATAGACTCACCTGCTGATTACTCATATTGTGATACCCCTAGGCGAATCCCACATCGACAAAGCACGGGAGAGATGTTGGGTCTGTGTGTGCTCTGTCTTTGGATCCCACATTGGTTAGTGGTGGGAGAATTGAATTGGTTAAATAGCCTGTGAGCTCCTTAACTGTTAAGACGCGTTTTGGGTTGCAAAGCCCAGAAGCAAACCCATGATGGACTGTGTGTCCAAAGTGGACAATATCTTAACAGTGGCTATTGGACCTGGGGTGTTACAAATGGTATCAGAGCAACTCCGCGTGTCCTCTTGATCGATGGTGGGGCAAACCTCAGCGAGGACGCTGAGTCCCGTTGTATGTGATACCCCTAGGCGAATCCCACATCGACAAAGCACGGGAGAGATGTTGGGTCTGTGTGTGCTCTGTCTTTGGATCCCACATTGGTTAGTGGTGGGAGAATTGAATTGGTTAAATAGCCTGTGAGCTCCTTAACTGTTAAGACGCGTTTTGGGTTGCAAAGCCCAGAAGCAAACCCATGATGGACTGTGTGTCCAAAGTGGACAATATCTTAACAGTGGGCCGGGCTATTGGACCTGGGGTGTTACACATATCCTCATATCCAATGTTTACTTCATTTGCTAAGACCTATCATCAGAAAACACAATGCAAAGAGAAACTTTTATACCAATCCAACAATGTAAATTCCCGATTAAAACAGTCTGTCAAAGCAATGGGGCATGATTGAGAAGAACCATAACACCATGAGAAAAGCACAAGGGGACTACAAATTAAGCCGAATGAAAGATTCTAGCTGGATTACAGTCAAAATTTTAAAATTCCATGATACTGCTTGATGCAAAAGCATGAAGCTTACCTGTGATAGGATCACAACTTGTTCCCCTTTGAATCTTGCTAAAGAGTGCCGAGCCTTTGCTAGCAGTTTCAGCTAATCAGAAGAAGGACCAACTAAGTAAATTTAAGCCATCTGGTCACATGTTAATTTGGAATGAATAATGTACTTAAAAGGATGTCCTCTGTAATTCATATTGGAGTCTTCAAATTCTTCCCTGTCAATACAGAAAATGGGAATATAAAATAATTTGTATAATATTCCCACAGTAATTAAGAATTATTATATTTAGAATTGCATACGTCTAAGTGTCATACTCTATTAGGGGTTCTGACAGTGGGGTAAACACCAAACCAGCAATGATTAGATATGAAGGCTGACCTCCATCAATATGGTAGGGAACCTTCAGGTAAATGGATAAGAAATTCAACATAATTAGATCTCAATATGAAAGCTAATGAAACTGACAGATATCATTTCCATATCATTTGAGATCGTGCCAAGTTAGAGTCATACCAAATGCATTTGTGGATTTAAGACAACATGAACTTTCATGAAAGTCCCATCCCTAATAACACCAAGTTCTGCTACATCACCAGCAAACCTGTACAGCAGTGTCATTAGAAATAACAGCCACTACATATCAGCCCTACATATAGCAGATTCAGATAAATAAAAACTGTAGTGAAAGCATAAACATTCATGCCATGACTAGAGTCCAAACCAATAGTAATTAGAAAGTATAGTGATCATTCATAAAGAGTGTCAATAGTGAAAGAAAAATGACAATTAAGAAGGGATTATACTTAGCCTGAATACAACTACTGATGCTAGCCACAAGGCATACAGAATATCACTGTTGCAGCTCTGGTTTTATTGACCAGATTTTGATTACTAAATCAAACATCTTTACAGTCTTATAGAAACAATCAATCTTGAAGAGATAACCTTAAGGCATAAATGGTGGGGCAGTTAGGTTTTCAAGTGAAGTCGATATCCCATAAGTACACCACATAACAGGTTTTGGTATAGTTAGACTGTGAAATATTTTTGTACAAGCTATATTTAAGAAAATCCAACGCAGTTTTTAGATGAAAATTCTGGGAAGATAATAGCGTTTACTTTTGACTAATGAGGTAGCAGAATGCAATGCGCTCATTTGAATGGAAGGGTATTGTTCCTTCACAACCTACATGAACATCATCAAAATTTACAATCACATTGCCCTGGAAAAAGAAAAAGTACCATCAAATTTTGTAGCATATAGAACACTCAAAATTTTATGAAAAACTCATAACAGAAGCACTCGGTCTTAGGTTTTCCATCTTAAATTCATATTATACTGCCACCCCACCTCACCATGTCAACCCAACCCACCAGAATAATAATAATAATGGAAAAAGTATCTCAAATGGGTCACAAGAATACTCAAATGGATAAAATATGTAGAATTTTATCAAATGTGATGAAAATACAAGGTTCATCTCCAAGATGGACCAGCGCTTCGCAAATTTATGTTGCCCAGTCAACAGCTAGTTTTACTTATTTAACTTAACTTCTCTTCTATATGACAGCTTACGGTGTTAGTTCTATTGCATGTTTTATAGCAGCTTTCAATTTTTCCAAGATAAATAAGATGGAACTAACCAAAGATATATTAAGCCATTTGAGAGTTTTCTAACATTTTAAGAATGATTCAAATTCTCATGATTGTTAAAAAGAAAAATGAAGCGTAAGTGCAACAGCTCCTGAAGCTACAAACAGCAACATACCTCCTTCAATACAGTATTTGCATCAGAAGTGGGTTCAACTCTCCTTACCAGCACCTCTTGTATGAGAGATAATTTATGAGGAAAATACCTATGGTAACTGATGGTTTCAGTTGATAAAGGAACACAAGACATTTTAAAGATGATTTGTGCAGTTTAGAAAACACACCACGGAGAACATAATCAAGACATGCAAGCACAAATAAGTACGCAAAAAAAACAAATGAAATAGCTGAGAAATTTATACTATAATTTGTACCAAATGAAATTTTTAGAAAAGTATGAAATAAAATTTTTATTACGATGGGGTCACAAAAGGACACCTCAATACAAAGGCATACCTCATTAGACTGTACTTTCAGGCATGCATGTAGTGCTGGATTCTCTAGCTTCTGCAGCAGTACACCAAGGCAAGGGAAACCTAGAAAAGCTATCAAAGACTTTTAGTGATTCAATGAACTGTCATTCTTAAGATTGATTACAAGGTATGAAACACAACAGAGTTGAAGTGCCACTGACTAAAGGAAATTCAAACTATGACTTAATTCAAGAAAGTCATGGTAAATCAGTAAATTTTGCAGACAGATTCAGGTAGCCAGGCAGTGAAATGCACAACTTTAAGGCAAGATGAAAAAACTCACCAGTGTATTTCCCATTCCTCTCATAGTCATTCAAAAAATGAGATACAACTGTAGTTGGAATCACATATCCAACATTTTCATCCTGTTCAGATCTGTAAACCTGAGGAAGTGTCCTGTAAGAACATGGTAGACAAACAATTTGAGATAAAAAAGAAATTCATGTAACGAGTGTGGCCTTTACAGAAGCAAGAGCATGGTTAGCAGTTAAAACACAAGAAGATTGGTGGAAATAAAAACCATGCTTAAATATGAACAATGAAGCTATTGTAAAAAATAATATACAATAAGAATAGATGAAAGAAAATTAATTATATATTTTTTGATACACCATGAAATTTCAGCTAAGGTAAAACTTGTTATGCTAAGGTGGACTGGACTGGAGCAGCAGTATATATACATTCAATACAATAGATAGTACAATAGAAAGTGCTAGCTGCACGTTTTCTGTTACAGCAGGCCAGAAATCAACCTGAAAAGCTACCCCAATGCACTCGCCCTCATCATTGAATGCGGGGCCACCGCTATTACCTAAAATCTAGCAAGTATAAGCAGTGGCTATCACAATGATATAGAATAATGCCTTAACAAAAAGAGAGGAAATATATTGAAAGAGTAGTGATATTAAGGCAAATAAAAACTCACTGCTTCCATTAAAAAGTTTGTTAACCAGAAACTCTTTACAAAAAGAGCTTCAAATATACAAATTTCTACAGACCAGGATTTATTGCTGCATCAATTTGAATGCCCAACAAATCAGATGACCCATAAGCATATGATGTAACCTGAGGTATTAACATTAGAGGAATTAAACAGCATTAATTGTTTAACAACATGCTGGGTCAAAGACATAGCTAGTGGAATCAAAGATGCAGTGGCAGAACAAAAGTAGACTGACCATCATAAACATTCACATTGATAGGGTCAATCAATCATACCTCTATACTTGATACAACACCCTTCGTCACCAAAATGGTATCTCCTCCAAGGGGATACCCTACAACAGTTACTGCATCCTGATCACAAAGAAGGCAACACGGAAAGAGTTCAAAAGTTTTTCCAAGAGACGTTTACAGCACATGAATGAGGAATTTCTTACTGTAAAACACAGCATATCAGAATGGCTACAAGAGATTGAAAGATACACAAATTACAGATCAGCATCCTTTCCAAGTATAACTTCTAGAATCTTATCGAACATATTACTCCATTGTCTATGATACCACAAAGAGAAGCAGTCCATAAACATAATAAAACACAATGACAGAATTACACAAAGTGACAATTTAAACCTGAAGACGAGGCAATTGTCCCAACTGTAGTGGTTCAGCATCCTTCCAAAATTCCTCACTTTCTACTGAAAGCAAAGCTATATTGCAATCAACACCTCAGGCTAAAACCTAGGTTGAACCACTAAATGGAAAGTAAGTGGCAACTCTAATTATGGTTGAAGAAGAATTAATAAAACCCGAACGGAACAACTTAAGCCATGTCTACAGTTAAATTGTAACCTCAGAAAAAGAATCTCCAATTTAGTTTGTCATTTATGACACAAAACACAAGTAATGAGGTCCCATACCCAAGCACATCCAAATGCCTTATAATAGCATATATATGTGAAAGAAGTGAAGCAACTAAGAAGCACTTCCATTGATAAAGTTTAAAAGAAACCAAATCTGTGGTCAAACTTCTAAAATCACAAATTCATTAAGAAAAAGCAAAAATAGCAGAGATTTATCTAAAGATCTCGAGAAAACAAGCAGAATATGGTAACTCCTGCTACAAAATTTGAAAAGCTCGAGAAAACAAGCAGAATATGTTAACTCCTGTCACAAAATATGAAAAGCTCGGGAAATAACAAAAAAGTAGTTTGTCTTTATATTGAATAAATACCTTAGCCACATATTTGGTATCATCTCCCCTTCTCTTCACTTTAACCTGCAATAATCCCAAATGAATTTGATAATCTACATGACTAATTGACAAACTCATACACAAGTTTAATTAAAAGGTCTGAGTTAGAGTTAGAGTTAGAGTGTAGGTTAATTAATCTACACTCATATGGTAAGGATACTGTATGCAGTAACTACAAAGTTAGAGTTTATTTTCAAAAGAATGCAAATGCAGCATAGGGCAATTCTTCTGAACACTTACCAAAAAATGTTTTTAGTAGCAACCAAAGCCACCAAAAACGTAAAATCATTCTTTAAAACAGGTTTCTAGCACACTACACAGCAATTTTGCAAATTAATGTATCCTATGATAAGAAATAGTTGACCAGGCCCCATGGAACCATTTAATTGAAGCATACTGCAATAATTTCACTAGAGAATAAACTCCAGCTAAAGGTTTTATTTTTTAATTAAGTAATATTGATCCAAATCTGAGCCATCTAGTACGGTTAGAGAAGTTCAGTCTACAGACATCCGTAAAAAGGTGGGCAACTGAGTAGATTACCTGTGTATCATGTTCAACACAGTGTGCATTTGTCAAAAGTTTCCCATCACCAATCATAAAAGCACTGGAAAAAAGCATAATTTAAAAGATAAAATGAGGCTTTTATCTCCAAAGAAATTACATAATAAAATAAATGGGTGCAATAAACCAGTAGGTTTAATAAGAAACTAAAAAGAACCAACTGAACTTCTTCATCTCTTTCTTTTTTTCTTGAATTTTATAGCAACATTTATTTTACTCTTGAACAATAAACAGATTAAGTTTTAAATACTTGTCTTCCAGTACTTGTACATTGCCTTTGCTTTTGCCATGGAAGGGAATAATCAGGAGCAGTATGGGTGCAATAAACCTTGAGAAATTAAAATGAATAAGTAAATATAATTGACAAGTAGAACTGTAGAAGCGAATAAAAACATGATTGATCCTGAAACTCATATAAGAGAAGGAAAAATTACGTTGCTTCTCTTTAGGTTAAACCGAATTACAAGAATATTCACTGATTAAAACTACAATGCGAACACAAAAAAGGAAAGGAAAAAAATTATACCTTCACAACAGCATTAAGAAAAGCTACATCTTGAAGATTCCTTGGTTCAACCTGAGAATGTATAAAATGCCTTAATAAAATAAGAAATAGGTATTTTTCAAATAATTGATCAGACATATAATACAAACCTGAGGAGAACCACACCTCAAAAGCTAATTATTGAGATCATATAAACTCTACACTAGTTGTCATCATTTTCAATATGGGATCCAAGTCTCATACCTTACACTTGGGATCCTAACATACCATCACGCTCCGTAGCCCAGGTGCCCACGCGGACTGGCTGTACGCTAGCTCCTGCAAACACTGCAATGCCGACATCACCACCTGCATTGCACAATTGCAACTGAGAGATATGGTGATGACTCTCGTACCAAATGATACGAACCTTAGGTGAACTACATCTTAAAAACTAGCTATTGAGATGAGAGAGTCCAAGACTATATAAACTTCATACTAGTTGTCCATACTTTTCAATGTGAAATCCAAGTCTCATACCTTACACTTGGGATCCTAACATCGTAAAATTTTAAAAGAGTACCGGCTGCTCCTTCGAATCATGCTGAAGCTCCTTTCTGTCTTTTCTTTGCGCGCCAAAAGATTTAAAAGCAGTAGATTGAGAACGTCCAACGTCTACTCGGCCATCGGTCAATGTTTCGTGCAATTTCCTCTGCGAAACAGATACAAACTTACTGAACTTATAAAACCAAAAATTAAAGACAAATGAAATTAAATTAAATGATAATGCCAGAATTGGGGTTTTTACATCAGAGGTGGCGAGTTTAGAAGCGAGGGACTGTGAAGTGGGGATAAGGCGTTGGGAGGAAATGGAGCAACGGAATTTAACAGTGGAATTGAGCGCAGGGAAGTAAGAGTTGACGACTGCTATTGCCATGGCCATATTGATATGGAAGAGTAGAGACCTGGCCAGACCAAGCAAAGCTAATAAGAGATATTTTTGTTACAGGAGCTGCAGTGCTGAACTCGCTCAGTTTTAGGTCCCTTTTATCTTATCCATCTGCCTTTACATTGAAGATTTTGTATTAGGTCACTCGTTTTTTGGCGCCTCACTGCTTTTATTTTTTACCAATGGGGTGCCTCCAAAACAACCACGATTGAAGCCCCTGTTTTTTTTAAATTGGACTTGGGTCAAGGGCTATCTTGTGCACCACGCACTTTAACCCACTTCTTTTTGGATTTAATTGGAGTTTTAGGCCTACGTGGGGGCTGGTTCGGGTCGATATTTTGGTAGAAAGCTGCTTGGTCTTGTCCATGTTGCAAATTTCTACTTCAATTTTTTGTAATTGGTAGCTGATGAAGAATAAAAAAAAGATATTAAACTTTTTTGCTCTAATTTGAGTTAATTTATATATTTATATTACACTTGTCATATTTTAAATATTTTTATCATTTTATATGATAAAATATTTAAATTAATTTTATATTTAATATTAAAAAAATAGATAAAAATAATGTTATTTTCTTTATATATTATAGAGAGAAATATATTTAAAATAAAATTTATATATGTATTAGATAAGATCAAGTGAATTTAAATTTTTTTTAATTTAAATTCTTTAAAACAAATTACATTTGAAGTTTAAATTCAAATATAAAAAAAATTTTAAATTCACTTTATCTTATCTCTCTAAATTTTGATTAACGTTAATCCAATATTGAAGTAGCACATAAAAAAATATTCCAATAATTGAAGCCTATACTACCCATGAAGAGTATATACTCTTAAGGCCTCGGCATGAAATCTCGACTTAAAATAAACCTAAAACATAAAAATACTTGTGTTGAAACATAAAACTCAGGGCATTAAGGTTAAAATGCAACATTTATATAGGACTAGAGGGGTTGGTGTCCGCCAACCCTTTTTTTTTCTGTTTTTGATTCAAATCTGGATCTTTATCAATTAATTCCCAATTTTACTCAAATTATATTATAACAATATTAAATAATACAAACAACATAAAATCGTAATATTAAACAATATAAACAATATGAAATCACAACAAAATTATATTTCACATGAAATCATAAATATGAATTTATCTTACATTATTTGATTTTCAATTGTTAAAAAAGAAAATACAAAACATAAGGGCTTGAATCAAGATTGACTTGAATTTGAATGATTTTACTGTGAAATCTTTGTAAGAAATGTAAATTCTCTAAAAAAATTTGACAATTTTTGTCTCTCCCTTTTTTGTATTTATATAAATCATTTATAATTATTAACGATTCATTTCTCTAAATTTATTCTACGGATTTTATTGTTCAATTATATATGTTTGCTTTAATTATTTTTCAGAGTTGAAAAATCGACATATTTCAAATTTTTTTTATGTTACAAAGATATTTTCTCTAAATAGAAAGATGATTAAAAAAAAATCTCTCCGTATGAGTTATATTAATAAAAGTATAGAGAAAAAAAATTATTATTATGATATTTTTATTAAACCAATAAATTATACGGTATGTACGTATATACTGTCAAAAAAAAAACCTAAAATATTCAATATATCCCAATACAAAACGTGTTGTTTTATAACCGTATTCACATATCATCTAAAAGATAATTATAGAAGTCAGCCTCTATTACTGCAATATTCCTCAAACAGCATTCGACAATTAACAATCAACCCTTCTGCAGGGAATCAGTTGCAGGTGCAGAGAAATTAAAAGACTTGAATGACGTAAAACCTCCATCTACCACCAAATTATGCCCACTAACATATTTGGCGTCCTCAGATGCAAGATAGACTGCAGCATTAGCTATATCAACAGGTTCACAGTTTGCTCCCTTTAACACACCAGTATTTTGTACCATTTCAATGAGTCTCAGAGCATCAACACCAGGATAAAGCCGACTCATTTCATCCAGCACGAATCGAGTTGGAACCGCGAAGGGTGATATGCTGTTAATCCTGATTCCATGACTGCTTAGCTCAGCTGCCGCAGAACGGACAAGTCCTATAACAGCTGACTTAGAGACAGAGTATGTATGCTGTGCTAGCCCACCCATTACTCCTGTTACACTGGCTGTGCATAGAATGGACCCAGTTCTACGGGGGATCATCACACGAGCTGAGTGTTTGATCCCAGCTACCACTCCTCGGACGTTGATGTTCATCACTCTGTCGAAAACTTGAAGATCCAGATCAACAATACTTGGGGGAGTGTTGCAGGCTACCCCAGCATTGTTGTACATTATGTCAAGTTTGCCATGTCTGGAGACTGTAAAATCAACAGCATTAGATATGTCGGATTCATTGGTGACATCACAAGCAATGAATGTGGCGTTGGCTCCAAGATCTTTTGCTGCTTCTTCACCAGTATGTTGATCGATATCAGCCATAACAACTGTAGCACCATTGTTGACAAATTTTGCAGCAGCTGCTTTTCCTATGCCCCTTGCTGCTCCAGTGATCAGCGCTACCTTTCCTTCTAGCTTTCTTTATAACAAATATAACAAAAGATTCTAATTACCGAATGAAAACTAAAATCTGCCTTCTTATTTGTAACGAAGACGAATGGTGTACTCTTGTATTTCAAGATTAATTTGTGCAGTGTACATACATCTAAATGCTCAGTGCAATATTGCCTAAAGATTTGTAAAACTTAGTCCAAAATTTGTCATGGTTTTAGACTATAAGCGTTATTGTACTAACAAGATTGGATCTAGATTTATCATTTTATTAATGCGAGACCAGAATTTCCAATTGATTACCATCTCTATCTGCCCATCTAATTTTGTTATCTGAACATGAAGATCAAACCTTAATTCATTAAAAGATGAAAAGAGAAAGAAAGGGTACAAACTATGGAGATTAGATAATCGAAATGGAGAAACGCACCTTATCTCCCTTCTAAGCATAGTTGCAGATGGAAACGCAGAAAGAGAGAGAGTGGGGGCTACTTCGACAGAGTCAATAATGGACACAAAGGAAAGGTAGTGGAATTGATATTTTATAAACACTACACAGTGACGGAATATTCTCTTCAAGATAAGGTGAAAATTTTTCGGTCAACCAATTCCTATTAAATTTTATAGTAACTGTAAATAATAAATATGCTATTTAATAATTTTTTTAAAAAAATAAAAAATTATTTTTTCCACTTCAATTTTAAAAATTGATAATTTTTCTTTTTATGTTATCTTATTTTTAAAAACAAATTTTTAATATAAACCATAATAACCTCCGCGACTCAAGGTTGGTGACCGTGGGTATATGAGCTGGTAATAGTCTCGCTTCTTTTTGGCCTGTTTGGACTACATGATGACATGTCGTTTCATCATCTTCGTTCTTTGCTTGCTGATACCTACAGTTTCTAATGGGAATAATATAGAAATAACTTCTGCATAAAATTCTTACTAACACAAGTTGACCAACTACTACCACCTTTGGTGAGACGCTGCTAACATATATGAAAACATAGCAAAGCAACAGAGGAATATTTCCTCCATTTAAACCATAAAATTAATTATTCTTCAATGTAATGTATCCTAGCAACAATGAAAACAATAAATTAATACTATAAGTATAGCAATTATTCAAAGATAGAGTCAATTTCTCAGAGATCCCAGCTCACTTCTGGGGAAATTTCATAGAATCGAGGTTCAATCCAAGCTCCTTTAAGGCGACGACTTTGGCTTTGGCTGTCAGATTGTTGAGAGATATTCTCATTGAAAAATACCATGTCATGTATATAATTACGTCTTCCACCTGATACCACTGTTCCACAAGTATCAATGGAGACATCCCCTGCCAAACCCAACTTTGCCTTCATGCTCTCCATTTTAAAACTCTCCCTCCAAAGATGAAATGGTAGCCTTTCAACGTCTTCTCGTGACTTATTACTCGACGCATCAAGTATACGAAGTATTTTCCAGTTTCCATCTTCTGGAGTAAACATGATCAACCCATTTATCTCATCAAAAATGTGGAATTTTTTTTCATCTACTTGATAAGCTACTGCTTTGATCTGTTTAAACGTGTATCTGTAGCAACTAAATTTGTGCATAGTCCATTCATAAGATCCACGATAAAGCAATTGTACTTCCACTTCCCATTTATCATTCTTGCAAACAACACAAACTATGCAATCTTTTGATGTAGGAGGAGATGAAAATGCACCAATGTAGTCATGTTGCTCTGAGTTGGGAAACTGAGGAAGGTCTATTCTAGAGCGGGAGAAGGGGCAGAAGAAGAAAATTGTGGTTTCTTGCTGTAAAAGAAGCCACCCATCCCTGGATGCAATGCATGTTGCCCCGTTGAATTCTGGGATATTGATGTTGTACTTCTTTTGGGATTTGCTTTTGCCGGATCCGGTAAGCAAAATGCATTGTGAATCCTCACCATAAAGGATAAACCAAGGTTCAAAATCAGGTGAGGACTCGATGTGAGCTGAACATCTGGAAGCAGCACAATGCCAACTCTTACAGACACTGCGAAATCTGAGAAGATCAATTAAGCCTAAACGGTCAGCAATTGCTGTAATTAGTTCAGTAGGAAGATCAGCCCAGCGGGGTTCAGCTTTGAGCTGTGCTCCTGCCATTTTATTGTGTCCAATCCTGCCAAAACTGCTTTGTCATCAAGAAAACAAATTACTAAATGCTGAACCTTTTGAAACAAAAAAGAACGCTCGTTACAGAGGAACACAAATTACAAAACTAACAAAAAATTGCCTGAGAATGCATTGCATTCAAATATGCTGAAAGAGATTTTATAAAGCATAAAACAGTAGAATACAACTGACGACAGAGAACTGTTAAAAGCAATAAAATGGGGGGTTCTAAAATATCAGAAGATACCATTGATTTCGATGGAGAGAGCACCGTGCAAGGATGTCAATTGTCTTTGTAACATAAGAAACAATTAAACGCCGCATCTCACTCAAACAGTAATATAAAATCTACATAACAGATCATAAAGAACACTTCAGAAATCAGATTTGAGCCTCTAACAACACAAAGCAATAAGAGAACATTCATGACAACACAAAATAAAAGAGTTTCTTTTCTGCCCATCTAAGAATCACTATCTATTACTTCCGATGATAAAAGACTTCTGAAAGTTTAAGCAATAGAAGTCCCTATATCCATCACAACAGACTGCAAAGTTTAAGCAATAGCAAAGAACTAAAGAAACTAAGATGTAAAATTATATGTTACCGTATTGAATGAAGAAAAAAAAAAATGTCATCACAAAGAAGAGAGAAAAACCATCTCCATACAGTAGGGTTTAGGGGAGAAATTTTCATTATGACTTGCTACTAAAAAGGCAACTGATATACGGAGGTAATAGAGTTTAAGTACAACTGAAACTACTACTTAATAACGTGTGAGACTCCAACTATCACTACTTATAAATCAAATCAAAGGCCTACACAATCCACAAACAAAATTGTTTAGAACCCCACCTTATATTAACTTTATCTTCTTTCCAATATTATTATTAAATATCTTTTGCTACAAAAACTTTTTAATTAATAACTTTGTTTTTTGATTTCTTTTTTCAATTAGACGTCTTTCCTATGTTATTATTATAAGTAATAATATGTATATATAATATACTGATAATAGATTATCATATGATAAGATATTATTTTATCTTTAATTTAAAATTATTTAATATTTAATTTAAAATTATTTAATTATATATTAAATTATGTAATAAATATAAATTAAAATATTATTTTATTTTTAATTTAAATTAAAATATTATTTTATTTTTAATTTAAATTAAAATTATCCAACCATACATTATCTTTACCTAATATAATTTTGTTACATTAAACACAAAGCAGTTTGTGGGTGCAAATTAAATTTGCAAAAGGGGGCATTCCGAGAATTGAACCAGGGACCTCTCGCACCCTAATCGAGAATCATACCACTAGACCAAATGCACGTTGGTGCGACGTGGCATTATTTTTAACTATTAAAAGAAAATGTTTTCCCTCTGAACCTTAATGATTTGTGTTTACAACTTCATTTCAAATCGTCGTCAAGTCACTGTTCTTCCTACATTGTAAATTGTAGTTGGGTTTCCTCATGAACTTCAATCACCTTCTCTGTTTTTGAGCGGAATTTCAAATTTTTTCCTCAGCTGATCAAACTAACACTCATCTGTTTTTGACCTGGACTTTGGGTTGTTTAGCAACTGTGTAGAATAGAACCAGGAGTTGAACGTCGCACCTTCCAATTTTTTTACTTCTAAATATCACTGAAAACCATTTAATATAAACACACCCAAATCCTTTCTCTTGGAAGAGCTGATTAAATTAGGTGCCGCTGAGTCGATTACCCCTTATATGTCTTGCCCAAAACACAAATTTAAAGTCTAACTTAAAAAGATTTAACCTAACATTGTAGTGTCTCAGACCTAGCTTATAAACCTTATGAATCAAGTTGTAGGTTTTAATACTAAGATCATGGGTCAGTCCGGTCTGATACTATTTACAAATTGTTAAAAAGGGAAAAAAAGACAAAAATGAAGACTTCTACTGCTTTTGCTTGTGATAATTTTTTTTATTTTTTCTATATAAAGCAATCCAAATTTTTTTATTTCCAATTTTATTTACAAATTTTTCAATCTTAATTCTTTTATTATATTTTCAGTCTCATTTTCTTTCATCAACTCTCTTTTGAAAATTGTCTGAATTTACAAATAATAATTCATTATATTTATAATTTCATTTTCATTTCAATTTTATCATTACAAATAGATTCAATGTCAAATATATACAATATCAAATAAATTCAGAAATTTGGATGTTGAAGACAAGTAGATAAATGATATAATATATATATATATATATATATTTTTTTATTTATGTTTATAGTTATACAATATGTAAATTAATTTATTTGTACTATATTATAAATTTATAATATTTTTGATCATGTAACCACGATATTTTTCTATCACAAAGGAGAGATTATAAATAAAATGTTTAGGGTATTGCGCTTAGTTTTAATAATTTGTTTAAAAGCTTTAATTAAAATTTTTAAGATTTGTGATTAAAACCCGTGACCCAGCTCGTTTAGGGTCCCAAATGCCATATATAGGGTCTGACCTTCGTCTTTCAAAAATTCATAGGTTAACCTAGTTTAAAGACCCATTACTATACAGGCATAAGTACAGGCATAAGGCCCGGACTGGCCTATTGATATGTCTGCCCTCACACATGGAAGGATTTAACTAGACGAAAAGATACAACATATGTTCGTGGTTTGTTTTGCCAGCATTTGGGTGATTCAGAAAATCAAGCAGCAGAAAAGGGTTTTTTGTAGAGTCTTCTTCCATGAGAAGCAAGACCATCGTACATCTATGTGTGTACTGCTATTATTACTTCCTTTTCAATCCAGCAGGTCTCAGCAAAGCTTGGCATTTCCACTGCAGCATCTCCCATGGATGCAGACATAGCAGATGTGATCACATATCATATAGTAGAACAAATCTTACTCCCCAAATCGTCTTCTAGTGAAAAACATACAAAACTTACCGATGAACAGTTGAGAAATATAATATACAAGGGGAACCTTTTCTAGGCCTGCCTCGTAAAATTAATAGGTAAAAGCACCATTTCGGCTTAATCATAACTACGAGTAAAACAAACCAAAATCCATTGATAACCATTAGTTTCAAGTTACTACTATCCACTTTCTGCCACTATAATTAAATCACATTGAATAAAAAATTTTCACAGGCATTCAAAAGAACGACATTGGGTTCCATGACATCTTATTAATGTTTACAAAATGACAAAAGTTCACATCCATTTTGGCTGCATGCCAAACTCTGGGAGCGCATTACAACACATCCAGAACCCCAAGCCATAGATCATGCAGTGAAAGCGAGTTAAGACTGCAACAAAAGCGGTGTCATTGACGCTATAATTCGAGTTCTAAATGTATCCACAGGACTTACAAAAATTAGTGGAAAGCTAAAGTGTGAAATGCTTTGTTTGTCTTAAATCCTCAAAGGTAACCAAAGAAAAGAAATCAGAACTTAAAGCTTTTAAAGTGTATTGATTTATAATACATTTAAACATCTGGTTCATTCTATTCTTTTTTGGGGGTCGCCAAAGAGTTTCTCAACCTCTCTACATTTTTTCCAAAGTTTAAATTAGGTAAAAATGTGTAGGATTAAACATCCCAAGTAAGCGGCTTAAGGGAAGTTGATCCTGACCTAATTTTAACAATCTGTTTCAAACCAAGTTAGTCATGCACTTCAAAGTTACAGTTCATGCTGCGGACAATTCTTTGGAAAGTTACTGCATGGAAACTACAAATACTTGAAAGAAAAATTGTGACCAAACATAACACATTTTGTTCAATAGTTACAAATCAACCAAATTTGTTATCATATTGCCTCATATTCCATACATACAAAGTCAAAGCACACTAATATAATTCCTTCAACATTTCATTGCGCCAATATAATTTTTTTTTTTTTTTTTAACATTTCATGGTACTTAAAATGATATAACAGATATCATTAACCACAAAAAAAACCCCTGTATATGGCATACTTGCAACAAAGATCCTTCATTTTGGTAGAAAAGCAAAACGTACCAGCTTGGCCCATACTAATGATTGGACTCAGGAGCTTGGGCATTGGCATTGAAACTGTCAAACCCACCACTTGTTGGAACAGATGAATTTGCTTGATATGGTGAAGGTGTTACCATGGCAGGAGCTCCAGTAGATGAAGCAGCTGGTGTGGCACTACCAGGAATTGCTGTTGGGTTAAGAACAGCTGGAGGTCTAGGAAGACCATTTACTTGACCAGGTGCAGGAGGCGCACCAGGTGGTGCCACCATTGGTGGCATGCCTGGAGCAGACATGTAACCTGCTAACACCATCAGAATGATTCAATTCCAGGCATTCTTAACGCCACATGATTAGATTACATGCAGAAAATACACTATAAGATGGTCACAGAAAGAACAAGCATTATAATCTAAAGAGTGAAGTCAACAAATATTGATTTTTTGGCATGTCTGTCAAAGAAACCTAGGATAATACAGTGACCTATATTGAAAACAGGCAGGAAGAAATAAGCCAGTTAATAGAGTAACAAGAGGAACAGCTCCCAGTCTTCATAAACAGAGCAATCCACCACAATCCATATCAAATAAACCTTCTACCAATCATGAGCCAATCAAATGATTAAATTGATGCTACCAATAAGTTTTTTTTTTTAAAATCAAAAATTAAAAATTAAAAATGTACTTCTAGGTCAACTAGCTGTCTACAAGGAGATAAAAAAGAGAAAACCTTTAACCTAATTATCTAAGAACAAAAATTCATATAAACCTATCCAACGGTCTCTGTATCTAATTACTCAAGCAAAACCCTACTCAAAAAACCAGCACTCCCAGTAGTAATTCCTTAAAGAAAGATAACTAATTTTGATAAAGAGAATTGGCAATAGTAAATGTCTAAATGATTTATCAACACCAAGATAACCATGGTTTGAAACTGATACAGGAAAATTTTCTAAGTTCTACATCAGTATACAAATGCGCTACCTAAGTATGACATCAAACAACAGCAGGAACAGCCACCAACAAGACATCTGCCATATCAATAAGGTCGCAGGCACCAACAATCAAATTACAAAATATGTGCTCACATGCAAAATGCATACCCTATGGATCAGTGCATGCAACATAACAGAGTTTGGCAAGGAGTAGAATATGTTTTAGCCCCGCTTTACCTGGAGGACCAGGAATTGGCCTCGGTAAAACAGGAGGCCTCATCCCTGGGAGTAATGCCGGATTCAACTGAGCACCTCCAGGAATTGGCATAACAGGTGTTGGTAGAACCGGTGCGCGGGGCCTCTGAACCATTACATGCTGATTGTAAGCAGCACCAACCTGGTATGCAGCAGTTTGGCCAAGATGTTCCTTGATTCTCTGGTCAATTAAACTTTGAGTTTGTTGCTCCTCAAACTGCTGATAGTAGCTCCTCACATTTGCCTGAAATGATATACAGAATTAGGAGAAAATAAAGTAGCCCATTTAACTAAAATATAGGACGCCTTTGTACGACACCTTATGTTTGTAGCCTGCATTGTGCTGTTTTCTCACAGATGGCTGAAAAAGATAGCAAAAATCATCAGTTAGATGCCTTGGAAGAAATTCAAAGGAACGACATGCACACAAATAGTATAAATGAAGGCAAGTGCAAATTTTTCATAAAATCAAATGTCATATGAAAAAAACAAACTTAAATCCTGCTCACTAAAGAGTAAACTTATATAGAACTAAAGCGACTTACAGAATCGTGGGTCAAATATGTGTCGCAATAGTCACAGTAATACCTGCGAATTTGCATAAACACCAGGAAGAGAGAATTTGTAAAAATTGATATGATTAGACAAATAAAAAATGGTTCTTAATCGAACATAGAAAACCTGAAAGGACATACCGAGGCATGGCTTTGTGTAGATCAATTTATGACTGAGTATAGAACAAAGACCCTATGATATGCTTAGCATTGGGAAAAAAATAAAAACCCTAGGAAAGAGAAAGAGTAAACCAAATACAGAAACATTTCACCCATCGACCCAAAAAACCCCTCTCAGGTTATCTTAATAATAATTAACCCCTATTGTTTCCGAAAAGCTGAAACAGCGTCTTTTATTCCCCTTCACCTCTTTTTAAAAAGCCGTTACTCCCCTATTGTTTTAAAAAATAATCATAAAATCCCTTACTTTTCAAGGGGTAGATTCAAACCAAGTAGTTATTTGGATAGATTGAAGCAAAATTTAAATTAGAGTTTTAGTTTGACACCTTAAACTAAATTTTTGTTTAAATCCATTTTTGATAATTATTGTTCATTTTGTTAACGATACTCTTTATTTTGCTTATAATAGTATTATCGTATTGATAACTCTATTCATCATGTCAACCTCAATGACATTTCCTATAAATTCAAATGAAATTAAACTCAAGCTAATTATTTAGATTCGAATGGAGCTTGACTCACTCCATAGTTGAGTATCGTTTTTCAGGTAATTTTTTTATTTTTCGAATGCTTTAATTGTGTAGCCTAAAGAGTATCTATTTTGTCTTTGTCCATATATTTTCTTCCAAACAGTCTTGCATAGTTTAAATGTTCTCCTCAATTTCTGACTGATGAAGATTTTGATTGGTGGATACCTCTTGAAGAAGTATTTCATCTGCATCTTATGTATGGCATTATTTGTAACTTTTCTTCCTCTTCCTCTGAGATATGGTGTTTCAGATATCAGACTACTTTTGAACAAAGAAAAGTTTGGTCCCAGGATATTACAATAGAAACTAAACTTTAGAAACTAGGTCATGAAAATAGTCAATTTAAGATTATTAAATCATGTTAGCTCTATAAACTCGTGTCGAATAATTGAGGCTGTCACATAAATAACTAAAATTCATCAAAGCTGAAGGTTCAGTCCATGTGGTCAAGCGTTATTAATGTTTGACATGAATGAACGGTTTGGTGACATTTTAAACCATTTTGAAAAAGTGTATACAGGTTACTGATATGATAAGTCATGGTCTATTATATTGTTCCTGGTAGTGTACTGATGTTTTCCTTGGTTGATACTAGTTTTTCAATAAAGAATGACAGAATAATTGTCATGCATAGGGAGCAAGCCAAATGCCATGCTGTTACATAGCAATAATATCTAGTTTGCTGTTTTACTTCATTGATATCTAATTGTTTTGTGCTTGATGAAGTTCAAGTTGCAGGCAGAAAACGGCACCTGTACACATGGTTAAAACCCGTCTCATGTAGCAACTGAGGACCTGGGAAAGTTGGAAGCTATAGAATGGACGTTATTGTGCATACCAGTTATTTGTTTCTTTTCACTTTTTTATAATTTCCCTTTGCCTATCTTTTAGCTATTTAACGTTTAGATATGACTTATTGTAGCGTTGTTTAAAGTAATAAACAATTGGCGTTGGAATTCATGAAGTCTAATAACTTTTGCACCTTTTAGTGTCAAAAGATCACTGAACATTACAGGTGATCTTGTGTACCTTTTTGGAACTTGTTTCTCCTTGGTTTCTTCTGTTTCCTTTTTGCCAGTGTTGTGGGTTCAATACAAGTTTTATCCTTCTCAGAGTAGCATGCAATCATAACCAGGCTCTCTATTTTAACACTTTGGATTTCCATATTCATGTTGCTAAAGGATTCATTTGTTGTTTGATTCATTTGTCCAAAGTCATTGCTATACCCATCTAAACTATGCTTAAACTCTCTTCTACAAGTTCTGTGTGCTTGCACCCTCCTTTTCCTTATATACATCACTTTAAGTGGTCCTGCCGAACACGAAACTGTCCATTATCATTGAAACTGATAGTCAGAAGTATGCTTATCTTTCACCTAAACAAAGAGAGATTTTAAAAGTCAGTTCTTTCTTCTTTTTTTTTTTTTGTTTTGTTCTCTTATTATTATTCAACAACAGCAATTGTTGTAAAATCAATTATTGCTGTTGATTGGGGGCAGGAAACAGTTAATATGCCAACTGGAAGAGTGGATGTATTTGTACAGTTGTACTTTAGTTTGGAATTAAAACTCTCTTCTGAACACACTATTCATTGCCTGTATATCTTGTCTAACATCTTAGTAATGTGCATTTTCAGGTCATGCGTACAGAAGGCCAAAGGCCACTTTATAAAGGGTAATGATCTATTGAAGCCTCTTCTCAATGGCTTATTAGTCACGTTTAAAAGTTATGAACATGTTTACTTCAATGCCTTCTCCAAAGTATTTTGGTTTATGAGGGTGGAATTACAGTAAATTTTCTGAAATATGCCTGATGTATTTGCATCGTTTAACAGTTATTTTCATTTCAGTTGATGTTAAACTTCATGTTTTAGTACAGTTCCATTATAATTTTTGTAGGGACGCTTTGCCGTTTTCACAAGATTGGGTCCTCAAATGTGCAATCACCTTTATTCCACGTGAGAAGCTACCGAAGCTTGCTGGATTGGATGCTATCTTGGTGGGATTGCCAATTTGCAGTCATGCGCTTCATTTGAAATGCCAAACAACTGCCATTATAACCAACAAGAGCCAACTAAGTGAAATTATTTTAGTTAGTTTTGCTATAAATTCTTCGGTGTTAGGACTACCACTCCATATTAGGGTAACCAAATATATAGTTGGTTTCTTACAGAAGTGCTATACCATTTTCTTTTTTCTGGGTATGGCCAGGCATAACTTACAGTGATATTATCTGTCACTGTTGTATCATTAAAAACCATCAAAGAAAATTGGCAACCTTCTGCTTGTCTAACTTAAACCATCTTGTATTACAGATATGACTGTGTCAGTAATAGAATTGTTCTCTATATGGTTTTGGCAAAAGTAAATTCTCTCTGTTTTATTATGTGCTGATGCTCTGCTTTGTCTTTTCTCCTTATCCATAGGGAATCATAAAGTGACAAATATTAGACAAGAAATTTCTGATTCACTTTACAGAAGAGTTGAAAGGGTATCAAGAAGCATGTGAAACGCTGACTTGCTGCTATGCGTTTGATCGATTCTCCCATGAGGAGAGAATTAGGTACAAGCAACCATCATTTGACTTTAAGAGAAGTTCTTAAGCCACACTCCATCTCTTCAAATGGATGAAAGTTGCCGATGGAGCTGTGTTTTTGTTGTATCAGTGGAAATCTGTGTGTCATAAAATATTGCTGTTTCTTCTTTTTGATCTTGTAGTTGACTTCCATATATTGAATAAAAATAGTCCCTGGACAGAGTGATCCGCACCAAAATAAGCCGACACCGGATGAATAATCTAATTAATTGTTGAATTACTCAGTATGGGTGATTTATTTTTATAATGTAAAGGTTGGCAATTTTCGGATGGTACTACATGAATATGCTGTCACATGTTCCCCCACTTCACACAGTTTCGGCTCCAACCCTCCTAAAGTAGATCACAGGCTTGAAGATGTCAAATAAGCCATGATTTTGATATATTGTTACATTAAATATCATAGATGTGTGACATCGGGCAATTTGAGTGTCTGACTGCAAATTAAAATAATGTCAATTTATTTTTACACGGCGGGCGGGGGTTGGGGTAAATACAAACGAGTAGTTTGTTTGTGCTGCAAGTTGCAATGGGAACAGAAGTGGCAGCGTTGGAGGCTCTGCGGAGACTTGGCGGGACAGTCTGGCGCACTTATCTTTGTGCCTCGGTTACCACGCTAATCTACCGTTATACCCTTCCTTTCATTTTTACACCACTGCCCTTCTCTTCCCAACGCTGACGATCGTCTCAACCCCGACATTTAACGGTATCCGTACCCTTTTCTGCTGAAAATGACCCAAACTTAACGGGTCAACTCACGCTATTGTTTCGTCTTCTTGGCTGAATTTTACGCGTTCTTTTTTCGTAATTACCTCCAACAAATAAATATTTAATTTATTTTAATACGATAAAACATGTGAAAAACATAACGCTTGTTGGAGTTGAAATGGAAGCACATGATTGTAAATCCAGCCTGAATTTAAGGGGAAGCAATGTGCTAGAGTGGTAGTTGTAAATTGCAATGGTGATTCAACTCAACCCAAAAGGAATGGTGTTTTTATTTCTTCATTGTTTTTTTTTTAAATTTATTTCCACAAGTTCATGCATGTATTTATTGCTCCATCTTAGACGGATTAAGTGAATATATTTAAGTAATATAATTAAAATTGTTAGATCTAAATTTGTGGTGTAGAGATACAAATTAATGAAGTAAAAAATAAAAAGTCGATTTGCTCTGTCCAAACCAACCATTGAACATTTATGTTTCTTCAAGTTTAAGTGTGACTAGATGAGTGAGTGTAAGTCATTAAATTACTTTTGGGCACGTCACTAGTAGGTATCATAAAATGAATTCAAAATGGATGGAGGGAAAACTTGTTTTAAAGTGAGGACATTCGCAAGATCATTTGTATTATCATTAAATATTCATATTACTTTTTTTTCTTCTTTTTGATTTGATCCATCACCATTCATCACACTTTTCTTAAATAAACAAACAAATGTTTAATATCAAAATTATTTGTTAATAAAACCTCTTAAACTTCATTAAAAGATCAAACAGTTGTTCATGTTTTGAAACTAATTGTTAGTAATGTTTTTCTTGTCTTTGAATTAATCGTCACATGAAAAATGACCACTTGTATCATCATCCTTAATGGGGCAATAATATACATGACATTATCATCCTCAATTTCATACAACATTCTATATTCAATCTTTATAGTGGTCTAAATGCAATTCTACCTATAGTTTATACTCAACTAGTAGCTTACAAACTTCATTAATATTTTGTTTGTCACATATAATTGGATTATAACTATTTTTTATTTTCCTTGTAACATATGTCATTTTGTTGTTTATTATCAAGGTCTATTATCTAGTACAACCAACCCAAACAATACTTGATATTTTGATTTATCATATAATAACAAATTAAATATATAAAAATTACTTATGAAAATACACTGAGAAAAATCCTAAGTGAAAATTTTTATTTTACCCATCATGGCAAATATATAAAAAACCATGAGACAAAATATCAATGTAATATAATTAAAAAAAAAACCCCAATTTCATAAATCGACATTTAAAATTAAGTTTAAGTCTAGTACGAGTAAATTTGCCTACTAGAGCTAATCACATATTTTTTTTTTTCTATTAATTTTATTACTTTCATCACAATTTATCTTAAAATTTGTATCAATGATTCAAACAAACACATAAGTAAATATTTATCTCCACACTTGGGTTAAGTGATATTTCGCACTATATTTTATGTATTTTGAGAGAGATTTGATAATGAAATTGTTGAAAGTGTAAGTTAAATAAAGTATGTTATGAACTCGTTAAATATTGAAAAATTATAGATAAAGATGAACTTACTATTATTTGGGTTATTTAACTATATCTTGTTACTTTTATAGATTGATTAATTTTGTATATAATTATTAAATATGGTTATTTTAATTAATTATTCTAAGCTTTTTTAAGAAAAATTAAAAAGTAAAATATAATAAAAATATTTTTATTTTAGTAAATTCATTTATTAATGTTTTTGAAATAAAAATAGATCCTATACGTGAAAATTTATATGTTTGACACAAAAAATGAAAGAAGATTAGATGATGACAATTGATTTGATTATTAAATTATTTTTTTATTATAATTATATTATTATCATAATACAAATATTAACACTTATTAGGTGTATTAATTACATTTCTAGTATAAATTATATCGTTAAAAAGAGGATGGGCAATTAAGTTAAATCATTGGATAAGCGGACGAGACGCATCTGCCCCACGTGATCCACGGCGCCGTTTGAAAAGAAAAGGGAAAATTTTTTGAATAAGACAAACAGACGACGAAATTAAAGGGCAGAGACGTCATTTGAAATGACAGAGTGATGGAAGTACAAGTCTTTGGTTCAACTGAAGACTGTACATGTACACCCATCATCCACCTCAGACCTGAAACAGCTGTTAGGGTAGTCTCGTAGTTAAACGTAAAACAAAGCCTCTTAATATGCAATTTAATTACATTGAATCTATTGAAGATCCAAGTTTGCCATCCAGAAATCCTCCAATTTCCCTAAACAAAAATAAAAAGCGACGACTATTCGAAGAAAGAGAAATTATAGAGAGAGAAACAACGACGCTGCAATTTCATAGGGAGAGAAATCAAGACAAGAAGTAGAACCTGAGACAGAGGGCGAGAGTTGTGTTCGTGTTTGTGTGTTTAAGGCATTAATGGCGGAGGTGAAAATAGAAAAGAAATCCAACGAAGAAAGCGTCAAGCTATTCGTTGGTCAAGTACCCAAACACATGACCGAAGCTCAACTTCTTGCAATGTTCAAAGAGTTCGCTCTGGTCGACGAGGTCAATATCATTAAAGACAAGACCACTCGCGCTTCGAGAGGTTTGTTTTAAATCTTACATTATTGCAAGCTTGCTCGTTCTTTTCTTTTGTTCGTTTTTTTTTTAAAAATTATTGTGTTTGGTAAGAATGTGTGATTTGTTTTGTTTTGTTTGAGATTTATCTGGTCAGTGCGAGTCCTGAACCCTAATCTTAGCGTATTTGGTTTGTAGGGTGTTGTTTTGTTATATGTCCATCCCGACAGGAGGCTGATAAGGCGGTCAATGCCTGTCATAATAAGAAGACACTTCCCGGGGTTAGTTAGATTATGTTTATTTTTTGGAGTTATATTGTTGATTACTTTGCACATTGTCAGATTAAGTGTCAGAATTTATGTGTTATTGCTCATAATAATGATCTCTAGATCTTATACCTTGATAGGATCTTATAATGTGGTCAACTATCTAAGAAGCTGTTCAGTATCCACCTATTAGTGACACTTGTGCATCATAATTCAGTTGTTAACTGAAATAAATTGCTTCATTTATTGTGTTAGTAATTATGAATTAATGCACATTGTGTTTAGTAATTATAGTAAATAATTAATGGTGTATACTTATTAGTTGGTTTTAAAGTTAACATTTATTTGTTGTTAAAGTAGATTACAGAGGAATTATGGTGCAATGTGTTGATCCACGTGGTAAAACAGTGTCTGTAGATCGGTTTAGCGCACGGTGTGCTGTGTTACTTCCACCAAATTAATGGCTCTTTTCTTAATTTATAAAGTGGGACTTAGAAAGCACATCATGCTTAAATTTTCTGGAGAGTTGAAAATTGCCATATGAATTTTTTTATGTGCATTAATGGAATCAACTGTCTGGGCTTGTATCCAATTCCTTTTGTTTTCTTTTCATTCGGACTTGGACCTGTAGCCAATTGTTACTCATATCCTTTTGAAAGTCAATGCTTCTTCTTGAAGATATGATTGTGCTGCAATCACCAACTCAGTTGTTGTTGGTTGTGCATTGCTAATCACATGGTAAAGCGAATTGTAGAAGGGATGAAAGTGAAATGAGTTTTGGTGAAATGCATTTTGGCAAATGGTTATAGTATTGGAAAGACTGGAAATGATGATGGAGAAATGCAACAAACTTTTGCACAAGCTCAAGATTCTATTTGTAAAGCATTAGCCCCTTTTTTGATGGACCACTTTTACTGATCCACTTTTAAGTTTCAATGTACATGCGTACTTTTCCTTTCAAAGTAAAAAAGAAAAGAAAAGAAAAGGAAGAAATGGGAAAAATTTTGTGTCAAAATAGAATTGAATGAAATTCATGAACGGGAGCTGAAGTGAAAAATTTATTTATTAACTAATTTATTCTTCTTTCATATTTTTCTATGAACCATGATGGCAAGCAAAACCATTTCCTCACATCATATTTTTCTAGAATCATTAAATTGGTTGACCAGCTTAAATTTTGTTGAACATTGTAACATTTACGAATGAATGAAAACTTTACAACTTCCAATTAGGTTGTTGCTTTGTTTTTAATTTTAATTTTATGGTTTATACTTCTTGATTAAATCCATTTATATGAAAAATAGAAATGGAAAACTTTAATGACCAAGTTCTTGCATAAATTCAGTTTATTTTATTGTTTTGCCACTGCTGATTTCTCATTTTGACCTACCTACTCATGTTGTTCTTGCTCATTGTTCAATTCAGGCATCTAGTCCGTTGCAAGTGAAATATGCAGATGGTGAACTGGAAAGGCTAGGTATAATATAATTTTAATGATTGGTACTTATATTTGTTTAGAGGGAGCTGTTGCAGCAACAAATCTTGTTTTTCTGATGCTGCTCCATTTTTGGCATTTTATACCATAATTATATAATGTTTTCTGATATTTCCCTTTATGTTGTTGTCTTTGCAATCTAGAACATAAACTCTTTGTAGGTATGCTGCCGAAGAATGTTTCTGAAGCTGAAGTTTCTGCTCTGTTCTCTAAATATGGAACAATAAAGGATTTACAAATATTAAGAGGTTCTCAGCAAACGAGTAAAGGTGCTTGGAAGATCTTGATTTCTTTTCCTTTTAGAGGTCCCTGGTTTGATTGTTTCTGAACAATGAGAGTTAATATGTCTATCTTTTTTATTTCAGGTTGTGCTTTTCTTAAGTATGAGACAAAAGAACAAGCTCTTGCTGCCTTGGAGGCTATCAATGGAAAGCATAAAATGGAGGTTTGTCTAATATTTGTATTCTTTTGGTAGTTGAGAATTTATCCCAAAACATTGACATCTGGTTGAATAGGAAGAAATTACTTGGAGTACAATGTTCTGATAATTTTTTTAGCTTTCTTTGGAAAGACATCTGAGCGTATATCTTTCTTTTTGGCCCTAACTTGTGTTGCAAGATTTTGTATACTGTCCCTTCTTATCTTTCTTATATAGAACTACCTTGGTAATAAATAGTAGGTTTACACTTAAAGGCAGAAATTTTGATTCTAATTATACTTTTAAGTCTACAGTGATTAACTTCTACCTGTCAAGCTTTGAGCATCTTTGTGTTAATCTTCAGTAATATTTTTGAAATTGTTGAGTTGAATTTATAATTACATTTGCCTTTTTTAATTAGAAGCCGTGGACTGATAGAAGCTAATTTATTTCTGCAATCTTATTCTGATGGTTATCCTTTGTGTCTGTTAGGGTTCAAGTGTTCCTTTGGTTGTCAAATGGGCAGATACAGAAAAGGAAAGACAGTCAAGAAGGGCCCAAAAAGCTCAATCCCAGGCCTCTAATGTACCAAATGCTGATTTACAACATCCCTCATTGTATGCCTTGCCATTTGGATATGTTCCCCCATATAATGGATATGGATATCAGGTAAATTCTTTTATGTTTTCTTTTTCTGGGTTGATTCAATTTTTCACGATGCCTCTAGGCTATGCAGAGATGATAAGTAGTTTCACCTATTTTGGATTGTACCACACTTTCTTGATTAGTATTAAAAATCAGAATGGTCATATAGGTTGCTTATCACCTGTTCTCTTTATAGGCTCCTGGAGCCTATGGACTTATGCGGTACCGCCTACCTCCAATGCAGAATCAACATGCCTTTCATGGTATAATCCCTCCTGTAAATCAAGGAAATGCAATGCGTGGTGCCACGCCTGACCTCTCACCCAATATGGGCCCTAGAAATTATGCAATACCTTCTTCAAGTTATGTGGGCTCAGGTTATCCTAATGTACCTGGTCTTCAGTATCCCATGCCATATCTTGCAGGAATGTTGGGTCACCAACCTTTGAGCAACTCACCAGGTTCTGTCACACCTACAGGTCCAAACAATAACCCAGCAGCCTCATCAAGTCCTGGTACCAGTTCTGGGGGTCAGCTTGAAGGTTAGCCATCTTTTTTTTCATTTCATTTGTTTTTCATGGAAAGCTTTTGGAGGTTTGTTCTGTTAATAATGATATCTTCCTACTTAGGTCCGCCTGGTGCTAATCTATTCATTTATCACATACCTCAAGAATTTGGTGACCAAGAGCTTGCCAATGCTTTTCAACAATTTGGCAGGGTCCTGAGTGCCAAAGTTTTTGTTGATAAAGCAACTGGTGTAAGCAAATGTTTTGGTAAAGCACACTGTTCCTAACTCTGAATTCATTGGGAAAATGTAGGCTTTTATATCTTAGTAAGCCTTTATTTGCAGGATTTGTCAGTTATGATTCACCAGCTGCTGCTGAAAATGCCATTGCTCTGATGAATGGATGCCAATTAGGTAGTAAGAAATTGAAAGTTCAGCTTAAGAGAGACAACAAACAGAACAAACCTTATTGATTGGGAGCTGGGTCATGGAAGGAAGCAGAATTCTCTATGATATGTACTCGCATGCAATCTGGATATCCAGGAGTGACCTCAGTATCTGCACTCGGGATGGGTTGAGATAAATCAGTGCTTACATGGCTTACATACTTCACAACATCCTCCTTGTAATTGCCTCGCAGGATTGAAATCCTAGAAACTTGTAATTCATGGTGCATCCTGTGCCAATACAATTTGTAATTTGTGTATCATGGAAGTTCATTTAGACAGCAATTATTAATTTATTGATTTTTCACACAAAATATTTTGTTGTGATGTTTTGTGAAACCTCTTATCAGATATCCACTTGTCCCCCATCCCTATGTTTTGTTTTTTCTCTCGCTGTTGAGTTTCTGTCTATATTGGCATTTTTCTTTATTTTCTATTGGTAAGACCCTTTGTGTTTCTCTAAATATTTGGTAGTGTTTGTTTTGAGGAACCAGGTAGTAATTCATTGGGTTGGAGATAGTTTAAATTTTCAAGTATGCTATCTCCTGCATACTGCATAGTGCATTGTTCTTTATTATTTCCTCTGTACCTGGTGTAGTCCAAAAATTCATACCTTCTAAGTTTTAGATCTTTGACCAACAGAATCATTTTCCAAGAACTTTGCTTTATTGGTTAGGTCAAAATCAAAGTTGTACTAAGTGCTTGTCAATGGTTTCTATTGATGACATGTATCAATGTTCAATTACCATCTACATGATTGCTCAATAAAGTGCTGATCTCGTCTTTCTTCATTTTTTTTGGCACTTCAGGCAATTGATGTCACATCTAATACTAATCTTAGGATCATGTTGTATTAGGAACTTGTCTAGAGAGCACTGTTTCCTGATTCTTGAATATATTGCTTTATAAATTTACACATGGGCGATTTTACCAATTCTCTATCTAACATTCGGCATGCTTATGTTTTCTTCCTGGATAGTTCATTTCATATCAGGGCAGGCATGTTGTTGTGAAAGTTCATGTTGTATTTTTGCATATTTCTTTGTTAATGAGTTATAACTAGCTTGACACTTTTTTTAGGTAGCCAGAGAAAATTGATTGACCAAGATCGGATGAAGAGGTACATTGTAATGTGTGGACATGAATAGAGGTCTGTACTGTTGGCTTTAATGAACTTTTGGTTTCATGTCACTTATTGAATCTGTCTTATTTTGCAAAATACTTCCAAAACCCACTATCTATATGCATGCACATGCTTTTGCCAACTTCCGTACAAATCAAAATTCTTCTTCAATTCACTAGTAATTTATTTGTAATACCCTCAGTATGTTCCAGGGGTATTTATGTCTTTTGACTCTATTTAGAGATATTTCTCATTTTAAATACATATATTTGTTTTACATGTATATGTGTGTTTATATATATATATATATATATACCTAAAAGAAAAAAAAAAAAAAAAAAAGGAAAAAGACAAAGAGAAAAAGAGAAAGAGATAAGACTTTATATATAAAGAGAAAGAGAAGACTTTTCCATCATTTTCCGTCCATATTCCTAGTAGCCACCATTCTTTATGCCTTTTCTTTGCTTTCTTGAAGCCAAAGGAAGAAATTGAAGAGATATTGAAAGATAAAATAAAAAGAAAAAAAAAGAGAAGCACCTTGGAAGCTTTGGTAACCAAAAATCTTCTTCCTTCTCCTTTTATCTATGTTTATATGCATGTTATGTGAATATATTAGTGTGTTTTGGTATTGATTTAAAATGATCTTGGTGATAAAGAAAACAAAACAAAGAGGAGGAAGCCAACTTGCAAAGATTTGACTTGAAACAAGGTAAGGGATATCATCCTTGATATGTGACATGTTTTAGGCTTTTGGTTCCTTGGATCTATGTTATAAATGATGATTTTGATGTTGAAGAATGTTGTTTTGCCATTTGGGATGTCTATGTATGTGATTTTGTTCATGGCAGAAAGTTGTATAATATTTACAGTTTTTGCCATTGAGTTCGTCCCATATTTTGACTGCCTTATTTGATGAATTATGAGTGCTATTATATCTTGTTGGAAAGCTCTTTGAATCCTCTCTCCAACGATATATAGCTTGTATGAATTAGAGATTATTTGGACTGTTAAATATTGTATGAACCAAAAGGACTGCTTTACCAAATAAACAGAGGAGACAGTTTTGCTACTGCTTTCATCTCACGTTTTGACTGTCTTATATAAGGATTTATGAGAGCTATTATATCTTGTTGGAAAGATCTTTGAATTATCTTTTCAGTGATATATAGTTTGTATGAATTGGGGATCATTTGGATTGTTAAATATTGTATGAACCACAAGGACTGTTTTATCAAATAAACAAAGGATGCAGTTTTTGCCACTGACTTTATCTGCTGTTTTGACTGCCTGATTGAATAAATTATGAATGCTATTATAGCTTGTTAGAAAGCTCTTTGAATCCTCTTTTCAACGATATATAGCTTGTATGAATTAGGAACTGTTTGGACTGTGAAATTGTATGAAAAAAAAGGTTGCCCTGTCAAATGAACAGGGTTGTGAACAATATTTCACAGTTTGGAAAGGAAAAGAAAGAAAAGAAAGGAAAGGAAAGGAAAGGAAAGGAAAAAAAAAAAAGAGAAAAAGAAAAGAAAGAAAAGCAAGAAAAGGTTGAGACTCAAGATTCAAGGGTCATCCCAAGAGTAATGTCTGGTGAGTTATGAATAAATTTAGATGGAAGCAAAATTAGTAAGATATAAGACTCGTATACATGCTATAAACTATGAGGGAGCACTTTACACTACACTGCCCGCAGTAGGGCACGTCCGTAGTAGAACATAGACCCCTAGTAGGGTCCGCTCGCAGTAGAGCATGTTCGCAGTAGAGCTCAATTCAGATTCAGAAATAGTGTAGTGAAAGAAAAAAGAGCTTCAGCTTAGAAAATGTCAAATCCCTATAGTTAGCTTTCAGAAAGTATCAAATAGACACCAAATGGGACAAAGTATGACCCAAATAGTAAAGAGTGAACTAAATTACCCCCTCAATCTCTTATAGAGGTTAGGATGTGAGGTTGAGTCCCAAAAGTGAGTTAGAACAGGAAAAAAAGATAGTTTACTTGATTCTTTCCCCTTACTGAGTGTTCTTATCACTCACTCCTTTTTCTTTCCTGATTGCAGGTATAGGTGATCGAGATAGCTGCGAGGCAGGGTCAGGTCAGCGTAGGTAGATCCGGCTGGAGCAGATTATCTCTGGTTTATGTTACGTGCATACAGTGGCATGTTCTTGTCGATTTTTGACTTTTTGAGATTATGGTACAGTTGCATATGATTACTCCCTGTTTTCAGATGCTTTCAGATGAGTTTTCATATGAGTATATACATCTTTTATTCGCTTCCAGATTTTCAATTTTCTTGGAATACTTCATAAACATTTTTAATGATGCGTTTATTTTAAAGTATTTTTAAAAAAAGAAAAAAAATAGACGCTCCGAATATTAATTTGTAATATTTCTCCTTCGGTGGGTAGTATTTCCAGGGAGGGATGTTACATTTTTACCCAGGACAAATTTGACAGAAGGGTTAATATTGTTTCTTCTTCACAATGGGGAATTTTATTTTTTATATCCCCTTTTCCCTTTACTGTTTAGTCAAAACTGTACCAAATTGGGTCTTTGCAAGTATTACATTCTTTAAAATTTTAGTTATACAGGTCTCGCCATTTTGCATTTGGAAACAGCTAGTGTGAAATGGACAGTTTCTCAAAAGAAATTTTTTAAAATAGAGATACAGCAGTAGTCTAGAGTGACTTCATATGAAACCATGTGTGAACATTGGGGTAAAAGGTTTTTAAATGCAGGCTAGTTAGATAAGGTTTGTTGTCCGTCCGGAGAGCAGTGTACCATAACCTTTTTTCCTTGCTCTTTGCTAAGCTTAACTTATTCTCTCTACCTTTGTGTTGGCATGCATATAACTGATACTAGCCAATTTGAACTGTTGAAAATGATAATATGTTGTGGCCTATTACATATCCAAAATTTTCCAGCATCCTATTTGCTGTAGTTCTTCCTATGTGGAGTGTCTCTTTCTACTTCAGTATCCATGTATATATTACTAAAGAATTGAGTGCTTGTTTCTCAACAGTCAACAGTGGTTATGGATTCTTGTCTTCTTATAGCATTTGTATGCTTTTGTGCTTAGCCATCCTGTCCTGAATGTTTCTAGTTCTTGATGTTTTTCTTCATGTCTAATGAAGAAGTTGAGCTTGTATGTCCAGTGTGAGTTGGGCTTTCATAGTAATTTTTTTCTATGCTAGGCTGTGCTCACCAGTCAAGCCTGCTAGTAATATCTTAATTCGACTATTTCTTCTTTCAGCTTCAGGTAGCTTTCTGCTACCTATTGATGGTTTTCAATTGCATTGCTGAAGGTTTTAAGTATGATACGAAGAAATGGGCGGTATAAAAGTTTTTCCTCCCCATTTCTGATGGCTTTCTGTTTTCTCATTTATTACTTTCATCTGAGTTTAGTACTATTGATCAATATTGTAATTACCTCACAGACCAAAACCTCATTCTGATTGCATTCTAATTCCATGTTCTTTGATCACCTTACAGTTGTTACACAGTTGAAGACCTGCACTGAGCACCACAGGAGTGATTTCAACAGTAATTTTACATATTTAAATTGATTTATATTGCAATTGCCTCAGACCAAAACCTCACTCGGATGTGATTCTGCTCCCTAGTTGCATTCTAATTTTATGTACTTAGTTCACCTTATACAGTTGAAGACCAGCACTAGAAAGTTAGGAGCAATTTCAATAGTAATTTTACAGTTGTAACTCAACTAGGGACTCAAAAATTTCAGAGAGTTTGACTCATTATATTAGCATTTCTTATATACATTTTCCAACTTTTTGTGCATCATCTATATGTTGCCGGGGAAACATCATGGTGCAACAGGACCAAATGCAGCTTCTGAAGGCTACATAATCATGTAATTGCATTCATAGAATATTATGTCTCTAGTATCAGAATCTGAATTCCCATGATTTAATATGGTGTCTACTGTGGCAATGTTGATGGAAGGTATAAAGAGCTATGATGAAACAAATTTCAAGAATCAGTTAGAGGTTGATTGATAAATAAACTAAAATATGAATGCTGTCTGGGTTCCATTTTCAGACCGACCAGCTTCGAGAAGGATATTTTATCCATGCGCCGCCCATGAAGATTATGTTTCATGTTTTGTTGCTGATGATTATTGACACTTGAATTTACCTCATGCCGCCTCTAATTTGCAGCAAGTTTTTCTGGTGCCAGCTTGCCTTGGCCTCTAATTTTTCAAGTTTCTTTTAATTCACATGAAAATATCTTTTAATTTCGCTCTCCGGCACCATCTTGATTTGATAAGGTTTGACTTGTCATAAAGTGAGACCCAAAAAGACTATTCTCTTATTGTGTACAATGATGTAATGGTTACCAAAGTTGGCGGAGCATTAACATTTTTAAAAAAATATTTAGGTTGGAGTCTCTTTTGTATTTATTAAATTTTAATTTATTTAATATAATAATTATAAATCTGATCATTGTATCTTTAATTTATTTATCTATAAAGTATAAACAAGATTTTTAATTATGAAAAAAATATTATATATAATCATTATATATAAATTTATATATAAATAATGATATATTATCATATAATTGAATATTATTTTATTTATAATTTTAAATTATATCATTAACTATATATAAAATTATGTATAATATTAATACACGTAATATTACCCTTTTCTTACTCCTGGAACTTCAATTCAACAGGACAAGTCTTTCCTGAGAATGGTCCAAATTATTTCATTGATTTATGATTTCGTTGAAATTTGGAAGTATTTGACTTGCATTTTCTGTCGTAAGAAAGGGTGTGTAGAATTTTATTGACTAGTAACCGGTTAAACCTTCTACGGTGGAGGCTAGTCTTGTTCAATGCTGAATTTGTTGAACTTTGTAAAATTCGATGGCGTTTCTTTTTTCTCTCTTGCTTCTGCCTGGAAATTGCCTTTAACCATCTCTTAATTATTACTTTTCTTTAATTAATTACACCATTAATTGTGTTCAGTCAACGCATGCAAGTTTGGGTTTGTTTGTAGTTGCTGAACTATGGAATGTGATAAACTATGAAAATAGTTTAAGGTACCCAACAAGTAAGGTCTAAGATGTTGACACGTGGACTATCTGTCTTTCTAGAACTCTGGTTTCAGTCTATATGTTTATGATATGAGTCATAATATATATTTTTTATTATTATTTCCTTCTAGAAGAGATGCACATTTTTGTCCGGTCATTTTCATATCTTTCAAGCTCTAATAACTATGTCCCACCCAAGGTTTAATGAAATTCACACCTTTAAGATCACAAAAATTATTTTCGTTTTCCTATCATCTATCAAAATCACATACAAATAATAATGTAAACAAATTACTTTTAATCTTAAATACCTTATTCTTTTTTTCTTCTATCTGTTCATTTCACCTTAAATAAATTTAGAAATTAATTTTTGTTTGTGATATTCATTGTTACTCATTAGTAAAATAAAGAATCAATATAATCACACCAAATTGATATGATTCTAGTAAAAAAATTGTATCGTTAATATAATTTTAGTTAAAATCACATCAAACCAATGTGATTTTAATATTTGATGCAATTTTGGTAGAGAATTGCACCGATCATTGCGATTCTCAATATTATTGGCAATGAACTTTGTTGATGACAATTAATTATAATATTTTTGTAATTATTTTTAATTAAAATTACATAAATTAGAGATAAAAATATATAAAATAAAATTTTGGGAATAAACATTATTTAGTAGTTTGAGAGTGTTTTTATCATTGTAACAAATTTAACATATTTTTTAACAAATTTTATAGGTGGGTGAGTATTGAATTTTTCAAACCTAAGAGGTTATTTAATTAAACCTTGGGTGGGAAATGATGATTCAGGAATCTTTTAACGTGAACTTTCCGTCTTTTCTTTATATTAAATTGGCGAGTCGATTAATGGACCCCGTGCAGCCAAAACAGCAAATCACTGCTAAAATTTTATCAGGTCGGAACAGGACAGGCACCGCCCAGATCTTCCCATTTAATTCCTTTCAGTCATGTAGAGAGAGCTTACGGGGGCAGTCATCAAACCAAAGTTCCTAATTCATCCAAACTTCTTCTTGGCTGAAAAAGATGGACGTGAAGAATGTTTTTGATGTTTCTTCTTATATTTTCGTCGAAGCAACTGGTGACTCAGAGGCTGATGTTGTTGTTGATCCTAACACTACCACCACAGTTTACCATAAAAATGACGATGCTGAATCATGTAACCACAATTTCTCTGGGTTCCCATTTGTTTCTTACATACATAATGGCTTTCAAGTTCAAGCTGTACATGTTGATGATGAAGTGGAGGAGGGAGAGGAGGTTCATAGTTACAAGACATGGTCGAATCAAGGACAAAACAGTCTTCCTGGAGACAAGAAATCGAAGGATTCATCTGAAAAAGGAATGAGTGAAATAGAGAAGAACAAGCTGTTCTGGGAAACATGTCTGGCATCGTAAGTCTGGCTTTTGTTTTCACTTGGTTTCTTTGTTTATTTTTCTCGTACTGGGATTGAGTTTTTTGGGTCGTTTTTAACATCATTTCAGTGGGTGTGGAGTTAGCTGGAGGGGCACGGAAACAGCTTTTTAAATAATGAAACTGTACATATTTAATTTACTGACTATACTCAATTTTTCATTTCTGAGTTTGCAGTTAATTTTATTTATGGGATTAAATTGCAAGGAAGGAGAATTAACAGCAGTAATATATAAATACTTAAAATAAGTATATATATATATATATGTATCATAATATAACTGAATATTATTTTATTTTTAATTTAAAATCATTGAATCATAAAATGACATATATAAATATATATATATATATATTTATGTATTTAAAATAGGTATATATAATTTTATTGAATAAATAAAAAATAATTATATATATAATATATAATTGGGAATATAATATTATACAATTGAATTTATTTTATTTTTATTTTATTATATAACAATATATCATCGATATACCTAATTATATATAAAACAAATACCCAATTTTTCTTAACGAGGAAGAACACGGAGACGTTAGATATAATTATAGGGAAGAGAAAAAAGAAAGAAAGAAAGCAAGAGGAGGCAAGTGAAAGGTGCTCTTTGGATTCCAAAAATATAGTAATCCCAGCATTATTAGCGTGCGGAATATTGAATATAAAAATGTGAGCAAGAAGCTAATAGTGGTTCATCAATGGATTAAAATATTTGACTGAAACGTGCATCAGCATCTCTTTTAGTAAGCCCTTGAACTTTAAAGCCAGTCTTGTGAAAGTATGTCAACAGTTCTGATTCTAATTATAGAAAAGCTTAATAAATTAGATCCAAATACAATTGAGGCTTAGCTTATTCACTAGCACACAACTGTAATATGCATGACAAGGTCAAACTCCCTAAGAAATCATCCACAAATAGACTTCTGGAATACTAAATTCCGATCTTAAATAAGTCAGGGGATGAATTTCTTTTACAATCTAAAACACCAACATAGAAATAGTACATGTTCAGCCCCAAGCTGAGCCATGACTGACTCTCTCAATCATCCACCACAAGCAAACACACCCTACCCCAATTCAAGCAATCCCCCCTATTTTCAAGCAATGTCAATGTACAGATACAACCATCCGATTGAAGAGAGAGCAAGAAAAACAAAATGGGCAATTTATCCTAGCCGTCAGAATGATATGACCGATTTATTGCACACACGTGATTGATGCTGACTCCACTAATTTCTCTACCATCTCCACATCCTTAGTGTTTTCATTGCCTTTTGATGGGCTCGTTTTGTTGGTTTTTTGTTCTACAGCAATCAAACTTGTCCTTGAGTCTTCTGCATCACTTGAACAAGAACTAGAGTTCTCATTTTTGCTATCAGTAAAAGATATACCAGACTCAGGAGTGAACCCAGAGAAATTTCTGGAACTTGCATACTCTCCCTGCAAATCACCCATTGGCTGCTTTAAGCAACCACCATTTGGGATATTTTTGTTCTCATCCAATTGCCTCAAGAAGCATTCTTCTATTTCACCCAGTGGCTCAGTTTCATCTTCATCTCCACTACTGTGGCTGTAATGTGCATTATCATCATATTCTGATGTTGGCCCCCTCAATTCACAGCTGCTATTCATCTCTTGCTGACTATCATATTCCTCATCAGTTTCCCGATCAGATGAATGTGATGACATTGGCGAATATCCTCCAGTTTCTGTATCTTCACGTTCCCTCAGACTTTTGGTAATTAGGGTCTTGAGCAAGTTCATCACTTGAACAGCATGCATCAAAGCCGTCAATGGATCAGACATCTGGTCAAGAAGCAGAAACACTTAGCAAAATTTTCAATTTCATTGTCTCATTAATTAAGATGAACATCTTGCATTTTTACATAGCTAAGATGAACATCTTGCAAAACTTCTTTTGTGGTATGACCTGTCATTTGAAAACAGGAAATACATTTTTACATAGCTAAGATAGACGAAAACTTATAACCTGTGTCATATTAGGAGCAAAAACCATGGCAATGTTTCTGGCATTCATTTTGTTGGATTCCTCTTCTTCCACAACATCAGCCATTAGCTCAACAGCCCAATTGAGCAATGCAGCCTCAGTTGGTCTCAATTGCTTCACAAGCTCAACAGATTCTTCTTCTGTGTTGCAATCAAGAACTTGTTCTGGTGATAGTCCATCCAGCACTCCTGATGGAAGTTCTCGGAACCAGGCCTTTATAAGGCCAGCCAGACAATGGACGTCAATATTGTCTGGCACAACGCCCCTGTTCAGCTGGTCTCTCACATGCTCCTCCTGACTATTCTCAGGGTTGATTCGGAAAATTCCCTCTGCCTACAAAGACACACAAAAATACGGTGACTAACTCAGTGCTCATTTTGCATAAACGTTATCTAATATGAAAAGTTAACATCAAGCACCTTAAGGCCTCCTTGTGAGTATAAACGTTCCTGCATCAGCAAGAGAATGGTTGGGACACTATTCCCCCTTGAATCAAAAGAGCATTGCATTGATTCCGCTGAGACGCCAAACACACTAGCACTGCAAAATATGATAGTCGAGAGACAAGACCATGAACAAGATGCCCGTTAAAAATAATGGACCATATGATGATTAATAATACCATTAAAACTAGCAGAACTACTGTGGACCTAAATTTCATTCTTTTCGCTACATAGAAAATGAATAATTGGGAAAGAGCAAAGCTGTTAATCTTGAATATGGGCTGTCTCGAACTCATCATAACAATGAGGTTGGGATTAAACTGTATCTTCTTATAAACTAAATTTGATTAAATAAAATACATTGAGCAGAAGTTATACTTAGTCCCTATATTCAGCTGAAGTTTGCAGCAGCCAAAAGAAGGTTTAGGGCTTCGAAAACGGTGTATGATTAACCTCTCCAAGGTGTCTTATAGTTCAGAATCCAATCATCACGAGGTAGAAGAATCAAATTTCACCATGGAACTACATTACGACTCATTTAAAGGCATGTTTTTGTGCGTCCGTACATGCGAAGGAGAAGTTCAAATTTCAAACACTCCAAAGAATACACCAGCAAACAAGATTAAAAGAACCAAGACGTACACTAATTCAAAATTGAACAAGAAGCATAAAAAATAACGAAAGAAGTACCTGGCACTTGGAACTTGACATGGAACTTCAACTTCGAACTCAACAGGAAGACCAAGAAAGCCATTGAAGGGATCAAAGGTGACGTGTGCTATGTGTTCTACATTGGTAGGCCACCCAATCTCCATATTATCAACCGTTGAGATAACATCTACATCTCTATCAAGATGGCAAGCCATCATAGACTTTTTCAGAGCCGCTATAAGAACTTCCGCCAATGAGAGCTGGTTCTGTTCTTCATAACGGCTTCTCGTTCCTTTGTTTCCTTTACCACCACCACCACCACCACCACCACCGCCACCACATCCAACTCTCACCATTACCAGCCCTGTCATTCTTCAAGATCAATCTCCCTTTTGCAATAGTTGTTCGTTGGGTTTAAGCGAGAAAAGAATTTAAATTTCAGGTTGAGTTAGTTTTATGGTTGGATTGGATTTATGTTGGGTGGGGTTTTCAAGTTTCAGACTTCGGAGTTTGTACTTCAAACGGCCACAAGTTTCAAATTTTCTCATGACTTTCACTTTATCAGCTCCGCTTTTCTTATTTAACCTTCTCTTTCCCGTTTATATCAAGAATGCCACTTTACAATATGACACTTGTGACTCCTCGCTGCTTTAAATCCCAATTTCCATTTTAAATTCATAATATAATATAAATAAATTAATAAATTGTAATATTATTTTCTAACAAATTATTTACTGTTGAATTTTTTAACCTGTAGTGAAAAATGATTAATAACCGGAAATATAAGGACATAATCAAACTTTCTTCTTTCTAATAAATCCATAATTATGAAAAACTTGGTAATAAATATTAACCACACAATAAATGGTAAAAAATTATGTAGCTTGTTTTAAATTTTGCTCAGAAGTGAACATGACTATGTGGGGTTCAATTTAATTTGGTAGTTTGATGCCATAATTACAGTTTGGTGAATGAAATAATGAATAATTTCCAATATAATGATGGAATCATTTTCATTTCCTTTTTGTATTCCCAACATATTTGTGTAAACGTTAGTTTGATGAGAGTAGGGCTGGATTCGAGCCGAGCCGAGCTCGGCTCGCAGCCAGCTCGGGCTCGGCTCGCAGCCAGCTCGGGCTCGGCTCGGCTTTTTGAGGGCCAGCTCGAGTTTGGCTCGAGTTCGGCTCGTTTTCAGTTCGGCTCGGTAACGGCTTAACTCGGCTCGTTTTTTATATCAAAACGACACCGTTTTGTATATATATAAAAATCAAAACGACGCCGTTTTATATAAAAAAAATTTTAAAAAAATATACCGAGCCAGCTCGGGCTCGGCTCGAGCCGAGCTGAGCCCGACTCGTTTCGGGCTCGAACCGAGCCGAGCCGAGCTCGAGCCCGAGCTGGCTCGGCTCGAATCCAGCCCTAGATGAGAGCCGCCTGGACTGGAGTGTTAATAATTCCCATAAATTAATTTTCTAATAATAATAATAATAATAATTATTATTATTATTATTATTATTATTATTTTATTTTATTTACACTTGCAATTAACCAAATCTTGTCTAATTTTTTATATTCCCCTCTTCTATTCCCAAAATAGCAAAGTCTCCCGGTCACTTTTACATATAATTATACAATTTTTATGTATAAATAATAACATATTATTATATAAATAAATAATAAAAAATAAAAATAAGATAATATCTAATTACATAATAATATATCATTATTTATATATAAATTTATATATATAATTTTATTTATATATATGTCAAATTTTTTATCAAAAAAATTCTATTTAAATTAAATATTTTTTAAAAATAAATTAATTATATTAAATAAATAAAATTTCAATATTCTTTTATTAATTTATAATTATTATACAGAATAATTCAGGATTTATATCTTGATTGGACACTTGCGGTCTCAAACCTATTCCATTTTGATGAGGATAATATTTTGAAACTGAAGGGTAATATTGTCTTTCCAGTATAACAAGAATCAATGCCATGCTGAGAGCCTGCGTATTGTATTAAAAAACCGAGGCGAGCAGAGGGAGCAGCCCAGACTGAATGATTTCGATCCTCAATATAATATTAAAAAAATAAAATCGTAGACAGTAAGCATACGTTCGTTGTGGGAGACAAAAGACAAGAACATGGATCGCCGTATGGGTCCCATGGTCCCACGAAAAATCCACAACGGGACTACAGCGTACCATCCAATATTCCAATCCAATGGGGGTTCTCCCTCCAAAAAGCCACTATTTGAATTTGAATTACTAGTTGTGACTGTGGTAAACAGAGATTAATTTGATAGTTACCACCCTAGGTTTTTCTTTTTCCTGCCAGACTCAGACATAGTGCTATTGATTTTATTTTATTTTATTTATTTGTTTTAAATCTATAAAAAAGAAATTTAATAATTTTTTTTTTAAATTTTTCTTCTCTATTTGTTTCTACTTTTCATCATGTAAGTTAATTTTATTTGTTCAAATCGTGAAATGCAAATATGTGATTAATGTTTGAAGGGATTTCAAGATCAAAAATTGAAAGAATTTCAATTTGAAAGTTCAAGAGGCAGTTGAACAATCAAAAGTAAAAATACTCAAAATATTTCATATATAAAAAAAACTGTTGTCATAGAAGAGTTTATAAATTATTCAAGCGAATATAGAAAATTATGTTAATTTTATTTTGTATTTGAGAGTTGGGTTTGGTTCCACGAATGTAGGCTTATGTTGAATCTTAGCAGTAAAAAAATGTTGTGTTAATGCTACTTTTTTTATTTACCTTGATTTAGTAGAATGTATTGTTTGATTGCTGAGAGAGACAAATTTTCAACTCAATTTTAAATAAGTAACAAAAAGCTGATGAAGAATTTGAGTGGCATGTGAATCTAGTGCAATGCAAGAGATTTCGAGTAGAATCAATTACATTTCTTTAATAAAGACAGTTAGATTGAGATCGAAGTTAAAGACGAGTTTGTTTTGTTAATGTGTAATTGTCTTTAGTTTTAACAGTGTTTGTCAAAGAGGTAATCAAAAGAAGAAATTCTACAAAAAAACCTATGGTCTTGCTGAAGACATTGTTAGAGATATGACTTGAAATATGTTCAAGTTTGCCGGCCAAACTTCTCAGATTGCATTTTCACGACCACCTGTAATTTCATTTTCTATTGCACATGAGGGATGCCTCAATTTTGTTAAACCCAACGACAAGCTAAGCAATGCGTTCTACAATTTCATAGGAAAAGGGTTAAAAGGAGATAAAGACCCTTCACTGGACCCAGCCTATGTGGAATTCTTGAACACCAAATGTCTGAACCTTAGCGACACAACAACCACAGTCCACATGGACCCTGAAAATTCCCTAGATTTTGATACTCATTACTATGTTAGTCTTAAACAGAACAAGGGTCTCTTCCAATCCGATGTCGCCCTTTTAACAGATAAGGGTGCAACAAATATAATTTCCAAGTTCTTCATTGAGTTGCGCAATTGATGAAGCGAATGGGTGCTATGGGGGTTCTTCTCGGCACCAATGGGGAGAGAAAAAAAAAAAAAGGTCTAGTGGTGTTAATTGATTATCTATGTCATTACTGTGATTGATTGGTGAGTTTTAGGTTTTAGGGATTTCATAATTGATTGCATATATCTGTAAGCCGGTTATCATTCATAGTGATTGTAAATGTTAAGAATAAGGCAAAGAAATATTTTTCACCCAAATTATGATGTACTAACAAAACTTCATCCTTAAATTTATAAAGTCCATTTATACACCCATCATCTGCTTTTGTTAAAGAATTTTGTTACGTACAAAGGCATAAAGGTAATTTTGTATTGATTCTCATATGTTGGTTAAAAATATCATTGAAAACCACTTTAAGAGGTTTTAAATTATTTGGTTTAATAATTATAAGACTAATTATTAAATTTTAGATTTTATCAATTTGATATGTTCAGTTAAATCTCAATACAAATTAATTCGTTTGAAAAAAAAAAATCTTTAAAAAATCTGTAAAAGCCTAAATCAACAAGGAGTCCATCAACTAATAGAACTAGGACTCTGAGTCCATTATCAAAACGATCCGTTTCATAACGATATGCACTGAAGACTCCTCGGTTAATGTGAATCTGAATCCTTAGTTGAATGGGACGAGTTTTTCTTACTTACACAACAAAAAAATCTGAATCCGAAAAGGTCATCTATAATTCATCTTTACCTTCTTCCAGTCTTTATTCCCAAGAAATCCCGAAGCTGCAGAGGCTTCTCTCACAAAATTCCGACAATTCACTCTAGGTACTTGCTCTCTGTAAATTATTAAATTCCCACTCAAATTTCAATCTGAATACATCTAACTCTCGACTAAACATGCTGCTTCGCATCCGCAGCAGAGATGGCCTTGAACGCGTCACAATCGACGGCGCAAACATCACAGTATCACAGCTCAAAACCACAATCCAATCCCAGCTCCAAATCCCTGTTCAAAATCAAACACTTTCGACTAACCAAAACCTATTGTTAGCGAAATCACCGTCCGATCTCCAGAAATTCGCTGATATGTCCAACCCAGACACACCGTTATCTTCTCTAAATATCTCCCACGGCTCAATTATTTTTTTGTCTTATGAAGGAGAACGCAGCATCAAGGGCCCTACGTTCCACCCGGCTGGATCTTTCGGCCGCAAGATGACCATGGACGACCTGATTGCGAAACAGATGCGAGTCACGCGGCAGGAAAATCCGCATTGTGAATCTGTCTCTTTCGACCGCGATTGCGCCGATGCTTTTCAGCATTACGTTAACGAATCACTGGCGTTCGCGGTCAAACGCGGGGGATTCATGTACGGAACGGTGTCGGAAGATAAAAAGGTGGAGGTGAATTTCATCTATGAGCCGCCACAGCAGGGTACGGAGGAGGTGCTTTATATGTTACGTGATCCGGAGGAGGAGAAGTTGGTGGATGGGATTGCTGCTGGATTAGGAATGAAGAAAGTAGGATTTATTTTCACACAAACGATAATGCAGAATAAAAAGGATTACACTTTATCGAACAGGGACGTTTTGCAGGCGGTTGAGTATCACGCGGAAAGCGATATGGAGGAGTGGGTAACGGCAGTGGTTAAGTTGGAGGTGAATGAGGATGGAACTGCAGCAATTCATTTTGAAGCGTTTCAAATGAGTGATATGTGCGTTAGGTTGTTTAAGGAGGGATGGTTTGAGACTGAGATTTCGGAAGGTGATGATCCCAAATTATCGAAGATGAAGAAGGATGTGGTTGTTGGAGTGAAAGATGTTAAGGAGGTTGATAATGATTTTTTCTTGGTGGTTGTTAAAATTTTGGATCACCAGGTGCATTTTTCTTTCATTGAATTACTCTTAACTTGCTGATTAAAGATATTAGATTGTGTATTACTTAACTAATAACTTATATGTGCACGTTATATGTTAGGGTAGTTTTTTTTTTTATATAGATAGCAAGGGAAATAGAAGAATTGAAACTTGAGATTAAGTTAGGGTCATATGTGGTGTGTTAATCTTCTCTTGGAATGCTTTGGACTAAGCACTGTCAGCTTTGTAATTTTTTTAGCATGGCTTTTTTTTTTTTTTTTTACCTGAGAGTTTTGAGTCATTGTTCTAACCTTGGTTGCTCTGACATGTTGCTCGTGAATCTTTCTTTCCTATGAAGTTGTGATATGTTGTTCATTTGAGTCCACTTAGGTTTTATTTGAGTCGTAGTTTCAGTTATATATTGTTTCTCTGTGGAACATGGTTGTTCAATAAATGAATTGGCATCTAAAGTTCGAATGTTTTGTTGTTCCCTTTCTCTTATGAGTTAAGACAGGAACCGAGAGTTGACATTTCATTTAGTCTTCAACATTTAATCAGCAACTTTTGGTGTAATGGCGATTTAACATTGATAGGCATCTGTAAATTAGTGACTGACTATCCGATCTGAAAGATTAGAGCAAGCTTCACTAATATCTTAAATCTATCTTTAGGCAAACTATTATACAGTCTAAACTCTAAAGTGTAATGTTATTTTTGTTTTCCAGTTAATGGATATCTTGACTTCAATTATGCATTAGTGTGACGTAGGCTTAATAGGAATAAGCATTATAATAGAGATGGTATTCTCTACCCCAGGTTGGCTACAAAGTCAGGTGTTCCCTTAGTGGAGAAACCTAGTGTGACACTATATATGAGGTTCTAAGCCTTCCTTAGGTTTAGGTTAGGGTCGCTTCTCAGGTAAAATTTTATTATTATTTCTAGAGTAATTTGAAGAGCCTCTGGTTTAATATTTATTGTTGATTTATGTATTTATAGAGCCCTGGCTTGCATGAGTGGTTACTTAGTTTCTGTAGAGATGGAACTGGTTCTTTTTGATGTTGCAAACTGAAATGTTGTAATTTGACACATCCTGTTGCCATTGTAATTACCTTTTTTTTGGTACAGGGCCCTCTTTCATGTACTTTTCCCATTGAGAACCGGAACACCCGAGTAACAATGAGGGCACTTAAGAATCATCTGGACCGGTCACCGAATATCCCTTTAGTCAAGCGAATTTCAGATTTCCATTTATTGCTGTTTTTGGCAAGGTTTCTTGACCTAAATTCTGATGTCCCTGCATTGACACGATGTGTGCTGACACAGACAGCAGTACCAGAAGGTTATAAGCTCCTAATTAACTCAATGGCTGAAACTGCATGATATCAGATTGCGATTTGGCATTCTCAGCTGTGTGCAGTTGGCTGTGGGAGCAATTTTTATTGCTTTTTAACACCATGGGTGAAGGCCTCTGAGTCTCATTGAAGTTACAAAATGGTTATGTGCAGTTGTGCACCAGCACTTTGACCTTGTGCTATAAATAGTCAATAGGTCTTCTGTTCACTTCTTGCTGAAACAAGGCTGTGTTTATAATTACATGTATTTCAGTACTCTAGGCATCTGGAATCACTGGCTTTGCATATTAGTAGGTAAATTATATGGCATATTTTATTGCTTCCATGCTTCATTGCATTTTCAGACCAATAAAAATACATCATTTTTACAGATTTGAAAAGTGTTTTAGGAAATTATATAGGCATCTGGAGTCATCGATTCATGGCCAAAGTTTAGTAGCCGAAGATGTAGGAAAAAAATACAAACTCGAGGGAGAAATGTAACTTTTTAAAATTTACTCTTGAGATAAAATTATTAAAATTTTAAACTAAGAAGAGGAAATAATATTAATTTTTATATTTTTTAATATTATTAATTAAATACTTATTTTATCTATATAACTAATTAATTATGTTAATTTTAATAATTGATTCGTAAATATTTTAATTTTTGAAGCTTTAACAAATAGGAATTTGAGTTTTGACTGAACTTTGGTGAGAATAAATCTTTTGGCCTCCTAGATAAGATAAATATTGATTACATTATTATTGTTAGTACCTAAAATAAAATAACTTTAAATGAAAATGAACTATACACATTCGAAATGCCGAAGCGTGCGTGATATGATTTTTTGGATTTATACTAATATTATAATATTGTAAAACAGGAAAGTATATAATAGAATGCAACACCGAAAAACGGAAAAATTATATTAAATACCTATTTTATCTTTTTATTAAATAAAAATATCTATTTTTTCTATTTCTAAGTAAAAATATCCTAATTTTTTAAATATCAAAATTACTTTTCATCATATCTATATAAACTCTCTCACTCTCACACTCATTATATATCATTTTTATATCACTTAAACATTCACTTTCATTCTCATTTTTACGTAATATCAATTACTATGAGTTCATTCGAAAAGAAAAAGTTTATATTTTTTAATTCGAATCGAAAAAATTAATTCGTAAAAAAAAATTATTTATATGAATCTTAACTCAAAACTTAATTTTATTTATTAAATTTAGTTTATACGTCATGTAAAGAAGGTATTTTGATATTTGATAATAATTGAAGAGTTAAATGAAATATTATAAAAATATAAGACATTTTGATAATATATAAAAGATTTAAATAACATGTTAAGAATAAATAGATATATTCTGATACAAAACAATATACAAATATGTTAAATGAAGTGTTAAATAATTATGGAGACCTAAAAAAATGTTATAAAAATATGAGAGGTATTTTGATATTAAACATTGTAAGAACATTTTAAATGAAATGTTATAAATAGATAGATGCATTTTGATACAAGACAACATATAAGAGTGTTAAATGAAATATTAGATAATTATAGGGGATTAAATGAAAAAATACAAGTCGGCATATAATAAATTGACAAATATTGAAAAATAAAAATAAAATTTGAAATCTACACGTAGAAATACCCTATAACGTAAAAAACCAAAAATCTTAAAATTGTAGAAATTAGAAAAACGGAATTGAAATTCGAATTGTATATATTGAAATATCCTAGAATGTCAATAATAGAAAATTCTCTTGAAAATTTGAAAAGTATGAGTCGATATATACTAAAATAACAAAATTCAAAAAATCGAAATTCAAATTCAAATTTGGTACGTTGAAACACCAAATAATGTTAATAATCAAAAAATCGCTTGAAAATCAAAAAAGTACGAGTCGATATATCCTAAAATGACAAAAATAAAAAAATCGAAACTGAAATTCGAATTTTATATGTTAAAATAACCTAGAATGTCAATAATAAAAAAATTGATCGGAAATTTGAAAAAACGGATCTGAATTTTCAAAATTACATGTTCAAATAATTTAGAAGTGAAAAAACAAAAAAATTGATCTGAAATTTCGTAATTACATCGTAAAACGAGTCTAAAAAACACAAAAATAAAAAGATAGATGTCAAATTTGAAAACTACATATAAAAAACCCTAAACAAATATGAAATTCAAAAACTATATATTGAAAAACTTTAGGAGTGAAAAATATCAATTTACTCTCTTATAAATTTTCCACTTTTAACAAATCCAATATTTTTTCCTTGCCCCCTTATCAATTTTCTAACCTCTTACAAACCCTATAGTTTAAAAAAAGTCAATTTTCACCCAACCCAAGGTTTTCACGATTGCCCCACGATTTAGTGTAAAATTTCCCACGGACCCCATGGGTCTCCCCTTCTTCCCTCTCCCCCTAAAATTTTGAAAACGCTAAATTTCTCTACCCCACAGGCGCTCGTAGGAGATTATCATAGTGCCAACAGATCTAACCTATTTTTCGGCTAAAAATTGTCATTTTAGCTTTAAATTTCAACAAAAATCAAATCTACACATTTAATAACATAAAACCCCTCAAGAAATTCAAACAAAACAACTAAGAATCAAATCATTTTATGTATTGTTCAAAATCGAAACCCTAAAAATTCAAACTTTAAAATCCCCCTCAAATCTCAATATTCCTAACAATAAATTGATTCAAACAAGAAGTGAGATGATGTATTATCTTTATTTGTCATTTTCAATTGTCGAAAAACACGAAAAGACAAAAACCTATTACGTCTGTGGGAGATCCAAAATTTCTTTGAATTTGAATAGTAAATTTGTGGGAAATATGAGGTTTATATATAAAGACAGTTTGGTCCTTTCCCAAATTGAGAGCATTTTTGCTTAATCGTTAGAGTTTTAGGCATTTTCGCTTAACACTCCTTAGTTTTAGGAATTTATTATAATTCCCCCTGAAAAATGTTACAAGTGAACTAGAGGTGTTCATGGGTAGGCTTTGGTGCAATCTATCAGATTTACGATCGAATTGAATTGACCTATGGAATGTAAAAAGTCTACACTCCGACTCAATATATATGGAGCTGAACCTTTAAGGGATTGGTCTATTAATTTTAATAAAAAAATTAATTTTTAATGTTATAGTGATTAATTAAATAATTTTTTAATATTATGTGAATAATATCAATCAAGATCAAATCAACCCATGCTCTGGATTGAAAGATCCATAGGTCAAACCCGATATGCATAGTATTGAATTAGACATTTTTTGGGCTTCAAGTCGAACCAGCCAAATTGACACCTTTTCATGTAAGGTTAGATTTGAATCAAATCGAGTTTGAGTTTAAGTTCGATTCGATTTGTATGAAACTGAGCTCAAGCTTGGTTTGTTTCAAAAGAGTTGAGCTCCAGTTCGGTTCGAGCTCAAATCAAGTTTTTAATTAGTTCATTATTAAAATAATATCATTTTAATACATATAAGTCAAAATGATCTAATTTTATATCAAAATTTTTAACTTGTGAGATTGATGAGTTAAATACTCCAAAACTTAAGCTTGAGTTTGAAAATATTGAACTTTTATATTCGAATTTGAGCTTAAACTTGTTTTAGACATATTTAAATTGAGTTTAATTCGAATCTAACCATATCTACATGTGACAATCATTTTTTCTTTTTGTAAGATGATCCATGTTTAAAAGGGAAAAAAACCATTACTGAAGCTATACAACATCGGTTTTTCCCCCTAATAAATGTTCTTAGGATGACGAATAATACACTCTCTGTGTGAATATATTTTTGAAATAAAAAGACAATATTTGACATATAAAATTTGAATTAATGGTCGTTATAAAAATAAATAATAGGGATATTAATTAAAATAGATAAAAAAATTTTTGTTTATATCTTTTTAGGTAAATACATAGTAGTTTTATTTTTATAAATAAATTTTTGTGTAACTCCAAAAATACCCTCCCAACCCTGTAGCTGTAGGCGTTGGAAGGAAGGTGTGGTGCACACGGTGTGTGCGTAGTGCGCGCGGTGCATGCCCAGTGTGCAGTGCGTACAGAGTGCGTGCACCCTCATATAATATATATAAACAACTGCATGCACACTTTCTTTTATATATATATATATATATATATATATATATATATATATATATATATATATATTAAATAATACAATATAATATTTAAAAAATATAATAAATAAATATATATTAAATATTATAATATTTAATATAATATAGATAAATAATAATAATAATAATAATTTTTAAATATATATTATATTATTATATATATTTAAAAATTATTATTATTATTTATATATATTATATTAAATATTATAATATTTAATATATATATATATATATTATTTAATATATATATAAAATATTTAAAAAATATAATAAATATATATATAATAAATATTATAATATTTAATATAATATATAAAAAATAATAATAATAATTTTTGAATATATATTATATTATTATATATATTTATTATATTATAATATTATATATAATATATATTTAAAAATTATTATTATTATTATTTATGTATATTATATTACCTATTTTAATTAATATCCAGTAAGTAATGCACAAATGGTTAGTCTGCCTACTTAATTACTAGCGTAAAAAGGATTTTTATTTAAGTGTCAAAGGGAGGATCTAGTGAAACAAAGAACGCGGTCAGCGGCTATAAAACGCCGAATTTTCACTTAGCTCGGCGGGAGAGTTCGATTCTTCCTTGTCTCTCATTTCTTTTGCTAATCCAGGTCGAAACTACCTCTCCAATTCTTTTCTATACTCTCTGTGTAAAATTTCAGTTGAAGTTTTCGGTTTACGTAAACCCTAGGTCGTGATGAGTCAACCTATGGCTCCCGAAACTGCAGTACGCGGCTTAGTGAGTCTCTACTTTCTCTCTCGTTCTCTGTTTCTGTCACTTTACGTTTATAATAACTTGCCCTGTACAGAAAAGGAAGGGACATGGTGCCGGTGTGGAGGACCATGGCCAAACCAGTGATGCGAGTGACAAGAGCCTTGGTCCACCCGACGATTTTGAAGATGTTCGTCCTAAAACTAAGCGCAGTCGTGCCCCGGAAGGGACTTCAGGTTCAGTGCAGAGAAGTCAATTACGTTTGATGGGTAAATTAACCAAAAGATTATATTTATTTATGTCCTTTACTCACTAAATATGCTTACGCGATCTTGATAACTTGTTTCATTTTGAAAATTCTGTTGAATTTTTACAAGAAATCACAAGATGATTTTATTTCTAACTGAATTTGTTCGTTACAGACTTGTTAAAATGGTGTGTGTGTATATATATATATATATATATATATATATATATATATATATATATATATATTTCCATGTAGGAAATTTTACTGATGAATGTATCCTTCTCTATAATCGGAATATTTTAATTGTGGCGGATAATATACAATGTATGAAGCACTGTCTGTAAACCTGATAATTTTAAACAATTTTACTGATTACATTAGCATGTGGCTCCTTAGTACTGTAGAAATGTGCTAAAAATTAAGGAGCTTCTTTTATTTTATATCTTTTTCTTGGGTGAGGATTTCCAGTTTGTTGATGTCACTCCACAATGTGTTATAAATAATTAGAAATTGGGAACTGAATTTATTGAGATAAAAAATTTCTATGAGGTTTGTGATATTTTGCTACAAAATCCACTGGGTGGACTTGTTTGAGGCATTCAGCTTCATGGGCACACTACGGTAGATCTTTAAGTTTAAGTTTGGGTTCATAGCTGGGAAGTGGTGGATACCTTTTCTAGTCTGATATTTGTTTGTGGAGTGCTAGTACTTATCAACTGTATCATTGTAGCCAATTCCTACAATCACATAGATCAAGAATAACTTTATTGATTTTGCATTGAGATGTTAAATTATGAAACTTATTTAGCTGATATGATGCTTAGACTGGAAAGTGAGTTTACACATTTGACCATTCTCATAATCGTCATCTAGATATCGGTTAATTCTTTCTTTAATAGATCTTTGTTATGGATTTCATAACACTACGGTAGATCTTTAAGTTTAAGTTTGGGTTCATAGCTGGGAAGGGGTGGATACCTTTTCTAGTCTGTTATTTGTTTGTGGAGTGCTAGTACTTATCAACTGTATCATTGTAGCCAATTCCTACAATCACATAGATCAAGAATAACTATATTGATTTTGCATTGAGATGTTAAATTATGAAACTTATTTAGCTGATATGATGCTTAGACTGGAAAGTGAGTTTACACATTTGACCATTCTCATAATCGTCATCTAGATATCGGTTAATTCTTTCTTTAATAGATCTTTGTTATGTATTTCATAGAGGGCCAAATCCTTTATTAGGATCTATTTTTATGTTGTTTTATCTTCTGCAGAGCTTATCAAAGGTAATGGGAAAATTATTCCTCAAGTGGTCAAGCTTTGGGTTGAGCAATACGAAAAGGATGCAAAACCTGCTATGGCTGAACTCTTGACCATGCTGTTTGAGGTACTATGGAAATTTAAAAAAAATGAAATGCTGAAAAACATGGAAAGAAGCAAGTATGAATCAATAAAATGACAGGATGTTATAAAAAAATTCTCTCAGAGAACATGTTGAGTTGCTTTTGTACTCACTGCATCTTTAAGTTTTTGAACCATAATAGCATAATATTGCAAGTGCATCTAAGGTATTATGAAACTTTTTAATCTTGAAGTTGTGACTAACGAAAGTACAATTGTATAGGCATGTGGAGCTAAGTACTATATTCGGGGAGAGTCGCTGGATGAGATTGATGTGGATGATGTTGTAATTGCTCTTGTGAATCTCGCTAGAAGAGTATCCTTTTCTTGTTTCCTTTCTGCAACTACTCCTAAGCACTCTATTATTTTGATTTATTTTTGATAAATTTTTTATGTAATAATTAACATAATGTATGTTAACTGACCTCAATGCATCAAGATTTTGTGTTCAAAGTGTTTGCTTAACCCTTGTGGAATCTTAGGGAGAAGTTGAAGATTATCAAAGTTCGAAAAAAAAGGAATTCAAAAACTTTAAGGATAATCTGATTTCATTTTGGGACAACCTAGTTATCGAGTGCCAGAATGGACCATTGTTTGATAAGGTTTTGTTCGACAAGTGCATGGACTACATTATTGCTCTTTCATGGTTAGTACTCAATTATTATAATTGTAAAATTTTGTTAAGTTACTTGCTTTAATTAAAATTTACCTGGTGTCAAAACTAAACAGCACCCCTCCAAGAGTTTACCGTCAAGTTGCTTCGTTGATGGGCCTTCAACTTGTAACATCCTTTATATCTGTTGCAAAAATGCTTGGTGCACAGCGAGAAACGACTCAGAGACAGTTGAATGCTGAAAAGAAGAAACGAGTTGAGGGCCCTCGTTTGGAGTCTCTAAATAAAAGGTTGTCCATGACTCATAAGAATATAACAGACCTAGAGGATATGATGCGGAAAATATTCACTGGGTATGATCTATGACAATGTTGTTATCATAGATTAGATATGTATTATCATACTGTCTTCTTACTTATCCTGTATATCTCTTTTGAAGGTTATTTGTGCATCGGTACCGAGACATTGATCCTAATATTCGAATGGCATGCATACAATCACTTGGTGTCTGGATTTTGTCATATCCTTCATTCTTTTTGCAGGATCTATACTTAAAGTATCTTGGGTGGACTCTAAACGATAAAGTAAATTTTTTCAATCAAATAGCAATGTATTTTGGTTCTGCTAATGCACTATTCTAATCTAACTTAATTGTTTTGATTCGGATGCATCTAAAGAGTGCTAGTGTACGGAAAGCATCCGTCCTTGCATTACAAAATCTTTACGAGGTGGATGATAATGTGCCAACTCTAGGTCTATTTACTGAAAGATTTTCCAATCGAATGATTGAACTTGCTGATGATATAGATGTTTCAGTGGCTGTATGTGCCATTGGGCTTGTGAAACAATTACTCAGGTACCAGCCTCTTAAATATTTTTCTCAGTCTTGATATGTCATTACTGAATTTATGTATAATGGCTGGAGCATAAAAAAGGATTCTGCTGCTTCTTGTAGACATCAGCTTATACCTGATGATGATTTGGGCCCTTTATACGATTTGCTCATTGATGATCCACCTGAAATTCGGCGTGCCATTGGGGAATTAGTGTTTGATCACCTAATTGCTCAAAAATTCAATAGCACCCAGTCTGGTTCAAAAGGTTCTGATCCTTGGACTCTCTCATACTATATGCATTATTGTCATGTCAAGTAAAGCTTAGTTGATAACAGTACTTTTTCCAGGAATAGAAAGTGAATCTTCTGAGGTCCATCTGGGCAGGATGTTGCAAATATTAAGAGAGTTTTCAGCTGATCCAATTTTAAGTATCTATGTTATTGATGATGTTTGGGAGTACATGAAGGCCATGAAGGTATGTTATAACTCTGAAACATGGAAACATGTATTGTTTTTGATGGAAAGAAAGGTGGATCTGGCCAACACTGCCAGTCAGTTGGCTCTGACTTATGTTTTAAACACGCATTTGGGTCACACAATAGTGAGTTAGGCAAATGTTCCTGTGAATTTCTAAGGTACTTGGAGAAGACACTGCACAATATTCATATAATTATCAAACAAGAATTCTAAAATGATTGTAGATGGAAGTTAGGTGTTAATTTCTCTGCACGTAAGATGTGTTTTAACTGATAAGATGAAAACTCTTACTTGCAGGATTGGAAGTGTATAATCTCCATGCTCTTGGATGAGAACCCATTGATTGAGCTTAATGACGATGATGGAACAAACTTGATTAGACTTCTTTTCGCATCTGTCAGAAAGGCTGTTGGGGAGAGGATTGTTCCTGCTTCCAATAACCGAAAGCAATATTACAATAAAGCTCAAAAGGTGTGTTATCTATTGTTTTCCCCCTCTTTTCTGTTTAATCCAAATGAAATTTGTGAAATTCTAGTAGTGCAATTTACTTTTCGCCAGTTCTTATCATTTAAAAAAAAAAAAGTTTGCAGGCAAAAGTGCATGTGTGGATGTTGGAAAAAATATTTAAACTCTGTATAATTGTAGGTTTTTGGCTTCTTTTGAAAAGATATTTGAAGGAGAACCGTGCTTTCTTGAATGTCTTTTCTTACTCGAATTCATTGTTCAGCAATTATTTTTGGATTTGATATTGAATGATTGTTTTTGCAGAAAATCTAAATGTGCTTATGGACATTTAATAATCTGTCTGTGCCTTCTCCTGTTAATTGTCTTCTCTGTAAATAATCTTTCTTTCATTGCCAATTTAAAGAATATCACATATCAAATTTTGTTGCAAATTTTCAGGAAATGTTTGAAAACAACAGGCGGGAGATCACTCTTGCCATGCTGAAGAACTATCCTCTTCTATTACGCAAATTTATGGCTGACAAGGCAAAGGTGCCATCACTAGTTGAGATCATTGCATATATGAATCTTGAGATTTATTCCCTGAAGAGACAGGAGCAGGTTTGTGACAGAATTTCTTGCTAATTCAATTATTTAATTCTTACAAGCATGTTTGTAGGGAATGCTGATCTACTTGTTCTTGCAGAATTTCAAAACTGTTCTCCAGCTCATTAAAGATGCATTTTTTAAACATGGTGAAAAGGAGGCGCTGAGATCCTGTGTAAAAGCTGTAATGTTTTGTTCTAGTGACAGTCAAGGAGAGCTGCAAGACTTTGCCCACAATAAATTAAAGGATATTGAAGATGAGCTTATTGCTAAGCTTAAATCTGCACTTAAAGCTGTAGTGGTAATCTTTACATTGACTGTTTTTTATTTAGTTTTAGGCCTAATAAATAAATGTAACATGGTTCAAATCTGCAGGGGGGTGATGATGAATATTCTCTTCTTGTAAATTTGAAAAGGTTATATGAACTTCAGTTGTCCAAGGCTGTGCCAATTGAAAGCTTGTATGAAGATCTTGTCATGATTCTCCGTGGTTTCAGAAACATGGATGATGAGGTGTGTAAAATAAACCCTTGATAAAAGATTCCCTTTACCTCTCCCCCGCAATCTCCCCTTCCCCATTCCCACCTTTTTCATTACATTTGTTCATGCATGCTCATGCTGGCAGGTAGTCATTTTTCTGCTTCTCAATATGTATTTGCATGTAGCATGGTCTCTGCACTCCATTGTAAATTCTGAAACAGTCTCTGGAGCATACTTGTCTTCTCTACTGCTGAAACGTAACACCTTGTTTGAGGAACTTGAGTACTTCCTGAATACTGCTTCTGGAGTTAATGAAGAGAGTAAACTTGGAAATCAGCTGGCTTGCAGAGTGAGCACTTTTTGCTATAATAAATGAATTTTGACTATAGTTCTGCTGATTGTTTTAAAATTTTATTTTTTTGTCCTATTTGATATGCTGATGGATGTTGTCTACCCCAGGTTTGTGTTATACTTGTGGATATGTGGTGCTTATTTAGAATGACAAATTTTTCATCAACAAAGCTGGAAAAGTTAGGATATTGTCCCGATGCATCTGTTCTTCAAAAGTTTTGGAAACTTTGTGAACAGCAGCTAAATATCTCAGGTTTCTATTTTCTTTATGCCCTTTAAGGTGTTAAATCTTTGATATTGTATACTATTTCTAAGTGAAAGACATAATGACTGCATCTGCAGAAATTCAAATTTTGATAAACTTACATGTTTTACCCTTATGTTTCATGTTGAGTGCTCTTTTAGGTATCATCTTTAAAAGGAAAAAGTTCATGTTATTCTTCTAATGTGTACATTGCAGATGAGACAGAAGATGAAGATGTGAACAAAGAGTATGCTGAGGAGACCAATAGAGATGCAGTCATGATTGCTGCTTCAAAGTTGGTTGCAACAGATACAGTACCTAAGGTGAAAAAATGAAATTGCGATCTTTTACCTGGTGGAAATCTAATGAGAAGCTTTTTATTCATAGGGACCTATTGTAATTTTCCAAACTATTTATCAAGTAAAATTTGTTTTTAGCTTTTTTCCCTTCTACTTGTTGGCTGTGGAGTCTTTTGGGCTTTGGTTTTCATCTTACTTCTGGGCAATTACTTGTAGTTGCTTCTATCTCCTCTTAGGATATTTACCTGATGCAATTGTGAATGCAGGAGTATCTGGGTCCCGAAATCATTTCTCATTTTGTGATGCATGGAACAAATGTAGCAGAGATTGTTAAGCATCTGATCACTGTTCTGAAGAAAAAAGAAGATGACATCCCCGCAATCTTTCTAGAAGCTATGAAAAAGGCAGGACTCAAGCTCTGATTAGGACTGAAGTTTTTTTTTTGTGCCACTTGTTTTCTTACCTTATTCATTTACTTTGTGTATGCATCAAACATAGTGAATGTTATCCTTTGTGATTCATTGGAAACAACCAAATGCATGGGTAGGTTTAGTTCTTTATTTCAGTTTACCATGTTTGCCTTGATGCTTAAACTCAGCCTTTCAAATGCTCTATTATGTTTTTTTTTTTTTTTTAAATTTTATTATCGTTAGCAGTTGTTCTTATAAAGCTAAAATATTTAAGTTGAGATTATACCTGGTAAGGAAAATTTCCTAGGATTTAATTTCTTTAAATCCACTTGTGGATGGACATCTGTCTTCAAAATTTCTTAGAAAATAGAAAGCACAATTGTCCATTATTTTCAGTCTTAGAAGTTGGGTATGTGTCTGTGTTTGGACATTTCAGATGTATAACTTTTTCCTCATTGAATTTAACTAGGCCTATAATCGGTATGCCATGGAACTTTCCAGAAGTGTTGATAAGTCCTTGACCAACAAGTCTTTCGAAGAATGTAAGGACCTTGCTATTCGACTTTCAGGAATATTTATCGGTGCCGCTCGGAATAAGCATAAATCCGACATCTTAAAAATTGTCAAGGAAGGTATTGAATATGCATTTGAAGATGCTCCAAAACAACTTCCCTTTCTGGAAAGTGCTGTGCTTCAATTTGTCTCCAAACTTCCTACTCCTGATGTCCTGGACATGTAAGAGTTATTTTCTGATATCTTCAGCTATTTCTAAGTTCTACCTTAACTTATTCTTGTTTTGATCAATCAGCCTTAGGGCACCATTTAATACCTTTTGTACTTTGCATGTAGTCTAAAGGATGTCCAAAAACGAACTGAGAATGTAAACACAGACGAAGATCCCAGTGGCTGGCGTCCCTACAGCTTGTTTGTTGAAAGTTTGCGTGAAAAATATGCAAAGAATGAAGGCATAATAGGTATCATTGTCTTCTGAACTTCGTAAAACTCTTTTAACTTCTGTGAATTCGAATGATGCCATCATTTCCTTAATTCCCTAGCCACCTCATGTGGCTTTTCTAGTAAGCATTGTACATTTCACTCTTTTCAAGTTCAAATGCCTCTTGTGGGAGCAAACCATAGGCTTGACCACAGGACTTGAGACAGTTCCTTACAATGATAAAAATTTTAGAACTATCAAATGAATAGTCCATTGTGTTGGGTGATGATCAAGATCGATGAAATTTTATGTAGCATGGGAAGATGGTTATAGACTCTTGCAACACACTACCAACACCTTAGAAAACATTCTTGAATGGGTATTTCTGTGTTTGATTTGAAGGTGTTCAAAGGAAAAATAGTTTATCTCTTGGTGTTTAATAAGCACCTGGATATTTCGGTCGTGGTTAGCCAACTTGCATCTTTCCATTTAGTGGTCACATCATTGTTAATGGGTCACTTGTCTTTACACTGTATTTGAGAGCTAATATGGTTACCTTTTTGCAGATGAGAAAGAAACTGTAAAACGCAGGGGACGTCCACGAAAACGGCAGAATATTGAGGGAAAGAGACTCTTTGAGGAACACAGTTCTAGTGAAGAAGAAGATTCAATTAGTGCCTCAGACCAGGAAGTTGCTCAAGAGGAAGAGAAGCAAGATGATGACGAAGAAGAAGATGCTCCTTTGATACACACACTTAGGTCTTCAGCTAAATTAAGGCATTTGAGAATTTCAAGAGAGGAAAAAAGAGTCCAAACAAATTCTGGAACTTCTGGAAGAGCTACAGATAATTGACCTGCTTCTGAAAAATCTGGTATGAACTTCAATATTCCTGTTCCTTCATTCATTTAAATTGAGAGGAAGTTTTGGGCCATGTTATCTTTCAATCAGATCTAGAATCTAGGGACTGCATGTCGTGACTTTGAATTGGAATTTGCATTCTTTCAGTAATATGGGAATTCATGCCACTCCATTTTGGAATAGAACCATCTGCTAATGTCAGTGTGAATTCAGAACTCAGAAAATGTCTCCAAATGTTATGGTGTGTTCTTAATATGAGGCTTCATTTAGTGCCTTCTAAGTGAATGCACTTAACTAGAGTGGACAAGCTTGATATGAGACCTAACAGGATTCTCTAGGCACTAACTGTGCAGGGTACTATTAATTATATACGGAGTTATCCAACTGTATCTCTACATCCTGTTAACCTCACTCTTTCATTTGATAAGACCTGATTCTTGTGATCTTGTTCTGATTCGGAAATTGAAACCGGTCTGTCTGTCTTTTACTGGTTTTTTCAGCTTTTCTGAATTGATTGGGAAATGGGTTACTTGTTTCTCATATATATATATATATATATATATATATATATATATATATATATATATATATATATATATATATATATATATATATATATATATAGAGTTTGTTAGTTATCTGCTGGTCAGTTGTAGCTTGTGATTCACCAGGCAAAGCATTAATTAACATGAGAAAGCTAATACTTTATTGTTTCTGCATTTCACAAAATTTCTCACATTTCTGGGGCATCTAGCTTGTGATTGTTAATTATGTGCATGTGTGTACATTTTTCGGCAGGAGGGCATTGCCTATGTGGCGGCAAAGGTGTTGGCGCGATTGTTTATCTTATTGTGCGTGCACGTTCTTCAATTCAGCCTAATCTAGTTGAAAGTTTCTTGGCTTTGCTGTGGTTCATGTTAGGCTTACTGTACAGATTTTTACTGTTTTTAATGCTGCGGCAAAGCACTAATACTGTTTTACCACACAGCACTGCCCCTTATGTGCAGTTAGAGGAAGATTGCGAGAAGTTTTCTGTACTTGGATTTCAACTCTAGGAAGATTTAGTTCTGAATCTCGTAGCTAAAATTAAATGCAACCACGTTTTACATTCAAACCTAAAAAGAAATTACGGTGAGGAAATCTAACCGAATTTTGGGAAGAGAATGTGCGTCATTTACTTTCCTAAAAAGGCAATCAAATAAATATGCTTGTGACCAATCATCAGAAAAATTATGTTGGGACTTTTTACTGGGAAAGATTATTTTCACTGAACCCATGTTAAATGTTTTAACCAAATTGAAAACATATGATTCTTTCGGATAAAACAAAATCGTAAAACTTTAACCTATCCAGGAGAAAAATCTCAGAGCTCGTAAAAAAACATCACAAAAGCAGCTCATAAATAGAAAAGGTTGTTAATTCATCTCCTTCCAGCAGTTCTCAGTAAAGGAGATATTATACCCTGTATCTCTCGCAATGACTGTTGAATCCTTGTCTCTTCTTCCACCGACCCCTTCAGATTGCTAATATGATTCTTCAATATATCAGAAGCTTTAATGTCTTCAACCGGTATTTCAAGAACCTTCTTCATCAACCCCATCAACAACCCTGAGTATCTTGGAATTGTGGAATGCTTCTGGAAGAAACTCAACAGCACCCCTAGCGCTTCATTACCAAATTTGAAACACATTTCAATAACTTCCTCCTAGCCACCAACTCCTCCATTTCCGGATTCTTACCACTTAATACACACACACCAAGGACTTCTTCAACAACTTATCATGCTCTCCCAGTTTCAACTTCTTAGGTCTCACAACCAAATAATCAGTGTCATTTGGCTTCTCAATCTGCCCTCTATGAAAATACCAAAAATACGTTGGCCTCAAAACTCTCCTTTGAGACTCCTCTACTCTCCCTAGACTCCAAAAATTCACTAATCCACTCTCCACATTTTCCTTCTTCTTCTTCCAACCAGCAAATGTACTCCCATTTGATGTCCCCATAACTCTGGTCATACCATCGGGTGAAAAAGCAACAGACATAAGAGGTGCCGGAAACCTCATAGAATGAGTAATCTTCATATTAACATAATCAAATACCTTCATATACCCATCCAAAGCCACACTTAAAATCCTATACTGCATTGCCTCTCAACTTTCATTCCCAAATCTCCCCAAACAAACTGAGTTTACAGTCTTATTATGATTCTCCATGGAATACAACATTTTGCCACCTCCAATCAAATCCCAAATTTTCACGCTATTCCCACCCGCAGTTGCAACCAATCCACCCGAAGGCAAAAACATGGCATCCTCTATTGGTTTCCCATGATTCACTTCCACTACTGACTTCGAATTCTCAACTCTCACATCCCACAATTTCACAGTATGATCATTAGAACCTGTAACAAGCATCTCGGCATTCACAAGAGAACAATCTCCGCATCTAACGTAATCTTTGTGTCCAAACAAATCCAAAACCACACACACTATATCATCATCACCACCAGACACAACATGTAACTTATCATGAAATGCGCACTGAACAAAACGTACCGAACCAGCATGAGACTTCAAGCGACGAAGTGGGGTTCGCGTTTTGACATCGAATACTTGAATGAGTCCGGAGAGATCAGAGGCGGCAAGGAGGGAGCATCAGAGCGAAACGACGAGCAGGAAACGACGTCTTTGAAGGAGGAAATAACGGAGTGGTGAGAAAGGGTTTGGGAGGAAAAGAGAGTGAGAGAAGCAGAGTCAGCAGCGGCAAAGAGGTGAGGGGAGGTTTGAGAGAAAGAGAGAGAATTAATGGAGGAGACGAGGTTGTGGATTTGTTGCGTCTTGAAGGAGGACCAGTATTTTGATTCTGGGGTTTGAGAAACGGTTCTGGCTTCGGGTTTCAGTTTAGGTTTTACTGGAATGCCTTTACCTGGAGTTGTTTTGGGTTGAAGGTCTTCTGCCATTGAATTTGCTTCCGCTTCCAGTGTTTGGCTGAATTTGCTTCTGGTTTTTTCTGGTATGGAGACTGGAGTGAAGAGGGCATGACACAAAATCAATTGGCTTTATATGTTAGGGTTTCTTAAGAGCTTTGACGGAAAGCTATATAATGTGGTAACAAACGGTGCCGTTTAAGTATTTTAAATATTAATCAAAGACAATATGTCCGCAATGATAATTTAATCAATTTATTTATATTTTGATGAAAAAATGGAAACTAATAATTTAGTTTCCGTTAAAAAAATTACAATCTCTACTGAAAAATTGTAAGGAAATTAATTAAAATAAACAAAAATTTGTTCGTTTATATGTTTTTAGGTTAATATAAAAAAGTTTCATCAAATTAAGCAAACATTAATTTTTTTACTCTTTTTACCCTTTTGTTGAAAAACCAAGTAAAAATATTTTTTCTGATAATGTACGTCGGTTTATGGTGATTAGAGATTTTACAGTAAAACTCTAAATATGTTGAATTATGTATATCGAATGATATAAAATGATGTAGTTTCGATGTTAATGGACGTCTGGAAGTGTACCATTGAGAGACAAAAGTGTGCAAATTTACAATGCCGCACAAATCGTGCTAACACTGTTCACATCGCGCAAAGCAGATATCATAGTCTGTGAACAGGGTTTTTGCACGATTTTGCAAGCAGTTTGCACGGTTTGAGCAGTGTTTGCACGATGTGAACAGTGCTTGCGTGGTGTGAACAATGTTTGTGCAGTTTGCGCGACACTATAAATTTGCGTGTTTTTGTCTCTCAATTGTTACACTTCCAAACATCCATTAACATCGAAACTACATCATTTTATACTATTCAAAATATTCAAAAATATCTATATACATAATTCGACATATTTAGGGTTTCACTATAAAATCCCTACCCACCATCGTAACCACTATAAACCGACGCACATTCTCAGAAAAAATATTTTTTCCATCCAATCAATAACATCCCAACATTAAACCATACCCACAATAGATTATTTATACCAGATCGATAGAGATTATTTCGCCGATGATTATTGCTCTGTATTTTTAGATTTTTGATTTCCGCATTCTCTTTTTCGTTTTTGGCAAAAATAACTTTCAAAGTATTTCACTTTCGATTTTTACTTGGTTTTTCAACATAAAGATAAAAAGGGTAAAACAATTAGTGTTTGTTTAGTTTGGTGAAACTTTTTTATGTTGCGCTAAAAACGTATAATCGGACAAATTTTTATTTATTTTAATTAATTAAGTTAAAAAATATATATTTGTGAAAACACAATCGACTTGGATGGAGTTGGAGGGGGTTGAGGTGAAGTAAGAGACTAGGCAAAGCCCAAAGGCCTCCACGCGAAGGACGGCTATATTTTAATATTAAAAACGCTCAACACAACGCAACACCTTGTATCTGAACAACGTGCTCATCCTTGAATTCAATCAATCACGTATTTACTTTCTATAAATTCGATTTTGGACGTGTGCATTAAACTCCCAAATAAAGAAAATATGGATTAAAAGACCCGCGAAATCCTTATTTTCATTTTCTTTTTGGCGCTTACATTTTCCTTTGGTGGTTCAGTGATACAGTTTCCAGGTCAGTTTTACGCTTTGATTTAACAGTTTCATGAGCTTCTTTTTTTTTTTTGTTTGTTTTATTTTTTTCAGTATATGATTAATGCTGTATTAACTTTAACACTCTGTGATTTTAGGGATTGAGTGTATAATTTACTCTGCTTTCTTGAAATCTAGGGTTTCTATGTTGGAAGACATTAGTACTGGTGAACGATAATCCCTATTTGATTTGATACGTATGTACATGCAAATGTGTTTGTGCATTGATGGATACTAATAACGGGATATGCTGCGTTAATTTACGATTCAATTAGAGAGTTATCAGCTTATGAGTGGTGGCTCTAGGACTATTTGCATCAATTCATATAATTGTTTGAAAGTGATGCAATGTAAAGGGGTGGTTGCGTTTGACTTGTCTGGTAGTCTGTTAGAGTGTGTGTTAATGAGTAAATTGAAAATTAAAAGAAGACAAATTTGGAGGTGCCATCTGGTGGTAAATCCATGTCAGCATCCTATTAGAGACCTTTTTTTTTTTTAAAATAACTGATTAGTGTTACCATTCTTTGAGTAGAGAAAAAAACATGGATATGATAAATCTTGAAAATGATGACAAGTTGATGCTACCATGATGCAGGAGGTGTTTCATAGATAATTAATAAAGATTGATAAAGTGGATACTGCCTCTCTGCCATTTTTTTATAATCATTCATCTCATTTCTTTATTTTTGTTTTGAGTGGGTAGTGTCTCTCCTACAATGTGTATTTTATTCTATTTACTCTAAACTTGGTTCAGTTTTCTCCTCTTATCTTCTTGCCCCAGAACAGCTTTATTGTATTGAATTATTGCCCGCATTCAATCTTTTAGCTTTCTGGAAGTTTTTATTGGTAGTTATTTGTTTGCATGAACTCTTCTGTAGTTGTTGTTTCCTGTCACTAATTTACTCATTTTCTCTATATATTCCTTCATAAACATTTTACATTTTTTCTAGATCCTCCAAAATGAAAAATGATAAGGAAGAGCCATCATCTAGTGCTGAACAAGTAAGGACTTTCAGCTCAACTAAATCTGTATTTGGAAATGATTTATTTCTAATTTCTGGTTGCAAATTTGATTTAAAGGATTTTTTTACTCTTTTACGTGTTTAAGTAACTTTATTATGTGTATGTTTATACAAATAGAAACAGGCCATTGACTTGATTTCAGCAGTGAAGGAGTTTCATGGGTTTAGCTCTCAGGAGCTTAACAAATTACTAAGAGACACTGAAAATTTCATCATTCAATGCCATACTGAGAAAGGATCACCAATAAAGGTACATCAGTGGCATTAATGTCATTATCATTGTGATACTATCTTATTTTTCTAAATTATGCATTTCTCTGCTTTTAACACATGATATATTAATTTGTGTTGTCTTTCAGATTGATATGGAAAAAGTTGCTAGCTTTCTTCCTTTACACCTAATTGCAGTGCTTATATCATCTGATAGAGATGAAGCATTATTCAGATATATATTACGTGGTATTCGGCTTATGCATTCCTTGTGTGATCTTGCTCCTCGGCATGTTAAACTTGAGCAGGTTACTCGTAATATTCCATGCTAAAAGTTTTGTTTTATCGAGTATCTGTTATCTGTTTTTCTCTTCAGTTTTTAGGCATGATAACAAATCCTAGCTCAGCCAAGAATGTTAACTAATATCTATAATTAAAGATTTGGGATCATGAAATCATTTATATGGCTTTTATTTGAATTCGTATTGGAGTTGGATGTGCAAGAAATTAGAATTCATCTTTTGGTTTGGGGTTAGAATTTGCAAATTGTGCATGCTTGCATTTAAGCCTATTGTTTTCCAAAATGATTCAGAATTCGTACCAGCTTCTCTCAAATAGAAATCTCCTCCTCTACATTTGGGCAACTCCATTATGGTCACCTGATCTATGCGCATTTTTGGAGGAGGAACCATCACTATTTGAGCAATGAACTGAACAAAAGGTTTTGCTTGCTTTGTTATTGTGGTTTCCCACAGATTATTATTTTGAACCAATTCTTTGACTCACAAAGGGACATTCTTGTGAGGCTATGCCTATTTTGGATGTTTGGTGGGAATTTTTCTACTATCATATTTCCTACACACTTGTATACATGTATGTATGCTGTGATAAGGGGAGACAGGCTTGGCTGCTTTACGTAATTTTTGTCAGTTGATTGAATTTTTCTTTATTCCATCACTAGTCTTAGTTGCTCTTGAACATCTTTATGAATTTTGATGTTTTTTCTCTCTCTTTCCAGTAGGTTAATCTTATCTAGGATATGAAAAATTTTTGGGAATTGTATGGATTGCACTTTTCTACTGATAATTTAGTTTTTTTGATACTGTTTACAGATTTTGCTTGATGATGTAAAAGTTTCTGAGCAGCTACTTGACTTGGTGTTCTATACGCTGATTGTTCTCGGTCATTATAGTCAGGTTCCTTTTTTATTCACTTTTTGTTTTATCTTCCTCCTATTTATTAGGTGTGAGCAGGTCTGGGTACCCTGTAAAAATTTGAGGAACTGAAACCTAACCGACTTGCAGGTTCTGATTCTTGCCCAGAACCTGTTTTTCCAAATTCTATAAATCTAAATTTACAACAATATTAAACTTATTTTGCGTTAAAACAAACAATTTTACAAAATGACGTTTCTCACTACAAGATCATCTTTTTTGAAGCACTTTAGAATTGATTCAGCAAATAATATAATATGTAAAGGTGCAGGGGGTTTGAACCACTTTAACATAAGATTATAAAACAAAGAAAATAAAAATGTAACATGTCATCTTATATTGGTGTCTTCCTAGTTGTGTTATATTCCCTCAGCTTAAATTTGCAATCATGAGAAACATCTCCTTTTATTAACCAGCCAAAGTGTGGAACTCTTGAAATGATGAAACATGAGGACACTTGTGCAATATATTCTTATTGACCAATATGTTCAGACCCAAGTTGCGGAGAATCTTCCTTAAATTACTGCAAGTCAAAATTCAGTGTAAATAGTCTCCAATGTGTTTGAAAGAAGTCCTAAAGAAGCACATAAAGAATCAAAATGGCCGACTCAAGCAATTCATTTTGTAATCTTCTATTTTTTCACAGAATGAAAAGTATCTGTTCATTTTCAATTTTACTTTTAAGCAAAAACAGAATCATCCGTGCCCACTTTTAAAAGTCAAAAAGTTCATTCAGAGACACTTTCCCTCTTACAGTGTTAGAAAAACAGAAGAAAAAGAAAATATGTCAAGTGGGAAAATCTTTAAATTTTAGACTCCGTAATTCTTTTTCTGGGGAAATTCAATTTCATAAAACTGACTAACCCAAGCAATAAACCATTTTCAAAGAACCCTAATATGACAAAACAAAAATCATAATTGATGGAGAAAAATTGAACAAACTCCCAATATATAACATAATACTTGTGAGATTTGAAGAAGAATCAATGAACTCGGAGAATCATCAGAGCCAACTGTTGTTGTTTGGGGGAAAGGAAAATCAAGGTGCAGGGGAATGGAGAAGAATGAAGAGTGACGGGTTTGAGAAACGTAAAGGAAAAAATAGACCATTGGCATTTATATATGTCGGGTTGGGCACCTGACCCAACACCATTTTTTTTAATATTCGGATTGGTTCCGGTTCCGAACATGCAGGAACCTGTCCCGGACTCGGAACCTAGCGGTTCCACCATATTACTACCCAGAATCTACCTGACCCGTGGAACCAGAATTTGTGTATCCATGGTTCCGGTTCTGGTTTGATTATTTGCTCACCTCTACTATTTATCTGCGCTGAGATTGGTTTTTCTTGTTACAAATGTAGGAGTACCACAATTCAAGCCCCATACTCCTCATGCATTCAACATTGGTAGCATGCAGTCTATATTTACTAACAGGATGTATATCTACACAATGGCAAGATCTTGTTCAAGTATTACTTGCACACCCTAAGGTATACTAAGGGAATTAAGGTCCGGCTTATTGCGTTTTATGTATTGTTTTTTTTATATCTACGAGTGTAACCCAATATTCTTGACGATTTATGCTCTACAATTATTCATAAGTTTTGAGTTCCACCTGCCAAGCATTAAACATAGTTATGTCATTGTGAATTTTATGCCGCAGGTTGACATATTTATGGATGCAGCTTTTGGAGCGGTACATGTAATTGTCATGTTTCTCCAAATAAAGTTGTCTGATCAACTCACGGATGAGCAAGTGGTTAACTATATCTGCCAGCAATGCGAGGCTTCTTTACAGTTTCTTCAGTCATTGTGCCAACAGAAAAGTTTTAGGGAGCACCTACTCAGGAATAAGGTTTCAAATTATAAATCTCTTTGTATTGACGTTTGGGAATATATGTGTATATAGTGGATTGATATCTTGACAAAAAATTTCAGCTATTTGATCCAATGGTTAAATTTGAAATCCAAAAGGTCACATTTGATGTTACCAACTGATCAAGTCTTTGCACCAATTAGATAATTGAATGATTGAAAATAGAAGTCAAAAATGTGAATTTAAACATTCCTGCCCCAGATATGTTTGAAACAATATGAGATACCAGCTGTATAATTTTGGTTTCCTAGCAAGGCAGATATTCTCCAAAGCTTAGCATTTAAATTGTCCAGAAAAATCTTTGGTTACTGTGGTGGCAAACTAGCAATTATGGTTGATGTGTAATGTCATCAGTAGTTGTTATCTTGCTGATATGTGCATGGAATATCTCCTTGATCCTTGCTCTTGATTTGGATGATTGCCTGTGCTGGGATATGTTATCAATATTCTCACAAAAATAGGTTATAGATTTTTATTATTTAATAAAATGTCTGATTGTGGTACCATCTCCAGGAATTATGTGGCAAGGGTGGTGTGCTTTTTCTTGCACAATCCATCTTGAAATTAAACATCTTGCCGCCTTTTGTAGAGTCTTCTACAGTTGTGGCTTCTGTTTCCAGGCTGAAAGCTAAAGTCTTATCTATCGTAAGTCCTGGTATTGACAATAATCATGTGTACTTCAGGGCTCTAGTTGCTTTATTAAGGGCATTGGCTATGTTCTGTATCTTATGCAATCATATATTCATCCATATGTGACTTCCTTTATGCAGCTGTTGCACTTATGCGAAGCAGAAAGCATTTCTTACCTGGATGAGGTTGCCAGCTCCCCTGGAAGCCTGGATTTAGCAAAATCTGTTGCTTTGGAGGTTGGTTTTTGAAATCTCTTATAATTTACAAAATGCATGCTTTCCCCCAGAAAATTAATGGTGACACTGGCAGCTTGTTTACTTGTTATGTGGAGGCTGAATTATTGTTGCCATGGGTGAGGAAAAGTTATAGGCTTGCCAGGTGTTAGCTGCCTTTTTAGATTTTCAATGTGATAAGCCTACAATTTGCCTAGATTCTTTCTTCGTAAATGTGAAGGCTCTCTTACTGTTGAACTTCTTTTTTCTTTGGGTCATGATGTAGGTGCTGGACTTATTAAAGACTGCACTTATTAAAGATCCGAAACATCCTAGCTCTTGTTCTGAAAGAACCTATCCAATGGGGCTCTTGCAACTTAATGCAATGCGTCTAGCTGATATTTTCTCAGATGATTCAAATTTTCGTTCATACATTACTATGTGCTTTGTAAGCTATTACTCCAAACTTCCTCCTGTTATGAAATTATTGTAATGACTTATTAAGACTATCTTCTTATGATGTCATTAATGGCCACAAAAATTATATTTTCTTGATTTGTGAAAAATCTCATGATTAATAGGAACCATGTTGAGTTTAATGTTAGTGTTTGTGAAGTATGTGCTGGATAAGTGTTATAATTTCTTGATTTGTGAAAAATCTCATGATTAATCAGGAACCATGTTGTATTTTATGTTAATATTTGTGAAGTCTGTGCTGGATAGACAAGTAATTTCAATATGTACATACATTGTCTATTACATGTATGGGTCATCTGCCATGGCAAACCTTCTGACTATGTGTCTTATATATGTAACTACAGACTGAGGTTCTGAGTGCAATATTTTCACTATCTCATGGAGATTTTCTACTTGTTTGGTGTTCTTCTGAATTCCCTGTAAGAGAAGAAGATGCAACTGTGGAGTATGAACCATTTGCAGCAACTGGATGGGTGTTGGATACAGTTTCATCGTTGAACAAGTCAGATGCAACGAAAGTAGAATTTTCATTAATCCCCAATAGTATGCCCCAGGCTTCCTATGCTCATCAAAGAACGTCTTTATTTGTCAAAATAATTGCAAATCTTCACTGTTTTGTTCCCAACATCTGTGAAGGTGAGGTCAAGCACCAAATTTTGTTACATTATCATTGATTTCATATTATTTCCACAGTTGTTTTGAATACATTTCTTAAAGTTTCTTCTTCTATCCACCAGAGCAGGAGAGAAATCTCTTTCTTAACAAGTTTTTGTTTTGCTTACGGATGGATCCATCTAAAGTGTTGCCTGGATTTTTATTTACCTCTGGTGCACAGAAAACTGCCACTGTCTGCAGGAACCTGCGTAAGTATCATTTTCTTATTATATTCTTGGATAGACATAATGACAATATTTTGTGTTCATTATGAGTAACTTGCATATGTAGGTTCATTGTTAAGCCATGCAGAATCACTAATTCCCACATTTTTGAATGAGGAGGATGTGCAGCTCTTAAGGTGACTTGGGCTTAAACCATGCTTATTATTTCATTAAAATTTTTGCTCAATTGTAGGAGAATATCAAGACAAAGTTTTTACCACTTTCTATGAGTTTTTTTTTTTGTACGCAGCAGAGTCCTTTTTTTGGTTATTTGAGAAGTTGTTTCAGCTTTATCCTTCTTTTTGGATAACAATTGTTTCATCTATACCTTACCATAATTCTTCATGTTAACATCTTGTTTACTACTTCTACTCTTACATTTCCACCATTCCAGTTGTTCTTTTGGTGTTTGAGCTTGAATCCAGTTTTTTTTTCCTGGCATTGTCCTTGTTATGTCTGTGTGTTATGTGTGAAAGATAGGTGCTCTATTGTTGGTATCATCTGATTTCACCAGAAATTTGGCATAGTTAACCTTTCTGAAGTTTCACTTTTTTGTTACAGGGTGTTCTTTAAGCAATTAGAATCATTAATAAATTCTGCTGGGCTTGAAGAAGATAGAGTTCAAGTAAAGCTTTTTAGAGTTTGCCTTAATCATTATTTTTTCTTTTTTGCACTATTCTTTTGCTTTAGAAACTACTTTTATCTCTTGTTAATATTTAATTTTTGTCTAATCATATCCAGGGAAGCAAATGTGAGGAATCACTTTCTTGTGACAAGTTCTCTAAACTCAATATCAATGAGAATCATCAGGTAAATACTGTTAGCCATTTCAACTCACTGCTATTGATGTTAGTCAGAGGCTGTTGCTGTCAATCAATTAAGTTTATTTGGTGTTTAAGTCAACTGGGGAAGTTTTGCAGTTGAAATTTCAAAAGGTGGCCGTGTAGTTTTTGCTTAGAGACTGATTGAGAGATTTAGTGAAAATTTTTTAACCTAGAATTATGCAATTCTTACTAACATTTCCTGTGTCATGTGTGGGATGTTTCAGATATCTCAAAGGGAGATAAATAGTCAATTCTCAATTTTGCATTTTTGAGCTGAATAACAGTGTTTTGTAGCTTTACTTTAAACCCAACACAGTTACCTGAAATTCCTGAATGATAACATTTGACTTTTGATAGGAAGAACAGAGTACAGGAGGATCCCCATCGCTTTTACAAAGGAAAGAACCTCCCAATCTTAATAATGCAAACAGTAATCTGAGAGAGGAAATGTCAGAAAATTCCGGGTTTCAGGCAGAGGAGAAATTTGATGTCAGAAGCAACCTTATGGATCAAGGGGATGATGTAATGACACAAGATAGCAAGGAAGATAAAGATAAACCAGGTGTGCCTGGAGGCTTGAGGGAGAAAGACAAAGATGTTCAGATTGTTGTTAGTAGTGGTTCAGATACAAGTCCCACGGGAGGAAAGAATTTTGTTGATCAAATGGACAGTGGTCAGTTTCCAAAAGGAAATGAGCCAATCAAAGAAATTGGGTTTGGAGGAGTTCAAGAGATAGAAAAAGTTGAAGCTGTCCAGGGTGAAGAAAAACAGCAGAGAAAACGTAAACGAACTATAATGAATGATAACCAAATATCACTTATTGAGAGGGCCCTATTGGATGAACCTGATATGCAGCGAAATACAGTTTCAATTCGGTCATGGGCTGATAAATTAAGTCATTATGTATGTAACACTCACTTCACACATTTTGAATGCTGTAATTTAGTTTTATATCCACTTATAAGTTGTCATGCATTGTGTTTTCAGGGTTCTGAGGTTACATCTTCGCAGCTTAAAAACTGGTAAGGACTCCTCTTTTCATTTTAGTCCATCGCTTTCTCTTAAGGTATTAGATCTTCGCAGAAAATGAATGAAAACTTTTAGCCTTATTAACAGTTCAGAATTGGAGTTACTGATTCATTAATTTGGTGGTTCTCTTGTTATGAAACTTATGACTTATGCATCTTCAACAGGTTGAATAATCGGAAAGCAAGGCTAGCCCGTGCGAATAAGGATACTCGTGCACCTTTAGGGGCTGATACTTCTTTTCCTGGAAAGCAAGTTGCAGGAGGACAGAGGCAAATACACGACTCACCTGGTAGTCCTGGAGAAGATCATCTCCAATCAAATGTAAGAGGCACTCGAAGTACATTTAGACAATCTCCCGTACCGGAATCCAGTGAGTCAAAGGTAGGTCAGCATGTTGTGCTTTTAGACGGGAAAAGAGAAGAGGTTGGTAAGGGAATAGTAAATCAAGTGCATGGTAAATGGTACGGAAAAGAGCTGGAGGAATCAGGGACATGTGTTGTGGATGTAGTTGAGTTCAAGGCTGATAAATGGAGTATGCTTCCATACCCATTGGAAGACACAGGTTCCACATTCGGTGAGACTGAAGAAATCCCTGGGGTAAAGAAAGTTTTGTGGGATTGCAACAAAATGTATCACTGGCGTGCTCGATAAAACATAATCTGATGCTAGAAGTAGCTGTGTAGCTAGGTTTTCTTTTCTTTTAGTTGAAAGCTGTAAAATGTGTAGCCCCCGGTAGTTATTTATCTTTTAGACAGTAATCAATTGTAGCCACTCCCCGATTTTTAATTATTTGATTTTTTTTTCCCTATATTTATTTTCACATGAAAGCAGTAAACCCCGAAAATATGAGATAAGAATGGTTTTAACATTGATTGCATTGCATTTAGAGATGACAATTTGGGTCCGATTTTAAGGGCTCTGACCCTCCCTAACCCTAACGGGGAGGGGATTCTCCGATAAAAACGGAAAAATGGACAGAGATGGGGACGGGAATAAAAAAAATCTCCGTAATCGGGAACGGGTCGAGGATGAGGATACATGTGTTCTCTCCCCGCCCCTATCCCCGTCCTTTTATATTAATATATTTATTTAAAATACTAATATATTTTTATAGTTTTAAATTATTTATGTTTTTTAAATTTATTTAGGTTTTTGTTGTGTATAGTAAATGAGTTAATATATTATATTTATGATATTTGAAATAGTAGATTAATTTTAATTTTACATAATTTTATTATTTAATATATTTATATTATATTTACAAGGTGAAAAAAAATATATTTTTTTTATAGGTACGGAGAGGGGATGAGAAGATGATTTTTCTTTACGAGGAAGAGATGAAAAATTATTTTCATCCCCATAATGGGGATAGGTCAAAGATGGGGATTGATATCCCCTACGGGGATGGGAACGGGGATTGAGATCCCCTCCCGCCCCTTCCCGTTGCAATGCAATTTGCATTGCTTTGCTTTCCTTGGGAGGACAGGCCAGCATCATTAATTAAGGATCCACTTTTAAGGCAGGCAGATTTTTTTTAATATTTACGAAAGGGAAAATGATTACTCCAAATGGTAGGTATCCACTTTAAAAATCGAAAATTTTTAAAATGATAAATTTTTATTTTATATCAGATTTTATTTATATATTATGTTACATTTTAAGGGAAAGTAAATAAAATGATAATTTTTCAACTTATAAAATGGATATTTATTAATTTTGATTAATCAGGTAAACATTACTATTTGTTTTATCAATAGAATTATATATATTCATCAATTTATACACATTTTTATTATATATTATTATATAATTAAATAATTTTAAATAAATAATAAAATAATATCTAATTATATAATAATATATATAAATATAAATATAAATATATAATTATATACTTAAAATCAATAAACATAATATTACTCCAATTATTCAAATTGGTTAGAATTAGTCTGCTTACTTGGTATTTTCTCGTTACCGCACGCGTAAACCACATGGCCCAGGTTCTCGCCCCATTGGTCACTGATTGCTATCGCCGCTATATATAAATGTATTCTCGGAGTAAATTCGATTGCGAGGCTGTCCATTTCACGACGCCAACGGTATGTCAGTCTTCTTCCCTTCCCTCACTTTCTGCTTGCTATGCTAACTTTTATTTCTTCTCTCTGTCTAATTAAAAGAACAGATAAGACCGTGATAACAATTGTTCCTCAAGATGTTTGTAGAAACGATCGAATGAAACATGCAACGAGTGAAGTTGTGTGTTGTGTGTTGTTTATTTGCAGGTAAGTTGAGAATAGAAATCGACGCACCAAGTATGGTATCTCTCAAAGACATAGCGCCATCAGCTCAAAACAACATAAATACGCAGTTCATAATCCTAGAAAAGAGCAAAACAACGACAATGGAAGGGCAGTACAAATGTTGTTTGGGGCTCGTGGCTGACGAGACAGCTGCAGTTAACTTCCAGTTCTGGCAAGATGAATGTGAGGCGTTTGAAGCAGGTGACATTGTACGCTTGACTAATGGTATATTCTCTTTCTCACATCACAACAATTTGGTGCTAAGAGCAGGCAAGAAAGGGAAAATAGAAAAGGTTGGAGAGTTTACGATGGTGTTTGTAGAGACACCAAATATGAGTAAAATTAGCTGGGTTCGTGATCCTAATAACTCTAACAAGTATGTGCAGCAAGGTGTTCCTTCTGCTTCAATGCCCTGATATGAAGGGCCAGGAGGATTTGTAATAAAGACTTGCAATTAGACTAAGAACCTTATTTATAATTTTCAAATTTCAGTATTTAGAAGGATCCAGAGATTTCATCACAGAAAATCCGAGATTAGCTTTAATTTTTATTTGTCTGAAACAAATCAAGTGCTAATCACCGATAACTTTGATCCGAAGATTTTGGACCAATTACATTATATTTCTCTAATAATATCTCATTTATGTATCTAATTATTTGTATATTTGAAAATATGTAAACGTAGTTCTGCAAACCAACTAACTTTTCCCATCATGTTTATTCATTATACTATCATCATAAGCAAGCTCAATACTGAAATACAACAAGTTTAGTTTAAAAAAAGACCTGGGCAGTAGGGAAGATTTGAGAAATCTGTTTCAAAATTATTATAACATAGTACCATTAAATAATCAACTTATAATGAAAAAAAAAAAAAATTTCAATCAGAATTTAGATTACAATACACGGGCCGCCAAACCAATCCCTCCCCTTGCTATATGATCTGTCCAGATGACGAAAATTCTATGCTTAAGACTAAAATTTACATATACTCATTGGCTGAAAGCTATAACTTAAAAAGACACCCTAAATCTCTGTGTACACTAAACAATGCTTCTGCTCAGCAACTTACATATCAAAGAATACAACACCAGCATGATACCTTGTTCCTGCCTGGCAGGTGGCCAGTATGCTGCTTGACTTTGGATATATCATAAGTTACAAAAATCAGTCGGATGTATCAAATATATGCAAGTGAGCTCCGGTCAGAGTCAGGTTGTGGGCGACCACGTGTAGGAGTTGGTGGTCTTTGAATGTTAAGCTCCTGCAGGGTGATAATGCCACACCATTGTACCATGTGAGTGATGTTAGTCAACCAAAGTCATAGTTGAAACATTAAAATGCATGTATGTTACCTGCATCCATGTGTCATCCATGGCTCGCTCTGGAGATGTCTCAGGTGACCGAAGGGGTGGCGGCAAGGGATGAATCAATTTTGGAACCACAACCAATCCCCTGCCCACTACCAATATAGCTCCAGCATTGTTTGCAGTTCCTGCATGCATATACTCAATTAGGTTGCAAAAGCTAGCAGAAGACGTGGAGAAAGTCCAGCCTATTATGCTTACCGCAATAATTGGTAGCAGAAAATAAAGTAATTAATTGCCCCTGAGCAAACCGCTCAAATCCATCCATCACACATTCATGCGCCCTAATAATAAGCTGTAATTTATTTTTCTTACAGAAGTCTGTTACTCGATCAGGCTGCAAGATAAACCCAAGGTAGGGCCAGAGTTTAAAAATAAGAAAAATATGATCATTCAGTAGTAGTAACTTAACAAACAGTTGAATTTGAAAATATTTTAACTTAATTAAACAAAGCTGTGCAGAAAAATGAATAATAATATACAAATGCATTTTGAAATTAAAATTCACATGTGAGGGCCACAATATGTAACTTTCATTAACTCATTTAATAGTTTGGTTACTTCACACAATTAGAAGGGTAGTTCAAGTTAAAGGCTCATTTGAATCCTTGTTTAGATTTGCCTGCTATTTGCTAAGGTCACTTTCTGCAATTAAAAAGGTAGTTCCAAGTAATATGCTCATTTGAATCCCTTGTTTAGAATTGCCCCCTATATGCTAAGATATTAAGCATGCATAAGATTACATGGTACATAATGCAAACTCATATGTCAATTATAGTAGCTTCAAGTCATAGCAGTAGAACTATAGTGAAGAAATTTTGAGGAATGTGGTAATATATTCCTTTTAACAGATAGAAGTTGTGTTCAACTGTTCATACATGTAATGCAAACAAACCAATGCTCCATTCAGCTTGTAGTCACTGAATAATCAGCCTTACCCCAAAAGTGACAAGACCAGGCCCTCTTGCATTTGGTCTCAAACCTTCTATGCTATCATTTTCTGTTGGATCAGACCTGTTTTTTGAAAAAAAAAAATGTTAGAGAAAAAATTAGTGCAAACAGAGATTGTCCTCAAATTGGACAGACAGGTAACAAACATACCATAGAAGATCCATCAGAATTATAGATCCAGCATCCATAGTTATGGGTCTTTCAAGCTTCTCTATCTGCTCCACTGAATGTATAGATCTTCCTATGCCACCATGCATACAGATGATTTTCTTTTCAATAAGCGCTGCAAGTGGAAGACAGTTGAAAAGTTGGTTGAAGCGTGTCCATGCCCATATGCCATCACTCTCTCCCTGTAAATACATATTTTATCACTGCATTTTAACTTTCACATGAAAAGTTACATATGAATATTAATCCAGACCATTCTCTCAATGCATTCCAGACGAAAACCAAACAGCGCATTAATGTCAGCAGCTTCATGGTTTCCACGTATCAAATGAACATTCTCAGGATACTCAATCTACAAAATCATGACAAAAAGGACAAGACATTCAAAAAAGGGATAAAGCAAAATCATACTTCACACTAAACCTGTCTTTGCAGACAAAGTAAATTATACAAATAAATTAAAACAGCAAAATTCCAAGCATAAAACCACTAAAACAATATAAAATTATGGTTTCCAAGCAGGGCAGAAGCTTGCCTTTAGAGCAAGGAGTAAAGTTATAGTTTCCAAGCTGTGCTGCCCTCGATCAACATAATCTCCCAAAAACAAATAGTCAATATACCTGAAACATAAATAGATAGCTGATGAAAGAACTGCAGAGAAAATTAAGGAACTTGTTTTATAGTGGTTAATGGACAGTGCCCTCAAGCAAAAATTCTTTCACTTTCCCAGGTTATTAGAGAGCTTCTCTAGAACTAGAATTGTTATAGCCATGAGACCAACAAGAAGCAATATAACTTTCATGTGGGTCAGGACTAAAATGATGTAGAAGGATGCTGATTCTTGTGTAACATATTCAAAGGACTTAAAGCAAAACACACAAAAAATCATACTCTATGGACATGCAGAGTTTAGAAACTATCTAATTTTTAGTGTTGCCAAAGTCTTTTCAGCCTAGGCCTCCTTTCACCCTCACACAGTACCAACTCAAACTTTCCATGAGAATTTCCACATGATCACCGCTGAAATTGCAATAAGATCTCAATCAAGCAGCAAGGATTCTTATGTTTTAACCAGTTCAGCCTAATCTAGACTTTTCTCCCTGCACTGTTTTAAATCCTCAATTTCTACTTTTTACATCATTCTTAAACTCCATGTTAACTTGAAAGATAATATATCCACATAGATCATCTCAAGTCTTCCCTTCCAATGAATGAAGCCCAGCAAAATCAACAGCCAAGCTTAAACCTTGATTCATCAATACCAATTCTTTAGATTTCAAGGAACAGCTCAAAATCTCTAGATTGAATTCCAGTGTTTGGACTTTGATAAAAAAAAATTGATGACACTACGATCAATTAATTTATTCATCAAATGTAGGTTTATTGCATCAGATACATCCTTAAATGGAATCCCATTGTAAATTAAAGGGAGAAGGACTATTTCCCACCCAACTTTTGATGCGTTCTCAAAATACCACACACGCCAGATGAAAATCCAGTTTTCCCACCCATGAGCTGTTAATTTGGATGGTTTCTGTTTGCATAAGGGTAAAATGTCTATTTTACCCTTATTAGATGAAATGACAAAAATACCCCTCTGCAAAATTTCATCCCAAAATTGATGTGAGGGTTTCCTTCACCCCCCTTAGGTTTTAGAAACTAACATTTCACCTTACCTAAAGTTTTTAAACTTTGAAAACTAACATTTTCACCCCCAAACCTAGGGTTTCCAAATTTTTCAAAAAAACAGCCGCCCCCCATAACTTTCAAAACTAGCAGTTTCACCCCCATTCTGTCACTTCATCTCCCGACGTCGTCTCCGGCGTAGTCACCTGCCTCCTCCTTCTCCTGGTGCGACGGCGGTGGTGGCCGAAGAAGGAAGAGACGGAGATCTCCTTCTCCTGGTGCACAGTGCGACGAAGAGACGGAGATCTCTTCGTAGCACAATGCGACGAAGAGACAAAGATCTCTTCGTCACACAATGCGACGAAGAGGTCTCTCTTCGTCGTTCCACCCAGACGACGAAGGACGACTCTTCGTCGTCCTTCGTCGCTCGTCGCGTCGTCCAGATCTGTTCTTCCAGATCTCCGTCTGTTCTTCATCGTCGCGTCGTCCAGATCTCCTTCGTCATCCTTTGTAGTCGGAGATCTCCCATCGATCGATTGCAGCGGCCGTCGGTGGTGGCCGGAGAAGAAAGCAAAACCCTAGGGGGTGAAATTAAAGTTTTCAAACTTTGAGGATGGGTTATTTACTTTTTGAAACCTGAAGGGGGAAACGGTGAATTTTTAAAGTTTTAATGTTTTAAATAGTAAATGACGATTTTGCCCCTGTTCCTAATTGAAAAAATGGACGGCACTTTGGTCATGGGTGGGAAAACTGGATTTTCATCTGACGTGGGTGGCATCTTGAAAACGCATCAAAAGTTGGGTGGGAAATAGTCCTTCTCCCTAAATTAAATTGGAATTATTAATTTACAACACCTTAATTCAGAACATTGAAATCCCAATACTTATCACTGGGTTTCCCTTTAGGTTCAAGAAGGGTTTTTTATTATTTTCACCCTGAATTTTCAAATATGGATCAACAAACCTGAATCATAATTAATTCTCTAAATCACTTATCTTGATTATGAGAGGGTGATTCTAAGAAAGAGGTCCAATAGCAAACTTACGTTATGTCTCCTGCCGTGGAAGGAAATCCATATTCATCAAACAATCGCATCAAATCACCAAACTGTCCATGCAGATCACCAAAAACTTTAATGGGAGCTTTCAACTGCAGAACTGTGGGCTCGTGCATAAAAATCTGCTCAGCTGCATAACAGAGCTCACCCACTTCATATGAATCCAAGAAAAACCTCCTATAAGCAGGAGCTTTCCAGTTTCGAGGCCTAAGTAATGTAGAAATAATCTGCAAGAACACAAAAAATTTAATATCCAATATAAATACAAAGTGAAAAACAAAAATATTTTTGGTAACACTTGCCTTCTTATGCAAGCCCTGAGGAGACTTCTGCCTGGTGAACTTTTTAGCAGGATATGGCAGGTCACTATTTGATGGCATCACTCGCCTGCTCTCATTTTCAAACTGGTCCAATGATAACTGCCTTACCATCCCACCCAGATTCCCTACAGCCTCTTTGGCAACCACAACCTATAAAAAAGAAACACTATGGTACTGTAGTCCAGCAATTCAGAAACCACTCAGGATATATGATATTGATGAAAAGGACATACAGCTCTAGGATGAAGGCGAACATCTGTCTCAGTGTCACTACCATCGGAAATGGTTTCAGCAGCTTGTGAATTATCATCAGATACAGATGCTTCATCGGCAGGATTGGCAGGTGCTGCCTGAGCCGCCTGCCAGACAGCATTAGCTGCTTCAGCTTCAGCAGCAGAAGCCTCCCTCAGTTTCTCCATGGAATTTTTGTCCATGCTGCTGGATAAAATACACATTACTGAATTATCCCAATTACGCTGAGTCAAAATCCTGTTTAATAGAGAGAGTCATGAAAACAAAACCTCAGGCCTCCAGATGAAGGAATCTCTGCTCCATCTGAAGTCATGGTTGGAAAAGAACTTAAATTAGATTGATTAAATTTGGGACTAGTAATGGTTGGAGATCTCTCGGATGTTACTATAGGAGAATTCATGTCAGATTGAAATGGTGAATTTTCTGCAACCAAAAAGTCATCCAGCAGAATATCTGCACAGATTAAAGCAATTATGTTGAGAAAACAAGTAAAAGAAAACAGCCGATCAAATGTCATGTCACAATATAGACAAACTTAAACCTTTACATCACATAAACCACTTTAAAAAGCTGAATACGTGGTCAGAGCAGTCAAAGATCCAAAATTCTCATTTCTGCGCGGAGTTGATATGAATTTATCTACTGCTGAAAGTTCGTTGATATTTAATACCTTACCCCAGACCAACAAAAAAAAAAGGGACTTAAAACTACCTAATCACAGGGATATCTCGTAACTGAAAGTTTAAGGCTAATGTGGAAAATATACCAGAAAAGTTAACTTTTCTAAATGAGCCTTCATTACTGAAATTGCAACTTTTGTTTCCATAAAAAATCTAAATTTGGTACAAAAGGTCTAACAAAATTATAAATAAATATTAAATTATGTTTTAATTGTCTTGCAGTTTCCAGTTTGTATTTACAATCTTTACCTCCTTTGAGACCACCATAAATATATATGCGAACTCCAACAGATGCAGATGCATGACGGCAGCGACACATAAGTTCCAAAGAAGGATCATGCTCACTATGTCCCTTGCTGGAGCGTGAGGAAGTCACAAGTCCATTTCTATCCAACCAAACTCCAGCAGCAGTGTCCAACACTACCAAATAGAGATAACATTGGGGAATAAGAAACAAATGAAAAGTATAAAAGACATCAAAAGTTATGTTGCAAGTACATGCATAATGACAGAAAAGGCAAAGACAGAAATATTACCCTAGTTAGTAAATACAGGTTTTATTAGCGTATTAAATGTGTTTGCCGTATTTTACCCTTTGAAACACGTTTTGTTGTATCTTTGAACATAAAACATATCAAACACGTATTTTATATGCTTGCCGTTTAAACGTGTATTAAATAATTGCATTATAAGTTGTTGTATTGTATAATTTTTTTCTTTAACAAAGGATTAAAAAAAGGTTATTTTGCAAGACATAAGATGACATCGTTTTAGATAAGGTATATAAACCCAAACCAAATAGTGGTAACTTACATTCCTTTTCTTCCAAAATCGAAAAACCCCAAACAATCCCATATTTTTCTTTTCAATTTCTATTTCTCAATTAACTTATAATTTTATCCTTCAATTGTTGATCATTGAACACAATAGTTCACATCGGTGACCTAATCGAGGTTATTTTGTCATATTTATACCTAAATAATCTTGCAATGATAGATTTTGGCCTTCACTGTTTTTGTTGTAAAAAAAATCTTTAACTTGATTGATAGTGGTCTGATTAATCATGTTCTATAGCACAATCACTAAGATTTGAAGATAGATATTTTGTTAATATTTACTTTTGAATTCTTTTATTATTCTTATGGATAATCTCTATATGATTTAAATCTAATTCGACTATAAAAGATGAAAGTGGGATATAAATAATCCATTATTGTTAAATTTCCTCATGTAAAATAGAAAAATCAACTATCATAATTTATTAATTAGCTATGTTATGTGTTTGAGAGTATAATTAAATCTTGACTATGATTGTGTTTGAGAGTACTAAGACTATAATTTGAATATCGATTATGTATTGTATTATATTAGCTCTAATCGTCAATTAAATACTTTGATTTGAAATGCTACGATGATTTTAACCAGATTTTCCAATAAAAAAAAAGCTAAATTAGGATTGATAAAACTGTATTTTTTTAAGCGTATTATTGATAATGTGCCACATTAAACTTATTTATAAATGTTTAGTATTTTTCCATCATTTAAATTTTATGACCATACTTTTACAAACGTACTTTTCAGTATTCGTCATATCATACCCATATAATTCCAGTATTGTTTTTTTCCTATTCCTATTTTTACTAACTAAGAATATTACCAGAAACAGTTGCTTCGCCTTCTACTGAACGTCCCCCTCTAAGAACACCTCCTGTAACTTGCAATCTTGCACCAACGAAAACCTAATAGCAAACACTGTCAGGTTCATGACAGGTAGGATCGAAGAAAAAAACTTATAACGGTGAGAGTTAAGCAAATTAACACTACCGACTTTCCAAACTAGGTCACTGCTACAAAATAAAATGCAGTCTCCTGAGGAAATTTTATTAGTATTCTCAACAAACAATTTGGTTTAGTGGACTCCATTATAATCATCACTTACTGCAGCATGTTGATATCTTGGCGAAGGAGACACACCAGGAGCTAGAGTCCACTCCCATTGACCATTCCTATGCATGAGCAGCCCATATGCATCTGCCAGTGGCTGTGGAAGATTAAAAGCAATCAATAAATCCAACAGAATGCTTCTCAAAGAAATCTTGACTTGGGAGTTAGATTACACAATAGCATGGTTGCCTATCACCAATTGTAGCTTAAGAAAAAGAAGTTACTTCAATGATATCTGTAACATTAGGTTCATCAAAACAAAAACAAAAAATACATTTTGAATCCTTAGCTAAAAGTGGCAACTTGCAAAATCTAAGGAAAAATCATTTGGAAATCCCAAGTGCAAGTAATATTTTTTGCAAAGTTCTTACTAGGGAAATGCCACAAATTTGTTTCAACATTCATCTATGAAATTTACGAAGTCTCCAATACAAAATTGACATAAATATTAATAATTTTCTACAATTCTTTTAATGAGGTTCTATGTATACTCTAATTTAATTTCTTTTGCATCCACTGACAACAAGTTTCTTCTTGCATTTCCCATCTCAATAAATATATCATTCCTCTTCTCCAAACTTGCCAGTGTGAAATTTTATTTCTTCTGATAAGAATATAAAAATGAAGTTTGTATACGCTTTGCAAGCAATGTAAGTTTAAGATGGGACAAATGGTACTCCTATACAATTCCCAGTACAAATCCATTCTGGAATGCATGTCCAAGGGATATAAATAAAAGTTACTGAAAGCAAAAGCAACTAGTAAAGTGTAACTTCAAAATTCCCTAAAGAAAACAGATAGACAGAATAAACTAGGGAAGAAAACAACAGTAAGGAACTGCATAAACTAACATGTTTACAACAGTGCATAGACTAAAGTTAATACTGACTCTTGTGCATTAGTACTGTGCAAGATCATATGTTGATTATTTATTGTGATTATGTTAACCTACCTGCATCTTTTGTGTTTGTAAATATTATGTTTCCCTTCCATCAGGATGCATGAATGATAATACAATTTTGAGCTACAACCTATAGTGATGCATGGATACAAAATATAAATTGATTGCCCTGTTTCTCCTTTAAGGAAAAAAAAACTACCATACCGCACCAGATGAGTCCCTTCCACCACAAAGCAAGAACATGCCATCAGAGCGAGCACTAGCAGTAGCATACCTGCAAAATACTGTTGTAAGATGATAGAATGAAGATTGCTAAGATAATACAGGAATAAGTATTTTTGTAATTGTTTTTCAACTAGAGACTCACATTCTAGCAGAAGGTCTATCACCTTCCGGACTCAGCCTCTGCCAAGCATATGGTTTTTGGGCAGTATCCAAAGCCCAAGCATCAGAGAGTACTCTTTTGCCTGCAAACAGTAAATGATTAAATACAAAATAATCGGGAAAACAAATCATCATCCATCCTGTTAGCTAGATGACGTCAATTACATCAATAATGACTCAAAGGCAATCGAATTCAACCATGCTAAACTACAGAAGACTAAAAAAGGATAATAAATGTTATTATTTTTTCTGATAACTCAAGCTATCACACAATAGCTTCACCAACACAAAATGATTAAAAGAAACACATGGACAAAGATCTAAAAAAAGGAAGAGCAAAATGTTTCACCATCATTGCCACTGACGGTAACGAGATATCTTTGACCAACCAAATCCATTACATGGCCATAGCGAGGGCCAAGGCCTTGTCCTTGTACCACCACTCTACACTCACATTAAACAGCAATCCAGATAAGCATTCATAAAACCGCAGAAAATGAATGTTAAATGAGAAAGTCAAAATAGGTAACAAGGAAAGACCTGTGCCATTTGAATTTGTCATTAGTCAAATCAAGAACATAAAGGTCATCAGTCGAATGACCAGCAGGACCTATGCCGCCCTAAGCACAGTAGCACACACCAACATTCATGAAAATAGAGAGTTATTAATACTAAAAGAATCTTCCAAAAATCACGATTTTCCAGTAATCACCTGAAAGACCACCATTGTACCAACGGCCGCAGCGGCGTGTGCAGCCCTAGGAGAAGGCGGTTCACCAGCAGGTCTAATTCTGCAGCCAAAAAAAAAAAGCAGCTGAAATGTTAATCCAAAGTCAGTTAAATGCAAAAAATTGAAATTAAAATGAAAGAAAATATACTAACCTAGTCCATTTTCTGGTAAGAACATCATAGGAGTGAACTGAATTGGTGACGCCAGCCAATCCTATAACAAAATTTAAAAAATAAATAGATATAATTGAGCTCAATTAGAGAAGATTGAATCGGAGAGAAAATGAAGGAAAGACGATAACTGATGCCGGGAGCAGAGGAGGCAGCTCCGCCCTCAATAGCAGTAGCGCCCCCGAAGAGAATAAGACGAGGACCAGTAGTCTTGGTAGCAGCAACGGCAGTGAGAGTATGACTGCATCGGGGACCAGGTGCATCCTCCTCCGTATCCCAAAGAGTCTCTAAGGTTCGGTAGGTCGGAGCCGGATGTAGCCAAGGCTTGGAGTTCATGGACATCGAGACAATTCTAAAGATTGAAAGAATATAAAAATTGAACCCTAAAAGATCGAAATACGATGATAATGTTGTTAGTAGCAGCGGTGGCGAGCGGGCCCGGACAGAGGCTCCGGACCCTCTTCTTTCTCTCTAATTCTCTTTATTTATAATTGAAATTAAAAAAAAAATAGAGAGAGAATGGTGGTGAGGCCGGGTTTTTGACAATGATTTGGACTGGGAGAGATAGGGAGGTAGAGCTTGGTGTTGGTGTAGTAGAAGAGCGAACGAGAGAGAGGAGTAGCCGAGTAGGGAGTGGAGGCCGGCGGTGGTGGGTCTAAAGTTCAAGTTATCTATGCTGTGCTGGTATCTGTTGTGGATTAGTCACTCAGAAGAGTCGTCAGCCATTCCATACCAAAAAAATCAATCCCCCCAAACAATTTAATGTTAAAAGTCTAGCGTAACTACTCACGCCAGCCTTTGCCTTCTGTGACCGAAATCTGCAATCACAACAAATAAGAAAAAATTAATAATCAACCTTTTATATATATATATATATAAAATATCACATAAATCAAAAATTTAGTCTTAATATAAACTTTATTATCATGCCTTCTTGTTTACTTTGTAATCAAACTACCCTTAAGGGAAATTATATGTATTTGTTACACGTCCCAAAAAATGTTTCCCCTTGCATTTCTTAGAGAGTACACCAGATGATGCGATCTGACCTGGCATGACCTGTGTTCATGTTATTTTCAAACCAACTAAATCATGTGACAATGACTCTGCTTGTTAAGGCCCATGCTTGACTGGCCCATACCATAACCTTAAACAAATCCACTCCAATCAATTGACACTATGACATGATAATCGAGGCGCATGTAGCGGCTGCTTTGTTTTCATAATAATCATCTTTATCTGTTGTTACATGAAAAACAATCAAGATTCAATGCATGCTCAAAAATTTCAACTTCACTCAGATACTTCTGTTCTTTCCATCCTTCTTCAAAGGGAACTGCCTCATGCATTTCGACCAGGTTGCTTATGGGTACCTGCCCAAAAAATATATGCGTTTTGGGTTTTTGGACCCACCCACACAATCGCACAAAGAACAAAGGTTATCTTGAAATCAGAGAGTGAATGCTCCTCCAACACTCTTGTAATCGTCTATTCTTTTAGCCAACCAAAACCATAAAATAAACAAACCAACTACAAAACCCAAAACATCAGGAAGTGCAGAAATGGCAACAATGACCATGATGACCACCTTTTTCCTTGGGGGTGCCAGTATTGTGAACTAGTCTCCAGCAACCGCTCGCCGGAGACTTGTCATTGCAAGTGCTTTGAGAAGCGGTGCTGAAGGAGAAAAAGGTTATACTTGAATGCCGATGTTAAAAAGGAAAGGAGAGCAGCAATGGGAGGAGGGACTTGATCTTTGCGGCTGCAGCTGTTGCTGTTTTCTCTGTTGCCGGCCTTGCTGTGGCTGAAGAGCCCAAAGCAGGAACAGTAAGACATTGAAATTACAAATAAAAACAAGGTTTTGCTGATTCGAGTACTGAAATAGTAACACACTTAATAGGCATGAAGAAACAAATACACTTTTCAGGGTATATTCAAACAAGGAAATCAACATTAACAATACCAAACAGAGACGTGGATTATGAAACCTTGCAAAGATTCTGTTGACTTCTGCTATACTTTTGGGTTGTGAGCTCAACCTGGCATGCATTTATAACCTCCTGAAGCTGTTTTTGACTTGGTAGCTCCAATTTCAGACCTTGCAACGAAAGGGTGTTCAAAACAAATGCTGCACCGTGACACCAAAAAAACAGCTAACTCAAGGGCCATAAGTAGAAGAGCACATAACAAGTCCTCCACTGTAAAGATACACAAGCCTATGAGCATACATGTCCAGAAACCTGTAACCAAAACTTGTGATATCCATTTTGTAAATGGCTTCAAATAAGAAAAGAATTATAAATTCAACCAAAAGGAGACATAAAACCTCATTAGCATGGTTAATATTGTTCTTCAAAACAGTTCCTTGGCAAACCAGGCTCATGAACTCTCCATTTCTCTGCTTCAAATTTTGTTACTTGTCAATTCTTAATGATTAAATCCAGACCCCAAAAGGATTAGCATCCCTTGATACATGATTGAGATAATTGTAGATCAAATTGGCTTGTAGTACATTCTTTCACAAATTATAAAAATGATACTAGAAGAATTAAAGGAGAAAAAAGAAAAGCCGCTTATCGTATCTAATTCTAGACTATATGCAATTCTATCTTTTAAAACTCTCAACTCTGTCCTTAATAACTTAAACCACAAACTACCCAAAATTAATTTGGACAGCATTATATTCATGAGCATCTGGGTAAGGTAAAAATTTCCACTCTCTCAGTATAATCCATGAATAAGAGACCATACACAAAAGAATAAACACTCAGTAATGAACCATCTATTGCATCAGGCAGCAGCTCATAACTGAAATTTTCATATATAAAAAATGAATGTAATGACCTTTAGCAAGAAACTATGTTAACTATGGGACACAAAAATTTTAAAAAAAAAAGTTGCGGAAATAAATCATCATCAACATGTTTCAAGAAGCATCACACATACATAGAGGGAGAGTTTATACCAATTGCAAGAGATACAGGATGATGACCATATCCATATCTTCTTGCAACATCAGGATACTCCCTGCAAAAAAGATGGAAGTGTTTGATTAGTCATAGTACAATGCAACAGACAACAAGAAGATGAATAGACTACAAGGCAACCTTCACTACGGGTACCCCATTGGTCTCTACTCAAAAGTTTTCCTGAAAGTGCAATGATATTCTGTACCCACTTAAGAATGAAACCTTAAAACTACAAGCTGAATACATCGCACACACAAAAATACACAACTAAGTTCAGAAAAAATTTCCTCACATTGTTCCACATATCAGAAGATGCAATGGCGTATGTGTTAGGACCCATGTTTATAATTCCTGCAAGATGAGACAGCAAATGCAAAACAATCAAGAGGAGGCAAGTGGAACAAGAATAGAGATAACAGATGGCAGATTCAAGGGAAAGAAATTTGGACCACAAAGGCAGGAAGCTGGAACACAGCAGGAAGAGAGTGGGGTGACAGTTATGGATGGGAAACTAAAGCTGGAAACAAAATCTGAAGGGGAATGAAGGAAGAATCGAGAATTCAGTGTTGGAGTAAAGGGATAGAGGAAGAGAGCTGGCCTCTTGAGCGCCATGCAAGTTGTTTCTATTTTTACTGTTTCATTATCAGATTTTTGTAGGCTGAAATTGATTCAATGAAAGTTGCTATATTGATTTGATAACCTGTGATACCTGGTGGAAGTGGAAATCTGAAATGTCTAGTGTTGTGGAAAATGTATTTAGCTTGAGTGTGGGTTGAGAACAGAGAGTGCAGAAGAGTTTTCTGGATTGCTGAGGAGAGGTGTTACGGTTTCAGGGGAAGAAGGAGCTCAGGTATCTAACAGTATGCTCCATCATTATTGACATCAGATAAAGGATGAAAATAGTCAGTGAAAAGAGCATTCTCCAGATACCAGGTAAAAGGTAAAGGTAAACGCTAAAAGGAAGAGCAATTTTCTGGCCAGATTATTCAAGTTTCTAAATCAATTTGGTTCTGCACTGGGATATGTTAAAGTTCCCCCATCTTGGCTCCTGCAATATATTATTGCTACTGTCACAAAATATTAAAATACTTCAAAACTGACAGAAATCCACTTACCATAGTAGCTGCTTTTATCATGCTATTAGACAGATTGTATCAGGATTCCCTTCCGAATACTTCTCTGAGAATGCTAAGAGAGACAAACAGCTTAACTGAAAAATATTCAATTATCATTTACTTCATCAAAACATAAAGATTAACCAAAGAATTGCAAATAAACCTTTAAAAAGTTTCAACCAAGCATCTGCTGGACCCCAATCAACTGAAAAGTACTTCCCTGAAAGTATGCCGATTGCCAGAGGGATGTAAGCCGATAACCAAATCGTAAAAAGTTAAAGAATGTTGACACAACAAATACATTGAAGAGAGGAGAAAGTAGGACAGAACCTTAAAAAGGAATTCCAATAACTCAGGCTGCAGGTACGTAATTCATTTCAACCAAATGTAAATGAATGGCATGCCCCTCACGATGACGGCATTCAGCCAGTCCAGAATCAAAAGTTCCGCAGAATAAGTTGTAGGAATTCTATTGTAAAGAGAATAAGTCATATAACAGTCCTGGAGTGAAAGAGAGAAAGAGGGGATTATGGAGAAAAAGCAGAGAAAGCCTCACGGAGAGGAGATAGAATGACCCACACAAGCTGCACAGATAATATTTTCAGGTTATGGGGAAACTTTTCAGCAACCTGTAGAAACTTCATGACTCCATATGGAGTTTCATTGTTCAGTCCAATATACCCGATCTTCAAAGAAAAATAATTCATTTTACCAGATGCGGCCTTAGCAAGAGTACAACAATTAAGACACAGAAATCATCAACTACCTTACCAGTATCAACAGATTCACCAAGGGCAACAAGTTGTTCTTCTTCACCAATTGAAGTATACTGTTTAGTTGGATCAAATTGACTTTCTCCAAACATGGGAACATATCTACAAAAACACCATGATTCACCATAAAACAATTGGGTCAGGTTGAACAAAAGAAAAATCAAAGTTGACCAGGTGACCTGCAAAACGCCCCCAAAAATCCCAAAATTCATATTTATTGGTATGCTCACTCAATTGTCAACGATCTTTATCCCCTCCAACTTGGATTGCAATTATGAATTCTTGAGTGCTGTTACAGAATTGTTATTTTACGGAACAGACTACAAATGATGAAAATTAAGTCATACAGAAAACTGAAATTCATAATGACCTACAGCTGACTGAGATTGCAATGCTAAAAATGTTTCATGAAAATCAAAGCAGAACAATTCTGCAAGCAATACAGCATCACAATTCTCAACATTCTGAGAATTCAAAGAAAGATTCATAACAAAATAATAATACCTGCAGAATTTCAGAGAGTATGAGTGAAAAAAAAGGTGCACCTTAGATAAAACATTCAGTTATTGAATCTCAATAATTCTAGCAAGACAAACCATACAGTCATTGAATCTCAAAAATTCTAGCAAAACCATTCTAAACAATATATACAATTTACATCTTTATGCATGCACATTTGTGAACCATGTGCTATATGTTTTCGGTTAAAAAGCTAAGCAAATGAGTTGCAACTATACTAAAAGACGCATAATAGTCTTGAGTAAACAAAAGAGTGCAAGATAAAACAACCAAACAGCAAACAAAATTTTTAGAGTTAACCCTTGAAGCAAAGAAGATTTGATTATGAGATATCTTCCTTCCTCTCTCTCATCCAACGGCAAAAATACTCCTTACTCCTACCCTGAGTCTCAGCACGTTGTGGCACCGGATACCTTTCGTTGCAAGTTTACAATAAAGACACCAAATTATTATGTTTTAGGTGAAATTTGAAATTCCAACAAGTGGTACATACATCTCAGCGGAGTCGAAGAAGTTGATTCCGGAATGGAAAGCTTGGTCGAGAAGGTGAAATGACGGAAATGGCAAATTTTGCTCACCGAAAGTCATGGTTCCTTTAAGAAAACAAACGAGCGTTCACGGTAGTTATAATCGATTGGAGACAACATAGTGATAGTAAGAGCGGCTAAGAAATCTAACCCAAGCAAAGCTTTGAAACAGCTAAATTCGGAGCAAGCTGAACCAGAGGACTGACCTTGCCTGTGAGATTAACCAAGAGAAGAAATGTGTGTTCCGGCCGGAAAATTTGGATACAGAAACTACAGAGCTTAAGGAAAATTAGATACTGACATTACCCGGAAGAACCACCATCAGAAGTACTTCGAGTTCAAAAAACCTGCAGATGTAGAGGATCGAACCCTGCACCTCTCGCATGCAAAGCGAGCGTTCTACCATTTGAACTACATCCCCATCAAAAATTAGAACACTGCGGAATTAAGTTCATTTAATTGCAAGGTTTACAATAAAGACACTAAACTCTTTATTTTTTTTGGCGGAAATTGAAATTTCAACAAGTGGTGCATACATCTCAGTGGAGTGGAAGAAGCAGATTCCGGACTGGAAAGCCCGGTCGAGAAGGTGAAATAACTGAGACGGCAAACTATGCTCACCGAAAGTCACTATAGGAAACAAAAGAGGGTTATAGTACATATGATTGATCGGAGAATGACATCGTGATTGCAAGAGCGAAAGCAAAGAAATCTAACCCAAGCAAAAATTTGAAAGAGGAACCAACATTGCCTGGAAGAACCACCAAGTGAAGAAATTCGTACTCTGGCTGGGAAAACCACAATTAAAAAGTGCATTCGTTCAAAAATCCTGGAGATGCAGGGGATCGAACCCTGTACCTCTCGCATGCAAAGCGAGCGCTCTACCATTTGAGCTACATCCCCATTTGCAATCCATCCATTTAAATATATAAATATTAACAGATGATGCCAAGGTACTCAAAGCAGCCAATGCTTGGTGACGGTGAATACTAAAAGGCACTGATGGTTGTTCAGACTACTTGAACTTGCTCGAAGAATTGCAGTGATGACATTGTTCGTGGTTACGCCCAGTCCCGATCAGAAAAATTAAATGAAATTGTATAGTTTTGACTTTTGAGTTCTAAAACTGAGTGATCATGTCAATCAGCTACAACATCGACGCCAATCAATGGGAAGCATGGCCAAACTTCTGAAAACATCACAGACAACAAAGGCAAACTGGGAGTGATTCATTCTACTTTCCCACTGGCAACGTGCCCAAGAAAACAGAAATCATCATACAATTATTCGTTCAAATAAAGCTACATAACCAAAAGGAAAAGAATTTGTGAGCTTTTCATTCCACTGATATTATAAATAGCAAGAAAGAGAGTCGAAATAACAAAATTATTGTCTCAGCAACGTTGAGGCCAGAAAAAAAAAAACCCAAAATCAGGGTTTACAGGAACCAAACTTAGAATTTACTATTTTAGAATTCAAGAGCATTAACACTTCAAAACTCTTGTGAAGCACCAATATCGTCTCTCCCTTTCCCCATCTTTTTGGGTAACAAAGTCTGATGAATGTTTGGTAAAACACCTCCGTTTGCAATGGTGACAGTGCCCAAAAGCTTGCTCAATTCTTCATCATTCCGCACAGCAAGTTGAATGTGCCTTGGTACAATACGATTTTTCTTGTTATCCCTTGCAGCATTGCCAGCAAGCTCAAGAACCTGATATGGGCGCAACATGAATCAGACCGAAAACTAAATTGAAGTTGCTGTTATAATTACTATTTTCCTATGTCTCTAATCATTAGAAGTATTAAATTGAATTCAAGTTTAAAAAAAAAAAAAAGTTTCCAGAAACGATTCCCGACTTTGTAAAATCAAAGCTTAAAACCTTTTCGATTACGACTTCTCCCGTTTTCTTCTCATATAAAAAAAAAAAAAAACCGCAAACTTCACCACTTGCGAATGGCATAAGCAATCAATTCCTACGATCCCAATTTATAAACAGAAAATAAAAAAACAATAAACGAAGATAATTAGAATTAACATTTCCCAAGAGATAAACCCTAACATAAAAAAGATTGCCATTTTCTATTACATTTTGCAAAAGATCAACAATATAAAGAAAGAAAAAAAGAAACGAACCTCTGCGGCAAGGTATTCAAGCACGGCAGATAAGTAGACGGGAGCACCGGCACCTACGCGATCGGCATATTTTCCGGCTTTAAGAAAACGAGCAATACGGCCGACAGGAAACTGGAGACCGGCCTTGTGAGATCTGGAGACGGATTTTGAAGACTTGGGCTTGCCTCTGCCCCCCTTGGTTGATCCTGTTGAACTCATCTCCAAAAGGAAGAACCTTTGCACTTTTCGCTGATGTGAAGACTGTAGACTGGCCTGAACAAGGAATGCAAGTTTATATAGAAAAATAGAAAAGGCACGTAGTCTCTTCTGATTGGCTCGTAGGACGCTACACGGATTGCCAGCCTGTAATTTTTTATTATTTATTTAAATAAAAACTTGCACGTGAGGTATTCCAGAGTGGAAAAAGATTTTTTACCTATTGAAAATATATTTAAAATAAGTGAATCCAAAATTCATTACTTTCTATCGAGCTGTTTACGACAATTAATGATTGGAAGGAAAGATAAAAGTTTTTTAACATTAGTCCAAACTGGGATTTACACAAAAGAATGGAATCCAACTTCCACTGGATGCATATCAACAAAATCATCCTAAACTATTCTCACAATCCCTAGAACTCCTGAGATACGGAACCAATCTCTCCCTTTCTGGCCCCTGTTTTCTTGGGCAGCAGATTCTGATGAATATTAGGCAAAACACCTCCGTTTGCAATCGTCACAGACCCCAGCAACTTGCTTAACTCTTCGTCGTTCCTCACAGCCAACTGAATGTGCCTGGGTATAATTCTGTTCTTCTTGTTATCCCTCGCTGCATTTCCAGCCAACTCCAGAACCTAGAGACACGAGAACACCAAACCACTTAATCATCAAGAAATAGTATAAATTTTTACAAAAAAAAATTAATAAATAAACGAAAAAGAAAATGTGAATACCTCAGCAGCAAGATACTCGAGGACAGCAGAGAGATAGACCGGAGAGCCAGATCCAACACGCTCCGCATATCGGCCTTTCTTAAGGAAGCGAGCGACTCGGCCTACTGGAAACTGGAGACCAGCCTTATGTGATCGAGTCACCGACTTGGTGTTCTTATACTTGCCTCTACCGCCCTTGGTTGCTGGTCCTTCTGAACTCATTGGTTTTTTTAAAGATTTGGGACTTTTATCTGAACAAGGAGAGTGAGTAGGCTTGGAGGATTTGAAACACTTTATGAGAGTGGACGTATTGTTTTCGTTTATATGGATGAAAGGAATGTATTTTGATTGGTGGTTTGGGTTTCTAGCCGATCGGTGACGTGTCGACTTAAGTGTGGTTTTTGTTTGGTGAATTCTCACTCTACACGGATTGCCAGCGTGGCTAGTCGAAGAAACAAAATTTTTATCTACGAAGCTTCTACATGTTTCCGTTCGTCTTACGATGTCGTTTAAGAAAGAAAATGAACGGATCACTAGCCCATTTCGTTTTTTCCCGGCCCAGTACATTAAGGTTGGTGCACAAGATAAACTCGCCATGATATGATCTATTTCCTTATGGAAAGTTTGACCGTTCTCATAAGTTGGTCGGCCCAAGTTAAAATTCGGGGGGCCTGTTCGGCCCCATAATTTATATCTTACTGTTACTGTCATTCCGAAATATGTATACGCATGTCAAGTTACACCATAAACAAAAAAATGTCTGAATTTTGTGTTGATTGTCAATTTATTTATTTATAATTAAAAATACTGGAAAGATAGAAAAAAATAAGAAAAGAACTGGTATCATGTGATATGCAGAGCCCGATTGGCATGGATGTCAGCATACATTTTGTAGAGCCAAAAGTCAGGATTGCTCTTGGCAGAGGGAACCACATATGTACCACCCTCGGTCTCTTGTTTCTCTTCAATAATTTTATTTATTTTATAGTAGCTAGGAATTGAAATTTGTTTGCATGGACCATGACTCAATCCATTGAACAAACACTATGACTAATCTTGAGATAGGAGTTGAGTTTCTTATCCCAAAAATCCATTACTCTTCTACAGTTCCTTCCTTGTACATGTTCAGTTAATATCGAATAATTATTCGCATTTAATGCCAAACGCTCGGTGTTCTTAGACTTGCCTGAACCGCGCTTGGTTGCTGGTTCTTCTGAACTCATTGTTTTTTTTTTTTTCCCCCTTTTTAAAATAAAAAGATTTGGGACTTTTTTTCTAAACAAGGAGAGTGAGTAAGCTTGGAGGGTTTGAAACACTTTATGAGAGTGAACATATTGTTTTCGTTTATACAGATGATAGGAATGTATTTTGATTGGTGGTTTGGGTTCCTTGTGGATCGATGATGTGTCTAGGTAAGAGCAGTTTTTGTTCGTTTATCGTTTTAGATAGATTGCTAGTGTGGCTAGTTAGGGAAATAAAATTTTGATTTAAAGAGCTTTTACTTGTTTCCGTTTGCCTTACGATGTTGTTTTGAAAAGAAAATGAACGGATCACTAGCTCATTTTATAATTATCCGTCGCAATACATTAAGGATAGTGCACATTAAACTCCAATAATTATATATAGGCCAAAAGACTTTAAAATCTCAAACTCTCGTCTTCTAATTTTTAAAAATCTAAATACCTATGTATAATCAAATTTTTATTAAAAATCTTAATTAAAATTATGGATAAAATCTTCATTCACTAAAAAATTTAAAGTTTTATCATATTTTTCTCTTCAAGTTCAAAAAACTTACAATTTCTCTCCAACCCAAAGTTTGAAAACTAACAAATACCCTTTAGGGTTTTTTTCTCTTCTCTCTAACACCAATTCATCATTTTCAGTAATCAGTTGTCCTTCCTCCCATCTTATCTTCCCCTCTAATCACTCTCCCTTCCTTCTTCGATTGTCTTCGACCAAAATGAAGATTGATCATTTTTATCTCAATCAAAGACAGCCAAAGAGGGAAGGGAGAAATAAGACAGTAGAGAGGATAATTGACAATTAGAGATGACAAATTAACATCAAAGAGAAGAGGAACAAATCGAAAGGGGGTATCTGTTAGTTTTTAAACTTTGAGTTAGAAAGAAATTGTAAAATTTCTAAACTTTGAGAGAAAAACGTGATGAACTTTAATTTTTAAATTTTTTTAGTAAATAACAGTTTTACCTTTAATTTTAACTGAGACTTTTAATAGAAATTTGATTATAGATAAATATTTGAATTTTTAAAGGTTAGAGAATAAAAATTTGAGATTTTACTATATCTTGAATGAGAATAAATCTTTTGGCCTTATATATATATATATATATATATATATATATATATATATATATATATATATATATATATGTACTATAATTATGATGCGTTTCCTCGTGGAAAGTTTGACCATTCTCAAAAGTTGGTCGGCCCAAGTTAAAATTTGAGAGGCTTGTGCGGCCCCATACTAGCTCTTAAAAGGAGCAATATCTATCGCAGGAAGCAACAAAAATCAACTGTATATGGATTTCATATCATTCTACGTTTGATTCAGCTTATGAACAATGTTAAACTATCAAAATCTCATACCAAATTCCCAATTTCAATCAGTCCATTACATTATATAGGAGTATGAATGATATCATTCATCATATGGGTAAATAATTTATATATCTTACTGTCACTGTCATACCTAAACATGTATACACATGTCAAGTTACACCCTAAACAAAACAAAAAAAAACATCTCTGAATTTTGTGTTGATTGTCAATTTATTTATTTATTTATAATTAAAAATATTAAAAAGATAGATAAAATAAGAAAAGAACTGGTATTGTGCGATTTGCAGAGCCCGATTGGCATGGATGTCAACATACATTTTGTAGAGCCAAAAGTCAGGATTGCTCTCGCCAGAGGGAACCACATATGTACCACCCCTTGGTCTCTTGTTTCTCTTCAATAATTTTATTTGTTTTATAGTAGCTAGGAATTGAAATTTGGTTGCATGGACCATGACTCAACCCATTTAACAACCACTATGACTAATCTTGAGATAGGAGTTGATTTTTCTTATCCCAAAATTCCATTAATCTTCTATGGTTCAGTTTTATATCAAATAATTATTCGCATTTAATATTTCTCCGAACATTGACTTTACAATTTTTGGATTTGTTTCAATTTTTTTAATTCATCGTTATCCCTAAAGCATAGTATTTATGTATAGTTTTCAAAAAGGAAATCTTTTAGTCCCACTTGGTGTTGGCATGAACATACTTGAAAGAAAGTATAGCAAATTCAATTAACCATAATTACGTGTTGAACAAGAGAAAAGAACAAGTCACCCAGTTGTGTTAAACAAGCCAAAGCATAAACGTAGCTTTCTCCTCGACCATTTTGAGGCATGATTGAAAAATACAAAAAAAATTGACCAAAACGAAAGAATACTGTTACACAAGAAACTTTGGCTGGCCTACCTAATCTTGAATACACTTTTCACTCAAGCAACTCACAGGGAGAAGACAAAAACCAATGTATATTCCCATTTCCCAACCGCAGACAAGGAAAAAAAATATAATTATTTATTGTAAATTTGTTTTTTTATTTAACACTTCACATTCAATGAACATTATAAAGTCTTCCATGCACAACAAAAGCCAATGAGGGTGAAACATATGACAGAAATCTTTGTCAATAACATCCACAAGATGCAATTTTATACCTGCTTTGTAATTTCACAAAAACAAGAGGGCAAAAACAGAACAAAAGTGGCCATGTATTTATCTTATAATAGACTATGAATATTTTATAATAGAGATAAAAAAAATTATATATATTTTAAAATATAATATTTATTAATAATAAAAATTAATACAATTTATTAAAAAATATGATATAATAATATATATTTGAAATTTTTTAAATTTTTTATGAGTTTATGATATTTTTTAAAATAATAATATATTAATTAAAATTTTATTATTTTTTAAAATATATATTTTATAATACGATAAGAAAAATAGAATATATATGAAATTTTTATTTTTAATAATATTTTTTAAAATAATCATATATTAATTAAAATCTTGATTAACATATTATTATTTTAAATAATATATTTTATATTATAATATAATATATAATATTAAAAATTAAATTTTTAATCGATTAATGTGGCTGTGGAGGAGAAATACCAAAGGGGGTATCTGTATTTGTGTTCCCAGTTTGGTTGGATTGACCCAATCGGCACAAGAAACCAAAAGCTTTTACAGTTGTTTGACCTAACTCACAAAAAGCCAAAACCCAAAGTGGGCCGCACTTAAGATTAGGCATATATTATAGAGAAAGACAGACACATTTAAAGAAAGGAAAAACAAAGTGTAAAGCAAGCGGAGAAAAACGAGAAGGTGCAAAGCAACACGGCAATATGTTTGGCATGGGATGTGTGTACCACATGCTTACCCACCGTCATACATCCTTCCACTTCAATTACAATTTTGACCTTCTTATACATACTTGTCTATCTTACATTTGTATATTTTTATTTCTAGAGAATCTTAGGAATTCTATATTTGTATCACTTTCTTATCATAGCAAGAATCAACGGCTCTTATTATCTTCATTTGTTTGTATTGTATTCTCACCTTTTTTTAATCAGACAGATCAACGGCGGAGGATCCACCATTAGCCCTACACGATGTGTCAAAGGAAAAATCTATCACTCACTCCCTAAAGCTTGTTGAATAAAGCACGTTTCGATTGCAGAGTGCGAGCAGAGCCAAGAGTGGGGGCCACAAAGAGGGTCACACTAAAGGGCGTTGTTCATCGGATCAATTTGTTTTGAGAATAAGACTTGTGGGGATGTAGGACCCATTACATAACGTGCGCACTCTGAGAGAGACGCGTGTCCATATTCGCCATTAATTAGATAAACACGAGCCACAATATACGACAAAATCAAAAGCCCACCATAGGTGGAGCCCAGTGGAAAAAATGGAAGCTGAAGTCTCTCTTTCTTCTTTCTTCTTTCTTCTCCTGCTCTCCAGGCTCTGACAAAAAACATGCCGTCACGCGCTTTCCACTAGCCGACAAAACACATGTCTTCGTCAGTGGCAGCTTGGTGGTTTCGTGGTGAATGAGGGTATTTTCGGAAATTCGGTGAATGGATTTGGAAAAAGAGTCGAGTCGGAGCCCTTTGTCGCCACGTGCCCTGGCGTCGGCCGCACGCAGGAAAACTGTCTGCTTCTTTTTATTTGTTATTAGAGGCAAATTTCCGGTTACAATGGCTATTGCCAGAACCAGCCTTTGGCTACTTCCACTATTCTTAATATTAATATATAATATTTTATTGAGTTCAAGTCAACTTTTTATTTTCATTTTTATTTTTAAACGTTGATATACAAGATAATAAAAGGTAAATGGGAAGAAATTAAAAAATAAATCGTATATATGATTAAAATATAAAACAAATTAAAAATATGTGGTATTTATGATTAATATAAAAAACAAGTTAAAAATAAGGTTAAAAGACTATTATTTCTCGGTAAGGTTGGATGGAACCTCAATTTTCCATTTCGCTGACAATTCAAAATTTATATTTTCATTTATTTATTAAAATTTATTATTATTATTAAGAATAAAATTATTAATTAAAAATTTTATTTAAATTTATATTTTAAATTATTTTAATATTTTAAAATATTTATTTTATCCCTTAATATTATATTTTTGGGTTTAAAAACTGGGTTTCTCCCTAAAATCTTTTTAAACCCTCATCTTTTTTTAATTACATTGCCCCTCTAATTTTTTTAAAATTTTAATTCTCTCTCTTAATTTTTAGATTTGATCTTCAACGACTGTCCATTGGCTCTCTCCCTCTTGTCGTCCATCTCCTTTCCCTCTTTGGTGGTCTTCATTGAAGATAAAGACAAAATCGTTTTTATCTCAAACGAAAATAAATAATTTTTATCTAACAAAAACTCATCCAACAAGATTTTGTGTTTAATAAAGATAATCAGAGTGTGAAGAGAGAGAAACTGACAGTCGGTGGCCACAAATCATTTTCAGAGAAAAGGAAAAAGGAAGATCAAGGTGTAACCGAAATTTTTAAAATATTTAGAAGGTGATTGAATAGAAAAATAAGATGAAGGTTTAAAATCCTAAACTTGAAGGGAGAAAGTCAGTTTTTAAATTTAAAAAATTAAAGTTAGAAAATAAAAATAAATATCTTAATAATAATAATAATAAAAAATTTAATGAATAGATAGATATTTAAATTTTTAATAGTTAGTTGATGAAAGAAATTTGCATCAAACCTGGGTGCGAAAGAGTTATTTGGCCTAAAAATAAGTTGATGTTTTTTAGTGTGAAAAGACAGGAGTGACAGACTGTAGCCATACCAACCCAGGCATAGAAATAAATTGAATTAACAGAAGGGACAAGCACGTGAAATAGTAAAAATAAAAGCAAACGTTGGTTAATATATATATATAAAAACAACGAAACGGGTAGGTCCCACCATAAACAGTTTAATTCGGCCGCCTCCTTTGTCGTCTCTTTCGTCTCCGTTCTTCTTTCTTTCTACGTTGTTCCTCTTTCATTGTTCTTTGACTCTCTCTCACACTTGCTTTTGATTTATCCATTTGGCCCGTACTTTCTCTATCTATATCTGTGCAAGTAACGTAGATAGCTTAATAAATTTCTCTCTCTTGCTTCCTGCTTTTCTTGTTTCTGTCTTTCTCTTTTATCTCATCGCAAAACAAGTGTCTTTTCTTGTTCAGAACTCTCAACGAGGAATCAACAAAAGGAGAGAGAGGGGAATGTTTTTTTTTGGCTTAAAACCCCTGTAAAATTATTATAAGGACGGTGCTTCTTTGAAGATCACATTGATTTGTGAGTTCTTGCAAGGGCTCTGTTAGCTCTTGGCTTTTATTGCGTATTGCTTTTCAGCAATGGCTGGTAGTAATGAAGTCAACCTTAATGAATCTAGGGTATTTATTTTTTCTCTTTTTTTATCAATCTCTCCCTCCTTGTTCTTCTTCATCATCATTTTTTAAGCTAAAATGTTTATTTGATTTGACGGGTTTGTTTGATCTTGTAAAACTTATAGTTTTGAGAGAGCATCTGGATTCATACAAACCTCAAGTTTTTGTGGGTTTGATTTGATTTGTATGCTACCCTTTTGTTGGATTCGAAGAATTTACTCTGTTTTCACGACCATATTTGTTTGAATTTCAGTAATCTTTTCGTTGTTTTATTTTATTTTTAACGTTTTACTGATTCATTAGAATTAGTTTTTTTGGTTGGGTTTTAGCTCATTTAGATTTGAGTTTATTGCTTCAGAAAGTTCACTTCCATATATTAATTTGTGTAAAAGTTATAATATTTCTTTACTGTGATATATATTTAGGCCCACCCTTGTTCTACCCTTTTCATTTGCTGTTTGTGCATTCTTTATCCTACAATTTTCTTCTTGTTCTTTGGGTTCAGTTAGCCTTCTTTCTTAGATTATATATTTTCATTATCTTTCATGAGATTTCATGTATGCGGTCTATCTTGTTCTTAATATTTATGTAGATGCTGAAGCTTTCTAAAATAGATTTCAAACTTCTAACTCCATCTCTCTTTTCATCTTCTTTTCTAGAGGGTTGTTCCGCTTAATACATGGGTTCTCATTTCCAATTTCAAACTAGCTTACAATCTCCTTAGACGACCTGATGGAACGTTTAACCGGGATTTAGCGGAGTTTCTTGACCGTAAAGTAGCAGCCAACATCATTCCTGTGGATGGGGTTTACTCTTTTGATCATGTGGATCGAACTACTGGTCTGCTTAATAGAGTTTATCAGCCTGCCCCAAAAAATGAAGCTCAGTGGGGCATTGAGGAGTTAGAAAAGCCCTTGAGCACCACCGAGATTGTGCCTGTTATTGTTTTCTTCCATGGTGGAAGTTTTACACATTCTTCTGCCAATAGTGCCATTTATGACACTTTCTGCCGCCGCCTTGTTAACATTTGCAAGGCTGTAGTGGTCTCGGTAAATTATCGTAGATCACCGGAGTACAGATATCCGTGTGCATATGATGATGGTTGGACTGCTCTTAAGTGGGTTACATCAAGAACCTGGCTTCGAAGTGGAAAAGATTCTAAAGTTTATGTCTATTTGGCTGGAGATAGCTCGGGCGGTAATATAGCTCACCATGTAGCAGTTAGAGCAGCCGAAGCTGAACCCAAGATTGAAGTACTGGGGAACATTCTACTTCACCCAATGTTTAGTGGAGAAAAGAGAACTGAATCAGAGAATAGATTGGATGGCAAATACTTTGTTACAATACAAGATCGGAATTGGTATTGGAGGGCTTTTCTTCCTGAGGGAGAAGATCGGGATCATCCGGCATGTAACCCATTTGGCCCTCGAGGCCAAAGCCTTCAAGGTCTTAAGTTTCCAAAAAGCCTTGTAGTTGTGGCTGGTTTGGATCTTGTTCAGGACTGGCAATTGGCATATGTTGAAGGGTTGAAGAAAGCTGGTCACGATGTGAAACTCCTTTTCCTTGAAGAGGCCACAATTGGGTTCTACTTCTTGCCAAATAATGATCACTTTTATTGCCTCATGGAGGAGATAAAGAAGTTTGTGAATCCTAACTGTTAATACTCTCGTTAACCTTAACTACAGGCAACCTTACATAACAGAAGTTGGACATTTCACTCGGGTTTTTTTATCCTTTCGCAGTGATGGTGTGTAGTTATAAGATTGTGTATTACTTCATACTGTGTTACCATTTGTAGCGGTGGCATAAGAGTTCTGCATCTTTGGCAACTGGGTTTTCTTCTTGTGGAGAAGAGAGCTTATGGTCTGCCATTAGGAAAGGAACTCCATCCAGGAACTACCAGTTTCAGTGGATCAGAATATAGTTTACCCTTCTTAACTTCCAGCACAGAAAGTGTGGGGTACTATTTGGTTGTTAATCGATTGGTTATAGCATTGCTTGTAATTGTAAGCACTAATATCAAAACATGAACTGGAAAATCATATATCCATCTTGTTATGGATTTGTATGTTATACTTGTTTTACAGAAATATATAAAGAATTTTGTCTGTAGTATCAATTGTCTCACTTCTTGAGTGACTTTTCTAGCAGGGCAACTGTTTTTGTGTTCTGTTGTCCTTCCCTTTGTAGCCTAGCCTAGTTAAGTGTTGAAGATGATGCATCTTGAGGAATCCACAGAATGTTGCCATTATTTTTGCTTCTGAATTGTTAAAATTTTTAAACTAATAGGTGGTACTGGTGGCATTATGTCTTCAAGGCAATACAGAGCAAATTTTTGCTTCATAAAGCCAAAGCCAAATGACCCAGTAAAATTAAGTAGAAAATGGAGAAAAGAGAATGAATGGAAGAAGCGGCGTGGGGCATGTGGAGCATTGTAATGTGTCCCACTCAAAGGTAAAACCAAAGGACATGGGAAAATGATGATTGGGTACAAGTCTAAATCATGGATTTCGACGTCGTTTTGATTAATTCAAGTCATGTCATGGTTGTTTGGAGTTAGGGATAATACCAAAAGCTGGAATTGAAGATGGGAAACCCAATTCCATTCATCTACAATGCTTAGTGGTTGGGATTTTTGGAAGTATTATAGAAACCCATTAGGACCACTTCCAAACAAATTTTAATATTTTTTTTTATTTATATAAAGGTGGTGTTGCTTGTATTTTATTCAAGTGTTTATTGCCCACAGTGTGGTAGAAACAGCTAGGCTTTGACAAAGACATGGAACCCTGTCTTTAATTGACTTTGTAAGTCTTTGTTTTTTGGGTTTGAATGAGATGCTTTGTATTTAGTTTTCATATGATCCTCCAGTCTTGTTTATTTTTAATCAAATTAATTAATTACCTGTTTTGCGTTTTCTATTATGTGTTGTTTAATACGACAACCTTCTGCCATTGTCAAGTATTAAATTAGTAATTTTTTTGTCGTTTGATTGAGCCATTAACCCACAGTCAGAGGTAAATCTAAAATTACCCTGAAACACTGCTTTCAAGGCAATTTTAAAAATTCTCCAAGGGACTAAAATGTTGAACATTAATATATCGTGAGAAATACGAACAAGGAAGGAAGAGATGACATTGAGCAAGTCAATGAATTAGAGCCATGAAAATCACAAGAGAAAATACAAAATATGGACATGTGAAGAACAAGAGAATCCGAAATGCTCAATTATGGAAGAAAAGAAAAAATAATAGTTATCAGAATATATATTTTACAATTTAATTGACTGAAACATGCAGGTTTTGTAATAAAATTAAGAAAAAAAATAAACAACAGAAAGCCTCGAGTGCAACCATAATCAAAGACAAAGCTTAAACTAAACAAACAAGTTTGTTTTTTTTTTTTTCCCCTTTGAATTAAAGTGTTTGGTCAAAACAATAATAGTTTAAGGCAGGAATCAAGTGGATGAGGTGGGGATGGGGGACTGACAAGCCAACAACACAGACAAGACCAGATTCTTCAGAGCACCGACCAGACCACTATTAATGGCTTTGTTCACGGCTCATCTTTTCCCATGTTCATTCATACAGTAAACATAGCAAAAACTCAAGCATGCGACTGCAGGAATTAACGAATTAATGAATTTATTCAAAAAAATAAAAAACATGTAAAATTTTTTAATATTTCCATTGTCTCCAATCCATCGTACTACCTGAAATAATATATAGTTTATTCTGCTTCTTCCGACAAAATTATAGTGATTTATAAGTTGTGTTTTGATAGATGTCGCTTAGGAAGCAGTGGACTGGAATAACAGGAAGTCAATAACTAGTATGATTCAAAGCTTCCCAACAAAAATTCCCTCAAATCAGGCTTTTTATTGCCTTCTCCAAAACAAAACAATAACGCCAATGGCACTTTAGGTCTAGTTATGTTATACAATAAAACTAGTAAAAATATAATAAAACTATGCATACCAAATTTTGAAAACCTAATTAAATACCCAAATGATATATTATCATATGATTAAATAATTTTAAATTATAAATAAAATAACATCCAATCACATAATGATATATATTGCTCAAAAATATAATATATATACATTCGGGTTTATGTTTTATACTCCTAAATGTACGGGGAAAAAAGAAAAAATAAGCTGGACGAATATATATTACTATATATTCATAATAACAATAAAATAAGTGAATCATAATAATGAAAAATAGTCATTTTTTACAAATCAATGTTAATGACTGCAAAATCACTCAAGCATTGTACACAGCCCTGAATTAACTAAATCAAATGAATCATTTTTCAAGTGACACCAATGAGACATAATTCAGAAAAAAATAATGTATCCTTTTCCCCTCCGCAACCACAGCAAAATTACAATTACTTCTAAACATCAATAACAACATATCAGTAATAAATTATTCCTCCGCAGGCTTAAACCAGAACACAACTCAGATAAGCCTATCTTCATTGGAAGCAAATTGTTGAAATTGAGTCACAAAAATTAGTTCCAACTACCTATATGTAATATTTTACACCTCAAAGTTCAGATAAGCCTTCAATAATTGAGGGGGGGTTATCATCAGAAAACCCTTTAAGGGTCACTTCAGCCCTTTGAGTAAGCTTTGGTTGCACACAGATGACAAGAGATTACATAGCTCCAGTAAAGTTGAATCCCAGACTTTTTATTACTTCCTAAATATAGGCAAAAATTGTAGCTATTCTCTGCTCTAACTTTCTCAAAAAATGAAGTCAAGTCAATATAGTCAAAAGACAGAACTTGAGCTTGCCTTTGCCACAGAAAAGCAAATCATCAAGCAATGTACCAAATCAAATTCCACTTTCTCTAAATATTCAGCTTACAGTTTGTCTTGGTCCATTCAACAATGTCTGTAACTTTCTGCAAAAATATCAATGGTTAATCCATCACCTATGCAACCAACAGAACTGTAACAAGAAAAGCATTCCCCTCAGAAATTACAAACTAGCTGTATTCGTTCTACTTTTTCACAATTACTATCTTCTTCTTCACTCCAAGAGGATTAATATTTCATGACTCTTATTAATGGTAGCCTAATTTGGCTGATTTGTCATAAATTAATATGTTTTAGACACTTGACAAATTAGTACCACAAGAATGTCTAACTGGTGGATGCTATTGCAAGGCAAATAGGGTTTTTATGTTAACTCTAGTCAGTTATACCTAATTCTATTGGTTTTAGGACTCAGCAATCATATTAAAATATGAATCAAGTCTATTTATGACTAAAACAAATAATGCAATATCCAGTTATGTGGCTTATTATTGAAAAGGCATGATTATCTAGTGTTTTCGCATCTCCTATTGAATGCTTTTCTGAAAATTATTTGTCTTAGAATTTAATAATTACTATTTATGTTGTCATTTAATGGAATATTGGCAGCAAATAGTTGCTTCACAATTCTTCAAGTCTTCACCATCAAAAAGATTTCCAATATATAAAGCCTTGAATCCCTTTAATAAATATCTAAAATCTAAAAATCCCAGTTTTACAAAATCAAACTCTTTCAAAAAACTCACAGTCTCAATAGACAGTTTTACCCCCATATGCATGAATGAGATGAATGGTATCCAAACACAAGTAGTCTAGACACACAATCTACTGACTGATAACTGATGCCAGACAACCAATATCTTCAAAAAAATATTTCCATCAGTGTTGAACTCTGTGCTCTACACTACTTGTGACTTTAGATCATTACTGATATGATACACTCTTGAGCAATATCAGGGAGTTTACGTACCAGCGGCTTCATATTAGCAAGAAGTACTTAAATAACAAGCCAAACAAGAGAAAAGATGAGTACCTATAAACTGTTTGCAACCTCAATCCCATCTTAAGATTTGTTGAATCATTCAAAATGACAATTGAATGCTATCTGCAACTTGCAATGCAAAGGGTGCTGCTACATGAATCAGAACATTATAATGGGCAATACATCCAAAGGAACCTCATATCCATACTTGCACATCAGTCCTATTACTTGCTCGGCCTTTTGTCTCTGACCACATCTTGAATAGGCCTTGTACAATATCCAAAATGTCTTTTTAGTGCGTTTAATGTTGAAACTCTCCATTTCATTAACGGCATTCTCCATTTCTTCTAAGCGGTTTTGCAATCCATACAAAATCATTTTGGAGTGATATAAAGACCGGAAGATTATCCACCCAGCACATTCAGCACGCTTTATGAAGTTTGCAAGTTTGTCCACAGCATTGCACCGGAAATAACTTGCAATAATGGTCCGCATAATTTTGACACTTGTTATAGAGGTTCTACGCTCAAATGCCTCATTTATTGAATTTTCCATCTTCAGTAAACAATCCTCCTGAGCATAAACCCTAATCAGTAGCACATTCAACCAAGGTCGATACCCCTTCTCTGGAATAAGCCTTAATAGAGCCTCAATCTTTTCAATTCTATCAGTGATAGAAATTTTACAATATGCACATATCATGGCTCTGATGAGTGGGATTTTATTATCATCAGCATGATGTTTTATCAATCCATATAACTCCTCCATCCGATCTATGTTCCCTGCATGAGCATAACCTCGAAGCATTAGCAAGTGAGTGTTAATATCTGGCTTTACTCCTTGTGCATTCATCATCTGAAAAGTCTTTTCCATACTATCCCACATCCAAGCAGTCAGGTATCCAGCAATTAAATTATTATATGTGCTTACATTTGGTGAGAGATTTAAGTCCTTTGTGCCTTGAAATGCTGCCTCCATGTGATCGACCAGCACCAAACGACCAAAGACCGATATAAGAATGTTGTATGTTACAATTGAAGGACGGATATTTGGTTCCTTTTTCAAGTCCCGGAATAAAGACTGGCATTTATCACAGAGACCATTGTACATATAAGCACCCATTAGAGCATTGTAAGTAGAGGTTGTCTTAACCCTCTTGTTAGCTGCCTCAGTAAACAGCTCAACTGCAAGATCTACATTCTTAATCCTGCCAGCAAATGTGATACACTTTGCATACTCTTCTTGAGTCATAGGAGTGCCACACTCAGACTGCTTTCTCCTCCAGCAAACAACCTGAATATAAACAATTAGATCCATAAACACACAGTTCTAGTTCTGGAACATGTAGAATACATGAAAGAACATAGAGATCAACTCCATCCATTATGTTCATATAGTATTATCCCCATTGAAATAATAAAAATTGAAACGTTATGGTTTATCAAGACCTCAAATTTTAAGCAAATTTCTAGAATTAAATAAGATAAAACACGAAAATCCAATTGACAAATTAATTCGCACGTTATTTAAAATAAAATACCTCTAGTGCTATGTCAGGCCAAGAACCCAACTGCTTGAGCAGCTCAACAAAAGCAGATCCATCGTTATGATTCTGAAACAAAGGCAAACCTTTCTCGTCCAAAACCCGACAAACCTTTTCCAAATCCGCGACGTATTGCAGCAACTCAATGGTCAAAGACGAGACATTTTTGGCCAAATCCTCTCTAGCGCTGGCGTCCCGATATGCGAGCTTGTCGGAGAACAAACCGATGACAGTTTGGAAGGTGTTGGCGCGGGAGGAAGAACAGCAGCCGCGGGTAAATCTATAATTAGTGGACTTTGTAAAGGTGAATAGGGAAAGTGGCGGCAGGCTTTTGGGGGGTTTAGAAGAGTGAGAGCGCCTGTGGAGACATTGCAGCTCAGCTTGGACTACGTCCGATAGTTTCCAGACGCGCTTCATTGTGCGGTGATTGATGTGATGAACATCGGAGAAACAGACTCAGAGAGTGCAATGCAAATCTGGTCCACAAGCCTGTCAATACCTATTGAGAGTAATAAGAAGCCCAAAAGACTTTGGCACCAGAGGATTAGTGTAAACTTAATCTAATATTTATTAATTTTTAAAAATTTATTATATTTTATTATAATTATTAAAAATAAAATTGTTATTGAGAAATTCTATTTAAATTTATATTTTAAAATCAATTTTAAGTTTTAAAATTTTTATTTATGTCTCCTAACCTTATATTTTCTAAATTAAACAACTGTTTTTTTCTCTTTAAATCTAAGGTTATAAATTCTCGTCTTTTTTTTATATATAGTTATCCCCATCATTTTAAAAAATTTTATTTTCACCATTTTCTCTCCCTCAATTTAAACTCTCTTTCTCTTCAGCGATCGCTCATCGTCTTGTTGTCAGCGCTCTCCTTCCCGCATTCCCTCTCCCTCCCAATCACTCTTTCTTCACTTTTTGGTTATCGTCGTTGACGACGAAGATTGTCAGAGAGCGATAAGGAGGGAGAGAGAAGTCGAGAAAGAGAAGTTGATGGTCGAAAATGGCGAATGGTCACTGGAAAAGAGAATTGGAAACCAAGGAAGAGAAGGGGTGAAACTAAATTTTTTTTTAAAAGCTAGAGGTGATTGTTTATCGAAAAAATATGAGAGCTTGCAATCTTAGACTTTTGGGGGGGGGGGGGGGGGGGGGGGGGGTTGTTTGTAAGTCAATTTTAAATTTAAAAAATATGAAGGTAGAAGGCATAGATAAAAATTTTAAAAATTAAAGGTGAGGGAAAATGACAATTTCCCACCCAAGTTTTAGTTGAAATTCAAAATCACACTCACAGTAAATGAAAAACTCAAAACTCAAATATCCATCTATAGGCTAACAACCATCCAAAATTTCAGTTAAGGATAAGAGTAAAATAGTCATTTTACTTATAAACCTTAAAGGTGCGTTTGGTTAAAGGTTTTTAAGATTACATTGGTAATTTATCTTTTATTCCCTTGTTTGGTTTGTCAGTAATAAAATATTACAGTAATCTTCTATTATCAATGCTGACGTGGCAGGTAATATAAGTGGTAATCTGATTACCACCTTCACCTTAGGTATTTAAAAATTACTGGGGTAATCTTGAGTTTATTATAGAAAAATTATTATTTATTAATTTTTTAAGATAAAAATAAAATTATTTTTAATTAATATGACAAATAATATAAAAAATATTTTTAAATAATTATATTTAAGGGCATTTAAGTAAAATATTTTATTAGTACTCTTTTATTACCTTTACCAAACACAATAATTATTTATATCTATCAAATTTTATCAAACATAGTAATCATTTATACCCAGTAATCTTCTAAGTAATCTATCTTCAAGGTAATTTTTCTATTTTAGTAATCAAACATTACCCAAATCAAACGCCCCCTAAAACTTTAAAATTTTTATCATCCCCCTAGGTTTTAAAAACTAACACTTCAACTCATTCTTAAAGTTGGAAAAGTTTAGATTTCACCTCTAGAGTTTGCTTTCTCCTTCGACCACCATCATTCCAATCGACAACCTGTGCTTTCCACCCATCTTTCATCTCCAACTACAAAAGACAACCCTTTATCGTCCTTCGTCCTTCGTAGTCGGAGATGGAAGATGAGTGAAAAACATCAGTCGTTGGTCGAAATGATGGTAGCTGGAGAATGAAGCAAACCCTAGGGGTGAAATCTAAACTTTTTAAACTTTGAGAATGGGTTGAAGTGCTAGTTTTTAAAACCTAGGGGGAAATGATAGAAATTTTAAAGTTTTAGGTTTATAAGTAAAATGACTATTTTACCCCTGTCTTTAACTGAAAATTTGGATGACAATTAACCTATGAGTAGATATTTGAGTTTTTTATCTACTATGAGTGTGATTTTAAAATTAGACTAAAATTTGGATGAGAAATAATTCTTTTCCCAAAAGGTGATCCTAAAATATGAGATTAAATACAATTTTTTAAATGATAATTTTATCTCTAACATATCAACAAAATTTAGCAGATGAATAAATATTTAAAATTTTGAAAATTAACAACAATAAGTTTGAGTTTATACTAAACCTTAGGTGGGATTAAGTCTTTTGGTCTAATCAGAATATATTATAATTTTTAACAACAAATTAGGGCAATTAATCAAAATCACCACTTCAAGTGACAAAAAATGGTTTTATATAGAGTAAATTACATGTCACACCTAATGTTTAGGCTAAAAACACCTTTCCACCCCAAATTCAAATTATATAACACTAAATTAACAAAAACTAGATAAGGTGTCATTGATGTACAATAGTATGTATGGGGGAAAACTATATAGTTTTTATAAATATGACAAATTAGGGTTGTAAATATCATATTACAAACTAATGAGGTCTAAATTAAACCCTGGATAAAGTTTCAAAATATATGGTGATTTTCTTTTAAAAAAGGTAAAATGTCCATTTACCCCTTGAAAGTTTTAAAAATTGCATTGACATCCTAAAATAATATTCAGTATTCAATCTAAAAAAAGTTTTCTTATCCTATTTTAAACATTAGAGGGTGACAACAATGAGATCATGGTGGTGGTAAATAAGTAGCGGCAACCTTAAGGTTTTAAAACATTGTCATAGATTTATTTGTAAGTTTTCAAATATTTTTAATAACTAAAAGTCGTTTTAAAATGTTTAGGTCTATTATGTAAAGTTTTTTTTCTTTTCAAAACTTATGAATAGATGGACGTGAAATACTAATAATAGTTTGATCCTAATAATGTTGGAATTAGATTTACGAATCGAACTACAAATGGATGGACTATCCACCCCTAGTAAGAGATTTGAAACATCTATCGAACAATATTATATATATATATATATATATATATATATATATATATATTATACAGATGATATATTATCATATAATTGAATATTATTTTATTTTTAATTTAAAATTATTCAATTACATAATAACATATCAACTATATATAAAAAATATATACAGTTAATTTTACCGAACATCCATCTCATCAATCAGTTGTTACATATAAAAAGGTAACTAAGGTAAGTAACAAATGCAATTTCTTCTACATAATAATTTGATCTTATGATCATTTGAAGGTTTAGAAGGCCTTAGTTTTAATAGCTGAATGGAGCCCAAGTTGCTGTACTCAGGAACTGGCACCATAGTTCAGCTGTAAGAGAAAAGCCCAACAAAAGAAAAGGGGTCAGAAATTTTCTTGTTTGTCCAAAAGAATTTGACAATCAGAATAATTTCTTCTGGAAGCCATCAAATTATTTAGTCCTGGTGAAACCCTAAAATTGCAGTGCACAGCACACTACCATGCCAAATTGGCAATCGTATTCATCATTCGGCTCATTGTGAAATATTTGCCGTCATATTTATTAAAGCTTCTTCGTTCTCGTATCAAAAGTTGATGCGAGTGGGGCCTAATCAAGTGCTGTAAAGATCAGGGCTTTAATTTCTAAGAGTTCAATGGTCAGCTTATTCTTTCTCATAATATAAATATAAAGCAAAGTTATATGTCCAACTCTTTATTATGGTGCCCATCTGCTTCCCTCTCTCTCTCACCATACAGATAACTTACTAATTGATAGTTGCGAAAGCAAAACCAAACAATTAATAGTCAAGTTTTAAAACCAACATGGTTGTCTTCAAAGACTCTTATTTCATGCTATAACCAAAGTCTATTAAATATTTTTTTGATGACACATTAACATCAATTTATTAATTTATCTGGTTTAATAATTATGAGGTTGATCACTAAATCTAAATTTATCTGTCTAATCAGGGTTTATAATCAAGGTGTATTGCTTGAGAGTTAGGGAACATAAACAATGAGGGCCCCTACTTAAGGGCTTGAAGAAAGATGTTATAGTGCAAATATATATTACACAAATAATCAACATGCATGGAGTTGGCACTGCATAATCATGCATTCGTGGGCCTACACTACACTTATAAAAATGAAATTATTCTTAAAGCAAAGAAGCTTAACATTGAAAATAGGACAAATATATGCCTTCCTATAGCAACAAGAAGAAGAATATGAGTTGACTAGAACCACCCTCAAATAGGGATTTTATTATAATATTTCCCAACAAAATGCTAAAACAAACTCAAGACTCTTTGAAAGTGAACTTCGAGAGTGTTTTTAACTATTATTTAGAACCCAGATCAGAAAACTTCATTTGGGCATAGCCAAGCTGGACAAGTGTCGTCTCTTAGTTAGACTTTGTAAAATATAGACAGATGATTTGATCTATAGAGAGTTGGTGATGGGATGCAGAGGGCAAGTTGAATTTTCCCATTTCCCAACCAACCCAGACAAGCACAACACAAGCACTGAGTTGTTAAAAAGACTTGCAGATTGACCGTTTGAGCCTATTCACCATGTGCCTCACCACCTAATCCTGCTATCTTCCATATGTCGAGACCCTTCATGATTTAGTTGCTTTTTCTGATAAGTTGGGTGTATCTTTTAACAATTATATAAGAAGTGACCTTAAAGTCCAAGTATAGTGTGGGTGCTGAATGTTATAATTTTGGTTTGCCCGAGTTATACTAATGATGGGTCTTCAATCACACGCAAGCTCGTCCAAGTGAAAATCCGAAAAGCAGAGACTTATCATTTCTGTCACCTATATAATATAAATATTCCAAATAAACAAAACTGTGAAACAAAATTTCATAGATTGGTGTGAAAATGCCAAGATGTAAGAGTTAATAGAACGGGGGCTTTTGGTCCTTCACAATACAAGCAGTGCACTACTCCCTAATCCCTGTCACTACAAACAAACAAGGAGATACGCCAATAACATAATTTAAATATTAATTTTAGCAACTATAATAGAATCTGTCTGGTTGTCCAGAGGGAGTGAGGGAGACAAGGGGAGAGAGTTTTCTGTCCATCCAAGTTGAAAGTAGGATTCTCCTCCAACAGCTATTATTTTCTGCAATGAATTATCCAATAAAGAGTTATATTATGTATATTTATTTTAAATATAAAATATATATATTTATATATTATTAGATAAATAAATATTATTTTATTTTTAATTTAAAATCACTCAATCACATAATCATATATATATATATTAAATATATATTTATTTATATATTTAAAATAAATAAACATAATTTTATTCTTCCATAAATCCTCACATTGTTAATATATATATATATATAAAATTATGAAAACCACTTTTAACTATTCAATATTGGATTCCAAGTATGCAATCGTTTATCAAATGAAATGACCGTTGATATATGGACATGGACGGTCTCATTTTTAGTTTTATAATATTTTTCTACTTCCACGTCATTAATATTTTTCTTTGGCCATATTATCAACTAAGCGACAAAGATTCTACACCTTTCATTTTTAAATGATACAACAGAGGTTACAAATTATTCAATTAACAAATATCTAATGTTATTTTATTTGTTTTTTACTTTAACAGAAAATAACTAAAATACCCTTTGGTTTCTTTCCCTTTTACGAAGTTGATTTGGTTATCAATTTTTTTTTTAATAGGAAAACAACTAACAAAAAACTTAACAAATTAAAATAAATCGAAAAGAAAATAACACTAAAATTTTATATTTATATTTGTTTTTTTAATATGATAATTTTAATATTTTAGTTTTATAAAAAGAATAATTTAACAATAAAATTGTGTATTTAAATTTAAGTATTTAATTATATTAATAATAAAATAATATTCAATCACATAATAACACATCATCTGTGTATCGTTTTTTAATAAAAATAATCATTTAGATTTTATTAAGGCCAAATGACTATTTCCCACCCAAGGTTTGATGTTTTCTCAAATATCTCTCATTTAACTATGGAAACACCAAACACCCACCCATGACCGGTTAAATTTAACAGAACCCTAACACCTGAAAATTTTATCTCTTTTTGCCCCCCTAAACTTTAAAAATTGAAATTTTCCCTCAGCCTAAGTTTTCAAAAATGGCAGTTTCACTTTAGGATTTCGTTTTAAAATCTTCGGCGACATCTTCGGCTCCATTGCCGACGACCTCTCCCTCCTGAGGAATCCTCTCCTTCCGACGATCTCTTTCCTCCCATTTTTAGGCCCAATCGGCGTCGAAGATGCATTGAGAGACGAAGAACTTCGTCTTCCCCGACGATGTTCTTCGTCTCCCAAGGCGTCTCGGTTGTCGATCGGGCCTCCAAATGTGAGAAAAAAGATCGCTGGAAGGGGAAGCTGCTTTAGGAGGGAGAGGTCATCGACAATGGAGCCAGAGATGTCATCGGAGATTTCAAAACGAAACCCTAAGGTGAAACTGTCATTTTTTAAAACTTAAGCTGGGAAAAATTGTAGTTTACAAAGTTTAGGGGGGCAAAAATATATTATATTTTAGTTTATTTTTTAATATTATAGAAAAATAACAATTTTACCCTTATCACCGTTAATTTTAACTATTCATGGATGGGTGTTTGGTATTTCCATAGTTAAAGGGGAGATATTTGAGAAAACATCAAACCTTGGGTGGGAAATAGTCGTTTGGCCTTTTATTAATTTAACCCTTTGCACAAAAATTGAATCTAACCCTAAGAGACTGTTATTGTCCATTGTAAAAAATAAAAAAATTTATTCCCAAATTGATAATACCACTTGAGTCCTTAACCTTACTTACCACGTAACTGTTATTATCAAAATTTTAAATTTCCTAAAAATAATAATTTAAAAAAAAAATAAATGAAGAAGAAAAATTACTGAACTTCTGAATATGAATGGTGTAAAATATAATTATTCTTTAGAAGAATTTAATACACCAAGCATTAAAATGAATATCACACCTTATAATATTAATAAAAACGTGAAACTAAAACTTCACAACAGACCCACATTATACACAACATTCTTTATTTCTATCACAAATAAAACAAATTAACGAATCAAAATTACCGCCCCAAAAAATTTAACATTATATCTTTCCCAAATTACCCTTGTCCTTATCCGAATTCACAATTCTACCCTCTCCATTCGGTACACTGGGCAGTCGGCCTTGTCTTCTGCTTCCCAGCCTTCAATGGGCACGGCGTCTGTATGGGCGGGACCATGCAATTATACTGCAGACACAGCGAGCTACTCAACGGAATCTCGGACGTCGGATTGATCTGCATTCCTGTCAAATAGTTGTGCTGTAGATATAAAATCTGTATACTAGCAGCCAATAACCGGTCCACAAAACTACCCGGCACCTGACCCATAAACCGGTTATTATTCAAATATAGATTCTGTACGCTCGACAACATTGGCGAGATTTCACCTGATAGCCTATTGTAGCTCAAATCAACGGTTGTGATTGTCACCTGATCACTCGGTTGAACAGGGCCTGTAAATGAATTTCTCTGTAACTGAAGGTTTGTTATTGGATATGAGAAGACCCGACTTGGAATATTACCGTTAAACTGGTTCATACTCAAGTCAAGGTAATTTAACTGGTCGAGCCGGTTTAACAGCCGGTCAACCGGTCCAGTCAGCCGGTTCCATGATAGAGAGAGGTATTGCATAGTAGGAGGCAGGGCGTCTGGAGCAAGCGAACCGGAGAGGTCATTGTGTTTCAAGTCGAGTCGGGTTAGGGTTTGGGAGAGAAATGGAGGGACCGAACCGGAAAGTTTGTTGTGGCAGAGAATGACATTCGCTAGCTCCGGTAAGGTTCCGATCGAGCGAGGAATGTTTCCGGTGAACTGGTTATAGCTGAGATCAAGCGTTTTCAGGCCACGTACCTCGCCCAGAGTTTCCGGAATGCCGCCGGAGATGAAGTTCCGACTGATCGCAAGGAAACGCAGATTCTTCAACTGAGACAAAGATTGCGGGAGTTGCCCGATTATTCGGCCAGGCACGATTGACAGCTCCGCAAGAGAAGAAAGTTTACCAATGGCTGCGTCGAGGTGGCCCGTAAGACCAGGCGAACCGGCTCGAGGATCTCCAAGATTGAGAGCAATAACTTTATCGCCTTCACAGTACACTCCGGCAAAGTTACACGGATCCGAAGTGAAGTCCCACGATGCGAAAAAGTTAGAACCAGGCATGTCTTCGAGAGATTTTCTAATGGCTTGTAGAGCTAAGAAATCAACAGGGTCTAGAATAGCAAAAACATGTAATAATTGACATTGTAGAAGAAACAGAGTGAAGAAAATGTCAGATAGGTTAATGATCCTCTTCTTTGGTTTCGCCATGGAAAGCCTTATTATCGTTCTTGTAGTGAAGGAAGGGTGGAGATGGTTGGTTATATACTGAAGAAAGGAAGGTTCAAGGGTTCTAGAAAAGCTTTTTCGTGAGTGAAGTGGACCAATTTCTCGTGGGAAACGGCGTGAGCGTGAAAGCTTTAATGGCGAAACTATCAGCATCAAAAAGAAATAAGTACCTAGCTATGGCTTGGAAGAGAAGCAATAGAAGAATATACTATTATTGATTTTCTTCTTCTCCTTCTTCAATCTTGTTGTTGAAGCCTTTGGCTTTTCATTATTTTAGCTTCTTAGAGAAGAGGGAAATGGAGATCACTGCCGCAGTTGCTCTTACTCGTATAACCAGTAGCCGCAGTGTCGATGCAATTATTATATTAATATTTTTTCTTCCTTTTATGGGGAATTGGATCAAGGGCAAACGGTTGTCCGAGCCTACCTGGAAGAACGAAGAACCAACATATGGTTCGGATGACAGATAAGCAGATGTTGAGACGGTGGTTCGGACGGGGATCACGTGATCTATTGGGTTTGGACTAGGATCCCTATGGGCTACGGTACACATGTGTAGTAGGCAGTCAATTCACCGACAGGTAAAAGGTACCACGTGTATGATTCGTGTAAAGTGGATTGTCACTTAGCGGTGTTCGATACTGATAATATTGCCTGCATATAAATTTATGCATAAACAATAATAATAATATATTATTATATAATTTAAAATTATTTTATTTTTAATTTTTAATTATTTAATTATATAACAATATACTATTAATTATATATATAATTACATATAAAAGTTAATCACCTAGCATTTTTCTTACGTTAATTCAGATGATTAGAACTTTAGTATTTAACTGAGAGAATTGACCAGCTGAAAATAAGAAGTTCATTTACTTTTTCTCAGTCAAGATTTGACTTTAAAGTACTTTGATTTATTTTATGACATAAAGGTAAAATGTTATTTTGACTTCTTTAAAAATTTAAATTTATTAAAATTAAATAAAATTAATACTCCTTAAACTTCCAAAGGAAGTAAGTTTTGTAAACTTAGAATTCAATTTTTAATATCTAGGAAAATAAGATTCGAGAGAGAGAAAAAGAGAACAACAAGGAAGGAAAATTGGAAGAAAGAATAAGGGGTAATATAGTAATTGCATCTTTTTTACAATGTGAGAGCCAAATTTCCCTTAACAAAGATGAAACCTTGGTGGGGGAAAATATAAATCACTCTTACAATAGGTGTTGTTTGGTTATGAATGGGTAAAAGTTAGGACTTAGAGAAAGCATAAGCATTTCAATATGTTTGATGTGGTTGATCATGGAAATGACAGTAAGGTAAGGAGGAAATGGCAGTAATGAATAGGGAGTAGTAAAGCTTACCTCTCATGGAATGTCCATGATTGATCATGGACAGTCATCTTCTCACATCAAAATCATATCAATTTATTGATCAAAATCAGATCTGCATGATTATAAAGTTAATTACCTGCGATGACAGAGACTTATTCATTAAGTGATGTGCTCACCGAATATTTTCAGCGTTAGTCAAATGAATTGATCCCAATAAAGACTCAGCTGAACAATTAGGTGAAGCATATTATTGATTCAAGAAATAATGATATTGCAAATATCTATTTTTAAATTTATAAATAAATAAATATATTTATGTGTATCATTATAATTAAATATTATTTAATTTTTAATTTAAAATTATTTAATTATATAATAATATATATTTAAAATAAATATAGGTAATTTTATTATTATTGGTTCAGAACAAGGCTGTCCTAAAAATTAATGCACAAAGCACTAACAAACATGTTAACCGGGAAAAGTAAGATGAACCCAATATTTTAAGTTATGTTCAAGGGCAAAGGGCTATATCCTATACAAATTTTAATATCAAGATAAATACATATTTATGATATTTGAAAATTTTTAAATCTTATTTATAGTCTATTTTTTATTAAAATTTTCTGTTAGAAGTATAGGTAAAATTGTTATTTTATAAATACATATTAAAAAAATATAAAATTCAATATTTCCTCCTTAAATTTTTAAAAACTAACAACTTTACTTATGTCTAAAGTTTTCTAATTTTGAAAAGTAACATTTCTTCCCCAAACCTAGGGTTTATATTCTTTCTCTCTTCCGCCATTGATGATAATGAGTCTTCATCGCAAATTAGAGAGGGTAAGAGATGAAGACACATTAATCTGTTTGTCCTCAGACAAAAACATCATCACTGATTGTTGAAGAGTAGAAGAATATAAACCCTAGATTTGAAGGAAGAAAACATTAATTTTCAAAGTTAAAAAACTATAAATAATAATAAAGTCATTAGTTTTAAAACTTTAAGAGAAAAATGTTTAATTCTTATTTTTTTTAATATTATTGATAAAATGATAATTTTATTTTTATTTCTAACAAAAAAAATTTAACACAGGTTAAGTTAATCCATTAACGAAACTTTGAGTTTTTTAAACTGTATAGCTATATATTTATTTCCTTATTAAAACTAAGATGAAAAATAATCCTTGACTTGAGACCTCTAATCAACGGAAAAATGTGTTTAAGTTTCACCAAACGCAAGTACCCTTCGTATGTTTATGGGTCCTTTTGCGTCCAACTAGCTCCACCATTTTTTCACCATTCCCTTTTTGTCCCAAATCCTTCGGTCATTTCTATGAGCAAGCCAAGCGTCTTTAATTTTTGGCCGTCAAGACAATACAAGAAATTTCTCAACATCATGCGTTTAAAGCTTTCTCCTGACAAAACTTGTCAATGTCTAAACGGCTTGTTCCTCCATTAAATGTTGCATCATGCCACCACCTCTAATATCATTAACTCAAAATCATATTCAATCACACCTTTTAGAGTAATCGGTACTTGTTTGGTATATATATATTTTTAATATATAATTTAAATATATAAATAATATATTATTTATATATTTAAATTATATAAAAAAAATATTTACATATAATTTTCTTAATAAAATTAATGCTTGTATTAATTTATTCACCTTCTGATGGCATTAAATGATTATTCTGATAGCGTTATTCCATATTAATTAGGAAATTTGAAATAGTCAATTAATATTTAATACTTACCATATGAAATAAATTATTATTATTATTATTATTATTATTATTATTATTATTATTATTATTATTAGGGCTTTTGAATGGTAAACAGTTAATATTTTTCTTACCAATTTTATTTTTTAAAATTTTATCATGAGCAAATGTTACCCATCTTCAAGGGTTAGTTATAAAAAATATGAGTTCAAATATTTTTTATGATATATAATTACAAGATTAAATTCAGTTAATATATACAATTTTATATATAATTTTAAGTATAAACAATATTATATGTAAATATTTTTAATATATAATTTTAATATATAAATGATAGATTATTATATAATTAAATATTATTTATTTTTTAATTTAAAATTATCTAAGTATATGATAATATATTATCTATATATTAAAAGTCTACACAATAATTGTATTGTTGAAGTATTTTTACCATGGGCAAATAGGTAAAGTCAGTAAGGATAAAAAAAGGGGTTTAGGTGATGTTTTAATTGATACAGGTACCAATGCCTTTAATGGACAAAATTGAGTTGGCTTCGTCACCAAATTCTATCCAGTTTTGACAGAGTTAATCGGCAGCAATTGACTAACTCGCCATTATCCATATCATGAGCAGAGACACATCTCCTTTCAAACTTGTTAACTGGGACCAGTTTTTCCTCAATAGGCGGACCAGGCTGTCACTGTATAAAGTCTTGATCCACCTCAGGACCACAGCTTCCATTAATAACCATAACATTGAAAATTACCCTCATAACTATTACTCATCTTGCCTTCATACGAATTTCTTATGGAAGCAGAGCAAGGCAAATTCTCCCCAGTTGACTGTGAAGTACTGTTCTTATCACAAATACTATACAATTGAATTTCTTACAATGCCTAAAGGCTAACATTCTTTATCTGATGGAAAGAACCCAAAAATATAGCCATCAGTGGAAGTAGAAAATAATGATCTGCAAAAGATGAAGAACAAGGGTTTTCCCCAAGATTTTTATTTTTATTTTTTTAACAAACTTTGGGTACAGTGGAAGTAGAAGACTTGAATCTATACCCTCTTATACATAGAGTCTTCTCTTTCACCACTCAAGCTACTTCTTGCAGAGGTTTTCCTTGAGAATTTGCTCCGTAAACCTAGGTACTATATTGGACATTAATGCAAACAGCAAATCTTAATGGAAGTAATAATCATAATGGAGTAATAATCATAAAACTGACTGGATAAAAATCAACCAGGAACCATACATATTTGTCAAAGCCTTTTAAAATTTTAGGTTATTCCACACACATCCACATAATATATAAAAGATATACTTCTAGCAAGACTCCACACTCATACCATATAACCAGCTATAATTCTAGCAAAGATTACAAACCTTCATTTGGTTGGTGGCTTATAAAAAAAAATGTAAAGTTTTAGCAAGAAAGTTCAAACACCAAACATAGTCTTATGCAATAAAAGGGATCCACACCATTACACTGGATTAAAAATAGGTGAAAGTCAAGGATAATGGGAAAACTTCAGCATCAGACTTCTAACCAGATTGATCGATCTAGGAATTTAGCCCACTGAACAGCAAAGAAACTCATAGCTTTTCAGCAGCAGAGGTAAAATTTATTCACACCTGCAATCTCCTCTAATAGAAGCTTTAGAATAATCTAAGACAATCCTTTATCAACCTTAAGGAGCTAGACTTTGGAACAATAAAAACTCATATAAGAGTAGCTGTGACAAATATAGTTCAGTCTCAATGCTTCACCACAAGGAATAATATCAGCATCCTCATTCAACTATAGGAACTGACCCACCTGCAGCAATGATCTGTTGCTCCAACTACAGTGACCAAACAGGGAAAAAATAGAGTTAAAACTCAATTGCAGACGAAAGCAAGAAACAAACATTATGCAATTGCTAAGAACATTTTTGTGTTTCCAAGTGATGGGATAAAATCCTTCCCATCCTACTTTATAATGATCAATGAGTAAAAAATTATAGGTTCAAAGGGGCTGAAATATAAAAAAGGTAAAAGACAAAAGTAAGCTTCATTTAGGAAAACAGCAGCAAAAAGGAATTCAGTTTCAAAGGAGAAACTTTTAATTTAAGAAATAAAACCAGAAAGGTTTTTCCTTGAATAAGCAGGAAAGCCCAGTAAACTTTCAACTATTCTAATAGTCTTCTGCACTTACTCTAAACAGCTGTTGAAACTTGTTCTTCAATACAGAGTATTCCTGATTCACTTGTTGCAGGCTTCTCAAGCAACTGCACCAGAACATTCTTCAGTTAGTCATTTTCAGATGCAACCACTATGGTCATTAATCCCTTCATCAAAATTCAACTTTTATAGATAGACAACATAAGGGCAATTTACAACTCCAAGAAGATTCATGCATGGAACAATTTTTTCTCCATACTGCACAGGAATGGATCTGTAATGACAAATGATCAGGATGAACAACCAATGTTCTTTAAACTTCAATAAGACCATCAGAAACTTTAGCCACTTATCACACATTTAACCATATACTAGACAAAAGCAAAAGTATTTGACCTTATTGAAACAAGATCAAAAGCATACATTAGCTAAGAAGTTTCAAAACTAACAGAACTCAATCAATTGAGGCCAAGAACAAAAATAAAAGAACCATACCCAATTCTTTTAAAAATCCAAAACAACTCATATATTCTTAACTAAATGACCGATATGTGCTCATTATGTTAATTTCAGAAGTCACAAATGTTAGCACTATTGGGCTTTCTGGATTTCAGAAAAGACTCCGCCATCATTCATGATCAACCACTACACAAAGAAGATAATTTGTTTAAACAAACTTTCAGAGGGTAATGAAATCATGCAATACGAGTGTGCCATAACTCACCCTTCACGGTTCTGGGCCTCACAATAAGTTCTGATGGCAATGCAGGCATTTTTAACTCTTGTTGCACCAACACTGTTAACCAAAAAACCAAAGCAATCCAACACATCAAAATAACAAGAAGAATAATATTATCAAAATGAACCTGACATAATGAAAACTCAATTTCAAACAGCAATTAGTTGTCTTGTCATACTTTTCTACTATCACGTAAGCAATATTCACGCCAAAATCAAAGGTTTTGTATAGGTGTTCTAAGAAGGTCATATTAAGTAAAGAGATTTAAGGAAAAAATATATATAAATAAATACAAAAATAAAAAACTGCAAATACCTGGAACTGCTACCCTTCAATTGATGAGCATGGGAATCTACCAGCCTAAAGTCTACATTTTGTTGCTCCCTAAACATTGATGGAAATAAAAAAGAAAACCCAATTAACAATTATAGGCAAATTAATTTCTTTCTTTCCAAACAGAAAAAAAAAAAGTTAAAAATGTTTTTGAAAAAATCAACTACAACAGTCAAAATCAAAAATCGTAAAAAGGATAAATAAAAAGGTTAAAAGAAAAGAGAGGAAATCCACTCACAGAGCTTCGGCCATATTCTGAACAAGCTTCTGACAGTCATCAAAGAAAAGAGTCACAACTTCCACCACAAAATCTGGGTTGCTCTCATCTTGCAGTTTCTGCAATTGAGAGAACTGGTCATCCAGGTATCCCTGTTCACAAACAAACCAAACCCATTAACAAGAAAACAATTAACACAAAACCATTTAGCCCTGGCAAAAATTAATCTTTTTACAGAACAACCTCTGACATGATCACCTTCAACTAATAGGTCTAATTAAAACAAATCACACAAGAAAAGGAAGAAAGTGCACACCTCACGATAAAGAGACGAAGTGTAATCAATAAACTGTCTCTGCAACTGACTGATAACATCCATGGCTGTTTGGTCTGTGAACTTAGTATGTCTGTGTCTCTGTTGATCTTCTGATTTTAGAGCAAATAAATTGTCTGCATCTGTGTGTGAATTTTTGTTTTATTAATTTTTCTATTTCTAGTTGTCTTTGACTTATATTTGACCAAATCCGCATTCCCGGAAAAAGCTAGCGGGTTGTAAGGTTAAAGTTGGCAAACTACTTATAAAATTATAAACCATGATACAGTTTTACAAAATAACCAAGATTTTGAACGTTTTTACCAAATGAACCAAAATTCCAAACGGTGTACAAATGTAACCAAATTTTTGTATTCACAAGTCGCAACAATTAATCCAAAATCCTATCAATTCCAAGCTTTAATTTGCAATCTCTCGCATTAAAAATACAATATCAAACCTTATATTTATATATAATACTTATATTTTTAACATAATTGTATCTTGTTACTATAATTGTGTATGCAAGTAATAAATGATATAGAGGCTCCACTAAATCCGATATCTAATTATTCAATCTAAAAAATTAATTTTGATTTAAACAAATATTAAATCTCGGATAGACCCAAAAAAAAATCGTACAAATCGAAAACTTAATAGGACCCGAAAAATCATTGTGGTAAGAGTATAGTTGTCAAGTTTTCAAACTTGTAAATGATTGTTAAAGTATTTTTGTAGGTTAAAATAATAGAGATAAACTGAATTTAAACAAAAAAATTTAGACTAAAATAAATTAATACGAAGTTTAAGCTTTTTTTTATAGACCTAAACTTGAATAAATTGAATCTGATCCAGTAAACCATATTGGTAAGTACAAAAAAAGCTATTCTTTTTTGAAAAAAATGTGTATAGAAAGATTCTTACTTGCCATGTTAATTTACTCTAACTGATAACAAAACATTTTATTAGTGTAATGAGTTGGCCTAATTTTTTAGATTAATTGGCTAAACATACTCCAAGTTTTTTCTCTTTAATTTTGATAATCGTAAACACCTACCCATAAATAGTTAAAATTAACATAATTTTAACTTTTTAAAATTTTATCTCTTTTTTTTCTCTAAATTTTAACAACTAAAAGTTTCTCTCTAATCTAAGTTTTAAAAAATGATAGTTTTTCCTTAAGATTTAATTTCTAAATCTCCGATGTCATTGTCAGTGGCCTCTCCCTTCCGAAGCTTTCTCTCCCTTCAACAGTCTCTTTCTATCCATTTGGACGTTGAATCGACGTCGAATGAGACTTAGGAGACAACGGTATACGAAAAGCTGCTTTAGGGAAGATAAAACTTTTCGTTTTTCAAGCCTCATTCAACGTTGATCGGACATCCAAATGGGTGAAGAGAGATCGCTGAAGGCAGAGAAAACTTCTGAAGGGAGAGACCGTTGATAATGATGTTGATGATCTGGAAACTAAACTCTAGGGAAAAACTATTATTTTTTTAAACTTTGGTTGGAAAAAAAATTTTAGTTTTTTAAGTTTAGAGGAGAAAAAAGAGATTATAAAATAATAATTTTGTCTCTATTACCGTTAATTTTAATCAGTTATATATAGTATTTGAAATTTTTAAAATTAAAAGAGGAAAACTTGAGAAAATAACATACTTTGGTTTCGGGTGGGGGGAGGAATAAGTCCTTTGGCCAACAAATATATCAAAATCACTCCAACCAGAGGAGATGATTTTGTTCGAAGCTTTGTCTCCCCCACTACCTTTTAAATTGAAACTGTTTTAATTATTATTAAATCTTCACTTTATTTCTGGAAAATAATTCAAATAATTTGAATTTTTAAATTGAAATTTCTCTAAAGCCATTGTTTTGTTGGAAAATAGAGGAAAATTAGATTTATATTTTTGCAAAAAATTAAAAAGGAAAAGCATTTGGTGGTTATATAAGTAGAGGGTTAGAAATTTTGATTAATTACTATAAACCCACCCCTAAATTTTGGTTATTCTTCTAATGGTCTTCATTCTTGATGCTTTTGAAATGGGAATAATTTATTTTAATTCGTTCATGCGTAAATAAGAAACAGTATCTATTGATTTTACAAGGATTTTTTTCTTTTTAAATTTCAAATAAAGTGACGTGTTATAGATCTACTCAAGTTCCTGTATCTTCTATAAAGAAATTATACAATCTGTGGAAATCCCCTGAACAATAAGGCACGTACTTATATAATTTTAATCTAAAATAATAAAATTATATTTTATATATAAATAATAATATATTATTTTATAATTAAATATTAATTTATTTTTAATTTTTAATCATTCAATCGTTACTTTATTTAGGATAGGTTATTATAATATAAATAGATGAATTGAAAAATGATTATGGGCAGCTTCAACGGTTTGGCAGAAGCCACTTGGTGGCGGTGGTGGTGATGAGAATTAATCAATCAAAAGAATAAATTAATTGAGGAGATGGTCCAATAGAAAGTGGATATCTACACTTAGTGGATTCCAGGAAGATTATTATTATTATAATTATTTAGGATTAGCATTAACACCTTTTTTTTTTTTAAGATTAAAAACTACCACTCGTTTTCATACCACTATCCAATTGTCTGATCTCCCAACACAAATACAATTGGGGTGCAATCCAACCCAGTCAAATTAATTAATGGATAGCTTGAATTCAAGCTTCATATGGAGCACACCAAACTAATAATATCTCAATTTAAACTTTTTAATTTATAAAATATTATTTAAAATTCATAATATATATATCCTCTTATATTCAAGATAGAAAACTAAATTTTAAGGGTGCATATAAGAATTTATAATTATTAAGGATTATTAATATTTTACTCTATATAAGATTATGATCTCACTGTCGGCTAACACCAAACTTGAGCTCAGTTTAAGGGCCGAACTCAAATAATGTCTTTGCTTGTTTGCACCCCTGAATCCCTATGCAACTCAATCTTCAAACAAACCAAATCTAATTTTAAAGAACAAATAAAAAAGCAATGAAAACATACCATTTTGTCATTTTATCTAGTAAGAATTTAAGAACAGAACAAAATGTCAATTCATCGATTCCTTTTCTTTCATTTCTTGACAAACAAACTACCCTCGGTCCCTTGTTATTTTCGAGAAACAAATATGTTATACAATTTGCAAAGAAATTGTTCACACAGAATTTATCTATACATAGGAAGCTTGATAGAAGGTTCATGAAAAGGTAATGCAAACCCAAATCAAGTTCTACCAAGAGTATTAGATTTCAACCTTGCCCCAAACCTAGCACCATCCATGAATTTTATGAATTTCCATTTACAAAATGTACAACTCAAACAGAGAAAAGAGAGAGAACGTTACGAAGACAACATACTCTGTCTTATTCACACTGTGAATCGGTTTCATCATCTCAACAACTGCAACCAAGTTTTCTACAATAATTTTGGGTCGAGATTGTTTTTTGAAGACCAAGCTTGCAGTTTCATTGGATCAACCTGTCACATACCAAAGTGAACAACAGAATTTAACTAACAACAGAAGCCTCAACATCATTTAATAAGGTGCATCATGGTTAATGGTTACGAACCACAGCAGCTATAGCTTCAGGTTTATTACCTTCTTCTGAGAAGGCAAACATGCCACCAAACATTTCATCATTTTCCCTGTCCTCTTCAAGTTTTTCCCTCTCACAGTGGCAGCTGCTGCTATCAACATCATCGTTTACAACTTCAGTTGATTTGTAGCATTCATCACGCTTCAATGCTTCACAATGCCCCTCTTGCAAAGACAGCCCAAAATTTACTGGAGCTTGTATTGAAGGGCGTGCCGGTCCCTCCACAATTTTCATATGTGAATCAAAATAATCAGCAGTCAACATTGAAGTATCACCAAGTCCACCAGGATTCCTTCCAGGAAGCGGCAAGTTACTCGCTAACAAGGGCGGACCATTTGGAATGTGATTATTACCATAAGAATTAGCTTTTTTTGAATAGTCAGATGGTGAAGATATGATGTCTAAGGATTTTTTATTCAGAGAGGATGGTTCAACCAGGGTACTCCCTTGTCTTCCCTGGTACATCACCTGGCCTGAGGGCATATAAGACTTCTCATGATTCACTTGATCCAAATCAAGCAAATGCTCAATTCTTCTTGAAGAACCTGACAGAAAATTTAAACATAGAATAGATTGACTCTGTTTCAAAAAATTTCACAATGATCATGATCATCAATAAGATGCATCCACAGGTTTACTATGATAACTGGTAGCCAAGCTGGCTATTGTCACTCGATAAATATACAGAAAGAAAAGAATTTCCATAACATCCAAAACCTAGCATGATTAATATATTCACAGAAACCACTTCTTTGCATTTACCTAAAGAATCAAATAGTCCATTGAGGACAATCCTTTCCCTAGAACTCCTTTGCACTAAAAGAACTATAGTGGTGAAGAGTGTCTTATACCATATTCCAAATTATTTCTTGTTTTAGAATTAACAGTAAATTGTCTTCAAAATGCGGACAAACAAAAAAAATTTAAGAACCAGTGACTTACTTCCTTCAGAACTTTCGGTAGAGCTAAGTGATGCTGGCTTTGAGTGACAAATGACAGTCTCTTGTGGGATCTTTTCCACAGATTGCTGGGGCTCTAGAGACAACGAATGAGGACACTTTTCCCCAGCAAGAATCCTATATTGACCAAGCAGGCAGGCAAGAAACAAATCATAAAAACAAAGCACATAATGCAAATTCATGTGCACATGCATATTCATATTGGCACACCCTAAAAGAAAAACTTAATGATTATGCATCATAGCTGCTTTTTATTTTGTTTGGTGCATAAATATGTGAAACTGATTCAAATCAGCACTATGTCTTAAGTTGGCATTAAAAAAACCAGTATATAGCAAAACTAATCATTGTAAAAACAGTGACCATCATCTATAAGCAGAAGCATAAGTAGAGGGTATGGCTCACTCTTGACTAGAATCTCTTTGAAACCAGACACAAAAAACATGCAACATACCTTCCATCCCAGCTTGACTTGATGCTATGAAAATGTTCAAAAACTGGCAACAACTCCTTCCGTTTGATTTCAACCTCATGGACAAGGGCTTTTTCAATTTCAAACTCCCCACTAGCAGGATTAACTCTTGGGGAATCCATCATAGAGAAAAAAATCTAGAGAAACAAGGGAAATAAATAAATAAAATAAAAGATATAGCTCAGCATAGTAAAGATTACAATTTTTACACAAGAAATACCTTAGAATTTTGCCATATTGGTGGCCTCAAAGAGCTAATCTGCACCTCTGCATTAGATAAATACCAGTGGGATCTCTCATTGGACTTTACAGAATAGGATTTTTCAGTGCTTTTTCCACCAACAGAATGATTAATATCCAGAAGTTCCATTCCATGATTACCGTCACAATTAGATTTGCTTTGAACTATTTCAGCAAAATCTTGTCTATCACAAGAAGCCTCAGAAATAGATTCCCCTCTTTCTAGCCAATCTGATCGCCTACACACATCCCACCATTGTACAGGTTCAACTCTCACCCGTAAATCATCTTCTTGTACATGCAATGACGAAGCTGTCCTGGTTCTTAAATCACTCTCACTTGGTTCCATATCAATTGCTGGCAGAAGCTCATGCTGCACAACGTGACCTGATGGGGTAAAAACCAACAGATGCTCCAAGGAATTGGCTCTCGAGTTAACATGCTGCAGACTGTAAGATATAGAATTATGAAAAACAGCGGCAACAGCACCAGATGGCACAAAAACTTTCCCTGCTGAGGATGCAGCAGCATTGCTTACTGTATTAAGCCATCCAAAACTACTATATTTTATCCTGCTTACAACAGAGAGGGAAACAGGTGGTGGCGGTGGCAAACATTGCTGATCAGTGATGCATGATGAGCTAGACCACCAAGGTAGAGATAAAGTAGGAAACAAGGATGGCTTTCCACCCTCAGAATTAAGAGTTTGAAATCCAGAATCACCACCAAAAGGTGATAAAACAAAAACATGGCAAGTTCCCTTTGATGAAACAATTGCAACCCACTGACTATAATGGCTAAAGCAAATGTCTTGGATCATCTGCCAGATAAAAATAGACATAAACAAGTCAATACAGACCCACACACAGAAATGCCAAAATAATAAGATAAGTGGGGTGGGCAATATATATTTTAAAATTAAAGATATACTAACAGCTGATGTTATGCCACGATGTAGCTTGTAAAGATGAACATGAGAAGAACTCCAGTCATAGCTTCGAGTGCCTGATCCACTTCGTGTGCAAGATGGCATTATCCGGAATATGTTAATGTTATTCCCATATACCGAGGCCGTTACCAGAAGCGTCCCACTAGGGTCAAAACATAAAGCAGATATCGCACTGGTATGTGCTTTAAATTGCGATATGACTGCTCGGGAAACAAAATCTTTGACAACAACCTACAAGCAGCCGTTAATTAATAACTTTATATTCTCAAATATAGTGCCCCCAAAAACCATTTTAAGATAATTAGATTCTACATAATTTATTATTTTTCCTGTTCAAGAATTAACCTTCCCTAGACAAAGGAAAACAAAAGACTTCATTTTTTTCAATGAGAAACAGGACAAGGAAAAGAAAAGATAATCTATGTTGTTGATTTTGGGTCCATATTTTCACGATTAACACTTTAGCAAGCCAAAACATGAGAATCTTTATATTGAGGGATAAAGCTATCGATAAATTATGCCACCTAAGGATTGTGAGAACAAAGATATCCATACTATTGTGCTACAAGCATAATGAAATCAGAATGTCTAACACCATCCTAAGGATCAGCCTTTACAAACAATAAATGGTGGCTAAATATCTAAGAAAAAGAGAAATTTAAAATATGAATGTCATCCCTTAAATGCCTAAACAGTAATAGTGGGATTCTATTTTACTTAACAAGAAAAACTGAAATACTAATTATTGAGTGCAAAACTAACCATTCCTGCATTGTCCACATCTGCTCCAGTGTGTCTACCAACTTTCCAGACTGAATTTGGTGATACTGGAGAATTGGATCCATCGGGAAGCAGCTCTTGACAGTACTTTGACAAAGTTTTGTATCCCATGTCACCCAGGTTGATTAGGCCAGCAGCAAACTGTATACCGGACTCCATTGCATACCGAGCCATCAAACTACTGCCACCAGGTGAGGTTGATGGACTGACAACAGGAGGTGTAAGGTTTTGTGGGCTTAAGCGTCCGGAGTTTGACAACAATGGGTTGTTGGATGCATAGGCTAACCACCTTGGACCAACAGCCAATGGACCATAACCCACATTAACCCCAATTGCTCCCTGCCCAGATAGCTGGGGAACAGGGTAGGTTAGAACACTGAACTTATTCTCAAGAGTGAGTGCATCAAAACAGTATATCTGCACCAGATACAAAGCAGATCAGAAAAAAAATCTACAGCATGCTGTCTACCAGTGAACTTAGTCAGATTTGAAAATGACATAATTGTCACATGATGAATGGAACAGCTTTCAATAGGAATACATCAGGATAGTTCAACAACTTAAGAGCTAAAAACCAGTTGTCTGGTCACCCGAGAAACCTACTAAAATTTAACTAATGAAGGGAAAGGAAAAAGAAAGGAAAGGAAAACACACTTACCCCAAGAAATTATCCTCATAAGAATTTAGATTTGCCAAAGAGAGAAGACACATCTATTGGATGATTTACACCATTTGATATGTCTATTACTAACTATAGTCAATACAATCTCTACCCCAGTACAACACGTACAAATGCTCTTTATCTAGATGGAAGCATCGAATAATATAATGTCTCAAAACTTTTTGGTTTAATTTTATTATAATAATGTCCCAGATAGGCCACACTGACCTGCTTCGCAAGACCAACAGCCACTATCCGAGGACTGCATCTAACCATGCACACAGATGACCGGAATCTCAGGACATGCTCGTAACAATGAGACTGAAAGGAATAAAACCTAACAGCTGTAGGAGCGTTGATACAGTTTCCCAACTGACGCTCCACATTACCATCTTGGGCACCACCACAATGACTACGATTTTGACCCAAGCTTAAACCATTATTGTCTTCCCCTGCAACAACCAGCAGGAAAGGATGTAACTTTCTGAATCCTTCTTGCCCATTGGACTTTGCAGGCAAAGGTTGCATCTGTAAGAATGAAACAGGACCATCGCGCCTCGAAATGAGTTCACTGAAGTTGGAGGCATCTTCCACATCAAGGACTTGAAAACCATTCTGATAACCAAGCAGGAGAACTTGTTTGCACACAGATGGACAAAGCTCTAGGCGATCAAAGCCAGCCCAGGACACCTATTCACCAGCAGCAGTTCAAAAGAGCACCCAATTAAACATTAAGTATTTGGAAGGTGGAAGCAGATGCATGGTATAAGGAATTAAGAATCTAACCACACATGTTGCAGGAAAAGAGAAGCCTTACAGAACGAAAACATCTGATCGCAGTGCACAAAAAATACACTTGGAGTAATTAAAGTGTGAAACAGTATCCACAAATTAAAAGGTACAAGGAAAGAAAATGCCCTATCTGCACAAACTTATAAGTCAAAAGAACACAGAGAAACCATAAATAATTTCAGAAAAAGAAATTTCACAGAATGAAACAAAATTACTTACAAAATAAATTATAGAGTTCTTACTTTCACAATTGAGGTTGCAACAAATATACTTAACACTCGATATGCAAACTTATTTCTTCCATAGGCACAATGAATTTAGGTCAGGCCTAATTGTTAAGTCTGACAAACGCTATTTTAAAGAAACATTAAAAGAGAAATACCGCTTATTTATAAAAATTTCCCAAAATTAGGTGATGTTTATAATAAAACTAGCTAAGGCTTAAATTTTGCTCCTCAATAATTGCTATATTTATCACCAGTCTGATTCTCATATATACTTAAACCGAAACAGTAAAAATTGAGTTGGAGTACATAAGAAAAATAAAAGTCTTCCAATTAAAATCAAGAGCTAAATTAAATGCAGGAAGAAGAGAAAAATGTAACCTGATCTTTGTGATCTTCAGAATAAGTAGAAATGGAAGCAGCAACTGAGGCACCAGCTGAGCGTACAGTAGAAGCAACAGTGCTAGCATTCGTAGATACTGTCTTTAAACAAGATGATATTATCTTTAACGAATTTGGCAACAAGCCATTGTTCCTTCCCTTTCCTTTCCTCATCCTCCACCTAACAACAATCTTTTCCTCTTCTCACCACCACCACCTCCGTCTTCCACCTCCACCACCTCCACCGGCGACAGAGACAACCATCTCCGATCACTCACGATCGGAAATATCATCCGAGATTCTCTCCGACCAAAATAAAAAACAACTAATATATGATTTAGATTGCTCTACTTTTCTTCTAAACTTCCTTAAGTAGCTTTGACTTTGCAACCTCAAAGAAGAGCTCCTCTCCTTTTTCTCTCTCTCTCTCTATATTTTCTCTTTACTTTCTGTTTATTTATTTATTTTCCTTATCAATTTCTTCTATCGCTTTCTTTCTCAGTAATCTCTGAGACAACTCCGCCCCTGTGCTTTGGGCTGAGTGAGTTACTAATGAGATAAAAATTTTACCGTTTTCGAATGAACTTATGCTCATCGCTATTTATCTTTTGGGCAAATGACTATTTGGTATTCAAAGTCGGAGACAAATCTAATATTTTATTTATTAATTATAGAAAATTTAAATATATATCTATTTATTAAATTTTTTTATTATTATTAAGAATAAAATTATTATTTTATAAAAAATTAAAAAATTATCATATTTTCATTCTCCAGTTTAAAAACAATTATTTCTCTTATCTAAAATTTTAAAAATTAAAATTTTTTTTATAAGGTTTTTCTAGTAAACTGTTGGAGATGGTGATATTTTCTCTCTCTCCTAACTTTTCGCTCAATTGTATACCATTTTTAACCATTATGTATTAACGAAAACAAATAATTTATCTTTAGATGAAGATAAATCGTATCTTCGTCTAAAAATAAAGACACATCTTCGTCGACTGCTTTCTTAAGTTGGTGATATCCTGAAATAAAACAGAAGGGAGAGAGAACGTGACTATCCACCCCATCAACTATAGACAACGGTGATTGAAAAAACCTTAGGGGGTGTTTGGTTTCAGTTTTTGAAGAACACCATGACAATCTATCTTTTATTCTTTTATTTGGTTTGTCAATAATAAAAAATTACAATAATATTTTATTATTAATACTGACGTGACAGATATTATAAGTGGTAATCTGATTACCATATTCACCTTAGATATTTAAAGATTACCAATGTAATCTTGATTTTATTATAATTATATTATAATTTATTAATTTTTTGAGACAAAAATAAATTTATTTTTAATTAATATGACAAATAATATAAAAAATGTTTTAAAATAATTATATTCAAGGGTGTTTAAGTAAAATAATTTATTAGTAATCTTTTATTACCTTTAACCAAACATAATAATTATTTATATCTATCAAGTTTTATCAAGCATAGTAATCATTTATACCCAGTAATCTTCTAAGTAATATATCTTTAAATTAATCTTTCTATTTTAATAATAAAACATTATCCAAACCAAACACTCCTTAGGAAAATATTTATTTTTTAAACTTTGAGTAAGAATATTTGTTAGATTTTTAAACTTAGAGGAAAAGTAAGATAAATTTTTATTTTTTAAAATATTTGTATTAAATAATAATTTTATGTTGATAATAATAGTGAAATTTAATAGATAAGTATACATTTAGATTTTTTGTAATTAATGGGTGACAAATAGGTTACACCAAACCTTGGGTAGGACATAGTTGTTTGGCCTTATCGTTTCAAAGAAATGCCGAGGATTATTGCGAAATGCAGGTCGATTTGTGGCTGTGAATTACAACACGCAAGACACTAAACCGTGTAATTTTGTTTTTACGGTGCCCGTGACAGGGACATTCATTTTATTTTTAAATTTAAGTATCATTATTTTGCCATTGGCAGGCCGACCGAACCACTGGATATGGGCTCAGCTTGGGCTTACATTATTTATGGTTCTTTGTTGCCTGCGTCTTGGGACTTGAATTGCTCTTACCTGGAGGCAGATCAAGTGACTTGGATCCTCTCTCCGCTATCAAGATTTGTATAAGTATGACATAGGTTTAAACTTAAACTTTTCTAACATTTGAAGTCCATAGATACCAATTTTTATTAAATATAATAATAATTTATTTATTATATTTGAATAGGTTTATCATTTCTTTCAACTTGAGAAACTTATATATATATATATATATATACGGTAACACGAGAGAGGTGGGGACTTTTGAGTGGCAACCTCATCTAGTATTTTAGTGTATTGTTTTTTTTTTTTTTCCGTATTTGTAAGCTACTCGTAGAAGTAGTTGACCGCCGAGATTAAGTATTGCTGTATTAAAATTGTATCTGGAGTAAGACATGTCACTGCTATTGATCTGCAAAACTTCAATTTCGATTCTGAGGAAAGCTATTCATTTTGGTTGAGTTGTGATCTTCTGCATTTGACAGTTCTTGGCGGAGAGTTCTTCTTACCAAAGGGGATCTACATTTTTTCATGAATTTCAAGCAGCTAAGATTTCCTTTCAGAAGCTGTACAACCTGCAAAGTCATGGTATTGAAACAGATGAAATCAATTTGATCAATAGATTTATCTTAAAGGCCCACTATTGTTACCTGGCACATTTGAGGCCGGCGAAGAGAAGACTGCTGTACGCATATATAAGCTGCCAACAACACTAGATTTACTTGCTTGAAATCATAGTCTTTACCCATGGAAGGATCAACTAGCTCTTTAATTTCATTCTTCCTCAGCAAAGGTTTTGCCTGCAGAATAAAAAATATGAATCCTTCAAAACCAGCGTTCAACTGGGTAATGTGTACAACAGACTTACAAGAGTGGGGAAATAACTGGAAAACATACCCACAAGACGAGGCTTTGTCGTGAGTAATCGAGAGCTCGGCGTCCGGTGACTAGTTCCAACAGCAATACACCAAAGGCAAAAACATCAGTCTTTTCATCTACTATCCCATGCATCAAGAACTCAGGAGCAAGATAACTGCAACAATTATCACAAACCAATGAATGTGTTTTGAAGTAACATCTCAAATAGACGAGGGCATGTTTAGCTTTACCAACCCAAATGTGCCTTCAACTTTGGATAATATGTGGTGAGTCCATTTCTCCGGTAGCCATTTGGCAAGCCCAAAATCACAAATCTGAATTAAAAGGAACCAACACATACTTTCTTTAGCTCTGCTAAATCAGGAAGCTCAAAACAGAATAACACACACACACACACACCCGGGGTACAAAATCCTCAGTGAGCAAAATATTGGCAGCCTTGATATCTCTATGGATGATTCTCCTCTGACAACCCTCATGAAGATAGAGTAAACCCTCAGCTATCCCTAGAGCAATCTTATACCTAACACTCCATTTCAGTTTCTCCTTCATACCTGTAATAATCTAGGATTAATTTTCTTAAAATGGTACATAATCTACATGAAATCTTTGGCAGTAATGTTTTATAATCAAACACCAACCATAAAGTAGAGAAGCTAAGCTTCCATTTGGAGACAATTCAAGAACAATGTGCATGCCTCCTTCAACTCCATATCCAATTAACTTAGCAGTGTTAGGATGGTTGACATGAGCCATAATCCCAAGCTCTGACAGAAAATCTGCAATCATCTCATCAGTTGTACCGCGTGTTAGCCGTTTGATTGCCACAGATTCTCCATCTTGCAAATGCCCCTTGTAAACTTCAGCATAACCCCCCTTTCCAATCAGATTCTCTACACAAATTTACCAAATCAGAAATTTCAGAATTTTGTTTCAATAACCCATTTCTCTCCTTTTAACCATATTACAAATACGTACCAAAACTGAAATTATTGGTGGCAGCTTGGAGGTCGTGCAGAGAAAATATCTTCTGCGGAGACTTTGCATTGTATGGCTCAGTATTTATACCCTCTTTCATACTACTACTTTTCCTTATTGAGAGCTTGATGACACTGAAAGGATCCAATGAGGCTCTTGCTGTTCTAGAATTTCTTCTGAATAGCTCTGCCAATCCATGCCAGCGAAAATTGGATTTGGAATTTGATTTAGAATTGGAGCTAGGGGTAGGTTCTTTCGAAGAAGACGTTTCTGAGTCTTCACTTCTAAAGTAATCCTCCAGAACTCCAACAGGTGAACTTGTATTCTCCTTCTTCTCCATATCCAAAAATCATAAGTGAGAAGATTGAAATTTCACCTTCACCAAAAACAGAGCATTCTGTTCCTCCCTATTGATAATAATTACCCAATTTTCTCTGCAAATAGGATGATAAGGAAGCCATATTTTGAATTAATAATAATAATTACATTGAGAGACAGCTAACGTGAGTACAAAGATATTGAATTGATGCAAGTTACAGCAAAGAATATGATAAAATTCAAACAGAGGAAACAAACTGAAAGCTATTCAAATTAATGTATGACTTACGAAACGAACATTTAAGTGGTAAAAATGGCTCAAATTCAGAATAAAGTGAAACAAATTTACTTGTTTGAAACAATAGCAAAGAACAAGTGAAGAAGAAACGAAAATAGAGCACAGTTGTTAAAATCCCAGAAGACAAGGAAAACAGCAAACACCCATAAACTAAGATTGTAAAAGCAGAAACAAATACATATAAACGAGAAGAAGAATGAGAAAGATTGTTAATGGACAAAATATGAATCAAAAGGAGAGATAAAGAGAGGGGGGGGAAGAGGTGGACATCAATTCTTAGTTACCCAATCGCTTCAACAAAACTGGTTTCTGAATTTATGCCGTGTTGTTGGTCAGATAATTTATTATTTTAAATGATTAATACAAAAAAAACAAATTTGTGGTTCCTGTACACTTGAATTGAAGAGCTACCGACTCCTTATCCATGTTAAGGAGCTTCGATGGTCAGAGACGGTTCTTGCTTCTCTAAGGTGAGGTCCGGTTACGTGCAGGATCATTGAACCACGTGTGCCTTTTTTTATTTTTTATTTTACACATTTTGCAATTATTATTTTTATTTCCTTCATTTTTTTAAATTTAATTTTATAGAACTAGATTTCGTACGATTTAAGCTCTCCATGCACGCCTTCTCTTTGGCAAAAATAATTTGGGCAATATTATATATATTTATTTTAAATATATAAATAAATATATATTTATATATATTATTTTATTTTTAATTTAAAATTATTCAATCATATAATAATAAATATAAATATATATAATTTTATTAAAATAATTTATTAGGATATGAGCAAGTCTGAAGTTGATTCAGCACCCACTTAGTGTTAAAATGATGGTCAAAAAACTATTCCCCACCTAAAGTTTGCTAAAATGGCAATTTTTATTTCGAAGAGACAAAATTTTAGCTATAATTTACTTTTGTCAATGATTTTTATTAAGTAAAATAATTAAAAAAATCATTTTACAAGGATTTTGTTTCTTTTTCATTTTGTTACTTTGTTTTTCTCCCATTATTCTTTCTATTTTTTCTTTTTCAAAAGTTTGAATGTGAACGTAACTTTTGAAAAAGATGGTGATACTAATAAAAATTTCAATAAAATTGTATATTTATTTTTATATTTAAATAGATATATATTTAATATAGATCATTATATAATTAAATAATTTTAAATTAAAAATAAAATAATTTTTAATTATATAATTATATATATAAATATATTTATTTGTATACTTTAAATGAGTATGTATAATACTACTTTAAAATTTTTTAAAGGATTTTAAAAATTGACAAAAAATTATATTTCAATATGCCGCCCTATAATTTCAAAAAAAATAATTATATTTTTAAGGAACTAATTAATGTACGATGTTTAAAGTTAGTCAAAGTCTTTATTTTTCTTTTTAAAGTAGAAGGGATAAAATTTTAAACTAATAATGATGTTTTGGTTATATGGTATTTATATTAAATATCAATAATAATTTTATAATTTAATAAAAAAGATAAAATAATAATAATAATAATTTAATAAAATTAAATATATAGAATTTGGCTTTCCATCAAATATTGGGTGAGAAATGGTTATCTGGCCTAAAATGATTAAACATTCTATAACCTATTCTTTTATTTTATTTTATTTTATTATATATATAAATATAAAAATTATAAATACTTGCTTCACAATCATTACAAATAAATAAAATATAGGAAACAAAAACCCCGACGCAAGGCATCAAGATTGCACAAGTGAAATGATTTTGAGCAGCCTTCACCGCAACAGATTCCTAATATCATACCCAATCATATTTATTTATATTTTGCTCATAATTCATTGTCGCTTCCTTTTTAAGATTAATGTCACGAACAATCTGTCAGGCACTGTTTGGATGTAAAATTAAATTGGTTCAACAATAACCACGCTCCACTGCTTAAATTTTCCTCATTTTGGTATAATAGTCCAAGAATGCTTTAATTCAATTGTAAATATATAAATAAATATATATTTAATATATGATATTATATTAAAATAATATAATACAAACAGATTTTTCAATATAAAAATCACCCAAAATCGAATTAAAATAATCAGATTTACTGTACAAATCAGTGTATTGGCTAATGCATAAATCAACAACATCCAAATCAGAATAATAGTCCAAGAGTGGTTCAACTGGATATGATACAAACAAAACTAACTTTGACAAAGTTTCTGTCAAAAAAATGCTTTTGGAAATTTGGAAAAGGTACTTTGAAATTGACAAAATTCAGGAACCAAACCAATGGAGTCTCCAAACTCAACTCATTGCCTTACACCGATCAACATTTTCCATTCATAGTATTTAAAACGAGAAAAAAATAATAAAAATTGAAAAAATTATTGGTCGGTAACATAAAACTTTATGGGATGCAGCAGGGCATTGCCAAATATTTAATTATTTCCATCTCCAGCTTGGATTTTGGTTAGAGCTTCAATTTCAGGGTTAAAAAAACTTAATTCTCACTCTACTTCATTAGTAATGTGTCATAATCTTCCGAATACAAGCCAATTAAATGAAAATCGTACTATCGCTCAAAATTAGTTAAACCGACAACACCCATATAAATTTTATGTGTTTGTAAATTGAAAGTCCGTGGGCCATTTCTTGACCGATACGCTCAAACTAACCGGTGCCTCCTATGCCCCATCCCACGCCTAACTTACTACCTTTCTTTATCCACTCATTTATTTCTCAATAAGGGCTAAGATGACAACTTCTATTCGAATTTAATGTGTTTAATGCTAATAGAAAGATAATTTTTCGATAAAAATAGAAAAAAAAAAGAAAAGATAAAGATAAAAAATATCATCATAATCAAAAACAGACTAGAGATTAATATATATGTGTCTCTTTTCTGTTTTATCCCCATCTTATTTTAAATTTAATAAGTAAGTTATATTGTATTAAATTTTAGAGGAAGAATCTAACTAATTTATAGTAGATTAATTAATTTCATCAAAGTTCAATAAACTTTACAACCCATACTTATATTATCTATTCAAATATTAACTTTTAAGTGTATTAAATTTATCTTTATTGATTACTTAAATTCATTTATAACTGATATTAAACTATTTAATTACTCAATTTTACTAAACTAAAATTATAATTAATGTTAAAGTATATTAAAAAATTTCTAACATGAATGTGTTATATAACACAAATTTCTTATTTAATATGTGTTGTATAGTATTATTTGTGTCCCTCGATATCGATGTTGTATTTGAGATTATATTCACTGTAAGTATAAAGATTTTTTATCATTCATCTTTTGTATTTGTATTCGTATTCGTATTTGTTATAGGTTTGCGTACGACATTGGCAAAATGGACTTTATGACCGATGTTCATTCCCTTACTGACGTAAAGAACCAAAAAGAAAAATTAAAGATAGGTGTCATTTAAGACGAATTAAGCAATTACATTCGATCCATAATACTAGCTTCAAATTCTGGAGCTGTCCTCCCAGTAGCCAAGCTAGGTTTTTCTGCTGGTTCCAGACTGTCTTCCTCTGGTGCTTCATTGTCCTGCTTCAAGGTTCATGCCTCCTGCTTCTGCCTTGCTACTGGTCTTGTTTGTTGAGTATGCCCTGGTGGCCTTGGTTGTGTTGTTTTTGTCGTTGCCTTGCCATTGTGGTGCCCCTTTTGCTTGCTGCTTTCCTCCTTTCTTGCCTGCTAGAGTTTTTTCCTGGGTGTTGTCTTCTTTTCCTGCAGTCCACTCTTTTGCTGGAATTTGTTTGGCACCTCTTCTGCTGACTCTCTCTGCTTGGGTTCTTGGTTTGTTGGTCCAAGGCCTTTGTCTCCTGGATCTCTATCGTCGTTTCATGAGCAGTGCGTGTGCTGCCTTGTCAAGTGTTCCTATTTGGATTTTATTGATCCAGCTCATGCTTTGCTTCAAGTTGATGTGGTTTTCTGTTTTGGTGGTCTTTTTTATGTTTAGTTGTATAGATTTTTGCGCATTGGCAAGCCCGCTTGTATCCCTTGATATGTTAGTTGTGTTTTTCCCTTTGATTTTCTTTTGAGCTTTTGTTGTTGGTTCTGTGGTGGGTGCTCAAGAGGGTTGTCCTCCGGGTGGTGTTGATGACTTTTGCCATGTTAGTTTCTTACAGTCCTGTTTATTGATAGAGCAATCTTAGATTGTGATCGGATTCCTCCTTCCTGTGTTTTTTTTTTTAAATTTATTTTTCTTTAAAAAAATGTTATTTAGAATATTATATAACCAGTATGAGTAATCTAAAAATTATTAGAGATGAAGACACTTACTGATACTTTTTTATGGCTTGTCCAAAAAGAGAATGACCCACGAAGCAATAGAGATGGGATTGGTATCTAAAATCGAAATTAAAATCGATCATACCAATTTTGGATAAGAATTTGTCTGTATATTACTATAACTAGTTCTAAATCCTTAGAATTAGTCGATTTTAATAATGATTCTTGCTAATAAACTATTCCGACTCACCCATCCCTGATTTTTATATATAAATTCACCTAAACTTTTTATTGTTATTTTAAAAAAGTTATCTCCCATTACTAAAACATAAGTATTATTTAATTAAAATAACAATAAAAAAGATACTTGTATCAAAATTAAATTAGATTCAACTCAAATTAAGTTTAAAGAAAATATAATTCAAGATCGATTCAGTTTTAAATAATCATATTTTTATAAAAATCTAACACTATTTATTTTAATAATTATATTAATATTTTCAATTATTTAAGGTATCTAAAAAAAAATTAAATAAAATAAATAAATAATCCTAATGAAGATTGGATGACATTATTTTAATAAAAATACTTACAATATTAAGATTATCCTATATTTCTAGCGAACCAAATAAATAATACCGATAATAAAAAATAGTCGGAGTAATTTTTTATTTTCCCTAACCAAGGGCACGGGCACCCTCAACAGAAACAAATGCAACTCGTCAGTCTCTTTTCAGCGCCCACAGCCACCACCTTCCTGGAAACTGTCAAAGTGGATGCTCCCGCCAACCAAATAATACCAACACGATTAACTACACCTCTATAACTACCCCCTCATCATTTTTCCAGTTCCTAACTCTATAACTCTAAGATGTCAAATTTCCAATTCCTTTTCATCTTCTTTATTATTCTATTAACAGACTTGCCAACCGATGTTACGCCGCAGCAGCAGACTACTGATGGCACCGTTTCATGCCCGCTTGATTTTAACGTTTTGCGTCCGCTTATTACCGGGTCGGTCCCTTCCAACATGGACCTTTCATCCCAGTGTCAGTATATCCGACAAGGCCTCCGACTCGTTCAGTCTAATTACCTTCGACTCAGTGGAAATTTTATGCCTCCACTCAACTCGTCCGACTCATGCTGGCAAGCTTACCAAAACCTTACGAAAGATTTTCTGCCGAATTTTGATATCCGATCACGTTGCGGTTATGAAACGAGTTGGATATCTCAAGGGTGTATGAACATCACTACGAAAACGCAGTTCGAGGAGCTCATTCCGAAGACTGTGTTAAATGACGTCGTTTCAAGCTGTAACCAGTCGCTGAAAAACAGTGCTCCCTGTGCGTCTTGTACGACGAGCTTGTCCAGCTTGCCCGCTTTGTATTTGACGGGAAAATCAACTGGTAACCTATCCGATTGCGGGGCGTATCCGTCGATTTATGCGGCAGCGGTTGCAAATCAGTTTGGACCCACCAATGAAGGTACTAGCGGCTGTCTGTTTGGGCTTGGTCCTAGTGGATCCAAAAAGGGTGGCAAAAATAAACATGTTGTGATTATTGTTGTTCTGGTCGTGTGTGGTATTGGGCTGCTGTTGATCATTACTGGGGTTTGGTTTTTATGGCATAAGCGTGTGATCTTAAAAAGAAAAATGAAGCATAAAGACGCCAGTAATAATGTTGAAATGGGATTGCAGTCCATTAGCGAGAGTACTCATTTGGTTAGGTTCACATTTGAAGAGATTAAGAAAGCAACTAGGAATTTCTCTAGGGACAATATAATTGGGAAAGGAGGGTATGGTAATGTTTATAAGGGGGTTTTGCCTGATGGGTCTGAGGTTGCTTTCAAGAGGTTCAAGAATTGTTCTGCCTCAGGAGACGCCAATTTCACTCATGAGGTAGAGGTTATAGCCAGCGTTAGGCATGTCAACCTTGTGGCTTTGAGAGGTTATTGTATTGCCTCAACTCCATTAGAGGGTCACCAGAGAATTATTGTGTGTGATTTGATGAGGAATGGAAGTTTATATGATCATTTGTTTGGTTCTGTGGAGAGTAAGCTCAGTTGGCCTATTAGGCAGAAGATTGCTCTAGGAACGGCTAGAGGATTGGCTTATTTGCATTATGGTGCACAACCAGCGATCTTTCATAGGGATATTAAAGCTAGTAATATACTCTTGGATGAGAAATTTGAGCCCAAGGTAGCAGATTTTGGACTTGCAAAATTTACGCCTGAAGGGATGATGACACATTTGAGTACTAGGGTGGCCGGGACAATGGGATATGTTGCTCCTGAGTATGCCTTGTATGGGCAATTGACAGAAAGGAGTGATGTGTACAGCTTTGGTGTTGTGCTTCTTGAGCTTTTGAGTGGTAGGAAGGCGCTGGTGTTGAACGAAGATAATCAACCATCTCTTGTTACAGACTGGGCATGGTCTCTGGTGAGGACAGGGAATGCTCTAGATGTTGTAGATAATGGTATGCCAGAGCTGGGAACACCAGAAATTCTGGAGAAGTATGTATTGATTGCTATTCTTTGTTCTCATCCACAGTTATATGCAAGGCCAACAATGGATCAAGTTGTGAAAATGTTGGAAACAGAGTTGTCTATCCCTTCAATCCCAGAACGACCGATATCTATTGTAGCTGACATGGATGAGATTGAGAGGTCTGTGAGCAGTAGTGGCTCAGCTATGCTCTTTAGTTTTGCTGACTTCAAACCATTTGTGGAAACTGATCGCTCTGCTGGTGACAAGGAAGAAGGGGAAAATTATGATTCCAGAAATGTAGAATTGTTATGAAGTAAATGTTTTGACCAGAGTTCATTTGAACTCAACAATGGTGTCTCCACTGATTGATATGCTAACACAGAAGCATTTGTTGGTTTATTTTTCCATGGTTCCTGAATTTTGAATCAAGTTCCACATTGTAAAGATGATTTCTATGTATAATTTATTGATTCTTTTGTTTCTAGGTTGTCCTAACAAATTTTCAAGTGCAAAATCATCTGCTCTGATTATTTTTTTTTCCTTATTCTATAAGGGCCGGGCCGTCTAGCAGTTGAGCCTGTGTTGTAGAACTGAAAAGTTGGATGACGAAAATCAAAGAATTACTATAGCAACTTTATGATGCTCCTGCAGACTACTGTAATAAATTGCCTGTAACCTATCTGCGGTGCATTGACTGGCTTACTAAAAGACCATGATTCAAGGCTGCCAACAGAGGGTAAAGTTGCAATTCTATTGGTAGCTGATATAAATATTCGTGCTGTGCAAAATTTGCCGGCCGAATGATAGTTATTGTGAGGTTTTGACATTCAACTAGTGCTGCTTCTGGAGGGTCTTGCATGGCGGCTATTTTGAGACGCCAATTGAAGAAATATTTGTTTTATGAGAGGCTTGGTCGACTTGAAAAGCCCTGCGACCTTCGGATCAATAGAGGAAACTGCGTAGTTAGGTAAACAACTCCGTGGGCGAGATTGGTGCAAAATTGACTTATCAGCAAGTATGAGATTAAAATGACTAATCATACCAATAAAGTTGATTGCGTACAATTAGATGAGATAAGATTATACGATGTCTTAAGAAAAAATTTGGCCGTTTACTAGACTCTGAAGATCATAGTTGAAGGAATACAGCATATGCTGGGGTGGTGACACATCTCAAGTGATGTTTCAGTTTCATCTGTGCGCCAAAAGTGGGTCGGGCTGTGAAATTTTGTACAAGGCCTAAGGGCATTGCAAATTCTCCTGGAGTCTTACCGAATTCGTTCTATGTAGTAGGTGTTTTACTGTTTTGACATAGAAATTATGGTTAGATTCGAACTAAATTTAGTTAAACTCTAAAATAAATTCGATTCAAATAAGTTTGAAAAGAGTTTGAGCTTAAGCTAGAAAGTTAAATATTTTCGAATTCAAACTCTAGAAGTGTTCGACTTGCCAAGTTTTTTAGCTTGCAAAATTTTGATATAAAATAACATCATTTTGATTAATATACATTAATAAAACTTTATTTTATTCATCTTTTGTGTGGTTATAATATTGAACCAAACTTAAAATTCAACTTAAACTCAAGCTTAAATTAAACTTAAATTTAGTTTCTTTCAAACGAATCGAACTCAAACAAATTTGAGATCAATTTGAATTTGACTCAATTGGAATTTAACTCTAATTGAGAAATTTGTGTGGCCTCGATAAGCTTGCATTTGCCTTGCTTGCAGGTGCTTAGCATTATATGTGGAAAGGCGACTTCGCTTGGTTGACTATTGCACATTTCTCTAGGAAGAGGATAAATGTGTTGGTAAGGGTAGATACGAATCTAACTGAATTTGAATATCTTTTAACTCGAATTTTACTTTAATAAAAAATCGTTTAATTCAAATTTATCAAACTAATATTAAGAATTATTTGAGTTTGACTCAAATTCACAATTTAGATATATGACTCATTGATAAAATGATGTCATTTAATAATTATATATCATAATTAGAATCGAGTCATGAGACAAGTTCAAATCGAATCAAATCATTTATTCAATTTGCAAGCCAACTGAGTCAAATTCTTTATAGCTCGAATTCAATTTGATTTTAAAACGAATTGAATTTTTTAATTCGAACTTCATTTATATTTAAAGTGAATGATTCAAATTAAATCAAATCAAACTAAACTAACTTTCAAATTCAAACTAGTTTGGTTTGGATCTAGCCCTAGATGCTGCATGTGGGCTGACATATAAAGTCCTATGACATTTTTGTGCTTAACTTGAAAATCCATCGAATCCATTTTTTTGGGATCATTGTCTACGAGGGAACATACCATTTTCGAATTCTGAAATTTTCTTGTTAAATTAAACATCAGCACAATGCCTAAGGGCACCTAACAATTTTGTACGAATCAACTGACCTGTCTTTTTAATTGTCAAGAGCCACATCAATTTGTGGCTATACTCTGTTTAAACATAATTCTTGCTGGATCACTGCAACTGTTATTTTCGGCAAGATACGTACATTGAATCGTCTTTCACATGGCTGCCGATCATCTTATCGGGACAACACCACCCACGTAATAAAAACAAAGAAATACATCTCCCAATGAACAGGGCAACCTCCACCGACCTTCATCCTTAAATTATTAGCCACCTTATCATTACCTTTATCTTCAATCTAAATTTGTATTCATCTTAATGTGGACAAAAACATTTTGCAGACGGTAACACATAATAATAAAAGATTTCATGTGGGTAAAAAAGCCAGGCCTTTTCGATGACAAATAACTTGAGAAAGGAGCTTCCGTATACAGAATTATGAAAACGGGTTCTAAACAGAGAAGACGGAGAGGTGATAGTGAAGTATTATTATGTACTAATAAAATTCAACTTGTTGATTAAATTTAACCTGTAAGCCTCAAAAGTGAAAGGAAATGAAGCTACCAGTCAAAGCTGAAAGATGGTCAAATAAACTTGTTAGTTGAATGCTTGATTTTCTGGTGAAATAGGGATAACAAATGTGGTTTTATTTGAGAATCTTCAACCTTCCCACTTTAAATTCAATCTCATTAAAACTTCTTGTTTGTGATTATCACGTTCACCTCTTTCGTTCATGAGAAATTTGTTTATAATTTCAATCTTTAAAATGAGATTTATTCCCAAAAAGCTGTCAGCCACGTAGATAAGAGACTCGAAGTGATGGGATTTTCTAGCCGCCTGAAAGCCATACCTACGTAAATTTAGATGCGTCTTTAAAATCATATTTATTAGGTTTAAAAAATTAATTTTTTTTTATAAATTAATTAATATTAAAATATTTTATTAAAAAAAGATAAAATTATTATTTTATTATTAATATTAAAAAATATATTCTTTATTTTATTTTTTTAAGTTTTAAATATTAATAATTTCATTTTACATAAAATTTTTTTAATTTTGAAAAGTTATAGTTCTCTCTCCTAACTCTAATAATTTCACCTCTTCGACCATTATATCTGATGTTAATGATATTTTCTTTTTACCTTAAAATATTGATCAATGTATGAGGATTTTTTTGGAAGCGATCTTTTTATTTTTGACAAAGAGATCTCTTCTAGAGATTGTCGTGTGCTAATTAACGTTTTAAACTAGAGAAGAGAAATTGTTGATATTAGAAATAGTGGCAAAAAAAAAACTTAGGTTCAAAGGAAAATATATTTTTTTAAATTTAAAAAATTTTAAATATATATAAAATTATTCATTTTTAAAATTTATAAAAAAATATAATAAATTTTATTTTATTTATTATTATTATTAAAATAATAATTTTATTTTTTGATAAAAAAATTTAATTATAATTAATTTATAGATAAAATTTTTAAATTATAAGAATGTGAGTTTGAAAAAACGCTAGAATTCGAGTGAATAATAGTGCTGAGGCGTTCTTTGAAAAGTCAGAATGAGGGTCTCACTCAACTGTCTAGTCTGAGCATTGAGCTGCCAGAATGGGCCTACAAAGCAGAAGGTAATCAGTTCCACGCCTGTAATTTAAAAACAATAATAAATAAACAGACTTCAAACACAAGTAGAAGTGTTCAGTTCAAACAAGCTATGAAAAGAACTTCCTTCTACGAATTTATCTTCCTTTGCCGTGAAACTCTTGGAACTAAGTATAAAAAACCAGCTGAGGCTGTGCAGTTGTATTTATTTGTACGTTAACATCTATCCAGTGAGGACAAGGACTTTTTTTTTTAAAAAACATACTTATCTATCATATGATTTTCATGGAGTTTCAGTCTTAGCCTTCCTCCTCCATTCATTTCTTCTATCAGTTTTAATGCAAACGACAAACTACATCAACTTGTTCTACTCTTCAAACGTTTTTTTCTGGAGTTAGTTTTTAAGAGCACATGGTGCCAGTGAAGATCCAGATGAATAAAAAAAATTCTATGCATGTTTAATGTGTACGGTGTTACTGTGTTACCAGTGTTTGTATATTATGAAATAATGAAGGAATTTTCGAGGAAGAATTAATTACTGCATACCTAACCTAGAAGTTCCCATAGGGTATTTTTTTGGTGAACTTTTCCGCTGTCTATATATATATATGTAGCACTAAAAAATTAGATGGAGAGTAGAAATTCCCTAGCTTTCATTTTCGGCAAATCTTCTTCATCTTGAAAACATTTCTTTGAACTTCTTCTCTTTGCCAAATTTAGACAAGTTAAATAAGCAGTATGGCCATCAAAGAGGAAGATGGTAACGACGGTTTGAATGAAAATATAAGAGAGCCACTTATGCAGCGAGAGAAGAACCTAGCTGATGAGGGAGGTGTATCCGAAGGTGAAACAAGCAGCAAAGGAAAATTTGGTATGGTTTACCTCAGCACATTCATTGCGGTGTGTGGCTCTTATGCATTTGGATCTTGTGTAAGTCCTGTCTTTCTACTACAGTGAAGATTATATTCTGACTGTCACAAGGGCTGAAACAAAACTTCTATTCTACTGTTAGACATATATAACAAGTAAATGTTTGGTACTGTAGTTGTTTTGTATAACTGTTCATTGGATTCCAGGCAGGCTATTCATCTCCTACTCAGGATGCTATCAGGGAAGATCTTTCTCTATCTCTATCTGAGGTATATTACTAAGTTCTCTTCTCTCTTTGAAAGACTTATTCATGCTTTGGAGTAAGAATTATGGGATGCGTATCCCTGACAAGTCATGTGTACAAGAGTAAACATAACAAATGCTTGCAAAATGTCCCGGAAACTGATAATGTGTTGTCTCAGGCAATTTATATAAGGAAAAATTAGTAATATTAGTCTCCTTCAGTTTCATCTACATGGCGCCCAAGACAGAGATCTGAATTATCAGTCAGCTGCAGAAGGTGGACTGTTATCAGGCCTTCCCATGTATGGTATTTTAACACTTCAGTGAGGTATTCCTAGACGCATACAGTGACAAAAACATGACCTGAGAATCATTAAATTACATTGGCAGATAGAGAACTCAAATTTAGATTTGCGTTGAGTGGAATCTTTTAAATTTCAAATTGTTTAATTTTGGCCCTGGTTTACATGGATGCAGTATTCGGTGTTTGGTTCCATTCTTACATTTGGTGCCATGATCGGCGCAATCACAAGTGGCCCTATTGCTGACTTTATAGGTCGAAAAGGGGTAAGCATGAAGAACTACCGGTTTAGGACTTTCAATTTAGATCATTTTCTTTCGGTGGAATATTTATCAGGAATGCAAATGGGACGACAAGGCTCTTACTTTTACCATGTTTCTGAAGATGCCATTTGATATGTGGAATGCATGCAGGCAATGAGAGTTTCAAGTTGTTTTTGTGTTGCAGGGTGGCTTGCTATTTATTTCGCGGAGGTTTGAATAGCTTCTTATCTCTCAATTCATCCTCTTTTCAGCTGCAGAGTGCAGTTTTTCCAGAAGTGTGATCATCGGCTAACTTTCTGTCTTGATTAAAACAAAAGGGGGCAATATCTTTGGATATAGGAAGACTGGCTACAGGATATGGAATGGGAGTCTTCTCTTATGTGGTGCCAGTTTTTATAGCTGAAATTGCACCCAGGAATCTTCGGGGAGCACTAACAGCCGTCAATCAGGTAAAAAAGAATCCCAGAAGAATTATGCAGATCCAGTTATAGCAACAAGAGCAATTAAAGAATGTGCCTGAATTTTCCTCTATGGTTATACAGCTTATGATCTGTACTGGAGTGTCTGTTGCCTTCATAATTGGGACATTTATAACGTGGAGGGCTTTAGCTCTAACAGGTAAAACTAAGACCATTTATGTATTCAACAGTCAGAGAAAAGAATGAGACACTGAATGATACTGCAATGGAAGACTCACCATGAAAGTGCTTGCAGGACTAATCCCATGTGCTATTTTGCTTTTGGGTCTCTTCTTCATTCCAGAGTCTCCTAGGTGGCTGGTAAGAAACCAAAACACCCCACTAAAATAAGAAGATGTATACATTAATCAGGCATGGCTTTATACCAAACACAGGCAAAGAGAGGAAAGGGCAAAGAGTTTGAAGCTGCACTACGGAAACTCCGTGGCAAGGATGCTGATATCTCTCACGAGGCATCTGAAATCCAGGTATTTGACAGTATTTTTTTGTAGAGCATTGAACATTGAAAACTGAGAAGAAATGTATCAAAAGAAGTTTTTCTGTCATTGCTTAACAGGACTACATAGAAACTCTTGAACGCCTCCCAAAGGCCAGAGTGCTGGATTTATTTCAAAGAAGATACTTGCGCTCAGTCACTGTAATATTTTCTGTACCAACCTTTAATACAATAGTTTTTCTCTGTTTGCTTCATAACCCAAGCAACTCACACTTCTCTTTACTATGATTCGAATTAACAAGATTGGAGTCGGATTGATGTTCTTTCAACAATTTGGGGGAATCAACGGAATCTGCTTTTACACCAGCTATATATTCGAGTCAGCAGGTACAGAATTTTACCTGGATCTTTTCCCTAAAATTAAACTATAAAGGATTTTAGTGAAGGAGCAACAGTATTGTACTTCGGACTGAAGAACTTTACCTTCAATATTCTGAAGTTAAAAATAATTTTATGTCACCGTTAATGGTTGGTTGTTTTACACGTAATGTTTCAGGATTTTCTTCCAGCATTGGAACCATAACTTATGCTGTTCTTCAGGTTTCTATCTCTCAACATTCTTGGAGAAAATATTTCAAACCAGTGAAATTGTCTGACATAGTAATATTCTTCAGGTTATTGTTACAGCCCTGAATGCAGCTATAATCGACAGAGCCGGAAGAAAACCCTTATTATTGGTATATTAAAATGCAATCGAGAGTAAAATCTATGATTTTTTGCCCTCAGAAATCCCTCTTCATTTACCGAATTTTAATTGTATTTTTCTCGGCCAATTTCATTCCAGATTTCTGCAACAGGACTAGTTACGGGCTGTTTACTCACTGGGGTTTCATTCTATCTAAAGGTAACTGTACAAATATTAGCCCTGACAAATTCCTGTAGGTTTCCCTTAAAGTAATGTGCTGAGAATCTTTCTGTACACCAGGTTCACGAATGGGCTCTTTCGTTGGTTCCTGCTCTTGCTGTGACCGGAATTTTGGTAATATCAACAGCTTTGCAATTCATATAGTCATTCCGAACACCAGGAAATTTCGAAATTCATTATTTCCTAATTAACTCTGGAAATTTTCCCTGTGCTTAGGTCTACATATGTTCTTTTTCAGCTGGAATGGGTGCGGTTCCTTGGGTCGTAATGTCTGAGGTAACTAAGATTTGGAAGACTTTGTCACTCATTATGTGTTCCTTTGTTAATAGCACCCTTTCTGATAAAAAGGAATCATCTTGCAGATTTTTCCAATAAATATTAAAGGAGTTGCTGGAAGCCTAGCAACATTAATGAACTGGTTTGGTGCATGGGCAGTGTCCTACACTTTTAATTACCTCATGAGTTGGAGCTCTTATGGTAAATACAACATAAAATAAAATTAAGCTTTTTTTTTTTTTTTGGGCTGTGAAAATAAGTGACATTTACCCAGTCAGACTGAGAGTTGTCACAGTAAATATCAATTTGGTTTTTACCTGTGTGCATGCGGTTTTCAGGTACTTTTATTCTTTATGCTGCAATCAACGCTTTTGGTATATTGTTCGTGGCGACAGTCGTACCTGAAACAAAAGGGAGAAGCTTGGAGCAAATTCAAGCAGCCATTAATGCATAGAGAAGCAGAAACAGAATGAACTCTCTTGTCTCTAGGAAATTTTCCTTTGAACTTTTGCCTGCACCATCATAAATAGTGAGAGATGGAAAATGTTCAGAAGAAGAATAACCTTCCATGCTGTCCTGCTCAAACAATTCAGTGGGATGTATTCTGAAATCCATGTCATTTGCAGAAAAAAACTTTTGCTAATTAAGGAGAATGAAAATTTATTATCTTTGAACTAGAATTACTAATTCATCTGATTTCCCATTGCACTGACTAAAAATTTATGCTGGCGGCACATAGATTATCTAGAAAATCAAGTTCTAAAAACAGGCAAGATTATGCTCTTGAAATTGTATAGAAGAAATTTGCCCATTAACAAAACTTACCCTGTATTGCACTATAATCAGAGACCATTTGGTATGTAGCATCAGTAAAGTTCTAGAGTGTCTTAATTTCATTGATCAACCAGGGAGAATCCTTTTATCAACAGATGCAAAACATGCATGATCATGCCACCCAGTCCATTAATCATCTAAAGCAGCCAAACACACAGTTGCAAAGGGAACATCCTTCCATAAATTCAGCAGTCTCACGAATTCTTATGATCTTAGGTGGTTTACACTGACTAGCTGGTACTACTTGCAACAACCTATCAACGCTACCAGGTTTCAAAATGAATAGCAACAAAGGGCTTAGTGCACCTAAATTCCTTTGCACCTCATTTATGCTTCCCAACTCATCCTCAACTGAGGAACAAAACCTCCCAAGAACAACAGTTGCCTCTGGTAACTTCTCTCTCCCGGAGAAAAGTGCATACTTCTCTAACTTCCAGAAAAATTATTAGATTCTTTAGGCTCAACTCCAAGTTAATGAAACTTGCAAAATCCACATTCTCAGCAGCCATGACATTTCTTAGAACCATTTTGGAAACTTTCCATAGCAGACATCAAAAGTCTCAGTTATTATCTCATAAGAACTCTTTGGAGATCTCATCACAAACTCCACTCATGGAGAAGAATTATAGAAACCACCAACCCACACAGTATCACCTAAACGGTTTCTATAAAATCCTCTATAAGTAGCCACGATCACTTCATACATCTTCCCAACCTAGACTCCAGAAAAATTAGCAGTTTCTTCATTTACAGTTTGTCTTCTACAAATCCAATGGATGGTTGTGGCTCACCAAGAACCTCACTAACAGAATCTCTCATTGAATTTTCACTAAGGTCATCACATAAATATTCCACATTTAGATTCTAAAAAGCTAAATGCTCTAGTCGAGCCTATTACATACGGGCTTACAATTCCATCGATAATTTCAGGGTTCCTAAGACCATAAAGAAGGTGACAGTAGATTTAGTGCTCCACATTTGATCCAAGAATGACTTACCGGGGACTAGAGTGGTAACTAAGTCGAGACCAGCTCTCATTTCTACTTCTATTCGGATGAAAAGTAGAGGCGGCTATAACCTTAAACTTACCTTACATTGTTACATTGTCTGCGAAAATGAAACATAGGATCTTATAAACTTCCTGTTTGTGGGAAAACAACCTACATTAAATTTCGAAGAACAGTGGTTGCTTTATATAATCAGATCAAGTAAACTATCAGCTAGCTATAAATGATGTTAATTAACCTCACAAACTGACAGTTAATTCCCCCTATTATCGAGAACAATATAATTATATTTACACATTTTAAATACACAAAATAGATACAGAGATAATGTAAAAGTTTAAATTAAACATAAAATAATAACTAATTATATGATAATACAATATCTATATACCTATTTTATGTATCTAAAATATGTACATATAGTATTATTCTATCGAAAAAGACAAGATCGATAGATGGTTGATTATAGTTATGAGTACAGTCGCACACGATACTCCAGGGATTGTCTTTTGTGTTAATTTCGGTGAAATTCAAATTCTTGAAAATTTGATATCTTCTTCTCACAAGCAATTGAAAACATATTTTTTAGTATACAATTTAGTTTATGAGCAATTCTATGTATACAAACTTTTAAATACATCATTTGATATATATATATATATAAAATACATTATTATGTTATTAAGTATTATTTTATTTTAAATTTTAAATTATTTATATATTTAAAAGTGTATAGATATAATTTTATTATCTAATTTATAAATGATATAAATTTATTTTATTGAATAATTTTAATATACTATCTATATATTTAATTATGTATTCAAAATAAACGAATATAAGTAATTTTTTTCTCTGTTATAGCTAATGTTGACCGCATTTATGGAAATTAATTACATTAAACACTGGTTATAAAATTAAATGATCCCCGAAGCATTGCCATGAAGTCGTGGTCACGACTTCATTAATTGTTCGACAAATTGTCTTTCTCATTTACAACGAACAAACAGGCACATCTTCCCTGCATGCACTTATTATATCAATACAAACTATAAATCAACATAATAAATTACATTTAAATACTTATCAATCTTCTTAATATGACCGAGTTTGATGGTGACTCAAATGCTGTACAAAATTACAAATGAACAAATAGTCGGCACACCCAGGTTCAGATTTCTTCAATTTCTATCTAAGCCAACACAGAGTTTATGATTTACAGAGCATGAATACAAGGAAGCAGGTCCTATATATAATATCTTCTTAAATGATTAATTGAAATTGTCAGCTTGTTATCTCTCTTGTGTGTTTATTTTCCATAAGCCTCTTGATGGGGAATAGCCTGTCATCTTTATAACTTTTTGTTTGGGTTGACGTTGCTTTCTGCTGATCTTTCTTTCATCAATGCTTTCTATTTTTACTATATCAACTTTCACTATGTGATGATCTGAAGTTCCTTTGGAAGAAAATACTGAGTAGGATCCTGGAACAAATTTGTATGGAGAATTCGGTGACCCAAGTATGTAATCTACCCTTGTTCCATACTTGCAAGTCCCCTGTACACCTGCATTAAAAAATGTAAAATTCAGCACTTCCTTGAGGGAAGAATTTGATTGAATATTCGGGTTGAAAACATAAAACGACAGTGTTTTATACTTTGGCCTTTGGCAATCATCACTACTGACTCGCATTCTCCAGCAAAGTCCTTGGCATCAGTGTATTGCTTACTCTTCAGAAATTTCATTACTTCAACCTTTGGCGTTGGCTTCCCCATCTCCTCATAGTACTGCAACATTTGAAGAAAATAGGTGGTAAAGTTGTTTCTAAGATGAATAATTTTAGAATGAAAATTACTGACTGATTTATATTTACCTTGACAATATCTGTCCACCTCTCTAACGAGTAATCTGTTTCATCAAGGGAATTAAGGCCTCCGGCTAAGATGTGGGGAGCCTCGGTTGATTGCATTATAGCATTAATCTGTTTCATCCGCCAATTTTCATCCAGATGATCCAGGTGGGTGCAGTGGAAGTTCACTTCTCCTGTCTGGGGAACATCAATGGTGGCCTTTAGAACATTCCTGCGTCCAGAAGAGCAAATCAGAGTTAAATCTTAAACTATGTCCAACATAAGCTGTCATCTTTTGTCAAGAGGAAAATTTTCTTGTTTATAAGATAATGGAAACTTAGGATTAAAACAGAAGTCCCCTGTTTATACTCTATGGCAACCTATATTATGGCGTTTCAGCATCTCTATCGTACTGTATTCATTTTCTCGGCAACAAGTCAAAATAGAGCCAGTATTGAAAAGCTTTAAGCTTCTAAACTTCCCTAACAGCAGCTGTCATTATCCACAAACCACCATTAATAACTTTTATGTTTGCCAACAAAGTCAACTCACTGGGCATTGGAAGATGGAATTTAGAAATTTTATATATCAACAAATTCAGAAGCCATCAGAGTCAAGCATTGTACTAACACTGAGAAGTACTCAGAAGTCATCTGGGAATATATGAGTTCGCAGAAGTCCAAAGAAAAATTTAGAAAAGAAAAGAACTTCCTGTAATTTAAGACTTCATTTGCCTTACGATTGAGGGTAAATAATGATGAACAAATTCAGTAATGAAAGAGAAGGAAAAATGAGATGAATCACGTGATATATATAAAAAAAAAAATTATATTAGCCACCATTTATTCAGAGACTGACTCTATACAGCTGTGACTGAGATTTTGACTGGTCCACTCGTTCATCACAGCTGTTAATTACTAAACAGAACGCAGAAAACCAAGAATCCTCTGACCTTCAAAAATCCTAAAGTACACAGAATAAAAAGTCCAGAAATTTTTCCCATAATAGCATCCAACAATTTCTTCAAATTCCTACATAAATGTTCACCAATTCATATCTTGTGAAAAGTTCCTTTAACTTTATGAAAAGCTATATTTGTGATTGCTGACTTTCTATAAAGTAATAATATGTTAATTATGTTTTCTTTTTTAACATTTAACAAATAATCAACATGGAAAAACAAGAACAAATCATTAATCACTCACCTGAAATCAGTATCGTCAAAGATCTTCTGCACTTTCCAACGCTTGATCGGCCATTTTGACAACACGGCGTTGCCATACTCAGGTGCCCAACTCTCAGCAAAGACATAATTCATCCCCAAAGCAGCAGCCAGATCAGACAGAGGCTTCATGGCGTTTTCTTCCTCAGCCTTCACATCTTGCAGAGCCAATATATCTGCATCAAGTTCTCTCAACACTTCCACAACTGTCCTGCTACTTCTGTAGCTCTCAGCATCACTGTTTGTCACATTTGTTGAAAAACTCACAGGTGATCTTGATCTCAATGGATCCTTCCCCTTTAAAATTCTACTTATACTAGCGCTTGAAGAACCTGAATTATCATTCTCCTCTTCTCTAAAACTCAGTTGCCGGCTACGCAGCAAAGAAATTTCATTGTCGGGTAAATTTATCGATACCCTTAACTTTGATTTCGAAAACTTTTGTTGCTTAGAGAGATTTTCATGCATGGGAGATTGCTTCAGTATACTCTTTGGACGATCATTCATAGACTTGGCACGTAAATTAACTTCAACAGACTTTCTACCTTTCATAAAGTCTTCATTTTCATCGTCAAAACTTGAAGCCTTGTCCGATTTAGGCACGGCAGGTGCCATAGAGAACAAGGCAGCGTTGAAAGTAGCTACACGTATCGTCCTTCCAGATTTGAAACCACCCATTTGACCATTCGGATGAACTGCAGCTGACCCGTTTGTAGCTGCAGGTTCATTTTTTATGTCAATTTGTGATTTTGAGCTGGTTTTTTCGAACTTTTTTATAACAACTTTGGAACCAGAGCGGCGGCGTATAGGCCACCGGAGACGATAGTAGAGACGCATGATTCTTTTGTTGAGGATTTTGAGCATTCTGGAGAAGCTACTGCCGAAAACAGTGGGCTTTCGGTTTGTTAAAGACGGCATGAGAAGCAGGGAACAAGTTGCGGAGTTGTTTTCATTTCAACACAACGAGTTAAAAGATAAACAACACTAACATTATGGTGATTATGATATGATTAATGATGTTAAAAAGATTAATTTAGAAATTTTAGTAGATTAATTTTGGTTTATTTAGATGTTTATTAGTGGAGTCGTCTTCTTGGAAATGGGTTTTGGACACATGGCAGACAAATAAAGGGTTGAAAAAGTATAGAAAATCAAATGTCTTGAGAGAGAAGATCTGAAAGAGAGAGGCAGTGGCAGATGCTCATTGCTAACAGCTCCGGAGAGAGAAATCGTGTTTACTGGACTAATTTAGGTTTTTAATTTAATAATTTAATATAATAAAAAGAGTCCAACAGCTCCAGTCCATGCAAATAAAAGAAAGATTCCTGCTCGGAACGCCACGTCACCTGAAACACGCGTGTACAACTCCCATGCATCCTTGGTGAAGCAGTGAATTGCGGAAAAATGGAAGATGGATAATTTGGTTAAATTGTAAAATCAATTAAATTATTATTTAAAATTTAAAATTTAATTTGATTTATTTTATAAAATTATTTAATTTAAGTTGATAAATTAAAAAAAAATGATTTATTGGCTTGAATAATTTTCAAATTGAATTAAACCATAAGCTTTTTTTTAAATGCATATAAATAAAAATGTATTTGACCAAAAATTTTAATAAACAATTAACTATATAACTTATTTGTACATATATTTTATTAATTTTTTTTATATATTTATTGTATATATCTTTCATTTATTTTATAGCATAAATAAGAATAATAATTTAATTATTGTTTATTAAGTATGAAATAGTTAAAAACAAATGATTATTAATAAATTCAAACTAAAATCTAAATTAAATAGTATTTTTTTAATTTAATTTAAAAAATTCTTAAATTATATCAAACCGAGCTGTATATACTACGAAAGTGGGTTCCCGTATCATCTTCGTATTTCATCTCGAAGGTCAGACGGCAGGCCCAGCAGAGCAACTTTGTCTCATTTTTGTTTCTTGATTAATAATATTAATAAATTCATATTATTATGGCATTAATATTAATTAATCAAGTCTGACGTCACTTTCCCCATGATGAACGATATAAAAAGGGCGAGGCAGACGTAAAAACAGTTGAATAATTGTATCCCCTTTTTTTTTAGTTTCAATATTAAATGGGGATTTTAATAGTTAGGTGCAGTACATTATTTTTTATAATAAGTTTAGAGATAAATAAATAAGAAATTATGTCAGCGCAGCTGGATGAAAGAAAGATGCCAAATGCAGCAATCTGGGTTTTGCCTAAATTGAGACAGCTTTTCGTTTAATAAATAGAACAGATAATAAAGCTAATCTTGATTAATAGGATAATTAATATCATGAAACAGATGATTAATAAATATTTAGGTTTCTTAAGGTAATAAAAAACTAGTTTCTTCAGAGACATCTGGTAAAATTGAAACGATTTGAAAAAGATTAGCATGATCTTTGTACAAAGAATGACACACACAAATTGGGAAATTGTCTAAATTTTTAGGCTCTTATGATTAACAAAACTGATAAAGTAGTTAGATTTTTAAGGTGAAGGTTTAAGTTTGAATATTTATCAAGTTTGTAAAAGTTTAACTTATCTGATATAATATTTGTGAGTCTGATCATTGTATTTTAGGTTTATCTTTCTAATAGATAAGTACAAAATCTCTGATTATTTAGATATTTGATTTACTAATCTAATAAATACGAGCAGAATATCTGATTACTAAAAAAAAAAAAAAACTGAAATAAAAAGGGTATGTTTCTTGGGGTAACTAGCTGTAGAAAGTATACATTGTTTGGTCATGACATTTTAACATATGGGCACTTTAGTATTTCGATTTAAAGGGTTAAATCTACAGCAATTAAAGCTCAAAGCATAAAGTTTTCAATATTGCATAGCAATTAGTGTGTGGGTTGTGGGCTATGGAATAAAATAATAACGAAGGGGGGGCTGAAAATGATAGAAAATAGAAATATGTGTTTGGCATTGGACATTATGAGAAGTTGCCTCCAGTTGATTGAGACCAAAAACTAAGAATTCAGGATGTCGAATTGTTCAGTGGGATAAATCAGGTCCCACTGGGCGTGAAAGAAAAAAAAAAAAAAAAAAACATGGCTTTTGCCCCACATCGATTAAGAACCACTACAAATTAAAACATGAAAGCAACCAACGAAAACCACACCATTTCATTTTCACATTCGCTAATACAAAGCAAGCCTAGGACTAGGACCCAATGCCAATAGTGCATTGAAAACCACATTCACAGCACAACCCACGGAGTCACAGGCCATCACTCACATTTCAGTTAATAAGTGGGCCAAAAATTGTAAAGTCGTCGACAGCAGGGTTCGAACCTGCGCGGGCGAAGCCCAACAGATTTCAAGTCTGTCTCCTTAACCACTCGGACATATCGACATTTTTTGGACGGACACTCACTGAAAATATAATTAACTATAAGAAAGAACAAATGGCAGAGCTCACAAATTTCAGGGTTTTACAACTGCTCCTGAGAGAGATTAGTGATATATCTCTCAAGGAGATGGATGATAAAATAATAAAATTATGTGTACAAAAAATGATCTCATGTGACATGTTAAAGAGCCTTGCTCAAGACCGATGCATAAAGGATTACAGATTATGGCAAGCACCAGTGAGCCTCTGAAGGTTGGCAACCAAGACATGCTGTGAAGTTGTGGTCGTGCAAGCCTCCATCAACACATAAATATATGGTTATGGGGAATACCACATGACATCATCGGGGCTTAGGATCCAAATTGGTCCTGATAAAGTAATACTACATGACACACTGAATAAAGGAATATCAAGTGGTAAGAGCAAAGTCATGAAACATTTTCCAGGTTTAGAAACATGGATAAAATGACAGCAAACAAAGAACTTTATATTTATATATAAAACCTTAACTTGTCTATACGGAAAAAAAAAAAAAAAACTGTAACTATTTTGTTTCTTCCTTTTCTCCAGTTTAGTCTTTTCTAGAGTAACTTTTCCAAACTATTTTTTGAATACTCGAAACCCAAACAAAAAGACAACAACTTGATGAAATGCAACATAAACACATTTACAACATTCATGTTGTTGCTGTTACAACCCAGCCCCCTTTTTCCTTGAAAGGCATGTGAGTTCTGGCTTAGCAAAGCGCACACTAATGCGCCTCTGGATTAAGGTCCTACAAGAAGGACAATCTTTCATGCATTCTTTCTCATGGAGTTCATTGCATTTTGGACAGAGAACCTGATGAGCACACGGCAAGAAAACTACAGACTTCTCCTCTGCTAGGCACATGACACATTCCCATTCCTGTTTTAAACCTCCTGTTGCAACATTTTCTACGCATATTTTCCCTCCCCCTAGGAAACCAGGAATCTGATTTCCCATCATAGCTGGGTTTGCACCCTGGCCACCAGGCAGGAAGCAACCATATCCTCCATCAGCACTTCCTCGAAGGGCTGCTATTTTAGAAGAGTCTGACTTGTATTTCAAATGTGATACATGGCCCTCAAGCTTTTTTATATCAACTGTATATTTCATCATCTGCTTTTCTGCTTTCAGCTTTATCATTTCCTCTTGTGCTTTTGCAGCAGCTTCAAGTTTTTCTCGTTCCTTCCTTATGGAAGCAGCCTGTGCATGAAGTTTTTCCTTTGCCATCCTCTCTTTTTTCAATCTAGCCTGCAAAATTATATTGTTTCTAAGGAGCAAGTAACAGAACATTGACATTGGGAACACATAATATAATGATGTTTTATTCAAACAAGGAAAACTCCTGATTTAGCATGTTTCATGCAACACCAGAACATACAGGTCTACCATATAGTAAGGCCTAAATAAGATTCGCTGGGGACTGAATAGGGATGAAATCCCTAGCCCAAATCCCTTTGCATGTGATGTGAGAAGTAATTGCGTAAAATCTTTAGTATGTTCATCAATACACTGAGTGATTCTGTCACAAAAAAGATTAGGAACTTAGTTCCTAGATAAAGCTAGTAACATTGTCATAGAAATATGCCATCTTGACTTCCCTGTTAAACTCATCAGTACAACATGTTTTAGTAATTGATTAGCAGGTATATTTGTATTTCCATTTTGAAGTAGTGTACCTCAACTTGATTCTGGCAATTTCTTGTCTTGCTTATTTCCTGTTGCAGCTCAGCTGACTTCATTTTCTCACTCTCAAGTTCCTCCCGTAATAAAGCTTTCTGTCCCTCCCATGACTGTGCATCCTTGAGTGCCTTCTGTTCCCTCTCCAATGCTTCCATACAATTAGTAGCTGATTCTACTGCCCATACTTTGGCAGCTTCCATCTCCCTCTTCAGCAGAACATGCTCCAATTCGAGCCTGTGAACAGTGGTGTTAGACCTTTCAACCTGGCCAGTGGCATTATTAAGGGCAATCTCCATCTCTGATAGCCTCTTCATGGTGTTCTCCTCCAACATTTGCTTCTCTCTTTTACATTGCTCTGCTTCTTGCTTCTCTAGCCTCAGTGCTTTAAGCTCAGCCTGGTCCTTGCTAAGCCTACGAGCAGCTTGCATTACCTTCTGATTAGCCCACTCAGTCCAACTGTCCAGTTCATTCTCCAGCTCCTGCACCCGAGGAACTAGCTTCAAGAGAAGTTCATCCTTCTCATCCCGCGGGACATACTTCCCCAAAGACTCATCAAAAGGAATTCCAGCATAGAAGTCAGGCATCATGGGAGACAGAAGGACACAGGATTCAGATCTTGCAGCAGGATGTTTATCTGAAGAGGATGATGCTGCATGCTCAATATTTGGTGCAGGTAATGCTGATATAGAGCACTTTGTAGGAATTGTTGAAGAGTTATCTGGGAAAGGAAAAGCAAGTGGAGTACTGGTAGAAACACAATGGCTTCCATCAGCTGAAGAAGCTGTAGCTCCTGTTTCTGCACAATTCTTTGGGGCACCACTTTTTGATTGCACAGGAGGTAAATCAGCCAGGGGTTTCACTCTCTTTTCTGCAACACAACCACCAATAGTAGTAAGCTTGCTTGATTTGAAGGTTCCTTTCCCATAAACCTTGTAGGCTTTCTCATTGTGTCCATGTAAGGACTTATGCCGAAGGGTAACCAATTCCCTCTTGGACCTACCCTTTCGACCAGTTCCTGATCTTTCTTCAGAGGCAAGTGTTAGGGACATATTCTGAACGCGTTCTCCAAGTGAACTCAAAGATTTTTCCACGCTTTGTGCCACCATAACCAGAGGGTCTCTTCCTTTGTTTCTGGGGTTAGGTAAATTTGGTAAACTTCCAACATTGAGTGTTTCAGTGGGACAGATTTGAGCATTGGGATTGGAAGGATTGGGAATATTTGATTCTTTGGTGTTTGGAGGAGCGATCAAAGATCTTAGAGCTTCTGATCTTGATTGGGAAGGCGTAGAGCAAGATGAACTTTCTCCTGAAATTTCTTTACCATCGAGAAAATTCAACAGATCTCCTTCTGCTATACAGGCTAGTGAAATGTTCAAGTCACACATTAACAACCACCACATTGCTTCTGCAATGGAGAAGGATGGCTTCACCTCCCTGAGCACATTGATCATCTCCAGCACAGTGTAGTCCACCAATTGCTTCAAATTTTCAAACACTTCATCCCTTGAAGCACAAACTCCGTTCCCTTCCAAAAAGGCCAAAGCATCATCAACTACATTAGACACAAGGTCTTTACCCCCACTGTAAAGCCCATGCCTTGAAACAGATTTCTCAGCATCCTCCTCACTGTAGCCATGCTCAACAATCTGCATAATCGCATCCCTAAAAAGTACAAGCAGACCAGCAGACAGCAGTTCCTCAAGTGCACACACAATGGGATCATCCCAATCAGCAGATTCACACTCTTCTCCTCTGACTACTTCCTTAGACAGACTGGACCTAATTCCTGATGACATCGGATCACTCAATGGGCTCTGGGATTTCTTCAAGGATTGTTCATACCAAGGGAATTCAGTCAAGGACAAAGGAAGGTTAATCAGGTTCTTTATAGAAGGGTCAAATAATTTTCTCTTGTTCTTACTTCTGATTTCTTGGGATAACACAAAAGATGACTCTACTTTGCTTCTGCCGTCAGCCATTTTTTCTATTTTACAAAATACAAAAAGGAATCCCCCAATTCCACAGTATTGCTTCTCTGCAAACAAACCCTAAATATTTAAGAAGACCATCGAAGAGAAAACAGTGACCCTCAAATAAAAAATTATAGCAAAAATATCGAGATTACTAAAAAAATTTAAAAACCAAAGGCATTTTGTGCAAGGGAAAAGACGAACAAAATAACGAGATAACTCCCAGCAAAACAATGCAACTTAAACCATTTTGTTCTCCAGTAAACAACCTTGATTATTAGCCAACATTATAACAAAACAGCACTAGAAAATAAATTGAAAAATCCTATCTGTATCAATTAAAGAGCAGAAATGAAGTAAGAACCCTGTATCCTGTGTCACACAAACTCGATATGATCAAAACCAAACCTACTCAGATATCAAATGCCTACTTAGATATTCAAGTAAATACCTCATACAACAACACATAACACAAAACCCCTATACACCCAAACCCACATTTAAAATTAAAAAAAAAAAAAAAAAGCACACAGACTCGCTAATAACTCAAAACCACTTCAAATGAACCCAACAACCAGAAAACACAATTTTACAGGTAAAGAAGCAAACCCAGAGTCCACCTACCTAAAAGATGTCGGCACACACGAGAAGAAAACTATTTAGTACGTTACAAATAAGCAGAAAATTATTGCAACTTGTCTCCATTGTGGTTGGTATGGCTGCATTTTGCTTTTGCAAGAAGAGCTGCTGCTGCTTCTGCCTCACCGCCTAGAATGGCTTTGTTCTGTGTTTGTGTGTGTCATTGCGGTGTTTGGGGATTTGGTTTATATAGCCAAACACAGACCAATTACATTGTTCGGCCCATTCTGCCTTATTTTCCTAACCTGATTCACCTTTACGCCCTTTTCTTCAACCATAATCTGCCTTTGGATTCACTTACCAAATAATCATCCAATAAATCTCTACTTATTTCATCATTATATTTCAAACTTCAATTCTTAGCAAAAATGTCAATATTTTTCATTTAAATTGCACTGAACATATTCAATTACAAAAAACATACAAGGAAAGATCATTAATTCAGTATAAGAAATAAATTTGAGACATTAATGTTGTATGAATGTATAACTTAAATTTTATTAGGATAACTGAAATATTATATTTAGGCCTATTTTAAAGATGATGAAGCGACGTCGTTTGCTAACAAAGGCGCTGTTGCGGCAAAACCACCTTTCATTCCTTATCCTTCTCTCTTCCCTCCTGGCTTGGCTTACCTGCTGCGTCTTGGTGCTTGAACTTTAACGAACCGTTGAAATTTAATTTAAAACATGAACACTTTAATCTCAACATCCCTTAACAATTATCGCATCTCAAAACTCCCCACTCATCTGCACAACGGCTTATCATTATGCAGCCATAATAAGTTTCGTAGCACAAGCTTGAAGGCTGTAAATGCCAACGGAAATGAAGTGGAGACACAGACAGTGGAGCAGGAGCCACCCCAGAATGAACAGCTAAAACCTCAATCCAAGGAAACAATCGGCACCTCTACTGCACTTGATAAAGACCTCAAAAAGGTTTGTTTAGGACTTTTTTTCTAAATTTAGCCTCTTTAATTGATTTTGTAAACATCCCATTAGTATTACGTCTCGTTTTCTTCATTTTGGTACCTTCGTATCTTTCTTATGCCTTTGCCGGATGGGCCATATTCACCTTTGGTGACTGCAAATCAGTTAATTCAGAATGCTCTTAATTTGTTATTACTTGTTGTTTTGACAACAGGTTGTTCAAAAGACTGCTGCAACCTTTGCGCCAAGGGCTTCCACAGCTACCAAAAACCCCGCTGTTCCTGGAACTGCTTTGTACACTGTTTTTGAGGTTCAAGGGTATGTTTCAATGTTGCTGGGTGGAGCTCTATCATTCAATCTCATTTTCCCATCTAATGAACCTGACATATGGAGACTAATGGGGATGTGGTCAATTTGGATGTTCAGTAAGTTATACAATTTTGACTCAATTCCTAATTTTATCAGCTAGTCAATGCACCAATCGTCTTTGAATATCATCCCTGCAGCGATCCATTTCTGCAACACATCTTTGGTTATCCTAACTGAAGCAATTTGTTTTTTCTTCACTTAAATACATGTTGATTTGCGCAAGGGCAATCTCTTTTAAGTCATGGTAATTTTTGTAAGTCTGTTGTTTGCAGCAATTCCATCCCTTCGTGCCCGAGACTGCTCAAAGAATGAGAAGGAAGCACTTAATTATCTCTTTCTCATCATCCCATTGCTCAACGTTATTATTCCTTTCTTTTGGAAGTCATTTGCTGTTGTATGGTCTGCAGACATTGTAGCATTCTTTGCTATATATGCATGGAAGGTATGCTTCTTTATTATTAAAACAATGAATTTGATTATCCATCTGATGGTTTCAATAGATAGCAATAATATTATTTGTTTGCATAGTTTGGGTGGCTGCAGAAGGCAGAGTAAGAGATTTTCACGGCATCATTTCTCTTCGACTGGATAGATGATTTCATAACATCATTTTATTTACACCGGCCGAGATGAAGATTAGTGAAACAGAGCACCAGAGGATGCCTCTTATTGGCAAGAAATGTTTTTCTTCAAGTTTTAGATATATGATATGATTTAATATTTAGCCAATATACTTTTGGAGTACAGGTAGTCATTCATGTTTGTTCTGCTTCTGGGAAAAAAATGTATATAATTCAAAGTTCATTTAAAGAATCTTTGAAGTTTTTCTTCAAATATCTACTACATTATTTAACAGAATTCTCAGCAGCAAGAATAACTTGACATATTTTTTTATACAGAGCAGCAGAGTGCTTTACTGCTTTTGGTAATATACAAAATGCTTATAAGCGGCACTTAATATATAAACCAGCAGGTTTCAAATCCCTTGTGTGAGGCATATGCATCGGGGAAGACCCTAAACCATATTGCCTTGTCTTGAGATAACACATACAGGCATACTTTGCAAGCAAAGGAGATGAAGGGACAAGAGAATTTAAGTACTAGATACCTTATCTTACATATAAGCATGCACAAGTAGCCTCAAATGCATTACAGTGCACCCTTTGACAGGGTTCCCTCTTAAAAATGCCATCTGTACACTAATGAGGATCCAATTTCGAAAAAGCCAAGATTCTCAAATGCAAATATGAGGATGCAATTTCGAAGAAGTTTAGATTCTCAAATGCAGAGTCATCATACATATTCATCATCACTATCTTCCTCATTTTCAGAACTGGAATCATCACTCCTTGGTACCATCAGGGTATTCATATCAAATGATGGCATCATTTCCATCTCCTCCATATCGATGGTGTCATAGTTCATCCGTTCCTCAAACTTCTCATCAGAGCAGTTAAGAAGCCAGGAAAGAGAACATTGCAAACCCTTCTTTGCAATCATCTTATGTCTCGGTTTAATAGTAGACTGCAGACCATATGTAAAGAATGCTGGGAAAGAAACCAAATCATCCAGAGGCCTTTTCATTTCCCCTTGAAAGTAATCAAAGCAAAGTTTCATTATGTCAATATTCAAAGCAAGCACTTGGGGACACCCCACAACGATCTTCTTGACTTGCTGCAAAGAGAATCCACAATCCTTAAGGAAATCCACATGCTTCAAAATGGTAGAATTAGTTACACTAACAACCTGGGGCATCTTCTCAACAACAGTTCCAAAATCCTCAAGACTCAGCTCAATAAGTGAATTAAGTAAATTCTGTTGACCAAAAAGCTTTGGTTTCAGGTCAATCCCTATAATTTCAGGATATTGAGCCACCACTAAAGGAAGAGCTTCTTTTCTGACTTTGAACTCTACAAGGGTATCAACATTAGGTTTCACCCTTTCCTCTAATCCAAAACCCAAGATGTGAGGCCGCTGCTCTATCAATTTACTTATAGCTAATCTTGGAATACCCAAACCTTCAAGATATTCCACAAAAGGTTTGATCACTCGGCCCACTCGCATGCCTAAAATCTCCGGGTATCTGGTTAAAACTCCTCCAACTTCTCTTCTTGCCACTCCAATTCCAACCAAATAAGCCACTGATGTGCTCATCGTCCCTTCAAGTTTGAATCCTAACACTTCTGGGTACCTCTCAAGAACCCGGGGAATATCATTTGGCTTGATATCCAACCCCTGCAGATACTTGACAACAGGAGCAAGGTCTACAACAACACTAGCATGAAGGACTTGCGGGTATCTTCTTAAGAACCCTGTGAAAGTGGATTTCCTAACACCCAATTTGCCCAGGTAGTCAAGCACTGGTATCATGTTCTTTTTAACACTGCAGCCAAGAACCAGTGGATAATTATTGATGTCTTCAATTGTCAACCCTAAATTGTGAAGAAAATCCACACGTTCTCTCATAACGTCAATTGTAACAGGAAGCTCCAATCCATCAAGTTCATCAGGAACTATACCAATTCCCTGCAGGAAATCGTAAACCTTGGCACGATTTGCTATTCTCTCATTCTTCATCTCTAATAAACTAGGACGGCTATACAAGGATGATGAGACTCCTTGTTTCCCACTTAAACAAACAGTATATTGATTGGACACAGATGCATCCACAGAAGATGCAGATGTTCTGTCAGTAACTGAGTGCTGAAACCTTGTAATCAATCTAGATCTCTTGCCATAATCACTTGTGACCTTAAGCATTGATGAAGAAGATAATTGAGGTCTACAGAAAGTTAAAGCAGGTAAATCTGCATGAACAAGCAAAAAATTAGATTTTGTAATGCCAGCATAGCTTATGATCTTCATTTTCCAGTTCGCAAAGCTCGGATATCAAAGAATCTGCATACAAACCATGGCTTATCAGTGATTATGAATTCTGCAAACTACACAGGCATAAGTAATACAACAACATAAAAAGGAGCCTTTGAACTTGGCAGATTCAGGTTTAAAAACAAGAAAAACTGATGGAAATGAGTATAATGCAATTAAAGAACCCTAGCATATTCGTTGACCTAAAAGAAGAGTCACTCACCAATTAATAGGAGGAAAAAAAATAAAACAAAGAACAAAATAACAAGCATCAAAAGTAGAAATAGGTACATCAAATAGCACAACAGAAGTAGATAAAATAACATTCAGAATTAGATAAATTAAAGTAAGAAACCTAAAAGCCTACGCTGTAAACAACAAAAAATAAAAATAAAAATAGTTCAAAATACATGCATTCACAAGTTAAAGCTTGATCAGAACATTAACTCGTGAACTCTTCCTTTGCGTTGTTACCAACAAACAGAGCCTTCAAAAATTAACTTGGATTTAGATAGTTAAACAAAGAAAACAAAGAAAAATGAAGTTTAATCATCATGATCCTTACATTGACAATCTCTATCTTACAGTTCCCAACATCTATAATCTCCCATACTTTGCTGTGAAATCGACAAGATTGCAACATGTTTCTTCATTGTTAAAAGAAAATAGAGTTCTTGTGAAACTTTTCGGTTTAACAAAGATCATGCAATGTTTAAAAGTGAATGCAAACTCTTAACATGGGCTTAGGTTCATATACAAACTACAACCCGAATTTGTAATTGGAGGTTCGTTGCTAGAGTTGATAAGAAGTTGTGGAAGTTCAACCGTTCAAGTAAACTGTGCTCGTTTGACATTGAAGGTGCTTGAACTAAGGTTTTGAAATCTATAATTAATTCACACAATAATGACTATAAATCAAAATACAGAAGAGCAGTATAAGAACGTAAAGCAAGTAAAAGAAAAACAACACATAAGATCTACAATGGTTCGACAACTAGATTGATTACCTATATCCACTTTTCAAGGTAGCAAAGTAAATCCACAATCACAGAGAAAAAGGTTACAAAGTTTTAGCAAAGATATTGCTTAAAATCTAGAGTTCTCTCATCTAAACCCAATCAGCAAATTTACACTCATCGCCTCTGGCTACTTCCTTAGACCGACTGGACCTAATTCTTGATGACATTAGATTACTCAATGGGCTCAGAGATTTCTTCAAGGATGTTCATACAAAGGGAATTCAGTCAAAGACAAGGGAAGGTAAATCAGGTTCTTATAGAGGGTCGAATAATTTTTGCTTGTTCCTACTTCCTATATCTTGGGATGACACAAAAGATGACTCTACTTTGCTTCTCCCATCAGCCATTTTATCTATTTTACAAAACACAAAAAGAAATCCCCCAATTCTGCAGTATTCCTCCTCTGCCAACAAACCCTATATAATTAAGAAGATCATCAAAGAGCAAACAGTGAACCTCAAATAAAAAACTAATAGCATCTTTAATAAAAACCAAGGCATCTTGTGCAAGGTAAAAGATGAACAAAATATCGAGATAACTCCCAGCAAAACAATGCAAGTTAAACCATTCCGTGCTCCAGCAAACAATCTTGATTATTGGCCAACATTATAACAAAATAGCACAAGAAAATAGAATGAAAAATCCTACCCGTATCAATTAAAGTGCAGAAATGAGCTAAGAACCCTGTTTTTTGTGTCACATAAACTCAGAATGATCAAAGCCAAGCCTACTCAGATATCAAATACCTACTTATATATTCAAGCAAATCCCTCATACAACTACAAACAACACAAAACCCCCATATATACCCAAACCCACATTAAAAAAAAACACATGGACTCACTAAAATCCCAAAACCACCTCAAATGAACCCAAAAACCAGAAACCACAATTTTAAAGGTAAAGAAGCAAACCCAGAATCCACTTGCCTAAAAAAGGTCGATACACACGAGAAGAAAACTATTTAGTACATTACAAATAAGCAAAAGGTTATTGTAACTTGTCTCCACTGTGGTTGGTATGGCTGCATTTTGTGTTTGCAAGAAGAGCTGCTGTTGCTGCTTCACTGCCTATAGACTAGAGTGGTTTTGTCTTGTGTATGTGTGTGTCACTGTAGTGTTTGGGGATTTGCTCTGCAATTGTATAGCCAGTCACGGACCAATTACATTTTTGCTGTGTTCAGCCCATTCTGCCTTATTTTCCTAACCTCATTCACCTTTACGCCATTTTCTTCAACCATAATCTCCCTTTGGATTCACTTACCAATTAATCATCCCACAAATATCTACTTATTTCATCATTATATTTCAAACTTTAATTTTTAGCAACAATATCAATATCATTCGTATAAATTGCACTAAACATATTCAATTGAAAAAAAAAAAAAAAACCATAGAAGGAAAGATCATTCAATCCAGTATAAGAGATAAAGTTGAGACATTAATGTTGTGTGAATATGATTTTAACTAAAGATAAAGTATACAATGAGAGTGGGATTTTGCTACCTCAAGCAAAATCAAATTTTTCTTAAGGCGCCTGTACATGATAATCTTCTACCACAGCCGGCTATGTGCACTAAAATTTTGAATATATATTTTTTAAATAAAAATATATAATCTTTAATTTTATTAGGATAACTTAAATATTATCTTTAAAATTATCAAAATCCTTTTTTTATTATTTCTTTTATATTATCTACTGTATAACGGCATTCATGAACCCTATAATATTCATGAGTATAATTCGTGAACTCTTCCTTTGCGTTGTCAGCAAGAGAGAGAGACTTCAAAAATGAACTTGGTTTTAGATAGTTAAAAGAAGAAAGCTAAAAACCGACCTGTCTCGTTCTGGAAATAAGCAGAGAGAAGGAGGCTCGGAGCCGGAAACTGAGGCAGGGCTTAAGCTTGGATTCAGAAGTGGGTAAGGTTTTAGCTTGACTGGAATGAACCCTGAATTTGGAGTGACAATTCTTCTGCTGCCGTGTGATTATCTTCTGCGTCAAAATTAGCTTAAAAAATGCAATGGTGCAGCGGGCCGAAGCTTCAATCCCTCCTCAATTTAACACCCCATGCGGCCTTCAGTACCTTCACCGAAGCACACAAGGGGCCCAATTAAGGAATCAAGTGAGCCCAGAACAGAATTTAATTTTAACAATTTAAAAAATAAATTCTATACACTTAAAATTAATAAACAAACAAGGGCTTATTTCCAGAAATCATTAAAAAAATAAATTAAATATATACCTTTCAAATAGTCCTGGCCACGGGCCGGTTTGGCCCGTGAACCGGATGGAAACCGGCCCGTTCAAAATCGGAACCGAAACCGTCAAAACCGGAACCGGAATGAACCGGAATTAAAACCGGATTTTAACTGTTCGGTTCCGGTTTAAATATTTTCGGACCATAGAACAGTCGGTTCATGTCCGGTTTCATGAACCGACGGTTCAAAATTTCATAAACTGGTATTTTTTTACAAGAACCGGCAAATGCTTGCAAGGACCGCCATATTTTAAACGTTTACAGGACCGGGTCCCCTGCAAAATCTAAAATGTGGCTGCTTCTAAAACATTTGCAGGACCGGTCCCCTGCACATGTACAAAATATGGCAGTTTGGCTTTTTTTATTTTTTTATTTTAATATAAAATTTTATTTATAAATATTATTCGATATTTCAAATCTCTCATTTCTCTTTCTCATTCTTTTAATTCTTAACACTCTCTCAATTAAATTATCTCAAATTTAATTAAATTTCCCTTTTATTTTTATCAATTCTAATTTTAATTTATATAATTTAATTATTATTTTTTATTATATAATTTTATAATTAATTATAGAATTTATCTCTATAATTAATTTTATTTATTATCTATTATTTTTTTATTATCTTTTATAATTAATTATATAATTTATTTTATTCATTCTCAAAAAATAGTAAATAGAACTACGTAGACTTTGATTCTTCTAAATCTCAAATAGATACGTAGAAAATTTAATTGAAAAATTAAATCTAAGCATTTTTTTAATTTTTTATTCTTAATTATTATAATTATTAATTAAAAAATAAATCGGGGTCATAAATTAAAATCGATGGTTTAATGTTGGTTTTAAATCGGGGCCATGAATTGGAACTGTCGGTTCCAAACCGATTATGAACCGTCCTGTAACGGTTCCGGTTCAGATTTTTTATTTTTTCGAACCGTAAACCGGCGGTTCCAAACCGAAACCGTCAGTTCGTGAACCGTGGCCAAGTCTACTTTCAAAAGTTATTTGAGTGATATTACATATATGTGTTTTAAATACACAAATAAATATATATTTATATATGTTATCACGCGATTGAGTAAACTTTATTTTTAATTCAAAATCACTCAATTACATAATACTATATATCAAATATGTATTTATTTATTTATTCAAAATAAATATATATAATTTTATTATTTTTTAATCACAAAACATCTGAAGATTCTCATAAGCATTGGGTGTTAACATAAAAAATATGAGCCAAGGGAGAAAATAATCATACGCTGAAGATTTGTAGAGAGATAAATGTGGCATGACATAAATCTTGATTCTTGAATATGTAGATTAATGATTCACTTTTAGACCAAAAGTTATATTCGTAGAGTTTAAAAAATTTAAAATCTCACCCATAATATAATTGTCATTAAAATTATTTGTTTGAGACAAATATAAAATCGTCATTTTATTAATAACATTAAAAAAATAAAATTTATGATATTTTTTTTCCTAAATTTTAGAAACTAATAATTTCACCAATCCATAAAGTTTTTTAACTTTGAATAGTTATATTTTTCTCCCAATTTTTTTTTTTATCTCTCCGACGCCGACAACCTACTCTCACAATCCTAAACCATCGCTCGACGCAAGTAAACAAATCTGAAACGGATCTCTTTGTCAAAGACGAAGATATCCAATGAGACCTGGGTAAATAGATTCTATATCTCTTCGTCGATGAAAAGACCTGGGGTTTGAATCTTTTCATCAAACCCAAATATCTTCATCAACAAAGAGATTTGTAATTTTTTCGTCTAGATTTCTCCGTCAACGAATAAACTTCATCGTCGTCATTTCCAGATTGTCGGAGAAAGTGACCAAAGAGAAAGAAAAAGAATTCTAAGGTTTTTAGGGTGAAAATATGAGTGAAATGTTAGTTTTTAAAACTTACGAGAGAAAAATGTAATAAATTTTATATTTTTTATATTATTAGTAAAATAACGATTTTATCTTTATTTCTAATAAAAAATTTTAATCTCAGTTAGTTAATAGGGGAGACTTTGGATTTTTTAAACCTCATGAGTGTGACTTTTGAATTGCACCGAAACTTGGGTGGGAAATAGTCCTTTGGCCTTAATTTTTAATTCTAAAATTATTTTATGATGATTTTCATGGTTTACCTGTCAAGACCCAATAAAACCCGAGTGACCCGAAACCACAAACTCAACCGACCCACGACCAGACTTCTCATTCGATTAAATTTGAACTAAAATTTTCCGAAGTACAGATTACGCTAGTCTCTTCTTTTCTCCCTCATCGATTGTCTTTTCTTTTCTTTTTTTTTTTTAGTGTTCTGTTTGATAATTGTGAATAAGATTCAGAAAATTGAAAATTTCATTTCTAGGAATTTTCCCTTTATATTACTGAAGATGAAAACCTCATATTAGTGGAGCTGCCTATGTGGCTTTGCTGAGCTGACTCTGAAATGCGTAATACGTTAAAACATGAGTTCTGTATTCTTTCTGATTTTCCTGGCAACCACAAGAAATTTACATATTTCTTGAACATTAAAAAAAGAAAAAAAAAAGTTTTATGTCATCTGGGTTCGTGAAAAGTTGTTCTGTATTTTGTATTTATACGCTTGGATTTAATATTTTTGCACTTGCCTTAATTTGGAATTTGAAGTAGGCTTAAATATTGGATTGTTAGCTTGATCTCACACTGTAGTGTTCGTGATTCCTTTGTTTTGTTCTTTTAGTATAGCAACTATTCGACAAAATGCGTGAGCAAAAGCTACCGAAATCAAGAGTTTTTCGTATCTCGTATTTCTATGTGTGTGTTTCATAATTTCATTAAATTTTTTGTTTGGCTTCTTTGATAGTTGCTTTGAATTTGGGGTAATATACTCTGACAATGGCAAGTGAATATGAAGAGTTAAAAAAGAAACAAATAATGGACGCTAGGGCAAGAAACATATGGGGCAACCTCCTGGTTTTGTTGCACATGGAGAGTTTGGATTGGTTTGTAAGCTTCGTCGTTCTTTATATGATTTGAAACAATCTTCTTATACCTGGTTTGATTGATTTAGTACTGTTATTTAAGAATTCGGTATGCTATAAAGTGAATCTGATCATTCAATGTTCTATAAAGATACTCCATAAGGGCAATGTATCTATCTAGTGGTCTACGTTGATGATATTGTTATTACAAAAAGTGATCAGGAGGGCATTGAACAATTAAAGAAGCATCTGTTTAGTCACTTTCAAACCAAAGATTTAGGTTCACTCATATACTTTATTGGTATAGAAGTCGTTCAATTTAAATCTGAAATTGTCATCTCTCAAAGGAAATATGCATTGAATATTCTAAAGGAAACAAAAATATTAGATTACAAACCTACAGACTCTCCCATAGACCCTAATCTAAACTCTTACCTAGATAGAGAGAGCCACTTACAGATCCTGAGAGATATCAGAGACCAGTTGGAAAACTCAATTATCTCATCTCACACGATCAGATATTTCTTTTATAGTTAGTGTTGTAAATTAATTCCTTCAGTCCCTATATGAAAATCATTGGGATGCAGTTGTTCGAATTTTGAGGTACATTAAGAGAACACCTGGAAAAAAGTTGTTATACGAGAATAAAAGACATATTCAGATCATTAGATATTCAGATACTACTTGGGCAGATTCTTCATTAGACAGATGATCTACTTCTGGGTATTATGTATTAGTTGGAGGAAACCTAGTATCATGAAAAAGTAAAAAACAAGATGTTATTGTTAGATCTAGCGTGGAAACAAAATATTGTGTTATGCGCTTAGTCACTTGTGAGCTTATTTGGTTAAAGCAGTTGATTCAAAAATTAAAGTTCACAAAAATATCACAGATGTCATTATTTTGTGATACTCAGGCTACTCTTCACATTTTCTCGAACACTGTGTTTCAGAAAAGAACAAAACATGTAGAAATCGATTGTCATTTTGTTCGAAAAAAATTTTGTCATAGCATATTTCTACAAGTTATGTGAGTTCAAATTACCACCTAGTAGACATACTTATTAAATCTCTTCGAGATCTTCGAATTAGTTTCATTTACAACAAACTTCGCACATATGATTTATACGCTCCAGCTTAAGGGGGAGTGTTGAACTTTATTTTGTTATATTAAAAAGGCTATCAAGCCATATTAGGATAGAATATATATTGTAGAAATTTGATTTAATTTATTTCCTTCTATATCTTCTTTATAACTATATAAGTTGTAACATTTTACTCTATCATATATGAAAAACAATATTTTGAATTCACCCATGCAAAGAAGACATGTAAGTAGATTTAACCAACCATATCAAAGAAAATAAGCAAAGTCGAAGATCCAGCCTCATGACAAGGGAAGTTGAAATCCGATTATGTTAAATTTAACATTCAATAAGCTTATAAGAAGATAGAAGTACTTGAAAATTGATGCAGATCAAATTCTTAATTGATTAATGTGAAATCATAATGATATCACTCAAGAAAAGATAAACAAACAGGGCTCCATGATCAGCATTGTGCACAACTGTACAACCACCAAACTTCATTGTCATGAAGAAGTCCACCAAAATGAAATGATAATCTACAAGAAGTTGATTTCCAACCTTTCCCAAGTAATTGGTAGGATTACACATCATTAAGCACGCAACCTATTCCACCAGGAGGAAGGAGAAGCTCTTTCTGGAGGAGGAGGTGTAAGGAGGTCTAGCATGGTTTCCTTTTCTTTCGGGGTCAACGGAACACCTCTAACAAGGTTCAAAGCCATGATGTGGACGTTAGTCTTTTGTCTGTGCTTGTTGTAAGCCCAAATTCCTCCAGCAGCACCTGCAACTAAAAGCTGTCCAACCCAATACTTACAAATAAGTAAATTTCACAGAAAAAGCTCACTATTGTGTTTAGATTGTTCTTTTAACCCTAAACTGACCGGTGATAGCCACAAGGCTGCTGTCTGTAGATCAAACTTTGGGGTATAAAGTACTGTCTCCCCATAATCATCCTCAAGCTTTTTGTAGACCTCTTTATCAGTTTTCCCAGAGTGGATCTCATCACGAATTAACTGCAGCATAGTTCTAAATGTAATTGATGCAGAGACTTAAATTAAAGTTATTGATTTTAAGACTGTTAAAAGAGCATAACTAGGGCTGGATTCGAGCCGAGCCGAGCTCGGCTCGCAGCCAGCTCAGGCTCGGCTCGGTTTATATATGGGCGGCTCGAGTTCGGCTCGACTCGTCTCGGTTCGGCTCGTTTTTCATTATCAAAACGACATCGTTTTTAATATATATCAATCAAAACGACGTCATTTTGTATAAAAAATTAAAAAAAAAATCTACTGAGCCAGCTCGAGCTCAATTGAGCCGAGCAGAGCCCGGCTCGTTTCGGGCTCGAACCGAGCCTAGCCGAGCTCGAGCTCGAGCTGGCTCGGCTCGAGTCCAGCCCTAAGCATAACCAATAATGGTGAAACAAAAGATGAAACTGTTGGTAATTTCTGTTAGATATTGTAAAAGCAAAAAGTACTAGTACAAAGTCAAGATTAATTGCCCTTAAACTCCATAACTCTGATCAAATCAAGCTGGTATAACTTCATTAAATAGACAGATACGTACCCAGCACTAAAAGGAAAAAGAAAAATTGTACCTTCCTCAGGAGAACTGCGATATCTGCTTGTGAATCTTCAATGGATTGACTGCCACACTCGGTGCACCGGACATTGCGACTAATGTTTCTTGCCCTAGCGTCCATCATTTGTTTCTTTTTTAACTCATCATCTTCACTTGCCATTGTCAGAGTATATCACCCCAAATCCAAAGCAACTATCAAAGAAGCCAAGCAAAAAATTTAATGAAATTATGAAACACACACATAGAAATACAAGATACGAAAAACTCTTTCTCAATTTCGGTACCTTTTGTTCAAGCATTTTATCGAACAGTTGCTATACTAAGAGAACAAAACAAAGGAATCACGAACACTACAATGGGAGATCAAGCTAACAATCCAGTAGTTAAGCCTACTTCAAATTCCAAATTAGGGCAAGTGCAAAAATATTAAATCCAAGCTTATAAATACAAAATTCCAGATGACATAAAGCATTTTTTTTCCTTTTTTAATGTTCAAGAAATAAGTAAATTTCTTGTGGTTGCCAAGAAAATCGGAAAGAATATAGAACTCATGTTTTAACTCATTAGGCATTTCAGAGTCAGCTCAACAAAGCCACATAGACAGCTCCACTAATATGAGATTTTCATCTTCAGTCACCAAATATAAAGGAAAAATTTCTAGAAACGAAAATTTCAATTTTCCAAATCTTATTCACAATTATCAAATAGAACACTTAAAAAAAGAAAAGAAAAGACAATCTATGAGGGAGAGAAGAAGAATCTAATGTAATCCGTACTTCGAAAAATTTTAGTTCAAATTTAATCAAATGAGAGGTTTGGTCGTGGGCCGATTGAGTTCGTGGTTTCGGGTCAATCGGGTTTTATTAGCTCTTGACAAATAAACCGTGAAAATCATCATAAAATAATTTTAGAATAAAAAATTAACACGTACAGCCGAAGTTTGCTGCTAGAGTTGATAAGAAGTTGTGGAAGTTCAACTGTTCAAGTAAACTGTGCTCGTTTGACATTGAAGGTGCTTGAACTAAGGTTTTGAAATCTATAATTAATTCACACAATAATGACTATAAATCAAAATACAGAAGAGCGGCATAAGAACGTAAAGCAAGTAAAAGAAAAACAACACATAAGATCTACAATGGTTCGACAACCAGATTGATTACCTATATCCACTTTTCAAGGTAGCAGAGTAAATCCACAATCCCAGAGAAAAAGGTTACAAAGTTTTAGCAAAGATATTGCTTAAAATCTAGAGTTCTCTCATATAAACCCAATCAGCAAATTTACACTCATCACCTCTGGCTACTTCCTTAGACCGACTGGACCTAATTCCTGATGACATTAGATTACTCAATGGGCTGAGATTTCTTCAAGGATGTTCATACAAAGGGAATTCAGTCAAAGACAAGGGAAGGTAAATCAGGTTCTTATAGAAGGGTCGAATAATTTTTGCTTGTTCCTACTTCCTATATCTTGGGATGACACAAAAGATGACTCTACTTTGCTTCTCCCATCAGCCATTTTATCTATTTTACAAAACACAAAAAGAAATCCCCCAATTCTGCAGTATTCCTCCTCTGCCAACAAACCCTATATAATTAAGATCATCAAAGAGCAAACAGTGAACCTCAAATAAAAAACTAATAGCATCTTTAATAAAAACCAAGGCATCTTATCCAAGGTAAAAGATGAACAAAATATCGAGATAACTCCCAGCAGAACAATGCAAGTTAAACCATTCCATGCTCCAGTAAAAAATCTTGATTATTGGCCAACATTATAACAAAATAGCACAAGAAAATAAAACGAAAAATCCTACCCGTATCAGTTAAAGTGCAGAAATGAGTTAAGAACCCTGTTTTTTGTGTCACATAAACTCAGTATGATCAAAGCCAAGCCTACTCAGACATCAAATACCTACTTAAAAAAAACCACCATACAAATCCCTCATACAACTACAAACAACACAAAACCCCCATATATACCCAAACCCACATTAAAAAAAAGGCACATGGACTCACTAAAATCCCAAAACCACCTCAAATGAACCCAAAAACCAGAAACCACAATTTCAAAGGTAAAGAAGCAAACCCAGAATCCACTTGCCTAAAAAAGGTCGATACACACGAGAAGAAAACTATTTAGTACATTACAAATAAGCAGAAAGTTATTGTAACTTGTCTCCACTGTGGTTGGTATGGCTGCATTTTGTGTTTGCAAGAAGAGCTGCAGTCGCTGCTTCACTGCCTATAGACTAGAGTGGTTTTGTCTTGTGTATGTGTGTGTCACTGTGGTGTTTGGGGATTTGCTCTGCAATTGTATAGCCAGTCATGGACCAATTACATTTTTGCTGTGTTCAGCCCACCTTTATGCCATTTTCTTCAACCATAATTTCCCTTTGGATTCACTTACCAATTAATCATCCCACAAATATCTACTTATTTCATCATTATATTTCAAACTTTAATTTTTAAATATCATTCGTTTAAATAGCACTAAACATATTCAATTGAAAAAAAAAAAACCATAGAAGGAAAGATCATTCAATCCAGTACAAGAGATAAAGTTGAGACATTAATGTTGTGTGAATATGATTTTAACTAAAGATAAAGTATACAATGAGAGTGGGAGCAAAATCAAAATTTTCTACCTCAAGCAAAATCAAATTTTTCTTAAGGCGCCCGTACATGATAATCTTCTACCACAGCCGGCTATGCGCACTAAAATTTTGAAGAAATATTTTTTAAATAAAAATATATAATCTTTAATTTTATTTGGATAACTTAAATATTATCTTTAAAATTATCAAAATCCTTTTTTTATTATTTCTTTTATATTATCTACTGTATAACGGCATTCATGAACCCTATAATATTCATGAGTATAATTCGTGAACTCTTCCTTTGCGTTGTCAGCAAGAGAGAGAGACTTCAAAAATGAACTTGGTTTTAGATAGTTAAAAGAAGAAAGCTAAAAACCGACCTGTTTCGTTCTGGAAATAAGCAGAGAGAAGGAGACTCGGAGCCGGAAACTGAGGCAGGGCTTAAGCTTGGATTCAGAAGTGGGTAGGGTTTTAGCTTGACTGGAATGAACCCCGAGTTTGGAGTGACAATTCTTCCGCTGCCGTTTGATTATCTTCAGCGTCAAAATTAGCTTACAAAATGAAATGGTAAAGCGGGCCGAAGCTTCAATCCCTTCAATTTAACACCCCATGCGGCCTTCTGTAGCTTCACTGAAGCACACAAGGGGCCCAATCAAGGAATCAAGTGAGCCCAGGGCAGAATTTAATTTTTAACAAATTTAATAAATAAATTCCATACAGTTAAAATTAATAAATAAACAAGGGCTTATTTCCTGAAATCATTAAAAAGAAAAATTAAACATATACGTTTCAAAAGTTATGTTTATCTATTTTAAATACATAATTAATTATATGTTTAAATATATTATTAAATAATTTTTATTTTTAATTAAAAATTATTTTAAAATATAATAATATATATTATATATGTATTTATTTATATACTTAAAATAAATATATATAATTTTATCATTTTTTAATCGCGGAACATCCAAGGATTCTGAGAAATATTAAGTGTTAACATAAAAATGATGAACCAAGGGGGAAAATAAAAATAGGTTAAAGATTTGTAGAGAGAGATAAACGTGGCGTGGTATAGACCTTGAATATGTAGATTAATGATTAATTTTTAATACTAAAATTATTTTATGATGATTTTTATGGTTTACTTATCAAAAATCAATAAAACCCGATTGGCCTGAAACCACGAACTCAATTGGCCCATAATCAGACTTCTTATTCGATTAAATTTTAACTAAATTTTTTGAAATACGAATTACGCTAGTTTCTTCTTCTCTCTCTCTCATAGATTTTCCTTTTTTTTAATCCAATGCTCTGTTTGATAATTGTGAATAAGATTCGGAAAATTGAAATTTTCATTTCTAGGTATGTTTCCTTTATATTTGGTGACTGAAGATGAAAACCTCATATCAGTGGAGCTGCCTATGTGGCTTTGCTGAGCTGACTCTGAAATGTCTAATGAGTTAAAACATGATTGTTGTATTCTTTGTGATTTTCTTGGCAACCACAAGAAATTTACAAATTTCTTGAACATTAAAAAAGGAAAAAAAATGCTTTATGTCATCTGGGTTCGTGTAAAGTTGTTTTGTATTTTGTATTTCTAAGCTTGGATTTAATATTTTTGCACTTGCCGTAATTTGGAATTTGAAGTAGGTTTAACTATTGGATTGTTAGCTTGATCTCCAACTGTAGTGTTCATAATTCCTTTGTTTTATTCAATTGGTATGGCAACTGTTCGACATAATGCGTGAGCAAAAGCTATTGAAATAAAAAAAGAGTTTTTCTTATCTCGTATTTCTACGTGTGTGTTTCATAATTTCGTTAAATTTTTTGTTTGGCTTCTTTGATAGTTGCTTTGGATTTGAGGTGATATACTCTGACAATGGCAAGTGAAGATGATGAGTTAAAAAAGAAACAAATAATGGATGCTAAGGCAAGAAACATTAGTCGCAATGTCCGGTGCACCGAGTGTGGCAGTCAATCCATTGAAGATTCACAAGCGATATCGCAGTTCTCCTGAGGAAGGTACAGTTTTTTCCTTTTAGTGCTGGGTTCGTGTACTCGTGCTTAACGCTTCATGTAAGAGATATAACTCACTGACATATTACTTTATATGCTTGGACAACGGATTGTTCGATTGCCATGAAAACCAGACAAATGGTAACAACTAACGAGAATATATTTATCGGTCTTATTCTTCTTTATTTTCATTTTAATCTACATAGCTCGCTTTTTTTTCTTCGTTTGTTTGTTTTTTAATTTTTTGCGGTTCAGTTGTGAGTGGTGGCGTGGGAGCTAGGCAACATTAATAGGCATTGTTTTGTTGGGGCTTTTGCCGTATACGTTTCAGCTGGCCATGCCAAGGCATCAGTTGAATGCAATTTCCTTTTATTTCACGGTTAAGATTAACGTACAATTTCTTGTCCTCTTCTAAGTTTTCATGGAAATTAATGACATGTTTAGAAGAGCTGTTGTAATCCAGCAACGCCACTATTGCACAGTAGTTTTGTTTTGTGTGGTTAATTATATAGTCAAGAGTTCTGTGCTGTTAATACTACCGACTAATTACAAAATATAGAATGGTAATCTATGTGGGCACGAATTGCAGGAAGAAGTTGAGATAGAGACGAAGGTTATGGGGGACAGGGAAACGCTTGCGTCTGTGCAGGTTGAAGTCAGGGCCTCCCTTGATTTAAAATTTTGCTTTTATTCCACCGCTGATTAGCTACAGGAACACTTTCTTACTGTATTTATAAATGGCAGAAAGAAGGTGAGATAGTGGCAAAGGTTGTGGGGAAGAAAGGAAACCGCCTATCGATATTAATTGCAAGGACGAACTGCTCAGTAAGCCACCCTATGGATTAAGATCTTTACTCATACTGGCCTTCCTCTTCCTGATGAAATTCATTGATATTTGGAGCCACGGTCAAAAGCCACCTGAGACCTTGGTGTCTTCATCCTTCTTTGGTGATGATAAATTTTGATCACTTTGTATGTTCTTCCCTTTCTCTCTAATCTTCTCTTCCTCTTCACTCTCTTTCGCCCCTTTTCTTTTATCTCTTAAACTTCCATCGGGTTTCTGCTCGACTAATTGGGTTGAGCGACCTTCAGAAACTGGCGGTCCCAAGGTTACGCACTTGCAAAGGCTACGGTCAATAAGATTGTTCATGAAATCGAAAAGCCTCTGGCAAACGCCAAGAGGATTGGGAGTGTTCTTCTTCTCATGCATTGCTCCTGAAAACTTGCCGGCAGAGGTGAAAAACAGGTTGTATTTTGAATTGAATTAAGGCATGATTGGATTGGAATTTGATTCCATGTTTTGGATTTGAGGTAACAATAAGGAGGTAGAAGAGAATGATCTAGTTGATGGAAGCATAATTCTTTTGCCGGTCGTCCTCTTCCGCTTTAGTAGAGAAGGTAAAGCAGTCAGAATACCTTGCGTACAAATCTGGCTGATACCAAGCATTGCTTTCAAGTTAATGTGTTTGAATCCACTAATGGGGGACTGTAACTCTGGTTGAGTCACCCAAAATAAAATAATAATTTTATACTTACAAAAGAATCTCATTAATTTTATATATTTAATCCAACCAGCAAAATTTATAAAAATTTTTGTATTCACCCAATAAACTTCATAAATTATTATAATCCCCATGGTTATTTATAATAGACCTTGAACCACAAATTTTATTACAAACCTCATCCTCCACCAAAATTACAATTGAATCATCATTTACATTACAAATTACCCTCCATTTAATTAAATCTGTAATATTTTCATTAAAGCTTAAGAGCAATACTATGTGTACCCATTTTGGGTACATAAATATATATACACTTATATGTGTCATCATATGATTAGTTATTGTTTTATTCTTAATTCAAAATTATCCAATCACATGAGGATATATATAAATGTATACATATTTATATACCCAAAAAGGGTACACATAATTTTATTAAAAGCTTAATAGTTTGGTTATGAAATTTAAGTAAAAACCAAATCTCAAATGCAAAAGGTAATAGAATCAAATAGTCAAAAGTTTTATTTTTAAACAACGAGCAAAAAGGCAATAAATTATAAAATAGATTTGAAACTTGTAGGGATTAGTCGCTTTGGCCGACATCCTAACTTGCTCAGGTCGAGGGTGGCTTGAGGCGACTAGATCCAGTCACGGACGTCCTTGCAGTAGCTATCCAAATATCGTCACTGCAATGCTCTTAGGTGATGGCAAAATCCTACCTCCGTGAAGCCTGGCCGGTGATCAGAAAAGAACAATAAAAAAGGACAAGAAACTAGAAAGAGAAGGAAGGGAGAAACGTCCAAATTACCCTTGTAAAAGTTCAAATACCAATATTATTGTAACAAGCGTTAATTTTAACGGATAAAACTAACGGAATATGGGCTAGGGTGTTTCGAAAATTTAATCAAACATATGGGGGGTCTTTAATATTTAGTTAATTTTCTTAAAATGATATGAATGAATAAAATAACTCAAACGTAAATGACAAAATTGTTAATGGCTTCGCCGATAAACCATTATCCAAACAAGAAAAAGATAAAAGGAAGGAGGAGTAGGTTGGAAGGATTCCAACGTTTTCAACCACAGCAGGTCACGAATTCCTTCTAGATTCTCCAAATCCAAACCCTAGTCAATCATGAATTTCTTCAAATCAGTTTTTTCCGATGATGCTGAATCGGAATCCTCCAACACCAAACTACAACCAGAAGAACAAAACCCAGATCCCAACACTCCTCCCAAGCTCCAACCTAGCAATGCTGGTGGTGGTGGTGGTGGTGGTGATAGCTGGAGTTTTGGTGGTTTACTCAGAACCTTAACCGTCAAATCTGAATCGGTCATTGAAACATACCGTCGCGATCTGCAAGAGTTTGGGACGGGTCTAAGAAAAGAACTTGAGGTGGCCCAGGGTTCCGTAGGGACAGTCGGTACCGTCATTGACGAGTTTGGAAACACCGTTTTGAAAGGGACGGCCCAGATCATCTCTCACGGTAAAGATGCTATCCTTGCTATTGAGCACGAATTTGATTCATCTGATAATAGTACTAATCAGAATAATAATAGTGGGCAACACAAACCATATAGTCGTTTCGATGCTCAGGTTCGTGCGATTCAGGGAGATGTAAATACATATTGTGAGGAAGTTGATGATTTAGATGATTATGATAAGTGGAAATCTGGGTTTGTTTTAGATACAATGAATGAGGAAATTGAGAGTTTGTTTGAACAAAATGGTGCTATGGAAAGTATATACAAAAAGGTTGTGCCTAGTAATGTTGATCATGAGACCTTTTGGTGTAGGTATTTTTATAGGGTGTTTAAGCTTAAACAGACTGAGGATTTAAGGACTAGTCTTGTGAAGAGAGCCATTTCAGGTGTTTCAGCTGAAGAGGAGGAGGTCTTGAGTTGGGATGTTGATGATGAAGATGGAGAGGATGAGAGTCAGGGTAATGTGGTCACTAAATTGAATCCAAAGGAAATTGAAAACGTGGATAGCAAAAATTCTGGAAAGGATGTTTGTAAAGAGGCTGAAGCAGCAGTGAAAAGTGATCTATCTGAAAACAAGGAGTTGGGTGATAAAAAACTTGTGAAGGAAGATAGTTTGAAAGCTGATGATGATGAGGGAGAGAAGAGTTCTAAATCTGATGTGGATGAAGTTGGTAAGGTAAGTGTTATGGAAGATGTTACGAAGAAAGTGAGCGAGGAGAAGAATAGTGGAATGAACAAGGAAGATTCAGGATTGAAACTAGATGGGAAGGTGAGTTTGACGGATAAGGGAGAATCGGAGTCTAGTAAAAATAGTGACATTTCAGTTGTGTCAAGCCAGCCATCTATGCCCGAGGAAGAAGACCTTGGGTGGGATGAGATTGAAGATCTTAGCAGCATGGATGAGAAGAAAGTGACTCGTGCTGGGAGCCCAACTAGAGCTGACTTGAGGAAGCGGCTGAGTGTTGCAGAAGAAGAGGAAGACTTGAGTTGGGATATTGAAGATGACGACGAGCCAGTCAAGGCTTGATACACCCTGATTCTTGAGTTAATAAATTCGTAGAATTGATTGGGCTTTGCTCAGTTTTCTCTCCATATTAACCTTTGTGAGGGTTATGTGGGGGAGGATTTATTATAATTCTAGATGTTTGGCCTAATTGCAAATATCATCAATGATTATGTTGTGTATCTTTATATAAGTGGAAGGTAATGTGGTATGGTAATATCCCTTTCCATTTATCTGTTAAAACCAATTTGCAGACAATTCATGCACATTCATCATTTACCTGTACAATAGCAAGTCGTTTAGCATTGATCTATAGCTTCCATTGATTTGTAAAGTTTAGGAGCCGTTGTATGTCGAAGCTTTCTGTGAATCTGTAGATCTGTGTGGCATTTACCCACAAAGCAAATGTTGTGGTGGGAATATTGTTGAACTAAATTCACTGTAAAACCCTCGAAGTACTGCCATTACATGATTATGAATGTATTTAAGGATGTTGTGGTAGATAATATGTAAAAGTTTTTTAACTATTGTGGAGTATTGTATTTGATCTGACTGTACAAACTTTTTTGTAGCTAAAGACATTTCCTTTTGTAATGCTTGTGGTTGTAGCACAAGACTAATCCAAGTAGTACTCTGTTCCATAAAAAAGATTGATATAAATAACTGAATACAAAATTCCGCCTTCTATTTAGAGCTAATTCACAATCCCACTTTAGAACCCAACTTAATGAGGGAAACAGGCACAAGAGAAAAATAAAAGAACAAACTCTTCTAGCGGCATTTGAGCCCTGTTTGTACAATAAGAGATGCTCCTTAAGAGCATCTAGTGAACAAGAGGAAGACATAATTGGATCCAAAGTTGCTTCAGCTTCAGTCTGAGGGCTGACTTCAAACTGATTTTCCTTCAAAACTAGTTGCCTGGTTCAGAAGTAGAATCTGCTACAGCAGTTTCAACTGCATGAGGTAACGACAGAAATCTTCCCTTTTGAGCACGCGGTGGAAGATGCTTTGAGGGTTTTCTTGATCCCACTGTCCAGGGCAAGAAAACTCCGGTGCCCCCATGAGGCATCCTTCTAGGACTCATCAGCATAGGGCGCACTGGAGCCAACATGACCATAGGGGCATGAAGTACTCCCCATTTGGGCATTGCATCCATCGCCTCATAGCCACTGGAAGCTCCATTTGCCACAGGACATGGGCTTGCAATGCCTGGTTGCCATACAGTCATGGCACCATTCAGCGGACTGGTTGGAGTAGTTGGCGGCGATTGGCTTTGATTGGAGTCTGGTCGGACTCTGAAGAATGTAATGCTGATTCTTCTGTTAGGAGATGGGCACATGACATGCCTTGCTGTGTCAGCACTGTTTCCTCTCATTACTAGTAGTGACCTGCAAGATTTTAGGATCAAAGATATTATGACTGTTCTGTCTATGGATGGCCTTATAGGAAACAAACTTCTAACACACACCCTTCTTTCAGTGGAAGCATGAGTGGCCCTTTATAGTTCCCGTCGTTATCACTCACAAGGCTACGCCCAAAAGCCATTGTTGATTCAGACAGAAGAAGCGTAGAGATAGGTTGATCCAAATGAGGTGGTTTCAGGAAAGGTTGTGAATATTCACTCTGAAAAAGAAAGATTATGAAACAAAGTGACTTCATGTCATACTCTTTCTAAACAACTGAAGACTCAAATCAACTTTCATTAAAGATCTGTGATAGCTGTGTTTCTATCTGCTTAACAATAACAGAAAAATCAGATTAATGCAGCATAGAAGTTACCTCATCAAAGAAGCTTATGATGCAACCATTTGGTTTTTTGTACTCTGGTATTAGTTGCCACTGGACTAGGTGATCAATGACTGATCGAAGAAGAGCTGGAATTGCCTCAATATTACCTGAAAACGGAAAGGACCAATTACAAGGTAAGCTTAAAAATTACTGTGTTTTATGTATAATTAATTCCAGTAAAGTAAAAATCAGGAAGTTCAAGGGGTAAAAGCATATTGACCTTAGAGGTATGTCTTACCCGATTCATTGTTACTTATGGCTTCCTCTTTTATGTGTGAAAAAATTGGTACACCAAACTGAATCAACTCTCTCCTGTTTCCCTTCATCTGCTTGTTGAATAAAACAAAGGTCTCACCTATATACAATATAAATGTTCATCAAGTTCCAATAATATTTTCTGACAAGTTTTTACTATAGGAACAAATAACAAAGTTAGTAATAGTATAATAGAGATGTTTTGCTTTAGGGACAAATGACAGGGTGTCAGTATAGTGAATATCGCTTTAAATATTTTTATCTGTTTTAGACAAATACATGAGGCTTAAATTTGAAACAATGTCCTGAAAAGCAAGGGCCACTCATGCACCTCCTTATGCCCAGGTCTATTCCTTAGGCTGTCAATCTATTAGACTGTCTCTAGGTGCTGTTGAAATTATGCTGGATGAGTTAATTTTGAGGGTTAAGACATGGCATCCACGACACCAGATGCTATTTAGAATTATCAAGATTTTAAAAAAAAAAATGGATGACTGGCAATTCAAACAAAACCAGAGGAAATGTGTTTTTCATCTTAGTAGTCCAAATCAGCCTACACAATTATTATATATTAGTCAAAGAATTAGTCGACAAAGGCTTTAAAGTGGTTACCTGAAAGTTCTCCATTTTGGCCAGCAAGCCGCAGTTCATTCACATAGTCGGTTAACATTGAAAGCTCTGAATCTGTGAACACGCTCTCATATAACTTCAATCCTTTCACAACATTCACCTGCCAGTTGCAATATCTGTCAAAAATAACAGACTAGATACTTTCTTTTTCCAAATCAGAAATGACAATATCAACTCTATGACATCCATATTCTCTTTGGAAAGAACTTATATTGAACTGTGAAAGAAAGAACTCGCCATATGCCCTTTCACTTGCTCCTTAGCAGTGAATCCTTTCGTCAACTTAATTTGAGTACGCCTTTCATCACAGTCCTCATGGTTTGAACAAATCTCTATATTTTCAGGAGTGGGCTGCATTTCTTGAGATCCTGCGTTCAAACAAAAGAACTAAAACTGAGATACCAATACGACAATATAGGGTACAAATATAGCTAGAACATGATAACTTTTCCTATTTCAGTGAATCAAATTGGTGTCTACATAACCATCTTAAACCGTTTATGACATAATAAACCTTTAAGAAAACCACAAGTGACGGAAGAAACTGGACCATCATGAACTACCTATACAAATACAAATACCGAATCTCTTTCCATCTCATAAGAATAAAATTCCTAGAAATTACTTATATATTTATTCAATCCAAGTTTTATATTTCGCAGATAATTGACAATTCTTATATTTCGCACACAATTGACACTTTTTAAAATACTTATAAATATCAGATCCTGCTTGACAGTTTGAAAACGACAAAGCATTTTGCCATCGATGCTACCAAAAAAGGGACACAACAACCGCAAGTACGGCATCGTATATCTTCATTTTGAATCGGCCAATCTGGTTGACCAAACATCACTTTTGTCCTAAAATTCCAAACGTTTTTATTGGATTGCCCACCGGAATTGACCCGCAAACTTGGCCCAAAAAATCAAGCGACCCACACAGTAAATTTGTCACGGGATTAGCAACCCCACATCATAAAAACGTCAAAACTTAACTACCCATCCAACATCAGCTTGCGCACACATGATGTCAAGTAGATCAGACGGCTCTCCTGTGCCACCTATAATCAAATCATTCCACAGGCACTCTTTTACCAACGTAATGGTATTCGCTAGTCCCCAAACTAACTGTAATACCGGATGCAGCCAAACCATTTTGACAACCTCGAAATCTCCAACTCCACTCGACCTCGGGAAAAAAACCAGCCATATTGTTTTAAATTAAATATATTTATATATATTATATTATTTCCGATATTTGGGCAAAAGTGTAAAATCTGAAAGTGATATCGGAGCCTAACTTAACGGTTTGCCCAAATGCCAAAAAATCATTCACTATTTAACTTCACGTTGAATTCAAAGTCAGAAAATTTTTTTTAACAGAGGTTTGAATCAGGAAGTAGTTGGAGAAAAATATGATTCCGTTTGGCTCCGGAGAAAATGGAAAACAAGATTAGAACTGCACGTATTTTACAATTAAATCATGAAAGCATCTTTTGATTTTCGGCTACCAAATATTTTAAACCCTCAGATTTCATATTTAAAAACTTTTCCTATCTTTTCCCGCACGATGGAATTAATGTTATAATAACTTTATTCCTTATTCAAGTAAATCATAAAAAAATAATTTTAAAAACAAGGAAAATTTTGGAAAAAATAAATAAATAATAAATCAGATGTCTGTCCAATTCCCATGAATCAAATTCAGAGAAAGGTAAAAAGACCTAAAATTAATTGTTAAAAGAAGTTTGAAAAATATACTTACCTGAATCTGTGACATCGCTGTTCGGTGAATCGTCCTCCTCAACTACGGATACCTCTTCAACTACGAACTTTTTCTCGCCCTCTGCAACGTTCTCGTCATTTTCTAACACTTTTTCATTGATTAAACATTCCTTAATTTCATCAACCTTCTTCTTCTCATCACCACCTTCCTTCTCTTCTAATTTCTTCTCTGTTATTTTACGTAACTCGACAGACACCTCAGCAATCGAGTGGTACTTCTGCATCTGCAACACCGAGATCCAGTTAAACCTCCTCCGATGAATCGCCGCAAAAACCTGGTCGTAATCAGATCCTTCTCGTCCACTGCCATTCACTTGCGCCAAATGTCCACATAGAGCATCGATTATGGCATTTGCCGCCGCAAATTCGCCCCGAAACCAGGCTATGATTGCGTCTTTAGCGAAAGCATCGGACATCATCACTAACGGTGGTGATGGTATCGCTCCCGCAGGCCCCATAGCTGGAGTTCGATCAGTTGACGATGCTAAACCTGCCGCCATCGGCATCACTGGTAAATCGGACGCTCTCTATATAATTTGATATTATAGTACTAATTTTGCTCCAAAATATTGGGAAAATATTGAGTTTTGTTATATAAAAAGCGGAAAACCAGTTAATGAAAATATATAAAAAGAGTCAGGCAGAGAGAGATTGAATAGCAGGGTTTGGGTCACAGGTGATGGAGCTTTTTAAATTGACAAATATATACACAGGGTCAGGGTGGCATGTCCGTAGATATGGAAAATTTGTAATGACATGGCAAAATAAAACGAAGGTTGGTTGAGAAGGATGGTTAGGAACAGAAGCAAGGGCAAGGGCAAGGGCAGGGTGGTGGCTCTAATAGGTGAAATTACAAAACTGACCTTGGTATCACCAAAATGGTTACGTTTCTACTCTTGGAAATTCGGATATAAAACTTCCATCTAAAAATTATTGATTAATATGAGAAATAATTCCAAGAAAGACGATGCTTATTTATGTTAATTTTTTCAATGCGTTTATTATTATTATTTTTTAAGGTTAGATTTCCCTACTAATATAAGTTATGTTGCTAAAATAAATAACAGCAACCAGATTTAGCTACCTTAAGCTGACAATGATCATGATTACGCATTGTCATTGGGTTATCCGAATTTATTTCCTAAATCATTTTTTTTTCTAATTTCAATATTAGGCATGTATTTTTTTTCTTTATTCTTGGTATTAATAAAATTATTTTTTTAATGACAAGAAAATACTTTCACAAATATACAGGCACTCGATTTGACACGGTTCAATAGTTTTTTTCAAACTAAACTAAATAATAATTTAAATTTTTTTAAATAAAACAAAAAAATAATTTAAATTTGACACGGTTAACTTGAAGATATTTCGGTTTAGTTTAATTTAGATTATGATTTAAACATATTAAATTATTCACTTCTGAATATATATTATTTATTAAAATTAATTGAACTATAGTTTTTTATAATATAATATAAACATGTAAAACAAAAATGAAATATATAATAAAATATATAATATATATAATAAATATATATATATATATAAATAAATTATAAATAAATATATAATATATAATGACACATTATTCTTGTTGATAAAAGGATATAAAAGGAGATCTTTGAGTTGTTGGGCGGATCGGTAAAGGGATGAGAAGTGAGAGGAAGAAGGGATGGTGGGTGTGGGGGCCCATTCAGTAAGGAGGACTGTGGATGTGGATGTGGCTGTGGCCACCCAAAGCGCACATGCAGACGATACCCTGACCACCATCATAAAAGCCAGACCGGCTTAATTATCTCTTTCTTCCCCACAACTCGACTCCGCTTTTCATTAAAAAAGATGTTTGGTGTCTCATTCTTTAATTTTGCATTAAAATTGAAAAAAAAATTAATTAGAGAAATAATAATATTTTCGTGAGTTATTCTCTTTCTGTAGAGCAAAAGCATAAAACCATGGGAAAATTCGTTGATTGGATTGGCTTTACAACTTTTAACTTTATATGATGCTCAAAGTTAAAAAATAAAAAAAAAAGTCAAGTTAAGATATAAATGAGATGAGAGGGAGAGGCCTAACCTTAGTAAACCTCCACCAAAAGTGTGCCGTTTTGACAAAGACCGTCCCATCAACCACGCCCACACATCTATACAAATTCAAATCAAACTTTTGTTCATCATTTACTACTTGCCAATTAGAACTCTCCATCTGTCACCGTCAATTTTAAAGATATTTAATATTGTCTATGACTTGTTTTATATTTTTCTTCTAAAGAAATAAATCTCACCATTAGTTCGGAATCAAAACAACGTGGCAAAGTCCTTATCAATCGAAAATTGCAACGCCTGTTCTCTCTGCCCAGAACCATCTAGTAGATAACTAAAGAATCAATTCATGGACCACCAAAAAATAATTGGAAAGGATTTTTGGTGGCATGGCAAAGGCATAGTGAATGGAGACGTTCTAATGTTAAAGTAGAAAGGAACAGGATTCTCCCTTCTTAGCTTTGTGATTATAAAATGAATGTAATTTTTATCAAAGACAAATCTAGATTCTTTGAAATAGAACCTTTAGGGAAAAAGAAAGACATTTTTTAAACTTAGAAATTATTCTAGCAATAAGGTATTTGTGCAATAAAATTACGTATATTTAATTTTGAATATACAATTAAATACTTTAAACTTAATATATATAATATTATTCTAATTTATGATATGTATTTTTAGTAGGTTAAAAATATAATGCAAGCAACGAATATTTAAGTTAAACTATCATTTTGGGAGAGAATCAACCAACGAAAGTAGATGAAATCTTGAATTCAGTGAATGACCCATAACCAATATACTAGATAAATATTATCGAAAGATTTGAACCTATATTTTATGTTTGATATCTCATTTTTTCGTTACTTAAATTATCCCGTATTGCAAATGACTCCAGTCTATTGGTAGATAAGGTTATGCAAACTATTAACTGGGATTATAAATTAACAATAGGAGATAGCGTGTAAGCTAGGTTTGGATGGATAGAAAAGCAAGGTGACATGAGTGTTCACTTTTCCAACACTTTCGCCTTTGAATATATTAATCAGGTTTTAATTATATATAATACGGTAAACTTTATAAGGGTAAATTTATACAATTTTTACTGTTTACTTAGAGGATGACACCTTGTAAACGAATCTAACAGTATTAATATATTCACGGAAGGTGAGGTAGTTGATTAATTAAAAAGATGTACATGTGAAGCATGACCAAAGTGAAAAGAAGCAGCCAAGCCATTTCTCATGTCAACATGTGACACTTGAGAATTGAGGCAAGGCAAACGTGTACCGCCATCGAAATTTTTAAAGGGGTTGGTGTAGGTCAAGTCAAAAATGTCGAATACATTAAAATAATAACTGACATTGACCTGGAGCAAAATTTGGCTGCCCCAGTAAGACGGGTGCAAGCAAGGAGATGCGCATGCACTTTAATTAATTATACTTGGTCAAATTCCACCCAAACAATGGTAAAATTTTAGGGTGCGTTTGGTTGACAGAATTTATTATTACCTTGATAATTTATCTTTTATTTTCTTGTTTGGTTTGTCAGTAATAAAAAATTACAGTAATCTTCTATTACCAATACTGATGTGACAGATAATATAGGTGGTAATCTGATTACCACCTTCACCTTAGGTATTTAAAGATTACTGGGATAATCTTAAGTTTATTATAGAAAAATTATTATTTATTAATTTTTTTAGGATAATAATAAATTTATTTTTAATTAATATGAGAAATAATATAAAAAATATTTAAAAATAATTATATTCAATGACATTTAAGTAAAATAATTTACTAGTAATCTTTTATTACCTTTAACCAAACACAATAATTATTTATACGTATCAAATTTTATCAAACATAATAATCATTTATACCCAGTAATCTTATAAGTAATCTATCTTCAAGGTAATCTTTCTATTTTAGTAATCAAACATTACCTAAACCAAACGCCCTCTTAAAGTCATTATCTCAAATTTATGAAAATCCCTTTAAATTTTATAAATTAACATTTATTTTTTACATAAAATTATTAAGATATGATTTTATTTTTAATTTTAATTAAGTTTTTTAACAAATTTTACTTATTAATAAATATTTAAATTTTTAAAAATTAAAAAAGATCACTTTAAAAATTCGTTATGTCTTGGCTGGGAACAAGCCTTTTGGCTATTATAATTGAATTGTCAAATGACAACAGCATTCTCTCATTCTATAACAATTGGTGTGCCTTATTTAATTATATATAACTGAACTGCTAAGAGAATTTGACATAAAAATGTACTATGGCTACGACCCTTGATAACTCCGAAAGAGCCTCAGCCCTACCCTACAGCAGCAAGTTCAACCTCAACCCTCAGCCTCTTGAATTGATTGGATATTTGATCATGTATTATAATTAAACCATTAAAATTTCTGGTCTCTTCAAACTTCTCAAAGCAATTTCCAACATTGCAATATTGGCAGAAGTGGCAAAATCTGAAACACAATCTTTTTATATTTCAAACTTAATTATTAAAATAAGGTTGTCATTAACCACACTATTTGTAATATTATTTTTCTCAACACTCTCCTTGAAAACAATATATCCCCTATCAAATGTTCCATTTATACTTGGATATAAGGTTAGATACGAGCCGAATTAAACCAAACTGAGCTTGAACAGGGTCCAACTCTTTTTTAGTGAGCTCAAGCTCGGGTTTCGATTTGAGCTCGCTAAACATATCTTCGTATTTGATTCGTTTCATAATTTTAGTATTCGAGTTCGGTTCGTACTTAGCTATGGGTCGCTTTGAGCTCGCATTTTAGGTTTGATAGCTCAGTTTCAGACTCGTATTTCAAAGAATAAATAGTGTCATTTGTTCCAAGTTAATTTTTTTTTTATTTGAGTGAGCAGCTTGTGAGTCAAGTTCGGCTCGTTTAACCGGTATTCGAATTCAGACTCATGTTTGTCTTTTGTTTAAAATTCAAACTCGTGTTTGTACTCGGGCTCATTCAAGGCAAGCTCGACTCAGACTCGTTTGAGCAAAACTCATTTTGAGTCAGAACAAGCTCGCTTTGAATCCAGTCTTACTCGGATATGTCTCTTCTTACCACAATAATAGTACTCTTTATTTTTGTAATATTTGACTTTGGACTTAAATTCCCTTTTACATCTATCATCATTTTCTTGAGTTCTCTCTCGATTGGAACCCTTAATGACTAGTGAATTATCTTCAAATGATGAGTTTTTTATTATTGTAAACCTTTTATTCTCACGTAATAAAACAGTTATATCATCTAATTTTAAAGTAGAGTTTTCCACTAACAAAGTTTGAAATAAATGTCTATAAGACTTGGGTAAATAGATAATAACATTCTCTTCTTCTAACTCATCAGCAAAAATAATTGACAGTAGATAAATTTATATTTTTTTTCGTTTTTATCTCTAAACGTTATCTATTAGTTAATGTTAATAACAAATAAATACCTTTAAGTTGATTTCACAAACCCTTTGATGTAATCTCAATTAACGCGTTATAATTTATATTTAGGGTAAAATCAATCAAACGGTATCAACAATTTTCTTATGAATCTTATCTCAATTATAATTAATTAATCCTTCAAATGACATCCCTTTTCGCTTCATCTAACCCTTCGGATGATTCAATCTAAAACAAAACAGTTTATTTATAAGAAAAAATCTCATTACAAATCCCATAAACAAATGTTGTTGGGCAAATGATCAGCACAAAAATTCTTATGTTAACTGGTTTAATGTAACACTAGGCCCGCCGTGAGATATTTTTGTGGTTTCTTACTCTTTTTTTTAAATTAAAAAATAATAAGGAAACGAGAATCGTCATTGGCGCACAAGATAAGAAATGACAGTTAAAGTTGTACAGTTGTGTAATTTTGTCATTTCTTAGAACATCAAGTTCATTCCACCCAGACAAGGATCTTATTAAGTACACAAACACAAGTGAATCAACCAAAGACAAAACTTAGAGAAGCATCTACTAAGATAAAGACATTATGGACTTAGAAATCAATAGCATTTAAGAGCAAAACTATGCACACAAAACCAGCCAACCAATTCGATAAATAATGAAATGACAAGACAATGAACATGACATGACATCCATGCAAAAATACACACACATTGTAATGCCCATACAGACAATACAACCTCGAAATGCTACTGCTACTTCTGTAATAATAACCTTTTAATCAAAGAGCTTCAACCTGTGGCCGTCATGTCAAGTGAAGATTCGAACAATGTAAAGAATCAAGGTTGTCTCTGCTTAATGGATGAGGTAATAATTTACAAAAAAAAGAGCTTAAATTTTTTGGGCCCAGATAGAGCAGATCTGGTTGGGTCATTCAGTCTAGTTGTTGTGCTTAACTTAAGCCCAATAAGATCTTCTGTCCCAGTTTCTAAAGATGTTAAAGTTCAACAGTACCAATCCTAATTTGATTTATTTGATACAAGAAATCCCAATAATCAAAGCATCATGGATAATAAAATGATGAATAGAAACCAAAAGAAAATTGTACATATAAAAAATGAGCTGCAAATATTTTGCTACCAAGAAATAATTGTTTAAGAATTTAAACACCCAACAGACGGGCTTGCCTTGAGTTTCTTCACGCCAATTACTTGCTCATTTTTGCATAGTAGATGCCCAGCAGATCTGCGTTAGGATACAGACACTATAATAAATATTCAATTTGGGTATGAAATATTTGATCTTTAAAGATAAATTTTTTTACTTTTAAGAATGAATTTTTGATTTTCGGAAACAAAAATTTTCGTCACCTTTTATAAAATTTGTTAAAGTAAGATTGGCCAAGCAAGGGTTACATTGAACTTAGCTCAAGAGTTTTCCATTTCATTACAAAATTATCAAGGAGAAACCAATTTTACAATCTTATTTATATAAACTAAAATAATAGTATTTGATTTTTTCTCATTTCAAAAATACTTAATTAAATGATATTACATCAATTTGTAAAGATATATTAATAAAATTATTTTAATATGATTTATTTATATATATAATATTACTTATATTACACCAAATTCTTTATAAGAGGATCGGTAGAGAAATTTCAAATGGAACAAAACAATTCTATTTTATTACTTGCATTGGAAAAAAAAAAATGCAAAACTTTTGTGGGATACGCAAACAAAATTACATTTCATTTATATGATATGATTTAATCCCGACAATCAATTAAGATGATAAATCAAACCTTACAAGATCAAAGTAATAAAATGATGAATAACGTCCTAAAGGAACAAAGTATTATTAATTATTAATGAATTTAAAGACTCCACACACAGGCTTCTCTTATATTTTCTTCACCAAGAAGATGAATTGCTTGCAATAAACCTTATTCAGCGAACCCCGATTCTTTACTTAATGGAATCACTCCTTCCAGTTCCACCAACGAAGCTTGGCATTGTTCTGATCCTATGTTTAACACGATTGATATAATTGGAGAAATGATCGTCATTCTTTCCTTCACCAATATTTGCTGTATTCTTTCCTTCACCAACATTTGAAGTAGTGGCTGTAATCTTAGCCTTTGCACGATTAATGTAATTACTGAAATCATCTTCACCATTTTCTCCCCATTTGTTGCTTTTTTCTCTGTCAACTTTGGCACCAGTCTTGCGTCCTTGACCATGCTGAGAAGATAATGCCGCAGGTGTTTTAGGCTTCTTTTCAACAGGAATCATTGCAGCTGTAGCTTCTTTCTTAGGTGCAGACGGTGCTGTACGAGTAGGCAGACTGGAATTATCAAACTTGATGTGAATAACTTCAGCACCATCTCTATTTACAGGGGATTTGGGGGCTTTTACTGGCTTGGAAGAATTGGGTGAATGTTGAGGGTTGTGTGAGATGGGACGAATTGTTCGGAAGCAAGGGCTGATAGTGATGAATTTGAAGACTTTCTCACAGGTGCTCTTGTTTTTCTTTTCCATTGACATGAATGAATATTGAAAATATATATCGTTTATGAAGGAAACAAAACCAAACTGCGAATTCTGAAGTGTGAAGAAATTCGTATTTATACTCGCAACTAAAGAGAAATTTATATTTTTTAAACCGCTTCCTTGTGGGGCAATCTAAATTAAATTTTGTAGAAGAATTCTGTGGGGAAACTTGGGATAACAGGAGACAACTTTCCCAGTTTTTCAAAAAGACGTGATGACTTGGGATCATATTCCTTGGTGCTTTAATTTTTTTCTATAAACTAACACCTTGAATCAAAGAAGCACAGCTTATAGGGCACAACTGATTAGGCGATTTAATAGAGTCTATAGCTGTTGACAGATAATTATTGGCACCATTGCACTGAACTTTCAAAAGGGTATCAGATGCCTTGGTGCTGTATGTAACAACCACTACTACATAAAATTCAATTAACCTGAGCTGCAAAGAGAATTTGAGTTTTCTTCTGGTATGGGGTCTGGTAGTCGCAGATTCTCCACCTGTGAAACTCTCTGTAATTTTTAGATGGATTAGAAAAATAATTATCAGTGAATATGCGTCCAAAGTCTCCCAGATTTGACAATCGTGAAGGAACTCAGACTTTAACAAGATTGAATTCAAACTTTAGACGCTACACTGGAATATCGAGTTATCGACTTTATTATGTGTTCAGGTGTGCATTTCTTGCCGTGTTCCTTTTTATTTTGTTTTGCAGGGCCAGTGCGTATGTATTTTAATTCAATACAGCTCGTTGCTAGGTTCTCCTAGTGTCTGCATTCACACATTAAAACTTGGCATCAGTGTGAAAATTTTGTGTATATAAAACTGCTAAAACTTACATCTCACCGAAGAATAATTCTTCTAGACTAAACATGGATATCCTTCCATCTTCTTTATTATGTATGTATGTATAATATACCCTTCTTTATCATCTTCTTTAAACATGAGTAATCTTGTACCTTATCAAATTGCAAATACAATGGCCAAAGGACTATTTCCCAACCAAATTTTAACTCGATTTCAAAAGTACGCTCGTAATAATTTAAAAATTCAAACATTCGTTCATAGGCTAAATTCTGTTACAGACAATAGTAAAATTGTAATTTTGTCATTAAACCTAAATACCCTAAAAATATATATTATTTTTCTTTCTTAGTTTAAAAAATTAATAATTTTTTTTTAGAATTAAGCTTTAAAAAATAATATTTTCTTTTTTACGGTTTCAAATTTCTTCAATGATTTTTCAATAAATGACATCCACTCTCTCTCCCTATTAGTGATGACTCTTTTTCTGATGTCTTTTCTCTGTTCAAAATCCTCTTTTTTCAACCGACGTCATATAGATTTAAAGAATTTAAACGAAACCCTTCATCAGTTTCGTTCGGTTTCATGAACCATCTAAAAAGCATGGTTATTTATTGAAGGAGAGAAGGTGGAAGTGTTGCATAGAATTCTATAAAAAGATTAAAGTTTAAGAACCTTTCTTTTGTCCGGTGGATTAAATTTTATAATTTTCAATTTATTTCTTTGAATTATTGATCAGTTAAGTTTTAATTGTGAATATTGGCAACTGAAATTTTGGGCAATATTTATATTATGATTTTATTAAACATCTGAAAATGATATTGAATTAATTTTCATTCAAATTTTTTTATTAAATCGTATCAAAATTATATAATATTATACAAATTACTAAAAATTATAGAACAGGTCTGTCCAACAAAGAGTCCGAATTCTAACAATTTGATATTCCGCCTGTATTGAATATGAAATTGTATACATTTGTATTTAAATTTTTTTCTTGAGATATTATGATATGTATATATCTTTTTAATTATATCAACATTTCATAATTTTTATAAAAAATATGAAAAATCATATAATAGAGGTTGTCTAGTAAAAAAAAAGTCTAAATTTTAGACTTTTTGATAATATAACTTTATTGAATGTTTTGAATAAGAAATTGAATTGGTGTAGAAGGAATAACATAATTTACTGCATGGGAATAATGAAAATCATTTGCTAAGCCAAAACTAAAAAGAAAAGAACAGAAAAAGATCTAATCCTTTATATGGATTACACCTAGGGTGAATTTGAATCGAATTAAACCCAAACATCCCTTGTCTCTAGTTCAGTTCAAATAAAAAATAGTTTGATTCATGTTTAACTCAAATTTGTCGAGTCAACATTAAAGATGGTTCGAGTTCGGTTTGAATAAAAATAGTTTAGTTCGAGTTTGATTTGAATTTATGACTCAAATTTATGACTCAGATATATAGTTCAAATTTATGGTTTATTGACAAAACGATGTCATTTAACAACTATTTAACATAATTTGAACCGAGTCATAAGTTAAATTATAACTGAATTGAGTCATTCATCTAGTTCGCGAGTTAAACTGAGTTAAACTCTTTATAATTTCAGTTTGACTTAGTTTTAAAACAAGTCAAACTCTTAACTCAAATTCAATTTATATTCAAATTAAATAAATTCGAATTGAGTTAATTTTCAAATCTGAATTGGCTCAATTTGGATTCAACCCTAATCACACCCATGTCCAGACAATGCTGGGACATGGCTAACTCACCAACACACCACAAGATTGAAGAAGACTATTCTTATTCCTTCCAGCATAGGAGAGTTTAAGTTTGCACAAATAATTCACCAAATGAATCAATTCATAAGAAACAGTCAGAAGAACTGACCAACAATTCATTTGCATATCAACATTCAAAGAATTATCCATGCAAAGACACGGGTATAGCATCACGTCAGCATTTCTGTGACAGGAAAGTGCCAACATAAAATCTCAACAAACAAGAAAAATTGCAAGATAAAATAATTAGTTGGTGCGTTTTCTATTCATTTAGGTAGTCGAATGGACTAGACCACTTTTATGAGCAACCAAATTTCACAAAACCGATGACTGCTTGCCTTTCTGCCTGTCTTCCAAGACACAGCAAGTAGGGGTAATTTGGGAAAACTGTTATATGATGGAACTTAATTTACTCTGCTTTCTCATGCTAAAAACCATAAAAGCCCACGCTGATTATAGTTCACTGAGATGGAAGGGCAACAGGAATTTCCAATGGCTCATTCATCGACATGCGAGGGTAAGAGTAATTTCCTTTCAGTATTTGTTCAAAAGCATGCCGGTTTGCAGCTTCTGTATAGTGAGTGCCATCCCAGTTTATAAACTCACTTGTGTTGCTGCATGCTTTGGCTGTCACTGTGCTCCCATCCAGAATCTTAGTTTGCCCACAAACTATTCGAGAATCAAAATTCAATGGCGGCCCACCATAGCCGCAGCAAGCAGCCAAAGGCTCCTTGAATCCTGGAAACTCATTAACCATGAAGATGTCAATGGAAAAGGCATTTTTTAACACCCATATACAAAAAATTGCAGAAGACAACAAAATGACAACATACCGTACTGAGAATAATTTGAAATAAGGTCTAACTTTATGGAGAAAATGTCAACAAAGGTAACATTAACTTCGGGAAAATTTTCCTGAAACTTGGTACATAAATCCCGGAGCTGTGAATTGAAAAGAATAGCAGCATTATTGAGTGATTTAACGCACCCAAGCTGGTCGAGCTCTGATGAATTTTTACCAAATGTTGTGATGAGTCTGGGTAAACATCCCAGCGGACCAGTGTTATGAACCCAGAAGTTCCTTGCACCCTCATTGTACAATTTCTGAAAGGTAAAGAGAAAACTTTTAAGTTTAATATTAAGCTCTGCTATAACTAGTTTAAACATGTTTTAAAAGAACTGATTCAACCTGAAATCCATTCTCAACTTGGGCCAATAAGCTGGGAATAAAAGCAAGTACTTGGTCCACTTGGTCCTCAGATCTGAAATAGAATTCTCCTTCAAGATCATTCTGACCCATATCAAACATATAAAGGCCCTCCTTGAAATAATCTTCCGGAGGAAGATAGTCTTTTAATTTATTATCTAAAACAAATCCCGTATTATGAGTCAGAAATTTCATTAACATAAACCTGGAATTTTGCAAGAAAGTTGCTTATACCTTCCGCTAATAATTCAAGGACTCGAGTCTTGAATCTGATGAACTGAGCTACCTGCAAATTAAAGGGAAAAGGGCACATTGAATATGGAGTTGGTGGGAGAATAGTTGCCCCTCCAGCTGCAAAATTACACCCAGTTCTGAAGTCAGGGGCACCAATGGAGTCCAAGTATGGACTGAGAAATGGTTGGCCCATCACATTCACTGCAGGTAATTGAATTTGTCCAAATAATCAGATCTCTTATAACCAAATTAATCAAGTACAAGCAATACGTAAATGTAAAGATAAATTACTTAGAAAATCAATGATCAAACGGCCATCGCAGAATCGCCCAGATGATTCATGGAAGTAGGTTTGTCCCATAGGTAATCCCAGTGGAAATGCAAATCCTGCAGCAAGACCGCCGGTGTCTGAATTCGAATCACCGAAGTTGAAAACTGCCGGATAACTGAAATTCAACGGGCTAACAAAAACCGAAAAGGGAAAAAATAAAGCTAGTATTTGAACAAGAGAGATCTTTAGAGCCATGGAAGTCGAATATCGCCTTAACCAAGATTCAATCAACTTAGCATAATTGGCTGGAAAGACAAGATTTATGCAGTACGCCGCTTAGAGTCTTCCAATCTCTTGGAATTTTGAATAGGAAAAAGAAATTGGAAAGTGAATTCACCTACCCTCCTCATCTGCTTGATGTTAACCCTTCATTTTGTATGGCCATGCAAAAACTTCACCATGACAATAAAGTTGATGTTTAGGAATGGAGGCTCTTTCCATATACCATAATAAAGTTGATTTTGATTTTACACGTTAACGTTTTCTTGAACACCAATCTCTGCTAATTACTTTCAATTGCTAATAAATAGACATTGATTATCTTCTTGTTAATTAGGAGAATGAATGTTCTTGTGCTGCTTGTATCTTTCAACTTTGACAATGGAATTTAAGTCCTTGATTAAGGAAGTGCAATTAATGGAATTTGTTGGAGTGACATTATTGATCCTATGGTTTATTTTTCAAAATCTCAATTTTAAATTAACAGGAGGATTAGCAAAATTAATGAAATATCGAAACTTTTAGAATTTTAATTACGTTGGTAAAACTTTAACATTACTCGTTACCCGTCTAAGTAATACAAGTATGTCTGGTTACCTTAAAAAAAAAAAAAATCTAAATTAACCCCTCAAAAATTTTAACTTTTAAGGTTAAGTGAGTGATTTATTAGTATTATTCAAATTTTAATAGAACCTAGAATGGACTTCTCAATTGGGTTGGGCCTAATGGGCCCGTGAGAAGAATCACCTCTGTGTCTCTCTTCGCTAAAACCCTCGAGAGACACCTAAACACTAAAACCCCAAAGCCACGGACTCCGCCTCTTCTCACTGACCTGAGAGCGAGGTTTTAGTTTTGCATTTCAAAATCGATGGCTTCGGTGGCTCTGAGAAGCCCTAACTCTAGGCGACTCGTACAGTTCACTTCTCAACTCTACTCTTGCTGTCGTGGCTCTGCCTCAATCTCGGACATTCTCTCACGCAATGACGGACTTTCGGTCCCCACCGCCTTTATGCCGTGGTGGAGATCCATGGGTACTTTCACCCGCACGTATGTTCCTTCAATGATCTATTCATTGCATGCCTTTGTTTATTAAACTTAAATTTTGTTGTTGCTGAAGTAGAGCTTTCTGCTTCCTTTGACGATGCGTTAACTAGCAACCATCTTCTGCCGAAGGAACCTAAATATGACAAACGGATAGTTAAATTTTTCGTATGAAATGGATGTATGACTAACTTCAGCTATGTTTATTATTGATAGTAAGCCTCACGTGAATGTTGGAACTATCGGACATGTTGATCACGGGAAAACTACACTGACTGCAGCTATCACAAAGGTCTGTTGTTGTTCGGTTGATTGATTTTAGGTCGTACATTGCTTCATTTTTTCTCTTTTTGGAATGACTAAGATAATTAAATTTTTATACATGAATCGATCTTTTCTTGTTTATGATATGTAGTTTTTTGTGTAGGTGCTAGCAGATGAAGGTAAAGCAAAAGCCGTTGCCTTCGATGAAATTGACAAGGCCCCTGAAGAGAAAAAGAGAGGAATTACAATTGCAACGGTTGGGATGTTTTCCCCTATATTTTTTTGTGCTAATCATTTGATTATGCCACTGGAGAGATAAATGTGGCTCCCTTCTGTCTTTTTTTCTTTTTCACTCCCCAAAAATCAGTGTTTATTTCAATTTTGCAGGCTCATGTAGAGTATGAAACTGCTAAGCGTCACTATGCACATGTTGACTGCCCAGGACATGCAGATTATGTTAAAGTAAGTTGCAATTTAATTTTGAGTATTATGCTTTGTGACCATGCATGGATGAACACGAATAACAAATAAATGGGGTTATGTAGATGTTTAGTATTTTTGCTGTACCTTTTAGTGACAGTAACTTACATTCTTACATTCTACATAGTTATTGAAAATCTACTTTGTATTTCTGTTTTGATAAATGTTCTCATATTTTTTTAGGTGTAGATTTCTGGATGCTTATATGGCTTATTATTTTTTATGAGTTAATTTGGGCATGTTATTATCAATAGAACCTTCAATTATTTCTCTTATCTTGCATGGATGATATCTTTCCCTATTTTTGTTAAGAAGGTGTTGTTACCACCACAATTTTCTTATCTAATTATCTAAATTCATATTCGTGTAATAAATATCAACTAGTTGTAGCAAAGGTTAGTCACAATTTGTTAGTTAACAACACATATTGTCATGTAAGAAACTGTTTAATTTATTGTTTTGCAGAACATGATTACTGGAGCTGCACAAATGGATGGTGGTATTTTGGTTGTTTCTGCTCCTGATGGGCCAATGCCTCAGACTAAGGAACATATTCTGCTTGCACGTCAGGTGGCTATGCTATCAATATTTTGTTAAGCATATGGAATTTACATTTTTTCCTTGGTCCGTGCATTCCGAGTGGAATATGCTGATTGGATATTGGGAACACACTGTACAGGTTGGTGTGCCCTCACTTGTGTGCTTTCTGAACAAAGTCGATGCTGTTGATGATCCTGAGTTGTTAGAGCTTGTGGAAATGGAGCTCCGAGGTAGGTTAGGTTTTTGAGGCTATTTAGTTTTCAAACTGGTATTATTTGCTTGGTTTTTGACCTAATTTTCCTGGAAGGGTGTCACACGAGCTTACTGTGATACTGCAGAACTTCTTAGTTTCTACAAATTTCCTGGGGATGAGATACCTATCATCAGGGGATCAGCTTTGTCAGCTTTACAGGGTACAAATGATGAAATAGGCAGAAAGGCTATTTTGAAATTAATGGATGCTGTGGATGAATACATTCCTGACCCTGTCCGCCAACTTGATAAGCCTTTCTTGATGCCCATTGAAGATGTCTTCTCAATTCAGGTAAAGGACAACGTTTTCTTGGTGCCCTTTGAAAATTAATGAAGGATGTTATCTAAAAAATTTATTTAATAGTTTTAAGTTTTGAATTTAAATTTTGGTGGATGGATTTTGGCTTGTAATGCTCATTTGGATTCTCCTGTTCTGCTATTGGTCATTGTGTTCTTTCATTGTTTCCTGAAGAGGTTACTCTATGTCAACAATTTTTTCTTGTATTGAAGGGACGTGGGACGGTTGCAACTGGCCGTGTTGAGCAAGGAACCATCAAAGTTGGTGAAGAAGTTGAGGTTTTGGGGCTAACACAGGTAAAAGTTTTAATTTATTTATTTTAAGTAGAATTGGTGAATTTGCAGTTCATTTGTTTATAGCAGAGTTTTGTGAAGTTATTTTGTATTTTCTTCTCACAAAAGCGTTAGGTAATTTGCCATGCAATTTTGAGTTATCTATTGATTATGTGATGCTTTGAGTTACTGGTATTATCTGTGTAACTTTTTGTATTTCAGTCCTTTTTATCTCTTTGGTCTATGAATTATCATGAATATATGAAGAATGACTGGATCTTACTTTGAGCTTTCCTTCACAGAGTGGTCCTTTGAAAACTACTGTAACTGGTGTTGAGATGTTCAAGAAAATTTTGGATCAAGGGCAAGTAAGTGAATGATTTTTTTACATTTTTTGGACTGAGGATTTGTTGACATACTAAAATGTTTGTGGGTTTTTGTACTAATTACTAGGCTGGTGACAACGTTGGTCTTCTTTTGCGTGGTCTAAAACGAGAAGATGTGCAGCGAGGACAAGTAAGTGGCACCTTTCTAGCTTTATAGATTTTAATTTAGCAAAATATAGAGCTCTGCAAAGTTTTAAGTTGAGGTCTCATCTTTTGAGTGTGCATTTGTATCATTTTCTGTGGTTTAATTTTAGTCAAAGCGAATTACCCTATGTAAGTCTGGTTGATTGCCCCAGTGTATGGTAAATTGAATAATACAACGCTTTGGATATGTTTTGTCTAATGTTCTTGATGCATGAACAGTATATAATAATATCAATTCTGGGATGCGTGTCAGAAATTATCATCTGTAATATGTAATGCACTGAAATTAACTTTTGCGTTAATTGATAATTGTATACTTTAGAAGAATGTGCTTCATTATCCTTTTCTACATGCTGTTTAGGTGATTGCGAAGCCAGGATCTGTAAAGACATACAAGAAGTTTGAGGCTGAGATATATGTCCTCACAAAGGATGAAGGTGGACGTCATACTGCCTTTTTCTCAAACTATAGGCCACAATTTTATTTGAGGACTGCAGATATCACTGGAAAAGTAGAATTGCCTGAAAATGTGAAGATGGTTATGCCTGGGGACAATGTGACTGCAGTATTTGAGTTGATATCACCTGTGCCTCTTGAAGCAGGTGTGTCTATTTAACTTAATCTTCCTTCAAAGGAAGTAACTATTCTCATTTTTATCTTGAGGAACTGCAATCTATGCCCCACCTTATTGTGAAGTGTTTTGCCTTTTAGATGCATCATTCTTGAATGTCACACTTCATTCATTGCTTATTTTTGACAAACAGGACAAAGATTCGCCTTGAGAGAGGGTGGCAGAACGGTTGGTGCAGGTGTAGTGTCTAAAGTAGTAAGCTAGCTGGCCTGGCTCCAGAGGCTTAACACATTTTCTGTAAGGTTGGTTGCAAAAATGATTTGAACCAAAAGGCTTAATGCCTTATTCATGGGAACACGTGCTTAATAACATGAGGATATCTACATTTGATGCTATTTTCTAGGAATTGTTGATAAAATTGGGCGAAGGAAGCCTACCGGAATTTTCGATTTTGGGCTCTAAACTGTATTGAAAGAAACATTCCTTGGGTTACTCGTTATATTAAAATAATACTCATTTGTGTTTCCTTTTCTGCCCAACCTATTTTAATCTTGATTTATTCAAAACTAGTTATTTATTTTTGGAAGGGTTAACAAATTATTGATTTGGACGTGCAAAAATTGAATTAATAGAAAAAGTACATATCTAATGTTCAAGCAAGTAACTCTACCATAAATTTACAGTCTAGTTATCATATGACAACCAGCCATGAGATTGAGCTTTCCCCCATCTGAGCTAAAGTCATCTTAATTCCTACGACAGCGATTGCTTGGAATCGAAATTGTTTACTCATGTTTCATGGCTCAGCTACCTCTGGTTCAGAAACGCACAAAGCCCAAATAACACCCACCCTTGTTCTCACTCGGCTTTACGACATTTACACTTTCCACCAAATCAGGATGTTCTGCAAACCTTGACCATTTCCTCGTGAGGTTTAATTTAGCTTCTCAATGCTCATGCAAGCCTCAGCACAATCACTGCCATCAAAGTTGCAGCTCTGAAATATATCTCATTTACACTTTTCTCCACTCTCATCATTTCCTCGTCCTTCAATTCCATTTTGCTGGCGTTCTTACTGATAAAGACAAGAGCGTCCCTCAGTCTATTTACCGCCCAAGAGAGCCAAACCAGCGCAAATGCAAGGCCAGTATTCAACACTTTTGATGCACATAATGGAACCCTCCCACAAGCCAATTTACAGATTACAGAGAAAAGAACAGCAAGACCAGTCCCAGCGATGCCAGCAGAAAACTGAGTTAAGATCTCGGGAAGTTCAGGACCAGATTTCTTCAATGAAAGGATTGCTGTTTTCCCATTTTGTCTTTTGTTTATCATCAAGGATAGGAGATTCTCACATGCATGGAAGTAGCTGCTTCGATAAAGATTCCTTTTGTTACCCATCTTCCTGCTGTTCCTCTTCTTGGGCTTGACTTTGATTTTCTCAGGACTGTAAAGAAAGATAAAACAAAAACAAAGTCAGACTAGGTTTCTTGAAGGAGGCAAAACTGAATGCCTACAACATGATTCATATGATACAAATTAATTATCATATGCTAATTTCAGTGACATGTTACAATCATTTTTCCCAATTAAGTCACAACAAATTAGCAAATGTTCTCTAGCCCCGTTGAGCATTAATGGTTACTCAAACTTTATTCGCACAATAATACATTAGTCAAAGAAAAAAGGTGTAATCATATAAAAGGGGTACAGGAGTAAAAAGAATAGAGAGGCAGGAGGGAGGTCTGGGATGGGATGGAGTTGGGGGGCTTATTCAGTTAGTCTAAAAAGAATTTTAAGGCATATTATAAGAGATAACAGATAGTAATATCGCCAATAGCCCTTTTATTTCAACAATTTCCCATAATCAGATATGTTATTTTAGGAAACAGATCACAGTAAGGGTAGGCTAAATGATGCATTGCTGAAACAGAAGTGTTTTGATACCTCTTCAAAGGTGCAACAGTCACAGCTTCAGTCTTTGAAGCAGATCTATTAACCTGAACTTCACTGCTCTCCAGCCTATTCAAAAGGATGCTAACAGGGTCAGATGTTTTAGTCATATTAATGAATAGTAACTGAAATTACAAAGGGATAAAGAAAAAATGTTTAAACAAGCATGTACATTCTGTGTAACAATTACCAAAATGCAAGACATTAAAATAGGTTTCCACCTTACTCAGCCAATTATATACAGGAAGTCTGGAACAGGTACATTTTTCACGATGTTGAATATCCTAAAATGTGGTTGCTCATAATTAATTCACAAGCATTCATACATGATAAAAGAATCAACAAGAACTATATATCCATACCTGTCAAAATAAGGAATCAGCAATGACTTATTAGCCCACTTAGTTGAATTTCTTGATGAGTAAAACTCAGCAACAATGGAAAGGAAGTCATTCATCTCAGTTCCACTACTAGTAAACAAGATTCTACCATCAGGATGAATGGTGATTTTTGAACTGCGGGTCATATCTCCCACAAAGTCCATGAGGGGCTTCTGTCCTAATAATTCACTATCAGGGCAAATGAGAGAAGGAGATGACGGTCGTTGGTGTGAATCAAATGTCAATGGTTGAAGACCCAAGTCAGAGAGTAAAGACAAATCTAAAACACCTCCAGCCTCACTTGGTCTCGACTTAAGAAACCGCATGATTTTTTCATGTCTTGTGCATTGCTCAGCTATTCCAGAGCTGAAGAGTACCAAGTCTGGCCTAGATTCTGCACACAGACAAAGAGGCAAGTAAATAATTCATGTCTTCTGCGACAGCAACAAGTGTGCAGAGAATCAGAAATGATCTAATATGGATAATTTTGAATAGCATATTTAATTATTTATAATTGTATTTACACTTAAATAAAAATTTAAAATTTCTATTTCTGTGGGGAGAATAAAAAGTACACAGAATTAAATAAGCTCTACACAGTTTTCTCACAAATGATATTTACAGAAATCAGGAAGAGGGCTTATGATCTCTGGGAAACTAGTTCTCAACAAGAAACTCTTGGTCCACAAACCTTGCACATTGATGAGCTCAGACCTTCTAACTGTTGAGTCCATCGTGAGAAACTGGTTAGACTCACACAACCCACTCACAGCCTTCCATGGCTCCTTGGCTTGATGTGACCTGAGACTAAGGCAGTCAGGTCTTGTTATCTCTTGTCTAGCCCCTGGATATGACAAAGAAGGTTGGCAACCCTGCATCATCAAAGATTAAAAATTATCAATTATCAAACAGACAGAACTTACAACAAGGATTCTATCACACAGACCTCAACCATATTGTCAAGACAAATAGGTTGGATAAGCATGCTACTAATCTGACACGATCCAGTAAATGAATAAATTGATAGTCACCAATGGTGATATAAATAATTTACAATTACTGTTCACCATCAAAGAGAAACTACATGATATGGCTGATATGAAGGAGAGACCGTATTGACTGAAACCTAATATATAATCAATCAGCTCTCATCTTGGTTAACAAAGATGGTTATATTGGATAACCAGAGGACCGAAGCACTGAATATAAAGTCCATATAGCTGAGCTCGATTTAAAATAATTCCATTAACAGCATCTAACACTGAATTTTAGCACCCATGAAATCCATTAGAATAAATAACAATCAAGTCCAGCAACCAATTAAACAAAAACACAAAACACACACTCTGTATTACACTCATCAGAAAACAAAACCTAACAAATCCCAGCATCAATCACAACATATTTCAAAGATCAAAACCTTAAAACTTTACCTTGATGACCCTGCTCATGCCATGATCCTGATGACAAACAAGCCCCGGAGGGTAACCATGAGAAGCCATCAAACAAGGCTCAGCCATATATATATATATATGTTTTTTTTTTTATTTCCAAGAGGAACAAATTTCAGAATCCGAGCTTCCTAACCCTAGTCTGTTTTTTCAATATGGTGGCTTCGTTAAAACCCCATAGATTTATTTCTCTATTTAATGCATACTCCGCCTCAAAATCAAAAGATTCCCCACAATTTTTCGGATTTCCTTTGTGGATGGAAACTAAACACGTAAAAACTAAACGAAGACAAATTCTATCTCTGTGATCCTCAACCGTTTGATCCAGAATTTTCAGCCAGTTGGGATCTGTGGCACACCCTGGCCTTGAGAATGAAGGCGGGTTGAGTCTTCGTATCCGACAAAACAACTCATGAGATTCGTCTCCTAGTTATATTCGTGTGTATCCGAGCTCATTGTAAAATGGATATATGGCCACATCTTAGTCTTTGAAAATTTGATCAGCGGTGGAGATGCATGGTTGTACAAGTGAGTGTGGTTGGAATGATTACGGAAAAAATCAGTAGGCCCTACAAGAAAATAACTGTTGTGATTTGACTCAAATTGCATGAAATGCCACATAATTTTGCAACGAGTTTTTTAGTAATTAAAATTTCTATATGTATATGTACACCATATAATTAAATCACATTTTCCCACCCAAGATTTGGCCCCAAAACATTGACATCCCTTAATAGTACAAAACATATTTTTCACCCAAAATTAAATTTTGTGAAAAAATCTTGATATCGTAGAAGAATATCATATTTCCTTTAACTATTTCTATTTTCAAATTTAACATATCACTACAAATAAAAATAATAATAAAAAATAACCAATTATATATCAAAATTATATAAAACCTCTCTTCTTCATGTTTTGTCACTCTCAACTCTATTTTTTGAGTGGCCTGATCGACCTTCACTATCGTCAAAGAGTCGTTATTCAACAATCTCAACCTCACAACTTTTTCAACATTAAAATCTTAAGTCAACAATGATGAAGATGTTAAAATCTTGCCTTTAGAAATCTCCAAGTCAATGACAATGATTTGGTCAATGACTTTTTTGTCGAATCCACCATCAACCTTGAGAACAAACAATTATAAAATCTCTCATGTATGATGTTATCTTTCCCCTTAATCATAACAACTAAAATAACGTAAAAAATCATCTTAAAAAATGATTTATGCATATTAAATATTCGTTTAGTTGTGGTGATGATAATAATGTACAAGTGGTCACAATATTCTGATTGTAATGAGAAAGACTTTTAAAATTTGAATTATAAGTTTTAAACATATAAAATAATTAAATTATTATATTTAAAGCATTAAAAGAACGGTTTATTAAAAAAAATGTTATTTATATATTTATTTTCAAATTTTACAATTGTGAAATTACTTATTGCCTTTGTAGCATTAAATTTTTTCGGAGGAATTTTTAATTTTGGTGGAAAGTATGATTTATGACATCAAGTGTGTGAAAAATGTTCTTAGGTCAATCATTGGGTAGGAACAGGTGATTTACCTTATACAATTTTTATTCTCATTTGTTGCGAGAATAAAACCTATATATCAAAAATTGTAAAATAAAATAATAACATAACAGTCTATGAATGTTTTCTTTAAACAAATAAATCACTTTAAAAACTCATTTTTATTTATCTAATATTATTATATTAGTATAATTCCCTACACCCAACACCCCATAAATCATATAATAATAATAATAATAATTTTTAATATTAAATTGAATATAAAAATGTTATTATAATTAATTATATTTAAATCTTGATAAAATTATTTATATTTATTTTAAATATATAAATGTATACATATTTATATATATTATTATATAATTAAATAAATTTAAATTAAAAATAAAATAATATTTAATTATATAAAAAATATATATAAATATAACTAAAATAATACCCATAATATTTACCTATCAACCTTTATAAAATACCCTCCATATTAATCACATGGGACATCTCATTTATAAAATCTGGAATTAATTCATTAATTGCGATACAGAATCCTTTTGGATTTACTTGACCTTTTTGACATTCCATATCACACGTGTCTTTATTAGGAAGCGAGTCGCAAGTTCTACATACATCACCTTCTGCGTTTAACTGCACGTTCTCCAACTTACAATTTCCCTCCGCTGTTGAAAATGTGTATATATATGTGCATGTATTCTTACTTTTGCGATGTCAAGTGTTTCTTTAAATCGTCATCATCTTTTAGATCATTTCCTCCCGTTTTTGCCCTTCCTTATTCATTTTCGATAAGAACTCCGCCTAACGAAACCCTAGATTCTCTCACCAACCAAACACTTTCTTTCCCGAGAAATTCTCAAACCCATATCCCAATTCACGCCCTTTCCACTCTTTACCACCCCCAATTTCAACTTGAACCATTCTTTTCCCTATAAAATCCCCGAATCTAGATTATTTACAAGAAAATCCTCCCCGATTTCCCTGTCATGGGAAAGACTTTCCGGGGATGCCCCAAACCGAGTGCCTCTTCCTCTTCCTCCTCTGCCCCCTCTCAGAGCACCACATCAACCTCGATTACCGAAACTGTCAATGGATCTCACCAATTTAAAATCACTGGCTATTCTTTATCGAAAGGTTTAGGGATCGGCAAATACATAGCGTCTGATACGTTTATGGTTGGCGGTTACACCTGGGCGATCTATTTCTACCCTGACGGGAAGAGCGTAGAGGACAATGCGACGTATGTTTCATTGTTTATTGCGTTGGCGAGCGTAGGGACCGATGTTAGGGCTCTGTTTGAGCTGACTTTGTTAGATCAGAGCGGGAAGGAGCGCCATAAAGTGCATAGCCATTTTGGGAGGACGCTCGAGGGCGGGCCCTACGCGCTCAAGTATCGCGGGAGCATGTGGTGAGAACCCTGAGATAATTTTTTTCTGTTTCTTTTTATTCTTTAATTTTATGTGGATTTTTCTCATATAATGAACGATATCATGCTTCTCCTGATTTTGTTGCTTTCTTTTGCGACCTTGTTTATAATTGTCTGTTTTATATTTATTTGCTTACGATGCTTATCAAGATAACTTATTATATAGCCTTCCGGTTTTGACATTGGTGTCGGTGTTGCTAGTAATCTTTGATTTTGTGCGGATGGTAGTTGGTTCTGAATGTTTTACCTATTATCATATTGAAACCTGCTACATGGATTTACCTGTAGTTGCAAGTTAAATTTTGATCTGTTTACTGATATTATTAATTTATGTAGGCATAAGTTAAAAGATTGTTTGGATAACATAAATTTTGCCCCTTTAAGTCTTAAATTCTTTTTGATGATATATTGGTGCAATTGCAATGTATTCAGAGTTTATTTTTGGATTTTCTTTATGGTCTGTATAAATAAACCAGAAGCAAGATTTCATTCTATGCATACAACCCATTTTGTTTGTTTTAAAAAAGTGTGATCCCATGGGTCTTCAGTTGGTAACAACGTGATACAGGGTCAGCATTGCTGGATTACCTAAATGCTTGGTAACTTGTTCACATTGAGCAACTTAATGACATGGGGTTTATTGATCCTACTGCATCTTGTTGTTCTTGATGTCTGCCTTTTGTTCATGGGAGCATATATTATATTTATTTTCACCCTCTCCATATATAGTCTTTCTATTAATTTCAGTTAAATTAGTTGTCATTTGGTTTTGTTAAATCCGGGTTATGATTGAGTTTTGTCTAAGTTTTTGGTTGTTTATGTACTTATGGTTGTTACATTATAGTAATTAAGTTTTGCTCATGATATATGTAGTAAAGTATCCAGCATAACACAGCTTGTCTGATTATTGAATGCAACAGGGGGTACAAGCGGTTTTTCAAAAGAGCTCTTCTGGAACAATCAGACTACCTCAAAGATGATTGTCTTTCAATTCACTGTAGTGTTGGTGTTGTGAAATCACACACAGAGGGGCCTAAGATCTATTCCATTGCCGTACTGCCTTCTAACATTGGTCAGCATTTTGGGAATCTACTGGAAAGTGGAAAGAGAACTGATGTAAGTTTTGAAGTTGATGGTGAAGTATTCGCTGCTCACAAATTGGTACTTGCTGCTCGTTCACCTGTATTCAGGGCTCAACTTTTTGGTCCAATGAAGGATCAAAATACTCAGCGTATAAAAGTTGAGGACATGGAGGCCCCAGTTTTTAAGGTTCAATACATCCCCTCATTTTCTTTTCTTAGCTGCACTTTTTTTTTTTTTTTTTTTTTTTGCTTCAGTCAACTTACTTTTATTTTTGCAATAAATATTCCAGCATAGAGATACTGAAGACATTTAGATACATAAATCTACTGTTTTCTTATGAAAATAGTGACATGCAAACGATGGGTTGGCTGTGGTTGCATGTTGCAAATATTGTGTTAAATTGTTTTCATAACTTTTGTTTTGGTTTTCACTGGACATAAATCATGAGATTTTATTAGCAGCTGAGCAATTATGGGTTTATAAGGCAGTCTGAATTGCATTGTTTTAGTGGATTCATGAAATGGAGCTTATAAAAGTTTCACCAATATTTTGCTGGCTATAAATGTTGGGGGTAACGAAAGAACTATTTGAGTCTTAAATTGTTTTGAAAGTTCACTTCTATCTCTTAAATTTACTCTAGTGTTTTGTTCATTCTTAAACATTTTATATACCTATTGAATTTTATCATGAGATTCAATTTTTGTATATGTAATATGCAAGTATGAGTTGATTACATCTAGGTTTTGGAAATTCAGTGCTGTCTATATCTTATATCCTTCTCATCGCTTCACCAGTCAGATATGGTGTTTGGCCTTTTTTTTGGGCATATCAGTTTACACATTTTAAATGATCATTCATAACTATTACTTGTGACTTATCGTTTCTCTAACTTTATTTGTCCCTTCCAGGCTTTGCTGCATTTCATATACTGGGACACTCTACCTGACATGGAAGAGATTACTGGTATGCACTCAAAGTGGGCTTCAACTTTGATGTCTCAGCATCTACTTGCGGCGGCAGATAGGTATGGTTTAGACAGGCTCAGATTGCTTTGTGAGGCCAATCTTTGCAAGGATGTAGCCATCAACACAGTGGCAACCACATTAGCTTTGGCAGAGCATCACCATTGTTTCCAGCTGAAGGCTGTTTGTCTCAAATTTGTTGCCATGCCTGAAAATTTGAGAGGTACTCTTTACAAAAGCCTTTTATTCTCAGAATTGTATACACTGCACATTGTGGATATCCTTATACAGTTTACACTGCAGCTATTTTAAAATGGCATTAAATTGGAACAAATATATATATATATATATATATATATATATATATGTTTTCCAGCTTTTTACAAGCGTATACTAACCTTTTTGTTCCCTGAATGTTGTAAGTTTTTGGCCAGTCATCCTACCTCTGTGTATCTCAATCACCATGCTGTACTATAATAATCTCTACTTGCAGCTGTGATGCAAACTGATGGATTCGAGTACTTGAAGGAAAGTTGCCCCTCTGTATTGACAGAATTGCTGGAGTACGTGGCTAGAGTAAGTGAGCACTCAGTGGTAGTATGCAGTCCTGGAAATGAAGTTATCCTTGATGGCAGCGACATCAATGGGAGGCGGGTTAAGCAAAGGCTATAAAGAAAAGCAGCTCTTCATACATTTTCTTGTAGGCCCCCCACAAAAAAGAAAAGGATTAAAATCTTCTGATATGTAGGATTAGAAATAATTTTCCTGAGGTGAGCCTCTGTAATTCTGTATTTGTAATTGTTGTAAATCTAGTTCATTTGGTGTCCTATGGTTTGCATGTTTCATGGAATTTGCTTTTGAAGTCTCACCTAATCCTGCATTTCTTGAATTACCGGTGTCCATTCTTTGAATTTCAGCACAAAGGGCAGTCGTCAAATTACCAACCAATTGACGTTCATCTATCTTGTACTCACAGTATTTCATAAGTAAAATATTTCATTTATTTTATCATATATTTTATTTATACAGCATTTCTATTGAATGCAGTGCATCCATCTCCACGGGAAATTTTCTTCCGTTAACATAATTAGTCAGCGTAATTCACGTATCTTAATTTAAATATTAATTTGCGTGATATTATTAAAAAAATTACTAACTATTTAATATGAGTTGAAAAATAGTAAATCCATATTAATTTAAAATGAAGAAAATAAGCTAAAACAATAAAAATAATCAGGACGCCTCTTTTCATCTTTTAGGGGCGTTTAGTTTAGTTTTTTAAGATTATCTTGATAATTTATTTTTCATTCTCTTGTTTGATTTATCAATAATAAAAAATTATAATAATATTTTATTATTAATGCTGATGTGATAAATAATATATGTAGTAATCAGATTATCACTATCAAAATAATCTTGATTTTATTTTAATTATATTATTATTTATTAATTTTTTTTAGAAAAAAATAAATTTAGTTTTAATTAATATGACAAATTATATAAAAAATATTTAAAAATAATTATATTCAAAGGTATTTAAGTAAAATAATTTATTAGTGATTTTTTATTATCTTTAACCAAATATAATAATTATTTATATCTATTAAATTTTATCAAATATAATAATTATTTATATCCAATAATCTTCTAAATAATTTATATTTAAGATAATCTTTTTATTTCGATAATTAAATACTTTTTTTAAAGACAATCCTGTCATCGCTGGGGGAAGTACATGTTTTGCCACCCAAACAGACTGCAAAGAACGAAACAAAGTCCCTTCAGTCCCTCGCTTTCTCTCACAAGCACAAGAGCCAAATCAAGCTACGCCCTACTTCACCGGCAAACCAAAATGGTAATATTCTTTCTGATTCTTATTATTTCTTCTCGAAATCTTGTCTGTGTTATTCCAAAACTTGATGGGGTTTTCTTAGATTATTTTTCTCTATCTTTATATCTGGGTCTTGCTTCATCGGTGGGTTTGTGTCGGTGCAGTTGTTTTTTTCTTATTTCAAGGACTTGGTGGGCAGAGAAGTGACTGTGGAGTTGAAGAACGATTTGGCGATCAGAGGGACCCTGCACTCAGTTGATCAGTACCTCAACATCAAGCTCGAGAACACCAGGGTTGTTGATCAAGAAAAATACCCTCACATGGTACACTTTTTTTTCTCACATAAATTTCGTAGTTTTGTTTTTTGTTTGCTTCTAATTTTGTAATAATGGACATCGATTTTTGGATTGTGCGACTTCGTTTCGTAATTTAGGGTTCATTAGGGCATCTTAACCCTAAATTAGGTTCGCCCTTTCTATTCTCTTTAAAAATTAGGTTTGCCATATACTGAATGCAATTTGTTGTTGACTGTTGCTTACTTCTAATGTTAGGGTTTGATATTGTGAATCTAATAAGGCGATTAGGGCTGCGGTTTGTTAGAGATTTAAAAGATTTTAGAACCCTGAATCTGAATTGTTGTACTTATCAGCTACCATATTTGGAATATTTTGAAGTCTTCTAGAATATGGCAGTTTTTACCTTTTGTAAGTGTTAGGGGATGATCTTTTATGCTTCAATGATTTGTAGCTCTCCTTGGTCAAGATTGTTATTACTTTGTGTTTATCCACTTTGAAGGAATTTAATCTAGAAGTGAATTGGCTTTTGTAATGATATCTATTATCAACTATTCTAAGAAAATCAGTGGCTTTTTGGAGTTTAATGTTGTTGAGTTTATTGAGGGATTTGGCCTTATTTTCCTCCAGTGATTACTTTATTCATCTACTTGATACCCAATCTGATTTTCTGCTGAATATGGATGAGTTTGATCTGTTCATGTTTGGTAGTAGATGTTTTGATGGGATGATATAGGTGCTTATGGATATAGTGTGAAATAAATTTCCTGAGTTTGTGGTATAGTAAGGCTTCTGAAGCTTTTGGGATGTCAAGATACATTCTTTGGTAGAAGTTCAATGGGGTTAGAATTTCAAACTTTTTTTTAGGAGACAAACAGCTTAAAAAATAGGTTGTGGCATTCCAAATGTTTGAATCTATAAATCCTTGAATTGATATAGAATTTGAATTTATGGTTCCATGATATTCAGTCGCTCATTCGAATTTTCTGTTTAATCTTATTAAAGAATTTACAATTAAATTTAGTGGTTGGTCATATGGATACAATTTTGGTGCTCTAAAATAGTGGAATATTTGGGTGTATATAGCCTTGGTTTCTCATGTATTTGCTCTTTATCTTGGTTGATCATGTATGGCAGAGGTTTTGATATACTACTTTTATTGTTTTTCTAATTCATTAATGGTGTGCAAATAAAAAATTGAGTTAAAATATCATATCAAAATGTGGATTTTAAGTGCTAACTTTCTCTATGTATGCTAGTTCATTTCCCTTCAATATTTTTTTAATTGATTTTCAGAATTTTGGATATACCAGTTGTAGATATTGTTTACTGTATACCACTAAGTTGTGTTCCCTCAGTCAAGCATGCGTTTTATGATCCATCTTGTTTCTGTGGAAATCCACAATGTGCATCTTTAGTCTAATGTAGATGTTATTCCCCTTATGTATCCATCTTTCTGTTTCTAAATAATTTGTTGAGTGCATTTGATGGCCCTTTGCTAAATTACAGCTTTCAGTGAGGAACTGTTTCATCAGGGGATCGGTGGTGAGATATGTTCAATTGCCTCCAGATGGAGTTGACATTGACCTGCTCCATGATGCCACAAGAAGAGAAGCTCGGGGTGGCTGAAGTTCATTGTCGAAATCTTTATTGTACTTTTTATTAATATTAATTTTAGCTACGTTTACATGTAATAGATTTTTAACACTAAGACACAAAAGGCTGTATATTGCCGTGGAGACAGGCTAATGTGGACAAAATCCAGAGCCCCTTAGTGTTCTTGGATTGTGATTTAACATCTATTTGTTTATGAATTATTTCAGAGGTCAACCCTTTGGATAGGATGGATTCAAATCGAGTTTATTTGCATATATTAGAGTAAACGAATCCAAGTGGCTTGCGAGTCATATGAGCTTGCCAGCTTGTTTTAAATGACACCATATGTTTGTTGTTCTATGGTGTGGAATTATTTTTTACAAGGTTGCCTTTGTATAGGCACATAAAGTGGAATTCAAATTCAATGTATAATCATAGCTTTCAACTAAGTGCCAAGCAACCCATACATGGCTGCCCCGCCGTCCATGCACCCCTGCATGGCTTTCTTTTTCTGCACGCTGGTGTACCTCGACTGCACACCTCTTGCCTGCTTCTGCATGCTCATCATGTGTCCTGTAAATTGCTTTGATGTGTATAGTTTGATAAACTTTGAACTACATTTTCACGAAAAAATCTTTCTTTCGCCATTCTACTTCTACATTCTCCAGACGCCAGCCCTGAATCTGTATGTCAAGCAATCGAGTTCGGCACTGACGAGTTTGGCCTTATATTAATCATAGTTCAGTGTTATATTAGTAGAGTTTAGCGGTGATGAGTTCTAGCGATGATGAAATTTATTTTTTATTACTTACATTATCTAATTTAGTTTTTTTAGTAATAAAAAATTATGATAATCTTATATTATCAATAGTGATATGACAAGTAATATATATAATAATCTGAATATTATTTTTATTTTAAATATTAAAATATTATCTAAAGTTTAAATTGATGTGACTTATTTTTTATTTACTAGATTATTAAAATTAAAAAGGCCAAATGACCATTTCCCACTTAAGTTTAGGTGTATTCTCAAAGTCACATTTGTAGGATTTGAAACGCTAAAAATCTTACCCATTCGTTTAAATTTTCAGTTATAGGGGTAAAATCGTTATTTAATAAAAAAATTTAAAAAACTAAAGTTTTATTACGTTTTCTCTCTTCAATTTGAAAATCTCACAATTTTCTCCACTTGAAGTTTGAAAAATTAAATTTCCCCCCTAGGTTTGCAAATCATCACTGGAGACGGCGAACTTCACCTTCTTCGGCCATATTGGCTCTCCCTCTCGATTTAAATCTCTTTTTCAATCATATCTCAACTAAGACAAAATCGTCTTTGTTGGAATATCTTTATCCGAGACGAAAACAATCTGACAAAGATGATTTTGTCTTTATTGGAGAAAATAAGCTTTGTCAGTGGTTGAGATGTAATTGACAGGGAGAGTTACACTAGGAGAGAGAGTCAATGTAGTCAGAGACAATGAAGTTTACCATCTCCAACGACTATTTGCAAACCTTATGAGAGAAATATTAATTTTTCAATTTTTAAGTTGAAAAAAATTATAAATTTTCAAATTGAAGAGGTAAAAATAATAAAATTTTAGTTTTTTTATTAAATAATGATTTTATCCTTAATCTTAACTAAAATTTTTAACGAATTAATAAAATTTTTAATTTTTTAAATCCCATAAATATGAGTTTAAGAAAGTATTTAAATTTGGATAGGAAATAGCCCTTTTGGCCAATTAAAAAGATGATAATATATGTGAACGGTCTGAAGAATGTCAACCCATTCAAATTCTTATCGTTTAAGACTGTTTAAATTAAAAATAAATATAATTGACTATTTATCAATAATTTGAAAATTATATTAATAAATAAACCTACACAGTGAAGGAATAGAATCCTTAAATATCCCGCTCTCCGCCTCCGAAGCTGACTTTGGATTTTGGAGTAATCAACAAATGTCTCTTATTTACTGCTCTTCTCTCTACTTTCATTCTGATTTTTCGGCGTTAACAATTCACATGAATTTCTAAATTCTAATAGTGGTAGGTCTCTGTGAGTCAAAAGAAAGAGAAGACACAGACTGAGAGGAAGGGCGTGTAGCGTAGTGATGGCGATGTCCGTACAGCCTAATGAACAAAGCTTATGGGACTGTGTGTTGGAGATGACGAAGGCCGCGCAGGAGAAGAATAGCGACCCTATCGTTTGGGCAGTTCAACTGACTTCAACTCTTAACTCGGCTGGAGTGCCTCTGCCTTCAACTCACCTCGCTTATGTACTAATCTCTCACATCTGCTGGGACAATCACGTCCCCATTGCCTGGAAGTTTCTCGAGAAGGCCTTGCATGTCGGGATCGTCCCTCCCTGTCTCGTACTTGCCCTTCTTTCCTCCAGGTTTACTTACAACTTTTTTTTTTTTAATTAAATGTATATATATATTTTTTTCATGTCTGAATTGAATTGCTTTTTCCTTTTTTTGGAATTTATTTATTCATTTGGATGATTTACTCAGTTGCTACCTTTTTTATGAGTTTTTAGCTAAATTATTTTATTTTTTGTTATTCTGTTGATTGCATTGTATGTGAGATATACCTGTGAATAGAAATAACAAGAAAAAAAAAAAGAAATAACCTACTAGTTTTAAAATGCAATTTTTGTTCTGTTATAATTGAACCTTAATGGTGCTTTGAGTGGGTGAATTTATGATTTGGTCTTTGAAGAAAGCTTTTGGGAGTTTTTATGGTTCTATGATTTGATATGGCAAACTTTCGGAACCGGTTTATACTATATAAGCCATATTTTTATCTTAATACATTCTCTTTCTTACGTTTAATTTGTCTTTCTTTGTTTGGTTACTACAGGGTCATTCCAAACCGGCAGCTCCACCCTGCGGCATATAGGCTTTATATGGAACTCCTCAAGCAGCATGCATTTTCATTTTTATCACTTGTCAATGGATCAAATTATTCTAAGTATGGATCAAATTCACGTTTTTTCTTTAGATAAATGTATTTATTTGTAGCTGCATTCTTTGTTTCTATGAGTTTGATATGACTTGCCTATGGACAATGTAATGTAATCTAGACAAGAAATTAAAAGCAATAAGCTTCTTTAGTTGATTTAATACATCCTGTAAATGCTGGGTGTAAAAATACTCATTACGGAAGGTGGTTTGAGAAAAAGATAATTGTGAAACTGTGCCTTAGATTTTCAATTACTAACAATGTCACAGAATTTAGATTTGCTTTGACTACAAACATTTGATACTATTGTGACACTAGTGTTAATCGTTCATAGTTGTAGTATTCAGTGGAATTCTTCTTTCTTTTTAAGTTGTAACTCAATTTAGTTGAGTGGTTTGAGCCTTTGTTTCAGGAGATCATGGGTACTAAACCCCCATGAGTCACCTCTATGGAATATGTTAGAATTAATATTGATTATAATAATAATTAAGCTAATATTGATTATGATAGTAAATGACGATATAATAATTGAGATTTGAATTTGAAGATTAGAATATTATTTAATGAGGATAATATTTATATAGAATAATAATTGATTAGAACTAATATTTAGATGAAATAAATGTGAACAGGTAGTTATGAAACATTTATAGCATATATGAAATTGGATTGTGGAGTTATAAAATATGTGGTTTTTAAGAAATTGGTTCTGTTTTAGGGGTACCTATCCAATTAGAGGTTCCTATCAGAATATCATAAGTTCCTAATTACCAAGTTTTTAGGGTTGAACGCTAGTTCCCAGTTTTGAACATGGTGAACTTGAGAAAGTTGTGGTGATTTCAGTCTTAGAGGAAATTAATTTGGAAAATTATTTAACATATCATTGTTAGCTATAAAATAACAAATAACATTTTGTGCAATTCAAGTTAATTGACTGTATTTATCTGCTAATGTTTAATTTTTGTTGGGTACTTTTCCTTTCCATTAGTGATATAGTATCTACTAACACAACCTTATGTTGGGTAACAGGATCATGAAATCCATTGATGAAGTCCTTCATCTCTCCCAGATATTTGGCCTAAAAGTCTGTGAATCTGGCATTCTAGTTGCTTACGTCTTTTCTGTTGTGTTGCAATTACTAGATGCATCATTAGATGATGAAAGCCTTTTGGAAATTGCTCCAGAAAAGAATTTTAGATGGCCAACCAAACCACAAGACACAAAAATGGACTGTCTTGATATCTTCAATGTGAAAAGAACTGAGCACCACGAAGGACTTTGCAAAGCAAATACTACCATGGCCATTGAGTTAGTTGGAGAGTTTCTTCAAAACAAAGTCACTTCAAAAATACTTTACTTGGCTTGTCAAAACATGTAAGTGTTCATGTCAATTTTTTTGTTTCTTTTTTTTTTTTTCATCTGAATGTTAGCATCCTTTTTAAGTGTGACAGGATGGGCTGTTCCTTGAATACCTTTTGTTTCAATTTCAATTGCTTGGTTTTGTTGTGTTACTGAATTCTAGAGCAGATCCCTATTATAATTAAAGAAAGGTAATTTTAATTAACTCATGAACCTTTCATTCTTCTTAGGCCATTACATTGGGAAGGTTTTGTTCAGCAACTAAAATTTCTTGTGATGAAGTCAACTGCATTGAGAAATTCAAAACATATTACACCAGATACCCTTCTGCAGTTGATGTCTGGTATGCACAGTGTTTTGTCCGGGGAATGTAAAAGAACATCAAAAGAGGTTCATGCAATCATAAATACTAGTTCTTTAATATCTTCTTCTGGTCAGTCTAATGTAACTACTCAGTCTGCATTGTGGCTTCCGATTGATTTGTTTCTCGAAGATGCCATAAACGGAAGTCAAGTTGCAGCATATAGTTCCATTGAAATTCTTACTGGTAAACCTCTGTTATTTTATTATAATGTTCAATCGTTTGCTTTACATGGAAGTGGATGCTTGTATGTATTCTTGAAAAGAGTTGATGTTGCAGGTTTAGTAAAGGCTCTGCAGGCGTTTAATGGTACTTCATGGCTTGATACATTCTTAGGTCTATGGATTGCAGCTTTAAGGCTTGTTCAAAGGGTAGTACTTAATACCAACTTGATTTTGTTGCCTTTAAATTTTGAAAATTGTTAAGACAGAATAAATTAGCTTGGCCTAGATACTTAAATGTTGTAGTATCTATGGATGAGGAAATAAGGCATTGGTCATCTATCTATTCTATAGAATACCATTATAGATAGGTGAAGAACATGAAATGAAAATGTTGAGGAATTAAAAGCAAACAGTTGATAGAGTGAGGGCATGTACTTGATTGCGGAAGATTTTCAAATGAAGTGTTTACATAATATATTGTTAGAGCTAAAGGACTCAATTGAATACCACATGTCTCATGTATTCACATTATTATTTTTGTTCATGTATCTGGTATTTTCGGTTGGATTAAGCAATCTGTTACCTATTTTAATTCTGGTCTCAGGGTGTGGCCCGTTGGTCTGTTTAATGGCTGGCCGACATTGCACATGAAGAAGCTTATTAGACTTCCCTTACTTATAGCTTAACCTTTGAAAGTAAAATGGTTTTTAACACATGAGGGGGCTGTTTTATTTTAGGAAAGGGATCCAAGTGAAGGTCCTGTACCTCGTCTTGACAGTTGCTTGTCCATGTTGTTGTCTATTACAACGCTTGCGGTTGCTGATATTATTGAGGAAGATGAAAGTGAACTGATAGAGGAAACTGAACACAGCCCAAGCAGTCATGGGCAAGAGAAGCATGCTCCAGGAGACCGGCGAAAGGATTTAATTGCTAGCCTACAGCTGCTAGGTGATTATGAGTACTTGTTGACTCCACCTCAATCTGTTCGTTCAATAGCAAATCAGGCGGCTGCCAAAGCAATTATGTTTGTTTCAGGTGTCACAGTTGGTAATGGTTATCACTATGAAAGTGTGAGCATGAATGACTTGCCAATAAACTGTCGTAAGTATATTGTTTTTGCAGTATTGCAACTTTTATTTACAGAGTTTCCAGTTTGGAAACAAATAGTCCATTTCTCATCTTGAATGTGTAGAAGAAGCATTTTAAGTGCAAAAACAAATTTTGTGGTGATTAATTCATCATTTCCAAAACTTTCTCCAAATGTTGGTTCCATAGGAGAATCTCATTTGATGTAATTGATAAATTTTGAAATATGAATATTGGTTGGTTTGATTTTGTTGAGAGGTTCACGTTGGTTGAAGCTGACTTTAGAATCCATTTTGTTTTTAATTTCTTATTTCAAATAGTTATTGAATTTCCCTTTTATTTACGTCGAAGAGAGTTTATTTAGTACTGGCTTTAAGTGCCTTGTTTTCTGCTCTGCAAGGCTTTCTAATCTTTTGCCACTTTCTCTGCAGCTGGAAACATGCGACATCTAATTGTTGAGTCTTGTATTGCTAGGAATCTGCTAGATACTTCTGCATATCTCTGGTCAGCTAATGTGAATGGACGAAGTAACCAAATACCCCGTAATGTTAATACCCAAACACAAGGGTGGTCTTCATTGATGAAGGGGACCCCTCTAACTCCAGCATTGATTAATGCTCTAATTGCTACTCCAGCTTCTAGGTATGCTGCCAGTTGTATTTCTTGTTATCTTTATCTGTTAATTTTTCTGTAGCTGAAGTTATCATTTCTGTCTGTTTCCTTTCAGATTCACTGATCTTCTATCAATTCATTTAATTTATTTTAATTTGTTATTTGCATTGCTATCTAATTCATGCTCTCACTCGAAAGAGCTTGAATGAATCAAATATTTTTAAGAATGGCTTATTCAATCTACTTATATTAGCCCCTATCCTTGCTGGTTTTGTCCTAACATTTAGAAAGTTATAGTGAAAGATCCAGGAATAAAAGATTATCGGCTGAATGATTGGAAGATGCGAATTGATAAAGGATATCTTCATGTAGTCTATCTTACGGTTCCTCTGATGAATCAAGGTGTCTGTTTAAGATATGGAATAGGCAGAAATATAATACAACTTCTTATTGCCCACCCGTGGAGTCAATTTGGTGATGAGTGAATTCCCTGTCATTAATTATTATCATGATGTTGCCTTGGCTTAATACCGAGTTAGTTATTGATGGTTCAGGACATGCTGTGGGCAACAAGTCTAGCTTCTTATCTTTGAATGAATCACTGTACTTCTCTTTTTATTACATCTTTTCACCTTTCTCCCACTCTTTTTCATCTCACTCATAATAGTTATACAAATACATGCTGGAGCATGCCCATATATCTACATTTTGTGAGTATAGGCATATTATTGATGATATCTATGTTTTCATTTTATTTTATAATTTTCTAGTGGGAAAAAGATAGCTGGCTCATTATTGTGGCATTCCCTTCTTTTTCGGTGTATAACCTGGTCTTCAGTTACAACCTTCTTTTTACCTGAATTATCAGACTCTTTTTTGTAAATTTACTCATTGGTAAGTCAACTGAATTTAAGCTCATGGATTTGATGTAAGTTTAGCAGAAATAGAGAAGGTATATGAGATTGCTGCCAATGGTTCAGATGATGAGAAGATATCCACTGCTATGATTCTTTGTGGGGCATCTCTAGTTCGTGGTTGGAGTATTCAGGTAATGTAGTGGAGGATTCATCATTGTTTTCCATTTTGGTCAGGATTCTATTCTAGTTTTGCTGCTTGAATTTCATTGATAGTTGGACTTATTTTGATTTCTGTTGTTTGTAGGAAAACACCATTCTTCTCATTATAAAATTGTTGTCACCTGAAGTTCCTGCAGTTCATTCTGGGAGTGAAAGTCATTTAATTGGTTATGCTCCATTTCTATATGTTCTTCTTGTTGGAATATCATCTGTAGATTGCGTGCAGATTTTGGCACTGCATGGCTTGGTAGGTGTATGGAAACGGTCCATTTTCTGCTCATTAATGTTAATGTAGATGTTTTTATATTTGGTATTTACATTTATAGCTGAAATAGTAGTAAAGCAATGTCTTGAAAAGTTTAATTTAAAAAAGGCTAATGAAGTTTGGATGATTCCTTTCTATTTGAAAATGAAGAAAGGACTCCTGCTAAATTTCTCTGTAACGTTGGTCTAGAAATGAAACCCTGGAATGAAAAAAAGTAAAAAAATTATTGAGAGAGTGCTGCTTTTATATTGTTGAAGCCCATTTCTACATTCAAGTAAGCAGAACATGTTTCTTGTGTAGGTAAAGATAATATCAAAGGAAGTCCATGTTAAGCAACAAAAAGCCCTATGGTCTTCATATCATGCATGAACTGATATTGTTCAATATTTATTACCAGGTTCCGCTACTTGCAGGTGCATTGATGCCCATTTGTGAGGTTTTTGGATCAAGCATTCCCAACGTCTCATGGACTCTTCCAACAGGGGAAGGGTTATCTAGTCATGCAGTTTTCTCCAGTGCATTTACCCTTCTTTTGAGGTTATGGAGGTTTGATCATCCCCCTCTTGAACAGGTAGTAGGACACATGGCAGGTCCTTTGAAGTCCCAACTAAGTCCAGAGTATCTATTGTTAGTTAGGAACTCTATGTTAGCCTCTTGTCGAAAATCACCCAAGAATGAATTTAAAACCAAGAGATTTTCAAAAGTCTTAACTATGCCTTCGGGTCCCATATATTTAGATTCTTTTCCCAAATTTAAGTTCTGGTACCGACAGCATCAAGAATGTATTGCTTCCACCCTCTCCGGTCTTGAACATGGGACACCTGTTCATCAGCTTGTTGATGCCCTCCTCAATATGATGCTTAGAAAGATTAACAGAAGTGGGACTCCTTTAACTCCTACAACTTCTGGAAGTACTAATTCATCTGGGTCTGGAGTGGAGGATGTGTCAATTAGGCTCACAGTACCAGCTTGGGATATCCTGGAAGCAACCCCTTTTGTTCTTGATGCTGCTCTGACTGCCTGTGCCCATGGAAGGCTCTCACCTCGTGAACTAGCAACAGGTTTGCCTTATTTGCTTTGAAAGGATGGGATATTTTTGTTTCTCATTGAACCTTTATGAATGCAGGCATATGGGAACATGTTTCAATGTAATGAGGTATCAAACATGGAATGCTAAGGGCTTTGTAAGAAACAAAGAAAGTTATCTGATTTGTTAGGTTAAAGTTGGGGCTCAATATAAATGCCAAATACATAAGTTGATAGGTATGGACACCAACATAATGCTTAAGCTCTGTGTGTCCTTGTTTGCTGTGATTGTGGACTATATACAACCATAACATCAACCATAATAAGCATAAACACACTATAGTTTAACTATTAGATTGGGAGGACTTGAAGAAAAGACCACTTGGTCACAAGTATTTGTATTTATTTGTTTCATATAGAGAGTTTGATGTAGTTGATTGCTTTTGAGTCTTCTAATAGAACAGGGTGAGTTATTATGTGAAATACAATTGACCTATAAGATCCTCCACTGCAGTAAATATATCAGTCTACTTATATGTCGTATATAATGTGGAAATCACTCAATAGATGATTTTTTGTTTTCTTTTCTCAGGGCTAAAAGAACTTGCTGATTTTCTTCCAGCGACTCTGGCAACCATAGTTAGCTACTTTTCAGCAGAAGTAACACGAGGTATATGGAAGCCTGCTTTTATGAATGGAACTGACTGGCCAAGTCCTGCTGCTAATTTAACCAGTGTTGAGCAACAGATCAAGAAAATCCTAGCTGCCACTGGTGTTGATGTCCCAAGCCTTGAGACTGGTATTACTTTATATTTTGAAGCTCATATGGTTATTTTATTTGCTATATGGATTCCCTGTATATTGGCAGACTAGGTTTTTATGTGAACTGCCTTATTGCTTCTGCAACCAAGGTTAACAAACCTCTCCCATTAATTCTTTGGGCATCATCAGCCAGACTATCCCACTGTGCAATTTTTCTTTTATCTGGATCGGGCAAAATGCTTCTGAAATATTGATTGGTCTAACTTGGAAATTTGTTCAACACATATATGTTAGTAGAAACAGAAATAGCCTTGGAGGATCTTACCGTATTGTTGGGTGTGGGTTGGATGAATGAAATATTTTCAAATATTTACATTGTATTTTGATGTTTTTACTAATGAAATCTGTTTTGGTGATATGCCCTAAAAACTTTCTTTTAACTTTCAGGGGGTAGTTCACCAGCTACACTTCCTTTGCCCTTGGCTGCTCTGGTTAGCCTCACAATAACATATAAAGTTGATAAAGCTTCTGAACGTTTTCTCACTGTAGTTGCCCCTGCCTTAAGTTCTCTTGCCATTAGTTGCCCCTGGCCGTGCATGTCTATCATAGCCTCCCTATGGGCCCAGAAAGCAAAGCGTTGGAGTGACTTCCTTGTGTTTTCTGCTTCTCGAACAGTGTTCCACCATAGTAGTGATGCTGTAGTTCAGCTCCTTAGAAGCTGTTTCACATCCACTCTTGGATTGAGTTCCTCCCACGTTTGCAGCAATGGTGGTGTTGGTGCTCTCCTTGGCCATGGATTTGGCTCACACTTATCTGGTGGGATCTCCCCAGTTGCCCCTGGCATTCTCTACTTACGAGTGCACCAATCTGTTAGAGATGTAATGTTTGTGAAAGAAGAGATTGTCTCTCTTTTGATGCATTCTGTAAGAGATATTGCTAGTGGTGGGTTACCGAGGGGAAAATCAGAGAAATTGAAGAAGACCAAGTATGGGTTGAGATGTGGACAAGTTTCTCTTGCCGGAGCCATGATGCGTGTGAAGAATGCTGCTTCACTGGGAGCTTCATTAGTTTGGATGTCAGGTGGATTATGTTTGGTAAAATCTTTGATCACAGAAACTTTACCTTCATGGTTTATATCTGTTCATGGACCAGAGCAGGAAGGGGGAGAGTCTGGTGTCATGGTTGCTCTGCTGGGGGGTTATGCACTCGCGTACTTAGCGGTGCTTAGCGTGTCATTTGCTTGGGGTGTGGAAGTAGAATCACGATATTCAAAGAAGCGGCCAATGGTTATTGGGGCTCACCTAGAATTTCTAGCAAGTGCACTGGACGGGAAGATATCGCTTGGTTGTGATGCTGCAACATGGCGGGCTTACGTGTCAGGTTTTGTGAGCTTGATTGTAGAATGCGCGCCAACATGGATGCAAGGGGTAAATGTGGACGTACTGAAAAGGTTGAGTAAGGGCCTGAGGCAGTGGAACGAAAAGGACTTAGCTTTGGCCCTTCTGGGAATTGGTGGTGTTGGTGCAATGGGTGCAGCTGCTGAACTCATTGTGGAATGCGGGATTTGAATTCTTATAAAAGCTAAATATGCTTGATTAACTTGGTATTGGTACAGTTAGTGCAAGTAGAGTTAAAAAAAGTTTATTTAAGCAATTTATATAGTTCAGATTAAATTTTACATACTCCGACAAAGAAAGGCGTTTTAATTTTGAATTTTGGCTCCCTTTTCACCTGTGAATAAAATTCTTATCGTTAAGCAAGCCATTGAATATGAAACTTTTCTCAGAAATTTATATTATAAAACGGAACCTCTTGCCTCCCCTTGAAGAATAATTTACTGACTAAAGGGTTGAAGGATATACCGCTAATCGTAAAGCTTTGATTTGATCTAATATGGATCCTGTTGGATCGAAGCTGCGAATAACCAAACCCGGATGTTGGGCACCGAACGGCGTCGAATTAGTCCAAGTCTACATGATAAACTAACACATCACAAACGATAGCCAGGCAGTAAGCATTTGTTGGTGGTGGTCGTAAAGTGTAAAGAGATGGCAACATCAACAAGTGGTGATGGAGGCAGCAAAGAAGGAACAGCGAAAGCGAGGTGAGGCATCAGATTTCTCAAGCCATACAGTCCACCTCCAATCTTCTCCACCTTATGCAAGACTCTTCGCCTTCTCAGGCACGAACCACTTCTTTTCTCTCTAATTTCATACTTGAAGCATTTAATCCAATTATAATATTAATATGATTTCCATGAAAAATTTGTTGCAATTTTTCACCAATGAAGAAGATTTTGCGTAGCAGTTGATTGAGATCAACGGTCTCTAGATAATGCTTTCTTCTCCGTTTCGTATGGGTCATCATAAAATTAGTACTACCACCACCAGACACAAATCTCATTTTCGACAAAGATTTTGAAATACTAAAAGACAGACAGTGAATACCAAGGGAAAAAAAAAAAATCATATAATGCAAGTGAGAAGACCACATGAAGGCAAACTTAATTAATTGTATTTGTGTGATATCGAGGGCTGAATGCATAGGTATTATTTGATCAATCACTCTGATTATGTGAAAATGGATTGTGAATGCAAGTGATTCAGCTCTTGGAAAAGGAAATAAGTACTAATTTCTATGTAATTGTAAGTTAATAATACTCTGCATTATTGGCTAGGTTGAAAAGGTTTAAAAGCTTAGTTGACCTATGAGTTGATGAACAATGCGATCTCACTAGCATTACTTAAATTCTGAGCTTCTAAAGCTTAAGTTTGTTCCCATGTGGTGTTGTCTGCTCCGATAGTAAAATGAAATCAAAGTAGGGTGCCTGGAAGAGAATTCACTGAATGAGCCTGTCAAACCATATCTTTATTAATTGCCCACATCACTTTGGAGAATGGAACCCTGTTGCTAGGTCTTTATTTCCGTTTTGGTATATGTTATATTGTTATTGCCTCTGGTTAACCACCAACTCCAAGAAATGAGGAGAGCATCTCCTTTTATAGAAATTATGTTCTCTGTACTATTGGCGCATTATGAGGTTATAACATCTTGGAAAATTTTTTATGGAACGTTTTAATTTCATTACATTTGGATTTTCTAAAGTTTTCTTAGACATCTTTGTGAAAGTACCTATACATGTTCAGATATATGTATATCACATTCATTATCTGATTTGCAGGTCCAATTAATGAAGCTCCGAAAAAACTTTTGGCAAAAACTTCCATGATTAAGAATACAGGGCTAGTATGTATACCTTTCGTAAGAAATTTTTTTATTCTATTTGCAGGCCTTCTGATTGACCCCTTTTAATACAGGTGTTAGAGCAGATGCCTCAGGTGATATCTTCCATTGATGCACATATGGAATATGGAATGCAAAGGTTGTTTTAGACACATCTGATTTTTGTAACATGATCTTCGCTTTATGCATCTAAAATTAGAAGAAATGCACTACCAATTCAGATAAACATGTTAAACTAAGTTCATGTTGCATTGCCTAATAACAAGTCACAAGTCTGTTGCCAATTTAGTATCTTGTATATTTCATGTTGTAGTTCTTCAATGTTCAAATTTTTAAATTTAAATTGATGATTTGATGACATTAAAAGATCATGTAATTTTTTAACATGAAAAAAAAAAAAAAAAACTAAGTCGAGGAGCCATGAAGGTTAGTCTCAGAATATAACACAACCATGAGAAAAGTCTTTGATAAACAATAATTAATGTAACTCTAGGAAATTTATGCCAATTGCTTGGGGCTGGCTCTATGAATGCATTGTGCCTTTTGGCTTTAGTCTTATTTCCAAATAACAATTGATTAATCCTATTAAACATAGGCTGCATATGTGTGTTTTATTTGAACACATTGAAATGATGTGGAAACATAATAACACTAGTAAATTATTGGAATGACCTTTGCAACAAGTGCACTCTAATTGTACGCTTTTTTTTTTTTGTTTAAATTTTAAACTCTCTTTACTGAATTCGACTATCATTCACAGTGTTGCTCATCTGAAACCTGTATCCCAGCTACTGACGAATATTGAGAGCTTCCAACTTAGTCATCTCTGTCAAGTTCATCTAGCTCAAAAGGTATTACATCACCTCTCTCTCTCTCTCTCATGACTACTGAGTACAAAATTTATGTAAAAAACGGATCACTCACTCTATGCTGGGCTTGTGATAGTCAAAGCCCCTTTCATCAATAGTCCATTATTGATGGCTATTTAGTCATTGCATTAAAAATGAGTACTAAGTGACCCATCTTTGCTTCATTTCGTTTCACATGGACCTTGGTTGACAAAGCAACCTTCAGAGGTGAATTAAAGGATTAAACTATGGACAGAGCCATTTGGCAGAGTTCTTTAGTGGAGCCTATGGACTATCCTTTTATTGCAAATTAAAATCTAGTGCTGTTAACTGACATTTATTTGTTTCATTTCAACTCCATTTTATCACGGGAACCTGTGATGGAAAAACATCATAAAGAGGTAGTGACCGACCACCAACCTTTGTAGCCGTTCTGCAGAATTCTCTCTTAGCACGCGAAGACTTACTTTCAATCACGCCAAGTCTCCTAATTCAAGATTAGAGGAATTGCTTTCTCATGGAGCCAGATTGATTCATAATCAACAGTAGGGCACTCTAGAGGTAACGAGAGAATGGTCCATCATTTGGTCACATTGTGTGTCATTTGTCATATCATATCCCCATCTTGTGGTCCCTTGATACACTGAACGTGTTAGAAAATATAACCATCGTGATTTTCCTTTTCTCTTATTCCTCAATGCACATTTTCCCTTAGACAGAAAAGATTGCATGATTAATTGACTTGAAAATGAAAACCAAGTATCACTTTCCTTGGTTAGGGAACCTTCCGTTCTCATCGTGAAGCACATGGCGTATTTGTGTTTAACAATTTCTGCTTTCACATTCTAACAGTTTCCATCTAAGGTTTGCAAAAAAAATAAATTTGCGTTCTTTAAATTTCAAAAAATCAGATTCTCATCTATTATCCACCACCGTCTAACACAAATTAATTTCCTTTCATTTTATCTGTTATGGAATAATGAATTGTCCTTTATTATTTATTGTTATTTGGCCAATAAAATATTTAATTTGTTTACTGGCAGAAATTAATGGTCCAAATCCAAAGAGTCAGACACCTTTGACACGATAACGCCATTGTATGCTTAAATAGAATATATTTGAACGGTGTAGAATTCAGCGCAACTCCACGCCACTTAGATTTGGTTCTCCACGTGGCGTCAGCCCATCAAAAGTGTAGCAGTTGGGACCTTGGTCAGGTCAACACGTAATTACCTTTCATTTCCAAGATTCAAATTGCACAGTGTTATTATATGGATTGACATATGCCAATAATATGTATAAATTTTTATGTATATATATTATATAATAAAATATTATTTTTATTTTAATTTAAAATTATTTAATTAAATAATAAAATAATATTATTTATATATAAAATTATATTTATTATTTATATATATAATATTTTTTATGATAAAAAATTATTCATTTCCAGTAACTATTTCCAAATACTTAACTAAATATTAAGGTCGTATGTATATATATTTTTTATATATAAATAATATATTTTTATATAATTTAATAATTTTAAATTAAAAATATCATAATCTGTATTATCAAAAATTATTTATCAAAAGTGTAAATATAGTGTTGGTAATTTGGAAATCGGCATCTTCTTCCTAGTTTTGTTTTAGCACGTACATGTTTAATTAATAATTATATATACCAAATAAAGAAATAAACCTATTAATTAAATACTCATTCTCATTCCATAACAGATCATTCATTATTAATTTAATTACAATATTAACTGCAAATATCCCTATAATTTTGTCATACATGCAGCAATTAAGGTAAATCCAAAGCGGTACCGTTTAATCGATTTTAAAATGTCACAGTAGCCACCTTCTTTCTTATGAATATGTAAGTATAAAAGGAACACGAACCAGTGAAGGATCAATCAGCCATCACCACAAATTGAGAGCTGAAATTGCTGAAAAGCCGCTCTCTCACGTCTCACCCTTTTTTAATTTTTTATCATTTACATATAAACCCTAACACTTACCAATCCATAATCCATTCACTGTTATGGCTTCACTAACTCTTCCTCCTCCTTCGCAAGCTTCTCCTTCGTCCTATTTCTTTCGCGGCTCTTCTATCGCCCATGCAGCTCTCTCTTTTACTAACTCTCACTCCCGAATCCATGTATCTAATGCCGTTGTAAGTTAGCATGTTTTATCTCTTAATTTTCAATATGGTTTAATTTACAGATGTCTTGACCATCCGTTTCTTTGTTAAAATCTTTTATATGTGATTATTATTTTCACGTCACTGTGAGTCAGCTGTGCGTATGTTTCACGCTATGAACCCCTTTTTTGGTTTTCATTTTGCAATTACAGAATCTGGATTCTGTTAGTTTTGAAGGAGATTATGAACTTGGATGGATATTTTCATTTAAATTAAATCTTTTTTTTTTTTAAAGATTTGCTTTAATATGTACTTTTTATTTACTGTGGTAGAGATGTGACCTATCTGAGAAACTGAGTTTTCCAAACGGAAAGCCCAATATTCCAATTCTTAACGAACGGACGCTGCCAAAATTTTTGGAATCAGCACGAATGGAGAAAACAGTCAGCAGAACTAATACCAGATTAAAATTATTCTCCGGCACCGCCAATCCTGCACTTTCGCAGGTACTTAATTTCATTTCTGCATGCTCTAAGAATGTTGTTTCTGGTTGCTCTCGTTTTGAGGGTATTGGTGCCAAGACAACTGTGAAAAGTGGATTTTCGTTTGTTACTGCCTTGTATCGGTGGTGAATAATGAATAGATTGTTGGCCCATGAGCCTATTTGCTTTAACTCTAATGTCTCAGTTCATTGAACTGTAGAAGAAGTGATAAACGTGTTTGAAGTTCATGTGCTAGCTGTTGTTATTGCAAACAGAGTTTTTAGTTTCCACGATTCTGTGAATTTGGTTTAAATCATTTGGCCAATTGTACTAGGCCATTTCCTCTGATGTCTTGCAAAGTTTGAAAGAAAATTAATTTGGTTTTTTTTTGACATTGTGCATTATGCATCAGTTTTGAATTTTTAGGCCTTGTCTTTCCTTTTCCAAGTGTAAAAACATGGGGAGTTTTACACATCTTACTGCCGTCTTTGTTTTTCTTGCATGGAAAGAGATGGTACTAATCCTCAATTTAAACATGTGAGCCACTAGTTAAATCACAAAATTTTCAAAATTTTTTGTCTCAGTAGATCCTGTTGCCGAATTTTTGAAGTCGCATGTCCTTTTTGTCAAAATGCCACCTGACTTTGTTACATTCATTTTCTGAAAACTCTCTCTTATTTTGCTTTAGGAAATTGCTTGGTACATGGGCTTGGAATTAGGAAAGATCAACATAAAGAGATTTGCTGATGGTGAAATTTATGTTCAGTTGCAAGAGAGTGTTAGAGGCTGTGATGTTTATTTGGTGCAGTCCACATGCCCTCCGGCTAATGAGAATCTCATGGAGCTTTTAATAATGATTGATGCCTGTAGGAGAGCATCAGCTAAAAATATTACAGCTGTGATTCCTTATTTTGGATATGCTAGAGCTGACAGAAAGGTATGTATTACCTGCTCTGCACTTTAGATGAAGATATTAGAATTTGATAGGATCCTCATTCAGATATTGTCCTAATGAATTTGGTGAGCACTTCTTCTGCTATGCTTTTCTTAATTGTTTAAATAACCAAAAATTAAACAAAAAAAAGGAAAGAAACAATTAGAATGAGTAGTTTCCATCTTGTAATGAACATTGGAAATGACATTGCAAATAATTGGTGGTAGTAACTTTGAGGTTGCATTTTAAGCATGACTAAAATCTTGGTAAATATTTGTAGTGTCATGTTTAAAAATGTATTTCTTATCTTCAACATATGCTGTGTATACATATTCTTTCCAGACTCAAGGGCGTGAATCTATTGCTGCCAAACTTGTTGCAAATCTTATCACAGAGGCAGGTGCAAACCGCGTTCTTGCCTGTGATCTTCATTCAGGGCAATCTATGGGTTACTTTGATATTCCGGTTGACCATGTATACTGTCAGGTACCAGTCCACATCTATCATTGTTGGATCTTACCGATTTAATGTTCACTGAATTGCTAGGAAAAGAGAGGTTTATTATCCACTGACAGTTGTATTGTTGTAGCCTGTGATCCTTGATTACCTTGCAAGCAAGTCGATTTCCTATGATGACTTCGTAGTAGTTTCACCGGATGTTGGTGGAGTAGCAAGAGCTCGTGCTTTTGCAAAAAAGTTATCCGATGCACCTTTAGCCATTGTCGATAAAAGGCGTCATGGACATAATGTAGCTGAGGTCATTTCTGCAGCTCAATTCTTCTCACTTATTTTTTGTTCTCCACTTTTATATTTGCTATTTGTGTAAGATATTAAAAGTCAATTTCGGTTATCTTCATCACAATCCTCTTATTCTGTCCCTCATAGAATCTTTCACTGCTAAAAATCACTGTTTGCCTACTGCACTAACAATTGTTCAACTGTTCGGTTTGATAGTGTTTCTGAGATGACGGTGGCAAAAATTTTCAGTTTAATGTGAAGAACTGTATACTAAATTAGTTTGTTAAATGGAATTGGTAAGTCTGTACAGTCCATCACAGAATGATGTTGAAATTTTGTGAGGGACTGAAGACATGCCTAAGTTTGAGGGAAACTTGTTTCATTTTTTATATCCTCATTATACCTAATGTTTATTTTTCAGGTGATGAACCTAATTGGGGATGTAAAAGGAAAAGTTGCTGTGATGGTGGATGACATGATTGATACTGCTGGTTAGTGAAGTAAACTTGATGCCAAACTATATCTGAATTTCTTTTGGTTATGGGGGAGGGTGTGACATGAGCATGAATTACTCCAATCACTGTATTAGTGTTGGGGTTGATGTGGAGTATATTATGATGGTTGAATTTATAAGTCAGTTCACTAGGATTACATTTTGGTTAAGTCATCAAAGAACTTCTCTCAATTCATTTATTTATTTTTTATTCTAGTAGTTCCTAGGTTATGCATTGTTATTGTGATGCAATCATTTCTAGAGTAAAATAATCTTTATGTTTGATGTTTTAAATGACATTTTTGGTTGTAAGTTGCTTTTAGAAGTTGAAAGTTTGTGTTAAACATCAAAATTTTGTGGTTCCTAGGGACTATTGCAAAAGGGGCAGCTCTTTTACATCAAGAAGGAGCTAGAGAAGTTTATGCCTGCTGTACACATGCTGTTTTCAGGTACCAATTAAATTTGCAGCATTTGACCTTTAATGATGTTTTTGTAGAAGCATGTTAGGTCCTTCAAGAATTGTTGAACTGTTTAAATCTCAATTACTTGATTAACTCCACTGACGTTGAGTTCAGTGGATCATCACTTCCTGAACGGTTTGTATAGTTGAGGATCTGTTTGTTCTGCTTAGAAGTCAAGTAATTAAGCTGCATTTATATCTCTATTATAGTGGGAACTAATAGGAAACATTCATTGATTTTTGCTTGTGGAGGCACTAGTTTGATACTGACTGAAGTTGCTTTCTAGCACTGGCTTCTGACTTTCCCCAATAATATGCTTATGACAATGATGTCGGCTTTAGTTTCTTTGGATGGAAACTAGGGGATATTCCATTAGATAGCTTCTTTCTAGTCATGGTTTGATTCTCGTGACAAGTCTCAGTGAATTTTTAAGTATATCCACTTGATATCTTTCATCAGTCAGATATAACTGCAAATTCTATTACTACTCAGACATATAGTTGATGAGGAATCTGAATAAATCTCACCTTGAATAGCAGTATGTTCACCGGTCTAAACTCTTATCAAAATAGATATTTTCATAGTGCTGATATTATATAATGAATAACATTTTATGCTGTCACAGCCCTCCAGCATTAGAGAGGTTGTCGGGCGGTTTGTTTCAAGAGGTGATAATTACAAACACACTTCCAGTAGCAGAGAAGAACTACTTCCCGGAATTGACTGTTCTTTCAGTAGCAAACTTATTGGGGGAAACCATATGGCGTGTACATGGTGATTGTTCAGTGAGTAGCATTTTTCTGTGATGAAGGTTGAAGGTATCTCCTTCAATATAGTATACACAGGTCTTTGGTTATGGCCTAATCATGGGTTTCAAAGTGGAGAATTTTGATTTTCTCCAGAATTTTTGTTTTTTTACCATAATTGTTTTTATCATTTTATAAAAGTTTTTTTATACAATTATAATATTTAGAATGTGCAAGGTAAATTGGTGTCTAATTCGCTGGTATTGCTATGTAATGTCCACTCTAAAAGAAATATATATTCTCATAAATTGAAACTTTTATTGATGGCTACATTGTTGAGCTTGCCAACCAATTGATCAAATATCCTTGAAGCATCAATGCATAAATGAATGGTGAGTATTATTAAATTAGGAGTAACTCACTTTTCCAACTATTTTTATTTTAAAGTTAAAGAGAATTGAGTTAAAGGATAAATATATTAGTGAAAACGCTTGAAAGTATTAAATCATCATCTCTTTTTGAATCGATTTTATTAATTTTGTTTCTTTTTATTTTTAAATTTAAATTCTTTTTTATTAAAATAATATTTTATTATTGATAAAAAAATTATCATTGTCCATGAATTTTGGTTAAGACCAAATAATAAAGAAACCTTAAACTTTCAATTTAAAAATTTTCTAATATAAAAACAAATTAACAAATTAAATTTGGTTGAATATTGTTTATTCTAAGTAAAATTTGTTTATTTTGAATGGGCGTTTGTGGTTTTTGTAGAAATTAATTACAGGAAAGAATATTATTTAAGGGTTTTTGGGTTACAAATATCCACTTTGAGTCATAAAAACTCTACCATTCTTATTTATTGATGTTTGAAATCAAGTCATATTTCATATCTTTAATTGAAAAAACACTAGACAAAGTTTCAGATTAAAATAACGCCAAAGGACTATTTTCCACCCAGAGTATGTTGTTATCTTAAGTTTTTCTTCGTTAACTTTAAAAATCTCATTTATCTATCCATAAATAGTTAAACTTAATGAAACACTAACTTCTTGAAATTTTATCTTTTTTTTTCTCTCTAAACCCTAAAAACTAATTATCTTCTCTCTAGGTCAAATTTTAAAAAATGATATTATCCCTCTAGGGTTTAGTTTACAAACCTCGATGTCATCACAGTCAACGAAGCATTCTTGATGTATCACTATGCTCCGATGGTCTCTTTTTCCTCCTCTGAAACACCGATCAACGAGAATCTAGTTTGATACGAGATTTTTAGTCTTTCTAGAAGAAGACGAAGATAATTGTTTATAAATAAAAATATTTAATTTATAAATGTTTTCTTATTATAAATGTTTTCCGTAAGATAACTAGTATTAAATGCAATTTATAAATAAAAATTTGTGCAATTGACTACTCATAAGGAAATTAAAGTTTCAAGTTTTAGTTTATAATATGATATTTTTATTTTTATAATTTAATCTATGAAATCGTCTTATTATTATTTATATGGTATTTTCGAAATAAGGAGGTCACTGTTAATTCTCCGTTTATTTCAGGCGGCGTTCATTTATAATATATATTTTTTAACACACACTAGGTTTAGGGTTTCTGAACGTCGGCTCGTTTCTATAAATCCCCTGTTTCCGCCGCTATCATTCGTCTGGCATCCTCTCTTCACAATTTCAACTTCTTTCCGGAGTATCTTAGTCATTGCTTATAGAAATGTATTTTTCTGCCATAAATCCTCTTTTCGAATTTTGATATAAGATATGCTATGATGATATCTTTACTGTGTACCGTAGACTGATCTCTATTGGATCCGTCGGTGACGGTAACACATCCCTCTAAGAAGTTCTGAGCTGACCATGTTTACCTTAATTTCATGTTTTATTATACTTTGGTTTTGATTTTGATACGAGATCAAGTTTTCCTGCTTTCATTACAAAATAAAAAATAAAAAATTTGCTTGCTGTATTTTCAATGTCATGTTTTCTTGCGTTTGATTGGAGGGGAAAAGCGAGGTGACGATAGAAATTCATGTCTGTCAATCCACTGAACTACGGTGTGATGTTACTCTGAATCCCGACAGGTTCCGATCGCTTTATTTTATCCCTCTCAATCCCACAATAAATGTTGAAAGAATTTGGTCTGTATTGCGATGGTCGATAGTAAAGTCAATGTTTCTTTAGGCTTGATGATAATATGCATTTTTTATGGTTATTATTTGGTGGGCAAGTGATGAATCTCATTTTATTAATGGGTAATTTGCGTCTGAAACTTGCATTGATGCTATATCACCTTGGAGAACTGATGCTCACATGGTACTTTCATATTTTGAGTTTGATTAAACGTATTCACTTGTGTGCTATGGATGAATGACTTAATTTCTTACCGATTATGTATGATTGTTATAACACAACGGTATTGGATATATAAGCTATGCTATTTGCTTCGATAAACTCTCCAATATTTGTTAATCGGTTTAATATATTTGGATCAGAGACTTGTTCTGTATGTACCAATTAGCTGTTTCAAGACTAGGGATGCTCATTTTTGTGGGAGTCCTTGATATATGAGAGCTACTACTTTGAAGGATCTGCAGGTGATGAATGCTGATAATTGATGGATTGCACCTTTTTTAGTAGTCGAAATGATTTTTTTTTAAATTTAAAACCACTTAATCACATTATGATATATTAACTGTGCATTTTATCATCTACTTAAAAGGGTGTACATATGGTTTTATTTGAAATTTATCTGCTAAGTTTGATATAAATTGTTTTATTGATGCTATCATATTGGATAGCTTACTCTTAACTATCCTATACTGTCATGATTTACAGAACAATTATAATGTATATGTTATTTATGAATTTGATAATGTTGACCTCTGTTCTCAAAGTTAGAAACTGAAGTTATGATTTTACCAAGAGAAATTGTGAAATTCTGGTATAATATAAGAAGAGAAAAATGTTGTAATTATTTATAAAATTCTTACTTTGTACATAAGTTTATGATATTCAAAAATCTGCAATAAAGTCTTTACAGGTCTGTTTGATGCGGCTTCTTGGAGCCATGCGGTACAATTTCAATGAAGCTTCATGTGGTTCAATAAGTTCTGACCGTGAAGTTTGCTGGATATAACCAGTCTTATAAAGCCCTAATTTGCCATGCTCTTGTAAATAGCTTTTTCTGTTAAATGGATCAGATTGTAGGCTAAATTTGGAGGTGCTTGAATTACAACTCAAAAAGGTCTTCCGGAATAGATTAGGTATCATTGATTTACCTGATCGAATTGGGAACGTAGATCAGATTTTGGTATGTATTTCCTATAGGGAATGGTTGTGCGATAATTCAACAGATTGACCTGTTAAGGGTTGGGGACTTTGTGTCATATTACGGGCATATAATGCTAGTAGGTCAGCATGGCTTGACCTTTGAGCATGGTGAGTTGCGTTGGAGCTTGTCCAATTAGGTTCACTGTCATGTTTACCTCTACCATTCTCTGAAATTGGCAAATAAGAGATGTTAATTTTCTCAATCACTTCTTTTTACTTCTCATGATTTATTGGACTTTTTACATTCTCTCACCTTAATAATTTCGTATAAAAAGGTTATTGTGATAGGTAAATAAAAAACTACCGAATGAGTAATTCCAACTAGAACTTATGAACTCTCCATTTTTCCAGTTGAAAGAAAGTCACATGTCAAAAGATATTAATGATACTTTACATTATGCAACATGAGTAATATGAAACAAATTATATTTTTATTTAAATATTATATTTTTTCTTTTTTACTTTGTCTTTTTTATTTTCCGTGCCATTGGAAAACATCTAGGTTGAGTTGGCAGATTTGGAAACAGCAACTCCCAGACTTAAAAAGTGTGCATTGTGGTTGTTCTTTTGTCTTTCATTCTCATCTGGTTGGGAACCATCAGAGTCGGTTCCCATTTCAGTGATTTCACTCATCACAGCCCAGTGCCCACAATTCTGAACAAGCGTAGTATCTCTTTGTTATATAGATGGTAGTTTGGCCTTTGAACGATGGCTTGGTCGGGCCGCAGTTGTGTCCATTACTAAGGAATCAGAGACATTCCACCTTGTATATCGTCAGTGACAAAGCCCAATGAGCAAATATGTTTGTCTTAGTTGTAATCCACAACTGATTCAGATTTTACCCAAACAACTTACCCATTTCAGTCCAAAACTTTTACTCTACACATAAGACTTTGATCTAGTAAGTGGTGAATACGAGCTCAACAGACTAAGCCCTCGAATTTGTACCCCATCAGGCTGATTATAAATTATACTCAATTACTTTATGCCTATACCATAATTTGTTAATATACGATATGTAGATTACTTTAGGTGTACTACTGAGGAGTAGATGCAATTACATAAATACTATTGGGAGCAAATTATTCCACAAGCTAGGTATTGATAAACCTGCAATTCTTCCTAATTTCTCCTTCCTGTCCAGTGAGTACATTAATGTTGCCCATCTTGATAATAGAATTCACAAATGATGCAAAGAAAAGGTCTTGATCAGCTGCAAAAGCCCACACCTGTTTTATTATCTCTCCTTCATGGTCTTGAGCGACCAAAGAATTGTCAGAAAATAGCAGTCCTCTCCCTTCCAGAAGGTTAACGTAATAATGGTTGTCAAACCTTGCTGGAGTAGTATGATCAAGTGGTGTGAACTGATTATCCCTTCCTGATTTTGGGCATATAGACTGCAGGATTTTTCTGAAAGTTGTGTATCTTTTGTATTTATCATATCGTTCTTCCATGGAGATGTCATAAATCCTCTTCCGGAAGCTCACACATCTGGCCCTCCCCATCGTGTGGCTACCTGTTAGATGGAGTAAGCGTTGAAAATTGCTGAAACATTAGTTAATTAAGTTAATTTTGTCGATGATAAGTAGTTGTTGACCTGACAAAGTCACCAAATCTCCACTGTCAAGGCCTTGTAATTTAAACTTGGTAATAAGAGTTTCCAGGGAGGAATTTGGCGAAGGAAGGTACTGGTTGGCATCATCAAGGCTTGCTTTCAGTGAGTCTCTTCTGCCTAGAAACACCCTCCAGTTTGGCCCTCCTCTCTGTACCCAGAACAATAAGTTTATATTTCTGTCTTACAGAGAAGTATGACGGAGAAGTTTAAATAATCATGTACCAAAGCAACAGAATCTCGTGCAGCCAAAGTTAGAATATCAGCGCAGGAGACTGTACAGGGACATGCTTCTTCCAAATTATACTTGATCCTATCAATCACCTCGAATCCGCGCAGAGAGTTAATGTTAGGCCCTGCATGTTTCTCACTCACCATTCCCTCAGAGCTGTCCAGAAGAACTGACCCATCACAACCCTGTAACAGAAACTCCAAAAATTAACATTCAATAATTTGCCTACTTATTGATATTATCATAAGGAGAGTGAGATGGAGATAAATAACCGTGACAAAGCAATCATGAAAATGTAAGCGAAGGAGTGAGGCGGCCACTAGAGGATCTTTGAGCACTGCATTCTCAACATTACGTCTCACAATCTCTTCTGCTAGGGGGCACGTCTCTTTGTAGTAATCAAGCAACAGAACTCCATCATCCCCCAAAGTTTTCGTTCCATGCATAAGCAACACAAGAATGACTATGAGAAAGAATGTCCTTGTGATCTCCATTGATGATGAAGAGCTACAGGTAATATCAAGAACAGAAATCAATGCATGAGAAAATATATAAAGATATGATTCATGTTGTAGTAGTGCACGCTTGGTGAAGCACTAAAACATTACTATTATAAGGAAAAGAGTCAATTGACCCTGAAAATGAGATGCCTGTTCCGTTTTTAATGTTTAATTATTCTCTGTTTTCAAACCAACTTATCCTGAACAAATTCCTTTTGATTCTGTGTTTTATCAAAGTTGATGCAACTAACTCAACCTAACTACATAAAAAAGAACAAAAATACAAATGGAATAATAAACAAGTTATAGTTTCTTACCAATGAAGGTTTCATCCACGTGTTTGAATCATTGGTTTGGCATAACTTATCTCACCTGAATTTGGACGATGGTCTCTTTTAAAATCTTAAATAGGTGGGCAAGTAAATTAAAAAAGTCGTCAGGATACAGACAAGGAATTCAGAAAAATTCGGACTTGAAAAGCAAAAATGTGCGAAAAATGATAATCTACAACCCCAGAATACATAGATAAAAACTAATAAATTTTGGGTATATATCAGTTACCTCCTCTGAGGTTTCAGAGCGAAAAAAATGAATGAAAGAAGAGGTCTGTGTGATACCCTTAGGCGAATCCCACATCGACAAAGCACGGGAGAGATGATGGGTCTGTGTGTGCTCTGTCTTTGGATCCCACATTGGTTAGTGGTGGGAGAATTGAATTGGTTAAATAGCTTGTGAGCTCCTTAACTGTTAAGACGCGTTTTGGGTTGCAAAGCCCAGAAGCAAACCCATGATGAACTGTGTGTCCAAAGTGGACAATATCTTAACAGTGGGCCGGGTTATTAGACCTAGGGTGTTACAAATGGTATCAGAGCAGCTTCGCGTGTCCTCTTGAACGATGGTGGGGCAAACCTCAGCGAGGACGCTGAGTCTCGTAAGGGGGGTGTATGTGATACCCTTAGGCGAATCCCACATCGACAAAGCACGAGAGAGATGCTGGGTCTGTGTGTGCTCTGTCTTTGGATCCCACATTGGTTAGTGGTGGGAGAATTGAATTGGTTAAATAGCCTGTGAGCACCTTAACTGTTAAGACGCGTTTTGGGTTGCAAAGCCCAGAAGCAAACCCATGATGGACTGTGTGTCCAAAGTGGACAATATCTTAACAGTGGGCCGGGTTATTGGACCTGGGGTGTTACATGGACTGTGTGTTCAAAGTGGACAATATCTTAACAGTGGGTCGGGTTATTGGACCTGGGGTGTTACAAATGGTATCAGAGCAGCTTCGCGTGTCCTCTTGAACGATGGTGGGGCAAACCTCAGCGAGGACGCTAAGTCCCGTAAGGGGGGGTGTATGTGATACCCTTAGGCGAATCCCACATCGACAAAGCACGAGAGAGATGTTGGGTCTGTGTGTTCTCTGTCTATGGATCCCACATTGGTTAGTGGTGGGATAATTGGATTGGTTAAATAGCCTGTGAGCTCCTTAATTGTTAAGACGCGTTTTGGGTTGCAAAGCCCAAAAGCAAACCCATGATGGACTGTGTGTCCAAAGTGGACAATATCTTAACAGTGGGCCGGGTTATTGGACATGGGGTGTTACAAATGATATCAGAGCAGCTTCGCGTGTCCTCTTGAACGATGGTGGGGAAAACCTCAGCGAGGACGCTGAGTCCCGTAAGGGGGGGTGTATGTGATACCCTTAGGCGAATCACACATCGACAAAGCACGGGAGAGATGCTGGGTTTGTGTGTGCTCTGTCTATAGATCCCACATTGGTTAGTGGTGGGAGAATTGGATTGGTTAAATAGCCTGTGAGCTCCTTAACTGTTAAGACGCATTTCGGGTTGTAAAGCCCAGAAGCAAACCCATGATGGACTGTGTATCCAAAGTGGATAATATCTTAACAGTGGGTCGGGTTATTGGACCTATGGTGTTACAGTCTGTTTGTAAGCTCTATACATCACCATTTAGTATTATGGCACATTTCTGTATCTATTTCACTCATTGATTGCAAGCATGCAAGAATGACTCAAGACTTTACAAACTACTTGTCCAATTAAAGCTATTGTACATGTCAAGGCAAAAATTCTTGCTCATTTCCATTTTGCTGGTATGATGTTATTTGTGCTTGTTGCCTGAAGCTTGAAACCCATTTTTCAAATAAGATGAGTCCTCAAATCTCAGTGAATCAACTTCATAATTACCCTGCTTGAAAGGAAAATTGCACGTTACAATAGTTGGGAAACAGCTAGCAAAGCATATTAATAAAGAATGTTCTATAAAGAAGCAAAATATATATATGACTCTCAACAAAAATGCAATTTACCCTCTCCGACCAGTACTATACCACAATTATTTTTCACACAAAAATGATGAACATTAATGGCAGTTTCAAATTTTTATAATCCCGATGGAAAAAATTTTGACATTAAACAAAGTTTTCACGTAAGCAACTTGAAACCGATAATTTTTTGGTTCTATTAATAACTGTAGTACACATTATGGTGGAATGGTTGTTTTTTATTACACATAATTAAAAGACTAGAACCAGAAGTCCTCTAAACTGGTTGAAAATGGTTCTTCCACATGAGTGGTTTACTTATGCAGGAAATATTGCTTGAAAGAGTTATGTGCCAAGGGATTATAGCTTTAGAGATGAATGCAATTAGTTGACGATAGGATTTGGTGATTGAAATAAATTTTCAGAATTTAGCTGGTGAGAATGTAAAATAATTTTGAAATTAAATATGATTCATTCATACAAATTTTAAGCACCGGACAAAAAGATTTGTTTATACAACATGCAAATTCTCTACAGGTTAATATATTGTCACAAACTCAAACAAATTCGAGCATGAATACCTGGAGATGGCTAAAATTCTTCTCCGTTTTCATCAAGGAAACTCTCAGGATGTACTGCTGCAGTACTGACATTGAGTACCCTTTGCAGCTTCTGATGGTCCAACACTTCAACTTCAACCAAGAACATTGAACTAACAGGCCGATGATCTGACAGCCTTATGTCTGATCGCTTGTAAGAAAGTTGTTTTATGCGTTTTCCTAACCAAAGTATACGGTCACACCTGTATACATACCATATGCATAAATACTTAATCATTAAGGTTTAAAGATAAATTTAGATTGCTGGTTTCAGCAATAAAAAAGGCAGTTTTCTATGTTAAGTTTCTGAATAACAAATTCTATAATCCCAGGGGAAAGTTTAACACGTTTGTTTACCATGCCGGAGTTCTCCTTTTCTCCCCTTCTTTTGGGCTCTCACCAATGTATCTATCCCTGTTTATTTCATACTTATAAGTGGGAGGAAAGTTTATTACCCCCTCCTTCCACCCATCAAAAACATGACCACTGCATAGTTCTTTGCTTAGCTGCCACATAAAAGGTCGAATAGTTTCAGGCAAAACATTACCCATACTAGTGAATCATTTTTGTTTATAAATTTAATCTACTATCAAGCAAATGATTTGTTGAATCCCAAAAAGTCTCACTTGATCACTATTGATAAGTTCATCCCAACGCTTCTGTGCAACAAGCTTCCGAACCTCTGCATCCACCATGTTGAGACGATAGTTCAAATCCCCAAACCAAAATATCTGACTGTTTACAGTAGGAACAAATTATATATCCATGTTCTATGCAAATTATAGAGATACAACCAAATTACAGAGCAGTTACATAGCTAAATGGGGCAGTTGGAACTTAAACCGAAAGTTATTACTTACTCATGAGAATGAATAGTCTGTGGCTGATCTACGTCCAAGACAGATGAGAAACAGGTACGTCGAATAATTTCATAGACATCAGAGTTGCGCCTTTGTTCGGCACCATCCTTCTGACCAGAGGTCAAATGGGAACAAACAAAGCACATCCGTGATTGGAAGAGAGACATACTCACTGAAACAGACCCCTGCATCAACAACATCTCATTAGACATCCAATTCTAGCACACCAAGTAAACTTATGCTTAGTGTGGTTTAATGTTTTTACTTTTTACAGAAACAAATTTCCAGCCTACAGCCAATCACATTGTGATAACGTTAAAGAGTCATGTTTCAACTTCTCTAAATTGCCTTCTTGAGTTGCTAAGCTCTTACCTTGTTTCCCATGTAGCCCATAAGGCCAACCCCTACAGGGGAGACCTTGAGATTGTTTATATGTCTCCTCAACCGCTTACGCACCCAAATTGATATGTATATACCAACCATCTGCTTGCTGACAATTTGCACATATTTATGACGCTTCGTAGCACCACCGATAACTCTGTTATCATGTTGCTCCGTAGATGCTTCGCAGAAGGTATCAGCTTCCTCATCAAATGTCTCAGATAGAACATCAACTTTAGGTTCCTCTAATTGTTCCAGCCAAGGAGGGTATAACAGGTTTCCAGAGCTAAGATATGATCTTTTTAATCTACTTCCACTCAATGCAAAACTTTGAGAACTAAATACAGGAGGATTCTCTGTCCAATTAAAGCCAATTCCAGCAGAACTACTCAATACTCTCTGCAATTTCAAATTGGAAGAGAACACCTGAGGAATTGCATCTAATGAATGTTCAGGCCAGTCTAATCTACTGTCAAAATCGATCTCATATAACCTTGTTAGATGTAAATGTTTTCCAAGGCCAGTAGCTTTATTCAAATCTTGACCTTTATTGTCAGAATCCGCAATGCTGGCAAATTCCTCGCTAGTAACCCCCAGTGGCAAATCATCAATCTCATCTGAAAGTACATCAGCATCAGAAGAAGTTCTTAATACTGGAGAAGGTGGGGCACTATAACATTTGTGTTTGCTTTCAGGTTCCAAAGATTTGTTCAGAGTTCTGCGAATGATTGCCTCCCATTTGGGAATTGGCCTACTACTCTCTGCTCCCAGCACATTACCAGCATTCAAAGGAACTATCTCTTGGAAGCTGCAAAAGGAAAACATCAGCATGATATTACAGTCTGGTATGTAAATAATTACATCATTTTAGCAAACAAAGGTCTTTTTATAACTGAAATGCTAACCATTGTACACAGACCAGCAGGATGCAACTCTATAATGAAGTTTAGTAGTACCATATAACAATTACAAGCTACAACAGTCCTGAAAATATTTAGGTGAGCAATTTGAAAATAGGAAGCCAAACACCTAGTGTCAATGTCCATTACTCCTTATCCACCATATAGGCATAAATTTGTGCAATGAAAAACCTTACTAGTCCTTCATGTAGGCATTTAAAATGTAATTTATGAGGAAATAGAACTATTTAATCCCCTAGTTTTGTATATATACTTGAATCTACATATATGATACCACAGACAAAAAAGAATTTCACATAAAGGAATACAATTAAAAATACTGAAACTTGAACTAGATGCTAATCAACAGCAAATCGGACAGATAACTGGAGGCACAACTACATAGACACAGCACATACTCTGCCCAAGAGGAAGAAAGGGACAGACAGAGGGACACAAAATATTGTTCTCAAGCATTAAACTCTTTAAATACATGACCGTGTGACTTTCTTAAAGAATATATCAAAGTGTACATAGAAGTTAGGAATAATGTGGGATCAACAAAAGTGAGAAAGATTTACCCAATAATGTAAATATCTGATGGCTCTTGTGTAGAAAGCCAATCATCAATATCAAGATCTTCATGAGGAACTCTTCCAGCGACATTCCAAGTGCCTATTGTCACCCTGCAGATGATCAAATATTAAAATTGATTTTCAGTCTGAAGCAAAGAGCAAGAATTCAGCCTAGTATTTTTAGCACAGAAAGTTTAAAGACAAACCTCACATCCTTCGTATTTATGTATTGAGCATGCAGTGTTTCTGATTTCTGCCTCCTGTGCCTTAACTGATAGCCCTTCAGTGTATCTGACCAGTAGAACACCAAAACATTAATAATGATTTCAGACTCACATGTAGCCAAGTTCAAAGCATTAAACTATTTGGAAGAATTTTTTCAAAATTATCAGGCATTGTTACCCTAAACTTCACAAGACTCAGTCTAGGACTAGAATAGTACTTAGAAATGAAATCATCTCACAATTGAGTAACAGTTTCAATAGCAGATATCAAAACATTGAAGGATCAATATCAGAGATGTTTCCAGATTGCTTCATTTCTCACTCAAATTTAATGTTTTTCTTCCCTTTTCTCCACTCCATCCCAAATAAAGAGATATCTTTACCCAAGGCCAGTCTAGGGTGACATCAAACACACACACACTTCACACCAAATTCCACACAACATTGAGGCCAAGATAATTTCCTTCTCAATAAAGGAGTAGATTTTCAGCAAACAATTAGTTATGAAAACAGCACAAGTTCAGAACAGCTGAAAATTTTTGGTGATGATTTAGTAGAGTAGGTGTTGAAGCACAAAATGAAATAAAAATGTTCATGGGGGATAGTTTGATGATAAAGAGAAGCCACAAAAAGAAGGGAAGGAGATAAGGCACAAGAATCTGATGATAAGGCACAGGAAGTACAAAAATGTTTTAAGCTTAAACAAAACATGAAGAAAGAGGGTTTTTTTTGGTAACACTAAAGTAGTCATTTATAATGCAACAATTGCCTGCAATTCGACTTCCACACTCTGCCTGATTCCCCGGAGTTTTACTTGCATGATCCTCACATACGTGCTTTCTTGAATCTTTCAGAGAGCAAGCTGAAAACAAAAATCATAAGAAAAACAGAATCAACAACAGAAGGTAGAAGAAATAATTAGTTCAAGTAAACGTTAGAAAGCCATACCATCATCTTCACTTGCAGTTTCAGTGTCAACCTCGTCTTCACTAAATTCATACACCTTTGGCCTTATATTTAACCACTTCTTCATCACAATGGAAGGCCAAAAGGCCTGCTGTCAAAAGCAATCGTCAAATTAATCAAACTAACCCTTTCCTTCAAAACAAAACAGAATAATTAAGCACTAAAGAGCACAAAAACAAACCTCAGAACGTTTTCCTCTCTTTGTTCTCATTGTCTCAAGATCAAGAACTCTGAATAGAACCCCGACTTAGAACAGTAATATTTCAAAAAACAAGTGCTTAAATATGGAAGCAGGAACAAGAATCTGACTCACTATTCAAAGGATCCATATATATATATATAAAAGAAGCTTGAAAAGCATTACAAACAACGTCTCCATTGGTATAACCGTTTGCTGCCAAATGTAAGGAAGATTCAGAATTTATGACCAAATGGAAAGGAGAGAAAAAATATGACCATATTCAACAGACATCCACAAATGCAAGTAACCGAAAAATCTATATATACTCAATGGTCCTCCATCCACAAACACAGCACAGATGGCATGATACTGTTGAAAAATCAAGAAAATAAAAAACAAAGCCATAAAAACTCAAAATGTCACTTTCATCTAAAGAATTTTAGTCTTAAAATCAATTTATGCTATAACCATTGCTTTCAACTGGGCAGTGGACAAGATAAGCTGTTGACAGAAATGTTTAAAAAATGGAGCAGAGAACAATTTGTATGCAAAAAGAAATAAAACAAAAACAACCCAAAACACAAATAACCCAGGCTGATTACACCTTAAAATCAAGAAAAATCATTTAAAATTCATATTTAACAACACACTTATAGATAGTTCCCCACCACAAATCTAAAAACATATCTAGAAATTTGCATAATACTATAGAAGCGAAGACAAATACTGATTAAGACATGTGACTGCATTCTATGCAACAATGACAACAAATAATAACAGTAAAAAAAAATTAGTGATTAAGGTTGATGATACCATCACAGCCAGGATTTGGTTAGACCCCACGATTTCTTTATTTGCCTCAGCCTGAAACATGTAACAGCCAACTTAAATTAATGAAACTTGAAAAAAAAAAATTAGAAGTTGAAGTCAAATGGGTAAGTTAATTTCATGGTAAACAGAGAAAAATAATTTCAGTGAAGACAGCTATAGAGTAAGAAGATTGAGCAGACGGTAGCAAATACATAATATAAACACGAATATATAATATGATACTAAATTAAAAGGTATATTGATACCAACCTTAGGAGGATCACACCTCAAAAGTTAGCTATTAAAATGAGAGAGTTCAAGGTTATATAAACCCCACACTAGTTACGCATACTTTTCAATGTAGGATCCAAGTCTTATACCTTGCACTTGGGATCTTAACATACCACCACGCTCTGCAACCCCAGCACCCACGCGGATTGGTTGTGCACTAGCTCCTTGCTAGCCCTGGACGAACATTGTAATGTTGACGTCACCACCCCCACCATGCTCTGTAGCCCCGACGCCACGTGGGTTGGCTGTGCGCTAGCTCCTTGTTAGCCCCGGGGAAACACTGCAATACCGGCATCACCACCCGCGTCACACAAATGCAACTGGGAGACATGATGATGGGTCTAATACCAAATGATACAAACCTTAGAAGAACCACAACTCAAAAGCTAGCTATTGCTCAAGGACATATAAACCCCACACTAGTTGTCCATACTTTCCAATGTGAGATCCAAATCTCATACCTTGTCCTTAGGATCGTAACATATATATATGCATGGAAATGGAGCAAACTGGGGACCCTGAAGATGGGGTCAGCGTGCGCACTATATGTGAATATGAGTGAGTCTTTATGCTTTTTAAGAAGATTTTTATTACAGGCAAGCATGCAAGTAGTCATTGGTCAACTAGAACACTAATAGAATGTTGGGTACTGGGAAGGTAAAGGTTGGTAAGATTTTTTCTTTCTATTTTGATGATTTTAATTACCGAATTAGTAATAATTAAGTGATAAGCACACATATCATAAAGTTTAAATATGCAATGATAGGGTAAAATGTAAAAAATGGCATATGTTGTTGAATTAATTTAGTAAGATAAAGAATTGATAGAAGATAAGTATGATTGAAAAATAGGAAAGATGTAGGAAGTGGCAGGCCAACTTGGGGGGTTGAATAAGGAGTGAGGAAGTGTACTGTTTGGAAGTGGAGGAGGAGACAGCTTGGCCTTCTTCATCTATCTTCATCTTACCTACCTACACTAATCAGTTACGGTTGCTGCTTTCATGGCGTTTCAAATAATTTATTGAAAGGGTCTCCTGTAATTCATTACAAACATGATATCGCTGATGTGGCTGATAATACAAAGAGGATAAAATTCCCGGTCCTCTGCAGTAAAATTTGAGTGCCTCTCAGTTCTCAGAATATTGTAGAAAAATAGATACCATGTTCTAAAAGCACTTCCATATCAAATTGTAATAGTGCAAAAGTGCAGCCATGCATATATGTAGTTAATGTTGTTGACGGGATAGGCAGATTTTGATGAAAGAGATCTCCTTACAATCAAAGGATAAGATGGCATCCAATGACATGGATATGAGATGGATATACATTTATATATAAAGGGCAGTTTCACTTTAACCAACATCTCCATTAAATTGACCACAACTTGGTTTCAAGTTTGTTATCTTTCACTGAAAGTAATCCTAGGTTGCATGCATGCCTTTACACTAACCCCCAAATATTATTAATCAGAAAAGCGTGCAGGTCTTTGGTTCTGGATAAAGTGTTTACAAAGATAACAGAGGATTGAAAAGTAGGCAAAGATCAAACAAAATAGAATGCATTAAAATTTGCAATGGCAGTTTCCTTGAGAGGGACGGACTTTCAATTATTAAAATCTGAAGTAGATATGGAAAATGGGATATGTAAAGGACACAGCTGTAAATCACAAAGCTGCCTAGCATCACAGAGTTTCTAGGCACGGCCTTAGACTAACTTTAATTTAGATATGCATTGCTTTGCCTGGTGCCCACCATACACCACCAAGTTAAAGTGGGCAAATGTCTCTGTAATAAAATATAACTACCAATATTACACACCTTAAGAAAGTTGTAATTCAAAATAAGTTAGGATATCATATTTTACTGCCAAACCCATTATTAAATATGCCTAATAGTGCAAACTACAATAGTATGAAAGTTACTGGCTTGAGAAATACACAGTATTGGTAGGTGTAGGAAGTACACATACTTGGTGCAGAAATAAGATAGAGCGGGAGAGGGAGCGGGAGCAGGAGCAAATTGGCCTAGCTTTCATACCGACATATACAAAGTGTAGACAGAGGCCAGAATTTCCATAGTAGATCTGATTAAACCCAATTAAGATTACTTTTTACTTGTCAAGTCAGATTCATGTTCTAAAGTTTGCAATATCAGTCACAAATCATTAACTCCTGACTACTTGATTCATAGCCACCAACTTTTCTTCGAAAATGAAAACAGGGTTTTAGCATTTCTACACCTCAACTATTTTCTTAATTAGGTTCTATGGGATGGGAAGATTAAGAATATCTTCCACTGATTTTTAAGTTTACAAAGAATGGCAAAGGAGTAAAAGAATGCTCTCTATCAATTACAAGGTTTACACTTATGCGACGACCTTAATTGGAGAGACCAACATATCTTAATCCAATTGGTCCATCGAGCAAGCCCCTCCGAAAGCTCAACACACAAACCTGAATGAAGACAAAATATTTAATCCCCTCAACTCAAGGGAACGCTTCTTCTTGCGATGTTGTGGCCGTGGGGTTGCATTGTGCATCTTTTGAAGAAAATCAGTTAATTTGACACCAAGGAAGAGCATTTGGCTGTTTTTGACAACGTAAGCATGAGACGATGGGAGAAGATATTACTCGGTTTTCGTCTTTGTGCTAGATAATGCACTAACTAAAACCAAGTCATTTCCCACTAAAATTTTTAAATTGCTTTGTTTTGTCTGATTCTTGCTATAATATTTGTGATTACCAAAACCCGATGTGAATAGTGATTATCAACAAGCACAAATGTTATGTTCCTGCATAATTAACTTCTCCAATCTCTAGACCTTCTCAACCTAAAACAAAACTGATTGAAATTTGAAAATTGATTTAGTTTGATTTAAATTTAATAGTTTAAATTTGAATCAAATTTAAATTAGAAGGTTTGATACATTTTAAAATCGAATTAAATTTGAATTAGTTTAGTTTATTAGTTATATAGATATTTCAATTTCAATTTATCTTGTGATTATATTTGAATTATATTGAGTAATTATTAAATAATGTCGTTTTATCAAGAAGTTACAAATTCAAACCATAAATTTGAATCATATATTCCAGTTATGGATTTAAACTATAAATTTAAATTAAACTCAAATCGAATTATTTTCATTTAAATCGAACTCAAACCATTTTTAATATTGACTCGATGAATTTAAGTTAAATTTAAATCAAACTATTTTTTATTCAAACTAAACTTAAATCAAAAGATTTTCTAAACTCAGTTTGAATCTTATCCACTATTATCTCAACCCCCACTTAGCTTAGACTCTTATCCACCCCTATCTCAACCCCTACTTAGCGGTCACTTTCCTCTGTGTTTGGGTTGGACCCAACTGAGAAGAGACTACAGAGGAATGCCAACTTTTGCACACGACTTTACTAGCTTGATTACACTGAAAACGATGTCCACTCACTGAGATGAAGTCCATCTTTCTGCAAACAAAAGAATGTGGGTACAGTTTTTCTAATACCTTCAAAAGGTAACAAGATCAAAAAGATATTGAAGATAATGATTTACCCGTTCTGTTTTTTTCACAGTTTTCAGTGGTGTATAAGCATGCGAGTTTTTATCATTGTTGTAGTGAACAATGACAAAAAAACTTTCTAGCACCGACTACCGTCCTTCGTCATCTCTGCAATTCTTTGTTATAATGGACAATGACATTGAAACATCACCCAATAATATCTTCCTCTTCCTCTATCATTCTAATTCTTATTCAATGGAAAATGACATTGAAACATCACCCAATAATATCTTCCTCCTGCTCTATCATTCCAATTCTTATTCAAAGTTTCATAAAAGTTACTGAGAAAAATAAGGTAATCGGCTCAGATTGAAGGCTTTAATGCAATCAATTTCAAGCAACCGTAAATGAGCTTCTTCCATCAAATGACATTTGTGATCCAACCTCCGATGAATAAGACAGCACTTACAACTACACTTCGAGCAACTCCATTGTAGATTAAAGAAAAACAGAGCTTCAAAAGATAGAGATACTCTAAATTCAGGAAGAATCTGGTTTCAACAACTTCCAGATGTTCGATTTGTTAAAAAAGAAAAGAAAGGCGGCTATTTTATGCAACTACAGAATGTCTTCACAATTCTGTAAAAAAATTTAAGTTCAAACGAACTCCACAACAATTCATAATTGTAAATAGTACATTTCTACACACAAAATGGTAATGCAGTTGACATAAAGTGAAATGAGGGGTGGGGAATGATAAAACTCCTGAACAATGTGTTTTGTACACAAACTCAATAAAGGAAAAGACTGTCCCCAGGAAACTTTTAAGCTCTCACACCATTGTTCAAAAAACAGAGTTGGGCAACATCCGCAAAGGCATCACATGATGGAGCAACGACTCCTTTCCTCTGACTGCTGTGGGGCCACTTGCTGGAACCTGTGTGACTCAGATGGGTTGTAGGTGAACTCAGAAGTATCAAGCCCATACTGGTTTACATGCATTATAAACCAGATAACGTCAGTATCAGGACTAGTACTCACTAAGAATTATAAATAAACATATATAGTCATCCAATCTTAGTGCTATGACAGTTATTAAAAGATAGAAAACTATGATGGTACTACATGATAATGGACCCTATACAAGGTATCCTGGAAATAATAGCAGGGGACAATGGTCATATATTACACTGATCACGGTGCACAAGTATAAAACCATAAAATCTTAACATCATGAAATACTCAAGAATGAGATGAAGCATCAACAATAATCTCTAAGTTCTACTTGATTTAGATAGGCTCAGTGTTCTCTTTGTAGATACAGTAACCATATAAATCAATTGCAAGACTATGGGTTAATCAGAAGAGTGATCAGAAATCTAACAATATATTTTCCCTACAATTTCAAAATAATAATGAACTGTTGGAAAAGCAATGCAGGTTTAAAAGGTGAAACAAATCGTTTGAGTCAACTCAAGCATTTCAGATAATCTAGATTCAATATTTTTTCAATCTATTAAAGAGGCAATACAGTACATCCCAAAACTATTCATAAAGCACCTGTCTTCCCTGCATTTAACAAGCAAATATAACTAGGAAAAAGAAACCGCACCTTTTCCCTCATACGTGTGCTCCAAGCATCATTTCTACTTGGACGCTGATCAAGAGCTCCAGCTACAGGCACACCTGCTGGAGGGACTGGCGGCCTGTTGAGCAAGGGCTGCCTTATTTGTTGTCTTGGGGCAATAAACTCATCATCACTATCATACTCTACAGGTCTGTTTGCTGCCCTAACCACAAGAGCCAACAGGAAAATAAGAGCCTGCAAAATTACAGTTGCTTCATTACTTAAGGGTAAGGGGTAGCATTAGTAATAAAAAAATTCTATCAATTTGAAAATTCAATATTGCACACAAACAATAACTTTGATGCCATTTAAGGAACTGCTATAAATTTCACATATTTTATTTGCTTCTCATACTGAAGGATCATGTTCATCTTAGGGAACACATAATTAGTAAAAGTGAAAAAATAGAGCTTATCTATAAAGAAGAGTCACAAGAAAAAAATATTCTTTTATCTGTAAATCTTTTTTTTTCTTTGTTAAGCAAGCTTAAGCATAAGATCTACCTCAACCCCAAACTAAATCTACTTATTGTAAAAGTTCACAGATAAAAAGTTGCTCATCCATCAGTATACTGACCATTTCAGGGTGAGGATGACTGAAATCATGCATGTGGTAGTATTTTGACCTCAATAAAGCAAATGACTTCATATTACACATACCTCCAAAACAACAATTCCAAGGGCAACCCATTTCACAATAATCCAGTTCTCTTTCAGAAAATCGTATATCATTTCAAAATAACCAGTTTTGTCCGTGGGAATATCCTGAAAGAAAAATCTTTCAATTATTATTTAATCAGCTTCATAATCCCAAACGTCAACAATTCAGTTAACTATACTCACGTCTTTCCAGGATTTGTCAAAGAAAATGAAGGCTGCACAGCCCAGCTCAACTAAAATCAACAAGATTACCAATACTGAATACTATGTTTGCTTAAGGAAACCAATAATATCAACAAAGAAACATGGAGGGGAACACAAAAACAGAGCATAAAAATTAGACATTTTCAACCATTAGAATCATAAAAATGAAAATATCTCGAGATGAAATAGTTACCTCTTAGAAATCAAAACCAAAAATAACATTCGTCCCAATAAGAGATATAAACCAATAAGGATACACAAGTAAGGCAGCAGACACTTCGTGTTGTAACTCCAATACAACCAAAACAAGAGATGACAAAGAGAACCACTCCTACGCCAATAAATAAATATAAGAACCTGCAAAGAGATATGGTTGCAACAATTAAAATTAAGCAAATTACAGGATAATATATAATGCAATGAATAACTCAAGCATTCAAATCCTTGTACTACTGATCAATAAAACACATATAAATTGGACCACGAATAGATTCCTTCAATAGAAAACGAATACTCAATAAAAGAACCGGATTATGGTTGACAATCACATGAAAGAGAGCATCGAAGAGGTGCTACACCCAAAGTTAAAAAATGAGCTGACCTTTGCCAAACTGGTACGTGAAACCGAGACCAACCCAGTTCCAAATCAATACCAGATGAGGAAAACTTTTTTTTCCTTATAATTTGCAAGAACCTGAGTTCACTTTAACTGGAATCAATTACACAAAACCTAGATGTACATGATGGTCAGTATTTCCACTTATCACAACTAGATATGTGGATGTATTTGCCAAATCTCTAACATTAAGCATCAAAAAGAAAGCTAATAAATATGCTGAATGATCAACTAACTCAACTGTACAACTGATGTGAACAAGTTATTGTAGTAAAAACAAGTTGAGTAAAATTAATTGGAAACCTAAAGGTTCTGTGCTCTCTATTAATGAATAGAATCACACAAACAATTTACACCTAGAACGATCATGTTATGTATAGCAGTAATGTGTTTGTTTAGATTTTATATTCAAGCAAGTGATCTCAGTGTTATTAAAATGCTTCTTGCAAGACTAATCTTTAAACAAGACCAATTCTATGAAATAAGAGTCGTATCTCACAAACTAATTCTACTTCAGAATCAAGAATTTTCCACAAGCCTCAGTGCATATGTTAGAAAGGGTTCTCCTTTTCCTTCTAAGTAGGATATTTGAATTAGTTTGTCGTGATGCTTCCCTTGGAGATATATTTGATCATCAAAACATTTTGAATTGTTTAAGAAACCAAGGAAAAAGAACAATTCAGGGTAAATTAGAGAAACCATGAAGTGAGTGGATAAAAAATAGATATACGAAACCTCACTGAAAAGATATTTCTAATCAAAGTTTGTCTCCTTGCATTGCACTATGACAATAACCCGTTATCTTATATAAGCAAGATCATACACTCATTGAACAACCAACCAATCAATTAAAAACACAACACAATATTCAATACAACATACCACACCGATTCTCAAGTTTAAAACAAACATGCTAAGTCTAGTTTCAGCTGAAATGAGTATGCAGAATTCATACCATGCTTTTGGCAAGTTATCAAAAATACTGGAAGACAAAGACACAGCCGTAAGCATAGGCCGACCGAGCTGTACCAAAGTCTCATCACCACTCACAGATGAAAATGTCTCATTAGCCTCTGCTCTTTCGTACTCCACAAACAAGTAGATTCCATAACCAACCATTGCCAGTCCCGCAAGGGTTAGCAAGAAGTTCAGCAGCTTTAATAAGCACGCCAAGCATCCTCTACAAGCCATCCCCTAAACTACTTTGATGCCCTAAATCACGGTCCAACTTGGTCTCTCTTAATTCATCAACTTGTGTGGTTCACCTTCAACAAAAAAAACCCACATTTCACCTAAAGATGACTTAAGCAAAAACCTTCACTCCTAAATGAAATCTGACAAAAACTGTTATTATATGTGTGTTTTCAGTCAGAAACTTATACTCCCTGCCAAGCAAAGAGTGTAAAAAAAAAAAAAGAATTACCGAATTTTAGATTATTCCATTATCACAACCCATGCCACATATTAAAACACTTTTCAGGGAAATTAAAAAATAAATAATAAAGGCTATCTAGTTTAATGTTGACTAACAATTTCCAAAACACCGAAACCTAATCTAACAGTGGATCATTAAATTAAAATATCTTGTAATTTTTCCGTGCTTTCCCGGCAACCAAACAGAAATATTGGGCATGTAATCACTTCAATCCATGAAATTAAACACGAGAATAAAAGCTTGTGATGCAATGTAACTCTAATTTCAAAAAATTTAATCAAAATCATTTAAAAAATAATAGAGAAAAACCTAATTAACTCTAAGCTCAGATCGTGTTAATCGATTAAAAATTAAGATAAATAACGATAAAAATAACAAGTGAAATTTGAAGAACTTACAGGTATCAGACAGGTTAATATGGCTTGCTTTCGCCTTTTTTTTTCTTTTCTGAACAAACAGCAAAATAGAGAAGGGAGAGGAGAGTCTGGAAGTTCAAATCGCTGAGACAATAATTCGACACCTTTTTCACTTGACTTGTTCGCTGTCTGTGCTACTCGCCAATTGGCCTTTGCTTTGTCCTCTCACTGAAATCACAATAATCTCCTTATAAGTTGTCAATTGAATGGGCATTGTTAGGAGGATAATTATGTCAATTTTTGACCACCATCATACTTCCATAACATTACAAATAAATCCAATTAAATTTCTAAATTGAACATATTTTTTTCGTGTCTTACTCATGATCGGCTTTGTTTTCTTTTGAATTAATTCAAATTTTCGTTACGTGGGAAACTCGGACAAACATATCAAATTTGTACATTTGTCATAATGATAACAAATAGCCGGTGAAACAACGTTCAAGATTTGAGAATTGTGGGCTGGACGGTGGGGAAAATCATTCTTAAAGTTAAATGAGTAAGTCACATATTGCCACCCAAAGTTTGACACAAAAACAGTCAACTATTGATTTCATAAATAACATTATTCCATCCAAAATACAGTAAATTGAGAGTAGAACAGTAAAATATCAAATTTCCGGATGGAATCAATATATCTATATATGAAAATAACAAAAACCTGGATTATTTGTAAAAAAAAGCAACAGTTTTAAAAAAATATAAAATAATCCGTCGTTGAACAATGATCGTTTCTTCTTCTTGACTATCGAAAGATGATTGTTTCTTGTTCTTGACCTTCAAATGATGATCTTTTCATGTTATCGATCATTAAATATAATCAGTTATTGTTCTCATCACATAAAGATTGATTTTTTTTTTGGATAATGATCAATCTTAAATTACACATAGATTCAATTCTACCTTTTAATTTATATTCTCTTACATCATCTCTTCTCACTCACCTTCACCACTATTGTCATCTCTCTTTTCTCTCATATGTCGACACTTCTCTTATAACCACCAACTTTCTAACAAAAATTCAAATAATTAGTGAAGATAGTTATTTTGTGTATTCATAAAGTTTGAATGATTAATTAATGATTTTTTATATGATTTTTTTTTAATATTTGAATTATTGTTGTGAAGATAATTTTGGGTGTTTTCCGAAATAACATCCAAACATTTTTAGGGGATGATTTTAATTGTTTTCAAGAAGTGCATCCAAACAAATTTGGAAAGTGATATGGTAACTTGGAAGTTGAAGGTGGTCTAAGTGGGGAGCAAATGTTAAAGGCTCTTGTAAGATGAACTTTGGGTTGGTAGAGTGGAGAGTGATAAGACCATAAAGATAGAGATGAGGATGTCAAAGATGATTCGACGAGAGAGTTTAAGGCGTTTGATGCTATAGTAATGGTAGTATCCAAGTGATAGGTTGTGTTAAATAACAAGGGAAATATTGTAATTATGAACTATGCATCCCAAAATTTGTTTATGATAATTGATTTTGAGTGGTAAAGTGTTATTTATGAAATCAAAGCATAGAGCAGTGTTCTCAAGCTAAACTTTGGGTGGAAAACGTGAATTACTCTTGTAAAATCTAATTGTAAATTTGTAACCATGTGGTCCGGCACCCTTCATTTTGATAAATTCTGTTGCAATACCTAACAAAATTTATTAATTTTGACCAAAGATCAAGCATTAATACACTACAAACAAGTGCACCGTAAGCAGCAAATATCGCACCTGATTTCAACCAGATTTTGCCGCGTGTGCGTAAAGAGTAGGTCCCAGTATAATTTGGCGGGAGGGTGTATCCCGTTCGCGTGGTAGTCAACTAACTAACAGTCAAGACAACAACTAATGGTCAAGAGAAAAACAAGCCAATAGAAAAATTATTATTGAAATCCAAAACTTAAGAAATCATTTTTTTAAAACAAGTCATTTTTCAGTCGTCGAAAATTCTCTTAAACCCAATTATTTAATCCCTTTTAATCTTCACTTGGACCCAAAAATTTCATATCTCAATTTCCCCTTGCGAAGATAAATTTTTGGTGATTGTTAGGGTTTTTTTTTTATATATATATTTTTTCTGAGATTTAATGTTTTTCGACACGTCCCACAAAATTTAGGGACAAACCCAAAATAAAAATAAAAGCTTTATGATAGCACGACCCCTCACACCATAGGTTTTATTGTGGGCTTAAAGTTTGGTGGGTCAACACGACCTACATTTTTACAAGGCTTGGTATGCATGACTCGTGGCATGTTGGACCTTATTATTTTTTACCCCAACATGACTAGGCCTAATCCATTTCTACCTCACCCAAATGTGGATTCTCTCACAGATTTTCTAATTTGTTATTCTTTATCACACAAGAAATGAAATACTAAACAAAGGAAATGTAAGAATACTTGTGCATACAAAAAATAAAACTTTTTTTTTTAATGTTTAACAAATTTACAATTAAAAAAAGCAAAAAAAAAAAAATCTTGAATTTCCTTTGCCAATTTGTCTATCATTTTCTGGGCAATCAAACTGAAAAAAGGAAAAAGTTCAAATATTATATTAATACAGTTTTGGAACTTTTTAAAAATGGTCTAAAATTACAAATACCCCCTCTTGGCAAAAACAAATAATAAAGTTATTTAAGTTTGGCTTCAATATAGTTTCCAACAATTTAAAAAAAAAAATCGAAATTACAAGCCTTCTTTTTTATTAAAAGTTTTTATTTACCCTTTTTTTAAACTAAAAAGTTGTTTGAAAATAGTTTTAATACAGTTTCAGACTTTTTTTTTTGTTTAATTTGTCTAAAATTTCAAATGCCCCTCTTGGAAAAAAAAAAAAAACCGCCTCTTTTAAAAAGTTTTCTAAAATCTAAATACATTCCCTGGCTTTTAAAAAATGAAGGGGTTTATGATTCCTTTTTCCAATAGGAGTACCCGTGATTTTGGATCACTTTTGAAAAGTTGTCCGAAATTGTACTAAAGTAAATTTTGAACAACATGAAAAAGTTACCTAACACTCTTTTCACACTTTTTTTTTTAATTTAGAATAATATTATATATACAAATAATAATGTATCATTATATAATTAGATAAATAAAAATTAAAGATAAAATAATATTTAATTATATAATTATATATTATTATTTGTATATATAATTTTATTATTTAAGGAATGTATCTTATTTTTAATTTTTAAAAATTGCAGAAGAACACACAACTTCTCATTTTTTTAAAAATGTCATTCAAAAAGAAAAAAAGAAAACGTTTAAAAAGAGTTACATTTCTATCAAGTGGAGGAAAAATAAAAATTTTAAAATTCTAGAATACAAATATTGACATTAGCAAAGACGAAAATGATTTATATAAATAGTTAAGTAATATTATATACATAAATAATTTTATATATAAATAATAAAATTTTATCATATGATTGATAATTTTAAATTAAAGATAAAATAATTTTTAATTATATAATAATATATTATTATTTATAGATATAATTTTTTTTATTGTAATTAAATTCAAATTAGAGAGTATTTTGTTAATAAAATAATTAACGGTGAAAATTAAAGTAGATTTTAGTTCAGACATTGCCAACGACTCTATGACAGCCCCGTTACAGGAACATCTTCTCGCATTTTTGATTTAATAATAAAATAAAATTTCCAATAATTAATGCCCGTCCTTGCTTTGTCCATTTAGGGATGGTGGGCCTGAGTAGGGTTGTTAAAAAGTGTGGCTAAGTTTGAGCCAACTGAAAAGCAGCCTATATATTCTGGGTGTGGGGCTCTTCACCATAAAGCTCGAAGTGTCTTCGTATCAGTCTTTGCTTCCTGCCGAAAGCAACCCGTCTTTGGTGATGCTTTTTGGCCGTGGACAGCATCGAAATCATGTTCATCCTCTGCAACTTAAATGCTTAAAAATCTTCACTGAATCCACACCACAAGTAACATCATTTTCTGTATAATGACTAAACCGCTACAACACAAAGAGGGTCATATATTGTCACATCTTGGAGATTAATCTGGATAATTACAAGATATTGACGCAAACGTTGATTCCAAGATATTACAAATGGAAAAATTAATGTTAACTTTATTAACAATGTTCATATTCATGTCCCACCATAAACATTATCCAACATCCCACCACAAAATGTCCCGACGACATCAAAAAACTGTTTGCATTTATTTACAACCACATATTTTCATTTATGGACGTGGCTACTTCTGCGTCGCTCGTTTTGGTTTCTTAGTTTCCGGGTTGGAAAGCGAACTTTTTTCCTGCTCAACTGGAATCAGACCAGACCTAGAAAAAAAGAGCCTTTTGGCTATGTCCTGGTGTGAGTTGTGATGTGACATTATACTCACCAATTGGCAGTATCAAGTGGCATCAAAAACCTGCAAAAGTTAAATGGTGGGATTTGGGTGGGTGGTCCAGCTCCTCAGTATCCTTTTTCAATAATGGTGGAAGATGATAGTGATGCAACATCAGCATAAATGAGAGCCATTGATGTGAGGAGGGATTGTGTAGATGCCTTGTCTAGAAAGCTCTGCTAGCACGCTATCTGCCGATGGAGGCTTCAGTCCCAATGGCAGTGGTAACCATGGCTTGCTTATTGCCTCTTTCACAACCTTGTCAATAACTTCCTCAGCCTGAATCACATAAGAGAAAATTTTAAGTGAAATTAATGTAATGCTCATTTGATATATTGGAGGTGTGACAAGCACAAAACCGACTGAAAGGCATTGCATTACCGGATGGAGATCGACCGAATTCTGTGGCATGTAGCTGTTATTGACCACACCAGAACCCTGAAACCCAGATGTAATTTGCATTTTACATAGTACAAATAAATCTAAATTATAGAAACTGCACGTAGATATTGTTGTAAGAATGCTATGGCATACATGCTACAATGCAAGCTAAATGCAATAGCGCTTTGTATACTCACTTGAGGGTAACGGTCAATTGGTGGCATTACAGGACAACCCCATGCATCAGCAGCCATCTGAAATATAACAATAATCAATCTAATAAGGTTGCATGTGAAACATTACAATGATCTATAAAGCAGATATTTTGTATCCTCTATGAAAAGATGCGTTCTCCATCATGCTTCTTGAAAACAAATGCTGAAGTGTAACTAACAAAGTTAACAAAGATTACCCCAGGATAAGGATTCCAATGCCAACTTTCTGGCTGTTGCCATGAAGGATATCCAGGTGGATGCCACATCTGGACACCGGCAGGGTGATAAGTTGGTGCACCCCATACAGGATAAACTGGACCGGCAGGGAGAACCGGATTAGAATGATATGGAGGGAATGCCATAATTGGTTTATGTGGATAATAACTCCTGGGCATGTGATCTCTTAATTGTGGCCATCTTCGGTCATCTTCCTTGGGCAAGATGTGTCTCTTATGCATTCGATATTTCTGGTTGGAGATATGCAACAGATAATTTGATCAGTTAATAAAAAAACTGTTTTCATATATGAGCTTAGAGCCTTGTGATTAGTTTCAATCAGTTCTGAGACTAACCAAACCAGAAAACCACTATAATAAAGAAATTAAAAATTTTGCAACCATCACTTCCTTGATTTTGGGCCAATCAATAGCCACTTAATTTCATGAAGCTATTGAGTAAATTATCATGTGCCTTCGAAATGAAATTGAGTTCAATTCCTAGAAACAAACCAGTAGAGTAAATGATGACATGGGCATGTGGCATACAATTCGTAACAGACAGAGTTATTGGTCATGAGAAATGACTTCAACTGGTAACTTTTTGTTATCATTTAGTAAGAAATAACTGGTGGAAGATACACACACAAAACATGAATGAGGCTTATCTTGAAACAAGTCTTTTCTAACATGTCTGTGGACTTTGAGAACTTTAGCATGTTTATAACCAGTGTATATGTTTTCTGTCAAGATACAGATTTGCAGATACCAAATCTTACACAGGACTACTATACGAAATGTGCACTCACCTGCAGGTGGCTAGCCACATTATGCCTTGTCAATCCTTCCACTTTCATAAGCTCTAGTATTCGAGAAGGAATGGCCTGATCAAGACCTAGGTGCTCTACAGCCGCCACAAATTTTTTGTGCAGTTCAGGTGTCCAGTCCACCTGAAAAACTCAAAAAGAATAAAATTAAATCATAAATATCCACCAAAAGTTATTCTTATAAATCAACTAGCCATCACCTCATTGTTCACAAAAGAAAAATGTTGGGAAATAACAGGCTCTAGTTACCCATAGAAATTGAGCAATGAAGATGTTGAAGATATAATAATAACAGAAAGCTTGAATATACTGAAATGAGTTTCACAAGGTGAAATTAATACTAAAGGAAAGAAATCATTACAAAAAGTTATATTTAGTCACATGAGATTCCAGGAATACTCATGACTTCAACAAAATACTGAAAAATTGAGAGAGATTTTCACTGATGTAAATATTTGGGCAACAGTGAGTGGTTCCGAGTTCAACCATGCTCCCACTCAGACAAGTTTTTTGAGCTTCAAAAGATTTAAGTGTCAGGCATGATATAGTATGACAACGGTAATAAAGGGGAGTGCAACACATACTAGATGGAAATATGGGATATGTCCACTTTATGAAATTACATATCATAAATCATGGACAAAGAGGTACATTACAAATTTGCTAACCTCATGAAAATTACTGGATTGCAGGAAAATTTATAGACTATTAGTCTAAATTAGATAGGAATAAGGATTTTTCCAAACATCATTACCCAATTTCCAAGAGGATATAAACTACATTACCTTCATCTTTTTTCGATTGGTTTTAATCCCACAAGAGTTATGAAGACCAGAAACTTTATAACATTTTTCAACAACACCATTTGAATCTTTGGGAACTTTTTTATCATGAAGTTGAGGATACATGATGCACTCAGTTTTGGAAACATCAGTTGAGTCATGCTCCTCTTTGACCACAGTTTCCACTGGTCTCTGAGGTTGGTCATCCTGTAAAGTCTGTTCACCAATTGAGTTGTCACAAGTAGTGTCGACAAATTTAGATTCCCCATCTTGCTCTCCACTCTCTTTCTCTGTCAAGCTGTTGGTATTATCTTGGCAATTAACATCATCCAATAATCGTCCACCCTGTTTTAATTGTGGTGTAGAAGGAGCAGGATACTTATCACTCCCTTCTGACTGTTCATTGTCATTCTTATTAACCAGAGAAATATTTTCTGTATTCTCTGAGTTCTCATTCTTGGATTCTCCATTTTCCAGTTGGAGATGCAGCATGGAGACCACGGATTCTTTGACAGGCTTCAGCGAATCGCAGAGGATGCCTCCCCCAGCATTGAATGCCTGCACATGAGTTACAAATCAGAATTTTCTTCTTGCAACATTAGCAATGTTATTTGATAGGAAATCGCAACATTAACCAACCAAAATTCAGACATACCTTATGAACCACATGCTGCCAAATATTCTTGAGTTTATCCTCAGAAAGTGGTTTTCGGACAAATTCCACCGCACCTAGCTGAAGGCAAAATGTCAACTGTCATTATTAATTATAAAATCTGTGATCAAGAAAAAATAGATAAGAGTCAAATGACAAAAATTCACATTCATGAAATGATGGAACTTTTGGTGAACAGGCACTCATAAGCAACATAGTTATACTAATGTACATTGCACTGAATGGTGGTAAGAATACATCTTACCGCTATGCATTTCATCATGGTGCTCAAGCAATGAATATTTGAAGTCACTGCAAATAAAGAGAAGCGCACAATTAATTAAGAACTTGCATTTACATTAATTAAATTTTTATATAAAAATTAGGTAAAATTAACTGTGATTTCTGAACTTACTAATGGTGGGCAAGTCCTTTGCAGCCTCAAGAAACTTAAATCTCCCTTCGCTATTGCTAGTATTTACCTGTGACAATAAACGGAATGAATAAGCATACTGAAACATGACAAAGCATTCAGGTTTCTTTATCTGTGCACTGAATATATTGAATAATAAACATGCCAATCTGATTTAAAGAAGTAAATCCATGATGATGCAAGGAATGGTATGCATCACTGAAATAATGAATAACACAAAGTAGATGAAACATGCATAGTCACTAAAAAACATCGACTAAGAAATGAATCCTGACAGATGAACAAAATCATTCTCCTTCGTTTTGGAAATTCATTGTGTATGCACAGTGTATACAACAAAGTACAATCATTTTTATACAGACATTTCATAATGTTGGGGAAATTTAGGAAGCTTGTGGTTCCAGTTACAGGTCACTACCTGTACAATAGCAACATGGAAGCTTTCAGGTTTGTTCGAAATCGCTGACATGGCTTCATTCTCATTGAAGAATGTGGAAACTGTAAAAGGGATATGTGTGGGAGGTAAATTCCCATTGCAAGAGAAGACATAGCATTGCCTGAACTTATAACTCTTACATCACAGATATATAGCATTGCATTAACTCTGAATAAGAAAACCATACAGGTAACTGAAATTAACAAAAGCAACCCCCCAATAAAAAACCATTAACTATGAAGTAAAGCATATGCAATTTCAACAACTTCAAACTAGCTTTTTTCTCCAACTACAGTTGTAAATTCCTAATCATACAAAACATTGAACATGATAGGTTATCCCTTTGTTCATCATCAAGAAAAAATTGTTTGTGGTAGAGTTAAAAGTTGCTACTAATTTATTCCTATCTTAAGAAGCTGAACCACACAAAAAATTCTGACTTCTATGAGATAAAATTCCTAAACCACACGAAGAAAGTGATGATACCATCTAAAGCAATAGGTAATAAAAATGCCTTTTGAGAAAAAAGATGGGGACCAATTCAGTCTTTAGAGTTTGATAACAGTGAATATATGAAGAAACCGATTTTTCTAGTTTAAGAACAACTAAAAGAACAAAAAGCTAGGAACCAAAATGGGGGATCCAAATCCCTAACCAATATAATCCATTGCTTCAAGCTTTAATTTTATGTCAGCAGCAGAACTGGTGTCCTCATCAAGAAGAAGAACCCTGAGGCCCTTTGGAAAATCATTCCATGCTGATAAATCATTGGCAGTGCAAACCATAGCTGGTTTGGCATCCTTTCTCAGGCCACAAACAATTGTAGCAGATCACTGCTTCTCAACAGCAAATCAATTCTGCATGATCCACAGCAATTTCACATTAAAAATATATATCTTGCAACTTGATCCAACACTACAGACTGTTAAGATAAATTAAAGCAAATAAGATTAATGATTTCACAAAAAGAATGCTGAACTAATAGACTGTTGTTGACATGCACTAGAAGAAATAAATCCATCATTGATTAATTAACGTCATCAATACAATGGGGACACTCCATTGTAATTTGTAAATAAATTTTTTTTTTTTTAAATCTATAAATGCGTGAAAAGTTTTTCGTTATGCGTCCGGCAAACAGTAGGATCGTTGAAATAAGGTACAACTGTTTACTTCAAGATGCAAATCAAGGAGAATATCTAAAAATTGGGAATGAAAAAAACAAACTTCACGAGTATAGGATAAAAAGATGATAAATATTACACATCACCGACAAAAAGAGAAGTAACTTGTTTTGAGTTTATAGGTCTCACATGCTGCTACCAAATTACAAGAGAATAAACAGACAAAGACCCTTGTAAGATCTCTCCATTTAGGTGTCCAAAGAAGTTACCAAAAAAATTCTTGAAATGACGAGTTAATAATTTCACCAACCCATCAAAACAAGTAAAGAAAATCTGAAAAATGCTTGAACCCAGAAAGATTAACAAAAAAAATGCTAATATGCATGCACATGATAAGACAAGAACAACAACAGAAGAGGAAAGAAAATTAAAATGAAAGCGGAAAGAAAAAAAACAGTAGAAATAAGCCCACTGAAATTATCTAAAAACAAGCATCAGAGAACTCACTTACATGCAAAAACAAAAGTGTGCTTAGTATTCATACAAACTGCAAGAAAAAAAAAAAGGTTTTGCTGAAAAAAAGAGATAAAAAGAAAACTTTATTGAAGAAAGAAAAGGTTTTGTTCTTCTCTCAAGAGTCAAGTCTCCTCCTTTCACTTCAGAGTTGGGTGTACATACAAGACTTAGAGTAGAGAGAGAGAGAAGAGGTTTGAGTGCGCTTTCTGTAAGGTTGTCCGTGATTTCTGTTCTGAGTTGCTATCAGTTTTAGCTTATTTGATCACAAAGTCCATACCATAGAATATTCAAACAAAAAAGGTCTAATTTAATTAATAGTATTAAGGTGAATATTCCCAAAACCCCCACAAGTTTTTAAAATATTTGTTAATATAATATAATATAATATTGTTGAACTCCTCCATAATGATAAAGTATCTATAAATAGGATTATTCTAGTGTATAATAATATTAAATGTTGACTTAGTAAATAGATAAAAGGTTAAAAAGAATTTGAAAAATTTTTACAGTAAAATGATTTCATATACTTTATCTCATATAATAATTATAAATTTAATTATTATATTTTCAAGTGTTTTATCTGTTCGTTTGGTTAACTCTATAAGTACATATATTTAAGCCAAAAGACTTGTTGCCACCCAAAGTTTGAGGTAATCCTAATGTTTCTTTTTTTAATTTTTAAAACTTAAATATCTATTGATAAACTAAATTATGTAAAAAATTTCGATTAAGGTTATAAGTAAAATTATTATTTAATAAAAAATTTTATAAAATTAAAGTTCTATTATATTTTTTATCTTAGGTTAAAACTTTTATTTTTAAATTTTTTTATTAAATAATAGTTTTATTTTTAACCCTAATTGAGATTTTTAACAAAAATTGACTCATAAATAAGTGTTTAAATTTTTAAAAATTGATAGATAAGACTTTAAAATTATGTCGAACCTATGTGTGTGTGTATATATATATATATATATATATATATACACACACACATACAAGAGTAGATAAATTTGGAGAAAAGCAACACTCAACAACCCTTCAAACTTAATTTGCCTTTTTGGGTATATGCTTACAAGGCCTACTTTAATTTGATAAATCATTCATTCTCCAGTTCGGTGAGAGGTCCCTCCTTATTTGTCTTTGGTTCCATAATAGCACATGGAATTTGATTGATTGGCCAAGGTCAATTTTGTAATTTCGTCCTTAGAGATTTGTTTTAAGCATAAGTTGGTATTTAGTTTGTTAATTATATTTCAAGTTAAAGGCAGAGAGAAGGTATGACATGAGGAGGTAAGTGGAGAATTATCACCGCGCTTTGATTTGATCCGAAGTAAGGGCCAACAACGACATTTTCCACCGTGGTTTTTTTTATGACACCTTTTCCATCTACTTTAAAAGCCGACACTTCTCAACTGCCACCTTTTGCCGAGTTTCTTCTAATAAAATTCGTTAATAACGAAAATACTTTTTAATATTTTCAATAATAATTAAAACTAATAATTTGTTTCCCAAAATAGTTTAAATAGTAATAAAAAGTGTTTTTAAAAATTAAAAAAATAAATTTATTCCTATATTAATCTTATAATATTTATTATTTTATAAAATTAAAAAACCCCTTAATCATTAAAATTAATATTTGAATTTTGATACTACACAGGGAGGGAGGAGTAACGTGACTTACTGAATTAATATTTAATTAATATATAGTAAGTAAAATTCTTCACAAAATTAATAAGGTCAAAGAACTATTTTTTATCAAAATTTTAACTTAATTTCAAAAAAATTTAACTTAACATTAAAAATTTCTGTCATTTTTTCTCTTAATTTATAAAACTAATAATTTTCTCTATTATTGAAACTAATTAATCTCTTTTCAACAAATATTATCGGAAAGATTAGGCTTAACAAAGTTAAATTTTTTTTCATATTCTCCACAATAAATGGGGTAGGAAATTTTGGAAAAAAAAATCATATAACAATAAATTATCACAGAAAAAATAACATATTGAAAACCCAGACGAGAAAGTCGTCTTATTCTTCTCTAAAGAAGAAAATATCAAAAGTTTGTTCTTCTCATTTGCTTTCTTTCTCTATTGTTTTATCCATTATAATTTATTTTTTTCAAAATTTACTAACCCTTTTTGAATTTAGATAATATAAAAGAGATTTTAACTTGGTTAAGTCTAGTATTTCATATAACATTTGTTGAGAGAGATTAATTTGTTTAAATCATAAGGAAAAGTAGTTAATTTTTTAAAATAAAAAAGAAAATAATAGAAAATTTTAAGATTATATGATAAAATAATAATTTTATTGTAATTTTTAATAAAAATTATAATATAAATAAATATTTTAAATTTTAAATTATTATCAATATACTTTAAAATTGGGTATCTGAATGGAAAAATACTCCTCTGGCGAATTAATAAATATAAACAAATCTCAAATTCAGGTGACTTAACAACAGATGCGACAAAATTATATGATGAGAGAAATATCAAATATGTACAATTATACATGTGGGGATGGCAGTGGGTCTACAGAATTATTGGAAACAATTTTAAAAACATTGACACCCACCCACACTTTCCACCTGTCTCAATGGAAACTTTGTCCGTTGCAATTGGCTTTTTTTATGAAGCATGTGGGCTTGTCTCATAAATCGCACCTTTTTATTATCAATAAATAGTCTTCAACATTTGTGACGTTAATTAGAAATTAAGGTATGATTAAAAATTTAATTACAATAATAATAATTGTAACAATACATATATACCTAAAGTCCTCCTTTGATTTGTGCACAAAAGATGTGGGTTATTGTGAGTTTTATAAATTTTGACTTAGGCCCATGTTGAGTAGCCACCTATTTAATGTGTCAACTTTAAATTATAAATTCTTTGATCATATATATTAATAATTGAGTTATATTATTAATTTTAAACTAAATATAAAATATTATTTTATTATTTTATTTAAATATTTACAATTTTATATATATAGCAATAATTATTTATGGCTTAGTTGTTCCCCAATCATGTCGTGGTTAGTCCTTTTTCCCACCGTTGATTCAAAATGTATGGTTGATGATTAACTTGTGAATATCAGTAAGGCCAAAGGACTATTTCCCATCTAAAATATGTTTTTTTCTCTGTTAATTTTGAAAATTTTATTTACCTATTCATAAATTATTAAAATTAATTAAGTCCATTAGTTATATCATTCTCACCCAAAACCCTAAAAATTAATAATTTTCTCTAAATCAAAGTTTTCAAAAATAATATTTTCTCTTATAAGGTTTCTAATTTTTCATATTCAATTTTTTGGTAATGTTTCTTCCTCTCCGATGACCTCTAGGCGACATCTCTCCCTTTCCAATGCGGCTTCCTTCCAACAGTCCTCCTCAACGTTGTCATCGACAAAAAAAGAGGTCATATCGAGAGAAGAGATGTCACCTGGAGGTTATCAAAGAGAAAGAAACGTTGCCAAAAATTGAATATGAAAAATTGAAAATTCTATCGGAGAAAATATTGTTTTTAAAAATTTGGATTGAGTAAAATTATTAGTTTTTAGAGTTTTGAGGAGAAAAATAAAATAAAATTTAAATTTATTTTTAATATTATAGATAAAATAATAATTTTATCTTTAAAACGGTGAGTTTTAATCTTTTATAGTAGAATAAATAAAATTTTCAAAATTAAGACGAAAAAACTTGTGAAAACATAATACTTTGGTGGGAAATAATCCTTTGGCCTATTAGCAATAGATGTTTTATGCAAAAGTAGGTAAAATCAGGTGCCAACTTTGTTCAATCAAAAACAGGGTAATCAATGCATATGTATGCAGATGCATCAGCATTATGCTTACTAATTTGTACGTACAAGAATTGCTATATACAAGCCCACAGGTTTGCAGTTTTCAGTCATTAAATATGTGGTTTGTCAACAACTTCTTTTGTTTTTATTATTTTAATATATTTATTTTATAATTTTTAATATTTTTAAATATATAAATATTTTGTAAAAATATAAAAATTTAACTTAAATTATAAAAGTATTTTTTATAAATTTAAAAAATTTTAGTATTAAATTTGAAATAAATATTTATTGCTCATATTATTTGAGTTTGTTTTCAATACAACCAATTTTTTAATTTTAGAGTGAATTTACATTTATTTCATATTAAAAGAAACAAATGTAAAATTTATATTGAGCGTGTTGAAAATGTAATGTTGAAGGGAAAAAATAAGATGAATAGAAACAATGGTGATCTACAGGTACTTGTGTGCATGTTTGATCTGTTCACAAAAATTCATTACCCATGGATATGAATTTAAAATAGGTATTGGTCAAAAAAATTTAAGACTCATATATGTTACGAATTATCTACAGGTCTATCCATTTTGCCAAGTCTAACTACACTTATATTATCATCTTCACACTTTTGATTTCTTAAAAGTTCAAAAATGGTGGAAGCCTAGGGTATATCTAATTCGTTTGCAAAAATTCATTACTTGTAGATACGAATATAAAACATGTACGGGTCAAAAAATCTAGGACTCACATCTATTACAGTTACCTAAAGGTCAATTTGTTTTGCCAAATCTAACTATACTTATATTATCATCTTCACACTTTTGATTTCCTAGAAGTTCAAAAATGGTGGAGGCCTAGGACATATCTGATCCGTTTGTAAAAATTTATTATCTGTAGATACAAATCTAAAATATGTATGGGTAAAAAAATCTAAGACTCATATCTATTATGGATTACCTATAGAGCATCTGTTTTGTCAAATCTAATTACACTTATATTATCACCTTCACACTTTCAGATTCTTAAAAGTTCAAAAATGGTGGAAGCCTAGGCTACCAGTCAGATTCCTTGAAACTATACACGCATATGAATGGCTTGAAGAAGAGTGAAAAGAGGTGACTTCTGATCCCAAACGTGGTGACCCATTTCATCTTTCTTATTTTTGTCCATTTGTTAACCAGTTATGGAGATGGGTGGACCCGACCACGTAGATTTGGGCCAAGAAGAGTGGCAATGGTTCGATACATGTGTTTCATTTTTGACTGTAATGGTTTAATCAGTTAATGCATCCACAGAAACAACTTTGCCCACAGATTTGCCTCTTGTTTCTCACAGACAAATAATTCTACATGCATGAAATATCTGTGCCCAATGGCGAATACTTTTTTGGCGGGCAACAGTCGCTGCCATTTCGATGAAAATGGAGAAGCAATCATATTCATATAAATTGGGTAGGTTTTTATAATATAATAAATAAATTAGCATGAATAATCTTTCATAAAAGAACTTGAGTCACATTGATCATACAAGGGAGCATAGAGGAAAGCAAACCGATGAACTAAATATTTACAATGGAAAATCATTTGAGTACATAATGATGATAATGAATGCCTTCCTTGTCATCACTATAACATTCTTGAAACTTCATTTAATTACATTATTAAAGCAGGCCATAGAAATGACATTCTTCCATTTATCCCAAATCATATCCATGAATTAATAACAGGGAGAACAAATGAAATATATGCCCCTCACCACCAAGAAACAAAACATTAATAGCTTAAAATGCCACTCGTGAGGATGAGAACTCCAGTCCTTCCAATCCTAAGAAAATTTCGAACGATCGCCACTTGGTGACATAACTTGCTTTAATTTTCATGGCTGACCAGGACATTGTTTATTCATCACTGGATGTGCTGTTTCCTGAGCTGCCAACCCAGTACTGTTTTACGGCAATCAATATCTTCTCGGGCACAAGGGGGCCATCCTCATGATCCATCAATTTTGAATCCCATCTCATGCCTCCCACGATTTTCCTAACCTTGTTCAGGACATCAACTTCGTCCCGGATGATGACTGCTCCTTCAGGTCGCAATATGCGATCCATTTCCAGAAGAATGTCTTCCAGTTTACACCTGTTTAATCATTTACAATATATTCATACCCAATTTCGCTAACCAAGTCCAATTTTAAGATTGTAAAGTTCTTTCATGATGGTGATCCAACACAAAATTACTCAAAAATATAAATGAATGTTATTAATGATTCAAACTTTGTTATTAGAGAGCTTCTTCAAAATTTTCTATTTCACATTTCTGCAATTCTGGTGGAAAATACACAATCTCAATAGTAATTTTCTGACCAGAAACATAATATTTGCATGAGAAGAAAATTGCTTATATGGAGAGTCAAGAAAATATCAGAATTTATGACTTGAAATTACAGGAAACTGTAATGCTACCAGTGACTTATAGGCATGTAGTAAGAAGATGAAAGAGGCTTACGTGTTCTTGTACAAGCTAAATACACCATTAGCATGAATGAGGTCATACGTCCTCGGGTAAGTTGAGAATCCTTCACACCTAAAAGATGACATCAAATAAAAATGTCATTACGATTCCAAAATAATAGAAATTCCTGAGTTTCAAAAGACCCAAAATTGTCCAGTGATAAGAATAATTTATTTATGGTTGTGTTGGGAGATACCAGTCATGATATATGCCGATCAGACCTCTTTCATATATAACACCTAGAGTGTTCTTAGCATTTGTAGGCACAACATTCATCACCCAAGATTTGGGTGATTCAAGTGCTGCAGCAAATCCCCCGAGCTCAGCATTCATGTCCATTATATTCCGATATCTTGCAGTGCCAATCAATCTGTTCATCCTTTTGTAAGCATTTACATGCTTCTTCCATAGTTTGTTATCCTTCTGGTAAGATTCAACTGTTAATCCCTCAATCTCTCCATTAGCTATTCGGGGAGGGACTGCAAGAAGCCTAGCTGGGAACTTCCGCAATTCGCCACCAGCTACTTCTTTTGCATTGGATACCTCAGGGAAAGGAGTTGTGCATGCCTCCATCTCCTTGTACCTAAGAGACACACAAGATAAATAGTTTAGATTTAAATACTAAGTACTTCTGCTTCTATTGTTTTCTAACCTGGTAAACCCCAATCTGGGGAAATTCAGGATAATTTATTCATAAATTTCATACTACAAAAAGAACCTTAACCACAAATGCTGTTGCATATGTGCTTCAGAGTACCCAAAAATTAAAACTAAGCAAAAATGGCAAAGAAGCAAAACAAGGTGCAGGTCGACTCACCAAACATTATCAGCATCCTTTGATTTACAAATATTGGCAGAATTCCTCTTACAGGATTTGTCATTTACTTTCTTTCGAAAGATAGCAATATCTCCCTTCTCATACTTTTTCTCCCAGCAAAGAGATTCAGCCAGCTCTTCAATACTTCTTTGCTCAGCCTGGAGATCTTCCTTGGAGCGCTTCCAGGTTTTGTAGTATGTTTTCCAATTTATAGGAGGTCCCGAGAGGATCCAGTATCCACCAGGCCTCAGAACTCGATCAACTTCCATTAAATACATACCATCTGTATACAAGAGTAAAAAAGGTTCAATGTCAAAACTTCCACCAGGTGTTTAAAAAAATAACTCTTAAACAAACATGTTAAGAATAGTAAATATGGTTAGTTATCAAGTAGTCTCTCTACTTCAAGAATTCTTTCAGATCTTTTATATGGTAAAAATAATGTATATTACTAACCATTTTCACAGTCTTAACATATCACCTTGGGGCACAAAAATTTTTTACTTCCTTATTGTAACTCATAAAAGCATTTGTAAAAAGGGAGCCTCTCATGGCTTCACACTGGAAATAAGCATATATTACTCAGAGAGAGCAAAAAGCATTTTATAATTCCACAATCTTGAAGATGATGATTTTAGCACTTACTGTTTGCAGTCCATGGTATCAAACAACGAGAGCACTGAGCCATGTCAAAGGCTCTTGATGGGTATGGAAGATGTATTGATCCAAGGACGCCAATAACAGCAGGTACACCTCGCTCCAAAGCAAACTGTACCTGAGCTTCATGATTGTCGCGTGGAGCAAAGGACATTGCCAATACATTTCTTTTGAGCAGGTATGCACCCCAGCTTGCAACCTATAAAGTGACAGCAACTTCAGTAAAAGTGATCTTATACCAACCAAAACTAATCAAATTAGAAGCATTGGCGAAAAGTCACACATGATAATACACCAGGTGAGCCTGATTATAAAAGGAATTATTCATTTTTACCAGAAAAGCATTACTAAAACTTAATTCCTGGACCTTAATCCAAGTTAAATTACCCTCTGTGCATTTAATGCCCTTAATTTGGGTACTTGTGTGGAGTGGGAATACTATCAGTATGTCCATTCTCAAAGGATACAAACTTCTCTTTCTATGATCTATCCATCCCCTGGACCCTAATCCAAGTTTCAATTACCCCTGAGCATCTATGGTCCATTATTTGGGTACTTATTTGGCGTGGTAATAAAATCAATATCTCCATTCTCAAAGGATGCAAACTTATCTTTCTGTGATCTATGTGTTCCATTTCTAGTGGTCCTGTCCCATTGAACGGAATATCTTTCTCATCGTTTTATAATACAAATAAATAGAAATTTGATGAAAAACGAATTGAGCCCATAATGTATAATCAAAATGCATACACATTCACATATATTCAAAGCAAAAAAAGTTAGAGCTGAGTTGAGTAGCATACTCCACATCCAGTGTCCAATGCTGTTCTGACCAAACCATCTTTAATTGGTATAACTGTTGCCAGTTCATCAATATAGGCATCAGCCCCTTGTGGGAACATTGTTCCTCCACCTGGAAATTTGAAAACATTTCCCTGAAACTGCACCCAGTTCTGAACGGCCTTCTCAACTGTTAGGCTTTTATGTGGAACGTTAGCATAGTGTACATAGTCACGGCCCTTTGGCCATGGAAATGGGGTCATATACCCTTTAGGTGCTGGAATAAGGCAGTGCAATTTTTCCTCCTCAGGAGGACAATGTCTTTCCCTGTATATCATGTTCTCCCTTGGAAATCTCATGGCTTGTTCTTGCTCTTGGCAAGGAGTGTAATCAGTGTATTTAACATCACACGGCTTAAACACTTGGATCTTCATCTCAGAAGGTTCAACAATCTCTAAATCATTATGGTGAGTTTCAAAGTTCAAATTGGTAAAGATATTGCAGTCTGTTAGCTTGGTTATTTCTGAAGCTATGCTGTCTCCTTTTCCAGAGCCACTCTTCTGCCATGCACCCAGTATGTAGAAGAAACCACACAAAACAATCACAATGAATATAGAAAGAGGGCTTCTTGTCCTGCTGGCCGATGAATTATGCTTAGAGCCCATCGCAGATTTGGGCAATTACCTGAAGCACAGGTTAAAATGTGTGATACTTAGAAATCAAACTTGCCACAAATGAGTTAACGCAAAACCCCTTAAACAAACATTAAGCAACAACTCAAACTCATTCCCATGTTGGGTCACACACTCACAGTCTGACTGATCCAAGTTACTTTCAACTTCCGAAATAAAAACCAGACATAAAACCGAACAAACAAACTAAATCTAGCGTCTTTGACCCAGCACCACCACCGTAAAACTAAGAAACAAAAGAGCCAGAACTACAAAAATAATACAGAAAAAAGACTGCAACAACTAAGCAGCCCAGATCCTATGAAAATAAAACAAAGAACATACGAAAGGGCATAGTAAAAAAAACTAAAAGTGGAAAATTTTGATAAGAAAGATTCATTATTTACCTGAAAAAAGGAACTGTCCTGAAAGAGCAGAATGATGATTAGATCGGTAGGAAGATTGAAAGGAGGAATGGGAGTATATGTAGATAACAAGTGAGAGTAGAGGTTTAATGGGCGACAGAGATTGAAGACTTGAGTTTCAGTTGAAGTTGTTGAAAGAGATTAAACAATCAAACATCTATTATTTAATTTTTGAAAATATTTCCTGCTTCCTATGAATCACCGTACTTTCTTCTTCTTCGCAGACACCTAGGCTATGTTTCATTAATCACACTTTCTAAAATGGCCAAAGACTTTTTCCCTTTTAAATGCTATCTTCACATTTCAAAACTCCAAATATTTATTTATAAATAAATTTTTATTAAAAATCTCAATTAAAATTAATAAAAACTATTATTTAATAAAAATTTAAGTTTTATTACATTTTCATCCCAAAATTTAAAAATCTTATAATTTCTTTCTACTCAAAGTTTAAAAAGTGATAAATACCTCTTAGAATTTGTTCCTCTCCTCTTTGGTTTCAATTGACAGTCTCTAACCGTTGGTCATCCTCTTTCCCACATTATCTTTTTTTTTAGCCTCCCTCTCCTTTACCTTTTTGGCCATCTTTTACTGTGACGAAAAACATTTTATCTTCATCTCGATTGAATACAATCAGAGAGATAAAAGAGACTAGAATAAGAGATAAAGTGAGAGAGAGAACGACTCATGACCAAAGATGGCCAATCAACATAAAAAAAAAACTTTAGAGAGATATTTATCATTTTTTTAAACTTTGAATTAAGAGAAATTATAAATCTTTTAAATTTAAGAAAGAAAATATAATAAAACTTAATTTTTTTATTAAATAACGGATTTATCTTAATTTTAATTAAAATTTTTAATATAAATTTTTTTATAAATAAGCATTTAAATTTTTAAAAATTAGAATATGAGAATTTGAAAATTCACTATCCCCTAGTGGGAATAAGTCATATGGCCTTTTTAAATAGGTTTTGCCCTATTTACCAGCCAGGGTGATAAATTTCCCAACCGCTTTTAAGTTTTAAAAAATGAGAATTCTATCTCTCATTCACTTTTATGCATGAATTTCACAAGAATCTATTTTTTATATAGTTTTATTATTCTGTTATTTATGTTTGAAGAATGAGTTATAATTTTTCAAAATATTTGATTTTTAAAAATTTTAAAAATGTTTTAAAATTTTTTGAAATATTGATGTGTTCTTTCATAGTCTAAAAAATAACAATTATACTTTCAAATACTTAAACAAAATATTGAGTTGTTGGGTTTGGACCACTTTGAGTAGAAATTTATGAAAAACATAAATAAATGTGGAAATGGGAGTTAAAAAAAAAAAAAATCCAGCATATGAAATCCCATAGGAAAGAGATTTATTTATTACAACTTACAAGTGGGTCCACATTTGGCGAATCAGAGTCTTTTTTTTTTAATATATATTATATGAATTTAGTGCCATGTCATGGTTACATTAGGTGGCAATACACAGATTTACCATCTGCTGCTTATTTCATAAGAGAAGACCATTGCCTCCAAATGCAATAAAGTAATGCATTCATGATAGATAATTTGCAGAGAATCTCAGTTCCAATATGACACAGTAGCATTTGGAAATTTTACTATTTCTCTCGAATTTATATACCTAGTACACAGAAAAAGCGAATCCAAGAAAAACGAATATGGGGGCAAACCACATGTAGAATACAACCACTCATATAATTCCTGATTCCCCCAAATGCCCAATTTTTTGCAAAAGGAAAAGAAAAACTTTCCATTAAACAAATTATCAACCCATCTCGTTACTCAATTTTTTTTTCGGAGTCTAGACTGAAGCACATAAGGTAGAGAAGACTAGGAGGTACTGATTGTCCCGGGTCAAAAGACAAGTGCTTTAGGTTCTGCAGCAGCATTGTGATGACACATTAGTTCAATACCAACACAGCATACTAGCCAATCACACAAGGACCTAAACTTTAAAAGACAATGTTGACGTAGACATGTCCATTTACGTATGACAGAATTATGACGGTTAAAAACAAAAAAAGAAAAAATGCAGTTCGAGCTCACCAGCCTTCCACATGCGCTTCTGTTGATCAAACTTAATGTCCTTGCCTTCAGTTGATTTCAATTTGATGCTGTCTTCTTTCTTTCTCATACTTGAAGAACTCAGAGAGCCTTCAACTACATAGTATGACAAAGAATGGCTCAAAATTGATAATAGATTATGCAATACCCCAAGAAGAAGAAAAGGTAAATTATACCAACAACAAAGATCCAAACTCAGATAATCATTTGTCAAGTCAACATGGCATATAACATTTCAATATGTAAATTTCACTTTGTTTCATCCAGCAGTATACGTTTAACATCCAAATAATGTAGGCCACATCTGATTATCTATAATTGCCATTGGCATCCTTCTGAGGTAACTGACCAATTCCTTTGTCTAGACTGTACTAGGGACAATTCCTGGATTTAAGTTTTCTCTCAACAATTACTTAGTAATACAAGAGATCATCAATTCCTAATTCTTGCAAGCTTGACAATTGTTAAATGGATATTATCGTACAAACAAACTAGTAGCTACAGTGTTGAATCTTTTGTTTCTAACAAATATCCTTCACCAAGCATTCAACTTTCACAATCAATTAAGTTAAAGCAAGTAGTTGGGTGAACTTAGGAAAACAGTCAAGTCAAACAAGTGGCAAAGACATCATTAATCTGGCTTTGGTACCTTGCCACTCCCATACTACTTTTGATTCACCCTTCAACAACTTTGGGTATTGATCCACTCGAGAATCTTCCTGTATCAATTCCTCAACCTGCAAATGCAATTTTACAACAAATAGAAGAGGATAACTAATTCTTAAACTTTATCAATTACGAAACCTTGAATTGCACAACTATTTGTAAAAGCTATTATCAAAACTAAAGAATGGTATAAAAGTTGACTCAACAAAGAGAACAATAGTCAAGATTATTAATGAGTTGGCTACAGACCTGCTTGACCTAAAACTGTTAAAAAATTCAGCACTTGTTCTTCATGTTCTAATTATGGAGACAGAAAGGAACAAGAAAATAATCCCACTTGTACCCTTGAAAAGAGTCTATTGGATACAGATACAATTCATTCAAGATCAAATTACAAAATGGATATGACAACAGACAAAGACTATTAATTGGTGGGAGTTGAAGTGGTGAGATAAGATGATAGTGGAAAATAATGCGGTAATATGGTCATAGAGAAAAAATGTGGGAAAAAGCAAGCCAGCAGCCAAGTACATGAGGTGTTGCAGAACTAATTTGAAGACAAAACGAATAACCCCTGAACAAGGCATAATAATTCTCATAGTTCTGGGACATAACAAAAATGCCTAAAATGTGATTTCAGTAATATCTTCGCCAAACGGTGCACAGTTCAATGAATTAATACAACAAACAGATAAAAATATTCAAATTGGTTGGACTTTTCCTATACAAAACAAGAATATTTATACTATGAGACTACATTACAAGAAACTGACTTCCTCATCCCACACAAGTGTAAAAATATAGTGCCACTTGTTATTTTATATATTACCAGAGCTTCACTCTGAAACTCAATGCAGACAATTAACCAATTAGGATATGTTTACAAAGAAAACCATAAATCATTATTATCTACTTGAAAATTAAACTAGTAAGTCTTTGATCATTAATTACGCCAAAAAAAAAAAAAGAGAATAAGTCTTTGATCATCATAAACAGATAAAAAAGACAAACAAGATTACCTTCTTCCAAAGCACAGGGTCCTTCCTTTCCTTGGGCAAAAGAAGATGATCTCGTAGTCGTGAGGCAACCACCCATGGTTCACATTCACCATTTACCTCCCTTGACATCAAAGCAATCTCCTCAAGTATCTCACAAACCTATCAAAGTGGCAAATTTTCAATTAATGTAGTCTCATTTCCTATCAATTCAACATGAGTTAAATTTGTGGCAAGTTTTATCTTATGTTTCCCTTCCTTTCTTGTAAGTTTATCCATTCTCTTATTTTCCAATTCACAGGTTCTTTTATCTTAAAACAAGGAGGTTCTGATCCAATAATCTTCAGCAAACTCATTTCATTCATGGGGGCATCCAGCTGTAAGTTCAATTCTCATCCAATTGATAGGCAGATTAATGAGAATTGAACTTACAGCAAATAACAAATCGCAAACTCAAATCTAGGAAACTATGTACTGTGACAATGAAAAATGCATAGTTCTCTGTACCTGGTGGTAGAGCTCTTCAACTCTGATTAATAAATACCGTCTTCGATGGAATTTCCAAAGTAACAATGAGCATACCACAAGCTGTATATCTCAATAAGGTCAAAAGCTTCAACAGGTAGATACTAAATCTATATAACTCTAAGGTTTCCTTTCAAAATGAAGTACCAATGCACAAACAGGCACAATGATTAGAGCATGCCTGAAGACCCATTGATGTAAGCGACAAGAGAATGGTTTGTACTGGTCCGCTAGCAAGTCTGGACACTTCACCTCTTTGACCCTACCACAGAAAGAAAAGACAGGAAAAGAGATATGGTAAAGTGTTTGCTCTATAGCATCCAGTGCTTCCTTAATCAAAATCCAAACTTAAGGTGGAATAGCATAGCCCACCCATAAGAATTCATCCTCGACTCGAGAAATCTAGCAACAGTCTCCATTGTCCTTTTCTTTGTGTACAAATAAGTGGCATTGTCTGACCTGAAATTCTCCATCAACTCGTGTCCATCTAAGTCATTCCATATGTCATCTTCTTGAACCTAAAATATGGCATTTAATCTTAAGAATAGACATCAGCAACACACATCAAAGAAGCATTTTCATTGAAAGGTACATGTATAGCGAAAATAAATGTCATGAAATCTAGAACGGACCCAGATCGCTCCAGTTCCACCACACAAAAGTTGAGCATACGCTTTACATAGAACATTCTCCACCCACTCTGCCTACACTTCCATCACATATGAAAAGCCTATTAGAAAAATATATACAGGATATTGAGAAGCATATCAAGATATCCTCTGCTAATACCAGAACACTCAGAATGAGAAATATTCTTAGAACGCACGAGTTGCTTAGCTGTTTCATTTATATCTCCATCTTCCAGACACAACCTCCCATGCTTTCTATACCCATGAAGACATTCCAGTTTGCCCTGATAACACTCCCCATTACTTGGACAGGGCTCACAAACATCTGCAATGGCATGCATTCATCAAAAGGATCATTGATACAGGTGATAAGCATCACTTTGAAATCCAATGCTCAGCATTAGGGAGTAAGTATCTTGATGTCAAATTCTCAATTAAAAAAAAAAAAAAACAATTAGATCTACTCAACAAAGCGTTAATTCCATACTAATTACATATTTACGTTTTACAATATGAATTATCATCACAAGAACAAACGATACAAACAAAAAACACATAATTTCTTGGAATAAAGAAAATTCTGACTAACCTGTGAGAGAATCTGGGGAGTCTATTATGTTGGAATCGCAGAAAGGGTTCTGTGTGGGGTTAAAAAGGTTACTAAAGTAATTGCAGGTTACAGCGATTGAAGATGCGATGGCGAGAACGGCTACGAGATTCAACAACTCTCGCTTCGATGGAAATAAGCTTTGCGGCGGTTCAATCACCCAGCTAACGGAAGAAGAAGATGAATCAGGCTTTGGTTTTGGGCGCTTCTTACTTGTCGAAGACATTGATCTACGAAGGAATTTAATATTAAACTAAAAAAAATGGCTTTTTATTCCCGAAATTTGATTTGGATGCAAAGAGGAGCGGTACTTGTGAGCAATTCTGAGGAAAGGTGATAATGTTTCAGTATGCAGAGGCTCGTTCCCGTCTTGCTGGAAGATCCAGAAACGCTGTTCTCGAACATTTTATAACTGGAATATTAATAAATAAAACCATGATGACAATGTAAGATTACAAAACAAGAGGGACTGAAAATTGAAAAGATGTTTGAGATTTAAACAAGCAACATGGTTTTCTTTAAAATTCTCTCAAATTTAATGGGGCCCCCAAAAATATGGAAATTATTATCCCAACACATGGTCCGCCTGTAAAAAACCCCCACATTAATCCCAATCAACACCCCCCCCCCCCCCCAAACCACGTTACCCGCGTGCCCCCAAGGTTTAAGAAACCGTAAATCACCCCATCTATAAGTCTTCATGGTGATTAATCCATTAGCGTTTGTCGCTAAATTTGAAGACTTTGATTAATCCAGCCAATTTTAGAAACGAAGTTTTAAGACTATGGTGTTTGACTTGGCTGAGAATATTATTGTTTTTGGGCAAGAATCAGAGGTTGTTCGAGTTCAGACTGCAATTATCTAAGAGATGGTGGTGCCAAGTATAACCCATAAAGCAAATTGCTGCCATTATTATCTCCACATTGTGTTTCAACTCAGTTTTAGAGGACATCAAAACGAAGGATGTGCAGAACGGCTGAAGAGAAAGATATATAGACACAAAGGATGCAAACCATGGAAAACAATCTCTATTATGATAATTGCTTCATTGGCCATTTTAGTCTCTGGAGAAATTGTATTGCAAATATTGGTCAGTCGAGCTTTGTATTATTTATCTCCTATAGTTTAGTCAGATGATTCAGTATGACAAATATTTTCTTGCCAAGCCACTTACTTTAAAGCAATGTATTCTAGTGAAACATTGCCGCATTGCTCTTTGCAGTAATAATGTACATGCTTCTTCCCATGCCTGTGCTTTTCTTTGTGGGCTCTGATGGTTCTTCTTTAATTTCTGAATCTGATAACAGGTTTGTCCTGTTTCCTTGAACAATGTTACACAAGTAACATTATATCAACATCTCTCGAGATTGAGCATTGAACAATCATCTAATTCAGTTTCATTTTAACAAATGATGCAACAGCTGGGTCAATGCAACAAGTTTTTGACTGGAGCTTCAGCAGTTGGAAGCATTGCAATACCAGCCATCTTAAAGCATGCAGGGGTTATTGGATGGGGAGCACTATTGATGGAGTTATCATCGTTCTTCAAATTTGTTGTAGCCAATTGCCATTAAAGCAGTGTTTTACTTTTTGGAATTAACCACAAAAATTCGAATAAATACAAGTTTCCCATATATGCACTTTTCATGAGGCCCAAGGTCACCCCTGTTGCTGAGTGCAGAGAAAGAAGAAGAGACAAAGAAAAACCTGAAGAAGTTCAGCAAGAAATACAAGGATGAGGAACAGGATGGATCAAAGTCAAATCCCTGGGTTAAAACCCACAATTATATCACAATTTATCATCTGGGGGAGACTAAGATCAGAATAATCTATAACTAAATTAAATTATATAAAGACGGGTAAACGAACACTCCAAACAGCTATAATTCGAACAGAATTATATTAATTCTTCCAATTAGTTTCTCACAAGCGATTTTTCTCTTATCTCATCAAAATACAACGCGGAACTGGGGCGCTTCGGCTTCACTGGCCGGCAGGATCTGCCAACGGCAGGGCTCCAGGTCGTCGGAGACGGGGCAGTACCCAGCTACAGTTACCTTATCAGCAGAAGCAGCAATTGACCCGAACTCGAACACCGTCACGCTCTCAGCCGGTCGGGGCACTTCAACGGCACCGTTCATGCCCGGGGCAGCGGGGATTTTGGATTTCGAGTCGTCTGTTGATTTGGAAGATCCGGATTGTTGGAGCGTTGGTTTTGGGTTGCCCTTGAACCAAGAGAGAAGACCCATGGTTTAATTTCAGCGGTTTTAGGGTTTATGAAAAATGATTATTTTTCTTGTTCGATGTGATAAGACTTGAGGTCTGAGGCTGAGGGATTGGGGATTTACGTAAAATGTCACAATTGCACTTGTAGTGAAAGGTTATTCCTGTCATTTTATAAAAAGGACGATTTAAATTCAGTTTGATACTTTCATTTCAAGTTTCAACTACGCAATCAAGTTGCCATCCTTTGAAAGGGTATTATAGACATTGTGTTAACTTCAGTCCGTTTGGTATCCAACGTCAAGAATCTTGACGGTGAAGGGGGGTTCGGTTAATTACTAAAATCGAGGGGGTTGAACAAATTTTACCATAAAACAGATTACATGGCATAGTACATGTATCGGTTAGCCTTTCGATTGCACGGCTTAGACAGAAGAAAAAATTTTTAAGCATGAACGAAGAACGACGGTCTCACCTTCTCAAATCCTCATCTCTCTTCCCTCCTCCTCCAGGTCTTCGCATTCAACTTTATATCTAAACGAAGTCCCATGTTACATTATTATCAAACAATGCCTCATTTCTCTTCCTTTCTTTTGTCAGGGGTGAAGCTATCGTACGGTACTGCCGGGTTTAGAGCAGACGCTTCTATCCTTCAATCAACGGTTCACAGAGTAGGAATATTGGCCGCTTTGAGATCGTTGAAGACCCAATCGGTGATCGGCTTGATGATCACAGCTTCACACAACAAAGTCACCGATAATGGCGTCAAAATCGCTGATCCTAGTGGTGGAATGCTATCTCAAGATTGGGAACCTTTCGCCGATCAGCTCGCCAATGCTCCCGATCCCGAAACCCTCGTTTCCGTCAGTATTAAACACTCACTTCCAACATTTATTCTAATTTCAGTTACGAACTTCTTTATTTTGCTTAATTGGGAATTGCATACAACTCACTTCACTTCCCTTGATTGTTTTTAATAGTTGATTGAAGAGTTTGTGAAAAAGGAAAATATCCCCTTTGATGGAACACATTCAGCAGAGATATTGTTGGGAAGAGACACGAGGCCCAGTGGTGAATCTCTTCTTGAAGCTGCTAAACAAGTAATGCTCCCACTTTTAGCAAACTTATACATGGAAAGCCTGGCTCTTTTGTTTTTGGGTTTTAATCTTATCTTATTGATATATGTATGACGTTCAATTGAAAGGGAGTCAGTTCCGTTTTGGGGGCACTGGCCCATAACATGGGAATTTTGACTTCTCCACAACTACACTGGATGGTACGTGCTAGAAACAAGAACTTGAAAGCGACTGAATCTGATTATTTTGAACAGCTTTTGAGTTCATTCAGGTTGGTTTGCATTAGAAGTGTAATTTATATGGTGGTTTGACGTTATGATTTTCAGTTTTTTTATTTAAAGTTTTTGCATTGTTCTGCAGGTGCTTAATGGATTTGATCCCTGATGGAAGAAAAATTAATGACAGTGAGGACAAATTGATGGTGGATGGGGCTAATGGTGTGGGTGGAGAAAAACTCGAAATTATGAAGACAAAGCTGAATGGTTTGGCTATTGAGGTTCGTAATGATGGAAAAGGAGGAGGTGTGCTCAATGAAGGAGTTGGTGCTGATTTTGTTCAGAAAGAGAAGGTTGCTCCACATGGATTTAGCTCTAACTGTGCTGGGATAAGGTCAGCTATCTTGTGACAGGAGATCTGAATTTATTTATTAACTGTACAATGAGTTTCTTAAGTTGCTTTGATTACATGCCTGAATCATGCTAATTTTTGTAATGAAATTGCTGCAATGAGATCTGACTTTTGATACCTGTTTACCTGCCTTTTGTGTAGAGTTACATGATTACAATTTAATATTTGTCATGCACATGGAAATAGCCAGTTTTGGCTGGATAACAGAGGATTATGTGTCACTTTCCTGGAGTATATATTTTTTGAGGTTTTAATTTGAATGACTCGACCAGATGCAGTTTGGGATATGTTTTCTGTTTATTTTATGCTAACTCTTTTATGTAGAGTATGATTGATTGGTAAAAGGGGCACTAACTGAATGGATGGATCTAGCTTTTCAGGTGTGCAAGTCTGGATGGGGATGCTGATCGGCTTGTCTATTTCATTGTGCCATCAAATAGTGGCTGCAAAATTGATCTTGTTGATGGGGACAAGATATTGTCTTTGTTTGCTGTATTCATCAAGGAGCAGTTAAGTTTTCTCAATGAGGGAGATACAAAAGAAAAAGATGATTATAGAGCTCGTCTCGGTGTTGTACAAACAGCTTATGCAAATGGTGCATCCACAGATTATCTCAAGCGGTTGGGCCTGGAAGTTGTATTTACGCCAACAGGGGTGAAATACTTGCATGAGAAAGCTGCTCAGTATGATATAGGGATCTATTTTGAGGCCAATGGTCATGGCACCATCTTGTTCTCAGACCAGTTCTTATGCTGGCTTGAGGCCAGAAATAACGAGCTTACTTCCATATCTAAAGGTTATTTTTTGTTTTACTCTGTATCCTAGCGCTGATATGACTGTCAAACAACCAGTGTTATTGAATTTCTTGGTTGTTGTTCAGGTTCAGAAGCCCAAAAGGCTTCTTTGAGACTGTTGGCAGTGAGCAAACTCATCAATCAAGCTGTCGGAGATGCTTTGAGTGGTGTGCTCTTGGTGGAGGCTATATTGCGACACATGGGATGGTCGATACATAAATGGAATGAGCTGTATCAGGATCTACCAAGTAGGCAACTAAAGGTCAGTTTGCATAATCTGTGGTAGATTCTTAGGTTCAGTTTTGCCCCTCCTGTTGCTGCTGGTATTGACTCTTGGTAGATCTGGTGAATCTTTGAAGTGAAAGAGCTTTAGCCATTGATTGGTCCTTTCATTCGCATATTTATTGTACACTATGATGTATGTTATCCACTTTGCCTTTTCATTTTCTTCTCCTATTGCTATTAGCTATATCTTTAAGCTGCTTAAATCCTGTTATAGTTCTATTCTTGGAATGTGCTGAAACTGGTCTTGTTTTTGAGATTCTTTGCATCATATGCTTAGAAATGCATGAGTGTTAAGTGATGAGCAGTTCCATTTATGGACAAGATGAGAGGATACCAAGAAAAAAATTAGTTTGACTTGTTCAACGTACCTTTTTCCTTTTTCTTTTTTACTTACATTTTCTTATGTTGACGTAATACTACATTGTATAATTTGGAAAAAAATTAATATCAAGTTTAATCCGCTTACTATGCTACAACAATCTCATTACTACTTTTGCAAACAAAAACATGAGGTCTCTCATGGGTTTCACTATTTTCTGTAGCTGCATCGAGCTGCATCTGTATGGTTGATTAAAAGTTCTAAGTAGAGTTCATAACACTTGCATTTTTTTAATACCTCAAGCGTGGGTTATGTGGAAATATATATGCAACCTTTTGGGGTTGATCAGTCATTTTTTTTTTTCAATACATGGCTATTTGTTTATAGTTTTTTTATCCTTTCACTTCATAAAATTGATGCTTCCTCTGATTCACTTTGAGTCTAGGTTAAAGTTGTGGACAGAAGTGCCTGTGTCACAGCAAATGCAGAAACTGTGGCCGTGAGCCCCCCTGGCATTCAAGAAGCTATTAATGCTGAAATTGGTATCATTCAGACTTCGAATCTTTGTGGTTTAGTAATGTTGCTCACTCATGAATTTTTACATGTAATGGGAACCCATATGCAAGAGATTGTAAATTTCTCCAATCTTTCAAAAGATTGTAAAATGTGTAACTGTGAAGATTTTATTTATGATGCAGCAAAACATCATCAAGGCAGATCTTTCATACGACCTTCAGGTACAGAGGATGTCATACGCGTATATGCAGAGGCGTCCACACAAGAAGCAGCAGACAGCCTTGCGAACTCTGTGGCTGAAATTGTGGACCGATTCCTTGGTTTCAGCAGCTCCAAATAACTGCTTCTGACCTTTTTCTTTAACTACAGATGACCAGTTTACCGATTACTGATCTCTGATCATTGTGGGTGCTAAAGTGCCTAATAATTGAGATTTCTTATTTGGTATTTTACAAAAAAAATTGTATGTTGCAAAATGGAATATGATTTGAGACACATGAATGTGGATAGTAAAATACTTCATTGTACTTTTAATGGCATGGTCGAACTTTTACAATCGTTCGCTATGGCCTTGATATTTCAGGGGTTAATTGGGTGAAAATAAGAGTTGGAATTTAACAGCATTGTTAACTGTAATCAATTGGTGGTATTTGTCTTAATGAGTCTTTTTCAGAGGAATACCCACCTCAATGCATGACGACCCATATAAAAATTGGAAGAACCAATATTCTAACAATTCTTGAACAATGAAATCGCAACAGGGTACTACAACCCAAAGCAGAACAGAGGACCAGAATTGGAAAGTATTCGCGTTACCGTTAAATTTAACCTTTCAAGTAGTGAATCGTGATGCTAAAAAGGCTTTCACTTATAACCATATGTAGCTTTATTCTCATCCTAAGATGTAACTTAAGAAAGTTAGTTGCTAAATGCATTTATTGGGTTTTGATAGAAAACCATGTAGTTAATCAACGTGTCTGCAGATGAAGATGGTGACCAATTAATTCCACATGGGGATGCTCAATTTATGCAATACTCAACAAACTCTTTGAACCTCTGCTCTGTTACAATTTTCACTTGGGAAAGAGCCAGATAGAGAACCAAGTCAAACCATGAGGTGTCATTTTCACTATTTCTTTGCAAAAGGTTTTATTTTTTAGTACGTTCTTTGCCAAAGGTTAATCAGTTCATCAAGAGAAATTGTCAATGCCAAAGCTCCTCAGCATAAACAGTTAGGAATTAACAGCTCAATGCATGGAACTATATGAAACAAATCACTTCTAATGAGAAACTGAAAAAAAAAATTGAGTGAGCAAGCATACCTAGAAGTTTTTCAACCAATAATTAAGATGAAACTGCAAGTAATTGAATTGAATTCTAATGATTAGTTTTGCCATCAGAGCTGCAGGAAATTGGAAACCAACTAGTAGATTGCCAGAGGATTCTCTATTATGCCCAAAACCACAATTGAATCCATCCCTTTGTTTGGCTGTCTTCTTGTCATTATCATATTTTAATTTCATTACTTCAATCAATCTTTCCACTGCAAATGATCAAAGCAAATTAAATGATTTACATCTGGCACTATCCTTCCCATCCCATGTCTAACCACTATTATGTAAAATTGCCCCAACAACAAATAACATTGTTAATGTCCAACAAATATAAGACGATCCAAATGAATCCCACAACAGCAAACAAGTTTTCATTGTTCCCATGATACAAAAAAGATAGAAACAAAAGCTAAAGATCAACAAACAAATTCATTCATCAACCAGCTATGCATAATCACCACATCCCCAGGCTTAATCTTATTGCAATAACGAGTGCAAGCCCTACTACATTTTGAATAATTTGTTTTACACATTACTTTCTTATCTCTTAAGTTACCAACAAAACTACCAAGGATTTCAATTCTTAATCCATTACATATAATGATATTGATTTTTTAAATTTCAATTGTAATGTATCATCAGTTACCTCAGTGATGGCTTCTGTAAATGACATTATCAGTCTTTTAGCTATCAGCAACAGCTTTAGAGCTCCGAAACTCCTTTTTCAACACAGCAACTCTCTTCATACAAGCAGCCTTTGATCTGCCAGGCACAGCAGCCGCAATCTTCTCCCACCTCATTGGGGCATCCTTAGGAAAGGCTTTCAATGCATTAAGCAAAGCTATATCCTCTCCAGCACTCCATCCATTTTCTTTATCATCTTCCCTACTTTCTCCACCATTCTCCGTCACCAATCCTAAATTTTTATCTTGAAGTCTCACATCTAACGCCTTTCGATTCTTCAAGAACTGTGCATACGAATCACTATCATCAATCTTTTTCTCTCCCAATTCTTTCGCTTTCTTTATCACACTCTCCACTCTATGCCTCCCATTAAAACTCTCGGCAATCACCTCCCACCTCTTCGGCTTGCCAACCGGGTTCTTCACCATCTGTTTCTTCAAAATCTCAACATCCTCTTCAGTCCACTCCTTCTCTTCCTCATTTCTACCAACCCCGTTTTCCCTCTGTTCCAAAGCTTGACTTTTCTTGTCTTTTGGCACAGATCCACTTGACCCATTTGCGTTTTCAATAGCCGGGACATTACTAGCACAAAAATCCTGTGACTTATTGATTGAAGATCGGTTTTTATTAGGTTTCCTCTTTAGTTCAGGTTCGATCTGTTGATCCTGAACAGGGTTCTCAAGAATTGGACCGTGACCCACGCGAGTGTGACCGCCAGTGACGTCAGAGGGGGCAAAAGGACCAATGAGGAGGGAGAGGGATAGCCATAGGAAGAGGGACTTCAAGGGCTCGCTTTGGAAGAAGAAGAAGGAGAGGAAGATGAAAAGTGAAGAGATAGAAATGGAAATAAAGATGAAGGTTTTAGTGGGTTTATTAAAGTTGGTGTTGTATTCATTATCTGGAGATGATGAAGCCTGAGGACGTGACTGGAAAAGAAATCGAGGCCTGGCATCTTCATCCAAGAACTCCATGTTTTATCAACAGACTTGACACCGCAACCCCAGATGCGTATTTACAGCGACTACTCCATAATAATACATATCCATATATATGCCAACTAACCATTTCCCACCCAAGATTCGGTGTAAACTATCCACGTACTGAAATCTCACCTCCATCATGCGGCATGCGCGTAGAGTTGAATTCGAATCGAGTCTATTTAAATTCGAGTTCAGTTTGAATAAGTCTGAAAAGAGTCAGTCGTAGTGCTACTCGCTAAATTTTTCAATTAAAAATTTTAATATAAAACGATATCGTTTCGATCAATATATATTAAAATGATGTCGTTTTAATAACAAAAAATAAATCAAATCAAATTCGAATAGAGCTTGACTTTCATGAGTTAGAGTTCGAGCTTGAACTCGAGCTCAGCTATATGTGAATGGAGCCGAGTTCAAACTCAAGTTTATTTGAGCTTGATTCGATTCAAATCTAACCTTACTTGCACGCCTACATGTTTGAAAAACCACAAAATCACCCCATCATAATTCGTGTTATTAATTTTAATTTTGAGTAAGTTCATAATAATTGTTTTTAAAATCAAATATCGTTATTCGTTTTTAATGTTTAAACATCAAAGTAATGACTTTACTTTCACGCATAAGTATTTTACATTATTCGTATATTTAATTATAATTTATTTTTAATATTATATTTTTTTTTCATATCTAATTTACATAAACTAAATTAGAGATGATTAGGTGCATATAAATTAAATAATTGAAAAAATTAATTATATAAGGTCCGTCTTTACACAATTTTTGTCGGTAACATTAATTTCTACTTCTATTGAAAACCTAAAATTTGGCGCCCGTTGATGTTCAATCTTGCTTCTGTTAAACAGTTCAGTTCTGGAAAACAGTTAATGCGCGCCTCATGCTTCAAAACAATCCCATTTTCTCTCGCAAAACCTGCTCTCAATGTCCACTGCCATTTTCTTCATCTTCGCCATATCAACTCCCAAGCGAAATTCCGCAAAACCCATGACGATAAGCTTGATTCCAATGATTATCAAATCCTCCACTGTCTTTCTATAAACAAACTTGAAGATGCACGGAAACTGATCGACAAAACGATAGAACGGAACCACCCCCATTGGCTTGTCGTCCATTTTACCTCATTACTCACAAAATACTCAAAAAATGGCTTCATTGATGAATCCCAAATGCTTTTTGAGCTCATGCCGTATAAAAATATTGTTACTTACAATGCCATGTTGTCTGGGCTTTTGCACAACGGGAGGTTGAGCGAGGCGGTCAGCTTGTTTGAGGTGATGCCGGAGAGGAATGTTGTATCATGGACAGCGATGATTTGTGGTTTGGCAGATGGAGGGAGGATCAGTGAGGCAAGGAGGCTGTTTCAAGAAATGCCAGTGAGGAATGTTGTTTCATGGAACTCGATGGTTGTTGGGTTGATAAGGAATGGGGAATTAAAGGAAGCTAGACAGGTTTTTGATAGTATGCCAGAAAAGAATGTGGTTTCTTGGAATGCTATGATTTCAGGATATGTGGAGAGTCGTAGGATGAGAGAAGCAAGGGCTTTGTTTGAGGAAATGGAGGAGAGGAATGTCGTTACTTGGACTAGTATGATCTCGGGGTATTGTAGAGCTGGTGAAGTGAAAGAGGGGTATCTTTTGTTTCGGACCATGCCAGAGAAGAATATTGTTTCTTGGACAGCCATGATTGGAGGGTTTACTTGGAATGGATTTCATGAAGAAGCCTTACTGCTTTTCATTGAGATGAGGAGGAAATATGATGTGAGGCCAAATAGAGAGACATTCATATCACTTGCTTATGCTTGTGCTGGTATGGGGTTTCCTCATCCTGGTAGGCAATTGCATGCTCAAGTGATTGTAAACATGCTGGAATATGATGACTATGATGGTAGATTGTCTAAGAGTCTTATCCATATGTATTCTATATTTGGCGTCATGGACTTTGCACACTGCATTTTCAACAAGAACATGCATAACTGTAATGTTCAATCTTTTAATTCTTTGATCAGTGGTTATATTCGCGTTGGAAAACTTGAAGAGGCTCAAAATTTGTTTGAGACAATACCTGTCCGAGATGAGATCTCATGGACTATAATGATTGATGCTTATTTAAGTGTTGGGGACATATCTAATGCATCTTATTTATTCTATAACATGCCTTACAGAGATGCAGTTGCATGGACAGCAATGATCTCGGGCTATGTCCAAAATGAGCTTTTTGTAGAAGCTACCTATCTATTTTTGGAAATGCGGGCTCATAGTGTTGCTCCTCTAAATTCTACATACTCTATTCTTTTAGGAGCTGCAGGCGCAATGGCAAATCTGGATCAGGGGAGGCAGCTCCATTGCATGCTGATTAAAACACAATCTGGATTTGACTTGATTCTTGAGAATTCTCTGATCTCAATGTACGCAAAATGTGGAGTAATAGATGATGCATATACTATTTTCTCAAACATGCTTTCAAGAGATTTGGTTTCTTGGAATTCCATGATCATGGGGTTGTCACATCATGGACTAGCTACAGAAACTCTAAAGGTCTTTGATTTGATGTTGGAATCTGGAACTCATCCAAATTCCGTTACTTTTTTGGGCATTCTATCAGCTTGTAGTCATACGGGGCTGGTTAGTCAGGGATGGAAGTTATTCAATGCAATGTATGCTGTTTATGCAATTCAACCAAGTTTGGAGCATTATGTTTGTATGATTAATCTTTTGGGCCGAGCAGGAAAAGTAAAGGAAGCAGAAGAATTTGTCTTGGGACTACCTTTCAAACCAGATCATCATATTTGGGGAGCATTGCTTGGTGTATGTGGGTTCGGTGAGAAAAATGTTGATATTGCTGAACATGCTGCTACACGACTCCTTGAACTGGACCCATTAAATTCTCCTGGTCATGTGGTACTCTGCAACATTTATGCAATGAATGGTCGACATGCTGAAGAGCACAAGTTGAGAAAGGAAATGGGATTGAAGGGTGTCAGGAAGAACCCGGGATGTAGTTGGATAGTGATAAATGGTGGAGTTCATGCGTTTCTATCGGGAGATGAATTACACCCACAAGCAGCCGAGATGCTATCACTATTATTTAAAATTGATAATGCATTGCATCATAAGGAAGATGAAGTGGTAGACTAACTATCGACATAGAATTTTGAAAACAATTCATGGTACGTTATATATTGATCAAGATCTATTTATTTATTGTATTATTTGTTTATTGACTATCATTTATAGAACTTATATTTTCTTAAAAGTAAAAGTTAAGATCAGAAGCCAAACTGTTTCTTGGACAGCCATGATTGGAGGGTTTACTTGGAATGGATTTCATGAAGAAGCCTTACTGCTTTTCATTGAGATGAGGAGGAAATATGATGTGAGGCCAAATAGAGAGACATTCATATCACTTGCTTATGCTTGTGCTGGTATGGGGTTTCCTCATCCTGGTAGGCAATTGCATGCTCAAGTGATTGTAAACATGCTGGAATATGATGACTATGATGGTAGATTGTCTAAGAGTCTTATCCATATGTATTCTATATTTGGCGTCATGGACTTTGCACACTGCATTTTCAACAAGAACATGCATAACTGTAATGTTCAATCTTTTAATTCTTTGATCAGTGGTTATATTCGCGTTGGAAAACTTGAAGAGGCTCAAAATTTGTTTGAGACAATACCTGTCCGAGATGAGATCTCATGGACTATAATGATTGATGCTTATTTAAGTGTTGGGGACATATCTAATGCATCTTATTTATTCTATAACATGCCTTACAGAGATGCAGTTGCATGGACAGCAATGATCTCGGGCTATGTCCAAAATGAGCTTTTTGTAGAAGCTACCTATCTATTTTTGGAAATGCGGGCTCATAGTGTTGCTCCTCTAAATTCTACATACTCTATTCTTTTAGGAGCTGCAGGCGCAATGGCAAATCTGGATCAGGGGAGGCAGCTCCATTGCATGCTGATTAAAACACAATCTGGATTTGACTTGATTCTTGAGAATTCTCTGATCTCAATGTACGCAAAATGTGGAGTAATAGATGATGCATATACTATTTTCTCAAACATGCTTTCAAGAGATTTGGTTTCTTGGAATTCCATGATCATGGGGTTGTCACATCATGGACTAGCTACAGAAACTCTAAAGGTCTTTGATTTGATGTTGGAATCTGGAACTCATCCAAATTCCGTTACTTTTTTGGGCATTCTATCAGCTTGTAGTCATACGGGGCTGGTTAGTCAGGGATGGAAGTTATTCAATGCAATGTATGCTGTTTATGCAATTCAACCAAGTTTGGAGCATTATGTTTGTATGATTAATCTTTTGGGCCGAGCAGGAAAAGTAAAGGAAGCAGAAGAATTTGTCTTGGGACTACCTTTCAAACCAGATCATCATATTTGGGGAGCATTGCTTGGTGTATGTGGGTTCGGTGAGAAAAATGTTGATATTGCTGAACATGCTGCTACACGACTCCTTGAACTGGACCCATTAAATTCTCCTGGTCATGTGGTACTCTGCAACATTTATGCAATGAATGGTCGACATGCTGAAGAGCACAAGTTGAGAAAGGAAATGGGATTGAAGGGTGTCAGGAAGAACCCGGGATGTAGTTGGATAGTGATAAATGGTGGAGTTCATGCGTTTCTATCGGGAGATGAATTACACCCACAAGCAGCCGAGATGCTATCACTATTATTTAAAATTGATAATGCATTGCATCATAAGGAAGATGAAGTGGTAGACTAACTATCGACATAGAATTTTGAAAACAATTCATGGTACGTTATATATTGATCAAGATCTATTTATTTATTGTATTATTTGTTTATTGACTATCATTTATAGAACTTATATTTTCTTAAAAGTAAAAGTTAAGATCAGAAGCCAAACTGTGTAGTGCTGAGATTGATTACTATATCACTTGTTGGGACAGTAAAAATCAACTCACAAAAGTGTGAATATGCTGTCTTGTTCACCAGCTCAGACGAATTTGAGCTCAAGGCTGCGAAAAAAGGCAAGGCCAAGGAAATTCATAATATATAAAAAATTGATGCTGGCATAACATGAAAGTAATAATCAGACCTTTGGATCTTTTTACCCCTGCAATGTTCCCTTGTCTTGTCGTTTCATGTCGAAATATATTTCCTGAAATATAGGGCCCCAAGAAGTCAAAACTGTCGGTTTCAAGTTGCTGAACATTACATGAAGCATGTCAAGTTTTTCAATTAAATCAACAAAAAGAAGATACAGAAGATAAAGAATCAAGTACGTGGAAGCCTTAGTCTTATTTTTGCTTTCTGGTTCTTGTCAGTGATTGTGTGAGTGTTGAGGCTCCGACTTCAAGTCCAGATATACCAGGCAAACTTTACACCACTTACAGATTCTCACCAGCAGTGACTGACGACACACAAAGCCAACCTTGACACTCAACAGCTTTGAGAAGGGTGGTGAGCCATCTGATTGTGAGAACCAGTACCATTCAAATGATAAACCTGTGATGGCACTTTCAACAGGGTGGTTGGTACAATAAAGGTAGTCGTTTCTTAAACTACATCAGCATACGGTAATGGTTAGAGTGTCCAGGCCATGGTTGTCAACGAGTGTGACTCTTCAATAGGTTGTGATAAGTGCCGTAATTACCAGCCTCGGTGCCGCAACAACTCTGTTTTATACTCTGAAGCAGTTTGGAAGGCCATGGGAGTGCCTAGAAACCAGTGGGATGAAATTAATTTAAAATCACTAATCACGTATCTTCTATGTAGTTACATGTATATTCAACCGTATATAGTTTATGCAGTGAAGATTTATACGAACAGCTTTATAAAGAACTGTTTCAATGAGCGTACCACCACAATTTGATGGTCCATTTTCAGCATCTGCTTCCTCATTAATACAGTAACTGCTTTCAGCTTTACATACAGCAGAGTCATTTATTCATTTATGTAATGCTTCCACCATTGCTGTCCCGTCTCAAGTAAAGTCCACGTTTGTCATCTGGAAAGAATACAAAACTTAGGTTAAAATTTGTATTGTAATTTCTCGCTAGGAGAACACTCGGACAATCTGATTTTTATTCCTCTCATTGGCTATTTTTGTCACTACATTGTAAGCGTATCATATTTTGCTCAGTATATATAATCCAACAGGAACGCGCATTGTTTCGAAGCTCCCATTGATTCCCGCCAGATTTCAATCCAGACAATGACAGTTAGGCTCAAATTTTCTAAAACCGAAACACTCTCTCTTGACAAATTCATTAAAGCCCAGAAAAACCTCTCTAAACCCTCACCAATTCTCTGGTCAAAACCCCAAATCACAGAAACAGACAGCCAACATCTAAACCACTCCATTTTACTACAACTTGAATCATGCCGAGGACTCAAAGACTTTCACCAAATCCACACACAACTCGTAGTCTCTGGCCTGTCTCAAGACTCTTTTTTCGCAAGTCGGGTCTTAAAAAAGCTTTGCACTTCTTTAAGCTCTATCTCTCTTGCTGTCGTGTTCTTTGATTGTCTTGAAGAACCTGATGCTTTTATGTGTAACACTATAATGAAAAGCTTTTTGGGGTTGAATGATCCGTTTGGTGCTTTAAGATTTTATCATGAAAAAATGCTGCCCAAATGTGTTAAACATAACCATTATACGTTTCCATTGTTGGAGAAGATTTGCGCAGAGGTTAGGTCTTTGAGAGAAGGTAAAAAGACTCATGCCCGCGCTGTCAAATTCGGGTTTGAGTTGGATTTGTTTGTTAAAAATTCTTTGATTCATTTGTATTCAGTTTCTGGGGAAATTTCGGATGCGAGGAAGGTGTTTGATGATGGGTCTGTGTGGGATCTTGTGAGCTGGAACTCGATGATTGATGGTTATGTGAAAAATGGCGAGGTTGGTTGTGCTCGTGAACTATTTGATTTATTGCCTAACAAGGATATCTTTACTTGGAATTCAATGATATCAGGCTATGTGGATATCAGGGATATGGAGACAGCAAAATGGTTGTTTGATATGATGCCATTCAGGGATGTTGTCTCTTGGAATTGCATGATTGATGGGTATGCAAAAATAGGAAATGTTACATTGGCTCGTGATTGTTTTGACATCATGGCTACGAGGAATGTGGTGTCTTGGAATATAATGTTGGCTCTTTTTGTCCGATGTAGGGATTATAACGAGTGTTTGAGATTGTTCGATAGAATGATAGAAGGGGAGGCTAGGCCAAACAAGGCGTCTCTTGTCAGTGTCTTAACCGCATGTGCAAATTTAGGGACACTTGATAAAGGTCTATGGACTCATTCATACATAAAAAACAGTAGGATTGAACCTGATGTGTTACTGTCAACTGCTCTATTGACAATGTATGCAAAATGTGGAGCTATGGATTTGGCTAGAAATGTGTTTAATGAGATGCCTGAGAAAAGTGTTGTGTCTTGGAACTCTATGATCATGGGATACGGTATTCATGGGGAAGGAGATAAAGCCTTAGAAATGTTCATGGAGATGGAGAAGAGAGGTCCAACACCCAATGATGCTACTTTTGTTTGTGTTTTATCAGCATGTACACATGGAGGATTGGTGTTGGAGGGTTGGTGGTGTTTTGATCTTATGCAACGAGTTTACAAGATTGAACCAAAGGTTGAGCACTATGGTTGCATGGTTGATCTTCTTGGCCGGGCTGGCTTGATGAAAGATTCAGAAGAGCTAGTTAGAAAGATGCCTATGGGTGCAGGTCCAGCCTTGTGGGGAGCTTTACTTTCTGCTTGCAGGACCCACTCAAATTCAGAACTTGCAGAGATTGTGGCAAAGCATCTAATGGAAATGGAGCCAAGGGATGTCGGGCCTTACGTGTTGCTGTCTAACATATATGCTTCAGAAGGGAAGTGGGATGATGTAGAAAATGTGAGAAGGATGATGAGGGAAAAGAGACTACATAAGACAGTTGGCTCCAGCTTGGTTCCCCTAAGGGAATTTGGTTCCAAATTCACTGTGGCAAATGATTCTGCCCGTAGGAGAACTATCGTTTACTCCATGTTGGGTGAGATAGGTATGCAAATGAAATTGTCTGGTTGAAATAATCTGGATGCAGTGATTTACAGAATGTTTAAATTGAAGCTTGGTTCTCAATATTATTTGAACATTATTGACCTGAATTTTGGGGAAGAGAAATGTTAATAATAAAAAAATGCCACTTCCTTATTCAAGAAGCTACAAATTGTCTGGAGTCTTCAAGATACTTAGCAGGAACCCTAAGATAGCCACAGCTCTGAGTGATTTTTTCCTTTTGAATTCCTGCCCACCGATCAAAAGGAACCAACCTGAAGCACATTTGCAACAAGCTTTGAAAAAGATTAGCCCAGGTCTTCAATGCAGAGCGTGTTAAGATACATCACAACACTGGGCATGAGAGACACTGCATGAGCTGCTGGACGGCCTATGCTAACACCATGGTAGTTTGTGTAGAGTACACAGCACATCATTCAACAAAGACGAAGGGTCTATTTCTATTAAACATACAAACTTGAAAGAGTTTTCTGTGTAGTTGCAGGTGGTATGGTTATAAGTGCTTAACTGATTTGTAAATTACTAATGAGATGTTCTTCTATCTTGTACTGTAAGATTCTCAACATAAGACATCAAAGCTAGATGACCATCGTAGGTATAACTATGAGAAATCCAGAGCATTTTCTCTTGGAAGCAATTCCTGCCTTTCTTATAGAGGATTATGATGACCCAAATTTACAGGCAGGTTTGGATGAGCTATATCATAAGAAGCACATTAGAAATATAACTAATTTCATCGTAAAACTGCCGGAATTAGTAATTACAGTGTTTTTGCGTGGAATTTTTAAATTTCTATTTCTATTCTAGTTGGACGAGCAAACCTGCACAAGTGAAATCCACACAATCCAATCAAGGACAAGTTTCCATGAATTTTATGATATGAAAATGATAGCAAGCCACAATGTTCTCCAAATCCAGATAACATGACCTGTCTGTCATACTGTTTTACTGAGAATTTCTAGTATTTCCTGTAATTCACAATTCGCTTCATCCGATCCATGAGATAGAATCAATCTCATGTCTAGCAGACTTATATAACTCAAGCCTCTTGGCACATTGCTCTCTCCTTTCCATCAACCGAGGATCTTCATCCAGCAACTGAGCGAGTTGCTTTGCCTGTCCAGTAGAAACAAACAGATATGTAAAACCTAATCCAAATAAATAGCAAATGTCTAAGGTCTGGATTTGAAACATTATTAACTTTTGAGACATATTTGGTCCTATGTAGACTTGGTCTTCGTTAAAGTTATCATGGAAAATCCCATTTAAAAGTAATTCGAATGATAAGTTGGCACTGATACTAACAAAATCAGAGTATACCGAAAAAACCTGGATTTAAATAATCTCATGTTTGGTTCCACGGTGTTAACATAGAATTTGTATTACAGTTTTGTTAATTTAGAGAGAATGAAAAAATTGCTGAGTACCTCTTTTTGGCCCAGTTGTGTGTAGAAGTGATCTAATAACGACCGTTTGGCCTCCTTCACTTGACAGTGTACCACAGCTTTAGGAATGCCATTCCTAAGGGTCTCAGCCACCGATGCAATGTAGGAGGTAACATTTAATCCAATCTGGCGGAAATGACCCTCTGTGTAACGGTCTGTTGATGTGGCAGTTAGATTTCCACCCCTCTGAACATCCTGGGGAAGTTTCCGAAAGAAATCAACCGTTAGGTATGAGGATTCCATGTCCACCAACCGCAAAGTAGTCTTCTTACTGTCCTCACGGAATCTCTCCAATGCTTCATTGGCAGCTGCTGCAATCTCAGCTTGAAGAGTTGGAAAGCGCTTCAGCTCCTGTCCAAGTTTCAGCAATCAACTTACACATTAACCTTAGTATATGAAAACTGCTTCTAAGAATAGTAAGATCTCATAATTGTAAACCTGAGTTTCTCCTATTGATCTTCTCACAAGTTCCTTCAAAATGCGGTGAACCTGCAATTCAAATGCCAATTGATAGAAAAGGCATCAGGATTAGTTACTTAAAAAAGCAGTATATTTCCAGTAGCTAGCAAGATCTCATTTGACTTCATTTATTTAGATCAGATCAAGATTCCAAATGATGGCCCTCTTGACCTTGCACTGATGACTCCACTTCAGTGTTTCTAGATAACTGTAAGCTTATCATTTATTTCTTTTGTTTATACCAGCATGAGGGGCTTGAAAAGTATTTACAGCTTGTAATTCTCTTCCTAGAGCTAAATGTCTTGAACACAAAGAATCAGTCCAGTCACCCATTAGCTGAGGGATCTTACTGAAGAAGAGAAAGCAAAATGCACTCACAGTGTCTACGGAAGCTTCAGCTGGGCCTCTGAAATAGACAAGCGTGCTGTCGATGAGCCGTCTATAACCTTGCTCAGGTGCAACTAAATGAGGTTGATACCCATCAGCTTCTGAAACCACTTTCCTCACATTTTGAGCTGACAGATGGCGGTCAATCGGAAGCTTCCTCAAAGCATCAGGAAGCTGACTATCAAAAACTCCATAAACAAGATCTCCGCCTGGTCTTCTGAGAAATAGAACAGGAAAACAACAAAATGGAAAGTATAATTAGATAGCAGCATTAATACTATGGCCATTCTTGCAAGGACCTAGTAGATTTATAGGCGAGTCCAAAGTTCATGTAAAGCTCTGTTTCACAAAAATAAACGTAATTAAAATATTTCCCAGATTTTAGGAGTGTGCCACTTTGAAAATCAGTAAATTGGAAAATAGTTTCAAGTCAAAGTACGAAAAAAAATTCAGTATATTTAGTTCAGGAAGAAATGAGGTTCACAATACCCTCCATCCAAATGCTCCTGGAATATCCGATCAAATGCACGACATAACTCTAAGATAGTGTATAACTGGGCCTGATATCAATAATATTAAAATGGTTAATCACTATCTCAAAGATTATCCCAACATCATAAATAATGAACAAATAGATAAACCATTCACCCCAGAATCAATAGCAGCTGGTCTACCAAGATGGTCCAACTCTGCTTCTAGTTCATCAATGCTTCTGTTAATTAGAGATGTGATGCCAGGTATGCGAGTTCTAATCACAGATTCCAAATGCTGACAACAAATTAATTTAACCAAGTAATTAGCAATTATATGTATAGCTCTAAAACCACAGGAAGAAGAAATGCTTGCACATATAAAATGTAGGCAAAATTAATAGATAAAGCAAAAAATAATGCCTTAGAGAGAAGTTTTGCAAGATATTCTGAGCCCATTCTGCTGGCTAAGTGTCCATAATCAGGACTAGTGACAAAGAACTCACGCTCCCTCCGCCGAGCAGCAATCATATCCACATTTCTATTAATGTCAGCTTGTGAGCGGTTTACAATTCCAACCCAAGGTCGTTGAAGAAGATAAGCCCTGCCTTCAAGAATCTTCAAAAAATACAAAGGAAGAGAAAGAGTGGCTGAGTGTGCATTAAAGATAGAAAGAAAGAGAGAAATAGAGGAGGGAGGGGGGAAGAATGCCAACTCAACATAAAAATCAAGGTGCTAGAGGAAAACAATGAAACTTGCAAAATAAATCCAAAGAAAGTGGCAATGTGTAAAGACAAAGTATGAGTACATTATATTAGCAAACCATTTTGGGCAGACCCGGCAAAAGAAGTCTTGATTAAGTCACAAGATGTAAAACAATTATAATATAATTATATTACACCCATGAATTTGCCAGATGTCCAACTATCAACAATGAAATATGCTGGGTTTTGTTTTCCGCATTTTTAGAATGTAACATCTTAAACTAGAACTAAAAGACATAGATCTTCCTTGTTACCCTTTTTCCACTCTAATTGCTAGATGCACTATTATGATTTAAAGAGCATCATATATGCTTGCACATTTTCCAATGCTCAAAATTGAACTAACACATTAAGAGCTCACATCTAAAGCATTTGTTCCCTTATCCATCAAATCAAGCTTTGTTAACACGCCAAAGGTCCTTCCACCTGAGACAGAAAAATATTACCTCGAGTAAGAAAAGAGTAAGTTAAAAAAAAAAAGTTACGGCATTACAATCATATAAGCTTTTTAATTCAGGCACAGTGCATACCGGTAGGATCCACTTCTCTAGAAAGCTTGATAGCATCAGAAGTTGCTAGATCTTGATTGGCTGGAGTTATTGCCAAAATGAGGCAGTTTGGCTATTATCCAAGGAAAAGATATCAGTAGATTAAAAAGGAAGAAAAATAGAGCATACAAAGAATTTCATAATCAAAACACTGACAAAACACTAACATATAACAACAAATTTTAACTACACTTTAAATTCTTTTCAACAGATATAAAACTTATTCTCATTACCTTCTCAACATATGAACGAACCATTGTTTCTATTTCTTGAACAACACTTTCTGGTTGCCCCTCTGCCATAAACAAACATTTCTAACTTAAAAAATTTCACAAATATAATGAAGAACTTCAAGCCATGAAATATGAATTTTAATAGGAAATAAAGAAAGAATGAAAGCATAAAGATTGTACCTACAGCAACCTTCGTCAATCCGGGTAGGTCTATCAGGGTTAAGTTAACAACTGACAAAAAGAAGTCAATAACATAAGTCAATGATAGATCCCTTATCATAAGAGAAAATAGCCAACAATAACCTGAATCAAAGTATAGTACACCACTTGCCATCTCAAATTTTAAACCATACCATTTGGGGAATAGATACTAAGATGAATAGGAATGGGAGAAATTGTTTCGATTTCCCAGTCACCCTATCAGTTTCATCTTGAATTTCCTTCCGAACCATAGCTGCATGAAAGGATTTGAATTTTAATTGCCAGTTCCAATTGCACTTTATTTTTGTCAAAATGTAACAAAAGAATGTACCTACTGCATTAATGATGCTAGATCTCCATTTCTCATCATAAATTTAAAGTAAGAAGCAATTAGAGATTGCAATGCTTACTACCAAGAGAACTGGGCTAGGAAGTTACATATATGATTGATGTAATATTTGGTCTAATGTGATACATTAGAAATACCAAAACAGAAAGTAGAGACTAAAAGTTATTGCATAAATTTATGAACATCTAATCATTATCATGACAGAATGACATAGAAAAGAAAATATTGTCAAAACTTTTCACTAAGATTAGAAGAACTTTTCTTGCAAACCAGCAATTATTATTAAATGTAGCCATATGCCAAACCAACAAAATTAATCAGTTAAGGACTTAAGGCCAGGGAAAAGAAAGAGAGAGAATGAGCTCTTTTAAATCGAGTTGAATCTTAATTTGTCTACAATGGTTTTATACTAAGTTTTTATCTCACAGTGGCTGGGAGCCGCAAACAAAAACATTTCTACTGTAGCCAGACGTTCACCTGATAGCTTGAACTTTTGAGTCAAAATTTTAGTTAATATCCGTATGTGCAATGAAGAAAGTCTAGCCAAGCGTTTTTTTCCCCTCTTATGACTTTAATGGTCTATTGACTCCAAGACATGGAATAACAACCATTCAAAATTTCATGGATTTTATCCAAATAAATCATAGCAACTCATCACAAAAGGCAAAAAAAAAAAAAAAAGGAATAAAAAATTATAAAAACAGTCATATCATAACATCCATATAAAATAACATACAGAAATTAGTGAACTTTTTTTCTGGCAAATGCAAGAACTCTGCATACTCCTGTTTCCCTGGTTCTGTCTTGTGCAGTTGAAGCACCAGAGGCCTCCTCGTCACAATCCCTGAGAATTGTCCACAAATCACGAAAATTTGTTTGCTACAATAACTTTTTTGAAATCATAGATTCTTTTTTACATTTCCAAGATCTTTCAGTTTCAGACGATATCATAGTGAAGAACTTTGAACAAATATAAGTTAGATTTAACATCTTAATTGAGTTCGTTAATTCAGTTTGGCGATAAAGAGAAAATAAAATACAACGGTTATTTGAAGCAAAAATCTGGTAAATAAAGCCTAAAAGCCTCTATCAATAGTTTGACTTGTGTTGAATTAAATTTAATATTCTTATGAAAAGAAAAACGAGAAGTCAACTTTTTTCCCCTCATATTCCTCCACCTTTTCAGTACAAAAAAAAAAAGAAAAATAAAAATCAAACCAAAAACTCAAATTTCAAAGTTTCTCACCGGATCCCCTGGGTAGAAAATCACGTCCAACAACGCTCTCCAGCACTGACGACTTTCCAGAACTCTGCATTGACGTTAAAACACGGGCGAATCAAACCAAGACGATCACACTCACTCAAATTACACCTAACAAGTATCCTCAACGTAGAAATGCATCCTTCATAGTTCTCAAATATATACATACGAAAAGGAAAATCGAAAGAGAAAGAGAGAAACCAGAAACAATCACATTGACATCAAAAAATAGAAAAATCAAAATTGAATAACATTCAACAATACAAACCTGTCCACCGACAACAACAACGGAGGGAAGAGCCTCCCAGAGAGTAGGAAGAGCAGTGTCGCCACCATGGTCACCAAGCACTGTACACGCTCTCTGTATTCGGTTCACTAACCCTATCAAGCTCTCCATCGTCGCCATTGCAGTCTCTTTCTCTTCGAAAACCCTATCAGAATTTGTATTTCTGGAACGGCTAATTAGAGAACAGAAGATGACGAAGCTCGTGATAGAGACGCAGAGGTAGCAGAGTGGAAGAAGAAAAGCTATTTTCGCTGTTTTTGAGGTATTTTTAATTTTTCGTTTAATAATGGAATGTGGGCCTAAAATATCTCGAGAATGAGATGTTGGTCTGGGTAATTTGGCGTAGATTATTATAATTTAAAGGTGACACGCCAGCAGGTTATTTGAATTTGAGTTGAAGAGTGACGGTTACTGTTATTTTAACGTTTGAAAGATTTTGAAATCTTGGATTTGGCGGACTTTTTCTGCGTGCTATCGTACACTAACTCTGTGACCGTGTCGTGCGCAAGATTCTCGTAACTGCCAATCTTTTTGGAGCACTTGTAGCTTATTTGTGAAGCCAATGTATTCTAATTTTGTACAACTAAGTTCTTTGACATGAGAAAATAAAGAGTAGATGGTCACCATAAGACCTTGTGTTATGAGCAATATTTTTAAATTCAAAGTGGTAACTAATCGATTGTCTCACTGATTTATAGTTTGATTGAAAATTAGTTGGTTCAATTTATTATCAAATTATAATAAATATATTTTGTTTAAAAATTTATAAAAAATAAAATCAATTAGGATTTCTACACCTATAAGGATTAAAACATATTATTTTTAAGGTATAACAATTATTCATTTGATTTTAATAAAATAATTAAAATAAAAAATATCTCAATTTTATGATACAGAAAAAAACATAATTCTACAAATTATTATCTATAGAAGACATTTTAATAAATATGTGATACTTTTTTCTTCTTTTTTATTTTATTTTTAAACTTATTTTTCCTTACAACCTTTAAAAATTCATCCAATTTAACAAAAAATAATCAAATTATTCAAAAGTAATTAAATTTTCAAAACATATCATAAATTTTAGTTAAACCTAATTCTGTCGGTTTCAGAGATGTCAATGGGTCAGGTTGGCTCCGGCTCAGCTCATTGGGTTAATGGGTCAGGTTGGGCCCGAGACCCAAATAGTAACAAACCTTGGGCTAGGCCAGCCTATTGAAATATAAAACCCGGTCCATATAATAACGCGCCTTAATTGGGTCGGGTCGGGCTTTAATCTGGTCGGCCCGACCCATTTAATCAATATTTAAAAAAAAATTAATTAAAATTTTTAAACATAAATTATTTTTCAATTATTAAAACCGAGAATAGTATCTCGAATATTTTATTTATAATCTCTCACTGTGATGAAGGAATATAGTAATTATATGATAAAAAATATTATAAATTAATAATATAGTACAAGTAAATTAATTTATATACTGTATAAAATCTAAAATATAAATAAAATATATTTATTATATATTGTATATAATTATGATCCTAGTTAAACCTTAATATTGGAAAATTAAAGGCCATAATAAATCTTTATTTTATTAATTCAAAGTTTAATCGAAGGAAATAGGAAATCTTGATTTTAAGTTCTTTTTAAATGAGTAAAATGTGTTAAAGGTATAACAAAGTATTTTTTAAAATCAATACATTTTGATCGCGTTATATATTGCTTTAATAGCGAGATATCACCGGATGTTGGGCAACAAAGAGGGTTGCCCTAACACATGCATTAGAGTTTCTTTGATATTTGGGAAATCTCGATTTTAAGTTTCTTTTACGTAAGCAAAATGTGTTGAAGATATAACTGAGTATTTTTTTAAGTCGATGTCTTTTGATCGCATTAGATATTGTTTTAATAGCGCGATGTCACCAGGGTTTAGGGTAATTCCATTCTTTCAACAAAGAGGATTGTCCTAACGCATGCATTAGGGTTCATTTGAATATTTGAGGTTGAAAAATGAACACCCTTATTAACACATTGATAGATATATAATATTTTGGAGCCATATCTTTCATTAATTAATGTTGGAATGTGATATGCAATTTTCAATAATTAGGACCATGTTCGTGATTTTGAAATTGGTGTGCTGCAGTATTGAGACCGCAATTGTAATATGAGGACAACGTCCATGGCTAGCTTCTTTAGGTGGCTTAATGAATAAAAACAAATTAACTTCATTTTTTCCAGTTGATGAAGAATCAATAACTTCTTTAGGAGCCATATCTTTCATTAATTAATGTTGGAATGTGATATGCAATTTTCAATAATTAGGACCATTTGGCAGAAGAGCAGAAGCAGGAAAAAAAAATATTTTTATTTTATAAACAATGTCGGACCAACGTATGAATCTAATATTAAAGCTCCAAGCCTAACCGGATAGGCTTATAGGCCTTACTCGGGGTTTTATCGTTTTTAGACTTTTTTTCGTGTTTCGGGTCAGACCTCTATTTAGCCTGACCCAATTGACGTGTCTAGTCGGTTTTGACTAGTTCATCTGATTTTGACTGGGTTTGACCAACTTAATAAATAAACTGTTTTTGAACCGGTTGGTCCAGTTCAATTTTTAAAATAGTGGTTATGAGTAGACATTGTAAATGGATTAGGGCCAGTCTAAAGTACAAAAAAAAAAAAATGATATAATTCGGTATTATTGTGAGTTATGTCAAGGTTGTGGGCCTTTAGGGTTGATTGGGCCTATTATCATTTACATAATTATAAAAAAAATTTAAAAAATAATTAATCAATTAAATAATAATTATAATATAAAAAAATTATTTTTTATTAAAATTAACCAGTTGACACGACCCGATCCTATATATATAGGGTCGAGTCGTGGGTTTTATATAGTTTTCGGGCATGCCCATCTTAACGTTATGGGTCTTAGGCCTAACCCCTAAGCCTTGTGGGTCACGTCACAACTGATTTAACCCTACCTATTGATACCTCTAATTATGAGTTAAAATTTTTTATTTGTCTTGATTCTATTTTCTCAATCTTGCATATGTTTATATTGTGTCATTGGTTTCGACCTAATCCCTTTTCAATATGTTTCTCAACTATATTGTAGACACCTCGTAATTAGAACGCCCTCAATAAACAACACACTCAGGAAAACCAACAACCAGGCATACTTACCCATGTCAGTATAAGTCCCTGTTATGTCACCTACCTTGAGCCATGACACTTTGTACTACTAGAGTACCGGAGCTAGGAGCATTTTTGCCACAAGGGCACCACAAGAACCTGAGTCCACTTATCTCCAAACCTGAAGTCATTTCTTTCAACTGCTTAGCTGAGAATTTCCCACACTACCAAAGCTCAAGAATACAACACTTCCTTTTGGTTGCAAGTCAAGCCGATTCAAGTACTCATACTTCTTTCCACCACTTCCACTTTTATCTCTTGACACAATCAATGGCCCTATGCAATAAATTCGCGGAGCTGGCTCTCCAGGAGTGTACAGTCCCTCTAATATTGCCTTAAGAGTTGTTTCTTTAAGTGTTTCAACTGTATTTACAATGATTCCAGCTGATTTGGACTCTGAATGGCAGTCTCCTGGAAGTTGTAAATTTTAAGAGTGCAATCTGCATTGGATAGGGTGAGTCTTTTGCTCTCAGAGGAACTGCTTTGCCATGGATGTTAATAGTCTCGTCTCCAAATTATTTTATGCTGTGTGGTATTCTTGTTGTTAGAAGGCAGACAAATAAAGTGAAGCCCCCAGGCTTGTAAAAGTAGCTGGGGATATTGAGAGTTGTTGAAATTTCAAAAGCAGAAATGCAAAGAAATCCAGGAGGACTTGAAGATTATTTCAACTTCAAGCACAGAGACCAATTTAACCAAAGCCGACCTCAATTTCTTTCAATTCCTTGTGCATTGGCAAGTCAGCATGAGATTAGAAAGGGTACCCAATAATGTGTAAAGTATTACTCAATTGAAGTCCCTGATAAGAGTCATGCATATGCCGATGTGCAATCAGTTTTCCAAGCAAAAAAGGTATAGTGGACCTACTCCAGCCATATTTACTCTATTGTTGTGGGTCAAAATAATCAAAGCCTGGTAAAATTTACCACATTTTTAGTACTACAACCAGTCTTTTTCTCCTTGCCTTTTAAAATTTAGCTGCTTGTGTTACAAAGATTACACTCACAACCACTCCAGGGTGGAACAAGGTCAAAAAAACCAAATAGAATTGGATGGACTATAGATAACATTTGTCCAAGGTAAGACTGCATCAACTAGAGTATCCACCTGACTGAGATTTGGGACTGTGATGCATTTCCAGTAGTAGACCTCACATTCATATCAGTCATGTCTTCTTGCTTGGTTGAAGATAGGGTTTCCATTCCAGGCAATGCTGCAGCAATTTTTTGAAACAGAGCCTGCATATCCACCATTAAACAATGATTTAACATAAGAGCAAGAGATAGAAAAGTAATCAAGAGAATAACCAAAGATGCTAAGCATCAATCCAGCAGCCAGCTTGAGTACATCAATTTAAGAATTTAGAACTGACTGCATAATCTTCCAAAGGATCACTCATGATGTGACCTTATCCTACATGATTTATTGGTTCCATTCATGACAAAATCTTAAATTAGATGGTGTAGTGAAATAATGCATTAGATAATCAACAAAACTGGTATACATTTTATGTGTTGTGATTGAATTATTTTGAATTAATGATAACTAACCAAGATAACACATCATATCTTAACTTAGTTTTGAAGATACAAATGTCACAAATTATATTCTTTTTGGCTTTTGCTTTCAACCCATTGCAATTTAACTCTAATTACTGTAAATTTTGCAATGGTTTAACATTTGCGCTATGAATCATTGTGGTGGGCTTTTGCTTGATTCATATTATCATGCTTTTTATTATTATTATTATTATTTGGAATAAATTAAAATCTGAAAACACTACTGAAAGCAAAAACAAATGAAGTCATGGGACACAAAATAATTAGAAGAAAAATGACGGGCTCAATGACAATATCTGAAAATCAGAAGAACATGGTTTTAGGCTTTTTCCCAGGGTAAATAATAATATATATAGGACAGGGTTTTAGCCAGGGTTTTCTGGAAAACCAGTAATCGAGCTGAACCCAGAGCCCCAAAAGAGAAGCTCGAAATTTCACCTGGCGTTTCATATCAAGTAAGTTCTCTTTGTTCTTAAATTATGCAACTCCGTATTCAGTGTGTAGTAATTGAAAACACTGAAAATAAAAATAGAAAAAAATTGATCGATTAGTTTCACCAAATTTCCTCATGTATCGTCGCCTCACCATTTTTACTCATCAGGTTCTCACAAATTCCAATACTATCTCTGTTGTATGTCACCAACCAAACCCACTAAACCCTAGGCCAAATGGATTCTCCTTTTTTCGCCTTCTTTCATTTTCTCCCGTGCATAGGCGCACGCCGGATCCCGATGACCCTTTAAACTTAATGAAAGAAGACGGTGTCTCCGTTTGTTCACAAATGTGGATTGAGAATTTCCGGGAACCTGATAGAATAGTTACCAATTTAACCTCTCATCTCCGTAGGTTGGAGTTGTGGGTTTTAGCTTACCAAAAGGTATGTGCTGATGAAATGGGGGCGTATATGCCTCGTAGTGCTATACAGAAATCAGCCTTAGAGGATTTGTTGGGGTTGAGAAATGCTGTTCTTGATAATAGGTTTAAATGGGGTGCTAGGTTACAATTTTTCATTAAATCGCCTAAAGATAAGACTGAATATGAATCTTTATCCAAGAGGAAGATTAAGGCAATATTGACAACAACACAGCCAGCCCCATTCCAGGATAAGATAGTACAGGAGGTCTTGCTTATGATTTTAGAGCCGATTTATGAGGCTAGATTTTCACAGAAGTCATTTGCATTTAGGCCAGGGAGGAATGCGCACACAGTGTTGAGAGTGATTAGGAGGAACTTTGCGGGGTACTTGTGGTATCTAAAGGGAGATTTGAGTACGGTTTTGGATGGAATGAAGGTGGGTTCGGTGGTAGGTGCTTTGATGAGGGATGTGAGAGATAAGAAGGTGATTGATTTGGTGAAATTGGCTTTGGTAACACCAGTTATCACGAGTCAGGTTGATGAGGGAGAGAAGAAGAAAAAGAAGAAGAGAAAGTATCAGAAGAAGAGAGTGTTGGCAGAGGATGAGCCAAAGCCTGACCCTTATTGGTTGGAGACCTTTTTTGGGTTTGCTCCCGAGGAGGCAGAGAAGCTTCCTTCATGGGGGCATTGTGGAATTCTTAGCCCCCTTTTGTCAAACATATGTCTTGATGAATTGGACCGTTGGATGGAGGGGAAGATTAAGGAATTTTATCGACCTTCGAAGACTGATGTCATATGGAATAGCCCAGAAGGGGAAGCTGAACAGGGAAATACGTCTTGGCCAGAATTTGTGCCTACTAGTGGGCCAGATAAGACGAGGAAGATGGATTATGTTCGTTATGGAGGTCACATTTTGATTGGTGTCCGTGGGCCAAGGGCCGATGCAGCAACTTTGAGAAAGCAACTAATTGAGTTTGTTGATCAGAGATATATGCTCAAGCTTGACAATGAAAGCCTCCCAATTGAGCACATAACAAAGGGTATAATGTTTCTGGACCATGTGCTGTGTCGGAGAGTTGTTTATCCTACCCTTCGCTACACAGCAACTGGAGGGAAGATTATTAGCGAGAAAGGTGTGGGCACTCTTTTGTCTGTCACTGCTAGCTTGAAACAGTGCATCAAGCAATTTAGGAAGTTGAACTTTCTTAAGGGTGATAGGGATCCAGATCCACAGCCATGTTTCAGAATGTTTCATGCCACTCAAGCCCACACAAATGCGCAAATGAACAAATTGTTGGCAACGATGGTTGAATGGTATAGATATGCTGACAATCGGAAGAAAATTGTGAATTTTTGTTCCTACATCATAAGGGGTTCACTTGCAAAGCTTTATGCTGCAAAATACAAGCTTCGTTCACGAGCAAAGGTTTATACAATTGGTTCCCGGAATCTGAGTCGTCCTCTGAAAGAGAAGAAAGGGCAGTCACCTGATTACCAAAATTTGCTGAGAATGGGGCTTGTTGAATCAATTGATGGACTTTTGTATACTAGAATGTCTCTTGTACCTGAGACCGACTATTCACCTTTCCCAAACACCTGGAGACCTGACCATGAGAAGGCACTGCTTGAATATATAAAGCTTGATGATCCAAAAACTGTGGAAGAGCAACGAAATTGTATTACAGAACAAGGTCTTGTTTCACCCCAGGATTACATTTCAATGCTTGTTTGGAACTACAAAAGAAATGCTATTGTGATGGATCAACTTTCCCTGGTAAAGAGTAGTATCAGCAGTGTGGACAAAGATCAGCAATTGTTATTGGGCTTAAATCATGAGAACTCTGATAACAAGTCAAAAGAAGTGGAATATCGTGGAGGACTTCATGCTGCAGGAATGCAAGATTATTTTATTTTAACTCCACTTGAAGAGTAAAAATTGCTGCTCTTGCGATTGTATTGATTAGAGGAAGCAAAAATGAATCAAATGTATTCTTTACAAAGTTAATGAAATAACATACTGCCTTAGAGGAAAATTTTCTTATTGAAAAGAATGAAAAAGAGAGAAGTTTTAAGGAAACCACAGTATGCGATTGTGTGACATTTGTAAAAGGAATACAAATTTATCAAAGTTTAAAAGATTATATTGAAATGCTGCAGTTGCCAATTATTCAACTAATTTTAAATTTTGTCACCGTCTTTCGTCTGTTTAAAAAAGAATTGCTAAGCTGCTTGGGATGATGGGTTGGGTTCAATTACTCAATTCCAAATTTTAATATTTACAAGTACATTTATAATTGAATTTGCTCCTCTGCTGTCTCAGTATTTGCAAGAGTTATTTGGTTGGGTTTGGAAGTTTATGTTCTCTAATGACAAGTCGTCCTCCGTTTTCTTGACTACCATAGCTGCATTTCCTTACACAAATGGGTGCAAAAAACACTTAGTTAAGAATTTACATGCAGAGAAAGCAAGTTGATGATGCATAATGCAATATCACATAACTGAAAGAGATTATAATTCTCTTTTTTCAGAGGACACTCCGTTTCTTCCTCTCTGAGAACCCTTCTTCGCATGTCGTTGTTGCTTCCATAACTGCACTCACCCACACATTGGCCACACCATATTGCCCTATCAAAAAAGCTCCAGTAGCATCTATCAATGTCACTACCGCACTTGAATACAGTTTCAAGCAATCCTCTAAGCAAGCAAGCTCAAAAGGGCCCAAAGTTCCGCTTGTCACCAGCTTATTTATAGTTGAAATTGAAGCAGTTGCGTTCTCTAGAGCCAGTTCCATAGCAATCAATGCGAGTCCCTGTAGATTAGTGGCATGACAAATTGGGATTGTTTGGAGAGAAGTTAAACATACATCGTAGCTAAAGACGATAGATCTATCAGCACATGTTCTACAAGTTTGGTTTAGTATATCGAGTGATGTAACATTTGAACTAAAGGTTTTGTAATTTGAAGTTAGAATGAAGAAGAAGAAGAAGAAGAAGAAGAAGAAGAAGAAAGATAAATGCGACATTTTGCAAGGTTGGTGAGGTTTTTGTGTGGGAACACTTTGTGTGTTATGTATAGCTTTGTTGGTAAGAATTTGTCATCAGAAGGAAGGAAGCTTCGTATGCATACGTTTCATGGCAATAAAACAGAAGAAATTAAGAGAACAAGGAGTAAACATTGCAAATAAGCTTAATGGTCGTGTATTTGGCTTGTACCTAGCTCAAGGAAGCTTCCTAGAAGGTGATAATTAGTCACACTAGATTTAAGTCAAGTTTGTTTGAACTTAAGCTCAAACATAAGATATATTTTCAAAATTGAGCATAAATTTGAGTTTTAAAGATGTTTGATTCGTTGAACTTATAAATCTAAAAAATTCAATATAAATCAATTAAAACAATGTTATTTTAAATAGTATGTACAAAAATCAGACCGTTTTAATATCAAACCAATTTCAAAACTTAGTTTAAACTCGAGTTTAAGTGAAATTAAATTTCAACTTCTCTTAAATAAATTAAATTCAAATATCTTTAAAATCGAGTTCGAATCCAACCATGAGAACTAGTAGTAAATTATAAAAATAAATTGTTGTGGAAATGTAATTGCCTAGTTATACCAAGATTAAAAGTTGGGAAATATTATCCACAATTTGAATTTTTTTATTCATAAAATATTCTTGAGGTGCCCTGGCCCAGAATGATGAATACGTAAGGATAATACTTTTTACTAAATAATTAAAATGGATTATGATTATGGTTGAGTTATTTTATTATTTATAACATTATTCATTCAGTGTTTATAATACACTAAAGTCATATACAGTTAAAAACATAAAAGGATCATTAATTTGGGGGGCCACATGACCATTTTCCACCCAAGTTTAAATGACTTTTCAAAGTCACATCTTCGGTTCGAAAACTTGAAGTCTTATGCATAACGTAACTCTTGTTAAAATTTTTAGTTAGAAATAAGAGTAAAATCATTATTTTATTAATAATATTAAAAAATATGAAATTTATTTATTTTTCTTTTTAAGTTTTAAAAACTAACAACTTTACCTTTAATTAAATTTTTTTAACTTTAAAAACTCATATTTTCTTTTTAATTTTTTTTTAATCTCTCCGACCACCATCTCATATGCTAACGACCTCCGCTCTCTACTTTAAATTGTTGATCGGCACACGTAGACAAATCTAGAACAGATTTCTTTGTTAGAGACAAAGAGATTGACGAGATTTGGACTCTTCATCGACAAAGCATCCAAATCCTCTTGTCAACGAAAAGATCTGTAATCTCTTGACCTAGATCTCTTTGTTCTTTGCTGACAAAGAGATCTAAATCCCCTCGGTGAACAAGCTTCATCGTCATCATTTTCAAATTATTGGAGAAAGTGGTTGGAGGGGAAGGAAAAAATTCAAAGGTTTTAAGGGAAAAATTGTGATTTTTCAAATTTTAAAAACTTTTGGAGGGATGAAATATTAGTTTTTAAAACTTAAAAGAGAAAAATATAATAAATTTTATATTTTTTAATATTATTTATAAAAAATAATTTTATCTCTATATTTAACTGAAAATTTTAACTTCAATTGAACGATAGACGAGATTTCGGGGTTTTTAAACCCTATTGATATGAAAATCCTTTGGCCTAATTTGGGGGTAAATTTCACTTAAATGATATAAATTGAAGTATAAAGAATATGAAAACGCGCTCCACGCTCCAACCATTCATTCGCCTGATATCCCCGTCAGAACTCAGAAGTCATGTAGGGACCCACGCCTTTCTTCCAATAACATCGGCGCGTGATGCGCGTTGTTTTAATGCTAGTATTCCGTCTGCATTTAGCACACGCGCGTTCTCTTTCTCCGTCGCTCACCTGGCACCGTTACCTCAACACAACTTATGCCTAAACCAACCCACATTAACAACATACACTGTCACGATTCGCCTCATTTTTACTCTCTCTCTCGTCTCCACTTCTATTCCCATAACGAAAAACCCTAACCCTAATTTTATCCTTGAAAATTAAAACCACACCGTTTGTTCGTCTTTGTTCTATGGATTCTCAGCAAAACAATCTATTCGAAACGGCATCGCAGCCGGATACGGGGACGGACGCCTACACCTTCCTCGAGTTCAACACACAAGGCGAGTCCGATTTCGACGCCTATCCGGAATTTCGTTCGCCTGTATCCTGGCCCACGCCTTCCGATTCTCTCGCGGTGGATACCGCTTCCACGCCAACTCCTACTACCCCAACGACCCCCTCCGATTCACGTGGTGCACCTCCATCATCCGATCACCTCCACCACCACCACCACCACCACAATCACCATCGACACACCGATTCTCTTGCTGCCACGTCATCGCCTTCTAAAAGAGGAGCCAATAATAGCAGTAATAACAATCATAGCACTAATACCAGTAGTAGTCAGATTGTGGAGGGGCTTGCGGCCTTGAGTTTCGAGGAGACGGGTGATGATGGAGAGGGGTTCGAGTATGGAAAAGCAGATTTCACGGAGCACGCTTGTCGGTACTGTGGGGTCTCGAACCCGGCGTGTGTTGTACGGTGCAATGTTCCCTCGTGTCGTAAGTGGTTCTGCAATTCAAGGGGTAACACCTCCGGCTCACACATTGTCAATCATCTGGTGAGTTTCTTTTCACTTCTTCTATTATTAACTAATATTTCTTTTGAGTTAAAAAGATTGAGGGAGTGCTGAATTATGATGGGATTTTTTTTAATATATATGTTGTTTTAGGGAAATTGAAGTTGTTGATATGTAATGATGCTCAATCAATTTTACTTTGTGTTTCGTTTTGTTTTTCTATTTGTTTTTTCTTTTCGTCTAGTCTTTTAAGTTGGCATAAGAGAGCTGGCAGGAGATAAGAGTGGAAGTGTTTGAATTTTCAAGGTTTTGCTTGCTTTGTTGGTTTTTGAATTGGAGTAGAGTGTTCAATTTGTAATTTATGTTAGAACTAGTGAAAGTATATGTAAATTAGATCACAATAACACTCTCAAGCAAGGAGTTTAACCTTGTGTGTTGGTCATATTTCATCTATTTGTTAGTATTTAATGCTGAAGAATTCATTGAATGTTAGAATTTTGTTTGGCTGGAAAAAATTTGTTCTAATAAGTTAGTATTATTCACCCAGGAATTTGCAATTACCAAAGAAAATTGTTATGTAAAGACAGTAAGAAGGTTGAATATATAAGCGGTTGAAAAATTTTGTTCTTTTCCCTTATAATAATTATTTATAATGCCCAAGTCAAAGGTTGAAGAATCTAATAAGTGTATTCTGAGTTAGAGAAAACTTTAGTGGCCTAGTGCCTTGATGTTGATGCTCATTATTGCACTATAATGAATATGGTTGTTCATGTTGGTTTATCTTTACATATTTAGATGTTTGTGTCTCAATTTCAAAGTTCTACAATGGCTATTTAGTTGCAAATTAATGGTGATTGAAAAGGAAGCAAATTTGAGCCTATAAGGAAAAAACTGGTTTCAATACAATCTAATTATGTTTTGAAATGAAGAAATATCTGAATAGCTGTTCTGAAGGGTTGGTTCATGTGGTTAAGATGACCAAGGTTTGGGAAATTTTACAAGGTTTTGTTAGGTTTAAGATAAAAGTTGCATGTAATTCTTGGTTTTTTTGGGTCTTTCAGATAATACAATGAGCATGATTGTGAAGATTTTTGTTTTCATTGAAGGTTCACAAGATTATATGACATCTGATAGTGCAACTATTTTTATTGTTGTATCTGATGGCACTCTTTTTTCATTTTAAAAGAAACTGATTTTTTTTTTTTAATAATGAATAAGGAAAACCAATGTAAGACATGTAGAGAATCAATAGTTGTAGATCTGCAAATAAATGGTTTATGGTTATTTTTAGCTGGTGATATAGTTGTGATCTTTTAAATAACGCTTGGAGCTTAGAAACTTCTTTGATTCTACTGATTTATATTTTTGTAATCTTAGAAGGCAAATAAGGATATTTTGTATCTAGGTCAAATGACAAAAAACTAATGTTTAGACTCATAAGATGTTCAAGCCTTATAAGTGTTCACCAGATGTGCAAATGATAAAGGTTTGGATTTATTAAATTTGCCGAAATCAGGACTCTGCATCCATAAGTTTGTGCTGGTTGTTTAATTTGGAAACAAAGGTAAAGTATGTTGTGTCTAGTTCTAATGACAAAAAGCCATTTTTAGACTCATAAGATGTTTAAGTCTTGAGAGCGTTCACCAGATGTGAAATTGCTAAAGATTTGGACTGGATGAGAAAACGTTAAAGTTGTGGATATGTTAAATACGCAAGAGGCAGTTTCGTGCCTCTACAGGACCCATGCTGATATTTTAATTTGTACTTGTACAACTTAACTAAATTTATATTATTTGCTTGTTTTCTTTTATATGTTTTATGTACCCATTTTCTGAAATTTTATTTTAAATGAGCAAGACTTGCTTAAGAAGAATGTATGGTTATATATCAAATCTATCATTTTGTGATGTTAGTCATTTGTTGTATTCTCAAATTGATTTGTTTTTATACACACACACAAGCTATACTATTTTTTATGATTGTTCAATTGTATTCAGTAATTTCTTTTGATAGTTGTTAGCTAGGGCTGAATAGAACTTTATTGAAGCTAGTGGAACTTGTTCTTGTAGGTTCGAGCAAAACACAAGGAAGTGTGTCTTCATAAAGACAGTCCTTTGGGAGAGACTATCCTTGAATGCTACAACTGTGGATGCAGAAATGTATTCCTTCTTGGCTTTATATCAGCTAAGACAGAGAGTGTCGTTGTTCTTCTCTGTAGGGAACCTTGCTTGAATGTAAATGCATTGAAGGACATGAATTGGGACTTGAGTCAGTGGTGCCCCCTGATTGATGATAGGTGTTTCTTGCAATGGCTTGTTAAGGTTAGTACTTTTCTTTTTGTTATTGATTTTAGTCATTTATTTTTAGACTTGCTAATGTGTTGCACTTCACAGGTTCCATCTGAGCAAGAACAGTTAAGGGCACGACAGATCAGTGCTCAACAAATTAACAAAGTAGAAGAACTTTGGAAGACAAATCCTGATGCTACGCTTGAAGATCTGGAGAAGCCTGGTGTGGAAGACGAACCTCAACCTGTGGCCTTGAAGTATGAAGATGCATATCAGGTTTCTCTGCTCACAAATATTTTTGAATATTGTTTTTGGTGCTTCAAATGAAAGTATTGGAAGAAATTGCAATTAGTATCATGGCTATTAACGTTTGAATCACTTTCTCTTGCAGTATCAAAATGTATTTGCACCACTTATCAAGCTTGAAGCTGACTATGATAAAGTATGCATGATAATTTTTGGGATCATTTCCTCATTTGACAAGATTTTTCGGAGTTTCATTTGTCATGAGCTCTTTGTTGTGTAATACACTGTGCACAATCTAATTGTCTCAACTTTGGATATAGATGATGAAAGAATCCCAAAGCAAGGACAATGTCACGATTCGATGGGATGTCGGTCTTAACAAGAAACGTATTGCATATTTTGTATTTCCAAAGGTGCTACACTTTTTTGGTTTTGATTTGTGTGGTTGTAATTTTTTTTTGGTTACATTATTAGTCACTTTGTTTTACTTCTCAGTTTAGTTATTGTCTTCTACATTCCTAATTTGTTCTTTGATGAATTTCAACTGCTTCTATTGTTTTAGGAAGACAATGAATTACGATTAGTACCTGGGGATGAGTTGCGGTTGCGTTATTCTGGGGATGCAGCTCATCCAGCATGGCAGTCAGTTGGGCATGTGGTATTTTCCTTCTTCATATACTAATTCCTGTCATTTCGTGTATATATATTTACACTTTTATGAATTTGATGGTTTGTAGTTGAATTACCTAATTAAATGTTCATAAGTTTTTTCTATCTTGAAATAATTCAATTGCTTTAATGCATCTATGTATGAATCTGAAAACATTTCAAAATCATTTCAGATCAAGCTAACTGCACAAGAGGAAGTTGCACTTGAGCTTCGTGCTAGTCAGGTAGCTTTGGTTGTGTGTTATATTTATTACTTTGATCTTTGACTTAAGTTGATGATGGTTCTTTCTGTTACCGTCCTATGCAGGGGGTTCCTGTTGATATAAATCATGGATTCAGTGTTGATTTTGTGTGGAAGAGCACTAGCTTTGATAGGATGCAGGTGGCAATGAAAACTTTTGCAGTTGATGAAACAAGTGTCAGTGGGTAGGTCTACTGGTTCAGATTTGCTTTCATCTTTTTATGCATTGATAAGGTTCTGGAACATTTTTTTGTATATTTTCAATTTGAATGCTTCAAAATGAATAAGTGGAAAAAGAATATCGACTTTACTGGCCAGACATATGATAAATTGTTCTTCTAAATTTTCTATAGTGGACTTAATGTTTTATCCTAGGTTGTTTCTTTCATAACTATTATCTCTTAACAGGTATATTTATCACCACTTGTTGGGCCATGAAGTTGAGGTTCAGATGGTTCGCAATACACTGCCTCGTCGTTTTGGTGCACCTGGTCTTCCAGAGCTGAATGCATCACAAGTAGGCTATTTTGACCTGGGCACCCTTTTGAAATGCAATTAGTTATCTCCTATTAGATTTTGTATCTCTTAACTATTATATTTACCACAACTTGTTGGGCCATGAAGTTGAGGTGCTAATGCTGAAGTTATGCCATTGTTTATTTTACTTCTTTGAGGGATGCATAAATCTATGGACCCAGTTTTGTCTTTTGGTTTTACTGTAGGATGTAGCTTGTATAGATTCTCATACTCATTCATAAAGACTAAGGAAATATTGTGGATTCTGTAGTTAGAGAGCTTGGTTGTCGATGTAGATAATTATGGCATATATTTCATGTAAATACAGAAATTTGCACTCTGGATTATGGGTATTAGACTTCTTTATCTGGCAACGTGTTATGGTAATTATTAAATTTCTTTCACTGCATTTATATCACCTAATTGTAACAAAATATGCCTCACGTTGCCATGCTTTACATGTGGAATTTACTCTCTGCATAGTATCTCTGAGATAATTTCACTTGAGAAATATTCCATGACTAGGAATACTACTACGGTCATATATTAGTGTGTGCTCTTTTGTCTGGATTCTTTATTTCGACTTTTTGTGTTGTGCTTACCTTTCTCAATGGATAGGTATTTGCTGTCAAGAGTGTCCTTCAGAGGCCTATAAGTTTAATACAAGGTCCACCTGGCACAGGGAAAACTGTCACTTCTGCAGCTATTGTTTACCACATGGCCAAACAGGGCCAAGGGCAGGTAAGCTGTTCTAAAGCTGTTATATTATTTACACTACTTTGCTCTTTTCACACAACTTTACAATATTTTTTTTATCTTTTTAAGGTTTTAGTCTGTGCACCAAGCAATGTTGCTGTTGACCAGCTAGCTGAAAAGATAAGTGCCACTGGGTTAAAGGTATAGAAAAAAATATATCACAAAGCTGTAAGAAATAGTTAATTCGTATCTTTTGTTGGTTTGGTGTTCTACTCATTGCTTTTTCTTGTTGCTACTGTTTTTGGAAATGATGTTTTCTTTGATGGTTGTTAAATTGCAGATTTCACTTTTTATGTTATGAACAACTAAGAATTGTTGGGACTTACATGTATTAAATGATGCATAGAGATGAATGTTATTTTTCAACTTTTAAATTAACCTTTTAAACAGCTATAAATGGCGGCAAGAGTTACTTTTATTGCTGTTTTGCTTGTGCAATAGAACACTGCTTGCCATTTTTTTCCCTGAAATTGTAACTATGATTTCTTTTGTGCTTTTTAATTCAATGTTCCTTGTTGGTACATTGAATTGAATTTTCATATCCAATGACTGTTTAACAATATCTCTTTTAACTTAAGGTTGTTAGACTTTGTGCCAAATCGAGGGAAGCCGTGAGCTCTCCAGTCGAGCATTTAACCCTTCATTATCAGGTTTGTCAGCTTTCGGCATCATGAGCTATTCTGTTTATAAATACTCTTGTATATAAACCTTTAGCATGATTTCATATTAATGATGCCTTGTTGCAGGTCCGACATCTTGACACATCTGAGAAGAGTGAACTTCACAAGTTACAACAATTGAAAGATGAACAAGGTCAACATATTTACTTATGTTTCTTAGCTTTTGAGTACTTTTTGGAGCTTCCATCTGGTTTTTACATTTATTCTTGTCTTTTAATTACTAAATTAAGGATGCTGATTTGAGATATGAATTTTTTAATTTTTGAGTTTATTTACATTGAGTGGTTTAATCTCTTTGTAAAATGTGAGGACCTCTTTGCTTTCTTGACTAAAGTGTGTTAATTCATTAGTTTTCAGGGAAGATAATATATAGACATATTATGCATTACAGGTAAACGATGTTATCAAAGATGCAATATACTTTATCTTTAGAGATATTTCCCCTATATTTGACAGTGGGTACCATTCTTTATGTATTTTAAACTAAAAAAAGGTTGTTTTACAGATGTTGATGGACTATGGATAAGTATGTGAGCAATCTATTGTAGATTTATTTTGATGTTTTGAGATTGTTGTCTAAAACATTTGAAATATTTATATATGCTTTCTAATGATTATGTTTTCTGTTTCTTTATCAGAGTTTCTTATATATGGACATGTTTGGTATAGTTGTGTTGTTGTGAACAAGTATATACTTCACATGTTTTGCTGAAGTGAATTTCTCCTGTGTTTGCTTATCTGAGCATTTTTTTAAATAAAAAAATTACAGGCGAGTTGTCGAGCAGTGATGAGAAAAAATACAAAGCACTTAAGCGGGCAACAGAGAGGGAAATTTCACAGAGTGCTGATGTCATTTGTTGCACTTGTGTTGGTGCTGGAGATCCTCGATTGGCAAATTTTAGGTTTCGCCAGGTTGAAGAGTATTCTATTTAGACTTTTGATCATCATTAAATACTTGGTAGGCTTACTGGTTTTCCTGTCTTTTAGGTACTTATTGATGAGTCTACTCAGGCAACAGAACCTGAGTGTCTTATTCCTTTGGTTCTTGGGGCAAAACAGGTACCTGGGATTAAATTAGATACTCTACTTATCCGATCTTTATTTACTAAGCATCTAACGAGAAACTTTCCTATCAGGTTATTCTTGTTGGTGATCATTGCCAACTTGGTCCAGTTATTATGTGCAAGAAAGCAGCTCGTGCTGGGCTTGCCCAGTCACTTTTTGAACGCCTTGTTTTACTTGGTTTGAAACCAATTAGATTGCAGGTGAAGATGCTACTTGTTAATTTTCTTTAGCTTGGTAAAGTAGGTTGGTTTCAAAGTTGTGCTGATTCATTTGTATTTTTGTGATTGTATTGTTTGCTTCTTGTCTTTGTTTGGCAATGGGTTTTGGTCTTTTCTGGAAGTTTGTTGCAACAATCAGGCTTATTTTGACGAACTTGTTTAGATGGACTATTGAATACACTGTATTTAACATTATTATGTTGACCAATTGAATGGTAGTCATATCAAATCTGTCATTTTTAAAAAGCAGCTTCAACTTTCCTTTTGTATAATTGAATTCTATTGTAAAGCTAGGAAATGTCTTTATATATTGTGTAGTTGTTTTTCTTCCTTTTCTATTTATATTATGAATTTTTGTCTGAGCTTGACTTTTTGATATCCTGACTGCATTTATACATACCCACATTTGCCTTTCCTTCTTTGTATGTTTTTTTAGTCAGTGTTGACTTGATAGCTTGCAGCTTTAATCATTGATTAACAGGCATGTTAGTGTAGCATCTGCTGGACAACCAAAGTTTATCTTTTTTTTTTTTTCCAATGGTGAAACAATGTCATCATGTTTATTTTCCCTCTGGTACATGCAGAGTTTTAAGTTTAGTGCTGTTAACATTATTCTATTGCTGAGAAGTGGAAGATTGAAATGGTGATGGTATTTTATTTTTTATGATAAGAAAGAAAAGGTCTTATATTACTTGAGAAAATGGTTTGGAAAATAGAGTTGTGGGTATGGATGTCTCTTTTGATTTCATGTTTTTCGTGTATGTTGATATTGTTGCTGATAAAATAATGTTTAATTGCTAATCTAAAATGTTATGTCCTCTTGATTATAGGTTCAATACCGCATGCATCCATCCCTGTCTGAATTTCCTTCTAACAGCTTCTATGAAGGCACACTACAAAATGGTGTGACTATCAATGAGAGGCAATCATCAGGAATTGATTTTCCATGGCCTGTGCCAAATCGTCCCATGTTCTTTTATGTACAGGTATTGCAGCTGAGCAATGACTTTATATTTGGGCATTGGTCACTTTGAATTTTAGAAAATCAATCTACTTGTTTCCATCTATGAAAGCCCTTTTTTGACGGCAAAGTTCTTGTTTTTCAGTCGGGATGTGACAAGAGTCTGAGAAAAAAATTTTCTTTAACCAAAACAAAAATCTGGAAACATTCTGTCAACATTATTGTTTTGGGGGGTGTGTGTGTTTAAAAGCAAAGATGCACACAAATTTGATTGATTGCTAATATCATGAATTGATTCTGGTGTAGTGTTGTGTGCACCTTTTTCTTCTTCAGTGGTTCTTGTTTGTTTTTTGAAATTCAATGTATCATCAAAATTGGTTTTTTTAGATGGGACAAGAGGAGATCAGTGCCAGTGGAACATCCTATCTAAATCGTACTGAGGCTGCAAACGTTGAGAAAATTGTAACTACTTTCCTAAGGAGTGGGGTGGTCCCTAGCCAGGTATATATGTGGGTTTTCTTGAATATATATCAGATGTGAGTTTTGATGTGTTTTGGTGGCCTAAATAAGTTTTTGACATTTTATAGATTGGGGTGATCACACCATATGAGGGACAGAGAGCATATATTGTGAACTATATGTCAAGGAATGGTGCTCTAAGGCAGCAACTGTACAAGGAAATTGAGGTAATGCATATGTTTGACAAGCATCTGTCTCACTCAAATCTTTGGTTTCAATGTCTTTGTAATTTATATGAACTTTACAGGTAGCAAGTGTTGATTCGTTTCAAGGGAGGGAGAAAGATTACATAATTTTGTCTTGTGTGAGGAGTAATGAACATCAGGTTGGTTCATTTGTCATCAATGTTAATTTAATGCATTATGTTTTTCATTGTTAATGGGATTTTTAGTGTGTTATGTCAAGTGGAATGTGGTGTGATGAGGCTAGACTTTGCTTGATTGTCAACCAGAATGCAATACTTCATGTGAAAGCAAAGCTTCTTTGTCAATATTTTGTGTCTTATTAAGTTGTTACAATGGGATCATTTTCTATATTGGTGATCATTTATTTGCTAATTGTACAATTACCTTTATCTATCTTTTTCTTTGTTCTCTAATAGGATTGACTCTTCATATGTGCCAGGATTTTTTGTGTTTTGTGCTCTAGATGAAAAACCTGTTCTGGTTCAGTACAGTCCTCTCTTAATGCATTTAGGAGTTGAGAGGGGTGTACTCTGTGCCTTTGGTTTACGGAGTCTTTTTTTGTTAATCTTAAATTCCAAAAGTTCAGCATCATTCCATTAGTTCATTGGCACATGTTAACACCCCTTATAATAGTAAATTGATGTTCCTGAAAATATTTTATGATGTGAGAACTCATAATATCCAACATATCGTGATGAAATGATTTGCCAAAAAATATTAGTTCTTTTGGCACATATAACACCTCTATTAAAAGCAGGTTTTAATTCCTTATAATCATGCATTTCAGGGTATTGGATTCCTTAATGATCCTCGTAGGCTGAATGTTGCTCTAACACGTGCTCGATATGGTATTGTTATTCTGGGAAACCCTAAAGTTCTGAGCAAACAACCACTTTGGAATGGTTTATTGACACACTACAAGGTATTTCCTTTCCTTCTTTCTTTTCTGGGGTTATGCTACTGGTAGAAATAGTGTTATTAGACTTACTTTGGATATACTCATGATGTGAAATTGGTTTGTTGATGTTAAAGCTAGTTTTATGTTACTTACCTGGACCAACTTTCTGTTTTAGAAGCATATAAAAGATAATTTGTGGCAATGTAATAATGGGTATATGCAGTTATTCTTGATAAGTACTATTGTTAAGTATATCTGCTCATGAATATTACCAGGAGCATGAGTGCTTGGTCGAGGGTCCTCTAAATAACTTAAAGCAAAGTATGGTCCAATTTCAGAAACCCAAAAAGGTACTTGCTGGAGGAAAAAGGGTATTTGGTTGATCTGTATGTATTATTAATTCATGGGCTTTGTTTTTTAAGTATATTTTCTGGCTTTGAATTTCATTTCTGGTTTCGTATTGTTTATTTGAGTGGATGGGAAGTAATATGAGAACTTGTATTGTAACACAGATTTACAATGATCGAAGACTATACTTTGCTGGTGGGCCGGGAATTGTGTCTAATGATATCTCATCATCTAGTTCAAATGCTGATCGAAGAGGTGGTCGCGGTAGGGGTATGAAATCTTTAGTCTATTAAATTTATGTATTTGGGATTCTTATTTCAGTAATATTGATGAAAGTTTGATATGCTGCACTCTTGGTGATTTGATGCTATGATACTCCCCCAGTTATTTTTAGTCATCGATATTTTATTCGTTTAAGAAGTCTTGTGTCAGCTGAGATTCTCTTCCAATTACAGGGTCATACATACCTCCTGGTCCACCCAATGGTACTCATAAACCTGGAGTGCATCCTGCAGGTTTCCCTATGCCTCGTGTGCCCCTTCCACCGTTTCAGGGTGGCCCCCCTTCTCAGCCATATGCTATTCCAACTCGTGGTTCTGTACATGGACCAGTTGGAGCTGTTCCTCATGTTCCTCAACCAGGTAGTCGGGGTTTTGGAGCGGGGCGTGGTAATGCTGGTGCCCCAATTGGCAGTCATCTTCAGCATCAGCAAGCGACTCAGCAAACAATGGGAACGATTGGGTCTACTTTCAACTTTCCATCTCTTGAGAATCCAAATAGCCAACCATCTGTGGGTGGTCCTTTGACACAGCCTGGATTTGTTAATAATGTTCGTATATTTGTGTGTCTCAAAAACAAGATTAAAGGAAAAAGAGATTTGAACCTATATCTTATGTTAATTCATTTGGAAAAAATTCATCTAGACCTTTCTCTTAAGAGTTTCTTTGTTTAATGAGACAGATGCCAGTTGAAGGGGCTAGTCAATCTTTTCGGGATGGATTTTCCATGGGAGGCATGTCTCAGGTATTCATACATAATCATGCTTAATATATTGCCTTAATGGATTTTCCTTTAATTCTCATTACTTAGAAGTCGCATTGTCATCTTCCACTAGGATTTCTTGGGTGATGACTTCAAAAGCCAGGGATCACATGTTCCTTATAATGTTGCTGACTTCTCTACTCAGGTATATACTGTTGAAAACTTGTGTCATCAAGTTTTATGCTCAATTCTATATGATATATGTTAGTAAAATGTAGCAGGTTTGGATAAAATTTTGGCTTCGTTGCTTGGGCAGCTTCACAATATACAATTGTACATCATAACTAGGCCTTTATTAGTAGGATTTGCTTGTTATCATCAATTGTTAGTTAACTGTGATGTAACTTCTTAGTTTTTCTCCTAATGATTAAATATCTCTTCTCCCCACCTTCAACCAATCTTAGTATATTGTTGTTGACTCATTGACTTGCTCAGCAGGCCTCACAAAGTGGCTATACTGTTGACTATGTTACACAAGGAGCACAGAGTGGATTTCCTGGCAACTTCTTAAACCAGAATTCTCAAGCTGGATATTCTCGTTTTGGTTCCGGAAATGATTTCATGTCTCAGGTTTGATTAAATTGCGATATTATATTTAGGCTGTTGCTTTATTTGTTTCTCTTCCTATTTAATTTCTTTTCATACAGGACTACTTGGCACAGGGATCACAAGGTTTATTTACTCAAGTTGGCTTTAATGACCCCACACAAGATGATGCATTGCAGACACAGAGCCATTTTAGTGTAACTAATCCCAATCAACTTCAGTCTCAGGTTTTTTCTTATACCAATTCCAGTTGATAGAGATTTTGTTACTAGTTAAAAAAACAAAGTGCAAATGTTAGAAACTTATGGCCATTAGGAAACTATTTGCTGAATCATACAAGCCAAATTTCTAGGATTTATAGGCTTTCTATGCAAAGCCAAGTGTTTACCACATTCTGCCTCTTGTTTGTTTTCCAAGTTTTATCTTGTCTTGCTGACGTGGTGGTTCTCTATATAAGATGGCAAACTTATTTGCAGGGATTGATGAATTCTCTCTATTCCCAGCCCTTTGCCCACTACAACACTCAACCAATTAATATGCAGGCTTCTTCACAGCAGCAGCCTCAACCGGGCCAGGGCTCACAAAAGCAGAAAGTGCACTATACTGGTTGAGCGGCTGTAGGTGCTTCAGAAAGTGATGGGTTATAGTCTTTGCATTCAGCAACTTGGTTTGTGCTGTCATGTGTGCCCAAATGTATCTCTGCCTTTTTAAGTGCAGGTTTGCCATAAATCATCTCTATAACCTATAGAGATGATATCCATGGTGGGAATAATTATATTTGCGGCCAGTAACTATGGTTGATGGGTGAGTGCTCTTAAAATGGGTGGCACATCAAGGGCTGAGAAAGAAAAAGGATAACCCCGATTACCCGATTGAAGTTTTCTGTTGTTTTGAGAAAAAAAAAGGTGATATTGGTACGAGAGAATTACATGACATGGGTTTGGTCGAAAGGGTTTGATCATTGAAGAGAAGTGGCTATCTGCATTGATTGATTTATAACGAATATCTGATTTATTTGAGGCTGTTACAACAGAAAGTTTTGTAAGGCAGCAGGATGGTAAGGATTGAGGAAAGTCACCTAACCCTTTCAGCTTCTTCCAGACATGTAATTATACTCTTTACAATTATATTTGAATAGACAAACATAGTGGAAGAAAGTATTAGTAGTGAAACTGGTAGCACCCTAGATATTGTTGGTATATAAATGGGATTGGCTTTACCATGAAGTTGGGTTTTGTTCTATTGGTATTAGATTATTTTGTGTAATGTAATCTTGTGAGTTATAATATGGCCCAGCATTGAGCATGAACAATTTTCATAAAAGTGGTGCTATTAGACTATTAGTTACAAGAGGCATATGCCTCCAATTATCGTCTCCGGTTGAACCATCGCCTACTTGACTCTGTAACCATACAACTCTAAAACCTTATTCAGTAGATCGTTTAAGTAATCACCTGTTCACGGAATCACCTCGTGCATTGTGTAAAATCCAAGTGTTACTACTGCACACGGTCTTCCCCAACACAATGTTCACTCTCTTTTGACCCCTCCGATTTTCAAGGACCCCGGCTTCAGGTCTGTGAGAACAACCTGGCTGGCCCCAAGCTTTGCAGCCGTCACTCCCGGGAGGGCAGCTCCTGTGCCTACCGTAAGCACGGACTTCGTGTGAATGCCCAAATGGTTTCCATATAATGAGCCAAAATTACAGCGGAGTCCCAGAGCCATGCAAGCCTGAATGCGCGGCCCGTGAGCTAGTTGTAAACGCAGTTCTGGTAGTATGTTTTTAGGTTGTTGCCAGCTACTCGGATTTCTCTGATGCCCATTAGTTGTTTAGACACAAGCTGGTTTTTCACTCGTTGGTTTAGGGTTTTGATCCAAAAAAAAGAGAGAGAGAGAGAGATTAAAGGAAATGCTAATCACTACAAGGTTGATGGATTCTAAATGTGATGGAATCTTGAAGCGACAAGCACATTCATAATTTCAACTCTTGGGCTTTGGATTACATTTGTAAACATAAGAAATTAAACAAAAACCGGTCGATACAGAAAAGGAAAGTTACGACTTTGTAAATAGTGACACGTTATTTACCTTGTAGCAAGAGACAGCATAACATGAGGGGGGCATTCGGCTGTGTCAACCTTGTTACTATTCATTGTCCAAGACTCCTAGCTCACTGTAACACAATAGACTTGAGTTGAGGCTCCACATCAGCTTATTTAAGGCCCTGAATAATTATCCTCGGCCTAAGGCCCAATATCTTAAAGCACGAGACAGCGCCCAGAAACACTTCCGCTGCTCCCCAGCTCCTATTCTTCAACTGAAGAAACACATACACACCGCAAAACCAGAAGAAAAAGGGGGAAAATGGAGTTTGAATTGAAGGACTTGATGGAAGATCTGGAATCTTTGAAGCAATCATTACCTGATTCTTCTCTTTACCCCTCAATCCACAAGGTATTTTCGATATTGGATTCAGAATTTTTATTTTTTTAATAAAATGCATAACTTCATTCGCGATCGCTATTTATCACATATTAATTTTCTTATTTCCTGTCCAAAAGTCTGCTGCATGTTTATTATGTCTACTCTTTAGTACAACTGAAATTGAATGATTTCAATTTCTTCTATATTCTTTTATGTTGATTTATTTTGTTAGAATCGTCGAGCTTTGATGGATAAGATTTAAATTTTGATTTAAAATAGTAATCGCAATTCGACGAAATTGATTAATGTGACTTTTTTCTTAATGTACTTTTGAACAGAGAAAACAGAAGTTTATATTTAACGCTTTGCATGATTTGTTCGTGTTCTGTAGTTGCGGTTGCGTGTCGAAAATCTCACAAAGATGGCAAAGTCGGTACCTGTTCGGCGTTCAAAAGTCAAGGTTTGATCCTTTTAAATCTCAGCGCGGATTTTTTTTTTTCTATATTAAGTGCAATATTGTACTTTGCACTTGATGCTCAATTAATACACCCTCTGTGGCAGGATATGAGTTCTGAGGTGGTAGATAGCAACCCTTATAGTAGGCTCATGGCACTTCAAAGAATGGGCATTGTTGAGAACTACGAGAGAATACGGGAGTTCTCAGTTGCCATTGTTGTGAGTATTAATGCCCTCTTTTTCTTTCATCTAATTTCAATTCCCTATGAAAAGTAAATAATAAAGATTTTACATGTGTATAAGTGTAATTGTGAGCATAGATCTCTGTGGTTCTCTTGTATTCTATTTTTCTTCGGATGCCTAATGTATTTATTATGGGTGATCTTCATGAAATTGCAGGGAGTTGGTGGTGTTGGGAGTGTTGCAGCTGAGATGCTCACAAGGTGTGGCATAGGTTGTCTTTTATTGTATGATTATGACAAAGTGGAGTTAGCTAACATGAATAGGCTATTTTTTCGTCCAGAGCAGGTGTAATTCTCATAAATATATCAATGCTTTTTACCTATAACTGTATATATTATTTATTATTAACTTAATGCCAGTATAATTCTTATGCAGATCACAGACTGTCTATATATGATTACAGTCTTGGGATCAACTCTGTTAATTTGCATCATTTGATTTTCATTTATAGGTTGGTATGACAAAGACTGATGCAGCTGTTCAGACCCTATCAGACATAAATCCTGATGTTGTGCTTGAAGTAAGTGTTTGCTTGTAAATTTACTTTTCTGTAGCTTCATCGCACATGAAGTTGAAATTCTTGTACATTTTTCCTCTGGTATTTTGAGTTTTGAGCCATTGGTGTGTGTTTACTTATGTATTGGTTGCATGGGTAAATAATTACAAATGTGATGTAAACTATTTGTTTGCACATCAAGAGAAGTTGTAAGGTAAGGGAGTCGGGTTACTTCAAAAGCAATATAATTTTATTATCTTTAGATATAGATGTCTATTTAATAGACAAATTTATAGTCTGATAGTAGTCTCTCATGCTGATTTTTTTGTTGTTTGCTTAGAGCTACACGCTAAACATCACAACTGTGCAAGGCTTTGATACTTTTATGTCAAGTTTAAGCAAAAAAACATTTCGTCCCAGTAAAGAGGGTACTGGAGTGGATCTGGTTTTAAGCTGTGTAGATAATTATGAAGCAAGGATGGCTGTAAACCAGGTAAGAATGATTGTTACATCAGTTCTTTCCCTGTTGTTTTCTTTTTTGACTTGATATCTTTTTTTTTTTTTTTTTGGGTGTGTGTATTTCCAGGCTTGCAATGAGTTGAATCAGATATGGATGGAGTCTGGTAAGTGAAGTAGTTCTTGCTTTTTTAATTTTATTTTATCAAGATCAAGTTTGTTTGAAGTCCATTGTTTTAAAACTTGAGATGGAACAGACTTGCCTTAGATCCTTGTTTCCATACCATGCCACTTATTCACAAGGGATGTCATGGGGAATCATAGAATCTATGGAGACATACCACTTTTATTTAATCAAATGCACTAGCCTCTCAGGCTACACGTGTACTGTGAATGTGCATTTGAATGGTTCTATTTTTTTTTCATTTAGTTTTTTCGCCTTCATCTTACTCTTCTGAGTTAAATGATGTTTTGCATTTGGTTTCTTTGTCAAAAGTGGACTTTCTTTTGCTAATTCTGTATTTGGTTTCATGCCTTTGACATGTGCAAATGAAGTTTATCAATACTTATTGAAATTATTAATTCTGTACAGGTGTATCTGAGGATGCTGTTTCTGGGCATATACAATTACTAATTCCTGGAGAGACTGCCTGTTTTGCTTGTGCACCTCCTTTGGTATGTTTGTTTGTTTATCTGAATTTTGATGACTCTGGAGGAAACTTCAATGCAGAATTGATAGCCTTAATTTAGATGTGGAATTTATATTGTGTGTTTTTCATCTACGTTGATATCCTGAATCATAAAAGTTTTTTCACCTTGTAAAAAAAATCATTTATGCTTTGTAATGTGAAATATGAACATGGATCTTCTTTTCATAGGTTGTAGCATCCGGAGTGGATGAAAGAACGCTCAAGCGTGAGGGGGTTTGTGCTGCCTCTCTACCTACTACAATGGTAATCCTTTTTGTTCTCCACGTACTCTTTTTGGCTGCCATCTCCACTGTAGTAATTTACTCTGATGTGATGGTGCTTGTATTGAAGTTGAGCAAACGGGACATTTTTCTTACTCAGAAATACACTCAACATGCTTTAGGCTTAACTGCCTTGATAAATTACTTATGTCATAATTTTGTTTAAGTGCATATTTTTCCATTGTAATAAGATTTCAATCGAGTTAATTATTTACCATTTAGTCAAAATTTCATTTTCCTGCTATTATCTTTTCATGTCCTGCTATTGATTTATTATATTTACCAGGGAGTTGTTGCTGGGCTTCTAGTTCAAAATACGCTTAAGTTTTTGCTGAACTTTGGACATGTTTCCCCTTACTTGGTAACTCCTATTTGACTCTTTTCTATTCACACGGACACACAAGTTCCCCTGCTCTTGCATTTAACATGGTTCTATCAGATGCATTAGTATGGACATACTGGTTTTATTTCATGATTGCAGGGATATAATTCTCTTAAAGATTATTTTCCAACCATGGCAATGAAACCAAATCCCCAGTGTTCGAATGGAGCTTGTCTAGAGCGGCAGGTATCACATACTTGAACAAAATCCTTTATTTACTGGGTTTGATTTTGTAAATCTACATATAGGAGGCTATTGGTTTCTCTTCTGATGGTAGAAATAATATTTACTTTGTAGAAAGAATATATTCTGGCAAAGCCAGCCAGGGATGCTGCAGCTAAAGCCAAGATGGAGGCTGAAGCATTATCAGCAACAGAGTGTCCACTTCATGCTGATAATGAATGGGACATATGGTAGAGTTCAGGAACATGCAGTGACATATTCCTTATTAACCTTCTAAATACGATATTCTGGATATTAATATAAAATCTCTTTAAGATACATTCAGAGAAATTATAAACTGCTAAATTACTGGATTAAATCGATTTTAAGGAAAAAGGGATTGCAATTCTGAACTTGCAACACTTTTTCATTAAATGAAACCAAACATGTTAAGAATGTTGCTAACTTTCATCATTACATAGCTCTTTCCCCAGTGGCCAGTATAAGTTCATTGATTTTTATTTTTTTTGTGTTTCTTCAGTATCATTGATGATAGCGAGCAGGATAGGATGGATGGTACAAGCACAGGTACCTTGGTTTTTTAATTTCTGAATGAATATGAGCTTTCATTCCTTTTTAATTCCTGTTGCTGAGTTCCTTAGGAATTTGAGTAGATAATTATTATGATTTTGCTCAGATATAATATAATTAAGCTTGACCAACTATGATGTGCTTAGCAGAATCTGTGCATGTTAAATATAGCCCTGATTCTCAGATCTGCTAAGCCTGTGGTTCACTCCTATGGGATACTCAAAACATTCTTTTCTAATTAGGTTAGAGATCTGCATCAGCAATTGGCAAAATAGCTTGTGAGCAGACTCTTGCTAGCTCAGACTTATGAGTATCACTTTGGACAGATAATCGTACAATTAAAACTGCTCTTATTATGTACAGCAAAATTTTACTGGCTGATCATATGTTGACATTACACATCTGCAACTTTTTTATACTTGCGGTTGGCTATTCTAACTTATTGACCTTATGTCAACTTTAAACTCATTATACTCCTGCAACTTTTTCATACTTGCAGTTGGCTATTATTATTGACCTTACGTTGACATACTCCAACCTTGTTATAATTGCAGTTCACTTTAGTTTCAGTTGATTTTCTTGCATGCTTGCCAACCTTAATATGTAATTAATTCAGTTGCCTCCCTTTTCTTAATTTGCCCTTCCCGTCAATTTTTTTATGTTTCAGATGCCCTTCCAGAAGGTCTGACTCGTGAGCTCCCAAGTGCAGACGAATTTCAAAAGTCCTCCACTCCTGGAACAATGGATACTTCAGTAGATGACCTTGAACTTCTCCGGAGGCAACTTGATGCCCTTAATGCTGATTAATATCAAATGCTAATCCCAGAAACATTTGAGGGATCTACACTCGCAACTGCACCCTTTGTGGGCAATAATGCAAGTCCTAGCATACAATACAACCATGCTTTCTGTTTTAAAAAACTATTCAGGGTTCACCCTTGATATGTACAATCTTACACCATTATCCCTCATTTTGTAGCATTGAATTTATACATGGGGAAACCGGGTAAGGCCAGCCCCAAAATTTTGTGCTTGCTAGACCATAGATTTAAAACTTGCATGGTTACCTGGTCATAACTTCCTGTTTTCTTTTTTAATTTACTCATAAAATTTTTAAGTAATTCTTATAATTTCTGTCTTATTGGTACTAGATGTATGAGATCTGGAGCGAAAAGCCGCCACGATTATTGGCTTCAGTCAGCATGACATATGTCAGCTCTCTCACTTGTTCAGAAGAGACTTCTAAGTATAAAGCCTACTCTAGGGCATAAGTCAACTCAGGAGTACCCGAACTTAAATATCTGAAGTTTTGGTTGCAGGCTTGACCTTTAGTCGTAGAGATAATTATCCAGAAAGCCGTTAAAGTGAGAAGACGGGTAAGAAAATTTTAACTACCTTAGGAAAAGATACAACCACCGCCAAAGTGCGAAAGCTTGTAATAAATCATATGAAATTACATCTCATCCGATTTTATTATCCACGAAGTCATAAACCGAGGAGACAAGCTCAACATTGGCAATTTGGCATTATGATACTTGATCAAAATTTGATTCATTTGTAGCTGATGCTGCCTGACCTTCAAGAAGTACAAACATTGATTCAGAATGGCATAATGATAGGGCCAAACTAATCGTTAGATGCAAACAGAATTTTACTTCCTATTGGGAATGTTTAGTTAGTCCGGTATTGCCTGTTGCAAGAAAGATTGAAGTTGGTTATCAGAAGAAGAGAGCTGACTATGACGCCAGCTAATGATATTATTTTGGGCTGGTCATATTATCATCAGATGGGCCAGGGCCTAGGAGCCATGTATCATGCAGGGTGATTATAATTTGATTCAGGTCTTTTTTCAATATATATATATCTACAGTTATTCTTAATTTTTGCAAAGATTTTTACTGACTATAGGTCGGGAAATTTAATTCAAAAATCATCAGGATATATATTTAAGTCACAAATCTGCATGTTATCAGTCAATCACTTGATAACATTTTATTGCTTCCAGATAAACTGAAAATTTTGTCCAGTGTTCCATGCAAATCAGAAGAAAAGAACAAAAATTAAAATCAAGAAGAAAGAGGCTGCAGCACGGTTTCTACTTTGCAATCGGAAAGCATGGTCTCCATGCTTTTGTTCTCCCCTTGCTAGGCCCTATATTTTTATTTTTATTTTTCATATGAACGGTTAAGCTGAATACTTTTGTGCTCTTTTGCCATCGGCAAAGGTTACCATTGAACTTGTTTGTTTCCAAGAAAAAAGAAGTATTTCATACTGCGAAGGGTAAAATGTAATAAGAGCCAGAAAGGAAATGCTCATTAAGCCTGAATAATTACCTTCACATTCATTGCAAGGGAATGAGGTCATGTAAAGCCTCTGCAAAGGCACAAAATAGTCAAAAGTATCAGGACTGTTAAAAAAAGAGTTGAGCCTGTTAATATCACAGCAAGTTCATCGATGACTGCTGGGAGGGAGCTATTGTTGCTGACATTTAATAAACCTACATAATTCACCGGCCTATCTGCCAACCTCAGATACAGTATGACAACATCATCAATGCCTAGCCGCAGACACTAAACCCTCAAGTTCAGGGAAATCATCTCAGCAAGAATTATACCATTTTCACTCACCAAGCATGCACCAACCTGTAAAGTCAACAGCAGTTGCCAAGAAAGATGGCAAAACTCATATAAATACAGTTCAGGTGTTGTAATATTAATTAGTAAAAGCAAACATTGCCTCCCACTAAAAGAACTAACTGAAGACGTGAAAATTTGACCAGCCTGTTTGGATCTTTGGACCTTTCAGCTGATAAAATGCAACTGCCATAAAATAGTCGTCCTACGTCAAATACCAGATCTTGAAATAGTCAATATACGAAACGAGCATCACTGTCGGTCCACAATTCTTATTTTTATATTTTCCAAAGTTCTCCCGCTCAATTATCAGAAATTTTATGTTTCGCAACAAAGCTAACAGGTCTCTTAATGAAAATTTCACGCTTTTATGATATTACTACGTTCAGGTGAGGTAGAATTTAACAAAAATAAATAAATATAAATTATATTAGAAATTTGTATTGGACTTACAAGTGTAAAGATTGAAACACATATTATATAAAAATAATTGATTTGTTTTAAACTCTAATGTACATATTTATGTACTTTCTTTTCACTTTTTATTTGAGTCTCTGGCAAATCAACTCTCAAAGAAGTGTAAGTTCGTTAATTTAATTATTAAAAACTGAATCGAACAGCAAATTAGTGATGGCATTATACTAACCCCTTGCGTTTCGAGGGATCGAAAGGACTGCCGTTCCGTGAAGAATCGATTAGTGAGAAGTGCTTTTTAGGGTTACAGATTAAGAAGCCGTAAGCGAGTGCAGATGCTAAAGCACCAAAGATTGTGGCTGTTGAAACCAGAGAAAGTTCTCTAGACTTAACGGAGTTTCCATGCGTCAGGAAGTGAGGGAATATCAGTAGCAAAATTTTCCTCAAAGTAAACTAGCGGGAACTGTTAAAGAAGGTGGAGAGAGTATATTATACGCGCGGAACATGCGTCGGACTTACGAAAAAATATCAAAATTTAAGGATTATTTCAAAAATAATTTGGCATAAATTATTATTATATCTAATAAAATTTGATATAATTGGATAGATATAAATAATTATTATGTTTGATTAGAGATAATAAAAGAATATTAATATATTATTTTATTTAAATACTTTTGAGTATAATTATTATAAATTTTTTTATGTTATTTGTTATATTAATTGAAAATACAATTATTTTTACGTTAAAAAATTAATAAATAAGAATATAGTTATAATAAAATTAAGATTACCTTAAAAATATTTTAATATCTAAGCTAAAGATGGTAATCAGATTATCTTTTAGAGGCTTTGGTTTGAGTAATGTTTTATTATCAAAATATAAATATTACATTGAAGATAGATTACTTAAAATATTACTGAGTATAAATTATTACTATATTTGATAAATTTTGGTAGGTATAAATAATTATTGTGTTTGGTTAAATGTAATATTACTAGTAAATTTACTTAAATGTCATTGAATATAATTATTTTTAAATATTTTTTATATTATTTATCATATTAATTAAAAATAAATTTATTTTTGTCTCAAAAAATTAATAAATAATAATATAATTATAATAAAATCAATATTACCTTGGTAATCTTTAAATAACTAAGGTGAATGTGGTAATTAGATTACCACATATATTACCTGTCACGTTAGCATTAGTAATAGAATATTACTGTAATATTTTATTACTGACAAACTAAACAAGGGAATAAAAAATAAATTACCAAGATAATATTCAAAAACGGGAACCAAATGACCCATTATACCACTTATCACATCACTATTGATAATAAAATATTACTGAATTTTTTTATTACTTATAAATCAAATAAAGTAATATAAGTAATAAAAAATATATTATCAAAGTAATCTTTAAGCGCGTCTAACCAAACGCCCTCATGAAATTAAATTGTTAAACTCAACTTGAATAACATCAATAAATATACAGTAAAATTATATGCATAACTAAGTTTATAAATAACATATTATTATATAATTATATGATTTTAAATTAAATATAAAATAGCATCTTCACATAAACATTACAATCTTTCTCTTTATATAGAAAAAAGATAGGGGTTCAGTTTTTAATAAAAAATTAATTATATAATAAAACATTATTTAATTATATTCTTAACATATATATATATATATATATATATATATATATATATATATATATATATATATATATATATATATATATAATATTACTCAAAATCACACATTTTTAATAGTCTAAATGACCATCTTTCATTTGAACTTGGATGAAATACTAATTTTCAACCTTTTAAATTTATGAAGTTTTAATTGATTGTTATTTATGTCTATTCACAAAAATCATTAACTAAAAGGGTAAGAAAATCATTTTATCCAAGTGCCACCATCGAGTATTTTAATTGGATTTTCAATTTGTTCCATTGCTATCATCTCACATCACTAACTCACAATTAATTTTCATTTTTTCCTTTAAAAAAAAAAAACCGGATATTTTATTTATATTTGTTGGATAAATAAACTCAAGATACAGTGACCGAATCCACAATCATTATACTATATAAGTCAAAATTTCACAAACGTATCAAAGACTAGAATTTTCACCCCTTTTTTGTTACACCTTTCACCACCATTGCCTTGTATCACAAGCTCACCGCCAATGCACAACCACACATTCAACATATTTAGCATTGCACTTCATCTTGTCACACTCCACAAATGTCACTTTCCATTGTCACTCACCCTCATCTCTTCGCACCATCATTGCCACACATCAATGCCTCCTCACTCTCAGCATTGTTGTTCAACTTCCAAAAAAATATAAAGTTATCGGATTGAACACATAATTAGTTGATGTTCTCAAAAGATGTAGATGTTATTAATCTTATTATTTATATTACACAAAGTCACCAAAATACCATTTGACTATCTAAAACTAAACTCTAAATTGTTTAATTTTGATATATGAGTAAAAAAAATTTTGATTTTTTAAATTTAGTGGTTGAAAAATGTTGTTTGAACTAAGTTCGAGTGAAAAATAACTATTTAATCTTTTTAATAATACATTTTTTTTCATATCTGATTATGAATTAGAGGTTAGTGGGTCAGACTTAAGACTTGTATTATAATAGACCTTCGAATTGTACTTTAAACATACCATCTATATTAATTTTAATAAAAAATAATTTTTATATTATAATAATTAATTAATTTTTTATTAATTATATAAATAATAACGAGTCATATTAGGTTGACCTAAGACTCAACCCAAATGGCCCATGAGCCAGACTTTTTTCATTATAGTAGTATGTCAGGCCATTTTCTTTATGTCCCAAGCCGACCCAATTGACGCGAAAATGAAGACATTAGCATTCTAAAATGGGCAAAAAGTTTTGAGGAAATATTATAGTATGAATAAGGTGTGATAAAAAATATCCAACTTCAACCTGATCATTAAATTTTGTGAACCACATACCATACATATTTATTTGTCTGAAATATTTTCATAAAATATGATATTTATTATAAATGTAATTAATAATAATGATAATTATAAATAGAGAAAGAGAATTAAAATGACAAAAATTGAAATAAAAGAAAAAAGAATTAAAGAAACAGAAATGGATATCTGAAAAAGTAATTGAAAGAGAAAATGTTGTGTGTATTATTATCCAAAATATAAGTGATAGAAGAGATTTATATAACACTTTTCGGCCACCATTATAGTCCAAAAGAATTGACGAACTCCCTTTGTCTTAAATGTGTTCACACAACACATTGATTGATATTGTTTCTAACGAAATGAACACATTGACTTGTACCTAATAAATCAACATATTTAATTACAAGTTTTCTGTCATTTATTGTTTTCACATTCGATGGAAACCCATCTCGTATGTAACAATATTATGTCAAAACATGCTTGGGCAACTTGTAGCACATATCATATTTACACAACAAAGCTAATTAAGCTTGCACATCCACCCATCCTTTAGCATGAAAAATTTACCATTTTTAATTATTACTGAATTGAAATCTTTACCGTTTGTAATTATTAATAATGTGAAAAAGTACAAAATAACATGGTAAAAACAAACACTTTGAACAAAATGGCTAATGAAATTTGTAATTTTCAAGAATATCATTTAAATTATGAGTAGGGAAAAGACTTGATATGATCTAGTTAGTTTAAATTTGAATTTAGATTAAATAAGTTAAATTCCAGTTATAGATTAACTCATATTTTTTAAAGTATCAAATTTAAATTAATACAAATATTTGAATTTAAATTAACTCAAATTAAATAAAAAATTAAATTATTTTTTAAATAAGTTTAACTGGGAACTTGTCATTCATGAGATGACTGTTTTTAGAATTATATTGAGCTCAAGTTTTATGTTGTTTAAACATGTAAGGGTGGACTTGATATGGGTTACTCAAATTTAGATTATTGTTTAAATTTGTTTAAATTATAGCTTATTTTACCGATAATTTTTTTATTTAACTATTCTTACAAATTTGAATAATTTTTTTCTTCTTTGCAATTCCAACCAAATTGAGTTAGTTCTCAAATTAAAAGCGACTCAAACTAGTCTTCAGATTAAGGTTAAATTCGAATTGAGATAAGTTCAACTGAATTTATAGAGAACTAAACTCAAACTCAAGCTCACTTTAAAAGTGTTTAAGTTTGATTCAAATTAAATTCGAATAGAGTTTTAAATATAATTTGATACTAAAACAACTTTATTTTAATATATTTTAGTTAAAATAATATTGTTTTATATTAATATTTTCAAATTCGTAAACTTGATAAATGGACATTTATAAAATTTAAAATTAAATTTTCTTAAATTAAATTTATTCGAATAAAACTCAAAGTTAAACACCATCGGACTCGATTGAAATCCAGTCCCCCCTCATGTTAAGCTCCTTGAATGCTTGAACAAAAGGTTGAATCAGACCCACGTGATGTAGTATGAGAAAAGGTGAATCGAAAGGGGGCCCACAAATGAACGGTCCAAGTGGCAGTCAGTTTCCACAATCATGGTCAAGCACATCTGTGTGGCCATCCCACGTGCCGTTGTGGAGTGAGTGTGTGGTGCTGAGTTACAATTTGAAGCTGAGGGCCGACAACCAAGGCCCGCCATAAAGTAAATAATAATAATCATCTGAAAACAAAAAGTCCCCCTTTAATCTCCGACGCACGTGCCACTGTAATTATTCGTTATTTATTTAATTTATAGAGTATTTCTGGTAATTATTACATTCTATTCCAGGTAAGAGTTCCACATATCAAAACTATAAATTAGTATTCCGTATTTATATTCCAGCTAAAATTAAAAATTTATGGCATTAAAATAATTAAAAAAAGCAATAACGTCATCCGTTATTTTCCCATGCTTTGGCTCATCTATTAGGAATTTTCACCATGATTATTACATGATTTTACCAAAACATCCTTTAACTCCGATGACATTTACTAAGGTAAGAAGGAGGTCGGTATAGTCTTTTTAGAGTGTAAAAGCTGGTCAAGTCATTTTGCATGGGAAATAAGGGTGTAAATGTAATTTGAGGATGCAAGTGTTGTTTATATACAGGCAGCAGTGTCTGCCACCCCATATTCTCCCCCATCGCAAACCTTGCTACCAAAGTTCCTTTTTGATTTCCTTTCAATGGAAGAAGAAGATCAGAAAGAGCTCCAACTTCTTCCTACTCCGCTTTCAATACCTTCTTCGTCACGCATGTCATCACTACCATTAAATTCTTCTTCCTTCAGATATCGATCAATGGTGTCAGATCATCATCATCATCATCATAATCAGATTGAAGCTCCATCACTTGACTTACAACTATCAATAAGTGTAAGGCCGATCGAGCCACCCTCCAACTGTGTTTTAAGCGGTCAAATTTGTGAGTTTGATGACGTTAATAAGTGCGCTACAGGTAATAACTGCGTTGATGTTGAGTCGTTGAAGTGGCAGGCAGCCGAGCAAATTAGACTGGCCGCTGCTGAGAAGGCGTATGCAGAAAGTGTGAGAGAGCTTACAAAGAGAGAAATGGAGCTGGCGCAATCTGAGTTTGCAAGAGCAAGACAAATGTGGGAGAGGGCAAGAGAAGAAGTGGAGAAAGCTGAAAGAATGAAGGAGAGAGCAACTAAACAGATAGATTCTACGTGCATGGAGATCACTTGCCACTCTTGCAGGCAAAGGTTTAGGCCTTAATTTTATTACTCTAAATTAACGCTTTCAAGTTGAAAATTTGCCGTATATCCGATTCCTTCTGCTTGGTTCAACTAAACAGAAGGGGGGAATGCATGATTAAGAACACTATAAATTTTATTAGTGTCATATATAAAATTATGAACTATTTCCCATTATTTTTATGTAGATTTATATTGTGATTATCTGTAGGATGAATTTAGCCAATTAACCAAATGATGACTTGTTTGGAAAACTGATGAAAAAGTACATACATCCAGCCAGTGATTCAAGATTTACAATGAAAAACACATGTATTGGTCTATATATTATATATTGCCAGCTGTTGGCTGTTTGAGGCATATATTTATTATTCAAAGATAATGATAACATTGACGCAAGAGGGGTTAGTTTCCAAAATTTTACTTGTATCAGTCTGATCTGCCCAGCAAATGATGATAAACAGTCTGATCATCTCAGCCCCAGTAAATGATGATAATCGGTGTGATCATCGCTGCCCATTTTATGATGCGTGTTGCTGGTACTGCAAGGCCTTCCACTTCAATTCTGATTTTGGAGTCACTGCTCAAAGCAAAGAATCTGGCGCATGATTTATGGTTAAACAGAAAGATTCATTAATCCTCCTTTACAAAATTTGATTGCTTGGCGAAACTGATCTCGTTGTTATGCATTCTTTGTGCTCCCCTCATATACATTAGTTTAATCTTTTAACTGTAAATAAGTGCTTGTTTAACGAGAGAGAGAAGACATGGAATTAGAAGTTTATCAATAACCTACATGATTTATGGTCTATTTCTTGTTTCAGATCAGTTAATTGCATCTCTTTGCCAGGTAGTCCATACTGTATGAATTAATTAGCAGCTAGGCTGCTAGAATTTAGAGACGACATTAGAGCTGTTTTAACTTAATAACGTACTCCCTCTTCATAATTACAACACATACTGGCAAAATAAACATAGCTGATTCATGTTAGCTTAATTATTAGAATGTCAAAGTACATGGAAAATTTCAAGGGTTGATATCGGCTGCTTTATCTCATGATCTGTTAAGGCTGAGCAAAATAAAACCCTTGATTAGTTTTATTTTTATATTGCTAGAGAAGTCTTAAAATTAACATTAATGTACGCAAACTAAAAGCAAAGCAGATTCATTGAATACTAGAATATACAAAGTTGGCAAGTCGGCAGCCTCCTATGTAATTAGATATGCACACGCCAATAGACCAAAAGGCTCCAGCCTTCTAGTTTAATTAAGATTTGAGACTTTACTCATGATTGGGACACGTTAAAGGAGAATGTTATTTAAAGATAACCAACTAATTATGCACAAATGGCTTAATGAATCAACATACTGTAGTCACTCCAACAACAAATAATCAACCAAGTTCCTGAAAATCAACTTTAAGTTTTACTGATGACAGCATGCATGGTATTAAAACTGATAATTATTAGGACTCAATTAATTTGGTGTGAAGAGACAAAACCCAGCTGACATGCACCATGGCAGCATAGCCATGCAGAGAAGCAGGATTTTGATAGAAGGCAAATGAATCAGAACAAAAAGCAGGTAATTCATCAAGAACACGACAGGATAGCTGCTGTATCCACTTGTATTCGACTTAACTTTTGCTTAAGTAGACCAAACACCCACTATCTCTGTCCGGGATCCAACACAAAAAAGAAAATTAGCTTGAATTGTCAGAAACCTAACTCCAAACATATAACTCTCTAATAGAGTTAAACTGTCAATCCAAGCTACCTTCAATAATACACTGACTTGATTCTTATGTGTGGTCAAGAAATAATCTAGCGGGGACTAAAGGATCACGTAGTTTCAACATTAGGCCAGGCCTTCTGAAAGGTACCCATGCAAACAGCAAGGAAGCATAGAAAAGAGAAGAAAAGAAAAGAGTCTAATTAAGTGACTTATCTAATGAAAGATTAAAACACTATTTTCCTAACCACATTATAACTTTTTTGCTTTGCTAAATTGAGAAAAACGTAAAGCCAATATCCTAATATGTTTCTTTGCTTGTTGTCTTGGCGACACGTCGTTTCTGGTCTAGTGAAATACAGTCATTTTCTCCTGAAAAGCAAAAGAACATGCAATATTCAATATAGAAATTAATTATCTTTCCCCAGAAGAAAAAGCCAGCTATGTGATTTTCCAATAGAAGGAATAGATAGATGCCTAATTTATGGCTTCACATACAGCGATGCAGTACCAGTTGTTATTCTAAGTCCCAATTGCATATGTTATATAAAGTAAAGAAAACCTTTATATCCACATATGATTGCGTTAATTTTATCTATTATTTGTAAACGATAGAGAAATCCCAGAGGCCATACGTCAAGTCCATTTTAAAGATAAAAAGCAGGATAAAGATGTAGGACAGACTCGCCAAATCATGCATCAAAGCAGTCATTATGACAGAACCTTAATATTTGTCTTTTCACATTTGTCGGCATATTATTGTCAGGTGATACAGCATAACCATTATTTGAATCTGGTATAAGATATGTTAAATCTGATTATTATACAGTACCAACCCTGAGCAGATAAAATGTCTGTTTGGTAAACAGTAAAATGTCCTGGAAAATGGAAATAATTGGAAGGAAGTGGCAAAATTGACGCTGTTCATATTTCATAATGTCATGCGATAAAACATTTCAGAATTTGTATTACATGACGCATGCACAGGAATATGAAAGAGTAAGCCATCTCTTTCTACTTTCTGGGCATAAAAAATATCAAAGATATTATTAGATCTTCAAGATTGCATACATCGTGAGGTCTTTAATCACTATAATGAGGAATAAAAGGCAACTTACTTTTCGAAGATAGGAAATTTTTTAGATCTTGGTGGTGGGACTGGAACTTCTTGCTACCATGTGAAGAGACTTGCACACGGCTCTATTTATCTTTTTCAATGATGATAAAATCTAACCAAGATAAAGACTAAAAGCATCCAAGTTAGTCGTTTATATGTTTTCCCATTTTCAATCAAGATAAATTTCATATTAAGAGCCAAGGAATGAGACATGTTCTTTGGAGTATGACATCTTCATCAAGAAGATACTGTTATAGGCCGTCACAATAGGGCAATATGTTTATGGTAAACCTTTACGTATTAATGAGTACAATAATATTATGTGTATATATTTCTGATATATAATTTAAGTATACAGATAATATGTTATCATATGATTAAATATTATAAACATAATTTTAGAAACCGAATTAAATCCATTAATTTAATCAGTGTTTACGTGGTTGAACTACTATTGTTGAATCATTGAACCACTATCAGATTTGTCAAGAAATTTTTTTGATGGAACTTAATCAAGAGCCTTTGCCACGCATAGTATGTGTATCTCATCAAATTAGATTTGATTAAATTTAATTTAAATTTTATATTTATTAATTGAGTGGATAAAATTATTTTTAATATTGGTTTAAAGCAATAACCCAATCCAACTATTGGTTAATTGATCCAACATAAATTGACTTTAACTAACCTTCTCTTTGAGTTACTATTTGATTCATGTTTGAAAACATTAATAGGAATTAGACATGTCAACGAGCCTAGCTAAAATTGGTAGAACCAATCGTGCCATGAGTTATGTTAGGGTTGTGCCAACTACCAAGGTCGAATATGGTGAAACTTGTTTTCGGCTTGTTTCAGGTGGGTTCGATTCATTTTTGGCTCAAACTCATCGAACATGAAAAAACACTAATTCGTATTAGGCTCACTTCACAATTTAAGAGTTTATGATCAGTTCACATCTAATTTGGGTTTGTATGGATAGATTAGATTTGGCTCGGATTCATATATAAATAATATCGTTCTTCTTAATTTTTTTTAATGATACGAGTTATGCTCAACTTACAAGTTGAACAGGACCTTTAGATTAAAATTTGTTTTTCCTATTACTCTCTAATCATATTTGGATTCATATTTATTTATCCCCTATTTGTATTTAGAATAGTTTCAAATTTAACCTTAAAGTCAACCCAAATAATATGAAGGTCAAGGACCACCGTCTAGTGGGTCATGTCTCTACACGTTTTTACATGGACTGACCACAAAAGTTTTTTAATTTTTTTTATGAGCGGTACTAAACTGGCCTACATGTAATTCTTGTGAGATGACGTGATCAACTAATTTACAGGCCATATCGAAATTATGTGCTCCGGCCGGCAGACCCCACAACCACCTCTAATATTGATGTCCAAAGAAATGTGGAACGAAACCATACAAAAACGAAGAAGAAGAAGAAGAAGAGATTCGTTTTGATGCTATATCAATATAGTCATACAAAAACGTGGGAGTGATTCATCATTTCCAACTTCTTTTTTAATTTTTTAATTTTTATTTTGGAGAAGCCGTGTGTTTGATTTTATTTGAATAAGCATGAGGATTGATTTGAATATGAATATTTGATGTATCACTGCTAACTGTAGATGAACATAACATTGCTATACTTAATGAGCCATACAGAGGTTAAAAAAGCGCGGGTGCGTTTCGTAATTTGAAACTGTTTTTGTAGTTGTTGCCGGGGTGTGTGCGTGTTTTTCAATTATTATAATTTATAAATTTCCGGCACCACTCTCTCCAGGAAGAAATCCTCCGTACGGTAATGGAGGGTCAACTACAGTCTAAGAGACCAAACCCTAACTTTAAACCGAAAAAGATATCAAATTCAACGAATGCAAAGAATAAGAAGAGCGAACTCGAGTTCTGCAGAGTTTGCAACCCAAATCAGTGAATCACGACGCAGGGCAGTAACACAAGCACTTCCCAAGTCACTCTCTAAATTCCAAACCAAGATCATGGAAATTCGGTTCTTCCTGAAGAACCCTACCATTATCCGCAACGAACACGTCTTTCGTATATGTCTTTGGTGCGTTTTTTGCGATTCCGATGTCGACGAGCTCGGCAGCTCCTTTGCTTGGTACGATATTCATTCACTAATTCCAAAACTGAACACCAGAATTACTGAAATAACTTATTTTCTGCTGGATTTTATTGTGTCAGTAATAATGCAATTAACTAGTGTGGTCCATATGAAGAAGTTAAAGAACTTTCTGCGGAAATTTGGCTGTGGAATGGATCACGTGGATGCTTTTAGTTTTAGGATTTTGGAAACTAATTTAGTTAAGGTGTTGCGTTATTCACCGTCTCATTCAAAATAGTCACTACATTCTTGTCGATTTTCTGATCAATGAGAAATCTTATCTTCTATCTGTAATTATCTGAATTTAGAAAAAAAAAAAAAAAAAACCTGATGAGAACGATTAAAAATTTCATCAAGAATCTTCATCTTTATGTCCGTACTGTTCAAAAAGAGAGATCAGGAAATCAATAATGAAGATGTGAAAAATGCTGTTTCTTTTGATTGTAATGGGAGAAGAAGTGCAAATCAATGGAGACTGGAGCTGTCTCCTCTAGTGAAGGATCTCAGGGACCACTTTTGGTCCTTCAAATGATATACTCAGATTTGAAAATATGAATTACTTTGAAAAGAATAATATTCACACTCTTAATTCAAATATTTCAAATGGTGTTATACCTGTACAATTTCATACAAATGAGTACCAGGTGTTACATTCTGGATTCTCTGAAGCTGCAAATACTGGTTAAAATCTGCATGCTGTTACCTCTTCCATGCTTGGAGATGCTTCCTCTGGTTCAATTTTATGGAATTCAAATGGTTTGATGGGTAGGCAAGATCTTTGTATTTTATTCTTCTTTCTTTATTCAAGTTGCTGAAGTGATGTTCCTCCCATGAATTGGATTATTTATTGTAGTCTTTGCATCTACTATTGTTTTCATTATCTAGTTAGCTGGAACAACCTTTTATAATGGCACAAGCTGCTCTGGAAATGTCTACCTCAGTGGAAAAGAGGTAAGTTAGTTCATCTACACTCTTTTCCTTCTTCTTCTTCTTCTTATTATTATTATTACTACTACTATTGTTTTCAATGCTTTCTGGGTAACTTGTTCTGGCTAAACTGTTGGTAGCCTATTCTGTTTTCAAGATTCTTACATGGTTGCATTTCACCATTTTTTTTTTTTTTTGGTATGCATTTATTGCAAGGTTTCTTGCCAATATGTAATATGTTTCACATAGGTGTATCATGCATTTCGGGATGAAAGAGTTTTAATTGAGAGATCAATTCTCTGGGTAATTCTCTTTGAATACTTTGCTTATTTTGTTCTCAATTTCTTGTTTGTTAATTTTCCTGGTGCATGAGTTACCATCTGCATACCTTACTTGAGTGGCATGTTAAAATATACTTAACATCCTTATGTAGATGCCTGAGTGTCATGGTTTAGATAAGATATAAATTCCTTGTCTTGTGGTCTTATTTCTCTTTAGGTTTGAAGAATATAACTCAAATTTCTTCTAAGGCTCCATAAGAGGCTGCTGGAAATGTATATTCTTTGGCACCTTCTCCATGGTTTGAAGCATTTGAAGGAGATCAGCTAAAACAAGTTTTAAGTGGCTTAGTTTCTTTCATTAAGTCTGGGAAGTTTAAATTGAACCCAAAATGAGTGGGATCTGCTTGGGCAGAAAATAGAAAGATGGAGATGGAAATGGAGAAGAGAGGAGAGATGGTTAAGACTTAAGAGTGATTTTGATTCTAACTGGCTACCCAATTTTGGTAGAGTTTGGCAATTGGGTACTTGGAAGGAATCTAGAAAGGAATTTGACATTGAGAAACAAAAACGATCAAAAGCTATAAGTCACACTGAGATCCCAATGAAGATTCAACCTTGTATCAGCAAAAAAATGGTGAGCATTGCATCCCCGTTTGCTTACTAATTAAGGTGTAAATTCTTTTCCTCCTATGCTCTGATGATATGTGATGAAGGGATTTTATTTTTATTTCATACTGCCATATTCAATTGCATTGCCTGACTTTCCATGTCTTAGTTATCCCACTGTTATGAAGTTTGAGTCACTGTGCTATTAAGGAGCAATATAATAATTGGCTTCAGTAGATTCCTGCACATCTAACTGAAATCTAATGTCCTGCCACTGTTGACCCAGAATTTAGATCCAAGAAATTCTTAAACAGCCAATTTCTGGAAATGTGCTCTTTCATTAAATATAAAATTAGTCTTGTAATATGTAAATTTGTTGCATGGTAATTGAGTTTTCTGTTGAACTTAGAGCTTGCTTCTCTTTAGAATTTTAGCTAGTGTTTGTAAATGGATGCATGTGAACTGGCACATATATGTATATTCTGTATGAGTGCCATGAATACATGGGTACATCCTGCAGTTTAGATATATATGCCTAATTGGAGCTTTATTGAATGGTTGACAGTGGTACTTAACTCCAACTTTGAGATTATTTCTTTTAACTTTTAATTGTGCTTAGGGTTTATGCTATGAATTTCTAGGTTGATGCATTTTATATTTTGCCAACAGAAGAAACTTTTGACATTAAAGTGATTGTGCTGAATGGCAGAGTCAGGTTAGTTGTTATTGATTATAGGTTGAAACAGGAGCAGTTAAGCAATTGTTTCTACAGATGCATCTTGTTATGATATGTTTCATGTGTAAAACAAAGGGGTGTTGTGAGCATAACTAACTAATGTAATGTTAATGGTGATAAAAGTGGTGAATACAAATGGTGTTTTTACAGGTTCCATTCTCAAAGTGTAATTGTTGAATGTGCATTGATTTAATAGTTTTAAATTTTTATAAAAATTGAGGTGTCAATAATGCTGTAGCAAATTGTCGTACATTTTCCGGGATGGAGTTGTCTTGTTCTTATAGAGTCAAGCATGCGTACTGGAGATTTAGTTAAATGGGGATTTAGGAATATCACTATGGCAGTCTCATATCATCTAGTACTTTATTGCAGGGTTTTACATCTGACAAACATAAATACTAGGTAATAGTATTCAACTAGACCCTTGACTGCTGTAAAAATAATTAAAACTCCGAAGATTTAAGACAGAATTTTCATTCTATTATTTACGCATTGTATGTTTTTGGTATAGTTACTATCTTTGTAGATGATAACACTCTGTGTCCGTTGAGACGTTCTTGTATGTAGACTGAATAACTAATTTTTATGGTAAAGAATTTTCATCAATCGATGAACTAGTTTCCTGGTGCGAAAGCGTTCACCCCAAAAAGAAAGTTGTTATTCTATCATGCTTTCTTTGGCAGGACAAAACCTTGTAGAATTTGATTGATCTGTGATCCTAAAATTCCACAATTTCCCTTTAGCAGACACCAAATTATCATCACACAGAAACTCCCGGGAGAACCATTTTTCAATTGTTCGATCTATGTCATGTACTATAACATCTGTTGCATTCCCAGCTCTAGCAATGATACTAGACGTGTAGATTGTTGACATTCTGCCAGGTGCCTCTGGTGCGTCTCCACTCGGTCCATCCACGACCACCACATCCCATTTATTTTTATAAACTTCTTGTGGTAAATTTTTCAATGCCAGTTTACATTTTGACACTTGAAGGGGTCCTGATCCAAGTGCACAAGCTGGGTTCTGTCTTGCATGCTTAAGCAGCTTGTAAGCATCTTTTGCAGGTATCGAGTATTCAACCTTGTAGATTTCAGTTTTCTTGCTCTTACTTTTGATTGCACTTATCTTGTTTGAGTCATCCTCTAGAAAGATGGTGGTCCCTCTTGCATTGATTTTTGAGAGCTTTAGGTACTGGGGTTCCAGCCCAAAAATAAGTAGGTTGCAGGGTGCTCGACGCTTAATGAGATTTGATAGAAGTTTGAATTCTTTTTCTGTGAGGATGGTTGCATTAACAGACGAAGTTTTATGTGGACTTATTGAGATTTCCACTGGGTGTGATGGAGCATTACCGCATGCTGGAGAGGAGCATGTATTTTGTTTAGGCATGGGCGAAGAAGAGAAAGGTGGTGAAGGAGATTGTTGAGGTGGTGGTGAAGAAGAGAAAGGTGGTGAAGGAGCAGTAAAAATGGCAAGTTTAAGAAGACTGAGGAGGGAGAGGGCTGTTAAGATGAAAACAAGAAGGGGGATAAGATTCTTTGCAGGATTCATCTTCTTACTCTTAGCTCCAAGCCAATACTTGTGGGTGATAGGAGAAGGCGAAGATGAAGAATGAATAAGAGGAGTTAGAAGGGGACGGCAATAAGGTACTTTCGGGGGCATTTTCTTCTGCTATGTTTGTTTCCTGTACTTCTAAAAGCAAACTACTATCCCATCCTTCTCAAAGGTAATTGTGAGGTTTTCAACGAAATTGTTGTTATTATGTTGAGTCATTTTAGTAATTTTTTTAGTGAGGAGGAAGAAAACGTTTTGCTTTTGTTTGAAGAGATGTTTCTTTTATTGAGCTGTCCGTTTGTTACCAAATAATTGCGGTTGCTTTTTACCTTTTAGAAATAAAGTATGCAGATGTGTGCACCTTTTACGAAAGGCTGCTGTTTCCATTAATTATACAGGTGCTGGTTGGGTACTGGAACTTTCAGCAGGTTGCTTCATCACTTCACTTTTATTTTTTGTGTGTTTTAAGCTTGTTTGGTGTGTATGAGTGTAGTTGAAGAAGGCTAACGAGTGGTTGCTTTGTTATTTTCAATTAATGATTTCAGGTACTCATACTGGGAACTGTGTGAATTGATGTTCATATGCTACATGCCACACTCCCGTAAGCTTATTTTCAAAACCTAGAGATACAAGTCAATAAAACAGTGGGTGAGCTGAATGGCTGAACTGATGTCCAACCTTGAACGGGGCAGGTAGGGGTGGAATACCTTAGTCCCTGATTATATCCTGTCTCCAATAGGGGAATGACAAAAAATTCCTATCCCCTTTTTGCAGGGAGAATTTTTGTCTCTTTCTCTTCAAGGAAAATTCCTCACGCTCTCCTCTCATCTCCTCATCTCTGTTAGAAAATAATAGGATATTTATTATATATTAGAGTATATATGTATTCGTTTAAAACTTTTAAAAGTAATTTAATATGTAAACAATTAAAAAATATGTAGAGAAGAAGGTAAACTGAAGAAATATTTATCCTCATTCATGTCATGTCTTTAATTACAAAGATTTTAACCATTTTTGTCTTTATCTTTATTGATGGATCTTTTCATTTTTCAAAGATGGATAGGTCGAAGATCCGATTTATGGATTGAATTATTATCTCTAGAGGTGAGTAAGTAGATCCATCAAATGGTGCCGTGATGATTTAAGTATCTTCATTTGGAATCTAATCATGTTACATATCAAATAAATAAAACTGAGCACAAGGTATCTTATATTATAAGTTGGAGATGGAATCCAGTCCAAAGTAGGTTTGCAAATAAGGATGCTTAGTGCTTGCCTACCAAAACCTTCGTTTGGTGGGTAATTAAGGGACTAATTAGTGATTAATGCATAAGTAACAAGCCGAGGTCCCAATCTTAGCAAAGGGGAGTTCTTCATTTTCATACAAAGGGCTAGTCAAGGAGAAAGGGAAACAAAGAGAGAAATATAAGCATTTCAGTCCTTTTCAACTGGGGTGGAGTAACTATGAAGGGAAAACCGCAAGCCGAAAACTTCAACAGTAGACAGACTTGTTTAAACGCTTAACTGCTAATAAATATATTTATAATAAAATTATATATACTTGTTTAGAGTACACAGATAGATATATATTAATATATATTATTATGTGATTAAATTATTTTAAATTAAAAATAAAATAATATCAAATTATATGATAACATTTATAAATATATATTTATTTATAAATAATTTAAAATTGATACGTATAATATAATATTGCAATATTGTTTAGAAGTTTAAAATAATATAATTATCAGGCAAGTAAGAAAATAGGATTGGTAAATAAATAATTATTCTATTCTATAGGCAACTTGATCATAAAAAAATATTGTTGTTTTCATGACCTTGTCTTCATGGAATCTGCTGCTAATGGCATCTTTGAGCGGCTCATTCCTTTCTCATTCTCCTCCAATACATTGTTTATACCGAAGCAATATAATTAGTTTTATTTGTTTCTTATAAACAAATTAAATTCACGTCTTCATGACCTGAAAATATTAAATTAATTCAATGATGTTATTGGAGCCAATTCAATTGAAATTCCCTCGAATGGCAACTTGAAGAAGAAGGCGATGGTTAAGAAATCTCTAGAACGTCAATTGTCTGTGGAAGGAAAGCTTTCCCATTCTGCACAATTTCGTCTCTCTTCTTTTACGCTCTGCTTCATTTTCTCTTGCTTATAAGTTAATATGCATGCACTGTTGAAGAAGAACAAAATCAAGTAACAATACACTATCCAAGTCGCTTTCCCTGGAAAATTTTCAATTCACAGGCTGACGTTTCATTAACAATTTAATATATTCTGAGGTTTGTTGCCATTTCATATAAGACTAAATAATTGAAGTTTAATCCAACCATTGTTTAGTTGGATTGATAGAGGCTAAAACTTGAAGCCATCAAATAGTCAAGCATCTGGTATTCTTGTTAAAATAATTTCAAGTCTCAACCATGGTTTCCCTGTTCAAGGTTCTCTGTTTTAGAGCTTTGCTTTTGTCATAGTCGGTGTGCTTTCTCTTTATTTTAACTGACTTCCTTTGATTTCTTTAATATCTTACGTTTAGATAATTAGATTTCTACATCTGCCTCTTTTTGTTTATTCATTCCACCTATTTCTTCTTCTGATCGACTTGCTTCTCTAGTTTATATTCAGCATCCAGGTTGTGTTCAACAGTCGAAATTAACCTGAAGGTTTATTTGATAGCTTTAGCTTGATTTTGCTTTTCTGCTTTTTCTGGCTTCCATTATTACGTTTTGTGGGTTTGGACATACTTCTGTAACAAGAGATTTCGGAGGTGTTTGTTTATGAGAGGCGCAAATAATTAGAATTATGGGGAGGAACACTGAGGAACAGATTGTTTCAGAAGCTGAATCTAAGGTATGAATTTAAACTTCGATACATCATTCGTCATACTTGATTTAGAGGCTGCTTTTACAAAGTTGTCATCGCAACAATTTTAGAAATTCTGATTGAAACTTTTGTAAGTTCAGGACTTGACGGAGGGTGAATATAAAGGATCCCTTTTCGCTTCTGTTTCCAAATCACTGATAGAAAATGGCAGAGCAAGCAGTATGGTTATTAAGGTAAACGTTTCAGCTTCAATTGATTTCCTGTTCTATGAATTGCTCCAAGTTTCTGTCTTTGATTAATCATTTTTTCTTAATTAAAACAGAAGGCACATACTGTTATTCCTGCACATATCGTAGCCGAAGCCATATCGACACTCCATGGACTTGACCTCAGATGGTCAGGTCCAATCACACCAACAGAAATGCAATATGTTGAACAGTATGTCCTGGCAAAGTACCCTCAATATGCTGGCCTTGTTGAAGGAGAAAAATTAGATCTCTCCAGTCTTTGTATCAGTGAAGAGACCTCAGAAGTCGCTCCTGAAGACAAGCGAAAGTCGCCTAGAAGTGGTGGTTCGAGAGAACCCTTCACACCCTCCTCTGGGAGCAATCTCCCGGATTTAGACAGAACCCAGTTGGAGCCATCAAGATTACTGGATATACTCACCAAGAAATCATCCTTTCCTGGAAGTTTCATCTCAATCCCTGAAATCCAAGCTCGAAACAAGGTTTTGAATAATTGTGGATTACCTGATAGTGAGTATCTTGTTCTCTTCACTCCAAACTACAAGGATGCAATGATGTTAGTTGGGGAAAGCTACCCTTTCTTTAGAGGTAACTTCTACATGAGCATTATTGGTGAAGAAATGGATTACATAAGAGAATTTGCCAGTTTCAAAGAATCAAAAGTTGTATTGGCGCCAGAGACATGGTTGGATTTGAGGATCAAGGGATCACAGCTTAGCCAGTATTTCCGGAGAAAATGCAAGCACACCCCAAAAGGATTATTCTCATATCCAGCTGATGTCAATGGGACACGTTATTCCATGCATTGGGTTTCAGAAGCTCACAGGAACTCATGGCATGTTCTGCTTGACGCCACTGCATTTGTTGTAGGGAAGGATCGGCTAAATCTTGCTCTTCACCGCCCTGATTTTGTGTTATGTAGTATTGAAAATACACATGCACAACCTTCAAGGATCATTTGTCTTCTCATCAGGAGGAAATCCTTTGACACTTTAACAACAACTTCAACTCAGGCCAATGAGTGATAAGGGGTATGTGCCATTGCATTTGCATTTATGCAAGTATGTTTAATGTCTCTAAACTTTGTTGAAACCGTGTTTGAATTTTGCAAGATCTAAAAGAGGAAGCATTAATTTTGCTTAGGTAATAACCATTCTAATAAGAGTAGCACTATGAACACAAATAATGAACACTAATTTGTGCAAACATAATGATATATTATTTTTTATGCACAAGTTTATATTCATTATTTGTATACATTGTTAGACTGTTTTAATAAATGATGTTTCCCAGAAAATGGAATCCAATATCTTAACAAGAGGTGTTATCCTCAAAAACCTTGCAAATCGGCATCATGAGATTAATTGTAGATAATTAAATGATCATAGAAATAACAGAGATAACCTATGGGCAACACCGAGGCATTCAATTTAAACCACTTTTAAACTTAATGATGCAGTTCATGTAAAATGTTATCGCTAAAACTTGCATCTCATTTATCTTGCTGAATCCTTTGAAGTGTCAAAGTGGGAAAAGAAAGCATCACAATTTGAGAATAGTGTTTTCGCCAAACAGTGCAACTACAAGACATAACCATACATTACTCCTGAGAGAAATACAACATTAAACGGGCGAGCAATAAACAAACAAAACAAACTACTATTTGATACATTAACAAACTAGTTATTCGAGAGTGGCAAATACTGTTTGTCCATATAAGTCCTTTGACACTCACACGCGAGATAAAAAGATTGCCACTCATACTAAGCCTCAGAACATAATACATTGCCAGAATGTACAATTGCTGCCTCTGTGATCAATACTTGGTTCTTCCATCACCTTCTGTGATCACATCTTTAAAAGCTCCACCACTGGGAATCATAGGAAGGACATGCTCTTGATGGGGAACAATGACATCCAGAAGGTATGGTCCAGGAGTGTCCAGCATTGTCTTAATTGCAGCTCTAAGATCTTCCTTCCTTGTGACACGTGCTGCAGGGATTCCACAGGCTTCTGCAAACTTCAACATATTTGGGAATATTTCAGACTCTCTTGATGGATCTCCCAGGTACGTATGAGCCCTGTTTGCCTTGTAAAACCGATCCTCCCATTGCACCACCATGCCCAAATGCTGATTATTCAACAGCAATATCTTAATGGGGAGATTCTCTACCTTGATAGTTGCCAGTTCCTGGACATTCATGATGAAACTCCCATCACCATCAATGTCTACTACAACTGCACCAGGGTTAGCAACAGCAGCTCCAATAGCAGCAGGCAATCCAAAACCCATAGCCCCTAGTCCTCCAGACGTTAACCACTGGCGAGGTCTCTTGTACTTGTAAAACTGAGCAGCCCACATCTGATGCTGCCCAACACCTGTACTAATAATTGCGTTTCCATCAGTCAACTCATCAAGAACCTGAATTGCATACTGTGGAGGAATTGCTTCCTCAAATGTCTTGAAACTCAGCGGGTATTTTGCTTTCTGCTCATCAAGCTCCGCCCTCCAAGCTGAAAAATCAAACTTAACACTACCAGCTTTACTCTCCAACAACTTGTTTATCCTTTTCAACGCTAACTTCACATCCCCACAGACTGACACGTGAGGCTGCTTATTCTTGCCAATCTCAGCTGAATCAATATCAATGTGAACAATCTTGGCTCGGCTAGCAAAAGCCTCAAGCTTCCCCGTCACTCGGTCATCAAACCTAACCCCAAATGCAAGCAACAAATCACTTTTATCGACAGCATAATTAGCATAAACAGTTCCATGCATTCCAAGCATTTGCAATGACAACTTATCCGAACAAGGATACGAGCCTAGACCCATCAAAGTACTAGCTACAGGGATCCCTGTAAGTTCGACAAATCTCCTTAACTCCTCACTGGAATTTAAACACCCACCACCAACATACAACACCGGTTTCTTCGATTCAGATACCAACCTCACAATCTGCTCCAAAAGCTCCTCATTGGGGTCTTTAGGCAATCTAGACATATAACCAGGCAATCTAATTTGTTGGTTCCAATTTGGAACCGCCAGCTGCTGTTGAACATCTTTCGGTATGTCAATCAAAACCGGGCCGGGCCTTCCCGAGGTCGCTAAGAAAAATGCCTCACTAACAATCCTAGGAATGTCATCAACATCAAGCACAAGATAATTATGTTTTGTAATAGACCGAGTTACCTCCACGATTGGGGTCTCTTGAAAGGCGTCCGTACCGATCATCCTACGTGGCACCTGACCAGTGATTGCCACAATCGGAACGCTATCGAGAAGCGAGTCAGCGAGTCCACTCACTAAATTGGTGGCACCAGGTCCTGACGTGGCAATACAAACTCCAGGTTTTCCAGAGGAACGCGCGTATCCCTCAGCAGCAAAGACTCCACCTTGTTCGTGGCGAGGGAGAATATTGCGAATGACATTAGAGCGCGTAAGAGCTTGGTGAATCTCCATTGAAGCCCCACCAGGGTAAGCGAAGACATCGGTGACGCCCTGGCGTTCGAGAGCTTCAACAAGGATGTCGGCACCCTTGCGAGGTTCGTCAGGGGAAAATCTGGAAGGAGGTTTGGTTAATGGGATTGTCGTTGTGGCTGTGGGGGTTGCGGAGGAAGCTGAGGTGGCGGAGGGTTTGGGGAGAGAGTTTGAGATGAGGAGAGTGGGGCTTTGGCGTGCATAAGAAATGGGGAGAACGGATCTTGAAATGGGTAATGAAGATTTGTTATTGGTAGAGGCAGCGGAGGAGATGAAGGACGAGGGCTTGATGAAAGAAGAGGAGGCAGCCATTGTTGAATACATGCGGGAGCAAGAGCAGGTGGCTGCTACAACTGGTGAGAGGGAGTTTTAAGGGGCCTTTGAAGCAGATTGAATTTGGAGCAAATGAGTTGATTTACGATATTATCCCTAGGAAATTGCTTGCGTTGGTTTATTTACTTATTTATCGAATATTATGTGTTTTTGCATTTGATCTGTGGCCAAAATACTAACGTTCACCAAAGTTTGGACGTACAGATAAAAACATATTTATAGTATTTAAAAAATTTAAAGTTTTATTTATATATTAACTTTTACTAAAATTTTATGATAAAGGTAAAAGTAAAATTTTTATTTTATCAATAATATTAAAAAAATATAAATTCTATTAAATTTTCTTTTAAGATTTTAAAAATTAATAATTTCGTATCTATTTAAAGTTTTCTAATTTTTGAAAGTAATATTTTCTCTTTCCCTCTAAACATCTCTCACCCTAATAATGGTGGTCGGTGTGTTGGTTCAAATATCATCACTCGTGGTCAGATAAAGTAAAAAAATAAATTCTAGATTTTAACAACAAAATTATTATTTTTTAAAATTAAAAAACTTTAAATAAAGGTAAAATTACTAGTTTTTAAAATTTAAGAGAAAAAATTTAATAAAAATTATATATTTTTAATATTATTAGTAAAATAACAAATTTACTCTTACTTCTAACAAAAAATTTTAACAAAAGTTAATTCATAAATGAAACTTTAGGTTTTTAAACTCTATAAATATGTATTTATATTGACATAAAAACTTGGGTGGAAAATACTCCTTTGGCCTTGATTTGTTATTTGCTGATAAGACAACCATCAATTTCATATAGAGATACAACAAATTAGGTTAGGTTGAATATTTTAATTTCAGTTTCGTTCTCGTAAAAGTAATTTTTTTATGTTTTCACCTCACTCTCAAAATGAAAATGTCGAAAAATTTGTCTACCTTTCCCTTTTCTATCATTATAGAGATACCTTATCACATTTTTTCCTTCCCATAATTGTTAGAAACATAATAGAAACTTTGCGAGGTGATATATTTATCCTTGTGTTTGATTATGAGAATTTTAGTCATTTATGTCTCTATCTCTCCTCCGTTCAAAAACAGACATGCCAAAGACTTGATTTCACTGGGAAAATTGTCACCTCTAAATTCATAAAAACATTTTCCAAAAAGAGTTATGTTGGTTTTGAACTATTAATAAATTAATGAGCATTGTTATATACACAAATAATAATGTATTATTATGTGATTAAATAATTAAAAATTAAAGATAAAATTACATCTAATTATATAGGGACACATCATTATTTATACTTAAAATTATATATAAAAAATTATACACATTATTTTATTGTAAACTGATACAACGTTTTTCTCCTTTGAGAAATAAGTGACATCTTGGTGAATTTTGTAGGGAAATATAATAATACAGTATTGACGAAGACAGACATAAGTAGAGTTTTGCATTCTACCTAGTAACTCTTACCAACTTTGACTTGCAGCATAAATGGGGATTTCAGATCGTTCATGAAGAGGAAAGAAAATCCATAATTCTTCCGTAATTACTTAATTGCATGGTTATTCCTCTCTTGACAAAATTTCCAGAAACAGGAAAGGTAAATTCAGGTTTGCTTGATGACTTCTTTTTCTTAGTTTGACCTAATCAGAATGTAAGCTAAGAAAGAAACCGTGGTACCCAAGTAAGAAAAATTTGAATAGGAACAACTTTTTATTTATATTGAGAAACAGTGAAAGGCCCACAACGACCACGAGAGAGCACAAGGAGAATTGAGTTGACTACAAACAAACTGGAATAATTAAGGAAAACGAATGGTTCACAAATGCCCAACTGCACACTGGATAAATATTTAGTTTAGGTAAGTCATAACAGCAATAGTTCCGCTGCACTAAATCAAGTTAAAAGTTTTCACATCTTTCTAATGAAGTCATCTCATTTGCGAATGCAGTCTCCATAAACAATACAGGCAAGTGCCTTTATAATCACTTTGTAACCAAAATTCCAGAGGCATCGGCTCAGCTTCAGTGCCTTCTACCACACCAGAGTACCGTATCATCAGCACATGAGTCGCTTAGCTGCAGAAATAGGATGAATAATTTGAGATTGATACAGCACAAACTATGATAAACAACAAATGGCATGAATGAGAACGACTAGAGCACTTCTCCTTTCACAAATGTATGTTGCATTAGTGGTAAAAAGAGAACATACTCTTTTTTCCTAAAACATGGGTTCCAAATGATCAAGAACCCTATTGGATGAGAACAATTAAAGCACTTCTCCTTTCACAAATGTCTGTTGTGTTTGTGGTCAAACGAAAACTCACTCTTTTTTCCTAATACCTGAGTTCCAACTAATTAAGAACCTTATGGGATATGATATACCATCTCATCCCATCTTTCTGCAACCATTTCTTAGATTCTCTAGAATCTCTTGCCAAACTTGAATTCTAGTTTAATAGGCAATTTAAAAAGTCAGCATGAACCACTGAATAAAGCCAGAAGCAATACCAAGATACCCATTGTATGACAGGACAGAACTCATATGCTTCAATAATGGATGGGAACAGGTAATGCATTTATATATCATGGGGTTTGAACAAATTGAGAAAGCTATCCATACTATTTTTAAAAAACACAGCAAATATGTGATATATAATCATAACAAGTATGCTACGCACACCACAATGCCAAAGGCTAGCCTAAAAGCATAAACAAATTTGAATACTTCTTCACCTTAAAATTCTCATAAGCACATCACAAGGTGCACCTCACATATAAGGATGATGACCATTTGCTTAAGTAGTATGCCAATATTCAGCTACATAAATATAGCTGCACATCAAATTGGAAGGATTTTCATTGTGACTGAGAAACCTAGCATTGATTCTAGCTTTTTAAAGATATCCACACATCGTAAAACCAAGAAATTGAAATAAACATTTCAAAATGTACTTTCTCCTTTATCCACACATCGTAAAACCAAGAAATTGAAATCTCTTGACATTTCCACCACGTTCGCTGAGCTCCCATTGCATTACTACAAGAGATTTTATGGTTTATTAATTGCAAACAAGAGGTCAAACAACCCTAAGAAAGAAAATATCACCCCACAGAAAATTCTATATTAAACCAGGTAAAATGCCTCATTTATAGGGCAGAGAGAAGAGCCATATAAAACGCTTAACTAATTGCGCTTATCTTGGTCATATCGAACTAGAGCTGAACTCAACTTTAATTCAAAGCCAAGCCAAAGATAGCATGCGTTTAACTTATAAACTAAGACATAGCTCAGATTTGACAACTCCAGAAGCTTAAATGGCAGAGAATAAAGATCTATGTCATCTTCTGTCGGTTTTATTATCCTGAACTCCTAAACTTAAAAACTTTTAAAAGCCAAAAATTAACTGATGGGACCAATCAGGCGGACCTGTCACTGGAGGAAAGGTCTTGGATGCTTGACTGCAAAACAACAGAGGGTAGGACAAAAATTCGAGAAAGAAAATGCTAACAGAGCAAACTCAGTTTTCAAGAACCTTGCAATCTTCTTCCTCTCTAGGGCAAAAAATAAAATGCTCAAGCTTCCATGGAAATATTACCTCAGTAATCAGGCTTGGCTGAGTTATGAAACCAAGTGCAAAAACTAAAGTGACAAATATTTACTTCTCTCAATCTTTCATTTGTTTGTTACTAGAGCTTCCTAATTTGTGATCACTCAAAGTTTAGAAGTTAAGTGATACAAAGAACCATATCTGCCATAGAAAAGGCAACAAGTAGAGGAGAAATATTAACCAGTTTCCTTTATTTAAGTTTAAAATGTCATTCACCAACTGACAGTTTCAACCAGTCTTGGTTCAGTAAATGATGAAAAAAGGAAGCCCACCAGATTATTTCTCAAATAATTCTTAATTGACATCCCATATCCTTTTGATTAAGATTAGTTACTAACCCATTGTAACAATAACATTTCCTAAAACCACTTTATCTGAACAATTTATATCCATCACTTAAAGCACAAAACATTTGTGGCCGGCACAAACTCTCTCTTCCTTAAAAGCTCTCACATATAAATATTATAAGGAAATTTCACAAGCTCCCCTCTTTCTCTTTATAACATTTCTCAAGCCGTTTAACAACCTACATTATTTCTTCATTCTTTGATTCTTCATGTGATAGAACCATTCCCAACAACTGATTTATATCCATCTTACAGTTACAAAAGAAACTCAAATTCTTCAAACACTCTTTTGTTCTCTACCTCAACCAGTTCCCCCCAAAAAATTGTTCATCAACATATCTAACGTGTGTAGCAGCGTTTCTTTTTTCTTTATATACTATTTATTTATTTAATGGAAGAACACAAGCAGCCTCTTCACATCTGTTAATGCATTTTTAAAACGCCAAATGTGCTTCAAAATCCATGCATTAATGACTTCAAAACTTCATCACAATCCCTTACCAACACTTGGAATGTAAATGAAAATGGGTGATTAGATTCACAGAATTACAACAACTAGAAACCCTAGGACACAAATCTAGTAAGCTGATGTCAGTCACAGAGAAACCCTACAAAATTCCAAATCATGTTTGTTAAATTCAGTTCAAGAAGAAACCGCTTCTTGTCCTACACAGCTAAATTTCAAATAACTAATTACTTTAAACCAAACCCTCCCCCGAAAAGCAAAATCATCAGATAAAAACCAAAAATGGACAATCAAAAATAAAATTTGAAACAACACAAAAACGCACAAAAATCCAAAACAAAAAGCACGCGAAGAGATCGCTAAAGAAAATACCCTAGCTCTGGCCATCAAGATTAGTTTGACCAGCGCTCCCTCCACTACCATAAGAACCATCGTCCCCAGTAGCCGCCGTCTGCCACACAGACTGCCAGGCCTGACTGGGTGGCTGAACATAAACACCAGTAGGATCAACAGCAGGCCGACCAATCATCATTCCTCCAGGCCCAGCAGCACCGGTGGGTTGGCCCATGGGTGGATAATAATATGGGACGCCACTGGCGGTGGCCCCCACAATCCCTCCCAATCCGGCAGCTTCATCCTTAATCTCATCTCTAGGCACGATATCTACCAAGAAATCAAAAATATCGGTCCTAGTAATGGCGGCAGCGATGTCGTTTTTCTGTAAAGTCCTTCGCTTGTTTTCTTCAGCGTGAAGCCAGGAGCGAATAGTGAGCTCCAAAATGAAAAGCTCGCATGCCTTAGCAAACAAAATAGGGGCTTCCGCGGAGATCATGCGAACGTCCTCATCGGCTTTCATAATTTTCTTGATGCGAGCGAGAGGAAGCTGGTGGTTCTTAAAATCGTTGACTTGTTCGATTTCTTGACGCTGGTAAGACCAAAACATTTGGAGCTGCTGTTGTTGCTGTTGAAGGAGGTGGTGAAAAGGTGCCGCGGCGGCAGCAGTAGGAGGAGGTTGTGGGGGCTGCGGGTATGCGGAGGATTGACCTTGCTGGGTGTTCTCCATTGGATTTATGATTATGATTTTTGATAATCGCGGATTGGTGATGTTTGTGTTGATGATTGAAATGTGGACAGATGTGGGAGATGATGAATGAAGGGATGGATGGCTGGGATTTTGATTGGGAGAAAGAGGATGGGAAAAGATACAAGCGTTAGGACATTTGTTATATTGTATTTAACTAATAACATTTTTTTATATTCTGTCATATAATAATGTTCTAGTGTATTCACGTATCTCAACGTCGATATGTCCGAGTGGTTAAGGAGACAGACTTGAAATCTGTTGGGCTTCGCCCGCGCAGGTTCGAACCCTGCTGTCGACGATTTTGAGGTTTCATTCTTAAATTTGCTTTTTAGATATTTCGTTCTATTTTTGCTTTTGAATATAGGGCAGATGTCAATGTAAGGTTTGTGATTTTCCCAGCAAACTGAAAAATGGAAGAAAACAGTGTGGTATCGAACTCGAAAACAACACAAGAGCTTGCGAAAGAAGGTCAGAAGCATCTAGAAGAAACCATAGAAGCAGCTTTCCAGATTCTCTCCTCTATGAACGACGAGCTCTGCAACCCCACGTTATGGTCCACCACCACCACCAACGGCGTCGTAAATGGCGATGCTGCATCTGATTCTAATCATCACATGGACAACGGCGTTGTCGGCAGTGGTAATAGTGCGCTCGACGAGGCTCGCCACCGGTATAAATCCTCAGTGGCCGCCCTTCGATCCGTGCTCTCACCATTCCTAATTCTCATAGGGTCAGTGTCTTCAAACCCTAATTACTCATATTTATTGTTCCTACAAGTTTGGTGTTTGAGCATTAGTTTAGTCGTATCCCTTTTTTTCCTGTAGTTGAAATTTAATTACTTGAAACGTTGTGTATACTGAAATGTAGTATAGTGGAGAACAGATTCATCGATGTTATCAAGGTTTACAAATTGGGGATGGTATAAACAATTTCATTATTGTAGTGTTATTTATTGGGATTATTAACTTAGATGATATTAGTGCGTTTAGAGCTGATTAATATTTTAGCAAATTGTTAATTAGTTCGATAGTTTAATATTAATTATGGTTTGTATATAGGCAAAAACATTCGAAATGGGTTCAGTTTCCTCAGATGATGAAGTTGAAATTGAAAAGTTGGAAGAGAGAGCATCTGTCCTAAGAGAGGTACTCTATTTTAAGTAGCTTGATTGTGCAGAATTTTGTTGACATTCACGTTCCATTTCCTGGAATGGTGGTAAACAAACTATATTAATTGTTGTGCTGAGCTGGGTTCTTGGTGTGGTTGATCTGAAGTCTGAACTAATGGGTTGTTATAGTAATGCTAAATTTTGGTTTTCGCCTTTCTTTGTAGGAGCTTGCTAACAAGAACACACACCTTAAACTTCTCATTGATCAGCTACGAGATCTCATTAATGACATATCCACATGGCAAAGTCCATGTTCTGTCTAAAATGCAGAAGTGAAGCTTTTTTGTTGTACAATGGTGCCTGAAAGTGGAGGTTTTAGTCTAGATATCTGCCAAAAAAAAAAAAAAAACTGCTCATATTGATGTTCATCAAGGAAAGTCAGAGACAGATGATAGGCTTTCAGTGGTAAAATCATTTCTTGTTGCTAAAATGGGAAATAGAGCATGTCAAGGCTTTTGTATATCTTGATTCTCTTAACATTATCAATGAACTGCATGTATAAGCTTGTTGATTTTCTAGTTGACAGTGTGATAAAATTCATCCTATGGTTGATATTTGGAGTCAAACTGAATGGATATGTAATTTTATTTTCAGTATTCAGGACTTTTTGTTTTAGTTCTGTGAATCTAGCAGTGGTGTCCTCCTTTCACTCTGTTGCACTGACCTTTATTTAGAAAATTGAAGGTGTTTGATATACCAAGTTTAAGGTGAATGTACTTGAATTAATTATGTAGTATGTCTCAAACTTTTATGCAAGGATGACAATAGGTCTCCTGTTATCAGGCAAACTCCACAAAATATATTGATGATTATGTGATTGTTGTGGTGAGACATAAGTATAAAAGTGTCTTCTTGTCAAAACAGCTTGCATTGCCTCGTAATTTGAAAAATTGGGGCTCACTGAATCTTAATAATCAGCTGATAGATTGAAATCTGATTGTTTATTATGCTGTGCTTCAGGCTTCATATTAAATTTCTGTAGGTGCCCGTACTAGTAGGTTTTTACATTTCCTGAAGAAGATGCAATATCACAAACAATTTTTTGAAAATGTTTGTGGCTCCAATTTTCTTTTACCTTTTTATTTTCCCCAGCTATTGTTACTTTGTACATGGGCATAGCCATTGAAACTCTTACAGTGAAAGGGATATTGACAGAACAAATTTGGCTGCATGGGTAGACATTTAAAATGCCAACATCAGAAGCAACCAAATAGCTCTTTCAGCAGTGATTCTCTTAGGATGGTTTTATTGCATGGCATATTATTAGGTATAAATTATTATTATTAATATATTTAATGATATATATATATATATATATATATATATATATATATATATATATATATATATATATATATATATATATATATATATATATATATAATTATTATATTTGGTTAGAGAATAATAATAGAATATTGAGATTTTATTTTACTTAAATATATTTAAAATTATTTTGTATGTATTAGTATTGTATATGATCAAATTAACATGTTCTATGTTAAAGTAAAATAAATATAAAGATAAAATTATATTACTTTCTATTTTGATTGAAGACAAAAATATTTTTATTTTAAAAATTTAATAAGTAAAAATAAAATTATAAAAGAATTAAATTTATATTGATAATCTTTTAAAACTTAATGTAAATGTGATAATCAAATTATAATAAAACTATTTGTATCCATTTTAAGTATACAAATAGGTAAATATTTTATGTATGTTATTATGTGATAAATAATTTTGAATTAAAAATAAAATAATATTCAATTACATGATAATATATATAATTATGAACTCAAAATATTTATGCATAATATTGTTCATCAAATTATCTCATATACTATTTGTCACATCATCTTAATAATTAACGAGTTTTGAAAATTTTTTATTAGCTAATAAATCAAAATGTAATTTCAATAATCAAAGATATATTACTAGCATAAAAAAATCTTATCCTGAATCAAATGTCCCTCAATATTACTACATTTCACATTACAAATATGATGAGAAGAAAGTCATTCTACATTTTGTGATGAATAGATTCTAACATGCAGAGTAGGTTTCCAGAGGATTAACTAATTGTGAATTGAAGATCTAGTTGTGAGTGAAGACCTCATATCTACAATGGCAGATTCATCTGCTCCCAATTTGATGGCCTCTCTGCTTGCTCTTATAAACCGCAAAACAGCTCCCTTAACATACTCATGGGCCTCTTTTACCGTCATCTTCTTACCCATCTCACTGGGGAAGCTGCTCAAGAAGTGATCCCCATTAAGAACAGCTGCTAATTGAACTAACTCACCTTGAAATTCGGATAGTCGTCCATTTTCTTTTGCTTCAGTACTCCTCAATGGTGCAACATCAGGCAAGGTCTCTGCAATAATATCAGAGGAAAACACACTGAACTTTCTGCGCACTAAAGTATTCATCAAGCTACAAAACTTGAAAAACTAATTGAGAATATGAGGCATTGAGACAATTTTTCCATAAATTCTTCTGTGTCCAACTAATAATTGAATTCTCTTTTCTCATTCTAAGTTGGTTAGATCTTATTTTTATTCCAAATTTCAATTTTTTCTGAGTTGTGTATAAATTGCAATCCTAAATTGGCCAAAATAAAAATTGATCGAAAGGAAATATACCAGGGCAATCTGTTCTGGGAGAGGTCAATTCACCAATAACATCCTCAAATGTGCCAGCCCAAGCATCTCTGTGAGTCAAGAAATTGGAGGACAGATTGAATATTTTCTTTATGGTTGCAGGGATAGAAGAGTGCTCAAACTCAGAATTTGGAGTAGGTCCTTTGGGGCCACTTATCACTATAGAAAAATGTAGAAACACAAGTATATATCAATACAACATACAATGAAAGCAGAACAAATCTGGAAAATTTTCAACTGTAAAAACCTAATTCTAAAAATTTCAAATGCAAGACAAACTACAGAAACCATTCTTCTTTCAAAATCAATTTGCCTAATTACCTAAAACAGATATATTTAGTGAATTTTGCATGCAAAATAAAATACAGTAGACCATCCACTAAGAAGACCCAGACTAGATAATTAATCTCAAAAGTCAAAGTCCTTTGACACAAAGGAACAAAATGTGATAAAACCAAGTAAAACCTGAAACATGTGCTAGCTTTGATCATAATTCCAGAATGACTGGAATATTTAATCTTACCATTTCCTTTCTTGATCCATGGGGAGACCATAATTGTTGGCACTCGAACGCCAAGCCTATCAAACTTGAAGAAAGAAGGAGCAGGACCAGTGTTTCCATCTGGGCTAGGGACATTGACATAAGGAGTCTCAACATGATCATAAAACCCACCATGTTCATCATAAGTAATGACCAAAAGGGTCTCATTCCATTGAGGACTTGCTCTCAGTGTCTCATAAACCTCCTTAACAAGCTTTTGCCCATTAGCAACATCATGCGATGGGTGATCATCATTTGCAGGATTGCCTTTAAGATCAAAATACCCTGGTTCAATTACAGTTAAGCTAGGCAATTTCCCTTTTTTAGCATCTTCCTTAAACTTCGAATTATACTGATGGAACTTAGATATGTACTTCAATTTCCTTAAATTTCTATAAAACAAAGTAGAGGGTATAGTCCGAAAGTAAATACCGAAGTCCTTGCGATTCTCATGGAGTGAATCAAATATGGTTTTCTGAGGGTAACCTTGAGCAAGGAGCTTCTTGACATGACTTACTGAGCCATGAGAAGTAGCAGAGTAAACAAAAAGCCTATTGGGTTGAGTTGGACCAGGAATTGAAGAGAACCACCTATCAAAGACCGCAAATTCTTGTACAAGAGAAGCATAAACAGGAACAGACTCAGGCCTGAAGCCTTTCATAACAGTTTCAGATAAGTTTGGGGACACTGATAGTGCCTGCTCTACAAAACCAGCCATTGAAGGAATAGTCCCAGAGCCGAATACCTGTTGCTTCACAGCCTCAAAAGAATGACCCGGATCCGGATCCACAAACGCGGCATCATCAGTGAAGCAAATGGTCAGCGAGCGTGAGTTATTGGTTGACACAGAGTTGCATTCATCTCCGGTGACTCCATTGATCATGGGATTTATGGTTTTTTTCATCCACCCCAACATGTGATCAAAAGATCTGTTTTCCATCACTAAAACTACAATAGTTTTGACGGGCGACGCCTCATTCTCCGACGCATATGCAAAATGGCTAGGCGTATACCCACTTGAGAGAGTGAGAAACACCAAGAAAATGGCAGAAAATGAAGTCGGTGATTTGAATTTAGAACCTTTCATGTTTTTCTTGGGAGAAAGAGAGAAACAGAAAAGCAGCTTCTGGCTTCTGGTTTTGCTATTGAGTTTGATTCTCTAACTAAATAAATGTGAATATGTGATCGTGCTTTAGAAAGTGAATGGGAAGTGACACCAGTTACCATTAGTGCTCTGCTTTTGTTTCATATTTCAGGTTTCTTTATTTTATTAATTTGAAATATTGGAAAAATATGTTTCGGATAAGTCGGTGCTGACCAAACAGCACATCTATTTTACAGTTAACTTGAGGGAGATTGTGTTTTTTTATTTATTTTTTTTGGGTTTTATTGATGGCAAAAGATTTTTTTTTTTTTTAACAAAGAATCATAGAATTATTATTTTTGAAACAGAATTAATTATATTAAATAAAATAAAATTTAAATTTAATAATTAAAATCCGGGTTTTATTAACTGTCAAAGATGTTCGTTTTAAAAGATAATAAAATAGAAAATCCAGTTACCCAGGAGCGGTAAATGACATTTCTATTGCTTCCCCTGAAAGACAGTAATCATAGTGCTGGGAATTTAATAGTTTCTTATTTATAATTGGCAATTCTACAAGAAAATCATGCTCACACATGCCAAAAATCGCAACAAAACAAATTTACATATATATATGAGCATGGTAAACTAATTAAAATTACAGAGTGTTAATTAAATTTCAGTTATTGAATGGTATTATAGAAGATAGATACTTAATAAAAATATGAGTCAAAAGCACTTTTAAGCTGAACAATTTATCGAATAATGAATTTCTGAAGCACTTGTATTTGAGAATTTGAAAATGACAATTAAATATTAAAGCAGTGGGGATGGAGCACTGTACGGACCTGATTCCCTTTTAGAAATCCATAAGCCGAAATTTAAGGACATAAATTATGGGGTTTTTGGTATGTAAATTAGGTTGTCGGTCAGGTATAGAAAGTAAAAAAAGATAACACAAAAAAAAAAAGAACATGCACTGACAAATGAAGGGTTTTTTTTTTTTTTTTTTAAAGGCGTGGGAAAGTTGAGAATCAAGAACAAGTTGGACAATGGAGCAGGACCAGAAGATCGAGACATCAGCTGAGGTGATCATCATTCACCAGGGAAAACTAGTGAAAAGCTCAAGTAGGAAGGTTGCGATGCCATTCAAGGAATATTTAAAAAAAAAAAAAAATTGCGTCAGGAGCATAAAGGCACGGATAATGTATGTATTCTTACAAATAGCCTGCACAGTTGGACTTAATCAACATCATTTCTGTTAGTAAGATGAGCGCAGCTACCACTGATTTACCATACTTTTCTCTGTAGATCTCTTAAGCATATGAAATTGGCATTAAGCTTTTCAAGTATGTGAACTTTTACCGAACTAACTCAAAACTCAAGAACCTTCTAACAATGTTTTTATTCCCAAATCGAGTAATGACTTGATAGGAGGACTGATTCAAGTACATCAACAATTGGACTGATATACCCTTTAAATAAATATTAAAAATAGTATTTAAAACAATAATTTATTTAATTATTAAATATAAAATTTAAATTATATTTTCTTAAAAATGAATATGGTATTGGTATATACATTTTATGTCCATTAATAAGGTCAAAGACATCAAAGGGTTGGCCCAACACCCTTAAAAAAAGCACAACCTGAAAAATCTTTGGGTAAAACCTGCAAGCAACCCAACTCAGCCCAAAAAAAAAAAAAAAAATTTAAAAATTATATAATGATATGCCAACCTGCAAATCATGGGTCAACCCACTTAAGACCCACGAGAGACAACCCAGGGAGCCCCACATTGTGTCTGGAGCCTTACTCTTCCAACGGACCGACACAACCCACCCATTGGACATGTTTGGTTAAGGTATTGGACTCAATAGCAAATGAAAATTCTTATTATACATATTTAACCATTTCTTTAATTTCCATACAATTTCAAAAAAATTAGATTGAATGTGATCCGGACAGTGCAGAGGTAGACCAGTAACCAACGGATTTGGGTCAATTCAACAGCAGTTTATGCCAGTTCAAAGCCCCTGTCCAATATGAATCACCCAGACTAATCTCCGATTCAACTGGCAGTTTGAACTATGCACCGACAGGTTTGGGTCGGTTCAACCACGGTTTACACCTGTTCAAAACCCCTATCCAATATGAATCACCCAGATTGGCCCCCAGTTCCCAATCAAAACAGCCGATCTAATTTAAAAAGCATGCCGTCAAGTGAATAATACAACAAGATCACAACACTGCAGTTGATGAAACACCAGAACTTCCTGACTGAAATTTCAAAAGAAAACAGAAAACCGAATAAAAGAACAAAACCATACAGTCATGTATGGAATTTTTGAACAAACAATGACTTCACTCATTCATGCAGTGTAATTATAAGCACCCAAAAATGGCTTTCCCTTTGATTATTGTTCTACAGACGATATACCAACAAGAAGTATGCGTCTATAGATAAATATTAAAAAATAGTTGATGTTTTTAATTATATTACTGACCAGCTCTTTTAATGTATGCCATTATTCCTAAACCAGTAACTAGAGCGGCCCCAGCTGCGACTGCACTGAATGCTGAAGCCCATGCATCTGAATGAGCATAATCCAGACTTCCGGACCCCCCACCACCATATGATCCTGAATAATCAAGATATAATTTCAAACCCTACAAAAACCATCACTTATGTCAGACATTATTGAGCATAATAAATCTCTTATGAATAATAGAAATATTTGTTCTGGTCTCAGAAAATCTCTACCAATATGATTGGAGTTGCAAAAGGCTAAAAATATTTATCTTTAAAAATATCTTTTCCAAGTATCAAATTAATTTCTAATGGCACAGAAAGGAGTTCCAGACAAAATTTTTTCTCTACTTCCACTGAATGATTCACTAGACTTTCCACAAAATTAAAAAAAACTAACAGTTAGCACACACCTTCAAACTGGCTAATCTTGCATGCTCCACTGCTGCTGCAAGATCAGTGTCTGATGACATAACAACTTTGTCATGGTCTTCATCTTCATACTACAATATATAGGCCAACTATAAGCATACCATCCAAGTAAAAGATAAATCAAGAACTTATGACAATGACCAAGAAATATAACATTCTATACCAGAATCTGAGGCAAGTTGTTGCGATCAATGTCATCCCCCACCCTCTTAAGTATTGCAGTCGTCAGATCTGTCAATCTTCGAGAATCTGTATCCATTCGCAACAAACCAAAAACTCGAGTTAAAGCTTTTGGAAAACAGTGAGTCCCAACTTTCCTACACCAGCTTCTACAATTCTAACTTCACTACTTTAAAAAAGGAAAATTGACAAAAAGTGACAGAAAATTCAGACTCAGGATAACCCACTTTTCCAAGTAAGTTAAAAGATGCACACAATAGACTTGGGTTCACATCAACAAATCGAATGAATGCCACATGCAAAACAGAAGATGACATATCCATAGCTATTTAACAGTGTCTTCTGAAAAGATGCAGATCATGCAGCGTACCACAAGTAAATCTATGCATTCGGCCCTTCTTATCTTGGACTTTGAAAGCAAAACCACTTGGCATCCCTAACAAAGGATAGGGAAGAGATCTCCCTGTTTCTGCTTCAGAAGCCAATTTCGTGGAACCTTCACTGTAGTTCCACTAATAGTAAGTAAATATTACTTGCAGAAATCAGAATCAAATCAAGTTTGAAACATCAAGTATCAAAACCTTCTGTCTTCATCATCTTCATCATTTGGACTTAAGGCCATGGCAGAGTCCCAAAACTTCTGCATCACTGTGTTTGTTGCTTCACTATTTGATCCAGCAGTACTTCCCACCTAATTAATGGAAAAATTTTGTAACCATATTAATTGAAATTTGATAATTAAGGTATGGAAGAAGACACAAAATCACTGGTAGCAGTATTCAATCAAAGCAATTCTCCACAGATTTAAAACAATATGTTGTCAGATGGCACCAAGAAATTAGGCATTCAATTAAAATATAGCCAAAAACTGGCCACATATACTACACCGAGATAATTATAGATCAACTGTATAAATCCAGGATTCCCACCCCAAAACATATGTAAACAAGAACCAACTGCAGATCACTAAAAGAATGCTTGTAATTAAAGTTTACGCAACTTTCAAAAAGTTGATACTTAAAGAATGAGTGCATGAACATATTAGGAAAGCCAGCCATACAACGAAACAAATTAAAACCAATATAATTAGGATAAAATAAACAGAAGAGAATATTATATGATCAAAGAAAGGTAAAGACTTGACTTACAGTGGCCACAGCAGCATGAGTAATATGAATCACATCAACAACAGCAACCACTTCTCCTTCTGTATGCAGCCATCTATACCATCAAGAAGTGATGTACTATGTACTAGTATTTACTGTTTAAATGTTACATTACCTCTATCTACTACAGGAAGGTGCAGAAATTTTCCATCATGCATGATATGCAGAGCATCTACTATTGGTGTGTCAATTGTTGCACATTCTGGATTAGGAGTCATGACCTGTACATCGAATAAACAACATGATGAACATAATCAAGATATCTTTTATTATTTTATCGAAGAAGAATAACACACGTTTCTAGACATTAATGAATGGAATCTCTTGTATCATATAACAAGGTTGAATGAAAAAGCATCAAGATATATTTCTTGATAAATATTGACTTATCATGTTTTGGCATAAGAAAAGGATAAATACCATCTCCACAAGAGTTGACTGAGGCAAAAGATTTTGTGCAATTACTCGCATCAAGATATCCTTCGATCTAAGCAATTGGAATGGAAAAATATTAAATTCTATATCGAAACTAATGATGAGATGAAAAGAATGAAGTTCAATGAAATATTTAAAAGTATAGCAGATTAGCAATGAGTCCTTTGTTTTTGCTCAATAGCAAAGTGGAATTTTAATGAAAATGAGACTCACGTCAAAATACCCCGTGGTTTATTTTCGACTATTACAACAGCGGAGCTCATTCCAAGTTCCAGCATCTTTTTTGTTGCCATCAAAACAGTGTCGGTTGGTGAAATTGTTACAATCCTGGACAATATCACTATGTTTTAGAAAAAAGATACTACAGGATACCACACTCGCTGTTAATATAGAATACAGATATAAGATACCCCATAGATATTTCAAAAGAAGATATTACCGACTTTGTTTTCTCAGCAATGACTGTAGATAGAGATGGCTTGAACATCCTTTCTCGAAGTGTCTCAATAAATGTATTAGGACCTGCTTACCATCCCAAACAAAGAAAAAAGTAATATGATATACAAGTTTCTTGGTGAGAAGTACTGAGAAAATGTGATTATAAAAAAAATCATAAATTAAATGATAGAAATGCAAGAAGATATTCAGAATGATCTGATATAACATTATCTACCAACCAGATACAGATGTTCCCCAATGCTTTTCAACACCTTCAACAGCTGCAGCAATAGCCTTTCCCTTTTCAGCTGCCCTTTCCATGCGAGCAATAGCATCATATAAACACTTTGCTATATCTAGTAAAGCAATGACCTCTCCATTTTCAACAACAGGCAGATGTCTGAATTTTCCTGTATGGACAAATATCAAAACCGAAATATCAGAAAAAAGTGTAGTAGTAATATTACAGAAATGAGCAGATGCAATTCACAGACTGCAAACAACCTTGCACCATCTTTTGGAGGGCTTCCACAGCAAGGGTATCAGATAGAACAAACGTTGGGTTTCTAGTCATAACCTTGGATACTGGTGTCTCTTCAAGATTAATCTCACGGGCAATAACTCTTGTTGCTATATCCTTCATCAAGAAAAAAGAATGAATTAAATCAAGCATACAAAGCTGTTAAACTCTGCAAAAACAGATAAAATTAAGTTTTTTTTTTTCTCCATTATGTTCATACCTTGTCTGTAAGAATTCCACAGAGTAATGCATTGGAGTCAGTTAACAACAAAGCATCAACTCTACGAGCAGCCATTCGACGACAAGCTTCTTGAACAGTTGTATTTTCAGGTATTGTAAGGGCCTTTGACAGCCGCAAGCGTTTTACTGTGCGTTCTCCAGTTAGGCCTCTGTTCAAATAGCAGGTAGAAGGGGAAGAAGATACAGTGAATATAATTGTCATGCATAAAAATTTTAATCTAGGTTTATAATCCATAGCTTTTGTAGTATGGTAAAGTCATGGGCATGATATTTTATAACAGTTATCTTCGGTATCTATGAGCTTCTATCACTTTTTTGGAACTTAATTGAATATCTCAAATATCATATTCGCTTCATAAGTTTCAGCATCCAAGAAATTAATTAAAAGAAAAGAAAAGGCCAGGATCCTTAAATTAAATACTAAAGTTTTATCAATAAAACTGCAAACGTTGACAACTTAACACTAAAACATCTATGGAGCCGAGGACAAGGAATTCAATGGTACAACATAACAATACCTTGTATACCATGTCTCCTAACAAACTAATCAGTAATAGTTAACAACTGCCATGACAGAAGCCTTCTATATTTTGTTGTAACACAAGTTGACCCTCAATTCAGTTTCTTCCTAGAATTCTGTAAAGCCTTGAGTATAGCACTATCATAATCAGTATATGACAACTTTCCAGAAATTTAAAGAGAAAAAGAATAAATGACGATATAAATGAAAAGTGAATTTACACAGTACGAGAAGCTGAAAACATTCTACGTGTAGTGTCAGGGCCGCCATTCTCGGTTTTCTTCTTCCCACCGACAGAAGAATTCGAAAAAGACATACTCTTCCTCGAAGAACCTCCTCGGCTTGCCATTTGCCCCTTCAAAACACTGAACAAAGAGGCACAGAAATAGAACAGCATAAATAACAACTAAAATATACAAGCAAATAACAGAAAATATATAAGCGATACCGTTTAATCGTTGAAAAAACTCGAATTCCAACAGCTTAATCGTATACTGCAATTTGATAGATTCCAAGGCCCAATCATAAACGAAGGATCGAAGCCAAACGATAAGAGAAAACGAGATTCAAGATTAAAATTGTGACATAATGATGATAACCAATCCGATGGTTGACAATTTTCCCGGAAAATGAAAGAATAGCCGCCGGAAATTTAGTTTTTCCCGGGAAAAAGTACCGACCGGAGAGAGGGAGAGAGAAGGAAGGGAAGGGAAACCTAACAAAGTATCAGGATGAAAATTTGTTCCTGGAATGGGGGACCAGTAAGATTCGACCACGTCAACGATTTGAACTTAATTTCCCCCAGTTTCACGGAATTTTGTGAGGTTTTCAAATTTCCTCAGGTTAAACGCTCTTATATTCGAAATTACACTAATATCCTCATGAAAGAAATCAACCACGTGGTGGATCTTCAAAACCGTGATTTTGTTCTAAACTTTTGGATTTAACAAGTATTTATATTAATTAATAAATTAGTTTATCTTGAATTTTTTCTGTTTCATCATTTCTGTTTTTTTGGGAATATTAATTAAAATAGGTAAAAAAATTTCCACATAAACATTTTTAAGCAAACATACAGTAGTTTTACTTTTATAAGCAAATTTTTTTGTAACTCTAAAAATACCCTTCTAGTTCTGTAGGTGTCATACAGGGTGTGTGGACGCGGAATACGTGGGTGCATGCAAAGTGTGCGGGATACATGTAGAGTGCACGAGGTGCGTGCAGACTGCGTGCACCCTTTCTTATATATAGATTATATATTTAATTATTTATATATAATTATATTAAAATTTATATATATTATTAAATATTATAATATTTAATATATATATATATATTATATTTTTTTAATATTATATTATATATTTAATATATATATATATATATATATATATATATATATATATATATATATATATATATATATAAGAAAGGGTGTACACACGCACCCTGTTTTTATATATATATATAAATTATTATTATTATTATATATATATATTATATTAAATATTATAATATTTAATATATATATATATATATATATAAAAGGGTGCGTGCAGTGCGTGCACCCTTGCACTCTGTTTATATATATATATATATATATATATATATATATATATATATACACACACACGAGGGTGTGCGCACTTTACACGTACCGTGCACTCCGCACGCACTCAAGCATTCCTTTCAGCGCTTACGTATACAAGATTGAGAGATTATTTTTGGAATTACAAATAAATTTACTTATAAAGGTAAAATGACTGTATGTTTGTCTAAAAAAGTTTAAGCAGAAAAAATTTTACTTATTTTAATTAATATCCTATTTTTTTTGTAAGGTTTTGCATACGATTTCATTATATTATATTATCAATCCTATGGGCAATACTATGAATATATATATATATATATATATATATATATATATATATATATATATATATATATTATAATTAGTTATTATTTTATTTCTAATTTAAAATTATTTAATTATATAATAATATACATAAATATATATTTATTTGTATATTTAAAATAAATATACATAATTTTATTGGTATCTTATTACCAATCAAATTTATATTTTATACTATTGAGGTGTAAATATATTGTTAGCCAGCATGTCCTAGTTTTTAATAATTGTATTTAGCTGAGTATTTAATGTTGATAAAAAAATTACGTAAATTTATAATAAATATCACTTTAAGTATAATCAACCTTATAAAGTTATGGTTATGGAATAACAGTTTTAAAAAATAAAAACATAATTTTATCTTTTAAAATCATTATATAACTTTAATTTTAATTAATAAAAATTAATAATTATCATTTAAATTATTAAAAAATCTTTTATTTCCTTTTCACTTCCTTTTTTTTTCTCTCTTTTTATATATATAGAGAGACAATTTTTAAGAGGTTATTGGACATTTGGAGTTATTTAAACTATCATATTAACCACTAATATTTTTAAAAATTATAATTATTTATTCAAGAATTAAATATAATACAATAGATTATAGGTATAAATATTATATTATAATTATTGAGTTCGTTTAATAATTTCAAAATATATGAGATTTGAAAAAAATTTTAAAATTAATTTGTGAGTTTTTAAACATTTTAAAGAGTTATATTGTTATATTTTAAAAGTTTAGGTCTGATAATAAAATTATTAATTTGTTTTACGCTATTTGTTTTTTTAAATAGAATTTAATTTTAGTTTAAAAAATATTATTTATACTAACCAGAGAGGAGACTCTGTTATCAAGTCAACCTTATGGAAGAAAATGTCATGTAGTCGTGGCTAGAAAAAGACCCTATGTTGACCGTATCTTTTGTTTCAGTTAAACTAGCAAGGCAAGGGGGCAACTGAAGCCCAAGCGGTGGCCCGTTACAAATATTCTCCTCTTTTACATTAGTAACAAGAGGTGGAATGATTATTCTTTACCTTTATCTATTAATTATTAATAATTTAAATATGAATTTATTTATTAAATTTATTTATTATTATTAGAGATAAAATTATTATTTAAAAAAAATTATTTAAACTTATATTTTAGGATTATCCTAAAGTTTTAAAATATTTTTTTTTAGCTTTTAATTTCATATTTTTCAGGTTTAAAAACTGACTCTCTTTCCGCTCTTCCGCCACCCCCCCACCACCAACTATAGGGTTTTCAAGTCTCATTTTTTTCCATTATGACCACCCCTTTACCTTCTGAAAATTATAGTTTCAAGCCCTCTTCAACATAAGTTTCTAGATCAGCTTCAACGTCGTTCTCGCTCTGTCATCGACATCTTCATTTGCTTAGACCTAGCCATTGTCACATCCTCTCTTCATGGACCCCCACTTCTCTCTTGTTTGGCATAAAATCCAATTGAAATTAAGCGATAGATCTCGCTCGATTTCAGCCCGATTTGTGTCAACACAGATGCATCGAGGAGGAAGGTGGTATGTTCTCGTGGCATCCACATCAAGATTTGGTCACTCACTAAATAAATGGCTTTGTCATTGGTGGTTTGGAAAAAACGAGTTGTTGGTATATAGAGATTTTTTAAACAAATCATTGATCTTTAGGCGAAGAATGGAATGACTTCTCGTTGATCAAGAATGGAACAGGATTCACAGAGAAGTTAGGAGGAAGAGAGGAGAAGGTCATCGCCATCTCCTACTGTCAATAGTGTGACTAAAAAAACTTTAGGGAGAAATTTTTATTTTTCAAACTTTAGGTGAGGGGGATTTGTTGATGAGTGGGTGGAATTGTAATTTTCAAAAGATATGAGACTTTAAAACCCAAGACTTGGGAAGGGGGGAGTTAGTTTTTAAATCTGGAAAATATGAGATTAGGGGGCAAAAATAAATATTTTAAAATTTAAGGGTAAACCTAAAATATGAGTCTAAATTAAATTTTTAAATGACGATTTTATCACTGATAATAATAATAAAATTTAATAGACAGATAAGTATTTAGATTTTTTATAATTAACGGATGAGAAATTGGATTTACATCAAATCTTGGGTGAGAAATAATCATGTGACCTAGTAACAATAAATATGAAAGCTCTTTAAAAGTAGTTTGAGTAAAAATTAGAGAAATTTGAAGCATAAAAGGTAAACGTTCAACCGTATTTTTTATATTTACGATATTCTCTTTTTAGTTTAATTAAAATAGAGATACATTAATCATAATTCGCAAGTATTTGGGTATCTCATAAGTCTTATAGTAATATAAAACAATTAAATATTATTCCATAATCGTAGGCATTCTAAATATCATACTGAACCACATAAACAAATATTTTGTATCATATTTATTCTTTTTTAACTTGATTTAATTTTTATCATATCATAATAGTCATATCCGAATCTTATATTTAAATCAGCCCTTGGAAAGCTAAAAAGAAATGAGTATGATGATAAAAAATAATTAATTTAGTTGATAAAACAACAGTAATAAATGAACCCCTTTAAGTCCAAATGAACCTGAACTGAAATGCATGCGTTTCTTTAGAAGAAAGAATAAAGGACTTTGCGTAAGAACCTTGGCCTAGCTAGCACGGCAGTATCTGTGTCTCAACAATGACTATTGTGCATAGTTTCTAGCATTTACGTGTAAAAGTGGAGATGCTTGAACCAGTTTCAAGCATATAGATGCCATCCTTACCGCGTTAAACCACCCATAATATGGCTTTAGAAGTCATCTTTCACTGTGTTTTCTTTGTCAAATAAATATGCCGACATTTTATCAAATTTATCAAAACATTCTCCATAGTAAATATCCATTCGCATGTTAAAGATCTGCCACTCCATCTAAATATAAATGGACCAAACCAATATCTTCCCGCAAACCCTTCTTAATCCTTCAAGTTTCCAAAAATAAAGACAATTAGTTTATAGGAATTCTAGTCCTGCTGAACCGTTGGGTCCCTTAATGTCACTTTACACTCTGCCAACACATATAAAAGTACAAGTACTCATAGGAAACAATTTGATTCTTTCTATGTTATTTTTAGTATAAACTAATGTTCTGCAAAGTCGCCTTGGCCATTGTTGAATAGAGTACTCAAAGACACAGTTTTTCAGCAAAATGGTGGATTGGGCACCCATTATACTTGGAGTGTTGCTGTTTATTCTCCTCTCTCCTGGCCTTCTTATCCAGTTTCCCGGCAACCAACGCTACATAGAATTCGGCAGCCTCAAAACCAATGTCAAGGCCGTCCTCGTTCATACTCTCCTCTTCTTTGGCATCTACACAATTCTCCTTTCGGTTGTTGGCGTTCACATTTACATGGGCTAATCAATTCTTGATTTGCTTTACTTTCAACATAATGGGTCGATCCTTTTGTTTGATACTGTAATTGATTTTGGGCCGATCGGCCATTATTATATGTTCGCGCTGTAGACCGTAAAGTGGATGAATTTAAATTTTCAGTTTTATGTGTTATGTGTTATGTGATATGTGTTAACCAGATCACAGACGGCAAACAAAATGAGCCATTGCAGGCCCATATGAATTTCGAAGCGATGATCTTATCCCAAGAACATCACAGCCATTGAAAACTACTTCGAGATGCTGACACGTTACCCTATTAACCGTTACATGGTTTTTGATGCAGTTGTCGGTTTGTGCTTTTTCTTCATCTCTATCTGGTTTGTATTTTATTGCCCATCACACTTTACCTTTCCCAGATCTTTCTGTTCCTGGCACTCTACCAAAACTTTTTCAAAGCTTTTTCGTTTTCTTTGGCAGGTAAGACAACAATGGCAGATTGGGGTCCTGTTTTAATAGCAGTGGTGCTGTTTGTGCTGTTGAGTCCTGGGCTTTTGTTTCAGATTCCTGGGAGTGGCAAAAACAGAGTTATTGAGTTTGGCAACATGCATACCAGTGGTGCATCTATTCTTGTTCACACAGTTATCTACTTTGGCTTAATCACCATATTCCTTATTGTCATTAATGTTCATGTCTATACTGACTAGCTATTCACTAAACTTTTGCTATTTGTATTGTACTGTGACAGTTTATTTGTTTAAATTATTATTCATAGTTTATGCTTCTGTTCTTGTTTCTTTGATTTAGGGTTGATAGGCTTTATGCGTTTCTTGATTTTGTTACCTGCTTATTGTCTTGCCTAGGAACTTTCTTTGACTACATATTCAAGTAATCTGTTATTGCAACATTTTGATCTGGAGATTTGGCCAAATTATTATTGGATACTTTGGATAACTAACAGTGCCAACGCTTAAAGTCGTATGGATACTTTGGACAGTGTCTGAGAATGAAAGCCGTAAATCAGTATTGTTAGATCGTGCCCACATTAACTGTATTAATATAACCATGGAAAGTTTGTGTTAATTATCGCCGGTTAAAAGAAAAAAAAAAAATCTAGGTTTACCCAAGAAACTCAACTGTTACAATATGGTAAAATCTAAGGGTGAGTAATTTCGGATATCCAGCAAACATTTGAGGAATCAAAAGTGGAATCGAAGTAGAAACTTGTTGGTTTGTAGAAATAGGAATCAAAACCTATAACCTATAAGTTTGGTGATTGACCTTACAGGTTATAGGTAAATTCTGATTCTTATTTGAAACTTGTGTCTTTTGAAATTTAATATTTGTTAAATATATGCAACAATAATCATGAATAGATTGATGGTAGCAAGAGACCTAAGGTTTTCTCATAGAAGGCAATATCGTTCTAGCCAATGTTAACAATTTCAAGTTCAAGATTACGACTCTTCCATTAGTTGAAGGGCAAAAATGGATGAAAACATTCTAGGAGCTCATGATATGAAGGGGATCTTGAGCTATTCTATTCTTGAAATCAGGCGAGTTCATTGGATTTGGGCTGAGTTAATCATCCACAAAGCATGAAACCGAAGAAGTAAATGTAACCAAATAATATTACAATTATGATAGTATTTTATTAGAAGATCTTTTCTGCATAATGCTTACTTTGTAGGCTTCGATTCTTTAGAACGTGGGATCAGAATCATTGGTTTCACAAATTACGAACCGAAACTTACCCAAAGTAAGTTCTAAGTAAGAACTGAAATTGAAAACCAGATACCCATGATTTTGATTCCGATTCTGTTTCTTTCTCAACCCTAGTAAAATCAGTATGTTTTAACCTCACCATCAATTTCAACGCGTACACTTAATGTTTAGTCGGCAACGCACCTCTTTCCAAACTAGAGTTGGAAAGTGAAGAAATGGAGCCCCCACATGTCAATGTCCGTTCCCACAATGTTCGATTTAGTTCAAGATATGTACAAACCTAGACATTTTCCCATTGAATCAGGCTTTAAGAAGTAAGAATAACCAATTAATTAAATTAATGGAGGATAATCCTCGGTTGTGAATGTGGATGATTGGTTGGGGCCGCCGGGGGAACACTGCTTCTTCTAGTGCATACGTATTTTATCTTTACAGTGATGAAGCCATGAATCTGTCTCATAAAGCAAAATGTAGGATTCATGTTTTGTTCAAACCACTGAGATGGTGAGATTTACAGTGCCTTTTAATTTTCCTCCAAATGCTAATCAATCAATCAGTCAATTTGACAACACACCTGTCCATCTCCCATTGCACTAAATAGAATTCTTTTGTAGAGACCATGTTACACGTGTCAATTATTTGTGATTTATATATGTATGTCTCTAAAATTGCAAGGATATTATAGAATTCCTTATTCCATTTTTTTTTTTTAAGTAAACAAGCATGTTAACGGAAAAACAAGTAGTTTCGAAAGAAAGATACGAGAAAGCCTAATCACATCCTCCTCACAGGGAAGGAAAACCAAGAACAAAGATAAGACAAACCAAGCCAACACAACACAAGAAGAGAGACAACTATTATCTCCTCTTGAAGCCATAACAAAAACAACCTTATACAATATTTGAATTTACAAGTAAATGTGATAGAGCAGGTCTGTAAAACTAAGCTAAGCTCAAAAAAACCTTCCATACAGTACAAAAGAGTAGCATTTGTATCACTAAGTAAGAGGCTAAACAGAATAGAAATTCTGAAGGGCAGCCAAAATTTCCCCAGCTCACTTTTCCTAGCGCAACTCTACAGCACACAAACTGCTTCTGCAAAATCTGCAGAAGCAGTTAGAAACCAGAAAATTGGGCAGCTTAGACACTTGCATGTGCACAACCCAATGGCTTGTTGTGCACACAACAGCTCCAGAAAGATGCACCAAAAAGACTCCAAGGAAGAAAACTGGGCAGCTAATTGGCCTCATTCGAATTGCCCTTGGATGCAGGTATTTTCTTTCAGCTAATCACATTGCATATTCCATGGCGCCAAAAGCACGCAGACATTAAATACTTTGAAGTTTACTATCATCACAATATAATTGTATGAAAATATATCATTATTATTTTCAAGAGCCGATTGGGATATAAACTTCATATTCAAACTTTAAAATTGATATTTTAATTTCGTTAAAAAAACTCAATTTTTGGTAATTGAGTTTAATGCTTGAGTTATATATTCTCAAAGTAGTGTAAATATTCATGTACGTAGATTTAGTAGTAGAAACGAATAAAATAGGATATTTATGCAAAGATGACGAAGAATGACGAACAAGCAGTCATGGTAATAATAATGAACGGGGAGAAACATTTTTTTAATAATAAAACTATGTGTATTTATTTTTTATATATAATTTGTGTACACAGATAAAGTGTTATCATGTGATTAGATATTTTTTTATCATATAATGATACATGTTTTAAAATTATCTAATTACATAATGATATATCATTGTATACATGAATTGTGTACTAAAAATATATACACATAATGTTACTTTTTTTGAAAAGAAGATGATTAGTGACATCCTTTCACCGGAGTCATCACTTATCATCTTTGTCAGATTCTCCTGAAATATCTATCATCTTTCCGTTTTCTTAATTATTTTCAAATATAATAGCTTGCATGGGAATGTATATTATATACATTAAAAAAGTTAATCAAACTTGTAAGTTTTGTAACGTGAGTTTTATATATATATACATATATATATATAGACTATCAGGGAAATGAATTGATCAGTTGTGTCGTCTATGCAGGAAGCTAGAGGGATCAATGGGGAGAGGGAAAGTTACATTGAGCAGAATTGAAAACTCAACAAGCAGGAAAGTTACTTTCTCAAAGAGGAAGAACGGGATTCTGAAGAAAGCTTATGAGCTTTCTGTTCTCTGTGATTGTGAAGTTGCTATTCTCATTTTCTCTCCTGCAGGAAAACTTTATCAATACGCTAGCGGCGAGTCAGTTTCTCTCTTTTTTGCTATTTTCTTGAAACAAAAATGCTAACAGATACTTAGTTTGTTAAGTAGATAATATTTAGTTAGTTGATTTTTGTTTCAAATTATTGTGTGCAGTGTGGACAGGACCATTGCGAGGTATAGGGGTGAAGTATCATTGCTTAATCCAAATAAACAACGCCCAAAGACTGTGGAGGTATTAACACTTAGTTTATTTTTGCTTCTTGTTTCTGTGACAGTTTGAAGAGTCAAGAATTCCAGCTATAACGTTAAGATCATCGTACTGAATCTTCAATCATCCAATATTTTTTTCATCTTAATTAGTCTCTAATTAATTAGTTTTTAGTGCCTGAACAACTCCTCTCTCTCTCTCTCTCTCACTTTTAATGTACAGAGATTTTTGAAAGATGGGATTGAAGAATTAGAATCAGCACACAACATGGAAGAAAGACTAAGGTGTGTTTCCATGATTAGTTAGATTCGTCAGTTTGATTGTGACTATCTATAATGCTAATTTGATGGGCAGGCACTTAGCTGGAGAAGATATATCCACGTGGGGCATTGAAGAACTCAAAAAGCTTGAATGTCAGTTAAAAGCAGGCGTTGAGCGTATTCGTTCTAAGAAGGTAATTAACAATGTTAATCTCTTGCATATTTTATATTATGCATGCATGATATATTATCTCATGAACTGTAGATAAATTTGAGCCATGATATTCCTCCACTGATATTTTTACTGACTGATTCATTACATTTTCAAATCTACAGAGCTGCATAACTTCAGAGCACTTGAACTTTCTGAAAAGAATGGTAAGTTACTAATTTACTCTAAACGCTTGCATTTATCTCTCTTCCAAGTAAGCTAGAATCTCTTTTGAGCTTATATTATGGAAAATAAAGATTTTATTTGTATTGCTTTTTATCACCATGTCGAATAACTGGACTGCGTGTTTTACATATTAAGGTTTTGATGAATGTTTGTGGCGAAATTAATGCTAATGCATTGCCAGCCAACAGAGGCGTTTGATAGTATCGGCTGTTCAACAGTGGTGTTACATTTTGCTCAACGTGGAAGCTAAATGATGTATAGACTAATAGATCAAAGTGTTGTTGTTTAAACGCAGCAAAGTGACCTACATGAGGAGAACACCCAACTTCAGAAAAGAGTAAGCCCTTGGGTGGGTTCGTGCATTTTTTCATTAAACTGAAGCATTTACCTTCAATATATATAAAAATTTGAACTCCACCTCGTTTTTTGTGCGTGTCAAGTTGCAAGAGCTGCCTGATGCCGACATGAACTCGCGCATTTGGGGATTGAATGCACCGCATGCATTTCAACCAAGGTAACCAATTCATTTTGTTGAAATAAAATAAAGGAACATGTATGCATTTCAGCTCAGAAAGAGATTAGATCATTCGACTAAAATTGTTGCAGTTTGTACTTCTGAATAGCGTTGGTTTTAGTCAGCATTTTTAAATGTTGTTTATTTATCTATACTTGCATGCTTGTGTTTCGTCAGAATGAGTGATATTGAATTATGCAATGCATCCTGGAGTGTTCAAGATTCAGTCACTTCACTGCAGTACTTGGCAGCTGGTGATGACAAACTTGCTTTACTTTGGGCTTATTCCCGTGCGTGCTATTTTAAATATACAGATGTTGCTAGACTACTCATATCAGGTTTCTAAAGTTGGATGGTTTGCAGTCGCTTACCATTTGCAACTTACAAACAAAACAATATTTTATGTGGATTACTTTACTTAATGCTTGTCCAATAAATAAGCATGAAAATTAATTTTATATATATAACTGGTGAATACAGGACACTCTTCTCTCAGTTTTCTGATTCTTTTACAAATTAACCTGATAATTTGCAGCAGCTCAAGGGCTAGTAGCTGCGGCTTTTCCTGTTGCTGGACATGTATAAATCTTGAAGGAGAAGTTTAAAGAATTAAAACCTTGTTGAAACTCAAATTTAAACTATATTACATTATTGGTATAAAATTAGAAAAGAAAACGATCCTCATCCTTGATGACTTGTCAGATGGGCTATAGATTTATAGATAATTCAGCCATAAAACATCAACATATCGATACTTCTAAATGAAAGAGAAGGAAAATATATACAAGATTCAATCAACTCTCTCGAGCCTAAAACGCTCTTGGACAAAGAAACTGTAACTAGCACCCCTGTCATCAATCTCCGATCATAGGAATACAGATTCTCCACATGCCTGATCGACTCATAATTCCCCAACTCAGGTGCATATGACAGCTTCTGTTTGGGAGGATGAGCCACAAAAGTGTCAGCATATAAATCTACTGTAGCCGCTGAAGAGGATTGGCTGCACTCTTTGCTGCTATTATTGCACATGAGATGATCCTGGCTTGGCCACCAGTTTGTCCATGATGAACCCTATACTACGCTTGTGATTTTTCTCCATTAACCCAATAGGATTTCTATGCATACTTTCATCACTGCCAGAGACGTTCATCATAAAGCAGATTCGTATCACCCAAAGATATTTGAGCTCTCTTTTAACTTAAGCAAGTGACATTAGCTTAAACAACTGGTGGTGCAACTGTATTACACTGTAATTTGTAAGTGCAGTGCTGGCGCCCTTTGTCGTATTAATCAACTTGGACTGGAGCTGAAACTCGAGCCCAAAAACATAAAGAATTTCTGATTTGGGCTGAGCCTGTTTAGACTTGTGGTCCAATAAGCCCATTATCATTACACTCTTCCATTTCCACCTCTCGACCTCAAATCTCCGAACTAAATTCTCTCTCTCTCTCGCCTCCCTTTCTCGGTCGATAGAAAATGGCAGCTTTATCACGGATCACGAGGAAAGCTATGACTACTACAATCTCTCCTGTCCACGTCATCCAGCGAGCACTGTCCACGTCAGCAGCGGCAACAACCGCGACCGAGGGTGCCAAGACCATAACGCCGTCAGCGGACCGAGTGAAGTGGGACTACCGAGGACAGAGAAAGATAATTCCGTTGGGTCAGTGGCTCCCAAAGGTTGCGGTGGATGCGTACGTGGCTCCTAATGTTGTTCTTGCGGGCCAGGTCACCGTTTGGGATGGTGCCTCAGTCTGGGCTGGCTCGGTCCTACGTGGCGATCTTAACAAGATTACTGTTGGTTTTTGCTCCAATGTGCAAGAGCGCTGCGTCATTCACGCTGCTTGGTCTTCCCCTACGGGTTAGGGTTTTCCTATTTTTATTTTCGTTTAATCCTAATTTTTCTTTTTAGTGTTTTCTCACGAAATTACATTTGCGAATTGGCTGTACTGATTGATTCCGAGGTTTGCATACTTATATTGATTGAGATAACAAGTGGTGCTTTTTTTTTTTCCCCATCTTTTTGGCAAAAGATTAGTAAGCTAAAGAATGTTGTGAAAGCAGCCATTTAATGAGAGAAAAAAATTGAAATGTAACCTGTTTCTGCTGGAAACGTGCTTGGTAATGGACATTTGTTTGAACAAACTAATGCATAATATGTCTTATTTTCAAGAGATTTTTTGTGTCAAAGATTGATTGTCTATCTTAGCTTATTGAATAGATTGGGGTGGTTGTTTTGGTTATTCTATGAACATGAAACTTATGTCTCAAAATAATTTAATATGACTCAAGTTGTCCCTTTGGGTAGCAGATTAATATTTTGAATATAAGTTTTTCTATTCTGTTGGGACAATTTTTATTGTACAAATTACCCTGCTTCCCAAGTAATTTTGTTGGATGGAAATGAGTAAAAAGTGAAGGCAGTTAGACATCTAACCCAATCAAAAGCTATTTCTAATCCTTGGAAAATTTGAATGAGTATTCTTTGTATGTCTTTATGCGTCCCATTCCTTATCTCTACTTTGGACATATTTTAGTCCCTCTATGATGCTCTACTCATATATACACGCTCCTTGCTAATGTAATGTCAATGACAGAAGGGGGTGTGGACTTACTAATGATGTCTTTTAAGCATCAATTTGATCCAGGCTAGTTTCAGGTTCTGGATTGATATATGCTATGGACTTTATCTATGCTAGACTTAGATGGTCAAACTTTGAATAAAAATGTTCTTTGCAATTTTTCAAATAAATTGAAATGTGTCTTTCTCTTACTTTTTTTTTTTACACAGATGTGTGTTTTATCTCTCTCCTTTAATTAAATATTTGCTAATTTTGTGAAATTTTTGTTGTAAAGTATGTGTTAATCTACTTATTATTTGGTTACACTAGAGAGAGAAGAAGGGCATGAACTACTGAGCTCTGTGACACTTGATGCACATTTTGGATATTGTAACTTTTCTTTAAGATTTTTTTGTTGTTAATTCTAGTGCTGGTTGGATGTTTAAATTTATGAATTTTGTATCTGGGAACTGCTTCTGCATGATTATTTACTGACCAATGCTTGACTTTAGCTGTATTTTACATCATGTGGAGAGCTTTTCTTGCTGTATATAGTGGTTAACATTAACATGGATATTCAGTTTTGAGTTTTTCATTTTCTCTTCTAAGTGCAGTGCATATATCATTTTGAGCATTTGTAATTTTTTTATATACACTTGACGTCATTCTTTTATCATTGTGGCTGTTTGCTTGCTTTTTGGTTAAATTTTGTGGGCTCATGCAAACTATGGGAGAAGGGTAAAACGTGCAATCACAGATGGTGAAAAAACTAATATATGAATTTCATTAACACCCTCCCTGGTGATTTTTCGTGTTCCATAGTTCTTATATTATTAATTTCAAAGTTTAGAATTTTTCCAGATTAAACATAAAATCTTGATGAAAGGAAATTAATTGTTTTCTTGTTAAAAGTCTACTGAGGACAGAGCACATCTTGTTCACAATTTCTTCTATTTGTCAGGGCTGCCGGCAGAGACATCCATTGAGAGGTTTGTCACAGTTGGTGCATACAGTCTCTTGCGCTCATGCACAATTGAGCCAGAGTGCATTATTGGGCAGCACTCTATTCTAATGGAAGGTTCTTTGGTGGAGACACACTCTATCCTTGAAGCTGGGTCTGTGGTTCCCCCAGGTCGGAGAATTCCAAATGGTGAGCTCTGGGCTGGAAATCCAGCTAGGTTTGTTCGGACTTTGACCCATGAAGAAACCACGGAAATCCCTAAACTTGCTGTTGCTATTAATGATCTGAGCAAAAGTCATTTCTCAGAGTTTCTCCCATATTCAACCGTTTATTTGGAAGTTGAGAAGTTCAAGAAGAATTTGGGGATTTCTATCTAATGATAATGAATATTCAGTTTTTTTCTGGTTATCAATTGTAGTTTTCCCTGCAAGGAAATAAGGAGCTTGAGAACATTAAAAACAAGTTTTCTTTTTATTCTTGTATCTGAATTTGATTTTGCTGGGTGGCGAAAGAACTGGAGAAAGAGTTTGAATTTGAAGAGTTATAGGAGTGATCAGAGCTACCTCTATTTGTAGTCATTGTTATTTGTTAAAACTCTTCCTACTTTGCTATGCTCCTGTTCTGCCTACAGCACAGCTCACCCTAAAATTATTCTCGCACCATGAAATTGTAAGGTATACTTGTTTGAACAAATGACTTAGGAATAAATTCTCTACTGAAATTGATGGATGAAAGGAACATTTTACAGTAATCATGGGTTTTCATTGGTTGGCTTGGCTGTTTAAAGGTGAGTTCATGGATGACGTATATTTATTAGGGCCAATATTTGGTAGTTGTACGAACTATTTGGTGGTTGTACTTGTACCATTTCCGGTCTATTCGAGTTCATCTGTCATCTAGCTTTTGATGCTCCATATCAATTCACAACTTCATAATTGTATAAATCACATATCCATACAGCTTCTTTACTTGCACCCTTTTCACTCAATTTATTTACTGAAGGCAATTTTAAATTCTAGCTTTAATATTTTTTTTAAGGCAGAACCATTGTTTCCCATCCATACTTAGCTGAAATGAAATTTTTCTCCTTGAATTTTAAAAACGACATTTTTCCACATGCAATCCAATTTATTATATCAATTGTAACTTTAAAAGAGTATTAAAGTAATTTTTTATTTAATTTAAAAATAAAAAAGAAAAAAAAAACCTTTTCACTTCGCAATAACAAATGGTAAAATTCTACTGCCTTTGAGACTTTCCTTAGTCGTTTTAGTAGCAATAAAAGTGGAGATTGAATGTGTTTTTCTAATGAAAGTTTATTATGTGATAAATCAAATACAGTTGAAAATGAGTTTAGCATTGGACTTGGAATGTAAGAAAAACAAGATCTGATACTAAAATGAGTTGACTCAAACAAGTAATTAGTCATTTCTTCAAAGGTATATCATGAGTGAGAAGATTTAGGTTTCTCACTTTTTAAGTCTTCTTTCTTGGATTCTTGTTTTTCATGCTTATGATGGTTAGTATCAAAACTTGAACAAACCAAATGTTTTGTACATTTAACTCTTTTTTTAAAATCTCTAATGTTATTTGATTTTATTGGAACTTCTATCGAACTTTAAAATCTTTAAGAAGAACAAAACACTTTTTATTGATGGTAATGATTTTGTTTAATTTGTTACGATTTGACATCATTTTCTTCATCTTTTCAATTTTCTCTTTCAATATTTTTATTTCCTTTTTACTATCTTTCGTACTCTTTTCAGACAATTTTTCAATCTCTTATTTTTAGACTACAAAATTTGATCATTTTCAAAGAGCATTCAAGCTCAACATCTTTAGAGGAGATCTCATTTTCAAGAATTGGAACTATGACTATCATGTTTCTTATAACAACTTCTGTACACCCATTGTCATTCTTACCTTATTGACCACCATTGAAAAGATTAATTCAAATTAGTGTGGTGTAGTTACAACCTTCTTTCTTTATGATCAATAAGAGTGAAAATTAGAAGAAAAATATTATTTTCCAAATGTGTAATGAGTAAAGGAAAGTAGCAATGGGTGAAAGAAAAAGTGAAATGACAACAAATGAAGTGTCATAATAAAAGGGTAATTTTCATCTTTTTAATACATATATTATAAAAAATTTAAAAAAAAAAAAAACTCTTAATATGATTTGGTAGAAGGTGGAAAAGAATAATTTTTAAAGCTTGAGGTGGGAAAGTGTTATTGAGATAAAGTTTGGGTGGAAAATAGTATTCCTGCCTTCTGTAAATTACAATAATAATGACACATGTCCAATGAGAATTGAGTTTATCAACAACTTGCGAGGAATTAAAAAGAACCGAAGCACTCAGCAATTTGAAGGGCCAAAATGCCAAAATTCAAGTCTAATTTCATGAATGCTTCGAATAATTATTAATTCTCTTAACAGATAAAGATAATGCACTAAATTGTAAGAAAATTAGGACAAGAAAGTCACAGGACATTGAAGAGAATAGGCAGCAAGCAGAAGCTTCCACTCTAAAACTTATCTAACCAAAATAATTTATCTTAAAAAAAAAAAAAAAAAACTTGGCCAACATATTTTATTCACTTCTCAACAACCCCCCCTTTGCTATCCTACCACACCCCCCATCTATGACCTTCCATCCTCCAAAATTACACATCTTATTTTGGCACATTATATTAAGATGAGCTGTATTAATCAATATTTATTAATTCTTCATTAAGCAAATTTCATTAATTCTTCATGAAGGGGCCACAGTTTATGGGTTGCCTGTTCAGCTTCAAAGTCCAATTAGCCAGCTATTAATTAACTTAAACACAAATTCTAATCAAAATTTTGAATGAAATATAAAAAACACCAAAACTATGCGTATTCATTTCGATTATATGATAAATATACACTTAATATATGTTATTATATGTTTGAATAATTTTAAATTAAAAATAATATAACATCTAATCATGTGATGATAAATATATATATGTATCTATTTGTATATTCAAAGTTGGTACGTATAATATTACTTTATAAAACAAAGTTTTAAATTTTTAATTTTCAATAGTATCATCACTTATTGAAAAATTAATTTCTATAGAGCCAACTTCTGTTAGTTTCCTCTTTGTTATTGCTAATTTATTAACATTTGACTATGATAATAGAAGCTAGACATGATTATTATTAATGGCATAAATTGGAGAATTTAGTAGAACACATTTTTGGTGAAATTGGAAAATGTCATCATCATCACCAATAAGGACTATGGAAATTTAATTAAATATTATTTTTATTTTATTTTTATTTTAGAAACAAAGCAAAGATTTGACATCTCAACCATTTCAGTTTCTTCCTAGCTAATACCTATTTTATTTTTTCTCCAATATTTTCTTCTCTTATAAACTAACCAATCAAACAACTCCTGCAATTATCAATTTGCAGTTTCCTTTTTTCCTGCTTTTGTTTTTTCATTGATATGGCGCCTCATGCACGACAGAAACAATTTCATGAATACCGTCTGTGAGCAAGCTCAAAAAGACATGGTTGATTGATTGAATGATCATTAATTTTCCTTGGTCGATGGAATAGCGTTGTTATATGCTGTAAGTTTACTGAGAAATCAGGGATGTTGGAACGGCTCAATCAAATCAAATCTCTCATGGATTGGGTCCTTTCATTTGATTGAGCCGTGCCAATATCACGTTTATTTTCTTTCTTCATCCCCTTTTTGATCTCTTGACTTCATGTTTGGCTTCTCGTTTTAAGGGTTTTTTTGGTTATATATAGATGCTATATATGTTTTATCAGTCATATATATATATATGTTCCATGCAGAAAGAAAAACTTCCGCTCGAATTCCCCTTGCCCTAGTTACTGTATTTGCATCTGTGAAAATAATACTGGAACAAAATTATGGTACTCTGAATGCTGTATCATATAAGATAATAATTTTCCAAAACCAGTTAGGCCAGCGATGGTTGGTGTCCTTATGGGAGAGTGCTTCGTTATATAAAAATTGCAGATTAAATAAATATATAGTGTCTATTAATGTTTAAGTTGTCCTAATCATCATTATCCATTATAACATGCGACTGTCTGTGTCTGTGTATGTGTGTGTGTGTGTATATACACACACACATACAAACCCATGCATGTTGTGATTGATGTGCTTAAAATTTATGGTTTATTTTAGGCATCACTGTCGACTTTGGAATTTCCATCCCAGTAGCTCCTGCGAAAGGAGGTGATATATAAGTTGTGCTACTGGGTGGTTGAGATTGATTTCCAATTTGGTGCAACTTCTCACACACACATTCATATGTGTAGAGTAGATCTGGGTGTAATGTTTTGTAACTAACAGTTAAGGCCGCGACACTTGGAAAAGGTTTAGGGTTTTGTGGGAGCATTAGCCATTTTACTGTAATTTGTATGGCTTTTTCATGTGCCCCTTTTATCTTTGGCATTTGTTTCTTTCTTCTGTGAGGATTAACTATGCGTGTAGCAGCTAGTTTTAAGGTTGCTTCAATGTTGGCTATACAATACAAGTCTAAGGTCTTGAGAAGTATTCGAGTCTGGGGTAATGTTTGGAGTGCGATGTCTCAAAGTTAGCGCAAAGTTTTCACGCATGATTTGCGTAGACTCTGAACTGTAAATATAGATTGCACCTAACCTAAACTCTATTTAAAGATGTTGCCCTTCTGTGATCGAGAGACTTAGCTCTTAATGAACCCTTTCTTTTGTTCAATTTCTAATAATTATGTATATAATGCTTGGGGGATGTTACCAGACAAATGGATAAACAATACTTGTGAACTAAAATCACTTGCTTAAGATATCAAAAACATGCTATAGTAAAAACCAAACTGAGAATCGCAAGTGATAATCTCATACCTCAAGAAAAAAATTACATTACCGCGATGGGCTGCGGTGCTTTGATATTTCTGGATTTCTGTTTTCCTTTTTAATGGTTCTAGTTTGAGGAATCACATCAGTATTGAGAAATTTTAGGTTATAAGTTAGATTTTGTATTTTCTTATTTTTATATATGACTGTCTGTCCTTTGCTGTTTCTGTTATCGGCTGAATGGTTTTCGAAGTAAAAACCAAACAGTACCGCAGCCGGCACCTGCCGTGAGATTTGGTTTACTGCTTATTATATATTCATCATTAAAACACATAATCATGAATCGTTTATGTACCTAAAATGCGTAAACAAAACATTACCCTATATTTATTTGTGGAGTGATTGTATTTTAGGTTTTGTTCAGAAATATGGTTTAGTTGAGAGGAAGTAGAGAGAGATATGGCAGTGGAGCCTCATGAAGATTCACTCTAAATCATAATTTTTCTATAATGCACAATCTAAATAACATCTGTGCTACAAGAAAAGCTGCAAATCCATATTATTTTAAGCAAATCCTAGTAACAGTTTACTCATCTTCAACTAGGTTCCACCAATCTTTAGACATAAAAGCTTTAAGTGATATCTAATGCTCTCGACAAACTGGTGTATATGACATCAATAAATAAACCGTGCTAAAAACATGCTGAACAGAACGCGCTGGGCTTTCTTGACTTTCTTGCCCCATCAAACTGAAAGATCCACGTCCGATTTCCCCACCACAAAATATTCCCGCCACTGGAACATCAGGAAAGTTTTCTATGAATGGGTAACTATCAACATTACCGCATCCAAAGAATGGATCTCCACGGCAACAGCAGGAGAAAATAAAGCCTCCTAGTACTTCCTTACCAACACCATCAGTAATACCCCTTCTGTGGAGGCAACTTTTGGAACTGTACTCTGCCTTGAGATTTCTGAACTTTGTGTTGATATTATGACATGAAGCTAATGCAGTAGCTGTATCTGGATGGTAAAACTGGAAATAGTCACCACTTCTGATACCAAGACCCTCAGCATAAAGGTACTGCTCATCTCCACTGAAAAACAAACACTTCTGTTTAAGTTTTACGGGAAAAGGATTAGTAAAAGATACTAGTTACTTTTAAACAGTCCCAAACCAATTACAAGAAAAGAAAAGGATTGATGTCTATCTAATTAGATACCATCAATTTTAATTCACAGACAATAAAAATTCTAGCTCATATAGTACTCTCAAAGTCATTTGCACATACAGTCAGTCAACAGTTACGATAAATTGGCTGGATATGCTAATCAAATCAGACAGCTGATTGGAAAAATTCAACGAATGATATAACAAAAAACAATTATGTGTAAAAAATTTAATTTCAATTACATCAAAAACATCTGAAGATAAATTAAGCCAAAAGGAGATTAGAGTAAAAATAACATCCTACTCGGCAACTCGATGGAATGCCAAGGAAGTAATCAGCCCTGGCTTTTCTGACCCAATGGAGCACTTTCTTCGCTTTGTAACCCCGATGTACAATTCAGGCCATTCAACATCATTTCCCAACTGTCACAGTTTCAATTCAGAAAGAGTAACAATTTAATAACAGTACATCAGCTGAACCCCACTCCTATACACTCAAAGACATGTATCATGAAAGGAAACACATGCATGTTTCATATGCGTTCATTTTATATTCAAAACAGAAAAGTAGCCCCAAAAAAGGCTAAAAGGCATCATACAAAATAATAATAATCACAATCATGATAGTAAGAATACCTATTTAAGTTGAAGAATGAATCAAGTCTCCTTTCAATTTCACAATATAATAAAGGACTTGTTTGAGCTGTTTCAAATACTCTCCAATAAATCTTATAACTCCTAGAAAGAGAACAAATTCACTGAAAAGTTCACTAGAGTTGCCAAGTGTAAGCCCACTCCAAAGAAAGATTCAATACCCTAGGCTTTGAACTTGTAAAAAGATTATATATGAGATCTATGCCAAATTTTAAGATGAATAATACAGACATTTTCAAACTGATGTCACCTTTTTATCTTTTCAGCTCAAAAGAACAGGAAGTAGGAATTATTTGCAGTTTTAACGATTAATTTTCAGACAACCATTTTTTGTGAAGCTCAAACCTGAAATATAAACTAATTATTAAATATATTAAGGTTTTAGAATAATTCTAGTCAATCACACTCAATTTCTTTTCTAAAAGATATAGGGAAGAAATTTCCCAAAAATACATAAACCACAAATTTCCCATTTCAGATTAGGATCATACCTGATCATTTATATGATCTAAAATTTGTTGACCATCAAGGACCTGTTGATTTCCTTCTCTTCTGGCAGTGAACCATGTGACACGATCTAAGTTATTAGCTCCAACAGAAACCACCCTGTGCCTTGGACCTATTGCTGTAACACCTTTTGACAATGCAAGATGGAACTGAATTTTCCCTATATCTGCTCATTTAAACAAAAACAATACAAAAATGTGATAAAGATACTGTAAAAAATATGTTCAGAATAAAGCATTGCAAAATGAGACATATGAAACAACATGTCCAATTTAGAATATAGATGGTGCCAACAAAAGATTGAAAGGAAAAAGTCACAAAAAATTGTTTGGTAATCCATAATGTCAGAACTTGCGAAGACCATAGAGTAAAACCTTGCTGGCCTCAAACCAGAGGCTGCATCCAGAATCCATCTCAGTGATGACACACTAATATGAACAATAATTTAACTAAAAATAGACAACTTCTACAGGGTAACAGAAATCCAATGAAAAAGGTCAAAAAGTAACTTCAGAACATTCAAATAAGACATGATTTTGGAATTCAGAAGCCATTTGCCATTGAAATCCAAACATCCCTATATATAAGCAGCCCCTGGCTTATCTGCAATTGCATAATTGAGATATTCAAGGATTTAGGATGTCACAAGGTTGAAGTTGTAAATTCTCAAGCAGTGATAACAACTATAATCTAATTCTAAAATAAGGCACAATTTGCAAGGAACCATTATGTACAGTAACAATTTTAGCTGTCATTCAGTTCAAAGGCATAAGAGAATACAGTACAAAATCATAAACCAATGAACAAGTACCTTTAAGTTTGTCTTTATCACTTGCAAAAGTAAGGGCAACAGCACCATATTTACATCTTCACGAAAATTTCTTAATGGATTCCCACTTCTATAAACAAACTGGCATCTCTCATCACCCACAATAACAGTTTGCATAGACATGGCATAATCTGCTTTGTACAGGATCTCATCAACCACAATCAAACTTGCAAAAGCTTGCCATATAATAATTTATGAAGATTAACAAGTGAAAGTAAAAATCTGACCCTTCAAGATGGAGCTCAAGCAAGTGGTAATCTACCTAAAAAACTGTCAAAAGCAGAATAAAATAAACCCAATGCCCTCTTTAGACAGGTGTGACATCTGTTTGAGTTCTATTCCATGTTTACACCACAAGACAGACTCAATCTTCACAAACTTGCAAGGAAAAAAACAAAGTCAAACTGTTTTTCTTATTCACACACCTCATCTTTTGGCAACAACACTAAACCACCACTACTTTTGAAATTTCTCACAACTTATAAATGCTACAGAGTACTGGAGCAGCACTAAAATAAACAGAATATTGACATTTCAGTCATTTTCCCAGTATAAAAAGTAATAAATCAAAATAAAACTCAAAAATGACAGTATATTTGTTTGTAAAACTTCTCAAACTAATGGTGGTTAAGTACCAGTGATGATGAGCAGTGTGAGTGAAGATAATCTCCATAAAATTTGCACAATATGAAGTACAACGAAAATAATAGTTTCAGGTCGACCATAATCCAGACAGAACCACCAAATTACCTTTCCCTCATTTACATGATTAAATAAAAGACAAATATGTAAAATTGTTTTGAATGTAATAGAACTAACCCAAGTTTTCCATGACAAGTGCCAGGTCAGAATCTTCATCCTGCAACATGGCCAATGTCCACATGTTACAGGTGAAAAGAACGAAATTAAACTTCAGTCTCATCAGGAAAAGTTAAAAAAAAAAAAAAAAGGCAAGTAAGCCAAATAGTCGCTTACTCCAAACATTATAATCCCAACTGGTGATGCACACTTTGAGAAAGAGGTTGTGTAATTCCTAATATCCATCACAAATTGATCAATCATAGCCACAGGTCCCTGATGTCAACAAAGAATTGCTTCATGTAGGATAAATTTTAAATTTAAACTAAGTGACCCTATGACACTCTAGAAGTCCAATTAAAGAAGTAAATGGTCAATGCTAAGTATAATATCATACATTTACACCCCCTATATCTTGTCTAGAATGATATAGCAAATTAATATTTAATAGCCTATAGAGTAGCAAATTAATATTTAATAGTCTATATAGTAGCAAATCAATGTTTATATTACCCTACTTTCTTCAAATGGTTCCTACCACCCTATTCCATAAAGGCATCAGAGAAAAAATATTTATATGAAGAGCAACATCATTATCCATGATATAGTCTAAATTAAAGCAAAACCATCATTCAACTCTAATCTCAGAATTTGTTACCCTCTTTAGTTTTAGTAGCGGAATAGCATCAACTTTTAGTCCTGGAACAAAGCCTACTGTCAATACAATGCCTGTGCTTCCTTCGTGTATACAAGCATCATAGTCAACAGCCGCAAATTTCACCTTCATTTGGTTAATTGATAAGAGAAAATTATCAGTTCATCTCAATCCTACAGAGTTGAAAAAAAAAAGTGCCGAAAGAGACAATTCAAACCTCTTGAAACTGATCAGTAACAGCGTGTCTGCCCATTATTCCACCAGCACGCGACACAATAATAGGAGTTTGGGATCCCAAACTTCGTGCTAACTGCATTTATATATTCTCAGAATTTAAAAAGAACAAATACATATAAAAGTAGAAATAAAACATGTTAGTGAAAATCAGAAAAAAAATTAATACCCATTTAATGGTCTGGTTTAAGTGAAATCCGCTGCCAACGGTTGCAATGGCAAAATGTGGTCGAATGGGCGCTGATAGCACCTTACCAACAACCTCGTTTACAGCTATCTATCAATCATAATATGCAAAAAAATCAAGTTCCATTTTCAAATCCAGCCAAATTTAACAAAATCTCCAAACAACAAAAGACGGGTTAGGTTATGCAGTGTTCAAATAATTGTAGAGATTCCAGCCAGAATTACTGATAAAAGAAACTGAAAATTGAAGTAAAGAAGTCGAATTTACCCGAGAGGTTGTGCGGAGGGAAAAAGCGGAGGAGATTTTAGGGCGAGCGAGGATCTGATTGCAGACTTTGTGCCAAGTTTTGCAAACGCACGCCGATGAAGCAAAGGACCGGGCGGGAAGTTTACACAATATGATATAGAGAAGGTCTTCGTTCTTCAAAATAAGACCACTTTCAGCTTTAAAGTTGGTACTAGACGAACAAGGTTGCCCCGTATCCATCGATGTTAAAATGAATCACAAAGAAATCACACCCTACAGCGGAGGCGATGAGATGAGATTATATATCAATTCAAGGATCATACATGAATGGATGCGTATTAAAAATACGACGCCGTTTTCTCATTTGTTTAGAGAATTTGCCAAGCAGCAACGTAGCGGTCGCCGTATGCTCGCGCGTTTTTAAGAGCCCAAAAGGCTGTAATTCCTTTATTGTCCTCGTCATGCTTATTATTGTTGCTGTAGACTGCTTCTAAATGGGTGCTACAAAAATTGAGTCTAAAACCCACAAATTTTCTTTCTTTTGTTTATTTCTTTTCACTAGTTTTCCATCTTTGTTTCCAGTTAATATTATAAGTAACAGAGATCACAATTCATTTATGGGCCGCCGTTTCAAGATTGAATGGATCATATCAAGAAGGTGAAACTCTTAACCTCTCACCAACCATTAGCCATTTTTCTGTAATTTGTATGGCTTTTTCATGTCCCCCTTTTATCTTTGGCATTTGTTTATTTCTTCTGTGAAGACTGACTAACTACGCCTGTAGCAGCTAGTTTTAAGGTTGCATGCACGTTGGCCATACAATACAAGTCTAAACTCTTCAGAACTATTCGAATCTGTAAAAGTTGGCGCAAAGTTTTCTCGTAGGTTGCTTCCCTAAGATGCACTTGGTATTTTTAAATTGCTGTTAGGGGTGGAATGGAACATCCATTTCGGCCTAAAAGTTCAGACCAAACAGTACCGCAGGCACCTGTTGTGAGATGTTATTTTACTTTAATATTTTTAGACAAAATTATTTTAAAATTATATTAATTAAAACTAAAAATATTTTACCACCGAAGTTCTCATCACACCAATAACATATTATCATAAAGCCTTGTCATGACAATTCATTCTAAACCATAATTTTTCTATATGCACAATCAAAGTGACCTCTGTGCTACAAGAAAAGCTGCAAATTCAAATTATTTTAAGCAAATCCTAGTAACAGTTTACTCATCTTCAACAAGGTTCCACCTATCTTTAGACATGAAAGCTTTAACCAATGTCTAACGCTCTGGACAAACTGGTGTATATGGCATCAACAAATAAACCCTGCTAAAAACATGCAGAATAGAACGAGTAGAGCTTTCTTCTTGAATTTCTTGCCCCATCAAACTGGAAGATCCACATCCGAATTCCCCACCACAAAATATTCCTGCCATTGGAACATGAGGAAAGTTCTCCGTGAATGAGTTACTACCAACATTACAGCATCCAAAGAATGGATCTCCACGGCCACGGCAGGAGAAAATAAAGCCTCCTAGTACTTCCTTACCAACAACATCAGTAATACCCCTTCTGAGGAGGCAATTGTTGGAACCGTACTCTGCCTTCAGATTTCTGAACTTTGTGTTGACATTACGACTTGAAGCTAATGCAGTAACTGTAAATTCATGATAAAACTGGAAATAGTCACCACGTCGGTTACCAACACCATCAGCATAAAGGTACTGCTAATCTCCACTGAAAAACAAAGACTTCTGTCGTAAGTTTTACGCGAAAAGGATTACTAAAAGATATTAGTTACTTTTTAACAATCCCAAACCGGTTACAAGAAGAGAAATCTAATTAGATACCCAGCATTAACAAAATTGCTTTAGTAATTAGGAACACGAGTAAGGCTAAATAGATTACACAGAGACTTTTATTCCATAATCAATCAATTTTAATTCACAGAGTAAAATTCTAGTTCAGATAACTCGGCTGGCTATACTAATCAAATCAGACAGCTGATTGGAAAAATTCAAAACTTCCAGCCAATTGGAAAAATTCAATACATGATATAACAAACGACAATTAACGTGTAAAAATTTTAATTTCAATTACATCAAAAACATCAGAAGATAAATTAAGCCAAAAGCAGATTAGAGTAAAAATAACATCCTACTCAACAACTCCATAGAATGCCAAGGAAGTAATCAGCCCTGGATTTTCTGACCCAATGGAGCACTCTCTTCACTTTGTAACCCCAATGTATAATTTGGGCCACGGAACATCATTTTCCATCTGTCACAGTTTCAATTCAGAAAGAGTAACAATTTAATAACGGTACAACAACATGTATCATGAAAGGAAACAGGTGCATGTTTCATATGCATTAATTTTATATTCAAAACTAGCCCAAAATCATGATAGTAAGAGTAACAATTTAAGTTGAAGAATAAATTCAGTCTCCTTTTCATTTTCACAATAATAAAGGACTTGTTTTAGCTGTTTCAAATACTCTCCAATTAAGCTTATAACTCCTAGAAAGAGAACACATTTACTGAAAAGTTCACTAAAGTTGCCAAGTGTAAGCCCACTCCAAAGATTCAAACCCTAGGCTTTGAACTCTTAAAAAAAAAATGTCTGAGATCTATGCCAAATTTTAAGATGAATAATAAAGACATTTTCAAACTGATGTCACCTGTTTATCTTTTTAGTTCAAAAGAACCGGAAGTAGGAATTATTTGCAGTTTTGACAATTAATTTTCAGACAAGAAGCGTTTTTGGGTGAAGCTCAAACCTGAAATATAAACCAACTATTAAATATATTAAGGTTTTAAAAGTAATTCTACTAAATCACACTCAATTTCTTTTCTAAAAGATAAAGGAAAGAAATTTCCAAAAAATACATAAACCACAAATTTCCCATTTCAGATTAGGATCATACCTCATCATATATATGATCCAAAATTTGTAGACCATCAGGGACCTGTTGATTTCCTTCTCTTCTGGCAGTAAGCCATGTGTCACAACAAAGGGTATCTGCTCCAACAGAAACTACCCTGTGCCTTGGACCTATTGCTGTAACACCTTTTGACACTACAAGATGGAACTGAATTTTCCCTGTATCTGCTCATTTAAAAAAAAACAATACAAAAATGAGATCCTTGATGTCAACAAAGAATTTCTTCATGTAAGAAAATTTTGAAAGTTTAAACTACATAACCCTACGATACTCCAGAGGCCCAATTAAAGAAGAAAACGGTCAATGCTATGTAAAATATCATAAATTCCCCTTATACCTTACATAGAATGATATAACAAATTAGTATTTAACAGCCTATACTGTAGCAAATCAATGTCTATATTACTCTACTTTCTTCAAATGGTTCCCACCACACTATTCCATACAGGCATTAGAGAAGAAATATTTATATGAAAAGCAACATCATCATCCATGAGATAGTCTACATTAAAGCAAAACTATCATTCAACTCTAATATCAGAATTTGTTACCCTCTTTAGCTTTAGTAGCGGAATAGCATCAACTTTTACTCCCGGAACAGAGCCTACTATCAATAAAATCCCTGTGCTTCCTTCGTGTATACAAGCATGATAGTCAAAATCCGCAAATTTCGCCTTCATTTAGTTAATTGATAAAAGAAAATTATCAGTTCATCTCAATTCTACAGAGTTGGAAAAAAAAAAGCGCAGAAAGAGACAATTCAAACCTCTTGAAACTGATCAGTGACAGCATGTCTGCCCATTATTCCACGAGCATGCGACACAATAATTGGAGTTTGGGATCCCAAACCTCGTGCTAACACTGCATTTATATATTCTCAGTATTTAAAAAGAACAAAAACGTATAAAAATAGAAATGAAACATCTTATTGAAAATCAGAAAAAACATTAATACCCATTGAATGGTCTGGTTAAAGTGAAATCCGCTGCCCACGTTTGCAATGGCAAAATGTGGTCGAATGGGTGCTGATAGCACCTTATCAACAACCTCGTTTACAGCTATCTATCAATCATAATATGCAAAAAATCAAGTTCCATTTTCAAATCCAGTCAAATTTAAAAACGTCTCCAAACACTAAAAGAGGGGTTAGGTTATGCAGCGTTCAAATAATTGTAGAGCTTCCAGTCTGAATTACTGATAAAAGAAACCGAAAATTGTAGGAAAGAAGTTGAATTTACCCGAGAGGTAGTGTGGAGGGAAAAAGCGGAGGCGATTTTAGGGCGAGCGAGGATCTGATTGCAGACTTTGTGCCAAATTTTGCAAACCCATGCCGATGAAGCAAAGGACCGGGCGGGCAGTTTACACAATATGCTATAAAGAAGGTCTTCGTTCTTCAAAACAAGACCACTATCAGTCTTGTAGTTGTTACTAGACGAAGAAGGTTGCCCAGTATCCATCGATGTTAAAATGAATAAGAAAGAAATCACACTCTACAGCGGAGGCGATGAGATGAGACTACATATCAATTCATGAGTCATGCATGAATGAATGAATGGGTATTATAAATGCGACACCGTTTTCTCATTTGTTTAGGGAATCAGGCAAGCAGCAACGCTGTAGACAGCCTTTTAATGGATGCAACCGAAATTGACCACAAAATTTCTTCCCTTTTTCTTTTCATTTCACAATTTTCTTTTAGGAAATTTATTTAAACTCGTTATTATAAATAAACATAACCGAAATTGCTCCGTTTTAATATTAATTATAATTCAAACACAATCTATTTAAATTAATATGAGTCTGATTCTTGAAATAAAATTGCTTTTTATTAAAACCTAAACAAGTATCTCACTTTTAATTCTAGAAGGTACCTCCACACAACTTGGTATTAGTTCCTACATTACATGAAGCAAAACTACAGTGGTGGAGTGAATGACATAACCAAATAAACAGTGCTGTTTTGATGCAAAAAGCATCTACTTGACATTGAGCAAACTTCTTCTTCATTTTCTTCTTCTTGCCTAGTCAAACTTGCAGAGCCACACCCACGTCCTATTTCTCCATCACAAAACATTCCTGCAAGTGGGATGCCAGGAAAGTTGTCACTCAACGGCAAGCTTTCAACAATACCACGCCCAGAAAATGAGTCGCTTCGAGCACAGCAAGAGAAGATTAGACCTCCCAAAACTTCCCTCTTAGTACCTCTGTCAGTTGAGCTAGCTGCTTTCAGAATGCTGATGTCTTCGAAAGCATGTTCACTAGAATATGATGCAGTGTCCAAATCTGAGTGGTAGAATATGAAGGAATCACCAGGTTTGATGCCAATACCATCAACAGCAAAATACTCTTCACTTCCTCTGCGGATAACCAAAGCCAAAAGGTACAAAATTTAGCAGGTGCAGCCCCTATGAAGGTTATGAAATTCAAGTCTGTTGATAACTCAATAATATCTTACCCTAGGACTTCATATAAAGCCAGATGGGATCTAGATCCTGAATTCTGTGAGCCAATGGAGGGTGCCCTTTGATGTGTGACCCCGATGTACAAATATGGATTCTCATCATCAATCTGCAGAGGATAATTAATCTCACAATAATTTATGATGTACAGCAGCATTGAAGTAATTAAAATGATTTTAAAGTACCTGATCATTGATATCTTCTAGAAGTCCCTCGCTATCTAGAATTTCTTCATGTCCTTCCATTGTGGCAGTCAGCCATGAGCAACCTGAGTTGTGGATTATTACAGAAGCAGCCTTGAGTTGGGGACCAAATGGTATTACACCAACGGACAATGCACGATGGAATTTAATTTCTCCATTGAATACTGTTGAAACAAACCAAAAATGGGATTACATGAGGAGAATGCAAGATCCGGGGCATAAACCATATATTGATCAAGTACCAGTTGAATTGTCCTTGGCAAATACAAGAGCAACAGCATCGCAGAAGTAGGAATTCCCGTTATAAATCCGAGAATCATCTCCACTTTTAAACAAGAAGCAGGCACTTGCATCACCCACGATGACTGTTTCTTCATGCATAGCATAATCTAAAATACAAAAGGTGACAGACCTGAAAATTCAGCCATGTGCAAGCACTTTTCTAATATAACATCAACATCTCAACTCGCAGTAATAACACCAATACTCTGGGCATCAAAATAATCACATCAACTACAAAAATTACAGTGTTAGATACCGACCCATCTCCGCCAGGATGGGTTTCAAGTCGACCCGTTGATCCTGGAGCACCACCAAAGACACATGAGCCCCAGTTGAAAAATAAATAAATATATAAAAAAAAATGGCTCCACTTCAGTTGGAATAAACTAAACCCGGTTGATAAAGGACTTACTCCAAATAAGATGATTGCATCAGGGGACATGCTATCTGAAGCAGACGCTGTGTAATCCCTGATATCCTTCAGAAATTTATCAACCATGGCGACTCGAGGTTCCTGAGACGCCAACGAGAAATCATATAATAAGTTAACATCACTTCATCAAGGCAAACAGCATAGAAATTCAGAGTGATGTAGCCTTGAAACACAGCGATCTTACCGTTTTGGATCGTACAAGCGGGATGGTGTCAACTTTTAGTCCAGGTACATATCCAACAACCAAGACGATTCCACAATAATCAAACGGATCAATTATATTTTCTCCCAGGACGCGGCCAAAGTCTTCAAATATTTCCCATTTCACCTTAAGTGACATTTTCAGGGAAAAGAAATAACTTTGATAGGCTTCATCATTTTAATCCAAAAACTGATTTGATTTACTTTAAGACAAAAAATAATGAATTTAATAGATATCACAAACCTCTCTGAGTTCATTTGTACCAACATCCCTACCAATAATACCAGTTGCAGCATTAGTAATTATCGGGATTCTATTGCCCAGTTTCTTTGCAATCTGTGTGTATAAACAAACCAAACATCTTTGTCTTTAACATATTTCTGACGAGCAATACTTATATACAGTAGAGATTAGGGAAGAATCAATACAAGTTGGTGAGTGATTGTCAAGTTAAACTGCAGTCCAACACAGGCAATTGCGAAGTGTGGACGAATAGGCTCAGAAAGAACCTTGTTGAGAACCTCTTCTACAGCAACCTATTGATCATCAACAGTGAGTCATATACATTTTTGCAAACAAATTGACTATGAAATCAAACAAGTAACACCTACAAGATGAGAAGGGGAGAGGGAGAGTGCGGAAGAGAGCTTCGGACGAGAGAGAATTCTGTTGCAAACTTTGTTCCAAGATTTGCTAACACAGGCAGCAGATGCGAAAGACAAGGCTGGTAATCTAGAGAGTATATTTTTAAGAAGATTTTCATCGGCCAAGGCAAAACCCCTGCCCATCTTCTTCTTCTTCTCCTAAAATGTGTTGATCAATTGCTACCATGGCCTTGCTGTTATATAGCAAAAATAGTTTGCATGAAACAAAAGTGATTTTGTTTTTTCTTGAATGGTGGAGTTACACTAGTTGTCCAGATACCTGAAAGAGTCTAATTCTGCTATTAAGGCAATTAAAGAGATGGAGATTGCCTTTCCTTATTTAAATGTGAGGGAGGATTCTTTGAATTGATTGGGCCTGTTGTTTCCTGTCATTACAGCAGATTCTTTGTTGCTTTCTTGGTTGTGCATCAATTACCATATCTGATATATCCATATTGCACACTTGATATGGACGTTATTGGTGCTATGCATTGCCTATATCAGTTACAAAATATGCCATCTTTACAGAAAAAAGAAAATTTTAACTGTTTATGAGACGTGCCATGCTAAAAATATAAAAGATTTTAGTAAATAAGACCACTTAGATGGATATACCTTTTTGATTTAATTTGGAGGTAATTTATTTTAATAAAATTATATATATCTATTTTAAGTATACAAATAAAAATATTTTTTAATTTTTAATTTTTATTTATTTATTTCTCTAAAATAGATATATATTATATTACTCTTTTTATTTTACAATTCTTAAGTACAGTAAAGTGGGGTTACTATTTTTATGGCTTTTCGGCAAATAACTATTTTTTACTTAAAATTTGATAAAATGATATATTATTTATTGTTAAATTTATAAAAAAAGAAAAAAGTTAATTACAATATCATTTTTATTCAAAAAAATCATTAAAATACGAAAAACACATCTTTACCAACAAAATCATGCTTATCACAATCTCATGGAAAACATCAATTAACCCCTCGGGCACTGTAACCTAACAGAATATCGAAAATACCATCTCGCCTACAGTACTGTATAGTATCATTTACCCTACCTTGGCATTTTCTTTATTTAGTCTATTGAAAATGATCATTTTCTTCGTGGGTGTAATGTAATTTCGTGTAGTGAAATTTTATTTTACCCTTCCAAAATGCCTATCGAAAATCACATTTTACCCCACTTTGTCAATATCATATCATACGTTTTAGGTGAATGTCGCTTGTCCATGAGATTTTGATGAATTCTATGTTAAATCTTTAATTTTCCTTTTCCTCCAAACAAACAAACCATAACTTTTCCTAAATCACCTTTTTATAAACAATGAACTAATTTTCACGAAGAAAACACACATTCATCATCAGAAATTCCTAAATTCAGATCTAAAGCAAAAACACACAAATTCTAAACATAAACATGGCAACAATCACAACAAACTTTAAAATGAAAATAATAAACAAATTATACTCAATTTTCAACCCATTTTAAGTAAGAATTTAATTTGATGATGAGTATTTTTTGTTGGAAATTCTTCGCTTTCATTGGGTGCTCGGTTTGAGTATATGTCGATTTCAGTCAAAACTCTTAGGGCAAATTTGTTTAATCCCATTCTAATGATTATATCCGTATAACCCTAGAGTATTGACTAATTTTTCTACACCCCCTAAAAGAGTAGATATAATCTAAACTTAGTTTGATGAAATTAGGTATTGTGAGAGTCAGAAGTCAACTAATTGGTTCAATTCAGTGTACATAGGCATGGGTTAATGAAACTTCACGTGCTCTCCTCCGTATTATATTTGTGCAGTTGGATTAGTAAAATTTTTATTATTAAAATTAAAAGAATATTTTAAATATAAATAAATAGATATAAATTAATAATATGTTTGATAAATTAGTATATATAAATAATTATTGTATAAATAATTATTGAACGCACCCTATTTATTAATTATACGAGAATTGTTGCCTAAAAATTGAATTTTTTCCAATTGGTCCCATTTGTTGTGTCACGGAAAAATCAAGCATTCTGGTACTCATGCCCCGCTCCCTGCCGGAGGACTCATGTTCTTTTTCATACTTTTTAAGCTTTGCGTGAATTTTACCATGTATCTTCAATCGAACAACCCTACCCAACTTTTTTATTATTATTATTATTATTGTTAATTTCAGTTACACCAAATTAAGACTAACGAAGGGTATGATATGAGGCACGTTCATTGTCCACAATTCTTATAATTATTTAAACGATTTTATGCTTAAACTCCTCTTCTTATCACTTTTGATTAACCATGTCTGGTCTTTAATATCATTGAATTAATACCCTTAATATTTTGGTTAAAGACAAAGCAAAAAATCCTCCATATGCACCCCTAAAATAAGGCAAACTATCTTCATGGTGCCCATGCCATTTCATGCAATAAGCGCATAATCTGTCAATTCATTTTCCATTTTTTCTTACTTCACTCCTTCCACGTTTCATTAAAACGGCAACCTACGCTCCACTTTTTTACTTCTATAAATTCCCACACTCAGAATCCTTCTTTATCACCACAGCCAGGAGTAAAAAAATCATGGCCGACCGCTTATCACCGCCTTTGAAAGATGATTTGGACATTGTTATCCCTACCATTAGAAACTTAGATTTCTTGGAGATGTGGCGGCCATTCTTTCAGCCATACCACCTCATCATTGTTCAAGATGGAGATCCAAGCAAGAAGATCCGGGCCCCTGAAGGTTTTGATTACGAGTTGTATAATAGAAACGATGTGAATCGAGTTCTTGGACCCAAAGCCAACTGCATTTCTTTCAAAGACTCCGCTTGTCGCTGCTTCGGATTCTTGGTCTCCAAGAAGAAGTATATCTTCACCATTGACGATGATTGCTTTGTAAGTAGCAAGTATGGTATGTAATTTTTCTTTTAGAAGTAAGAGTTATAACATAGTTTTTGTTCGATAAAAAGGTGGCAAAGGATCCAAGTGGAAAAGAGATAAATGCATTGGCACAACACATCGAGAATTTGCTGGCACCATCAACACCATTTTTCTTCAACACACTGTATGATCCATTTAGGGAAGGAGTTGATTTTGTTAGGGGATACCCATTTAGTTTAAGGGAAGGAGTGCCTACTGCTATCTCTCACGGGCTCTGGCTCAACATTCCTGATTATGATGCCCCAACTCAACTTGTCAAGCCTCTTGAGCGCAACACCAGGTTACTCCATTGCTATCCTGTTACTTTTTATAATTTCATTATCAAAATTTTGCTGATTGTGTATTGATTTAGTTTTTACAGGTATGTGGATGCCGTCATGACAATCCCAAAAGGCACTCTCTTCCCAATGTGTGGAATGAACCTGGCTTTTGATAGGGAACTCATAGGCCCTGCCATGTATTTTGGGCTCATGGGTGACGGCCAACCCATTGGCAGATATGATGATATGTGGGCTGGCTGGTGCGCCAAGGTATGTACATAATTTGAGTCACTTGTTCAGCCATTTCACCCTCAGATGATGAACTTCTATAATGCTTTATTGAATTAATTGTCAGGTGATCTGTGATCATCTGAAACTTGGAGTGAAAACGGGACTACCTTACATATGGCACAGTAAGGCAAGCAATCCATTTGTGAATTTGAAGAAAGAATACAAGGGCATATACTGGCAGGAAGATGTAATCCCATTCTTCCAAAACGTTGTCCTTACGAAGGAATGCACTACCGTACAGAAATGCTATATTGAGCTCTCCAAGCAAGTCAAGGAAAAGCTGGGCTCCCTCGATCCTTACTTTCAGAAACTTGGAGATGCCATGCTTACATGGATTGAAGCTTGGGAGGACCTTAACTCAACCACAAAAGCAGCACTTTCTCAGGTCAATGGAGTTAAGCAGGATGAGTCCTCGACCAAACAAAAGTAGACAGCCTATGCGCTAAAGCTGTATATGTTATTTCTAATGTACTCAACTTCTAGCTACAAGCTATGGGTTCTCCCTATGGCTGTCGAAGTTTTAGCTTGTCTATGTTATTTCTATGTTTTCGTTGCTTTCTTTCTGGAGGATTGTTGTTGTTTCATTATCTCTACTTATAAAGATATAATAGAAAAAACATGTGTGATAGGTTTATCTCAATGTAAATTTTAGAAAAATCATGAAAAATACCCAACATCAATCTGAAAATCATATAAAATACCAAACAAAAGTCATTTAGTTGAAGCATGCTGAATAACAATTTCTGTAACATTAGGTAAAACATGTGGCTTGGTTAACATACTATTTGAGAATAGTTGAGAAAGTGTTTCGGCTTACAAGATTCTTTTTGAATTTCAAGCTATTGGAAAAGTTTCAATGCTGCCTGGGCGAGAGGCACTGCATCCATTTCTGTTGGTTCTTGCGAACTGCATAAATTCAGCAGTAGAGTAACTTGGATAGAAGAATTCAAGAGTCAAAATTGTTTGGGACTACAATTGGAAAAGCTTCCTAAATATAACCTCAATCAAATTTGGAGTCTACAATTTTACCAGAAATTTTGACAAAAGCTGAAGGCGTGCCTGCAACCAGGCATGAATAAATTGGCTGGCTATATATTACAAGCTATATTCTTGCTTCACCACATAAGAAAAAAGTCCTATGAATTAACATATAGACATTAAATTCATTTTCGTCGATCTTTCTATAAGCCTATTTATACTCATTTGGTGGGAATCCAACAGAAAGAGAAGTTGGATAGGATCCTAAACCAAAAGGCATACATTATCGAAGCCTTCGCTGTGACACTTCTTGCAAATCCAACGTGTTTTTGGGTCATTCAGCTGCCTTCAAACCATTTAAGAACAATAATTAGCTCGTATGCTTTAGCTTTACTGACCTGTAACTTTATATTCTTCTTCGCTAAAACTTCTTATTTTTGGTCATGTTTGCACAAACAATATAAATATATTATCTTTTCAGAAACTTTCACTATTCTTATGACATTACGTGACGTTTACGATAGAGCTTTCTTTTTTCGGGAGGCTGCACCCATGAATGTCACCTCTACTCAATCTTTCAATTTTCTCTGTACTCGGTGAAATTGGACGTTGCCCATTATAAGCCGCCCACCTTTTTTTTTCTTTATAAATATTCTGCCTTTTTCAATTTCATAACCCTCCTCTTCTCCTCAATTTTTTTCCTTAATTACTTGATTATAAGTAATACTTTCTTATCAATCCTATGTCCATGGATAACAGCCACATGCTTCTCCCTAGTTCACAAAGATTCTCAACTTCTCCCTCCTCTTTAAACAAAGCAATTCCTCAAACTCATCACTTTCATGCTCAGGCTATCACGAATGAAGCTAAAGCAGAAAATAAAAATCAACATCTAGACGATACAAGCATTTCTGACAGTAAAATTACCTCTCAAAGTTCTGGGAGTGGGGCTGAAGCAGTTACCAATGAAGAAAACAAAGGACTCAAAAAGCACAGATACGCATTTCAAACAAGGAGCCAAATTGACATACTTGACGATGGGTATCGCTGGAGAAAATATGGACAAAAAACAGTTAAGAGCGGCAAATTCCCCAGGTAATTTATTAGAACCTTCTTTTCAACCTGATCAATTTCATGTTGTTAGCATAACATTTAAATAAAAATAATTTATCCAATTATATTCGGTAAAGAAATAAAACCTCTCAGACCGCAAATCAAGTGCAGCTGCTGCTTCCCGATTTGCATGGATGCACCATGCGTGTTTTGCATGTAGAATATACAAAACGAGATACATCCATAATTTTGTTGCAACATTATTGACGAATTTAAAGCAATCAAGATTCAAGATCTTATAAGAGAGATAATTTTCCATACCATAGAGATGATTTTCAAGTTCAAGGTTTTATTTCTAGATTCAAGTCATCATTTTTTTAGACTTGGATAGTTTTCTTCGTTTCTTACTATATTTGTTTAGATTCATAAAGAACTTGACTTACCAGTAGTTTTAAATTCATGGCCGCATATATTTCTGATAATGGAAAAAAGGTTATAGCTTATTGACAATTCCACAGCTTGTCAAATTCGTTCATTGCTAAAAGTTTGAAAATTTCTCATTCTAACATATCCCCATATCAAATCAAGCCGACTTCGCCCATAGTTTCGGTGATTGATACATATCTTATCAAGTCACCCACAAGATATACAGTGTACAGCTAATAATTTTCCACTGCAATCGTTCTTATTTGATCGCTTTAGCTAGCTTTTACCTTTTTCGACGATATGCACTCAAGGATTGATTGATTATACCTGATAAGTTGACCTTGCATTGCTTCTAGTTCTATTGGTAATTATATATTTTCATTTATCTGGTTCAAATATTGCAAAAACTTGTTCATGTGGTATATTTTGCGAAGCAGAAGTTATTACAAATGTACGCATAAAGGGTGCAATGTGAAGAAACAAATTCAACGCAGTTCCAAAGACGAAGGGATTGTGGTGACTACCTATGAAGGAAAACACACACATCAAATTGGGAAATTGGCTGACAACTTTGATCAGATTCTGCGGCAGATGCAAAACTATACTGCTTTCTGAACTTAATGTTACTATCTTTCAAATGTCAATAAAGACTTTGTAATAATGCCTATATACCTGAACCTATATCTTAAAATCTATCATATATAATATGAGATAAATGGAGGTTGCCAATGATGGTTCTTCAATTCTGACATTTGATATTTTGTTCACCAATTCTTACCATAGGATGGGTTATAGACTTAGTAATGCTGGATGATTTGACAGATCCATCCACCCACTTAGAGAAAAGGCTGAATAGAAAAGCATTTGGGAAAATAAAATAAATTAAGTTGAAGTTGGTGGAAAGAGAACTAGCAAAATAATACGAAAGGACCATGAAGATTATTCTGGTTTGACTTTACAATTAAAAGTCATTATGAGTCACCATTCCATCAGCTAAGTTAGAATTTTTATACATAACAGATGGTAAAATCGAAAGAACAAAAATTTTCAACAGAGGTTAGAAACATTTCATCTGGCCGATCTCTGTCTCAAATAAAGTGTTTCACTCAAGAGAAAAGGACACGACACAGCCATATAAAGAAACAAATTTACGTACATTCATTGAATCTGTATGAAATTAGTCGCTTGGTTTTGTAATTTATACATTGGTCGTTTTGAGTAACTTGGATCAACCATGAAGTGATGTTAGATGGGTAGGCATAGTTACTTGCATCGGACGTCTGTGATTTTTACAATTTCCTACAGGATATATTCGTTTGATCATATTAATCGACTGCCCTCCTTGATCCTCATAATTTATATATGGTGAAAAATGGCTATGCCAGAAGACGTTTAACCCATGATGAATTCAGTAGTATTCTTCTTCAAAATTCTTATAATTAATAGTAGGACTCTTGGAACAAACCAGTGAATCCTCCTTTTAATTTTATCACATACCCTTCTGAATGGCATTTAGTAGAAAGTAGAAAATTACTGGTGAGAAAGATAGATGCAAGGGAAGATTCATGTGTAGAAACATCCAGTAAAAAATAAGGAAACATACTATGCACTATCAAATCATATATTTTGTTTAACACCAGTTACTGTTAGTTCTCTCATATAGTTATTCAGTACTTGAACAATAACCCTTCTATTTTTCTCCACTACTTATGTCATTAATTGTCGTCTTTAATATGTTGGATTCACTGCTAAATCAAGTGTTAACTTCTCGGCTTAGAACACTGGAAACGTATTCAACTTTTACAAGTCTTATGCAGACTCATTAAGACGTATACCTAAATGCCCGTTAATTCGTCACTGCCGATGGCTTCAATCAAAGTGCCTTTTTTAATATTTTATCCTATATATTTTTTCATTAATTAAAAACAACTTAAGATGACAATTAAATCAAGATTCATATTAATTTTGCCCTCTTTAGACCAAGAGGCCTTTAACACTAAGGTCGTTTGGTTATGGTTTTTAAAAATTACTTTAGTAATCTATTTTTTATTCCTTTGTTTAGTTTGTCAATACTGACGTGACAGGTAATATAAGTGATAATCTAATTATCACATTCACCTTAGGTATTTAAAGATTACCAAGGTAATCTTAATTTTATTTTAATCATATTAGTATTTATTAATTTTTTAAGATAAAAATAAATTTATTTTTAATTAATATGACAAATAATATAAAAAAATTTAAAAATAATTATCAATAGCATTTAAGTAAAATAATTTACTAATAATCTTTTATTACCTTTAACCAAACACAATAATTATTTATACCTACCAAATTTTATCAAAAATAGTAATTATTTATACCCAGTGATCTTTTAAGTAATCTATCTTCAAAATAATCTTCATTTTTTGATAATAAAACATTACTCAAACCAAACGCCCCCAATGGTTTTAGTTTTCCTCCTCCACCATCAAATATTTGAGAAATTTTAAGCATCATGGGAGGAATACTGACTTCTCCTGCATTCATCAAAATGAATTCCTAAGAACTTGTAAGCCTTCGCAAAACTTTGTCGCAAATCATTAATATCAACTCTAATTAGTTATTTTCCAAATTCCAAGGATGAACTGTAGTTTTAAGATGACTGTATCTGGTTTTACATTACAAGATGACTTCTAGGATCTATGCTACGACTATGAATAAATGTTCATGTGTGAGTATATTTTAAAGTTATCAAGTATTTTTTAGGAATATTTATAGATGTAAGATATCCCATGCACCATAAAGAAATTGATAGCAGAACAATCTGAATATCACCACAAAAAAAGAAGAGATACACATTCATTTAAATTATGCAAAGAATCAAAGCAAAGCTGACAAAAAGTAGAAAGTAAAAGCTCCTCATTTCATGTTGGAACTGGGATGATCGCTTTATCTTCATTTCTATATCCTGAAAAGCTCCTCAATGACGTGATAATAATAATACCAACTACACATACGATACACGCAACAACACCCCAATCCCACCATCTTCCTTCACTTTCACCATTTTTTCCTTCTGTTGATTCCTTCACTTCTCTATGACTCTCTGCATTCTCATAATTTCTAGTACAACAAACACACAGCTTCTCTTGAATTCCACCATCGCTTTCTTCTTCATCGTCATCATCAGAAAAGTATGAAGACAATGACCTTACCTCACAGTTTTCACTTATAAATCCATTCCAACCAATATCATTCCCTATCTCTTCTCTTGTTCCCTCAAAAAGCCTTCTACCTTTCAACTTGCCACTCTCAATGGCCGCCCTTCTATCTAGTAGTACCTCTGTAACCGCCAAGTCATTATTCCTCACCTTCCAAGCTACTTCATCGGAAGGAGACCTTCGGTGCTGTAGTGAGGACATGCGGCTTCTTGGAGAATTCTCTAGCAGTGAAAGAGTTTTAGCCATAATGGTGGAGTCTTTTTTGGTCGAGCATCTGAGTAGGACTTTTAGATTCGACCCGAATTATTTCTGTAGTTCATTTTTCCATGGTGGGGTCTCTTCCAATTTGGCGGAGATTTCTCGTCCAAACGTTGATTTGAAAAACTAACTTTTTTTTACTTTTTTTGGTTGAATTTGTGAATACTACTGATTAATTTTTTTATTAAATTTAGTGAAAAAGGAAAAAAAGAACTTTGTTTTCGAAAACCTGTAACTCATATCTTGAATTTGAAAGTTACCATTTCCGCATTTGTTGGCTCCCCTCAAGCAACTTTATGCCTGACTTTGAACCAATCCACTGCTCCCCATGAATGATTCTTTGTTCTTGTTTTATTACTAGAGGAGTTACTTATGCCATCCTTTTTTTTTGTCTGTTCAAAAAATAAAAAGTAATTAAGGTAAAAGAATATATTTATATTATTAGATATGTATATGATATTAATCATAATATATATTTTATAGAATAATAAAAATATTCTTTAAATTATACATAGAAATATTAATTAAAATATACATCAATTTTTTGCATAAACCTTTTTAGGTGAATCTACAATAATTTTACTTTTCTTAGCAAATTTAATTGTATTGTCAATAATATCTCTATCAACTACTTACTTCACCCTCTAGATTAATTATGTTAAATTCGGTGTAGTTTTTTCGACAATGCATACTATTTTTGGTAAGTTATGATATAAAAATTCAAAAACTTATTAAAAAACTAATCAATTTTTATTCTAATACAAATCAAAACGAAAAGATGAATATAAGTGTGAAGAATAGTGTGAGTGCGAACAAGTGCTATGGGTGCATGCGGGTTTGCATGGGTGCATGTTGGTGCGTGCGGGTGTGTATGGGTGAGTATAGGTGTGCACAGTGGGTATGAGAGCACATAGATGCTCATGGGTGCTGCGGGTGCGTATGAGTACGCACGAGCGGGTGCAAGCGCGTGCGGGGGCACACGGGTGTGTGAGGTGCACAACACCCATACACATTCGTGCATACGCACCTACGAACACCCATGCACACTTGCACTATTCTTCACACTTATGTTCATATTTTTGTTTTGACTTGTATTAGAACAAAAACTGATCAGTTTTCAAATAAATTTTTTAATCTTCAAATTATAATTTACCAAACATAAGTTTTTAAATTTTTTAATCATAACTTATCAAATATATATTATTGACAAAAATTATACTAAATCTAATATAATTAACTAAAAAGTTGACATAATTAGTTGAGAAAAATATTATTAAAAACAAAATTAAATTTATTTAAAAAAATAAAATCAATATAAATTTATCTTTAAAATAAAAAAAAAGAATTAATGCCTATTCTAATTGACATCTGCTATACATACGGGAAAATAGACTTTAAAAGATGAGAAAATTGTTCATCAAAGTTTGGCAGAAGATAGTCGTTCAATCTTTTCTTAATTTGAATTCATGTCATTGGGTACATCATGACAAGATAAGTATTTATCCACGTCCTAGGCATCAATAATAATTTCACGTCAATACACATGACATCAGGCATAAAATATAATCATCATAGTTTTAAATTTTGACTCAAGTGGAACCTCTAATATTTTGTTATTCTATGGATCATGAAAGATGATATCCCATCCCATCTCATCTCATAATTTTTTATTGCTTGATTAATACGCACACAACTAAATTCAAATTTGCATCATCATTCAATGACCACAAACATGATTGATTCATCCTCAGGAGGGGAAAGCAATTACTAGTGCTCTCCACTCAATTGCTTTTCCGATTCCACAATCGAACTCCTAGGATTTTCCTGCACTTTTATCCACCTACATACACCAATAAAGCAATACTTTTACCCTTTCAATTAAAGAATAAAAGTAGGTTTTAGCATCATTATTCTCAGAAAAATTTTCCCTTGGAGCAGACACACTTAAGTAATTGAGTCCCACCATCCATGATAAATAAAAGAATTATCAGCGCTTTCACAGGGGGGTAAACAAGCTGTAAAGTATCTGTTAGATGCCATTCTGGCCAACATTCCGCCGGCACTATGGCTCCTTCCCTTCATGCAGATTGCTGAAGCAAGATATCAATATATTGTCAATAGCAGGTCATTCAGTCTCACAGCACCACCACTTAAACCAATACATTCCCATGTTTTACCTCCGTTCTAGGATAATAATTATACATAATTCACCAATTTATCCAAGATATAACTTATAGATAATTGGGCGAACAGCTTACAAAAATAACAAATCATTGCACTTTGTCATTCTACATGAATGAAACACAAGAAATTCTTACCTTAATTACGTGTCAATAAAGCACTGTCCCAACCCAACCAACTGCAGAAATAAACCAGTCTTAACAAGCTACAATAAAGATGGTCAACCGATCCTACAAAGTCATCAATAAAATCTCAAATTTCTTCTATTTGTGGGCACCGGACAGCCAATAACATTAAATTTCTACTCCAATATTAGCCCTAATGCAAAAGCTATCTTAGCTTCTATTGTCTGGGTTTGATATGTCTTCCACTATGCCTTTCCCATCCACAACATCAAAAAAGAAAAAGTTCTTGAGAGGATCACATTTGCCTGATATTGCTTTAATAACCTCCTAAAAAGTTTTATAGTCAGTCAAGTCAAATAAAAGTAATATTTTATATAAAATATAAATAACCAAAGAAAAGGTAGAATTTACCTGCCCAAGGATTCCTCCAAGGATGGCACAAACTGGGGGAAATTCTCTTGCACCCATGATCAATCTTTCTAGGAGGGTGTCAGGAATATGAGATGCATTGAGTGACTGCAATAAATGGGATATCACCACTAGGAAGATACACCACATGAATGCACTCAAAAACATATATGCTAACAGACATTACAGATGCCTTACATTTGCCTCACAAAGCTCCTTTTTTAGCTTCAAAACACCAGGCAGATTGGCAATTGAAATCTCTCCTGCACCAAGCCCTTCCGCTTCTTCAAACTGTTCAATCACTGCATGTTGGCATGATACATCATTTTACTATACACATTCATATTTATCAAATTCCAAATTTGATGAAGGAAACGGTACAACTAATGCTCCTTGAAGATGCTACTAAATGGGCAGGACTCTAAACTTGGGAAAAAGACCAGTCCAAAAGTATACAGTAATTAGTTCATTAAATCTGTACATGGAAAGACACAAAAACAATACCATCCTAAAGGACCACCAACAAAGGGACACATGTATAATGTTCATAAAAATCCTGGAAGTTAGAATAACTTTACTCAACTATTTCATACCAATTCATCCTTTTCTTTTTTTTTTTTTTTTCCCTTATTTAAAACATAACAAATACTTAAATAACCATACCTCTCATTGCAAAGTAAAGCTTTGATGTTTTCCTAGGAAGAACTCTCCATGGAACATATATTGCTTCCTGCAATGGAGAAGCCACGTTTATATACAGCAACAAAGCACCCAAAATACATATAGTTGATCACAATAACATTAAACATAAACAAAGCAATTATAATTTCGTTTGAAAACTAATTGTAACTTAACAATGGGCAGCATTTTTTTATGCCTGTCACATGTATAATTGGATGCACTATACAGAGATTCAAGGGAAAGAAAGTGCCACAAAACACACACCCAATCCACACACATACCACGGTATTTGTTTTCTAGAAAATATATATGCATACAGCATTTGCAAATATAAACTTCATACAGAAGAGACGATGACTGTAACTAGGGCTGGATTCGAGCCGAGCCAAGCTCGGCTCGCAGCCAGCTCGGGCTCGGCTCGGCTTTTTAATGGCCGGCTCCAGTTCGGCTCGAGCTCGACTCGAGCTGAATTCGGCTCGGCTCGAGTTCGGCTCATTTTTATATCAAAACGACACCGTTTTGTATATATATATGGATCAAAACGACGTCGTTTTGTATAAAAAAATTTTTAAAAAAATATACCGAGCCAGCTCAGGCTCGGCTCGAGCTCGATCGAGCCGAGCTGAGCCCGGCTCATTTCGGGCTCGAACCGAGCCGAGCCGAGCCCGAGCTCGAGCTAGCTCGGCTCGAATCCAGCCCTAACTGTAACAATCAGTTTGATAATTGTTCACAACTGAATTTCAACAAGAGACACATAAGTTCGCCAATCTAGCTAGTAGCACATAATTACGGTACTAGCTAGTAGCAAGAATTGCTTACAAACCAGAATTGCACATTACTTATACAGAGTACCACATAAATTGGAGCTGAAATGACAGGAATTTGTGTCCAGCACTATGGTACACTGTTAGGAATCCAGCCATATTTTCACCCAAAACAGCCAAAAACCAACAAATAAACAAAACACAAAACATTTTATTCATTAAAGGGGCATTTACATAGATAAACCGGATAATTCAAAGAGTTGGGACCCCTCATTTCCGGTCATTCAAGGCCCTAGAACTTCCCACAAACAACCCTAAAGTTGTCCTAAATTCCTAATTATTCTTTCCTCCGCCTTTGATAACCCTAACTACCCATTCTTTTAATAAATTTTAACCTATAACATAAGGACAAGTGTTCCTCTATCCTAACATTACCCTCCCCTTGAAAACCACCCTGTTCTGAAAATATGAAATTCTGGTTTTTCTTGACAGATATATATTTTTAAATTTCTTCCTTTTTGTGGATTTTTTACGAAGATAATACTTCTCCTTTTTCTGTGGTTTTTATTTTGTATTACTCTTCCCTTCCACACCTACCCAGAAAAATTCTCCTTTTTTGAACTTTTTTACTTCTACCAGCTATCCAACACATTTTTTTATTTTTTTCTTTTTTTTCCAACTTTTCATGTACAATTTGCTTCTTCCACAATTTTTTTCTTTGCTTCTTCTTCCACATTAAGCCCAACTTCCTCCATTTTCGGGCAATGTTCACTGTTTCTAGTTGTTGGCACCACACCCGCCTTCCCAGTGTCGATTTATCTTTCACCATCATTTTTTGTCACTGACCTCACATCCAATCATGACATTTCAACTCTGCGGCTACCTTTCAGCTTCCATCGATAACTTCTAGACTTCTATTTCGCTCTTCGGCATTCTCCTTTGTTAATCTATGCTCCAATCCAACCCACCGCACCTTTCTACCTTCCCAACATCATTTCATATTTTAACATTTTCTTTCCAGCGACTCTTTGATTTCTCCACCATTTTCCAGTGCCGATTTATCTCCCCACACCCATTCCAATGCCTTCCCATCTCCCTCATCGGATCTCACCACTCTAATATCACTTTGCTAGGAATCCAACCATATTTTCATCCAAAATAGCCAACAACCAATAAATAAACAAAAAAGAAAACATTTTATTAATTAAAGCAGTATTTACATGGATAAATGGGCAATTCGAGGCATAGTTGTTAAAGGCGAAAAGCACCTAAAAGCGATGAGGGGTTCCATCGCCTAAGCAAACAAAGCGAAGCAAAGGCATTGCTTTTGGATAAAAAATGATTAAAAAAAATTAATAGATACTAATCACTCAAATATCAAAGCATAATATCATAGATGAAATCTCAAAAACAGATATGGATGTTTATAATAAAACATGAACAAGTATAAAAAATCTTCAATTTACATAAACTTTTATCAAACATGTATTTTAATTGAAATCCAAGTCTTCATCTTTTTCCTTATTATGAAATTTTTCGTCTCTAATTTCATTCATTTCTTCATCAAAATATTCTTCTTCATCAGAGGACTTGTATTCTAAAACTTTTTTATCTTTAGATATCAATTTAGTGTTAAACCTAAAAAAGAAGAGGTTTTGGTTTAAAAACGCGATTTTTACTTCTTCTAAAGCGCTTAAGTTGTGCTTTAAAACTCTTACTCGCCTTGCATGTCTAGAAGCAATAGACCTACTACCTTGAGGAGCCTCTTGCTTAAGCGAGCTTTTAACAACTATGATTCGAGGAGTCAAGGCCTCCTGTTTCCAACCGTTCCATGCCTCAGAGCCATCCCACAATCAACCCTAAGGTTGCCAACAACCATAAAGGTGCCCAAATTTCCTAATTCGTCTTTCCTCCACTTTTGAAAAACCTAATTACCCTTTTTTATAATACTAACTTATAAGATAAGGACAAGTGTCCCTCTATCCTAACGTATACCAATACAGCATGAGAAAATAGTAAATACATAAAAGAGCATGGAAAATTTTGAATAAAATAGATAAAGACAGAAAAATGAAAGAAAAAAATAACATCATTAAGCCAACAATATAAATCAATTAATACCTGAAAACTTGGATACCGCAAATGGCATTCAATTGTTTCTTCAAGCTTTTGCTGTGAAGATATAAAACAATGCAAAAGACAGAAGTTATTGTCTCTACCATCATATCATTATATTTAAAAGCGCTTAAACACTGGAACTTTACTTCAGATGTTGACTTGTAATTAGGGCTAGATTCGAGCCAAGCCAGCTCGAGCTCGGCTCGGTCAAGCCAAAAATGAGCCGGTCTTAGCCGAGCTCGAGCTACTCGTCAAATTTTCTAATTAAAATTTTTGATACAAAACGACGTCATTTTAACTAATATATATTAAAAACGATGTCGTTTTAATAACGAAAAACGAGCCGAATCAAGCGGAATTCGAGCCCAAAATGAGCCGGCCTTAGCCGAGCTCGGTCGAGCTCAAACTCGAACTCGAGTCGACTATATATGAACCAAGCCGAATTCGAGCTCAAGCTCGGCTCGAATCCAGCCCTACTTGCAATTCCATGATATCAGGAACCAGGGAAATAGCATATGAGATCTTTCAGGTGTGAAAAAAAAAACTGGAAACTCTTACAATTAGAATTTTCCAAAACTAACTTTAGGTCACTAATACGTGAAGTGTCTTAAGACAAAGAAAATTTTAAGAATCTACCAGATATAGACTAGAATATCAAATGATAACAACACACAGTGAGTTAGCAAATTAGCAAAAATAAATCAAATGTTAAGATGACTTGACATGCAAAGGAAGAAATATAAGCTCTAAAAGGCACTTGACATAAGAATTATAATGTCCTTTAGTGTCTCTATTAGCCATATCAGCTCCAATGCTTAGTAACAACAAAACCTTAAACGTTACAATCACAATATGATTATACAAGACAAAGCCACAAATTATCCTAAAATCAAAAAAGCAAAACAGATTAACAAGCAAGATGATTGCCTTTGAATATTTATAGTTCTGCAAATCAACAAATATTTCACCACAAGAGTCTCTGCAATCAACAGTATAAAATGCTACACGCTTCGACAACTTTCGGCATTTCTCATTGATCAATTTCTGTCCATAAAGCATGAAAGACAGTGAGATTAATAATTAGATTAGAAAACCAGAGCATCAATAGCATGAATAAAATCGCATTTACAAGCTATAATCATCTATCAGAGAGTTGGAAGATTTTTTCAAGTACTTTTTTTGTGAAGGAGCAGCAACTGACAACAACTACATCAAACTTATCATAGAATTCTCCACCAAAGCTTGAGAAATCACCTGTGCAACCAAAACTTAGATTTTACAAATATTCGTCATGTGTTTCCACTAACACATGTCAACCAACATACAACTAATGTAACATGGCCGGTTCAGAATTAAACAATCTCTAATATATGAATACATCAAATACAAACTAACCAACAGTTTCAACAACATTAATAACAATAAGAACATCTACAGGAGAAAAAAAAAAAAAAGAGGACAGACCTTTCTCAACCAAAACACGAACCATTCGATTGAATTCTTTCAACGAATTGCAGCAAACTTCAGCAATGGTTTTCCCACTATACACATTCTCATCAGGTGGGATCAAAAAATTCGCTGAGAATGCTTCATCAGTCACCAACCGATCATCCACCAACGTCAAACTACCAACCCCAGCCAGCACTATATTCTTGCAAAACTACCCACAAAAGCAACTATTTAGACCCGTTTACCATGTACACAAATAAATTTTATTATTCAACAAGTTAATCACAGATAAATTACTTAGAAAATTTACCTCGGCTACAGTACCTTTCATCCCACAGACTAAAATGTGAGATTTGCTCAACCTACATTCAGGAAAAAATGAAATTAATTAAATATGTGCAATGAAATCATTTTTACAAAAATTAGGTAACAAAGTGAAAGTACCTTCGTTGAGCATCAGCTCCCCAAACTCTAATTTGACGATCATACAGTGCAGTCTCTTGCTCAGTCAACTCATCTCCGTCCATTTTCAGCTCTAACCTAATTTCGAAAGAGATTAATAGAAAGCTCAGTAAAAACAATTTGTCTGTTTGTATGGGTAAAAAAAAGCCCGGGTAAATTGTATGGCTCGCGGTTTCAAACAGTGCAGTGACTCGTGAGTAAGTGACGGAGGGGACAGGGAGGAAAAGTTTTGTGGTTTTGTAGTAGGCCCCAGGCGGTTGTTTTGGATTTGTTGGGGGGCTTGGGCTTTGTTCATTGGACTATAACAACGAGATTATTATAATCTTTTGTATTATTTAATTCAAGAATTTGCTGGAGTCGCAAGTCTGAACTTACGTTGGAATGTGAGAAACCTGTAAATAAAAGAAAAATTAAAATAAATAATTTTATTTTATTTGAGGTCAAATCAAAGTAGGCAGACCATAGTAGTTGCTGTTAAACCTGTAATAGAAAGGTTGAGTGTAATCAGTGGAGGGACCGTAGTACAGAGGCGGTAGTCCTTGGGGTTTGCCAAACAAATGCGACAGAGTCATCAGATTACAAGACAAAACTGGACGGATAATGCTTTTCATTTCATGTTTTCGTGTCTATCTATCTCAAACGTCACAAACTCTCTCAATTATTATATTGGGAAAAGAGTATTTCTCACCCAAATTTTAATCTGACCGTAAAATTATATTCACCGTAAATAAAAAACTTGGATGGCCATTTATAATATGATTTTTTATCAAAATATTATTTTATTTTAAAATTTTAAATTTTTTTTATAAATTTTAAAAATTAATATTCTATTTTATTTTTAAAATTTAAAAAATTTAAATTTTATCTTTAGAGTTTACCTTTTTATTTTAGTTATTTCTATTTTAATTTAAGATTAATATTTTTCATCTATTTTTTAAATTTGGTCATAAAAAAAAACAAAAAACGATCACCAATAATAACAAAATGTCATCCTTCATCGTATAAAAGACACAATAAAAAATTCATAACATCTAAATGATAAAATATCATCTTTCATTATTTTTTTTTGATTTAGATGATCAAAGATCATCCTTTATTAAAAAAGATTATCAATTCTTCCAAATCATCACCGATCAAATTTCTTAAGTTCATCGGAGACAAAACCTAAAAAAAATAAAAATTTAAATTTTTTAAATTTAAATTATATGAATAAATTATTAATTTTTTAAATTAAAAATATTATATAAATTTTTAGAATCTTAGAGTTTTAAACATAAATTAATGATTTTACCTATATTTCTAATTAAAAATTTTATATGTAATTAATTTATAAATAATATTTAAATTTTTTGTCTAATATAAATATGATTTTAAAAAAAGATAAAAATTTTGGTACAAAATATCCTTCCCCCTCTTACATTTGGTCATCGCATATTGTTGTTTCTTCATTGAAAACTCTGAATAGAATAGCTCTATTGATGAAATATTTAAAAGATTTTGCCGTCAATTTCGTAAGAGAAACTAAGAAAATTAATTAGCCACTACGATACAGCTAATCTACTTAAATTCAAAATGAGCCAAAGCTCATCCCAAATTAATCAAATCCTAATGACTTTCCAGCCAGAGACCCAAAACAACAAATTAAAAAAGAAGCTGATTTTCTCTCGAAAAAACTAGACTTTGCTCATTGACCAGAAAATTTTAGACCTAGATACTGGCACTAGTAAAAAAACTCCAAAGACGAGAGTTCAGTAAACCCACAACATCCGGTAAAACTTTCCTGGCCAAACCCTTGCGGATACTTTCTGGAGCCTGTACTACTTGTACGGTCACCACCTTCATCTCTATATTCTCTTCTTCTTCTACACAATACTCTTTATTATCTTCCTCTGCATATTTGCTCTTTGTCTCTGGCATCGATACCTCTGTGTTTCCAAGCTCTTTCTCTGGTAAAGTAAATGATATCTTAGGCACAAACCGATCCATGAGTAGCTTATCTTTCTTTTTACCTTTATTTTGTTTCTTTGGAGACTCTTTATGCACCAAATGGTCTTCAAAAGCTTCAATGACTTGGTGAATGATGTCTCTGTTTGGAGAGGAATCCCATCTGTACCAAAAGCTAGTATAACAATCGAAACACCCACATTCAAAAAGAGGGATCTTTTGACAGGGCTTTTTCTTGCATTTATTCTTCTGCGAAGATGGATTTTTAGGAGTGGCAATGGACCTTGTTATCATGTAAGCTACGACTTCTTGGTCTTGGACAGGAAGGGCCGAGGCTAAGGCTAGTATGGTCAAAGGAAGGAGCTTTAACACTGTGTGAGGATCTCTAGAGGTTAAAGACATGGATGAGTACATTGCACCTTTTTTCTTTACCTTCATTTCTGGTTTGTCCTAGTAGTCACTCTCTCCACTTTTGTGTGAGCCCTTTTTCTAGAGAAAATAGTGAGAAATATTTTATTTGAAAAAATTTAGTCGGAGGAAAGAGGAGATTTTTTAGATTGTCTCGAGTCTCGAGAGAAGAAAGCCGGTGTCAAATAATGACATTGCTACAGGCATTGGTGGGGAGAGAGAGAGACTGAGAGTAAGAGTGAGAGGTTTAATTAATTCTTTTTTATTTATAATAAAAAGCCGATTTCTAAGGAGTAGTGGTACCACGCCGACTGGCTATTTCAGGTATGTGTGGAAATTGCGACGGTTGCTTTTCATCGGTTACGCATCTCTCTGCAAATGCAATACGTAAAACTAGTGAAAGATACCTTGCAGTTGCAGCAGCAGTCCTTGCATTAATGATAAAAGGCCAAAGGATTATTTCTCACTATAACTATACTGAATTTTCGAAGTTTTTTTTATTAATTTTAAAAATTTTATTTATCCACCTATAAATTGTTAAACTTAATTGAATCATTTGATCATATCATTTTACTCTTTAAACTCTAAAAATTAATATTTTTTTTCAAACTCAAGTTTTCAAAAATTATATTTTTCTCCTTAAAGTTTTTAAACTTCAGATTCAATTTTTTCGACGATGATCGACGATCTCCACACACCTATCTCCCTCTCCGACAATCCCTCCTTCCAATCGTATACTTCCGACATTGTATAGAGTCTACGAAGACGCATCGTCTTTGTCGACGACGATGCCTAGGAGGGAAAGACGTCACACGATCGAAAAAAAGAGATGTCAGAAGAGGAAAAGACGTCATCTGGAGATCGTCGGTTGTTACCGAAAAATTCAATCAGAGAGTTTGGAAACCCTAAGGGGGAAAATGTTGTTTTTGAAAATTTAGGTTGAGAGAAAATTGTTAGTTGTTAGGGTTTGGGGGTAAAAAAAATTAATTTTATTTTTAATATTATAGATAAAATGATGATTTTGTCCTTAAATCCGTCAACCTAACGTTTTTTTTAACGGCCCATGGGTAGATAAATGGGTTTTTCAAAGTTAACGGGTGAGAATTTACAGAAAAAGCATATCTTGGGTGGGAAATAATTCTTTGGCCATGATAAAATTATTATTTAATAAAAAAATTAAAATTTTATATTGACTAAAATTAATAAATTTTTTATCTATAATAAAATTATTATTTAATAAAAAAATTAAAATTTTATATGGACTAAAATTAATAAATTTTTTATCTAAAATTTAAAAATTATATATTTTTTTGGGTGACCGTCTTCATTTTGATCAATAATCGGTCTTTATTAATTTCTTTTCTTGTTAAACGTTGACGTTTGACAATTTTCTCTATGACAAACAAGGAGGAAGACATCTTCGTTTAAAGAAAAGACGAAGACATTGTCTTTGACTCTTTAGGTCGGAAAAAAACAATTCCTCTTCGCCTAGCCACATAGATGGTCATTGGATGTAGATATACCATTTTGATTTGAGGACTTTGTTACGATGGAAAGCTTCAGCAATAAGAGAAGAAGATGGTGGGAAAGTCGATTGACAGTAAAAATGGATTTTGGGCATTGGAGAAAAAAAAAATCTTAAAAGAGAAAAGTTAATTTTTTAAGAATTAATCCTAAAAAAAAATTATTAGTTTTCTAAATCAACAGGAGAAAAATGATATAATTTTTTAGGGTTTAGCGGTAAAATGATGATTTTACTATTTATAATTAACTATTTTGATTAAGTTTAATAACTCATAGGTCAATATTTAAATTTTACGAGTGTGTGTGTTTAGGAATAAGTTAAACCTTGAGTGAGAATATTTGGCCAAACAAAGGTGAAAAACTTAGGAAGGGTTGTCTTGATAAGAAACATGGTAACAAACTCCCCCAATTGAAGTAATTAATAACTCCATATGTACCACAAAATCCGTTTCCTTACAGATAAAGACCCTTGTTTCTTTATTATACTAGTATTAGACCTTACTCATTTCAATAAATACTTTATCTTTCTTTCTTCTATTCCGTATCCTCCATCAACAATGAATTCAGTTGGCAACAAGTACTGAAATAAGGATGATCCAGTTTCATTCAATGACTTCCAACTTCTCCATGTAATAATACCTTCCCAAAATTTTTCTTTTTTAAAAGCCCAAATCACTACTTACACTTGGGAATTAACAAACAACGATATATGGGCATCTAATCCGCCCCGAATCGCCAGGCTTGGTATTTTGAGTGTTTACTGAATTCCATTTTGGACAAACTTCGTGGGTCTTTGTTAGGGTCCAAGAATTCGGCCTCTACGTGAGATAAGCACCATTGAGCCTACTGATCGGCCAGCTTCTACCGGCAATGCTAGCCCAGGAGGCCGTAAGTATATATATTCTCGTTGGGGTTCTGGCTATGAAATCAAGGCATCCTTTTCATATACCCACAAACATCACCGCAGAATTGAATTATTTTCTCTTTTTAGTCAATAGACAATAGTTGAAGACACTTTTCAAATCTATTTTTAAAAATAAATCTGCGCGAGGAACTCGAAATAATTTTAATTTTATATGTTTCCTTAGTTATGTTGTGCAAATTTAAACTAAATTATAATCAAGGATAAGAACAAACCTAAAGCTTATGAGCTGATTGAGACTTGATTTTTCCCAGAATTGGCAAATTTAATTACTTATTAGAAAGAGTAAGACGGCGTGGTAAGTGATATCTAAAGAATGAATGGGATGGGGCTAAATTAGATTTCAAGGTAGAGAGTTAAGATTAGACAATTGAGTAAATCGGGTATGACCTAGGTGCTTCTCTTCGTTTAATCAAGAATTAGGTCTATTTGGGTTTTCTCTCTGTCACTCAATTGTTTTTCAATCTGACATTGTATGAAAATTAGAACTAGTTTCCAACGTATAAGATCTCATTGAGGGCAAACACGTAGCATATTACTGATTCAAAATGAAAAGGATGATCAATAAGACATAGGTTAATTTGATTTAGTTTGTACTATGTCACATTTGTTTGTAATAAAAATGTTTTCTCCAACTCTCTCTAAGTAAGTTTTTTTATTGGGCAGAATAAACTTATATCTTACTTATCAATTATCCATTTTACTCTGAATCAATAGTATGTTCTATGTTTGCTTTCAACAAGACCTTGCACTTCAGAAACTAGTTACAAGATCATACTAGTTTTTATAAAAGGTTAGGTTAAAAAACAGCCATGTGATAGAGAAATAAACCCTTTAATTAGAAAAAAGCTTAGTGAGTAGTCCCACATTTGGTAATGGACTCCAGGAGCTATCACAACATGCATGCCATTATATGTTGGGCTTTTCTCCTACTTGATTGAAATTTGAGAATCTTACTATTCTGACTTTGCCTCCACTTATATATTACATTATACTAAAATTATATGTATATTATAAAGTATAAAATAACACGTAATTATAAAATAATATATCATTATTAATATTTAAATTAATATTTGTTATTAATATATTGTGTATTTGTATACTTATACCTTATAAAGAGGAATAATAAAGCCTCCAATAAATTTATAAAGAATGAGTAATGACCATTCCCATTAAGGAAAGCTAAGTAGGGCAAGTCAAAGATGGACAAGGGCATATAAACTGTTTCTTTCTTGCTTTCCAATTAGACCAAAAGTTATTTGTTAATGAGGCATCATTCTTTCTTTACTTAAACTCCAGATTGTTCATGTAATCTGCTTTCAAATATTATTAATTTCCTTTTAGTGGCTCAAATCATCCCAGCAAGTTCAATTCAACAACTTCCAAGCCACGTGTATGAAATCAATTAAGCATGTACTGGTTGACTAACCAAAATCTTCCACGAGTATGACCATTTGAAAACTGTTTGTCCATAATCGTAAATCATGTCATGTGATCTTTAGGAAAATCTGCCATGCTTTAACTGACTTAACGGAAGATTTTGAAGTTTCAGCACCATGTGGGCTGTGGCATTGGACAAACTCACGTGGAGAAGGCAATTTGGTAATGCCATTGTTGACGGACCTAAGCAATGTGGGCCATTGTTGAAAAGGTAGGCCCTTTAGTGATATAGACTCGATATCCTCCTGGCGAGCTTGTGCCATGGAGCACGATGGATGTCTTTCACGGATTATATTTTGTGGGACTATATGTTATGGACCTGTCAGGAACAGAAACATATTATAAACTATTCTTAAATTTTAATTCATTCTCAAGATTATACCCATAATAGTAAAAAACTAAAACACTTATCCATAAGTTAATTTTTGTTAAAATTTTTTGTTATAAAAAAGAATTTACTGTTAAACTTTAAAACTCTAAAAAATGATTTAATTTTCTCTCTTAAATTTAAAAAACTAACAATTTCTCACATAATTAAACTTTAAAAATGACATTTTTCCCTTAGAGTTTTTTCTTCCATCCCAAGTGATTGGATGCCATTTTCGTTGTTAGCTGACCTTTTTACCGTCTTCTTCTCTCACTATCGACATTCACTGAATCAATTTTATTTGACAAATAGATAAATGAAAAAAAATAAAGATATGAATAAACCAAAAAGAGCAAAGTTTTTGATATTAGACTAAAACTTGGATGGAAAATAGTCTTTTGGCCAAAACGATTTGTTATGTATATGTGTTGCATCAATTTGATAATCATACTAAGGAAAAAGAATAAAGTTATGAATAATGCCTAAGAGAAATTAATAAAGTTTTTAAGAAAAACAGACAGCAAGACACTACTATTAAGGCCTTGAATGGAATCTGAGACATATATTAGTCCAAAATTATAAGCATTCACTGCACTTAATTGCCCTTGTCACAATCTACAAAAAGAAAATGTTCATATCACAATATCTATTTGGAAAAAGAAAGCAAGTCACCATGACAGATCCTAAAAGCTGAAAACCAGGCCCCGTAATTGAGATTTCCTAGCTCAGCTGCTAAGTCATTTGTAGCAAATCATCCCAAATCAGAATTATAAAATAAAATAACATTGCCTGTATACGTGTTGCCTATATTGGCTTTACTTTACTATTTCAGTAACACATTCTGTAATGGAAGATAACAAACAAATCAGTTGGCAAGACAATGATTTATATCGAAAGCGACTTAACCCACCTACCTAAATAACTCAATAATATAAATTTTTTTATTTTTACCGTGTGTGTCTTGAATATCAGCCAAAATTACCGTTGGATTCACCTATGATTTTAATCATCCTTGCAGACATCAAGACGTTTACTCCCCTTCTTTCTGAATCTTCATTTATGCATGTCTGTCGGATACCATGTTGTCATGGCATAAACGTAAATGCGAATCATTGTCACCAAAAAAGTTACACCTCCAGTTGATGTGGGGGTAAATATTTGTAACATTTATAATTGGTTCATGAATTTGATCCAATTATTGTGCAAGGATGAATTATAATTGTGGTAGTTGAGGCCAACTCGTACCAATGGATATTGATATCAATATGTCCCGTTGCAGAAATCATGATATCCCACCAATCACTTCACCTTTTAACACCTCCACTCAAGTCTCAATTAATTTTTGTACGAATTTTACAGGTGTTGGATAAGAAATCTTATCACCAATCTGTAATATCTTATCACCAATCTATAAAATTAATGGCAAACAAGGCCGAAAGGAAAGGTTTACTGTTTTTCTAAATTATTATCCATAAATTTTGTTATGCTTACGTGCCTATCTTTTCAATATTAATAAGATTATGTTTGAACTGAATTAATTTAACTTATATGAGTTTGAAATGAGTCGATTTTAATTGAGTTTAAGTTTAAGTTTAAGTTCAAGCTATTCATCAGATTTTTTAATTAAAATTTTTGATATAAAACGACATCGTTTTAATCAATGTGTATTAAAATAACGTCATTTTAATAACGAAAAATAAGTCAAACCAAATTCAAACCGAATTTGAGTTTGGTTTTCACGAGTTCAAACTTGAACTCGAACTTAACTATATATAAATCAAGCCTCAAATCCAGCTCTAGGTATTAAAATTAACTAAATTTTTAAAATTTTATTTTTTATTTTTTCTAAATCCTAAAAATTAATAACTTTTTTAAATTAAATTTTGAAAAGTTATATCTTTCCCTCTAAAATTTTTATGCTCTCAAAGATGATTTTCTCGATAAACATCCACCTTCTTTGGCCATGTCTCTTCCTCTTCAGCGTATCTTTTCTCTCAGTATTATCAATGATGAAAATTTTTTTGTGTTGTCTGTGTCTTTGTCATCGTCATTATCAGGGAGACGAAAATATTGACAATGTTAGAAGAAGAGACACATCATAGAAAAAGAGACATCACCAAAAAATTATCACCGAAAAATGGAAATTTTAAGAGAAAAATATAACTTTTTAAAATTTAATTTCAATGAAAATTATTACTTTTTAATGTTTATAAAGAAAAATGAGATAAAATTTAAATTTTTTTAATATTATTTGTTAAATAATAATTTTATCTCTAAAACTAATAAATTTAATTAATTTTAATAATTAACAAATAAATATTTGAATTTTTTTTAATTAATGAGTAAAAATTTATTTAAAAAAGTAAACTTTGGTTGGCAATAAGTCCTTTGGCCAGTTAAACAATTATCATTAGCAAAATATAAGTGAAATTTAATAAAAAAAAATTTAATAAAATATAGGTATTTATTTTAAGTATATAAATATATATTATTTATATATATTATTATATAATTAGATATTTTTAAATTAAAATTAAAATAATATTTAATTATATAATTATATATATCTGTATATATATTTATATGTTTAAAATAACTCAAAATTTTATAAGTTACATCAGCATAAGCCAATCATTTAAATAACGGACCACCACAATATATCAAATCAAAGTCATGCAAACACATTCCTCGTTTTCTTCAGAATGAGAGCCAACAATGTCTCAGCCATACAATTTTGCCTGCCTAGTTGTCCCACTTATCGACATTTCAGGGATTTGGAGAAAAATTAATTGCCAACCCTGTGAAATTCTTTATACAAGCTCGGTCTGTGATTTTAGTTGTTTTGCCATTTTGATAGACATTTATGATAATTCTCGTAGGGACGGCAAGTCCAATCGTATTTCTTGCATGATTCTGGATCTTCAATTCTCTTCTTAACTCTTGAAATCAGACAGGAATTGAAAAAAAAAAAATTGTTGGAGATCAAAGACACGAAGAGTTTGAAAAATTTTAAAATTAAACTGAAAAAAATTAGTTAAAAAATTTATAAATTAAATTAAAAATATGATTTAATTTAATTTAGATTATAATTTGAATTTATTAAAATAATTTAATTTTAAATATATATTGTTTAATGAAATTAATTGAATGATAGTTGTTAAGAATATAATATGAAAATGATAAATAAATAAAAAATATAAATATAAAAACTATGAAAAAAAAACAAATTATATATTTAATTGTTTATTAAAAATTATTTCAAATGTAATTATATATATTTAAAAAAATAGGATTTATGATTCGATTCTGTTTAAAAATCATTTAATCTATAATTTAAATTAAAATTATTTTTAAAAAATTTATTAACAAGGAGTGTTTTTTTTTTTATACGGGTGGTTAAAAATCGTGCTTAAATTGCCAAAGACGGGGTTGCATTTCCAAGTTTGAAGTGTGTGACAACGACACTAACTCTATGAACAATGTTTAAGACAATTTCATGTGAACAACAAACACAAACATATTAACCACTGCCTGAAATTCTTTAGTTTTGTCTAGTAATCAGGATACTCTCGACCTTAATTTACGGTTGGTTCTTTGCCAAACTTTAGCTTTTCGTATAAATAATATGTTTTTCATGCTAATCTATGTTAATTTATTTTAATAATTTGAACAAATGGAACCAGAAAAATTTACGGCCATAATAAATAACTAATATAAACCATGTAATTAAACTTCAACCCAAGTGAGATATAGAACGTTAAGTATTTACAGGAAAGAATAAAGACAAGTTTTGGTGAAATTTTTAACTTTTATGGTTAACTTTACAAAATTTAAATATTTATTATTTTCTCAAAATTTATTATTAAAATTAATAGTAAAAATGTTTTTTATTTATAAATATTAAAAAACTAAAAATTTATTATATTTTTTCTTAGATTTATAAATCTAATAATTTCTTCCGTTAAAAGTTTGAAAAGTGATTATTTACCCTCAGTATTTTTTCTTCTCCTCTCTGACTACCATTTTCTTCCTTGTCATCAGGATTCTCTTTGTCTCCCTACTTCTCTTTCCATCCCGATCTCTCTCCCTCCATCCCTGGCTACTTTGTCTCAAATGAGACTCGATTAAAGTAAGGATATGAAGAGAGTGCTATAGAGAAGACTATCGGTGGGAGAAGAAGATAATTTTGAAAGGTTGATAGACACTTGCCAAAGAGGAAGAGAAAAACCTTAGGGAAAAATTATCACTTTTTAAATTTTAGATAGAGAAAAATTATTAACTTTGTAAACCTATGAGAAAATATGATAAATTTTTTATTTTTTAAATATTTTTAGCTAAATTAGATTTTTATCTTTAATTTTAATAGCCATTTTGAGGAAAAGGTGAGTATTTCAATTTTTAAAAGTTGATGGATTTGAGTGGGAATAATTGATTTGGCAAATACCAAATGATGCATTTTGAAAGGACAGCAAAGATATAATTCCACATAAAATAAGGAAAGTAATCATATTCACAGCAAAGCCAATGCCTCTCTCGCCTGCCCTATTGTCAATTGTAATGTAAACGGTGGTGTGCAGTTGGTTTTCCGTTTTAGTATACACGTGGCATCAGAACCACTTTGACGGAATCCGTCGCTGTTGCCGTCGAAAGGGGCTCACATGGTGGGTCCATGCCTGCTGACCAATCACCGGAACACAAAATGAAACAACCTATCTGCACTGAAACAAAGCAGCAAATGTGGTGGGAATGGGCAGAATTACGTAAATGTCCCTATAAAAGGGCCGGAAGAAACTCCGTCACCGTTTGTCTGCCAACACGTCCTTCGTTGATTGCACGTGCCCCTTATTAAAAGCCACGTCATGTTTAGCATTTTAGTTATGATGATGATAAAAGTAGACGAGTTAGCATCGCGGCTTCAGATCTGAGAGTGCAGAGCCCACAGTGATAAAACTCTGAGTTACAAAGAGAGAGAGAAAACACCAGTCTCAAAGAAGCTTGCGCTTCAAACCAAAGCTTATTTCCTCAACAGAGTCTCTGTACTGTGAGCTCATACTAAACAAATGGGGGAGGTCTTGGAAGTCTCATAATCTTAAGTTTCCATTTAATTTATATCCATCTGTTTGTTGTTTGTCTTAATCTCTTGTTTGGTATTTGTGTTTTGTTCTGTTTTAGGAAGAGAAGAAACCACCGGCAGAGGAGAAGAAAATGGAGAAGAAACCTGCAGAAGAAAAGAAAGAGAAGAAAGACGAAGAGAAAGCTCCAGCTGAAGAAAAGGCAGCTGAAGATTCAAAAGATGGTAAAGAAGAAAAAGCCCCTCCTCCACCACAAGAAATCGTCTTGAAAGTTTACATGCATTGTGAGGGTTGTGCTCGCAAAGTTCGCCGCTGTCTCAAAGGCTTTGACGGTGAATAAATAAATTATATACTTTCTATTGTGTCTGTTCTGATTGAATGAGTGATTGAATGTATATATGTGTATATTTATGTGTGTGTTTACAGGAGTTGAAGATGTAATGACTGATTGCAAGAGTCATAAGGTAGTTGTGAAAGGAGAAAAGGCTGATCCACTCAAGGTTTTGGAGAGAGTTCAAAGGAAGGGTCACCGGCGGGTAGAGCTTCTTTCTCCGATCCCAAAACCTCCGGCAGAGGAGGAGAAAAAGCCTGAAGAGAAGCCTAAACCTGAAGAGAAGAAAGATGAGGTTTTTTTCCTTTTTTTTTTAATAAGAGTAAAACTAGATACATAAAGATATATAAATATGTATATATTATATACATAAAATAGATACGCAGAATTTGTAATCACTTCTCAACAGCAGGATGTCAATACAGCCATTATACTGGGATTTAAGAGTTATATCATTTGTTTCTGCAGCCACAAGTGATCAGGGTAGCGCTAAAAGTTCACATGCATTGCGAGGCTTGTGCTCAGGGGATCAAAAAACGCATACTGAGAATGAAAGGTAGATTCATGGATTCTATTTTTATTCTTTTTTAGATTGAGTAGTCATGCTTTTTGTGATCTTTATTCTTCTTTGTTCATGCGATTCTGAGCCACCTGTATCTTCAGTTAATTTGTGACCAAAAAAATGTTTTTAACTTTTGCATCTCTTAAAAAAGATAAAGAAAAGAGTTTAAGTTCTCACACCAGTCTTTCACTATCAAAAACCCAGTATTCATTTTATTAAATTATTCAGTTCATTAAGAGTCAATGATAACTGGTCCAATTAAAGTCAATAATATTTCTTTCAATACAAATTCATTTAGTTAAAAAACAAATCCCACCAACCTCAAATCAGAATAATTGCATTGTAAAAATCTGATTTCTAAACAAGATTTGAACTTTCAGGGGTGGAAGCGGCAGAACCAGATCTAAAGGCCTCAGAGGTTTCAGTGAAGGGTGTTTTTGATCCTCCAAAGCTGGTTGAATACCTGCACAAGAAGACTGGGAAGCATGCGGTGATTGTGAAACAAGAGCCAGAGAAGAAAGAAGAGAAAGCCCCGGAAGCCAAAGAAGAAGGTGGTGGTGGTGAGAAAGAAAAGAAAAGTGGTGAAGAAGAAAACAAAGAGAAAAAAGAAGGTGACAATGAAGGTAAAGCAGGAGAGGCAGCAGAAGAGACAAAAGTGGTGGAGCTCAGGAAAAATGAATATTATTACTATTACCCACCAAGGTATGACATAGAACCATATGCATACCCTCCACAGATCTTCAGTGATGAGAACCCTAATGCTTGTTCTGTCATGTAAAAATTTGGGGAACTCAGGGACAAAAAGGAGATAAGAAAAAAAAGGACGTGATCAATCTTATCTATCTCCCTGTGCTTCCCTCTTGTATCGTGTAGTCTTTTCTGCTATACAGTATAATCTGCAGATTAGCTGTAGAATTTTGTGAGGCTTGTCCTCCTTAAGCTTAAGCTATTATATATAAATATATAAATGACAATCATTTCAAGTCCCTCTTCCTTTTTCTGTTTATTCTCTTCATTTCCAGGATGCTTTGATTATTATAATCATTATTATATTACTCGCACTGTTTGAATAATAATTAGTGGGTCAGATTCAGATTATGAAATGATTCCTTAGAACACTTAAAACTCTTAAAGTAGTAGCGTTAATCACAATTTCGACTTTAATTTTTTCCTTAATAACCTGTTGATGTGATTAATGATATGAATTAGATTACAGTGGTTGTCGGTCGGTTTACATGGAAGAGTGAAAAAGAAGGCTAATGGTAGCTGGGGCAATTATTTTCTTACCGGAAAATCAGAACTAATACGAGCCACTGATATTTGGTTTCTATTCTTTTTTTCTGATGCTATATTATTTACTGAAAAAGCCACGAGAGAGATCTTTCGGTGGAGCTGAACCGGAAACCACTAAACTGAGTCTGAAATTTACTCCAGTTCGTACTCTCCAACTCAACCTTGGAAACTTCAATGTTTTGAAAAAACCATAGTGTTTTAATTCCATGGAAATTTTAATTTTAATTTCTAGTTACGAGGAAGGAGATGCCAGAGGAGAAAACATTGATTTTGAGAAGGCAACAGGTTTTAATAGAAATATAAATACATATTTATAGATAGGGTTTTAAAATTTAAATATTTATTTATAAATTAATTTTTATTAAAATAATATATTAAAATAAAAAGTAAAATTATTATTTTAATATTATTATTAAAAAATATATAATTTTATCTTCTTCTTTTTTAAATTTTAAAAACTAATAATTTTATTCTTACTTAAACATTTTTAATTTTAAAAAATATCTAATTCCTCTCACCCTTGATTCTTTTTTCTCCTCTCTCTATCCACCACCCATCTTCCACGACTCTTCCTTTTTCCTCCATTTTGTTAGTTCACTCACCGTAGAAATGGTTGTCTAATACACAGGGTGTGACAAAGAAATGCAAGCGGAAGAGATCTCCAAGACATCGTGCGATAAAGAGGAAAAATCATGCCACATCATCATGAAAGGTAGCTCGAGCGTTGGAGAGAAACAAAGGTCGACATCGGCTTGATCGACAAAAGGAGAAGTCGTCGGATTTTCTAATGATTTAAAGTTGAAGAGGGGGTTGAATTGGAGTTTTCAAAAGTATGGGGTAGTTAAAATAGAAAAAAAATAGAAATATTAGGTTTAAAGAAAAATATGTAATTTTTCAAAATTAAAAAATTTTAAACATAGATAAAGTTATTAGTTTTTATAATTTAAAAAGAAAAATTAATGAATTATATATATTTTAAATATTATTATTAAAATAATAATTTTATTTTTTATTATAATTAAATTTTTTAATAAACAAATTTTTAAATTTTTATTTTTTTTTACATTAAAACTTTAGTTTAGCCCTCTGGCCTTTTGAAAAGAAAATTGCATCAAAACTCAAGTTCATTGAATGTACACTGGAAAATGAGCTTGATTTTGAGAATATACAAAATTTTCCACACTCAGGTCAGGATTATGCTTTGAATTAAGGTAATGACTGACTGAAGCCGGATCTGAACGCAAAAATTTAGGGTACCTCGAAAAAACTGTAAAAAAAGACTCAAATTTTGGCATTCCTGAAATTATTAACAATCTTGAAAGTTCTGGTAGTTTTATCAGAAGCCCCTCTGCTAAAAAAGGGGAGAGGTTATCCTACTCCAACGAACCTGACAATGTATTTTACCATTGAGTGAGATCAGAGAATTTCTGAAAACACTCTTTTATTATTATGTTTTTTCATATCGTCGGTGTTGCAGTGTTGCTATTATCTAATTGATTTTAAATGAACATTCTCTTTTCTTTATCCTTAACGCTCTTTCATTCTACGATCAGATGTGACTCCTGTCAGACAAATTTTTTATATATATAAAATAACTGTAGTGAGAGCAGGTGAATAAGAACCATGCGGCCTAACAGGTTATAGGAATGATTAGAGTACTAAAAGTTTTAAAAAATATGTTAAAATTTTTATTATATTTATAAAATTTTGATTTATTTAATATTATTATTATAAATTGGATCATCAAATTTTAAGATTTATTTGTTTAATTAATTAAAATGGGTTTTCTAATTAAAAAACAATAATAAAAAATATACAAATCTATTCAACACTGAGTATTAACTTTTGCGGTAAAAATGGTGGAATTCTCAAGTGAGGGTATGTACGGAGATTTAGGTTTGGGATTTATTTTTTTAATATTAAAATCAAACTATTAATGCAATGGCTCATATGGTTCTTCTACCTCAGATCCCATGGTCACATGCAAAGTCTATAGCTGCAGCTATATATTTTTGTTTTTATAAACATAATCGAAGGCGGACAAACTTTATTCCCAGGGATTTTTCTTGATGTATAATCATGAAACACGATAACCGGGCGTTACACCTGAGGGTAGCTGCTTCCACCAAAATTAAGTGACTATATATATATATATATATATATATTGCCAAATTCTCTTTTTGGCACTTCATTGGCATATTTTATGAAACTTCACAAACCCATGTATATAGGCTATAATAACTAGCTTACATTATTAATCTCTCATATTACACGAATAAATTTCTCTTCTCAATTATGATTATATTTCGGATAGATAAATATTCGTAAAATTCCCTGTAATCAAGATTTAAGGTAAAAAAAAAAAATCATGCAAGCAAGCCAACACTATCAAATTATTGTCCTCTTGCTCCCCCGTCCCTCTTCTCCTAGTTTCTTTGCCTTTCTATAGTTGTTCAAAAATAAATTCAATATTTTTAATCAAACTGAATTGAGAGAACACCTAATAGTTAGTGAAAGTGTGGTCCATATCAACACAACATTATTCGGTAATAACAATTAAGGGAAACTAGTGGTGGTGCTTGGTCCTCGCCAAACTCATCAATATCGATTGTTAAAGAACAACTGCAGATGAAGAAAGAGCTTACCGACAAAAAGAAGATTAATATGTGATGCAATTCCCACTTGATCACACAATCTCCACAACATTCTCAACAAAGTTATGCTTTTTCTATTTTATAGATGGATTCATATTAATTAAGTTTTGCATTTGTGATGATTTAATATACAAATTATTGGTTGGACTTGTGGAAGGTTGCTTGAGATTGGGGTTGCAATATGAAAAGGGGTGGGTGAGTGGTTGTCATGTTATGATTTTAGTATGTTAGTTGAATTTAAACATAAATAAGGTGGCTAAGGATCTAACATGGAAACACATATGGACCAAAAAAATTGGCTAAGGATTCAAATAAAAGATAGAACTGAAATTCAGCTAGTAGAGGCCAATTTAGGCTTTTGCAATAGAGTTAATAAGAACGATAATGAATTACAGGGAAAAATAGAATGATGTAAAAAAATGTGGTGAAAAAGAAAAGAGATAATATTGGTTGTTGGGTGGTCAATCTATTTAGGTTAGATACAATATTTGTGTGGTGTTGTCAATGCTGATAAGGAGTGACGATGATATTAGCATAAATAATATAAATATATAAAATAAATCATAAGAAAATAAATTTATCTTTTTAATGTATTCATACAAGTATTGAAATAATAAAATTTATCATGTATTAAATAAACTTTAAAAATCAACTACTAAGAGTATTTTTATTGTTTGATTTTTTTTCTATAATAAAAAAAAAAAACTAATGGAATCTATTAAAGGTGGGAAAATGTTGTTCTTAGTTAAAAGGATGGGAAAAAAAAAAAATTCACACAGAAAAGCAAGTGGGAAATTGTAATTCTCACTATTAATTATATAATTAAGAGGTAAGAGATGAACGTCCCAAAGATTAACAACATCTTATACATTATTTAGACCTAGGCTAGCAAACGCCTTTTCCGTTTTGCCGTGGTTCAATGAATTAAGATTTAAGGATTACTTTTGTTGACATGACTTGACCTTCTTGTCTTGAACCTCTAAAGCTCTCTTTCCAAAGGAGAAAAGACCCTTTAGTAGTGTACCCGCTCAATAATTTTAAATAAGAAAAGTACAATCTTTGAATAAATAAAAAACCTACCACTTGATTAATTAATTAGCATTATAGTAATTATAAATCATAATCTAACGTTACTGTTACCAGTTTCTAGGGAAAAAACACAGTCCCACTCGACTACTGCTCAACTCAACTCAACTCAACTAATATTCGTATTGGATCAGTAGCGGATCTGTTTGACTCACGTTCAACACAGTAGAGGAGCCAGATGTCAAGGAGTACAAGAATTATATATATATATATTTATTTCATTGATAAATGCTTTTATTTTTAATTTTAGCCAGATGATATATCCCGTCCCGCCGAAGTAGAAAATTTTAATCTTTTTAAGTTAAAAAAAAAGATCGAATTTTCATTAATGGTTTATTTTCACAAGTAAATTTGTTTGGCTTTGTTAAAGATGATTATTTTACTTTTTATTAAAATTATAAAACTGTTATTACTATTTAATATAAATGTTAAATTATTAATATATTTTTATTAGCTTAAGATTTTATTAGTTAAATTTCTAATTAAATTAAAACTTTAATCAACTTTAAAATTTAAAATATATGCCCTTAAATTCTAAAAGTTTTCAATTGTAAAAAATAAAATAGTTGAATCAAAAGAGAGTCATCATAGATAAAGATGAAAGAGACATGAACATCGAGATACATACAATCATTAATACCAATGGATCTACTAAAAAGTAATCTATTATTTTAGGGGCTGTTTTTAATTTTCGTATTCCAAATTTATCCTTGAAATGTTTATATAAATAAAAATTTACCCAAAATCTAAATCTTTTAAAAGATAGTTTCACCATTAAAAATTTTTGAAAGAAAGCCTCATTTTGTTGTTAATATGAAATAATAGATTATAAATTGTAGTCCAAATGAATTAAAAATGATGGAATAATTCCACCATACCAGAGAATTTTTGTTCATTTAGTTTTTACTCTATTTCTTTCTATTGTATGTTTAACTTTCTCAGAAAATTTCAGTTCTTGTTTATTAACAAATATTCAGCTCTCTTGTTTGTTTCTGAGTTGAAAAATTATACTTTTCCAGAAAAGGTTTTTCATTTTCTTGCTAATTAACTATAATCTGAGAAGATTATGTGTCAACAAGAAAGATCTGATCAAACAAAATTTGCAGACAAACCCTTTTTGAATTAAATATCTCTTTTAGGATTAAACCGATTATACTACATAGGAAAAACAGGTTTAGTGACCCATTACATAACCATATGGGTTTGCCGAGTCTTGTATTTGAGATCTCCTTGTTAAAAATTCCAGGCTTACACTATTCTGTCAATCCTTTGGATATCGCGGCAAAAGTTTGATTGTGATTTGGGAAGGGAGACGAGAATGAGTTTGACCTTTTTTTCTGGGCACCAGTCCCAATCTGAGTGATGTAATTTCTCGCAATTTTTTGTGATTGTTATGTCGACATCATCATCATCATCATCATTTCAGTTTACTATTTCCAGAAAACGCCGTAACTCCATTATCATTTTCTCTTGTTTTCTGGTGCCCGTTTTTCACCTTAATTTTAAACATGCTTTCGCATGATCTTCAACAGTCTTCACCTACCTTAGCAAATTCAGAGACAAGACTCCTTCCATATGCTTTAACTTATTGTGAAATTTTTTTGACATATTCATTGAACCAGTAGAATCCAATGCACCCTTCAATGGTTCCAAGATCCGTAACAGTGGATGAACGGTGAAAACAAAACACTGAAAACTGAAAAATTGATGGGTTGGAAGTTGGACCCACACGATGGGTGCATCCACAGTAATGGGCCAAGCCCACGTGACATCCCCTCTTTACTTTACAGTTCGGCTTTTGTCTTAACACTGAAGAAATGGAGCAAGCTTCAATACTACATTGGCCACATCGCTGTGACTCAAAAGCTAAAGCTTTCTTAAATCTGAATGTAATTCATTAGCTTTTACCTGGCACATGCATACACGTACGAGTCTGTTAAATTTAAGTGGGACCCTGTACTTTTTGTAGGTCCAAAAATGGGGACAGTAAATTGTAAAATTAAAATTAAAATGAAACAAGTGGCGGGTTCAATTAGGGCCCTGTTATGTGGTGTCAGATCTTTAAACACAAATGGGAGGAGAGTGACAGTGACTAAAGTAAATTGTGGTGATCACGTGGTCTCACTAATTGGTTCTTTTGTCTTTTCAATTCAGCCAGCCCACTCTATGGACCACCAAGCATATTCAGTATGTATTGCAGTACTTATAATTTTATTGTATTTTATATTACAGGACCGCCATTTTTTTTGCCATGATAGTATGTATTATGACGACACTGTTTGACACGTCTGCTTTAATATGACCAGAATAAGCACAACTATAATATAATTAAGGTCAAATGACTAAAGTTGGGTGTAAACCTGGTTTTTTATTTTTTTAATTATTAAAAATTTATTAAATTTATTATTATTATTATAGATAAAATTATTATTTATTTAAATATTTAAAAAATTAAAATTTTATCATATTTTTTTTAAGTTAAAAAATTTAATAAATTTTATCTCATACAAAGTTGGAAAAATCAATATTTTTTTAGGGTTTTTTTAGTTATTATTATGGACGATCGAAGATGGCAACAATAGCGTTCTTCCTCCTTCCTGACTTCTCTCTTAGCCTCTTTTTATTTTTGACCATCATAGACCAAAGAAACCGACCGACGAAGACAAATTGTTAATCTCCAAATTAAAACAAAACGTCTTCGTCTCATACAAAGACAATGTGTTGTCGTTGTATGAAAGATGACAAAGACAAATTGTGTCTTCATCGATCGAAAATGAAATGAAACTGAGAGAGAAATCAAGAAAGAGGAAGAATGTCACTATTGTTGTCTTCTCCGACTATTGATAGTGTATTGAAAAAACCTTAAAAAAATATATATAAAATTTTCATGCTTTAAAGGAAAAAATTTATTAATTTTTAAACCTAAGACATGAAAATATATTAAAATTTTAAATATTTTTATTAAATAATAATTTGACTTTGCATAATAATATAAAATTTAATAAATAAATAAATATTATATTTTTATAATTAACAAAATCATTTCGCTTATGAAGAATTGCTGTCCTTTATTTGACAGGGGTCATTATTGGATGCATTTCTCGATCTTTTTGGTCACAGTTCAGTTCAATGAATGGTTGAATGCTGAGGATGCTAGAGAGGAGTTTAGGTCTCATCGAAAGAAAATGGAATTGTTAATATTTAAATTTAAATATTAAATTATAAAATATTATCAACCACTAGATTCCCCCTCTACTTTTTATCGTCACTTTCAACACCCTCATTCATCATTCTCTTTGACTGTATAAATATATTATATTATTGGCCAAAAGAAATGCCCTCACCTAAGATTTGGTGAAAACTCAAATTAATATTTGGTTAAATATTAAAAATTTAAATTTTTATTCATTAAATATTAAAATTAATAAAAATAATTAGTTTTAGAGATAAAATTATTATTTAATCAATAATATATTAAAATAATAAAATATTATTTATTATGATTTGAGTTTAGAAAACCAAATATTATTTATTATGATATGTTCCCAGAAGCAGATAAATTCTGGCCCAAAAATCAGTTTGGGCTTGCAACAAACCTTAGGTGGGAATATGTCTTTCGGCCTATATTATTCTTCTAAAAAATTCCTTCACATTTAGGCAATGGTCGTGAGTTTAAATTGTTTAACCAAGCAAAATGATGTTTGTTTGGAGGACTGAGAAATTTAGGAGACTTGAATTGGGCCAGAATTTATCTACTTCTGGGAACATATAATAAAATTTAGGCCCAATTTTGGTTCTCCAGGCTTTACATCCAAATCTGATCGATAGACACACACCTACATATACAGACAAAAGCACCATCTGCGGTTGTCTTGTCTTGTGTCCGAAAGGGGAGCGGAACGTAAAATCCAAAACAGGTCCACCTGGTGTCCTTTTATACTGCGTGATGAGTATGCGAATAACATGTAATGATGAATATAGTGTCTGGAAATTGAAATGTCCTTCAGTTAAAGAGTAAAATCCAGAACTTGTCAGTTTATTTCCCAAATATTGTCTACAATCCCATGAAAACACTCACGGAACCCAAGTGTACAAAGGATGGTAATTTATGTGGAAACGCAATTTTCAGAAATATTGCAAGCCTTTCTGACGTAAATTTTTCAGAAAATTCGTAGAGTTCACCTCTAATCTGTAAGTCTAGATTTTCAAATTAAATGGCTTTAACGGTCCCATGACCTATATAAAGGCTATGTAGCCATTTATTTAAGTGAATGAATGAGACAGATTCAAGGTTTTTCCATAGTGGCAATCTTATCTGGTCCAATTTCATATGACTCTTTGTTTGGCTGATGATGAGTCTCTTCATTTCCATTCACCATTTCTCTGTTCATATTGTCCAGGCTCTTTGGATTAACGGCACTTGCTATCGCCAAAAGTCTTCCATGTTTCGGTCTTATCAAATTCCACGAACAACAAAACGTACCTTATCCATGGCCATGGGTACAAATCTTCTTCTCTTCCTTGAAGAAATTCTGTGGAAATGATAATCTTACTTGCCACGGATATCATTTGCTAAGGGGTGATTCAATTAGCTTTTAATATTTTACACCCAACAACATTAATTTGAGCCAGTCAAATCCTAAACTTCAAATTTTAGTTGGTGTAACAACTTATTAGAAAGCCCCAAGAAAGGGGAAGTTCTCACTCAAAACTTTCTGGGTAAAAAAGAAAATAAATAATTGGAACAGTGAGGAGATGGGATTTGCACTTTGCTGTTGAACTACTTTGCTGGGTGGGCTAGACATGGAGAGGTCTCAGTAGATAGCTTATTAGAAAATTTGGAAGAAATTAAATATTTTAATCAAGGGAATTTCGCGTGTGTTTCATTTTCATCTTTCATATGAAGACACAGTTGAGAGAGATTAGAAGGGAGAGAAAAAGTTAACAATCGGATAAAAAATTATTATTAGGGAGTTGCTATTGAAACTTTAAAGAGGAAATGATAATTTTTTAAACTTTGAATAAAAAAAAAAATTAAAACTTTAAACCTAAAAAAATAATAAATTTTTAATTTTTTAAATGTTTTTATTTAATAATAATTTTTTTAAACAATAAAAAAATAAATAAATAGCTACATAAAAATTTTAAAATTAATGAATAAAAACTTTGAGAAAAATCCTAATCTTTATGCGGGAATAAGTCCATCACCCTTTACCTTAAAGGTGTGTTTGGTTAAAGGATTTTAAGATTACCTTGGTAATCTATCTTTTATTCTTTTGTTTGGTTTGTCAGTAATAAAATATTACAGTAATATTTTATTATCAATGTTGATGTGGCAGGTAATATAGGTGGTAATCTGATTACCACATTCACCTTAGGTATTTAAAGATTAGTGCGATAATCTTGAGTTTATTATAGAAAAATTATTATTTATCAATTTTTTGAGATAAAAATAAATTTATTTTTAATTAATATGACAAATAATTTAAAAATAATTATATTCAAGGGCATTTAAGTAAAATAATTTACTAGTAATCTTTTATTACCTTTAACCAAACACAATAATTATTTATACCTATCAAATTTTATCAAACATAGGAATCATTTATACCCAGTAATCTTCTAAGTAATCTTTCTATTTTAGTAATCAAACATTACCCAAATCAAACGCCCCTTAAAAGCATTTCGCTCAACAGTTGAGCACCATTGAATCAATTGTGCCCAATTCTAGGTTTTGGACCGTCATTCAAAGTCAACTTGGGCTACACCTATCATAAATAGACTCCGCATGTAAAACTGGCCCAATCACATTATTTCTTTGATAAAAATTTCCGCCAATTTCATTGATTAAATAGTCTCTTATTTTGAATCGGCATGCCTGGCATGTGTCACCGGCTTTCATCCATCATCACATGAACACGTGGCTTGTGTCTGGGGGAAGGAACAAAGCCATTAAATTTGCAGTGGTGGCACCTCTACACATCTGGACGGTGCTAAATCTACTTCGACACGTCAAGGGCAGAATCCGATACTCAATCATATTCTGCCAAGTGTCTGTACTTCACTGTATAAAAGAACCTTGTCCTGATAACCATCAACCGTTTTCTTCAACATTCAGTTGCTCTTTGTTTTATTCTCACCTCTTTCTGTCTTCCAACCATAACCCACCAAAAATAGCGACAGCTACAGTAGATTAAATCACAAAGATGAGTCGTTTTTGGACTTTGCTCACACACGTTCATTCACTAGCTGGGTATTGATTCTTTCCCCTTCTCTTCTTCAATTAATACTCTAATTTTCTCCGCTCTAATACTTGATTGTAACATGTACAGGCCGGTTTTGATGTTGTTGTACCCCTTGTAAGTGACCCCTGTCGACTTAGTTGTTGTCTGCTTTCTTCATATTTTGTTTTATCTTGTTGGTGAACTGATCAGAGATGTTTGATTTTTCTTTTTAATTTCTTTCTGTGTGTGGGGATTTATATCAGATATGCATCAGTTTTAGCTATAGAAAGCCCGTCGAAAGTGGACGATGAGCAGTGGCTTGCTTATTGGATCTTGTATTCATTTCTGACTCTTACGGAGATGCTACTCCAGTCAGTTTTAGAGTGGTAAGATGAAAACTTTAATTCAAAACAAACTTGTTATGAGCTTGAGAATAGTTTATTTGTTGATTGGTTCGTTGGTTTTCAGGATACCAATTTGGTACACGGTGAAGTTACTGTTCACCGTGTGGTTGGTTCTACCACAATTCAGGGGAGCAGCTTTTATTTATGATAGGTTTGTAAGACAGCAGATAAAGCAGTACACAGAAGGCAAAGTTCAGCAGGATCACAAGCCTCCGGAATGCAAAGGCAAGGGCAAGAAAAAGTCTGTGGACTTCATTGTACCAAAAAAAGTGAGTCCAAATTCTTCATTCATTGAAAGATGAATATAATTTTATGTATAATATTAAATATTGTTGATTCCTAGATAGTCTGTTCATCTTGTTCGAGGGTTTTGATATGTGCATTTTTTTTTTTTTTTTATGTGGGTGTGGACAGGGAGAGCATTGAGAAGCAACCTGAATCGCCCTTGGCTTTTTAACGCGTGGATCTTTCGGTGTTTATATAAATGAAAACTTTAAATCCGTGTAGAATAAGTTAATTACTTTTCTTAAGGCTTTTATATGAAGTCTGCATTTGTCAGCAACAATGGACCCCTTGATATTAAGTTAAACTACCACCAACATTTCATTTTCACACTAGTTTAACTGATGGCGTTCTTGCAATTTTTTTTAAATGTATTTTTAAGATGTTCTATAAAATAGCTCATGCCATGAATGAGTATCAATATTTATATTGTCTTTTCCTGTCTTTCACATCAATAATAATAATAATAATAATAATAAAAAGAATTGTTTTAAGCTGTCGATAAATTTGTAGTTTCAAGCTTGTAGGCTTTTTTTAAAATTAATTTATAATAATATTATAGATTGTTTATTTTTCATTAAGAAGAGATAAAATTCCAGATTCAAGAGGGAGACTGACCTGAGGAATCATAATCGTAAACTGAAATCCAATAACTCTGGATTTGACTGGGCTTTTAGATGAAACGATTCCAAATGATCCAATATCATTTAGGCCTTCCTGATGACCATTGAAAAGCCCATAACTTTAAATTATACGATATACAAGCTCATTATGGATTCATAGACCCATCCATAGAAAATAAGTATTCATTTTTAATAAGGGCAAAGGAAAAGTTTCCACCAAAGTTTTAGTTTAATCTCAAAAAAATACTTGTAACAGTTCAAAAATTTAAATTTTTTTTGTTAGAAATAAAGGTAAAATTTTTATTTTATCATTAAACCTTAAAACTCTAAAGAATCATATCATTTTATTTCTATAATTTAAAAAATTAATAATTTGTCCCTTAAAAATTAAGTTTCAAAAACTTACCATTTTCTCTCTAGGGTTTGAAAATTTTTCCAACCAATAAATATGGTGAGTCATCGGTGGTCAGAATGTTAGGAGGACGACGTCTGAATGATAAAGCGTAGTCCATCGTCTAGACGTTGAAATCGACAATGTTCTATACGAGACGAGACGCAATAGGGCTGCATCGTCACGCAATGTTGAGGGAAAATGGTGTGGTGCTGGTATGCGCTGGTGCTATTGGGAGTCCACAGTTGTTGCTGTTGAGAGGTATTTGGGGAATTCCAGTAGCTTTTCACAGTCCATACGTGGGGCAGTACCTTAATGATAATCTGAGGAATGGCATCTTGATTCTGCCTCCAATCGCACTGGAGCACTCATCGATTCAGGTTAGCATTACAGAATTAGGAGATTATGTTGAAGCAGCTTCCAACGTTATGCCTTTTGCATCCCCAGCTCAGCCTATTTCCATCAGAACACCCTCTAATCTTCACCACTTTATCTCACTATAGCTACCCTCTTGGAGAAGATTATTGACCAGCTTCAAGTGGTACTTTAAACCAGCTTCAACATATGTCTGGGTTAATCCCATTGTTCGGTTCAATTACCTCAGCAATTCAGTGGACATCGAAAGGTGTATCCATGGCACCAAGATGTTCAATGAAGCCTGTCCATGGATATTTTCAAGTTCCATGAATGGTTTGGTGGTGGGAATTCAGTTCTCTAGGGCTTGCATTGGCAGAGTGTTTTGTTAAGATTAAGCAAAAACTTGGGTGGAAAATTGTCCTTTGCCCTTTTAATAATAACAATGATAATCCTGGCACGATATCAATTTCTTCTTTTAAATCTAATTTTTCTCAACTAATATTACTGCTTTTTATTTTATTTTTCTGTTTTCCAAATATTTAATAACAACTACCATGTCATATTCAGCGACAATTAAAAAAATCAAATGAATAAGAAAATAACGTCCTAATTAATGTCAATTTTTATTAGAAGTTTTTAGGTCTAGTTATTTTATTATAATAATAATTACTGTTAATAGTTAATAAATAAATTGGTACATATTATGGTATAGGTGTGTAGTAGCAAGTGGCCTGAGGGACGTGGACACGAGGCCAATAGAAGGAAAGAAGAAAAAGAGAGAATCAAACATGAAGGAGACTGGCATGAAATCTCTTCCTTTTTAGATCAGCCTGTAAAATTATCCCACTACTTCGTATCAATGAAATGTACGTACACGTACACCAAGGCATCAGACGACGTATATATTGTTGCATACTATACACACATCTGCATGTGCTCATAATTCTTATATAAATATTTTTATATATGGTTGGTTTATTTTTTCAAGCACAATACTGATCAAGTTAACATTTTTTTAAGTTGATGTGTATCTCCTTGTCTTCTGGTATGGCGCAGCGAAGTTTCATATCTCCCACCAAAGCCCAGTTCCAAAGGTTTCCTAAGAATAAAGTCACTTTCACTGTCTATCTGTAACGTCTGCTCAACTTCACAAGCACCAACAAGAATATATTTACATAGACTTCAGCTTTCAATGCATTTGAAGTAACGATGTTGCAAAATGAATTAATGTATGATTTTGAGGAAAACTTAAGGCATAAGGAGTAAGGTATATTGGTAATTCCATTTTCTGCAGGTGGATCGAATGTCTAAACAAGCCTCATCTCTGATGGTAACTTTAGTGCCTCACATCTCATGGCTTTCTTTTAATATTCCACTCAACGATGTGCCTCTTCTTCTAGCAGAAAATGAATTATGGAAAGAAAAGGCAAAACAATACTTCTTTGAGAAGACTCCACTTCTCTTCCAATCATTCAACCTCACAATGAAAAAGATCAGATTACAAATGCTTTTTTAAAGTGGACTTCACCTTTCATGTTACTATGTGCAAATCTCAATGAATATTAGATTTGAATAAAGTAAATACAATCCTATGGTCACACGCACCTGATAATTGCCACTATCAATAAAGCAATTTCAAATGCCTCTCCTAGTTTACCAATATTTCCCAGTTCTAATTAATTAAGAAATAATTAAATTGATTATTATGAAATGTTTAAAAGCAAAGCTATCTTAATTAAATAGTAAAGTAGTTAGCCAATGGGCTTTCAAAAAGTAGTCACCCACCCATGCAAAAGAGAAAACAAAGTAATACCATTAAATTTACCAAAACACACCCCCTCTTTTCCCCACTATTTAATCCTGGTTTTCCATTGCTTCATGTTCAGTGAGATGGCAATTCATCTTCTTTTGTTTTGAAATTTGCCTGTCAACTCTGCTTCACAATTTTCTTCTAAACTCTTCTAAGTTGATCCCTCTTGTGATTTGCACCTTGCAAAATGCAAAAGATTCAACGCATGAAAATTTCCAAGCAGTATCAAATTGAGAGTTTTTTTATTTACTCTTTAACAGCTTTAAGTTGTGGTCTATTGTGTTCTAGCCCCTTCTGGTTTCCCTCCCTATGTTCTTCTGTGAAGATTTTTCTGTTTGTTTCTCTCCCAAAAGTTGGTTTGGAGATAATCAGCCCCAAGCTTCTGTTCATAGTGGGCAACCTCATCGTTTTTATCCTTATCGGAGAATCCAAACTCTTTGCTTCAGACGCTTCTTCAGCAAGCAAGGTGTCCTACGAGGAGTACATTAGCAAGTGCAAGATCACTGGAGCCCCTCAGAATTTTCCTACTCTTCAGGTGGGCAACATCAAAGATAAAAAACAGGAGTCATATTCTTCTGAAGAAAACGTAGTGTTGGAGAAAAACGAAAAAGCGGAATTAGATGGAAAAGTTTATCATCACTTTGCTTTCCCTGCAGAGGAATTGAACAAAAGAGCTGATGACTTCATTGCAAGGGTCAACAGGCGAAGAAGGCTCGAAGCTAGACTATTAGGTTGTAGTGGGAAATTATACAGGGAAGACATATAATTTCCCTAATTTATTAAGATCCATGATATAAGACCTTATAAGCAAACACTAAAAAGTTTATTTCATATTTGCTCAGAATTAGTTTGCAGTAATAGATTTTTTTTTTTTTTTCAAATTTCCACCATCCATTAACTATATATTGTTAGACAATTGTGGGTTCAGAAGATTCATTGCTGTTCTATACATGTACTTGTGCATAATAATCCCCGCCTGTTTTCTTGACCTTCTATTATCAATTTACACTCTAGTTTCGGAAGAAATTCTTACAGCTTAAGAAATTACTGTAGGCGATTATGGATATTATATTACTCTTGCGGTTACATAAAAAATACTAATGTCGGGGTTGTATATAGATAATTCAAAATTTTGGGTTTTATGAATAATAAAAAAAACTGTGTTCTCATTGTTACATGCATGGGAAATAAATATATATATTTATTTTTGTGTGTGAGCATATGATTAAATATTATTTTTATTTTTAATATAAAATTATTAAATCATATAATAATACATAAAAATATATATATTTATTTGCATTCTCAAATTAAATACAATAATAATCATTATTGTTATCTGTTTAAAGATTGGAAAATAAACTTTTAATTGACTTTACTCTTTCATATTCTTTTCTTCGGCGGCGCACTATTTTAATTTGTTGTTTTTTGGGCTCGTAGATCCACTAAGCAATAAGCGAGTCCATATCTTCACAATCCGAATTTCTGACCAGCAATTTTGCTTCTAGCTTGAGCTGCACAATCCAAAAAAACACAGTTTCGTTGAAACTTCAAGTGAAAGACTCTATTGAAGAGACCATAAACCTATATTTACACATTTTCAGAATATAAAAAAAAATATATAAAAAATATATTATTATATAATTAAATAATTTTAAATTAAAAATAAAAAAAATGACTATTTTTCACTTATTTTTTAGGCCAATCTCGAACCTATCCTTACGGGAGATTAAAAACCATTTTTTTCACCCATGATAATAGCGCTAGACTCGAATCGAGTCAGTTCGAGCTCAAGCTCGGCTCGATCAAGCCTGAAACTAGTCGAGCTCTGCTTGGCTTGATCGAACTCGAGCTGGCTCGGGTTGGCTTGGTAGATTTTTTTTAAAAATATTTTATACAAAACAACGTCGTTTTGATTAATATATATTAAAAACTATATCGTTTTGATAATAAAAAATGAGCTGAGCTGAGTTGAACCGAACTCGAGTCGAGCTTGAGCGGAACTCGAGCCACCCATATATGAACCGAGCCGAGCTCGAGCTAGCTGCGAGCCGAGTTCTGCTCGGCTGGAATCCAGCCCTACATGACAAACTGCCGTCCAATTTTTCAATTAGAGACATGGGTAAAATCATCATTTTACTATTTAAAACTTTAAAATTTTAAAATTTTACCATTTCCCTCCTCCAAGTTTTAAAAACTAACAACTAACCTATCTTCAAAGTTTGAAAAGTTTAGATTTCACCCCTAGGGTTTGTTTCCTTCTCCCGCTACTATCAACGACCAACACATTTGACCGATCTCCCATCTCCAACTACAAAGGACGATGAAAGACGACCCTTCGTCGCCCAGATTTGGACGATGAAGCGTCGTCAGATCTGGAAGAATAGATTAAGAACGACGCTTTGTCACCTTCGTTGTCGTGTTTGGACGATGCGACGAAGGACGATGATGCTTCGTCGTCTGGGTTAGTGGCGCGACGAAGAAATCTTTGTCTCTTCGTTGTATCGTGCGACGAAGAAATTTCTGTCTCTTCGTCACATTGTGCGACAAAGAGATCTCTGTCTATTCGTAGCACCGTAAGACGAGGAGATGAAAATCTCTTCATTGCATTACTATCGTCGCATTAGGAGAATGAGGAGACTGGTGACGACGTTGAAAGATGAAGTTGAAGAATGGGGGCGAAACTGTTAGTTTTGAAAGTCATGGGGGGCGACGGCATTTTAAAAAATATGATAACCCTAGGTTTGAGGGTGAAAATGTTAGTTTTCAAAGTTTAAAAATTTTAAGTAAAGATAAAATGTTAGTTTCTAAAACCTAAGAGAGGTGAAAAGTAATAATTTTATAACTTTTTAATATAAACAATAAAATAACGATTTTATCTTTGTTCTTAACTAAAAATTAGATGACAGTTTGGTCATAGATAGAAAAAAGGGTTTTTAATTTTTCGTAAATATAGGTTTAAAATTAACCTAAAAAATAGATGAAAAATAGTTTTTTTTCCAAGAAATAAATTATAATCTAATTATATAATAATATATTATTTATTTCATTATTTTGTACTGACCTACTATTAAAGAAAATGAAACGCCTAACCATCCATTCCGAAATTTGAAGCGGCAAAGTGATGGGGTTACTCTGAGACAAAGCGTTGATACTTTCCATGCAACTTTGCCAACACCTTCGTCTATCAATTCCCATCACTACATATATATGGTAGTGGCACCGTTAGACAATTGTAGATGTTTGTCTGTTGCGTATAATTTATCAATAAAATTATATATATATATATATATATATATATATATATATATATATTTTATTTACAATTAAAATATATAGATGATTTTATAATATATTTTGTTCTTCCCACAAATAGTTGCCAGTCTCATGATTTCCACCAATTTTAATGTAATTTATAAATTAAAATTATTTTCTTTCCCGGGGCAGAATTAATCACTCTGTAGAATCCTTGAAAGAAGTTACAAGTATTAAAACAATGGCCAAAAAGACAATTAATTTATCTGCTTCTGGGAACATATAATAAAATTTAGGCCCAATTTTGTTTCTCTAGGCTTTACATCCAAATCTGGTCGACAGACACACACCTACATATACAGACAAAAGCACCATCTGCGGTTGTCTTGTCTTGTGTCCGAAGGGGAAGCGGAACGTAAAATCCAAAACAGGTCCACCTGGTGTCCTTATATACTGCGCGATGAGTATGCGAATAACAGGTAATGATGAATATAGTGTCTGGAAATTGAGATGCCCTTCAGTTAAAGAGTAAAATCCAAAACTGGTCAGTTTATTTCCCAAATATTGTCTACAATCCCATGAATACAGTCACGGAACCCAAGTGTACAAAGGATGGTAATTTATGTGGAAACGCCATTTCAGAAATATTGCAAGCCTTTCTGACGTAAATTTATCAGAAAATTCATAGAGTTCACCTCTAATCTGTTAGTCTAGATTTTCAAATTAAATGGCTTTAAACGGTCCCATGACATATATAAAAGGCTATGTAGCCATTTATTTAAGTGAATGAATGAGACAGATTCAAGGTTTTTCCATAGTGGCATTCTTATCTGGTCCAAGTTCATATGACTCTTTGTTTGGCTGACGATGAGTCCCTTCATTTCCATTCTCCATTTCTCTGTTCATATTGTCCAGGCTCTTTGGATTAATGGCACTTGCTATCGCCAAAAGTCTTCCATGTTTCGGTCTTATCAAATTCCACGAACAACAAAACGTACCTTATCCATGGCCATGGGTACAAATCTTCTTCTGTTCCTTGAAGAAATTCTGTGGAAAGGATAATCTTACTTGCCACGGATATCATTTGCTAAGGGATGATTCAATTAGCTTTTAATATTTTACACCCAACAACATTAATTTGAGCCAATCAAATCCTAAACTTCAAATTTTAGTTGGTGTAACAACTTATTAGAAAGCCCCAAGAAAGGGGAAGTTCTCACTCAAAACTTTCTGGGTAAAATAGAAAATAAATAATTGGAACAGTGAGGAGATGGGATTTGCACTTTGCTGTTGAACTACTTTGACGGGTGGGGGTAGAGATGGAGAGGTCTCAGTAGATAGCTTATTAGAAAATTTGGAGGAAACTAAATATTTTAATCAAGGGAATTTCGTGTGTGTTTCGTGTTCATCTCTCATATAAAGACACAATTGAGAGAAAAAGTTAACAATCGGAGAAAAGATTGTTATTAGAGAGTAGCTATTTAAACTCTAAAAGAAAATAGCTTGGTTGGTGCTAATCGCTAAAAAATGGAAAGAGGGTTTTGAAAGTCTAAAAAGAAAAAAATGATTTTTTTCAAAATTTAATCATAAGAAAAATTATTAATTTTTTAAATTAAGGGAGAAAAATAAAATAAATTTGTAAGATTTTAAAGTTTAGTGGTAAAATAATAATTTTATTTTTGCTTTTAGCAAAAAATTTTATAATAATTAATTTATAAATGAGTATTTAAATTTTTAAATTCTTATAAATATGAATTTATTGATGTATTGACTCTGGGGTAGGAAATAGTCCTTTGGCACTTAAAACAATTTGTATATAATATAATACTTAGGCCTGAATGTTTCCTTTTCTAAAGGCCATCTTTTGGGGGCATTTGGTTCCAATTTTTTAAAATTATTTTGGTAATCTATCTTTTATTTCTTTGTTTGATTTATCAGTAATAAAATATTATAGTAATCTTCTATTACTAATGCTGATGTGGTAGATTATCACTTTCACTTTAAGTATTTAAATATTACTAAGGTAATCTTAATTTTATTATAATTTTATTATTATTTATTAATTTTTTGAGACAATAAAAAAAGTATTTATTTTTAATTAATATGATAAATAATATATAAAATATTTAAAAATAATTATATTTGATGACATTTAAGTAAAATAATTTATTAGTAATATTTTATTACATTTAATTAAACACAATAATTATTTATATCTATCAAATTTTATCAAACATAATAATAATTTATACCCAGTAATCTTCTAAGTAATCTATCTTTAAAGTAATATTTCTATTTTGATAATAAAATATTATTCAAACCAAACACCTATTTGTGTATGTTGCAATTGTAATTTGCATAATTAATATCGCCACGTGCATACACAATATGATATGATTAAAAAAAATAATCAAAGATGGCATTAATCCTTGGAATTTCCCTATGCCAAAACTAATATAGCTCAACCTGTCCCAGTCTTTCACAATTACGGCAGCAAAAAGCCATGGATTTCATTCACCAATTGTTGAACATTGTTCTTCCTCCTTCAGCACTTCTTCTGCTCTGTTTTCTATTGCCACCATATTTTGCTTTCAAGTGTCTTCGCTATGTAAAAAGGTCTATATGCAACGAAAATGTCGCCGGAAAAGTCGTGCTAATCACCGGAGCATCTTCAGGCATTGGTGAGGTTAGTAGCCTCCAACGTAGTGTTTATATGAATCTCATAATTTTGTTATTCGTATAACCAATTAATATTACCATATATCTGATTATTGGTTTTTTTTTTTTTTTTGAATGAATTCAAGTATCTTGCTTACGAGTATGGTAGAAGAGGAGCTTGCTTAGCTCTTGTCGCCAGAAGAGAAGATCGTCTTAATGAAGTGGCTATTAAAGCTAGCGAGCTTGGATCACCAGATGTTATAGTGATTCGTGCAGATGTTTCTAAGGTTGAGGATTCTAAGCGGTTTATAGATGAAACAGTTAATCATTTTGGTAGATGTAAGAACACTTTCAATTTTCTCTTCAATTTCTAACTTTTCTTCGGACTTTTGTTAACAAGAACAAACAAAAAGTTGAATAGTATTCTGCAATTAATTAATATGCATGGTTAACGAGGCAGTGGATCATCTGGTGAACAACGCTGGCATTACTAAAATCAGCATGTTTGAAGACGCCAACTCAATCTCCGATTTCCATTCTATTATGGTAAATCTCTCCAAGAATTAAATAATATGGTTATAACTTCATTGAACTTTTTAGGAATTGAGTGATATTATTGTGGTTTGATTTTTGAAATCATGAGAAAAAATATTATCGGTTCTAAAAGATTGCCAATATTTGATGTGGTTGTAGAACGTTAACTTCTGGGGTTCGCTTAATGCAACGCACTTAGCAGTTCCACACCTCAGAAAAAGCAAAGGGAAGATTGTTGTCATTTCTTCAATTGCTGGATGGTTCCCTACACCGCGATTAAGCTTCTACAATGTTGGATATATAATTTGATTTATTTAGTTTGTCTTTTTTTTTTTTTTTCTGTTTAGAGGGGTTATAACTAATTGTGGTGCTGCAATGGCTTCAGGCAAGCAAAGCTGCAGTAACAAGCTTATTTGATACATTGAGGACAGAATTTGGTTCGGATATTGGAATAACAATAGTGACTCCGGGATTGATAGAGTCAGAGATGACAGAGCCCGAACTTATTTCGGAGGTATGCCAATTAGGCCTTTTACTACTTCTTCATCTTACCTGCTTAAACTCATTGTTCTTTCCAACTTTTGGAATGATATTTACAGGCTCGAATGTATTTTATACTGGTTGAGTCAACTGAAACGTGTGCCAAGGCAATTGTGAGCGCGGCGTGTCGCGGAGAAAGGTATGTGACAGAGCCATCCTGGACTGGAGTATTGTTTGTGGTGAAGCTTCTTTGCCCTGAAGTGGTTGAATATTTCAGCCGCTTGCTTTTAATCAATCGACCAATGTGCTTAAAGAAAAATGCTTAGTCACAGCTTGTTATTATTGAATAGCAGAATGGAGAAACTTAAGTTGAGAGAATTCCGATGTATGCTTTCTAGATATATTTTGTACTAGGGTTTCCCAAGCAAAAACATATGCGAGAAGATACTCTCTCAATAGTTACATTTCTTATTACTCTGAAGTTATATGATATGATATTCATCTTCGATAGTCGTTATAATAGTACTTCATAATCCATGTGATTAATTTTTTGTTCTCTTTTTTTTTTCTCCGCACAATTTTGAGTCTCGTTTTTAGGCATGATTATTGGGGGCTATTTATCCATATATGTATAAGATATTGCAGCGGGCAGGGGAGGCCGAAATAGAATTGCAAGAGTTGGTATTTATACTTTAAAAAGTTAATCAGGAAATTTATGAACACATTAGACTATGTCATCAAATTATATTTGTATAATGTTAATTTGGGTTTTGTGTTAAAGACTTTAAACTCTAATTTTGATTTAAAATAAAATTGTATCAAATTTTTTCAACCTTAAAATAAAACGAAATATTTTCGGATAGATTTGATTCGATCCAAATTAATCAAATATATGACTATGATATATTTTTATATCTTTAATTATGAATATGACTATGATAAATATTAAAATAGTTACCAAATATATGAATATAACACATTAAATATAATAAATTCAAACCAGTAATATTTGTAATATACTAAAAAAAAAAACTATAAATAGTTTTTTATAAACCTATCAAAAAAAATTATTAAATTAAAATAAATATCTTCAGGTATGAAGGTTTGGGGTTTGATGATGCACTGTCAATTTTTTTAATTCAAATTAAAAAAATATGAATATTGTGAATTGAAACTCTTTTTATTAAAAAAAAATGATATTCAAAATTTTTTACTATTAAAATGTTATGTAATATTTAATTTAAATTTTTGAGTTAGTTTAAATTAATTCAAGATAATTTCGTGTCTAAATTCTTATAGTTATTTGTATTGGAAGATGAATGCAATTTTATATATAATAATGTTGTTGATTCCTAGATTTTATGTTCATCTTGCTCGAGGGTTTTGATATGTGAATGTCATTAAAAGAATAAATAAAAGAGCAAATGATTTTTCTTTTTTTTCTAAATGTGGGTGTGGACGGGGAGAGCATAAGGCATACTAGAGAGAGGCAACCTGAATCGTCCTTGGCTTTTGAATTTGATCTTCTTCCTTGGCTTCTTTTGCGCGTGCATATTTCGCTTGATGTATAAAATGCAAAACTTTAAATCCGTGCAGAATAAGTTAAGTGCTTTTCTTGAGGCTTTTACGTGAAGTATGTATGGATGAATATTTGTCAGCAACAATGGACCCCCTTGACTTGATAATAAGTTAACCTGCCACCAACATTCATTTTCACGCTTCCTCCTTTATTTCAAAATATTAAAGAGATTAATTGATGGCTTTCTCGGATTCTATTTCTGATATGTATTCTTAGGATGTACTATTTCTCTATGAAATAGCTCATGCCATGAATGAATACCGGCCAAAGGGTTTATTCCCACCCAAAGTATTCTATAATCCCAAATACTCATTCATAAAAGGTTAAGTATATTAATTTTAAAGATAAAATCATTATTTTATCTATAATATTAAAAATAAATTAAAATTTAATCTTTTTTTCCTCTTAAAACTATGAAAATCAATCATTTCTCCTATAGATAATATTTTATAAAATGACATTTTTCCCCCTAAGGTTTAGTTTTCAAATTTCGACACCGTCTCTAGTGCTATTACTGATTGTCTTTCTCTCCTGAAACTTCTTCTCCCTTTAACAATCTCTCTCCTGTTAGCTCAACATCCAATGACAAAGTCTTTGTTTTCTTGGCGTGATTAGATGCCAATCGAACGTCCAACTGAATGAAGAGAGATCGTTAGAAAAAGAGAAAACTTCGAGAGGGAGAGACCATCAATAATAGTATCGAAGTTTGAAAACTAAACCTTGAGAGAGAAATGTCATCTTTTAAAATTTTGTCTATGAGGGAAACAGTTAATTTTTAGAATTTAGGAGCGAAAAAGAAATAAAATTTTAAAGAGTTAAAATTTTATTAATTTTAATCTATCATAAATAAATAAATGATATTTTTAATGTTAATCCGTGAAAATTTGAGATTAAAAGTTTATTTTGGGTGGGACACAGTCCTTTGGCCCATAGAATAACAGAAACAGTCCTGATATCATATTAGTCAGAAATTTTTGAGCTTTTACTTAAAGCGATTCCAAATGATCCAATATCATTTAGGCCTTCCTGATCACCATCAAAAAGCCCAAAAATTATATGTTAATTAAGACAATATACCAGCCCACATTTGCATGTGCTCAAAAGACTTGGTTGAACTTGGTATAAATGAAATGTACGTACACGTACACCAAGGCATCAGACGACGTATATATTGTTGCGTACTATACACACATTTGCATGTGCTCATAATTCTTATATTAATATTTTTATATATGGTTGATTTACTTTTTTAAGCACAATGGATCAAGTTAATTGAATTTCAAATGCCTCTCCTACTTTACCAATATTTTACATTTTCCTAGTAGTATTAATTAGTTAGTTAATTACCTCATCATCATGATTTAATGCAAGAATTAATTGATTATTATGAAAGATTTAAAAGCAAAGCTAGTCCGAATTTAAATAAAAAAAGTAGTTAGGCAATGAGCTTTCAAAAAGTAGCCAGCAGCCCATGCAAAAGAGAAAACAAAGTAATACCATTAATTTTACCAAAACAAACCCCTCTTTTCCCAACTGTTTTATCCTGGTTTTCCATTGCTTCATGTTCAGTGAGATGGCAATTCATCTTCTTTTTTTTTTTTTTTTGAAATTTGCCTCTCAACTCTTCTTCACAATTTTCTTCTAAACTCTTCTAGTTGACCCTTTTGTAACTTTGTAAAATGCAAAAGATTCAACGCATGAAAACTTCCAAGAAGCCTCAGCTTGAGAGTTTTTTTATTTACTCTTTAACAGCTTTAAGTCGTGGTCTATTTTGTTCCAGACCCTTTTGGCTTCCTTCCCTATGTTCTTCTATGAAGATTTCTCTGTTTGTTTCTCTCCCAATAGTTGGTTTGGTGATAATCAGCCCCAAGCTTTTGGTCATAGTGGGCAACCTCATCGTTTTTATCCTTATCGGAGAATCCAAACTCTTTGCTTCAGACGCTTCTTCAGCAAGCAAGGTGTACTATGATGAGTACATTAGCAAGTGCAAGATAGCCCCTCAGAATTTTCCTACTCTTCAGGTGGGTAACATCAAAGATAAAAAACAGGAGTAATATTCTTCTGAAGAAAAAAATGTAGTGTTAGAGAATAATGAAAAAGCGGCATTAGATGGAAAAGTTGATCATCACGTTGCTTTCCCTGCAGAGGAATTGAACAAAAAAGCTGATGACTTCATTGTAAGGGTCAACAGGCGAGGAAGGCTCGAAGCTAGACTATTAAGCGGTATATTAATTAAAATAGTCTAATTTTTTTTATAGGTATATATATATATATATATATATATATATATTTTAAATTTTATATATATAATATAAAATATAAAATAACTAAAATATTCTTAGTTTTTCTGTTCATTCACTCAAGGCTTACTCATTCAAAACATAAACTCATTCAATAGAAACATAAAATTTAGAAGATATAATATAATAAAACTTAACTATAGTTAATTCATGTAAATTATTATAAATTTAAACAAAAAATTCATATACATTTGACTAGTCAACCGACCAACTCACCTAATCTTCATAATATAATAAAATTTAACTATATTTAATTCATACATATTATTATGAATTTAAATAAAAAATTTATGTACATTTTACTAGTCGGTTGACCAACCCACATGACCAAACTACTCGATTATGATTGGACGGGCAACTTATTCGATGAATTTCAAATCTCAAAACTTTTTTTTTTAAGATAAAATCAAATTAAAAATTGGTTATGTTTACATAATAAAAAAAATTATATATATAATTTAAAAAATAACAATTTTAATTAATACCCCATCGAGACATGGTAATTATACAGGGAAGAAATAAAATTTCCCAAAATTTGATAGGATCCATGAAATAAGACCTTATAAGCAAAAACCAAATATTGATCAGAATTAGTTTCTTGAAAGATTTTAGTGAAGAAAATGAAGCGCGTAGCTATCCATTCTTAAATTTGGAGCAGCAAAAGTGATGACCTGTCGAATACTTTCCATGCAACGTTGCCGATCTTCTATCACTAATTCCCATACGTCGTACATGATGGCGGCACCGTTTGACAGCTGTATATGCTTGTCTGCTGCTAATAATTTACCAATTTTAATGTAATTTATAAATTAAATTTAATATTTTCCCCGGGCGATAATTACAATGTAAAATCATTGAAAGAAGTTAAAAAGTATTAAAACAATTTAATTAAAGGGTTGCAAATTGAACAAAAGCCTGGAAAGTTTCCAGTTATTTAATGAGTGTCTGTTACTGGTTATGGTGCAACAAAAAATATATATATATATATATATATATATATATATATATATATATATATATATATATATATATATTTGGATGAGCTGGAGCATATTCCATGGAGTAAATAAAATTTTTTTCATAAGGTTTGCTTTAAAAGCTTTTTTTTTTTTGTTCTTAATAGGCGTAAATAATATTTTTTATTAAAAATAAATTTTATATATAATAAACTAATAAAGTAAATAATAATTTTATCTTCTAGTAATTCGAAAAAAATAAATAAATAATAATTTTTTTTATAAATCAGATTCAAATATTTTAAATCAATTTAACACTTAAAATATTTTAAAAATTTACTAATCAATCTAAATAAAATCTTTTTGAAAACAATATTTGTATAGAAGATTTGTTTTGTTTAGACGTTGTGATTCTATCTAGAATCTGGTGTCCAATGCTTGTTTAAAAAATATGTTTTGTTCTTAGATCGTGAATAATTAGGGTATGATTGGGACTATTTTAGATTTATTAACCAAGAAAGTTTTTTTAAAGAAGTTTTGGTTATTTTTTAAAATAAATATCATAATATAATTAAATATTATATTATTTTTAATTTAAAATTAATTAATTATATAATAATATATTATCCTCGTATATCTATTTAAATATTTAAAATATTTTTCAATAAATTGATTGTTATGTTGTATGACATGAATGCTGCAACAACATCACAATTTGCCAGAAGAATCAGTACCACATATTTAATACTAGGACCTGAATGCTTGCCTTCCTAACGGTCTATTTTTATTTAAGTTGAAATTATGATTTGTACTATCAATAAATGGCCACGTACGTACGCAATATGATATGATTAAAAAATTAAAGACCCTGTTATGTCATGCTCTCAAGTTCCGGGTCTTTCACAATCACGGCAGCAAAAAGCCATGGATTTCATTCACAAATTCTTGAACATTCTTCTTCCTCCTTTAACACTTCTTCTGCTCTGTTTTCTATTGCCACCATATTTTATTTTCAAGTGTCTTCGCTATGTAAAAAGGTCTATATTCGAAGAAAATGTCGCTGGAAAAGTAGTGCTAATCACTGGAGCATCTTCAGGCATTGGTGAGGTTAGTTGCCTCCAACGTACTGTTGATATGAATCTCATATTTTTGTTATTCTTATAACCAATTAATATTACCGTTTATATGATTTTTTTTTTTTTTCTAAATGAATTCAAGTATCTTGCTTACGAGTATGGTAAAAAAGGAGCTCGTTTAGCTCTTGTTGCCAGAAGAGAAGATCGTCTTAATGAAGTGGCTGCTAAAGCTAGCGAGCTTGGATCGCCAGATGTTATAGTGATTTGTGCCGATGTTTCCAAGGTTGAAGATTGTAAGCGGTTTGTAGATGAAACAGTTAATCATTTTGGTCGCTGTAAGAACACTTTAATTTTCTCTTCAATTTCTAACTTTTCTTCGGATTTTTGTTAACAAGAACAAACAAAAAGTTGAATAGTGTTCTGCAATTAATTAATATGCGTGGTTAATCCGGCAGTGGATCATCTGGTGAACAACGCTGGCATTATTAAAGTCAGCATGTTTGAAGATGTCAACTCAATCTCCGATTTCCATTCTATTATGGTATGTATTTATCGCATTTCATGTTTTATTTCTAACCTTAAACATGATTTTAAGCCGAAAAATCTTGCTTTCGGTTAACCTGTGCGTTCATATGGGAGATTCAAACATGAATTTGACATCGCTTAATTCCAAAAAGATCAGTGAAGTTATAACCACATTAATTAATTCTTGAGAGATTTGCGATGATGCTGTGGTTTGATTTTTGAAATCATGAGAAGGTGCATATATATATATATAATAATGTTCAACACACTATAATTTTTTATACATAATTTTGTATTTTCTCAAAGGAAAATGCTTAACTGCACCGCTCCCAATAGTATATGCATTTTTTCATTGAAGAGAAAACATAAAAGTATGGCCTTTTATACGCATGGCAATTTGCATTATCGGTTCTAAAGATTTTCAATATTTGATGTGATTATAGGACATTAACTTCTGGGGTTCACTTTATGTAACGCATTTGGCAGTTCCACACCTCAGAAAAAGCAAAGGGAAGATTGTTGTCATTTCTTCAACTGCTGGATGGTTCCCTACACCGCGATTAAGCTTCTACAATGTTGGATATATAATTTGATTTATTTAGTTTGTTTGTTTTTTTTTTTTTTTTTAAGTTTAGATGGTTATAACTAATTGTGGTGCTGCAATGGCTTTAGGCAAGCAAAGCTGCAGTAACAAGCTTATTTGATACATTGAGGACAGAATTTGGTTCGGATATTGGAATAACAATAGTGACTCCGGGATTGATAGAGTCAGAGATGACAAAGCCCGAATTTATTTCGGAGGTATGCCAGTTAGGCCTTTTACTACTTCTTTATCTTACTTGCTTAAACTCATTGTTCTTTCCATTTTTTGGAATGATTTTGACAGGCTCGAATGGAATTTATACTGGTTGAGTCAACTGAAACGTGTGCCAAGGCAATTGTGAGCGCGGCGTGTCGCGGAGAAAGGTATGTGACAGAGCCATCCTGGAGCGGAGTCTTGTTTGTGGTGAAGCTTCTTTGCCCTGAAGTAGTTGAATGGTTCTGCCGCTTGCTTTTTATCAATCGACCAATGGGTTTCAAGAAAAATGCTTAGCAACAGCTTGTTATTTTTGTTTTTATCACTTAATTTCCTTTGAATTTACCATTGCAGACTTGGGAAAGTTAGGAGAATTCCTATGAATGCTTTCTAGAATAAACGTTATTTTGTATGTAGGTTTTCTGTGTAGAAGCCATTTTGCCGTTGTTTCCCAAAAGACATATGCGAGAAGATACTCTCAATAACAACATTTCCTATAGTTCTTTAGTTATATGGTATAATTCGTCTACAGTAGTCATTTTTTCTCACAGTTTTTAGACACAGTGTCGGGGCTATTTAACCAAATTTATAAAATATTACCGCGGGCAGGGCAGCCTGGAAGGTCAAAATAAAATTTTCAAGAGTTGGTAATTAAGTTTAGAAAAGTAATGTTGTGAGCTTTCACTATTAAGTATATAAATAATTATATATATAATATATTATTATATAATTAAATATTATTTTATTTTTAATTTAAAATTATTGAACCATTCGATATTATATACCAAACATACACCTAAATCTATCAGAATTTGGACAGATCATGCCTGCCCAATTGGGCCTTGTCCCTGATCCATGTAAGTTGATCTGAATTAGAGCCGCCCTGGCGGCTGGTGCACCTTTCATTCAGGCTTAATACACAAATTAACTCAAGTCTCTTCTATGCCTTAACTCAAATGTATACATTCTTGGTATAATTCAATACAATTGGTTAGTTTGTATTTCTTTAAATACTGGTGGGACAATTATATGAATAAATGAACACTTTTCATGAATTTCTAATTAAAGTTCATTTTAATATATGATCGTTTGTTTTCTATAAATGAACTATAAACACCTTTTAGTCAACATGAATGAGTTTCTCTTTGTCCATAATTGTTCAGTCCCTTATCATCATGCATGACCATACATTTTGTTGAAAAAATAATTCAATAAAAAAGTTTCAATCTCATATCCACAAAATATCAATTTTTATTACAAAAACAAGTAAATATCAACTTTCTAAGTAATAAAAAATGAAGATGAATGATTTATTAACTTTTTTTTCCCTTTTTTAACAAGAAAATCTATGGAGTCATCAGAAAGCTAGGTTTGGGGTTTATGAAACTGATTCAAATGCAAAGTTATGTATTTGGTAATTTCATCCGACGTAATTTGTTGGCCATACCCACATGATTCCTGAAGAGTTGATCATTTATATAACCCTCTCAAATTAAAGTGATTTCAATTAATTACCCCTGTGAACAAATGAATTGTGTAATTTGTGTATGACCAAAGGACTATTTCCCACCCAAAGTATGCGGTTTTCTCAAGCTTCTCCCCATTAACTTTGAAAACCTTATTCACCCACCTATGAGCTGTTAAAATTAATGGAACCCTAACCCCTGAAAACTTTATCTCATTTCCCCCTAAAACCCAAAAAATAACAATTTTCTCCAACTTAAATTTTAAAAAATAGTATTTTCCCCTCTAAGGGTTTTTAATTTTTCGGAGTTAGTTTTTCGACGCCATTTCTTCATCTCCGACAACCTCCAGGTGATGCCTCTTCCTCTCCGGTGCGGCCTCCTTTTAGTGGTTGTCCTAGGCACAATCGTCGACGAAGATGAGGTCTTCTAGAACAACCGTGCCCTGGAAGAAGATTGTAACTCTTTATATATTTATACATTCTAATGTTTGCAGTCTATCCAAATTTCAACTTTTAGTGGATCATATTGGTTTGTTATTTTTATTAATAATTGTATTAGAATGGCGTGATTATAGTGGATAAAATTTAATAATTAAGATGATTGGACTAAATATAATGCATGTTCATCGTGGAGAATATAAGAATTCTGATCTGAAGTAGTACTTATTAGAAGATCATGGAATTATCCACCAAATTACTTTTCTAATACACCCAAACAAATAGGGCTTACCAAGGGACAAAATATACATTTATTAGAAGTTATGAATAGAAGAGAAGTTCATATGTCCTTATCATATTAGGTATAAAGGCTCAGCTCTACAACAGACAACAAACCTTTTCAGCATGGATTTCTGTATACAAAACAGGCTTAATAGGAGAATATAATTGAAAATGAAAGTACAGAGATTGGGTAGGTAACAGTCACAAGCTGCAACCACCTACCATCCTGCTGACTCACCGCAAAGTATTGAAATAATATTGTCGGAAGAAGGATTTTATATATATAATACAGCGATCGAGCTGCAACCACGGTGTCCAACTCCTTAAAAGTATATCAGGGATTGGGTTGTTGACATTATTCTCCACGAGTAAAAGCACTAACTATCCATTTTAATGGCCTCTTTGGCCTTATTGAAGAACAGTTCTGATGGGGCAACGTGGATGAACCCTCATGTTTCATTTTTGACAGCTGGTAATTAGGTTGTAGTTGCTAGGTAGCAATGGATATATATCTTACACCAATACTGTTAATGCATGCATGCTTGCTTGCTTGCTGCCACCAATTACACCTAAATTGCGGGTGATTCATAATGGCAGCTCACCTCATTTATGTCCATTTTTAGGCAACTTTTGGTTCAGGTTTATTAGGTGAGGTTGTGAGTGGAGCAGCCATTTAGTTGGACTTTTTCATTTTCATTTTTTTTTAATTGAGGAAATTTTATTCGAATTAGATTTTATAATTATTATATTAAATAAATTAAAATTTTAATTTTGATATATCTCCAATAAATCACAAACCTATATACTCCCATACTTTTTTCTTTATTTATCAATTGAACCAGCTTAGAAGTTAACTGGGTTTCTTTTATTCTTATTATTTGATGGGAAATTGATATTATTTAGGGTGACAAAATCATTGATTTTTTTAATATTAATTGATTTAAATTTATAAAATGACGTAGGAACAACATCATAATTATAAAAGATTCAGCAATTACATAGTGATAAATTGTATATTAAAGAATACATCTTTATATTTATATATATTTTTCAAAATTGCGTAATTTCTTTCTCTGCTTTAGATATTAATTAAAAAATTGTTGAGCCCAATTACCTATAGCATAGCCCATTAAATGAAGAAAGACTCAAAATTAAAAACTGTACCATAATAGATGCAAGTGTCACTGAGTGATGTAGCCACGTTCATTGGTTCTCAATCATATAGTGCCTTTCAAAGTTTATCCTTTTAAGGAGCAGGGCTCATCTAAAGGTCTTATTCGCCGATATTTCAAGGTTTATTATTACATGGTACCCCTCAAGGTCTGGAAACGAATTCAATTTACCCAATAGTTTTGGAAAATAGTAAATATATAAAATATATGATTATTTTATGAATTAAAAAATACAATATTTTGTCTAATTACTTGTTCATGTGAATTATTTTTTAATTATACAAAAATAAAGAAAAAAAATTAAATAAAGGGCATTACAACAAAAATTTATTTTTTTGGGTATTTTTATTACTTTTCATAATTCTTCGGTATATTGTATTTTTTTTTAAATTTAGAGGAGAAATATGTTATAAAACCTATTGTTATTTCAATGTCATTGCTTGTCCATCTTTCTTATCCTTAAATATCTATGGTTTACAATTTCATGGTATTTTATAATTGTGTGTTCATAAATTAAATTTACAAGTGGATATTATTAGATAAATAATAATTTTATCTCTAAAATTAATTAATTTTAATAATTTATAAATAAATATTTAAAATTTTAAAAATAAAAATTTAAAAATTCACTAAACATGAGAATAAGCCTTTTGGCCAATTAATTATGCACGCTTAGTTCATCAATTACAATACAAAACACTTGTTAACAGATACTTCCATTTCATTTTTTCTTTTTATCTTAATACCAAGGCTAAAATTATGGCACGTGAATCAATAGATCCTCTCACGTGGATTTAGATTCCCAGTGAGAGTACGGACACCAATCAGGTGAGGACGGTGATAGTTCAGCTAAGATGGAGTGTGGCAGGGGGCAGTTGTTAACGTCTTAACTGTTTTTTTTTTTTTTTTCCAATCGCTGCAAAACACGCAACAAATTAGCAGTCTGTTCCTGTTTGTTACTTTTTAATCTTTCATGCATAAAAGCCTGAGCACTCCTCTATGTTTTTTCAGTTGTAACTGCTAGCTAGTTTTATTTCTGAATTTGGAGTTCTCAGAAGAAAAATAAAGTTCGATAAGGTTAGCAATGGAGGATGAATTTTCAAAGCTTATCAGGAGAATGAACCCTCCAAGGTACGCCATGAATTCATATTTAAAAAAAAAAAAAGAAAAAAGATTATGGGTTAGGGAGAATTTTGCTTTTCTTGTTGTTTTGGCAAGCTCTGCCATGTCTACTTTTCTGTTTTATTCTTTCTCACGAATATCTTTCTTGAGCCAAAAAGTTTAAATTATTTTGTATTTTCCCCAGCTCTGCATTTCTGGAAGTTGTTCTTATATGTTTTTTGGTTGCAGAGTGGTGATTGACAATGATATTTGTGAGCATGCTACCGTTATACTGGTAAACGCTGCAGTTTCTTTTGTACTTGGTGTCACTGATATTGTTATATTTCTTTGCCATTGTCTTTCAAAATAACTATTCTTGTTTAGGTTGATGGTGTCAATGGGCATGGTCTTTTGCTTGAAATTATCCAAGTTCTTAACTACCTAGACTTGCTTATAACAAAAGCATACATATCTTCAGATGGAGGATATTTAATGGATGGTATGATTTTTAACCTCCTGTAAAAAAATTTCTCTCTGTTTCATCTATTTTTTCTAATGCTGAAACTTGGTTTCCAGTGTTTTATGTTACTGAAACCGATGGGAAAAAGATCACAGACAAAGGAACCATCAATTATCTACAATCGGTAAATATATAGGTACTCTGCTAATTAAGAATTTTGGAAATCTCGTATTGACAATCTTCAATTGTTCCCCAGACTCTTGAAACCAAAGCAAGTTTCGTAAATTCAATGAGAAGCTCAGTCGGCGTAACTCCCTCTAAAGAGCATACCTCTATAGAACTAACTGGTGCCGACCGGCCTGGATTACTGTCAGAAGTATCGGCAGTGCTAACAGACCTCAGCTGCAATGTGGTAAATGCTGTGCTTTGGACACACAACGCCAGAGCTGCAGCGGTTCTTCATGTCACAGACCAATCATCTGGCTATGCAATTGAAGACCCTGAAAGGCTTTCAAAGATGAAGGAACTCATCTGTAATGTGTTACGAGGCAGCAACGATTTCAGGACACCACATATGTCCATTTCTTCAAACGAGATGATGCACAGAGAAAGAAGATTACACCAAATGTTGTTTGCAGATAGAGACTTTGAGAGGCCTGAAAGCCCCAATCACAAGAGCTCAAGAAGACCTCTTGTAACTGTGATGGATTGCAGTGATCGAGACTATACAGCTGTGACTATAAGGTATCCAGACCGACCCAAGTTAATGTTCGATATCGTGTGCAGTCTAACAGACATGCAATATGAGGTTTATCATGGCACAGTCATTACATGTTCAACAGAAGCTTATCAAGTATGATTATGACGGAACTGGAACCTTGTTATGTTTCTGTTATCGTAACAGTGGCTCAATTTTTAACTTTCGGAAGCTAATTTTGTAGGAATACTACATCAAACACATTGATGGATTCCCTATAAGTTCAGAAGCTGAGAGACAACGAGTTATTGTTTGTCTTGAAGCAGCTATTGAGAGGCGAGCCTCAGAGGTTTGTTTCACTTTTTGGTCCCATTATTAGTATTATTTTTTTTTTGGGATAATAAATTATGCATTATGACAAAGTTATAGTGCTGATACAGGGCCTGGAACTAGAAGTGTGTACAGATGATCGGTTTGGTCTTCTTTCGGATATTACGAGGATACTTCGTGAGAATGGTTTGCACATTAGAAGGGCAGAAATATGGACGAAGGGAGGTAAAGCGAAAGATAGTTTCTTTGTGACGGATGTTTGTGGGAATCCTGTAGATCCCAAAATTATTGATTTGATCCAGGATGAGATAGGACAAACCGTACTTAAGGTGAAAGGGAAGTTGGATATGTCCCCGAAACTTCCCCAGGAGGCAGCAAGAAGTTTCTTCTTTGGAAACTTTTTCTGGGGACGATGCTTCCAAAATTTTAGACTCATCAAATCCTACTCATAGTCATAGTGGTGCTCAAACTTGGTGGAATTTATTCAAGATACAGCCGAGTGTTTGTGCTTCTTCAAGGAAACAATACAAGGACAAAATTATAGTACCAAAGTCACATCCTCCCCCATTGAATTATTGTGGGTTGTTGGTACCTGTCTTTTTTCTTTCTTTCTTGTACATTTTCTATAGTGTGAAATTTAACCGATTGTCCAAAGGAGAGCGGGGGAAACAGATTGTACTGGATTAGTTTTTTCCAAAAGATTTGTAAATAAACATGCAAATTGCTTCCAAAAGAAATACAAATTGTTCCATGGCCCTAATTCCAACCCAATTGCATCAGTACCTCATAATAGAGAATGAGACAGAAAGATGGACAGCAATTGCTTCTGACATAAATGGAAAGGGAAATTGTACATAAATTATAATTTGAATCCTGCAAAAATTCATTTAGAGTCTCATCTACTCTACTTCTTCCCCTTTAAATTGAAATCTACTCACTACTACATCAAACTACACTACCAGTTTGTGATTTAATACAAGCATGATTTCTCCATTTAGATACACCGGAACTCAAAGCTCTTTGTAAGACATCAATCCGCTCTGCTACAAGACACTCTTTCAGTTCCAACATTTCAGCATATTCCTTCTTCATTATCAGGCCCAGATTTTCAAAATGCTTGATTTTGCTGTGCAATTTCTTATAACTAATTATGCATATATTAAAAGAATAAAAATTAGGAGCTGCATATCAGTTAGTCTTCCAACAAGAAACAAAACAAAAAATTCTGAACCACCTGTGTTTCAATCATGGTGGCCACTAAAGGTTCAATCTCGCTGTCTTCCTGGTCAGCTAATAATTTGGCATTAGCAGCAGTTGCTACCACTGCTCTAATTTGTCGAGGTATGTCATTATTTTCTCTGGATGCCTCTTGACTTGCTATAGGAACCAATAAGATGGAGATGATTAGAAATGATTTAAAACAAGCAATAGAAAGCTAATAAATGACTAGGGAAGAGCAGCCCAACTATTGAAGAACTGCATATATGAGTGATAAAATCTTCTATATAGACAGATAGAGAACCAAAATAACAAATACCTGACTGGAAGATTGCTTCCTTTGTCTCTGAAGCATCTACCTGACGAACCCTGAAACATTAAAAAATTTGATATAATGTCAAGATCACAGTCATAACAGAAAATCCAACCACAGACTTCAAGCATCACATTGAATTTAAGAGAAAAAAGGCATAGTGGGAGACCATAATCTACATACTCGTCATTGTCATCAATTATCTCCCAGGGAAATGAGATTTCATCACAAAGTGCTGTGATTGCAGCCTCAGCTGCAGCAGCAGCTGTTATATGGTGTCCCTCCATGGTTGAGATGAGAGCAACCTAATAGAAACAATGTCAATAATTCATCAAACATAGAAAGATAAGATGAAATTTTAGATATCAATATGTTTGAATTAATTTGATTAATTAATGCCTGAGAACATAATCTTTTATTTGATTAAAATTGATATTTTATAGTCAATCCAAATAGAGCAATTCTAAAAAGTAGATTATGAGTCGCTCTTGTTCCTTTTTTTGCTTCCAACATATTAAGTATGCAATACCACCAGCACAACATGCAAAACCATAAGAAGATTTTGAAGTTCGTATAACATATTTCTTCCAAGAAAGCAAAAAATTAATACCTGAAAGTCAAATTACTACAGAATACTGAAAGGACAGTCTGGCAGGGTTCTAAATGACATAGTCTAGCCAAACCTTTACCTGTTTTATCAATGAACTACCACTATCTGAAAGGGAAGCAATTCGTATTCTCTTTGCAGGAGGTTCCTGGCTTGCAGCATCTCTATTTTGCTCAGTCTAATATTTTTTCTCGTGAACCTGATCCCAACTTTATTGTCTTGATGCTCAGATGAAGCCATCGGTCCATGTATAGCAATATTTCCATTACCAGTGCGGCCATCAGGACTACCCCTTTCATGGCCAGAGCCTATCATAATTCCCCAAAAGGCAGCTCAATGACCTTTGAAATACAATCGAGTTTACTCTTAGTTTTAACATTTTGAGCAACAAGCTCCCAGTCATCCCCATGCTTTGTAACAGATTCTAAAAGAAGTAGGATTTCAGCCTCTGTCCACGTAGATCCAAGAGTAACAATTTTTCCGTTGCTGTCATTGAACATAAAATCATCCCTGGACTTGTTATCCCATAATTTCCAATTTGGAAGCAGTTTACACAAATGATGAAGCTACCCTGCTAATGAAAATAGAATTGAAAAGGGCATTGCAAAGACTTAAAAAAAGTAGAAAATGTATAAGGAGAGAACAAAAAAAATCTTATATGACTACTACATATCTAATCGACAGAGGTAAATATTATTTACATATCCAAGATTTACATACAACACGAATCACAATAGAGGGTGAATTTCTTATATTTAGATTATTCAATTCCCGGAAATTGATGATTAGCAACTTTATACCCTTTAAAGTTAAGAGTCTAAAACCTATGTAACATGTAATGTTATACATTACATTCAAGTTCAACACCATAACCCACATATCATCTAGGAAGGCCACCAATAAGATTGCAATAATAAAATAAATGCAATTCAGGCAATCATAATGAGTCCAAACATGGTGCTGCACACCCAACTTATACACAAAGTTCTTAGCAACGCCTAAAAATGTCCTTCACAACATTGTTACCTTATTAACCAAAATGAAATGTATAAGCTAACTCATAGGCAGTTAGGCATACTGAAGATGGAAATTGAGCAGGTCATGACAAACATGTAGACAATTCCAGACCATATTATTAACAGTCTAGCAACCCAAACATATTGAAAAATATGAATCAATTTAGGAAAAAAATAAAAGCACATATAAAAACCAAACAGTAGACAAAAGAAATTAGCAACAATTTCCCAAACAGAAAAAAAATGAAGCCACAACAAATGAAAAACAAACCAATTGGAAATCAAAACACATTGATTGTACAAATACAATTATATAATTCTAGCTAATAACATCAGAAGCAATCAACGTCAATACACACCTTGCTATACTCATAGCATCCAGAATCACATTTCTCTCCGCAACTCATACACTTCGTCCCATTCAACTTCACAAAATCGCCAAAAACATCCGAATATGACGCCAGCGGGGGCAATTTAAACTCATTCTCACCATCAACCACTCTACCTTTTCCTTCAGAATGTGGGGGCGACATTGGTCTCGAAGAATTTGGCATTGCACCCACACGAACCCCATTAGCGGCCCCTTCCTCAACCCTAACTTGATCTTTAAGTTTAATGTCCTCCAAGTTACCTCTATCGTCACTTGCAGGCGCACCAAAGTTTACCAAACCCCACTTATGCAAACAATTGAAGACCTTGTGGAGCAAACTAACGTCACCCACAAGTGACTTTCTAACTTGGGTGAATGTCAACCTTCTTGAAGGCTCGTCTCTGTATATATTTATCATAAAATCCCGGTATTCTTTGTATATATTGGGAGTTCTTGAAATCGAGCTTCCACCAAAGAACTCTTTCAGAACAATACGCTCCGTTTCGTGAATGTCATCCCACCTAAACCAACCTAAGCAAAATAAATTAATGTCCAACTCTTTTCCTAGAAATTTGTTGTGAGTAACCATTTCCTCGGGAAACAAACGAAAAAATTAAGGTTTATTGGGAGAGACTTACTGGAGTGGCTTGGAATAGTATAGAGTTCGTAGCCTCCTTCGCGGTAACGATTCTGTTTAGAGCTCGGGCCATGCTGTGAAATATCCACTTCGGCTTTTGTGCGCCGGAATCGATGTAACGATTTTCTGTCCCTCCAAGGTTTACTGACCAATAAAAATTTGACTAGTTGAATGCTGGCCCCGCCATAAAATTACCTGCAGCTTTTTAAAACAAAATATATTGTTATCCATTATTGTTATCTCCATAATTTTTATGCAAGGATAATCATGTATCATTATATAAATAATTAAAAATTAAAAATAAAATAATACATAATTATTTAATAATATATATATATAATTTTATTGAATAATCAAAACTTCATTTAATAGTCTTACTATCACCCTGATACAACTAGCCAAACACATTTAATCTCTAGTGAATTCATCCCAAATTAACCACGAGCATTTAGTTTTAAATCAACTAGTTAGCCATTTGACTTTAGGCTTTAATACTGTGCTTAGACTTTCTTGAATCATAAGCTGAGTGCTGCTATCATTGACACTTGCGCAAATTGGCGAAGATTCAAAGCTTTTGGAGGTTGATTCTGAGAAGAGTGTTTGTAGGTGTAACTCTATGATCGGAGAACTAACAATGCATGGTTCCGAAGAGAAGGCGCTTGAAAGGTTTTGGGAAATGCAAATCAGTGTGATAGAACCAGATGACATTACATTGACTGCCGTTTGGTTTGTTTGTTCTCATTCAGGCCTGGTAGAGAAAGGGAAGGAGATTTTCATAAGATGAGAAAGTGACTATAAGATTGAACCGAACGTTAAGCATTATGTTTGCTTGATAGATCTTCTGTGTAGGTCAGGACTCTTGGATGATGCTTACGAGGTTGCGAGAAAATTGCCAGTGGAACCGAATGTTGGGGGGACATTACTGACTGCATGTGCAGCTAATTTTAGTGTTGTTGAGTTGGGTGAGGCTGCAATGGAACATCTAATCAAGATAAGATTCATTCAATGATGAAAATTATGTTCCCATGTCTAATAAATATGCAGCAAATAAATGATGGGACAATGCGGCTAAGATGAGGAAGCTTATGAAAGACGGATTGTAAAGAAACCAGCCTCTGGTTGAACAGACGGCACAGAAAATGGTTCTACATTGACCACGTCTTTTGATTGAACAGAAAGATCAATCACGCTTACGTGTTTAGTATAACACAAATTCTTCTATGGAAGAGTCGACTCGATAACGTTTTCTGTATTCAAAAACCCAATGCTATTGAAGCAATCATATAAAAAAAACTAACAAAAATAAATTGGCAGTTCATTTTAAAACAATATTCCAAGTTAAACTTCAAAAGCAGATGCTAGGCGACTACATAGAACCATTTAACCAAAAATTGACATTAAATCAACAGAATAAAAGACTAAGACTGCAAAATTCCTAGGTCATCCTCTGTGCCGCTTCCTTTGCAAGAACTCTTTCTTTGGCCTTGGTTTTTGCCTGTGATTTGGAGCCCATGATACCACCTCCCCATTTCTTCCTGAACTCATCATATTTGTCATTGAAGTTTGCCTGAAAGAAAATCAGTAACATTTTCATCATTTATAATTTTCTATCATATAATCAAATTAAGACAAAAAAATAGGACGCATTTGTAACTTGAGCACAAACATTTATCCTTCTAAAACAATGCAACCCCACTATACCTTGATGGCTTCCAGGATCTTGCTAAACTCCAGCTTGTCCTCATTCTTCACTGTGGTCAAACACAAGACTGAAGCTGTCTTCTTGTGGACAATCTGCAACAAAGGCAATGCAACCATAATTAATTCCTCAAAATCATGACATCAATAAAAGTACAAATTTAAAACAGTTATTACCGATCCTAGCCGTGATTTCCCTTTTACAATGCAGTAGGGGATCTCCATTTTCCTGCACAAGGCAGGAAGCCACACAACCAACTCTATCGGGTCAACATCATGTGCAATGACAACCAATTGTGCCTTGTTCTGCAAAGAAAATACCAAGCATTTTTATCATTTGAGATGACTTTTGGTCACGCATGCAGAGATTATTGGTTGAAAATGATGTTATTCACAATGAAGTTAATGAAACAATTTGCCAAACCTGCTCAATGAGATAGGTGACATGGTTAAGACCATATTTCACAACAATAGGCTTCTTAGCCTCCACAGTTTTCCCTTCAGCCTCTGCCTGAGCCCTCTTCAAAAGTCGTTCCTTCTTAGCAGCTTTGTCCTCAGGCCTGTACTTCAGAAGCAACTTGAAAAGACTTGTGGCTGCAATATATAAGATACATACCTAATTTGTTATTATAATTTTTAATTGTCATAAATATATTGCAATAACTTCTGGTAACACATATCAAAAAGGTCAAAGAATGGAAATCGAAAGAAATAAGGCCTATGACAAAAAAATGCGCTGATTGTGAAAGTAAACAAATAAAGATCGTGCTGTTCCTAAAGAGCAAGATCCCTCCAAAGGTGGTTAAATTATACAGTGAGCAATACTGTGAAAGCCAGCAAGAACAAAAGCAGTCCTATAATTCCGTGCATCAATATAAATACAAATGACTGACAAACAAAACATTTTGATCTTACCAAGATTCTTGTCCAAGGTCTTGGTGAACTGGTTCAATGCAGGTGGCACTTTCAACCTCTGTCTGAGGATCCTTCTCTGCCTCTGAATACGGATTGCCTTGGGCCACTTCACATATCGGTGAAGATCCTTCTTTGGAGGTAAAGCCCCTCCAATACCAAATTGCTTTGGTCGCTTTTCAAACAAAGGATTCACGACCTTCTCCTGAAAGTTCAACATCAACTGGACAGTAAGTTACAAAAGTTTTAAAAAAAAAATCCATATTGCATAGATAACTAACTACATAAAATTATTATCAATACCGGCTTCTTCTTTGCTGGTGCAGCAACTTTTCCTCCTCTCTTTGGCGCCTGAAACACAAAGAGTACGAAATAAATAAGCCCAATTTCCAGACTCACAGACTTCACAACCTCTCAAAGAATATTCATTAAAAATAAAGATAACAATTCTACAAACAAGTTTCCATTACAATTTCATAGTATAACGTAAATTATTTTTTCACCCTATAGTTACATAGAGAACTTGCCAATGATATTCTAAACAGACACAAGGCATTTTGTATCTAAAACATTAATAATTAAATTATCAAAAAAAAAAAAACTATTTACAGTTAATTACGTTCTTCAGATCTTCACTTTTACTCATTGTAAACATCCAACTTCACATACAAATTCAAATACGTAAAACATTTGGTCATCCAACAACTTAGTTCACAGCTAATAAACAGAACACTGATCGCAGCAATAAAGCTTCTGCGACAATAATAAACGAATCAAGATCAAACGACAAGCATCAAAGAGATGGTATAAACATGGTGACAGGTTTAGGGTTAAAGATTCACTAACCATTTCGTGCCGCTGCTAGTGTTGCCTTGTAGTTTTTAAGAACGGCGACTGAAGAACCCTAGCCTGGTCACATTATTTAGTGAAATAGCCCGAAGAGGTTTTTTATAGTTAGGCACTTAGGTTAAAGCCGTACATAAAGATTGGCACTTTCGTAATTTCACAAAAGAATGACATTCCTGGGCCGGGCTAGGTTTGGTTTGAGACTTTGCGTACAGATCTGTCTGGAACTATTACTAGTATCTAATATGGCACAAATAATAAAGAAAGTGGCAATGGATTTCTAAATTAATATTCGTTCTAGTACAGATCAAATAAAATGAGAGGACTGAATCCATGATTTTGGATATTTAAAAAGGGATATTGAATTGTTTTCTGTCCCAAAAGAGTTCTATCTATATATTTATATCATATTTTTTTTATAATTTAAATATTTTTATCATTTTTTATATTTGATTACTTAAAATATTTTTATTTTTAATATTATAAAGATTTATGTTTATGATTTTATATAAAATATAATTTACTAATATTTAATATTATAATTTTATGTTGTTATATTGTTTAATATTATAATTTCATATTATTATAGTTTAATATTATTATAATATAGTTAAAGTATTGATAGTTAAAAATGAGAATGAGTTAACAAAGATTCAGATTTAAATAAAAAAATACACGAAGAATGGGTTGATGTTAATGTTAATCCGTTCTTCATGTGTTTTTTTATCTAAATTTAGATATTTGTCAACTTATTTTTAGTTTTAACTATTAATATTTTAACTATATTGTAATAGTATTAAATAATATAATAACATAAAATTATAATATTAAATAATAATAAATTATATTTCACATTAAACCATAAACATAAATCTATTTTTGGGGAAAAAAATCCAATATCCCTTCAAAATATACTAGTAAAATTGGGATGAATACATGGTTCAGTTAGAACCGAAAAAAAATATAATATAAAGTCTAGCAGGTGTGCCTCACTGGACATAGCAATAAATCAATCAAATAATCACCTCAATCATAGAATAAATAATTGTTTATCATATATAGCATGGAAGGATGATTTATTAAATAAAATATCAGCTCTAAATAAGGTATATATCACTTCAAATATACAATTTTTGAATTATTATTTTAGATTATATTTCAAATCAGGGGATATTTGGAAAAATTATATCAAAGGAAAAAGGTAATTTTTTAAATTTATAGATAAAAAGACATTAATAGTTTTTTTAACTAAAAAAATAAAATAAAAGATAATTTTATTTATTCTAATATTAATAATAAAACAATACTTTTATTTTTATAATTAATTAAAAATTTTAACAAAAATTAAATAATAAATAAATATTTTTAAGTCTTTAAAGCCATAAAACTTTGAGATTGGATTGTGCTTCAGGTTGGAATAATTCTTTTGGGGGGGCTATCCTTCCTTTGTGACGAATGTAATATTTTGATTGGTACAATAGCATAATTTTATAACAGAATTATGATACCTGGACATCTCTTTACCAGCGGTAAGCGCCCACTGTAAGAAATCAACCATGGGACAATACAAGTCTTCAGATTAGATGGGCCAGTATAATATTATAATAATAATTATCAGGAATATATTAAACGAATTTCGCCCTCAAGTCCTGGGAACATCTCAAATTCTCACCTCTTAGTTTCCTAAATTACATATTACCGCCAAAAACCTATCAATATTGTGGAAAAATTTTAACACAATATCAAAAAGAAAATTCACCACCCTAGCTAATTATAACTTTTATAAATTAGTATTTAACTCTAAAAGGAGTTATTAACAATCCAACTAAATCTAACGATTGAAATCACATATAAAAGATGTGATATTATTAGATTTGATCAAACAACGTATTTTAATTTTTGATTTTGATTATTATCTAATATGATATTGAAGTAGAAATCGTAGCCAAGGTGTGATCTTTTCTGATAACATCATTGGTGCAATTATAGCTAAGTTATAACTTTTGAGGGGATTGAGGTAAATTTAAAAAAAAGTAACAATTTTAACTATTATATTTGCACTTTTTATTTATTTATTATAAATTGCATTAAATTGGTAAAATTTCAAGTAGATCACATATTATAATATGATTTAACTTGAATTTCAATTAGAAATGTGCATTTGAATAGTTAGAGTTGTCAAAATCGCACTAAATACATGTAAATTGACATGATTACATGTCGTAGGATATTATTTGACCTAAAGTCCTAAACCACATCTTTTAGAGTACGAGAACAAAATCATAGATAAAGAAATGTTATTTTGTCGAAATGCATTATATTTAATATCATATAAGCGATATTGTACCTTTTTAATATATTATAAAGAGTAATGTTATGTGTACAACTAATAATATGTTATCATGTGATTGAATAGTTTAAAATCAAAGGCAAATTAATACTCAATTAAATGGTAATATATTATTGGTTATGCACAAAGTTGTGCACATGGGTTATGCACATCATTTATTGTATTACAAAAATCCAATGTTAACAATTCTAGAAGAAGTTTATATCTTTTATGAATAAAATTATATGTACAAATAAATTATATAATTTTTTTGTGTATAAACTAAAGTAATAATTTATGATTGAATGATGTAATTGTTAACATTTTCTTTCATTTCAAAATTACTTAATCAAATGCTATCATATTATATTATGCATAAAAAATTATATAATTTGTTTGTATATGTAATATTATTCATCTTTTATTTGTATTTTTTAACAGTCAAATGACTATTTCCCACCCATGTTTTGATGTATTTTCAAACTCATACTCATAGAGTTTAAAAAACCTAAAGTCCTACCTATTAATCAACTGTAGTTAAATTTTTTTGTCATAGATAGAGTCAAATCGTTATTTTATTAATAATATTAAAAATATAAATTTATAATATTTTTTCTCTATGTTTTAAAAACTAACAACTTCACAATTGCCTAAATTTTTTAACTTTAATAAATTACATTCCCTCCCCCCCCCCCCCCCCCCAATTTTTTTTTTCACCTTTTCGGCTACCATCTCTGACATCGATGACCTCTCCTCTCTACCCTGAACTAGTGGCCGACGCAGGAGAAGTTATCTAGAGTAGATATTTTTCATTAGAGATGAAGAGATTTAGAAATCTCTTAATCGTCAGATCTCTTTATCTCCGATGAAGAGATCTACTTCAAATCATTTTCTTTATATTAACCATTAGTTTTAGGTGGAGAAGAGAGGTCTTCATCATCATTGTCGTCGTAAATAGTAATTAGAGAAGAGAAAAAAACCCTAAGATTTAAAAGGAAAAATAAAACTTTTCAAAGCTAAAAAACTTTGGGTAAGGATAAAATTGTTAGTTTTTAAAATGTAGAAGGAAAATAAAATAAAATTTATTTTTTTAATATTATTAGTGAAATAACAATTTTATTTTTATTTTTAATAGAAAAATTTTACCTCAATTAGCTTATACATGGGGTTTTAGGTTTTTTAAACCTTATAGGTGTGACTTGGGTGAAAAATAGTTCTTTGGCCTTTTTTAAGAGTATAGGTGAAAATTTTGGTTTATAGGGAATTGAAAACCAAAAATTACGAAGTGTTTGGCTCCACAATTTGATATCAGTTTTTATCTTTGCCGCGACTTGCAATAGGCTAAAAATCCCAAAGCCCGCTCTCAATTTTCCCATAAAAAATTTTGAACCCCCGCCCCTTTGTCACCCCCCGCTCTTAGCAATTCTCTTGTCTCTGTCACTCACCCTCTTAAACCACCTTACTTTTTGAATCATTTCACTTGCTCTTCTCTTCGCTGTACCGTTTATAGGGTTTTGTTTCTTTTCTTTTTTCTTAATTACTAGAAACCCTAAGGTTTTGGTATTTCTTGATTTTCAATATTCCATGGCCAGCGAAACCCTAGAAGATAAGAAACAAGAAGGGGAGGCAGAGGCTGCTCCCGAGGTGGAAAGCAAGGACAAGGAAGACGGTCAAACGGAAGTAAACGAAACGAAAGAGGAAGAAAGTCATGAGCTTTCTGAGAAAAATGAGGTTCCCAAAGAAACTGACGAGCATGAAGAGAAAGAGGAGGAGCCTAAAGACAAGGAAGAGCCGAAGAAAGGCAAGAGGTCAAGAAAGTCCAGAGTGAATAAGCGGATTGAGGAATCGTCCAAGTTGCAGAAGACGAGTCGAGATTTGGATGAATCAAAGAAAGAAAAAGAGCCAGAACCGGTGACTCCAGGTAGCGAGAGACCCACCAGAGAGAGGAAGATCGTGGAGAGGTATTCTGCACCGACTTCTGGAAGGTCGGTAACCAAGTCTGTGTCCATTGAGAAGGTACGACGTCGTTCACAGGAGTTTTATATGATTAAACTTGTTGTAATATTATGCTGTTCTGATTGTATGCGAATTTGTGAATTTTCCAGGGCCGTGGCACACAGCTTAAGGATATTCCAAACGGTATGGTTGAAGTTTATTTTCATAAACTTAGTTAGATTCCAGGAAAGTGTTGTATATTGGAAATTGAGGCCACTGGATGGGCATTACTCTATATGTTTTAAACTTATCATGATCTGAGAGGACCTGCTGACCACGCCTATCAGTATGATAGAAATTTTCTGTTTCATATGGTTGTTTTTGTGTAATGAATGAATTAGTAAAACTGATGCGTCTGATATATATAGATACGTTTATATTCATTTTGTGGGTATCCATTCTCCTTATGTACTTAATTAATCATTGTTGTGCTTATTCTTAATATATTTCAACAAATTTTTTTAATAAAATAAAGGAAAGAAAACGTGCTTCTTGTTTTTGTTATGGCTATGATTGATGGCCACTATGTTGGATTTCTCTCATTTGCTTGTTATGGAGAACAGTTTATTTCCGTAGTTCAATTTATATTTTGTAGTTCTCAATCAGAGGGAAATAGTTTTCTGAATGAGTTTGGGACACTTTGTACCTGTGCTATATGGTGATAAGCTGATTCATTAATTCAGTTTTGGATCATAAGAGAAGAACTGGTCATGGAACATAGGACTGGAAGTTGAAGATTGCAAATGGACATTTTGCTGTATAAAAAACTTAGTCTTTTGGGTTCATCTTTAATGTATGACTGAATTGGAGGATGCTGTTTTATAGAAGTAAATGTTAAAATTTGGACTGATGCCATACTGCATTCATCTTTTAGTAAGTTTGAGGGGCTTGACACATCTTGAGTGTTTCTTAGGTTACTGGGTGCAGTTTCTGTTTCTTTTGCAGTTAAGCGTTTTAAATTGGCGTTCTTTTTTTTTTATTTTTATTCAAAATCAATGTGCAAATGGTTATGAATTAGTACTTCAGGATTTGGTACATATTGTCTACCTGTTGAGCATCATCTGATATTAGGCCTTTGTAAGGTTGTTCTGTAGAAGCATAGGATAATGTTTTCAGATTCCTTTGTCTAGCATATGTTTGTTGGATGTTATTATCAAGTTCATTTAATTATCTGATTACAATATATTGGCACCTTTTTTCCTGATATTACGAGACTTTTTCAGTGGCTTTCAAGCTGTCCAGGAGAAAACCTGATGACAATTTACAAATGCTTCATACAATACTTTTTGGGAAGAAAGCAAAGGTGACTGAAGTTTACACTCTTTCTGTACCCTTTTTGGGGCATCATCAAGTATGTATTTATAATGCATGAATACTACAAGAATGCTTTGTAACATGTTAATGTGTCTTATTTTGCAGGCGCACGCTCTAAAGAGAAATATAGGCCAGTTTTCAGGTTATGTATGGGCTGAGAATGAGGTATTTCATTTTCTGTATTGAAGTTATACTGTGTGTATCAAAATAGAGTTTGTTCACATAATTTTCTTTAATAACAATGCATGCGTTCTTAAGCATCCATGAGAACATATTCATTTCAGGTAGAAACATGCTTAAATGTCACTATTTGGATGCATGCCCTTTTTAATATCACTTGGTTCTTATACATTTTCCAGGAAAAACAAAAGGCAAAAGTGAAAGAGAAGCTTGACAAATGTGTTAAAGAAAAACTTGTGGATTTTTGTGACGTGCTCAATATTTCAATAAATAAGGCTGCTGTGAAAAAGGTCATTATAACAAGACTGTTGTACTCTAAGTGTGATCCATTTATTTGACCTGATAGACTGAGTTATGTTTTCAGGAAGAACTCTCTGTGAAGTTATTGGAATTCTTGGAATGTCCACATGCTACAACTGATGTCTTGCTTTCTGAGAAGGAACAGGTTCTATGTTATGTTGTTGTTTTCACAAATAATTGCGCCTTAAGGTGATATTCAGTTGCTAATTTCAATCTAAATGAATGTGATTCATCTTGATTTCAGAAAGGTAAAAAGCGTAAGGTCACACCAAGTAAAAATGTTAGTCATTCTGAAGCATCTGATACATTGGCCAAGGTTTGTTTTTTAGTAACATACGAAGTTTTGGATTTACCATCAATTCTTTTTTCAGTTTGTATTGCTACAATTTGTGGCAATGGGTTTGCTCTAATATTGTTTAGTGGATATGATACAATTGAATATATTAACTACTTTGTCCTTCCAAAAAAAAGACGGAAATTTTTGCTGTTGCGTCTGATGGTTTATATATGTTGCCTAATTATTCAAACTTGGAAAACTTGTATGTGCAATTACAATGAACAAATTGCGTTATTTAGTTTCTGCAAATTGTTCTTTTTTTCCCTGTTTCTTTCTGCTTTAAGCTGATATAACTGAACATTTCATCTATGAAAAGATGACTTACTTTCATTTATTTTCTAATTTCACAATTTATCAAAATCTTATATAATGCATGTGATGGCTCACTATCAATTTATTTGTAGAATGATGTGATTACATCTTTTTTCTGCATTGCTTATAAGCTATTGAATCAGTGAGATTGAATATAAAGCTTTTGAATCACTTATTGGCAGCAACCTTAGGTAAAGAGTAGTGCTATGTGGTTTCTGAGGTTCCTGATACTGTTTCACTTTGTGGAACCTTCTGTTTGCTGGAACTCAATGAACTATAACCAATGTAAATAGGCATTTATATATGCTTTATTGATTTCATCAGAGTGATATCAAGCAAAAATGTTCTCCTTAAGTCCATATTATTCATTAGCCATACTTTGTGTTGTTCTGTTGACTCCTATTTTCTTTTTTTTTTTGTGTTTGTGCTGGAAATTTGTCTTTTCAATCTTGGGATGGAGGAACAAATAATTATTGTTATAGTGTTTGTTTTACTAGGCTCTTGTGGGTTATGAATGCTGTTGATCTATTTTGCCAATGCTTGAGAGACCTTTTATCACTATGAGAAAATCTCTCTTTTTTAAACCTAGAACGTGTTGGAGATGGTTGTAGTATCTTTATAGTCCTAATCTTATTGTAAATGAATGCTGATCTTTGTCTATCTGTTTCCCAGTACAAACATCATCTTTCCTTTGTATGACTTTTTCCTGTTTGACACTTGATTTCCTTTTTTTTTTTGTTTTACTCTGCTTGTTAGAAACGGAAGCAAACGTCCCAGGCAGGGGAAAAACGTAAGCAATCATCTAAGGCTGAGGAAGAAGATGAAGATGATGAAAAAGTCGAATCACCTCAGATTAAAGCTGATTCTGAGGAAGACAATGCTAATGATACAGCATTAGAAGACGAGAGTGATCACAAGGAGAGTGAATTTGAGGAAGAGGATGAACCCAAGGTAAAGAAGCCAAGTCAGAGGAGTTCATCGAAGAAGAATGTTAAGGATGGTTCTGGGGCTAAAAGCAAGGATAAATCCACACCTGCTGAAAAGAGCAGCTCAACAAAATCTGTGAAAAGTGCCACGAAATCCACAAAGAAATCTTCTACTTCAACTTCAAAGCAAGGTGCTACAGATGCTGATGAAAATTCTAGAGCAAAGGGATCTGCATCCAAAAAGCACAAAGTGGAAAAAGAAAAGGATACAAGTACTGCTGGCAAGGAAAAGGTTAAAGGAAAAAAGCGATCGAGCAAGTCACCAGCACAGGTCTCTGCCAAGGATCAAGGTGCATTGCTATCTGTTTACCAATTTTTTTTTTTTTTTCAATAACTGGGGAACCTTGGCCAACTTCGCCAAACAGGTAAACTTTGAGATACAATAATCGGACAATCATTGTACCGGGTACATCAAAGTTTTGCTTTATATGGTCTCGCTATTCAATTTTAAGTTAATCAGTCCAAGATTTTTTCAACCTGTTTACCATCTTTTGCTCTTAACTTTTATAGTTTTTGGATTTGGTTTTGATCTTTGGTAGTTGACAAATGTCTGTGTTACAGCTTTTACATGATTCTGCATATTTATAATTGCAAAGAAAAAAAAATTGATTATAATAGTTGTCAATTTCTCAAATTAAATGATAATTTAGTGCTATTGCAGAAAACATCTATTTAAACATGTGGTTTCTGGTTCAAGGTCTCCCTTCAACTCAAATTAAGTATATTGTTAAATGATCAATGTACAATAATAGTGTGCGTTTTATGAATGTGTTCATTTCTTGCATTTTGCTTTTTGAATGCAAGGGTCAATGTAAGTTTGGTATCTACAGTGGTTCTATTTTTGTTCAAAACTCTGTCAATACTTTAAACTTGGTGGTAACATATATGCTGCAAATTAATTGTGGAATAATAGGTAAAAGAAAAGCTAACAAGAAGGCTAAAGCTGAACCCACCAGAGAAGAGATGCATGCTGTAGTTGTAGATATTCTGAAGCAAGTTGACTTCAATACTGTAAGTTATGATGGCTATTTCCCACTGTTTCCTGAGATTTTGATCAAAGTTATGTAAGTCATTTTCTTAACATCTCTGTATTCTAATGCAGGCAACATTGTCTGATATTCTCCGCCAGCTTGGTATAGTTTCTTCTAACTTATCACTTGATGAATTATGATAATTATCAAATACATAACTAATTGTGTAATATGTATGTGGTTATTTTAGGTGCCCACTTTGGTTTAGATCTAATGCATAGGAAAACAGAGGTGAAGGATATAATAACTGATGTCATTAATAACATGACTGATGAGGAAGATGAAGGAGAGGAGGATGAGGAGAATGCGGCAGCTGGTGCTGAGGCCGACAAAGACGAAGATGGGGATGATGATGCTTAATTATTTGTGCATGATGAGAAACTATTTAACGACTTTGTTGAATATGTCAACCATGTGTTATCGCAATAATCTCCAAGTAGAGGTTTCATCAACAGTTCCTGTGAATGGTAAACTGGTGTTGCTGTCTGGATCTCAGGGCCATTTACAGAGGAACCATTCAACTACCTTTGTTTGTACCATAAGCATTAGTAACTCTTATTTACTGCTGACCTGGCTCTTATTTGTTAGGATAGTTTTCCAGCTTCCTTTTTTGAATCTTTTTTGTTAGATTATCTTTCAATTGTATTTGATAGCTAGTTTTACTTGTTGGGTAGTGAATTGTTTTTCTTCGTTTTAATCGAGTACAACCTTGTATTGTGGATTAGCTATTTATTTTATAAATGTTGCTGGTTTGCCAACACAGAATTTGAAAATCATGAAGAATAGTTGTTGATGCTCACTAGATGGTTGTTGCATGTGATTTAACTTCTTGTTTGATGAAAATCATGAACCTTTGATGGGTTTGACTGGAAGGTCGTTATGGAGCCAAATTTGTTGAAAAATTCAGGCTATGCTTCTTTTAATTTTACTTTTATTCAGCATTGATATTTCTGGATGGTTTCTCCAGAAATGTCTTTATGTTTTTTGTCTCGTGTTCTAATCTTAAGATTTATTTTATGATAAATGTAGTTGGTTGTTTATCTGACGCTTCATGCAGACAAGAGTTGCTGGTGTGTAGTGTCGGTTATGTATGAAGAGGAGGACAAATTTCTTCACCCATTTGATAGTGAAGTTTGAACTAGGACGGTATTAATTATATATATTATTATACCTTCATAAATTCCTGCTTGATGTGTTTCTGAACAAACCAGGTTAAGAAATTCAATAATTTGTTTCTTGCCGTCCTGAAGTTCATAAGATAGCCAATGAAACCAGGCGACGGGCAAAAATTTAATCGAATAATCAAACACATATTCAGGAACAAAAACAGGAAACACTGTCAACAATAATCTTGCATTTGCTTTTAACTGTGGGGGTTCATGGTCTTTTTCGGTTAGGCACCTTGTGTACTTTTGTCAGTTATTTTCTTTTTATAAAATTATATGTCTATATTTTTTATACATAAATATATACATATATATGGATATGTTATGATAAAATTAAATATTTTAAATTAATAATAAAATAAATATTTAATCATATTATAATATATCTCTATATAAATTTATATAAAAAAATAATACTACAAATAGTATTACTTTTTTTTTTTTTAGAACTATTTTTATCCCTAATGCCCAATTGATGATAGTTTCATGATGACGTTACTCATTGTTCAGTATTTGTTCGTATACAAAAAAGAGATTTTGATTCAATCAAGTGTGTCTGCAGTAAACCAACAACAGCATATAAATCTGAATAATTTTAATCCATGAAAATTTTAAAATAAATAAAATTAAAACAAGTAACCAAATACTGCACGCCAACCCCACCAAATAACCCCCCACTCTCTCCTTCCTCTCCGCTTTGGCTGCTATAGGTTTGTATCTGATGCAAGTAGCCTACCACAATCCATGTGCCCGCCCTTTGACAATCTGTGTTCTGTGAACAAGAACGACGTCAGAACAAGACTACTCGAAAAATGTAAAAGCAAATAAATAAATAACTAACTTATCTTAAATAAATTTTGTTTTCGAATATAAAAATTTTATGTATGCTACATTATTTATTTATTTAATGTTATATCAGATAAATAGTCATGTATCTTTCATATAAAACTGTTAATCAATTTAAGAATTTATTTTTCACTCTTAAACAAATTCACTCCACATTCAAAATTAATCGTAATAGACAAGAAATAATATAAATATCCTTATATGTAGGGGTTACAAAAATTAATTTTTCACTCTTAAACAAATAATTACGTATCATCATATGATTTAATAATTAAAAAATAAAGATAAAATAATACCTAATTACATGTGACATATCATTATTTGTATACAAAATTATACATAAAAATTGTAGATATAGTTTTATTGTTGGTATATTTGGAAATTTCATTAAAACTTTTTTTTTTCCTCCTATCATCCATAAAAAAGTTTGTTAATATGGTTTAGCGCCATAGAAAATAAGATTATTTTAATTAATTTCGGCAATTCATTTTCAATTACTTTGTCCATCCATCTTTTTCTATATAACTTCAATCCCATTTCGAAGAGAGTACATTGTGCAGCTTCGTTTCTACCCTCTTTCTCTTAATTTCAGGTATGATTTGAGCTGTTCTTTTCACTCTTTCTGTGTCAGCTATGGATAGATCATAATTGTTTGTTTATGCGAAGAAGAAACATAGCATTTGCATAAATAACAAGACTAGAGGCCATTTCCTTTCTTCAAATATAATTTGTTTTTTTTTTTTGTCAGCTTTTGGATTTTAAGGTGTCCTATGATGGCGGATGCTAAAACTAGTACCTTGGAGTTTATTGTGAAGCAAGGAGAGCCAACTATGGTTCTTCCTGCTGAGGAGACGAAGAAAGGCCTGTTTTTTCTCTCAAACCTTGATCAGAACATCGCTGTGATTGTTCGTACCGTTTACTGCTTTAAATCAGATTCAAGAGGAAATGAAGATGCCGTAGAAGTCCTCAAAAATGCCTTGTCCAAATTACTCGTTCATCACTACCCTTTTGCGGGGAAGTTAACTATTTCTGCAGAGGGGAAGCTAATAGTGGACTGCACAGGTGATGGTGCTGTTTTTGTTGAAGCTGAAGCAAATTGTACTGTTCAAGATATAGGAGACACAGCAAAGCCCGATCCTGGGACTCTTGGTAAACTGGTCTACGAAACTCCTGGTGCTCAGCACATACTTCAGATGCCTCTCCTGGCGGTTCAGGTTATTATATTTTTCCCTGAAAATATTCTTGCTTCTAGATTTCAAATTAAAAAGAATCAGACTGGTCGATTGTTTTAATTCTGCTCTGTTTTGGGATTCTGCATAACAAGCTTTTTCCGTCATAAAATATCTCCATTTTCTTCCCATTCGGATTCATCAAATATGTTTACAATAATCTGCTGATCAAGAAGCAAAATAAGTTGCAATTTTGTTGTCTTCCAGGTGACTAAGTTTAAGTGTGGAGGATTTATCATTGGGCTGTCAATGAACCACTGTCTTTTAGACGGGATTGGTGCCATGGATTTTGTGAATTCGTGGGGTGAAATTGCAAGAGGGTTGCCTCTGAAGGTGCCTCCATCTCTAGATAGAACAATTCTGGAATCCCGAAAGCCACCTAAGATAGAGTTTCCACACCATGAATTTGCTCAGATTGAAGATATATCAAATATGAGCAAGCTTTACGAAGAAGAAATGCGTTACAGTGCCTTCCTTTTTGACCCGGAAAAGCTTGAAAAACTCAAGAAAATAGCCATGGAAGATAAAAAGTTAAAAAAATGCACGACATTTGAAACTCTCTCAGCTTTTGTATGGAGAGCTCGATGCCAGGCATTAAGCATGAACCCTGATCAACAAACAAAGCTGCTGTTTGCTGTCGATGGACGACCAAGATTTGTGCCGCCATTGCCTGAAGGCTTCGCGGGCAATGGGATTGTACTTACAAATGCATTGTGTAGTGCTGGCGATCTTTCGAAAAATCCGCTGTCATATGCAGTCGGACTGGTTCAAGAGGCTGTTCAAATGGTAACAGACAGTTATATGAGATCTGCCATAGACTATTTTGAAGTAACAAGAGCTAGGCCCTCTTTGGCTGCAACTCTTTTAATCACAGCTTGGTCTAGACTTGCTTTCAACACTATAAACTTCGGATGGGGAGAGCCAATTTTTTCGGGTCCTGTGGCTTTGCCTGAGAAGGAAGTAATTCTGTTCCTATCTCATGGTAAAGACAGGAAAAGCATAAATGTGCTTCTGGGTTTGCCAGCTTCTGCCATGAAGAAGTTCGAGGAACTGGTGCAGATATGAAGTTAATCAAAAGGGTTCATTTGAATAATTAATTAATTGCCATAAAATAAAGTGTTATTCGTTTAAGATTAAAATTAACAAAAATTCACTGTAAAAGGTGAAGGTTACTATGTGTTTATCTTAAAAGTCCATGTATCAGTCTCATTGTTGAATACTTGTTCTGCGTTTGTGATTAACTGTATTGGGTTCTGATGCAAATTGGCCCCATCAGTTTCCTCCGTTTCACATGTTTTACACATTTACGAGGGCTCTCGGCTATGTAATATTAGCCTAGCCTGTAAAAAATTTGAGCGCACACAGCCCAAAGAGTTTCCAAAGCGTGAATATGTTGATATCAATCTAGTAACAAGATTTAAGGAGAAATTATTCAGGATAGACAACGTACCATAGGCTGTATGTTATAGGCCAAATGACCTATTCCCACCAAAGGTATAGTGTAATTTTAAAGTCCAACTAGTCAAATTTCAAAAATCTAAAATCTCACTGATAAACTAATTTTTATCAGGGTTAAAGAGACAATGAAATTCGTTTCGTTTTCTATCAATTTGGCTTTAGGAGGAGATAAGTTGAATAATGAAAGCTTCGTCTGAAGCCGATTTTTCTCGTCTGGCAAGGTTCAACGAAAACAAAGATTCATCTTCAATTTGTTGTCTTCGTTCTTCGCTGTTGTTCGTCGGTCATCAACATTTTGGTTTGTAGGTCTTGTTTTGTCGGCAACAAAGAAAGAGCAGAAAGTCGTCAATGGCTAGAGAGGGAAAGAGGAAAAAACCTTAAGTTTGACAGAAAAAATATGATTTTTTAAAACTGAAAAACTTTAAATAAATATAAAATTGTTAGTTTTTAAAACCTGAGAGGAGGGGAGAGAATGTAATAAATTATATTTTTTTAATAATATTATTAAAATAATAATAATATTTTTAAATTTAATTAAAAATTTTAACAAAAATTATCTAATAAATAAGATTTCGGGTTTTGAAAATTAGTAGATGGGACTTGGTATTAAACCATAGCATGGGTTTGGCCTATATTATATTACATTATATAGATAATTAGGTGAGGTAATGGCTTCATCGCAGTATTGTACAGGCTACTCATCAACAATCACTGCTCCCATTGAGTTTTGAATATGCTACTTAAAAGTCACACTCAATCATATATGAAGTTTAATAGTAAAATAAACTGCATTGCAGGTTTTTTTTTTTTTTTACAAAGATATATTATATTATGCGTTCGTGACATTAAATCATATTTATATCATATTAATTTAAATTTTAGGTCAATGACTTTTAATTTTAACATGTCTAAATTAATCTTACTTACTTTGAATTAAATTCGTGTCAAAATTTTTCATTTCTAATATAATCTTAATTATATTCAAGTTAACTTGACAAAATCTGAATTGACATAAAATTATTTATTACTTCCACTTTATTAAATGTTTTTAGTATTATAATTTCTTCGTTAAATTATCCAATATATTATTAATAAAATATACAGCATAACATTTTATCTTATCTGTAAATGATATAAAAAATTACATAATAATAAAATCTCATTCTCAGTATAAAAAAACAAACTAAATTTCTAAATAAAAATAAAATTAATTAGAACAATAATAATTATATGATAATACAATTATATATAATATATAAAGATATTGATTATTATTGATACTTTTCTTTTAATTTATCTTTAATTTATCCTTAACAAAATTTACTATAATAACATTTCTTTAAACATTTAAATTAATTCATGTTAATCCAGATTATTTTTATATTAACCTTAAGATAATTCAATTTAGTTTTAAATTGTATTATATTGATTTGAATTATATTTTATATTCAAAAAATCTTAATTATAACCTTATGGTTTTTTGTGTATCGTAACGGTTAATGTATTGTATTGAAAATTGACCATTTAAATACAGATGGGTCAATTATTTAAAGAAATTGTCATAAAAGGAAAATTAGCTTGTAAACGAAATCCAATTATTATTATTAACTGAATCCAGAAAGGCTAGAGTTTCCTTTCTCGTTGTACAGTTAGACAAGTGAGTCAGGGTCTACAAAATTGTTTCCTTATTAACAAAATTACGCAGGCTTTATGTGCAAGACATCTGTGTTAACTATGTATTAATTAAGTGGAATATAAGAGATAGACTGGCTGGTATAAACGTATCAAAAGGCTAAACTTTCATCAAGCTAATAGCCATTGACTTTTAGCATTCTGGAGGGACTGAGAAGCCGGTAAGCTCCATAACCTTTGTTAGCGTTCAAGTTTCGATTACGAGAGGGGCTAAAAAGTTGAAGTGGACTGTAAACTTTACCATATCTGAAATCAGCTGAATCGATATTGTTCTTATCTCCACCACTTTCCATCTCCGCTAACACTCTGTAGAACAACTCCACCTCGCATGGAAGCAATATTGGACCTCGGCTAAACCCGTATTCTGTCTCAGCATCTTCTAGCAGAAGCTTGAACAATGGATGATTAGCAAACTCTGTCTTGACAACGAACCTTTGTTTCTCTGGCCCAACGTACACTGAGAAACAACCTTCTGGAGCAATTTGACTACGCGTCTTTTCTTTTCCAGATGACGATGTTGTGGTGCAGCTCCAGGATTTGCTCTTTGCCAATGAATCGCAAGAACACTTGTCGCTCGAGGACCTTCTTGCTCCCAATGATAGACAGCGTCTCCATGTCTTCATAATCAGGCTTTTCTTATCGTTAGCGTACATTCTGAGAAGAGAAGAAATTTGGTGTATCGATGGTATAGTGGAAGGAGACGCAACGCCATTATATAATGGCACCATGCCCGTGGACAAAATCGTAATATCACTGGATTTGTCAACGCTTGATGCCATTACTACAGCAATAGATGCGGCATTTTGAATTTTGATAATTTAAACCAGGTCATATTATCACATCCACAAACAATACGTCGACGTTTCTTATAATTTCAGCTAGCATTTGTATTAGGTATTACCTTTTGTAGACTGAAGCCAAGAAAAAAAAAAGGTGTGCAGAGTCTTCAAAAGTCACCTATAATAGAGCCTTGTTTCGTTACTTAGGCCGACTCAACTGCAGAAGAAGCCTCCACTATGTAAAAGCTTTCCCGGAATTATTTTTTTTATCAAATCGGAGACTTTATATATATGCATGACGGCAAGTTGTGGCAGGTTTTATATGGTTGAATATATATATCATCAGAGACGACAACAATTGTTTTTTTGGGTAACATATTTTTTAATATATAGTATTTATTCGATTATGAAGTCTGAGTGCTTCATGATGCATGAATCATTGTAAAAGTATAGAATATATCCACCATATAAAGTTATCTGAAAATAAACCAACTTGTCCGTGGAAAAATTTTCTCTTGTATTTGATTGGTTCCTAGCTTAGAAGCATGCATTACCTCGATGTTTATTGACACCTACTGGACTTCACTTGGTTAATTACAGCTAAATTACTATTTCCCAACCAGGTTTTAATGCAAAGGTAAATCCGCGTTCACAGAGTTTCATGAATCTAAACATTTATTTATGACTTAATTTTTATTAAAAATCTCAGATAAAATTAGAGATAAAATTGTTATTTACTAAAAAAAAAAATAAAAAGTTAAAGTTTTATCATATTTTCCTCTTTAGGCTTAAAATTTTCATAATTTTCCTCCCACCCACAAAGTTTTTAAGTTTTAAAAAGTGACAATTTCATATCTAAATCCCTGAGTTTTATTTCTCCCCCTCTCTAGTGATGATGACTATTTGAAGACAAGACAAATAGCTCACGATCATCTCTTATAGACGAATCTTTGTCTTCATTGTCTTTAAATGATCACCGGAGAGGGGATAGATAAAACTTAGGGATTTGAGAGTAAAATGACCATTTTTTAAAATTTGAAAACTATCGGTGAGAGGAAAATTGTGAAAATTTTAAATCTAAGAAGAAAAATATGATAAAACTTTAATTTTTTAAATCTTTAGTAAATAATAATTTTTTTTTAATTTTAATTAAATTTTTTGACATAAATTAGATTATAGATAACTGTTTAAACTTTTAAAATCCCACGAGCACGCGCTTTTTCTTGTATTCAAACTTGGGTGGGAAAAGTCCTTTGGCCATCAATTACTTGAACTTGAAGGTGAATTTTCTCAAGTAAAACACTACACCAGGAGGTTATTTTGTCACCACTGGGCACTGGGATTCTGTCAATTTCAACACTTTTTCAGTGGTCGTAATGTTATAATAATGTAACTCAATCATCAATATGTAGATAAAATTTTATGCCGTCAGATGAGGTTACTAAGGTTGAATCTTTCTTAAAATGACTAAAATTTCGAATACGTTTCTAAATATATATAAAATTTCTCTGATTAACTCATGTTTGTCCTTCCAATGATACAGGATATTTAAGAAGGTAGGAATAGGTAGAATATAGGGAGAGTTCTAACTTAATTTAAAGCAAGTTGTAAAGACAAGTGTATAGTGTATTTTTTAAATCTGATTTGAAAAAATTCTTAAATCGCAACAAACTAAATTACGGATACCCTTATCGCCACAAATATAAATAATGTGTATCATGTTGGTGTTAGTGTATTAGGCCAACACATGTGACCAAATGCTATGCTATGTACAAATTAACACGATGGTCCACCTTACCCATTAATATTCAAATGTAAGTAATGTGCTCATGAAATAGTTCATAGCCAAGCCAACCATACACTAATGTCAAATTAGACCATCTGTGTCCGAGTCCGCTAATTAAACTATTTTAACGACAAACCCATAAACAGCGGCAACCTAAAGAAAATTTCAATCCCTTGCAAGTTGAAAGCACATGGGCGTGGAATTATTATGCCAACACGTCGCTTTAATAGGCAACGTGGACCACAAAGCAACTTTGTCTAATTTATATGGTTCCTTTTTTTAAAGTTTAATGAGAAACTTATTTGAGCCAGATTTTAATAAGGAAATTGTTATTTAATAAAAATAATTAAAAAATTATAAATTTATCATATTTTTTTCTAGTTTAAAAAATAATAATTTTTTTCACTCAAAGTTTAAAAAATGATTATTTTCTCCTTTGTCATTTATCTTACAATCAGAGTCAGTCAACCTCCTTTCCATCTCTTAGATGAAAACGAATTGTTTACCAATTAGAGGTCGACCAACGACTCGTTGGCGTGACGACATAGATTTGTGCGACACATGGACACAGATTGGTTAAACTAATCAGTGCGTTGCATAGATCTGCACCATCATGCCATGAATTGTCAATCGATCTCTCATTGGCCGACGATTCATTCTTGTCTGGGAGATGGGAGGGAGGAGGTTAGCCTGCTCTGATCGTCAAAAAAGCAACAAGGGAGAAAATGCAATTGTTTTTCTAAATTTGGGAGAGAAAATGTGATGAAATTATAGTTTTTTAAAATATTTTTAATAAATAATAATTTTATCTTGAACAATAACAGTGAAATTTAACATATGGATGGGTATTTGGATTTTTGATAGTTAACGTATGAAAAATTGGATTTGAATTAAACCTTGGGTGGGAAATAGTCATGTGGCCTAAATAAATTGTACAAATTTTATGTATAAATTGAACAGTCAATTTACAATAAGGTGATGTAATTATTTATTTTCTTTCACTTTAAAATAATCTAATTAAACACTATTATATTAGATTGCATATATAAGTTACATATAATTTATTTATGCACATAATATTATTATATTATTAGATGACAAAATAATAATTATCAGTGAGTTTCTTTGTACATGTAGTTCATTAAAGATCAATAATTTTTTTCTAGAAAGTAAATAAAAGTGTTTTTTTTTTTTTTATAAATTAAGTGAATAAAATTTACTTTCAAGTTCCTTAAATTATTACTTTTATTTAACAGTTATTATCAAAGTGATATTCCAATTAAATTCCTCCTATTCAAAAAAAATTTAAGGGATTTTTGCAAGTATAAATTGTTTGGTTCCAATCTTATTAATTAACTTTATATTGCAAAATAGATAATTTATAGGATTGATAGTTTTCTTAATAATAATTTTACTACAATTAAAAAAAAAAATGAAAAGCTCATTTTGTTTGAATGTGGACCAGTACAGTGGGACGGCAAAAAAAAAAAAATCATTCATAAATTTTGAAAAATTTAAAAATAAATCATTTGACAAATTAAATCCAAAATATTTTAAACACAACATTTTAACCTTTTAACATATAAAAACTTGCATTTACGTCCTTAAAATCCTAATCACTACTAAATATTATTATCATTCTTGTTAAAGATCAAACCATGATATAAAGGTTGTCCAAAAAGGTAAGGTGTATGATAAAAAAAGTGTGATAGAGACGAGATAGAGATTGGGTTGCACCGTAAAGAGAGATGTTATAGATTTTTTATTTGAGTAATTAGATGTTTTATCGACAAGAATCGACAAAATAATTAAGGGGATGAGTTAGAAATGGAGATATTGATGCCTTGAGTGAGTGTGGAAGTTGAATCAATATTGGGGATGGTTTTCAGAAGAAAAAAATGGCTGCCATCGTTTGGTCAGCTAAAAGGAGGAGGCCGTGAGGGTGATATGGAAGGAAAATAAGGAATAAAAAATGTGATTTAAGCCGCCAAGGATGAAAAAGTGCTTAGGCCTTGTGTGAGAAAATGTAATTTAGTCACTTCTTAAATGCTCTTTGGGGTATGATTATTTATTGAGAAAGCAAATTTGTATTCCCTCTCTTTTCTTATGTATGATGTAATATGATGAGCAAACGCTTGAATAAGGAGGCGGCCAAAGGACTTATTCCCATCCAAAAGTATGTGTTTTTTTTTTTTTTTTTGCAAATTCTCATATTTTAATTTTGAAAAACTCATTTATTCACCTATAGATAATTAGGTGTATTAGTTTTAAAGGTAAAATCACTATTTTTTCTATAATATTAAAAATAAACTAAATTTGATCTTTTTTTCCTTCTTAAACTCTAAAATCTAACAAATTTTCTCTTATGTCAAGTTTTAAAAAACAACATTTTTCTTATAGGGTTTGGTTTTCAATTCCCCACAACCTCTCCCTCTTGACGCTTCATCTTCCTCCCGCATTCTCTCTTGGTATTTCTCTCTCATGTCGGTTATTCAAGCTAAAAAGATAAAGAGTTTCATTAGGAAGACGAATTTGATCTTCCCTGACGAAGAGAAGGGATCTCATCTTCGTCTAGGAAGACAATCCCTCTTCTTCATCGAGGAAGACAAAGAGCTTCGTCTTCTTAATGAAGCTTTTCGTTTTTTTAGCTTTAATAACTGATTGGAGGAGAGAGAAATGTCAAGAGAGACAATGCTAAAGGAAGAGGAAGTGTCGGGAAGGAGAAATTGTCGAAGATGTTGCTAAGAATCAAAAACTAAACCCTACGGGGAAAATATTATTTTTTAAAATTTGGCCTAATGGAAAAATTGTTAGTTTTTAGGGTTTAGAGAGAAAAAAAGATAAAATTTTAAAGAGTTAAAGTTTCGTTAACTGTAACCATCCATAGATGGGTAAATGAGTTTTTCAAAGTTTAAAAGTAAAAATTTGGGAAAAATACATACTTTGGGTGGGAATAAGTCCTTTGGCCTTAAGAGTCCGACCGTTGGATAATTCAGTGTGGATTGTTAAGATTTTTGCATCTACAAATGCGGATTGGGTTACTTTTGTGTAGTTTGGTTGCCTGCATTTGTGATCATCTAAAAGACTAAAATCATGAAAATATTGAGAGACAGTATTTTTTTTTTTTGGTAATTGGGAACCTCACCCATATTTGTTGAACGGTTAAACTCAAGTTACCGTCACCAAAGTTTTCAAAATCGGACCGGGATAAAAACCATTTTAAGTACTGGTTTCAGTCGAGCCGATCGGTTGGACTGGAATTACAGTTTTATATAAAAACCTAAAAAAACTATGTTTAATTAATAATTATATATGTTTTATACAGTAAATTTTATATTGTGCATACTTTTCATCAAGGATTGATAAAACATTGGTTTTTCAAACAGTTTACAAAGCCCTGGATACACACCAGCTTCCCGTCGTTGTCTGAAAAGTCGCCGGTCACAATAGCAACGAAACCTCTTTGTCGTCAACCGTCGTCTTAGCCTAAGAAGTCGCCGTGAAAGGTTACAGTATTGCCATGAAACTGCTGTCTTGTGAGCCTGCAAACCACCACCCCTCGGTAACGTCGTCGTCGTCGGCAGACGTCTTTAAACTGTTGTCGACAAGAGATGAATCAACGACGGTTTATTAATACATGCAGTCGGAGAAATTCGTCGGCTGTAGCAAAACCCTTCTGCGTCTGCGTGCAATGCAAGGAACAGGGTACAGGAGGAAAGAAATAAAACTGTTGCTTTTATACATAGCTTCTGAACCGGGAATCGCCTTAACTGTTAGACCTCGATTCAGACGCAAACCGACGGTTCGATCGCGGTCCAATCCAAAATTAACATTATAATGGTTTTATGTTAAACAGTAACCAACTACAGTGCCGATTCATAGTCCGTTCGATCCGACCAACTGGTTCAGTCCAGTTTTGAAAACCTTGACCGTGACTAGACCTACAATTAGAGGTTTTATAAATGTGATAAAAATTTAAATTTAAATCTTTACTTTAAAAATTCTTATATTCCACTAATTTTACTGACAGTTGAGGATGGAGGCAATGTTTCTTTCTCATGATATGGTCACACGTTGACTTTATTGATGCATACAAGTTGGACAAGTTCACTACAAGGTTTTTCCCGGGCTTTTTAGGCAATCTTAAATCCAACCACAAGTTCGCTACAGTCACACTTTGGTATGTAGAATGTTAAAAGTGCAAAGGATCCATGCAATCAAGAAGCTCCAACCGATTCAAGAAAATGAACAGACAACAAAATAAGTAGAAGACAGACAGATTTTTATGTTTGCCTATGAAGATCAATAGCCCATGTTCATGGTGTTATTATTATATCAGTGATGTGGGAATACAAAGTGATCAGAAAAGAAACGTATCTCTCTATGTGTCTTTAAGCAAAAATTAGATGATGACTTTCCTTTCCCATTACTGAATTTGAGGTAGATGATTCCCTTACAAATATAAAGGACTTATTCAGTATAACGCCCAGCTTCATTACAACTTTAAACCAACAGGCTCAACTTCAGTTGCATTTTGAATCTCACTTTCATATTCAAAGCTTTCCTAATGGACGTATTTGTAAAGCAAAATATAGTTGGAATGTCAGCCACACCACCGCCCAAGCGAGACGAAAACATTTGAAACAAATCGTTTCGGTTATCCAGCTCAGTAGCAGTACCCGAGTCCAACGGTGATCAAATATACGACGCTGTCTGGAGAGCCAAGAATCTGAGTGGTTCGCCTGAGGAGAAAAGGAGAAAGAAGATGGACGAATTAGGAGTGATGCTGCCGTTGGGGTCTGCCGAACCACTGCCGGTGGCGGAATCGCGGGGAGAGGCGGCTATTGATACTGCGGTAAGGGTGGGAATGCAGAGCTGTAAGAAGTTTTGGGAGGCAGGGGATTATGAAGGAGCTCCATCTGGTGATTGGGATTTACTCTTCTGGTAATGTTTCTATTTTTGTAACTTTACTTGCTGATATTAATAGGTTGCTGGCCTTCAATTGAATGTTTCCGAGTGCTACAAAATAAATGTTTTGTTTATCTTCTTCTTCTCGTTTTTTGCTTGCTGCATTGGCGTACCGTAAGCTTACATTGTTCAGGTCTGCCAAAATTTGATTTTTGTAACAAAAGAACTATGTTCTATTATTAATAACGTGAAAATTAAAGTTAAACATATAGGGGGCAGTTTTATGCGAGATCTTTCTATCCCTTCGTCCTGGAGGATGCCTCTACTACCATCCATGAGTTGCTGGAGAGGATTAAGCTGCTGGAAAGTTTGAAGACTCGAAGCATCTAACCGAAACTTTGAGAGCAATGCCACTTCCACATTCGTCATTTTTCCACGAATTCTTCATGTTGAAGCAACTGATGTAGAAGTAGAATAGTTGATATATGTTTACTAATGGTAAGTTGACTGGGATAGGTTATGTTGAAAATGCAGTGCTGCTAGTTTTCACGAAAGGGTAGTATCAGGGTGATGTGTGTGATCGCCTGTAGCATAGCAGCCTGCACAGCAGGCCTGCCTGGTCCCTGACCTTGCAAAGATCCAGCCAAGACAGCCACAGCGACAATTTTGTTGTATTTATGACAAATTGCTAAAAAGGGAAAAACTGCACTGCCCACAGCAAATCCTCTTAAAACTAAAACTCAACATTTTCCACTCACAATTTGGACTTACACAATAATAACACTAGAAACAAACACACACAAGTTGCAATTATTCTTCCAATCATCCCCCTTAATATGGTGTTTCAGGATTGTCTTGTCTTTAGCTCCTCCATATTATTGATTTAGCCACATTGTTATTTCAAAAATATTCAATTGCCTTGTCGCAATATCAACATAATGGAACAAATGTTTCCATTTGAATTCCTATGCCAGTATTTGTTTCCATTTGAAGGCAAACAAAATTATGAATGTAGCAGCAGTCCTTTTTGCCTGAATAATTAAAGCCCAATCCCAGGCAAGGCGAATTACTAATACACGTTTCGTTAACCTCGCCAATTACATCATTAAAATCTGGTCGCATCCACACGTGAACTTGTTGTCTACTCATCAATAACCTCACCAAACCCGCCACGTGCACCTTTTATTATTTAAAATTTTTTAATTAGAAACATAAATCTTCCGCTACACAAGATACAATGCAATTCCTCTTAACGCACGAGTCTCGGTGTTGATTGTTCTCTCTACACACCAGGTAACAAAACGAAACACCCTCCTCACCCTGTCTGTCTCTGTGATAAATGCATGTCCATTGTTGATAGACTTTCAGGATTATACTGCTTTGTCATATCTGCCTTTCACGATCTTAGCTGCCATTCTTGTCTCTGCTCTTTGATTTTGTCCTGTAAATCTGTACTCAAACACACGTATACTCTCTTTCTCTCCCTCTCTCTTATTGCCCTGATGCTTTGTATGCCTTGCTTTATTTGTTCTTTTCATTTTCTCAAGAAATCCTACTTTTTTTAAACGCTGAAAACTCTTCGTTTTTGCCGAATAAAATCAGTTTGATGTAGAATTTTGAAACTGTGTCTGTGTGTTCACGAATGGTGAATGTTTCTACTTCAATGATATTGCCTTAACTTCTCTAGGTTTTTCGCAAATTGCCGTTGTTTTTTGGCTGTTTCTAGCTTTATCCTCTAAGTCAAATCTACGCCTCTATTCTCCAATCTGACGGTTGGTTTTTTTTAATATCATGATGTGATATATATACGCACGGTACCATATATATAATAATATAAGACTCTGTCTCTTTCTTTTATGCAGCTGAGACTGGGACGAGATGAGAGAGACACAGCAGTGAAACGTCGATTCAACGACCGAGTTACGACGTCGAGTCTGGCTCACATAACTTTTCGATTTCACTGCTTTATTAGATTCTCAGTGAGTTGTTTTTTGTTTTTTTCTCGTAATGAGAGGTTTTCTATTAAGTCGCCGATTCGTTGTGGTTCTTGCTTCGGCACTCCTCGTTGTAATGTTTCTCCTTGCTATTCTCTCAGGTTCGTCACTTTTCAATAATTATAAACAAATAAACCACGAATAATAATATTAATAATAAGTTATAACTGGTAGAGCTGGAAAAATTCCTTAATCTTTTAATGTTTACTTTTGTTTATGGGGTTTGGTTTTGTCTATCTTTTAGGAACATGAGGGTCCTTTATTTTTTTTCTTCATCATTGTTATTGTTCACTTTATGTTCTTCTCTTTTGTTTTTGGTAAACGCGAAAAAATATAATTCACTAAAGTAGTTCATTATTTTAATGCTTGATTCAGGACGTCCTGGTGTTTGCCATAGTTTCATAAGTTTGAGATTCGAGAGAGGCAACTATACCATTCATGGTCCTCATCGCAAGCTTCTAGATCCTGGTAAGGCAACCGTTTTTGTCATTTTGAGTTGTAATTCTAGGCCGAACATAATTCGTGAAGAAAAAACAAATTGATAATCCTCTGTGGGGTCACGAAACGAACTATTTGTTAGGATTTTTTTTGGCCTTTTACAGATGCGCAAATTTGTACCATTTCTGTCGTTGCCAGAGGTGTGCACGTCCTTTTTTTTTTTTTCTGTTGTGCTTGATACTATCGTGCACCGTCGGGTTTAAATGATAGCCCTTGGTTATCAACCCACGCGGGCATGCAGATATATACCCTGATAAATTAGACTTTCAGCTTCCATCAGCTTCTTGCGATTGATGGATGCGCACATTAGCATGCCTTTCCTATAGCTAGCTGGCAATCTTGACTTGAAAAACAAGGGGAAAGTAAATACAATTAATGTGAAATGAAAGACGGGTTTTTTAATTGAACTTCAACAAATGAAAAAGAGGATTTGAAAGCGAAAATGACACGTTCTACATTGGAAAGCAAAAGCGACGAGCACCATGGCCCCTACTCCACGTAATAGCTAGGCTTTTGTGTTGTTTCTGTCTCTTTCTATATGCTCCAATAATTTAAGTGTTCACCTCCGAAAAGTGTTTTTTGTCTGTAAATGTTTACAGTATTTGTGGGTCGGTGTCGGTCGTGTGTTTATTTATTTTCTGAAAGCACGTCCTTTCACTATCTGAATTTATAATTCTTCTGTTCTCATTTCTGTTTTTGCACAGCTTCATTAATGAGTGAAGAACCAAACAGAATGAGGGACAAGAAATGCACAACAGCAGACATTGTTATTAACCAAGGACCCACAGACCCTCTTCCAAATGGCATACCAACATACACGGTTGAGGTCACAAATGCTTGTGACACTGGCTGTGATATCTCCAGAATTCATATCAACTGTGGATGGTTTAGCTCTGCTCATCTCATCAATCCAAAGATTTTCAAGCGCCTTTCCTATAATGACTGTCTTGTTAACGATGGCAAACCCTTGCTCAATGGTGACACACTCTCGTTTCAGTATGCTAATACTTTTCGGTATCAACTATCAGTTTCTTCGGTGGCTTGCTCTTAATAATTACAATAACAAACAAAGCTTTTATATAAAGCTCATAAAGCTGGACTAGGTTGGTAGCTGAAATTACTTGATACTCATTTAGTTACCGTCGTCCATTTTTGTGACAAATTGGTTTTGCTCTATGTTTGTGTTGGTGTTGGTGTTTTGATCCTAGCTCAGAGAGTAAGGTGGGTTGATTTGATTTGGAGTTCTATTCTATACACTGTAAAGGTCGGGCCATTTTAGACAGTTAACTGGGGAAGAATAGAGCAAGGGAAACACGGAAATGGTCACCAAATGTTGCCAAGATTTTGGTAAATGGTGACTTCTAATATCTTGTTGTGTATATATATAGTAATATGGTATATTGGATTGTTATATGCCTGATTTACGAGAATCTACTAACTGCAATTAGAGGAATGTTTTTCTTTTCTGGTTGATTGCCACGTGGATAACATTTAGATTTTGTTTCTATTGTTTCTTAATTAAGGGAATTCCTCACACTTTATAATTAAAGTATTTCTTAATTTGTGCTTTAAAGGCAGATACTGATTTCATTACAAGAAAAAAAAAAGTTTAGTAAGTTAGATATTACAAAATAGAGCAATGTTATACGAATTTATTTTTTGATACACAAATATATATTCACATTATATGTTATCATATGATTGAATATGATTTTATCTTTAATTCAAAATTATCTATTTATTTGATCATATACTGTATTAGATGGTACAAAAACTATTAGCAATATTTTTTTTTTTCACTTTAAATTTTTGGTGTGACCCTTCTTTTAGTGCAAGTATTAAAATTACTTTTTTTTTCTTTTCAAAATTATACAATTATTATCAAGATTACGTGGAAAATTAATCAATAATCATCCCGCCAAATGTCATTTTCCAACATATATGGAATGGGCCAGATTTTGATAAGCGAAAATCTAAATTTCTAATTTGCAGTATTTTAGCCCAAATAAGGCTTATTATTATTATTATTTTTTAAAATAAAGAGCAATCTTATCACATTAAAAAGAACTTATTTATAATTTTAAGTTGTGAGAGTCTGATAGAGGATTCAAGAGAGACTTTTAAAGAACACTTGGAAATTTTATAAAATTGAAATATATGTGGGGATAATTTTAGATGGAAGCTAATAAGTTAATTGATGGGTTGAAATAGAGATTAATAAAAACAATGATATTTACTGTAATTGAACAAATTTGTATTAATTAAAATAATAATATAATAAAAATTAACGGATCACTAGAAATCGGACCAATCCAGATTGACACAGAGTTGGCCCAACCCCGTGTGAGAGGGTACTATATATATGCCCAAGTCAGGTTGATGTGCCTTCTTACAGTTACAGCTCTGATCTCTTTGACTACAAACAACCTGAAAGTGAGAAAGAGATAGGCAAAAATGGCTGCTGCACTTACAGGTGTAGGAGCTGGGTTAGTGGTTTCATGTTCATCAAAGATTTCTTGGAGAAGTTCTTCTGTTTCACCTCGTTGTAGCGTCAAAATGGCGGTCTCTGTCGAAGAGAAGAAGAAGAAATTTACTCTTGAAAAATCTGAAGAAGCTTTCAATGCCGCCAAGGTATTCACCATAACAACTCCCCCGTTTTGGAAGATTTTATATGGTTTTGCTTGTATAATTTTATTTAATTAATTTTTGAATAACTCAATTGCATGTGGCTTTTGATTTCGTCAAACTCTTCTGTTTGTTGTTAGGTCGATTTGATTGGAGTTCAGCGTTAATTTCGTTGGTTTAAGTAATCGAACAGTGGAATTGGGAGTGTTGGGGCATCATTGTAGTGGTATTTTCGTTCATCAAGTATAGAAATGGGTGGTGTAGTTTTTGAATCTGTGAAATTGGGTATATGCTTAAACTTTGGGTACTCAATTATTGTATGCATTTTGTTTTGTCTGTATTATGATATTGAATTTTTCGATTTAGCATAGATGATCTTGTGTTAAATTCAGATATTCTTCAAACTTTGTGTTACGATGCCGGAGCTTGTATTATAGATTGTAACCTATCATTTAATTTGAAATAATTATATGATAACTGAATGTTAAACTCAGTTTTTTTGCCCCACCCTGATGGAGCTATTTTTGAAGGCTGAAAATTGATTATCATAATTTATTCTTGGAATGCATTGGAGACAAAGGTTCACTTTTGTTCTTTCAAGTTAATTCTTGACATTCAAAAACTTTGTTTGATATATTTGATTGTTAAATTGTTGAACAATGCTGGCAGGAGTTGATGCCTGGAGGTGTAAATTCACCTGTCCGTGCCTTTAAATCTGTTGGTGGACAGCCTATTGTGTTTGATTCTGTCAAAGGCTCTCGCATGCAGGACATTGATGGGAATGAGTACATTGACTATGTTGGTTCTTGGGGGCCTGCAGTAATTGGTCATGCAGATGATAAGGTTCTATTCTTCTTCTCTGTTTTTATTTTTTACCATATTGTGAAAGTGTTTTCATCAAACAAGATTCTTCCTTGGGTCTTGCCGCTGATGTTTTAGCTTTTTGATGCTCAAAGGATTTGTAATTCCTGTGCTATGTCATTTACCTCCTGCTGGATAAATTGTTGTGGTTCTTAAAAAAAAAAAGAATAAAAAAATATTTTACATCTGTTACTAGTATTGGTCAATTGTTCCTCAATAATCAGTGTTCCAGTTATTAGCAACTGATAATAGCACCAGCTTTTTTCTAATTTCTGAGCTAGTTGCAGGTACTTGAAGCCTTGGCTGAAACAATGAAAAAAGGAACTAGCTTTGGTGCTCCTTGTCTGCTAGAGAATGTTCTGGCAGAGATGGTAATCTCAGCTGTTCCAAGCATAGAAATGGTACGTTTTGTTAACTCTGGCACAGAAGCATGCATGGGTGTGGTTCGCCTGGCCCGTGCTTTCACTGCACGGTCAAAAATCATCAAATTTGAGGGTTGTTACCATGGGCACGCCAATTCATTTCTAGTCAAGGCTGGCAGTGGAGTTGCCACCCTAGGGCTCCCCTGGTGTCCCTAAAGGAGCCACCATAGATACTCTAACAGCCCCCTTCAATGATATCTCAGCTGTGGAAAATCTCTTTAAGACTCACAAAGGAGAGATTGCTGCTATTATCCTTGAACCTGTAGTTGGGAATTCTGGCTTCATTGCTCCAAAAGTCGACTTTCTTAATGCCATACGCCAGCTCACCAAAGAACATAACGCTCTCCTGATCTTTGATGAGGTAATGACTGGATTTCGTTTGTCTTATGATGGAGCTCAAGAGTATTTTGGCATAACTCCTGATTTAACAACTCTTGGAAAGATCATTGGTGGTGGCCTGCCAGTTGGTGCATATGGAGGAAAGAGGGAGATAATGGAGATGGTGGCACCAGCAGGACCAATGTACCAGGCTGGGACCTTAAGTGGGAACCCATTGGCAATGACTGCAGGGATACACACTCTAAAGCGATTGAAGGAGCCTGGAACTTATGAATACTTAAATAAGATCACAAACCAACTTATTACTGGAATACTTGATGTGGGTAAGAAGGCTGGGCATGCAATGTGTGGAGGATATATCGGTGGCATGTTTGGATTTTTCTTTACAAAAGGGCTTGTTAACAACTTTGCCGATGCCAAGAAGAGTGACACTGCAAAGTTTGCAAAGTTTATAGGGGAATGCAGGAAGGAGGTGTATACTTGGCACCTTCACAGTTTGAGGCTGGATTTACGAGCTTGGCACATACATCTGAAGATATCCAACTAACAATAGCGGCAGCTGAGAAGGTTCTGAAGCAGATTTAGAGTGTGTACGTTTATTAAAGCCTTTGATCGATTTATTTCCACCTACCCTTACCTTCCCAATTTTTTATTTATGATTCAACAATGCCCATATTGAAGGTTTGCATGCAGCGATTTGTAGTCTCTTCTCTGTCAACTGTGAATTATTAACTGAGCATTGCTTGGCCGATATCCATTACTGAATTTTCCTGGCGGTTGCTTCTGTAATACTGGGAATTACTTTATGTATGAAAAATGATATCTTCTATCACCTGGTGTGGTCTTTTAAGACTTAGGCCATGATAGCGCTAAAATACAATATCATGGACGACAAATAAATCAACATTAACACAGCCATTTCTCTGAACATTCATTGAGACTGTCTTTACACGTATTCTATACAGCTTTGACAACTCTTACAATAATTCAAGCTATTTAAAAAGAGAAAAAAAACACCACCAGGACTTGTAAACATGAATACATCCACAAGGAAGACATGATACTTAAGAAAAACATTCTATACCAAGACTTGGAGCATGGGCAGACAATTTTCCTTGGTGAATCATTGATCTATTTTTTTTTCCTTCACAATATGGAGCATGAGCAGACAATTTTCCTTGGTGAATCATCAATCTTCTTTTCTGCGCACACAGCCATCATTAGAATATATCAGAATAGGAAAGATTCAGCAACAAGCCAAACGAAGTACAGGATGAATTTTGCAGCCCAGTCAATTTAAAATGTAAAAATAGAAGCCAGCAAATAGGGACCAAGCATCTGTCAACCAATGACAAACCCTGGTTTGAGAGGCTTTTTACCTCCAAAATACTGAAGGCAAATTAAGTCCAACTATATCAGCAACAGTAGTTACCAACAGATCCCAAACAATTCTTGATGCTTAGAAATGTACTACAGAGTACAGAAGGATAATGTCGGAAAGCTATAAGCAAGAAATAGAGGGTGAAAAAAGAAAAGGACAATATATACTGTACACACCAAGAACTATATCAATACATTTTCCAGAAGGATAGTGCAGACAGTTCACTATAATGGAACCTTAAGAACCTGGAGACTTTTACCGACTGCATCAATTTGCAGATTTGAGAAATTAAAATTAGCTTTATCAGTGACCCACTAAGTGAGAAATCATGAAGGAAAGACAATAACCAGGAAAAAATTAAGGGAAAGGAAGAAAAAATATCTTACTTATAAAGAGGGGAAAAAATAAAAAAACAATGTTTTCACATATAACCTGTTAGTATTGTCCAGTAAATTCCACCTTTATTCTCCACCTTAGACGAATCACTGCCTAAAAGACTACATAAAACAGGAAATAGAGAACATCTAGTAATAATACTCCTTCCCCATTTCTTGGGTCAGGTCAGTAATGACCTGATTCTGGTTTCAGACCAAATTCTTATCATAGAAAAAATCAATGCAACTTCTTACTTGGGTTGGGTCCTTTTTTCATATTAAACAATCTTGTTACAGAGATATGTAGAATACAAGAAAGGAGAAGATGACCTTTTGACCACAAAGAAAGACAACAAAAGAACAAAAGGCCACCTTTCTTTGGTTTGAACCAGACAATAACACTCTCATGTCAAGTATAAAAAAGGGCTCAAATATTAAATAATGAATGAAAAATATAAAAAATTCACCAAGAAAAAGTTATCAATACCAAAATGTACTTGCTGCAGATATGAAGTTACGGTACCATATCCACATGCAATCCCAGCTCCCATTATGTCAATAAGCATACAAGGTTCACATGCTAATTATGTCAATTCAAATCAATTTAAAGTGTCATTCATGAGTTAGACTTGAAGCCATCAAGGACAAATAAAGTAAAATCATACAAATAAAATTATTTCCCGTCAAGATAAAATTAAAAATACCTGTTTTTGTTTTTGCTAGAGATGGCTGTACAACAACATGCATTATAAGGAACCCTCCAGGTACATCACCGAAAGGTACTTTACACTGGCCAACAGTCTTGTTATTCTCCAAAATTTTACCAGAGCTTATCAATTTGACTTCATTCACTGCCTTGGGAACAATTGTCTTACCTAATAAAAGGACAACATAAGCACATAAAGAATAAAAAAATCAGAGTCCCTTGGAATGAGGACATATCTCCTATCAACGATCTAATTCAACAGTTTGCCTATAATTATGGGTAAATAAATTACTAACAGAAACCATAACTTCTCTCAATACTGATATTTGTGAACACAAGTTGATCAAAGCTTTAATGCTCAATTATTATACCTTTGTCTGAAGGTGTACAATTTACAGACAACAACATACTATCAGCCAAACCCAAACAACAGTCTTTAGTAACTTAAGGTTATCAAGTTTCCCTGAAAGTTATACTCCTAATTATTTCCAACAAAACCCACCAAAAGAAAGCAATTATTCAATACAAGTAACAAAGTTTACATCCATAGGCCAATTAATATCATTAACATGTGTTAAACATACTGCATTATTCAGCATAATGTGTCAGAACTCATACAATAAGCACTCATATATACACTCACTCATGATATCCCAAAAGCTCATAACCAATTTGAGCTGGGGTTCAAACATCAACAATTAAGCCTAGTAGAATATTTTAACTCCATAAAAAATATATTATAATCATAATTTGGGTCAAATTACTGCAGTCAAATGATAACGCAAAATTTAGATTAACCTTTGGGCCAATCAGAAACGATTCTCTGCTTAAGCATGTCGACGGTTGACGTTGCCGTGTAACGGAAAGGACCAATATCGGACCCATCGTACAGTCTAAATTTTATATCAACCAAATCCTCCTCCGGCATTTGTTTCAGTTGACTTGACTTCTCTTCCTACCAACCAATCAATCAATCAGTTCCACGTATTCCAACTCTGAGGATTTGAGTTCATCGGATCTATCCCTGAAACAATAACTAAATCGCAATTCAAATAAATGATCCACCCTTTTTACAATCTAAATCAAATGAAAGACAAATTTACGAAAATATACCAAATCTTGTAGTCGTAGGGGTAGAGCTAACGATCAAGCTTTGGTCGTGAATTCTTAATTTTTTTATTTCTTTTTATTTTTTTTTTTTCTGGCGGTTTGGGGAAGGACTGATAGTGGTTTTGTTGGTGAGCTGAAGCAGACCAAGTGTTGACAAACGCAAAACGACGACTTTACACAGCGTTTAAACCGACGTCGTTTAGTGTTAAAAATGAAACGACAGCGTTTAGATTTGCACTTAGTAATTTTTCAAGTGACTATTAAAAAATTGAAATAATTCTGAGCAAGAGAGGAGGCAAAGAGAAGAAGAAGATGGAGATTAGTTGGCAAACGTCATCAAATCGACCTGAGAATCAAGACTATATTTCGAGATGGTAAATCAATTAAGCTTTAACTTCACTCTTAATTGTTTTCCAAATAATGAGAAATCTTAAAATTTGGCGGGAATTATGCAGGGAGTTGCCATGTAAGACCGTAATTCTTCTGGTTCATCTCGATGCCTGAGTTGTGAAAGAATCCAAAAGTTTTTGCTATTTCGAGAAAACCCTAAAAAAATCCTGAAGGCGGTTTATTTGTATTAATTGTTTTCAGGTTAAAAGCCGCTGGGCTGGAAAAAACATTCGTTGATTTGTTCACTGAAGAGTTCAAAGGATGACCTTATGAGTATTATGCATGTGGGCCTTAATCGCTCTGCTTGATCCTTGATTTATTTTTGTGTTTCAGTGAAACGTGTCTTGATGAACTCGATCATTGTTATATTCATTGGTGTATGTCTTTGATTTTTTTTTCTTGATATTATTATTATTTTTCTCTAATTGAATTGATTGAATCAGTCTTTGTTGTTCATCTTTTAATTTTGGGAGCTTGTCTTTTTTCTAATTACATGTTTGACACTTTAGGTTAGTTCTGTCAAATGTGGAAGGATACAAGTTGATGCTGTGATGGTGACCGTTTCAGACATGGTTAAATCATCACAAAAACTTAGCCATTTCGTGCACAGGTTTGTTTGCTCTTTAAGTTATCAGATAACCTTGTTTTATTAAACTTAACTTAATTGATTCATGTGTTGTTGATTTGAATTTTACCTTGCGTGTAGAATTGTATTTTGTGAGTTACCAAATTTGCAACTGATGTCACAAATATTATAGGCATGAACCACTAGTTAGGTGTGTGCAAAAATTAGTTCAAACCGCTGAAGCAGACTGAACTATACTAAATTTTTATAATAGGTTTTAATATGATTGTTGATTTTGCAGCCATTTACATATAAGTTTATGAACACTTTATTCTTTCTTGCACCAATCTTAATTTGATTGTTATAATTGTGCTATGATGATTGCAAAAATAAAAATGGGAAATAAATACATTTTATATGCCCAAATTGTAATCCAAACTAGACCAAGAGACAATTTTTCAGTGTGGTTTGGCTTTGTTTTGTTTGAAGCACAAAGTGATTTGGTTTGATTTGAAATTTTGTCAAACTATTTTTTTTCAGTTTGGTTTGAATAATTTTCTAAACTAGATCATGCACACTCCTACCACCAGTGATGACTTTTCTTAGAAGGAACCAGATGTACTGGCTGTTTAGAAGACGCCCCATTTGTACAAGTAAGTTGGCTGTTACAAATGATCTGTGCTTGTGTTTGGTTTCTACACTCACAATAAGATTTGAGTTTGGAATTTGAAATTCTAGTTGACCATGTATAACTAGTCAACCCCTTTAAGGTTCAACTTGTTGCTCTCTCTCTTCTCTCTGTGTGTGCTTGCATCTATATTATTTGGAACTACTTGCTAGGCTGTCTTATGAATAGCTATAATAATTTTGAGGGAAGCTAGTTAAATCCTTATTTTGTAAATATTGATTTATTATAAACTTACAAGTTATTATGCAAGGATAGCTTTGTATATCACTCAATTTAGCAATGTAATTTTGTTTACATAATTGTGTGAAGAGAGTTGCACCTAGGACTAGATAGATGTTAGGATTGAGACACTTGTCATCAATCCAATGGTCTATTTTTATTATAAATGTATGTTTTGAATTTGAAAATGGGAAGAGAAGAAAAATATTATGGTTTGGGTTTGAGGGCAGCCACCTTTGGCTGATTTAGGGAGGTCTCCGACGTCTCGAATGGTCGGAAATGGGAGGTCTCCGGCACCTCGAATGGCCTGAAAATGAGAGGTCCCGAACTCCTCGAATTGTTCGGTTTATCTTGTAATGTTTTAATTAATGAAATATTTTAGTTTATTATGTTTTTTGTGTTTTGATTTTGTGTTTTGGTTGAATAAGAGCTAGGTTCCTAACAAATGGTATCAGAGCGCGTTCGATCCAATGAAGAAGATAGATGATGATCGGAAAAGTGATGAGTCGCCGGAAAATGTTCATGGAGGAGGTTGACTTGAAGAAAAATCATCACAGGGAGAAATGAGTCCGAAAGCGCAAAAAGAGAAGAAGAGGAAAACGAAAATAGAAGAAGAAGAAGAAGAAGGAGAAGAAAATGAAACGCCGACGGAAGCGAAAAAGAAAAAAAAAACAAAAGACAGAAGGAAGAAGAAAGAAGAAAAGAAAAAGACAAGGAGAAGGAAAGAAGAAGGAAAGAGAAAGGAGAGAGAAATAAAAAAAAATAAAGAAATAGAAAAAAGGTGGAGGCTAGGGCGTTGGAAAAAGAGAAAGGGAAAGCGAAAAAAAAAAGAAGGCAGAAGCTTTGGGAAGAGAAAACGCAGAAAAGAGAAGACAACTTTTTGGGAAGAGAAAAAGAAAGATCTGGCACGTTTGGAAAAAAAAAATTAAAAAAAAATTCAGAAAAGAATAAAAAATTAAAAATAAAAAAAATCAGAAAAAAAAATTAAAAATTAAAAATAAAAAAAATCAGAAAAGAAAAATTATAAAAAAAAAAACTCATCTTGAGGACAAAATGATTTTGAAGGGGAGAGAAATGTTAGGATTGAGACACTTGTCATCAATCAAATGGTCTATTTTTATTATAAATATATGTTTTGAATTTGAAAATGGGAAGAGAAGAAAAATATTATGGTTTGGGTTTGAGGGCAGCCACCTTTGGCTGATTTAGGGAGGTCTCCGACGCCTCGAATGACCGGAAATGGGAGGTCTCTGGCACCTCGAATGGCCGAAAAATGGGAGGTCCCGAACTCTTCGAATTGTTCGATTTATCTTGTAATGTTTTAATTAATGAAATATTTTAATTTATTATGTTTTTTGTGTTTTGATTTTATGTTTTAGTTGAATAAGAGCTAGGTTCCTAACAATAGACAATTGGAATATATAATTCTTTTCAATCTTCGTTTCATTTAGAGTCAGAGTTTTTCCTTTTATGACCTTTATGTTGATCTAGTTATTGTGATTAATAGGATGATCGAGTATGCTTATGATATGACTATTGTCCTATGCTTCATTATTGGAGAATTCTTGAAACCTATGGATTTATGCCCTCTCTATTATATGGGCAGGAAGGAAAGTGTGAACTTCCATTCATTCCTACAACTTGATATGAATCGATCTCTTTTACTTTTACACCATGATATTACATTTCCGAGTTCTAATAACATAAACCTGAAAACGCAATCCTATTAGCTTTCTAGAGGCCAGAACTCTCCTATGCTTGGGCTTCCTTACTGATTTTCCTTGCTCCATCCTCCCACAACTCCTCCTTTTATACTTGTCTATTGCATAACTACTCCTGCATGTCCTCCATCTTTCCCCATTTTTCTCCTCCCTCAGCCCCACTTTCTCACCATAACTGTTGCCCGCTTCCTCAAAACTGCTCACCCTTATCCTTTATTTTTCTCTTGGTCCATGTCCATCATGTGTAGGGCTGGATTCGAGCCGAGCCGAGCTCGAGCTTGAGCTCAACTCGGTTTACATATAGCTGAGTTCGAGTTCGAGTTCGAGTTCGAACTTGAGCTCGTGGAAGCCAAGCTCAAATTCGGCTCAGCTCGTTTTCGTTATTAAAACGACGTCGTTTTATACATATTGGTCCAAACGACGTCGTTTTATACATATTGGTCCAAACGACGTCATTTTGTATCAAAATTTTTAATTGGAAAATTTGGCGAGTAGCTTGAGCTCGAGCTCGACTGAGCTTGTATAGGGCTAGCTCGTTTCGGGCTTGTTCGAGCCGAGCTCGAGCTCGTTTCAGGCTTGTTCGAGCCAAGCTCGAGCTCGAACGGGCTCGGTTCGAGTCCAACCCTAATCATGTGCCCTTTGCTCTCTCACTCTCTCTTTCTTGTGAAAAACAGAAACCTTAGCTCTAATAATGTAAACATAAACTATGATGCTTGGGAAGGAAGGAGCACTGCAGAGGTGAGGCACATTGTTTACTCCCTCAGTTGTAGAACTATAGTTACCATTAACCATGAGACTGTAAATAGCGAGATCATGGTGAGGGACTGGCATTGGAACTTCGTGCTGCTCAGTTTTGTCTCATGCAGAACACTAGAAGCATGCATGTCTTGGCACTATTGCTGGATGGCAACTGGGCCTATGCTCTAATATTTTTTTTCTAATACAAGTTCAAATGTACAGTTAATTCCTGAGATATGAAACATGGGTCTATCTGCAACTAGCTGTATAAATAGAAAAGTGCAGTCATGAAGGTAATAATTTAAGGTCGAGTTGGTTGGCCGATATTAAATAAGGAATGATGTGCTGTTGGCCTTCAGAAGATTCTCAGTTTTTATTAGATTGTGTCGTGGGTGGCATTCTTAGTCTTCTTTTGTCATAGAAAAGCTATTCTTTGTGGTTGGTATAGCCAAGTTATTAAAAGGAGAATATTAGAAAATAAATATTCAAGTATGCAACGTGTTCAACAGGCGCATGATACTATTTTTTTGCACGGTTGTTGCTTGTTGCATTTCTAATCCTGGGATATTTTGTGTATGAAAGTCTTTTTAGTGCTGTTGGCAAGTGATCCTGTCTGTGTACCCAGTTCACTTTTCTGCCTCCTGTTATCAGTCATTTGGATTATGTAGGGGAAATTAGTAATTCAATTACTGAACCAGAAGCATCTTCTGTTGTGCGCAGGTGGGTGACTCTTCCTTGAAGGGAAAGGCTGCTTGTGCAAAGTTTACCAGGATTAGTACAAATGGAACTCATAGTATTGTCTTGTGCAAACCAATCACTGGCTGGACTCATCAAGTAAGATAATTTTCAGTGGACAGATGCATGTTAATATACAGTGCCAACACTTCAAGAGAGGCATAAAAAATCTGCTTGGTGTTCTAGTATAGACAAATGACTTCTAAGTTGTTGTTATGAAAAGATAAGTCATATAATTATGAAAGATGATTCACTTAAATTTGAATTCTTAGGTCAGGATAAAGGCTTATTTTTCCTATTACAAACTCTCCTGATGCAGATAAATGTGCATTTGCAATATACTGGCCATCCAATTGTCAATGACATGCTTTACATCTCTTAACAAGTTACTGATCGTGCCACACAAGAAATGAGTGCTGACAGATCTGCTGCTTGTTCAGGCCATTCTCTAACATCCAATACTCATGAAAATTACGTTGATAGAGATGAGAACTCTGTTGAAGAATTCAGCAGCCATTACTTTAATACAGTTTTCAAAAAGGGTGATATGATATGATAGATTTTATGGCCATAAGAGACATTGAAAACTGTATTAAAGTTTAAAATGATAGTATTAGGGTTTAGAATAAATTGGTAGAGATATGTATAACAAAGAAGAATGCAGAACCTTTTAGATGACAAAAATATCTGGACCTAATTTGGATGTGGATCTTCATTCAGTTTCCCGTAATGTCACTAAAAACTTACAGAAAACCTTGTGCTTTGTAACCAAGCCATTCATTCTAGATTAGAGTTACTTTGGTAAATGGTTAGCAGTTCTATTTTGGTTTTATAAAAGCATGACAATAATTTTCTAGATCTGAGGATTGAGGATTGAGGATTGAGGATTTAATACCCCGATTAGGTACCCTGTGAATGTGATATGGTTTCTTTGCAATTCTTGAAGTGGTAGATGAGTCTCAGTTTCATCTTCACTAATGCTTTTTCTGGTAATTGCAGGTACGATGTACAAGAAGAATGTCTATGGCTTCATTGTGTTCCATACTCTGGACTTGGTTGGGTTATGAATGCCCATATTCCGATTGGGCATCAGTTGACTATGCATGTTTTTTTTTTTTTTTGGTCATTTTCATTAGAACAACAGTGGTTTACATTTTCCCAACCTAGGCTTGATGATCTTAAAACATAATTTCATCCACTTAATGCATAAATCATATGTTTTCACCTTAAACTTAATTCCGTTAATGGAATAGGATTGTGTTACTGTATTAGAAAGTAAATTTACCATGTTACTCACAACCTGATATCAAATTCTATATGTTTGATATAAACTCTTTTTTATAATTATCTAGTTTAAAAAATCCAATCATCTTATAATATTATCATTGAGAATAAATATTTAATGTTTTAAAATTAAAAATACTCTAATTTGTGATCAATCTATCAAGTCTTCAAATATTAAGAGGAAATCTCTCATTACTAGCTTCCATAATCATTGTGCTTCAACTGAATGTTAGTATTCAGATAATAGTGAAAGAAAATGTCAACAAAAGTGTAACAATTTTGCATTGTAGTTTTAATTACCAGAATTTCCTTTGTCCTAATTTTACCAGCTATCCATTTGTTCATTATAATTAGAGCATCAACCGGGATTACAACTACCCAAGATTCTGAAGTCTGAAACTAAAATGGATGGTAAAAACAAAAGCCCAAATGTAAGAAACTCCTTCAAGGAATCCAATGTTTTGACTTCGGATAAATCTCTGGTTAAGTAGTGGTTAAAATATGCTATAGGAAAGTTAAACGTTATATAGAGGAACAAAATTCTGAGTTAATGTTACCAAAAAAAGTTATGAAAGATGTAGTGAGATTCTTAAAACAAATAAAATGAAGCATCAACCAGCACATGCATCTCGGCTTTTCTTCGCATAAAAAAAGGATTTAACAAGTCCTCTTTTCAGTTGCAGACGTGTAAATGCACAGGCCACAGACTAGGGCTAACCATCTAAATGAGACACGAAAACAAGTATAGGTTTAGTTTATGATTATCATGTCGATAAATTTAAGGTTTAACTTAAGTATGCTTTAATAAAGGCTTGAGTTTAAGGTCTAAAGAGGGACAGTGATTGATATATAGACTTAAAGATGGAGACTAACTTGGTGCTCTGAAAGCAATTGATTTGCATGCAGTGGTAATCGCATCACCGGAAGCTGAGCTTTTATAATCATGAGTTTGGCACCTTGGCTTGTGATGAGATTGACAGCTTGATGGAAATTGAGTTGGTTTGGGTAGGTGGGGGTTGTGGTGGGTTCGGATTTAGATGGGTGGAGGTCGTGGTGGTTAAGGTTTTCAAATTTGAATTGTAAAGGTTGAATTACAAATTTTTAAATTTGTAAAAATGTCAAACCCTCATTATTCCACTGTTTTAGTGAGTGAGTGAGAGATGATTTTGATGGGTTTGGGTTTGGATGGATGGAAGTTATGACGGTTTAGGTTTTTGAAACAGTAAAACAAATACAAATAATGAACATAATATTATGCATATATAATGATATATTGTCATTTGATTAAATAATTTTAAATTAGAAATAAAATAATATTTAATTATATAATAACATATTATTATTTGTATATAAAATTATATTATTTGTATACATATTACTACTTTTCTTTAATTGAATTACTTAAAAAAAAAAAAGTTGATTTGACCAACTGTAATAGACGGGATTAAAAAAAAAAAGTTCAAAGCTAAACCAATATATTGATGTTAGATTAAAAGTTTTATTATAAAACAATGCAGAAGGATTTTAGAAAGAATACGAGGAGGGTGAATAAAGAGGAGAAAACGACAACTAAGAAACTAGTCTAATAGAGGATTAGAGAACCAGGATTACAATTACTCAAGATTCTGAAGTCTGAACCTATAATGGATGGAAAAAACAAAAACCCAAATGTAAGAAACTCCTTTAAGTAAATCCAATGTTTTGCTTAATGCACCTTTTGACGCTGGATAAATCTCTGGTTAAGTAGTGGTCAAAATATGCTACAGGAACGTTGACGTTATATAGAGGAACAAAAATTCTGAGTTAATGTTCTTCAAACAAGTAAAATAGAGCATCAACCAGCACATGCATTTCGGCTTTTCTTCAAATATAAAAAAACAAAAGGATTTAACATTAACAGGTCCTCTTTTCAGTTGAGGACGTGTAATTGCATCGGCTACAAACTGATAGCAGAGAACATAAATCTAAATGAGACACGAAAACAAGTATAGGTTTAGTTTATGATTATCATGTCAATAAATTTAAGGTGTAAGTTAAGTATGCTTTAACAAAAGCTTGAGTTTAAAGTCAAAAGAGGGACAGTGATTGATATATAAACTTAACGATGGAGACTAACTTGGTGCTCTGAAAGCAACTATTTGCATGCAGTGGTAATCGCATCACTGAAAGCTGAGCTTTTATAAGCAGGATAATATCTAGAATTCATTAATGAACTATGCGTTTGGCTTTTGATGAGATCGACAGCTTGATGGAAACTGAAATTGTAGACTCCTCAAGCCATTGATGTAATGGGAAGGTGCCATCACAACTCTTTGAGATTTTTTTTCGGGGACAACGACCCACTCCTATCTTTTATTATTATAATGTGGGGAGAATGAATTAGTGATCCTCCACTCAGTTATGGAGTTCAGCTGTACTCATTTTCAAACAGATTAATTCGTCCATTCTGATAAGTGCATGGATTTTAATTGCTTCTTTAATATTTTCTCCTATATTTATTGTTTTCTTTACGTACTAGCCCAATAGAAAGGTGTTCTCATATGAAGAGTCTTAGACGGCCGGTAGACAACGAACGTTTCCTAGTTTTGTTCAATAGAATTTTGTTACATTATATTATTCTTAACTGAAAATTATGAAAGACTACAATGATAATTAGGTAAGTAAAAGCTATATATATATATATATATATATATATATATATATATATATATATATATCTTGAGATAATTGATTTTATTGGACTGTCATTTAATTATAAGTTGGGCAAACACTCATCCGAAAAAAATTGTATGGTCGAGATCTCAATGGAAGAAGCACAAATCTCACCTAACTATCATTTTGCATATACACCAGTGAGAAGTGGCTTTCCAGTGGAATCCACCCCAGATAAAACCTACTCTTACCTCCCCACGTAATTCTTCCATATATGATGATTGACACTTTGATTTAGCAAGTTTTTCCAAAACATAAATAGATGAAGCAAGTAATTATATTCACTGGATTCCATTCTAAAATTTTCCTTACTTCTGTGTTAAGGGAACAGAACGAATACTTCTTTTACTTGAGAAACCGCTATCTCTTGGGATAAAGGGAGTAATATAGGAAGTAACTCTGATCCTACTCTGTAACTGTCGTCTCCAGCGGCAAGTATATAACACCATAAAGGCTCTATAGGTCCAAACAAGCTTGCTTTCGAGTCATCTAACACTATACCAAGAATCTCAGATTCTCCATTATGTTTAGATCTGGGACTAAAAGAAGCCTTTTTGAATTTGTTTTAATCGTATGTTATATCGCTCACTAGGGTTTCACCTCACACAACAGTGAACAAAATTCATTCTCAACGTGAAGAGCAAGTAAATTTGACAAAATCTAATAATTCATGTAAAAGACTTGGGTATGAAATGGGATATTTCATAATTATACTCTTGATCAACGATAATTTATTTATATTTTATCCAGATTATGTTCAAGTGCAAATTAACTTTCATATTAACCCAAAAAAAAATTCAAAGTTAACATGGTTACTATTATTTAGGGATTCGTCTGAATTTAATTCAAATCATGGAAGTCAAGCTCAAGCCTAGATATGAGGTCGAGTTTTCACAAAATTCTCTCAGTTCTAAAGCTCCATTTACAAGTTATTGAAGACATAACAAGGTTATTTTACCCCAAGTCTAACTGATTTGACTTGCAACAAGAATATACCAAAGGCACTTTGCATATGCATCGAGTCGTCTAACTTACTTTAATTAAGGTAAACTTAATCTCATACTCATCGAACTAATGAAATCCATAAAAAGAAAATTTACCACTGTAGCCTTTGAATTTGCTTAATATCGAGTCTTGGATTTATTACAGAATACTCGAAAATGAATCCAAAAGTAATTGTATAATATACTTTTGGCATTAACATGTGATGCCAATAACTTTAAGTGCTGATTTTGGGTTAAACCCTAATTAAGGCATGCAGAGTGCTAAGGAGATATAATTTATGCCAAGCCAATGTCGAGTCCTTGCTATCTGTTAACATATATCTCAAATAGCTAGAATGCTTGCAGAAGAAAATTAGAAACTGGGATTCAAGACGTCTTTTTAAACACTGCTCATGAGACTTTACCAATTGATGGCTTAACAGGTTAATTAGAGATTCATAAGGTTATTATGGCTCTTTGTGAAATAAAAGGTCACTTTTCCCCCTGCAATAACGTGACACAGCACTTTTAGTCAAACTTTCCTTCTCAGGAATTTCTTTTGTTCTCTTTCTTCGAAATTATAAAGCATATGGTTGCTTGGCTGATAAGAGTTTCTACATCAAAAACCATAATGCGATTCCGTTACCATTTTGAGTTTATATATTTTTTAACTAAACTTTATTGTGACAAAACACTCACATTTGTAGTATTAATTTATTAATTTGTAAAAGTTTTAACTTCACAAGAAAGGAATCTCATCCTAAGCCAATCACATTATTTTTAATCATCTAATAAATATTACTAGTTCCATTTGTCATTTATCTCTCTAAATATGAATAATCAAAAGAAAGAAATATGCAAATTAATTGCCCACATAAATTTTTTGGATATTCATTTTTACAATAAAGCAGAAATTACAGTTCCACAAAGATTATTTTTTTATGTGACAGACTAAGGACTTTGGACTTACATATTCGATAAACAGTGAATCAGAAAATTAATACCCACATGGATACTCGGTCATTAGCTAAACTTAAGTGGAAGGATCTATGATTTGCTTGGCCTTGGTAATTTCTTCAATTTGTTTCGTCAACATTGTTTGATCCTCAATTATAACTTCATTTTCAACGGCATTCAGTTGCGGAACCACTGGAGTCATCAGTTCTGAACACACTATTGTGCTTAGTTTGAGGACATCAACTATATGTTCTGATAATTCCTGAAGTTTTGGTTGTTGATTGAGCACTTTCTTAGAGTTTTTATAGATCAAGTAAAGCACCATTTGAAGAACACCGAAGATAAACCCTATTACATTTGGAATCTGTTTATGCAAAGAATCAAGAAACAATTATAACAATGAAAGGATAAGAAAAAAATTCATTAATGAACTTACAGCAACGTTCAAGTCCCTAATCAGAAAACCGTAGAAGAACCACATGATTGCACCTAACGTTAGGAAAAATGATAAAGGAAATGGCATGAACTCAACGCTCTTGGTTCGTATAACTTTCCTCTGCAAAAGCATAATGTAAAAAAATAACTTGAAAATTACCACAAGTAGGTCGACATCGATCTTTAACAGATTAAGATATGATAATTTACCACGATGCAAAGAGGTGCAACAAATACGCTCAGAGCAAAAGCCATGCATATGTATCCAAGAATCTTGATACGGCTGGCACCTTTTGCTAAAAGAAGAGTTAGGAGGCAAACCACACCAAACCCAAATACATTGAAAAGGAGAAAAAGTTTGAGAGCCACGATCTGCAATTTCATTTGGAAATGAGATAAATTTTAACAAAGAATTGTGGGGAGTAGTGTTTTAAAAATTATACCCTAGCTTTCTTTGGTGCAAAAAAGAGGTAGGCAGCAATGTAGCCGGTCTCTATGACGCAACAGAAAGTGTTGATAGTGATGAGAAGCATAGCATTCCCTTTAATGAGTGCATAGTATATCCAAAGCATGGCACTAAAGAGAGCAATCACATAAGGAACTGCTTGAAACCCTTCTGTTGATTTCTTCTTATAAATTTGATAAAATGTCGGCCTGTAATACCAGTCCTATTGATTAGAATTTAGTATAATGTATTTCAATAAAAAGGGTAAGCAAAAAGACATAATAGAGAAAAAGAGAAAAGAGGGGGAAAAATTAAGCTGAAATCTTACAAGGGAGCAAGGCAGACCAAGAAGGAAATGATGTTTCCTGAAATATTGACAGCAACAGGAAAAACAAGTAACAAATCGTGAACATATTAGTTCTTCTATGATATAATTTCTAAAGTAGAAGTCAAATATAAAAAATTGCATATCATCTTTATATTGGTTAAAATATAATATGATGCTGATGATCTGTTACCGTACTATGAATAATATTCTACACTGAAGCTAACTAAGTGCTTCCATATTTAGTTTTCGAAGCTGCAAAGGGGATAAAGACAGAGAAATAAATAATGAATTTCCACCTAAAAGGCCAAAAGCAGTAGCCCCTGAGAGGTGAACAGCCATCTCTACAACTACAAAAAACAATTTAGATAGCAGAGTTTGGCGGAAGGTCTACTCTGTCTTGAGAATTCCACGATGTCTTAAGCAATCAGATTTGGGCATTTATATAGCAGGTAAAAGCAACAAACCTACTGAGCAAGTTGCATGTAGCAGAATATACCAAATTGCCAATGGAACTGTGGGTGGAGTTGAGTTCTTTATGCCTTCCCAGTTGTTTCCAAAGACTTATAGGCCAACATAATTCAAAACATCTTTCTATATTATTGCCCAATCTATCTATAATTTATTCTTTTAGCAGTAACACCATCTCACAATCTAAGCTCTATTTGTTACTTCCATTCCTATAAGGCTACAAGACATTCACAAATTCTATGGTCCCACAAAGTTTCTTTCTGATGTGTCACCCACCAAGTGGTTTTGAGGCTTACAACTCATATTTCAGTTTAGGGATCTTGATGATACTTCCTCACTTATTCAATACGGTGCTTCTATAAGAACAAAGCTATACGTATCAACAAATTTTATTAATTTATATAAATTGAAATCATAGTTTGTAATTAAATAATATAATTATTTATTTTTTTTATTTTAAAATCATTTAATCAGGTGCTACTATAATATGTTGTATAAATAAATATGTATAAATAATTATTATAAACATATGGCGCATATGTATACTTACTAAACAAAATTGTTGCACGTGGCTAATTAACTTCACCTTGTTGCCTTTGATGGAACGTCCCCAGTTTACTCCTAGTCAAGGGTATGTCAAAGAACATAAAGTGTATAGAAATGACTAGTTAGTTGAATTTGATAATATGGACCATATACATCGTGAAATTAATTTTTTTCGTATCTTAGGATAAAACTTCTTTTATTATTAAATTTTAGTATGTTTGGTTTCATGTGGGAACAAAATAGACAGTAAAACCTAAATACGATCATTCAGATCGAGCTATGACATACTGCATGCCTATTGAGCTCTACAATTATGAGAGTACCAATGCCACTCCCTGAATCCCTCTAGGGTTTGAAATTTACTATTCATTCTTTAAAACCCTACTGGAGAAGAGTTTACTGATGCGTATGGCATTTTATAGCAGGAAGCAAGTCGGATCTTCGCTCATTATGCATCAAGAAGAAATCAAATGGTGGACAAGCGAACTTGATACATCCTTACAAGAGATATGCTGTTTTACCTTAACAAGAAGTAACTTTTCACAGTTGACTCAGTTGGCGCCATGTCCAAAACCTAATCTTGTATTTATAATCTGTGTACACATTGTTGAGCCATTCTCGTGCGCACGTGCAATTCGAGTGTTTTTCTAAATCAGTAAACCACCCTTTCCAGATGCCATATGAGAATAGGGCACGCACTTCACTAAGATAAAAAATTTTATTAAATGCAAGAATAATATATATAAACTATGCAAATAGTGAATAATATTATAATGAAATATTGTAATTTTGAGTTATTTAAATCATTATTGTTGGGTGTGAATTATAAAATCAAAACTGTTTGTGGCAACGGAAGTTAATTTCAAAACTACAATAAGAATCACGCTCACCCGAAATCTTAACTAAGATCAGATTATGGGGTAATTTATGTATTTTCAAATCAAACAAGAAGATCGTTTGGATTCACTTACTCTCGTTGGTGGCTCTTTCACTATGATTGGTGGTCAAAGTTTTTTGCTTTTTAATCCAAGAGTAAGATGGCACCACAATATCCATAGGAGGTAGCCGAACATGAAAGCAAAGGGAAGTCTTCTAGTGTCCGCTAGAACGCTTGCGGTGAGTAGAAAATTTGACAGAGTTTTGGTCTGTTGAATTATGCAAAAAGCTCTACTGAAATTTGCATATTGTGTTCTTCATACGGACACAAGGAAGGAATAATCATTCTAACAACAATACAACAAATACAATTGTATATCAACTAATCAATGAATGATCATTATATAAAATGGAATACCCGTTTTAATGACTCAATAATTATTTATAATAAATGACAGTAAAACCCCAGTTTGCACTATTTATTGTTCAAAACAATTTTTTTCACTTTAATAATATTGATGTCTCCTTCGTGTTTGTATACACATTGTCCAACTATATAAATATCGTGTGTTTTTAATTGATTAATAATTGTTATTGATTTTCTCTTGTGTAAGTGTGCAAGTCAATTCAAAGTCTCAAGTAAGTTAATTAATTTCACAACATTTGTACACTAATATTATTCATTTCATTTGCATCTTGGTGGATGATGACTAAAACATGAGTAAATTTCATCTAATCACAATCCACCGGTAAATTCGTTTTTATTTGGAAAGAGGTAGATAGCTACACGTATTTATTTAAAGTATATAAATAAATATATATTTATATTATATTATTATATAATTGAATTTTTTTAAAATATGAATAAAATGACACATAATTAAGTGATTATATATATAAATGTATATTAATTTATATATTTAAAGTTGATATGAATAATACTATTTGTTTATGATTCATCGTATAATTTAAGAAAAAGTCTTTCATAAATTCATATTTACCTATAATTTAAAAAAGTCCCAAAGATAGGAGTTGCGAAAGCTTAGTACATAAAAATATAAACTTCAACTTGAACTTTTTACGGTTCACATGAGTGATTTTAAACCTGTCGAAGCTGCTGCTTTTCTGATCATCAGTATAGAGGATACGACGTGTTTAGTTTTCGGTTCTTCCATTAAGAAATTGTAAAGTGCGATAGTGGAAACTGGAAAGAATTACTAGAATCGAAAGAGATGCCTGCATTATTGATGTGCCGTACAGGGAATTTTGTACGGCACGAGGGGTCAAAACAGGGAATAAGACAAGCCCTTCCAAAGGCTTTTTTTTTTTTTTTTTTAAAGCAGAAGTGCTTTAATTTGTATTTAAATATTATAAAAAGAATTTAGCATGGAGACACATACAGAGGAATAACTATTGAATATCTATCGCCGAAGCTTAGGCAGTTCCCAAAATATGGACCGGTCCAAACTGTAGTGGCCCTACAATTTAAAACGACAAGACCTACCACCATAACGTGCTATTTTATGAATTAAAATTCCTTTATCTAGGTCTGCGCGTAAAAGTTCGCTAGTGCAAAAGTGAAAGATATACCTTCCCAATCATGACTTTCAAAGACCAACACTATACCAGAAGACCAACATTAAGTATTCTATATATGAAAAGTAGAATAATTAATTTAATTAACATGACGGCATATTATTGATGACTGTTATTAACCTATTATAGGAGAAGGCCCTGGTGGGCTTACATGACGTAGAGAAGCACCACAAGAAAGAGCATCAAATGCACATATGTCAGGGAAAAGTCATCTCCTTTAAAATAACTTTGTACATCAACAGACAGAGGAAGAGATGCACTGGAAGATACATAATTTTAAATTACTCATACAATAAAAGGAAAGTGGTACAAATCCATCACACAGACTTAGCATTTACTGAGCGGGTCTTGGTTGGAGTTTTCCATGTTTCTCTCTTGATTATCAGTTTGATTATTGTCTGCAGACACTCCCTTGTTCTCAGTGTTTTCACCATGGATGGTCTCAATGAATTCTGATTGCTCCTGCGAAGCCATACTCACGCTCTGTTTCTCGATATCGATAGATTGTTCAGCTTGCTCAACATCTTTCACAGCCGGCTTGTAGTTTCTGTACATTGCATACAGTACCATCTGAAGAAACCCAAAGATAAAGCCCAGTACATTTGGCATCTATGAACAAAAAGACAAAAGAAGTTTCATCATTACTTATAAAGCAATCCTCGAAAGATTCGTACGGTGTAACGCATACAAATATATATATATATATATATATATATATATATATATATTATTGCATCTGTTCAATATCTTTATTTATATATGGTTTACCGCAATAAATATGTCCTTTAGTGATACCCCATAACCGAACCAGCTGATAGCATTTATTGTGAGAAAAAACGACAGGTAAAATGGCATAAACTCCACACTCTTGGTGCGTATAACCAGTCTCTGCAAAATTAATTTCATATTTGTAAAGAAAAGTTCAAAAGAAATGGAAACAAGCAACGAAAAAAAGTGGTTACATCCTTACCACAATGCTTAAAGGTGCAGCAAAGACACATACTGAGAATGAAACACAAACCCAACCAAGAACATGAAGCCGGGTTTGTCCTTTTAAGAAGTGGGAGAGAAGCAGAATCACGCAAAATCCCCCAAAATTCAACAAAATGAGTAGCCTCAGAGTTAACATCTGCAGTTACAAGTTAAAACTTTTTTTAGAAAACTGCTTGAAATAAATTTAGTAAACTAATTAACTTTGAACAAGAGAGAAGAGAAGGGTTATTTAAGAAATACCCTAGCTTGTTTGGCTGCATAAGCAAGGAAGATAGCAATGTAAACAGTCTCTATGAAGCAACCGAATGCATTTATAGTCATGAGAAGGAAAACATTAGACTTCAATGTTGCATAGTATATCCAACTCATAGCGCTGAACAGTCCAACCACATATGGGACTGACTGAAACCCTTCGGTTGATTTCTTCTTGAACACCCTATAAAACGTTGGCCTGTAATAAGATGACAAATTATCTGTGGTTAGTCATTGGCCATCTATCTTCCTTCTCAAAATAGCATGCTGAAATTATAGCAATATTATAAATGAATGAAAAACAAATAAAGTTCAAACAAAGAGCTTACAGTGGAGCTAGAAAAACAGCAAAGGAGACCGCATTTCCTATTTTAATAAAACAAAGAATTGAAAACTATCAGCTCACTGAACTATTATATTCTCAAATAAACGATGCATGCAATCCCATTTAGTAAACTATAAAGTTGAAGGAGAAGAAGAATATCTACTCTATGTATGATCTACCTAGAAGTCCAAAAGCAAAAGCCACTGGATTGTCAGTTGAAATCACCGGCGCCATGGCTTCTTTTTTCTCTCTAGCTAGCTCTCTGAAAACACAAAAATTGAACAAGAGAAAAAAGGCGCTGATGAAAGGAGAATTTCCAGCTAGCTTGTTTTGTTCTCACATCCAAGCTATAAGGCACACAGAGTGTTACGTATTTATAGAGGAAAATCCATGATGTTGCGTGAACAATGAATCATTTGCGTAGTACAAAAAACCATGCCCCCAAGTTGCCAACTCAGCATTATGAAGCGCGTTTGAATTACCACTCTGCCTCACTTACGTTACATATCAAATATATAAATGTTCCCACACTAACGCTCCTTTTTCACGTGGCCATCCAAAGTGCTACTTCTTTTAGGGTGTAAGCACTTTCTGATGAGTTACAGCCGTTTCTCCAACCCACATTTCTCATTAGTATCGGCGTGTGGGTCTGGTGGCGGCAATTTGATCATGTCTGGTGGCGGCAATTTGATCATGCTTTTCCCAGGTATATTAAACATTACTATTAGCTTGTTGGTCTGGTGGCGGTGATTTGATTATAATTGGTGGCGGTGATTTGATTATACTTTTCACATGTATATTAAAATTACCAAGTTTATTTTAATTTTTTATAATATTATCTTTAATTATTAAATTTACGAAAATATGTCCTTTACAATTAAAATAACAAGTTACCCAATTACCAATTTTTATTATTTTACTCCCACCAATTTATTGTTTTAAGTTTAACAAAGTATGCCGACCCATCATTGGGTGCATTTCCGCGTTTTGAAAATGTTTTAATTTTTTAAACATCTCAAAATTGGTACAAAATATTTTAAGAGTGTTTTAAAAATATAAAAAATTTCAAAACGTATTTATTTTTCTTATTTTTTAATTAATTAAAAATTAATTTTATGTTTCATTTTTTTCACAATTTCGAACTGTAATTCTGAATTTGTCTTCTCTCATCTCTTTGTATATGAAACTTCTTTTCTCTTCAACATGTTAAAACTCATCTCTTTTTCATTTTTAGTTTTTCTCACTATCAGTAAATGTTCGAAAAAATACTTTGTTGGATTTGATATATAAACTTTATTTGGTTGTTGGTTGAGTGTACACTAATTGTTGCTAAAAAGATGCTATATTTTTTAAAGAAATATAGGTTGTGGTATTTTTTTAATAAAATTTGATATTTATTTAAAAAAAAAAAAAACTTCTATATCTTTCATATTTATATGTTTCCCATCAGTGTTTTTAAAATCAGACTAGTGATCAAACTGATTATCTCACTGATTCATAGCTCAATCAGTTTAACTTATTATCAAATTATAATGAATAGATTTTACTTAAAAATTTATAAAAAATAAAATAAATCAGGATACCTACACCTAGGGAGATTAGACTATATTTTTTTTTAAGGAGCAACAATTAAAATAAAAAAGTCTCAATCTCATGATACAAAAAAAATAATTCTGTAAATTATTATCTATAGAAGATATTTTAATAGATATGAGATATTTTTTTCTTCCTTTTTATTTTATTTTTGAATTTATTTTGCGTTACAAACTTTTAGAAATTCATCAAATTTAATAAAAAATAATCAAATTATTTAAAAATAATTAAAATTTCAAAAAAATTTCTAAATTTTGGTCAAACCCAATCTTAATCAAGTTTGACTGAATCAATAAATAAGTTGTCTTTTCATGTTAACCGAATTAGACTTTGAGTCGATTTCTGATTCATTCGATTGAACCCATTAATCTGGTCTAGTTTTAAAGTCATTATTTTCCATGTTTCTAGTTACTAAATTTTAAACAAAATATGTTTCCACTTTCATGCTGCATAGCCTATCACCACCCATCATCACACATGTGGATTTCACCCTCTTTGATTGTCAAGTCTTGTCATCATACGATTGAGATGTGAAGACTTGTTAGATAAGATCTAATCAAGATTGGTTGATTTGGAAGATTCAAATTCAGTCAATATTGGTCATGCGATATTTAAGATTGGCCTTGCAATCAAGACGTAAACAAGTCCTAGCCGTCGCCGCCAGACTCTTTGATTTATGCCTTGTCTTTTTTATTTACTATAATTTAATATATTTGAGAGTATTTTAATAATATAGCATCTCATTATTCCTTTAACACAGCTACTTAACATATTAATTTATTTATACGCCAATTTAACCAAACATTTTACAAATTTATGCCTAACAATCTTGCATGTAATTCATCTTTTATTTTTTAATGAAAATTACCCAACAAAATGAACTCTTATAAACATCCGCCAAACCCTAACCTTAATCTCTCCACTTATTCTTAGTGCATAGTTTGCACATGCCTCTCTCATAACTATGCCAGGTCTAGCAAAAGTGACGCAATCTATGCGCACTATTGCTTGTCAAAGTAACTATTTATTAATTCATCTTCTTTAATAATTTTTCTTTTTTTTCTTTTTCTGGGGTTGTTTTTATTTTTGAATGATTAATTTATACATTTAAACAAGATTATTGCGCTCTATCTCATAGCTTTTGACTCTCACGCGTGAACAGGAGATTCAATGTTAGCTTCTGATTGTTACATGTGGCTGTGCTTGATTGTGATGATAGTTATATGTATCTACCTGTTACAAAAGAAAATGTATTTCACAAACCCTCCTCCTCTCTTTGCGACTTCCTGATGTCACTTTAGTGGTTACTGTTTGGATGAATAGAAAGATGAAAGAAAAAAGTATGAAATTTAATATGAATTTGTATTGCCTTAGTGGGGAAAAAAAGAATTTTAAGTGGTAGGTGAAGAAAGAAGAATACAGACCACCTGAAAGGATATGTTTTACTAAGTATATCTCCCATGATTTAAATAGTTTAGCATATCTTTTTACAACTATTAATCAAATTATTTGATCAAATTATTCATTGTTTTAACAACTTTGAATGCCAGATATTTTGATAGCCAGCCAAGTTTGACGACATGGTGGCCTTCCGGTCCGTGTGATATATACGAGGTTAGCTACTTCCATGCGTAAGCAAATATTTAGCTACGACATGACATCCATGTTTCTTGGCCTCTCTTTTTATCTTTATTAGCTGTGCTAGTACTATTACCTTTTAAATCAATAACTCAGTGGAGGTTGTCAATCATGCCAACTCAATCGTCGATGAATTTCCTATGTAAAATGTCGGTATTTAATTATTTCTTTCATTTCTAAAGGAGTTCAAAATATTATTTCCCTTTATTCCATCTTCTTCTCCAAAGGTGTCAAAGGATTAATAAAAAACAGTGTTATATAAATATAGTTTTAAATTATTATTAATTTAAAATTTTTTAATTATATGATAATAAAATCATTTATATATATATATATATATTTACATCTTTAAAAATATATACATATAATTTTATTCTCAACAAAAACCAATGCTCTTTCTTCTTTACTCCTGGTATGACATTAAAATCCACGCACTGTCTGTTATGAAGGACCCTCTTCTCTCTTTCCGTTTGTCTCCCCTAACTTATCATATTTCAGCCAGTCATTATTCAAGTTATCCACCCACTTCTCATCGAATAGTACGTTTCAAATCTTGTTTTTTATATGATCTTTTAGATTTATAAGAGCAAACGAATCTGACAGTTCAGATTCAAATCTTATATTTAATTCTACTTTGAATGTGTGCCCATAAGAATTTAGTTAAGTTATTTTATTTAAAATGTAATTAAATACTTAAGATTTTTCGACAATCTCATACTTAGCAAAGTATTTATATTTACTCATTTTTATAAATACATTTGATGTGACATTCCACATGATTATCATCTCTCTTTTTTTAAATAATTTATGCTTTTATATGAGTATGCCTCTTTCGTTCAAACAACTTCTTTCATTATGGTTCTTTACTGGTCAAATTTTCATTTATTGACAAATTTAATTAAAAAACGAAAATATTGTAGTTTCAAAGATTGGCAGGCAATTCAATTAACTGCATGCTTTCGAAGCTGACATAATGAGGAAATTGGGTACCAGCTGGAAGTCACGCAAGGAGCCTTCTTGGGGGAATTCAGATCGTAAGCAATACAATACTGTTTACAATACTGTTTAAGCATTTAAATTATTTTTTTTTCAAATGATTTTTAGGAAATCATTTAATCAAGATAACAACCTAAATTACAGATCAGATAAAGTTTAAATGATGAACGTAATGATATAGATGAGGATGAGGCAACGTACGTGGTCTAATCAAGGATGAATATCAATGATTGAATAAATAAAACAACTTAAAAAAGGGTCCTTAGCATCAGCTTTGGTGCTTTGCGATAGAAGAGACGAGTTTTTCTCTATTCTTCTTATGTAATTTCTTCTCTTTATGCAACCATCTTTAATTAGGTATTGGCTCACCATTGCAATTTGCTATTAAGGCAAAATGATGAACATCTATCCTTATCCTGATGTCACTGACAGCTCCATGCAAAGCTCCCTTCTATTATTGTCCTTGTCCCTCAATCATTACAAATTAAGCCATCCAGCTGAGGCCCAAACGCCACCGTTTCATGCATGCATGCATTGTACAATTGAAGGAGAATTAGGCACAGACGCACAGCATCCTTATATTAAAATAAGAAGAAAAAGAATGTACACCATCAACCCCCAACTTTATGGAATTTTCTTTTTTTCTGAAAAATGTATGCAAGTCCACGGTTCTTATTTACCGGTTGACCCAAATAATTCCATTCTTGAATGGTTGATTATGATAAATGATAGCTTTCTTTTTTTTCTCAAAATAGAAGCACTTAACCAGTAGAAATTGTCATTTCATTGACATGAAAGATAAAGTAAGATAGTGGCGTGGCTACTTTAAATTATCATCGGATGCACGGAAGATTTGCTACATTTACACTAAGTAATTACATATTTTTTTACTTTTTATAATGGGAAATCCGTCCGTATTTATTTATATTTTTATGCTAAAATAATATAAAATTATAATCTAAAAAATAAAGATGTAAGATATACAATGACAATTACTTAGATGTTATGACACTAATGTTCATATATTTATTTAGGTATAAATATTAATTTTTAATGCCTCCGGAATCAAAAATTCAGAATCGTTAAAATTCTCGCATTTTGAAGATTATCATGGCATAACAATCTTTGATTTAACATGTGTCCCATCTTAAGATTATCTTTTTATTTTTGAAAACGTCATACCATATAAAGTAATGCAGGCCCTCCAATGAATGGTGGTGGATTTTCCACGATTGATAGTTTGTGAAAATTTCATTGATCCAAAAATTGAGAAAACTTTTATATACAAATATGATAGATATGGAAGTCTCTCAAAGTGCCAGGATATCTGACAATAGAGCATAAGAACAACGATGATAATATTATAAATACCTTTTTTTTTGTTAAAGTTTCATGGTTTTTTGTGCGCACTTCCTTTAATGTATTGTCTTCTTGCTCGTGAAAATTAGAGGCTTACCTCATTCTTCACGTTCTATTTAATTATTTTCTTTATTTTTTTTATCTTAACGTACACAGCACATTAGGTGTCCAAGATTATTCACATGCTCAAGGGATAGACCTCGAATTTATGATAAGAACAGAACCGGTGTTTCAATCAATTATTTCACTAGTTGCAATTTAGTCGGTTTAATTGAACAATTCATCAATTTAATTTATTATTAAATTATTATATATTTTTTTAAATAATATTAAATATTTATTATATTTTTTAAATATAAAAATATTATTTTAAATATATTAATTAAACAATTGATATTTTAATATATAGATCAAGCAAAAAATTAATTATAAATTTTATTATTAATTCAATTAAAATTTTATAAATTATAACTCTTTTATGTTTTAATAAGACAAAAATAATGTAATATTATGTAAACTTGGTTTTGTTGATTTTAAATAGTTTTTTTTGGTTCATCAGGTTTATTGAGTTCAACAAAATTTTAAATAAGTTTAACCCGTTGAACCAACTGATTTTGCTCAGTTTTTTAAACAATGTAAAAGACTGAAAATTCCTATAAACGAAAAATTTTAATTCAAGAGAATTTGCATATGCTAAATCTACAAGATTGACCTTGGATTTGTCATATAATAGAGAATGTAATAATATAAAGCTAAGATAATAATAGTATGCATATATTACATCTAACTCATATGATTGATATTGGTTTGGGACAGAGTTTGTACTTTGATTAATTTTGCCGACTCTCCTGGTTTTTTTGCAGCCCTGTTTGAAGTATTTAAACTCGAAGACTAAAATTCAAATACATATGGAAGCTACACAGAAATAGTATTTCTGTCTCAAAATAAGGACATCGAAGAAGTTCTAGCATGAAGATAGTAGAATTTGCACTGTGTATGATATACAATTAATAACCTTTTAAGGTTTACAACTGTCAAGTGAGGTTCTATGGTGTAGTGGTTAGCACTCTGGACTTTGAATCCAGCGACCTGGGTTCGACTCCCGGTAGGACCTTTTTGCTACATTTTAAAATTGTGCCCTGCCTAGGAGCCGGAGGCCATAGCCCACGGCCCAAATGCTTCCCCAAAACAACCCGTAATAATTTCCCTCTGGGCTTTGGCTAAAGATTATCAATCCTAAAGCAATTGCATCGAAACCCATTTAAGATTATAGTTTTCTCAATGGATAAGAGACCCTCCTCAGATGCATCGTCTGTTTCTATCAACTCACGTAGGATATTTTTAAATTAAAAATAAAATAATAATATTATATATATTTATATAATTTTTTATATAAATAATAATATATAATTAGATATTAGTTTATCTTTAATTTAAAATTATTCAATCATATAATGTCATATCATCATTTATATACATATAATATTATTTAAAATAAAATATCACTTAATCATATATATTATTATTTATACACATAATAATACTTGTTATAATATGTTTATTATATTTTTTTCTTTATTTTATTTTTAAAAAAAAACCAGACATCTGTATAATTAATTGTAAGAAACAAGGATCTTTGACATTACCACAAAAACATTCCAATGAATATCAGCTTATTACTTTAATGACCTTAAAAAAACCCATAAAGGTAAAATATCTGCAAGTATAGTGTAAATATTTAAACTGATATAGGGCTCTGTGAATTATATTTAAATGGTAGTAGTTAGACATAATTAATGGTTGGCTTAACTTCCACCAGATTCTCATCAACAAGAACAATAATAATAATATTACCAACAACTCCGCTTTTTTCAACATAAATTATCATCACTCTCACCACTAAACTTTCCTTCATTCTTTTATTATACTACTATTATTATTGCTAACAACCCCCCATAACATTATTTATTTATTGACCAATCCTTGGTTTTTGACTCTTTCAACCCATTTATTTATTTATTTATTTTTGTCTTTTTCTTTTACCTCCCTTTTTTTAATAATCAAATCTTATTCTCTTGTGATTTGTAAAGAAATTTAACACTTTGTGGAATACAGTTTTCGAATCATGTAGTTTGAGGAATTCACATCATTTTTCCAAGAAGACAAAAAGTTGATTCTTTTGATGCTTGACTAGGGTTAGATTCGAGCCGAACTAAGTTTGGCTCGCAGCTAGCTCAGACTCGGCTCAGTTTATATATGGGCGGCTCGAGTTCGGTTTGAGCTTGACTTGGCTCTATTCGAGTTCGGCTCAGCTCGATTCGACTCGTTTTTCATTATCAAAACGATATCGTTTTTAATATATATTGATTAAAATGACGTCGTTTTGTATAAAAAATTTTAAAAAAAATCTACTAAGCCAACCCGAGCCAGCTCAAGCTCGGCTCGAGCTTGATCGAGCAGAGCAGAGCCTAGCTCATTTCAGGCTCAAACCGAGCTCGAGTCCAGACCTATGCTTGACTCTATTTCAATTCTTCTAGTTCTATTTTTTGGAATAATCTTATAACTTTCCGTCATTTTTAAGTATACTTGATACTACTTTCTACAAGATTTTTATAAGAATTTTTCAATGTTTACAAACCATGGATTTTTTAAAGTTTTGTCATATTTTAAAAGTAATTTTATATTTTCTCAAAAATACAAATATCACAAAAACCCATTTATATTATTTTCGTCTTTCATCACTCTTGATAATATACTTAATAGAGTTTAGAAAAAATAAGATGTAATGTTTATTAAGTAGTGTTATATATATAAAAACAATATGTATAACACAAAAAATAATGTTACTATATAATATATCATTATTTGTGTATATAATTTTATTGTAACACTTATGTATGAGTAAAATATTATATATATAGAGGGAGAAATGATGACTTTTATTCAATAGGATGAGTTGAAAATGAAGTAATTTTTATGTTGCAAAAGAAAGGGAACAAGATGTATTAACATTGGAAAGACTCGTGACGATGCCAAATCATAAAAAAATAGGGGTAGTTTATGATTGCAATTGTGGTTGCCTTCTCAACAATTGATGACCATCGATAAAGAAATATATATTTAGAAGAGCTGTTCAATCGAAAGAGAGACTAGGTTTTGAATATTAGTTTAGAGGTATCTCCATAACCACAATTTTAATAAAAATTCGAATAGAATGATAATTAATATAAGTATTAAGTGTTCAATGCAACTAATATAAGTATTAATAAAAATACAGATAGAATGATATTATCATTCATACTTAAATTAGTTTTATTTATAATTCATTAATAATTTATAGCTAAAAGACTTATTCTCACCTAAGGTTCGGTGAAATCTCAAATTTTTATCCGTTAATTTTAAAAAATCAAATACTAACTCTTCTATTAAAATTCACTGGTAAAATTAAATGTTAAAATATCATTTAGCTAAAAGTATTTAAAAAAATTAAAAATTTATCATATTTTCTCTTTTAGCTTAAAAATTTAACAATTTTCTTTCACTTAAAGTTTGAAAAGTGATTATTTCTTTTTTAGGGTTTTTCCTCCTTCTTTGGCAAACTTCACCGTCTTCAGAGTATTCTCTCTTCCTCCCAACCTTTAACAGAAAATGTGATCAATTTTTAGTTATTTTAATATTTTTAATTAAATAATATTTTTATCTTAATTTTGACAATGAATTTTAACAAAAGAGTGGGTATATGAGTTTTTTAAAAATTAATAGGTAGTAATTTGAAATTTCACCCAACATTGGGTGATAAAAAAGCATAATAATTTCTGAAGCATTAATTTGTGTTAACCTGGACAGAGGATGAGAGTGACAACTTACAGAAATTATACAATAGAGAAGAAGAATAGAAGACGAGAGAATCGGACGTTTTGCGCTGCGGTTGTACACATGGAATGGATTATGGAATCAGTCAGTCTAAGTTAGCTAACTAAACTAACTGACTTTGTCTGCAATTCCAACAAGAATTACATCTTTGTTACTATTTCAAAAATGACTGAGATAATTAACTCATTCCCTATTATTCTCACTAAAAGTCAATGACCCCTTCAATTAAAAAAGAGCCACCTTTTATCTCTCCTTGCCTGCCTTTCAAGACGAAGTGCTTTTCAATTTTTATTTCTTTTGACCTCGGAATACAACTATTCTTTTGTAATCTAGAGAGAGAAAGAGAGAGGCTTTTAGAAACATGTATGTGGGGCAACCTCCGTCATCTGGGGCTTCGGATTCTGGTGCCGGAGCAGCTGGTGAGTCCGGTATGGTCAGAACTTACCAAACCTGGAAAGGCAGCAATGTAAGCTTTAACTTTCAAGTATTCATTTCTATATTTAACATTGGAGATTTGGGTTTTAAGATCTAAATTTATGGCTTTTTGGATGAATTTAGCATTGAAAGATTTGGCTTTTGGTGGTGTGAAAGTAAAAAAGTTCGTAGCTTTAATTCTTGTTTTCTGCAAATCACTCATTTTGCGGTTTCTAACATGGTTGAATATATTTTTTGGAATTAGTTTGCTAAGGAGTAGCCGTATTTCACTTGATTGGGAGTTGGCTATTTTTCATTCAGCTTCAATTATCACTGCTTGTAGATTTTCTGTATTAGTCCATATTTGATTCTGGCAATTGAACCGATTGCTTGATTCTTTCATCTTCAGCTCAGTAATCAGTTATTCTGTCAGCCTTTTTTAGTATGCACGCACCGAAATATTCAAGTATTTCTCTGTCTCATAGTGTAGAAAATGGTATTATCTAATTTTGGACTTTATGATTTGAAGGGTCTCTGTTATAGGATTTGTGAATACATATAGACAGTTCAAATTACTTATGGCATGACTTCAATGACAATGCAATGCATGCCTTTACATCTACTGGACCATCTGAGTAAATTCTAGGTGGAAAACATGATGGGTGCGCATATTGTATCATAAATTTAGTTCACTAGTGGTATCTTCTTATATAGCAGAAATCTGAAATCTCATTTTGTGCCATATAATCCGTTTTGAATGGATGCTTTTTTTTTCATTGAAGTGATGATCTATTAAAAGCTGTTAGATTATCAAAACAAAGCTTTAATGTGTATCTATATTATCATACTGTGGTTTTGCTAATTCTTTATTCAAATGATTATTTGGTTTTGCAGATATTTTTGCTTCATGGAAGGCTTATATTTGGACCTGATGTCAGATCTCTCTTCTTTACCATCTTCCTAATAGTTGCTCCTGTTATCATCTTTTGTGTTTTTGTTGCAAGAAAGTTAATGGATGATTTTCCTCACCACTTGGGAATATCAATAATGGTCCTAGTTGTTGCTTTCACATTATATGTGAGTTATTTGCTCTCTAATATCCAAACTATTCATCATTTATTCTTTTGCCCACTCAAATTCTGTATGTGGTTACCACTGATAACTTAGGGTGAATATGTTTTCTACTGGTGGTAATAAATTGTATCTTACATCTCTATATATAGAATTAAAAGTTTGATATTTCCTGATTACAGGGGCTTCTTTTTTCTAATTATTCTCATTTGAATGTTTCTTGAAGTCCTTGACATTAGTATTGTGTGTAATAAAGATTTAGAATGTCATACCAGCTATAAGAAAAAGGGAACTTTAGTCTGAGAATAATCTGAACAATTGGCACTAGTTTGCCGCAAATCGTTTTGTTTGTTACATCATTTTTTTCAAAAGCAATGTACATTGCATTACTACATTATCATCATGACTAAGAATCAATTATGTGCCAAAAGTTTTGACAAAATAATAACTGCTTGTGTTGTGTATTTACTGCAACTCTATATTGATGGGCGTACTTCTTCTTCCAGGATTTATTTTTTCTTCTACTAACCTCAGGAAGAGATCCTGGTATAATAGCTCGTAATGCTTACCCTCCTGAGCTAGAAGGTTATGAAGGAAATACTGAAGTGGGGCCTGGCCAAACTCCACAGTTACGGTTGCCTCGCACAAAGGATGTGCTTGTTAATGGAGTGGTTGTGAAGATCAAGTACTGTGACACCTGCATGCTTTATAGACCTCCTCGCTGCTCTCACTGTTCTATATGCAATAATTGTGTGGAAAAATTCGATCATCACTGCCCCTGGGTTGGCCAGTGTATTGGATTGGTAATGCTTATTCCTTCTCTCTTCAAATCCAAAATAGCAGTACTTCCTGAACTATGCTATAAGGAAACATGAATACGCCGTTTTTTTAATTTTTATTTTTATCTTTGATGTCCCCTTTAAGACTATTATTTTTTTGGGAACGAGTTATCCTCATGAAGGAGGATACTCTATATAGAAGATGTGGGGAACAGAAAAGCTAGATATTTTTATAATGCTGGTACAACCATTTGAAGGATGCACACATAATTGCAACAGAATGATTGGGGAAAGAGTTTTAAGTAGTAATATCCCTATTAAAGTAACAGGACAGGGTGCCCAAAGCAATGGGCTCACCTCTAAGAACAGTTTGACTAATTAAGAAATGTTAACCAGAGTCCTTATGAACCATATAAGGAAAGTACATAATACTAACTGTTACTGCCCTAGGGAAATAGTGGCTGATTCAGGATCTTTGTGTGCAAAGGGAAAATTCTGTTTGGTTGTTATGATGTCTGTTGTTGCCTTTGCTATAGTTGTTGCCTTATTTTCAGTTTGCTGATTATCACGATGCTGTTATGTCCCTATTCTCCTGTAAAGGACAAAATAGAATGTTTTCTACTTCAATGTCCAGCTATTACTTGCACTGATACAGCATATGACTTGCTTGCAATAAGACAAACTTGTGTCAATTTGATGGTGGTGATAATCTCTGAATAGAACATTTTCTTTTGATTCTGGATGCAGCGTAATTATCGGTTCTTCTTTATGTTTGTCTTCTCTACTACCATTCTTTGCTTGTATGTCCATGCTTTTTGCTGGGTCTACATCACAAAGATTATGAATGGTGAAGGGATATCTTTATGGAAAGCAATGACAAAGACTCCTGCCTCCATTGTGCTCTTAATCTACACTTTCATTTCAGTCTGGTTTGTTGGTGGTCTTACCATCTTCCATTCATATCTGATCGGTACAAACCAGGTAAGGGATTATTCATGATTCCTTTAAATGCCAGTTATATTTCTTCTTTGGTTTAATGCCCTACAGCACCAACAGCAAGATTCTGCATCCATGCAAATAGAAAAAATGATTTGATGCTCGTTTTTGGAATTTCAGTCTGTTTTATTATGTTCTTTGGCAGTCAACATACGAGAACTTCAGATATCGGTATGACAGACATGTCAACCCTTACAACAAAGGGATTATCAAGAACTTCAAGGAGGTTTTCTTCACCAGCATCCCCCCATCTAAGAACAATTTCAGGGCAAGAGTTTTGAAAGAGCCAGCAATTCAATCTAGAAATGTGAGCGGTGGATTTGTAAGTCCTAACATTAGGAAACCTGTTACTGCTAGTGACATAGAGATGGGGAGGAAGCCAGTTTGGGAGGAAGGTGTAGAAGGAGACTCAGATGATAATGGAAGAAGGGATAACATTGCTGGTGGTCTGCACAAGCTGGGTGGATCTGCTGATATTTCCCCTGATTTAAATAGGATCCTTCCCCCGGATAGTATTGAGGGGCGAAGCATCTCACATCCAAGGCGTTCGAGTTGGGGAAGGAAAAGCGGAAGCTGGGAAATATCACCAGAATCTCTTGCTTCAGTAATTGGAGAATCAAAGCGGGCAACTGATGGTCGCAATGGCAACTTAACAGGCAAGACTCAACAATCTCAGACAAATTTCAAAATGTAAATAAACAGGGAAAAGAAAAATGACACAAAAGAAAAGAAAAGAAAAGAAAAGATTGATGTGAGTTTAAATTTGAGTTGATTCGTTCTAGTACTCTCAGGTAGTTCGTGATTGCTGAACTGTCTTGTACATTGTCAAGATTTTCTTTTCATGGAATGTGAGGTTTTGGGGGCCATCTCATAGTGCTTCCAAAACGTTGTGTGCCTCTATCACTATTAGATTCCCTTCCCTATGGTATTTTTATGATTTCAGCATAGGTCTTCTATTGCATTTGTGCCTGGTAATTTAAGGAAGATTTGATGGCTTTGGGACGTTCTCTGCATAATATATATTTTCTTTTCCCTGATGCTAACTGTTAAATCTCATCTGAGTCGAGTGTGTTATATGGTCATGTAAATCTCCACTGTCTCATTGAGCTTCATAAATTGTGAAATCCATTTTTATCTCAAAGTTATTCAGAATTATCAAAATGACTGTCTCATTCACTAGTATCCTACTATAGCCATCACAGAAACACATGCATGACAATGACATCAAGAAGACTCATAAGAATCTCACTCACAGCAACATAAATGATCAACAAAAATTATCTCTAGAGTTGAGATATTATAAATCTGTTCTAACATAAAATATTCCAAACAACAAATTGGGATTTAGGTCAAAAATACATCTTTGTGAATGATATACTCAGATAAAAAATCTATGATCCAATTTCCTTTATTGCATGGACTGAAAGCGTTTCATGATAATAACACTCATATCCAAGTAACGCTGAGCACTGTTGGAAAGGCAAGCAGTTTCACTTGAGCTGAACTTACTACCAGGGGTACTGGTGGTGCATTTGTCCCAACACACATTTGTTAGCTTTGCCACCATTTCATTAACCATGGCCTTTTCCTTTCCTTGCTGTAAAAACACCATCCAGATAATCAGAATCCAATATTACAGTTATGGTATCAAGATGTACACACATAAAATGACAATAATGCTTAAAACTATTTGATCAGAGACAGACCTAGAGATACAATACAGAAGGGTTAAAATTAAATAAAAGTCAAAATGTAACAAATCAATTAAGAAATGATAAAATCTAAGAAGAGTCAATATGAGATTTTAGGGATTATTTTGATATTTTAGATATATTAAACTAGTAATTTTCAAGTCTAAAGGGGTATTAAATACTATTTTTTTATACACAAGGGGGGTATCTCATATTCTTTTTAAACCCAAGGGGTTCAAGTGTAAAGGGGTATTAAATACTATATTTTTATACTAAAGGGGGTATCTCATGTTTTTTAAACCCAAGGGGGTCCAAGTTATCCTCCTTGGGTCTGCCCTAATTTGATGCATAAATTGAGGCATTGACCAATCACCTGATTATCATATGTGTACAAGGATGCATCGATTTACAAGCATTAATCTAAGGATCCAAATTCACATTGTATTTAAGCTGCTAATATACAAACCAACGTATGCATCATAGAAAATCTAGATTCTCACTTAAAGCCTGTTCACATATCAGAAATTCCTACAATAACTCCCTCCACTGCACTCTGCAAAGCAAGATACCACAAGTAGACACAGAGCCATAAGCAGCTGCTGGACATTGAAGATAAAAGACGGTCCATAGACAACATCATAAACACCAATGGTAATTTCCAGCAATCTATGAGGTGAAATCATTCACATCAATTCCAACTTTCCAGTAACCCAATTGTGAAGCAATCATTTCCTCATACATTTGATAATAACCATAGAATCTAGGGGAAAAAATAAAAGATAATATGCGACAGTTGAAAGCATTCAGTGAGATGTATCAACATACCACAATTCAAGTTATTTTGAAATTTATAATGAATTATTTTAAAAATAAATATTTATTATGTTAAAAATAAGTGAATAATCTCTTTATTACAAATAAGTAATCATTATATAATTAAATATTATTTTATATTTAATTTAAAATAATTTAATCATATATTCACACTTAACAAAACAATTGTATAGTATTTTTATTTATTGTTGATTAAAAAAAATATTAGTGATAATAAATAGTTTTTACTAAGATATAACAGATTCGCTAGTTTAAAGTGCCCAATATTTAACGGGCCATTCTGCTCATCTTCATTCTACAAGCTCAAGCCATTTATGAAGTAAAGCCCAAATAGCCAAGCCTACTAATGGGTCAAGTTTTTACATATATTTATGGCCGAAATACTATTTACTATCCAAGTTTTAGTTTATTCTAAAAATTATTCTAAAAAATATGTCATAACATTTTAAAAACTCAAATACTTATTCATAAACTGACTTTTACTAGAAACAAAGGTAAAATTATCATTTTACCACTAAATCCCAAAAATTTATATCATTTCCCCACTTTAATTTAGAAAACTAATAATTTTTCTTATAACTAAACTTTGAAAAGTTGCATTCCTCCCCTAAGGTTTTTTCTTTCATCTTCAGTGACTAGATGTAGTTCCGCCATTGGTCGACCTTCCCGCCATCTTCTTCTCCTGTCATCAACATTCCCACTAAACCAATTTTGTCAGACGAAGACAAAGACAAAGATGGTTCATCTTCATCTGACAAAACTGGTTTAGTAAGAACACCAACAACTAGTGAAAAAGATAGTGGTAAGGTCAGTTGATGGTGGGAATGATATTTGATCGCTGAAGATGAAAAAAAGAACCCTAAGGGAGAAATGCAACTTTTCAAAATTTAATTATGAGAAAAAATTATTAGTTTTTTAAATTAGAAGGGAAAAATATTAATTTTTAGGGTTTTTGAATTTAGTGATAAAAAAATGATTTTACCTTTATCTTTAACAGAAGTTAGCCTATGAGTAAATGTTTGGGTTTTTGAAAAGTCGCAAGTGTCTTTTGAGAATATACTAAAACTTGGGTGGGGCATAGTCCTTCGGCCTAAATTTATATGCATTTTTATTCTAGGTTTGAATTATTTTAGTGATTTAAATACAAATTTATTTGACTTTACATAGTTATAACTACTCTTAAGTGATTAAAAAAGCAAATAAAAGATTAAAAAAAATCTTCTGGGAAGTATCGACTGGCGATGTAGAAGAGCGAAAAAAAGGAGAAGAAAGAAAGAAGAAAAGCAACAAGGTGATTGTAGGGATTGTTTTTATGTATGAAAGAGAATTAACTCTTGCTGGGCAGAGACTATTTTGAAGGAATAACTATTTTGTTTTTGTTCAATTGGTTTTATTGTTTATTCTCACCATTGAAATAATTTGCTGTACATAATTGAAACCAAGAGGAAATTTTATGTGATTAACTTGCAATAATATATACCATAAAGCAAACGAATGACAAAAGTGTGCCAACATGATTCATATGGCATTTGTTAATGGCTAACTCCCAAGTCCACCTTAAACAAGGAGATTTCTTAGAATATTATATTATACAATAAAATTATTTGAGTATATAAATAAATACATAATTATATGTATTATTATTTGATTGTGTGATTTTAAATTAAAAATAATGTTACACTTAATCACGTGATGATATACATAAATGTGTATCCATCAATTCTCATGGCAACTATTATATTATTTGAAAAAAAAAAAACTAAACTAAACCAAACAAAACAAAAGGCTAGTAAAGCCCCACGAATGGTGCAATATTTATTTATTTCAAAGAAAAGAAATCTACTAAGAATCTTGAGATTGTTGGAATGATATAACATTACACAGAAAGAGAAAAAGCAACATCTTCGCAATGAAGAAAAGTACCAAGAGCTATGTTAAACTTTAGGAAATTTGCCTGGTTAACTTTTGATATCTGCCAACAAAATCTTTCTGTACAAAATAGAAAGAAAATCGTGCAAAGAAACTTTTGCATACGGTATTTGTGTATCATCTGTTTACATTCCCAAATTTTTTAATCTGTCCTAACTGGAAAGTTAAAGGCCAATACCCTTTACCATTAAGCAGTCTTTTGTTATGAAAAGAGGGACTTAAAGCAAATGGCACCAAAGATTAAAAGATTTAGAGATGGAAGAAAACCAAGAAAATTAACAAACTACGTTAGACTTTGAAAACTTAGTCAGTAAGTCTCCTACCAAGTATGCAGAGTGGTTTGCTTTAGTATATATAATTAAATAAGGCCAAAGGACTTATTCCCACCCAAAGATTAGTTTTTTCTCAAGTTTTTATTTATTAATTTTGAAAAACTCAAATATTTATCTATCTGTTAATTTTTAAGGTTAATATCAGGTAAAATTATTATTTAGCAAAAATATTTAAAAAAATTAAAAAATTAATCACATTTCCCTCTTAAGTTTAAAAACTAACGATCCCCCCCCCCCCCCCAATGTTTAAAAAATCACTATTTTCCTCTAGGGTTTCGATGGCAACTCTTCAGTGACAAGATCTTCTCTGATCGTCAGCGTTTTATCTCCCTCTTGGCTTCTCTCTCCCTCCTGTCTCTCTCGATCGTCTTCGTAGGAGATAAAGATTATTTCATCTTTGTCTGTCCAATGAAGATAGTAGGGAGACAATCGGGAGGGAGATAAAACATTGATGGCTGGAGAAGAGTTTGTTGTTGGAGAGTAGCCATCAAAACCCTAGGAGGAAATGGTGATTTTTTAAACCTTGGGTGGGGATGGGGTGAGGGGGACATTTTTAGTTTTTAAACCTAGGGGGGAAATATGATTAAATTTTTATTTTTTAAAATATTTTTGTTAAATAACAATTTTACCTTTGACACTAACCCTAAAAATTAATAAATAAATGGATATTTGAGTTTTTTCAAAATTAATGAGTGAAAACTTGAAAAAACACTAATCTTTGAGTGGGAATAAGTCCTTTGGCCATTAAATAATTTATTACTCAAATGCTTCAAAATAGTTTATCTTCTCAATCCAAAAGGGGATGGTCAATAAAACAGGATTTAACAGGAAGGGAATGATGAAATAATAGAATTATAGACTTTAATTAGTATAAGAAACTCTTGTGTTAAAGAAAATTAGGATCCTTTCACTATCTAAATTTGTCAAACATATTAAAGACTCTTTTGGAATGTTACCATTAATAATGTGTTTAATTACTAAATTAAGGTGATGAAAAATTGTTCAGGAAAAATTTAACATAAAATATTTAATATTCATCCTTACGTGCATTCAATAATATATGCATATAAAAATTTCTCATTTACCAGTTAAAATCTTTAGATTATTCTTAATTTAAACCTTTATATATTCAATATATATAGATTCTCTTTGATAGTAAATAATATTAAAAACATCTACGAGTTTAAAGTGCTGATTTCTTTTTCATCCATATTAAGAGTGGCAACGAGAGGGTGGGGAGGAGATTTAAATCCCCATCCTTGTCTCTGGTCTGTCCCCATTATAGAAATGAAATTGAATCCCCGTCCTCTATCTATAGGAAAAAAAATCCTCTTCACTTGCTCGTAGGAAAAAATTGCCTCCTCATCTTAGTATCCACAGGAAAATCCTCCTCTTTATACCCTTAATCTATTAAGTGTGGCAATTTTGTAGTAAAAACTAAAAAGATAAGTGATAATTTGTAAAAAAAAAAACTATTAAGTGTATATTTTTTAGTAAATATATAATATATTTAAGGAAATTTTGTAACAACCTTAATCAATTTAGAATAAATTAGATTTAAGGGAGGAGGCGAGGCGGGGCGGGGCGGGGCGGAGAAGGGAGGGCGAGAAAAGGATACACGTATCTCTATCTGTGGCTTATCCCCGATTGCAGGGATAATTTTTGTCCCTGTCTCTATCCTCATTTATATCGGAATATCTCCTCCTTGATAGGATCGGGGTGGGTCAATGACCCTGAAATCGGCCCAAAATTGTCATCTCTAATCCATATGCAAATGCAATGCCACATATTCCTTAAATAGATACTTGTTTTCACTATCAAGTAGTAATTGGATATTAATGTATTTTCAAACTCCCACTTGCAAAATTTTAAAATTTTCTATTATGATCAAGAGTAAAATCATCATTTAACTAATAATATTAAAAAATATGAAAGTTTATATCATTTTTCCCTTTTGGTTTGAAAAACTAATAATTTTTTTTTATGATTAAGTTTTGAAAAGTTACCCTTTTTTCCCCTAGGATTTGAAAAACTAATCTAACAATTTTTTGACAAATGGCAACCGCTCTCTCACCCTCCTAGTAATGTCTCTCCCTCTAGCGTTCTCTTTCTGCAGACAAATATTTCATATGGACAACATTGTCCAAACAAAACCTTCATCTAGATGACGAATGCGTCATCCAGACAAATCATTTTCATTTAGATGATGTCTTTGTTTGAAGGTTTTGTTTGGATTTATTTGTTAGGAGAGAGCACCAAAAGGAGAGACATCGTTGTCGTTTGTCAAAAAATCACCAGATTAGTTTTCCAATCCCTAGGGGGAAAAATGATAACTTTTTAGAATTTAATTCTAGAGAAAAATTGGTAGTTTTCCAAACTAAAAAAGAAAATGATATAAACCTTCATTTTTTTAATATTATTGATTAAATGACAATTTTATCTTTGATTATGACAAAAAATTTAAATAGAAATTAGATAATATGTGAATATTTAAAATTTTTAAACTTTGTATATAAGGGTTTAGAAATACACCAACCTCAAGTGGGAATAAGTCTTTTGGCCACTAATTTATCTATGCAATAAAATTATACCTTATTTAGGTATTTATTATAGAAACTTATTTAACCTTATTTAGGTGTTTATTATAAAAACTTATTAAACGACACTGTGGCTGATCATGTTGCCAATACTTTTTCCCCACCGCAGATTCTACCGACTACTAAATTAAACGATCACTTTCTTTTCTGTCTTCTTTTACAAGTGAAATGAAGGTGTTGCTGTAAAGGCAACGTTAGCATTGTAAACCAATTTTTTAAACTTTCTCAGAGTCTCCTCTCTCTCATGCATGCACTATAAATATTCGTAACATTAATGTTGCTTGGCGCACTTTAGCTGACAGTAGTCTGAGCTTAAACTTCAATAAATTAACTTAAAGTTGATAACATGGACAGGTTCCCTTTTGTTAGAGATAACGGGGTGGTCAGATTGCCCCCTGGTTTCCGTTTCCAGCCGACTGATGAAGAGCTTCTCTTCCAATACCTCAAATGTAAGATTTTTTCCAGCCCCCTGCCTGCTCCAATCATTCAAGAGATGAATATTTACAAGTACGATCCTTGGGATTTGCCAGGTTAGTCATCTGCATTATTCGAATATCATGGTGGTAAATGCATGAATTTTCTTGAACTATTAGATAGCAATGCAGTGCAATTAGCTAAACTTAGTGGTTGTTTTTGTGCATATGTTAGGTAACATGAAGCAAGAAAGATACTTTTTCAGTAACAAGGAAACAAAGTATCCAAATGGAAATCGAATCAATCGAGCCACTGCTTCTGGTTATTGGAAAGCAACAGGCGTAGATAAACAAATTGTGTCTTCTAGCAGGAATAATCGAATGGTGGGAATGAAAAAAACTCTGGTTTTCTATAGAGGGAAGTCTCCAAATGAGTCTAGAACTGATTGGATAATGCATGAATATCGCCTTGTTAATGCATCCTCCATGTTCTCCTCAACCCAGGCAAGTTTCCCTCAGAAAAAGAAAAAGAAATCTATCGTTCTTATGTGTATATTACATACACTGCTTAATTTTTCTTTAACTCAAGAAAAGAATTAGAGAATTAAATGAAAATCTTACATTTGATTTGGCATTGATTATCTACAGAATTATCCTAAACAAATGGAAAATTGGGTCATCTGTCGCATATTTATGAAGAAAAGAAGTAGGAAAGATGGCAATCAGATTATACAAACTCGTAATGGTAAGGTGGCTCGTCAACCTCAACTCCACGACTTTATGACGAGAGAGAAGAGAAGTTCAAGTCCTGCCATCTCTTCCTCATCGTCGTCTTCATGTCCTGGGGGGATGAGTGGGGTTTCTTCTAATGGATCATCGTATGGTCGAGAAGGAAGCAGCAGCCGCAACGTTTTCTAAACCAGCTGTGCCCTACTGATAAAGAGTTAATGAAACTTTTCTCTTTATATGTCTTAATTAAACTTCTTATATGAAACGGTCGATAGATGGAATTTCAGTCCGTAAGACAGTAACAAATAAAATACACATCAACTTTGTCATAAAAAGCAAATTCCTTCCCATCCAATGTTGGCCATAATTAATATCCAAAATACCTGTTCATGGGGTTCACTTCTAGTTCTTTCCAAGTTTTGAAAAGTATATTATACAATTTCTTGCTTATGAAGTCATTTTGTATCAGTCGCTTACTTCATTTGTATAACTTGATACTCGTACGGGGACAAACAAATATATAGCTAGACAAATAAATTTTATTTTTATTTAGTTTAACCCATTGAATGATAACCTGGAAAAAAACAAAATAATACAGCAATTGAATCCCGCTCATCCGCTTTATTTTTGTGATTTGATGTCATAATGCAATATGATTTTCAAAGCCACAAATCAGTATCATTTGCATTGCCCATGATATGGATTAACATAACTCCATTAATTTGTGAAGATCAATTACGAAGTTTTGAAAGGCACAGAAAGTTCTTCATAACTCCATTAATCTGTTCTCTCTCTCTCTCTCTACCCTAGTAATACTTTATTACTCGAAATGATCAATCAAGCAGGAAAGTGAAGCAACTTAGCTGGAAATACGGATAGTTGTGGAGCTATATCAATCCATATTTAGGCTTATCCGGTTTCCATATTAGGCAAATAATATGGAGTCTCCAACTACTCAGTTGAAAGAGATAGTTGTTGGTCTGTTTATCAAGTCTGTAAATATTGTTTCGAGGTTGTTCATGAACAAAAAACTTGGCCCATTCAATTCACATAATGGATTAAAACTCAAAAACTTAATGCTCAATTAGTCATAAAATTGTTAAAAAACACTCAAAAAGTCATGCATGGAGAGTAAAAACAGATTGCAACAAATGTAACAACAGTATGTAGCCATATATATCCATTCAAATGTGATTAATCTCTTATTATTGATTGGCTCGTAATTGTTGTTAGACCTCTCTGTTAAACTCTCAAATCTTAAAATATCTTGCTGTACCTCAGCTTCCATATCGCAGTCTTCATAACTTTTCCTTTCTTTCTTTCTCTCTCGATTATATTATTATTGTCTCCACAGATGGGGTGCGGAGGATCGAAGAGTGAATTGGCAAAGGATGAAATGGGTCAAAAGTTACCCCCAATTCTTCGTCGTCGGTTTGAGGGGATAAGAGGACGAGTACGACATGCAGCTGGGCGTGCGCTATCCAAAAAAGAGTTGCTTAAAGAAGGTAGAAATGAGGATCATGAACAGGATCCATTGCAGTTTCGGAGTATTGCCGATGATAATGATAACAAGCATAGACAAAGCACGTCTTCCCCAGAGGAAATTGCTTCTATTTCAAGAGCTGTGAAGATGACACCAGAGGTAGCAGAAACTATGGCAGAGCCCGAGGGTTCTGGAGGTGCAGTTACTGATATTAAGAATGAGGAAAAGAAGTTCGTGGAGGAAACCCAGCAAGGAGAAAATGAAACGGAAGGTAAAGAATATGAAGAAGAAGAAGAAGAAGAAGAAGAAGATGGTGATGGCGACGATGATTCTACAGACAGCAATGCTCAAGATGACCGTTTACGCCCTAGTTCACCCAGCTTTAGAGTTTATTGTGTTGACTTATCGGATAACAGCAAGGATGAAGATTACAGTGAGTTCTCTCTTTTTTTAATTGAAATTTAATCATTCTAAGATTCGTACAATTATAAATAGTTTTTTGTAATCCACACAGGAAAGGAAGATGATGACACAAGCCAAAGCCAAATTTCGCAGGGTGATATCGACTCCGGTGAGATCATTGCTAATGGGGTACGTAAGTTTCTTTTTTCTTTTTCATTTTCATTTTCCTGTTAGCCAAACAATTAATAGCTGAATTGAGAAGCCTATTTACATGTAAAATTTTAACTTATATCCAGGCGTCGGGGATGAAGGCAAAAGAGAAAGAAAAGAAAGGAAGGAAATTTAGGATGAGTATGCGTAAGGGAAGAAAACCAGGTCCTATAAAGAGTCTAATGAACGTCGCATCATGCTACCATGCATCTAGCTCTCGCCACGACAAAGCTCATCTTCTTGCTTCAAAACCAGAACCCACTTCATAAGTTCTGCCGATGAAGATATCAGCTTTTTCACTTGCTTTGCTTTTTGGTTTGCCAAGTTAGAAAATTTTTTTCATCAACTATCTGTCTCCTATGTAATTACGGCTGAATTTCCACCATGCGAGGCTGAACTTCCACAATGCGAACAAATATATATACTGTCAGAAATTAACAAATTGATTGATTACCGGAATGTTTTAGATCGTGTATGACTTATTAGAGATAGTCTCAGTTTCGTGTCTCGTATATTCTAAACTTAATTAATTCTACAGTCGGTCGAATCAATAGATTTCTTTGTATTTAAATTAAAAAATATGACTTATGTGCTGTAAAAGTTATTTATTAAATTGATGTGCTTCTGAAAGTTGCATATTTGCAAGAAAAATTATCAATAGATATATATCATTGCCTGAGTGAAATATTTTGAACTCTTTTATCCCACCGAATCAATCATTCGACTTTCTCTGACAGCCACAGTGTCACCTGATGACAATGATAAACTATACCTAACAGTGATTGGTTCTGGAGTCTCCACACAAGTGAGTTCAGGAGGCACTTGACAGCTTCATGCCTCTTTTTTGCTACAAGTTTAAGATCAACAAGGAAGCCAAGAATGAGTTTTAACCAGCCCTCTGCCAATTGGTACATCAATTAAATTCTCCTGCTTGAGTTCCATACCATCCTCTAAGGATAACTCTTCCCTCTGCATAGATTGAGATATTGTACGAACCCCAAGATTCCTGTAGATTCCGAGCAACTTAGTGCGAGGCAAAGAAGGTGAGGTGGGCTGAGGGTACCAGACAAATAATTAGCCAAAAGACTGTTCAAAAGCATCCTTCAGTCGAAGGTCGTCAGGAATAAAAACATCTTGCTTGTTGGGCAAAGAAATCCGGGGAGTTGAATTATCTAGAAATCAGGCCAAGTATTATCGTGGAAGGCTTGTTAGGTTCAATGGCAAGGACACCTTTCAAACAAAAACTGGTTTTATGGCATTGTTGTTTTGCATCTGGTGCAAAAAATTGAAACTACAAATAAGCAGTCACTGATCTGAGTCCATCTCTCTTTATGAGGTTGGACAGGTAGAGGATATTGTGCTGGCAGCAAAAAGAACCTTTTACAGATCTGCAAGAGCGAGACTTTTGTTTTTCTAGAACATTTCGATGCTGAAGAGCTCAAATAATCCTGCAAATTGATTGCTGGTTTACCTTCCTCATTTTTTGTGGAGAAACATTTTTTATTAATATAAGGTTTGTAGCTGAGACCAATGCTCTATACCTCCAAATGTTGAGTCATTCTCTTCATTGAGTCCAGTATATTGATAGTATTGCTTTGTATTCGGGGTAGGATAATTGACAGGTCTTTGAATCGAATTAATATATGAAGTTTGGTCGTAGTCGTCCATATCATAAAGCTAAGATTTTTGAATCAGATACAATCTTGGCTTCATTTGTGGTATGGTTGTAATTTTAACACCAATTTTCTTTTTTATCCGCAACAGTTCATATTTGCCGATTGGATAAACTTGAAATACAGTAATTAGACTCATAATTACTACATCAAATTAATAAAGATTTTACAAATATAATAAAAAATAAAACTCGGACCAACACCTCGTTGGACTGGTAAACCCAGAGAGTGAACTTTATTTTTGCAGTTAAGAAAGTTCACTCCTTTATTTCTTTTTTAATTTTTTTTTTTTTTTCAAATTCAAACTAAACCAACATTGCATTAATGAATCATATTACGGGCAGGTGTTTCTCTCCTTTAGAAAGTTTCCCAAGTATTCTCTGATCATTAATTGAAGTTCCATAAAATGCAGAGTGTTTTTCGAGTTTGATGATTAATTTTATTGCAAAAATATAAACAATATTCTTACTTTAAAATTTTGAAGATAATAAACCATGCTTCTTAGCTATCCCCTACTAATGAGAATTTAACCTTCCTGACACAAAAACAGAGAGGTGTTTGGTTAAATTTTAAGTTTATTATTATTATTATTATTATTTTTACAAAAATAACATGATAAGACAATCATTACTAAAGGTTGATCAATTTAAAATTATTTTGAAATAAAATTAACTTTGAATTTTCTTACAATGAATGTACTTAAAAAAAGAACCTGCATTTATCTTTTTCTAAAGTCGACAATGGATTTGAAGATGCAATTAAAACATAATTGTCTGCAGCTTAATTATAGGTACAATTGGAAAGAAAAAATCTACCTTCAATATTAATAAAGCTAACAATCTTCCAAAAACTGTACACAGTGGTGAGTTGTTCATCGGCAAGGATTATACATCACGTGGGGTGGCAATTGTATCCTAAATACTTCTAACGCTGAGGTAGAATTGAACAGAATTTTATTGGCAAAAAATGGACTACTGTGACAAAACAAGAAAATAAGTGCCTAAACCGATGAAGAGAAAAATAACAACGTGCTAACCAATTCCATCATTCTCTGTTTTTTGACTGCCAAAAACCTCAGATTTAGATTTTCCTTTGAAAATCATATCCAAAGATAGTCCTATTGAGGTAGGCTTGAAACCACGGATGAAGTTCCGAGGAGGAGCCATGCAAGGATCCTCCTTATTGGGTTCTATTTTTCTAGAAGAGCCCCCAAAAGTTCCAGTGCTTTTGGCAGATGCTGATGATGTCTTTGGGTTGAAAGTTGATGAGGTAATAAAAATATCAGGTACATTACCTGATGCGTTTTGGGGGTGTCCTACAGCTCCATCCTGATGGGGAGGAGGAAATTTCTCACTCTTGCTCTTAGCGTTCCCTTGTGTCAAGACTCTCCATCTCTGAAAATCACCAAGCCAATGTAAGTCAACAGACAAAGAATATGATTCAAACTCTTTCTTTTTTGATTCAGGGTATAGTATGGGAAGAAGTACAGAACAAGTAACAGTCTGATGATCTGAATCAACAGAATTTCAATCTGAAGAAATCTCAAGGGTGAGGTTTAACTTATGGCATGCATTGCCATCGATAATCCAAAGAGAGTCTTAACAAAAAAAGAAAAAGCAAAGGAAGCTCAAGACAAAGAACTAATCCTATGGAATGCAGTAGGCAATACAAAAACTTTAGATTAGATGGGTGGGTTAGGAGTTCAAAATTCATCTAGATGTAAATGACATTGAAGCTTATGCATGAGGTGCAACCGTGCAAGCATAGATAAAGCTCCCTTATTATCTAATAAAAATAAGTAAAAAGATACGAATGTCTTGCCATACATCTAAGTTAGCTTGAATCTCTGCATTAGCTTCAGGAGCGGGAATAGCCCGACCAACCCGATCACGAACTTTAACTCTCCTGGCACCATCAACGGCACTGGCTTTCCCACTTAGACCTCTTTGCCTAAGAGAAAAACAGAAATTGTCTGTCAGCATATAGACAACCAATTTAAAACATACTACACAAAATGAAAGACAGGAAATCAACCTTCTTGCTTCTTCATCTCTCAATTTTACATCCATTTCTTTGCTGGGAGGATACTTTGGTAAACTGGACGGCTCACAAGCATAAGGTTCCGTGGTAAAGAACTGTATCCAAAACCAGCTGAATTAATATAGAGAATCAATCAGATCTATATCATTTTCTCACACTTGTCCTCTGTTATCCACCCAATCTTTATGTATAGAATAGACTAGTACAAATTTTGGGAGAATCACAACCTAAAAGCTAGTTGTTGAGATTGGAATCCTTAAAACAATATAAACCCCACATCAGAAACTCAATACTTTTAAATATGGGATCCAAGTCTCATAAATTGCACTTAAATCCTAACATGCATTATGCTCAGAGCCTCAGGGCCCATGCAGGTAGAGTGGTTGTGTGCTAGCTCCCTATTACCCCTAAGTGAACACTGCAATATCGGCATCATTACCCGTGTTTAGGGCTAGACTCAAACCGAGCCCGTTCGAGCTCAAACTCGACTTGAACGAGCCCGAAACGAGTCAGCCCTAGCCGAGTTCGGTCGAGCTCGAGCTACTCGTCAGATTTTTCAATTAAAAATTTTGATACAAAACGACGTAGTTTTGACCAATATGTATTAAAACGATGTCGTTTTAATAACGAAAAACGAGCCGAACTGAATTCTAACCGAGTTCGAGCTTGGCTTTCACGAGCTCGAGCTCGAACTCAAGCTCAGCTATATGTAAACCAAGCCGAGCTCGGCTCGAATCCAACCCTACCTATGTCGCACGATTGCAAATGGGAGACGTGATAGTGATTCCAATACCTAATGATATTAACCTTGGGAGAATCCATACTTCAATAACTAACTATTGAGATTGGAATGTCCAAAACGATATAAACTCACATCGAAAACCTATACTTTCTAACATAGAATCCAAATCTCATGTTTTGCACTTAGGACCTCAACACAAAGTTGTTTAGTAGCAATTAAAATGAACAACTTTTAACAGCAAGAATATGCCACAAAGCAATCTTCGAATATGACAATAGTTGTTTTCTTGACTGAAAAGATAAATAAAATCAATCTACTCACTTCACTATTTAAAGCTGTAGTAGCAGTGCCCCGTTCATCAGGATCTAATGAAAGAAGAGATTCTACTAGAGGTAAGGAAGAAGGTGGGAAATCCTTAAAGGTTTCAGCTACACAGCGTTTTTTTATCTGCTGAGACTTAAAAAGTGATGCATTTGGCAATTTGAATTTCTTCCAATATTCCTCTGATGGGGTGCCACACAGCTTAAATATCTTGTGGATTTGTTCAACCTAAGCAGGTAAAGAATCAAATACAGAGTCAAATAAAATGCAAACTAAATTCTCATAACAAACTATTGAAAACAAATGAATTTAAATGGAGACATTTAGTGATAGCAACCTTAACAGTAAACAAACACCAAAATAAAGAAAGATTAATACCTCTGTCCTTCCAGGCAATATTGGCTTGCCAGCAAGCAACTCTGCCAAAATGCACCCAGCACTCCATAGGTCAACCCCTACACCATAGTATGCGGCCCCAAGAAGGAGTTCTGGGGGACGGTACCAAAGGGTGACTACTCGACTAGTCATGGGTTGCTTGTTCCTAGGATCATAGGAAGTTGCCAATCCAAAATCAGCAATTTTCAGTATCCCCTCATTGTCAATAAGCAAATTGGAACCCTTGATATCGCGATGCAAGACACCTCGGTTATGGCAATGCTCAAGCCCAGACAACAACTGCCTCATATAGCATTTGATCTGACACAAAATTAATTGAGAAACAAAACAACTGGTCAGATATTTTACATAATTAAATGTGAAATTCAAGCAAATACAATTGGCATTAAAAGCAAGTAATGAGCTATGAATAGGACTAACATGAAAACACAGACAACTATGCATCATTTACTAATGAACACTAATGGTGATAAGAAGAATGCAATGCCAACATGTTTTAAATCCAAAAAAAGGCCACCACAGTCACCCAACAAATACTGACCAAAAAACCTACGACTTTTAGATTATTATTTTTGTTCTGCACTTCTGAAATACGGAAGTCAGGGAATATATCTATCCATGACGTTGCTAAAAGTTTGAAGGACAGGACAAGTAGTAATGAATCTCATGTTTGCTGAACCGTATTGCTGAGAAAGAGGAAAAGACAAGTAACTCAATATTACACATTTTATTTGCTATTTAGATGTGCTTTAAAAAAAGGATGAAAAAGTCCAACACAACCAAGCCAAATAGTTGAGAATTGTCAGAGTGAAGTTTTCAGTTTTCTGAGAATCTAAGGTAATAACAGTTGAGTCTAAAAAAATGACCTCTTTTCTTTCCTTGCATTTCCTTACTCGTTCCATCTACAGAACCTCCAACAAAACGAATCCTAAAGAAATCCTCATATCCAGAATCAGTGAAGTGACATCAAAAATGGCTTTTTTTTTTTTTAATTCACATGCTCATGCAGCTGAAAATACTACAAACATTAAGTCACCTGAAAACCATCCACGCACTAGAATTCCATTAAACACACAACATTGGATGTGTAAACCACCTGGAATGGGACCCAATAAGCCAGAAAAGTTCTCACAGTGCAATCAAAGTTCAGAACAAGCAAAACAAAAAAGACAAACATAGCCAATTAAAGAAACAATAACAAAATATGCTACACATCCAAAAGCAAAACAACAAAACTACAATAGCACACACCTGAATCTAATCAAGATCACCCAAAATTTCAGAAACTAAATCAAATTTTAACAAACGGAAATCATTAATTACTTAAAAAACTATGTATAAATATACACCTGGGGCTCAGTGAAGTTGACAGTTTGGCAAGCAGCAAGACCAGCAAGATCATGTTCCATGTACTCAAAAACCAGGTAAAGACTACAAGACATTCTTGAAGTAACCAAACCCTCAAGCTTAATCAGATTGGGATGATCAAGCTTTCTCAATACAAGTATCTCTCTTGCCATAAACTTAACACTCTCTGGCTCTAAATTATCAAACCTAACCTTCTTTAATGCCACTATTTTCCCTGTCACAAGATCCCGAGCTTTGTACACATTGCTATACGTCCCCTGTCCAATCTAAACAACACAAAAAAGTTAAAATAAATTTAAAATATAATGAAAATATTAATTTATTTTTTTTTTTTTTAGTGTTTCTACTTTGTCGAGTTTCTCGAATGTGCTTGCGCGGCGTGGAGTCCAATCACGGATGGCATCACCGACGACGGCCATGAGCCACGACGGCCATCCCTGCTGAGTCTCCATCCCAATTATTCGTCGCTCCGGCGGTGGAAAGTCTCCGCTGTGTCGTCTTGCGTCATTTCTCTTCGTCGTTTTCTCCTCCTTCTTAACTCTGACGACGTGGTTGACGTCTTCGGTGACGGCGCAAGAGGAATTCTCAGTCCGGCGATCTCCTATGCCTAAAACACACCCCATTCTATCAGCACCGAATCATCTGAGCACAGAAAATAACAAACATTCCGGTATCGGGAAAGGCATAATAATTGTAGAGTCAAGTGTGTGGTGTCCAGTTGCTATCACGATAAAACGACGGCGTTCAGATGACGGTAAAATTGGAAATAAGGCGTTTGAGAAAGAGAAGCCCGCGAAGGAGGCAAGGTAGTTTGTGCTAGTAAGTGAGGCTGAGTTTTGTTTTTTTAGCTCAAGTAATTAACTGTAAGTAAGAAATAGAATTTAGCTGGTGTAGATGCTTGGGAGTTGGGTATACCTGCCGTGTTGGGAAATGCACACGGAGTTTAAGCTTAATTACATCTTTGCCATCGAACTGATTTGGCTTGCCATTTAGATTTTAATTTGATGAATCATAATCCTATGTGGCATTCATAAAGTAAATGCACCTGCAATAAACTTGAATATGGTAACATTTGTTTATAATGTAAATATAATATAATATTTCTTTTTGTAAGAAATAAGGATATGGAATTAAGTAGAGGAAAGAAATGACTGATTTGGTGAAGGCCAATTTAAAGCTAGGTTGAGAGATGAGTCTCATTCTACCTACTCCACCCGGGGCTATTTAAGACGCCTGATTTTTCATTTATTGTACCATAATTACAAATCCAAATAAAATACCAAAATCAATACATAAAGTCTTCCATATACACCAAACCCCAACTATATAAATTTAATTTCTATACTTTTTATGCGAAAATAATTTTAGGATATTTGATGTGTCCAATTTTCACATAATTAATTATGAAAACATGGATAAATCAAAATTAATTATAGACTTTGACATTGTTGTTTGTATTGAATATTGGATGATTGGGTTGGTCAACCCACTCTTCTTCTTATCTTTCATCAGAAAATGAAGATCAATGAATTGAAATTTGTGTTGTAGAGTTGGTGGCAGTGACAGGACAAATTTATATTCTATAATCAGCATTTGAAATTGAATTCCTTGTATTGTGTCCATAAAAATATTGCATTTAACCAAAGTGAATTTAGGAATCTAATATTCATTGATTATCACGGCAAAGCATTGATATAGGATGTAGTTGGCTCAAGTGGGTAATTAGAGTAAGTTCTAAAATCCAGTAGTATAGGCCCGTAATTGTGGATTCATGTGAATTGAGGCCCTCATATGATATGTAATATATTTTTGTGGGGTTTGAAAGAGAAACAAAGAGGTCAGTTGTTACACTTGTAAGGAAAATTTACTTAAAGGGAGAGTAATAAAGGGAAGGAACATATGAAGAGAGAATTAAAGAATGAAAGACGAGTTTGATTATTATTATTATTATTATTATTATTATTATTATTATTATTATTGTGATTGTAATTATCATTAGGCCAAATGACTATTTCCCACCAAAACTTTAATGAAATGAATATTTTACCTTTTAATTTTGAAAATTTTAATTTCTCACTCATAATTTACTTCTATTAGTAATTTACCTATGATTTTCTAAGAGATAAGTGTTTTGTCCTTTTTGTTGAAAGTACAAAACTACTTTTATTAAGTAATATAAAGAGAGATAATCAATGATAATTGAGAAAATGATTAAGTCATATCTAACAAGAAAAAGAATTTAAAAAAAAAAAAAGAGAAAAGAATGATTGACAACCACGGACAAGAAGAGACTAAAAAATAGATAAAAAAAAAAAATAGATAGAAAAAATTAAAAATAATAGAAATAATAAGGGAACAAGGAAAAAAATAAGGACCTTTTTTAACATAGAATTTTTATTAATAGAAATGAATAACGGTTGAAAATAATCATTTAGTTTTATTATTATTAATCTAGCTGCAATGCAACAAAGCTGAGTAAGTGGTCAAACTCAGAAAGGCTTTAGTTTGAGGTTTGAATACAGGTGTTGAATCTGTAATTAAATGTCATTCGGCAATGAACCCGGCTTCTTCTTTCTCAGTTCCAAGCCCATTTGCTTCTTCCATGTGTAATACAATTTTTGCTTATATATTGTGAGTAAGAATTCATGTGTTCACCAGTCACCTATGTAGCACGGAAACAGAAACGGAGAAACGTGGAAACGCGGAAACAGAAACGTAGAAATGTATTTTTTTAAAAATATAGGAAACGGAAACGTGAAAAACTTATAAATATGAAAAATATAAGAGTTTTTTTTATAAATACTAAATTTTTTATAATAGAAATACATAAACTTGTATAATATAAAAAAATAATAAAAAAAGAATGAAGAGAAGGAATACTATAAAATAGAATCATATAACCTATTGTAAATTGTTCTTAAGTAAACACATATAAATATTTAAAAAAAAAGAATAATACACACCAATTTATATGATATGTCGGGAAAAATATGAGTAATACATCAAAAAATAGAGAAGAGATGAATTCAATATGAAATTTAAAGACATTTTCGGTTTTAAAATATAAAAGATATATGTTTAATCGATTTCACAATTTTTTTTATAAAATAAACCTGTTTCAAAATTTTTCAAAAATTTTGAAATGACCCAAAACGTTTCTTACAAGTTTCGGAGAGTTTCGGAAACGGAAACGTTTCCGAAACGTGGAAACGTATCCTATTGTAAGTTTCCATGCTACTTAGCCAGTCACACAACAGCTCAATCAACTTCCATGGCTTCATCATCTTATTATAGTAACATTGCTTGCAGTTGCAGAGCTGATGCTTTCTCTTAGCTTAAGTTAGAAATGAAACTATCCAATTAAGAAAAGTTTTTGATGCTGATGCGTGATTGACTTTGTTGGACTTAATTATCCCAGCCCACTTTACTTTTATAATGGAAATGGCAAAGCCCATTTTCCATGTGAAACTTTGTTGATCACTTGGGGATACGAATTGTTATTAGTCTGACAGAATGAAAAGTTGAAAACATCAAAATTAAACAACATTGATCACATCTTCTGAGAAAATAGGTGATAATCGACTACACTTCCCAAGAATCTGGTGGTTCAAATGGCGAGAGAGTCAAACCCCGGCCTGAAAATACTCTGGGTTTGGACCGTCGGCACCGCCGCCAGTACACACTATTCTCTCTCTCTTTTCACCCTGCGTATGAATATGAACTGATTAATATTTCTTCTCTTACAGTTTTGGTTACAAATGTGGTAAGGACTAGACTAAGAGACATGCAGCAAGTCATCGACAATGAACAACAGCAACAAAGTAGTCTCAGTGATTCATTTCAAGTTGATCCCTTGCCAGAATCCGACGAGGGATTTGTCAAAGAAGTGAAAACTTAGGTTTCTATTTGAGTTGCGTTTATATAGTGTACCTTAAACTTCTTTTTATTTTTGGATGTTTATTTATTTAGCATACTTTCAGTCAAAGTGATTCCGCTTGGAACGGGAATATCTGTTTTATTTTCTGCAGACTAAAGAGAGGAAAAATTGGGTTTGTGAGAGTATGCTATCTGTTTGTTGAATGACCTCAATGAAAATTCCCTTGAATAATTTCGTGGTTTTTCTTAGCATTATAATTGCATGAGTGGAATTTCAAGAATTTAACATTAAAGGACTCCAAACCCCAATCATCGTGTTCACTGATGAGTTTTTTGAGCCTTCTAATGTTCAAATTGTTCTTGATTGGTGCCATAATTTAGTACACCAGCTAGATGACGGATACCTGGCAACACTTCTTATTTGTCAATAGTAGAGTCTGTAGGTAACGTCCACAACCATTTGATCCACTTCGGAAAAAAAAAATTGTGCTGTTATGCTGAGCTACTTGATAGTGTAGTATAATTTATGGGTTGTCTTTACCTTCACATGTGAAGAGATTAGAGGCTTTTTTTTTTTTTTTGTAATTTGTATATAATTTTATTTGATTGCATTTCCTCTGCTTTAGATTCCTACATCCCATATTGGATTTAAGTAAAACTTTTCCTAGTTTCTTTGTGTATAAATAAATATTGCTATATTGATCTCCATCATCAATCTTCATTATCTATGTATTTTGATTTTCATGAGTCTATGGTTTCTCATTTGTGCTAGTGTGCATATTTTGCAGCTATGCCAATTTTACTAAGGCATAACATGTGTATGTTAGATAATATCTTCTCGTCAGGTCTTAAATTTAGGCATTTTTAAATCAACACCTTTTTTTTATTTTGATGTCTTGTCCTCCCCTATGTTGTGTGATTAAGCAGGAATGTTTTAGAACTTGGGTTGAAAAGGTCTCCCACCCCATTCAAAGAGAGAAGTAACGTTCATGGACTTTAATATTGTATTGTGAAGATTGTGGTAGGTATTTGAGAAAGTGCACTTTATCCTACATACATTTTTATTGACAAAACCTGGGGCCACTAGTTGTTTAACGGCCGCTTGATCTTATGCTAACTAGAGAACAACTATAAAAATTTATACTCTAAAATGTATATGCGAGAGTATATATATATTGAAGTATGATCCTTTGGACTTGAAGCCCAGCGGACAATCTATGGACTCTGTTACACTCAAGCTTCTTGTTAATTTTTTCTAGATTGTTGCTAATGTCAATTATTTCACATGTACAGGTCTATATGGTCTTGACCTTGAGCCTAAGCCTCGTAGTATGAGTACTGAATTTAGGGACCCAGATGGAATAGGGCTGAATGCATAAAGATGATGTTTTTATTAAGTAATAGTTTAACCAAAGAATTCAGACCCCTCCAAAAGAAGGAAACAATTGATGTGTAATGTAGCAAGTGGTACGATTGATTCTAGTTCACATTTTCCATTGAGAGGGACCCAACACTATGGAACAACTGGAAGAAAAAGAAAGAGCCAAATTTGGATTTGATGTGTCTCTTCTCCTTATCCACTGGTTACTCCAGTCATGCATTGGAAAGGAATCTGTGTGATAGCTAACTTCTTTTATTACCACTTGCTATCTCAACAGTCATTATATTTCATTTCCTTAGTGTTGTATCATTTCTCTATTATTATAGTTGCAAGAAAGTTTTGGGTGATATTTTGAAGAGAATAGTGAAGATGGGACAGGTGTGCTGCTCAGAACCGGATGGTACGCTGCTTGGGCTCGTGCTAGCTTTAGTCCTGGCAATAATGTTCTTCATCATCTGTGTTCCCCCGACTCCAAGGAGAGTTAAAGTATATCACTGCTGTTAAATTATTGTTTGTAGTAGGTTGCTTTCTGCTAATGATTGTTGCCCTATTTTGTTCTTTCTATCAATGTTTTAGTGCTTCCTCTATAGTTGTTGGTTTAGTTATCAAGTGTTGATTATAAAGAAGTGAAAACGTAGGTTTCTATTTGATCTGCGTTTCTAGAATGTATCTCAAACTCCTTTTTGTTTTTGGATGTTTATTTATTTAACATACTTTCAGTCAAAGTGTTTCCTCCTGGAACAGAAATATCTGTTTTATTTTCTGTTGACTAAAGAGAGGAAAAATTGGGTTTGTGAGAGTATACTATCTGTTTGTTGAATGACCTCAATGAAAATTCCGTAGAATAATTTCGTGGTTTTTCTTAGCATTATAAATGCGTGAGTGGAATTTCAAGAATTGAACATTAAAGGACTCCAAATCCCAATCATCATGTTCACTGATGAGTTTTTTAAGCCTTCTAATGTTCAAATTGGTCTTGATTGGTGCCATAACTTAGTACACCAGCTAGATGTCAGATGCATGGCAACACTTCTCATTTGTCACTAGTAGAGTCTGTACTGTAGGTAACGTTCACAACCATTTGATCCACTTCGAAAAAAAAAAAAAATTGTGCTGTTATACTGAGCTACTTGATAATGCAGTAGAATTTATGGGTTGTCTTTAGCTTTCCATGTGAAGAGATAAGAGGCTTATTTTTTCATATAATTTTACTTGATTGCATTTCCTCTGCTTTAGATTCCTATATCCCATATTGGATTTAAGTACAACTTTCTCTGTGTATAAATAAATATTGCTATATTGATCTCCATCATCAATCTTCAATTATCTATGAATTTTAATTTTCACGAGTCTTTGGTTTCTCATTTTTGCTAACATGCATATTTTGCAGCTATGCCATTTTATTAAGGCATAACATGTGCATGTTAGACAATATCTTCACCTCAGGTCCTAAATTTAGGCATTTGTAAATCAACGACTTTTTGTTATTTTGATATCTTGTCTTACCCTACGTCTTGTGGTTAAGCTGGAATGTATTAGAACTTGACTTGAGAAGGGTTCTCACCCGATTAAAAGAGAGAAGTAATGTTCATGGACTTTAATTTTGTATTTTGAAGATTGTGATATATATTTGAGAAAGTGCAATTTATCCTACACGCCTTTCTATGAACAAAACCAGGGGCTCCTAGTTGTTTAACGTCCGCTTGATCTTCCGCTGATTAGAGAACTACTATAAAAATTTATGCTCTAAAATGTATATGCCAGAGCTTATATGTATTTTGAAGTATAATCCTTCGGACTTGAAGCCCAGCAGACAATGATGGACTCTGTTTGACTCAAGCTTCTTGATAATTTTGTCTAGATTGTTGCTAATGTCAAGGCCTAAGGACTATTTTCCACCTAAAATATACTGTTTTTATAAGTTTTTCTTCTTTAAATTTAAAAATCTTAAATATCCACTCATGAGTAATTAAAATTAACGAAACTTTAACCACTTAAAATTTTATCTCTTTTTTTCCCTTTAAACTTTAAAAACTAAAAGTTTTCCTCTAACTTAAGTTTTAAAATATAACAGTTTTCTTTTAGGGTTTAGTTTCCAAATCTTCGACACCATTATTAGTCGTCTCTTCTTTTTGAAGCTTCATCTCTTTTTGGCAACCTCTTTCCATCCATTTGAATGCTCAATTGACGTTAAATGAGGCTTGGGAGACAAAGACAAAGTTGTCGTCTTAGTCTGGGATGACGATCGTCTTCTTAGAAAGTTTGGGAAAAAGAAGAGTTTCATTTTCCTTGATGAAACTCTTCGTCTTCCAAGCCTTATTGGATGTCAATCGGGAGTCCAAATGGATAGAGAGAGATCACCAGAGAGAGAGGAAGCTTCAAGAGGGAGAGATAGTCGGTAATGGCATTAGATTTGACATAAGAGATTTGGAAACTAAATCTTAGGGGGAGACTATCATTTTTTAAAACTTCAGTTGGGGGAAAACTTTTAGTTTTTAAAGTTTAGGGGAAGAAAAAAAGATTATATTTTAGTTTATTTTTAATATTATAGATAAAATGATGATTTTGCCCTCATTACCATTAACTTTAACTAATTATAAGTAAGTATTTGAGATTTTTAAAATTAAAATGGAGAAATTTGAAAATATAACATACTTTAAGGGGGATATGTCGTCCATTATTTGACGTGTGCTGGTCTCTATGGTCTTGACCTTGACCATAAACCTTGTGGTGTGAGTACTGAATTTATGGACGCATATGGGCTTGGGTTGAATGCATAAAGATGATGTTTTTATTAAGTAATAGTTTAACCAGAGAAGCAAGTTGTATGATTGACTCTAGTTCACAGATTCCATTGAGAGGGACCACCACAATGGAAAAACTGGAAGTAAAAGAAAGAGCCAAATTTGGATTTGATGTGTCCCTTCTCCTTGTCCACTGGTTGCTCTATTCATGGATTGGAAAGGAACCAGTGTGATAGCTAACTTCTTTCATTACCACTTGCTATCTCAACAATCATTATTTTTCATTTCCTTAGTTTTTGTATCTTTGCTCTAATATTATAGTTGCAAGAAAGTTTTGGGTGACACTTTGAAGAGAATAGTGAATATGGGACTGGTGTGCCGATTAGAACCGGAAAATATGCTGCTTGGTCTACTGGTAGCTCTAGTCCTGGCAATCATTTTCTTCATCATCTGTGCTCCCCGGCCTCCAAGGAAAGTTAAATTTTGTCACTGCTGTTAAATTATTGTTTATAGTGGGTTGCTTTCTGGTACTGATTCTTGCCCTATATTGTTCTTTCTACCAATGTTTTAGTTCTTCTTTAATAGTTGTTGGTTTAGTTATCAAAAGTGTTGATTTTAAGGTGGAGGTATTGAATACAACAATGCAAGTTGAAGTTTCCCTGTCTTCTTCTCTCTTCCAATGGGTTTAATGTCCATACTTGTGAGTGAACCTTAACGGAGACATAACAATTGTGTTTAAGATAATCATGTTGAACAAAATTTGAAATAAAGGTGAAAAATCCTTACAGGCCAACCAAAATTGATAATGAATGGTATGGCATTGGCAGCCATTCAAACATACATAAGTTGGGTTTGTACTCTTAGAAAGAAAATGGCTCAAACTTTAAAAAAAAAAAAATTGCACGTCAGATAAATTAAAGTTGTGAGGGATTTTGGGGAAATTTTGTCTGATAATTTTGACGAGTTGACCACGTAAAAAATTTGTGCCATGTATGCAATAAAAACTTCAAATAAATTTGACTTACTGATTATCTGACATCTGCCGGATTTTGCCAAAACCCATCAGTATTTAAATGGACAAAACTAACTTATTTATTTAGCCAACAGGAAAATTAGCTTAATTTCATGCACACAAAATAGAGGTCCATGTTATGTTCTTTAGCAGTTATCGTGTTCAGATTACTGAATGTTGGAGGCAGGGTATGGATTCCCATCTCTACAACTTGAGTCATCGTCGGCTGCTTTAGGTCGATTGGGCCTTTGGCCTTAGAAATCGTGATATGTATAACAAAGCTTAATTTACTATAGGATTATCACTTTCTAATTGCCAAAATATATGGCTCTGGTAATAAAATAAAGAAGGTTAACAGTATAAATATAAAATTCACATTAAATTCTGAAATGTCATTGGCAATTAGTTCTGGCGGCAAAAGCAACTCCATTTGTGAAAGACAGGAAGTTGCAGAGTATTATAGGTGGATGCAACTGACTTCAGAGGCATGCCTAACTGAATGGAGGACAGTCCAAAATAAGAGAAAATTTACTGAATTCATGACTACACTAATAAGCTTATATTCAGATTAATTACTTTGTATAATATTCAGTAGGCAGCTGCAGCACACCCTAACTTGAGCAAAGCTTTTCAAGGGCCACGTTTTCATCGCCACCAACAGCCTCTAGAGCACTCCTCACCTTAGATTCAGGGAAACCCATCTCCACGAGTTTCTGTACCTGTTAACAATCCACCACTGGTTTAGTATATTAACAATAAGGATGTGCCTGCTAGTAAGACAGCTTCTAATTTAGACGAAGAGACTGCCCACAGAGAATGTCCTATAAGTAACCTAAATCAAAGGCATAAAAGACAATCAGAGAAAGGCCAAGATTAGGCAAACCTTTTCCTCTACCCCAAGAGACGATGTCTTAGCAAAAGTTTCTGTCCAGTAGCGAGCTGTTCCTAGAAAAGTCTGATAGTCCCTAAGATACTGCAATGTCACAGACACTAATTTAGAATTACAACAAAAGTTTGGGAATGAGTGGGAGCCCTGAAACAACACTGGCACAGAATTAAAAACCTTAGTCTGAAATTAACGACACAAAATCTGCCTGAAATACATAAGTATAACCACAGGAGCAAGGTGGAAGGAAAGTAGACCTGTTGAGCTACCACAGCATCTTGAGGGTCATCAGGTTCAGGAGCAGACAGCAATGCCTGTACAGAGAGAAGTGCTGTCTTAAGAGTAAGTGCTGGGCTCCATTGATCCTTCAGGATATCTAGACAAATTGCTCCACTTTGGCTGCTTATATTAGGGTGCCTTCACTCATAAAGTTCAAAAAGCATTAAAAAAAGATTCAGGTGTTACCAGTACATACTGTTGAATAAACTAACATATAATTTGTGTACTCAGCCTAAATATTCCCATCCACCAAAGTAATCTAGCAACAAACTTCTTAATTATTTCAGAATATTCAATTCATTACATATATTCTTAAAAATAAATGCATAACAGATCAGATCAGTGAGCAGAAACACCAAGAAAATTAAATTTCCTTACTATTAATTATAAATACACAGAAATCAATTTGATAGAATACCTATAGTAACTCACTGATATCTCAAACTGCAACGATATCTCATAAGAGAAAAAGACCATACCAATATACATCATGTTTTCAAAATATGAGAGACCACTTCTGTGTGTTAAGAGTCCAATACACTCATCTTTACTCTTATTTCAACAGGTCAGAAAACAAAGGCTTCAACAAGTGCTAAGCAACTGTTGGGTAAAAATAGGGTATCTTTTTTGTACACACTTTCAAGTTCTACCTCATTAGGCAGGAGAATGTGATTAAGGTCATAAAAGGGAGAAAGTTATCCACATAAAGCCTATACATGAAGACATCAAGAGGATTGAAAGAATCAAAAGAATTTGAACTAAAGTTACCAGAACATGCTAAAAGAGTCTAGAAATCAACTACAGTAGATCGAATTAAAAATCCTCTATCAAGCTACTACCATCTCCATAAATGGCATGGATTAAATAAAATGTCACATCTCAAGTTCAGAAAACACATAAGCCCACAAAAAAGCCATGAAAATAGATATGTGACTCACAACAATTAGTCAACTAACAGCTATGAAACGTTGATTAGTGTAAAAGCCTTCTACAGTTGATATGCGTACATATATATGCAGTTTGACATTCACGACCATGCTAAATGCAATATTATCAAAGTTTTCCCTGGAGTAAAAATTGCTTCAATCTCATCTCAATGCTCATGAGAACAGGCATGCACATCAAACTATGAAGTACCCTTTGCATTTAATTTCTACAATAAATACCAAAGCAATCAATAGTAGCCAATTTAAGTAGTTCTGTTTTCTAAAGCTTATCAATTGCCGTCCTTGTACAACCACCATATGCTAAAATTTCCTGAGACCATCACGAGAGAAACAATTGGACACATATAATGCATGCATTTTAATTAGATCAATAAAAACTACAGGAGCAAATTAGAAATAAAAGCAATGCACAAGCAATTCCTACCAAACTTTGGTCACAAAATGCATTTTGGGAGGCTCAAAAGGATATCCATCTGCAAACAAAAACCAAACATAAAAAATACAAGTCAAGAACGTACAGCATCATAAATACAACTAATTACAGGCAAGAAAATAAGTAACTACTAGCATACCAAGTGAAATACCTAATATGGTAGGAACCCTCAAGTGGGTCAAATATTTAATAATTTCAGAACTTGGTAATATTGGTCCAGTAACGTTCTTTAGACATTTTTTCTCTTAATTTGCATCATCATATTGATGACACAAAATGTCAAATTAACAAATTTTGAAATAAAATTGCCAAAAAAAAAAAATTTGAGTGTTACCAATAAGATATCGTGTATTACACTACCAAAAATACATAACTTTGGTAACCTTGATGAGATTAAACGCCTGGTGACATAGTCCAACTTTTCCAAGATACCCATTACAACAGCACAATTACGAACCTCACAAGTTGAGCACATAACCGCTTAAAAACCCTAAACCCATATCAGGATTCATCTAAAAATGAAGATTATTAGTCGTATAGCTTACCCAGAAACGAAGATATGATAAAGAAGTAGAAAATGTTCACCTGGCAATTTGATGTCGAGATGAAAAGTGCCGCCTTCATAAGGGGTGCCGATCGGTCCAGGAATGGTACCCGATAAATGAACTAGATTGTCAGAATCAGGAGAGATTTTGATGCCAGAAGATTCCATGTCTCTGCTACATTCTTGTAGCTCCTTTTGTACACGACCAAAGTCTACCATCGTCTTCAATTTGATTCAAACCCTGAATGAAAAAGAAATTTTTGATTTAGTTAAAGCTTTTGGTTTAATTTGCTTATTTTAGTTGAGCTTTGTATCGTATTTGCCTGTTTTTTCAAGCAAGAAATTGAGAGAAAGCGAATTGGCAGTGAGAGGTCGGGCTGCGATGCGAGAAGTCGCTCACTCCACAGTCATATTTTGTTTTGTTTTTAATATGAAAAAGTTGGAGAGAAATTATATAGTGTGAATGAGAACATAGAAACCCCATTAGACGAGACAAGAAGACCGCGTTTCAAGTTCAGCAAATGATTCGTATTTCTCTTTTATTATAAATAAATATTTTCAATAATAAAAAATAAGAAAAGTATTTACTGTCAAAGAATAACCAAACTGTAAAAAAGAGGAAAGGGATAGATATTCCGATCAGAAATTATATTTCATATGATTTATTTATTTAAAATAACAACGAAACCTAAAAAAATTTTGACAATGATTTTACTTATACCCGCGTAAAAAATATTTTTATATTCAATTAAAATTATAAGTCTCAGGGTCCACCATTCACATTATTAGTGATCACCATCTCTCTAACACTAGTGTTACCACATTGTCACTACTCCTATCAATAGTTGTCAAAACCTTAAATGTTAACCTACCCATTCACTGAAACTTTGGAGCTTAATGATTCTATTGGAGATCAAAGAAGCAATTGCTTCGAGGTTGATTAATTCCTATAATATTGTTTTTATGTAGTTGAACAAGAGGTGAGAGAAAGTAAACTTGATCATAATTCATGAATCGACAATTTCAATTTAAAACTATCCGTTTATGGTAGTTTTAAATTGTAATCCCTATTTATATATGAATTTTTTAGAAAATTGTCAATTTCAGATAATTGCAATGCCTATTTGTGTATGAATTTTTCATTTAAGCTTGTGGAAATAAAAACAAGAATACAACATTTATCATTTAAAAGAAAATTAGAACTTGGTAGTGGACCATTCCATGAAAGGAAGGAGCAACTGAGCAAAGATGAAAGCGAAAACCAAGGTCTGGTCGTGGAGTAATTTTCTAATTAATTAAATTAATTAGCAAGAAGAAGACAAAGTGAGGAAGGATGTGGGGTGGTTGGTTTGAGGAGAACACAGTAGTACAGTGCGAATACAAGAGAGCCAGAAATTTCTATATGAGCGATGACGTCCAATTTCTTTACAACATTGGAGGCTTACAACTAATCACCAACACCCAAAACAAATTAAACTGACAAAAATATAGATTCCTTTGAGAGAGTCATGAAAATGCGTGGAACCGTAAGTATTATACAAGAAGCAGACAGCACAAGGAAAAGGCAGAATTGAGAGTGGTTTTGTCGTTTTCATGTGTGTAATAACGGGCTTAGCTGGTGCGTGTTCCTTTGTTTTTTTTTTATTGGTTCTGTTTGGATAAAACATCTGAGGATTGGCTTTGATGTCATCGACATAATTTGTGCAAGTTGCAATTTTTAAGTTCTGGGGATGTGTGCAGCTTTCCTATCTGGTTCTTTTGGGAATCGGAATAAAGAAGGAAATTTTGTCCCGGTTCGATATCATACCTTTGGCTGGACAAACGAAGAATAAGACTGAGAACAATTAATTTGTCAATAAATCAATTTATATACACTTTTAAATACATAAATAAGCATATAAGTGATATATTATTTTAATATTTAATTATATAATATTATATTATTTGTATGTTTGTTTATGTATTCACTTTTTGTTTAGGCATTGACATTAGATTTCTCTTAATTTGTATTGAGCTTAAGCTCACTAAGATTTTGTTTATATGATCCTAAGTGATGAAAATTTTACCTTTTGTATAATCTGAGTTGCCTTCTTATTTTTTTTTTAACCAATATTAAGAAATCAAATGCACCTTGTACTTTTACGGTTAAAACAATTGATGAGTTTTTGTGTTCTCTTCTGGTCTGTGGATATCTTGAAGATCTGTAGACTATTGAATCTGTGCTTCTGTCTGCAGTTTTCATGTACTTCTTGATTGAGTTGAGGCATTGGCTTTTGGATTTATTTGCTAAAAGGTTGCTGTCATTCTGGGTTGTTGGTGATTACATTGGAAATGAATTATTAGTTTGTTGAAGGTTTTTGTAAGGAATTTTGGTTGTGCTCGTTCAAAAACAACCTGTAATCCTATGGATAATCTGCAAATTATGTGTAACGTGCTCAGTTGGACATCTGAGTATGATCATATTTCTTTGTCAGCTACTTTAGTCGAGAAGATTACTTAAGCTCAATTAGGGAAATTATGAATTGTGCGCATAATGGGTTTTGAAAGGGAAAACAGACTCAAGTTTGTAGATTTATTTGTTCAGGTTCTGTTATAGTATATTATGGTGACAAAATCATTTAGCTTGGTTTTTGTGACTATATCTGCAGGATAATTCATTGGTTTCCCTTGAACCACCCTTGTCTCTTTACTGGCTGGTTCAGAGCAAAGAGATCAATAAATAATGTTGAAATATTTTTTGGGTATCTGGATTTGGTTTTCTTTTATGTAAATAATCTGAAGAAGGATCTATAGTTGAGATGGCCTTGATTTTGGTAGATAGATAGTAGAAGCCTCTGCCATATATTTTGCTTTTACTCAGGTGCAAGTACCCTTCTGGAAATTCTAGCAACTGAACATAGATTTTCATTAATGGCATTGATGGGATTGAGAAACTTGAGCTCATTGGTTCATTGGAGAGGTCAAAATGATATTTATTCAGGTAGATGCTTAGGGGTGGTAAGGCAATTGAGTACACTAGATAGGATAATAAGGAACTAAAACAGGATCCTTTGGAAGATTTGACATGAAATATACTCAACTTTCGAGATGGGCTTGCCTCAGGTGTCTTCTGGTTGTATTGCTGAGGAAATGGCTGCATCTCTTAGCAATATTATGCAAACATCACCACAATTGTTAATGTGAGCAGTTGTGATTTATTTGGGGTGCATGGATGATATGTTGGCTATAGAATGCAGATAGATTTTCCATGCTCTTCTTTCATAGATTACGCCAGGAAAATCGTTTCAGAGCTTTCAAAGGAGTTGAATGTTTTGCATGTATATAAAGCTGTTAGATCAAATATGCATAGTTTGAATAATGACTCTATGGAATGGGATGGCTGGCTCACTTCTAAAAGTGAGCAGAATTCTCAAACACCCTTTCCCAGGATTGTGGGTTTTGAATCAAAGGCATTGCATTCCCATGTTGCTGCATTTGATAGAAATCAGTCTTCATCCGCCATGGTTAATATAACCAAAAATGCTGCTGAGGCCGCTGGTTTACTGTCTCCTTTGAGTGGAATGCTTCTCCCTGATCGATTTAATGGTGATGCTCTGGAGATTGGTGGCAGTCCTTATCAAAGTGCTTTCCTGGTAAAAACCATAACTATGATTTGCCTATCTCACAAGAGCAAAAGAAAGCTCATATTGGCAACTCCAAACATTTCAGTTCTCTGATCTGGTCTACATCTAGTTTTTCTGAGTAGACGAGTTCACCATATGGCAATTTTGCAGAAAACTTCAAGTTTTCCACCAATGGCCTTTAGTTGGTGCTATAGCTATACCTAAAAAAAGTGGTATCACCTCCCCTGTCTCTGTTTCCTCTTGGTCCGAAATTCCCTCAAAGAATAAAATCTCTGGGTGGATGCAGAGATGTAAATAAAGAGTTCTATGAGAACCATATAACCTTGAAGGATATGGAACAGTCACTTGATGGAACTTTCCCTGGCATTTTATCTTCCAAAAGGGTTGACAATATTAGGATGCCAAGTAAATCATTTGAAGATTTTAAGTATTATCAAGAAAAGTTAGATCTGTTTGCTCCTGAGGTTGTCACTGGCTCAGAATGTCACTGGAGTCAGGTTTCAGAACTTGCTTCTCAAAGTGTCAAATTGGTACGAAGTGCCAGTGGACTGGCAGTTAGGAGGTCATTGGTTGGTTTGTTTGAGGAGTCCTTGTTTTCTGGACAGTTATTATCTGGAAAAGCTAGTCAGGTTGGCATTTTAACTTGTGATTTAAGTTGTTAATGACAATGTGTTTGGTTCATGGCATGTTCACTGGCCTTTTTACTTTCCCCAGTGTCTATTAACTAACAATTTTTTGTTTTGTCATCTCTAATTTTAAGAGAATTGATGGTTTCCTAGCTGTTCTTAATGTGAGTAAAGGAAATTTCTAACCGAAATCACAGGAACTTCCATTTTCTGTATATAGTGTTAATGGAGATAATTGTTTACTAGATTATTCATTTGTTATCAAACAATTCTAAGGGCCCCAAAATGAGGAGCCTTAGCATTGATAATCCTCAAGCAGATAGGAGTCGACTACGTATACCCGTGAAAGGGCACATACATTTGGTAATATATTCATCAAGGTTTTTTACTAATCAAATTAAAACACAAGTTCTGATTTTGTTTTTTTCCTCTTTTTAATCTGGATGGTTGATCATATTATAGGTTAAATCATGTTACTCAAAGAATTTTTGTCCTTATCAATCTATTAGGAAATGTTATTAATAGTGGAATGTTACGATATCCGTGGCTGGCTAGCCTACTTGTATGTTGGCTGTGGTTACCACTTGTGCATATTTATTACTACCATTTCTTCCTACTTTGTCCTTGCATATATTCTTCCGGAGAGAACAATCTATAAAGATAGACAAATTCTCATTTAGGAGTGAATACCTCATGAAGTTTCATTGCTATTTGTGTGTATGCTTGCCATCTGCTCATGCTTTTGTGAAAAAAGGAATTGCTTGCCTGTTGTTCTACACATTTGTACTTTTACAACTAAGGTATTAAAAACATATGGGAATTTAAATATAGACATATGTATTATAGATAGATGGTTTACACTGACAGACTGAATTGGTTGCAGGTTCTTAGCAATCCAGATAAGACACCTATTCACACCTTCTTCTGCAACTTTGATTTGAGTGACATGCCAGTTGGTACAGAGGTAGGAAAGGAAAAATAGATTCTAGCACTTGAGCGACATCTTTTAGTTTTTCTTTTTTCCAGTATATTGTTATGCATAGTTACTTCCTTCTAGGCCTGCATGTGAATATATCTCACGTGATGCTGTTCCTTTTCTTTCTGTTTTCCTCACTAATGATAAAAAAATATGAAGCATATAGAGATGTGGCACGATTGGAAAAAAATTTCTTGCTGGCAACGAGTACCTTGTGTCATTTATATACAGCTTTATCTTCTATGTTACTTGTATCTGGATAGTTGTATATTGTTTTCTATTTTTTTCGAAGTGGTTTAAATAGGATATTAAGAACACTAGGAGGTGTTCAAATTCTTTGGTAAGTTCTACAGAAAATTAGGAGTCCCTAAAAAAGGGAAACAAAAGGATTTTTTTTTTTTCGAACTGGTTTAAATAGAATATTGAGGACTCTAGGAGGTGTTCAAATTCTTTGGTATGATCTACAGAAAATTAGGAGTCCATAAAATGGGGAAGCAAACCTATTGTTTTCAATAATGTGTAAAGCAGAATCATGGAATGGAATTCTATTTATGATTAGTTGTGTACAGCAATGAGCTTTCTGTTGTTTTTAAATTATTTATATTCTCAGTATAAGGTGAGATTCTGATGATCGGTGGTTCTCTTTGAACCTTGTGCATACTTAAAGAGACATTCGTCCGCCAAAGAATCACATTAGCATCTTCTGCACCTGGAAATGGAAGACAGGGGGATTGCAACGTAAAAAACCATGTCAAGCCATCTTCTGCTCCAAACATTAGTCATTCTTTACCATTTAGTGGAGAGTCTGCTTATTTGAATGAGCCTGATATTGTACATAGACATCCGTACAAGGGTCTAGAAGGGATTGAAATTTATGGTCTTGGCTATAATGGGAATCTTGCTATGAACTCGGGTGTGAAGGACCAGTGGGCCACAGCCTTTCAAATGCATGCCTTGGAAGTGCGGGCAAATCTATAAATAGTCTTTTCAAAGGTCAACAGGAATGATACTCGCACCAGTGCTCTGAGCTGTGCTCTTCACCTCAGGTTTTTATGCCCTTGCCCAAAAAGATCTTCCAGATCAGTCCAGAGACACCAATCAGACCCCTTAAGTGCACCAGGGAGTAACAAAAAGGATAATGAAGCAGAGCGACATTTTTACTTGTACATTGACATGAGGTTGTTATTCCCACAACGCCATTCAGATTCTGATGAAGGCAAGGTATTGTGTCTCTGTGTATCCTACTAATTGGTTCAAACTTTTTTCCCATTGAATTATGTCACTACTTCAAAATGCTTATCATTAGATTGCAAATGCTATTCACCCCTCGTACAATGAGCATCAGACCTAGTATACAATCCCACAATCTGCCAGCATTTATAGGGCTGTTTTCCTGCTTAATACAGTTCTTACAACATGCAACATATATTTTTGTTTTATGTTTCGTTGTTCAAAATAAATGTTTAGTCTCCAGGTTGTGACAAAATTATGGGCAGAAGACTTCAGGTTGTGGCATAATTTTGTGATGGCATCCAAAGACTAAGTGAGGCATGTTACATTTATGGTTTAGTTATCTGATAGGAAGTCATTTTGCTCGAATGCTAGAGCCTAGAGTTAAGATATGGCTTTATGGAGCATTATTATTTGAATTGTCTTCCATTTATTGGCTACCTGCCAGTCAATCTGTCTAACTAGGGTATGCTGTTTTCTTATTGCGGTTACATCTTGGATATGATTTTCCATTGGATTCCAGCTGAAAATGCCCACTATTTATTTCTTCTCCAAACCTGTTCATAAACCTCTGTAAATATCTGTACATGCAATTCCCTTTCATCTTATTCTCTGATTTGGATACAAACCCATTTTTATTTGTACATAATTACATCATTAATTTATTTATTCATGATCCTTAATGCTTCTTCATTCTGCTTCTCCATCCAAACCTACCGAGTTATTTTTCTCATAAACTGACCTCTGACGTGGAATATGATTTTCCACCGGCTTGACCTATGACTTCCAACTATATATCTTATTTAAGGCCAAAGGACTATGTCCTACCCAAAGTATGTTGTAATCTCAACTTTTCACCCGTTAACTATGAAAATCTCATTTATCCACTCATGGACTGTTAAAATTAACGGTTTAAAGGGTAAAATCATCATTTTATCTATAATATTAAAAATAAATTAAAATTTAAGTTAGTTTTCCCCTCTAACCCTTAAAAACTAATCATTTCCCCCTAGACCAAGTTTTAAAAAATAGCATCCCCCCCCCTAGGGCTTAGCTTTCAATCCCCGACGCCAAATCCAGCTCCATCGCTAACGACGAAGCTTTCCAGAGGCATCACCATGCTCCAACCGTCTCGCTTTTCTCCTCTAGAACGTCGGTTGATCGAGATCTGGTCTAGAAAGTCGAAGAGTTTCATCAAGAGAAAAACAAGACGGTCGGAGCATGGTAATGCCTCTGGAAAGCTTCGTCGTCAACGATGTCGTCGGGGATTGAAAGCTAAACCTTAGGGGGGAATGCTATTTTTTAAAACTTGGTCTAGGGAAAACTGGTTAGTTTTTAAGGGTTAGGAGGAAAAAGAGATAAAATTTTAAAGGGTTAGGGTTCCGTTAATTTTAACAGTTCGTGGGTGAGTAAATAAGATTTTCAAAATTAACGGAGGGAACTTTGAGATAGTAGCATACTTTGGGTGGAAAATAGTCCTTTGGCCTTTATTTAAATTAAAGTTAATGCTTATAAAACGATAGAACATCCTGAATTTTGCATGATTGGTTGAGAATTTTAATGAACATACTAAAACAACAAGCATCCTATTAATTTTTTTTTCTGTTTTATATAATATGAAATTAACCTGCATGATTTAACTGGCAGATTTAAAGGGTGATTGATACTTGGGATTGAGTCAAGACTTTTGGAGAGATGAACTGAATTATTAGGACTCATTTAATATTGTTTACCATTTGGATTGGCTCTCATTTTCCTGCTCCCTAAAAGGGTAAATGCTCGCCATGTCAAAGTGGTTGGCTGGTGGTGGTTGTATTTAGCTCCATTGTTTGCAAGTAACTGCTGAAACTTGCCTATCTTCTGCAATCTGCCTTTGCCACGTCCAACTTTGTTTCTACCTCTTACAAGGCAAGAGCTGAATAACTTGAAATTCGGGGAAAAGGAAGGCTGAAATCTCATTAATTTCTTAAAACACTACAGAATTACCATAAGTGGGATTGCTTTGCCTTAAAGAATTTGCTTAAATACTAACCTCTTATATGTAAGATGAAATAAATTCAAACTGACGATGTTACAAGGGAAGTTGTGTAGTATTTTTTGGTGAAATGTCATAGGAATGAATTTAGGTTAAAAACAGAGCTGTCTGTCACAGAAAATGGCAGCCATGAGGATAATATTAGCCAAAGTGACTCAAAGTATACCTACGAGTATGGATTGGTTTAGAGTTGTTAAGTTCCATAGTAAAGGAGCATAATTCCAAATTTGGTGATTCTTGGGACAACGGATAGACACTTTTAAATACATAATTAATTACACAAATTATATATCATTATATGATTAAATGTTATTTTATCTTTATTTTAAAATTATTTAATCATATAATAACATATCATTTATGTATCTAATTATGTGTTTAAAAAATATATATACATAGTTTTATATTATCTTTGTTGCAAAAAATAAATTAATAAAAGAAAAACCCACGAGCACATCCTTTGCATCATTCATGTACTACAACAATGGTGGCATGGCCCAGTTACTTTCTAGGAAAAACTATATTTAAATCTTTTTCAACAAGTCTGTGTCTGAAATGACTTGGTAATTGTTATGGTCTTCATTTGTTTAAAAATACCAACACCCTTTCGAGTAATGGAGTTTCACATAAGATATTCCAATGTTCATATACATAAAAAGCCCAAATTTTGAGCTCTAAAATTATGTAATTCCAACATTAAAAACGTGTCGGTTCTTAGGAACGTGGCGTGTCAGCCTCCTTCCTCTTGAATCATCAGAAAAAGAGAGCTTTGCAAAGCAAACATCCAAATCCAATTATCTGATAGATAGAGTCCCTTAATTTTTCTAAATTTTACAGTATTTATTTAAAGAACCACTCTAGACTCGCTGAAACCTAAGTTGGCTCTTGGCTCCACCGGGTCATTTGACAATGGGCACAGACAGCCATACATCTTTAAAGAAAGTAGTACAAGAAATAAAAACGAGTAAGTGTAAAAATGAAGGCATCTTTTTCTTAGCAGGTTCTGGTGTTTCCATATTTTTGCATTTAACGGATGCCATCACATCCATCAACAATATTCAAATAATCTAATCCAAAGAGTCAACCATCTTGATTGACTTCAGTGTGCAGGCCATTTAACGGTAGAAATTAATAGTCAACTATCTTGTTGACTACAGTGTGCAGAAATTTAATGGTAATTTGGATTGATTTGATCATTTGATGTCGAGTATTTGTGTGACATTTTTGTCAAATTAATTGTATTATTATTTACCAGGTAGTGTACTAATCAATTCACTTTGTATTATACAAATCTAATTACTTACTAATGAGTCTGACTTTGGGCTTTTGCCTTCTCCACTTAAATATTGGTGATAAACTAAACTATTTCACAACAAAAACATGCAAGAGGGAGACACCTATTCCCAAGAGTCAAGCCATCAAGCGCCTAGATATTATCTCAAACAAAATTGCAAACAAGATCAATCAAACTATTCAAGAATATAGTCTGAGAGATTTCTCATGTGTGATCATGATTAAAAGTTTGAGACCAATCACATCATCATTATGCAGTGGAAGATATCTAATATATCAACAATAATTAAGCAAACAATCAAAGCCACCCACTGTGGTTTGAATATTTCTTTTTATTTGATAGGTATTGAGTTCATAAAGGTTTTTTCTTTTTTTTTCTCATGTTTCAAGTGCAAGCTGATATATCCCAACATATTCCCATCATCTTAGATGGCACAAACTACAATCATTGGACTCAATCTATGTGTAACTTTTTTAAAGATCATATAATGTAGAGATTTGTCACCGACGAAAAGTATAAACTTTAAAAGAAGTATGGTGAATTCCTTAAAGAGTTTGAGACTCGACTTGAACAATGGGATTACAACAATTTCAAGATTATATCTTGGATTTCAAATATTTCATTAGCATCCATCAAAATTCTCTTTAGTCGATTTGAATGAGCCAAGGATTTTTTGGATTTTCTTGCTCAACGATTTTCACTCAATGATCTTGCTCACACATATCAAGTTCAAGCCAAACTTCATAATTTGAAATAACAAATTGATGAGTCAATTAATAACTTTTATTCTAAAATGTCTACTTTGTAGGATCAATTAAGTTTGTTTGAGCCTAAGTGGATATATAATGATGACGTTGAGCTCTATATCCAATATTGTGATAAACAATAATTAAATCAGTTTCTTGTGGCTCTTTATGAAGATTTTGAATCAGTTCTTGTCTCACTATTACATCGACATCCTTTACCAACACTGGATATAACTATAGTAGAATTAATCTTTGAAAAAACATGCATGCAAACTTGAGAAATTCGTCTCTCAGATACAATTCTTGCTACTCCCTCACAATATACAAAACCTACATGTAATTCCTCAAAATATTGCTCTTATTGTCATCACAATAGACATACATATGAGGAATGTCATTCCAAAGATAAGAGGAACTTCAATTCAAGAAAAAGGAATCAACAACGTAATCCAAATCAGAATTTCCATCCCTACTTTGTTGTTGTTGTTATTGAAGATAATGCATCAGTGCCTACCTTTGACACACGCACTCTATCAGAGGTTGACATTGAGACACTTATCACTCAAACTCTCACTTGAGTTGGTATTAGTTCTTCTATTTCTGCTTCTGCATTTGCATTGTTTGTCACCATAAGTAATACCTCATGGTATCTTGACTCTGTCTGTTGTAATCATACGACTCATTCTTCATCATTATTTTCATTCAAGACCCTAGCCAATAAGATTCGTAATATTTAAACTATTGATGGATCTACAATGCAACTTAGCCATATAAGATCTATCTCTACTATACATCTCTTTGTTCCTGACACATACCTTGTTGCCAAACTTTCCTTAAATCTTTTATTTGTTGGTCAATTATGTGAACATGGATTAAGCTTATATTTCTTTAATAATGGTTGTATTATGCAAGATACACAAACAAGCAAGATAGTTGGAAAAGGCCGTAAAGTAAAACCACTATTTGAGCTTACATCGTTTCATATTCTTATGACTAATATTGTTGCATCTATCTAGTTTATTGTGCCTTTGAGTCTTTGGCATTTTCAATTAGGCCATGTGTCTGAGTCTCATTTCAAAACATTGTCTTCATTAGGATTATTAGGATCCTGATGAAAATTTTGAGAGTCAACTTGATAAAAATCTTAATTTGTCTTTCAATAAAAGTTATTTTATTATTTCTTCACCCTTTAATCTTATATATTCTGATATTTTGGGTCTTACACCTATTACAACAATAGGAGAATCAAAACATTTTGTTATATTTATAGATAATTGCTCACGATTTATTTGGATTTATCTTTTATATAATTATTCTCACTTATTTGATGTTTATAAGGAGATTGTCATGGAGTACAAAGACACTCGATTATTCACTCTTCTAAAGGATCATAACACTCTACCCTAATACTTTTATCTAGATACATCCCAACAAAATGGTCGAGATGAGCAAACATATAAAAATATTCTAGAAACCATTCGTGCTCTTCTTATTGTTTCATCTATTCCAAAGCACTTTTTAGGAGAAGCAGCATTTGTTGATATGTATATCATCAACCATTTGCCTTTATCTATCCTTGGCAATCAAACTCCTTATAAACACCTTTTTGGTAATCATCCACATTATACACTATTTTGTGTCTTTTGGTTATGCCTTTTTGATAATGCATGTTTTGTTCAATCATCAATAATCAATCAAGCAAGAATCAAGATCATTAATCAAGATCAAGTAATCATGCAATCCCACCAATCAACCTAACAATCAATCATCAAGATTAGTTAATCAAAAAATTAATTTTTTTATTTTTTCCTTTATGTATCTTATTGTATATTGTTATAAATACTAGTCCTTTGTTAAATTTACACATAAAAAATACAATTCTTTTATATTTTTCAGCGTGGAAATATTCCTTGGTCTTATGTTCTATAAATACTCACCATAAATTCACACTCTTGTACCTCATCCATAACTCTAGCTCGTAGCTTTCATAATACAGTAAGCTGTTTCCTCTGTTTTCATCAGTCTTGTTTATCTGCAAGTTTCAAACCTCTCAGAATGGACAGCTCTGGAGCCAAGTTTGAACAGAATCCTCCTCTGAAAGCCCAAAGAATTTTCCATCTTGCACAAATTTTCCTGAGGCTTTTCGCCATTGGTACTTCATTGGCTGCAACATGTGCGATGGCCTCCGCAAAGCAATCTGTTGTGGTCTTTGGCACCTCCTTTGAAGCTCGATATAGCTATTCTTCCGCTTTCAAGTATGAAGAAAAAAATATAACAATTTAAAGGCCTTTTTGTTTCACCTTAACTCACTCTTCTTAATCTTTTTCTTGTTTTATTTTCTCAGGTTTTTTGTTTTTGGAAATGCTACGGCATGTGGCTGCACAATACTTTCCTTGTTCTACGTTTTCGTCCTTGGTCGACAGCAAAGCTCAAGCCCTAAAAAATATTTTTTCTTGTTCATTCACGATTTGGTATGTTAAGGTTTTTTTTTTTTTTTCAAGTCCCATTTCTTTAGTTTAAGGGGTGATTTGAATTTGAATGTGGCAGGTGACGATGAGCTTGGTGATTTCTGCATCTTCTGCAGCAACAGCAGTAGGCTATATTGGCAAATATGGCAACAACCACATCGGCTGGGCAGCCGTTTGTGATAACTTCGGCAAATTTTGTAACAAAATTGTAGTTTCTTTTACTCTCTCTTACTTCTCTTTCCTTTCCTTGATGATTCTTACTATCATCTCAGCACGCAGGTCTACACAAATTCAAGTTTAATCACAACTTTGTAATGCCACTTGATGTACGTATGGTATAATGTTTCAGAAACAATAAGCTCTGTTGTAATTTGTAAACAATAAGCTCTGTTGTAATTTGTAGCTTTCGAATCTACTTTTCTTCAGAAAAGCATTACTCTTAGTTATCTGTGATACATAATCTGATGAACAGAATTCTGTATGTGAATTCAGTAGGCAAATACATAAACCCATATGCCATTGTCATCCATAAGTTGAACCAGAAGATTGAACATCCAAAAAATAGAGGAAGTTCTCTTATTTTCACAATTGGAATGTTTGAATTGCATTCAATGCGAGTTAATACTTCCCTGCCCGACTGGTTATGAAAGTCTAGAAATTAATTAATCTTATTGACAGTTACCTGTACAAACAGTAATCTGAAAGTCTTGGAAAACTTATGCTCTTTGACGTATTTATGAATCATGATACCTGACCTTCCCTGAAACTTATAAAGAAAATGACTGGCTAGTGAAATAAATAAATAAATCAATTATTATTAAAAAAATTTTAAAAATAATAATTTATCATTATTAAAAAAAGGAAAAAAGCTATAGATGTGGGATCTTGACTGGACTCTTGCACGCTTCCTCCCTCTTCCTTGAAGGAAAGGTTATTTCACAAAAAACTTGAAACTCTAATAAGAAAGTTTTATGGCAGTACATACTCAATACTTATTTTAGAAGTTCTGAGCTATCCTCCAATCTAGAGTATTAAAATCTATTTAATTTACTAGAATTCTAGGCTACATGGGAAATAAATAAAAGTTGACAATTAACTGAAGGTAACTGATTGGTACATTTGATTCAAAGCTTTTGCCTTTCCTTATGTGGAAACATAGCAAATACCAGGAAGTTGTTTACTAACTACGTTGGACCATCTACATGGCCCAGTTCTCTTTCTGAGTGGGCTTAATACAATATGCACAAATTTAAGCCCATAATGAAGAGTAATGATACAAATCATTATCTTTAATCTAAAAAAATAAAATTAATTTTTCAACTATTAAATCGTAATAGATAAATTAATTAATAAAATTAATCAATATTTTAAAATGATGTAATCTAATATCGCATGAAGCTAGACATGGTTGACCATGTTATGTTCACCAAGTCGAATTGTGAGCGTTATATCTACTAGAATTCAAATGTTTTTGGTGTATTTTGGCTACCATTGAATTCATAATTTTATTCAATCTCAAATATAGAAAAAAAAAATGCAAATTCATTTGGGAGGGAGAACTTATAATTATGGTAATTGAATTGTGTATCGTATTGTATATCAAAAATCTAATTTTTTGTATTGTATATCGAGTATCGAGTATTGTATCATACGATATAACTTTTAAAAAATAAAAATATTTAATTAACACGTTATCATTTTTGAAAATATCATAAACACATTAAAAGTTTAAAATTTTGTATATACACTCGTACTATATCATCATTTTTTATAAAAAGTGTATCGATTTTGTATTAGTAATACGTATCGTATCATATGATATGTTTATTATATCGTATTAATTTGATATACCCTATGATATATATCATTTTTTATTTATATTGTATCATATCGTATCATATATTATAGGATACTAATAGATAACTATGCTTACAATAGATTAATTGGCCGGAAAAAAGTTGGGGTGAGTTTTTTAGACAGAATCACCATGGCCAATATGAAGTGTTTCTTTGTCATTAACAGAGATTAAAAGTGAAATCAGGATTAGGATACTGTGAACTTTCATACATGTCAAACATATTACCCAAAAATTCCAATATTATACGTGCACTCATATTAAGCATTCCTTCTTCATCATTAACCTAAATTTCTAATAAGATCAAAACGAAGAGTTAAAATAGAAAGTAGAAATGCAGTAAGATGATGAGTCATGACATTGCCTAAAAAACACAGTAACCATTATATTTGATGCCTTTTTCACCAACTGGGGCCTAAGAATCAAGGAAAAGCTTCCCTCAACACTACCTTTTTAATGTTTACTTGTGTTTTCACATTCTGTTTGAGTGTTCACCCAGGCCACGCCCACACAGCTTTTTAGTGTTTACATGATAGTGCAAACATATTTTAAGCAAAGATAAAGCCGCCTTTTCCCACAACTTTTCCCGTATGCTTAATCCGTGAAGCCATTCTGGAACCTTTTCCTAAGAATATTCTCCTGAACCAAAAGCCTCCATGAACCTTTTCCACAGCTGTCTGGTTTAGTTTTCCAACTGGGGCTTGCAAAAGCTGATAATTTTACCTTTTCTATTACTGTTAGGGTTTGCAACAAAGCAAAAGCTGAACTCGAGCTCAGCTCAAACGAGTTTGAAACAAGCCAACCCTAAATGAGCTCGAGCTCGAGTTTGAGTTATTCATCAAACTAGCAAATTAAAAATTTTAATATAAAACGACGTCATTTTAATCAATATGTATTAAAATGACATCATTTTAATAACGAGTTAGTTAGAACTCGAGTTCTATCTTAGCTCGGCTCAAATTTAGCCCTAATTACTATCCCTTTGGAGCTGAAGCGGGGACTTGAACTCTTACTATCATACTTGAAATTTCAAGTTTTTGCCACTTAAACTACCTGTGAGAGTTAATTTTCTCCTATTTATCAGACAATAACAGGAAGAGACTGAACCGTGCAGTAGTTATTTTGGGCAAACTAAATAGTAGTAGGTCCCTGATCGTTAGGTGGCAGCCATCAGAAATGCGGATATCTGCAACCAAATGCACATGCAGAGGGAGATTTGCACATGCCTAGAACCATAAAATTTTAGATCTCTTCAATAATGTATATATGTATCCCACCAAACCTGTCTAAAATAATTGCGAGAGTCTCAATCACTACCCATGTAGGGAAACAAACAATATTAATATAATGGAGTTTAATTATATGGTACTGAGAGTATTGACACTAGAAAATGTGGGCAGGGGAAGAGAATTTAATTTATTATCTGTTTAGGTAACTATTAATTCCACAGAGAAGTTTGTTTGAGGATTCTAACTGGCAATTCTCACATCCTTTAACAAATAAGCGAACTCCTGCACAACGAATATGATCACGTAGTCTGAGATTTATGATTCACAATCATGGCAAAGGTTAATCAAGCTAGAGATGAAATGGCCTAAATTTATCAGCAGAATTCCCCAAAAATCATCCCAGATGAGGTATCAGATACTAGCTATTCCTCCTCCTGCACTCGGTAATAACGGATTAAATCATTCGGTGGCTTTAGGAATAGTTCAAGTCATCTTCAGGTGACCTCCATCCTGAATTGGGAAACAATAGAATAAATCTTCCTACACAGAAGAAAGAAATAGCCAGGAATGTTTTCCATTTTACAAGTTCCATAAAACCAAAGAATTGGATAGGAAATTATCTGCAAGATTAATAAAGTGCACTATTAACAATAAATCACACTATGCATTTGACATGGAGATCTCACAATATCCCTCGTATGGTAGAAAACAAGAAGTAGAAGTACAGGCTCGAGATTATGTATAACTATTTATCACCTAAGTCTGGGTTAAAACAAGAATCTCAATTCAATTAGATCACTAAACCAAGATTATGTCTCCACATAAAAGGTATTCATTGGCAATTTGACTAGCAGCATTTACTACCACACAAATTAAAAAGCAATATGGACAAAAATGAACAAGTAATGAAAAAACAAGAAACCAAAGTAAACACAACTATCATAATCATGGATCCATGAATTATCCTTGTTTTTTTTTTTTTTCCATAATGCTAGCACTACAAGTTGAAGATCTATTCAATTTTCACGGCCGAGCAAAAACACCCCAAATTTTAGCACGTCCAAGACTTTCCAAAAGCTTCTTAGCCCCTTCAATATCCAGTTCAACAAGTTTCTGCAAGTGTACGCAAGCACCTGCAGCAACCATTTGTTTTCGACACTTGCTAGAATGAAGAAGAGCAGCCAGTATAGCAACAGGGTATTTCTTATCTAAATTCTGAATCAAAGGATCCAACAACTGAACTACACTCACAATCCCTCTCTCATCCTTGCGAAGAGCTCTTCTATTACCTGCATACAACACAAGCGTTGACAAAGCTTTTGCTGAAGCTTCTTTCTCTTCCACGGCTTTACCATCTACCATCTTAATCAGAGGTACAGTGCACCCACATTCACCCAGTTCTTTCCTTATCTTAGAACTAATCCCCATCTCATAAACAGCTTGAGCAGCCGCAATTCTCACACCTAAAACCCCACAATTCAATGCATTCACAAGCCTAACAACAAACCCATCAGAAACCAAAACTTCAGCAATGGGATGACAAGAAGACAGATGTCTTACCAACTCGACAGCCACTTGAAGACTCCTCACATTAGCAACTGAATCCCAGTAATTCTTCAAAGACTCGAGCCCTCCTTCTTTAACAATCAAAAGCTTCAAATTTTCATCATCGGAGATCAAATTACACAAACACCCAAATGCATTTTCTTGAGCAATTGCAGTCCCAGAAGCTGCAAGGCAAAGAAGCACCCCAAAAGCATTCTCCTCAATAAAATTATCCATTATTTCACTAACCCCAGCAAGATTCCTCAAAACCCCAGCTGCGAAAGCCTGTGAACCCGGCGTGCCAGCTTGACAAATCTCTAATAAACAAGAAATTCCACCTCTACATCCAATTGCTCTGGCATTTTCTTTGGAAGAACTCAAAGCTTGTAAAGCTACACAAGCCCTTTCTTTTGCAAACCCACTTCCCGATTCAAGGACACGAAGTAACTGATTTAACAGCAACAAACCTTCAGCACTCAACACGTGTTTGCTACTATCAACCATCGAAATCCTAGAAACCGCAGAAACGGTTTTCTCTTTCATTTCTAAGGAGCTTGAGTCCAATAACTTAACAAGAACAGGTACCACGCCTTGATCCACTGCTATCATCACATTCTTATCATCTTCTTGAAAAATTGCCAAAAGTGAGTCCATTGCCAAGTTCTTCGACTCGGTGGTACCAATTTGCAACCGAGTTATCAAGTTCCTCAACTCAGCTCTCACAACCTCCCTCTTCGAAGCAGAACCGGACAAAATGGCACCATCTTGCAGAACGCCGCTTTTAATCAAAACTTCGCCGTCTTTGACGTGACGATCTAATTTGGCCAAAACAGAGTCAATATCACTCTGAGTCTTGAGCTTGCCTTCGGTTAAATTAACGCTTTGACATTTCCCGGCGACGGAAACGCAGTCGTTGAGAGTGTGAGAAACGGAGTATAGGTGATCGACACAGAGTGGATTTGAGGTGGCTGTTGAGAAGTCTTTGAAATCCTGAAGTTGAGTTTGGAGATCGAGGAGTTTTGTTTTGATGATAGCCCATTTACCTCTAAAGTTGTTAATGAGTGGAATTTGGTCAAGCAAGGAACAGACGAGGTGCGTCGAGAGAGTGATAGGGTCGGTTTCTGTTTGTTTCATGGCGGTAAACACCGGCAAAATTTTGTTGGCTGAAAATCAGAATGTGTTGATTGATTGATATTGAAATAAAAGTGATTATTGGAAAGAGGAAAAACTTTAGGGTTTAGAATTAAATGGGCTAGAGATGGAAGTAGAAAGAGGTGAAAACGCAGAAAAAATAGACGGAGACTGGAAGATGGATGAGAATTGAGTCTCAAACGCAGCTTATGAGCGTGGTCGCCGTCCCATTCTGTGCTACCGCTAGTTGATTATCTATCTAAATTATGGTAATAATTTAAAAAAAATAATATTCAGGCTTATGTCAGGTAAGATGTAAGTTTTTTCTGTTTCTTAAGGGGCAAAGGGCTTATTTCCACTCAGTGTTCACCTTTTTTATTTTTTCAATTTTCGATTATTATTTCTCCGTTAATTTTTAAAAACCTATTTATAAATAATTAGATATATTAATTTTAAAAATAAAATTATTATTTTATTAATATTATTAAAAATAAATTAAAATTTTATTTTTTATCTTTAAATCTAAAAAATTAATAATTTTTTCTTAAATGAAGTTTTAAAATATAACTTTTTGTTAGGTTTTATTCTTCATTTTTCAATGATATCTTTCTCTCGAGACTTTCTTTTTCTCAAATGGTTTTTCTCTTTTTATCTCTTCCTTCAATTATCATCCAAACTGAAAAGATTTATACGACAAGAAAAAGTTTTCATCTTTTTTTGAAAAGACAAAAACTCTTTTAAGATGAAACAACACTTTTGTGGGAAACTATAGAATACCGATTAGAGAGATAGAAAGAAAAAAAATTGTTAAACAGAGAAAAAAATGTTGAAAAGATATGTTATAGTACATGATGTCAAAAATGACATCAAAAAAAAAAAAACTAAACCCTAAAAAAAGTTCTTTTTTAATTGATTTTTAAATTTAAAAAATAAAATAAAAATTTAAAATTAATAAATTTGATAAACATTAACCCTTTCCTCATAAAATATAAAATATAAATTGTCTGAATAATAACAGAGATTTTTTGTCACCCCTCTGCCGCAGCATGCAGATGACACGTCAAACTACACAAAAACGTCTTCCTCTACTTAAATTAGAAAGTTGTATTGTAATAATTATAAACTAACTGTTGTACTTTGTACTCGTACCATATTTTATCAAATTATCAAGTCATGGTCTTGGCTTGGTCACAAACTGGGCGTGCCTGCTGGCAAAGCTTTGGAACTTGGTAGGAAACATCGTCAACGCGTGGTCCCCGTTCCACTCCTCCTTAATTGGGCCGTGCTTAACACCTTTAAAAAACGAGCGTAAGAAAGGGTGAGTTGGTAAAATGTGTGGAGAGGTGGGTCCATCCTTTTTCAATAATAATAAGGTTTTCTTTATGGGAGAAGTGACAGGTTAGATTGCGATAAATACCTATCTCCAGCGAGTCCACCATGTTTATAGCCGTCGGATACAGGTGGGTTTTAGACCAATGATTTGATATTGGATACATGATTGTGTTTCTTGTTTTCAGGCCTCGTTACGTTACAGTGGAACGAGTGGTACGAGATTGTTTTGACGTCAAACACAAAACTCGGGGCAATATAGTCCACTCAAATAGTAAAATACACTTTTTCTTTCTTTGCCTCTATTCATGCCACCACCTCACAAGTTGTGGGGTAGTTTGGGAAATAATCTCTTGTCGCTCTCACTAAATAATTAATTTGGGTAGGTCGATTTTTAATAATTTTGTATCCCAATTTTCTTAATAATAATTATTATTATATTTATCACAAAATACTGATATTTTGTTAAAGTATATTATTAAAATTTTCCTGCATTATTTTGTTAATTGAATGATGGAGTGGTCAATGAATTACAGAATGGTGGACCATTTCAATTTGTAGCAAAAATTGAAGGGAAACTTTGGTTATTTATAAGATCCATGGCAATAATTCATTTGATTTTTGTTTGTGGTTGATGTGCTTGATATCATTTTCATGTAAGTTGACCTTATTTTAATTTCATCAGCAGATGGAGACAAATGATCTGATCTGATCAGATGCCTGAGAGAATATGCAAAATTATTTAAAGTAAAAACATTTTCTTTCCATATAATTGTATTCCATGCTTGTTCATTGGAGACACAGAATGGGGCAAAAATGTAGTTTTAAAACTAATAGATGTTGAAAAAGTCTAGGGGAAAGTTAGGATCATAATTAAGAGCTTTTGCCTTGGAAGGAATTTACACAACTGAATTGAATAAAACTGATGACTGAACTGGGCCTGCAGCTGCCCAGATACTAGATAGATGGAGGTCCATGTGAACCCACGGAGACTGGCCTGGTTTTTTTTTGGCAATGTTTTTAAAACAGGAGCAAAAGGCAACCCAGTTACTTTCTTGGTTTACGGTTTGATTGATTCAATCGATTCAATCAACCAATTTAATATATTTTATATTATTATATATTTGTTAAATAATATCAAATATTTAACATATTTTTTATACAAAAACCATATAAAGTTCATTAGAAGCAACTCTCTTTATCACAAATTTTTTTTTTTTAAGTTCATCATAAGTCTAAAGCAAAAAATTGTTTGATCTATAAACAAATCGTAAAACTATGTCTTTATAATTGTTTGTTTGAAATTCACAAAAAGTTATTATGAAAAAGCTTGAAAGATGAAGTATAAACAAAGAAAAAATTAAGTTGAATTTTGTGATTTCCAATCAATAGAAGGATAAGGTATCCTTTGTGGTAAAATGGGAGAAAGATAAGGTTTGGATTGGTTTTACTAGTTCAACAGTTTTAACTGGGTTTGATCGAGTTTATAATAAATTTGTTAATTCATAATTGATTCAATTAGTGTAATCTAATTTAAAATTAGTAGTTTTTTGTAATCTCATATTTTTAATGGAGGGGACTAAAGTAACAAAAAATAATCATAGACGATAGGTTAAGTACACTATTCCATTTTAATGATCTATACTAGAAATCTTATTATTCCATTAGTGGAAGAACCAAAAGCATAAAGTTAAATGTAAGTGAAGGAATGTGGGGTGTTGCTAGCTTTATTATTAAAGAAGGTTGGAATATGAAGGCTGAAAGGAATTTCCCTACCATTAATACTAATAAGAAAATTAATAATATATGGTTGAAAACATGATGTGAATGTGACATTGATATTGATACTGAGACTTATAAAAAGTCACCCATGAGGACAAAAGTAAAATAAATAAAGGCATTGACATAATTATCTCTTGAAGTGGGCAAATGGCATTAGTTGCTTTTGGTATCTAGAACAATTGAACCAGCTTTCAATTCTTAAAAAGATGGCTGGTCAACAACCATTTAAACTCAACTTTGTTGAATGAATTCTGGTTCGTGTTGATTGTTCCTTTTTGTGTTTGGTCAAACATTATTCTTTACAACGGTGAAAAAATGTTTTAACACGTGTTTACTACTTAACTTGTGCTATAAAAATTTTATTTTATTTGTTATTTTTCTGATTAGCATGAATTCATCACAAGAGTGTAATCTTATAATATTGCCGGAGATGATTTTCAACCCATTTTAGTTTGATTTTTCATATGGCTAGAGGATTATTTCTCATTCAAGTTTCAGTATAATCTCAAGAATATATTTACAATATTTCAAAAGCTTAAACATTTATTTATGAGTTAATTTTTATTATAATTTTCTGTTAAAAATAATGATAAAATTGTTATTTTATTATTAAATTTTAAAACCCTAAAAATTTATATTATTTTTTCTTTGATTTGGAAAACTAACAAATTTATCTAAAGATTAAGTTTTAAAAAATTTACTTTTCCTGTTATTTCTAAGTTTCATCTTTGGTGGTTTAGAGAATCCAATCATCAACTTTTTCTATAAAAGGATAACCTTTCGTTATTTAAATCTGAACGATGCTTAATCATCACTTGTAGTGGTGGGTGGTTGTCTTTAGTAGTCAAATTTGAAAGATAAGTAGAAAACGTCAATCATCAATCAGAATGGTGATAATTGTAGAAGAGAAACAAATATCAAAAATGAAATATTAACTTTTTAAATTTTAAATAAAAATAAAATTATTAACTTTTAAAACATAAAAAAGAAGAATGATATTAACTTTTAACATTTTAAGATTTAATAATAATTTTATATTTATTTTTATTTATAATTAAAAATCTTAATGATAATTTTTAAACTACGACATATTTTTCAAAAATAGGTTGAAACTTAAGTGCCACATAATCTTTTTTGGCCTTCTTATATCAAATCAAACTTTAATTTATGATAAAGCTGATTGGCCAGGAGTTGTGTGCATTGGAATTCCAACTTCAACACTTGCACAGAATGGAAGAATGGAGAATAATTCGATAAGACATATTTGTATTGATGAATATAGAAATCGTTGTCAGCCTTTGAAATAGTGAGAAATTAGGTCAAATGAACTGATTCAGTGCAAGTTGCCCCGTGGACTCTCCGAGAGGCTACTAAGCCACTGTACTTGGAAAAAAAATTCCCCTCTTTTTCTCCTTTAACTAACATTTTGACCTCATAATGATATCGATATATATATATAATTATTAATTTCTTTCCGTGAAAACTGCGGAAGAAGCTTCATGATTGTTGAAAACTAAAATCTTACTCATAATAAAATTAATATAAATAAAATAAATGATTAATTTTATATAATATAAATTTTAATATATATTTATAAATTTGATATATTTTTTATATAATATCAAAATACAAATTAAATAACAGATTGATATGATATTAGAGCACAAACCAAATGATAACCTCATAATTTAAAGTGTTTCTGATACAAATGATAACACATCTATCCAAAAATAGATTCAATCGAACGGTGAGTTTAATAGTCTAAAATATTTCGAAATATAAGTGACAACGTACTCGTCTAAAAAAAGACTCAACCGAATGATAAACTTAATAGCATATGATGATTATACTTGGAAAAGGATGATAAAGACTAAAATTTCACATATAATAAATAAGAGATTGGATTTTAACATAAACTAATTAATTTTACGTAATATAAGTTTCGATTTTCATGCTTATAGGTTTAATATGTATGCTGACAATACTCATGGATATTGTTGGTCCCTTTTTCACGAGAATATATTCTGTATGCTGTGAGCATGTATATGTTCACTGATGAATAAATATTCTCATTGGTACAATTATAAATAAATAGATATTAATCGAGACTTTAATTTCTAGCTGAAGAGAGCTAAATTAATTTGCGGTATACAAATGGAATCTGATATTCTCATTAAAAGTCAATAATATCTGCAGGGTTGGTTATAAATACATGTTTGGCAATGCAGAAATATCACAGCTAGAACTTGTCCAATTTAAAGAGGAAGAGAGGTCTTGTATGAAGATGAAGAGTTTGTTGATGTTGCCTGCTAGCCAAGGATGACTTGCCTAAATGATCATACTCAAGGGTTTGAAATGCAAAAAGAGCCCTTTTGTCTTCTATTTTTTTGGGCAAGCATCCTGGGCTAGCTGACTAGCTCTTATCTTTCATGCTAGACCGACATCTCTTCCATTACATGACAAGCCAAAACAGCCAAACCATTTGATCCAAGAGGTTGGTCAAGTGCTATTCTACATTATTTTCAATACTCAAAAGACATACATATATGGTTACTATACTGTAATGCATATTTGGGTGCTTTTATTAAATGATTTTATTTGGATATTTGTTTTCTTGTGATTCTCAGGCTGTGACTGACACACATGCTGGTTTTCAAGTTTTTCACACATTGGGGAGCAGATATATGGGTCTTGTAAGTGATAATATCCAGCTTGTTTATTCAAGTCGGTCTTTTATTGTCTACCTGTAAGGGCTCAAAATTAGCTGCACTACTTGACGATGGGTTATACTGGTGGATACTTTTTTGGTAGCGTTATATGTATAAATAATATGTACAGTTTTATACACAAATAATTGTCACTATATGATTGAATTATTTTAAATTATAAATAATACAACACCCAATCACATAATGACATATTATTATTTATATACAAAATTATACATATAATTTTATCATTCTTTTTTTTATCTCGTGTGAACATTTTTGAAGGAAAAAACATCTTAACGCCCAACATAACTTCTGAAAATATCTATTACAATAGGAGTTCATTTTCGCATTGCCGGCTAAATTTTGTTGTCTTGATAATTTGATTTGTGTCCCATATATCGAAGACCTAATTTGATCACAAGTAATTAGAAAAGCCCAATATTATGTGTACACATTTATAAATATATAATTGAATACACAAATAGTGTTATTATATGATTGAATGTTATTTTATTTTTAATTCTAAATCACTCAATCATATAATGACACGTCATTTATGTACTCAAATATGCATACACATTATTTTATTGCTCGTATTAGCCTATACATTATACATTATACATTCCCAGGAACAATGGAAATGGTTCACTTTACTGCACATCAATCTCTGTTCTCACTAAACAGGCCCAAACAACTCATGCAATCCCATTTGCCTTGGAACATTCATTTTCCCACATCCCTCTCCTATTGAGATTGACTGAACCAGAATAACCACATTCATATTGACAAGAGTTAAAACAGTAATATATCTTTTCTTCTAATAAATTCAAAAAACTAGACTAATAAATGAACATAGGTACATTCAAACCACCTAGAATATCTAGCATCAGATTACCAGGAACCCAGTGCACACTTCAAAATGTTACTACTTTCAGGTTCAAAGGGAAAATTTTCCATGTCCACTACTCTACACATAAGTTAGAGAAACTAAAGTCATACTGAGTACTAATTTTCTTAAAAGAAGAGTCACCAAGGCAAATAAGTTGATAAGAGATACCACAAGCCTTCAATAGCTACACAATATTTTGCATATTGAATCATCATGTCATGAATTTTCCACAACCAAATGGATTATATATTTTCTTTTGATGATAACCTATTCTCCTTCAAAGCAAATATCATATGCAGTTATCAAAAGATTTAAATGGAAAAGCAGGAAATATATTTGGGTTCACATTTCTCTGCATCTTCAAACCTCACAAATTCAATAATCCTTCTTCCAGGAAGATGATCAGGAAAACTGACAATAGAATCTTGGCAAATTTAAGCATTTTGATGGCCATTCCAAAGCTTTCCTATATTATCAGTGTTGACTGCTAACAAAGTTCAAGTTCCAAGTTTGGTGAGATGGGATCCACTATATGCTACTAAATTTAGTTGATGATAATTTCCAAAAGTATAGTGCCACCAAAATTGGAACCTTAGTATCATAGAACATCTAAGATGTGTTTCTCAATGCCAAAAAAGAGCAACACAAAACATCTTCTTCTTCATACATATTCTCTCCCGAATAAGCACAGAATTCTAAATATTATAGGCATGTAACTCTTAATTGAAGTGCAGATAATAATATTACATGCGCCTCCTGAACAAAAATTCAAGCATAAAAAAATTAAATGATATATTCATTAACCGTCAAAAAACCACTGCTTCCATGGTGACCACAGAATTGCAGGCTAACTACGTTGATTAACTTTCATAATCAGAGCACAGGGATGCCACACAATATTGAAGGCTTCAATTAAACTAGAAGTTCTCTTATGAATGAGAAAAAGAATTATCTAACTTGAATAAGTTAGTTCTCCAACAACACTTCATTTCACAGTTGGAAAAAATGATAAAGGAAAATACTTGAATTGGCTCCCTTTCTTAAGCATGCTCCTATTTCTCATTCTCCCCGAAAATCACATGAAACTAGATAAATTCCCGATATTAGACCAAACTGATAAGCATTCATAACCAAAACTACTTTAGCAAAGCCATCATAATACTATAAATTTTTCCTGGATTAAAACATATATAGAGTACAATTAAAACCACTAAGAAATAAGCCTACTAATGCAAAAAAACTACTACTAGAACCACATTTAAAAAAAAACTAAAAACCTCAAAGTGGTTCAGACATTGCACTGCACCTTACATTGCCATGGCTGACAACCAAGTATTCCCTCAAATACTACAATCCCACCAACCAAAACTTCATGAAAATCCTTTTCCCAGCTTCTGTATTGCACAATACATCTTCCGCCTCGACCCCACAGCATTTATTCCCATATCCTTTAAATCCTCCAACGTCAACATTGGCAACACCTCATCATCTACCTCATGTATCTCAAAAACTGGCGCATATCTCCCCAACCCTAAACTATTCAACCAAATCCTCACTCCATCTTCACTCCCACCCCTATTCCAATCCCTTACATCATTATCAGACGGCCCAGACAGCTCCATCCCATCATTGACTTCCCTATTACCCCTAACGATTCCTCTCCTATTGTAATAAGGAACCTCCCCTTCATGCCCATCAACAGCTAAATTCTCAAGAGAATGAACAGGGCTGTGCTCTTTTAAAGGACTCTCCGAGTTTTCCATATCAAAGCCACGGTACCCATCTTCCATATCATCTCCTCCGCTATGTTTTTCATCTCCTTCAAAGTGGTTATTAACATGGCTGTTGATGTTGTTATTGTTAATTTTATCCCCTAGGGTTTCATTGTTTTTTAAAATCCAATTAGACCTAACCCTCTTCGCAGATCCTCGTTTCTTGGAATCCTTTACTTTCCAGCTCCCAATTGCAATACTATCAAGATTTTCATCTAGGGTTTCAGTCAATTCACCAGAATTCGCGCTAAAATTGGGTACAGCTCGAGTCTTTGAAGACTTACTTGCCTCTCTTTTGTGATCGGGAGCAGTCATATGGTGGTGCTTGAATTGTTTAGTGGAGCTAGCGACAGTAGTTGTGGTGGCGCCAACGGCGGTTCTTCTTATGTGCGAGTCGTACGGTTGGTGATGATGGAGGTCACCACCAATATCACCTAATCTGACGCTCGGCCTTCGCTGACGCTTTGAACCAACGGTTTCAGATGAGGATACCAACATGGTTCCAGCTCCTCCTACTCCTCCCCCTGCTACGACACCGTTTAATTGACCCTCCGTCGGCTCCCCCATTTAAAGAAATAGAAAGTAGAAATACGTTCCCTTCTCAGATTTATCTTTGTCACTTTGTCTGTTAACCTAACTTTAAAATTAAACCCTAGGTTTTCGTGAGTACATGTAACATATTAAAACAAAAGGCAAAAACAAGGACTTCCTTTGTTTCTGAGAAAAGAAAAAGGAAACAGTTCGAGTTGAGCTGAGTCACGTCCGAGCTATTAGTAAATAGAGCGGAAGTAAAACAAAGGCCTCAAAATTATAATTATTATTAAGGCTATCAATTGACATGCATTGTGGTCCTTCAATTCAGAACTATGACCACAAATTGAATTTTCATTTCCATTTCTTCAATTTTATTTCTGCAAAAAAAGCTATTGCCATGCCCCCACTACTCATACATGCTAATAATACGAAGGCCTGTCTGACCGTCTGATTTTATTCTCAAATCGGGTTTTAAGATATGAAAATATCAGAATCGGAATCAGTCCAAAATTCTTTCTCTTGTAAGTGTTGTCTCTTTTATTTTTGAAAAATGTTTTTCAACCACCCAAATACCAATCCCCGTTTATAGTTTCGAATGACTCCGTGGAAAACGCCAACCAAAAAAGAACAAAGATACGAAAAGACAAATATGTTGAATAAAAAAACATGTCTGGTCTGAATTTATGCACATTGGCAAATGCATATTATCTGAAGTAGTTTGGGGAGAACTTTTACAAGACACTTGAAAAAGGCTCTTTAGTCCTTAGTATACATGCTTCCTTCTCTTTAATATTGTGCAAGTTTATTTTCAGTAGCAAAATATTCCAGTATCAATCAAAGATAAAATTGAAGGCTAGTAGAAAGCATAACTTGGTCAGACACAAAAGCGAATTGAATATCTTAAGCATGGATTTCAACAACCGTTTTCATAACAATTTTGTACATTAATTTGGGTTAGTCCTGCCACTCATAAAGAACAATGGAGCTACACTTGATTTTCAATGAAGTTTTATCTTTTACCTATATGTTCCTCATTGACCACGGCAAACTGGATCCGCAAAAATTGAAGGGGAGCATGAAAAACTTAAACTTTTGAACTGAAAATAATCTGCAGCAGCCTTTTGATATCTGTTAACTTGTGTTTAGGTCTGTAATGATATAAATCTTCACAATTTTGTGCAGCTGGCTCATCTTGAAGAAGAATAACTCCACTTGCCTCAGATTCAATTGGCTGCCATCAAGCAAAGTTGACCATGCACAGGGCTGTGCTGTAAAGGGTACATGTTTGTGCCTTTCACAAATTTTTGATGATTAATGGCAGCCTTTCTGAGACTTGAAATCAGTATAGGCTTTTGCTTAACATGCTTCTTTATTAATAAACAAGCACTCAGAGGGTCTTCAGACCCTGCACCAACCATTCTACATGCAATAAAAGTAACATTTAGAGCATGTCCAAGAAGTAAATAAATCCTACTTATAATGCTCTGCAGAGCTAGAAGAGTTTCTTAAATTTCAGATAATCTAACACATATTTAATCAATTAGAGATTTTCGATACAGTATAAATCAAGGTGGGCAAAGCTTGCCATTCCGGTCAACAGGGATAATTTTCTCTGTTCCACTTTCATCCATTTGTTGATTTCTATTAAAGATTAAATGATTGATATAATCAATTTACTCAAACTGAAACTGTTCCACACAACCTAAAACAAGGCCAACTGACTTAAGTCATGTAAACAATAAACAGGAAGCTTGACTATTTGGGTCCTATCAGAGGTCTCCTATCCCATTAAGTTACTATTTTTTCCCTTTATTTATTATTATTATTATTATTTTAAAGGAACAAAATTTAGAAAGCACCTATATTATGGAGGCTCATTGTTTCCAGAACCTAAAATTTGCAAGTAAGAAACTTAAACATTAGTCAAGAAATTAGTTAGAATTACATTTTTGACCAAGGGATAAGAATTGGTTGATACAAATAAATAAAGATGACTTACCTCAACAATTTTTCTGATGCTACTTGAGCAGCTCTAATGGCTCTGCGGCTTGGTACCCACTTCACAACACGGTTAGGATCAGCACGCATGGGGGAATGGATTTTGATAAGCTTCATAAGAAAAGAGTAAAAGATAGTTTGCTAGTTAGTAAGAAATGAGATTAAACTTATATATAAAGGAAGCCCTATGTTCTGTGTTTCCCAACTATTCCACAATATATCAAAAAGCAGTGCCTCATTGTAATGCACAATTACAACATTTGCCTAAGTACTCCCTTGTAACAGTATATATCAAAGACTTCCTCTTGAACAAACTTCCGGATTTAGAAAAACTGAACTTATATAAAAGCTACATTATGTGAGAAAGAAAAAGAGGGATGTTCAAGACTTACACCCAAACACTCCATCATCTGGTAGTAAGCCCTACCATGCAAAGGAGTATGACCCTGTCGAGATTCTGAGAAATACCTTGTCCTGCATGAAAATCACAAAGTGCCTTGCTCAGATAAACAGATAAATCTATAAATCTGAGAGACATAAAATTTGATGGGACAAATTGTTGATAAGAACATCTATATACCATTCCTTATATCCTGGATCCACAGTGAAACCATACATATCTACTGAATCACATATAGAGAGAGCAAACTCAAGAGCCTTGAGCCCAGTTCCCTTTGCTGCTGAACCAAAGGATGCACCTAGCATGAGATATACAGGATTTTTAATAGGAATTTCCTGCAGTAGAGAAAAACATATTTGAAAGAATTAAAAACAAAAAGGCTTGGAGGGAAACAAAAAGAACTGCTTTGAGCCTCTAACCATCGGAAGGCTTGAATTTTGAAGGTGAAAACAATAGTGTTTTTGAAGGCGTATGTGGACCACCACCAAACAGATTAATACAAGAATACATCATGATTGACAATCATAAATTCCAAAAACATAGAATGTGATTGACAGTCAACACACAGAAGTTCAATGAGCAATGCCAAGGAGCTGTGGTAGAAACATACAATAATGAGAAGGTACAGAAATTGGTCACATTTATAAACATTATGAACACTCATAAAAGAGGAGTCCAAGATGAGGAGATGAATATATAAATAAAAGAAGAGGGCAATCAAAAACAAATAAATTTTCAAAACTCGAGCACAATGTTTTAACAAATATGGTTTAAATTTTAGCCGTTCCACACACATGAAGCACCAGTTTGTCAAGAGAAAACAATCCTACAGAAAGAGGCTACATGAGAACATGATAGAGGCCTGATTACCAAAGTGTATTTTCGTAGGCCCAAAAAGAGCAGAGAGGAAGTTGGCCCAGAGAAGGAAGGAGGAGATGATCCAAAGAAGTTCTCAGCTGAGGATTCAAAGATTAACAGTATGGAGGGCAACCTGGGGATTAAAGAAGCTGGTCTGAAACAGAATGATCCTGGCCATTCAGTTGGTACACATGGCAGCTTATGAGTTGGCAGAGGAGAGGATTCTGTTAGGGAAACTCATCATTTTATATGGCAGCAGAGAAAGAGAGGGGGTCGGCTTTTGTTTTCTGAAATTGTGTTACTAATGTTTTGTTAGTGAAGTGGGAGAGGGCTGGCTCTCAAATTCCAGTACTGATAGTGTCTATTTCCTTGTTAGTTTGTTTGTTCCAGTTTGAGTTGTCTAAACACCTGGTGTGAGCACTTGCCATTGTTAATGAATGAATGGGATGGACTGCATTTTCCTATTTTATTTAAATTGAGTTCATAAAATCCAGATTGAATGTTGAATATTGAAGCTGTGTAAACTGCAGTTTCCATTTCTTTCTACCAATTTCTAATAGGAGAGATTGCAGCTTGAGCAGGTACGCAACAGAACAACATACTTACCCGTATCATCTTGCTCATGTTGTCATGAATAGTGGTTTTAACAATCAGGACCTCCTTCCTTGTTTCTGCAGAAATCAAAATTTTAGTGTGCATTTAGTCATATCCAGTGAGTCTAATAAGAAGTTGGCTGGTGCTCATACCATCTAACTCCACTACTTTATCAAGAGCTTTAGCAGATCCCCTATTAAGAAGACGAAATGTACTTTTCTTGCCCACATAGTCTGTATAGTTCTGTGAAAAACAAATAAGAAAAGAGCAAGAAAATGTACTAGTACAGGGATAAATAGCAGAATTTGGCATCCAATAAAGATGTAGACTAACCTGGATGGGGGCCCCATTTTCTCTAATAACAGCATCATAACCATCTATCTCCTTACCAAACCTTGTTTTCAAAAGATCTCCTGAGTTACCAATAACAGCACAACGGCCAAACTGCTGGGGAAGATATGGTGGTGTTTCAGGGAGTACCAGAGAAAGTTTCTCCATGCATAAAGTTTTATTCTGACAGTGGTTACTACAATAAAATACAAACCACATCAAACTACATGTGGCCAACTTGCAAATATCAATTCATCAAGATCCACAATGAAACTTATGGTGTATTGAGTCGGGTAATACAATTCTATTGAGTTCATACGAGAACATTTTATCTCTATGAGTGATCCTAAACGAAGGCAGCCTATTGATTTTTCAGTATCTCCAAAGCTAAAAAGACAGGAATCTTACTTCACTAGCAAAATACTTACAGATGTACTCCTTTATTAATCCTACGCCATGCATATTCCTCCCAGCCATTTGGCAAAGCATCGATGTACTCCTTAGTGAGAATTGTGGTACTGTTACGGACCTAGGTAACCAACTCACTGAATAATAAATCAATTGTAAAAATAATACAAATGAAAAGCAAGAACATAAAATGGATAACCTTTAAACAGGTGCAACACTACTCACTCGTTCCCACGTAGCTACAGCTTCACAAAGATTAAAGTCAAACGATAAACCTTCAAGTTCCCCGGTTTTAGGATCTCTCTGTATATTTATAAAAAACCAAGTAATAATCCATCCTTGTACAGAAACATATGCAATAAGATGTTTTATTAAAATAATGTACCCATTAACAAAAATGTTAGCAATAAATCTGTACAGAAGTACATACCCATTTGGGGACAGTATCACTGGGAAACTTAATTGTTACATGGCAAGAATCTTTACCACTCACAGCTTGTAAACCTAATCCATTTGCACTCTGCCCCCTCACAAAAGACGTCACATAAACCACTTTTAAGACAAAATATTACACTTTCTCTGTACTACAAAAGATAGATAGATATATAAATACACACACACACAAAAAAAAAAAAAACTACACGTACTTATTTTGAGTACACAAATGAGTGTACATTTGATGTATGTCATTAAGTGATTTGGTGGTTTTTAATTAGAGATAAAGTAACACTTAATCACATGATAACATATCATGTGTGCTCAAAAATGGGTACGTATAGTATTGCTCGTGTGTGTGTATATATGTATAAACATTTGAGCATGATATCAACATCTTTATAAGCATAATAACCGCAAAATTAGATCGAAGACAACTACATGAAGATTCATAAACCCATATCGACTGGCTCAGATGCCAGCAACGCAACAGTTAAGAAAATATTGCATAGCCATAAAAAATATTTGGACCACAAACTAACCACACACTTCTGGAAACCACTCTGTAGAGACTCCAATGCTTCATAATCTTCATCTGAAATCCTATTATAATCTACACCGCAATATATCAAAATAAAAATACAAACCCACAAAATAGAACACATCAAAATAAACAAGTAAAAAGCAGAAAGAGAGCGCATACATAAAGTAGAAACTCCAGTGATGTAGATGAGTATGGCAGCGAATCCAGATGCTAACGCGACCAAAAACCCCAATTGCAGTAGCCTCATCTAATGCAATTCCTTCTTTATTTTGATTATAAAGAATGGCTTCTCAATCAAACGTAGTCGATTAACAATCAAAGCTGAATGCCTCTGGATCGGGGGAACAGCAGAGAACATTTTCTTTTCCTTTTTTAAGTGAGATCTTGGATTGAATTGGGAAGACAACCTAGCTCATGGACCGAAGGCCCAACTAAGCCCAAACAAAAATTGAGTTTCGTCAATATTGTTTTTCAAATCGATTGATTAATTGATAATAATTTAGAAAAATGGTTTGGGTTGTGAGGTATTCTAAGAACAGAGAACAACGGATAATTATCTTAAAAATTATATTTATTAAAATTCTAAAATTTATCATATACATCATATTATGTTATCATTTAAAAAAAAAATTATATTAATAATATATATATTATATTATATAATATATTTACTATATCGTATAACTTTTAAATACATCTTAAAAAATACATTAATTTTAATTTATCTCGTATAGTATTATAAAATATTAATAATTATTATCGTAATAAGAATTATTCCTCTATTAATAAGTTTATTAAAGTAATTTCAATATATGAAAGCAAGCATCCCAAAATTTCCAAAAAAATGATCGGGGTTAGAGAAGGAGAAGGACAAAAAGTAGATAACGTCAAACAAGTGGTGGCAATTAAGAACCCTAGTCCATTTGTTTGAGTACAGCTCATGCCCTTCGGTAATTAAGAAAAAGAGAGGAAGACGCCACCACTATTAAATCAATATCAGCTTGTTACGCTTGTCTTTTCTTCCATCTATTTGACAAAAGAGACAAGCCAATTCAGTGGAGAAGAGAGGTCTTCCCATGCGGGGTTGCTCGCCCCCGCCATGCTTTATTGAACCATGGTGGAGCCCCATCCCATTGGCTGTTACCAAAGCCTGCACCGCCCAGCCATCTGGTCCCGCTTAATTCGATATCGTAATAAATAATCTCCCTATTATCTTCTGGCTGAAGGAACAGAGTAATTAAGCAAAAGATGGTGTAAAATTTTTTAAGTTGATGAAGTTTTTATTCATTTGACTCTTTAATATTGTTTTTTGGAATCCTTAAGGACTATTTTCTACCCAAATTTTGATGTGTTTCTAAAATTACATTTATAGGATTTAAAAACTTTAAAGTCTTATCCATAATCTAATCAAGATTAAAATTTTATGTTAAAGGTAAGAGTAAAATAATTATTTTACTAACAATATTAAAGAAATATAAAATTCATTACATTTTTCTTTATAAGTTTTAAAAATTAATAACTTCACCCCTTCTAAAATTTTATAACATTGAAAAGTAATATTTTCCTCTCTCAAAACTTATAATTTATTTTTTTACCCTCTCTAGTTACCGACGATGATACTTTTACTTGAGAACACATTGGTCACCATCTCTCACCCCCCTTAGCATTCAGATGGATCAACGAAATTTCATCGATTCGTTTAGAATCAATGAAGATAACTCTTCCTCTTGTCAAAGAGATAGTGGTTGGTATGTGGGTTCAAGAATCGTCTCCAGTGGCTGGAGAGTGTAAGAAAATAAATCATAGGTTTTTGAGGAAAAAATGTTACTTTTTTAAATTATAAAATTTTAAATATAATTGAAGTTATTAATTTTTAAAATCTAAAAAAAAAACTTAATAAAATTTATATTTTTTAATATTATTGATAAAATAACGATTTTACTTTTAATTCTAACAAAATTTTTTAAGAAAAGTTAATTAATGTATGGGATTTTAGATTTTTTAAATTTTATAAATATATATTTATTTTGGCATTAAAAGTTGATGGGAAATAGTCCTTTGGCTTTTTTGGAATATTAGGTTAGGTTCAAACAACCGGAGACATGACAGCGAAGTGCTTTCTGTTGTCTTCTTGATGTTTCCGGAAGAAGCAGGCCTACTGTGATCCATTATGTCAGTTAATCTCTATACGATAAGAGGGATGAAGTTTATTTAGAAGGTTACCCCAGAGCACAATCCATTCAGAATTGTACATATTTCATGGTCAAATCGGGAAAAAGTAGTCCAGTCCCATGTGTATTATGCTTGTTCAAATACTACTTTAAGAAGATGGAGGGTACTGTTCTACTGGGAAATGCCAAAACAGCATAGAAATTAGAATTCAAACTTTGATAAAAGACAAACAAAATGAAACAGATATTTGGATTTGTTCAGCTTATTAATTACCACCACTGAAATGTTCTGTCTTGTAAGAATATTTATTAATGGTGACCTTCGTCTGGGCCCTCAAAAGTAGTTAAATTTGCTGAGAACACTGAGAAATAAATGTATTTGAAAGGTTACTTCCCACCAAAGTTTTTAAAACCATATTTAGAAGATTTAAAAAATTAATAGTTTCATATTTATTTAAAATTTTAATTATGATTAAAAATAAAATTATTATTTAATAAAAAATAAATTTTTATTATGTTTTTCTTTTTTAATTTAAAAATATTATAATTTTTCTCTATCTAAAATTTGAAAAATCAATTTTTTTTTATAGAATTTATAAACCATTATTGAAAACGATCGTTTTTAGTTGCGTTGGCTCTTTCTTCTAACTTATCTCCCTTTATCGATCAAATCTCAATTACTGATGAAACTGATTTCCTTAAACAAAGACGATGTGATCGTTTGAGACTTTCGACAATCGTCTTTATCCAAGATAAACATTCCAATGAAGGAAATTAGTTTTGCTATTGCTTGTGATTTGATCGGACAGGGAGAGATAAGTCGAGAGGCAGAGCTAACGCAGAGGGAGACGATGAAGTTTGTCATCTCCGACGACGACTTGCAAACCTTAGGGGGAAATTTTGATTTTTCAAACTTTAGATAAAAGAAATTATAAGATTTTCAAACTGAGAGGGGGTAAAGGTAATAAGCTTTAGTTTTTTAATTTTTTTATTAAATAACAATTTTATCTTTAACCTTAATTAAAATTTTAAATAGATGGGTGAAACTTTTGATTTTTCAAATCTTACGGGTATAACTTTAAGAACGTATCTAAACTTAGGTTGAAAATAATCCTTTGGCAGTATTTCAATCAAATGAACCTAGTTTGATTCAAAAGTACTTGTATTAATTTACATCACGGTTATCGGCCACCTAAAACAATTAAGACACAATTAAACTGTTAAACACCGCTGATAATTGTGGTTAATTGAGTTATGAATTTACATAGTGTGTTAAGATTACAAAATATTTCTTTTTTATGTTGAATTAATATTTGTATATAGGATATAAATTAATTTTCAAAATATGAAAATTAAAGAAAAACATACGGGACCCCAAAGCAGAAATTGATGACTTGGTCAGCTACAAATTTCTTACAAAAATTAATTACTTGTGAGCTATAATAACACTATATGGTTGGCAACAACATAGTTCTTCTCAGGACAGTTACGAAATATTGATTCCACCTACAGCAGCTAATTCAATTGAAGTTGTGTCCTCTCAATTTCGAATCATTTTTCAAGCCGACTAACTGCAATGGATGCTGGAAATCTTCGCTTTTAATACACTGGACTTTTTCCCAGATCGGCTGGGCCATCAAAATCAACAAGTGGGTCACCGACTCACAACTGACAATTATTATGTAAGCTGTTTAATTTTTGGGATAAGGATGCTTATTTGATTGATTAATTGCTTGGAAAAGCTGTCTAATCAAATCATATAATCCTAAACAGTTATTAAAAGAATGTGATTAATTCTTAATTGCAATCATTAATTTAAATATATGACAAGGTTGACTTTAAGTTTGGATTATCTGCAAATACAAAAACAGCGCTTATTTTTGCATGTCTAGCTATCGTTTTATATTATATAAAATATGAAATTTTACATGAGATAAGTTTCTGGATTTAACGACAAGAGATTCTTCGAATTTGTGCACGCGCAACTTTTTGGTGTCAAAATGGACAGGAACAAGGGATCTGTTAAAATATCTAGTCTTATCTGGCCTGTTGCTGGTGTTGTTTCTTTTCATCCATTGATTTTGCTGCCCTTTTATTATTCACGTTGAGATGCCGCTTTACTCTTATTAGAACCAGAGCTTTAATTCTCCAGGTGAAGAAAGAATCCCTCTCCATCGGAACTTATGCTTTAAAAAGAAGCTTTCTGTCGATTGTTTTTCATGCCTCGCTGCTCTGTAAGTTTCATTTTTATTTATTTTTTCTGGTTTTGGTTGGGCTATCAAATCTCCCGGTAAGCTGGAAAAAGATAAATCCATGAGACAAGGCACAACAAGTATTAATTTGTTATATATTATTTGGACATAGTTTAACAAGAGACAGGACGTGAGGGCTTACCAAGATGTTTGTAGGGCAGCTATATTCAAACATTAATGGCTGTTGGTGAACCCATATGGATTAAGAAACCTTTGTTTTTGGTCCTCCGCATCCCAAAATAGACCACCATTATCCTGAAAATGACTTACTGGTTAAAAAAAAAAAAAAAAGAAAGAAAGGAACTGGTCTAAAATGGCGCACACAAATATGTATAAAAATAATTTGATAAAATATAAACCTGAGAGAAGGCACTTGTCCTCTGCTCTTGTTGAAGTAATTGTGACGCCGCCGCAAAAGGATAGCTATCAGATGTGGTATAAGTGGTGGTAGTATGGGAAAAAGTTGTGAGCTGGGCAGGGCAGGGGCTGCGTTGTGGCATAGGTGACATTGGTGAAGTAATGGCATTCAATCTCTGCATATATATTAATTCATGACAGAGACAAAGATCTCGTTAGATTTTAGTGCTATTGCATTAATAATATTGATGGTTCCAATTTCACCATCTTTAAACTTTTTTATAAATTACCTCTGGTCTGCCGATGTACATGTCTAGGTCCAGTCCAAAATCATAGAGCAAGGGATTTACAGAAGCAAGCTTCATCGACAGAAACTGAAAAAACAGACAAAAAGAAATACATTTAGTTAATCATGCATTACCAAAGTAATTAACAATTTAAACAGTATTAACTAAATAAATATACACACACACACACACACACCTCTACTTGATTCTGCAGGGACTGCACATAATTGATAATTTCATCCAACATGAGGGCCTTTCCAGTTACCTATTTTCGAGCCAAACCACATGAAGTTTGTCAGAAAGATTTACACATGCATCACCTAAAACTTTGAGGAGAAAATCATGTGCATTATTCATTTAAAGAAGACAAAGTGAAGTCACTGAACTGTACTGATAATCAACTTACTTTGTCACAGCCAGGCACAAGTTTTTGCAATATTTTCATCTTCTTGCTAATTTTCTCTCTTCTTGCCTGTAACCAATAATGAGAACTAGTATGAATAAACATGGAAAAAGTTTGATATAATAGCGTTAGGTTTGGTAGGCGTAACCAGAAAATTAAATACAGAAGAAACGTGTTATGAGTTTGGTGGGGTGGAATGGGAAGGTTGAGATTTAATTAAAATGATAGAAACATTGGGACTCAAGTAGTAGTACCCTTTCAGCTAAGCTGTGGCTGTCTGTTGCCTGACCCCTTCTTGCTCTAACATGAATATAACCAGTAGGTGGCTGTTCATCTGAAAGTTTCTTCTTTTCTTTCTTTTCAGCTTCTGATTTCAAATCTTCTTCATCTTTCTGGGTATTTTTGCATTTTCTTTGCTTCTTACTTTTCACTTCACTCCGATCCTAATAAAGTAGACCACAAAAATCAGAACCATATATAAATAAAAGCAAAGCACTGTATGTAATGTTATATTTTATAATCTAACCTTAGATTGAGCAGAATTTGGAGAAGAACCGTCTCTGTTTTTCCTCTTCTTGTCCATGTCAGGGGGAGCCTGAGTGACCTGCTCACCACTTTCAAGCTTATCCACCTCTGTGCTTTGTTTTTTGGTCACAGAAGGCCCATTATCACTAAGAGCAACCTTTGAACTGTAATCAAGACAGCTAGTCTTACGGACTCTGACGTCAAGAGGAAGAGGTTTGGGTGGGTAAAAGTGAGAGAATAAGTTGGAATTATTGATATTATTATTTCCTTCCTCCATAAATCCAGACACCTTAACAGGATCAGTATTTGCCAAGTTAACAGAGTCAAGAAGAAAAGGATGGTGGTGTTGGTATGAAAAGGCTGCCATTTTTGAGAGCTTTGAAAGTTTAAAAAAATGCTAGCTTTCAAGAAGGTGATGGAAGAGAAGGCAGAGATTATGATACTTGGAGGCAGTTCGTTGGCAGTCAGGAAAAGTAAGTGGGTCTGCAACAAAACCATGAGGCTTCAGGTTTATATATAGACCAGGAAGAGAGAGAACAGACTATCCTTTTAAAAAAATTGTTAAACTCATTCCCATCCAAAGTTTCAGTACAGTTGACTGGTTTATTGTCGCAATTATTTCTGTGTATGGACTTGTTAATTACATAAGACTTTTTTGTAGAATACAATATATACACTGTGCGCATCCTTTTGTTCAATGGTGATAGTGATTTGGCATCCTTGTATTTTCCCAGTTCTTTCACTTTTCAATGTGTGATCATCATCAGCCGGATAGTTTGAACTTTCCGCTGCAGCCAATGGTCTATTTCCTGCAGTATAGGTGTGTTGTCAAAACCATATTTGTAGAGTTTAAAAAGTTAAAGTTTTATTTATTTATTTAAAATCTCAGATAAAATTAAAAATAAAATTATTATTTAATAAAAAAATTATAAAACCAAAAATTTTATTCATTTGCTTTTTCCAATTTAAAAATTTTATAATTCTTCTTTATTAAAGTTTAAAAAATCAATATTTTTTTTAAGATTTACAAACTGACATCAAAGTAGTCGTTTTGACTCTCCCTTTCAGTCTATCTCTCTCTGTCAATAAAATCTCAAACACTAACAAAATCGATTTTCTCTAATAAAAACGATTTTGTTTGAATTTTCGATAATTATTTTTATCTCAAATAAAGATGAAATTATTTTTATCCGATATAAAGACACTCTAAAGAAGACGAATTAGTTTTCATCAAAGAAAATCGATTTATTGGTACTTGGGATTTAATTGGCAAAGAGATATAAGTCAAAAAGAAGAGTCAATGTGGTCAGAGAAGACCAACTTCGCTATCTTTAACAACGATTTACAAACCCTAAAGGAAAAATGTTGATTTTTTAAATTTTTTTTAAAAGATGGTTTTATCCTTAACCCTAACTAAGATTTTAAATTGATAGATGAAACTTTGAACTTTTCAAACCCTGTAAGTGTGACTTTGAGAATACACCTAAATTTGAGTGGGAAATAGTCCTTTGGCCTTCCACTGCACTTGATTCAATCGCTAGCTGCTGCTGCTTTCTTCATTACTGTCAAATTTTAAAGTCCTTTTGATCGTAAAGCTCAACCTTATATATTATCTCGGTATAATTACAAATCCAACTTAGTTCAACAAGCTTGATAAGAGAAGAAAATCAAAAGAATGAAAGAAATTTGGAAGGAGCGAGACTTCACAATTCGTAGCATCCTCTTTCTAATGTTACTGTTCTCAAAGGGTAATATTGAAGGTCTTTTAAAGAGTTTTTTCATATTGGCTGATCAAAATTCCACCAATAATAACATGGACTATCACCCAAAATCAAAATTCATCGATAGATACAAAATTTAAAATAGTGTTAAAAGGTTAAATTACCAAACTGTCCCTAACTATATCACTTTTCAAAATTATTGTGTGACACAAATTAACAAAATTCTCATATCATCCTTTCAATTGTTAGATTTGCAAATAAACCCTCTTTCTTCCCACCACCACTATTGTTGCACCATATCGGGCATCATACAATGTGGTAACCTAGCCACTGCCCATGCAAAACTCTATTATCTCATTCTCAGCTGGTCTTTTTCTTACAAAAAAAAGAAATTAACTCAGCTTTAAACTCTACTAATTTAAATCAAAGTAGTCGGTGTCCGAAGTAATTGAAGCAAATACTAGCGGTATATTAGTGCATGAAGTTGATATCGCCTGAGACAGATGAGGCCCAATTTTGAGATGGTCGACCCATGTTTGCAAACAACACAAGATTATTCATCTAATATTGATTACAAAACAAGTGCATCCGTAGAGTGCCGTTGATCTGGGTCACGGTTTCCCTAATTGTTCTTAAAAGGGGTAGCGCCGTGTACACATAATTAATTGGTGAATTAATTGTGCTTGCACCTTTTTCTTTTTTTGAGTAATACTATGTATACTCATTTTTTGTACATAATTCATATACACAGTAATGTGTCATCATGTAATTAGATGATTTTAAAACACGTGTCATCATATGATAAAGAAACATCTAATCACATGATAACACCTTATCTGTGTACATAAATTGTGTACCAAAAATAGGTATACATAGTTTTATTATTTTTTTTTATACTTTTATCATATTGTCGATGAAATCAATCACACTGAATAAGTTAAATTTCCATTAGGGTGAAAAATCTCATAATTATTATATCAGATAAATAAAAAAATTAATTTTGAAATACTGTCAAAAATTATTTAAATCCATACCTTCTTATATATAATGTAAGATTTATAATGTACGAACAAATATAAAATCATACAGTTATAATTCACAAGGTTAACACACAGATTATAAAATATCAAATTAAACTTTAGAGTTTTAAAAATATTCGAATCTTCATGTAATTTGAAACTGAAAAACCTTTGGAAATAACCTGAATTATCTATGGAGATCATTTCTCAAAACTTGATCTTGAGGCCCACCGATTCAGTGTAGACATATATATGATTTACGCCAAGAAAATTCGAGCTAAACGTTGGACGTTCATTACAGAAATGTCAGCCAGAACCAGAGCCAGTCACCCTGCTGAAAGTACACGAAACTGATGAGAAATCGATTATTATAGTGAAATTAATTTGATCGTAGGAGTCGTTATGTATCTTTCAGGATTCAGCTTTCCGGAACTCTTTCTGTACATTGACAACCACTACTCAGTTTCCATCCAGACTCTCAAGTAGATCGATGCATGCACCAGTTGGGTCCCTGCCTGGACAAAGCTTTTCTTCTGAGTACCCCTGGATGTTATTCTTCATGATGCACTTCTTGAAAGTTGATCCCCTTAATGCAGGTAAAAATATTGCGGTAAACTATCAATGGTTTAATCAAAATGCCCACATGATTTTAGAAATGCGTCAAATGAAAGACTCAAACCTTAATGCCGTCTAAAAATATCAGCTATGTGTTAACTGTTCATTCTAAAATTCGAGTGAAAAACTAAGTTAACCTTTGTCTTTGCCTTTATGGGAATGGACTAATTATAATTTTTTTTATTACTATTTTTCTTTCTTTTTTCCTTCTTCTGCCTACCCTCACTGTTACCGGGCTCTTCTCAGCTCCTTCCCTTAATTCGATTTTCATCTTTTCTTCTCACTACCTTCCTTCATCTCACGTCCCAGCTCCACCGTATTTCTCCTCCTGCCATTGAAATAAAATAAAATAAAATAGCAATTGGCCTTAAACTCTGCTACCGAATCCTCCTCCACCACTTCCAATCTCCACAACGCCTCCGCTTCACCGCCAAGTCATCTCTACTAAAAAACCCAAGCAAACAACTCAGTGAACCCAAACTTCCCATCACCTAGAGTCGATTTGTTTAGTTTTTTGTGTTTGATTTTGGTTGGCGGTCTGGGTTTTGGAGATTTGTGGTTTTTTGGTTTAGTTTGTGACTAATTTGGTGTTTGGTGTTAAAGAGTATAAAAGAAGTGAAGGGGCGGCTTAGAAATTTGGCGGGCCGGGCTTGTACGTGACGAGGTTTAAGTTATTTATTTTAAAGGCCCAAGGACTATTTCTCACCCAAGCCCAAGGTATGCTGCTGCATTCACAAATTTTCTCCTTTTAATTTTGAAATTTTCAAATACTCATCCATAAACTATTAAAATTAACTGTTTAAAAGATAAAATTATTATTTTATCTAGAATATTAAAAATTAATTAAAATTTAATCTATTTTTCCCCTTAACCCCTAAACACTAATTATTTTCTCTTAGGTCAAGTTTTGAAAAATAACATTCCCTCTTAGGGTTTAGTTTTCAATCTCCGACATCAAATCCGACGTTATCGTAGACAATGAAGTTTTTTCAATGCACCACCATGCTCTGACAACCTCTCTTCTCTCCTTTGGCATTGTCTTCACTTTGTCGTCGGTGATGGTGCCAGATTTAGGGGTTGGGGATTGAAAATTAAACCCAATGAGGGGAAATGTTATTTTTCAAAACTTGGCTTAGAGGGAAATAGTTAGTTTTTAGGTGTTAGGGGAAAAAAAAATAAACTTTTAAGAGATTAGGGTTTCGTTAAATTAAACTGTTTATGGATAGGTATTTAAGATTTTCAAAATTAAAAAAGAGAAACTTAAGAATACAACATACCTTGAGTGGGAAATAGTCCTTTGGTCTTATTTTAAAATTTTAACATAATTGAATTTGAAAAGAAGGTTTAAAAAAAAAATAAAAATAAAAAACAACTAAATTTTTAATATATTTTTTATTTGAATTCGTTTAATAGAAAATTTTAAATTTAATATGACAAAATTCAATAGGAAAAAGGTAAAGTATTATTATCCTTTGGTAAAGTGATTTTTATTTATTGTCCTATCATTCTCTTCAGCTGGCGTGCCTTAAACCCTAGCTACATTGTCTCTCTGTGTTCACCACCAACAATGGCTGAACTGAAGCTCTCAGAATCACGAGATTTAACACGAATCGAGCGCATAGGCGCGCACTCCCATATCCGGGGACTGGGTCTTGACAACACCCTAGAACCGAGGGATGTATCGGAAGGCATGGTGGGCCAAGTTTCGGCCCGCAAAGCTGCCGGCGTTATCCTTCAGATGATTAGAGACGGAAAAATCGCTGGTCGGGCTATCCTTATAGCCGGCCAACCCGGAACCGGTAAAACCGCCATAGCAATGGGCATGGCAAAATCCCTCGGACTCGAAACCCCTTTTGCCATGATTACGGGCTCAGAAATTTTCTCCCTCGAAATGTCGAAAACTGAGGCTTTAATGCAAGCCTTTCGAAAGGCCATTGGAGTCAGAATCAAAGAAGAAACTGAAGTCATTGAAGGTGAAGTTGTTGAGGTCCAAATTGACCGGCCTGCCACTGCAGGAGTTGCAGCGAAGACAGGGAAGTTGACCCTCAAAACGACGGAGATGGAGACCGTTTATGATTTAGGTCAAAAGATGATTGAGGCGTTAGGGAAGGACAAGGTACAGAGTGGGGACGTGATTGCAATTGATAAAGTTTCTGGGAAGATTACGAAGCTTGGGAGATCGTTTGCGAGGTCTAGAGATTATGATGCTATGGGACCTCAAACTAAGTTTGTTCAGTGTCCTGATGGGGAGCTGCAGAAGAGGAAAGAGGTTGTGCATTGTGTTACGCTTCATGAGATTGATGTAATCAACAGCAGGTATATACATGTTTTAGTTGCTGTTTATGCTTTAAAGCTGAAATTTATTTTGGATGGTTTGGTCATAGCTGATGGTGTAAATATAAGCTGTAGATAGTTTTGCAAATTTATTTTTTAAGTCAAAATATCTGTAGAGTCACAATCAATGACACTGGAAATTGTGAATGATCTAAAATCAAGTTAGACATATGTTTTAAGGATTAATAAACAAAATAAAAGATGAGATGAAGGACCATCTTTAAAGAGACTCGGATATTGTTATTGAAATTGAAAGGTAAGAGATTGGCACTTTTGTATTGGTTAAGGACTTGATCGTAGTAAGATGGGTAATGCTAGGTAAGAACAATAGGGATATCAAGTTCTCTTGATGTGTATTGACTCTGAATTTAAGTTGATAAGATTATTAAATGGTTTTCAACGTAAGGGAAGGTGGAGAAAGTAAAAAAGCAAAGTTGGATGATGATTTATAATTTGATATATTTAAGGTAGTGGGGTATGAAGAAATTTAGAGGAAAAAAAATTGCTTTTTCATATTTTCATTGTATGAGTTGATAACAATATATATACAATTATTCCCAATCAAATTGGGAAACAAATCATAATCTGGTAAACAGAAAAGGAACAAAATAATAATACAAAAGAAAATATTTGATACTATCTATTCTCCAATCTGATTATCAATTTTGAAAATTTTCGTTGGGGAGGATCATGGAATGAATCCTGGAACTCTTCAGTTTATGTGTTGAGATAAACATAATTGGAGAATGTTAGGAAGGAAATATTTTGATAAATAGGGCAACATCCCTCGCTAATAACCTAAAAATCCCTTGCAGTGCTCTGAATTTGAACCAGGAGCTATCACTGCACCATGCAACTTTTAGTAGATATAATATTTGGTTCAAATTGAACTATCAAAATATAGAAAGATGCATTTGTTGAAAGTGGAAATAGCTTGCTTGAGTGTGACAAACTAGTTTTTGAGGACCAGTGGATAAAAGTCTAGCTGGTAGAATTATAGTCATATCATAAAGTTAAACTGTCAGTGCTGTGGATATCAGTTTAAAGGAACAGCTATTAAGTGGCTCCCTACCAGATTGAGTCATTAAAAGCATGATAAGGTCATGGGGCTTTTGTACATAAGTGTGTGCAAAATCAAATATGAAGCTCAAACAGTGTGAGTGACCTGAAAATTATAATGTAATTTCTGGGAAAGCTTTAACATTCCTTGTAGACTAAAAGAAATACATCATGAAATGGAGGTTAATCAACAATCATCAATAATGACAAAACATGGTAATGAAATGCCTTGAAAGAATTTAAAATTCAAAACATCAAGGAGAAGAAAAGCATATTTATACATGAGATAATGGAATTCTTTAGCTTTTCTTTTGCTTAACTTTTTGAGGTATCTTTCTTTTACCATTACTAGATCAATGATCAGGGTTTTTAAGTTGACAGTTGCAAGGCACTCATCAACTTGACTATTTTTAGAGAATTATGAAAGCAACAGATTGACAAATTCTTTATTGATGTGATAGCTGGTTTACAGTGAGGAATAGTAACATATTTATTGTCTCGGTATCTTTTTCTTAGTCCCTCTTTAATTCTATAAACTGTAATGATAAACAGTTATATTGTTCAAACATCTCTATGGCTTGATGTTGTAGAGAAGATGATATTGATCTAATGTTGTTATATGACATCTGACTATCGTTATTTTGTCAGCCTAGTGTACAAGCTTCTTTTAATTTAGACTTCCATGTGGTACATTGATGAGAAAGCATTGAACTTGTTTGAGTAAAGACTATTTTCCTATCTTTTCTCTAACTTCGTTGTCTCTTTCTTTTTTCAGAACACAGGGATTTTTGGCTCTCTTCACTGGTGACACTGGTGAAATTCGTGCAGAAGTGCGAGACCAAATTGACACAAAGGTAGCAGAGTGGAGGGAGGAAGGGAAGGCAGAGATTGTGCCAGGTGTCCTGTTCATTGATGAGGTGCACATGCTTGACATTGAGTGCTTTTCCTTTCTGAACCGTGCTCTGGAGAATGAGATGGCACCAATATTAGTCGTTGCTACCAACAGAGGGATCACTCGAATCAGGGGTACAAACTACAAGGCTGCTCATGGAATTCCAATGGATCTCCTCGATCGACTACTCATCATCTCAACTAAACCTTACACAAGAGATGAAATTCGCAAAATTCTAGACATCAGGTGCCAGGAGGAAGATGTTGAAATGACTGAAGATGCAAAGCAATTGCTGACACGTGTTGGTGAAGGAACATCCTTGAGATATGCTATTCATCTAATTTCAGCTGCTGCTTTAGCATGTCAGAAACGGAAGGGAAAGGCTGTGGAGATCCAGGACATTGATCGTGTGTATCGCCTATTTTTGGATGTGCAGAGATCAACCCAGTATTTGATGGAGTACCAGAGTCAGTACATCAATGAAGTGTCACTCGGAGACGGAGATGGAGATGGTGATGATGATGCCATGGTTTCATAATAGTTCCTCTTTATTACTTTAGAGATTTTGTGAGCATGCATCCTGCTTTCATATAGTTAGCTCCAACCTTACAAATGGTTACATATGTGACAGAAGTGTGATAAGTATTTGTGTAACTTTCCATGTCTTGGTTTGAAACTGTATCTTTTGCAGATTATTGCTGCAATATAATTCTGTGACAGGGCTCGGAATTGTGGAAAATTAGGACAGTGTTTGATGTTATTTGCTGTTGGGTGTGAACATAATTGCTTATCATTTGACGATTATTAACCACGGTATACTCTAGCCTTCTACATATTTTGCAGTGATGTACATCACACATGTTATCATTTGGTATCAGTATTGTTGTTTTACAAGTAGTAGGCCCGAAGTTGAATTTGTAAGAACAGAGAGTTGAGCAATGATACAGTTTTCTAAGCTTATCATCTTTGAGATGTGATTTTATAAATTATTATGTAAATGGTGAAACAAAGTGATGAATAATTTTGTAGTGTTAAGTTAATATTTCATGAATTGGGATATGAGAGCTGTGCAAATTTAGACAGGGCAGCATCAGTCTTATTTAAAAGATGTTTTTGGAGGAATATGGCTAATATGCTCTGTCTCAATCCATGAAAGTATACATACACATTTTCGGTATACAATTTGTATACACAGATGATATTTTATCATATAATTGAATGATTTTAAATTAAAAATAAAATAATATTCAACTATATGATGATATATCATCTATGTTTTGAAATTATGTATATATAACATTGCTTGTGATGGTCCATTTTATGCGCAGTTGAGATGCTTACTCCTTGAAGTCCTTAGTAATTATCAGCTCATTGCCCATTTCTGCGAACTATTTTTATATTAGTTGTAAGTAATATTTCTTTCGCTGCCGTAGTGTGAAATGTTAAGTGCGCAACTCAAACATACATCGTCTCAGCTTGTTTTACATAATCTATCTGCATCCTTTATGTTGGAAGGGAAAAGAAAAATCATCATAGATTGTTCCTGAAAGCCAGAACTTTGATGCAAAAATTAAAGGTTCGTAATATGTGAAAATAATTTTAGAAGCTGAAATATTTTAAAATCTACCATGCCAGATAAATATGTTCATAAGAACAGCCTGAATCCAGGCTACTCTTGTCTACATCTTTCAGCATTTACACGTTACAAACAGGCTGGTTGATTCTCAGTGCAGTGCAGGATAAACCAATACTCAACATAAATTCAAATAAATGAGTAGAGCTGGATTGAGATCTAACATAATATACAAGCCTTCATCCAAAGCCCAATTGTGTATTGGGTTGAGGTCATATTATATTAGAAGCCTAACAGTATGGACATATTGCACTATCACTGGTAAGGGAAGACAAAATTTGTTTTTGCTTCATAAATGATGGGTTTTGTTATGAATTATAATGTACACTTTATTATAAAAGTGGCGAAGAATTGTAATTCAATTTCCAAAGTTTCATTTTCATTCTTTTCCGGTATTTGTATTATGGAATTATAGAGTTAATGAACGTGGCGCAAAAAGTAAGGTCCCACACCGGCAAATTATTTCAACCCGTTTTCATAATATTCAAAATTTCACAGGTGTTTTAAACCATGCAGTCCCTACTTTGGCCTTCGCTGCCTGGGGTTTAAGCTTATTTTCACCGGCTTTTTCGGGCTTAGCTTTCGCTTGCAAACTTCACTTCTATCTTCGACCTTCTCTCTTTAACTGCATTCGCAAGGTAATTCTCTTCACTTCATCCTTGCATGTGTACACGTTTGAGTAACTTTGTTTCTGATTAAATCATTTGATTCGTTTCTTTCAGGCCGGTTTCAGCTCTGTCGCTGCAGTTGAGATGCTTGATGATGCGGAATCGCTAATCAATCAAAATTTTAATTCGGTTCAGGGGAAAGGCAAGTGAATTTTCTTGCGTTGATTGTGAACTTGTGTTTTACAGCTTTAAAGTGGTTAAATATATTTATTTGTTGTTTATGGGGTTGAAGTGTGTGAATTGAATAGAAAGAAACCGGAGTGGAAGAAACTGAAAGCAGAAGACCTTGGAATTAGTACTTCAATGATCAATAAACCAACCAAGAAGGTTCTTAATGGTCCTAAGAAAAAAGGTTTGTGCATATAATTTTTCTACCTCGGATAGTTCATTCTGATGAATGCTATTTGTGTTTGTAAAATTGAACTATAATTTTGCCAACCATGTTTTCATTTTAATATTCTGAACTAGATTACAGAGTATTATAGGGACAAACTTGGTCCTCTTGTATTTGCTAAGTATGATAGATATATTGGTAAAATGATATTTTTTGGGGGATTGACAGCTTGCTCCTTCAGATAGTGAGATGTAATTTTATTGAAGCTACGGTTAATGCTTCATAAAAGCAGCAATTATGTCCGTGTGTTACTGTTGGAAATTGAAACCCAAAGAAGACTTGTCTGGCAATCCAGTTGAACCTACCAGCATCTTGATCCATTGGATGGGGTTGGATGGGGAGACATGTGATGATCAAAGGAATAAACAAGTGTTTTGTGGAAAGGACTGAGAAGTTATGGATTGAGGGCAAATTTTTAAATTTGTAAATTTTTCATAACTTCCACAATTTTCCACTCCGATTTCTTAACATTTGTAGAATCTTCAAATCAGATCAAATATGAAAAATTCCAACAAATCTTTTCATGTGATTTATGTGGCCTTTTAAGCTGATTGGAATTGCACATGAATAGCTTTTTTCTGGATCCAAACCATATTTAATATGCTTGATCTTAAATTTTCCTAAATTTATGCTTTTTATGATAGTTGTTTTTTGTAACAAAATGTTGGATTTGGTATGATTATTTACCTTTTTCATTTCTCTCTGTGATAACGTTAGTGTTCTATCCATATGGTGTCTGATAGATATGCTTTCTTCTTACCTTGTAGGATATGTGGTTTACCTTGTTGGAGGTTGTATGAGATCTTATCTTGAACTGAATACCAAAGGATTTTGACATAGTAACTTCTGCTGTACTTAAAGAGGTTACTCTTAGCTAAGCTTCTACTGCATTTCATGCTAGGAAGATGCAGATCTAAAGCACATAAGTGTTTGATTGAAAATGTGATGTTTCTTAATCCATCAAGTTCCATTTTTAATGTCTACATTGTGAGTGTTTTGGACAACTAAATTTGGCATATTGTTCAACTGCACGCTCTACTGTCCTTGTGGTACTAGATGATGGGGAATTCATTTTACCTGCATTACTGAAAAGATTTTGCACTTCGTTTGCATTTAGGATTTCAGTTTGAATTTATTGCTGAGACACTACAGATTTTCTTCTTTTTAAACTTTGGAAGAATTGTTATTTGTAACTTTACTTCTGTTGATAGTGTGTAAGCTCAATTTAAGCTTATCAAACTGGCATGATCTATTGCTATGAATTACTGAGGTTTTTTGAATAGGATGGATATGCTTTGACATTTTCAAGTTGTAAGTCTATCACAAAATTCTTGAGTTGAATATGTTTCATTGAAGGCTATCTTGGCGGGTGCTTATCTTGGAAACTTTGAATCTCCACCACCTGTGTACTGTGATTATAGATTTTTGCTTTTTGGCTTCTATCATACCATAATGCAATTTTACCCAAATTGCAGGTTATGAGGGCACTTTCACGGTGTGTGATAGTTGGTAAAAGGTTTCCTATTTGTCGTGTGCATCTCGGGGATGTTATTGTGGATGTTTGTATTTTGAAGGTAAATATCTTCTATTCAATAATAAGATTCCTGTGTGGAAATTTCTTTAATTAGTATCTTACAATGTTTTGTACCTGATTAAGGATGTTGCTGCAAGTGAACTTTTCCAGAGTTTCCTGCTTTCTTTTTTTCCAATTTTGTAAAAACGTTGAAGCTGCTATTGAAATTTGATCTCAGTTTCATTTTTCCATTTTTTGAAAAATATTTTAATGTTTTTGACAAATTAGGTTTCAAGTTTTAGCACAAGCGGACAGAAATTCGGTAGGACTTCAGTTATGAATTTGAGAGGCCTAGTGGCTGTGATGAGAGGGATTATATGCGGTGGAGGAACTGTTTGCTGTGGGGCTTTACAATTAACAGGTTCTTTATATGACCTCTTAATCTTGAAGTTATTTGTTCCAACCTTGTAGAGCAGGAATTTTTTGAATCTTTTCCAACATCTGTGGTACATTGAAATTTAAGCAGTTCTTGTTACCTTCTTTTGCATTCTTTTAACGTTCTCATTTCTTTTTTGCGGCATGATGTTTGATCCTTACGCATAAATGGTGTATGACTACGTGGGAGGGATTGAAAATATCAGAAAAGCTAAAGTCTGCATGTATTTCATTACAGCTGTTTCTTGAATTGCTTAAGACCGTTTGTTATGCACATTGTTCTCACTTGTCTTATATGATTGCAGGTACAAACTGTTATTCCTGCAAATATCTCTTTTCAGGATGATTGTGGTAAGTTCTTGTTTGCAGTTTTATTAATTAGTTTTACCTCATCAGACTAAAACTGTTAATGTAGTTTGCACTGCCTCTGGCATGCATGGGCAATTTCAACTTCTCATGCTAACCAGGCAAACTGTCTAACTCCATGTTCTTTACAGCACGCATTCTGCGAGCAGTAAGAATCACCACCCGTTTAGGATTTCATTTTTCAAAGGAAACTTCTCACTCTGTCAAACATCTTTCCTCCTCAATTTTAAAACTTGATAGAGTAATTAAATTATTTTCTCCACCATTTCAGTTTCTATGCATTTAACTGTTTGAGTGTTGGCAAAATGTTTCTGGTTGGCTGATATCTCAATTAAAATGTCCAGGGAAGGCTTCTGATGGAAATGAACTACATGCTAGCCTATGGTTCTGCTGAAGCTTCTCTGAGGTTACTATGGAAATTTGGACTGGTGGAAATACTTCTACCTCTTCAGGTTCATGTTTTGATGGTTCAGTTCTGCCTAGTTGTTTGTTGGTCATGGTTCTAGAGGACCGAAACAATTTGTATAACAGGCATCTTATTTTGTCCACCATGGTTTTTGGAGACGTGACACAAGATCTAATACGCTTTTGGTAATTTTAGTACACATTAAGTTTTTTTTTTTTGATTATTTTTAACATTGAGTGTAAAGGCTGTATAATGGATGAAATTTTTTGTCTCGACCTGAACTTTAAAAACTTCGTGTACCTTGCTTTTTACATAGAAATACATCTGAAAGATAAATTTCTTGATATTAAACATATTTCCCATGTAAGTACCGGTGAAAATTATAGCAGAGGCATGCTCAACTTCTTTTCTTCATCTGCCAAATCTCATGCCTGAGCTACAAATACTGCTCTGATCATTAGGCAATGCTTTCAGGTGTAATGTATATGATCTATCTAATCATGTCGGAATTTCTAATATTCTGGTCTTCCATTTGCTGTCATTGTTCTCTAACTTGGATAAGCTTTTGGCACCTGACAGACCATGCCACAGTAGCTTATGGTAAGATTAAATTCAAATAGCAAGTGCTTAGATGTTCTTTTAAATCAGTATCATGCTATTCATATGCCATAAAGTAAAACATAGACCTGTTGGGTGGCTTAAATACTTGTGTCTGTAGCTTTATTTGACCAGCCTTTACTGGAACCTTCTCGCGTAGCAAAAATGTGCTGCTTTGTGTATAAAAACATAGATCTTCAAAATGATAAAGTTTAAGATTTGTCCAGTGGAATCTAAGCTTTATCCTGCACTTTCTCGAATTTTTGGTTGCCAAATGTACAAGAAATCTCAAAGCAACTTGTTATGTACCAAAGACAGAGGCAAGCTGATTAGAAGTTGTTGATTTTGCGATGGCCATATTATCTTATCAGTATTAGAAATCTGATCAGCCAATCATACACGGGCTTATCTTTTCTAGAGACCACAAATAAAATTCGTACAAGAAGAGCGTAGTTTGGTTCAAAGTTCTCGAATCTGATTGACCAATGTCTATGTTAATCTCTTCATGCCACTACATTACACCCATAGTGGGGTTCTCTTACTTTTTGCTTTTTCACTGAATAAGACAGCAAGATAAATATAGATAAAGTGCTGGATTTCCTGTTTAAAAAATTACTTTTGAATGTTTTTGCCCTTTTCATTAAATGTTTTGTATTGACCTGAACTATCTTAGTCAATAAAAATATTTCATTATCCAGGGTTGCAATATTGGCATTCCATAAAGCATTGTTGGACTAACCTAGGGATCCTTTAGTGGTTGCTGTGTTTAGCCTTGCTGTCTACAATGGTGGAGATATGCTGGAAGCAGTAAAGATAGCAAGGAAGATCACTAAGCCACATAATGATACTTTCCATGAACTATTAGATCCTCATGATCTGGACTTCCAGACATTAAAATCCGAAGCTATGGATCTTGCAACATCGATTGAAGGTTCATTGACCAAGATGACTTATGGATATATTGTCTCTCAGGCAATGGCAGGGTACCCTCAAGCCCCTTTTTCAGACCTGGTGAGCATTTTATTTTCATTTTTGTCGTCATAGGGAATGAAAAGACCAATAGTGAAGACTCACCGGACACTTCGTTTTCATAACATCTTTAAAAAGAAAGGGTAATTGTAAAATTTCACTAGTCAAGACAAGTCGACTGTTAAAATCGAAATGAGTATTCTAATTAACTGGTATTTATATCAGAGGTGTAGCTGGCGCAGTTAAGCACAATTGACACTCATTTTCAACTTATTGTTTTTTCATTTCTTGTTACAATGCATTTTTAATACAATAACATGGCCATTCTTTCATGCTGCAGGTTTTTATACCAATGGCGCTGTATTTGAGAGTATGGAAGATTTTTTACTGCATGACAGGAGGCAAAGAAACGGGATTTGTGTCAATGCAAGGTAGTAAGATTGATTATGAGTCGTTAGCTTTGGGAAGCCTGACCAAGCTTCGACATACTTTTGCAAGGATTGTCTTCTTTACTGTATACGCTCTTAACCTATAGTTGAACAAAGATTCTGCTTAGAATCATTCAACAACTAGTTAGCATTTCCGTGGAATATTGTAAAATAATATGGTTCCAATTATTTTGTATTATGTATTACTTTTTGTCGTCTTTTGTTGTAAAGATGCAGGATTTTTTCAATAATGATGTCGAAATTGTGATCAAATTTTACCAGTCTACTTGGTCTCAAAAGGAAAAGGAACTTACAGCACAAGAACTTTGAAAGCATTATAAATGCCCCACTGAGCTCCAGTAAGGGTTCCAATCATGACAATACGAAGGGGAAGGCCACAAGTGAAAGGGCCTCATAATCCTAGCCTGTTCACCGCTGCATCGAGGAACAGGTGAACAAACTGGAAAACTAAACTATAGATAGAAACGGAAATTCTCAAGAGGTAAAACTTCACTCACATCACCAACACTTGCTCCCTTTGCATTGTTCAAACAAGACAACAGATTATCAGCGGGATGTGACCCAATTGCGCAAAATACACCTGCCACATGTCCACCAATGGAATACTACTACTAACAAAACATCGACCTGCATATTTCACTTGAGGACATCGACAGGAGTCACAGCCGTGTGGGTGATGGCAGTCCTAAACTTGCCACCGCGTACATGCAGCGTAGAAAGAAAGTTTTGGACGACGAAGACGAATAGAGAAAGTTTGGTATCCAAGAATTACCAGAGTAATCATAATCAGAAAGAAACATTTTGTCCCTAACAAAAAACGTAAGGCTTGTTTGGGTTTTAGCTTTGGTTGTTCTGTTGCTCTCTCCCTCAGGAAAGAAAACAAAAATGAGGTCGTGGTGGTGGCTGTTTGGAGCGCAAGAAAAGAGTCGACGATGTATCTGCGTCTTCCGTCAACTTTGCATGCCATTTATCGACTTTTGCCGCGAAATTTTGACTTCTTGACTTTTCCTTCGTTGTATTTACGCGAGTTGACCGCAGTTATATATAGAAAAATATAGAAAGAGCTCTTTGTATTCTATAATATAGATCTTAAACGTAAATAATATAAATTTTTAAATATAGAGTTAGGATCTTCTTGAGATTCAAATTTGATTTGATTTTATTATTTTTTTGGCAATTATTTACATGTAAATTTTTTAACATTGAATTTTACTTTACACATAATTAATAAATTGTTGCCTCATTAAAGAAAAAAGGCCAAAAGACTTTCTCCCACCCAAGGCATAGTGAATTCTCATTCCCACCCACCAACTTTCAAAAACCTAAACATTCACCCATAGTTTGAAAAACTAACACCTACCCTCCAAAATTAAGATAAAATTAAGGATAAAATCATCATTTAACAATAATATTTAACATTTATATCATTTTAACTCTTTAATTTAAAAAACTAATAATTTTACCTAAAATTAAGTTTTAAAAAGTGACATTTTAGCCCCTACCTAGGGTTTCCAGTTTTGCCAATGAATTTTCAGTTAACAATGGTCGATCTCTCTCCCTCCGGTGTTTAATATTAGACCAACGATATCTAGATTCGATGAAATTCAGAAGAAATCCGGACAATGATATTTGAATTTCATCGAATCTAGACATCGTCGATCCAATATTGAACACCAGAGAGATTGACAACACTGGGAGGGAAAGAGATCGGCCATCGTTGATCAAAAATTCGTTGGTGAAATTGGAAACCCTAGGTAGGAGGGAAAATGTCACTATTTAAAATTTAATTTTAGGTGAAATTGTTAGTTTTTTAAATTAAGAGGGTAAAATGATATAAATGTTAAATATTATTGTTAAATAATGATTTTGTCCTTAATCTTATCTTAATTTTAGAGGGTACGTGTTAGTTTTCCAAACTATGGGGGGGGGGATGTGGGTAATTTAAAGTTGGTGGGTGGGAATAGAATTCACTATACCTTGGGTGGGAACAAGTGCTTTGGCCAAGAAAAAATTGGCTATTAGCGTGCCACCAGTCAGCTTGTTACAGTTGCCATCATTAGCCATTCGGTCCCTCCAATTTCAATTCGACTGCTCACCCGAAACACGCATAATTGTCAAAAAAACGTCAAACGACGTTCCGCCGTTTTCAACCCAACTTCACCACCGTCTCACAGATACCCGATTTTCTCGAGAAATTCTAGTTCATGTAGAATCCTTGCTCCAGTGCATTTAAAGAATCATTAGAAATGGATCGGCGAAGGGCGGATAGTCCAGTTTATGGACGGCAGTGGAGCGGAGGATCGAGCAGCTCGGGCTCGTCATCACCGGCGCACCCTCAGTCACGGCTGCAGCCGGCTATCACCTCCATTAAGCGCAACCAAAACGTGGCTGCGAAGGCTGCCGCACAGCGCCTTGCTCAGGTCATGGCCACGCAGACCGCTGCTGGTACTGGCGACGACGACGATGACGATGATGAAGAAGATGACCTCTCCTTTCGCTTCCACGCATCCACCAAAGATAAAAATCGAACTAGTAGTAATCATAGTTCGTTACCAGCGCTTTCGTTTACTAGAGCTAATAGATCTCCGTCTCCTGCGGTAATTTAATAAGTGATTTATTAATCGCAGATTTCTGGTTAATTGTCTCCACTGTGATCGATCTGATTAGAATTATTTCCTGTTTTGATTAGTTAGGTCGGAACATTGTAGAACATACAGCATCTGTGCGGTCCACATCAGCTGGAAGGCCGTCAGGGATTTCTGTTAGAACCGCGACGTTTATGCCTTCAAGTAAACCGCCGGTTAGAACTCCAGTTCCTATACCTACGATTGAGCCCCCTACTCATAGGAATAGAGATAAGAGGTAAGGCTTAGTTGTTCAAGGCTTTGTTTAAATTGCCCTGGGCATGGATATTATTCTTTTGAACCATGGTTATCCCTGGCTAAGTAGGAGCGAATTACCGGTAATTTTAGTTTGCTAAGTTGCTGAACGCTAAAGTTGGAGCTAATTGAGGGAGATTCAGTGGATGGATAGCTATTGTTTGATGTGATTTTACTATTAAGTATCAATGAATAACTTCTAATGTAAAACATTCAAAATTTAAGGATGTGAATTGTGACACGGAATGCTTGAATTATAAAATGTTGCTTGTATGATTTTCAGTATCAATACTGTATCATGATCTTTATTTTCATTATGCTTTTTTACATGATATGTGGATCTTTCTTTTGAGTTTTAAACCATTCCTTCTTTATTCAGACTGGTCACCTATTGTGTAGCAAAATAGATCAGACCAGCTGGTGCTATTTTTTCGTGCCTTTGTTTCTGTGGACTCTTAAGTTGTGTCATTTTCCTGATGCCTATGGTTATATCATGCATGTAGGCGCCTGTGGATGTAATTGTGATTTGCAAATTTTTAGGGATTACTGTTTAGAAGCTTCATTTATATGGTGTTTTTGGCACAACTGATATTACGCTTTCTGATTTCTTGAAATTCATTTATGTTAATTGCTTTAGGTTTTCACCAGATATACCACTACTCAATACAAAAGATGCAGGAGATCAGCGTGAAGCCTCTGCGCTTCGTGATGAAGTATGTCACGCTCCAACCATTAATTTATATCTTGTTGAAGACGCATATGACCTTTGAAATACATTGGAAGAAGCTATTTATTGATTCCAACAATTTTTTACTTTTAACTGAATGTCAATAATATTTCCTGAAGAGCAAGTTTGAAACTTTTATATATATTTATAAATTGCAGCTTGACATGCTACAAGAAGAGAATGACAGTTTACTTGACAAGGTGACTCAACCTTGCCCAAAACACTTTGTTTTTGCCCCATGATATCTTCGATATATATGATTTATGCCTAAGCATGTTGTACAGCTTCGTCATGCTGAAGAGAGATGCGAGGAATCAGAAGCAAGAGCCAGGGAGCTTGAGAAACAGGTCCGTTGTATTCTATTTGCAATTTCAATTTGTTTTTGGGTAAATAAATTTCCATACCAGTGTAAAGCCCATCAGTATAGGTAGAACTTGTGCATCCACCTCAACTTGTAACCTTTGTTTTTTGACTTCTTTTTGCTGATGTGTTTAAGTGATAATTATTTTGTTCGATATTTTTTATTTATATCTCTACATGGATAATATTATAGATGCTATGATTAATACTTTTAAGCTGTAAAGTACAATTATGGATGCAGGACTTTGATATGATGTGAATACATTGACTTTCTGAGTTTTGAAAGTTAGGGGAGAAAATGGTGAGATAATATGTTAAAATTATATTTAAGCGATCTATTAATTAATTCTGCAATTTTTTAAGCATCTTTAATTTATATGTTTATGTTAACTAAAATGTATCACATACCTGACATAGGCACTAAAATTTGTTTTGTGTTTATGTACTTATAGTTCATATTCTACTATGGATGTGATATAGGATCTTGTATGTTTATCTGCTTTTTGATTTTTTGCTTGTGAATTTTTGTTGCATACAACCTTACTTGCTCTACCTCATTAATTTGATTTTTAATAAATCCCAGAGCTGAAGTTATAGATATGTTTACCTGTTTAAATTCCTACTGCATTACTGTGCTTGCTCTTTGGCTTTCAAGTTTGAAATCTATTGCTAGATTGTGGAGCAAATTCGTTTTATCTCAATTTAGTCTTTAGGTAAATTAAGTTTCCTGAAGCAAGACGGATTTAGTACTTAATTGAGTTAAATTGTTGATTATACCCTAAAAATTCCAGAAGTTTTTATTTTCAATGATTATATTTTACTTTTATAGGTTGCTGCTCTCGGAGAAGGTGTGTCTCTGGAAGCCAAACTATTGAGCAGGTAGGCTCGATGGTTTACTGTCTTGTTGTGTTCTTGAATGTTCTGCTTATGATTGTTGCACCTATCATCTGCAGGAAGGAAGCAGCTTTACGTCAAAGAGAGGTAATTCTTAGCTTTATGTTAGTGGTGACATGAAAAATAACTTTGAGGGTTGGAGCTATTATTTTATTTTATGTTCATTTTTCATTTTCTTCAGGTACATGACTTTGAGACTACACTGTTGCTTGAGTTGTATTCTGTTTTTCAGATGATTTAGCTGAACTGTGCCAATAGCAGGAGTTAAACTTTGTTATATAAAGATTTACCTATATTTTTTAATTTATTTTTCAGATTATTCTGAATTTTAATATTTCCAAGTAGCTAAGAGTGCGATTCTTTTCTGACAAACATCCTTCATTACAGGCTGCTCTTAAGGCAGCAAGACAAAAGACAGATGGGAGAGATGAGGAGGTTGTAGCCCTACATTCAGAAATTCAGGTTAACCATCCTAAGAATACTTGTGTAGTTAAATATTTTATGATTTACAATAAAATACCGAACCACCTTTGTTTTAATCAGAACTTGAAAAATGAGGCTGCAACAACTATTGAGCAGCTACGGGAGGTGGAGTCTGAAACAAAAGCTCTGCGGTCAATGACTCAGAGGATGATATTGACTCAGGAAGAGATGGTTTGTTCATTGCTTTAAAGCCAGATTTTATTACTGGCTATTTTGATGTTAACTATATTCTACATCTACTTTCCAGGAGGAAGTTGTCCTAAAGAGATGTTGGCTTGCTCGCTATTGGGGTTTAGCTGTACAGCATGGTAATCAACATACTTCAATCTTCTTTTACTTGCAAGTTGCAAGATGAAATAAGTTGGAGTCTTTTATTGTTATTATTATTTTTTGCATCATGAGCCATTTATTGAGTTCTAGAGCCAACATTCCTTATTGTGTCTATTAGGATAATATTAAAATGTTAGATTTGGATAATAATAATAATTAATAATTTTTGTTTAGATTAATATTTGATTAGGATAATATTTATTGGCTAATAATTGATATTTGAATTGGAAAATTAGGATAATATCATTAGAATATTGGAAGAAAAAGATTAGCATTGTTTCATATTGGAGTGTTATCCGACAAATTATAGAACACACTGGTATCAATTTCTTTGATATATGTGTGGTTCATCAACAGTAGATTTGATTATTATTAGTGATATTTTTTATCCATAAAATTATTTGATTTCTCTCTTTCATCTTGTATCATAGGAAACATCCACAATTTTCTCCTTGAAAGACTAATTTCATTAATTTTCATGTGTTGTAATGATATTTGATTTGTTGCTGATGCCATGCCTGGTGCTATCTGTGATTGGTTTTTTTTTTTTTTCCAGTTTATAGATGAGTTATATCTTACTTGCTTTCTCTTGTGGTTGCTATTGTTCTTTATAGGCATTTGTGCTGACATAGCAGTGTCAAAGCATGAGCATTGGTCTGCTTTTGCTCCTCTTCCCTTTGAAATTGTCATTTCTGCTGGACAAAAGGCCAAGGAGGCGTCATGGGCGAAAGGCTAGTTACCTGATCAGCTTATTAGCTGTAATTTTTATGCTTATTTTACTTTATATGGTTGCATTTGTTTATCATTTCCTGTGAATGGAGTAGGTGGTGGTGATCCTGATAGAAGTAAACTTGTTCGGGATTTGAGTGATCTTACTGGAGAAGGAAATATTGAGAGTATGCTTTCAGTTGAAATGGGTTTAAAAGAATTAGCGTCTTTAAAGGTTTCTCTCTCTATTTTAAGATTAATCATGTTTCTGTTATGTCTTTATATTTGCTTTGAATATTTTTGTGGGTTATATTCATCGAAACTCAGTATCCACTCTGTGATTGTATATGCTTGTATATTCAATTGATTTTGAAGGATTCTTCAACTATTGACTGTGTATGGAATGCCCTCTCAAAGATTATTGTTACTAATAATTTTATTAGTATGCTGCAATGCTGCATAGACAAAAGTTCATTCATTGAGTTGATGTGAGTTTGTGACTTTAAAGGGCATCCTTGTTTATTCTTGTACAACTGTATTCTTTAATTTATGTGCAAATGTTGGAAAAACTGCTATTCTACATACAACATTAAATTGATATTTTATTGCTGCTGTTTTAAGGTTGAGGATGCTGTTGTGCTTGCACTGGCCGAACGCAGAAGACCAAAAATGGTTCGACAATCCCTCCCTGGTACTTTCATCTCTGCCCTCACAAGTTTTCTTCCTGTTATCATTATTACAAAGATATTCTAATCTATAAATGTGAATTTGATTTCTTTCCATTAGATGTATGATGCAAACCCAAAAATTCAGATTCAAATCCATGGCAATTTGAGAGACTAGTGTCCTCCAAAACTAATAACAAAATTCTAATGTCTTCTTCCCATACTTCCCTTGCCTTCACCATTTGATCCTATCTCCACCAATCAAAAATAGTCATGTGGACATCCAGATTCTTCTTGGATCACACCTTTCACACCCTTTGGTTGCATGGTGTCCATGCTTTGGTACAGTGATGAGAAGGTCACCAACTATAACCTACCGTCTCAAAACACCACTATTGGTTTTGGTAAATTTCAATTGGTCGCTCCCCTTGTGAAATAGAACCCTTTAGACTAGCAAACACAAACCTAAAAACATTAATCACAAACCGTAACTAATCTCCATAGACCTTTGAATGGGTCACCTTGCAATTTTGAGGCAATCCCAATAGTAAATCATGACTATGATATTTATTGGACCTTGATGCACCATTAATCTTCATGTAATCGTCTCCACCTTCAGACAATGTTGTGACTTCATCTCCCGTAACCATTTTTACCAAATAGATAAACTCAAAGCATTTGTCAATAGCAAATACATCAGCCTCCTTCATTTGTTATACTATAAACATAATCTTTGCCACCATATCTCTTGAAAAAGTGGTCTCAGAAATGTAACAACATGGGTTGCAATTCCTAACCAATAGCTGGAGATATGCATTTCGATTATCGCCTGATATGATGCCAAAACTGAGGGTGACAGTTTTGAAGGTAATGAGTAGAGGGGATTAATTTGGTGGGAATGCAATTTAGGGATTGGGTGTTTGTTAGGATATGGGATGTGATTGATAATAATTAGGTGTATGGATGTGGTCTAGGTTGGGGTGGGTAATAAGGTGTGGACTAGAGTGGGGAGTGTGTGGGTTGTAATGGGGTTTGGTAGTTGTTGGGTTATTTTGAATTAAATGAGTCAGGCTATTTGAGTGGCAAGACTTATTTGCATTAATTGGGTTGGGTTTGACTAATATAGTGTGGGTTAGAGTTTTATATGTAGTTGGGCTGGGTAGTATGGGTGGACCGGGTTTGGAGTGAGCCAATTGGGTTTTAGGTGGGTCTTGAGCTTGATTTATTAACTTGTGGGCCTGAATAGTAAATTGAAGTTGGGCTGATGAGATGCTTCATATTATATGACAGCTGGGCCAAATTTCAAGGTTTGGATTGAGTGAAAGAAGTGGCTTTAGGTTATGTTGGTAATATAATAAATTGGGCTGGGTTTGGTGTTGGTAAAATTAGGTAATTTGGATTAGGCCAAGCTGTTTTGATATTGGGCTTGAGTTTGGGGCTTGGTAAACAGGTTGTTAGGTTGGGGCAGGCTATTATAATTTTCTCCTTTCCTACCTGTTTCTTCTTTCTTTGTCACAGATGAGAAATTTCTTCTTTCTTCTTCATGTCTTGTTCACAGTTCCCTTCTGTTTGAACTCCAATGCCAGCCAAGCCAAACAATCTGGATTTTGAACGGATTCTGGCATCTATATCTCATTGAAATCCACCAATTTTCTGTTGAAATCTGATGGTTTATCATTCTGGACTTCTGACGAGTTGAAGGCCTGGCTGGAATCTACTATTTCTCCCTTTTGATCATCGGATCCCACCAATTGATTCCCAAAAAATGTCGAATTCCTCTCCAATATATTTGTTTCCTTGTCTGATACAATTAGAATGTCGTCATCATCCATAAGAACAACTCATGACTTGCTTTTACAATCATAATTTGATTCTTCCTTGCATTCACAGCGGGGGGGCAAACTCCATTCTCCCACATTTTCCGAATTTTTAACTGCATTAGTCATTGGGTAAAGCTCTATCTACCACTATCTTCCTATATGATATCTGCTTTTTCCATCTTCAAATTTGTGTGCTCTTATACCAGTTTGATTCGAACCAAAAAATTCAGAATAAATATCATAATTCAATCAAATTAACTGGGGTGAAATAATTGCAGAAGTCAAAAGAGAAATGGTTAAAAAGTGCAATGGGAGAGTATTTTCATTAATCTGATCAGGAAACACAAATTCCAATTGAGAATTATGCTGATGAATTTCTTAAGCATAGAAGAATACAGAAACAAAAAGACACCACCAAGACAGATTCAACTCCCTGGCAATTCAAGAGGCCAGTGCCGTCTAAAACTAATTACGAAATCCTAATTTCTCCTTCCCTCATACTTTCCATACCTTCCCCTGTTACTCTTATCTCCACCAATCCAAAACAGCCACATGGATGTCCCGATTCTTCTTGGATCATGCTTTGGTTGTATGATGTCCATGCTTTGGTGTTGTGATGAGAGTTCTATCAATGTTCCATAGCTTTTCCTTGTAGTCCTCAAAATGAATTCTTGCTTTTTATCATCTGCCATATGGTTGATTTATTCTTGGTTCTGAAGTATTTTATAACTATTATATTCATGGAAGGTCTACTGACAAAGATGTATTAAATGAAGTCTTCACTGTTGTGATATCATGGAAAGGATTTTTCACATACCATTTATCTTCTTCTTGTTTTAATTTTCAGATTCCAAATTGCCTGGTGATCCAAAGTTTACAGAGGCATTTGGTAAGGGCTTTCCTCTTAACTGTCACCATGATGTGCTTACTCATTATGCGAAATTGTGGAAATTAAATCTATCTCGTTACATTGAAGATTATGCATGTTGGTGTTTGTGAAACATGTGTCTTCTGTGGTTTCTTTTGCTTTAAGTTAATCCTATAGGCTGTAGTGCCTGAGATAGGTTGATTTTCACTTCATGCATGAGGGCTATGTGGATCGAAGATGCAGTGTCTTTGTACAAGATTTTGGTTGCATTATAAAAATTGTTGATGATGTAAAAAGAATAAATATAATATTTATAAGTAACCAATATCAGGATTCTATATCAAAGTTCTGTTAGCTTTATAATTTTCTTTGTTCTGCAGAGTTAAGTGAAGAGGAGGAAGAAGATGTTCTTTTCAAAGAGGTCAGATAATATTACATTTATGATATTTCTTGATAAATACAATCTCATCAATGTTTTTCATCTGTGTGTTTTGATAAAGTTTGTGTTATACCTTTCATGTGTCAGAAATTATAGTTCTAGTAAATTGACATACACAGGCTTGGTTGACATATTTCTGGAGAAGAGCTAAAGCGCATGGTGTAGAGGAGGATATAGCGGAGGAGAGACTACAGCTTTGGATAAATCGCAGTGGACAGTCACCAACTTCACATGATGCTGTTGATGGTAATAATATTTATTCTGGTTTTTCTATGCCTAAAACTGAGGAAACAGCCCCTTAAAGTGAAAAAAACCATAGACTACATGCAATAATTTTTATTTTGCTTTAAGCTTGGTTCGTGTTTTGTCTGATTTTGGGTTGGTCTATTGGTTTTAAGAAGTTGATTTTGTAATGACCATATTTGTCTTAGTAATGTATTTGTAATGACCATGTTTTACCATAGTAACGTACTTTTAGAGCTCAGTGCATGCAATTTCTGCGTTGTGACAGTTGAGCGTGGCTTATTGGAGCTGAGGAAGTTGGGTATAGAGCAGCAACTCTGGGAAGCTTCTAGGAAAGAAATTGATCTGCCATCCTCTGCCTCAGTGGCCAATCACAAACTTGCAGATATAGAGACCTCCTCATGAAGGAGATTGTTTTGATGTGCCGACTGCCATTTCTTTGTTTGTTTCTCATTTTGGATGAGAACTTGCTTGAATGCTCCATTTTGTGTTTTAATTTTCTTCTTTTCTTTTTTTCTTTCTTGAATCTCCTGTCCCACCAACTATCATCCATTTCATCCAGTGGCATCAACTTGTAGCTGGTCATTATACGAGAGAGCTGTCTGGACTTGGGGCTTGTAATTAGAGTTTGCTCTAGTGACTTGTACCTGGTCATTATACGCGAGAGCTGTTGGGACTTTGGGCTTGTAATTAGAGTTTGCTCTAGTGATTTATTTATTTATTTCATTGATTCTGTAATTCGTCTTTCCATGCATTAGTAAATTTTGCAAGCCCGTTTATCTCAACTTGTTATATATTTATATTTATAATTATAATTGTCATTTAGCTTTGTCGCATTCAACGACCTCGTATCAATCAACTCTTATCTCCAAGTCCACTGAGCATTTCAAAGTGCTATAAAAATAGCAACATAGAGATCTTCTCGAGCAAGCCTGCTAAAGTTACCGTACAACAAACGATCAAATTCTTCACCTCGGGACTCGTGACTATGACTGCTCATTTACGTTGTCTTACAGCCAAAATGGAAACTCAATCTAAGAGAACTCGACCCAAACTGAAACGAAAGACAAGGAAGGTGAATGCTTGGTCCACCTAGAAATGAAATATGGAAGCCTCCACAAAAATGAGATAGATCCCGGGATCTGGTTTCGGACAATTAAGCCTTCTCAAACTATGTCTTTTTAACCAAAAAGATTGTGCCAAAGCATAAGGTGCCAAAAAGAATAAAAAGTAAGGTTATATATATACACATTTTAAGTATATGAAATGGATATGTAATTGATGTATTATCATATAATTGAGTGATATTTTATTCTTAATTAAAAATCATCTAATCATATGATAACATATTATTTATATATTCATTTTGTATATTTAAAGTATGTATATATAGTTTTATTAAAAAATAAAAGGGTTTGGACACATAATAAATGTTCAAGTACTATTTTTGCTTCTGTTTGCCCAAATTCACTTACATTAGAATCACTTGTTAGTTGATAAGTTTAATAGATCCGTCCTATGAAACACAATGTTCTAAGTCTCAAGAGATAATATTACCCACTTCATGTTCATCTGAAGCATTGGGTACGATTATTTGTCGAGTTCTTTTTGAGATTAAGTGAGTTCATATCAAGATTATACTTTAATTTATTTAATATAACAGTTATAGAATTAGTCATTACACTCCGTGTTTTAATTATTTAACTATCTTTCTCTTACGTCCATCCAAAGCTTAAAATTATTAGTTTAATATATTTAAAATCTCAAAATAATTCATAAAATTTCATATCGATTATTCTTAGATTTCATCATTTCTTTATTGATTTTCTATAATTTTACTTTTATTCAATTTTAATCCTTTTATGTCGTATCTTTGGTTTGATATTGCATCATCCAAAGTGCTAACAAAATTAATAGTATTAACGTAATAGTGTACAAATTTTGTGAAATTAATTAACTCATTTGAGACTTTGAATTGATTTGCACACTTACATAAGAGAAAATCAATGATAATTAGCAATCCATTGAAAACACACAGTATTTACATGGTTTGACAATGTGCATACACCTTCGAAGGAGATGTTAACATTATTAAACTTAAAAAAAATCGCTTTGAACTATAAGTAATATAAATTAGGGTTTAATGTAATTTATTATAATCAATTGTAGGGTCACTTGAACGAGTGTTTATTTTTATGTATCGATCGTTTGTTGACCATTGACATATAACTTTACTAGTTGTATTACCACTAGAACAATAAAATTATATAGAGCTATATTAAGTAGGCCAAAAGACTATTTCCCATTCGAGATATGTTGTATTATCAAATTTTCTCTCTTTAACTTTGATAATATCAAATACTCACTCATGAGTAGTTAAAATTAACAGAACCCTAACTCTTTAAAATTTTATCTTTTTTTGCCCCCTTAAACTTTAAAAACTAAAAATTTTCTCAGCCTAAGTTTAAAAAAATGACAGTTTTATCTTAGAGTTTCGTTTTGAAATCTCTAACGTCATCTTCGGCTCCATTGTCGGCAACCTCTCCCTCTCAAAGCATCCTCTCCCTCTGGTAGTCTCTCTCCTTCCATTTAGATGTCCAATCGAGGTCGAAGAAGCGGTGGAAGACGAAGCTTTTCGTCTTCACCGTTTTTCTGACACCGATTGGACGTCCAAATAGGAGGAGAGAGATCGCTAAAGGGAGAGGCTGCCGACAATAGAGCCGAAGATTTCAAAACAAAACCCTAGAGTGAAACTGTCATTTTTTAAAACTTTTAGTTTTTAAAGTTTAAGAGGACAAAAAGAGATTATATTTTAGTTTATTTTTAATATTATAAAGAAAATGACAATTTTACCCTTACTACTGTTAATTTTAACTGTTCATGGGTAGTATTTGGTATTATCAAAGTTAAAAAAGAAAAATTTGGGAATACATCATATCTTGGGTGAAAAATAGTCCTTTGGCCTTTTAAGTATTTATGTATATCACCGTATAATTAAATAATTTTTAATTAATAATAAAATAATATGTAATTATATAATAATATATATAAATATATATTTATTTACGTAATTAAAGTAAATATACATAATATTATTTCTGTTAGAATTCTCATTCCTTCGTGTCTATATAAACAAACCTGTGTGTGTCCCAAGTGTCCATAAAGATGAAGACCTTCCAATGAAACTAATCTCATGATCCCATGTGAGCGTGACTAAATAAGGCTAAGGTATTGTGAATGCATCATTGCATAGACAACCACCGTTTGATTGCCGGCAGAGCGACCGGAGCCCCACTCGACTCCCATGTGACTGTGACAAAGCAGAAGCCTCAAATAACACAATATTCCGTCAAAACTAAGCCAATCAACTACGTCCAATTCCACCTAAAAAAGCGCCAACTCTGACGCCCTTTCTTTTTTAAACTCTCTCATTAGTCATTTCTAAAAAAGGCAATCTCTCTCTCTCTCTCTCTCTCTCTCTCTCTTTCAATTTTCTCTAATCTCTATAATTGAGTTCCAGTCGACCCCCCTCCAAATAAAGAAAATGTCCAAGGAGTTAAAGGAACGACCGCCTTCAATCATCAATAACAATGCCCAGCTTCAGGTTCATGTTATTTCAATAAGTCTTTCTTTTTCAATACAATTCAGTTCACTATTAGATGCATATTTATAACATTTTCAATCCTCAACTACAATTTTGTTAATTCACTCACATTGTTGGATCATAACTGTACATGCAGGAAGAGAAAGACCTGGACTTCGGATCTGAAGAACTTGAGCCACCGTTACCCCTCACCGTGACTTCGCGGGTTATTTTTATTTTTATATTTTTCTTATTAAGCTCTCTTTGAGTTTTGTAAGAGAAAATTATTACTGATGTGAATAAAAAAACAATGCAGGTGTTGTATATGTTAGGAGACATTACTGCTGGACCGGCGTATCGGTTCACCCAATGGTTGGAACTAGTCCGTAAACGTAGCGGCAAATACCGCTCCTCCGGCTTCCCTCACCACCTTCAGAGGCTTCACACTATGCCTTTTAGGTCTTTCTTTCTCTTTAATTACTTTCCATTTATATGGATTGGCCTTCCTTCTAAGAAAATGCTTTAATGCTAAGAAATAACTTCAACTGCATATCGTAATTTAATGTATAGAGAATCTAAGTTTTGTTTTGTGGATTTGATTTGAATGCTGTTCTTCTTTTTTTTTTTTTTTTAAGAAAAGTATGGATAAAAGCCCTCGTTAATAATGCATAAAAGAGGGGGATGGTAAGAGTTCCTGTATCTAGTCTTATAGGTAATCAGACTAGTTGATGACTTTTTATGAATTGTGTTCAGCAATATTTGTACATTAGTGTCACTATCAAATGCAATTTCAAATTGCAGCAAAAAGAGATACAACCCACTAATAATTTAGCCTTCAATGGTTTTTCTTATATAGTTCTTGGTTTCCATTCAGTGCAGGAGAATCACTTGGTGATTCTAAAGGTCCTTCGCCAGCTGAGCAAGCTTCGGAGATAAATTTGTGGGAAAGACTAGGGAAAGCTGGTATGTTGGACATCGAGTCAAGCTCTTTTTCTTGGGATATGCTTTCTTCACTTCATCACACAGAGCATGGTTGTAGCACTGACCATTCTGAGGATGAAATGAATAAAGCCCTCGAGGTTTGTGATTATTCTAACCAGATTGAATGGAGTGACACCTATTATCTTCAAATTTAGTTCAAAATTCCATTATTTTAGATGAAGGGAAAGGGGAACAAGGATGCAAACAACAAAGATACTTTCAAGACCTTTTTATTTTTAGTTTCTTGAATCAATATTTCATGTGCTTGATTATTCTTTTTGCAATAGTTATGACATGATGCCCATCTAATGTAAGAATCTGAGAAAAACCAAATTTGTCTTTTGGTTATCTTCTCATTTGCTGCATCAAATTTTCTTCTGTTGTGTGCATGTAGGTTACTGTAAATTCTGGGGGAGTTGTTTTCTTTGCCTTATTCAACCAGCTCAGTTTTGATGATGTTGCTTCAAGTGAAGCTGCAGCTGTTATAAAGTTTTCATCTTCAAGGATGGCCACCCAATCAGAACGCCTTGGCTATGAATTTGCCAAGTGGATAGGAGTCAGAACTCCTCAGGTTATAAATTAATACCCTTTGTTTCCGTCAGCTTAGGCAATGTCCCCCAACTTTTACTCTAGTGGAACTTCCTTTATATCATTTCATTTGTAAGTCAATGTCAATCTATTGTATCAGGCTAGAGTAATTCATAATTGTAATCCAGAGTGGCTCCAGATTAAGGAAGCTGCAGAAAAAGCAAGAGCTACAGCAATCTCAGAAGGAGATGATATTGGTGAAATGACATGTGCTGAACTTCTGGAAGCACTTGAACTCAGCCGATGCCTTCTCTTTATGAGGTGAACATGAAAATTAAGTGAATAAGTTGCTAGAACACAATATCTTGTTGTGCTCCATTTGATGCTCTCTTTATACTTGACTGACAGAACAAGTTGAAAATGGGCAATAGCTTGGTTCATGTACCTGTATTTGTTCTTATGTGTTGAATTTTGCTATAATGAACATTAGGCCATTAGGGTCCTTAAACAATCCTGTAACTTTCTGTACTATTGAGAAGTTCAGTGGCATCGAATTTGGTCAAGTGACTTGATTCACTGGTGTCTTTGAGAAGATACTTTTACGGTATTCATTAGTCTAAAGTTCTTCACAGCACATACCTTCGGTTTTCTTCTAGGACCATGGCTGTGAGGTCAAGAAGATTACATATGTGTAGGTTAATTTCTCTTTATTCATTTATCACAATAGGCCACAAATAGTGGAGCAAGTAGGATATATGATTTGCTGTGTAGGTTTCTTCAAACACTATTAAGATCAAGATATTCTGTGTTCGCAGTTATATTCATGGATCTCCTTTGTTGGAAAGCTCAAATGCATTTGAATCAAGGGAAACTGCAGCAAAGACTGCAGCAGCTCTTGGCCGGGTCTTGATGTTGGACCTTGTCATTAGAAATGAAGATAGACTCCCTTGCCGTGAACTCAGATGGCGTGGAAATCCTGCAAATCTGTTGTTGGCAGACAAAACAGCTTCATTAAGTATAGATGCACTGGAGGAAGCATTTGATTCTACGATTATGAGATATCGGCCAAGAGTGCTTAGAGCTCTTCAAAAGGAGCGAAGGTCCACTTCAATAGATTGCAGATTGAATGCTCATAATCCAGGATTGGTATCACAGAGCTCAGATCTGTCTGATACCATAGAATCTCCAAAATCTAGTGAAATGAGTCGAAGAAGTCAAACATCAGATGATTCAACTGGTTCTGAATTTCATATTGTGGCTATTGACTCCGTTGTTCCTCGTCGTCCTCCTGCTGGAAAACGTGCAAATGACCAGGCAAATTATCCTAAGTTGGTCGAGTTACTTCTCAACAGTTCTGAGTATGCCTCTAATCTGTTACATGATATAACAGGAGGGAAGTTGGAATCCCCTCCATTAGAATATGTCGAGACAACTGATGTGCAGGTGACTGAAATGAATTCGGTTGCTCATGAATTTCGTAATGGGTTCCGTGCTGCTCTCAGAGATCTTCAAGGATTTCATATGTTTGTGCTTACACTTCACCAAAAACTGGATGGGCTGTTACGAGCATTTTTGAATATCATAAATAAGACTTCAGGGGATTTTGACAAGGATGAATTTGTGGTACCGGCATCACCTTCAAATCCTTCTGCGGTTGTCCATTGCCCGTCTCCACCAATCAAGGAGAGGTGCTTTAATGATTGCAATCCAGATTATAGTGATACAGAATTGCAAAAAACAGCTCCAAGGTCATCTTCCAAAGAAAGCTCCGACTGTACTTCACCCATTTCAAGAGAGGGATGGCATGGAAAGTCCTACAAAGGGAGTGGAGATCGTAGCCTGCGTTTGACAGCAAAACTCCGTGATTTCCATAAATGGGCCAAGGTTATTCTTCTAAATGAAATAAATTGTTTTTTATACATCGTATGCAGTTATTTGAAAGTAGCAGTTTACAATAATAACTTTCAGTACATAAACAAATTAATTCTGTTCTAAGTTTGGTTGATCGGCTTAGATTTTGTTGCTGATCTGTGCATATGTATTAGTACAGTGACATTGATCTGATGGCATTGCCTGTCTTCTGTTTTTCCTTTTTGTTCTGATAAGTCAGATGTTTGTTAAGGAATTACATTTCAGTCGTTTTTCTGTGTTGTATTTCAGTTTAGTAATTGTAAACGAGGCTTTACTGGAGATGAAATGTTTTGTTCTTCATGTCTTATTGTGTAATGTTACAATGGCCTTGCTCAGGTTGATGCTGAATCAAGTAAAGAATTGGAACAATGGAATGAATTGCTGAAAAATGATGCTGTTAAACTCTGCCTGGAAAACAGTTTTAATTCAGGGTTCTTTGAAGGTAGTGATAATAACAGTGTTGTTGATGTATGAGTTGAAGGTAATAGTTCAACTAACTACTGGGATTCGATTTTATGTGATGCAGAATCCTTCTGTATATTATTAAGGAATTTGTTCTTTCTCCTAGTCTCCTTTTTAATCTACATTGCAACTTGCAGGTCAGACTTGAACACATTCTAGAGAGAATAACGTTAATATCTGAGGCTGCAAATACAGAGAAGCCATCTTCAGTTACAGCTAGGCTGTTCATCGGTGGAGCCCTGGCTGCAAGATCTGTTTACACACTGAAACATTTAGGTATTACTCATGTACTGTGTTTATGCTCCAATGAAATTGGACAGTCAGATTCTCAGTATCCAGATCTATTTGAGTACAAAAATTTTTCTGTAAGTGCTTCTTTCATAATTCTCTATTTCCAATGTCAGTCAATTTGCTTTTACAGGGCGTTTCTTGTTTGCTTCTTACATCTTGCAGAAGCCATGCATGGTTTCTGCAGATCTAATTCTCTAGATTCATACATGAACACGGGAAGTTCTCCCACTCTCTAACTGCTAGTGAACACTAAAGATGGATTAATAATATCATAATGCTTTTCTTTTACTTGACAATGTGAAAAATATGTTTTAAGAACTTCATATATTATTTTCTGTCTTTCCACCAAATTAATAGTTTGCCTGTGTTTTGCTATTGACACTTTTTTTTTTCTTTTGTTATAATTGACAATAATAGCACAGCTATGATTTGGAAGATACATAGAACCAATGTTTAGCATTCCTTGTTTAATTTAGTGGCAAGGCATTATTCATGATGATTTGTTTCCCAGAATCCCAACATCTAGGCATTATTGGTTGTAGACAACAACTCTGTAAAAGTTATAATTTCCCAGATTTGTTTGGAAAATGTTTTTCACAAATACAGTATTTGCCTACTTTGAATAGATTAGTGACCATGAGGACACAAACATCAGCAGTATCTTTGAAGAAGCTTCAGATTTTATTGATCATGTTGAACAAATCGGTGGGAGGGTTCTAGTGCACTGCTTTGAAGGAAAAAGTAGAAGTGCAACACTGGTGATGGCATACTTAATGCTCAGAAAGTAAGGGAATTACAATTTACATGCTAGAAAAATCTGATTTGTGAGGTCCAAATTTCAGACATCCTGCTCTGGAACCTCCAGTAGATATCATACATGTTGAAAACATTCTTTCTTTAGATAAAAATGGTATTGCATGATCTGTGTTGCAGAAAGTTTACCCTATTAGAAGCATGGAACACCCTAAAACGAGTTCATCGCCGAACCCAACCCAATGATGGGTTTGCAAGGATTCTACTGGATCTTGATAGGGAACTGCATGGGAAAGTCTCAATGGAATGGCAACAGCGGAAGCCAATGATGAAAGTGTGTCCAGTATGTGGGAAAAATGCTGGTCTGAGCAGCAGCTCGCTGAAGCTTCATTTGCAGAAAGCACACAAGAAGCTATCATCCGGAAGTGTGGACAGTGCCATGAATATGGAGATACAGAAGGCTTTAGATGCACTCAAAATAAGCAGAAGTGGGAGTGTGAGTCCTACACTAAGAGAGTCTGATTCCCTTATGAACGAGTAAGATAAGAATACCAATTTACAGTACTACTGCAATGCATTCTCCAAACAGAGTCTTAAATGAAAGAATACAAACTCATGTATAGCATTTTTGAAAATTGAAAAATCAGATAGGCTATTGTACAAGTCAGATAATTCATCTCATCTTTTGCGCTTGAGTCCGTGCTAACACCACCGTATGTGTAATTTCGGTAGGTCTTCTCACTCTATCACAATTTTTTTATTAATGAATTTGATAAATTAACCTTGGAATAAATTTTATTTTTTTAGACTATTTCTCTGATATATACTTTCTAATTTTTACTTGTTTAATACTTGAAGAAGAACAAAAATTTTAAAAATATCAAAACTAAAATCTTTCTTGTTAATGGAATAAAAAAGTGAAAAAATTGATGAAGAATTTTGACCCTAGTTTGAATAATTTGCATGATATTTTTTTTGCAAATTTTATTAGTACTTTTTTATTTAGTTTATCACATGAGTTTTTTTATATTCTTTTAAGTATGGTAAAATGGTTTTAATTAGCGAAAGGTCGATGGGAATATGATATAAACGGAATCTGACTGACGGTATGGGCGTGAGATTAGTTTCCTTGATCAACCTTGGGACGGCCAGAAACCCTTCAATAATTAGAAATTGATATTTGTTAAGAACGTAAGCAAGGCATTGGCTACTTCTGACTAGGATTTAGAAAATATTTTATTAAAAAATTATTTTTAATAGATATAAATAATTAGTATATAAAAAATATTAATATATTATTTTATTTAAATATCTTTAAATATAATTATTTTTAAATATTTTTTATATTATTTATTATATTAATTAAAAATATAATTACCTTTGTCTTAAAAAAATAATAAATAAAATTATATTATAATAAAATAAAAATACTTTGATAATATTTTAATACCTAAGATAGAGAGAATAATTATTATCTTTTATATTACTTATTATATCACTATTTATAATAAAATATTATTAAAATTTTTTATTACTTATAAACCAACAAATATAAATAATAAAATATATATTATCATAATAATCTTTAATATCCACTAACCAAACGGCCCAAAATAAAATCCAAAAAACCCCTCTATTTAACCATTAAATTCCTGTAGTTATTTCCTCGGGTATAATATAATGCTGTGTTCCATCCATGCATGTACATCAAGGATGTTTAAGAAGCAACCACATTTGAGTTCAATGGCAACAACAATATGCTACATTCCCAGTTCTCACCTTGTGGGATTGAGTTAACCAATAACTCTACATTACCCCTGGCAATTTCCTGAAAATATTATAGGGTCCTGTCTTGTCTTGACCATAGGTAGCCAGCATCACTTAATACTATCCCAATACTTCTATCTCATTAAAATGACAACACGATGACTTAATAATAATAATAATAATAATAATAATTCACAGGACAACAGATAAACCAACGGAATCATAATTCATCATTACATTAAGCTAACACTAAAGTCCCTACTATTATCTGCTCCTCAACTGTGTATGCTATTCGTGGTGGTGTAAACCAAATAAAGCCTTGTAAACTTAACCCCCACCAATAAATTCAACAGCTTCCAAGATAATAACACTAACTTTATGTAGCCAGTCCAAAAGAGCATACAAAAACGTAAAAACCACATATCAAATTGATGGGTTACACTTACACCACTGGAAGTGGGTCTGGTAATGACTCAGGGTCTGGGGTGGCACCATTGCTGCCATTGAGAACAGTGACATTTCCATCAGAATCGACATCCACAATGACTGAATCACCCTCTTTAATTTCTCTTGCAAGCATCTTCTCCGCCATGCTGTCCTCCAAAAGTCTCATAATTGCTCTTCTCAATGGCCTAGCACCATAACTTGGGTTGTACCCTTCCTCAACCACCCTCTCTCTAAATCTCTCTGTAACTTGAAGCTCTATGTCTTTTTTCTTCAATCTATCAAGAACTTCCTTCAGCATTATATCAGCAATATCTTTTACCTCCAGCTTAGTCAGCTGCCGGAAAACAATCATCTCATCCAATCTATTCAAGAACTCAGGCCGGAAATATTGCTTCAATTCTTCAGTCACCAGACTTTTAATCCTGTTGTAACTGCTGTCTTTCTCATCATAATCAAGATCAAATCCTATGCGTCGTCCTCCCTTCTCAATAACACTGCTACCAACATTTGACGTCATAATTAGAAGGGTATTTTTGAAATCCACAGTTCTTCCCTTGCTGTCTGTCAACCTTCCATCCTCAAGAATCTGAAGCATCATGTTGAAAACATCAGGATGAGCCTTTTCAATTTCATCAAAGAGTACTACAGTGTATGGACGACGCCGAACAGCCTCAGTCAGCTGACCACCCTCAGTGTAACCCACATAACCAGGGGGAGAACCAATGAGCTTGGAGACTGTGTGTCTCTCCATGAACTCACTCATATCAAGCCTAATCATGGCTTCTTCTGAGCCAAAATAATAAGCAGCAAGTGCTTTTGCCAGTTCTGACTTCCCTACACCAGTAGGACCAGAAAAGATGAAACTAGCAATTGGTCGGTTGGGGTTCTTTAGTCCAACACGAGCACGGCGGATAGCACGGCTAATGGCTTTGACAGCTTCATCCTGACCAACGACTCGCTTATGGAGGGTCTCTTCCATCTTGAGTAAACGATCAGATTCATCTGTTGATACTTTCTCAACAGGAATGCCAGTCCACGCGGAGACAATCTGTTGAATGTCCACTTCAGTCACAACAGGACCCACATCGCCTGCTTCAGTCTCAGCCTTACTCATCTCCTTACCTTTATCAACAAGAGCTGTGATCTGAGCCTTAAGGTCCATTTCTCTATCACGTAACTCCCCAGCCTGTTGAAAAATTATAGGCAATTATGCACCGGCTTTTTTCTTTTTACTTAACCAAAAAAAAAATTTATGCACCGACTAAATAGAGAAGCGGACCAACCAAAATAGCCATATACTATTAATAGCACTCAAGCATTTTATGCTTGATGACAACAAGCATAAGAAAAAAATTACTGCCAAATAAAAATTCAATTTGCACATGTTAACAAACCCCAAGATCTTGTAGAACAATTTGTAGGATCAATTTACTTCAAAACTCATTACACAGTTTACAAAGCATACCGTCAGCAAAATCAAGTTTCTGGACATACCTTTTCAAAATCTTGGCCACGAACAGCTTCATTTTTCTCCTTAGTGATCTGCCTAAGCTCTTTTTCAAGCTCTCTAGCTTCCTCAGGGAGCTGCAGCAACAATCATGTGAGTAATCAATTCATGAGTGAGACAGGACAAGATATGGCAGACAGTGGCAAATCTAGAATATTAGTTCATACCTGAGCATGACGGAGGCGAACTCGAGAACCAGCTTCATCAACCAAATCAATTGCTTTATCAGGTAAAAAGCGATCACTGAAAAATTCAGAGAAACACCAATCATTTAGGATAAAACGTTTCCTTTTTTCTCCATATGTTTACACTATCCGATTAAACCAGAAGGTTCGTACAACAAACCTGATGTATTGGTATGATAGCTGTGCTGCAGAAACTAGTGCTTCATCAGTGTAACGAAGTTTGTGGTGAATCTCGTATCGTTCTCGCAGTCCTTTCAAAATCTGAATAGTTTCATCTACTGATGGTTCAGGAACTTTAACAGGTTGAAAACGTCTTTCCAGTGCTGGGTCTTTCTCAATGTGCTTTCTGTACTCATCTAGTGTCGTGGCTCCAATACACTGCACCAAGTACAGTTAATCAGAAACTACTCAACTGATATCCAATGTATAATAAGATCACAGACAGTCATTTACAGCTGAACTGTTAATTATATCACAATCTCCTCATGCGATCATCCAGAATTGAAATCAAAATTCCCTTTTGTGAATACTACACAAGGAAGTCAGTATCAACAATTTAATGTATCTTTAGAACAAGATTCTGACAGTTCAAACAAAGGAACTAATTAATTCAAATTGAAATAAATTATAAATCCACCACCTACAAGAACTCATAAGCAACAGTAATAAGAAAAATGTAACCAAAGGCTCAACCAAAAGCACCTACTGTTAACACCACAATCTAAAATACTGCAGTTGTGTCTTCACTTCCACAAAAGAAACACTCTTCTAACCAAATCTAACGATAGGTATAAGGTAAGCCTAGAAACAGAAATGCAAACAAAAGCATAGAATTTCATCATGTTGTGTGTTAATTTCCACACAAGAAACACCCTTCTCAACATATCAAGTGATCGGTATAAAGGTAAGCCTAGAGACAGAAACACTGACAAAAGCACAGAATCCCATCATATATAAATTACGATCTAGATCCAACCAGACAGAACTGCACACAGTTATGCAAGGGAACTACCCTCTATCAGACCAACTGGCCTGACCGGTTGAACCATCAACTGCTAGTCAAACCTGTTCTAATTCACCTGAAAACTGTTTTTACCTATCAAAAAAAAAAAAAAAAAATACTATGGAAAGCACAAAACATCTATGACTTATGAACTGCATGAATCTGTCAAAGTTACCTGCAATTCTCCTCTTGCAAGAGCTGGCTTTAAGATGTTAGCAGCATCAATTGCCCCTTCTGCAGCTCCTGCTCCAATTAAGGTGTGCACCTCATCAATGAAAATAATTATTTCATCACTCTGTTTGATTTCCTCCATTAGTTTCTTCAATCTTTCCTCAAACTCTCCACGATATTTTGTCCCAGCAACAAGGAGACCCATATCCAGGGTTATAACCTAAAGTTCAAAAGTTAAAAAATTGCTTGTTCCATTATAGCATCCATTTGTACAAACTTTGTTCTGTATATATATTTAGTCATAAGAATGCACAGAAATGAAAACAAGTCATGAGCATAAAGAAATAGAAAGATCTTCAAGTTGGTCATCTCTATGATACACTTCAAAACCATTAAAAAAGGGACAACTATAATTGTCTTCTTTAAAATTAGGTATAAACCATGTACCTATAAAAAAGCCACCAACTCTAATTCATTAAGCTCCACATTACAGAAAAACCACATAAAAGTATATCCATAGTGATAAATGAAAATAAAATGATTGAAATAAGAAAGTCTGAATTCATCTACAAAGATGATGTCCAAAAGAATCATCTATTCACCAGTATACATCATAACATCTAGACTGCCTGCCTGTTATAATTTCTGCTCCCAATCAGAAAGGCACTAACACTGCAAATAAGAAACTTATTTTCACTTATAAAAAAGAAAAATACCAAATCATGTTCTCTGCACAAATTCACATGCAAATATAAATACATTAAGCATTTTACTTCTACTTTTGAATCTCCATGCCTAACAATTTTTAGCATAAAGTACTTCTGAATGTCAAAATTACCAGATATCCATCAGGTAACATCTTTCATGTTTACTCATATATAAATTCACTATAAACAAACCTCTGAGTAACACAGTTAACCAACCAATTATATCACCTAGTGGCGAAGTATGAAATCCATTTTAAGAGGTATCAATGATATTTAAATAAGTTCAGGAACAAGGCATCAGATGGTTTATACACACACATGAATGATTCTAAGTTGCTAAGCATTCTAAAGTTAAACCTACCTTCTTTCCTTCAATTGTATCAGGAACGTCACCACTTGCAATTCGTTGAGCAAGGCCTTCTGCAATAGCTGTTTTACCCACACCAGGTTCTCCAATTAGACATGGGTTGTTCTTAGTTCGACGGCCCAAAATTTGGATAACACGTTCTATTTGTGGCTGTCTTCCAACAACAGGATCCAATTTACCCTGAAGAAAAAGATAACTAGACTTAGAGACATGTATTTACTGAAGCAGCAAACCACAAAGTACATGCAGAATAGAACACTACAGTAACTGCATTTTACCTCTTCTGCTAACTTGGTTAAATTAGTTCCATACTCCTCCAATGTAGGCATCTTATTGCCACTGCTTCCTCCTCCAACACCAGCACCAACAGCTTCTGTGCTCTCACCAACCATTCGGATAACCTACTCACTCCAATGAAAAGCATATCAAAATTAATTTTCATTAATTCAACAGAAATAACAATCAAAGATTCCATAAATGAAACAAAACAAGGTTAACATGTAATCTATAAGTGCCTCTTGCCTGTGTTCGTATGTTACTTGGGTCAGCACCCAAATTCTCAAGAACACGGGCTGCTACACCTTCCCCTTCACGAAGAAGCCCAAGAAGCAGGTGCTCAGATCCAATATAGTTATGACCTAGAATTTTCAATAAATGGAGAATTGTCAGCAACCAGAAAAAGTTATTTCACATTCAAAAATAAGACATTAATCTATTCTGCATGCTAATACTTCTTCACAATAAGCAAAACAAATGTATATACAGATATGCCACCAAAGTGGAAACATAAAATGTTTGAGTTAATATAAGGTTCTGACAGTTTCTGTAGAACCAAATGGAAGACATATATAACTATAATATAGTCAAGCCCATAACTAACCGCACTGTTAATTTCTTTCTCAGGGAAAGCAAAGCCAAGTCAAATTCAACACACAGATCCATCATTATAAACATCTTATCAAATTTAAATGATTTTTATACATTATTGAGAAGGATATACAAGTTAAACTGGCTCTACTTATTTGATCCTGATGCAATCTATACAAAATAAGGCCATAAACCAAAAGACATACATCTGAAAATTCCACCTTATCCTAGGGAAGGCAAAGTTACAGATCAAAATACATCAAATTATGTCAGAATTATATCAACCAGGCTTGAAACAAATTCAAAACGAATAAAACCCATGGAACTGATAAACACTTTCAAAAATCACCGATATCAGGGGAAAAAAAAAAACACTAGAAACACGAGAGGTAAAATACAGTACCCAATTGACGGGCTTCCTCAAGAGACAGTTCCAAAACACGCTTTGCACGTGGGGTGAATGGAATTTCCACAGCAACAAAACCACTCCCCCTTCCAATTATCTTCTCTACCTCTACACGTGCATCTTTAAGATTGATTCCCATTGATTTGAGAACCTTTGCAGCAATGCCCGTACCTTCACCAATAAGACCCAAAAGAATTTGCTCTGTGCCAACAAAATTGTGACCAAGCCGTCTTGCTTCCTCTTGAGCAAGCATAATGACTTTAATTGCTTTTTCTGTGAAGCGCTCAAACATGGCTTTAACAACCATTCGGCCAGTCCTTCTTCGTCCAGAAGAGAGTGAAATTGCAACCCTGGAGTGGAAATCTAGACCAGGTCTTGTAAAGGTATCTAAAGCATTGGAGCCTCGCAACCCTGAAAAACTTTTCATTCTAAACAAAGGCGATTGTAAACAGCTCATCATTTTGACACTTCTTCTTGACTTCAAAGGTTCTTGAGATTGACCATGCCTTTTACCAGCAACCAAGGCAGGGATATTAGCTGTGTGTACTAGAACCCTCGCCATGGTGTCCACTAAGTAATCTGCATTTGCCACAGTATTTCAGTTAGTGATACAATCATCCCAATCCCCTTACCCTGCCCCAAAACGAATTCATCAAAGGAAAACAAGCGCTGCTCACTAAAATATCATAGCCTAAATTGTTTAGGCAACAAGTAAACAAGAAAGCAGATGATTTTCGACCCCAGCACTAAATTTTCAATCTAGTTATTCCAATCACAGTAAAATGTAACAAATAATCTTTACTTATCATCATTAGTACCTAAACTCAGCAAAACAAATTCAATGAACCATCCAATCCACCCCAGTACCAGTAACCAGATAGAGAATCATAAAATACATACAGAAGACTCATTACTACTAACACACCACAAAATGGAGGCCAGAGAAACGCAAGCCCTAAATCAAATTAATTATGTTCGAAACCCTTTTTGACAAGAAAATGCCTTTTGAAACTCAGGAGCTTCACTGTACAAGCCAGCTGATAAACTAATTGAAATTATAATAATATCTAACAAGCAAATATGAAGAAAATCATAATAAAAAAATCAACAGCCACATAATAACAGTTTAATTCACCATCAGAAATCACTATCAAAAAGAAATGAATTCAAATAGCTCAATCGTCATTCAATCGGAACTTAGATTTCTCCAAAAAGACTTACAAAAAAGGAACCCACAATCCCTAAATTAACAACAAAGAGAGGATAAGCGCCAAACGAGATTGAAAAAAAAAAAATCGAAACAAAATAAAAAATAAAATAAACTGACCTAAATAGTTGAATTTGTTTCTGGTTGATTAGTAATAATAAGAAGATAAGAAGAATAAGATGTGAAAAGAAATGAAATAGAGAAAAAGAGAGACTATTTTTTATGGTCGGCCGAAGAAGATGGGTTAGATAGATGTGGTGAATATAAGAAGCGGTATCAGTTTTTGCTTGTGTGTTGGATAGACTACATCATCTTTTCCTTTGTCTACCGTCTGATTTAAATACCAGTTTCTTAGTCGGTTTTGATTTGTCTAAGCTATTCTGGATCCTTTAGTCTCAGCTGCAGGTCAAAACAAATTCGGTACCTTAAATATCTTTCTATTCTTACCTTTTGCGCCCCTTCACTGTAACGTTGTCGTTTTTTGGTTACTGAAAGTGTCGCTGTAGCATAGACGTACACGCGAAGAGGCAAGGAGTTTCTGATTGAGGATATTTTTTTGATTAAATGGAAGGCTTAAATTGCACATGTAAAACGGTATCAAAAGAGAAACTTGGAATCAGCAGCGCCTCTCATTTTTTGCAAGATCGGTGATTCGACGTCTGTGAGGCTAAAATATCAACCCAAGGCCAGCGCCTATGTTCTCATTCTTTTTTCAAACGAAGAATTTGGAATGGATACCGACCGTTATCTTGCTAATAATAAAATTATATGTATTTATTAGATATATAAATAAATATATTTATATATATTATTATATAATTAGATGATTTTAAATTAAAATTAAAATAATATTAAATCATATAAAAATAAATATAAATATATATATTTATATACTCAAAATAGATACATGTAATATTTCTCTTTCGATAACGGTTGAATATGAGTGAAATATTATTATTAAGTGTTGTTGAAATATCAATGCATTAATGGTTAAATTATAATTTTATGGCCAAAATATTATTTCCCACCTAAGATTCGATGTCAATCTAACTTCTTATCTGTTAATTATCGAAAATTTAAACATCTACTTATCTATTAAATTGCACTGTTACTGTTAGAAGTAAAATTATTATTTAAAAATTTTATTAAAACTCATATTTTAAAATGCCATAATTTTTAAAATATTTATTTTTATCATATAACCTCATATTTTTCAAATTTAAAAACTGACTCCCTCCTCCCCCCTCCAAGTCTAGAGTTTGAAACTCTTATCTTTTTTCTCATTATAACCGTCCCCCAACTTTCTAAAATATTTCAGTTTCACTCTTTTTTTGTCTCTCAATTTCCAAATCCAATATACAATGACCATCCATCGTCTCCAGCTACTAGTTCTCTCTCTTCTGTCTTCCCTTTCCCTTCCGACCACTCTCCCTCCCCTATCCAATCATTTTTGTGTCAAACGAAGACTCACCCAACTAGTCTTCGTCAAATGAAGATTACAAGTCTTCATTTCAAATAAAATTGTTCATCTTTGTTTGAGATGAAGACGATTTTATCTTCGTCTTAGATAAAGACGATCAAATATAAGAGGGAGAGTGGCTGGAAAGGAGAGAGCCAGCAACCAAAGACAACAGATAGTCATCAAATATAAGATCTGAAAATTGAAGGAGAGAAGGGGTGAAACTGAAATGTTTTAGAAAGTTAAAAGGCGATTGTAATGGAAAAAAAGATAAGAGTTATAAACTAGAGTTGAGATGAAAAAGTTAGTTTTTAAACCTGAGAAAATATGACATTAGAGGATAAAAATAAATATTTTAAAATTTTAAGATACTTTTAAAGAATGAGTTTAAATAAAAATTTTAAATAATGATAATTAAAGAATGAAAAAATAAAGTTTACATCAATCCTCGGGGTGAAAAGTAGTCACTCGACTTAATTTTATTTGGCAAGACCGTAAATGAAAATTTACTATAAGATAAATTAACTATAATATTAATGGTAATAAATTATTATTAAAATCGAAAATATAAATAATTATTATTATTAACTTTAATGATAAAAAAATACTAATATTTAGTTTAATGAAATATAAGCAGTGACGAGAATGTAGGGTGAATTATAGTAACATGGAACTGCATCAAAAAGTACTGTTGCCAGAAAGTTGTTAAAACTTAAGGTCGTTCGGTTATGAGTTTTAAAGATTACCTTGGTAATCTATCTTTTATTCCCTTATTTGATTTGTCAGTAATAAAATATTACAGTAATCTTCTATTACTTATGCTGACGTAACAGGTAATATAGGTGGTAATCTGATTACCACTTTCACCTTAGGTATTTAAATATTACCAAGGTAATCTTGATTTTATTATAATTATATTAGTATTTATTAATTTTTTGAGATAAAAATAAATTTATTTTTAATTAATATGACAAATAATATGAAAAATATTTAAAAATAATTATATTTAAGGGCATTTAAGTAAAATAATTTACTAGTAATTTTTTATTATCTTTAACCGAACACAATAATTATTTATATCTATCAAATTTTATTAAGCATAGTAATCATTTATACCCAGTAATCTTTTAAGTATTCTATTTTCAAGATAATCTTTCTATTTTGATAATAAAATATTATTCAAACCAAATGCTCCATGGATAATTTTTAATTATAAAAAAGAGAAATATTAAACTAATAATATATAAATTACCACTGTGTTATATTGTTAATATAATATTATTAAAAAAATTTATTATTTAATAAATCCAATAAAATAAAAAGGCCAAACGACTATTTCGCACTCAAACTATGCTGAATTCTCAAAATTCTCCTAATTAACTATGAAAATACCGTTTACCCACCCATGGTCGGTTAAATTTAACAGAACCCTAGCCTCTGAAAATTTAATCTCATTTCCCCCTCCCCCCCCAAAAGTTTAAAAACTAACTTTTCTCTCATAAGCCAAGTTTGAAAAGATCACATTTTTTCTCCTAGGGTTTAGTTTCCAAACCCCTTCACTTTCTCCGGCGCCATCGCCGACCGTCTCTCCCTCCTAACCGTTTCTCTTTCACCGACAGCCCTCCTTAACTCCACCCCAACCCATCTGGCGTCGAGAGAAGTTGTTTGGGAAAACGATCGTCTTCCCAGATGAAGACGACTCATCTTCCCAGAGGACGACGAGTCGTCTCGTCTTCCCAGAGGATGACGAGTCGTCTCGTCTTCGTCTAGGCGTCTGGAAAGATGATTTCTCTTCCCAGATGACTTCTCTTGGCGTTGGATAGGTTGGGGTGGAGTTGAGGAAGGTCATCGGTGGAAAAGAAATGGTCGGGAGGGAGAGATGGTCGGTGATAGCGCTGGAGAAAGTGAAAGGGTTTGGAAACTAAACCCTAGGGGGGGAATGTGATCTTTTCAAACTTGGTCTAGGGGAGAAAAGTTAATTTTTTAAATTTAGAGGGGGAAATGAAATCATATTTAAGTTTAGTTTTAATATTAAATATAAAATAACAATTTTACCCTCACTACCTTTAATTTTAACTGCTGATGGGTGGGTAAACGGTATTTTCATAGTTAATGGAGGGAATTTTGAGAATTCAGCATAGTTTAGGTGGGAAATAGTCGTTCCGTCAAATAAAAAATAGATTTTATATATGTATAATTAACCAATCACGGAGATTAAAAAGGTACTTTGGGCTTCACCCAACATTTATTTAAGGTCACATCATTTGTTTTTTTGTTTATATGTATTTGTGTTTATATATATATTTTATATATAATTTTAATATATAGATGATATATTATCATGTGATTGAGTGTTATTTTATCTTTAATTTAAAATTATTTAATTAAATAATAATATATCATTTATACACACAAAAAAAAATGTATAAATATAGGTTAGACATTAAAACAAAATCTCAAATTTGTTTATCCAAAAATGATATGATATAAAGCTATACATTTGAAATAATTATGGTGTTATTTTCCAACTTACTATACAAATGTCATTTCATTAATTTTTTATCAATAAAATTATATGTACATATTTTTTGTATATAATTTAAATGCATAAATAATGTATCACTATGTGATTGAATGATTTTAAATTAAAGATAAAATAACATTCAGTCATATGATGATACATTATCTATATACTCAAACTGTATATCCAAAGTGTGTACATATTGTTAATTTTTTATACAGCCAAAAGACTTATTCCCACCCAAGGTTTGGTCTATTCTCAAACTCTTACTCACAAAATTTTAAAAATTCAAATACCCATCATTCTGTTAAAGTTCTTTGTTAAGGTTAAAGGTAAAATTATCATTTAACAAAAATATTGAAAACACTAAAATTTTATCTCCCCTCTCCCCCTTCTTTAGTTTAAAAAACTATCATTTTCTTTCATCCAATATTTGAAAGGTTAAATTTTCTCCTTAGAGTTTTTTTCCTTTTCTCTGGCTACCTTATTTGTTTTGATCGACAACTGATCCTTCCCACCCAACTTTTCTCCTGCTCTAGAGATTCTATCGACAATAGAAGAATCAGATGAAAAAGGACAACGCTTGCACAAATCAGACAAAGATGGATGACACTCACATAAATCAGACACTCAAACAAATCAAATGCTCAGACGAAGACAATTTGATAAGCAATGAAGACTAGGATTTTAACATACCAAAAACACATATTCAATCATAATTCAATAATAGAGGGATTTTAATACATGACATGTATGATCAGGAAAAAGGTTTCATAAAGTTTGTCTTTATTGTGGTTTAAAAACTATAACTCTTCGCTAGATGTTTACTATAGTCGATAAGGTTCTGAACATATTTTTGATAAGTTGATTTTGAGCTCACAACTAAGCCACATGAACCTAAAATGTTACAAAAAAAAATCTGATAACAAAGAAAGAAAACTGATTATCTAAGAATGATTAACACTTTTCAAGAATAATAAAGCTATTTCATGTAAATATAACATTTTAAGGGGTTAAAATATTAAATGAGATAACACATAGGCCAAAAATACAAATATGATTTATCTGAAAGGATTTTAAGTAATTATTAATTTGCATAAGGGGCATGTAAAAGTTCTTTCATAAACCTTATGTATAAAAAGGCAAGCATTATTTCATTTGATACATAAGTTTCATTTTGAACAAAATTCTCCCTCACAGGTCCTCTCAAATTTGTCTTCTCTCTCTAATTAGCAAATGTGCGAATTTCTTTTAGATTTATGGTTTCAAGGTTAAATTTTATCCATACTAGTAGAATCAAGCAAAAATTTTGAAAAAAAAAAAAGAGTAATTTTTATACAAACTTTCTCTATTTCATATTTGTTTTTGTCATTCGATCATATCATAGATGTTATAAGTGTGTAAGATTACCATTTAATATTTAACATGAAAAAGGTAATCAGATTATCTCTTATTTTATCTGTCACATCACTATTAATAATAAAAATATTATTAAAATCTTTTATTACTTTACAAATTAAATAAAATAATAGAAATAATAAAAGATAGATTATCAAAATAATCTTTAAATCTTCCAACCAAACAGACCCTTTGGATTTCCAACTAGTAATTAGTTGATTGATCTTTTGCAGTATTTAAGATTTTTTTATTAAATATATATCATCTACAAGAAACATATAACATTATATTCATTTCAATAATTTGAATAAAACAAACATATAACTTTACCAACTACAAGAAACATTATGATATTTCTAAGGTCAAAGGACTATTTTCGATCCAAAGTATGTTATTATCTCAAAGTTTTCTTTCGTTAACTTTGAAAATTTCATTTACTCACTCATGAACGGTTAAAATTAACGAAATCTAACCCCTTAAAATTTTATCTCTTTCCCCTCCCTCCTAACCCTTAAAAACTAATAATTTCCTCTTAGGCTAAGTTTTAAAAAATAGAATTCCCCCCCCCCCTTAGGGCTTAACTTTCAATCCTCGGCGTCATTGCTGACGAAGAAACTTTCCAAAGGCATCACCATGCTCTGGCGGTCTCTCTTTTCTCCTTTGGAATACAAGTCGATCGAGATCCGGTCTGAAAAGTCAAAAAGCTTCGTCGGGAGACGAAGCTCTTCATCTTCCTAGACAAAGACAACGGTCTTGTCTTCGTATGAGAAAACGATCGTTTTCCCAGAAAAAGACGATCATCTTTCCAGACGAAGATGAGGTCGTCGTCTTCGTCTGGGAAGAAAAAGAGCTTCGTCTCCCGACGAAGCTCTTTGACTTTTCAGGTCAGATGAGTATGGTGATGCCTCTGAAAAGCTTTGTCGTCGACGATGACGTCAGGGATTGAAAGCTAAACCCTATGGGGGGGAATGCTATTTTTTAAAACTTAACCTAGAGAAAAATGATTAGTTTTTAAGGATTAGAGGGGAAACTAGATTAAATTTTAATTTATTTTAAATATTATAAATAAAATGACGATTTTATTCTTTAAACCGTTAATTTTAACAGCTTATGGGTGAATAAATAGGATTTTTATAGTTAACAGATGAAAAGTTGAGATTACAGTATACTTTGAATGGAAAATAGTCCTTTGGCCTATTTCTAAAATGTGCATTTTAGTCTACCAAAGAGCAATTAAGCTTTCTGTAGCGTGCTCTTTAACCTGTCATCACCGATACTGAATCCCCATAAGGTCATTTGATTTCTTTCTTAAAAAGATTTACCCTAATACTATATTTTTATTATTTATATTATTTTATTTAATTTTTTAATAATAAAAAATTACAATAATTTTATATCAACAAAAATAATATGACAATTAATAATGCAATTATTATATTTATTTTAAATATTAAAATATTAAAAAATCTTAATTTTATTCTAATTTTATTTTTATTTATTAATTTTTTAAAAATAAAATAATTTTATTTTTAATTAATATAATAAATAATATATCATACATTTTAAAAGAATTATACCAAAAAATAATTAAATAAAATAATATCTTAATATCCTTTTACTTCTTTTAATCAAACAAAATAATTATGTAAGTTATTTATACTATCATAGTTTTACTAAATTTCATTAAATATAATAATAATTTATATTTAATAATTTTTAAAATAATTTTTTAATTTTAATAATAAAATATTCTTCCACCCTATAATCGTCCCAAAATTCCTTTAGGTTACTGAAAAAGGTTAAGACTTGAGTGAAAGTTCTATCAACACTCTTTGATGCAAGAACAGCTGTACCACAGACATTACCCGGGGAAAATCCTACAACCCACATGCCCAACCCCACATCGCTTGCCCCACCCACAAATACCACCACAACGCCTCAAAAATTGACCGATTCTACCATTTCAACTCGGAATATTTGACTTTTAAAGGTCAAAAGACATTGCAAAAATACATGCACTAATTTTTGTTATAACCAATGAAGACTGAAATAAGAAAACCAGCTAATAGAAACATTACAAGCACATTGTACGATTACCCAGATTCACATCATAGGCTGTATACACCTATATTACTACTTACATTAACTATTATATACAACTGGGTATACCGCTGTTCTGTGGGGCAAAGCCTAGGATTGCCATGCTCAAAATTCCGGGTATACATTATAGCAATGCATTCATATATAGTCCGACGCCGAAACCTGTCAGATCATTAGATATCCGTGCCATTCATAACATAGTGGCAGACTCTTACCCATCTCTTACTGCATATTTCCAAACAGGCATAACGGTATAATGTCTCTAACAGACCACCAAAAACCTAACATAGGAAAAGCCAAGGATCACGTTATCCACAGCCATAGATCTTTTGGATACAGAAGATGGAACAAGTCAAAAATAAATATAACAGACAACACAGGAGTAAAAACATCGTTTCGTTGATCTGTTAAAACATGTGATTTTCCTTTTTAAGAAAACAATCAGTAACAAAAATGTACTGCACCAGGCCATGCTAAAATTAGAACATATAGACTTACCTAGAATGGATGGAAGCCAATCCTAACAATTTTCATCATTACATGCTGAAGGGACTGACTGATGTTTCACTTCTTTTGCTTCTGTACCTTCCCCAATGGACAAATTCTCGTCACCCTTTGAGAGCGAGGATCCTGGTTTCATCTTCTGGACCTCCTCTCTTGTATAGATAAAAATTTTGCGGACCATGCCACAAAATTCCCTAATTTTACAACAAGTAAACCATTGATTAAAAGAAGCCTAATAAGGCAAAAGATAATACAGGATGCATACAAATGACTAAGCAAACACTGGCACATATCATAGTGCATAGGAAGAATCCTTACTTCCACGGATCATCTCCAACAAGCATAATGTCACCCTCATCATCAGTATATATAATGAGCCAGTTCTTTTTTGGAGTCATTAGTTCACCACCAAATTCAAACAACCGATCTAATTCAGCAATCAACTCCTCATAGTTATTAAACTTAGAAAGGTCCACAGACCTACCAAGTGCAATTCCCTGCTTGTGAACCTGAAATTGGAAGGATTTGAATAGGCTTTTTAAAGTCAACCAAGATATCCACATTAGGAAATGGCAAGAGATAAAGACAGTAAAAAACCTTAGTACAACTCCTTGAAGACCCACTCTGAGGCTTGCTATGAACATCCTTTACATGAGGCTGACAAGTCTGTGATGGTTTGCCCTGCTCACTAACACAATTACTATCATTTGCCAATGTTGGGCTTTTAGATTGTTCAGACTTGGGATCAGATTCAAGCACACCAAGTTGGTGATTCATATGGCCAACTGGCTCATTCATTGAGTTTTGATGCAATAAAATTGGTTCTGGTGTGACACAACTACTACTGACGAGGGGAATACCAAAGAGTTTGCAGTCTTTGGTTTTACCAGCCTCGTGGTGTTGTACTGATATAGGTTTCTCCATCAACTCTCTCGAAGGAACTAAATTTTCAAAATGAGATGAGACTAAAGGAGGCATAAACCAGTTTCCATTAGATGGCCCAACTCTATGACTCTGAAGAGTGGGATAGTCGCTGAGCCCACCATATCTAGCATTGCCTTGTACTAGATAATTTATATCACCACCTTGAACTTGAACCTTTGCATTAGTTTCTGGCATCTTAAGTGAAAGACTAGAGGGCATCAAAGACCATGGACTGCCAAGCATGTTAAACTTGCCCTCTTGACTCAGCAAGCTTTTCCTCACTGGAACAGCCGATGCTAAAGACTGATCAATGGATGGACTATACCCATGGACAGAATCAGAATTCGTCCCAAAGCCTGACAGCAAATCTGTACACATCGGTTCATTCCTCCCTGCTGGCACCCAGTTCTCAAACCCATATCTTCTTGAAGCAAAAACCACATCAATCTTCTTATCATCAAGTGAAGACGGCCGGACAACAGACTTTTCTGCAGTATCAAACTCGTTGCTATCTCTCTCAGCAAAATTGCCTCGCAAGGTCGAGAATTCTTGACCTTGCAAGACCCTTGAAAATCCAGTAGCTGATGAAGGGTCTACATTTACTTTAAATGAACCTAATCAACTTAACAAGATTAGAGTCCAGATCTCACTTGATCTTTAGGAGTAAATACATAGGAAAGCATACATAAACTGAAAATAAGAAGTTTCCTCACTTCATTATTACCTTCCCTTGTCAGAACAGAAGAGTCAGGTGAAGAGGGAACCATGTTTGATCTCGGCCTCTTGGGCCTAGACAATGGAAGCGGATTGAGGGCCAGAGGAGCCAATGCAGGCTCTATCTTCCAAGGAGAAACTCTCTCAGGCCTAGGTACAGTAGATGTCTCATCCCATCTCACCTAAAAGGACACAAAAACTTTTGCTTTTCGGTATGATAGAACACAGCGACACACATTTTCATTAAAGTAAATACTACCTTAAGGCATCTCCATTTGGAATCTGGCCACCTTTGGGGGTCAGCATCTTCAATTCCAACAATGGTGCCAGTATACCTTTAGAAGAGAATCAATTGAGCAGTCAAATAAAAGTTGGTTCATATATGATGAAGAAATAGTCAAACTGTAGGCAACAAAATCCACAAACAGAAGACGGGAGAAAGCTAAAAAAACATTACATAAACTATGTTAACATATCAATAATACATAAACTTCCCCTAGCGGTAAAGGAATGAAGAGATCCTTTATCAGTAAAAGTAGATAACATCATCCAAAAACCAACCTCTGCTCAGGAGCTTCCTCGCCTTCAAATCTCATTTTGAATCTCATTCCAATTGAATAATTGCTTTTAACAGATTCCATGTACTGATCAAAGGGAACAATGAATTCTGCCGGGCTTATCCTGCAACAACAAACAATTAGCAACCTGAACCAAAGAATTTCCACTGTAAGAAAGGACAGTACACCCACATCTCATCCAATAATTGGATTATCAGGGCATATTCCTTGCTAGAGATCTAAGACTAGAGATTAACTATTAAAATAAGATTTCCTCTACAATAATACAGAAAAACAACAGCAACACACTCACAACTCATGTAAAGCTCAAGCTGATACCAATTTAAATGCAAGTCTATAATTCTATAGATTTAAGTGAAAAAATAATTACAATGAATCCACCGAATAATCCAACCACCAAAAGCAAATGGTAGATACATACCTAGGCTTGTAGTAAACTGTAAACATGGTTCCAGTGGAGACTGCATGCCATGCAGTGGCAAGGACACCAAGATGCATGCTGTGACTGGATATGACAGAGGACGGAACATTACCCTGTTGCCTCATTGCGCGTCTCACGCCAACACGGAGTTCCTTCTCACACCTAAAAGCAAAAATTCAATCCAACTGTTACTCTAATTAAGACAGATAACAATGGAAAAGCTTTTCATAAAATGTAGACTCGAACCTCAGAAATATAAATGCATCCCCCGCTACTAGCCTTTTTGAGCTAACAAAAACACTCCATCCACTTTGTAGCAAGTGTCTACGTGGTTGACCTGATATAAACAATTGAACATCACTAAAATCCTCGGGATGCTTCAGATAACATTAACAATCCTTTACTCAGAGCAACTACATGAAAACATCAAATGAGCAATGTTTCACATATAATGAACAATCATAGAAACGACCATTACCCCTAAAGATATGCCGGAACCGCCACTCATTTCCATGCAAATCCTTTGCAACCAAGTCCTGTGTAGGGGGCTGCTGTGACATGTCCTATCATAAAAAGAATATAACACCCAACCTTTTAGCATCTCTGCAATTGCTAATAATTACTAAACCTGGAACTACGAAAAAAAAAAAATATGTATATACAAATACACTAACCAATTCTGGAAGACATTCTTCAGCATGTCGTCTAAGAACCGAAAACCCACCATGAGTACTCGTGTCTGACGCGGTTAGCGTCTTACAAAATGAATGCACATGAAATCTTGGCAGCGGTGGAGGAGGTGGTTCTTTCTCTACAGCGTTCTCATCTTGCTAATAGAAAATCCAACAATCAGAAAATTCAATTCCGTCATAATAATCATTACACCAGTTAAGAGACCAGGACAAAGGATTGCACCCACGTTTGGCTCAGGAAGTAAAGTGATTTGCGCAAAAACCTCGTCAGTGTCCGGTTCAGCCTATATATAAAAACGATTTATCAAGAAAAATATTATCTTAAAAAACGAATTAATTTGAGAAAAAGTGAACGAAAACCCTAATTACCTTTAATTGCACGTTAATCACGCGACAAAGTATCTTTGAACGAAGATCATAAATTGGCATTTGCTGGTCAGCGAATTGATTGGTTGACGCTTCGACCTAATTCATTGATTATTAACCAATTAAATTGAGCCTAAAATTAAAACATATACATATTTCTTAAAAAACGAGAAATATGAGATGAAAATATAATGTAATAATATCAAAATTAAATCCCAGAAAATTGTGTAGAACCTGCTCTAAGTGGCCTTGAGGAAAGTAGTACACGCGCTCGCCTTGACGAGGCACGGTGACTAAAGGACCCGCGCATGCATGCCAGAGCTCTTTGTACAGCGCCGTTTCGAGGTTCAAATCTACAACACCAAAACAAACAAAACGAAAGATAAATACATAACAGAAGAAGAAGCAAAGAAAAATTTAGAAATTCCGGTACCTCAAGCCTTAAATTTACCTTTATCCTCTTCCATAGGACTCTTACTAGTCTCGTTTGAAGACTTTATTGACAACTCCGAAGAAGCAGTAGCCATCATTTCAATAATTCAAATCGCCAAACTCAGATCTCTCATCTGATGAGCTCACAACGCCACACAGAAGCCTACAAAACTAAAATTTAAACTCTCAGACAAATCCAAGGCGTGTTACCTCTATTTAAGCATCAAAACTGGTATGACTGCATCACTAGTCGCTATCTTCCTGTCTCTCTTCTGCAACCCAGCTCACCTATCAATTACAGGTGCGAGGCAGAGCTCGTACAGAGACTCTTCCTTTCTTTTTCTATATCTAGCCGTTGTTTGCGTTATCGTGTTTGTGCCTCACAATGTGTAATCGAGAGAGACTTAACCAGGGTGGTCAAAATTGTGCGCAATCATATCAACCGCGGTCAATTTTTAACCACTTTTTTTTTTTTCACAAGGCAACCGGCAGTTACCGGTTACTCAAACCTTTTTCAACCGGTGTTGCCTTTTGGGACCAGATAAAAGCGACATGATCGGGGCCGGGGGGGTTAATGACTTAATTCGTTAATAAAGGCGGGTTCACTTGGAGTTTCGTTTGTCTTCAACGGCGCTAAGCGGGGACAACTGGAAATGTGTCAGTGTATGATTGGTTTGGCAGGTAACGACGTTTCTCATGACGTTAGTGAGAAAGTTGTTCTGTTTTTACGGGGAAGTGGCTTTAAAATGCCATTAGCGAGTAGGTTTGAATGGATCGATGTTTTCCATGCTCGGACCCGGGTCTTAACCTGCCATGAGGCTGATCCAAGATTTTAGACATGCAAATCATTTAAATAAATATTAAAATAATTTTCAATCAAACTAAATCACAATGCAAAAATAACAGTGAACACAAACGGATTAGCTTTTCGTTTACATCCTCTTTTAATAATGTTACTTATTTCTTTGCTAATAGTATTTATTATATAATAATATTATTTTATCTTATTAATATTATTTATTCTGTCTACAAATTTTTAATAATATATCTAATTAATTTAAATTTGACCTGGGACGAATGTGAAAACGTAGACCCTGCGAAATTAGCATCCATGGCGCACTGTAACTGATTTACTTATTGTTAGTCTACCTTCAGCGTTTGACTCCTGCCATGCCTAAGTCTAGCATGCGCCTAGGTGGTAGGACACCAAACAAACTCTCTAAATAATGGTTATTGCGGCTCTGCATATCGTGAGACATTAGTATCTTAAGCCTGCAAAATTGCAAACGCATTTCACATGATAGGATGAGATAAGGCTTTGTTCGGACATCCAAGTACAAAAAGCTAGTCGACTAATACCGAATATTTGAAATCTAGCCAATGGACTCATTAGTTATTGTTGTGAGGCAATAATATAGTTTTGGCGAAGAAATAAGTGTAAATAAAAAATATGGTGTAGTGGTGAATTAAATTGTGGATGGTTAAATTCTTATATTTAAAGTTGTTGGGGATTATTGATGAATGGGTTTATGGACAAAAACATAAAGTTCTAATTTATTATATTTTTGATCAGGGTAAAGATAGATAACATTCCGATGGAAGATTATGAATATGTCGAAACATTTTATATTGAAAAAAAGTCTACATGTAGTATGTGTAAATTAAAGTACGAGAGTCGAGTTTAATGAAAAACATAAAAGTTCAAATCTCTTATAATGTAACTTTATTACATATGCATGTCGTTGTTGTCATAAGGTAATGGTAAAGAATATAAGATATCATAATCTAGACAATATCTTCATTGTTGTTCCTCTCAGTCTATAGTTTAAAAACTTAATATAAACATTTAAAAGTATTTAAACTACATATGAAAAAATTATCGATTTGATTATTTTACTCCACAAATCTTTTTCGCCAACTAACTACTTATTTCAACTTAAAAACGTTACATTCGTAAGCAAATTTCAATAATTTAACCAGGAATCCTTAGCTAAATACCAATGAAAATTTGACCATTTATCTACAAAATTCACAGTTTCAAAACATAACTGACACCCAAATCCAACCAACAAACAATTTCCATTAATTAATAACCAATTTCAAACCAAAAAAAGAGTGATATTCACTACAAATATTTGAAAATCTAATTAATAATAAAAAAACAAAATAATAAACATTAAACAATCGATTAGATGAGTTAATATTAACCTTTAAACCTTTATTTATTTATATATATCATTTTTATTATTATTTTAACAAAAGAACTAATATTAAAAAAAATTCACGTGTCCACGACAAACATCCTCTCCTTGTAAATCTGAATAATCAATTGAATTATTTCTTTACAAGACTCAACGCTTAAAGCAAAGGCGATTCCCACTCAAATTTTTTATTTATTTTATTTTATTGTATGAATTATAAAATCACATACAGGTGATAGGACGGTCCATTAAAAATTATAACCAAGGAGAAAAAAAATAAAAAAGCTGGAGACACTGAAGGCAAGCAAGCAAGTCACGTGAACGGGGAAAGTAGTAGGAGTGGTAGGAGATGAGTGGGACCCTTGTGCATTATCCATTAGTAGCAGTTGTGAAGCAACAATTGGAGGAATCTGTGTCCGGATATTAACTTGCTTTTTTTCCGAATGTTTTTGAGACCGGATAAGATATTATCAAACGAAAGGTGCGATTTGGTGTAATTAATAGTTAAATCCGTTAATTATTTTAAAATAATATTTAATTTTTTTATATAATTTATTATTAAATATTAAAATAAATTTATTTTGATTTTATATATATATTTAAATATTGTAAATAAGATTTTAAATTTAAGTTTTTATAATAATTTCTTTTAAAAATTATTTTTTTATATAAACCAAATCAGACCCAATTTTATATCAAATTTAATTAATAATTTAAATGGTTTAATCTGATTTAATTGAAAAAATCATTTTTAAATAAATTAAAATTAATTTTATTAACAATTGATGATTAAATTGATTAATACAATTGAGTTTTTCAAATTATATTTTTTTACTGCTAAAATTATTTATTTTTATTGAGAAATTCATTTTCTCTTCTTTTTCTCATGCATCTCATCCCATTCCATTCCATTCCATTCCCAAACCCAAATCCCAAACTTTTCTGCTGTCCCTCCTCGTGGCCACCTCGGCAATTTTGTTCCCCTTCCCTTCTGAAACGAGAAATTGTGGGTCGGGTTAAGTCTTTTACCCCCACCCATTTGTCATTGTTTAGATTGTATCATTCATTTATTATTGTTATTATTTTTTTAGGTAAAGGAATGCCAGTACGCATAGCATTCTCTCTCAACATAAATGCACATGGGTTGGTACAAGTCATTCCGATTTCTATGTTTATGCAAGAGAAGAGATAGTTGTTATGTGCATGGATGGATGATGGTTGGGGTCACCTTGTCACGATTTTCCTGTACAATTAATTAATTGTTAATTATTCCACAATTAACTTGTCTAACTACCCAAATAAATTTTTGACCTAGATCTGTTTTTTCTTCTTGTTCATGTTACTACAAGCGAAGAGGAAGTTCCGATTATCATTAATTATGTTGTAGGTACTGAAAATTCTTCATTAATTTTGTTCACATTATAGCCTAAAATTTATGATATTCTCACAAATTAAAAACACTTGTGTTACATGTGATGAAATAATACATATATACATACATAAGTTTCAATTATCATTAAATATATGATAAGTATCAATGAAATTTAACATAATTTGACCCAATAACCGAAAAAGTTACCTTCAAAGTGTAGTTATTAGATGTAACAAACAAAATATCTCCTAAAGAAGGCTTGTATAAATATGTTCTTAGAAGTATATTACGTTATCTTTATCTTAATTTTTTGTATTCATAGGATAAATCATGTTGAAATTCAAATATAAAAAAATATTTTATTTAAATTTGATTTTACTAATTTATGAAATATTTACAATAATAGAATGGTTAGGATTGAAAACTTTTCCCTATTGATATAGAGGGAAACAAAAAAAAAAACATTTTTTGAAATTATAAAATAATTTAGTTTTGCGGGACGGAGGATATAACTACTTTAATGGTTAGATGACAAACATGAGTTGCACTTGAGCGTTAGTGTAGTGGTTAAGTGCTTACTTGGACAAGTTCCCTTGAAAATAGATGTTTTGGTAAATATCTTGTAAGCAAGAGAATACGGTATAACATTAACAAATACAATAAAACTCTGTGTACCTATTTTGGGTATATAAATATAAATATGTACATATTTATATGTATCATCATGTGATTGGATGATTTTGAATTAAGAATAAAACAATAATAAATCATATGATGACACATATGAGTGTGTATATATTTGTGTACCCAAAATAGATACACATAGTATTGCTCTAACAAATAATACACGCCACAATTATTTCAAGCAAAATATCAACAATTTATCCTCAACTAACTTATAATACTCATAAAACATGCCAAGTTTAAAATATTACTATATTAGTTTTGGGTCATGGAAGGCTTAGGTATTTGAGTGCATACGGTGGAAGCAACTGTTACATTGATTTCAGGTTATTTGGTGCTGATCTTCCTTTAATTAGGTCAAGAGTAGGATGTCCTCCAATCTCTTTTTGGATGTCCTTTTGTTTTGTTTTTTTTTTTTGGGTTAATATATTCATTTAATTATTAAAAAAAAATGATATTTCGGAAATGGGTGAAGAGCTCCAAGAGATAAAATTAAAATAAAGTGGCAAGAGAATGAATAAAAATGTGTATTCATCTCCGTCTCTCCTTAAAATCCAAGTTCTAAAGCTTTTTTCCTGGCTTAGGTATACCCTCCTTCTATTCAATTCTGGTAAAACGGAAGTACCATATATACATGCTAACTATAAATCATTTATTTGATTTATAAAAGAAACAAAAAATTATCATTTATAATAATTGTTAATTATTATTAATAATATAATAATTAGTATTATTACGGTGTCTTAAAAAGTGGCTATCTTTTGGATAACTATAAAGGGTTGTTTGGTTCAAGTTATTGAAGACTATTTCGGTAATCTATCTTTTATTCCTTTGTTTGATTTGTCAATAATAAAATATTACCTATTAACAATGCTGACGTGACAGGTAATATAGGTAGTAATCTGATTACCACCTTCACCTTAGGTTTTTAAAGGTTATCAAAGTAATATTGATTTTATTATAATTATATTATTATTTATTAATTTTTTAAGATAAAAATAAATTTATTTTTAATTAATATGACAAATAATATAAAAATAATTATATTAACTGACATTTAAGTAAAAAAATTACTAGTAATCTTTTATTACCTTTAATCAAATACAATAATTATTTATACCTATCAAATTTTATCAAATATAGTAATCATTTATACCCAATAATCTTTTAAGTAATCTATCTTGAAGATAATATTTCTATTTTAATAATAAAATATTATCTAAATCAAAGTTGCCCCCAAAATTGAAACATTTCAACTAAAATCGATGATTCACCCAGTTGAAATTAAGGATCAGGATTTTCATTCATTCACAAAAACCTTTGTTAGTAATTAATTTTACATGGTGGTAGGTAAAGTGTTAAAATAAAGCATAAGGACAAAATAGCAGCACTGACCAAACAAAGTCACGCTAGGAAGGTAAAACTAAAACATCAGCCAGCAGATCTCAATTATAATATATATATATATCGCTTGAAAATCCGCCCAACAAATTAAAAAAAAAAATCTTTCGCTCTTTCGCTCCTCCAAAACTTCGGCCCTACAACGTGTCCCCTGCTTACCTTGCACCACCAATCCAGGTTGTGGGCTCACACTTTCCATGCCTCCTCCCTCCTTAGCAATTCCCGCCTTCTCTACTCGCTCTTCTCTGTGACCCCTCCCTGACCCACAGACTTGACACTTGTCTACCTCTTCGTCCAAAGACGCCCATATTATCGTTGATTACTTTTTTTTTTTTAAATAGTTTATCTGATTGGTGGATTTCAAATGCCTTTTGAATTTGGTTTAAAGTTTAGTAGAAACCGATTTGGGCCGTGGATGCAATGGTTCGTTGCCACGTCAGTCGATCGGGCCCCTTGCCACGTGCGCTGCGCAGGTAAATGCTGAGCTACATGGACGGTTTTGGAATTTGGAGGGTCTGTTACGTCGTATCACGTTAGTTATGTGACTACGGTTAGGTGAAAGATGGAACATTACGGGAATGACCTTCCATTCCATTATCCATGTCGCCGAACTGATTTTTTTTTTTTGTTTTTTTTTTCCCTTTCTCGTCTTACATTTTTTAGGAATATTTTTATGGATCTCATCGTTTAATAAAACCAAAAATAATTTATCATCTCTTAAATTCATTCATATATATATATATATATATATATATATATATATATATATATATATATATATATATATATATCAGATATGGAATGATATAAATGAATATCCTATGCTAACTTTCGATGATTACAAGACGAACTCTAATTTTATTTTTCATAATTATTTTATTAAAAAATAAAAAAACTTTATTATATGTTTGAGAGAGATTTGATAGGAAAATAATAATAATAATAATAGTAATGAGGGAGAGTTAGATTAAAAAATAAAATAAAATAAGAATGGATTAAGGAAAAGTAATAAAAAAAGAAGGGGAGGTGGGAGTTGGGCGTGGAAGTGAGAGTGATGGCTGGTTGAGGGGGTGCATAAGGAATGATGTGACGGGAATAGGAGACCAGACGCAAATTTCTATCATAATTATGTGACTAATTATTTAATTAGCATAACATTATAGACTTTATAATATAGAATAATAAAGTACTTTTAATCTCATCAAAGTAAAAGGCTAATTCAAATGATTTTTAAAATAATAGCAACATAATGCAAAGTCATCTAAAAATATTTTTTGACCTTATGGAAAAACAAATAAAGACCAAGTTTTGAAAATTATTGTTGGACCCCACATAGTCACGTATCTATCTATCTTTAGACCTTTCTATATATTTATAAGGCCAACTTTTGAGTTAATAGAAAAGAAAAGAAAAAAAGTTTCTTTGAAGGTGCCTACCAGTAAGTCCACTTTGGGTTCGTTCTTCTTTGTTGGCCTCTCCACCAAAACGCTTTCTCCCTTTGAAAATAAAATTGCCATTGCAATTACGTGGATATTACACACACACACACACACAGACAATGTATCTTATACCGAATAAAATGAAGCAGTTGTAGAAGCTTTTAAAATTTGATGCTTTATATCACCTTCGTTATATATAATAATCTTATTGAAAACTTTAATAATAGAAGATAATGTCACCGGCCATTCTAGCAAAAAGCGGGCAATTGGGAACTGGGTCTGGGACCAGCTCCTGCACATGTCTAACATGTGTATATATTTATACACACATATATTAAAGGCCGGAAGACTTTTTCCCACTCCACGATTGGTGTAAAATAAGGCCAAACGACTATTTCCCACCCATGGTTCTCAAGTTTTCACTCTTTAACTATGAAAATACTAAATACCTATCCAAAGCCAATTAAATTTAATCAAACCCTAACGTCTGAAACTTTTATCTCTTTTTGCCCCCCTAAACTTTAAAAACTAAAATTTTTCCTCAACCTAAGTTTAAAAAAATGACAGTTTCACCCTAGGGTTTGGTTTTGAAATCTCCGACAACCTCTCAGGCTCCGTTGCTGACGGCGTCTCCCTCCCGAAGCATTCTCTCTTTTCAGCGATCCTTTTCCTCCCTTTTGGAAGTCCGATCGGTGTCAGAAACGTCTTGAAAGACGAAAAACTTTGTCGGGAAAGACGAAGAAAAATTTTAGTTTTCAAAGTTTAGGGGGGTAAAATATATTATATTTTAGTTTATTTTTTAATATTATAGAGAAAATTATGATTTTACCCTTATCACCATTATTTTTAACTGACCATGGGTAGGTATTTGGTGTTTCCATAGTTAAAGGGTGAAAACTTGTTATTACAGCATACCTTAGGTGGGAAATAGTCGTTTGGCCTAAAAATAAATAGGCATGGGTAGAATTCCAAAAACCTAAATACCTCTATATATATATATATATAAGAATTTTGGTTAGAATTAAAAGTAAAATCGTAATATTAAAATAAATAAAATTATATCTTACTTTTTCTATTTGATTTAAAAAAATAATAATTTTTTTTAAAATTAAGTTTTAGAAAGTGACATTTTTCTCCTACGGATTTTAGATTTCTTCGATTATTTCCTGACAAACAACAACTGCTTTCTCTCTTCTGATGATTGCTCTCCTTTCAACACTTTATGTTCGTTTGGATTCTTCGAAGGGAGAGAGTTTCGGATGAAGAGAAAGCGTCAGAGGGAGAGAAAACGATTGTCATTTGTAAGAATATCGTCGGAGAAATTTGAAATCATAAAGAGAAAATATCATTTTTCAAAACTTAATCAGAAGAAAAAATTATTAGTTTTTCAAACTATGAGAACAAATAATATATAATTTTATTTATTTTAGTATTACTGATAAAATCATGATTTTACTTTTAACCCTAATAGATAATTTTTGAGTAAATATTTGAATTTTTAAAATTTCATGTATGTATATCTTTGCAACAAAATTTGGATGGGAAATGGTGTTTTCGCCATTTTTAAATTCATAAACCTACGATATGATCAATAAAACCTATAAAATAACCATATTTGGCAGTGGTGAATAGAGATTTGCCTGGTGGCTTGAAGCTCACCACACGAATTTTATCGTTGGACCTTTAAGTTTGTCTTTGTCATAAGTCATATTTTATGTTTCTAATTAGTTGGCAAACACTAAAGACCCATCTTAATCCATTCTTCTGTTACCGCAAAAAGGCATTGAAATTGAATTATATATCCTATTTGTATCAAAAATATAATTTTTATATATAGTATTAAAAATTAAAATATTAATAAAATAATAAAATTTTCAGTTGATATATTATTATTTTATATAATATTATAAATACATCTAAAAATTTAAAATTATATATATATTTTTTAAAAGTCTATTAATTTGTATTAATTATATATACCGTACCATTTGATATATTTATTTATTTTATTAATTCGATATATTTTATAATAAGTATTATTTTTTTATGTATATCATACTATATTATAAAAAATATATATTATGAGTAAAAATTGAATATTTGGGCTAAATTTTAACGTTTTCCTTTTTTAAGAAATTGCCCCAAAAATCCAAATTGGTACAAATTTTATAGCTTGAATATGAAAGTTCATGAATTTGCATTTATTACAAAATTGTTTTCAAATTCGAATTCAAACTCCTAATATAAGAAGTTAAAAAACGTGAAGACTTTGCAAAATGAACAATTTAATTAGGGGTCAATGAGTTCCAGTGGACCAGGGGATAACACGTGTACAATTTAATTAGGGTCAATATAATTCGAAGGATCTGGTTTGGCACAAAATTGTTATGAAGTTTGAGTCGTTTATAAGCAAAGAGGGAAGTCGTTTTCTTTCTGTAGTAAAAGATGAGAACGAACCCAGCCCCAGCTGGAGAAAGGGCCTTCAACATGATCAACTCTTGACCAAATTAAATGAATTTGGTGGAGGTAGCTGTGTCGTTTTTATTGCTCAATTTATCCCAAATTAATTTGCTGAAGTACTTCTGGTAATGTGATCATCCTAACACGTGTCATATTCTTATAATTCAATATAGCGGATCTCCTGTTAAAAAATTATAACAACATTATATATTACACTTACATATTTTATATATATAAATATATATATTTATATTATTATATAATTAGATATTATTTTATTTTTAATTAGATATTAATCAATTATACGATAATATACATAAAATATATATCTAAAATAAGTATATATAATTTTATTAAATTAATTAATTATTTTATAAAATTAGAATAAAATGGTCTGTACAGTATCTTTAATAGTAGTTTGAGTGACAAAAAATAAAATTCAATATATAAAAACACATGAGTTAAATCTCTTATGAGAATATATTAAAATTAAATTTTTGACTTATTATTAAACTCGAGATTTATTATATTTAATATGATTTATTTGATCTAAAAAATGATAATTCAATACGGATGAAATTTCTCATTACATTAAAAAGAAAAAAAATCCATCCAGCCGCCCTCACAGGAGTAGAAGATAAACTGGAGGCCCATGTTTACAAAGTTAAGATGCTTTAATGGTCAAATTAGGAAAAAAAAAATTAAATAATGTGATAAAATATGTTTTTGTTGCTTGTAGGATTCTAAATTGGATGGGTTGGTGGTGGTTATTACAATAGATTATGTTGTCGCTTGAATTCGTAAGAAAGAAAATTCAAGTAGTTTCTAGTGAGAGCGAGATGGGTTGAATAAAAAGAAGAAAGCCAGTTCCAACACGGCTCTAACTAAAATGCGCAAAAAAATGTGATCCCAATCTAAATTGATCACGTTTGACATGGTGTTGAAAATACTGGCTGTTTGTGCTGTCTCTTTTCTGTCCCAATATCAATTCTGTTCCCGCACTACCACTATGCTTTTACTCGAAGAGATAACAATAAGATAGGCAGAAATTTAATATCTTAATTTTTATTTTTATCTTATTTTTAATATGAGAATTATAGATAATATTCATTTTTTAAGAAAAAATTCTCTTCCCTTTTTCTTTTATTTTTGTGTAATATTATAATAATTTAAAATTTTAATTTAATATATAAAAATTCAGAAAATGTATAAAAAAGATAATAAATCATTTATTTATTTATTTATTTATATTCTTAATTTCAAAATTTTTATCATTTTATCTCTATTTCTATTTGTATTGGTGAGTCTTTTTTCTATATTTAGAAAAAAAAAAAGAAGTTGAAAGGCCGGTTTTACGGTCCAAATTGCCGTTTCCAAATTTTGTTGTGACAATGTCAACCAGACGCGATGTCCCCCAGTGGAGAAGGACCAATGAATTGGGGTTATCTTTTAACTCAGGCACATGTTTAAAGCCTGCAGGTTTTTGCAAGGCCTGACAGAAATACAGTTGTCGGCTTTTAAATGGACCAGGCTTCAGATTGCTTTGGCCATCAATGAGATTACGTTTTCAGCCTATGTCTACTTTGTGGAAAGTAAAACTAAAAGTTTTCTAAAATTAATAATGTTCAAGTGTAGTAATTCACGTGGTGACTGGTGAGCCTCAAATTTTGTTGACTCTGAGAAGGATATGGGAATTCCAGGCGTCAAAGAAATGAGTGACGTAAGGGCCACGTGTACGGATACGAATTATCTTGATAAGTCACTCAGAAAGGAGCCATCATTTGTTAAATTCAATAAGCAACAACCAAGCCCAAATCACTTAATCAAGCCCCTTTTAAATGATGAAAAGCCCATGTTAATTTTCGGCCTAGAAAAGCCCAGTGTATCAGAAAATAAAGGTTTCAAAAACGACGTCGCTCCCATTGTCTGTACGAACAAGCCAGGGTGAGCAGCTACCTGAGTAAGGGTTGGAGAGGGAACTCAGAATTGAAGATCTCTTCTCTTCGCACGAAAAAGTATTCAACCAACAAAGAGTAACAATGGGTTTACTCTCAGAGAAATCTCTCTATTTCTTATCAAAAAGAAGTGAAGTCATGATCAAAAGAACACAAGTCTCTCGTCTCAAATACAAGCAATTCTGCACTTCTCAAAATAACGAACAAACATTGACAGAAATCACAAAATTTCTCAATCAGGATCACTGGGAGTTTCTCATTGAATCGTCACAGATGCCCCAGAAGCTAAACCCAGATATGGTTCAGTCTATTCTTCAACAAAACCAGGTAAAGGACCCCAAACGCCTCTTTGAATTCTTTAATTGGGTCAATACTCGACTGGTTGCCCGCCAAAATTTGAATTCTTTTTCATATCTTGCAATAATTTTGTGTAAGGCGAGGCTTTTTCAGTATGCTTTTCGTGTGATTGACGGAATGATTGGTACCAAGCAGTCACATTTTCAGATATTGGAATCATTGCTTGGATGTTACAGAGAATGTAAGGAGAGTGATGTGTCTGTTTTTGAATTGTTGATTGATTGTTATAAAAAGGTGGGTCTTTTAGATGAAGCTGCTGGTGTGTTTCTTCGTGTTGTAAAAGATGGCGGGCCAGTGCCTGGTTTGGTGTGTTGTAATTCCTTTTTGAAGGATTTGTTGAGAGGAAATAGAGTGGACTTATTTTGGAAGGTGTATAATGCAATGCGAGAAGCTAAGGTCATTCCCGATGTTTACACTTATACAAGTCTGATTAATGCTTTTTTTGTGGTGGGCAATGTTCAGGAGGGTAAAAGGGTTCTTTTTGAAATGGAGGAGCAAGGCTGTAGTCCAAATTCAATTACTTATAACGTGGTGATTGGAGGGTTATGTAGAGTTGGGGCTGTTGATGAAGCTTTTGAGGTGAAGGAGAGCATGATTCGTAAGGGCTTGGCTCCTGATGGATTTACTTATGGTATTCTTATTGATGGGTTCTGTAAACAAAAGAGATCTGGAGAGGCAAAGTTGATGTTGACGGAGATGTACGATAGGCATATAAGTCCTGACAAGGTTGTGTATACTGCTTTGATTGATGGGTTCATGAAACAAGGTGACGTGGAAGAGGCTTTCAAACTCAAGGAAGACATGGTTGCATATGGAATCAAATTAAATCGTTTCACCTATAATGCACTTATTAGTGGAATTTGTAAGGTTGGTGAAATTGAGAAGGCAACAGCTCTGTTCAATGAGATGATTGTGATGGGGATAAATCCTGATACGCTGACTTACAATTATTTGATTGAAGGATACTGCCGAGAGCATAATATGGTTAAGGCTTATGAACTACTTGCTGATATGAAGGGAAGGAACTTGGCACCTACGGTATATACCTGTGGTGTGATAATAAATGGCCTATGTCGTTGTCGAGATCTTGAACGGGCTAATCGGGTTTTTGAGGAAATGATTGCTGCTGGTCTGAAACCAAATAATGTTATATATACGACCCTCATCAAAGGTCATGTTCAGGAACACAGATTTGAAGAGGCAATACATTTTCTAAAGTTAATGTCCGATAAAGGTGTTTTGCCTGATGTCTTTTGCTACAATTCTCTTATGATTGGCCTTTGCAAGGCCAAAAAGATAGAAGACGCCAGGAGGTACTTAGCTGAAATGATTGCAAGGGGATTGAAGCCTAATGTTTATACTTATGGGGCTCTAATTCATGGATATATCAAGGCTGGCGAGATGCAAGCTGCAGACATGTATTTCCAAGAGATGCTTGGTTGTGGCATAGCTCCAAATGATATCATTTATACAAATATGATAGATGGACACTGCAAAGAGGGCAACATAAAGGAAGCATTTTCAACATTTAGATCCATGCTTGGACGAGGGGTGATCCCAGATGAGAAGACTTACAGTGTCCTCATTCACGGTCTCTCCAAGAGTGGAAAAGTTCATGAAGCAGTGGGGTTATTGTCTGAACTCCGTGACAAGGGTCTGGTGCCTGATGTTTTTACTTATAGCTCCCTTGTTTCTGGCTTTTGTAAGCAAGGTGATATGCAGAAGGCTTTCCAATTTTTTGAAGAGATGTGTGAGAAGGGTATTACTCCAAATATTGTTACCTATAATGCCATGATCAATGGGTTATGTAGGTCAGGTGAAATTGAGAGAGCTAGGGAGCTATTTGATGGAATCTCTGGAAAGGGTTTGGCTCCTAATGGGGTGACTTATACTACAATTATAGATGGATATTGCAAATCTGGTAATTTAACTGAGGCATTTCGGTTGTTGGATGAGATGTCATCAAGGGGGGTTCCTACTGATGGTTTTGTTTACTGTGCCCTTGTGGATGGCTGTTGCAAAGTAGGAAATATTGAGAAGGCTATGTCCTTGTTTCTAGAAATGATTCAGAAGGGCTTTGCCTATACTTCTTCTTTCAACACTTTGATTGATGGTTTGTGCAAGTCAGGGAAGATTGATGTAGCTAATCAGCTGTTGGAAGACATGATTGACAAGCACATCTCACCAAATCATGTGACCTACATGATTCTGATTGATTATCACTGCAAGGCAGGAGCAATGAAGGAGGCAGAGCACCTCTTACGGGTGATGGAAAAAAGGAATTTAATGCCAAATGTTTTAACTTACACTTCACTTATACATGGTTATAACAGAATAGAAAACAGATCTGAGATGTTCACTCTTTTTGATGAGATGGTGGAGAGAGGAATTGAGCCTGATGCAGTAATCTACAGCATGATGCTAGATGCTTGCTTTAAAGAAGATAATTTGGTGAAAAAATTTAAGTTGGTGGATGAAATATTTGCTAAGGGTGTCGCCATAAACCAAAATTTGTATGATTCACTAATAGATACCCTATGCAAAGAGGAAGAATTTTGTGAACTGTTGAAGTTACTTGATGAAATGAGAGAGCAAGAAGTTAAGCTTAGTCCCTCTACATGTTGCATTCTCATCTCTGGTTTCTATGAAGCAGGAAATACGGACAAAGCAGCCATGCTTGTAGAGAATATGGTCCGCTTTGGGTGGGTCCAAGATTCCACTGTTATAACAGACTTTGTCAGAGAAGACCGAAATGATACAAACTCCGACAACGCTATTAATTTCTTAAAGCAGGCAGCAATTGGAGGTGTGTATCAAGTGTAAATTTATGTGCTGGTGAAGAGAGCTGGAATTATGAACTTTAAACTATTTCCTTCTGTACCATAAAATAGGGAATTAATGCCATGTATACTCTTTGTATACAAATCGTGGTGGAATTTTTTTAAACCTGGGTTCCAGATTCCACAGGTAAATGTTCTTTTTCTCATTTTTCTGCATCATTCTGTAGGAAAAACTCCATCCACATATTGCAGTGCCTTTATTTACTACCGGTGTGGGGTTGATAGAGCTTTTGATGCTTTTGGAAACTTCATCCCTAGTGAAATCTATAATAGAATTAAGCGTGTAGAAACTCATTTAGTGCTTATGTTAGGAACAATTTTTGTTCATATTCTTTTTAACTCCTGACATTATGGATTTGCTACAAATTGGTTGGCACAGCTTTTACTTGACCAGGTGGAGATGAGAAAGACTACAGGGAATTGTTGGGCAGTGATGACAGTGGCAGGATGCTGGAGGAGGCCGATGGGACAAGTATACCCCTGTAAGTAGTTGTAGGAATGATGCAAGTAAAACGAGGGGGACAACTAATTTAATCTTTATCATTGTACATTGCAATAATTGTTTCTTATTTGGCTTCTGCCATGATTGGAATGGCTGATCTGAGGGACTATGTGTGGGAAGATGATCAGTTCAAGAGTTCTGAAGAGAAGCGGTAAGTCCTCTGATCAGTCACCGAGAAGACGTTGATACTGCTTGGTTTATATAACCCTCCTATCTTTATAAAGTAAAAGTAAAACTCTCATTCATTGTGTAGATGTTCAATGCATAAACATGTGAATTTTATTTCTACATACTGGGCGCTATCAAATCCCAGTTTTATATGTGACAGAAAATTTACAACAGTTTATAAACTAAGTTTCAGCATTACTAACTAATGTTCCCCCCTTAATAAAACATCTTTCTTGAGAAGATGTACTTGATTTTCAAATGGTGTTAGTTTTTATTTTTTTACTAAATGATTTGTCCTTAAAGGTTGAGCATTGTGCATTTTCCTGCTGGCATTGTGTCATGGAATTTCTGAGTTCTTATGTACAGGGACCTAAATCCTAATAAAGGGAGAATGACAACTATTGAAGAGGCAGAAGAGCACCTACATCAGAGCCTCAACCGTAAAAAACGTGATTGTAGCCCTCAACGCAAGCCCTTTTTTTTTTTTTGGGATTGATAGAAGTCCTCAACCTCATGACTACATTACATATGTTGGGTTTGAACCGAAGGCAGGAGGAGGCAGACAGTGCCATTTGTCTATGATAATTACACAACGGTCGTCTAATCAAACCTTACTGGAAATCCCCCTTTCTCTTCCTTTGGGTAATTCTCTTCTTGTGTCACATCTGTTTGTGCCAAAAACCTCATTCTGGTGTAAGGATTTAGATGCTAGCTGGAATGGAGTTTTACCATCTCTATCAACAGCTTGCGGATCAGCTCCCCTGTAATAACATTTCTAAATCTCTGAGTAGTCTTTTTCCACACTGGAAAATTAGATGCATTTTTTATCAATATTATACTAGAAAGTAGAAATGACTTTGTTAAAATCAGTACAAATATGATCCCTAGATGAGGAAGTGAAAAAAAAAAAAAGACATTGAGGAATTACCTTGCAAGCAGCAGTTTTGCAACGGCAGTTTTCCCACTAATTGCAGAATGATGCAACGGCGTTCTACCTCTTGAATCAAGAGCATTTATGTTTGCACCGTACTGTAGGAGAAGTTCCACCATGCCAATATCAGCAGTCAGGCAGGCAAGATGAAGCAGTGAACAGCCATCAGAATACCCTTCTATCTGCTCATCTTCATGCTCACTCAACGAGTCCAAATAGCGCAACGTATCCTCAAATGATTCCTCTGAAAAGGAATCGGATTTTCTTTTACTGTTTTCCAGATTTTCTTGTTGCATCGATTTCACCAAAGAAAGAGGTTGATATGAAGCTTGCCCATGGATCGCATTGACATTGACTTTAGAGCAGATAATTTGGCGGTAGACTGCTTTCTTGTCATTATCACGGACACTTTCCCACACCTCTTGCGCCACTGAAAGGAGATGCTCAGTCTCCTTTGACCTGTGAACAAAAATTTTTTCTGCATACTGCAACCACAAGAAATCATAAAATTTAATTTTAGGTTCCAAATTACGAAAACAAGTAGCATCTTGCATAGAGTTAACCAGAGAAATTTTCAAGTGCTCTTTGTAATTCAACCAAATTCTCCTAGACTAAACATTTTCAAGGGCTGTACTTTAGATCAACTACAAAAATTAACACAGTGAGCAGTGCTGCATAGTGCATATCCTAGGACTCAGACAAATAGCACTGCAGTCGAAAGTCTAATAAACACAACTGGGTGAACCACATAATGCGTGTTAATGTTAATCAAGCCACAGACATAATGATTTTTAGGAATTATTTCTACATAAATGGTTACAACAAAACGGTACCAAATTACGACAATGTTGTTGTATAACAAAATTCACCTAGAAGTTGGTTAGACGAGATGGTTAAAGAGGGTTCATATATCATCAAATTATAATTGAAATAATGTCTAAGAAGCTACTTCAAGCAATCATTATCTTTCTTACCCATGGGAACAGCTGTGGATTTCAATTGGAGGAAACACGAGAAAAAAAGGAAGATATTGAATCATTTGTGGCCATACCTTGGCATGAATGTAGTACTCCTTTACTGCTATAGAATCATCATGACTAGGTTTTCGCACAATAAACTGTTTACTTCTGTCAATCTTGGAGGCTCTGCACCATAAGAACTAAATACTTGTTAGGACGAAAAGAAAACACTTTTTCAACTAGCACAAGTCCCCGATATGTAGGCTAACTTTGGTCCAGAAAAATTAGGAAGTAACAATCTGATTCCTACTTGATGGACGTGTTATGGTTTTATACGGACCAAATATTACTTACCCCCTAGTCCTGTTATCTGGTGGAAAAAATTTTCCATTTTCACTCCGAGAGTGCAACAACTCCTCCCAGATTGAGTTTGCATAGACATTTCCCAGTGACTGAAATAGATTTATTACAGATGATTCCCACACTTTAACATCTAGTGTCAGTGATCTCACCTGCATAAAAGGTTATCCTCATTAACCGCATGATAATAAATAGTATCTGAAGGTCCTAATGCCTATTTGAGCTTTCTTCAGGAAAGATTCAGACAAAGATTGCCGATCTCTCAACATGAGAATAAATAGACTCAGATGACTTTTACCTTTGATATATGAACTCCAAGATTACGATGAACACCAGAACATTCGATACATATAAGAATACCAAGGTTTAACGATGCCCAGTCTGGCTCAGATGCACCACAATCAGCACATTTATCATTCCCATATACTCTTCTCAACAAATCGATTGGCTTTTCACCCTTCATATTATTATCCATGTCTCCCGAACTTCTAGACATAAGTAAAAGATTTTCGGACGAAAGGCTTCGAGATGTGTAATCCTCAAGTGTTGTGTGATCAACATCTGCGCAATCCACATATGAACCACTTTCGCTGCCGGTTGCCGAGCAATAATCGAATTCAATGGGATCAGCAGAAAGACTCTACGCGTGATTGAATTATGACAATTTAGATAGCTACAAAAATTAATGGCTACAAACTTAGAAAACATGCTTGAACATTTTACCCTCTCCGGCATCTGAAAACTCAGTAGAGAAGCAATTACTCCATTTATTTTATCGATCCAGTCCATTTGGTCTGCCGCATTCTCTGCCTACATTGTTAGACATATACAATTAAGAATCTGCCCAAACGTATTGATGCATTCCGTCCCCCAGTTTCCAGTAAGTATCGGCAAGAACATGGAAAGGGCATAATTTATATTATGTTTATACCCTTGATGAATCAGATTCAATTTATATATAATTAAATATTTATTTTGATGTTAGGTAAATGAATAATGTTAACAAAACTAAGTTTCGTGGTACCATTAAATTTTAAATTCAATTAACTTTAATTAGGTTTAATTAATTAGAATTAGACTTTTTATAATTAAAACAAAAGCGAACAAGCCTTGTTAAAGAATCGCTAGATTCAACGGTAAGTTGAAAGGTTAATATGCTGATGTTGGGTTTGAACATATATACCTGTAAAGTGTAGACTTTTGTTGGAGAGATAATCCTGAAGCAGAACCTTAAATCTGACTGATCGGCATCAACCTTAATTGTTGAGGTCAAAAGATTCACAGTGTGTTGTGCTGCAGATTTTTCATCGTTTACACCGCCGTGGTAATGAGAAGAAAGCCACCGGCTCAGCAACCCATGACCATTTTCAGATTGATTATTTTTCTGTGCAGAAGCGAGATTTGCAGATGCCTGAAACAGGACACGCTTTCATTCATTACTGAACAAGGAAAAGAGGAGAAAGAATTTACAACTTATAATATTTCAAGTTCTCTCCCGCTAGCAACTCACAGAATTCCAGCTCCATGGTTTCCGATAATAATACAGCATCCCTCGGCTATCAAGAACAAAAAATCTTCTCTTCCAATCCGCTCTCAAATTAGAAGACCGCTTTGAGAGATATCCTTGTCGAATGGTTTGAACCTAAATATTATTTGTGTTAGAGCAGAATGACTAAAGGAGACAATAATGGAAAAAGGGATATCAGTGGGACTTGAGAGAAGGGGACAGGTTGAAAGTTACATTTTAAAAAAAAAAAAATACCTTTCCCTTGGCGGCAGATTGCATAACTGCCTCTATCACTTTATTTGAATTCCTTGGAAAAGGTCTTGTTTTTCTGTCTCCCTTGGGAGAACCATTAGAACCATTCAAGGATTTCTTACTTTCTCGATCAATCTGCCTTATATACTCCTGCATCCTTCTATGAAGAGATTCCTGCTCATAGTTGGAAGATTCTCTTGACTTTTGTGCATAAGCCAAGACCTGTAAGCCAACAGTGAAACAAAAGGTTCAGAGATGGAAGGAATAAAAAAATTTCAAAGAGAAAACTGTTGGCTAATAAACAAGAGTGTGGACTTAGTGCAATCTCTTCATAATTGAAGCCTACTTTAGAAGATATGATTGCCAGAACTTCTTTGTATCTTTGACTTAGAGAAGGTCTGGAACCAAAATGTACCATTTTCAAATAACAACTTTGAGATATATATATTCCCAAGGGGCATTAGAGATTACTCCTCATCCTATCGATAGTCGAAATGATTAAACCTTGGAGGTTCTGGCTCATCAACTACATACATATGTGTGCACAGAATTTCATGAAGGCTTATGGTTTCAATAGAAAAGTACAACCCAGCTGATGGGAGGCATTCAATTTTTCAACTCAAGAAACAACACTAAACATCTCAATCAGTTTGAGCTTTTTAGTTAAATGGCTAAGCATGACTTGCTTTGGCTCTACAAATACTTCTTACATGTCCTGGCTATAGGTACTTGGTCAATGTTGGGTTACATTCTATGTGCACATTTAAGTGCTGTGTTATAGGAAAATAAGCAGCCTTGCCTACATCTTACAAGGAAAATAGGTAAAAGAGACCTGGTTAATGAAGGGTTCCATATGATGTAATAGCTCATATCCCTGCAAGGAACAAAGTTTTGAAGCCATATATGGTTATTATTCATCTGAGGGAAGAAGCAAATGAGTTCTGAGCACATAATCATATAGAACCTTTTTGAAGAATTGAAGGTGAGCGTCCATTGTCCCACTAATGGCCTCCAAAAACTCAAACCTCTTTTTGGCTTCAACATTAGAGAGAGAACTGACCTGAATATCAGAAAGCATATATATAGAGTAAATTCCTAACTCTGGATGAAGTGGATTACACCAAAATTTTCCTCATTAAATAACTTACCAGTTGGAAGCGGGCTTCCTCAAATGAGGATCTTGCATTGTACAATTCCTGGAATATCTCCAGTATATTAGGTTTAAAGTTGATGCTTACCCTTTAATAACTATCTGAACAATTAATTTCCACTAGATTTAACGGAGCTAGGAGTAGATTTAGTAATTATATATACCTCCTCTACCACAGCAGCTACATCAACCCTAGTGCTCTTCTTCAATGAAAGAAACTTCTCACGTGCCTGTGACACAATATTACAACTGGCATTGAATGTCACCATGCAGACATACAACAGATAAGGGATCAACTTCATACATTTATCCAAACAAATCAGCCCTCAGATTCATAGTAAAACAGTTACAGAGGTTCTGAAATTAACCTCAAGAAACTCAAATTATTTGAATTGATTATACGGTTATCTTTATCAGTTGCAGAAGGTAAGTTAAAACAATAAAGTTCAGGTCATTATTCCTGGAAATCCAGTATCTGAATCCATTAAAAAAAAAAAAAAATCAGTTGGATACCCCTTCTCTTCCTAACTGCATCACTTTATTCAACCAGGATCTAACCAAGTAATTGAAGCTGGGTATGTGTCAACATATCCATTTATTGACATGCAAGAAATGAAGGGCAATCCATAGGCATTTTAACCAGTCTCTATATTACCTGGATAGAACATCAAACTATCAAGGATAAGACAATCACAACATATAGTTATGTTCTCTACATCTTCAACATCCTGATTTTTATTAGATTCACATATGCATGTTAGATATGTATTAGAAGCTTAAGCTTTCAAATAAAAGGTGTCTCAATAATGATATTAGATACCAAGTACTCTCATATTGAAATAATGAAGTCCCGCTTCCTATTAATTAAATTTATAAGATTATCTTTGTGCAGTTGGATCTATGACAAAGCAGTTAATTAAAACTCGCCTTGCATTGAAAGAGAGGGGAGAGGGGAGGAGGTTGATAGAGTATAAAAGTATTTAATGAGATTTTTTTATAAGTTAACTTTTGAATTTAAAGTAACTCAACATGTGTTTTATATGAATCAACCATAGGATATCTTCCAAGATAAAATTATCAACTTCTGAAATTTAGAACCCACCTGATCATATGTGACAGAAACTTTGTCAAAACGTTTCCGCGCTTCCTGCACCAATGAAAGATTATTGCAGGTAAAAATGGAATTTCATTGGACAAATAACAGGGATGGGTTCATCAGTAGATCAGAACAAAAAAAGGAACAATAGTAATTTCAGTAATATTGTGGCAGTGAAATTTGACCTAATAAGAGTACATCAACTGTACCCTTTCTGTCATGGTAAAAAATAAAAGCCCTAATCATAGTAACACTTAGAAATCACAATGCAATTCAAGTTTGAAGTTGTGAAGACATCAACACCACCCTCTAATCGAATCTCATATTACAAAATACATAAGATAGCCCTAAATAGATGACTATCGATATTAAAATTTTCATGTGTCTTAATGGATAATTTTCAAACAATGAAAAACAGAGAAGAAAAAGATTGGGAAATCCCTTCTATCAGTGAGAACATAGCTATTTTGCACAAATCAAATCAAGATCAAAATACGGTTTTCTGACTTGAACAACAGTGACCAAGATTCAGTGTGAAGACAGAAACTTGTAGTAAAGTCAAAAAGTCAATATTGTTCCTAAATTCATCAATCTGTATAAAAATGGATGGTACGATTATTATAGAATGCAAGTGAAGCATCTATATAAAAGATGTATATAATACCTTGACATCTTGCAAATCAATATTGACAAATTGCATTAACCTATCATTTAGCATGTGCTCTACCTACAAAATCCAAATTTGAGGATGTTAGAAAAGGAAAGCAATCAAGCAAGTCCCCATATGTAGTAAGTCTTTAATTGGAAAAAATAAAGCCCAGTTGTAATTAATAACATCTCTGCTACTGCTGGAAACCGTACAAAAACTATGTTGTAATGTATAGAGATTTTGAAACCATGAATTACGTTTAAAGGTTGTGATCTTTTCAGACATGGACAGATGTTATGTCAGGAATGATGCAGAAAGCAAGTACTATAATAAAAAAGCATATCGCTACCTGTGATTGAAGAATTTCTTTGAATGTACCAATTTCTCTCAAAGCAATTGTGAATTTGGTCACGACTGGGCCTGAAGACAATAAATCTCTCAATAGTAAAATCACTAAACATATGGAGCCATTAAAATTTTGGGAATTAAAGAAAAGATCTGTCAAATAAGTGTTCCTATTTAAAATTCTCAGTAAAATATAACGATAGGAATGAAGATAACTATGGTACACTGTGCAAGTATCCAGGCAGCTTATGCTTAACTAGTTTGGTGGCTCTTTTAGGCTCATACAATAATACAAGCACAAGCAAAAATTCAAGTTCAGTGCCTACTGACTTGCATATCAAAGCTCAGGCAATACAAAGAAAAAGGTAAAAAAATGCATATGATGGCCTGTACAAGGATCCATAGGCTTATACAACAATTTGAATATATCAAGCACAAGCCCAAAGCCTAGCTCAGTCACTTTCCCAGTAAACCTCAGACAAAAAGAAAAAAATGAGTAAGTTAAATCAACTCAGAACTTTGTGTGGAGAAGTAATATTTAAGATCCTGTTATCTATTCATAAATTGTTGGAATAGAATGAATTCATAGAGCTCAAAAACGAAGTTAACTTACGCTTCTCTTATTACTACTCAAAAAACCATATTTCTTAGGCAAAGAGACATATTTGTTGGTAATGCAAATTAAACAATGTGAGAAAAGCTGAGCTCAATTTTGACTGAGAGGCTTGAGCAACGCTGTTCATTTCAGCTCAAGCTTGAACAAAGTTGAAACATGCTTTTGAGTCACACACCATCTTAATGGACATAGACAAAAAAACATAAATAAAACATGATTCCAAATTAGAAACCATCATAAACAGACAAAAGATAGACACAAATAAAATACATCCACTTTAAACTTCCTTTAACCATTGACAATTGTGTAAATCAAGCATTTCTCATTATACCTATGTATTCATGCCAAACAAGAGAAAAAAGTTTTATTGTATAAAGAGGGTCAAATGACAATGCCTACCTCCTGGAGCAACACAAAAAGGATCACCATGCCCACCGCCAAAAGTTTCAAGAGCATTTACAAAAGAAATGTCTCCATCATACCCTTCACCAAGTGCTTCTCTGATGATAATAAATAACAAAGTATAAGATCTTCCAAAAACATGAAAATTACTACCATCAATAGCTGTTGACATTCACACATTACTGGCTTAAAGAAGCTTTTGGATGGGACATGCCATATAATATTTAGGAAAGGAAAGACATTACATTTCATTTTTCAAGAAGCCAATCCACAACTAAGGGCACCCTGGCCTAAAGGCTCAGGTGGGATATGCCATAGAATTACAAAATGAATATTTTGAAATCCATCTTTCAACAAGCAGATTATCAATTAAGAGTTAGAAGTAGTCAGGAAGCAACTACTATCTGCAAATAATTCTCTGCAGTTAGAATGAATAGAAATGGAGAAGAAAGGAGAATTATCTAAAAATTCTTTTTCCTGCTGTTACATTCAATATAAGATTAAGCCAATCATATTGGAGGATGAATCTTTTGTTGAAAAAATCAGATAATCAGTCCCTTCTTCTGTTGAATACAACATTTTCCGCCTACAAATCAACCAGTCACAGGACTCTGATGAGTAACTATATTAGATCAATAAAAGGTTTTCATTCTTATAGCCATCCAATGTTCAAGATCAAAAGAAAAACCTCCATTCATAATTGTTCAGTGGTGGAAATGTTTATACAATTTGGTGTTTCCTCTATCCAATGGTCCATTAGTTCTTTGTATTCACTCTGTTCAGTAGCCAGAGCTAAAGTAAAGACAAAGAATTAGGTTGCTTTTGTGCAGGGATGCTATCTCATTGTGTCATTTCATGCAATTAGAAGGAAAAGAACAGAAAACTACTCCGGGAATCTAAACACTAAACATATACCAGACTATAGATTTATCTTGCTGAGTATCAATATGCATGTTGAAATAAAAGTTTATTATTAAAAGATTCCATATGATCAACAAAACGATTGAAGACATAACTGAAGCAAAGAATATAAGCTTACGTGTACTTGCGTGATCCTTTGTAAAACCTTAAACATCTCCCTCTCAATACTTCAGCGCTTTCCTCCATCAATTGCAACTATTCACCAAACACTAAATCAGCACACCATACTTTATGTGGCAACTAAAACTTAACAGATGCATTAGAAAAACTATAATATTTGACTTGTAAAATAGGTGAAAATCAAACATATATATATTTGAAGCACATTTGTAGTTCAATCAATTTTCCTATAACTGCGATAATGTTGAATGATAAGAACATTGGAATCTAATCAACACCTCTCCGATAGAAAATCGTGTTTCATTTGAAATAGAAGAAATCAGTGAAACAATTAAATTACACAATGCTAACAAATTAAACACTTGACGCTCCGTTCAAAGTTTATTTGTTTTTCTTCCAAAAAAATGCTCGGTATATTCAAAAGATAATTAATTAGACTTGTAAAAAATATATCATTTTGGTTCATTATTATGGAAATCTCAGAAATGTCCATAATTGAAACATTCAAAAGACGAAATACGGAAACAGAAATAGCACCTGTTGCTGAAACATGGGAGAATCATCGAGTTCGGCGAATTGCATTGTTGAAGCAATTCAGAAAATTTTCTTTCTCTTATTCGTTGTAGCGTGAAAGATAAAATAAAGATATTAGAATTATTGTCTTTTGATTGAAAATTTTCTTTGCGAGTTTGTGTTGTGTATTGTATAAATGGCCGCGATTGAAGGAGCTCTCGTTTGTTGAAGTGGCGAGTGTTGCGAATTTTCATGGCTGTCATAAATGATAAAACTAACAAAAATAAACAAAGAAATCACCCGCCTTTTTCTTTCTCTATATTTAAATTTCGTAGCACGACAGCGTTTAGTCGTTGCCTTCCAGGCAGAAGAATTAGTGATAATTGCAAGGAGTTGACAAGTTAATAGCACTAACTGCAAGTAAAATTTCAATTAAAATATAATCAAGTAGTCAGGATTGGTTTAGATTATAGAAACTTACATACAACAGCGTCTATTGCCCCAGCCATTTTGGCTGTGGCCACAGCCCATTAAATGGGTTAAACGTAAAGAAAACAACATAAATGTTTCATCACGCTTCACTCCTCGGAAACAATTACCTTCTCTGGGGTCGTCTCCAGACAGCGAAAATTTGAAGCTTTAAGTGATCGCCAAATGATTTTTCTGTAGGTCAAGTGTGGCAGGTATATTGCGGAAAGGACGCCATAACAAATAAATGGGGTAATTTCTGAGAAGCAAATGTCTGTCACATTCTTAAAACCTCATCCAGTTCTTTCGTCATGATATCGAGTGGAAGAAGAACAACCCACCCATTGCTCGTGGCATGTTTGAACTTTGCAAAACCAGAATCATCCTGGTACTGTCGTATGTTTCCATTCCTATTGAGCACCAGAAATCTCAACCCGAGCCATACTTCATTATTTACCCAAAGAAAGGTGAGAATCGGGCAGTGTACAGGAATTAGAATGATGAGTGAACCAAAACGATTACTGAAATTATGAATATTTTGCACGTGAATCTCTTCCAGGATCAAAATTATTTTGCCACCATAGCAAATGCCATACAAATCCCATTTCAAAAGGAGGAATGCGTACCAGGGATTCAACTCAAGGCAGTTTTTAAAATAACATTTTTATTCTATTTTCCTTCCATCTCAAGTCAACCAAAGTATTCAACAAATAAAATTAAAATTGGTTCCCTCTTCTATCAAATAATTTCCAAATTCTAGTAAGCGCAAGAGTTAAGCATCCATCACAGCCCAGATTTATAAACAATTATCCATAAAATATAAAGGGAAACTAGATACAGTTGCAAAATTTCTCAGCTTTTGATATGAGAGTACACTATCCAAAAATTTAAGGCAACCTAATTTCAGATCTTTTTCATCAGCTGTAATTCGTGTTCCCTGATGGGGCAATAAATCAAAACCTCACAAAGGAAACTCATCGCCATAGCCTACTAATGAATCCCTTCCTGTCTTTCTTCATCCTGCTTTCAAGCGATGGGAATTCAATACAGTTGTAGGCAAGGTCTAAAACAATAGGATTCCGAGGTATTGATTGGAAAGCTGGAGGGAAGGCTTCAATGCGTGGAACACCTTTCACATTTGAATCACCAACGGCAGACTCATATAAATCTAGTTTCTCCAGCAGAAATTTCTCCACCTGAAGAGGTACAGAATCAGCATGCCAAACCAATTGAAATCAGGCAAATGCAAAATTATGCATTAAAATATATGACGAAATCATATATACTTACAGGTAGTCTCCTACCAAATTAAGATAAAATAATAAACTCATATACAAACAACATTATCCCACAGTTATTTTCCTCTGAAGCAAAAGAAAGAAATTTAAAAAAAAAAAAGCCCACTAGGCCTGAGGTTCTCCAAATAAGCACATTCGGTTTAAAACCAACCAGTGCAAAAGCATCATATAGAATATATTCTAAGAACAACCATAAATCTTCAGTCCACTTCTGGCAAAGTGGGGGCTCCAAAACATATGTGATATAGCTTATTATAATAGGCTTTTTTCTTTATTTTTAATTGGTTTTTGGACACAGGACTCTTTCTCTTGGGGTTTGATACACTACCTTTTTTCCTGCTCCATCTAGTGACATGGTAGATATTTTTTTGGACAACTTCTCAGGGGCATTCTCCTGCTCCATAATGCCCATTGCATGCTCTATGCAAATGTTAGATCTGCTTTCTTTGTGTAATGTCGTCAATTCATTAACAATCATCTGTTTCTGAAATATCCAAAATTTGAACTCAAAATCTAAAAGCATCAAAATAAGGATATGCCATGCAAGAATTCTTCAAAAAAGAAAAGGATTCACAACTGAGCATACCAAAAACACTGTTATTTGCTAAAACAAGTAATCAAAAAAAAAAATTACAGTAAGAATTTATTCCAGTATGACCTAGAGACCATTGTCAATACCAAGGATGTAAGGTATATATACCAATATAGACAGATGCAAATGTACTTAGATAACGATCATCAAGGGACTGCAGCTAATTTAAAGCAGGAAAAAGATAAAAAGAGGAAAGAAAACACTAAAAGTATGGTTAGAAAAACCATATATAGACCTGATCACTGTTCCAAGATTTAATTTTCTGCAGGGCATTTTCAACCAGATGGCGAGTACGAGTATACAATGCATAAGCTTCTGCTCTCTTTCCAGCCAAACTGTACGATTTCGCCAAGTAAAAGCACCTGCCAAAATGGGGTCCTATGAAAAGACATGAGCAAAAGAATATTCCTTGACAACCAAATCAACAAAAAGAAAGAACCTCACTAATTTTGTTTTTTGGGAAGCCCAGAAATCTTAAGATGAAGATTAACTAGTCCCCCTTCACCTAATACATAGACAAACACAAACCTCTCTGCTTGAAAAGCCAGACTTTTAAGCTCACATTCTTCAGCAAATGCTGCTTCTTCAGGCTTTCTATCTCGTCCAGAACTAACCAAATCAGATAGATCAGCTGTGTTCTGTCATATATAAAATCAGTAAACATAAAAATTAACAACTAATCAGAGGTAGGGGCACCTAATAGATTCAGCAGTTAAAAAAAATCTTTTCATACATCAAAGCATAACAGAAATACACATATAGAATGATTGTTAACCTGTAATAAGAGATCATATAAGCGAACAAGTTCTTCAGGCTTAGTAATTTTCTCATTTTTATCATCTCGGCGCCTACTGAGTTTACTCTTTGCAATGCTAACCAGCAACTGATTCCGCTCAATGGTTCGTTGCCCTAATACAGCACTAACAGCTTTATCAAGTCCATTTAAGTCGTCTTTTACATTTTCAGCATTGCCAGCACTGACCTAGAATGTTTCGTATGTAAAGAATATCAGTCAGAGAGGAATGAAAAAAATTGAACCGAAACCAGAAGTAGACGAGAAATTTTAATTGCTATTATCACAATGACCCATACCAAGTCACCACGAATGCAGCTCCTGGCTTCATGGTATGCCGTAAAAATTTTGTCAAAGATTACTAGTTTTTTCTCAGAAGGTAGAGAATCTGCTGCTGGACCATGTAAATCCTTCTCCAATTCTTGAGCTGAAAAAGTGATCATGACAAAAACAGAATTTGAGATTCTGTTTGACCTTATAATCAAAATTGTGGGGAAATTCAGAAATTGCCACCAAGGAAAAAGTTTAGCTCTCAGCATGATCTTGCTGAAAGTAATACATTTAGTAATGTGCATCTTACCAACAATCTTTTCGTACTACTATTGAGACCAAAAGTAAAAAAAAAACCACCACAATTTTCCAATTTTCGCACTTTAAGTATTTTGCTAATAACAGACACAAATCTCAGGGAAAAAGCTACAATAGGATATCACCATTGTTTAACTTTATGTAACCAACGAGTTGACTAGATGCTATTTCTAGAACTAACGAAGTTGAATGAGGTTGTGGGGTCAGATATTTTGGGCCACAGAGTGCAAAATAGCCCAGCACAGTATAGGTCACCTATCTAGCACATGTACAAAAGGGGAATGAAAGACGGAGCTGACGAGGCAGGTTCATTTAGTTGTTTGGGTTATACTAGCTCTAGCTAGGGAAAGAAGAATCTGTTCTTCTTCACAGGAAGCCTTTGCTCTTGGAGAGATTGACTCCCAACCCTTTGAGGGTCATTCTCTAGCTTTGCCTTTGATTTGGTATTAGTGCAACTTTCCCACAGATGAAGATATTCTCATCTGTTGATTCTCAACTTTTTCTGGTTTGTTTGTGTGTTTATTTTGATTGAGTGCTTAGGTTCTCATCAGAAGTCACCAGTCCTAATATCAGTTATACTACAATTGAGAAAAGTAAATTCACACGGTTGCAGATAAACAAGACAAGGAGGATGCTATCTTTTTTTTTTTTGGAAACAGAAAAGAGTATAACAACAAAATATTTACACTTTTGAATCATAACTAAGAGGGATCAATAACCTACCTTTCAAAATGGCCACACGAGTTTTGGCATTGGATATTGGAAATCTATGTCCAAGCCAGTGAAACTCCGTCAAGGATACAGCCTGTTGAGATCTTGCTTCTGCCATGACAGCCTGCAACAAGGACATCAGTACTGATCCTGGCACATGGCTTACAACTTAAGATAATAAAACTTACCTCCAATTTTGCTTTAAAGAGGTCCAGAGCAGGACCTTCCATCTCACCAATTTGTAAAAGTTCAGAGGTCTGAACATTTGATGCACCAATTTTGTGTAGGCAGTAGCGGATGCTAGGTTCTAGTTCCTCAACTCGCTCACGGCACAAAACTTGATTTTCCAAGTCTCCATATTTACCAAGTTCCTCATACACAGCCCTGAATTATTATCAAAGACAGCCAGAAGACAACCCCGTCAACAAAATGAATAACTAAATAAGCTTCAAAACTTTTAGGAACAACAGCAATTAGTAGGGCAAACAGAAAACAATCACATGAATTTAAGGAATTCCCATACAAGTCAACATATGCTTATATAATCCAAAATCAAGGACTTCTAATCAGTTCTTGCTTTTAACATGATAATTCATTGATAATAAAGAGACAGAAAAATTCTTTCTATTAAAGTGGTAGCAACATATTGTAGAACATGAATCAAGGAGTTCTTTCTTTCTATTATACTGCAGAACAGAAGGATAAACCTAGCATTTTTGAAATTCTTCAATGCAGTGTCCCAATTCTGATCTTGTTCAAACAGCAAATTCCCTTTCATGTATGAGGCATAGGCCTGCAGATTAAAAAGGAAAAAGAAAACCTTGGTGAATGGTGTATAAAAGAAGTCTAGAAACACTTCACCCAATCAGTAGGTACAATCCTCAAAAGAAAACTTACTCTAATGTAGAAGTATTTAAGAATCTGAATTCCTAACTGGTAGTCATAGATAATTATAATAATTAAAATGCATAATGGTGAGAAATAAAACAGAGACAGCAAGTATCAGAACAATGAGACAAACTATGTGCATTGATTACAATCACGTCATCCAAATGAGAGGCAACTTTTTTCATTATTAAAATACGCCTTAATCTAGGATAAAACCAACAATAACTAAAACAAAGTAATCAGTCAGCACACCTTTAGAATCGGTTCCCTCAAAAAGGAGTTCTCAGAATGTGGCATTAGAGACAAACCCTTAGGGCTAATCTCAGACACCAACCCACCAGGCACAAACATCTTGCACTGGTAACCTCAATGCTCCTTTTCCTTAAATATCTTTCTCAAAGGGAAATTAAGTACACTAGCATTGGCAGAGTGTAAGTCCCATGTATACATTTGACATCCTTTTCAAAAACAAGGATAGCCATCCAAAAGCAAACAGCCAATTAAGTACAGCAATAAGAAATTGCTGCATGTCACTCTTCTAGCTCTAGCCTGTTTCTATATTAGTCTCACCATGTAACAACGTTTCAAGACTCACGGACCATCCACCACCAGGACGACCACATATGATCCCTTAGACATTTCACTAGAATATATATTATAGGGTCCAGTATTTCATACACACACAGCAGCTCATAAATAAAATGATATAACAGTGAATTCCCAAACAACTCAGCAGACAGCAATAACCAGTTTAACAATCCAGGTGACCACTATTTGCAGAAAAGAAATATTATGAGCTACAAGCTACAACTGTTTTTATTTTCTTTGTTTTCTGTAAAAATTAGGCCAGGCACCGAATACTTTTGGCAATGACATCTGCAATATTGCAACTAAAAACAAACATATCCAGATGCACCTCGGCTTCCAATGAAGTTCTTGAGTCTCCTTTGATAGCACACAAATTAGAGAAAAGGGTGGCCCACTTCACTGCCTTCCTCAGCCTACCAATCAAATAGATGCGCTGGCGTGCATTGGGACCATCTGGAAGCTGCCTTTTCTCCATGGCATGACTCCAAGCTCTCTCTGCCGTATAAAGAACCATATGAAGATACCTGTTTTAAATCAAATAGCATTAACTGTTAAATGTGGACAGACCACAACAAAGATGGCCTCTTTCAACATCAACAGAGGTGTTTCACAAGCTTCCAAACAGTGTCAAGAAACTGATGCTGAACATAGTTTTTTAAGAAATATCATAATCAAAAAACCATACATTCACCACCCTCCACAATCCAGGTTTGCATGTTTCAAGACAACAATAAGAAAAAAAGTTCCATTCGTTATGACAGTCTCCAATAATTAATATGTCAGCACCAGCTATATGGAAAACAACCACATGCCAACCTATTTGACAACCCAGTTACTTCAATTACTAATTTTACACATCTTGGTGACCAAATGTAGTACAAATGCTCTTTGTAATCTTGATATAAGCATTTGAAAGCAATTGGCAAGAATGAATGAACCCATCAAAACAAATAGAATCCAGAGATAGATAGATGAGTAATGAATTAACTTGGTCACAATCATATACAACCAAAACACAAACAAATATGAAAAAAAAAATGCAATTCTATTCAAAATTCTAAGCAAAAGTATCATATCATCAAAAAGTAGAGATAAATATACCTCACTTCAGTGACAGTGGCTTCAGTAATAGCCTTTCGCGTATATTTACCACGTCCATGAGTAAATTTCAACGATTTATACAACCTCCTCAACCGTGCAGTGCAATACCTCCTGAGATTACATTTAATTCAATAATTCTGAAGATCGCAATTTAGAACGACATGAATTTACATAAAATATTAAATTAAGCAAAATTAAAAAGAAATATTATCATGCATACCGATAGCGGGTGTAGTCACCGTGCCGCAAACCATGCTGCATCTGAGCAGACTTGAGCAGTTGCAGTACTGTAAACACCAAAAAGTATAAAGTAAATTACATAATTTTTTTAGACTAAAATTTTAAAGCTCTCTTGTAGAGAAATGCGGACCATTGATAGAGAATTTTGGGCTGATGTGATCCGAACTGTTTGACTTTGGATCGTCAATTTCCATAGCCGAGGCTTCGTTTGCCTTCGCCATCATCAAATAGTTGAGTAAATTATTTATCAATCAAACGCAGCTTCAACGGAAGAAATGAATGTCACTAAATCAAAGAGGGGCTTCGGATCCAAGTGAGGGAGACGGGAGACTTAAAACGGCGATAGAGAGATGACGTTTTGGGTGTTAGGGCTAATCTTGAAACGCATTAAACCGGCCGGTTTAATATAAACATGTTTGGTCAATTTTCACTTGCTGTTTACCATATTTACTATTATACATACCTTTTAATTTAATTTTTAAAAAAAAATATTTTGAATATAACTCTATGATTAACCTTAACACTTCGAAACCAAAGTTTTTTTCATACTTGTTTTTTATTGTTTGATTCGGTTAATGATATGCTTCATAATTTACTGATTTTTTTGATTATTGAAATCTCAGTTGAACTACTGGCATGAGTCTCAAATCGATATTCTCTCTTGGACTAATTTAGGCTTGATGAATTTATTTTGATGTATAAAAAACATCTATGTAGAATAATGTAAAAAAGTTGTTTGACATAATATTAAAAAAAGTTGTTTACAGCCAATATTTTAAAAAATCGAATCAATGATCGAACTGATTATCTTACTGATTTATAGTTCAATCGATTCAATCGAAAATCAGTCAGTTTAATTTATTATCAAATTATAATAAAAATTTTAATTAATATCATATTAACCAATAGATTTTGTTTAAAAATTTTACAAAAAACAAAATCAGTTAGGATATTTATACCTATAATAATTAGAATATATATTTTTTTATAGAATGACTATTATTCACCTAATTTTAATGAAATAATTAGATTAAAAAAATGTCTTCATCTCATAATATAGAAAAAACCATAATAAAATCCCCTTTTCTCTTTTTTTTCATTTTATTTTTGAACTTATATTTTCCTTATAAACTTTTAGAAATTTATCTAATTTAATATAAAATAATTAAATTATTCTAAAATAATTAAATTTTATAAAAATACCCTAAAAATTATTCAAACCCAGTTCTATCAATTTTAACTAAGTTTGATTCAGTTAATAAATAAATCATTTTTTAATGTTAACTGGATCGAAATTAGAGCTAGTTTATGATTCAACCGATTGAACCAATTGAGCTGATTTGATTTTCAAAATAGTATTCATAACAAATATTAATTAACTTTTTGGCATTTTTTCAATATTCTTGAATATTTTTAATTTATGTTGCATGCAATACAATATTTTTTAGAAATTCTTAATGTTAGCGTGGAATTTCGCATTTGAATTTGCTTAAACTAAGGTATTAATTTTTTGTCACATGTAAAGGAAAACGACAATGTCTCTCACACAATCCTAAGATGAAAACAGTTGAATTATCAATCTCTTCTAATAAGGTATTTGAAATACGCTCATCGATTCAATTGATTCAAATCGAGGAGAATGCTACGAAAGAGTTCAAGCACTTCCATAACAATGTTAAGATTGTTACAAACCATACATAGAAGAACAAATTATATTTGTTTGCTAAGACACCAATTGGTGTTCTTCTTTCTCACTTCTTGTTTTTTCTTCAATTTGTTGTTGTACATTTGCTTGTACGTTTCAATCCTTTAGTTTTAGGAATAGGTTTACAGTAGCTTTCAGGTCTTTTGACGTATCAAATACCTTTATCATCTTGAAATCCTAACAGATGATGGACTGGTCTAATGATCCAACTGATGCAATTACAATTAAACGGATTTGTTTGAAAACCTACAAAATTTCCCCCAATGTTGCAAATTTTTGTGCCTGGAACTAGGATTTTGAAGTTGTGTTTCTTTTGATTGAGAAGTGGATTAATGTCCATTGTCCATTTTAGAGACTTTCTTTTTGGATGATTGTATTATATGATTAAAAAGTAGCTAATATAAATTAAAACAAGCATTAGACTCCCAACCTCGGACAACTGGTATAAACCTAAATAGTTGTACTCTCTTTTAAGGATGACAATGGGGAAGGGTGGAGAGGTGATCTCAAACCTCGTCCTCACAGGGGATATCAATTATTGTTTCTGACTTGTCCCTATTACAAGGATAAAAATAATCCTCATCTCGTTTCTATCAAGAAAAATTTTCTTTGTATCCTCTTTTCGTCTCCACTAAAAAAAGTTCTCTCTTCATACCCATAAGGAAAAATCTCTTCTTCATATCCTCTAAACACAACATAAATATATTAAATAACACAATTAAGTAAAATTAAAACCAATCAACTATTTCAAATATCACAAATATAATATATTAATTATTTTAATATACACAATAAAAATATAAATAATCTAAAACTATAAAAATAAATTAGTATTTTAAATAAATATATTAATATAAAGAGATAGGGGCGGGGGTGGGATCCAACGAGGAGGGGATACATGTAACCCTGTTCCTGATTATGGAGTTTTTTTATCTCTTTATTTATTTCTATCAAGAAATCTCCTCTCCGTTAGGATAGAAGATGATCAAAACCTCTAAAATTAGATCAAAGTTGTCATCTCTATTCTCTTGAATCATTTGAGATCAAATTTTAGTTTAGATTTAATTAACAGAATTTGAGTTAAAAATTAAATTCATTTGAATTAATAAAATTAGATAACTAATCTCATAATTAAAATTTTGATTTTAATATATTATTAAAAAATATTTGAATTTATATTTATATATATATTTATATTTTACTTAAATCATAATTTTTTTATATATGAAATCCTTTTTTATTGTACAAATCATTTTTGGGTATCCAAAAGGCTGAATTTTTATTTTAACTATTTGATCTTAATAATAGTGTATCATCATGACTGATGATTTTATATCAATAATAAAATAATACCCTCATTAATACTAAATTAACATTTATTATGTGATTAATTATAAATAAAATCGCCCTCTAATATTTTTTAACTAGTCCCCGAAGACAAAAGTCGGCCCCACAACGCGATCTCTAACTCGTTATCTTATCTCCAAGTATCCAATACGGTAAAACCATCGTCACCACCAACTGAACTACTCGCTTCCCGCCACGCAACCGCCATTTTCTTCCCTCTCCTCAGCGGTCGGACGACACGATTATAGATAATTAAAGACTGCAAATTATATAAAAATGGCCTTTTCAGCTTTTCTATCTCCTAACATTCCCTTCCACAGTAACCGTAGTATACTCTCTCTAAAAAGTACCAAACCAATCAAAACGACATTACTACCACTGGCAGCCATTCCCCCTCTATCCACTGCCACCGCCACATCCATCCCAGACCTTTCCACTCTTGCAGTTATAAGCGGCGGCTCCATCGCTGCACTGGCAGCTGTTCTTTCCCTCACGGATCCCGAGCGCCGGCGCCGACTCCAGGCCGAGGAAGTCGGTGGCGGAGATAAAGAAGTCGTGAGAGAGTACTTCAATAATTCAGGTTTCCAAAGATGGAAGAAGATTTACGGTGAAACTGATGATGTGAACAGAGTTCAGCTTGATATTCGACTGGGTCACTCCAACACCGTTGAAAATGCGATGAAGATGTTGAGTGATGAAGGTTCGTTAAAGGGAGTAACTGTTTGTGATGCCGGCTGTGGGACCGGCAGTCTGGCGATTCCGTTGGCCAAAGAAGGGGCAATTGTTTCAGCCAGCGATATTTCGGCGGCCATGGTTGCTGAAGCGAAGAAACAGGTGAGACGATTGTCGTATTTGATTCTAAGAGTTTTAGGAACTGGTACTGTGTGGTTTCAGGTTTGCTGGAAAATGTGCTTATGCCCATTATGGGAAATTTCAGTGTCACATATTCAGTGAATTACAATCTTGGCCGTATTTATTTCACCAAAATTATATTTTGGTGACATGTAAATCTTTGTGATCGATGTATTCATGGATAAATCTGAGCGACAGCTTTATTTTCATCCACTGGTTGGGATTAAATTTTATTATTGTGCAGGCAGAAGAGCAACTATCAGCAGAGAATGAAGGGGAAACATCAGTGATGCCCAAATTTGAAGTGAAGGATCTGGAGAGTTTAGATGGAAAGTATGACACGGTAGTCTGCTTAGATGTGTTGATACATTATCCCCAGAATAAGGCAGATGGGATGATTGCCCACCTTGCTTCGTTGGCTGAAAGGCGCCTTATTCTAAGCTTTGCACCAAAGACATTTTACTATGATTTGTTAAAGAGGGTGGGAGAGTTGTTTCCTGGACCCTCAAAGGCAACGAGAGCATATCTCCATGCTGAGGCAGACGTGGAGAAGGCACTGCAAAAGGTTGGGTGGAAAATAAGTAAGAGAGGCCTAATTACTACACAGTTCTACTTTGCAAGGCTAGTTGAGGCTGTCCCTGCATAAAGGGAAGGTTAGATTCGGAATTACCTCGTTCCACTTTTTCTGTTGCTAGAAATGGTTGGGAAATTGGTCCAGAATTCTTGTGAAGCCCTAATTTTTGTTGTATCCCGTCATTGTTTACACGTCTGCCTTTATCTATAATGTATGTTAGAAGTCCCTGTTGACCGAACTTTTGAGCCAATTGGAAGATTTTGCTTGTTCCTTATCCGAAATCTTGATGAGATCGACTTGTTACCTAATTAAGTTTTCATTAGCAAAAGACTGAGCTCCATTAGTCTTCCTAATGAAACTATATAATTCAAAGATCAAATTGCTAAACCTTACAGATCTCTCTTATCTAACAAGTGTGCCCTTTTCTGTTACCTTATTGCAATTTCAAACCAGATGTGAGGAAAAGATTGGTGTTGGGTTTTGTAGGTAGGGGCGGTTTCTGTTGATCACAGATTTGAGAAAGAAACTAAAAGCATGCCTGAGTTGTATTATCACATCTATTAGACATTTCCCATATGCTCAGCTGCACTGCTGGAAGTTTTGTTAGGATCTCTGTTTTAACATTTTCTCATGGAACCTTTTTGCAATTCCCAGTAGAGCATCTGTGAGTTTATTCACAGCAGCATGTGTATCCAAATGGTCTTTCCTTTGGTCCCTATCTAGTTGGCAGTCAATGTTATGAGCTTCAAGTTGGGCGTTTAATAGTTCTTCTCTAGAAGCTTGCATGATCAACCGGTCCCCCATGTTCCTGCCCTCACTAACACATAATGTAATGACAACCTCCCCTTTCTTCCTGAGATACAGATCCTGTGACTGTACTTGATTCTTGACACTTATTTTTCCTCGTAACAAAAATTAAGTTTAGATATGAACTTCCTTGTATGATCTGGGATTCAGATATTAGAAACAACTAAGAAAGTAACAGAGTCACTGCTATGTGAAGTTTCAGTAATGTTGATACAACATGGTCATGACTTACCTGAAATATCCAACGGGCTAGCAACTGCCTGGTTGGGTTGGGACTTGCTTTCCATTTGTTCCTTTTCTCGACTCTGGTCAATTTACTTGATTCCAGGTTGTTCAAAATCGTATACACCATCTTCGCTGGAGCTTGTTGACTGCTATCAAAGACTGTCTCTTCCTTGTCATCTCCATTGTCTTTCTCTGCCACTGCCATGATCTCATAATGCTTACCACCGTCTGCATCTATAATGGTTGTAAGAAGTGCCAATGGAACTGCTCACATTGCAAAGACTGCCACATCTAAGAAGTCATAAATTTCTTTATTGAAAAAGCCCGGCAGTTTCATTTCTTATCTTAATTCACTCCTCTTCATCCAGAATGACTTCACATCTCCCTTGATCTGAGATTCCCAATTTCCCATATTCTGATCCTCTTGAAATCTACAAGAAGATTACTCCGTCTTTTCTTGCATTGCACTGGCCCTTTGTTCAAATCACGCTATTCACAGTATAAACCAATGGGCGAAGGCCTAAAAAGAAGCGTTTGCAATGAGGTCTGGTTAGATCAAAAGGCAACAAAAGCTCAAATCATTGCTTGATAAACAAAGATATAAAAGCCTGCATATTTTAAATGGTAATCTTTTCTGCGAGCATGAGTGCAGGCTTCAGTAGGTTGAAAGCAGTTATGGAGAAAATGATCTTTGGAAGCCCCTATAATGTTGAGTCTGTAACATTGACCTGGCCCAACCTTTTAACTGGGCTGACCCTGAAATTTATAACCTTAATTGTAAAGCTACTTTTCAGATTTATTTGGTGATAAACAAGTCAACAACACCTTATTTTCGCCAATAATTTTAGATGGGATTTTTGTAGCAATCCAGGGGCAATTTAACATCTGATTTGAATTATTAGAAAGATCTGCAACATTATGGAGCTTATCGAATACATTTTTGGTATGTCCCCTAACCTTCATCGTGCACTTGTCTTTATTGATTCCGTGGTCAATTGAGCTCCGTGAGCAGTTGCTGGTTTGGATTACAAAGGTGGGGTGTTAATGTCCATATCCTTTTCTGATTGAGACGACACAACGCAATGGAATCAGTTTCAAATCAAAATGTCTGGTGAGTTGAGATTGTCAACTCTGATAAGATCAAAAATTAACCAGATATTGCGCGAAATTCAATTCAAATTGAATATTATGGAAAAGTGGTAAATTTTGATCACTTTTTTCATTTTGTATATCTGTTCAATAAATCATTTCATATTTAGTTTACACTAATTTTACTAGGCCAAAGCACTAATTTTTGTTCATGTTTTAGTATAATCTCAAAAATATATTTATAGTAGTTAAAAAATTCAAACACCCATCCATTAATTTAATTATGTTAAAATTTTCTGTTAGAAAGGTAAAATTATCATTTTCTCCTTAAACCCAACAAATTTATAATATTTTTCTCTTTAATTTGAAAAACTAACATTTTCCCCCCAAAAGATTAAGTTTTGAAGAGTGACATTTTTTTGTTTCAAATTTTTAGACAATTTTCTGACGAGCGACAGTCACTCTCTCCTTTCCATGCCTTCTCTCAGTCTGAAGCTCTCTCTCTATGGTTGGATTTCTTCTGGACGATGAAAACATCATTTAGATGAATCATCATTGTTGACAACGATGACACGTCTAGGTCAAGGGTTCATTTTCTCCAACGTTTACCCTTGGTTTGAACCTTTCAAGATAACGACTATTCGTCTAGATTATCCAAATGAAATTCAGTTAGAGAGAGAGCTTTGAACAGATAAAAGGTATCAGAGGGAGAGTCATCATCATCATCGAGAGAGAGAGTGGTTGTCTTTTGTCAAAAAATTTGAAAGAAAAAAATATTATTTTTCAAAACTTAATACAAAAAAAAAATTAATTTTTTAAATTAAAGAATAAAATAATATAAATTTATAGAGTTTTAGGGTTTAAGAAAAAATAATAATTTTATCATTATTTTTTATAAAAATTTTATTAGAAGTTAGTTTATAAATAAGTATTTAAAATTTTTAATTATTTTAAAATATTTTTAATATTAAACTAAATCTTGAGTGAAAAATAATCCTTTGGCCAATTTAGTATTTGAAAAGATGGTTTTAGCTTGAAGAGATGATGATGATGAAGAAGAAGATGCCCTATGGTCGTTGTCACTTAATCCTGTTAAACATAGATATAATTTACAGAAAGACTGATGGTACTTAGTGGGTAGGGGTGGGTCATTGTTTAACCTTTTTAGCCGTGAAAAATGTGAGCTGCAGTGTAAGTGCGGCAGGGCTAATCCGAGAGGTACTTGGTTGGTTTGGTTATCCATTGAGTCTGGTTGAAAAAGTCACATAGTTTGTTAGGGAGTGATGAAACTTACTTTTTCGCAGTTTCTTCTTTCTGAACCGAACAGAACTCCTTCAGATGGATAATCAGACTCTGAAAGCCTTTTATTTATTTTTTTTTTCAAGTTGCAGTTTTCTTTCTCTTTTCAATTTCACCGCATACACGCGCCTCTAAATTCAAATAATTTGAAAATCTTGTTTTGGATTAAAGTGTACGCGCCCATGAAACAAACGCCTAGTCAACAGTCTCTGATCGCCATTCCTTCTTTACTCATTGGTAAAATCATGAGGGTACTTTGGCTTTTTCCTTTTGGCCAAAAGAGGTACAGTAAAACTCTTTATTTATATTTATTAATTTTTTAAAACTTAAATATTTATTTATTATCTAAATTTTAAATTTTTTTATTAAACTCAAAAATAAAATTATTATTTTACTAATAATATTAAAAAATATAATTTTATCTCATTTTTCTTCTTAAATTTTAAAAATTAACACTTTTACTCTATCTAAATATTTCAAATTTTAAAAAATGATTATTTTTCTTTCATATTTAGGTTTTTTTTCTTCTCTCCTCTCTAATCATTATTTTATAACTAGTAACTTACTTTTTTCTCCTTCATTGTGAAAATCTTTCAACCAACCGCCTTACAATTTTTTCGTCGATCTTTTCATCTTAAAAGAAACAATGATGATTTATCTCTGTTTCTTCTGAAGAGATACATCTCTTCATTAAACAACCTCTCACGATAGTCGTTTAAACGATCCTAATGGTGAGAGTGAGAAGAGAAAGACACTGGTGACAGAATGATTATTAGAGAGAGGAGAAAATAAAAATTTAGTTGTGAAGGGAAATAGTTATTTTAAAAAACTTGAAATATTTTAACAAATGTGAAATTATTAGTTTTTAAAAATTAAAGAAAAAAATAAGATAAAATTATATTTTTTAATATTATTAATAAGATTAAGTTTTTATCTTTAACTTTAACCAAAAAAAAAAAGTTTAATAAATTTTATATAATAAATAAATATTTAAAATTGTGAAGGTTTAAAGTTGAAATTTAACTATATCTTGAGTGGGAAAAAACCTTTTGGCCTTTTCCCTTTCCTTGTAAATTACACAACCGATAAACTGTCAGAATTCTTGTCCACACTCCACTTCATTTTCCTGATTTAATTTTTATCTTATATTTAGCATTTAAATACTGAGAATAATCACACTGTTTCAACATGATTTCATTTAATTATTCTTTCATTGTGTTGTTCACAAACTAATTTTCCTTGGTTAAGAAACTAATATGGGTCTAACATACTTGTTGATAAGATTTTTTTTATCATAGTTGATGGGAGTTAAGTAAAAAACTTTATTATATATAATATTGATAATAAAATGTAATTTAAAGTATAAAAGACGATAACGAGAACAAAAGAAATTGTGAATGTTGTTATACGTAAAAACTTATATCTATAATTGTATTATTACTTTATAGTAAAAAAAAGAACATGATATGCCACTAATCATTGAGACTTGGAATGTTTAATTCTTATGTGTTTTTTTTTTTTTTCCTCCCTTTTCACCCTGATGATTGTTTAGAAGATGTTTGAAAGAAAAATATTTTATTACCAAAATTGAAAGATTATTTTAAAGATAAATTATTTTAAAAATTATTAGATATAAATTATTATTATGTTTAATAAAATTTGATAAAAATAGATATATATATATATATATATATATAATTATTGTGTTTTATTAGAGATAATAAAATAAACTAGTATATTATTTTACTTAAATGTCATTTGATTTAATTATTCTAAAATATTTTTGAGCAATACTATGTATACCTATTTTTGGTACATAATTCATATACACAGTGACGTGTCATCATGTAATTAGGTGATTTTAAAACATGTGTTATCATATGATAAAGAAACATCAAATCACATGATAACACCTCATCTATGTATACAAATTATGTATAAAAAATAGGTACAGATAGTTTTATTGAATATTTTTTACGTTATTTGTTTTATTAATTTAAAATAATATTATTTTTTCCTTAAAATTTTAATAAATAAAGATATAATTATAATAAAATTAATATTATCTTAATAATTTTTTAATATGTAGAATTATATTACCTTTTATATTATTTATTATATCACAATTGATAATAGAATATTATCAAGATTTTTTATTACTTATAAATAAAATAAAATAATAAATGATAGAGCTATAAAAAAGTAGAGTTGCCCACAAGCTACGAACTTCTTATAACTCAGCTAGATTATTATCAAACCATGCTCAAGTGACTTGAATATTATACTTGAGTGGCTTGAGTATTATACTCAAGTTGAACTTTAGTAACCAAAGTATTATATTTAAATCGAGTTTGATGCTGCTCAATTAATTAATTTAAGCTTAGTCCGAACATGTTGTCACTAAACCTTTTAAAGTTTAAGATTGTTCAATTATGCTTTTAAAATTTTATTAATTGTGCTTGAATATGAAAAGTAATTGATAAGTAGATCATGTAAATAACTATAAATTTTCAAAACAAACTCGAATCAATAATTTTTATATCAAATTCAAGCTCAAATTTTACATGTAAACCCAATTGAACTGAATGCAGTGCTTGATTCGCTTCTATTTGAACCATAATAGAGAGGTAAAGTTACATGAAAATATGAAGTATAAATATTATAAATTCAAATACGAATATAAAATTTTATTTTTATTGTAAATTAATAATTTATAGAGTTTATTACATCTATAAGATTATATAAATATTTGTTTATATAATTTAAATATATAAATAATATATTATTATATAATTTAATAATTTTAAATTAAAAATTAAATAATATTTTATTATATAATAATATATTATTTATATATTTAAATTATATATAAAAATTTATACAGATATAAAATTGATCTCCTGCTTTAACTTAAATCAACCTAAAATTTCGGAAAAAGGAGTTGCCCTTTACCGATTCTGTCCTGTGTCGGTTGTTTCTTCAGCGAAATACTCCACGCCTAAGGGTCTAGATAATGAAACTGAAAGCACATACGTGGCAGGATCAGAACCATCGTTCCCATATATAATCCCCCCATTCGGCTGCCGCTTTCATCATTACTACTCTACAACAGCTGTACATCCAACGGCCATCATATGATATGATCTAAGATGAGATAAGACCACCACGTGAAACTTTCTAATCTTTCCGTAGCCGTTTTGAAATTAACAACTTTATTATGCTATATGAATAATATTATTAATCAATATTTAAATTATTAATATAATCTAAATTTTGATGATAACATCACACGCGGGTAATAAATAAATAAATGGTCCCTCCTACTTACCAAAATTTGTTAGAAGTTGTCTCTCGCTGCTAATTCCCAAATCTAATTGGAAAGCAACATATACGGCTTCTTCAAGGCCCGAAGACTATTTCAATTCTATGGTTTAATGAAGAGATAAATTTTTATTTTTTTTTTTTAAAAATTTAAATATCAGTTTATTTATTAAAAATTATTTTTATAATTAAAGGTTAAAATTTTATTTAATAAAACATATTTAAAAAATTAAAATTTTTTCATTTTTTCATTTTTAAGTTTAAAAATTAATAAATTTTCTTTATATAAAATTTGAAAAGTAATCTTTTCCTATTAGAGTTTACATTTTTTTCCTTGTTGCTTCTCTAGTAATCAAAACAGATTAACCTTCATATTTACACCTTTCCCAACTCCTAAAGGATAATGAATCGTTGACTTATCGAAGGTTGATTGACAATTCATTGATATAGCTTTGTGTGATACACATATCGTGTCAGTCGATGCATAGATTGGGCAAATAAACAATATCTGATCGATCTATATGTTAGTCAATGCACAAAGCTATGTGTATTTTTAATTGACCTTTGGTTGGCTAATTATTTGTCGTCCTCTAGGAGTTGGGAAGAGTGGCAATATGAAAGTTAGACGACTCTGGCCATCGAAGAAGTAGCAAGGCAAAAATGCAAACCTTATGGATAAAACAATCACTTTTTAAACTTTGTGTATGAGAGAAATTGTTATATTTTTAATTTTATAAGAGAAATATGATAATTTTGTTGTAATTTTAATATTTTTTATTAAATAATATTTTTATCCGTAACTCTAATATTAAATTTTAACAAAAAAATAAATATTTGAATTCTTAAAAGTTAATAGATGAAAGTTTGAGATTTTGACAAGCCTTGGTTGGACATAAGTCTTTTGCCCAATCTTCTAAAGGTTAAAGTTCCCAATTAATCACTTCAAATGGTGTTAATAAAAATACAAAATTATTAATAGAATCACTTTTTTTATGATATTAATTAAAATAAATAAAAAAATTTACTCTTTAATATTTTAAAATAAATTTAATATTTATTTTAATAATACCCTTACTCTTTTTGGTAAGAATCTTTCTTTAGTCTTTTTTTTTTTTTGTAACATACTCTAACATCATCATATTAATTATAAATTTATTAACTTATAAATCAAAATATTCATAAATTTGTTATGAAACAAGTCGATTTTTAGTTTGATTATTGATATGTTCAGATCAAAACGAAAAACAAAAACAGATGTGAATAAAGAGTGGATGTGAGAGACATTTATAAACTTATTTTGAAACATATTAATTTTTTATTTGATTATTGATATGTTTATATCAAAACAAAAAACAGAAACATATATAGACATATCAACAATCAAATAAAAAATTAACTTATTTTAAAATAAGTTTATAAATGTTTTGATTTATAAGTTATCAAACTTATAATCAATATGATAATGTTAAAATATACTATAAAAAAATGTTATTAAAGAAAAATATGGTTGAAAAAAAATAAAAAACTAAAAATATTATTAAATTAAAAATTTACTAAATTTTTAAATATAAATTCTTTTATCTATTTTAATTAATATCACTTTTTTTCTCACCCATGATGATAAATATTTTGGCAATCATGTATAACGTATTCATCAAATTAGAATGAATGAATAAACAAACCTTAAAAAAATCTCTCAAAATCAAATCACATGGATCATCGCGTTGATGCTTAACGTGTGGGGTCATTCCACTTGTCTAATCCCATAATCTAATATTATAAAATGCATTATTTTTATATTAATCTTTTTGAGATTAAACCATTTTATATTTTTTTAATAAAAACGCCTTATTTAAATTGGTATAAGTGTGTGAACTAAAATTTACAATAATATTTGTTTTTCCTTCTTTTTTTTTAATCCATAAAAACCTTGTAAATTCGAGTTAAAATTGGTAAGCCATATTATGTAATTTTATGATTTGGGTAAAATAAATAACTTCCTTACACGTAAAAGAAATGACTAATTTGGTAGTAGAGCTGTAAATTTTGACTTGATATGGAGTAATTAATTTATAATATCAAATTCATTGCACATGTATCATGATAATTTAGAAGGACAGCGAAGATGGCAAGTGTCGTGTAAGAAATGTTTAAGTAATTTATTTATAATTTTATAAATATGATAAAAAATTAAAATTAAAATTTATATTTTACTAAAATTGCACAGAGAGGCTTCCTTTGGTTTTGATTTGTCATATTACTAATACGTGTCCTTTATAATACATTAGTATTATCCACATTTGGTATCTGTCATACTATTTCACGAGTCATGAAGTTAACATTTATTTGTCATTATATAAAAACTAAGCTTGAAAGTGTGATATCTTTGTCACGTAATTTCCATTATTTATACCTTGCTTTGCCATAACTAATTTAAATAGATATTTTTTTTTATATTATTTTCGTAGTTTTGTTAGTGTGAAAATATGCTCAAATAAAAAGTACATTAAATACGAGAGATTTGAATATAAAAATATAAAAAGATACAAAATATAATTAAAAATTGGATTATTTTTTATGTGATTCGATCGGAAAAATCAACAATATACATCTATAATATTGTTATTAATTTGATAAGAGAAGATTACTATATAAAAAGAAAATTGTAACTAAGACTAGCGTTGCCATAATTTTAAAATTGTATCGAACTTAATTCCAGCTCAATGTTTGTTTTTTATTTGAAAAAAATTTAAAAAAACTATATTTTGTAATAAAATAAAATATGAAAGAAAGTTGTATTATAAAGAAAAAATACGAAAATATTTATTTATCACTTCTCTCGTTATAAATAAAATATTTTATAACTTTATTGAATGTAAATAAAATTTCGATCTAATTTTAAAACTATAGATAAAATGTATTATAATAATTCATTTAACTCTTTATAAATAAATTTTTTATTTTTTATATCATAATTTAATATTTTTATAATTTTAATTAATTTAATAATATTTAATGATAAGATAATTTACCTTCCTTAATATATTTACAGTAAATGTGTTTAACGTTACCGTAAAATAAAATATTACCGACAATTACTCTTCAGCCCACGCCAAGCCAGTCCTCGTCCCTCCACGTCACAAGAACTTCCAAAGCCGTAACGCCGTTAACAAACCCGAATCATAAGCAAACAGTAAACTCTTGTTTCAAGGAACGGGTCTGATTAATTCCGTTATTATCCATTAACACACACACACGAAAAACACAAGCACACAACCCCCGCCTATTTCTTTTCTGTTTTGTCTTCATTTCAAACCCCCAACCAAAAGGTTGTTTAAGTTTATTCATTTTAGAAAAAATTAAAACAAAAATAAACTCTGCTCTCTCTCTCTCTCTCTCTCTCTCTCTGTGTCCCTCAAGCGTCTTGGGCTTTCTGATTTTTTTTTCCTCTCTGAATTTGAGACCGGCGAGCGAAATCTCGCCGGTAACTGCCGGAAATTTAGTCTCCGATTTGAAACTCTGAATCTGCGGTTCAAAGGATTCCATCCAAAGAGAGAGTATTTTTTTTTTAAATAATGATTTCTGAATTCTGATTATTAGATGTATAGAAAAAAACAAAAAGGAAAAAAATATTCTCTCTCTTGTGTGGTGAGTAATAGCTTGTAATGCAGGGAAAAGAAGAAAAAAAGATGCTGAGATCCCTTCCATTCTGTCCTTTATAAATTTGTTTCTCTCTCGTCTCTCCATTGTTGATAATTCTTCTGCCTTTCACGTTCTCTCTCCTATGGCAACGTTTTAGTTTCTGAATTATTTGGAGAGCGGAAATTGAAGACCTGTTAAAGGTTTGGTTCCTGTTGTATCTAGGTTAAGCTTTGGTAGATTTTTTTTTCTTTTTTCTATTGATACCTTAGTGTGTGGATCAAGCTAGAGCTGGACAGAACAAATTGAATTTATCTTTTTGGATTTTTTTAAACGTAATAGTTTTGAGAATTTGGAAAATTTATGGTGGATATGCTGAATTTAAACTAAAATTTTAATCGAAGTTTGATTTTGTTATGATTTAGCTCAACTAAGCTGTGAGGTTGTAGTTTTGGGCACAATTAAGTAATGGTCTTTGTTTTAGAAAATTATTTTTTCTTTCGTTTTTCCTCACGAACCAAACAGGACATTTATGTTTGGTCGTTGGTAGGTAAGCCAGTGGCCTTCTTTTATTGATATTATTTTTTCCTAGCTATAAGAGAAAACGGAAGAAGAAAATTAATTTTTTTAATTATTTCTTATTAGGTCGTAAATAATCAACAAAACCGAATTATCTGATCTCTAGCTTATGTGAAAATGTTAACAAATAAAATTTGTATTTGTGTGTTTCTATTTTAATTTTATTTCTTGAATACGGTTTTCTTTGTTAATTTCTGTTTTTAGAATTTGCTCAAAAATATCTTAAGTGAAGTAAAAGAAAATTGAATGCTTTTCAGGAGAAAGGTCATTAAGGATGGGCAGAGCTAGTGAGTGAGAAAGTTTGAGTTTTTGTGTGTGTGGGTTTTTCTTTATCAGGCATTTAAGCTGCAGGATGCCATTTGAGATGATGGATACAAGGGGTGGATCTGCATCGTCTCACTTCATTGAAGAAATTTCTGTTCCTGCAGAGGTATTTAATTCTTTCATAATCACTCAAACTTTGTGTATTTGTCAAGTTGCTTTCTCAAAGGGTTTGAAATTACATTGTTATGTGTGTGGATGCTTGTTTCAATGTCAGTCACCTACGATTTTTTGACCACCATATATGCCAGCGAAAGACAACATCTTTTCTTTGTAAATTAATTTAATTTGTCATCAACTTTTATTGGACAGAGACAAATTGGATTTTGGAAGTCGAATACCATGTCTGATCACCAAGGTGAGCAGCATTCAATTGCTGACTCTGTTATTTATTTTATTTTTGAATTAGTTCTATTTGCTTTTCAGTCTCCAACAAAGTGTTCTCCACACGGGTTCATTGTTAGTTTGTTTTGACTCATTTGGTGAGAATGGACCTAGGTGTTGTAGTTAATAGTGCACAAATAATAGTAGGAACAGTCTTGCTGTCAGGGAGAATCGTACCTGTAAAATAACATGAGTCTTTGAGTATTGTTAACAAAGGTTGGGGTTAATTAAAGTACCATGCATAGATATTGTGAAGTGAATGGAGAATGTTTATCACACAGCTGGCTAGTCCTAAAGTCTTTGTTTGTCTGTATATAAAAAGATTCTGGCATTCATTCGGTTGATTTGAAGTATAGAACAACTGGATCTTGACTTTTGATATTTTTTCTGCTTATGGAAATATTTGGAACTTCTATTATCCAAATAGTTATTGACTATGGAATGATTGTTGATGGGAATTCAAGAACTAATGTTTTTTATTACATGTGGAAGAATGAAATAAGCTCTGGTCCTCCTAATAAGTGGTGTTATTCTAGGAAAAATTGGATGCTGTATTGGTGTATTCTGTTCTCTGCAAAAATTTTTGCCTAGGTGTAACTGAGGTTTTTCTTTGAAAATATTGTTCTTGTATTACTATTTTAAGAAGTGTTTAAGTATCTTTAATCGCAATGGTTGGTTCTAAGTGCCACTTTTAGTTAAATATGAACCATCTTTGAGTCCTGAATTGTGTGGATATCATTCTGGGTTGCATCATATGAAATTTTATTCAAATAGTTTGGGCCATTTGGCAATAGAAGAGATATAATCAATATTGTTGAATGGATGGGTCAAGTTGATAATATTTCTTTGAGTTGATGAACATTTTTAAGATGCTGAATTGTTAAGATCCAAGTTGATAATATCTTTAATTGCTATGGTTGGTGCTAAATATTACTTTTAGTTAAATAGGAACCTTCGAGTCCCGAATTCAGTGCATACCATGCTGGGTTACATTTTGTAAAATTTTATTCCAATAGTTTGGGCCATTTGGCGATAGAAGGGACAAAATAAATATTGTTCAATGGATCGATCAAGTTGATAATATTTCTTTGAGTTGATGATGAAAATTGTTAATAATTTTTTAAGTTTTGCATTTTCTAGGTGGTTTTATTCATTGATATTACTTACATGGATGGAAAAAATCTATTACTCTTGCCCAGTTTTCTTGCTAACACTGGTCAATTAGTTTTCAGTGTAGTATTGTCCTTAACATGAATCTTAATCAACAATTGGCCTTTCAAGTAAAAATCTAAATGTTTTTTGTTCTTGTTTAAAACTTTAGCATAATGGTGTTCCTGCTTCAATAACTTGACTTTTCGTAATAAATGCATGCAATTCAGATCACAAAATGTTACTAGTGAGTTTTTAATGAATTATTATGTGATTGTTATTGTTGTTCAGTAGGAACAGATGGAAGGGTAGCAATGTCTGGCAACAAGTTGTTTGCTTCGTCACCACTAGAAAAAGTTTCACCAATTGGGGTCCCATCTGTGGAATGGGTGGAAATGCAACAGTCAAATTTAGCTAGAGACCATATGAAAAAGCAGGGCATTGGCGGAGAGGAAGGAATTGCAAATTCATCTGAAACTTCATGGAATTCTGTGAATCACCATCCAAAATCATGGTCAAATTTGTCTGTGCCACCAGCATGTTATAGCTTAAGTGGAAACAGAAATGGTATTAAAGGGATCCATTCTGAAAGCAGTCTGTTCTCAAGCTCATTGTCGGATATTTTTAGTCAAAAATGTAAGCTTTTACATTAATGTTTATACTTATTTACATTTCCCATCTGTTTGCTGATGGTTGAAATTTGATACAGTAATTTACTTAAACATTTTATGGCTACATTGATGGCTGCATTTATTTGCTATGTAATCATAGCATCAAGCCATATATTTATGTGATATAAATGCTACTTTTTTTTTTGGTAAGTTATATAAATGTTAATTTTGTCTGGATTTTTTATTTGGTTTGCAATGTACAAGTTGTTTCATCCTGTCAATATTACCTGACAGAACTATGGTAGTATATGGGTCTATATAACTTTTATATCTTATTTTGACACTGCCTCTTGCTTGTTCTTTATTTTTGGCTTCTATTTTCGTGAGTCAGTTAACCAATTATTTTTTATCTTCTTTGTTAACATGCAGTAAAATTGTCAGTGAATGATGCTATATCTTGTCAGCCCTTCAATACAGTTGTTTCTCACCATGAGGAAGGAGAACATTTTGAATCCTTGGAAGAAATTGAGGCACAGACTATTGGAAATCTCCTTCCTGATGAAGATGATCTATTTTCTGGAGTGATTGATGATCTGGGACATGATTTTCATGCCATTTCTGGAGATGATTTAGAAGATTTTGACCTTTTCAGCAGTGGTGGCGGCATGGAATTAGAAGGGGATAATCAAATATACGCAGGACAAAAGAATTCTGATATTGCTGGTCAAGGGGGTTCAAGTGGTTCTTCTGGTGTGCATCCATACGGTGAACTCCCTTCTAGAACACTTTTTGTCAGAAACATCAATAGCAATGTTGAGGATTCTGAATTAAAGGCTCTTTTTGAGGTGTTTAGCATTACCTTGTATTTTGCTGCAGTATTTTATAGTTGTAAATTATTCCTATTTGTATTGGTAGTTATTTGGCGTTTATGTTTTTTACTATCAGCAATATGGAGAGATCCGAACTATCTATACAGCCTGCAAGCATCGTGGATTTGTTATGATTTCTTATTATGATATAAGGGCAGCACGTAATGCAATGAGAGCACTTCAAAATAAGCCTCTAAGGCGTAGAAAGCTTGACATACACTATTCAATTCCCAAGGTTTGGTGGTGTTTTCAATTTTGATACTCTTTATATTTTATTGTTTTGTTGAACATGTTGACCTTACCATTGCTTTTTATTGTTCATCATTATTTCTGTTGCTGCCATTTGAATATGTAATTGGTTATTGCACTCTCATGTTGGCTCCCTGACATTAGGATAATCCATCAGAAAAAGATAGTAGTCAGGGCACCTTGGTGGTTTTCAATCTCGATTCTTCTGTTTCAACTGATGAGCTTCGCCAAATTCTTGGTGTTTATGGAGAAATTAGAGAAGTAAGCAGCTCTTTGACTTTGCTTGTTTTAGTTGTATGAACAATGGTAGAATCATTTATTTTGGTTTGCAGATCCGTGAGACTCCAAACAAGCATGATCACAAATTTGTAGAGTTTTATGATGTTAGAGCTGCTGAGGCTGCACTTTGTGCATTGAATAGGACTGACATTGTTGGGAAGCAAATCAAGCTTGAAGCAAGCCGTATTGGGGGTGCAAGACGGTATGGTGCCTTATTTACTAAGATTTTCTTCTATTCTAATTTCATCTATTGGATGTGGTACCAATGAGTGGACCTTTTATGTTTCCCTTACTATGGGCTCTGATCGTATCAGTGGCAAAGATTTTATCTTAGTTGTAATGCTTTTGACTTTTATGTTCTTGCCTTTTTACAGTTTCATGCTGCAGCCAGAGCAGGAACAAGATGAACCAAATCTTTGCCAAAGTGCTATTGATGACTTGTCATCAGGATACATGGGTATGATTATGACTGTTAATGGTTCCTTTCCCTACCCTTGTATGTGCTTTTGCTCATGTGAGATTTTGATGACAGCAGTTTCACCTGGAGTAATTGCATTGAGCTCCATAAATACTGGATCAATCCAGGCTTTACATTCTGCTCTGCAGCCACCTGCAAATGCATTTACTGAATCTCATCAGAGTTCTAGTGTGCCAAACAACTTGCCCTCTCCAGCAAGAGTGGCCTCTATTGGCAAACATTTTGGCCTTCATGAGGCCAACCACTCTTTAGAAGAAATGAAGTTTAATAATCAACATCCTAATTTCCATCCTCATTCGTTCCCTGAGTGTGATAGTCTGGCCAATGGTATTCCATACAACTCCCATAGCGCTACTGGTAATGCTGCTCAGAAAATTTCAGAAGGACTTGACAATAGGCATATCCGTGGAGTGAGTTCAAATGGACACCTTATGGAACCTAGTGGAGGGGGTAAGTTCCATTGATTCCATTTTTTTCTAAGTTTGTAATATTTGTTTGCGTATTGGCAATGGCAGTTATCATTTTCTGGTAGAGAGCAAGGTGCTTTTTTCAAAGTAAAACAATATGCAACCACAAAAGTCTAGGATTTGCTTCACGCATATGGATATCAGAAATTAATTTTTGTTGTTATGCTTTAGAGTTGTCTTGATAAGACTATTTTAAGCAGCTGACTAGTAACTTGACTGGCACAACACTCTTTTTAAGGGGTTGCTTTTCTTTAACACTTAAAACCTTATTGGAATTTAATGGTACCTCGAGGTGATTTTAAATGGATCATGTTTAAAGCTAAGTGCTCATACAGTTATTTTACAAATTTATCCATATTTTTGTTGAAATAATTGGTAGTGATACTTGTTTATTTAATATTCTTAATTATATAAACTACTATAGGTTAGAAATGTAATAACCAGCAGCCAAAATCCGGCAACTGAAAATATCTATGGTGGGTTTCAGTGATAAAACTGTTGTCGAAATAATAGTCTTTAAATGATCTATTTATCTATGTAACTTTGAAGGGCAATAAATTTTAAAATGATACCAATTTTATTATCAAGGTGAACTTTCCAGTCACCGTAATCTGGCAGCGGGTGGCAGAAATAAGGCGGTTGGTAACTGTGGACCATTGGTGGTGAACAAACTTATAATATTTTTTTAATATTTAAATTTCAGATTTCATATTTATTCTCATGTAAAGTTTTATCTTTATAATTTAGTTTAGTCACTTGTATTAATTGTTGTAAAATGATTCACTATTAATGTATCCCACTAATTTGTGTGTCAAACTTCCATAGCATATTAATATCCTCTTGGTTGTTAAAATAATTGCTATGCAACAGCTTTACCTGAGAGCCATATAGATTGTTAAATTTGCCATGATGGACATTGATTAGAATAACATTGTATTATTATCTTTATGGTTGATATTGGATGGTAACCTCAAAATGCTTGTAGCTGGAAATGTAGAATGCATACTCTTTATTTTCGTTTATCAGTTTAGTGACATTGTTGCTGATATATTCCTTTCTATGTAGTTTTTGGATCTTCTGGAAATGGAAATTACTCCGTTCACGGAAATCCTTTTGTCTGGAACAACTCCAACTCACATCAACAACATCCTTCAAGTCCCATGGTTTGGTCAAATTCTCCATCATTTCTCAATGGTCTTCATGCTAGTCACATTCCTCATATGCCTGGATTTCCAAGCGGACCTACTTTGATGCTCAACACAGCATCGCCTGTACACCACCATATTGGATCAGCACCAGCAGTTAATCCCGCTCCTTGGGACAGGCAACATGCTTATGCAGGAGAGTCTCCAGAAACTTCAAATTTTCTCTTGGGTTCTCTCAGAAGTGTGGGTATTCCTGTTCGTTCTCCATCACATCCTATGGACATTGCTTCACACAACATCTTTTCTCATGGTGGAAATTGCGTAGACATGACTAAAAATGCTGGATTGCGTTCTCCTCAGCAGATGTGCCACTTTTTTCCTGGAAGGAATCCGATTATTTCAATGCAAGCCTCGTTTGAGTCACCTAATGAGCGTGTGAGAAACTTCTCATACCGTAGAAATGAGACTAATTCTAATCATGCTGATAAAAAACAGTATGAACTTGATATTGACCGGATATTGCGTGGTGAGGACAGCCGAACAACACTGATGATAAAGAACATTCCCAACAAGTATGTAAACTATCTTTCCAGCTGTTTTGGCCACTTCTTCTTCATTCTGTTACCATTGATATTATTTTTTAGAATAACGTAGGCTGTACCATTTTCCTTTTCAGTGAAACTGTTCCATGCCTAAATTTCATTTTCAAATAGTTTTTGATTTTTTTACTTTGACCTAGAGCACCCATAGTCATTCTAATAGTAAAGGTCTTGTATAATGCTAGTTATGATTATTTCTTATTTTTGGTTGCCTGCTGTAATAAAATTAGATTCTTTTATTGTGTTTTTCCTCTTTATTTCTTGTTCTTTTTTCCTTTCGTTTGATATGGTGATTTTGATAGGTATACTTCGAAGATGCTTTTGGCTGCAATTGATGAGCATTGCCGAGGAACTTATGATTTTATTTATCTGCCGATTGACTTCAAGGCAAGTTAATTTTAGGGAATACACTCTTCTTTAGGACGAAACATAAATTTTCTCTGTTATATGTTTGAAATGCTCATGTTTATAGATGATGTTTATGCATTACTGATTCTAAAATTACCGACAGAACAAATGTAATGTGGGCTATGCATTCATCAACATGGTTGATCCTCGTCAAATCATTCCATTTCATCAGGTTAGATATATAAACATTGATATCTACTTAGAAGGAATTTACCATGTGTTTTTCTTAATTGATTTTCATAATATATGCTACTGATTGGATGAGAGAACATCTTCTGCAGGCATTCAGCGGCAAAAAGTGGGAAAAATTCAACAGTGAAAAGGTGGCATCTCTTGCTTATGCTCGGATTCAGGGAAAAGCTGCTCTTATTGCTCATTTTCAGAATTCAAGCTTGATGAATGAGGATAAACGTTGCCGACCTATTCTTTTTCATACTGATGGTCCTAATGCTGGTGATCCGGTACGATATCTAGATGTTTACTCACTTCAGTTTTGTAACTAATCACCTGCTAATTGGTAATCATTATGTAGTTCATTCTTTGCTCAAAATTTTTAACTCATTTGTGTTTACGGGAGAGAAGGATATTATTTTGGACCCAATTTTGCTTGAGTGCTTTCCCGTGGGAAGATGCTGGCATATCTGCTAATAAATTGAAACAGAATACAATTCTATAGGTTTGAATTTATTATTTCTCTGTAGGCAATTGCAAACCACCTTTAAAATTTACCTGCTAACAGCTTGCTGGGCCTCAACAAAAAGGTCTTTGCTGTGGAATTCATGGATGGTATATTGAGGACTTGACCAGAAGCAATCTGGTTGATGAATGAAAATGAAGATAACATGTTTTTCTCGGTATTATTCACTTATGATTATATACCCGAACTTACCATATTTCTGTCTGTGCAGGAGCCATTTCCTATGGGTACCAATATTCGGTCAAGATTGGGCAAACCTCGAAGTAGTGGTAATGAGGAGAGCCACCGTCAAGGGATCCCTTCAGCTTCTACAAATGGAGAGGAATCTCCCAATGGATCGGATTCTTCAGGTTCTCTGAAGGACTTGGATTGAGCAATCTGGTTAAGCAAATCCACTAACCGTTAAACCCGTATCAGAGTCTATCCCAATTCTATATCAGGGTGGCCTGACGACCTTTTTCCAGCTTCTAGAGGAGCACTTACAGGTTTTTGGGACCCAAACCAAGTGGGCTACTTGCCAAATTTTGTTGCTTTGTTTTGACAATTTTTGTATCACTGCCCAATTATGAGTATAGAGCATCCCTTGATAGAGGTTGCAATTTTGGATTATATTCGTGACTGAAAAAGGCTCCGATGTAGAGAAGTCCCTGGACATTCAGTCTGGGGATCTTCACTGTTTTTGTTTTCAATTTTGTAAACCGATACCTCTTATGTAATTTCATTTTTTGCCTTGAGGCTTTGGAGGAGGCCTTGTGGGTGTGATTGCTCAAGGGGGGAAGAGAGAGAGAGAGAGAAAGAGAGTACATTCAATTCAATCACTAAATTTTGTGTACTTTCTTCATCAAAATCTTTTATGAACTCATGCATGCTGATGTCTCACGTCAGACCCCATACAATTTCAAGTTTACCGTCATTTCTTAACCAATCAAGTAGCTGACTTTCACCATTGATGCTACAGAGCATTTCATTCTTAATTTCATACTTGTGGGCAGACATGGATGCTGAACTTGTCCCCGTCACTCACCTAGTTTATTCTGCTCGTCAATCTCTCCTCCCTGGTTTTTCATCCATTCCCTTTCAATGCTGTAGGCAATGCAATGACTAAACTACGATGCTGTTTGGCTCTTTTGAACTTTCAGATTTGTGATAACTATTTCGGAGAAATTTAATTTGAGTTCCTGTCAACACGTCCTGCCACTGTTAGTGCTCTGTGTACAGGCCGGTGTAGACCTTGAAAGGTACCCCACAAAGAGAAGAACAAAACGTGTCTAATTTTTTTTCCTTTATAAGTAACTAATTAGTGGACTTTATAAGTGTGATATAAATGCAAATATAAAATTTTTCTCAAAATTTTTTTTAATATTTCATCAATTTTGTTAACAAAATCTATTTTTTATTTTTGATATTAAAAAAACCCTATTTGAATTAAATCATCCAGCTAAACCAACTCCATTGAGGGTAAACTCGAATAGTATCACTTCAAAATAATTACATAATTACCAAGAAACTACCGTACCAAACTCAAAAGGAAGCCAACACATTACGGTTCAAATGAGCGAGGTTTTTATGAAAAGGCCCAAGGAAAAAGAAGAGAGCGGTGTGGAGAACAACAGAGATGAGCAAGAAGAGGCATTGGTCGCTTTAATCGAACAACGTACGAAAGAAGTTCAGCATCTGAAACAGCGTATCTCCTATTACAAATCTCAGGTTGTTGCAGTTATTCATTTAAAAAACAATATTTTTCTTAGTAATGGTTTCTTAGGTATTTTTAAATGATTATCTTGAATTTTTCACTGTGAAATTGATGCTAAAGTTTGAATTTTTGATTACTGAAATCTTTATTTAAGATTAAAATTCAACGAAAAGCTTGCACCTGGAAGTACTTTTAATTTTTAACATTTAAATCATTTACATAACGTGTGTTTTTGTTAACTAGAAAGCATGTCAAGGAAAGGATTTCTTAAGAATGACGGAGGAACTTGTGACGATTTAAGTTAGTATTATCTTTTATGAGCCTTAAAAGGCCAGAAGTTATTCTGCTTTTAATATGAGCTTTCGATAAAGGAACTGATTTTTAATTGACTGATGTCATTTATTGTATTTGTGTTGTTTTTGGAGCAATGATTGAGTGTCTAACATGAAGCTTTGTTCAAGTTTTGCTTCAGTATTTTTTACTTGTCGGGGATAATGGCTACTGATTATATTTTGGAACACGTGTGCAGCTCGATGAAGCAGAGAAGAGGTTGCGAGATTCACAATCTAAGTTGGCCAATCTTTGAGGCTGAGATAATATTGTGTCTAGTAGAAATTCGCTAGCTAGTGGAACTAAAAATGTTAAGGTGGAGTGGAGATCAATCAGTCCTGTTGGTGTTGATAAAGGTCCATCTAGAAACCAACTTCAATCTAGAACAGAACTGGTAATTCCTGCTGTGAATCCCAAGATTTCTCAGCATATAAAATCGACATGGTCTGGCATGAGAGATCCTGTTGGGTCCAGTGCTCAAGGAAGTCCTACCTCTAACTGTAACAGTGTAGTAAAAGGGGAGAAATCCTATGGAAATTCTCGTGATATAGATGTTGTTGAAGTTCAAGATAGAGGAACAAAAAGGAAGTTTGGTAATATTCTCACCTGTTGAATTGTAGTGTGTTATGAGTGTTTGTATTTCTTAGGATTAAATGTTGGCCTCCACTTTTTATCAAGTGTTTTTCCTTCATGGTTTCAATTATTTGCTATTGGTGTTCATCAACTTTTTTTTTTCTTGGCTGTATTTCAGAGCAGAAAGAAAATTAAGAATTAATCCCACTGGTGCAAAGCAGCTCTTCACCTTGCACAATTCACTGTCGCACAAGCAATTACATCTCTAGTCAGCACAAAAGAAAGTTGAGAAGTCTTTCATTGTGCCTAGTGAATGATCAGCTTTTTGTGACCAGTTAATAGGTGTTCCATTAGAGAGGGTATGGCAATATCAACTAAATATTTTGCTGATTTGGCATGTCTGAGACTTCCAATTCTTTCTTTTTAGGTTAAACTGTATGAATATTAAAACAGCATTTTTTTCCTTTTTGGTGTTTTCTGTCTCTGTAAGATTAAGCTAAGGTAAGCTTTGACAAGTGAATCATCCACTACATGATTTTATAATGCGTTTAGGTTTTTGGCTTGGTACATGAACATGCTTTTTTTTTTTTTTAGTAACAGGTCTGAGTTTCATAAGTTTGAGAAAGTAAGTGCATGTGGTTGTGCACATACTCATCTTGTACATCTATTGCGTGGTTATCGCTTTTTTTTTTAAAGATGGATTTTTTACTTTGTGCTTGTGCAATAAGTTACTGTCATTTTTGTTTATGATTATACAGGGACTAATGTTTTCTTATAATTTTGGAATTTTTGCAGTGCTTTGGATGGAGTGTTCAGTTTGTGGCAGCTTCAATCTAGCAGGTAAGTCTGCAAATTTTGTCTTTGGCAAATGACTTTTTCTCTCCATTGGCTCACCGGGATTTGACTGGTTGTACTGTGAACTTTTGTTTATCATACAAGTGTGCTTATACTTAAATGATTGCATTGCTCTGATTGTGTTACTTAGTACTTACCAACTGATGCTGTGAACATAATGCTTATGAGGACGACTCTCGTGCATGATGCATGGCTAAAATGTCCTAACTAGATTATTTATTGAATATTATCAGCTGAAACCTATAGATCGTGTAAAAAAAAAAATTCATTGAAACTACTCAAGCCACATTTACTTATCTGTAAGTGATAAAGATAAGTTTGAAAATATGATCAAATGAATCCTAGCAGAACTAAATCCTGAAACAAAAACAGCCATAAATTAAAAGGAAATGAGTGAAACAAATTAGAGATTAATCCTAAATAATCATCTTCTAATTGTCCTGCCCTACAAATTCATTTTTTCTTTTGTTCCAAATTGGTGCGTATTTTTTCCTGTCCCTGTGCTCATTTGGTTTAACCTTTAACTGTAGGTCAGGTGCCTCTTTACTTAGTACAACTGATTGTGTATCTTCAAAGCAGAGGAGATGGCCTGAAGATATATCCTGGCACCCACAAGGAAATGGCCTTTTTTCTGCTTACACTGCTGATAGTGGGGATTCTCAGATATCAGTCCTAAATCCTAAATCTGAATAAAACACAGGGGGTAAGTGTTACTATTATCTTAATGAACATCAAATACGGATATTGGTGTTACTTAATCTTGTGTGTGAATTTGCATGACATATATTTGTGTAGGAGTGGGACTTGTATGGGCTGCCTCTGTATTATAACATATTCAGCACACAAGTGCAATGTTCATAAAAATTTCTCCTTCGGATAATAAATACTGAAGTTTTTATGTTTGTGCATCAATAGAGAGCTCGGGTAACTTTTCTTGACAATAAACCTCATGTTAAAGGTATCATCAACAGCATAATTTTCTTGCCATGGGAAAATGCCTCTTTTGTAGCTGGTGGTAGTGATCATGCTAATACTTTGGAGTGAGAGAGATGCTGAGAACTCATGGAAACCAAAGGCACTGCACAGGAATATGCATTCCTCTGCTGTCATGGGAGTTACTGGGATGCAGCCAAAGCACATTGTATTGTCTGCTGGTGCAGACAAGAGGATTATTGGATTTGATGCAGGAGTGGGAAGAGCTGATTTTAAGCATCAGATAGAAAGTAAATGCATGAATGTTCTGCCAAATCCATGTGACTTCAATCTATTCATGGTTCAAACAGGGTAAGAAACTTCTATTCTGCAATGAGAATCTTCATCTTTTGTACAACCACTCTCTTTGCTACACTAGCAGTTGGATTTCTAAATTCACTTGCTTTGTCTGAATATTTTGAGAATTAGATTTCAATTTTCAAATAAACAATAAAATTTACAGGTTGTGCTTCATTTTAGATTTAAATTGCAGGATTATTGAGTCTTCTTTCATGCATGGTTCATTGTAAATTATTTGATGGTTTAAGATGATATTTATTCAACCAGGAGTTGTAGCCTGGGATGAGAAATGCCATTTGGTTATATAAATATTATGTATCTTGAAAAGCAAGACTTTGCTGCTATTTTGGTCAACAAATTTTGATTTGTTGCTTGGAGTTTAGACAATGAGATGACATGTTTTCAGGACACCTGGGAGGTAGCTTTGGTCGTTTGATATTAGATTGAGGCAGACTGAACTACATGATTTTGGATGGAAGCAAGAAAGCAGTGAATCGCAGTCAGCTCTGATAAATCAGGATTGGTATCCTGACGGTTTATACATAACATCTGGTTAATCCACCTCTTCGATATCAGATACAACGCTCACAAGCCATCCCAATCAATAAAAGCTCATAAGAAACGGGTGTTTAAAGCTGTGTGGCATTATTCTTATCCACTTCTTATTTCCATATCTTCTGATCTGAACATTGGATTGCGCAAGATTTAAATGCGATCAGTATAGGATAGACATTTACTTATTTTGATCAATTCTTTTCATTTTGCTTGCAACACTGTCTGACTGATGGTAATTTTGCTTCAACCTCGCAGCTTATGCCATTGGGATGAAGAAGATGAAAGAACATGATTTTTGGGACAAGAATTGGGCTCTGATATAGGACACTCGTGGCATATAATGATCTGATGACTGACAGAAACTAAAAACCCAGGTTGGGTTGTATAACTCACCAAATTTTGTATTTCTTTTTGTCCTCTACAAAAAAATACGATGCTTCTTCACAATGTGCTTTATTGTTAATGTTGCATACTAAGTAGGTCAAGAAGAAATATACAATTAAGGCTTCAAGTTTGATTGAGTCAAGTTTATTGTATGATTTCCTTTTTTTATTGGAAATCTGATAATGAAATTGTTGAAAGTGAGAGCGCTGGCTAACATCTATACATTCTATCAAATATGACCATTTGAAATAATTTCCCCGACGCACATGCCTTCCCGTGTTGTTGTTGCAAGATTAATTAGGGTGGTATTCCCTGGTTGTACAAATGGACCTGGACCTTGACCTTGACCTTGACTAGACCTCCACCAAACAAACCCGAATTCTCTCGAAAGTCTTCCGTTCTCTTACGTCAGTCACGATTGAGGATGTTTTTTTCTTGTGTTCTGACTTAAAACAGAAGTGGATATATCTAATTTTTTGATCAGATTTGTATGAAACCACCTCCAGCCTTAAGATTTGCGACCATGCACCCATTTAATGTAATGAAAATAAAATCTGAGTGAACCCCACCACCATTCTAGTGGTTGACCCTGGTGCTCGTTGAGTCGTTGAGTCCCATTACAATTTTTACGCGTATAGGCATCCAATTCAGTTCCACCTTCTAATATATAGAGAAATGATTTTATACGTGAAATGAAGAGAATCTATGACTGCCTTGCTAGAATCTATTCACCATAAATTATATATTTAATGGCGAAGTGGGCCAAGACAAAAAACAGTCAGTATTTTCTGCCATGATCAATGCTTGTGATTGAAGACTAACACAACACAATATTGCGATTACAAAGTAAAGACATAAATGGTGTATAGTTATTGTGCCTTGCTTGTGCGTAAAAGCAGCCAATAAAATCCCATTATGCGCTTTCTTAGCAGCAGACATGCATGGGCTTCTGCTTTAGTATCTATGTTGGTTTTACTTTTACAAGATGAAGGCCCTGCTTTTACTTGAAAGATCGTGGGTCTTTCACTTTTTCTCTATAATTTAATTGTGGTTGGTTGGGGACCCTCAATTTTACTTAGTACTCCTTTACTTATATGCTTTGTCATTTTCAATTTCAAAACATCACCTTCCAATCCTTGGATTCTTTTGCTTGTGCTTATTCTATCATATTTACACTACTTCTACTCTAAGTTAACCATATATCACGAACTCTGATGCTCACATATAACTGCTCATTGACTACTTTGCAGAGGATCCCAATTTTCCTAATAAACGCGTCTTCGACCAAAACGCGGTTTGTTTTGATTATAAAAGGGTCTGCTTTCTTTTGGTGCGAGAGTTCGTTAAAAGTGACAGATTGGGGTCGATAAGAAGTCGATAGATTAATTATTCAATCCTGAGTTTGATTGTCTCTCACTTTCACACGTTTTCTTTGATTTTCAATTTTCATTTCAATGTTTTTGAAACGGGGCTCCTTGGCAACTATAAGCTCTTACTAGTCCCTTTTTTCATTGCAATTTCTTCTCATCAGCTAACCGCAATAATTTATGGGCAATTGCTTTTCCGACAACGGCAGCGCTATGACTGCTGTCGGCGCAACTGCCGCTACCACCAGCGCCGGGGCTTCAAACCAAGTCGTTGACTTATTCCTCAAGTCTCGGGGCTTCCTGCGACTCTACTCTCAGATCGAGGTTACTCAAATCTCATCTAAATTTGTACTTACATTCTTGTTTTCACTCGCATTTTAAAACTAACCAATGGGGTTTCCATTCTAAAACCGTTTTATGATTTATTTTGCCGTTTTGAATTGGCATATGGAATAGTTGGTAGTAATTTTTGTGAAGATTTGTAAACTATTACTAGAAAAGAATGTGATCAGTTTATGCTGATCTTTTATTAATATGCATTAATAATGCTTTTGCAGTTATCATTTTCGGCTAGTGACTTGCGCGACCGAGATGTGCTCTCCAAGGTTTGTTTGTTTAATATTTTTTTTAATGTAATCTTTATTTTAAATTTTGATATACAGGTGCTATTTGAAACCAAACTAGAGTTTTAATAGAAATATCATATATTATCAATCTGATCCAGTGTTAGTTAATTAAGGAATATGCTAGTGGAAATGAAGCATACATGAAATTGGAGAATTTCTTGTTTTGTAAATTGCAAGTGGAATGGAGCATAGTGCTTTATTGATCCAGGTATACAAATTGATTGTTTTGAAGATGATTTGTTTAGTTGTGAGTTCTTGCGGTTGGCAGTACCTCAACAATTGTGTCAGCTATGGGATGATTTTCTAAGAATTGTTTGTGTCAGCAGCAGTGTGCAGATTGTGTATTGATAATCTCTGAAGATAGTTGACATCATAATACATTGCTATCGGTTTGAGCTATTTTTAAGCTATTTAACTGTTGCCTTTAATTTGTAAGAGCTGAAACCTATATCAATTTGTGATGATATAGATATCAATTTGTAATGATATAGATATGAAAACTGACCATCATTTTGGGCATATGATCTCTATTGCCTGAATTTAAAGGAGAAACATCATTATGAAGTTGTAGGTACTTGATGTAAGGATTCACTTGGAGTCTTTGCAGCATTTGCTTCTTTCTTCTAATGAGATGGTGGTTGATATGTTTGTCTATCTTTACAGTTTGGTAATAGAACCTGGTTTGCCACCAGAAAGACTAGAAGAATTCTATTTTTTTATTCTTTTATTTTATTTATAAATCAGGAGTGATAATTATATGAAGCCGATAATCTATCCATCAAAGAAGTAGATAATTTGAAATCTTCTATCATCTAATATCTGCGGGGCTTTGACTCAATCACATCATGTGTCAAATTGATGCCTCATCAATAGGTTGGTTGATTACAAAAAACAATTACTCTCAGTGGTAGCCAGAAACGTAAGTTCTGGCTCATACAATAACGTACTTACTTGTAATTGGTCCTTTAATTTAGTAGTTCTTTGTAAGTCCTATTCGTTTTTGAAGCATGAATATATAATTGTTACAGTTGATATATGAGATTTGATTCCATTTAGTTCCTTTGGATAAATTCTGACAGCTTTCTTCAATTTCATTAACCTTTTTCCATCTTTATTTTCTTTATTGCACTCTCCAAACTACATTTAAACACACATGGCCTGACCTGGTTTCCCATTGTTTTGAATCCTGAAATCCTATTTTCTAAATTCAACCTTTCCATCTCTTAAACTTAAAGTATTAGTGTTGGAACCTTATTAAGATCTTAAGCTTTTGGATTAACTTTTGTATGCTTTTGGGTTCAAATTCCTCAAACATTGCAACTTTAATTAATTGTCTCAGTCAATTCAAACCTCAGTCTTGGACTCTTGCCAGATCCTCTTGACCTAAAAGCAAAATTTTTTTTTCCAGTGTTGCTCTTTTGGATTGATTAGATGTTCTGTCCTATTCAGAAGATTTAACTTATCATCTATTTATATTTGCTTGCTTCAGAGTGATCCCATGCTGGTGGTTTATACAAAAGCTAGAGATGGAGCAGTTATTGAAGTGTGCCGTACTGAAGTAGTCCTTAATTCTGTAAGTCCATCATGGATTACAAAGTATACAATTACATATCAATTCGAGGTTGTGCAAACCTTACAGTAAGTTCTAATGCTTTCAGCCCTATTTTTTATTGACCAAACATATTTATAGGTTATATTTTCTTTTAATTTGTGAAACTACTATCTGTCACAGATTTCGTATATATGATGTTGACACTCAGTTTAACAACACAGATGTAAAGGTAACTAATTTTTTCCTCCTATAATGCTGTTTCTATTTTTAGTTTTATTTTTTTCTGATTTTTATAGAGCAAGAAATCATTTTGATTGACATATATTAATATATATAATCTAGCAACACATGCCAACTCTATTAGTAAGATTCATTGAGTAACAAATCTACACTTGTTCTAAAATATGATAAGTTTTAATCTTGCTTGTCAAGATATGGCTCAAAATCTGTTTATATATAGTCTTCCCTAGTGTGGATGCCTTTCTTAAACTTTGGACTTAAATTCTTGTGTGCAAGAAGTTTCCAGATTTATCCGTTTAACAGTTCAATTATTCTTTCATCTTGTTAAACTGATGATTAACAAAGTTCATATTTGTAATTTTTGAAATCATCTATTCCCTTTAGACAATTCAATATTTCTGTGTATTTTGAATGTACTACTCATTTATTGTTTTAACTCTCATTTATATGCTTATTTTATACGAATACTTTACAAGAAAGAGATTTTTTTTTTCTACAATTCACTTGCATTTAAGTGCATTCTAGCATATCACTAGATAACAGGTTATTCCACTTATTCAGATGCTTAAGTTGGAGGAACAGCAATTTCTTGGTGAGGCTACTTGTACATTGTCAGAGGTATGACGTAGGGGCATGCTTCTTTAATTTTTTGTTCAATGTATAGTTGAACATTGAAAATTATAATGTTATCCTGCTGATTCAAAATTTCATTATACATAAATACTCATCGACATTCTCCTTTCTCTGATAGATTGTCACCAAACCAAACAGGTCACTGACCTTACAACTTGTGCGCAGAGAAGATTCTGTCACATCAACCTGTCCGCAACACTATGGAAAGCTTACTGTGCATGCTGAAGAATGCATAGAGTCAAAGACTACAACAGAGTTGATATTAAGGTGTTCAGATTTGGAATCTAAGGATCTTTTCTCTAAGAATGTATGGTTGCTGATTTCTCATTTCTCTCTCTTTTATTTGACATTTTGGGACATTCTAATAATATTGTGGGTACATATCTGACATATTTTGCAGGACCCCTTTCTTGTGATATCAAAAATCATGGAAGGTGGGATGCCAATCCCTGTGTGTAAAACAGAGGTCTGAAGAATGAAATGAAACCAGTGTGGAAACCAGTGTTTTTGAATATTCAACAAGTTGGAAGCAAGGTATTGGGAAGATTTCATGTGGGTTGCTAATCTGCAAAATGGGAGAAATAGGACGTCCTGCAGTCAGAATAATTAAAATTTTCTATATATAATAGCTTGCTTTTCTTTTTATTATTTATGTAGTAATAAGTTAATTTTTTTTTCTCAAATTGAGTTTACATTGGCGGTGCCGGTTTTGGTTGGATATAGAGGTTTTTAAGGAGGATAGTAGTTACTGTCAAGAATATGCTACTTTTACATGTCAAATTATGTGTTGCATTTTATTTGTAATCCCAGATTTTTTGGAATCAGATTCCTAAAAATTTTAATTGTTTCACATTAGTTTTCCTGTCATCATGGAAGTGCATTGTGACAGTCAGCAGATTTTTGCTGACAATAATTTTGTACAAATGTTGTTATTGCATGCATTTTGAGACACTTCTCTGTAAGATTATGCATTGCCTTGTTTGTTTATTACTAGCTATCTAATTTTTCTGCTTGGATTAAATTGCAGGATAGTCCATTAATAATAGAGTGCTTTAACTTCAATAATAATGGAAAGCATGATTTGATTGGGTAATCGGAGATCTTTAATCTTTTTCCTTTTCTCTCTGTAGATTTGTATAAATAAAGTAATGATTATGCTTATTTTTTTGTTATTTTACCAGCAAGGTTGAGAAATCACTATCAGACTTGGAAAAGCTTCATTCTAATGGCCAAGGAGAATATTTGTCTCTACCAACTGCAGTTGGGCATAATTACCACAGCAAGGTTAGTTTTTTAGATCAGGTTGAATCCCATACTGCTGTTGTATGTCTTCCTTTATTCAAAAAACTTTTTGACTTCCATTGCAGGTTCTGAAGAGCCAGCTATTTGTGGATAAGTTTTCAGAGTGTGTTCAATATACTTTCCTTGATTACTTCGCTGGGGGTTTTGAACTGAATTTCTTGGTGGCTGTTGATTTCACAGGTATGTGTCTACACATTTAACTAATTTTAGGAAGCACGAAACTGCTTAATTTCCCAATTTATAAATTCTGGAGAATCAATTCTTGACAATTTAGGTCTTCATTTATTTTTTATGTAAATACACTTTCTTGTCTTCCCTTTATTTATGGCTATGCTCAGTTTAATTAACATTTTGTATATGTATTCGCACACCTGATACTTCTTAAGCTATAACAGTGCTTATACTATCTATAATTAACATCCCTATTACAATTAAAAATTTTGTAGCCAGAAGAAAAAGGTTCCTATATGTTTTAACCTCTAGTTTGATACCATGAGTATCCAGCAATAGACCCATCCGATATATGTTTCCTAAGGGGGCATTTGGTCCGGTGTAATCTTTGATTACTCTAGTACTCTATAATTTATTACAGACATTACCTTATTTGACTCGTCAGTTAATAAAAAATTTCAATAATCTTCTATTAGCAAGAGTGATGTGATAGGTGATTTATATGACAATTTGATTACTAACTCTACTTTAGTAATGAAAAGATTACCAAGGTAATATTAGTTTTATTGCAATTTAATCTTTATTAAATTTTTAGAACAAAATACTTCATTTTCAATTAAAATAACAAGTAATATGAAAAATATTTTAGAAAAAATATATAGACAATAAGATGACAATTTTAAAAAATGATTTGATTAATTAATTTAATAATTTAGTAACGTGAAAAAAATCTTAATATATTATTAACATGGAGAATATTTTAGAAAATACACAAAATAAATATTTTAATATAAGACATGTTTGTTTAATTAAACATAATATTAATTTATATCCAATAATCATTTAAGAGTATTTAAATAAAATAATATCTTAACATTCATTTATTATTATCAACTAAACATAATAATTATTTATATATATCAGTTTTGCCAAACATAGTAATATTTTATACTTATTAATATTATTGGTAATCTATTTTTATAGTAATTTTTCATTTTTGGTAATAAAAAATTTCCTGAACTACACATACCCTATGTGCTATGTTATTTAACTTAGCATCTTTTAACTTGAGGTTTTTAAAAAAAAAAAAAAAAAAACATTTATCGTATTATTTACAATTATTTTTAATTCTTCTTTGAGTCATTTTCAACAATTTTCTTTTGAAGCATAATTCCTATTTTTACAGTCAACTTTTGTTGGTTCTTTTTACCATTTCATCTCTAAACTTTATTTGAACTGATAATTTACAAATGAATTGTTTAGTGAATTTGTTGGTTTTAGGTTCTGCAAAATTTCATTCAGACTAATTGTCATTCTTTGTCTATCAGCTTCAAATGGAAATCCCCGCCTCCCTGATTCCTTGCATTATATTGATCCCTCTGGAAGGCCAAATGCGTATCAGAGGGTGAGAACAAGCTTCTTTGTTCGTATTTTGTATAAATTTCTATCGTGAGTAATTCCACCCAAACACCATGTATTTCTTTTTCCAGGCAATCTTAGAAGTTGGAGAGGTTTTGCAATTTTATGATACAGATAAACACTTTCCTTCTTGGGGTTTTGGGGCACGGCCAATCGATGGTCCAGTTTCTCATTGCTTCAACTTAAATGGAAGCAGTACATACTGTGAGGTGAAACGGTTGCAAAACATAAACTTCTTCTCATTATTTGGATGACCTTATCTTTTACTCTTAGGTGGTTGCCTCAATATTAAGGTGATATAAATCAATTTCTCTCAGGTGGAAGGAATCCATGGAATTATGATGGCATATACAAGTGCCCTCTTTAATGTATCTCTTGCTGGGCCAACACTTTTTGGACCTGTCATTAGCCAAGCTGCACAAATTGCTGGCCAATCTCTTGCCAATCGTGGGCGAAAATACTTTGTTTTGTTGATAATCACGGTGAGATTGGGACCTAGAAATCCAGATTGAATTTACTTTATGTAAATGCTTTTATGGGTAACATGCGTCTATTGATTGGTAATCTTAATTGCTATTCATTAATTTTATACTTGTCTATTCTTCTTTTCCAATCTATCAGAACAAATTATGCTATTGTTTTGACAAAAAGAAATCATTTTGTCTTTTGTGGTTATAGTTGTTTTTCTTCCATTCTACTCTTGCTTTGCTCTGATTTGTTGATGTTATAGGATGGAGTAGTAACAGATCTCCAAGAAACCAAGGATGCTCTAGTGAAAGCATCTGACCTACCATTGTCAATCCTTATTGTGGGAGTAGGAGGTGCTGACTTCAAAGAAATGGAGGTATCTTATTATTGTCCCATCCATCTGGCAAGGATATTTCTTGATTGATGTGTACTATTGCTGTTTCTGAATTGTTGGTGTTCAAGTAGGGGTTTCTCCACATTGGGAATAATATCTTTCATGCAGATTTTAGATGCAGATAAAGGAGAGAGACTTGAGAGTTCAACTGGGCGTGTTGCTTCTCGTGATATAGTCCAATTCATTCCTCTAAAGGATGTACAGAGTAAGACAATGTTTATATCAAATAGCCAACTCTATAGACTGTTTGCTATTTAATTTGGGTTGGTGGTAATTATATGGTTCATTTGCAGGTGGAGAGGTTTCCGTTGTTCAAGCACTCTTAGCAGAGTTGCCAACTCAGTTTTTAACCTACATGCGGAGCCAAGATATCCAACCAAGTTTTTGAATTGTATAAACAGTGTACATACTGAAATTTAAGTTTCTATCATTGATTTTCATGCCAAAAGTTTCCCTTTCTGTCACCATGCCAATGCCACACCATGGTCATCAGGCCAAGTTCTTAGTCAGAAAGGTAAGTTTGTACCGCACCTTGTCTATCTGGAAAACATCTGCATTTTGGTTATCCCATTTGATCAAAAACTAATCAAGCAGCAGACAAAAGGTTGCCACCAATCAGCTCCAGTTGGGCGCATAATTTGTTGCCATTTTCAGAAGTGTTGGAGTACTAGTTTACCCTGCCTGCGGGACTCACACGTATATCTATTTCTGGAATTGGGATTTGGGACCAACAGCAGTATCAATTGGAGGCCCGTATAGACTTACAGTTGAGCAACAAATATATTGTCTTCTCCTGTTTACAAGGAATGGCGGAATCTTCATTTCTCTGAACCTTGTTTTTGCGGTTTTGTTGTAAGGATTTCACTTTCAACTATATATCTCATGTATTTGAGCTTAATGCAGCAGAAGTTGTGGAGCCAATTTACTAGGCTCAAGAAATCAAGGTGTCATTTTATATGGAGTCATGTTACCCATTCTTTTCATTCAAAACAACCCTCATCTTTATTCATTCTAATACAAATTTGATATCTCAACATTTTTTTTTTAAATTTAAACTCAAATCCTTCTTTTTCACACTTTTTGAGTATATAAATAATATGTTATAATATAATTAAATGATTTTGAATTAATGATAAAGTAATATTTAATCACATGATAACACGTTATTAATATTTTTAATTATGTATTTAAAAACATATACTCATAACATTAAACATTATTGGATGCTATTTTCAAAATTCTTTATTCTTATAGATTTATGAACAAATAATAAGTATAAATAGTAATAAATTATTATATTATTTTATCTTTAATTCAAAATAATTTAATTATATAATGATATGTTATTATTTTAATTTTGTAATCATTATGATATTTTATTTTTATTTTTAAGTGAGAGTACATAGGTTATTGATGGGTGAATGCACGACCAGAGGGTCCATCCATGTCCATCTTTCTTAATTCTCAATCTCAATGAAGGCGTCAGATTTCACACTTCAGGTCTCCTAAGAAAAAGTTTGCTGAATTTTTGTTTTCTTTGGTAGTTTCTGTAAAATAATAATGAACCATTGGTGAATTTATACTGCTCTTATCCTCATATTTCCAAGGTTGGAGCATTGCATTAATGTGCCGCAACATTTATGCATGTGTTGGCCAACTCTATACATCCCATATTAATATGGCTATACTTAGTTCATATATAACTCTATAATTTCCAAATTATTTCCTTCTTAAAGGGTTCTGACTTCAACTTCATATATCAAGATTTGCATCAGAAGTAAGTACCATTGAAATGTACAAAAGAAATCAGACAATAATTTATTATGACAATGTTGTACAGTTATCATTATGTTTGTCAACTTGTTCTGTGTAAATTAGTTAGTTTGAATGGCTAGCTCAGCTTAATTGGAAGCTAACTAATTTATAAGTGGTTGAAAATCAATGAATTTAACATGGGTTGGCAATGAATTTATTATGAGTTTGAAAATAATATGTGATCATTCTTGAATAGAAGACTAACCTAATTGGACCCTAATGAATTGTTAAACCATGATTTCATATTTTATTTATTTTAATTAGAATCCGTTCAGATAAATTTGAAAATACAGTGATTACATCAATAATTATTATATCAAATAAATTAGAGTTTATAAATGTGACAAAAACTCGAATTTAAAATTTCACCATTTATATTGTTTACTATTATTTTCTTATATATATATATATATATATATATATATATATATATATATATATATATGTCTATATATCATTGAAGATGGTAATATTTTCCTAAAGCTAATCATTCACTACATTTTTATTTGGCCAAAAGACTTATTTTTACCAAAATATTCTTCCATCAGTTAAAATTTTTTATTATGATTAAAGATAAAATCATTATTTAATATAAAATTAAAAAATTAAAATTTTATATCATGGCAATTTCTTTCACTTACAGTTTAAAAACTAATAATTTCTTTTACCTAAAGTTTAAAAAGTTACATTTTCTTCCATAATTTTTTTCTCCTTTGGTGACAATCTTTGTTTCGGTCGATGCTTGACAATTGTCTTTTTGGTTGGATGAGGACGAAGACATTTTCGTCCGAAGAAGAGACAAAGATAGGTTGGATGAAGACAATCGATCTTTGATTGTCTTATGTCGATATATTGTCTCTACGGCTGGTCAAAGATGAATCCTTTTCGTTAGATAAAAATGGTTCATTTTCGTCCAACGACTTTGTTAAGATAGAAAGCTCTGACTACAGGAGAAAAAAATGGTAGGAAGGTCAATAGACGATGAGAATAGATTCCGATTGTCAGAGAAAGAAGAAAAACCCTAGTAACAAAAAATGAATTTTTTAAAACTTAATTATAAGAAAAATTATTAGTTTTCCAAATCAAAAGGAAAATATGATATAATTTTTTAGGGTTTAATGATCAAATAATAATTTTACCTCTTATAATTAATGATTTCAAACCCTGTGGGTGTGTGTTTGGGAATAAACTAAAACTTGGCTAAGAATAAGTCTTTTGGCCTTTTTAATTTTACACAATTAATTCTTTTATCAAAAAAAGGGTCTCATCCCAATTTTATAATACTATTTTGGCCAAAGGACTTATTCCCACCCAAAGTATCATATTTTCCCAAGTTTTCACTTTTTAATTTTAAAAATTTCAAATACCCACCTATGAACAATTAAAGTTAATGAAATTCTAATCCTTTAAAGTTTAATCTCATTTTCCCCCTCTAAACCTTAAAAACTAATAGTTTGTCCCCTAGGCAAAATTTCAAAAAATGACATTTTCTCTCAGGGTTTAGTTTTCAATCTCTGATACTAAATCCGATACCATCATTGGCAAAAAAAAGTCTTCAATGTATCATCATGATCTGACGATTTCTTTCCCTTTCTCTAGAACTTCGATCGACGAAGATCTTGTTTTTATCTGGGAAAACTAGATTTTCATCGGCTGGAGTTTTAGAGGAGAGGAGAGACACCATTGGAGTATGGTGATATGTCAAAGACTTTTCGTCGTCGATAATGATGTCAGATATTAAAAACTAAACCCTTGTGGGGGGGGGGGGGGGTTTAAAACTTGACCTAAAAGATAAATTTTTAGTTTTTAGAGTTTAGGGGGAGAAGAAAATTAGATTTTAGTTTATTTTTAATATTACATATGAAATAATAATTTTATTTTTAAAACTAATAGACTTAACTCCTATAAATAAGTGAATTTAGCTGACGAATATTTAGGAAAACATGATGCCTGGGGTGTGAATAAGTCCTTTGGCCTACTATTTTACATTCTACTCTCAACAAAAAAGGGAAAATTTTTATTTATATGGTATAATTGTTGAAAACTTTTCTTGTTTTCTGTTCACACTGAACCAGGCATGTGTAAATTCCTGATGTGTAGCTAATTGCTACACAAAAACCCTATCTTCTTCCCCTATATTATCCTCGTTCTTCTACACTTACTTCATTCCTGAGTCACTCGTGAAAATTATATATATATAGAAGTTGTAGCCATAGCAAAACTGTCGACGGTGTAAGAACAAAGGAATAAAGTGGATCCAAGACATGGGAAAAGGGCCCTTCCATCCGATGAATCGCAGGAAAAGGAGGAAGATCTCATATTCCCAGTCTACTCAGCTAGATCCCAGCAGGATAATTCGGCTATGGTCTCAGCCCTTGCTCAAGTCATTGGAAGTACCGAAACCAACCCTCTTCATCAATTTAATCAAAACCCTTTAACCACCTCTTACTTCAACGCGACTCAACAAGATCAATCTCAACCTGCACCTCAAGATCAAGGTATTTTAAACACACACACACACAAGTAACTACTACATAACTAATTATTTCATTAATTCTTACTATTTTGTTTCCCCTCTAACCTGTTGGCACCAGAGATTGATTATGATTATCGTATGATTTTGAGCGTTTCAAACTCATGATTTCTTCCGCTTCACCTTCTTTATTTGCTGATTAAGTTCTAAATATAAATTAAATGATGCTGTGGCTTTGAATATCTATATAGTTGTAATGGTTTATGTTTCATCGATCTCTTTCTCTGATGCCTTGAAATTATACATATTACCAAATCTGTATGTATGCTTCTTCGTTTTGTTTGGTTTTCTCACAAGATTAATGGCTATGCTTAATTATTTTATTTTTCTAAATCATACTTTCATCCATTTTACTACAATGAAGCATAAAATGTGCTATTGCAGTTTGATTTTCATTTCATTTACATACAAACTTAAGCGAAAAAACATATGCTAAACGAAATTAATTTTAACATGGTTGTAAAAAGGTAATGTGAGGAGAAGACACTATAGAGGAGTAAGACAAAGACCTTGGGGCAAATGGGCAGCGGAGATACGAGATCCAAAGAAAGCGGCGAGGGTATGGCTAGGTACTTTCGATACGGCGGAAGCCGCTGCACTTGCTTACGATGAAGCGGCGCTGAGGTTCAAAGGAAGTAAAGCTAAACTTAACTTCCCAGAAAGAGTTCAAGGGAGGTCTGAATTAGGTTACCTCACTATTCATCAACCGCATCGTGGGGTGGGTACGCAAGTTTCGAATCCAGTTATTACTGCAGCTCCTTCTCCTCCGCCCTTCGTATCTCAACAGACATACCCAAATCTTTTTCATTATTCGCAAGCTCTTCCAGGAGGCCATAGTGAATTGAATTATGCTATCCCACCTGGTTTCTACAGTGGAAATCAAAGGTTTTTATCGCGGACTTTATCAACTAGTTCGTCTTCATCTTCATCTTCAAGTACATCTCAACAACAACAACAGCAACAGGATAATCTTATGAGATTTTCAATGCAACCGGGAGGTTCTTCATCGGGTTCTGATCCTAGAAACCTTGATTTTAGTCATAATCAGTCAAGATAATGGAGAAGGTTTGTTTTAGTAACGGTTTTTACAACAAAATGATTCTGGTTTCTTATGCATGCATTGCTTTGCTTTTTTTTTTTTTTTCTTTTTGTTTTTCCTCCTCGTGCAGTTTTCTTTAAGTTTTTTGAGATCAAGTATTGTTTTAATTCAATGAAATTTCTCAAATCTTTCTATCTATCTGTCTATCTACAAACACACGCACAAAAAAAAGAAAAAAAGAAAAGAAAATCGAAAACTATCTACTCTACATACAATATAGGCAATATTGGCGGACAGCATAAAATATTATAAAAGAGCTTAATAAAGGGGAACGAAAGGGATGGAGTTGTGGAAAGTAAGGAAAAAAAAACTAATTTGTTTCTTAATTCGAGTATAAGTACTTATATATGAGACATTTATGCTAGATTTATAACTTTTTGAATCTCTCTTGATCAGTTGGCACTTGGAGCTCACAATCAGAAGTATAAAATAGAGCTATAAATATGCATGCCATATTCTTTATAAAAGAAAAAGAAAAGTAAAACACTCGGTTCATAGAGTACCCTTCTACAATCCATGTTATCAGCTTTTGTTTGGTAAGACTCAGTACACGAGTTCTTAAACCACAGTGGTCGACCCCATAATTCAAAGAAAAAGAAGTTAGTTTCACACAGATAAAAGAACAATAAACAACAAAAAAGGGACGTTGTAGGTGAAGTTAGATTCAAACAGTAGTCAAAACAATCTTTAAACTTAAGAGGTTAGGTAATCAATCGGAGCTGAACATATATCCTTGACCATCGAAACAAGAGAATACCTTTTTCCATTTTTAAGTATTTTTTTCATGTAAAGTATCGTTGAAAGAAAGGAAAGTTGATGAATACGAGTGTAAACCATGTATATAAAAATCCATAGTTCAACAAATTGTACCTTTGAACATCGCTTTACTTTAAATTCAGAATGGGAAGTTCAATATATATATATATATATATATATATATATATATACGAGCTTGTATGACCATGCATGTTAACTGAGAAAGATGAAGAGAAAACCAGAAAAGGCAGTATGAAAGTACGAGAGAGATGTTTAACTAAAAGGCGCATTTTAATACAGAAAACTAACACATAAATACAAAAAAAAGGGAGATTTGAACTGACTCTTCTATATTGAAAGTGTTGGCTGTTAGATGGTCTTTGAATTCGGCGTTCGTTGAAAATATCCAGTTGATTTTGTTAATAGTTTAGTCAACGTGTTCTTATCTCTTACGGCAAGTATCCATGAAATTCTGTTCACATGATTTTTCTCTCTCATCTTGTCATAATATGCCACTGTATAAATCAGCTTGTACTGAGTAAGAGATACAACTGTGCGAAGACTTTGGATTAACTGAAAGGGACCAATTTCGACCTTCTGTTTACCGTCCCATTGAAGTTATCTGGAATATTGACTACCATAAAAAACAGGCGTTCTAGATGTTAATCTAGATTAAGCTTATTTTATTAATGATTTATTGACATGACACAACATGTGAAAAACTCTTTGACTGTTACAGCTTTCTTACAGCTGAGATTTAAGATGATAATTGGTGAAAAATAAATACTTCTCTTAAGCTAATAATTTTAGAAAGATTGCTTACGTATGAAATTTGAAAAAGAAATCTTGGGTCTGACGCGTGTTCGCCCAAATGGTCACGCAAAGCAAACAACGTGTCAGTGTAAAAGAGGACTGGCGCCTCTCAACTCATCGAGCCGAAATGGGAGTGGAAGTCGGCTGTGGGTTTCAAACTTTTCGGCTTATAATGCTGCTTTCCGACATTAGTGGCTGACTTCAATGCTCTCTCCCACGGCATCCCCCGTCATTTCTATTTCAACTAAATTATGTCTCCAAATAATATACATAATTTTAAAAATAAATATTAATATAATTAAATAAATTTTTATTTATAATTCAAAATTAATTAATTATATAATAATATATCAATATTTATATACAAAATTATATATAATATTATTTTTTATTTTTATTTCAATAATTAAATTATATATATAATTTTATATATAAATAACGATATATTATTATATTATTAAATATTATTATATTTTTAATTTAAAATTATTAAATTATTTAATAATATATTATTATTTATATATAAAATTATATATATAATAGACGTTACTCCCTTTCCAATTAAGATTGTACCTCTATAATTTGTTTGCCGTCAAAGCCAACCAGTCATACTAATTACCAACTCCTGAATTTGAATCCTGCATCCCAGATAATTCAACTTCAACGTTATAAAAGCGCGTCTACCCATCATTCCATCCTGGGTAATGATTGGAAGGGTAATTAAAATTTTCCCACCACGTTTTAATTTTTCAAACACTTTCTTATTTTTAATTATATAATATATACTTTTTTATTAAAAAGTTATTAAAAAACTAATAAGTATTTTATGATCTATTAATTTTAAAAAATAAAAATAATTATTGTATAAGAATAAAATAATAATTTTATTGTCAATTTATTTAAAAATAAAATAGTTTTTTTTTTTATCAAACTTAGACGTTTTAATATTATAATTTAATATTAAAAAAAGTTAAAAACTAACAAATAAAATTTTAAAATTTTTTCAAATCTCATATATATTGAAACTAATATATAATATTAATAGTTATAATATATTGATTACACTCATTATTTGTTATATTTTATTCAATTTTTTGAGTGTAATTATCTTTTTTAAAACTATTAAAGAACATATCAATATTTCAAAAAATCTGAAAGTTTTTTTAAGATTCTAATAACCTCCTAAAATTTCAAAGTGACCCCAATATTATCAAAAATTACAGTTTATTTATTAACATATGATTATATGACAAAAACACAACTATCTATAGAAACATAGAAAGAAGAATAACATGACAGAAAATAAAAATATGAGACTTTTCATATAATTTAGATATTTAAAAGGTTGTTTTAATTTTTTAATATAAAAGATTATATGATAATTTTGAAAAATAAAATAATAAAGATAAAATAATAATTTCACTTTCTAATTCTATTATTTATTTCATTAATAAAGTTTAATTTTAGATTAAAAATATTATATATAGTTGATTTTAGATGAAAAAAAATGTTATTTAAATTAATTAAAAATAGAAAGTGCTTTAAGGCCGAAGCTTGTGTGAGAAAATGTTATTCACTAAATTGAAAGTGAGCCATGATTTGAGATGGGAATTTAACTTCATGTTCAAATTTTAAGATTCTACAGGGTTGTGGCCCATTACATTTTGGGCCCTTGTACCTCGTAACTTTTCTTTTTCTTTTTTTAATCAATTATCAATTACAAAAGATTTATTTATATCAAATAAATAAAAATCATGTATATATATTTGGGTATATAGTTGACATATTATCATATAATTATGTGATTTTGAATTAAAAATAAAATAATATTTAATCATATTATGACACATTAATTATATACCCAAAAAAATTGATATATATTATTTCTCAATAAAAACTAAATGAAAATTTGCATTAAAGGACAAAAAACATTGCCTTAATAAATTTATATAATTTGTTTACCTATGTAGTTTTATCGATAATGGAGCACACATTAGGATTGCCATTACTGAACAAGGCAGAAGCCCGGTCACTAATGATATGAGAATAAGGAGGGGGTTGATAGTAGCCATAAACGTTGGCAGTATAACCATGCTTCTAATAATTGCCAGATGAAGTACAAGTAGAAGGTAAGTGTTGAGAGAGATGGTGTTGGTTAGAGACAGTTGCAGCAGCTGCAACGTCAACTTGGTTTTGATAGCAGTAGTTTTGGTGTTGCTGTTGTTGATATTAATAGTTATGGTATTCTGGGTTGTAAGGTTATGGCCACTGCTCCGCTTTACTTCCAGTCTTCCTCACCGTCTTCAGCACCTTCTTTTGATCTGCCCATCCCTTTACTGTTAGAAAGAGAAGAGGTCGCACCGTCATGTTGAGATCAAGTAGAAGAGATTTTAAACTTTGGCTTCTAATAAACTTCTTGAACAATTTGGTGATGAAGAAAGACTACAAACACAATGTACATACATAGCTAGGCAGATGAAAAATGTTAGTTGTTGTAAATATCGATTTCTTGAGCAGAGTTTCCACCTGGTGACTAGCCAACGAACATCGAAAGAGAACTTCTACGCTTACAGTACAAAATTTCTGTTCTGGGACAAACATATATTTGACAAAGAAATGCTTGTTTTTATGATGGATTCAATAAAGCTGAAGCTCTGAGTCTTGGTTATTCTTCTAGGTAGCTGAAAACTGCTTGCTTTGTTTGCTGAAGTAGCTGTTTCTCCTAGCCACTTCTCACACCCTACCTCGTTTGCGGAAAAGAATGAAAATATCAAAGGTGGATTAGTGAGATCAAACCATGTAATATTATTAGCATCTCCAGAAAACAAGGATGCTCATAGAATTAACTATCTTCCTATTAAACCCAAAAATGAATTAACGTATTTGTCTTACAAGTATTAAATGAAGATACGTATATAGATCTGCAGATTCATCGTCAATAGACCACTTCAGTGGCTTTGCCGTGCAATGAAAAACTGTCTATTTAAATGAATGTTTCTTGGCCGTCTAGTATTTTTGTACTATATTCCTTTCATAGAATTTCTTTATTTCTCCAAAAAAAGAAAAAGAAAAATCCAACTTAGTAGAAAACGATAGCTTATCCTTGTGGACACGAGAGAGAATAAGAAAAAAATATCGTTGTCCTTATATAGGAGATTTTTCTATATTGTTGAACAATTGATGGATACGTAGGATGTCATATATACAAATTTGGCGCTGTTACAATGAACATATTCCTTTCACCAAGTGTTAATGTTAGCCAGCAATGAACGAAGAAGCTGATTAATCAGATAACCTGTGAGCATGAAAGGTTGTTAGATTGAGAGCAACAAGTCACCAGCAGTTGTAGAAATTAGGGAAAACAACAGCTCATGCATCATGGGTCCCCCGTGTTGCGTCTACGTTAATTTGCTTATATAATGTTATCATCTTTTTATGAATGGTCAAGTTAGTAAGCTTTCAATTTATTTTTGTATCACACTAATTCAATATTTATTTTATAATTTCAATTTATAGTTTGTAAAACTATAGGTTACTTAAAAATATGTATAGAAAAAAAAAAGGGTCAATAGATTTGTCCGCACCCAAGGTTTAATATAACCTTCTAAACTCTTACCTATTAAATTTCGAAAACTCAAATACTTACTATTTTATTAAAATTATCTGTTAGAATTAAGAGTAAAATTTTCTTTTAAAAAAAATAAAAAAATAAAATTTTATCACATCTTTTTTTCTCCGTTAGTGAAATTAATTTTATTAACAAGCCATAGTTACAAGGGAAATAGAGAAGAAATAAAAGTTGTAGCAAGATCAACGTGAGTTTTAGGAACATTTGATATCAAATTGTGAAGGAACATGCATGCAAAGGCTTTCAAGCAAACTTCTAAAATCCCAAAGAAGGAAAAGTTGTTGGATGTAAAAGACGATACAATCTTGCACTGGTTGTGGCAACAACCAATTTTGGCCCCCTCTTGTTCCTTGCAAAGAGAGTGATAGCCATGAATTGTTGAAATCTTTCATCATAAACAATTTTCTTTTGAAACCTAAAATGGGACGTTTTTGAAATAGTACTTTCTACAATCACAAAGCCCTCAACTTATTTCGGCTTTCATGGACAAATTCTAACTAAACACTATTTCTTTCCTTTTTTTATTCTATTAGGGCCCTTACAATAAACCACAATTAAACAAAACTTTCGTAAGTAATTTCACCTTCCATTGCATTTGTCCAAAAAGATCTAATGCTTCTTCAAAGTTTTGAAAAATAACATTATGCTAAACTTTGATCTTTTCTAATTTGATCGCGAACCTTGTTTCTTTTCTTCCCTAATAGTCTTTTATAATCTTCAACTTGTGATAACGTCTAGTGATGATAAGATCTAGCCGTTGCAAAGGCCTAAAGTAGAGAAAAAGATAAATGAAAGCCAAAAGAATGAAAAAGAGGAAATAAAGAAAATCAAAGAAGAAGAGAGTAAGAAAGAGAAAGAAATGACCAAGAGAAATGAGGAAGCTTAAGAAGAATGGGAATGAGGGAGACTTTTAAATATTGAGATAATATGGTAATTTCAGATTTGCATTGTGTCAGGGTTGAATTTCTGGTTAGCCACCTTAACAATTGGGTGGAAAATGCGATTTATGTATTAATTGGTTGAAAAAGGATTTCAAGTTAAAATTAGGGATGGCAACTGGGAGGGCGGGGAGGAGATCTCAATCCTCGTCCCCGTCCCCGTAGGAGATATCAATCTCCGTCCCCACTATGGGGATGAAAATGATTCCCCGTTTCATTTCCACAGAGAAAAATTCTCTCCCCATCCCTTCTCCATTCCCGTGAGAAAAAATTTCCTCTCCGTACCCAGAAAAAAAAAATTATTTTTTACCTTCTAAACACAATATAAATATATTAAATAATATAATTAAATAAAATTAAAATCACTATTTCAAATATCACAAATATAATATATTAACTACTTTAATATATACAACAAAAACCTAAATAAATTTGAAAAACATAAATAATTAAAAACTATAAAAAATATATTAGTATTTTAAATAAATATATTAATATAAAGGGATGGGATAAGGGCGAGGCGGGGAGGAGATATATGTATCCCCATCCCCGACCTGTCCCCGATTGCAGAGATTTTTTTCATTCCCATCTCCGTCTCCGATTATGGAGATTTTTTTTATCCCTATCTCCATCCCCTTTCCTATTTCTATTGGAGAATCCTCTTCTTGTTCATATCGAAAAGGGTAGAAGTCTCTAAAATCAGACCCAAATTGCCATCCCTAGTTAAAATTAGGGTGAGAAAATGTAAATCACTCAGATTTCATCCTGCCTCTTTGACTAATAGGTAAAAGTGAAATGCAGTCAAGTCAAGATAATGTCTTACAAACAAATCAATGTCATTAGCAACAAACCTAATCTGATTAGTGTTGAATCAAGCAAAAATGGGTTTGGTAAGCATCTCCTTGCCTCTGCTAATTACACAATAAATTTAAGTGTAGCCATTTAGAGTTGGTACTTACCTTTCAATTTCAAAGAATATATTTTATATTATAACTGCCATGCATTTGAATAATGATATGCAATAAAAGAGAATGTAATTAATTACGTGGACTTTCTTTTGACAAAATGGCCAAAAGACTTATTCCCAGCCAAGGATTGTTGAACCGTCTTTATTTGCGTGTTTGTTGGCAAGGCAGACATCTGAGGGAAGTTGATTACAGTTACAGGAGAGATCATGTCAGAAGAGAGACCGTCGAGAAAGGGAGATCAAGATCGGATTTTGGTCGTCAGAGAATGACAGATTAAAAATGAAATTTTAGAGATGAAAAATATAACTTTTTAAAATTTAATCTTAAAAAAAATTTTTAATTTTTTTTTTAAAAAAATTATTATTTTGAATATATTATTAATTAAATAATAATTATATTCTATCAATTTTAATAGTATAATAATGAAAGTTTAAATTTTTAATATTTAATGATATAAATTTAGAAATTCAATAAACTTTGGGTGGGAGCAAGTCCTTTGGCCTTACAAAAATTAAGGCTAAAAGACTTCTTCCTTAATTCAAGGTTTGTTGCAAACCTAATTGATATTTATTAAGTATTGAAAATCTAAATTTTCATCTACAAACTATTAAAATTAATAAAATACGATAGTTTCAGAGGTTAAATTAGTTATTTAACTAATAATATATTAAAAATAATAAAATATTATCTATTTCTCTCATAGGTTTATAAAACTAACAATTTTCTTATAATTAAACTTTAAAAAATCATTTTTTTTCTGTTAGATTTCCATTTTTTGATAAGTTTTCTCTAACCCTCTTACCCTTCAACAACCTTATCTCTTTTGATGACCTTCTCTCCATTCTCTGAAGTTTTCGTTAGAGATAGAAACAATGGAGAATGGAGAGAAAGAGAGTTGGAGAAAACTCGTTGAAAAATAAAAACCAAGAAGAAAAATATGATATTTTAAAGTTTAATTATAGAAAAAAATTGTTAGTTTTCTAAATTTAAATGAAAAATAGATAATGTTTTATTATTTTTAATATATTATCAGTTAAATAACGATTTTAACTTTAAAATTAATTTTTTTTTATTAATTTTTATACTTTAAGAGTAAGAATTTGAGTTTTTAATACTTAATAGATACCAGTTTGAGTTTACAACAAATCCTGGGTGAAACTATGTCTTTTGGCCAGAATAAAAATGTTATGTTGGGTTAGTAATACATAAAAACAACAACACCCCATAATTTCAGCTACCAACAAAACCTAAAATCAAAGCATTAAATCGTAGTTGAATTTATTCGTGCACATGTGTAATCTTATGATTCGTCAACACTCACTACTCACTCAACGGCATGAACATAAAAAAAAAAAAATAGTATTAATAAATAAATTAAAAAAAAAAATGGCAGGTTGACTGAAGGCAAGCTTGAACAGCCCTGAGCAATGTGGTTATGTTCTGAAATTGACCACTCATCAAACAGAAGAAGGAAAAATAAATTCTCATTTCTTTATCAGAATTTCACAATTTATTCATTAATAAACATAACAAAGTAAGAATTTAGGAGAATTTTCATACTGTTTTTTTTTTTTTTTTTGGGTTTATTCAGACTCTTAAAATCTACAATTTCAAGAAATATCCTCAACTACTTGTTCTTTTGAGTCCCAAATTACCCTCGAAAGCTTCTTTCTGGTTCTTTTGCGTGCTTGAGTTTTTGTTAGATTCAGTTGTTTGAAGAAATAAGTTTTCTACAAAAATATGAAGATTTGGAGGTGGGTTTTTGTTTGGATTTTTTGTATTGCCTTTGTGTTGAGGATTGGTGCCGTGGAGCTGGGCAGGAGGCAACCCACTGAGAGAATTTCAGGTCAGAGTTTGTTTTACTATTTTGTATCCAACTATAAACCTATTTTATTACTGTTATTGGTTTTTGATTTTATGGGCATTTTACTATTGATTTGGAGTACTTTAATTTCGATGTAGGTTGAATCCTTTGAGTCTAGGGTTATGTTTAAAGGGATCTAATCATTTGAATATTTGGTTCGCCTTTTTGCTTAATTTGTTTATGTTTAGTTACATTATATCGTCTTAGATTTATCTGGCATTTGTACAGCTTATATTTGTGGAACTTGTCATTTTTCTGTCTTAAATATTTGAGGTTGTCAATTTAAAGTTTCATGCTAAAGAATTTAGAACTGAAATATTGTTGGTCATTAGGGAAGTTAATCGATAGATATACTATAGACTGACACAAATGGTTCAACCAGATTTGGAAAAATCTTCAACGATTGAAATGAGGATAAGTTGTATGATGCACAGAGAATATATTTAGGCTAACCGTTGGAAAGGGCTGATATTGATGAAAAGAGTAAAAGAACTAGATGCTGTGCTATTTGACTCAGGTTGGACTTAGTTGAAGTTTGACTGAAGTGTATGCTTTTTTCTCAGTAAGTGAGTTAGTCTTACCCCGACATAGATGCTTGTCCCCTAGATAAATATTTGATTGGCCTAATGGATGATGGAGTGGCTGCTGGATGTCACTTGAAGATGCAGATGGTAAATTAAGAGTATAGAGGGATGTCTTGGACTCAAATTATTTTGGATGATTTTGAAATACAAATGATTTATAGTTATATGAAGTCTTAAATAGCTTTTAGCTTCCTTTTTATTTTGATTCAAGACACTCAACTAAGTTGAATTATGAGACATGCATATAAACATCAGTTTGGAACTACATTCTATCTTTCTAACTCTTCATGATTTAACTAATTTGTCATAGAATGTACTATCAAAGCTCTACTCTCTTTGTCCTAAAAATAACATATTGAAGACAGTTATATATATAAACTTATTTCTTGGGTGTTAATTTATTTAGTATTTAGCTAAGTTTATATATAAACTTATTTCTTGGGTGTTAATTTATTTAGTATTTGGCTAAGTTTCTTGTTATAAGATATTGCCTTTTTGATGCGGTTTTCTGATGCTGTATAAATTATAGCCTTTTGCATTGTGACCTTTTGTGATGAAATTGTATTGCATTTAAGTGTGCTTTGTTTATGTGAATGTAGGTAGTGCTGGTGATGTCTTGGAAGATGATCCAGTTGGAAGGTTGAAAGTTTTTGTATATGAGCTTCCCAGCAAATACAACAAAAAAATTCTACAGAAGGACTCAAGATGCCTCACTCATATGTTTGCAGCTGAGATATTTATGCACCGTTTTCTTTTATCTAGCCCTGTTCGAACCCTTAATCCAGAGGATGCTGATTGGTTTTATACCCCTGTTTACACTACTTGTGACCTGACGCCAAATGGCCTTCCATTGCCTTTCAAGTCACCTCGTATGATGAGAAGTGCAATACAGCTTATCTCTTCAAACTGGCCTTATTGGAATCGAACAGAAGGGGCTGATCACTTTTTTGTGGTTCCACATGACTTTGGGGCATGTTTTCATTATCAAGTTAGTAGTTTTTTTTTTTTCACTTTTCTCTTGAGCCAATTGAGAAGATTTTGTTCTCAAATTTTGAATTGTATTTTCAAGTTTTAATTATGTTGAGGTATTGTATTTTAGCAACTGATTTCATGCTTTCTTTGGCTTATTATTGTTCACTCTTTCAAATATTCTCTTGCAGGAAGAGAAGGCTATTGAAAGAGGAATCCTTCCCCTGCTCCAACGTGCTACATTGGTTCAGACTTTTGGACAGAGGAATCATGTTTGCTTGAAAGAGGGCTCAATTACAGTTCCTCCATATGCTCCTCCACAGAAAATGCAAATGCACCTGATTCCTGAAAAAACTCCTAGATCAATCTTTGTTTATTTCCGTGGTTTGTTTTATGATGTTGGAAATGACCCAGAAGGTGGTTATTATGCAAGGTATATCTCTATATTTGCATCTAAGGAATTATTTTTTGGTTTCTAAGGTTACTCAGTTCACTAAACCTAGCATTGGCTGAATTCTATTAATTTGATGAAATTGAACTGAAATGTAGTGATAAATTAGAAAGTTAAATAGTTGAAGAGAGCTGTTACATAATCATATGAAATTAGAGTTAACTTTTTGATGAGAGATGTTACACAATACATCATCTGATAGTAGAAACATGCGCCTTCTCAATTTTAGGATTGGTTCTTCTCTAAAGCTATGTAAAATTCTGAAAGAGAATGGTGTGGAAATTTCCTTCAAACGCCTATTTAGTGAGAAAGGAATAGTTTAAGCTTCGTGGTTTGCCTAGGATCCCTACTTATGTTCAACTAATTCATGTCCTCACTTTACTTTGTTCACTGTTTTACAGAGGTGCACGAGCAGCAGTGTGGGAGAACTTCAAGGACAATCCTCTTTTTGACATTTCAACTGAACACCCAACTACATACTATGAGGACATGCAAAGAGCTATCTTTTGTTTGTGCCCTCTTGGCTGGGCTCCATGGAGCCCTAGATTGGTTGAAGCAGTGATATTTGGTTGCATTCCTGTTATTATAGCAGATGACATTGTACTACCATTTGCAGATGCAATCCCGTGGGAGGAAATTGGGGTGTTTGTAGATGAGAAGGATGTTCCCAACTTGGACACCATTCTCACATCTATCCCGCCAGAAGTTATATTGAGAAAACAGAGATTGCTTGCCAATCCTTCAATGAAGCAGGCCATGTTATTCCCGCAACCCGCTCAACCAGGTGATGCTTTCCATCAAGTTTTGAATGGTCTTGCCCGCAAGTTGCCACATGACAGAAGTATTTACTTGAAGTCAGGTGAGAAGATATTGAACTGGACTGCCGGCCCGGTTGGTGACCTGAAACCTTGGTAGCTGCTTTTACTTCCTGTTCGTCGAGGAATATTTTTGTCCCTTAGATTTATGAAGTTCAACATGCTGTGTATTCCATTAAAATTGTAAATCTTCATTTTGCCAAAATGTGTTATAGTGTCCTCGTACTGGTCTTAGATTGAGAGATTGTCAAATCAAAACTGTCCAAAAATTTGATTCTTATGGTTCAATGGAGCTTGTTATTACATATTTGATCTTTCCTAGTGATAATAATTAAAATCTTGGTTGTATTACAAGTTTTTTTATTAGATGGGTAATTAATTAAATATCTATTATAACACACTAATATTTCATCAAACATTTATAAGGTTTGTTTAAGTAAGGAAGAGTGGTTATTGGTATGTAACAAGATAAGAAAAGCGTCAAGAAAGGCTTGGTGGGAGCTTCTGTGGGGAGTATGAAGGCCACGCTTCCACGTGTTTTTTCAGATCAGACATCCAATAATGTTACACGTCTTTATTTACCACTTATCTTCTCATCTCTTCTTCTCAAAAACACGGAAGAAAAAGAAGACTAGAACCTGAAAAATGGTCCTTCAAGCACCCACCAGGCTAAGTGCCACGCAATCCCCACCACTACAGGCACCTTCTGTTTTATCTCCAACAAGCAATGCCGGCCTCCGACGTTCGCCTGATCGTTTTGCTTTGAAATCATGTTTCTATTCTCCATCTCTTCATCTCTTGCTGTCGCCTAATTATGTCCATCTTCTTGCTTCTGCGGCTCCAAGATATTCCATGCGAGTCGCCTCTAAGCAGGCTTACATATGTCGTGATTGTGGGTAATGTTTATTCTTCTCTGTCGTTTTTGTTTAACAATCTTGTAGAAATGGAATTTTGATGTGATTATTTTATGTTGGAACATGCAGGTATATCTACAATGACAGAACTCCCTTCGAGAAATTAGCTGATAGTTACTTCTGTCCTGGTATTTATCTCAACTCATACTTTGCCTTTTTGAGAATTCAAATTTCAAATGGTTAATACTATCTTGATTATGAGTTTTGTTTGTACAAATGCAGTTTGTGCAGCTCCTAAAAGGAGATTTAAGCCATATGCCCCTGCAGTGACTAGAAATGCAAATGACCAAGATGTTCGTAAGGCAAGAAAAGCTCAAATCCAGAGAGATGAAGCAATTGGGTAATTATAAGACACCATCTTTCAACCTCATTGGCTTTTTCAATTTTACTTATAGTTTAAATGATACGTTAACTGGTGCAGACGGGCATTACCTGTAGCCATAGCAGTCGGAGTTGCGGCACTTGCTGGTTTATACTTTTACCTGAACAGCACTTTCCAGGGTTAATGGTATCGAGTGAACAATTCCTGTCCAAACCCAAGCTTGTATATGTTTGCAGTGTAATTTTTTTGCCAACACACCAGGGAGAGTTGAAACTGCCATTTCTTCATCATTGAAAATGAATCTCTCAAACCATTAAATATAGCCTTTCTTTAATGTTTATAGATCGAGTCTTGCTTAACACCTTTTATTCTGAAAAATCATTTTAGTAGTACAAATCATATTGGCATATATAACCAATTTCGATCTTATAACACTATAATGGAATGCCAGAATTCAATACTTAGTTTTAGAAAAAGGGCATATATTTATTATGTTTAATAAATATGCCCATTTCTACACTCAATTGTGTACATATAATATTGCTCGATTATCTTACACTTGCCTTGATGGGAGAATTGGCATAAAATTAATTCATAAAGTAGTACGATCATATCAGCATCAATATAAAATTCGATCATCAAATCTGTTCAATACAATTAACTGGGTGTCTTTCACAATTTGAACCATCTTTCAAATGTTTCCAGACATATTCCTGAATCCTATATAGCCGTTGTTAAATCTAAAGAAGCGTAACCTAATATTCATTTCTCCAGGAAAACACGATTATTGCTTGGGGTACTACCCTGTAAACCACCTAGTGGAGCAAAACCTATAAAAGGTTGAGGACTAAATAATTGGGGAAATATATTTCCATAGATAATAGAAGTTTTAACATTTACATTGCTATTGTTACAAGTAACCAGTTATCATTCTTGCAAGACAAATGAACCCTCTATTTTTTTCCCCATGGACAGCGGAGGAGGGAAATTTAGATGAGAGAACATGTCATTGAAACCAGAATTAGGTGCAGGTTTGAACTCATAAGGACCTTCTTTCGCTCCCCACACCTGCAAGAGATAAAATAAAACACTCATACTTTGCCACGCTACTAAGTATAATTTTGGTGAAAGGAAAAGCAAAACCATAAGATCAAACCTGATTTCCATCATCGTCGTAGCCTCTGTCCCAGGCATGTATTTCATTATTCTTCAACACTGCAAGTTCTGAAGTACAGTGGGTAGCCCCATTCTGTCATAATAACAACCAGAAGGTAAGAAAAGCCACAGAGAAACCAAATCATTTCAATATCTGCATGCAGTACACAGCTGTTGGGAAAGCAATATGCCAATTGATAGCAAGAAGGTAAGCACCTACCCATGAATTTGGGAATCCACCTGGTGGAGATGAACCTTCATATAAGCAGCGTTTTCCACGGTCACAGTGTTTGAGATAAATAGTTGTCAAATGTTCTCCAATGTCCTGTGCATGATATAAGAGAATAGACTACATGAAAAACATGCACATGGAATCTTAAAAAACATTTACAGATATATTTAATCACACAATGGGATTGATTTTCTGCCAAGTGCAGCCAAGACAGGCTAACCTTGAGTTACAATATTCTTTCTAATCATAGAGTTGATCTCTCAGGAGAATATGTAATGATGTTTGAATAGCCTTCCGATTCAAAACAGACGAGTGCAGTTTTTTGAGTTGTGGTAAAATAAGAATATACGTACACAAGTATCAGCTGATAGAGTTATGCTCTAATCATTTAACTTGATGATTCATTTTAAAATAATCTAACAAGTTATTTTGATTAGAATAAAAAAGGTGAGGTGTAACTGATCTTCAAATAAATAAAAGAAATTTAATTTTACTCATCATGCAAAATTATTTGCACTGTCTGTCTGTCTAAGAAGAAGTTCCAAGAGAAAAAGAAACATAAGCCTCCATCAGGCTTTTGAAGATGTCAAACCATTTGTTAGCTATAATCAGCCAGAAACAAATAGATACAAAAAGAGCAGTTGGAGAGCCTTATTTTTTTTGGATAAATTTCATTTCATTAAACATATAAGAACATTAATTTCTGGCCAAGGTTTACTCATCAACCATCTTACAGGGCTTCAAAACCAAATCTGTATACTTCTGAGGATTTGAATTATTAATAGTGATGGAAATTTTTATTTTTTTAATGAATTCATTATTGAAACTGTTCTTCAAGCCCAATGCTACATATAATCTAACACTTAATAAATGGATATTAACATGTTAAAGGGATAAAACTGCTTACACCAATAGCTTCTTCAGGCAGTGGGCGCTGATCCTTTGAGCGATCACAGAAGTTTTTATACTCCTCAACTTCTCTAATGGCAAATGAACTTACCTGTCCATTTAGAGAACATGTCCAAGATTTGAATGATAGCTCCAATGCAACTGATAAACAACTGTTATTACTAGATAACAAATGCAAAAAGGAAAGCATAGTTCTTTGCAGCCAGAAAAATCTCAATTTTCCAAAAACAATGACATCACGTTCAAAACTTATCCATACTGAATCCAATATTATTACAACTAACCTATTACACATCACCTTATACTTACTCGCTCCTCTGTTTTTTCTATCTAATAACATATGGTTTAATCAACATAAAATATCAATTTCAAAATACATAAAGCTCTATGTCTTACACTTGATTACAAAAATGAGAGCAGTTATTACAACAATAAAAATGGCACAAAGAAGAACCATGCTCATGAATGCCTCACAAATGGAAAAGAAATTATAGGCAGTAAAGCATGAAAAGATGTGTAACACAATGCAACGTAACAGTAAATCAGATTTAGAAGTCTACCTCAACATCACATTTCAATTCTTTTGGGCAAGGCTTGACCATGTAAAATCTCTGCAAGAATACAACTGTCAGACTTTTAAGAGAAAATTGAAAGTCAAAACACCAAAAACAAAAGAAGGCACATATAAACCTGTCGAAAGGGCTTTTGAGGAGTCCTCCAAAATGCCTAACAGACACAGGAACCTCATCAGTCATCACAATTGGCATATATTATCATCCTTTATAAAAAAAAAAAATCATTGAATTAGAACTAACTTGCTCAAAATATAAAACCTTCGAACCATCAACCATCTCTGCTGCTGGGCAAGTCACCATTCTGCAAATCAAAATTGTCATAACATAGCTTCACTCATATTCAAACAATAAAATTATGTGCACTTATAATGAGGGTACCAATGACATGTCTACATAAGTAGATGATTTTGAATTGAGGATAACAATCACATGCTAACACATCCCAATTTGTACCCAAATTCGGAAGTGCACACTGCACATATCATCCCCTCAAAACTTCAAACAAATTTCAAAGGTGAAACTGAAACACCTAATCATCCAAATACGACCTCAGAAGCTTCCAATACAAAGTGTGAAAAACTCCATAGCCTAAGAAAACTGAGCATAAGAAATGAATACTAATAGTTTTAAAACAAAATACCTGATGTTGAAGTAATTATCAGGATCTCTAGATGCCTGTTCCCTCGAAAACTATCTCAAATATAAAATCGATAACAATTAACTTAAAAAATTAAAAGAAAACAAGTGAAAAAAAGCAGAGTAATAAGAAGCACCTTTTCGCCAGTAAGGGAGTCGGCAACAATACGGGCGTGGTCCCATCGAGTTTTAGATTTGGTGAGACGTTTGAGGAGAATGGCGCCGCCTATGAGCACCACTGTTTTGACTATCACTCCGCGAGCTCTGCCCCATCCGTTGGAGTGGGATTCCGACTCGGAACCCGTACCCATCTGTATAAATATTGTGATTCTAAGATTAATTGTATTTGGGGAACGATATTCAATTTAATTCAGGGGTTGCTTATTTTTTGAAGTTTTTATCATGATTCAAGTTTGGTTTGCTTTGTGGCGTCTTGTAGTGGTAGTAGCAATCGTAATTACGCCTGTAAATTTTTGACACGTATACTACTACAGTGATTTCTTACGGTTTTTCCATTTGGTTTGGTTATCTGTGCTCCATCACATTGAAGTTTTTGTGGTCTTGCTTGAGATAGGCATTCACAAGAACCATAACAGTTGAATGCTCAAAATTCATCTTCATTTTTGTAAAATAAATTGTCGGCGATCTAATGAGAGCTCAGGCCGAGTACGCGTGGATACGAACCAAAACTAGATCAAACACCTTTCATTTGAACCCAACTTCAATTAAAAAAAAAAAATTTTAACTCCAACCCGAGTTCGTTAAAGCAAAATTAAAGACAATTTAAGCATAGATTTGGGTTTTAAGTTTAATATTTAGTTCAAATTTATAATTTAAATTTATAATTTATTAATCAAATAATATCATCTAATCAAGTAATAGATAAAATAATATTATTCTAATGATTGATTTTAAAAATTAATAAAATTAATGAAATATTATAACTTTTAAAATAAAAATTTAAATTCAAACTTTTATTACGTTTATGAAATCTTACCTTACTTATCTAGTTCAATAATTGTAAATATGATCACTTGTAAAATCTTAACTTCGTTTAATAATTATAAATTTAATCATTTAAAAAATCTTAACTTACTTATCTAATTAAACAATTTCATATGAAAGAATCAATTCGGTTTGAGTTTAATTTAAACAATATTGAGTCAAATAAAACTAAATTGAATTGACTTTTATGATTAAATTAATTCTATTTGAATCTATCACAATAAAAAAAAAAGACAAAAAGGGAAGAAAAAGATATTTTAATCTCATCGACTGAGAAGAAGGTTAGATTTCTCAATGAAGAAAAAAACTTTGATTGTTCGACTCTCATAAATATTTTTTATACCGAAAGTAAGAGGTGAAAGTTATGTTATGTAGGTGTCAACTCAACTCAATCTCAACAACAGAAAACGAAACTTATTTCTGTTTCCTCTAAAATTCAATTCAAATTTTATTTATCCATCTGCAAAAGATTTATTGTTAAAAAACTAAAGCAAATCACAGAACGGGAATACAGAAAATCACAGGTTGGAAGCGTTATTGATAACCCTACTACTCAATTTCCGGAAGGAAGAACCAGAAGCCGCAGATTCAAGTAAAGCCACCTTTTCCTGTTCTTCCTCCTCCTCTTCCTTAAAAGTAAAACAATAAACAGGAGCCTGCCACTTTGGATCTTCAAGTATTGCTCCCACCTCAAACGTCATCACATGAGCTGTGTATCCTGCAATTATCAACATTTTAACAATTGTCATTTATCAGTTATACTTAGAATCAAAGCTCATATTTTATGGAATTATTTGCATTTCTTTTACCTGTGTAGAAGACCCAGTGAACAGGTCTCTTTGTAACAACATCTTCATAATACCAAATGAAATCAACTTTAGTCCACACATTACACAGAAACCCATCTACGTGTTGCTGACCCAGGTACGTGGCTCCATCCAGCCAGTTTGGGCGAAGAATGCCTACAGAGAAATGCAACACCCTGCACTCTTGGCTCGAGTCTAAAGTGTAAATGTAGGAAGTACCATTATCCCATTCAAGATCATATGTCAGCTTCCCTAGCTGGTTCTGGATTATGTTAAAATTCCGGCCGTTGGGCCAGTCGTACCACAGGTCCACTTTCTGGAGGGTTCCACTGTTGTTCATGAAGAGGATTGGGTGGAATTGAAGAGGCCATGGAGCTGGGGTTGGGTCCGTTGATTTTGAAGAAATTGAAGAGATGTGGACGCTGAAAGAGAATAGAATGGTAAAAATCGAGAAGAAGAAGAAGAATGGTTTCATAGCTGTTACCCGCCGGCGTTGTTTTGCTCTTCAATTAGGCAATCTACAAATTAATAAAGGATGAAAGGACAAGATAAAGCCACGAAGGTCTGGATGAGGATTCTCTCTCCCTGGGGTTGGTTGGCTATTCTGGTTAGTTGTTTGCCAAGTTGTTCAAAAATTCATTTTGTGCTCAAAGGACATTAGAATATGAAATCCCTAAGAGACGCCACTAACTATTAGGTATTTCTACATTTGCACTATGGTTTTTCGTATTCTCAGCTTACCTCCACCCCACCGCTTCATTAACGCTTTTAGTTTAAGCTTTCCGGGCTTTCACTTCCAAAATGTCATGGTGAAACAGACAGTGAACGTTAAACCATCACAGAAACTATAATGAATTCATGTCTTAAATATTAATCAATTTAGTGGCCTTATCAAATTCTCATCTTAATTTCCAGATTAACTGTTATCAACGTGTGATGAAACATTAGCTCTACACATTCCAAAAATATCAGTATCCTTTATAGTATCTTAACTGAAATTATTAGAGAGAGGAAGAACGCAAAGCTGAAGACCATAAGAGCCAAACCTAAAAGGCAAAACTGAAGAAAGCATTTCCAACATATTTTTCTCACTGTGCTTGATAAAAATGTTCCATTACACGGTTTCATCAATGTAGCATTCTTGGCTTCACTATTGGCAGTCCTTATTCACATATTCATAACTGAACATAAGGCTAAACAAATAAGGATAATTAGAAATACATATATTGTTCTTTATTTGTCACCAAAAGGAAAAAAACACAGTATAGTCGAAGGGTGATATAGAAGTCATTGGTTCCCTGACAAAGGAGCATCACGGCCTTTCTTGAAATCATCCCAACCTCTTACCCATGGTTCCCCAGGTGTTGCTCTTGTCTCAGGGGAAGCATGGTTGTTGAGGTTGTCCATGACCTTCCTGTGCACAGCAGAGAAAACCTATAGCAATGGATAACCAAATGAGAATGTAAATTCATAGCAATGGATAACCAAATGAGAATGTAAATTCATTTAAAAAAAAAAAAAAGAGGAACAACAAAAAGAATGATTTGGAAATCTTTTAGATTATATCTCACAGGATTTGTTTTCACTGCATCAGGCGGTTGCTCCTGCCCAATCAACCACTTCCATAGATCTGGGTTTTCCTGCAGAAAAAAACAACATAACTCAAGAAAGCCCAGAAACAAATTGCTTTTTAGATTGCAACATCTTCAACTTGAACTGATTCCTTTTCCAAAAGTATCACCAATGTCAATTGTCCAAGCAAGGTATTTGATTGCAGAAACAACATCAAAAGAGGATTGATAAATTAAAACACTCCAATTGTTCACTCACAAAGAACCAACTATCGATTCACCAACAAAGAAACAGAGCACAAAGAATCACACTAGAAATTACAGTGATTCGATCATCAATGTGATGATCTACATCCACCATTGGGCCAATTGAGGAGAAATCATCTATAAGGAGGAAAAACTACAGAGAATTCCTTTTCAGCGAGCTTAGCTCAAGCTCACAAACCCACTCTTCTACAATTCTCTCCCTCACACACTCAATCACATCAGCCAATTCCAGTTTTTCTCTGCCTTCATCCAACAGAAATGTTCTAGAAGTGGATAGAAAATTCTAGCTGATTACTCACAGCTTGGGTGAAAGCAAGACAGGTGTACAAACGAATCCACCATTCATTTGTTTGCATTAAATGACTAATCCTTCAAGTTGTTCCAGCAAGAACGACAACTAACTTGAGTTTGCAACATGATGAGTATTAAGTCACAATTCACAAACATTATGACCAACTAGCCAAGGAAAAACATTATTACTTTGTTCTGGATTTGTTTGAGAGCTAGGTTAGCTTCAATTGTTGACTTTGCTTTACCCAAATTAGCTTAATGAGGTTGTAAAAGCAAAATGAAACAAATCTGTTTAGTTTGTCAATGTTTTTACAACAAACATCAATTACCTTTAATAAATATAGAACGACAAAGTCAAGCAACAATAAAGCTTCATCATGAAAACCAAAGCGATTACAAGCATGCTATATAAACTAAAAGACATAAGACGCCTCAAAATAACCCATCTAGAAGAGATTAACAATAAAAGATACATAATCTGCGTAAAAAGGGGGAGAAACTTTACCAAATCAAGGACATCAACAAGAGCTTTAATTCCATTTTCATCCATGGAATGAATATGTTCTTCCACCCATCTACCCAGAACCAAATCCAGCTCCAGAAACCCTCTCTGTTTGCTCCTATATAAAAGTCTACCACAAATTCCAGAAAGAAACATACTCTATTACTCGTATGATCTCAAACAGGATTGAAATGAAAAAAAAATCAAAAGCAAAGACACTAAGAAAAACCTGTTAAACAAACGCCTTTTGCTCTCTTCGTTGGAGAAATCAACATCTAAACGTTGAGAGCTGTCAGAAGAATAAGGCGAAACCCATCTATATTGAGGCCTACACAACAAAAATAGAAAACACCCAGTTATTTTACGTTAAGACAGAGGGAAAGGGTTATTAAAAAATCGAAGGGTTACCTAAGAAGAGTCTCGAAGCGAGATGGAGAGGAAGATAAAATCGCCTTACGGTTGTGTAGAGCGGAAGAAGTGATGATTCTGTGAGCGTTGATCGCTGCTCTTCTCAAGCTCGCCATGTTGTCGATGAAAATATTCGGAGAACCCAGATAAATAGCACTCAATTGTGCGTCATTATATACCCGCGGGCGGTTATGGCCTCTTGGCCTCTCTTCGTCCACGGGGCATTAGTTCGGTAGGCGGGCTGGACACAAATAGCTATCAACTGTTTTTGTATTAAGATTTACTGACAGTATATTAAGTTTCACGGGCTAACATGCGTTGCAAAGGATCTAAAATCCCATTTATAAGAGCTTGGATTCGAAATTCACTGACAATATATTAAAATCAACACACATTTTTATCGTAATTTAAATGCATTCCTGCAAGTGAAGCTCTTGATTTATTCTCATATGGTCCTTCTACATCCTTGAATTTTGAAAAATTTTGTTGTGTATGATACCATTCACTGATTGCATAACCGGCATATTCATCAATAATTTGTAACATTCCTATCATATTAGGTTTTTCACCCTTAATACCAATAAACAGCTTCTCAAATAAAACGCATAGGAGCTACCCAGAGAGATCCAATACAACTTAACATCCTTTTTGATGATGCATCCGAGCCCATAGGATCAAAAGCAGAACAAGTGATTCTCAAACCATATAAAATCAGTAACATTCTAGAAAGATTTTCATGTGATAAATGAACCCACAAATGAAATACATCTAGGGCACAATTCGATTTGAAATAAAACTGACAACTTATAATCTAACCATTAGTTACAAACATATGGATAAGTCCAAGCGCGAATGCTAAACATACTTCGACTCCAAAGACTCATATATTCTGGTTTGAATACTATTGTTGAGATTCAAACATATTAGGCAATTATCATTTGACCGAGGCAGGGATGGTTGGTAACTCTCATTCATCAGAAAATCCATTAAACAACTTCATTCAAGGAGCCTGCGTGAAAGAAAACTTTTGTCTAACAATTTACATTTCCTTTTTCTTTTTATGGATTTCTACTCATCTCTAACAGTCTTCAGCTAGTTGCTTCAGAAGCTTATCTCACGTCTCTCTGCAAAGAACTTCCCTGTTATTGCCTGATCTGGAAGCAGTGAAAGCCACACTCCAGTGTCAGCACCATATTCAGCTGAAACATTACCCGACCACCCTGTCATAGCAGTCTTTACCCAGCCTGGGCAGTAGCAATTGATGTAAATCTTCTCGCCTTCTGGGCGATCAGAGAGTATCTTTGCCATTAGCCTGGTATAAGCATTAACAGCAAGTTTTGACATTGAGTAGTCAGTTAATGTCTGAGGCCATCCACCTGATTCCCAAGTGCCCTCTTCAACTTCTTTTAGGAAAGTTTCAACAGTACTATCAATGAGTTCCTCAGAGAGTGAGTCCAAATCGCCCAGTTGTTGTCTCAATGTTGGGTTTTCAAGTCTCTGTCAGGGGTAACTAAATTAGTACTAAAGTCTAGATCAGAGAATGAGGGGAAAAGTGAAATCAAATAAATTAAATCTATCACTCCCATTATAATGACATAGTAATACAACCTGAGATCTTGAGTTTTACATAAACACACACACATATAAACCACAAAAAATTAAATCATTTAAGATACACTTTAGGAATGTATACGAGAATAATCACAAAAACAATACCTCTGACTTAAAATATAACATGAAAACAATATATCAATTGTAACATGAGAACAAGAAGCATAGAGGCTTTCTCAATTAAAAATGGCAGCAAAAGGATTGAAAGTCTTCTGCAAGTTCATCCCTTCCCATATGGAAAGTTCAAATTTCAAGCCAAGTAGGCATCAACCTTAAATAGATAGCAAAATAAACACCTGTGCCGCCTTTACTCCTTAGTTTAACAAATGGCCCAAACAAATTTTGTCAATCTATGTGCCAATTATGTCACCACAAGATAGGCTAATGGGCTGTAGTTTCTCTTTGAGAAAGAAAGCAGGTTGAAATGGATTCAAACGAAGGATAAAAAGAGCTCCAGTGATACATAACAGAAGCTAAAACATATTTGCCTAAGATGGAAGAGAAAGCCTCAGATACTCACATTGCGTCGGCCATTTAGTTTACCGAGCCGAGAGCTCACAGAAACAATACGGGCACCAGCAGAAGAAGGTCTCATTAAAGGAATCATAGCCTTAATCATACTTTTAGTCCCATAATAGTTGGTGGCGATGACTTCCTTGGCAAACTCAACTGAATTATTATTACCAATGTTAAAATTAACACCTGCATTATTAACCTGCAAATATAAATTTGCACAAAAAACATCAATAAAACAACACATAATGAATTTATAAACCAAATGTCAGAACGATGCAAAGAGCTTTAGATATACCAGAATATCTATACCACCATATTTTTCCCGTATCCACTCGCAAAACTCTTCGATTGATGACTGTTCTAAGACATCGAGCTGATGAATATCTATATTGAAACCTCCTTCTTGCAGGACCTTGGCTGCTTCAAGGCCAACACTTATATCTCTCGATGTAAGTATAACCGTTAATCCTTGCCCAGCAAGTTGTCTGGCGATCTCGAATCCAATTCCTCTGTTAGCACCCGTCACCACAGCTATAGTTTCCGAGGACCACCACCTATAATCAACACGCCCATAAAAATAAACAGATTTCAAGAAACCCACATTAAAGGAAACAAAAATTAAAACAAAGCAAATAAGCGAAGGTTTTTAAAGATGGGAACCTCTGGTGATCGGAGTAGGGAATGGTGCGGAGGAGGGAGACTTGTTGAAGTCTCTTTTCTCTTCTCTCCTTGGCTTTTTCTTTGCCGGTCATTATTTCCTTTGGGATTGGAAGATTCAGAAAGAAATATTAGATAGGAGAGCTCGGCCCGGTTATCTTTTGGTTCTTTCTTTCACTAATTGAAGCAAATTCTGGTTCAACGTGCAGGCACTGCCACGTTATAGGTCAAATGCTTCTAAGCTCTAAATTAGGTCAAGATTTCCCAATTTTCCGGCCACTTTATAAGGCTAAAAAGTGCGGATGCAGTTGCCGAAATTTCTCTAATGTCCACACACCAACAACTAACCGAGATTCATACAATGGGGAGATGCAAAAAATAATAATAATAATAAAAAATCATTTTTGTTATCTTCCAGTCAAAATATGTCGATGAGGTACCGTATGACAAAATGGTCATTTCATTTTGGGTAATTTAGGTGACACTATATTTACCACTAATCCTAAAATCATTTTACAGACTTCTTTTTTTTAGTTTAAATTCGAAAAAAAAAAAGATTTTATGAAAATTATCAACTGTATGTATACTATTTAAAATAGATGTATCTAATATTATTCTATTTTACTTGATATATTAAGTCATCAGTATCGAACACGGTTGCATTTTGCTCAAGGAGCCTTGGGATGCTTTTCCATTCAAGAAATTCATTCACTTTTCAGCCTTTATTAAAGTATGAGATTCAACTACTTCTGTAATTAAAGTATGTTCATCTGGTTGTCAGGTGTTTATAACTGTCGGATAGAACGTAAAGTTTTGAATTTATTTGTATTTCCCCCCCTAACTGCACATATTTTTTTAGTTTCGCTGTTACTTGTTGTGCTTATGGGGAGATTGATGAGAGGCTGTTACGGGGATTTGTTCAACCTGATCTTACCTTATTTGTATTGGTATGCTTGTTCCGTTTTAGTTTTTGTTGAAGTGTGAGATGGATGTTCATTTTTAATTGGAATTGGTTTGCAATGTGAGGCTCAATTTTGGGTTCTTTGTGGGGAAGTGAGAGTTTGCTTTGTGTAAAGATATTAAGGGAGTAGAGTTTGGTAATGATGTTACTTCGCAAATTTCCTCCGTCTATCTGGTAATAGAGATCAAAGGCTGACGATTTCCTGTCTTTGGTATGTTTCTTTTGGCCATCAAACTCTGTTTCCGATTTGCTTTACGAATCCTATTCTTGCTTCTGAAAATAATTAAAAAAGAAAGGACATAATTATGTTAGAGGGTTTAGTTGTGGCTGCGACATCTCTAATTCTGAAGTAGTCATTTAAAGCAAGCGAAGGCCATGCCCTTGTAGTCATTGGTCTACAAAGACATGGCCAGTCTGAATCGTTGTTTGAAATTTTGCCGGGTACAGAGGGTGCCTCAATGGTTATTTTTCAATAGTGTGTCGAAACCTTTTTCGCTGTTATCTATAGAAGAATTTTTTTGGGTCTGTGTAAGGAATTATTATGGTTCCTTTGGCATTTACATAAAGAAGTTAGGAGGCATTGTAATCCCCCACTATTTTTTGTGTTTTTGTTCTTGTATTCACTAATTCTAGTAGGACCCTGTCTCTGATTTATATAGAGCACTTTGGAAGATACGGTTCTTTTTCTTTTATACTACTAAACAGCTTTGTACTGACTACAGTTCCTTTGTTTAACTATTTTGTTTTGCCTTGAATTTGCTCCATGCATTTGGTGGTGACCATTGTATGGTCATATAAATTTATTTCTTGACTGGCTTTAGGCGGAAGCATTTCCTGGTTCATGAATTTTGGCTCTGTTAGATTTTTCAATCTTAGAAGTCCTGACAGTTTCTGCTTTTCAGGGATTGAAATTAATGATGAGGAAATTGCACGTTTCGTTGAGCATGTGGACAGGTTGTTCTTATTTCAGACATGTACATACTGAATATATGGACAATTGCACTCTTAGAAACTTTACTCTTTCTGTAGAAGCTGGACCCCTTGTGCATCTGGGTTGTGGGACAATTTCAGGAGCTCTTGGAACAGCATGTGTTTATCCATTGCGGGTTATTAGAACCAGGTGTGATGCTATGCATGAACAGTATTTTCTTTTGCAACAGTGAAATTTTCTGAAGTGGTTATAGTATACTCCTTTTACACTTCTTTTGAACTTAATGATATTCTTGCTACCCAAAATGGAAGCTCACCATTCTAATTCTACTGCTGCTTATAAGGGAATGTATGATGTACTTTGGAGAACCCTTCAGGAAGAAAGTTATAGAGGTTTCTACAAAGGAATTTTTCAAAATCTTCACAAGGTTGTGCCTGCAAAAACTGTGTCTAGCTGATCGTCTGTGCATCATCTTTTGGTTCATTTAATTATACACTTTCTCTTTACCAATTCAATTGTTGCCGCAAGCGCACGCAAGAGTTTTAAAGTATCATCTTCACTTGCAAAAATCAGAAACGAAGTTAGGTGCTTGATAGTGTTCTGAATTTATTACCAAATCAGCACCGAAAAAATTAATCATCTGTCAAATGAGGGATTCATATCTTCAAACAAGCTGGTGACTGGTGTGTCCTTTTCAATTCATCTGTTACATGAGAGAGACTACGAGATTTGCCTTCTGAAGGAGCCATTTATCAGGTCAAATAATTCTCAAAACCATGTACAAATTATTCGGACAAGAGTGTCACCATGTTCTCATCATGATCATCACACTTTCATTTCTTTGTAAATGGAGTAAAAAACAAAGTAGTTGCTGAAGATGCAACAAGTAGTCATTATTATTATTGAGAAAACGACATTGTCAAGGTGGACGTGCCGGAGTGGTTATCGGGCATGACTAGAAATCATGTGGGCTCTGCCCGCGCAGGTTCGAATCCTGCCGTTCACGCTCTTCGATTTTTGCTGAGTACGATTACAGTGGAGTTCAAATGCTGATTTCTACTATTTTGCTACGTTGTCAGAGACATGGTTCAAATACTGAACCAGTGTAAAGATGTTCAACAACCTCATGAACAAATGCAAAGATGTCAAACAAATGCGCCAATTTCATGCCCATTTCATCACCACAGGCCTTGCCTCTCTCTGCACTTCTCACATTCTAGCAAAACTCCTCTACGCAATTACCACCGTAACCATAAAAACTTCATCATTTGCCACAAATCCATTAAGCTACGCGCTATCAATTTTTAATAACATTCCAAAACCTTCTACCTTTTGCTATAATACCATCATTAGAGCCCACACCCTTCTCTCTTCACCTCTCAATGCGCTCCTTTTATTCTCCCAAATGCGCACCCTTTCAATTTCACCTGATTTTCATTCCTTCCCTTTTGTCCTTAAAGCTTCTTCTCAACTGGGTTCATTGTCATGGGCCCGAGCGATCCACTCTCAAACCTTAAAATTCGGGTTTGCTGTTGATTTGTTCGTTCTGAATTCTCTCATTAAGGTGTACCTGGGTTTTGATTGTGTGGGAGATGCACAAAAATTGTTCGATCAAAGTTCTCACAAAGATTTAGTTTCTTACAATACATTGATTGATGGTTACATTAAACAGGGTGATATTGCAAAAGCACGAGAATTGTTTGATACGATGCCGTTTCGTGATGCTGTTTCGTGGGGTACCCTTATAGCAGGGTATGCCCAGAGTGATCAATGTCGCGAGGCCATTCAACTCTTTAAAAAAATGCTGGAGTTAGATTATCGACCGGACAATATCGCATTGGTTTCTGCTCTTTCTGCTTGTGCGCAACTGGGACAAATAGAACATGGAAAATTAATTCATGATTACATTGAGCTTAATGGAGTTCAAATCGATTCGTTTTTGTCAACTGGGTTGGTTGATTTCTATGCCAAGTGTGGTTTTATTGAGACTGCCATGAATATATTTGAGTCAAGCCAAACAAAAAATTTATTTACGTGGAATGCAATGCTTATTGGGCTTGCAATGCACGGTCACGGGCAATTATCACTAGTTTATTTTTCAAGAATGATAGAAGCTGGAATTAAACCTGATGGTGTCAGTTTCTTGGGGGTTTTAGTCGGATGTAGCCATTCAGGTCTAGTTGATGAAGCACGGAAGCTTTTTGATGAGATGGATTGTGTTTTTGGGGTTTCTAGGGAGCTTAAACATTACGGTTGCTTGGCTGATTTGCTTGGACGTGCTGGTTTGATTGAAGAAGCAATGGAAATGATAAAGAAGATGCCAACGGGAGGCGATATGTTTGTTTGGAGTGGTTTACTTGGAGGATGTAGGATACATGGAAATGTTGAGATAGCTGAAAAAGCTGCAGAGCATGTGATGGAGTTGAAACCTGAAGATGGTGGGGTTTACAAAATGATGGCTAATGTTTATGCCAATGCGGAGAGATGGGAAGATGTAGTTAAGATTAGGAGATGTCTTGATGTTAGGAAAGTCAAGAAGAATGCAGGTTGTAGTTTGATTCATTTGAATGGGGTCATGCATGAGTTTGTAGCTGGTGACAGTTTGCATCCTGAAACTGATGAGATTTATCTTGTTCTAAATGGAATTTGGAAACATCAATTCGAATTTTGCTAAAATGCAGTTCACTTGTGTTATTTTTGTTGAAGTGAAAGGTAGTGTAAATGTAATATATGTTATGCTACATGGCTCCAGAAATCTCTCTTCTATGTCGCCCTGTATGCATGCCGCAGATCCAGACTTAGCTCTGCTTTGGCAAGTCAAAATTAAAGATGATGGGTGGTATAAGAGAAGCAATAGTGCAAGATAGGGACCCTAACAACACCAAAAATGAAAGCATATGCTCCCACAGCTAATAATGGCCAATTTCAGGATCATCAGAGCAGTAAAACAAGAGCAATAAGAGGGGATTTTGTGCCGGTGTACATGGCGATAGGGATAATAGCCTTATCATTGTCTCTGGAACTACATACTGAGAAGCAGCAGCTCATGCACTCACCAGGAGCTGGAGTTAAGAAGGAGGAAGAGAGACGCTGCCAGAAGTTTACCTCCCGGATAAGGTGGTGGATGAGGCCGATAAGTTTGTGAAGAAATCTTTTTTCAGAAAGGTGGCCATGTTTAGGAGTTTGAATATGGTGATTATGTATTCCTGATCCCATAAGAAAGCATGCTTTGGCTCATAAACCAGGGGCCAAGACTCTCTAGTCTCTTGATGTTGATCCCAAGCCTCATTGAAGTGATTTTACCTATAGATTTGGATAAGGATTTTGTACAAGGATTTCAACTTCTAATTTTTATAAATACAAGGTGGACAAGCTTTGAATCGATTTAATACAATTATTAATTTTTTGCAAGTTGACAAGGGCCTTCATAAGCACCAAGAATTCAATTTCGTTCCTGAATAATTAAAGACCCCTAACTTATGAATAACAAAACTTAAAAGAAAAAAAAAAACACTTCCGTAAACCAAATTCAAGTGAAAGGGCGCAAAATTGTAAAATCACCAGATTGCGCATCCGGGGAATCGAACCCCGGTCAGTACCGTGGGAGGGTACTATGATACCACTACACCAGATGCGCTTTTATTTTAACAATCTGTAATATATATTACATTATATTATTTCCAATTAGGACCCCTGAGAAAATTTACAATATTAATTCACCTATAAGTTTTAATAATTATATTCTCTTTTATTAGAGTTTTTTAAACACTTCAGGGGGACAATTTGAATCATGGGACAGCAGATGATAATCAAAGGATACCAGAGTCCGTTTTCTTATTTCTCTATCTCTGGATGGTATTATGCCGTCTCTACCACTCAAATATCATTCTTAATTAAGAGCAATTGCCCATTTCATTGCACTCCACAAAGATCTAATTTGGTGTGTCCAAGAAATATTATTTGTCTATAAGGAATCTCGGAACAACCTAACATTATCCTTCATCATTTCCATGGAAGAATCCAATAAAAAAGTTAGTCCTTTACACATACAATATTACTTTCTGAAAATCCAACATTAAAAATCTTAAAGCAGAATAAATTTAAATGTTGTCCACGAACATCGATCATCATGTCCCAACTCTGTTGATGGAGAATAACATTTCTTACTGCTTGCCTGCATGATACTACAGGCAATCATAATTCATATGTACTCAAATCAAAGTAAATAACTTTTTACTACCATTATTGAAAGAGGAATTATTAGACTCAATTTATTTATTGTTGAACATCATGAATTTAGCTAGACCCTGGAGTTCTATCCAAGATGAACAGGTAACAGTTTGACGTTTAGATTCGATTAAAAGACATTTAAGTGAGACTTCACAGTTCTAGCAGCATCAGTATATGCTTGAAATGAGTTAGTGGTGCATGGTTTAGACTGTTAATTTTTTCAACCTTCATTCCAGGCCGATGATTAGCTTGTAGAAATTATATATTGATATAAATTAATTCCTGAGGATAGGAGAATTAGTTCCCAAGGTGGGTAGCTAGATTGTAGTAGTGGTGTCCCTTCTGGATTCTGAATTTGCACGACATGTGAACTTTATTTCAGTCCCGATCAAAGTTGAAATTCCCAGGAAAAAGAGACATTCTCTTGACCCTTGCAGTTGGAGAAGAGCCAATTTGATATAATTGTTTATTCTTGAATATTTGAGCTACAGTAACTAGCACATGAAACTTGCCGACAGATTTAAAAGCCAACAAAATTATGCAGTGGATGTTGAGTAGGGAAGCTGCATGATAAAATTATAAATTAAAATAGGGTTTTGCAATTTAAGCAGTGAAGGATTCTTGGTTAGATTTGCACTACAGATAGTAAAAATCAGCCTTAGATAAACCGATTTGCATAATATTGGTCTAGAGATAGAAAAAAACTTAGTAGTTGCCAGGCTTTAGTATTTATGGAGATGTTGGGAGCCGGCGAGGGAGGAACTGAAATCTTACTCCTTATAGTCACTGGCATTGTTTTGATTAATTCAGCTGCATTTCAGTATACGAAATTAAGAGAGAAAGACTTCCCAGATTTGCTATCAAGAATATTCAAGTTTAAATTTATCCCCAGCACACAGGTAATTTCGTCTAGTTCCAAATAGCACACACTTAACTGCTTGTAAAATAATTAGCTCCAGGAAACGTGCAGCTAATTTACTCATATCTATGAGTTCAAATTTCAAATATATTCTCTAAATTAAGGTTCCCAAGGGCTGGGGCTAGGAAAGCTTTATGTATGCGGCGTCTTGTATGACTTTGCCCTAGCGCTATGAATTATTAATATTATCTCGTAGATGCCTTGGGGAACGGAAGAGACCAAAAAATAACATTTTCTTAGTAAGGTTTGCCCTAAAACCTGCAAATTCCGCTATTATAATTGAACCTAATCCACCTCATCAAAGCGCCACGGTAGGTGGCCGAGTCGATTGTATTCGAGTCTACTAAACTGGATGTGAATACTGCATAATATTTATGGTTTCTTGGTCATCTGATGTTATAAAGAGTATATCTCTCTTTACTCCTCATGATAAGTGTAATAATTGCAAGCTCTCCAAGTTGCGGATCTAGACGGGCTAAGAATTTCTGTAAGTCTCAATCATTCTAATAGGAGTGACTTACATTTTCCTACCAAGGATTGACCTTAACACATTTTTCACCCACCGAATCCATATATAATAGTTTTTCATCCAAAATGTAATTATATTAAAAAATCTAATATTATTAATAAAAATAATAATAGTTTTATCATTCAGCAATTTTGAGAAAAATTAAGAAATGACTTTTTATGTGACTTATTAAATATGACAATTTAAGAATTTTTATGGGTTTGGAAACTTGTAATTCAATATTTGTAGTTCAAGTATGAAAACTCTAGCGACCTAACCACCACTTATCTAAACTCAAACTCACTAAAATCATCATTTATTAAAACTGTTAAACATGACAATTTAAGTTTATTGTAGGTTTAAAAAACCTATAATTTAAGTTTGAAAATCCTAACTATTATAACCGCCCTCTATCCAAGTGCAAACCCGCCAAAATTGCCACCCATTGAAGTGCAAACCCATAAGAACCATTTACAAAGAAGATGATGAAAGTAAAAGGAGAATAAGAGGGTGTTAATTAAAAGTTGATATGCAAATTGCCATTTTTAAAATTTTGTTAAATTGGGATGATGTGATAATTATAAAAAGTAAAATAGTTAGAGATAATATGATAATATAAGTTTTTGACACTGTGTTGATTTTTTTTTCATGCTAACAAAGCTAGATTTTAGGCAAAAAAGTGTTATTCATCTCTCTCTCTCTCTCTATATATATATACACACACACACACACTTATAGGTTTAGGGGATGCCAAGATAACATAAGATAAGTTATATACAAATGTCAATCCTTTATCCAATAATTGTGTGACAAAACCCTAAAATTGTTGATCTAGAGCAGATAAAATAGAAATCATCGTGGAAACACACACACACACACACACGTATAGGTTTAGGGGATGCCAAGATAGCATAAGATAAGTTATATACAAGTGTCAATCCTTTATCCAATAATGATGTGACAAAATCCTAAAATTGTTAATCTAAAGCGGATAAAATAGAAATCATCGTGGAAATATTGTTTACGAAACAGGTTTGTCACCACACTATTGTCTCAATTACACTCCAAAAAAGAACATGAAAAATTCTCATAATATTTAAAAACCTCAATTAGGGCCGTCGCCAATAAGATAAAAATTGTAGTTTTATTGGGACATATTTTAGTTTATCTTAAGGGTTTCATATTCATTCAATTTTGTCCTGCTAAGTTTTATTGCTAGTCCCATGTTGCTGGTTTTATATGGATATAAATCTTTCATTTATTAATAAATTAAGAGCATTAAAAGAACAAGAGCAAATTAGGGTTTGTGAAATGCATTCTGGCTCGAATCTCAAGCTTTTATTTCTGTCTTTTCTTTCCAAACTTTTGGATGAAGACAAACTTAACCACCGATACCATATTCTTTAGTTACAACCTAACACGCTGAACCAGCAGCAGAGTCATTGCTGCGTAATCTCTGTAATAGTCCAATCAGAATTGCGCAAAAAAAAAACTCTCAAGCTTTCTGCACCACCGATTATAAGATACTATGCTGATTCATGCATCAAGTTAAAAAAGAATATATTCAAGGTGTTCAGAAGTATCATTCTACATTTCTTTTTGTTATCTAAATTAGGTAATGGGTGCTAAGCCGCCTCAGACTCTTATATAATATACTATACATTATAAGAGTTACCTTTAGGAAATAAGAATTTGAATTTTAATTTCATGTGAGATTCATTTCAGCAAATTGTACCTTTTGTCAGTTTGGCTTGGGTTAAACAAGACTGACAATAATTGAACAGTGGCAAACTCTCCAATTTCATAGGCACTGCATTGAAGAAATAATTGAATACAATATTCTGCACTTCAAGAAAGTTTGAAGATAAGTGCTAATTTTCTCTGTAAGTCCTTTTCATTGCTTGATCAGCTATCCTTTTAAATAGCAGGGCCTTTTTTTATGCATGTAACCAATTAAAACGAAGGCAGAAACGAAATGGAATGAAAAAAAGAAAGGGGTAAGAAAGTTTGAAGATAAGCGCTAATTTTCTCTGTAAGTCCTTTTCATTGCTTGATCAGATATCCTTTTAAATAGCAGGGCTTTTTTTTATGCATGTAACCAATTAAAACGAAGGCAGAAACGAAATGGAATGAAAAAAAGAAAGGGGTGATTTTTACCATTGACCATCTTCTCCTGAGGAAGATGAAAGAGAAACTTAGCCAGATGTTGAATGGAGAATTTCGAAAGCCTATGTTTTTTCCAATCTCTCTTCCTCAACAGCTCTTCTGCAGGCTGCTGTGATCAAAGTCATTCTTTCAGTCAATCAGAAGGCACCGTTGTCGAGGGCATTCAGAAAATGTTGATTCGCCGCTTTGAAGTCAAGCATACTTGGTGGTGAACGGGAAGCAGGTACGGTGATATGGTTGATCTGCTCCGACATTATAATTAATAACCGCAAAAGAGTGGCTTATTTTATAACAGTCGATCGATGATTATATGCCTAGTTTCTCTTAAATGTTTCCAATTAGGCTTTTGATCAACATATATGGTGCAAGAAACGAACATTTTCTGACTTAAAATAAAGCCAAAATACTAGGTTGCTTTCTGGCTATCGTTGGTTCAGGAATTTTAATCCTTTTAAGATCATAAATTGAGTTGCTAGTCTCAGAATTAGAGTAGGGCAGATCGTTAGGGCTGCAGTCTAGTATAATTGCCCTAGCTACCTTGAGCTTACTATGGCGATCGAATTGCTTCACCTGTGGCTACATGTTACCTGTAAAACTCATGATCCATCTTTGTCATTGCATTCACTAACAGCTAACTTAGCCAGATGACATTTAAACCCCAAGAATCAGTACTCATTCATGAAAAATCAATAGAAAGCAAGCGTGTTAAGGAGAATGAACTCTAAAAGATAGTTTAAGATTGGCTCAAATAAGATTTGTTAGTTCAAAGACATAGCGATTACGATGGTGAAGCAAGGTCAATTAGAATAGAGTACTATTTATTTCTAGCTTTATGTATGCAAATTTATTCCATATGCCTTGTGCACGCCTAATAGATAGCATTAAAAACAAGTATGAGCCAAAACTCTAGATAGAAACCTTAAGAGAAACATAGTCCAAGTTATTCATAGCTCTCGAGGTACCTAAGCAAACAAGAAGGCGGAGACTAACATGCTCCTCGATGTTATTACCTCATCTATCCTAACTTTGCTGCCCCTAGAACATAATCAACTTTGATTGGGGTCGATAGTAAGCCAGGGATAATCATGCTGATTATATTTGTATATCCTTTATATATTTATTTTTTTCACTTAATTGAATGCCCATATATACTGATTTCTTTAGACCGTTTGGTTATGCAATGTTAGATAAATATAAGTTCATGAAAGTCTCTGGTTTTATACTTATGTGCTGATGAGATTTCTCATCACATGTATACAATTTAGAGCTTCGCACAAGCTATAGATTATGATGGTGATGTTAAGACTCCACTATTGAATTATGATATCTAGCTCTTAGTAAATGTTGTGTCCACTCATGTCTATCTGCTCTCTTAGTAATCTTGTATATTTAAAGGATGAGATAGGACAATTACAATTGTGTTATTTACTTTTAAAATTTAAATTCAAATATAAACTTCCTACACGATTACATTTAGAGAATAAGATAGTGATTAAGGATTAACAATACATGAAATTATTGTTTTCTATCGTGGACATATGATATTAAGGAAACGTTTGATTTGAGTAATATCTTATTATCAAAACAGGAAGATTATTGTTTTTTTATCAAAAATACGTATGTATACATAGTTTTATTGTGTATATGCGTACACGTGTGTGTATATATATATATATATATATAGAGAGAGAGAGAGAGAGAGTTGCATGCGAACTTCAATTGAAACTAATGAAGTGTTCATTAACCAGTCATATTTCTTTTAGATTGTTGAGCGTTATTACATATTGAAGTATCCAAAGATCTCATCGTATGATTTTCTCGATAACTCCTTTAATTTAAAAAAAAAAAAAGGACAGTTATATATATACTTGTGAATTTGGATGGCTTCTAAGTCTTGGTAAATAAATGAGGTTTTTGTTTTTATTTTTTTAACCAAAATCAATAGAAAGTTAAAACATGTATTATTATATATCAGAGTATTTATTTAAAGGTCACATTAAATTAGATGCTTTTGTTCAACAATTCATTAATGAGTTTCATACCAGAAATGTAAGAACAAATATAAAAATATCACATGATACTACTTTATTTTAAGAAAACTAATTAAAATAACTTAACTATATCTATACCATATTAATTATAATTTTAGAGATTATGCAGGTATAACAGAGAAAATGAGATTTATTGAAATTGCTCAAGCATTTAATAAAGGTTTGATCACTATTAACTGATTTGAAGTGACCCATCTTGCCTACCAAAATCTTTTGTCTTTTTTTTTTTTTTTTATGTCAAATTCACCTTTAAAATGAGTTAAAAGGTAAGTATTAACTGATTTAATTAATTGCCTTAATATTCATTGTGTTGTTTTCTATTTTTATTTAAAATTTTGATTTTTTGTAATGCATATTGGGTTTTTGAGTTTGAAATTGGTTATTAGTTAATAAAAGTTGTTTATTCATTGGACTATGATGTGATTTGTGTCTGGAAACTATGAATTTTACTAAAAAAATAGTAAATTTTTTATTGGTAAAAAGTTTAGGGTTTAGTGAAATTTTTGAATTCTGCTATAAAGTTTAGGGTTTAGTAAATTTTTCAATTTATTGGTAAAAAAAATAGTAAATTCTGCTAAAAAGATTTTTGTAATGATTTTTTTAATAGGGATAAAATGGTATTTTTATAATATTAATTTTTTTAAATTTTTATAAGATATATTTGATTAATTTTTATACCTTTTATTTGTTTTAAAATTAAAATATGTTAAATTAATATGAATTCTTTTTTTTCATTTGATATACCCGCATCAAGAGAGGATAAAGTAAAAGTATGCATATCCAATTAATTTCAAGGAAAAGGCATGCAAATTTCATAAGGCATACAACTTTAAGATGTAAATAACACTAGAAAGGCACAAGGATAAAATAGGGAAAATATGAAGAAAGTTGAGTAAGAGACAGAGACAAGGGGCCTGCTTTGGATGTTTTATTTAGATGGGGGAGCATATGTTTAATTTTGTGCCCTTCTAGTCGGTAATTTTGGCAAATAAATCACGAAGACTTTGCATTAGAGTTTTGATTTCAACTAAATGGAGTGTATGTTTGTTTTAACTCATTGAAATTTGTCTTAGTGATTGGATTAAGATTTAGTACGTACAATCATATGTGTTAGTCTTAAGACAAACATGGTTAAAGTCTATATATTTTCTCAAACATACGTAAGTTAGTTATAGGGATTTAAGTTTGATTTTTAAGACAAAGTCCTAAGAGACAACAATAAAGATGTTGTCAAGATTGCAATACTTTAAACATATACTAGATTGGTGGTTCCAGATCACTTTCTTATATTAGCAAATGATTCATATGCTTCTATCCATTACTCATAAAGTGTTTTTGGGATGGAATTTGACAATAAATTCAATTAGGTGCCTCAACACTTAATTACGTGTTCATGCTTTCTTTTTAAGTGTTCCAAATAAACATTTTCTATTATAATGTATTCCTTAATTTTTCCTTTCTTGAATATATGACTAACTAACAACATTGATATTAAAATTAGAGTGTGTTCATGCTTTCTTTTTAAGTGTTCCAAATAAACATTTTCTATTATAATGTATTCCTTAATTTTTCCTTTCTTGAATATATGACTAACTAACAACATTGATATTAAAATTAGAGTTATTAAAAGCAAATCATGCCCATGGGTTTTTATCTTTTTTGTTGAATTTTCATGTTTTTCGATAACCGAAAATGACAAATAAGGATAGTACATTATCTTACTTCTTGTTTGAATCAATTTATTGCTAAAATTATTAAGATTTGAGGGAGATTTTGATGTTTGAATGTTTAGGGTTCTGATTTTAAACAATGTATAAAATGTTTTGATTCTTGGTTGTTTTGCTTGAATTTCTTGAGGGGTTTTGTGTTATTGGATGTGTAGATTTGATTTGTGTTGAAATTAGAGGTTGAAATGACGATTTTTGGTAGGAAAATGGGTTAGATCCATAACATCCCCCTCTATAAGTACTACCCACCAAAGAAGAAATGTTACGAATTACTATCTGGAGCATCTATTTTTTTTCTTTTTTAAAATACTTTAAAATAAACACATCATTAAAAGTGTTTAGGAAGTATTCCAAGAAAACTGAAAATTTGGAAGCGAACAAAAGATGTATATACTCATATGAAAACTCATTTGAAAGCATCTGAAAACAGGGAATAATCATATGCAACTATACCATAATCTCAAAAAGTTAAAAGTCGACAGGAATATGCCATTGTATGCATGTAATATAAACCAGAGAAAAACTGCTTCAACCGGATCTACCTACGCTGACCTGACCCTACCTCGCAGCTACCTCGATCACCTGTACCTGCAATCAGGAAAGAAAAGGAAGTGAGTGATAAAAACACTCAGTAAAGGGAAAAAATTAAGTAAACTATTCCCTTTCCTGTTTTAACTTACTCTCGGGACTCAACCTAACTCATAACCCTCCATAAGATATTAAGGGGGCAATTTAGTTCATTTTTTACTATTTGGGTCATACTTTGTCCCATCTGGTGTCTATTTAATACTTTTTAGAAGCTAACTATAGGGATTTGACACTTTTCTAAGCTCGTGCTCTCTTTCTTTTTTTCACTACACTATTTCTAAATCTAAATTAAGTTCTACTGCGAGCGGACCCTACTAGGGGTCTATGTCCTACTACGGATGTGTCCTACTACGGACGTGCCCTACTTTAGGCAGTGTAGTGTAAAGTGTCCCCTCATAGTTTATAGCATGCATGCGGGTCTTATATCTTACTAATCTTGCTTCCATCTAAATTTATTCATAACTTATCAGACATTGCTCTTAGGATGACCTCTAAATCTTGAGCCCCAAATTCCTTTTCTTGCTTTTCTTTCTTTTTCTTTTCTTCTTTCCTTTCCTTTCCTTTCTTCTTCCTTTCTTTTTTTTTTCTCCTTTTTTCTTTCTTTCTTTCCTGCCCAAAACTACAAAATACTGTTCACAGAACAGTTATTTAACTGGGTAGCCTTCTTTTTCATATAATTTAACAGCCTAAACGGTTTCTAATTCATACAAAATATATATCGTTGAAAAGAGGATTCAAAGATCTTTCCAACAAGCTATAATAACACTCATAATTCAATAGATAAGACAGTCAAAACGTGAGATAAACTCAGTGACAGAAACTGTCTCCTCTATTTATTTAGTAAAGCAGTCCTTTTAGTTCATACAATATTTAACAGTCCAAATGATCTCTAATTCATACAAGCTATATATCATTGGAAAGAGGATTCAAAGAGCTTTCCAAGAAGATATAATAGCACTCATAATTCATCAAATAAGACAACCAAAATATGGGACGAACTCAGTAGCAAAAATTGTAAATATCATGCAACTTTCTGCCATGAACAAAATAACACACATAGACATCCCAAATGGCAAAACAACATTCTTCAACTTCAAAATCATCATTTATAACATAGATCCAAAGAACCAAAAGCCTAAAACATGCAACATATCAAAGATAATTTTCCTTACCTTGTTTCAAGCCAAATCTTTGCAAGTTGGCTTCCTTCTCTTTGTTTTGCTTCCTTTATCACTAAGACCACTTTAAATCAATACCAAAACACACTAACATATTCACATAACATGCATATATATATAGATAAAAGGGAAAGGAAGGAGATTTTTGGTTACCAAAGCTTCCAAGTGCTTCCTTTTCTTTTCTCTTTTTTTCTTGTCTTTTAAACTCCTTCAAATCCTTCCTTATTCTTCAAGAAAACAAAGAAAAAGTATGAAGAATGGTGGCTGCTGGAATATGGATGGGAAATGATGGAAAAAATGGGATGAGATGCCTTTTTTGACTTTACTCTCTCTTTATCTAAGCTTTATCTCCCTTTTTCTCTTTATCTCTTTTTTTTTTTTCTTTTTGTATTTATATACATATATATATTTATATAAACACACTCATACATAACATATATATATATATTTAAAAAATGGGAAATATCTCAAAACATGGTTAAAAAACGTAATTACCCCTAGAACATATCCGAGAGTATTACAAGATCTGTCGATGCTGCGTAATCTCCCACGGGCGCTCGTGGGATGGGGGAAAATTTAATGTTTTCAAAATTTTAGAGGGAGGGGAAACATGGAGAGATCCACGGGGGTCCGTGGAAAATTTTACACTGAACCGTGGGCAGTCCGTGAAAATCGTGGGTTGGGTGGAAATTAAATTTTTTAAAACTACAAGGTTTATATGAGACAGATTTTGAATGACCATAACTTTTGATCCATGAAGAGTTATAAGGCCTTTAATATATCAACGCAAAGCTCGTTTTGAGCTCTATAACGACAACCAGCTTTGCCAGTTGTGCCAAATTTGGAGGCCGAAATAAAACTATTTCAATGTGTATTATGAAGTTTTTTTGTTTTATCAAATTTAGGATTTTCAGTTTTTATGATTTTGAGTTTGTTTGTGACCAGGCTAGACTTTTTTGATATGTAATTTTCAAATTTGATATTTGTAATTACGATGTGCTTTTTTAGACATGTTTTACAATGTAATTACGAAATTTTTGATCGATTTTTTGGTTTTCTCATTCATAAGCTATTTGAACTTGTAGTTTTCGAAATTCAGATATGTTTTTTTAGATTTTTGAGTAATTTTTTTATTATTGATATTCTAAGGTATTTCAATATATCTATTTATTCATAACATGTTATTTTCAATATAGTTTTCACGAATTGATTTTTTTCGATTCGAATTCAGAAATACAAATTTTTTCTTTTCGAATGAATCTGTAGTAATTGATATTAAGTAAAAATGAGAGTAAAAGTGAGTATTTAATTGATATAAAAAATGTATGTAATGAGAGTGAGAGTGAAGGAGTTTATATAAATATGATGAAGGGTAATTTTGATATTTAAAAAAAAAATTAGGGCGTTTTTGCTTAGGAATAGGGAATTTGGGTATTTTTACTTAGAAATAGTAAAATTGGATATTTTTGCTTAATGGAGGGATAATTTGGTCATTTATTATAATTTCCCTTAAATATATTTTGTTTGATAGGTAAGTTATATAGTAAACGAGGTTGAAAAGAACAAGAAAACGGCCCGTGATTTATTTACTGTGCTTTCCTCCATATTTTCCCTTTTTAACTTTCTGGAACAAGACAAAGTTAACCGGCGATGGACCAATTATATCTCAACACGTAAGCGCAGGAGCAGGGTCATGGCTGCGCTATCCGCGTGTGGCTGTGTGCTATTCCAATTTCACAGGTCGTTCACGAAGAGGCACATCGTTAAATTTAAAATACATTTGGTAAATGGTGGAAAATGGCTTCGAGGAAGTTCCTTCCAAGTCCTTTGGAATTTTTTACAAAGAATCATCGAAAAGCCAAATCAAAGCAGAAAAGCAATATAATAATAAGATATAGTAGATATAATTCACCATTAAACTTTATAAATACACGCCCCGCTACCATCTTCTCTGCCTTGTAGAAGATGAATCAAAGAAGTTCATTTCAGGTGTTGTGTCTGATGTGGGAGAGCCTGTGTTTGCTGAACTCTCTCTCAAAGGCTTCTCTGGTTTGTATAATCATTCTTTTAGCCAATCCAGGAGAAGCCATGCTGAGGGGAGTTCCACAAACGTAAGCTCTTAATTTGAAGATTAAAGAAAGAAGTTCATTTCAGGTGTTGTGTCTGATGTGGGAGAGCCTGTGTTTGGTGAACTCTCTCTCACAAAGGCTTCTCTGGCTTGCTATAATCATTCTTTTAGCCGATCCAGGAGAAGCCATGGTGAGGGGAGTTCCAAAACGTGGGCTCTTAATTTGCTTTAATTTAAGTCCAGCCAGCAAGAATGAAATGAATACAAGGCGGTACCAGGTAAATATTTATCTGCTAAGTGATTTGATTATTTTCTGTAACATCAATCACTATTCATGGTTTTCATTAATTCTCCATGAACTTCATAATTAACCTGAAAATTATAAACAAATTAGGTGCAACACAACCCCTTTCTTACTTCTAATGAAGCAACTTTACATGCCTGCCAGCTGTTGATTTAGCATGTTTAACCTTTATATTTGCATCATGGAGGAAAGAAGTAATTACGGCTGGACCTAATTTTCTTTGCATGCTAATCCAACCCTGAAGGATTCAATTAGCAACGAAACTTCGCTTTGATCACAATCATCTCTTTATGTGGTTCTACAAAAGCACACACTAATCTACTAATCTAGTTTGTGTTGGCCTTGTGGCCACATATTTCCAGGAGATCAGTATGGCCTTAAATTATATATATTTATATGTCTATGCAATATTTAGAATTATACTCAGAATTGGTTGCATAGCTTTGAGAAAAAAATCTCAACTTTTCATTTTGTACATGCCTCACTAACATCAAGCAGACAAAGCGCAGCTTATCGACGTCGATCTGTTGATGACATACTATATCTCTTTGATCATATTCTTTTCTTTATAAGCACAAAAAATTTTTGTGCTTCGTTTCTCAATTTGAAAGTTCTTGTTTCTAAATCCTTTGATGATTAGAGAAAAGGTTTAGACATATTTAAGGTTATGAAAGCATATGATCGTATATATGGTATTGTGTAAGATAGAAAATACATAGCTCACAACTGCATCAACCATGATCATCATGTCATATTTTTGGTGATATGGAGGAGCAACGGTAAGATGTATGTGATCATATAATCCATTGGTCTTCCTATATTAAATGATTTTAACTTTAATCCTTCATCTGCATAAGTTTAATCAGTTTAATTATCATCTTTATTTAAGTTAATACTTAAACAAAATCAGAATTAGAATCTTTCTTAAAATTAGCCAGCCTTACAGTCATGTTTATGAATGTTATTTCCTGATTAGGGTTTAGAAAATTAGTGGAAGTACTTCCTCCCCGGAGGTGACTTTTAAGTTTAAATTTTGCAGTTTCAGGTAGTACTAATTTCTATGCGGTAATAATCCGCCCATAAATGATGTCAATTTCTGCAGCAATCAGCATTTTTTTCTTGTTCAAATCAGAAGGAATCAGAGATTATCAACGGCTGTTTATAATTAATTTCGAAGGTCCTGTTCTTTGTAAGTTAAATGATAATCGCAGACTAACCAACTTCACTTGATCAGTCTGCTGGTAAGTGGTAAGTGGTAAGTATCACCTCAGTAACAACTTCACCATTGATTCCCCTTATCTTGATCCAAATTCATAATCTTATTCATTTTTAGCAAACCGGTTCTTTCCATAGATGCACCTAATTGATGCTTGGAATTTTAAAGACGACATACAGAAGCTTAACTTTAAGTTCATCGAAATCATAGTTTTGTTTAAAAGTCTGCTCCAATTTACGATGTTGAGCCAGTTTATTCTACTTGGAAAATCTTGGGAAGCAATCCTATGTTGTGATTTTGTTGAACATACATTGGGATGCTTTGATTTGGATGAATGGATAGTTCATGAATATCGCACACAATATAAATTAAAATTAAATATTTCATCCCTTTATTTAATTAAAGCTCTTAGCTAAGTATTGAACTCAAATTAAGAAATCAAGCCTATAAAGTATTCAACAGTTGACGTAGAGATTTTACTGACTTTTGGAAAGCCTCACCCGCATAAGAGTTTCACGGACGGAGTAACAGAGTTCTAAAGAAATCTGTGGAAAATTTCAGAAGTTGAAATACAATCATGGGTTAGATACATCTTTGACATACATTGAGAATAAAGGGCTGGGAATATACGTTTGATTATAATCCAAATATTACAAGTCAAATCTAAAAGTGGGTGTAAATTATATTATGTTGATCAGAATCAAATCCTTGAGTGTTTTCCTAATTATTCCATTGAACATGCACCGTCGCGCTTATTCAGCAGTCATTTTTAACAGTAATTACCCAATTCATTCCAGACTGATGTGTTGTGTCGAAGAAACATTTACCAAGTTCGTGATTTAATTTCTTCAAGGTATTTGCAAGCCAAGCAAACAAAAAAGAAGTTTTTGGAAATAAGTTCCTAATGACAACCATTCATTAATCCTTCATCAGGCTCATTTCATAGCTTGTACGAGAATATCTCTTACTTTATATTGCTTTGAATGATGTTCCAACTGTTGATGGCTAACGCTTATGCCTTGTGCAAGACAGTACGTGTATGTCAAAGATCATGGATGATTTCAGCCTGATGATGAGCTTGTACACTCAGCAGAAATGCAAACTTGACATAAATATTATAAAACAAATATTGGAGGATGTGGGAGGATCCAATTCTACAGATGTAGGTAGGCAGCTAGGTATTAGTGGCCCCAGAATCAGCTCCAGTATCTGTCAAAGCTGAAATTCCCTGGAAAAAGATGCATTCTCTCGACCCTTGTAGTAGGAAATGAGTCAATTTTATAATATTGTTTATCCTTTGACATTAACGCCATGATAATTAGCACATTTAGTTTGCCAACAGATTTAGAGAACCAACAAAAATTCTGTGGTGGATGTGGAGGAGGAAGCTGTGTAATAGAATAAGCTTTTGCAATTTACTCGAGTAAGATTTGCACCACAAATAGTAAAAACGGCCCTTATATAAAGCATCTGGCATATTGGTCTTGCAACAAATAAAATTTCAAGGCCTTGTTAAGCTAATTGGGAGAAGACGCCAGTCTCCCTCAAAGGCTTCCAATGTGCATGCCGTCCTGCTGTTTTGTATACTTTAGCATGAAAGTTGGGACCCTTACAGGGAGAACTGAAGTCTACTCCTCATACGTCAGCGGCATTCTTTGATCTTCTCAGCAGCATCGATAAGTATGATTTTTTTTCTTCCCTTGAGGTATTTTAGGAGACTTAAAGGCATGACAAAAGTTCTTCCCTTACCATCAAATTTGGAGATTTCCTCTGATCAGGATTTTTTAGATAAGCAGACCACATACGTGCAGGTACTTCTTTATATTTGTATAGTTCAGAATATCACAAACTTAACTGCTTGGGAAGTAATTCGCGAACTCCATCAAGTTATAGTCAATTCGCTCTTAATATTAACAAGGTGTTCAAAATATCAAATGTGTTCATAAGGCCAGCATGCGGCAGAAGCCTAAAACTTGTGATCTAGTGAGAAAAAGGTAGGAACCCTTGTGGAAAAATACTTGATGAGAAGGGAGGGGCTTGTCATGGTATTATATGTTGTCGCAAATGACCCTCCAAAACCATGAAAAATTACATTTAACGCAGAAGCATCGCCAACATTGATGTTCTCGTCAAGGAAAGTAACATCTGATGATGAGAGAAAAGTTGATTAATCAAGAGGTAGAATAGGCTTTCTAATTTTTATTGTGTACTCTAAGAACCCTTCAGTTAGTTAAGTGTCATTTCAGCTGTATGGGGCATATTGTGTAATTCTTGATTTGTTTCACACTCTCTGCTTTATAATAAATCAAGAACATTGAAAAGAACAAGGGAGAGGCATGTGATTTCTCTGGTGTCGTTATTCATGTCTTATCTTTTTAACTTTAGGAAGAAGACAAGCTGATCCTTGTTATACCTATCATCTCTTAACACTGAAGGGGTAATTGCTGAATCATTGCTGAATAATCTCTGTACTATTCGAATTTCATAGGATGTTACAGGAAGGCACCAAAATAAATAAAATCTTGGACTCTACAAAACTGCCGGAAGATGATGGCGAAGTTTCTTTGTAAGGCCCTTTCTATTACTTCACAACCAATAATGATCTTTGTTATGCATGTCACCAATTAAAATGAAGGAAGAAAACAAACAAAACAATTATAAAGAAACAAAAGGGCAGAACTTTGACCTTCAAAAATCATTCTCTATAAATACTTGAACAACCATAAATAATCCCTGCACATCTAACTCTAGTAGAATAAAAAAGAAACAGTTTTGGCCTTTTAGAGAGCTTTTGTAAAGGGAATTTAACGAGCCAATGTTTTCCGAACTCTCTCCCTCAACGGCCTCTCTGCTGCTTGCTTCAGTCAATCCAGAAGAAGCCGTTGTTGGAGGAGTTCCGAAAGCTTTGAGTCTGCGCTTTGAAGTCCATCGCAAAGAATTACTATTCTAGAAGTTTGCCAGCAGCAGGTATGTTGAAGTGGTTAAAGACTAAAATTTACCAGCTTAGTAGCTTACTTGGGTTCATGAGCATCTATTGTTTCTATTGAATCCAATTAATTAATATTTTCTGATTAATCTTGTGCTTTACGATTTCGAATTCTATTTTGTGCTTGGCTTGCTCCATATGTGAATACAATTCCTCTTTATAGGGCTTGGCTGACTGGGATTTGGGACGGCTGTGCACTGATGTGTCTTTCTAAACTCTTTGATGATCACAGCAGCTGTAGTTCAACAAATTTTAGTAAATAAGGGTTCATATTGTACAGACTCTATTAATGCAAGGCATTTGTGTTCTTGTATATCAGTTGCGCTTGAAATAACGAAGTAAATCAGTTGGACTTGACATTTAACCTTGCAGAGTAATCTTTAGGTTTAAGTTTTCAGATAAAATAAAGCATTTCCCTTGGGTACCTTGTCATCAATTCCCAACAGGTTGATATTAAATTGGAAGAGCCAAAGGCTCTCCTATGCGGCACGGTGCTCATGGTTGGTTAATCGGTTTATATAAAAGAAAAGGCCAAAGGACTTATTCCCACCCAAAATATGTTGTTTTCCAATTCTCATCCTTTAAATTTGAAAATCACAAACACCCATCCATAGAGTGGCTAAGTCTGTTAGTTTCAACAGCAAAATCATCTTTTTATCTATAATATTAAAAATAAACTAAAATCTAATTTTTTTTTTCCCATAAACCCAAAAACTAAAAGTTTTTTCCTAGCCCAAGTTTTAAAAAATAATATTTTTTTTCCTAGAGTTTAGTTTCATTTGGTGTCGGAGATTGAAAACTAAACCCCAGAGGAGAAATGTCATTTTTTAAAATTTGGCTCGTGAGAAAAACTTTTAGTTTTTAGTATTTAAGAGAAGAAAATAATATTAAATTTTAAGAGATTAGAGTTTCATTAACTTTAACCACCTATAAGTGGATATGTAGAATTTTCAAAATTAAGATATGAAAACATGAGAAAACAACATATTTTGAGTGGAAATAAGTCCATTGGCCAAAAGAAAAATAAACATGATTTCGTTTTTTCAAACTGTAAACAATAACCCTTAACTGATTAATCAATAATATTAGATTGATTAACCAAAATTTTATGTTTTTTGTCAAAATTATTTTCAAAATTCAATAAAAATTTTATCAAAGTTCTTTTATAATTAAAAAATCCTAGTAAAATTAAATATACAAAAATCATCTATAGAACCTGAATCATCAATATTGTAAATCTAATCATGCGTCGTCTTTTATAGTGCACACTTAATTCATTAACATAGCCATGGGAAAATACAAATCGAAAAATGACATTACAATGTTATAAGATTACAACATTAAAACATCATATAAAATGGACATTTGATTTTACCAATAATAGGTATTCTTTCGTGAAACTTTAAAACCAAATTTGCTTCAATATTGGCATAAGGGGGAACGATGTTGTTGTTTTTGTTGTTTGAAATGAATATGAAACTTTTAGGTACGGGCATTCCATCTTATTTATTGGTGATAGAATAAATTAGGACTCTTTCCATACTTATCTACCATGATTATGAACAGGCCAAACGACTATTTCCCACCCAAGGTTTGATGTTTTCTCAAGTTTCTATCCTTTAACTATAGAAACATCAAACACCCATCCATGATCGGTTAGATTTAATAAAACTCTAACGGTGGTAAGGGTAAAATTATCATTTTTGCTATAAAATAAAAAATAAACTAAAATAGAATCTAATTTTGCCCCCCTAAACTTTAAAAACTAAAATTTTCCCCCAGCCTAAGTTTTAAAAAATGGCAGTTTCACCCTAGAGTTTGATTTTGAAATCTCCGGCGACCGTTCCGGCTCCATTGCCGACGACCTCTCCCTCCCGAAGTAGCCTCTACTTCCGACGAATGTTTTCCTCCCATTTGGAGGCTTGATCGGCTTCGTCTTCGCCTTGGGAGATGAAGAACTTCGTCAGGGAAGACGAAGTTCTTCATCTCCCAAGGCATCTCCGACGTCGATCGAGCCTTCAAATGGGAGGAAAGCATTCGCCGGAAGGAGAGGCTGCTTTGAGAGGGAGAGGTCGTCGGCAATGGAGCTGGAACGGTCGTTGGAGATTTCAAAACCAAACCCTAAGGTAGAACTGCCATTTTTTAAAACTTAGGCTTAGGGAAAATTTTAGTTTTTAAAGTTTAGGGGGGCAAAAAGAGATAAAATTTTCAAGCGTTAGGGTTTTGTTAAATCTAACCGGCCATGGGTGGGTATTGATGTTTCCATAATTAAAAGAGAGACTTTTGAAAAAACATCAAACCTTGGGTGGGAAATAGTCGTTTGGCCTTATGAACACAATAAAACCTTATGATGAATCTCCTTGTCTAGTTTGATGGTGTCTTTTTTTTTTTGTCCAAAGCATAATTTTTTGGAGTAATGCTATATTTAATAATAACTCTTATTATCTTATTCACATAACTTAATATAATAATATGTAATTGAGTAATTTTAAAGTAAAAGAAAAAATAAATAATTATATCACTCAATTACATCATTTAATCACGTACTAATACTTTAATTTATATGAATAAATTAACATAATTTATTATATATATATAGTTTTATTATATTTTGATTTAGGAGGTTTATTCGAAATTATACCTCATTTATAAATTCTTTTACGCCAAAGGACTTATTCCCATTCAAAGTATGCGTTTTTCTCAAATTCTCACCTTTTAACTTTGAAAATTTTATTTACCTATATTTAAACAGTTAAATTTGTAAATTTTCACGGTTAAATTGTTATTTTATTTATAATATTAAAAATAAACTAAAATTTTATCTTTTTTCCCTCCCTAAGCTCTAAAACCTAACAATTTTATCTTATATCAGGTTTTAAAAAAGAACATTTTTCCTCTTACGGTATAGTTTTCAATTTTCGATGACATCTCTAGTGTTATCGCAAGCAACCTCTCTCTTCAGACGCTTCCTCTTCCTTTGACAGTGTCTCTCTCAATATTTCTTTCTCTTTTGACCAACTATTCAAGCCGAAAAGATGAAAAGCTTCATTGAGAAGATAAAGCTCTTCATTTGGGAAGATAATCATCTTCCCAAAAGAAGATGAGTCGTCTTCTTCTGGGAAGAGCTTCCTTTTCTCAACAAAGTTTTTTATCTTTTCGGCTTGAATAGTCAGTCAAAAGAGGGAGAAATACTGAGAGAGATACTACTGGAGAAAGAGAAAGCATCAAAAAAGAGATATTGTCAACAATGACGTTGAAGATACTATCAAGAATTGAAAACTAAATTCTAAGGGAAAATGTTGTTTTTTAAAACTTGATCTAGAGAGAAAATTATTAATTTTTAAGATTTAAGAAAAAAATAAAATTTTAAAGAATTAAAGTTTTGTTAATTTTAATAATTTATAAATAATAAATAAGTTTTCCAAAATTACATAATGAAAATTTGAAAAAAAAAAAAAAGGCATAATTTGAGCGGCAGTAAGTCCTTTGGCCATTCTTTAATGCTACCTATTGTTTTGTAGGTGAGTGCAAAAAATAATTTATTCATAAAAAATTTCATAAGGTTAAAGAGCATGATTGGGTTCATGGGCCTAACGGCGCCTACACGTTATTTATAGACAGAAAGTCTTTCCGTCGCACACCAGCTCCCCAACAATTTCCTTACGTGTCACTATCTGATTGGTTATTATCACGTGGCGTCAGTTCTAATTGGAGCAAACAAGTCGATGGCAGTATTACGCAGCTCTATAAAAACAAAGTAACACCACCGGAACTCAGAGCATTCGAGATTGAGATTTAGATCCACCAAATCACAGGGAAGGAGAGATGGCGGTCTCTCTACGTTTAGCCTTTTTAGTGTTCGTAGCTTTTGTTTCCTTTCAGTTGATTTCCGCTTCTGATGATGCAAAGGTAACTTATAACTCATCTGTATATATGTTTTATGATTTCCTTATTTAATAATTTATTTATGATATACGGTTCTACTGATGAAATTTGCAGATCCTCTACGAGTCCTTTAATGAGCCATTTGAAGGGCGTTGGATCGTATCTGACAAATCAGACTACCAAGGTGAGCAGTTTTAGTATTTGGATCTGAAATGATAGTGTTAATGGAAGCTTTTGTTTTTTTGGTTACTAGTTATTACTTGTGAATTTAATTAGATGTAGAGTTGTGCTTAAAGTTAGATGGGCATGAGCTAATTTTAGAGCTTGTTTATTTTTCAGGTTAATATGATAATTTTATAGATAAAAAGTGAGAGCTTTTAAGGGGATTCAATTCATTAATGATTTTGTAGTAAATGAGGGTTATTATTGTTATTGCGATTCCTTGTTGGGAGTTGATAAGTTACGGGTTCGTGATTAGGGATAGTATATAATAATACATAAATCTATACAACGCCACGTCAGGGTTTGAGTGTGCGTGGTTTTTTGGTTAACGATCTTATGAAAAGATGATTAACAGGGAGGCGTCTATTTGATGGAAATTTTAGAATTAGTGTCAATGAATTAGAATGTTTGTTGTCGTACCTAATTTTTGTGAGTTGCATAGTTGTTGTGCGTCGTTGAATTTATAATCATTTGGAATAAGATCATGAGTTTCTTCCGCCAAATGGGTTTGCTGCATTACTGTAATTTAACCCAAAAATAGTATGGCTCAAATCTTAAACAATAATTGTTTGATTTGTAAGTAGATGGTTTTATGGAGTTGGATGTTCATCATGTTGTGCTGTATTTATATATATAATATATATCTTTTCTCATTTTAGGTGTATGGAAACACTCAAAGAGTGAAGGTCATGATGAATATGGCCTTCTTGTGAGTGAGCCAGCAAGGAAGTATGCAATTGTGAAGGAGCTTGATGAGCCCTTGTCTCTCAAGGATGGAACTGTTGTCCTCCAGTATGAGGTTCGCCTTCAGAATGGGCTTGAATGTGGCGGTGCATACCTGAAATACCTGCGACCCCAGGAGGCTGGTTGGAATCCTAAAGAGTTTGACAATGAATCTCCTTATACTATTATGTTTGGACCAGATAAATGTGGTGCCACTAACAAGGTTCACTTTATCTTTAAGCATAAGAATCCCAAGAGTGGACAGTATGTTGAACACCATCTCAAGTTCCCACCATCTGTCCCATCAGACAAACTTACTCATGTGTTCACTGCCATCCTGAAACCCAATAATGAGTTGCAAATTTTGATCGATGGAGAGGAGAAGAAGAAAGCAAATTTCCTGTCATCTGAAGATTTTGAGCCCCCACTTATTCCCGCAAAGACAATTCCTGATCCTGATGACAGGAAGCCTGAGGATTGGGATGAGAGAGCTAAAATCCCAGATGCCAGTGCAGTTAAGCCAGATGATTGGGATGAAAATGCACCAATGGAAATCGAAGATGAAGATGCTGTGAAACCAGAAGGATGGCTAGATGATGAGCCTGAGGAGATTGATGATCCAGAGGCAACAAAACCGGAAGATTGGGATGATGAGGAGGATGGTGAATGGGAGGCCCCAAAGATTGATAACCCTAAGTGTGAGACAGCCCCTGGATGTGGTGAATGGAAGAGGCCAATGAAGAAGAATCCTGCTTACAAGGGTAAATGGCATGCCCCACTTATTGACAACCCCGATTTCAAGGGTATTTGGAAGCCACAAGAGATTCCAAATCCTGACTACTTTGAGCTTTCTAAACCTGACTTTGAGCCTATTGCTGCTACTGGCATTGAGATTTGGACCATGCAAGATGGTATTTTATTTGGCAATATTCTCATAGCAAAGGATGAGAAGGTTGCAGAGTCTTACCGGGAGAGCACGTGGAAGCCAAAGTATAATGCTGAGAAAGAGAAACAGAAGGCTGAGGAAGCAGCTGCTGGTTCACATGATCTTGCAGGCTTTCAGGTAACGGATTGGGAAACTTTATTTTTTATCTTTTTGGATAAGATTTTCGGCGGCACCGTTTGAGTCATTTTCTTTTTCTCTTTTGCAGAAGAAGGTATTTGATCTGCTGTACAAGATTGCAAACATTCCTTTCTTGGATGCATATAAACATAAGATTCTTGTAAGTTGACAGGCCATTTTGTTTATCATTGTGCCAACTCATTGATAGTGACAGGATTTTGACCAGAAATTCAACTTTTCTGGATAGGGTGTCATTGAAAAGGGAGAGGAACAACCAAACCTCACCATTGGTATTCTTGCTTCGGTTGTGGTGGTTTTCATCACAGTTCTATTGAAGATTATTTTCGGTGGGAAGAAGGTAAGTTTAGGAATCTCCTTTTTATTGTTAGTTCTTGGAAGTCATGTTTAATTAATACTTGTGTTTAACTGTAACGCTTGTTCACGCAGGCAAGAGTGGAGCCTACACCCCAACCCACAGCAGCTGCTGAGAGTTCCAACCAAGAAGAAAGCAGTAGTGGTAAAAAGGAAGAAGAAAGTGACAAGGAAGAGACTGGTGCTCCAGTTCGCAAGAGGCATACCCGTCGTGAAAATTAAATAGATGCAGGTGTTTGTTTACTAGAATCACTCTTGATAGTTTTATCAGGTGGCTGGACAATGGGTTTTTTGCAATATCATTTTAGCTCAGCTTCGAAAACACTAAAATGTACGAAGATTGAAGAGTGTAAATTGGATGGTTCATCCTGAGAGGGTTGATTTTGTCCCAATGGGGGATTTCATGTTATTTTAGTTTTAAAGATATCAAAACGTCTTTGGTTTAATATCATTCATTTTGTTCTGATACGATCATTTATATATGATAATGTTATTTGGCCCAAACGTTTTTAATTGTCGAAGGTTTTCTGTTAGAGCGAGTGTTTGTTACAATCTTTGTTTATATGCTCCTTTTGAGAGTTGTGATTGGTAATGACGTAGTTGGACTTTAAGAGTGCGACCTGCCTGAAGCCACAATTAGGAACAAATCTTCTTAACCAATTTCTCAATAATTAAGGTATTGATTACTCAGGTCTAGAGGACTACTGACAGTGGCTCCAAGAGAAGAATCATAGAGTAAATTACATTTTCTCACCAGGATTGGTTTAAGAGCACCTTTCCGTCTTTATGCTTTAAATAAATACCTTTTTATCTAAAATTAAACTTCAAAAAAAAAAAAAAAGGATATAATAATAATTTTACTATCTTTTGAAAAATTTTAAAAATATTTTGTTGTAAATCTCACTTGTACGTTTAAGACGTGATACTTGGATTCTTTGAAAGGTTTGAAATCTTGTATTTTCGATCATTGTAATGCATTGAAAACTTTAGTCATCAAGGACGTCTTTGACCACTATCCTGCTCTCATTGCCATCATAGCTTGGCTCCCACAACTTTCTCTCCTGGCACATTTGGGTTATCTATGATGAATCCAAAAATGAGCCGAAGTCCTAACTGAGATCCGATGACGAAAGATGTGAGAGTGAAAAGAAATTGGATGTTTGAATGTAATCTGGAAAATCCCCTGTAAAAAAAGATGTTAAAAGTAAAATTAAATTAAAGCAATTGCGCCCATTGCAGAACCGAATTGGTATGGCTCATTTTATTTTTATAAATAATAACAATTAATAATAGGCCAAGGATTATTTCCTACCCAAGTTTAAGTGTGATCCTAAAGTCACATTCACAAGGTTTGAAGTCTCACTTATTGATCAATTGGGTTGAAATCTAAAATTATCATTTTATAAATAATATTAAAAAAATATAAAATTTATTACATTTCTCTTAAGTTTTAAAAACTAACATTTTACCTCTCCTAAAGTTTTTTAACTTTGAAAAGTCACATTTTTCTCCCTAAAACCTAAAAAGTTTTTTCTTCCCGTCTGACTATTTTCTCCAACGATCTAAAAATGACGACAATGAAGAGATCTAGTTTCTGGATCTCTTCATCTCCAACAAAGAGATTCCAAAAGAAATCAAAAATCTCTTTCCTCATATCTTTATTTGGATCTCTTTGTCACATCCTTTCTAGATTTATTTACGTATATCAACCAACTATTTAAAGTAGAGAGGGGAGGTCGTGGACGTCGAAGATGATAACGAGAGAGGTGAAAAAAATTTAAAGAGAAAATATAACTTTTCAAAATTAAAAACTTTAATATGAGTAAAATTATTAATTTTTAAAATTTAAGAAAGAAATAATAATGATTTTTATATTTTTTAATATTATTAATAAAATAATAATTTTGTCTCTACTCTAAAAAAAAATTTTAATGATAATTATGTCATAGGTGAGATTTTAAATTTTTTAAATCTCATATATATAACTTTGAAAACGCACCTAAACCTGAATGGGAAATAGTCATTGGCCTTTATAATACTCCCATCCACCTATCTACAGCGAAAATGGCTCACAGTTTGCCTTCGTCAAACAAGCTAAGTTTCACTTTCGAGTACTCTAGCAAGTTTGCCATACGGCCAGAGAATGTTCACACCAAAAAAAAACCCCAGATTAAACAGCGTTTCTGTAAGATGGACCCCATTATAACCGAATCAGTTCATCGTTTTGAACCAACGTCGTCAGTGCTGGGTTAAGAAGATTCAGCTCAAAACAAAAATTGTTAATAAAATCCTTCCCAAAGGAAGACTGGACTAACTCGGTGCAGTTCACCTTATTATCTCATGCTTAAAAAAAATTGTACCCTCAATTACAAAGAAATATTCGAAATTAAAAAAGATAATAATAAGAGAGTTAAGACAAAACTTAAGCAAGTAACTCCGCAACGTTTCACTGTTCCTACCTATAACTTACTTCATTTTAGGCCTATACCTCAATGAGGCCACTAGTTGATCTTTATCTGTTCTAGTTATAATCACCGTCGACCACCAGCCTTTCTAGCTGGAGGTGCCAAGTCTTCGTCATCTGACTGGACATCGCCATATTGCCACATCCCCAGCCTTCCAGTCTTGGCTTCTTCCTGGAACTTCTCCAGATTTTCGAGAGCAGCCTGCCTATCCCTGGCCTCCCATCTCTTCCTTCTTTCTACCCGAGCAAGTCCTTCCTGTAAATATATCAGATAATTCAGAAAATTGAACACACATCAGTCACAAAATAGAGAAAATAAGCACCAAAGTCAAGAGCACTCTAGATAATACAGACATCAAATATGACGACATAAACAAAGGGCTAATGTTCAAACCTGTAGCATAAGAGCATTTATGCTTATCTCAGCATCCACAGCAACAAGAGTTACAACAAGAGTCGTCCCAGTTCCCTGTCCCTTGATTTTTCCTCCAGAAGTATCCTTCTCCTCTACTTTAGCTCTAAATTCCTTTGAACTGCTTAATGTTTGCTCACTCAAAAATTCTGCAGCTTCAGAGCCATACTCATCCTCCAAGCCAGGAACCTTAATGTAAGCAAGGCTGCATAGCTCAGCCAGACCAGGTGCTGCAGATACTGAAGGATCAATACGCCTTAGGCTACTGTATGGAACAACTTCTTGATTTCCGTAATCGATGTAGAACACTTCAAACTTATCATTTAAAGATTCAACATTTCCCCGAGGTGCATCGACAATCTAAACATATGAAATCAGACTGATGTAAGCCAGAGAAACAACAAGACCAGGACTTTTGAGTTTGAATTTTACTTGAAAACCAAGAATCAAAACATATCTCACTAAATATAAGCTTTCGGTTTATAAATTTCTATAATAACCACTAATCATCTATCAAAAAACAGAAAGTAAAATTAGCTGAAAATTATAATGAATGTAACATAATTAACATAGGAGGCTCTACTAACCATAGCCCGATTCCAGGAATTATCTGCACTAAATTGAGCAAGGACAATGTCACCCTTCTTAGGATTGAAAGAACCAATAACAGGAGCTTCTTGAAGATTCAATGAAGCAAGTTGTTGCTGAATTGATGCAACTTTTTGATCCCCAACTTGCTGGACATAAAATTTACCACCACCCAGAACTTCTGTGACTACTACCTGAAAATAAAGGTAAGGGAAACAGGTCATTCACTACACAAGACTCATAACGAGGAAGATAAATGATGCAATAGTATCTCTAGCACCTTCAGTACTTCTCTCTGTATACTTTCAACAGCAGAACTGCTGGTCGAGGCTACTTCCTCCCCTTCAATATAATTCTCCCAAATCTGTAACATTATTTCAATTAGAAGTCATCAACACAACACTACTGTAGTAATGCACATACATATTCTGATTCTTACTTTCAGTTTCTGAGATTTTGCAGATCGCTCCGCCTGTTCAAGAAGATGAGCTTCTGGAATCCTATCACTGCCAAAAGAAGTTTGCAGCTTTGCCAGGCCAGCTTCAAGAAGTGTCACTGCCATATTGGTTCTGGACTCCCACAAGGATCCCAAGAAAGTTCCAGTTCTATCAACTGTTTCCACTTCAATCTGGGTAAAAATATGCATATAGAGTTAATCAAGTACGAAAAACAACCAAAGTGGCTCTGCCAGGTTTAAAGGCGTGCAGTACCTCCACATCTCTCTGTAAAATCTTGCGTCTCATAAGAGCAATTGCTTCTTCAGAATAGGACTCACCACGACCAGGGCAACGGACACCAGAAAATGAAAAGGCAATGCTGCATGTTTCCTTGGGAATCAACAACTTAAATCGATGGCCACTAAGGACATATTCAACAATGGCAGGAATTCTCCTGCTCCGCTGGAGGAATGGCAAGAAATCTCTAGCTTTCTTGACTGATGCCTGTAAGTGACAATTAAAAATGGAATACACAATAAGAGACAAAGTTAGATAATGCAGTGACAACAAATATTATGGTAAGTTTCTAACCGTGGTCAAGTCTGTTATGTGCATGACTGGGGGATCCTTGGAAGAGTATACCCCTTTCTTCCCAGCACTAGCACGTGACTCAGCAGCAAGAAGAGCATCATAATAATTTGATCTTTCCTCAAAATCTCGATGCTTGATTATGTTGCCAAAGCCACGTGATACCACAAGCTCTGCTACATTGATACCAGTTGGCTGGCCAGCAGAATTGGATGGAACCATTGAAGATGTATCATCACCCTCTCCCTTAACAGAAGATTGGAGGAAGACTGATCCAAAATCCATTATTCTTGAATCTGAAGTTGTAGTTCCATCTGCCATGGGGACCTTCCTGGAATATTCCATTTGAACATTCACCTGCAAAAACGTTTAATAGAAACATAAACTAAAATTGCCACAATAATTCAAATGATGTTCAATAAATAATGTTGCATACTTGTTTGCCAATGAGTCGTGTTCTTAAAAACTCTCTTGCTTCCTTGGCATAGGGGGCTGGCTTTTCATCTTTACGTGGATTGCCAATTTTTGGACACCTAATACTTGAAAGATTGACTCGTCGCTCAGCCAATGGACTACCATATGAGACAGAATCATCAGCCACAATGATGCAGTCCCCACTGACAACCTCCACAACCTGGGAAAAAAAATTAATTGAATCAGAATCCCATAAACATAAAGCAAGGAATCTTATGTAACCATAACTTAGAAGCAGGTACTACCTTTCCAGTGAAATTCTGGTCATGAATTGCTTTTGAATTTGTTGCTGGTGGTACATAGTTTGTCCAGATGCTCAACCGGCTTTTCTTGGCTTGAAGCTCTGCATTCTTTAGTCTTCGCTTAGCGTCTTCCTCCATCAAATTCGCACTCCATTCAACATATTTAGCTAAGCCCTAAGTTAAGAGTGAAAGTCTATTATAATAGCCAAATGCACTAGAGATGATAACAAGCACGATAAAATACAATGACATAAAAAAGAAAAAGTTTCATTGGCATTTCATAGTATTAGTAGGGATAAGCAAAATTTATTGAACTTCTAAACTGCATCATCATGGAACAGAATTTTAATTTAAACCCATAGCTTAATGATTCAGCATAATGTAAAAAAAGGTACATCAATGACCAGTACACACACATAAAATATAGCTTTGGCAGAAATTGCAGCACATGCAAGCCTTATCTCCACTTCCACCTCTTATTGTGCAACTAGCACAACATTATGAACAAAAATCAAACATATACACAAGTCCTATCATACTAAGTATCAAAACAAAATATTTGCAGTGTCCCAGACACACTCACATACAAATTTGCATTTTAAAAGTGCCAGAACAATTTATCCAAGCCTCAAAGTGGAAAGATAATTCTATGTATAGATCACTGGTGAATTAATATGAAGCAACAATAGGCAAAAATTTCATCCACAAACTGATTTGTTCGATGTCATTTCAAATATTTTCTTGTGGACAAGGAACTGAAATATATAAAGACCACATCTGTCATCGTCCACAAGCCTCAATCATATCACACTAATTTTATGTAGTAATTAGTAATGTACAAGGAACTACAACAAAGAAGCAGATCCCAGCAACTAACATTAAATCATCACAATCCTCAATCCGTTATAAAATTATGGATATGTATAAAAGCAAGACAAAATCTATGGACATACATTTTCCACAAGTTCCAGTGCTAGGTCCTTAGCTGATTCTCCTTCAGGATAATACACTGAGCCAATCAAATTATTGAATTTGTCAACACCTTCCAGAACAATGCGAACCTACCAAATAATCCATTTTGAGTTAAGACCATCAAATGAATATGAGGATAGACTTCAGTCGTAATTAACTTACGTCTCTGTTCAAGACACGAAGCTCTGTAAAATGTTTGGCATCCACCATATATGGATCATCAGTAGTTGTTACTGCTGATGCTGCAAGTGCAAGTCTCTGAGCAGAATTCAGTGGACCTTGAGATACACTTGAAATATCTCCATTGATCTCATCAGTGGTGGTATCTACTTCACTAGCAGCTACAGGCTTCCGACCAACTGCTGGGGCCTTAATTCAAATAGGAGAAATGACATGAAGAACTCATATTAGAATAGTGAATAAGGCAAAAGAAAAAAAATTCACATAAACTCAAATACCAATCAAGCTGTAAAATATCAACCTGAATTCCAGCCACAAGTACTCGGACATATTGAAATTCTGGAAGGAGGTAAACCTGTAAAGTGCTGCCATTTTGAACATGTTCAACCATACATTCCATGGGTCTACCCTTATTTGCAGCTAACAGACCCATTGCATCAAAATTACCAGAATCACCAATGGCAGAGGGAGGTAATTTCCTTATGGAAGCCTCAGCAGCACCTGGAACCTACAACCAGGAGAAAAAAACCATTCAGCCATTAGACAGTCATTACAAGTACATGTTTTCATTGCCAAACATATCAATGTTGCAGGAACTTTAATAGACCTGTCACATACAAATGGTCCAATAACTGAAGACATCACACAGATGCAAGTCTAAGTTTGACAACACAGTTACAAAATTATACCAGTAACCTTATTTAAGGAAGGCACCTTTTTAATAAAAAAATTTCCTATATTGTAGGTTCACTGTTTGTCACAGAAAAGAAGGTGAGCAACCCAAAAAAAAAAAAAAAAAGAAGAAGAAGATATTTTATGGTTATGGCTTTATCAGTAAGAATTTCAGCTGTCAGAGAAAGAGAGGGATAGAAAACAGAAAATTTTAAATTTTAGCTGAAACTATGATAAGAAAGACTCTACAAAGGGTAATGAATGACATCCAATATATTTGCTTAAGGTTGTTGAAACCATAAAGGAAAAATAACTAATAAAGGACAAAGTCTTTACTTCATTGCCAAGGGTGAGAAAAGAGAAACCATTTCAAGACTTCATATTGTCTATGGCAAGTCAAAAGCATTTTGATCATGTACATGCTATACTTATATAAAAAATTATAATACATCAACTGATGTTTAATGTCAAAAAAAAATTGTGCTGTGTAATTATAGAAACTCACAGCCCAACACCTCACTTTTGAAACTTATATACTGCCAGGAGCATCAACAAAAAGTTATGGGAAAACATACTAGTCTATCAATCTGAGTAAGCACTTACAATACGTCTAACACTCAAGTCCAAAGAAATATAGCTATTCAGCAAATATGAGCCTTGACAATCTACAATGCCATCTTACCCTCTCCAGCAATATTATTGCCACTAGCATGAGAGAACTTAAACTAAACTAATAAATTCAGCCAGCCACAGACTTCATTCAAGTCAACTGTCCACAGTTTCTGCTTTCAAAACATAATAGATCCTAGATTTTAATAAAATATTCTAGTTTAGATCTCTCCCTTTCATACTATGTCCGTTTAAGTAAAAGCAAACTGAAAGAATCAAAATTTCTTACTTGCCTTCAGTTGCAAAATAGTGGCAGACTCACGATGTGAAAACTCCAGCTATCCAATAACCAATTTTTATTTTGTTCATCATTATACAGTCATAGTAGACTGTTTTAAAAGTAATAAAATAGCAGACCTTCAACTTTTTCCTTTGATTTATCCATATCCATCTGGATGGGTCATCTAAAACAAAACTAACTATGAAACTTCAACTTCAACAAATTGTGGTAAAACAAGCTAGATTGGTAGTAAGCAACAGCCTTGAAATAAGGGAAAGCGCACTGTGTTAATATATTGCCAAGCAAGCTCCAAACATGTCATTTGGAATTAACACACAAACTGATAACTCTGTTTAAAGTACCCTCGGTATAGATATTTATATACTCATTTAATCAGACAAGCACCTTAAAATTATGTGCTCTTACTAAGTTAAAAGTGCAAAATTTTCCACTGAATTGATTATGGACATGTTCTTGCAAGGAACAAGAGTAGTAGAGGTTCTCAATTCATAAATCTTTCAGTTATCCAAAGCTAATGGATCGTTGCCAAAGGTCAGATTATTATATCCAAGAAACAGAAAGCAGCATTTTAGATTTAACATAGAACAAAAAGGAAGTAGGAAGGAGGGAAAAAAGAGAACCTTGGTCCAGCGGCCAACACCTTGTTGCTTTGCTTGCTCTTCTAGACGTAGCAATTCAACAAGGAAAGGACTTGCTTCACCTTTCTGGGAACCCTGCTCCTTGACCTGTATATAACAGAGTTTGCTAATAAAGACCCTAGGGTAAAGCAAAAGTCAATACCTCCAAATCCAAAAAATAAATGTATATAACCTTTGCCCAGCCTTCAGCAACAACCAACATTGCCACATTTTTATCATCGAGGATAACAGTGCCAAACTCCCTGCCTATACTGGCTACAGTATAATCCACTCTAAAAGTGACCTCCTGCATATAGCAGCTATTGATTTAGCTTATTCCCAAAAAAAAAAAAAAATTAACCAACTAACAACCAAAACAGAACAAAAGTAGGAACCTTTCCTATGCAGAGCTTCCTCAAAAATTCTCTGCTGTCCCAAGCAAAAGGCTCATCTGTACCTCCTCTACGGGCCTACGAACAAGATACAGAAATCATAACAAAACAAGTCCAGTCAGTAATCTGCCAAACATTCATGCCATGAAAATTGTTGAAATTCAAATAATTCCTAATAAATACAAAAATTATAATTCAACCAGAATTTGTATTATCGTGTTACCATCATTCAAAACAAACTAAAAGATCATTATAATTTAAAAATGAACTGGTACATTTCTAGAATGACTCATAAACTTACAAATATCTAACCTCATGAAAATCTTTGGATTACAAAATACAGCTGATTCCTTCAGCAAATATGCAACATAAATGCATGAGCTAGATAGAGAGATTGTTGAATTACCAGTCGAGGAGCAATAATAGATGATAACGTGAGAGTTTTATCACGTGGGGGTCCAGCCTTGAGGGCAGACAAGGCCGTAACTACCAAACTGTCCCCAGATGTAACCGCTTTCACTTTTCCTCTGTACCATTGTCCCCCTGCCGCTGGCGCCGCCATCTCACACCTAAGATAACCATAAAATTTTTAAAAAAGAAATTGAAAACGTATTCAATTGACTACTTTATTAAGTCGTTTCATATACTCTGTAAAAACAGATGTTAATGAGTTAACAAAACTAAATTATTTTGACAAACAAATTCAACTCTAAACCACTACCATGCAATATAATATTAGATCCGCAACACTGAATCATCGAACTTCATAAAACTCTTACAATTAGCATTAAAATAAACAAATCAAGACATGCAAAAACAGAACATGCAACAATGTAACATCAACAACTAAAAATAAAAATAAAAACTTGGTCTAATTCTTCGATCAAGCAAAATCAATACCAAAACTCAAACTTAAAAAACAAAAACGCAGAACCTGAAAATTGAAATCAAATTAATTTCAAATTGCATGCAAATCCGTACTCGCGCATTCATACATCAATCATCACACACTAAATATGAACGAATAAAAACTTAAAAAAAAAAAAAAGAATTATCACCAAAATTCAATCGAACCTAGATCTGAATAAAACGAAAGGAAAATAATCTTTATTCACATTCCTTAATCTACCTGGATTAGGTAAAACGGCGCGTTACGGATCTAAAGGAGAAGAAAAAGAAGAGATGAATTAGTAACTAATAATTTAGAATAATTAAGAATAGAGGAGACGAGACAGATTTATAGGGAAACGGACGGCGGATCAGAGAGGGAACGGAGGACGAGACAATGAGCTAAACAGTGGCCTATAAATAAGAGAGATTGCAGCTGACATTGCAATTACCTTTACCATTTGAAGAAATTACGAAGAATGCCACCACGCGAATTCTAATTGGCCAATTGCCGTGTATGAAGTCCTACCATATCTACAACTACACACTAACTGAATTTCCCTTTTTTTTTTTTTTTTTTCACTCTGGATAATTACGGAGAAGGTAAGCTGCTCCCAACAATTAATGACGTTACGTCGTTATCTTTAATATCCTATTCAGCGTTTGTGAAATCAATGCTGCTTCAATTATAGGCTGATTCTCGAGAATGTTGACTTGATTCCAACCAATTGCATGCTTAGAAGAGTACTTTTTATCTATTAAAAATTTAAATATTTATATATAAAAGTTATTAAAATTAATAAATTCAGCTATATTTTAAAAATTAGATTATTATTTAATTAATAATATATTAAAAATAAAATGATAATAATTTTTTTAATTTAAATTTTAAAATATTATATTTTCATTTTTAAGGTTTTTTTCTCTTTTTTTTTATATCATCGCTCATCGATTTCTCTCTCTTTTTCTCTTTCTTTCATTTTTTTATGTTAAAAATCAAACAAAAACGATCATCTTTATTTTTTACAAAGATATTCTACATTTAATTTTCGATGTTAAAGAGAGAGAAGTCGGTCAATAACAAATCTAAAAATATGAAGGAAAAAAAACATTAAAAGAAAAAATATAATAGTTTAAGGTTTAATTATGAAATAAATTGTTAGTTTTCTAAAATTATAAAAAAAATAAATAATATTAATTAATTTCATTAATTCTAATAAATCACGGATGAATATTTAAATTTTTAATAATTATCATATATCAATTTAAAAATACAATGAACTTTAGATGAAAGGAAGTCCTTTGGCCAGGAAATTATGAGCAAATACAATCTTAAAGTCATATATTAGCATCATCCATAATCTTTTTGTTTATTATTTATTTAATTATGATTTCAAATGGTAAGCTCACGTGCGATAAAATGTATTAAAATTAATATTTATACCTAAAATTCTATAAGTAAATATGGATTACACTTTAATATTTTAATTAAAAAAATTTTATATTTAATGAAATATCTATAAAAAAAAAAAAAAAATCAATGGATACAAGAATTTAGAAGTAAGGCATGTGATGCTGCCGAAGTGGCAGTTACTGTCAGGCAATGGATCTAAATAGTCTGATTCGGATAGCTCAAGTACGCGAACGTGATGATGCTATGTTCATCTACCCATCGCTTTACTTCAAAGAAAAATAAAAATGTAGGGCTTTTAATGGAAAAACAAAAAGAATTCTTACACCCTTTTTTCTTCGCATTTCTGCTTTCAATTTTCTTAGGAATCCTGTATAAAGATTAGAGAGATCTCAAGGCAAGGGTGCTGGAATCATGTTGCTTCCTTTTATGGAAAATAGGAACAACAACTAAGGAATAAAGTGCGATTTCAGGGACTAATCTTGGACCATCTAAAAGGTAAGGAATGTTTAATTGGCTCATAACCAACTGCCTTTTTCAGTCTACTTTCTAAGTGCTGGAAGATTTTTCCACATGCATAATACCACTTTCAGTACATTAATTTTTCTTCTTAATCTACTTCATTTGTCAATTTTACCACTACAGCTTCTGTTGCAAACATTCAAATGAAGATACACTATGTTTCAATGGAGTTTTCATGGGCTTTTACTTGACATGAACATTTATAATATCTATCCTCAACATGATATTGCAGTACTACTTTTACAATGCTAATGGCAATATGATAATTCTGATGGACCATTCCATGAATGACAAAGCAGGAAAACTTGTTAGCAGTAATATTCTGGATAAGGAGACCTTCAAAGATGCAGTAATTTGGGAGGGATGGCAGCCAAGGGATGATTCAGGATTGTGTCATTTGGCCCAAGATCATCAATAGGTGGGCGCTGCTTATGGTGGTCTGCGACTGATTGATAAGCCACTGATAATGCCAAAGCCTGCACCAGGGAACACCAGAAGAACAATTAGTCTATTCCTAATAAAGGAACCATGTCTTGACCATGATCTTTATATATGATACAATTACGGGCTATGAACGAAGTCTTTCTTTACTCTACAAAACATGGTATGAGAAGGTTATACAAGGAGGTTCAGGGAATCATCCAGACCTGAGATAGTACATAAAAAGCCGATACCTGAGAGAGTAAGAAGACAGTAATTACAGATAGAAGTTTGAATGAAGCTTACAATGTGATCATGGTCAGGAGGAGCATAAATGCCAGTAGAGATTGCAGTCCTTCTTCGAGTACCACCTTCTGGTGGATTAGTTATTGTTTTAAATCCAGTGGGAATAACGGTTACCGGCATACCAACAAGATTTCCTAGGCAAACTTTCTCCCAGTCAGTTGCATTTCCAATGAAGGCATCAACTGTAAAACTTTCTTTCACTTCTCTGATTAATTTTCCTCGTGCTCTTTGTGCCTGGACAATTATCAAAATCTGAATAGTTGAAACATCTCTGTAAATAAGAAAATATACATGTTTTTTTTTTCTCAGTTCTGCTTCGATTTAGAACTTTCTCTTTGTGTTAACTTTTTCATTTCATTACAAAAATCACCAAGTTAGCAGCTTTTTCTTATTTTACTCAAGAAGGTCACATTAATCTCATTTATAATATTGAATGATAATAAACTTGACAGCAAACCTGTACATAATCTACAGCTGGGATTATGCGAGCACGGCGTAACTCAGTTGGCCATTGTTCCTGAGCTTCATAATTATCATCTTTCCCAGAGCGTTGCCACTCATCAAAGTGACTCAGCATATCAACATCCATTGTGAAATTCAGGATTCCTTGAACAGAGTCAACAGTATAGTTCAGTTTGAAAGGAACCATGTTAACGCCCTTTGATGCGAGAACTTGAACAACCTAGCATTGCATCCCAAGAATGTAGTTTGGTGACACTAAAACTTCAAGTTTAGTTATGTTGCATGCATTGTCAAGTAAACAATTAACTTGTCTAACCTCCATCTCAGCATCCTCAAGATATCCAACTGTAAGTTTTGTAATGTCTACTGAGAATGGATCACTGAATGGGATATCTCTTGATGAGAGATCATCATGATCCTTCCCCCTGATAGCATCCAAAACAATCATACAATCTACAGCATTTCTACAGAATGGACCAAGTTTATCCTGTCAAGCACCATATATAGATTGGAACCTCACTACACTAGTCAAAAGAAAAGAGAGAGAATAGGAAAATCACATGAAAAGAAAGCATTTGGAATATTACCAAGCTCTCTGATATACTCATCACACCAGTTCGCCCGACAGTGCCAAAGGTTGGGCGCAAAGCTGTCACTCCACAACGAGATGCAGGGTAGGTTATAGAGCCAGCTGTTTCTGAACCAATTGCAAATGGAACCATACCTGTTTAAAAAAAAAAAAAATTCTAGAGTCATAACTGAAGTAATTTAAGTCTTGCAATTAAAAATCAAATATGAAAAAGGAGAAAGATCTAAAAGTACTACTTTAACATCATTCCCTGATTTGGAGTAGTTTTCCCTTAAAATTAGGTTGAGGTATACTCAAACCCAAGATAAAGTGCACAACAACATATGGCAAGAAATGAAAATATTGAAAACCATCAAACCAAAACAATACCAGCCGAGGTACAAGCAGCAGGCCCAGCTGATGAACCAGTTGAGAATTCCTCAATGTTCCATGGGTTCCTGGTCCTACCCCCAAACCAGATATCATCATATGCCAGTGACCCAGAAACAAGTTTTGCAACAAGAACTGCCCCTGCTGACTTCAACCTGCATTGAGCAGAGCCAAAAAATAAAGAATTCAAATACAATGTATTTATTTCTACAGGAAGTTATAACATTTCAAATAAATTCCTTACCTCTTGTAAACCCAGGCTTCACTGTTAAGGACTTGATCTTTGAAAGTTGTTGAACCCCAAGTTGTTTTGTACTGTGGTACTGAAATTATATCCTTCAACCCATAAGGAATCCCATGCAGAGGGCCTACAAAAATTTAGTAAAAGATTAAAAAGCAAATCAACAATGACTAAATGATCAATGGAAGAAAGGTGGTGGCAGCTTCAATGCAAATACTTTCCAGGAACCAGTCATATTGTAAAAGTTTCTAAAAGCACCATATAGCTTTACATATCAAATAGGAAAAAGTTGGCCCATCCTACTTCTTTTTCCAGTTCTAAACTTCAAAGTACTTTCAATTGTTGAAAACTACCTAATATTTACCTTGCCATAAAATCCTAACAAGTTAATCACTGATGTCAAAGGAGTTTTAAAAAGGGTTGGTATCTCTTGAAGCAATGATGCATTCTCATAGTGGGTGATGATTCAATAATATTAGACATACAAGAAATAAGCTCTGACAACTTATAAGTACCACGCTAATATTAAAATAAATGTAATAAGAAAATTCTTGTTATTCTCAGATGTAACTGACAATAAATAGAAAGAGACATACCCAAATATTTTCCTTGGGCAAGCAATTGATCAGCTTCTTTTGCTTGCTTATAAGCTAATTCTTCTGTAAAAGTAACCACAGCTTCGAGAATGGGATTGTACCTGGTTTTATCCCCGTCATTCATTACTATCATTACAAAATGAAGATGAATGTCAGAAAGCATCACTTAGTTACCTTTTTAATCTCTTCAGAAATATTTGAGTGAGCTCCTCTGATGTAATTTGTTTTGACTTAATCAGTGCCCCCAATTCAAGAACCTGATGAAGACCCCAAAAAATTATACATAAGAAGGGAAACAATGAAACAGGTAATAAAGTTCAACCGTGTCTATCCAAGAGGCAACTTACACTCATGAAGGCAATGTCTTCTTCCTTGTCCGGCTTTTGTATGCTAGACACAGAAGGATGATTAAATCTGTTGCTCACTTTTGCCTGTCCACTGCCCCAGTCAGCATTAAAAACTAAAGCGGATGGATTATGCAACCCTCCTTCCTCTGAAGCCACTAGTTTCCGGTTGGCCCTCATTATAGGTATATTAAATTCTGTGGCACCTTCTGCAACTTCCAACACCTAAATTAAAAGAGCTAATCAACCACCACTACAGAGCATGAAAGAAATGAAAAAAGCTTAACGCTACAACAATTGAATCAAAATCATTACCTAATTAAGGTAAAAATAGTTTAACAATCACCTTTCTTTCATTGAAGAAGTTGCTATCAAGCAACTTAAACGCACATCTAAGTGTTGAAGCTTCCCTGAGTGTTTTTGAACATTCGCTACTCTTTTTATTGTCCTGATCAAACAACATGACACACGACGTCTATCAAAAACTGAGATAAAATTATAAAAATAAAATGGCTTCTTCATGCTTCACGTAATTAGTGTGGAGTGTTAGGGTACAAAAATTCAAGTAAGCTTAATAGCATATAAACTAGAACACAGCTTTTTAAATGTGATTCTGCATACAGGTGAGAAGCCGTAAAAGTAAATTGTAAAATTTATTTCAGTATTCTCTTCTCTTTTTATTTCAACAGGTTCCTAGAGTCAGCTGTGGAAAGACTTCCAAATATTATATACAATCAAAACAAAAACATTTCTAAGCTTTACAATAATAATTTTCAAACAATTACAGATTGGACAAATGGGTAGTGGCAAAACGCAAATTTATGCATATGCAACACCAAAGATAAGCAAAAAGACACATAAAAGTGAGAGAAAAATAATACCATTTCATTACAGGTACTGGCAAGAAGAGGATAAGTTAAATTGGTGATAGTAAAGCGAGAGTGAAACTGTGTCTTGGGCAAAGCAGCAGCAGCAGCAGCGACAGCAAGTGAAGAAAAAATTACAAAAACACAGAGACGTGTCCCTCCAAAAGGAGAATCAAAACACATGTCAATAAACATGATTGCAAAGCCGTTGTTACTGGCGACTGAAAAAACCTCCTTAATGAATCTCAGACCATCCAGTGCAAGTAGTATAAAAGTAAAGACTTTTACTTTTATCTGTGATTATAAGAATCTTATTGAGATTTGAGAGCAGAAGGGTATTGCAGTCAGCGCACCCAAGTCTAGTCGAAACTTTGACTCTGATTCTTTCGAAAGGCCAGGAGACTTATTTCTACGCAAGGTATAAACTTCCAACCACTAAATTTTAAAATTTTAAATATTTAGTTAAAATTAAAAATAAAATTATTATTTAATAATAATATTTAAAAATAAAAATTTATTTCATATTATCCCCTTAATTTAAAACTAATAATTTTCTTTTAAATTTAGGTTTTCAAAAATGATATTTTCTCTCTTCTTAGGGTTTTTAAATTTTGTCAACAAATTTTCAATCAAAGATAGTTGATCTCATCATCTCTCCTTCCAGTATTCAATATTTGATCGACAATATTTAGATTCAACGAAATCCAACTCTTCGTTTGAATCTTTATCATTTAGACGAAATCAACTTCATTTAGATGGCAACGACAATCTCATCTAGATCATCATCGTTATCGTCATCCAAATGAAACAAATTTTATCTAGATGATAAAGATCCAGACGAAAAGTTTTAACTCTTTATTTGGATTTTATCGAATCAAAACATCATCGATTGGATATTGAACACCGGAGAGAAAAACGACATCGGGAAGGAGGGAAATTGGCCATCGTTAACTAGAAATTCGTCAGTGAAATTCAAAAACCTTAGAGAGGGGGGAAATGTCACTTTTCAAAACTTAATTTTAGATAAAAATGATTAATTTTCTAAATTAAGAGGATAAAATAATATAAACTTTAAATATTATTATTAAATGATGATTTTACCCTTAATCTTAACTGAAGAATTTTACAAATTTTAATTTATAAGTGAGTATTTAAGTTTTTGAAAGTTGAAAGATAAAATTTTTTTTTTATAAGTGAAGGTTTTTTTTTCTTTTTACTTTTTGTAAGTATTCAATGAAGCAAGTTGTTGCTGAATTGATGCAACTTTCAGATCCCCAACTTGCTGGACATAAAATTTACCACCACCCAGAACTTCTGTAAGTACTACCTGAAAAAAAGCTTAGTGTGACAAGACATTCACTATACAAGACCCATAAAGACAAAGATAAATTATGCAATAGTAGGCCCCATGGGTGGCCTAGTGGTTTAAGGCTGCGGGGCTTACACGTGTCCCGGGTTTGAGTCACAGGAGGTCCCGAAATGCTACCACTAATAAGCCTAGACGTACCTGATCGTCGGAGATAGAGGCGCAAGGCTGGCGACCCCGGGGGTTTATTGGCAGAGCAAGCTGAAGGGTTCCCCAGTCACAAAAAAAAAAAAAAAACGATGCAATACTATCTCTTGCACCTTCAGTAATTTTTTCTATTTACTTTCAAGAGCTGAACCGTTGGTGGAGGCCACTTCCTCCTCTTCAACATAATTCTCCCAAATCTGTAAATATATTTCAATTAGAAGGATTCAACACAACACTACTGTAGTAATGCACATACATATTCTGATTCTTACTTTCAGTTTCTGAGATTTTGCAGATAGCTCTGCCTGTTCAAGAAGATGAGCTTCTGGAATCCTATCACCGCCAAAAGATGTTTGCAGCTTTGCCAGGCCAGCTTCAAGAAGTGTCACTGCCATATTGGATCTTGACTCCCACAAGGACCCCAAGAAAGTTCCAGTTCTATCAACCGTTTCCACTTCAATCTGGGTAAAAATATGCATATAGAGTTAGCTACGTATGGAAAGCAACCAAGTGGCTCTGCCAGCTTTAAAGGCATGCAGTACCTCCACATCTCTATGTAAAATCTTGCGTCTCAAAAGAGCAATTGCTTCTTCAGAATAAGGCTCACCACGACCAGGGCAACGAACACCAGAAAATGAAAAGGCAATGCTGCATGTCTCATTAGGAATCAACAACTTAAACCGATGGCCACTAATGACATATTCAACAATGGCAGGAATTCTCCTGCTCCGCTGGAGGAATAGCAAGAAATCTCTAGCTTTCTTGACTGATGCCTATAAGTGACAATTGAATGGAATACACCATAAGAAACAAAGCTAGATAATGTAGTGACAATAAATATTATGGTACGTTTCTAACCGTGGTCAAGTCTGTTTTGTGCATGACTGACGGATCCTTGGAAGAGTGTACCCCTTTCTTCCCAGCACTAGCATGTGACTCAGCAGCAAGAAGATCATCACAATAAATTGATCCTTCCTCAAAATCTTGATGTTCAACAACGATGCCAAAGCCACGTGATACCACAAGCTCTGCTACATTGATACCAGTTGGCTGGTAAGCAGAATAGGATGGAACCACTGAAGATGTATCATCACCCTCTCCCTTAACAGAAGATTGGAGGAAGACTGATCCAAAATCCATTATTCTTGAATCTGAAGTTGTAGTTACATCTGACAAGGGGACCTTCCTGGAATATTCCATTTGAACGTTCACCTGCAAAAACATTTAATAAAAACATAAACTAAAATTGCCACAATAATTCAAATGGTGTTCAATAAATAATGTTGCATACTTGTTTGCCAATGAGTCGTGTTCTTAAAAACTCTCTTGCTTCCCTGGCACAGGGGGCTGGTTTTTCATCTTTATGTGGATTGCCAATTTTTGGACACCTAATACTTGAAAGATAGACTCGTCGCTCGGCCAATGGACTACCAAAAGGGACAGAATCATCAGCCACAATGATGCAGTCCCCACTTACAACCTCCACAACCTTTGAAAAAATATAACTGAATTAATATCCCAAAAACATAAAGCAAGAAATCTCATGTAACCATAACTTCGAAGCAGGTACTACCTTCCCAGTGAAATTCTGATCATGAATTGCTTTTGAATTTGTTGCTGGTGGTACATAGTTTGTCCAGATCCTCAACCGCCTTTTCTTGGCATGAAGCTCTGCATCCTTTAGTCTCTGCTTAGCATCTTCTTCCATCATATTTGCACTCCATTCAACATATTTAGCTAAGCCCTAAGTTAAGAGTGAAAGTATATTATAATAGCCAAATGCACTAGAGATGATAACAAGCACACTAAAATACACTGACGTAAAAAAAGAAAAAGTTTCATCGTCATTTCATAGTATTAGTAGGGATAAGCAAAATTTATTGAACTTCTAAACTGCATCACCATGGAACAGAATTTTAACTCAAACCCATAGCTTAATGATTCAGCATAATGTGAAAAAAGGTACAGCAATGACCAGTACACACACATAAAGTATAGCTTTGGCAGAAATTGCAGCGCATGCAAGTCTTATCTCCACTTCCACAACGTTATGAACAAAATTCAAATGTATACACAAGCACTTTCATACGAAGTATCAAAACAAAATATTTGCAGAGTCCTAGACACACTCACCTACACATTTGCATTTTAAAAATGCCAGAACAATTTATCCAAGCCTCAAAGTGGAAAGATAATTCTATGTATTGATCACCAGTAACATTAATATGAAACAACAATAGGAAAAAATTTCATCAACAAACTGATAGAGTTGTTCAATTTCATTTCAAATATTTTCTTGTGGACAAGGAACTAAAAATATATAAAGACCACATCTGTCATCATCCACAAGCCTCAATCATATAACACTAATGTTATGTAGTAATTAGTAATGTACACGGAACTACAACAAAGAAGCAGACCCCAGCAACAAACATTAAACATCACAATCCTCAATCTGTAATAAAAATTATGCATATGTATAAAAGCAAGACAAAATCTATGCACATACATTTTCCACAAGCTCCAGTGCTAGGTCCTTAGCTGTTTCTCCATCAGGATAATACACTGAGCCAATGAAATTATTGAATTTGCCAATGCCTTCCAGAACAATGTGGACCTACCAAATAATCCACTTTGAATTAAGACCATCAAAAGTGTATGAAAATGAGGAGGACAGACTTTAGTTGTAATTAACTTACCTCTCTGTTCAAGACACGAAGCTCTGTAAAATGTTTGGCATCCACCATATATGGATCACCAGTAGTTGCTACTGTATCTCCATTGCTCTCATCAGAGGTGGTATCTACTTCAGTAGCAGCTGCAGGCTTCCGACCAACTGCTGGGGCCTTAATTCAAATAGGAGAAATGACATGAAGAACTCATATTAGAATAGTGAATAAGGCAATAGAAAAAAAAATCACATGTAGAAAAATACCAATCAAGCTGTAAAATATCAACCTGGATTCCAGCCACAAAGATTTGAACATATTGAAATTCTGGAAGCAGGTAAACCCGTAAAGTGCTGCCATCTTGAACCTGTTCAACCATACATTGCATGGGTCAACCCTTATTTGCAGCTAACAGACCCATTGCATCAAAATTAACAGAATTACCAATGGCAGAGGTGATAATTTCCTTATGGCAGCCTCAGCAGCACCTGGAACCTACAACCAGGAAAATAAAACGATTCAGCATTCAAGTGCATGTTTTCATTGCCAAACATATCAATTTTGCAGGAACTTTAATAGACCTGTCACATACAAATGGTCCAATAACTGAAGACATCACACCGATGCAAGTCTAAATTTGCCAACACAGTCACAAAAATATACCAGTAACCTTATTTAAGGAAGGCACCTATTTTATCAAAAATTTCCATATATTGTAGGTTCACTGGTTGTCATGGAAAAGAAGGTGAGCAGCAAATTAAAAAAAGAAGAAGAAGAAGAAGATATTTTATGGCTATGGCTTTATCAGTAAGAATTTCAGCTGTCAGAGAAAGAGAGAGGGATAGAAAACAGAAAATGTTAAATTTTAGCTGAAACTATGATAAGAAAGACTGCACAAAGAATAAGAAATGACATCCAATATAGTTGCTTAAGGTTGTTGAAACAAAGAAGGAAAAATAACTAATAAAGGACAAAGTCATTACTTCATTGCCAAGAGTGAGAAAAGAGAAAAGCATTTTGATAATGTAAATGCCATACTTATAATAAAAATTATAACACATCAGCTGATGTTTAATGTCAAAAGAAATTGTGGTGTGTAATTATAGAAACTCACAGTTCAAAACCTCACTTTTGAAACTTATATACTGCCATGAGCATCAACAAAAAGTTATAGGAAAACATACTAGTCTATAGGAAGCACTTACAATCCGTCTAACACACAAGTGCAAAGAATTATAGCTAATTCAGCGAATATGAGCCTTGACAATCTGCAATGCCATCTTACCCTCTCCAGCAATATTATTGCCACTAGTATGAGAGAATTTAAACTAAACTAATATATTCAGCCAGCTACAGACTTCATTCAAGTCAACTGACCACAGTTTCTGCTTTCAAAACATAATAGATCCTAGATTTTCATAAAATATTCTAGGTTAGATCTCTCCCTTCTGTACTATGTCCATTTAAGTAAAAGCAAATTGAGAGAACCAGAATTTCTTACCTGCCTTCAGTTGCAAAATAGTGGCAGACTCACGATGTGAGAACTCCAGCTATCCAATAACCAATTTTTATTTTGTTCATTCTTATAGAGTCGTAGTAGACTGCTTTAAAATTAATAAAACATCACACCTTCATCTTTTCCCTTTGATTTATCCATATCCATCAGGACATATCCATCAGGATGGGTCATCTAAAACAAAACTAACTATGAAACTTCAACTTCAACAAATTGTGGTAAGACAAGCGAGATTAGTAGTAAGCACAGCCTTGAAATAAGGGAAAGCATGCTCTGTTAATTTATTGCCAAGAAAGCTCCAAACATGTCATTTGGAATTAACACACAACCTGATAACTCTGTTTAAAGTACCCTCGGTATAGATATTTATGTACTCATATAATCAAACAAGCACCTTAAAATTATGTGCTCTTACTAAGTTATTAGTGCAAAATTTTGCACTGAATTGAGTAAGAACATGTTCTTTTAAGGAACAAGAGTAGCAGAGGTTCTCAATTCACAAATCCTTCAGTTATTCAAAACTAATGGATCCTTACAGGAGGTCAGATTATTATATCCAAGTAACAGGAAGCAGCATTTTAGATTTACCATAGAACAAAAAGAAAGTAGGAAGGAGGGAAAAAAGATAACCTGGGTCCAGCCGACACCTTGTTGCTTTGCTTGCCCTTCTAGACGTAGCAATTCAGCAAGGAAAGGACTTGTTTCACCTTTCTGGGAACCCTGCTCCTTGACCTGTATATAACAGAGTTTGCTAATAAAGACCCTAGGGAAAAGCAAAAGTCAATACCTCCAAATCCAAAAAATAAATGTATATAACCTTTGTCCAGCCTCCAGCAACAACCAACATTGCCACATTTTTATCATCAAGGATAACAGTGCCAAACTCTCCGCCTATACTGGCTACAGTATAATCCACTCTAAAAGTGACCTCTTGCATATAGCAAATATTGATTTAGCTTATTCCAAAAAATATATATAATAATAATGTTACCGACTAACAACCAAAGCAGAACAAAAGTGGGAACCTTTCCCATGCAGAGCTTCCTCAAAAATTCTCTGCTGTCCCAGGCAAAAGGCTCATCTGTACCTCCTCCATGGGCCTACAAACAAGATACAGAAATCATAACAAAACAAGTCCACTTAGTAATCTGCCAAACATTCATGCCATGAAAATTGTTGAAATTCTTAATAAATACAAAAATTTATAATTCAACCAGTATTTGTATTATCATGTTACCATCATTCAAAACAAACTAAAAGATCATTATGATTTAAAAATGAAGCGGAAAATTTCTAGAATGACTCATAAACTTTCATTCCTTACAAAAATCTTTGGATTACAAAATACAGCTGATTCCTTCAGCAAACATGAAACATAAATACATGAGCTAGGTAGAGAGATTGTAGAATTACCAGTCGAGGAGCAATAACAGAAGATAATATGAGGGTTTTATCACGTGGGGGTCCAGCCTTGAGAGCAGACAAGGCCGTAACTATCAAACTGTCCCCCGATGGAACCGCTTTCACTTGTCCTCTATACCATTGTCCAACTGCCGCTGGCGCTGGCTTTTCATCTTTACATGGATTGCCAATTTTTGGACACCTAATACTTGAATGATTGACTAGTCGCTCGGCCAATGGACTACCATATGGGACAGAATCATCAGCCACAATGATGCAGTCCCCACTGACAACCTCCACAACCAGGGGAAAATTTTAATTGAATTTATATCCCATAAACATAAAGCAAAGAATCTTATGTAAACATAACTTAGAAGCAGGTGCTACCTTCCCAGTGAAATTCTGGTCATGAATTGCTTTTGAATTTCTTGCTGGTGGTACATAGTTCGTCCAAATCCTCAACCGGCTTTTCTTGGCTTGAAGCTCTGCATTCTTTAGTCTTGGTTTAACATCTTCTTCCATCAAATTCGCACTCCATTCAACATATTTAGCTAAGCCCTAAGTTAAGAGTGAACATACATTATAATAGCCAAATGCACTAGAGATGATAACAAGCACACTAAATACAATGACGTAAAAAAGGAAAAAGTTTTATCAGCATTTCATAGCATTAGTAGGGATAAGCAAAATTTATTGAACTTCTAAACTGCATCACCATGGAACATAATTTTAATTCAAACCCATAACTTAATGATTCCGCAAAATGTGAAAAAAGGTACATCAATGACCAGTACAGACACATAAAATATAGCCTTGGCAGAAATTGCTGTGCATGCAAACCTTATCTCCACTTCCACTTATTATTGTGTAAGTAGCACAAAATTAAGAACAGAAAACAAACATATACACGAGTGCTTTCATATGAAGTATCAAAACAAAATAATTGCACAGTCCCAGACACACTCACATATACATTTGCATTTTGAAAATGCGAGAACAATTTATCCAAGCCTCAAAGTGGAAAGATAATTCTATGTATTGATCACCGGTGACATTGATATGAAACAACAATAGGAAAAATTTTCATCAACAAACTGATAGAGTTGTTCGATGTAATTTCAAGAATTTTTTTTGTGGACAAGGAACTAAAATATATGAAGACCACATCAGTCATCATCCACAAGCCTCAATCATATAACACTAAGATTAAGTAGTAATTAGTAAGGTACAAGGAACTAAAACAAAGAAGCAGACCCCAGCAACAAGCATTAAAACATCACAATCCTCAATACATAATCAAATTATGCATATGCAGAAAAGCAGGACAAAATCTATGCACATACATTTTCTACAAGCTCCAGTGCTAGGTCCTTAGCTGTTTCTCCATCAGGATAATACACTGAGCCAATCAAATTATTGAATTTGTCAACACCTTCCAGAACAATGCGGCCCTACCAAATAATCCACTTTGAATTAAGACCATCAAAAGAGTATGAATACAAGGAGGACAGACTTCAGTCGTAATTAACTTACCTCTCTGTTCAAAACACGAAGCTCTGTAAAATGTTTAAGCAGAATTTAGTATCATATAAAGCAAATAAACCAAGATTCACTACTGATATACATTATCCAAAGATATCAGCCATCATTATTCAGAAACATCATCAATCATTATACACCAAAATATCAACCAACACTTCCAAGAATATCATAGCAAGAGACCAAGCACCATTTTCTGGATCACAATAGACAAACAAGTCAGGACCAAAAAAAAGCCGCACCAAGCAAGCAATTACTCAGATACTTCAGTACAACACTCAGCAAGTAAAACACGAAGATTTTCCCTTAAACGAACAAATCTATGTGATGGTAAAGCCTTGGTCAAAATGTTAGTTTTCTGATGCTCACTAGGAACATATTGAATAGAAACAGATTTAGCAGCCACCTAGTCTCTAATATAATGCATATTAATTTCAGTATGTTTTGTTCTAACATGAAATATAGGATTTGAAGTCAAAGCACTAGCACAATATGATGGGAGGACCAGAAAAATTCAAACCAAACTCAGAAAATAAAGTTCTTGTTCATGCAACTTCAACTTCAACTTCAATAAAAGACAGAGTTATTACCTTTGCTTCTTGGAACACCACTGAATAAGATTGGCGCCAAGAAACAAACAAAATTCAGTAATAGATCTTCTGTCTTAAATGTTATTGGCCCAATTAGAGTTAGAATAACACCATAATTGAAGACTAGAATGAGACTTAAAAAAAGACCAAAAGTGAACGTACCTTGAATATATCTCAATATTCTTTTACAAGAAATCCATTAAGATTGGGTGAGAGCTTGTAGCAATTGACTCCATTTGTTTACTGAGAAAGAAATGTCAAGTCTAGTTAAGGTTAAATACTATAAAACTCCTATGACACTTCCATAAAGGAAAGGATGCTCAAACCTATCACTATATTCATAATGAAGTTTGACATCAATAGCACAAGGAGTAGAGCAGGTTTAGAATCCTGCATGTTGGTTTTTACCAGAAGGTCTCTTGCATATTTAGACCAACGCATATGTAAGCCAACTTGAGTTTTGATAACCTCAAAGCCAAGAAAGTAATGTAAAAGGCCCAAAATTTTAAGAGCAAGCTGATCATTCATGTAAAACCTGTAAATTCATCCAAGGTTATTTTGGTCTTTTGGCTTTGTTTATGATCGATTGTGCGTGTATGTGGAATTGGGTTTGCACAACAGTGTGGGAAGGCCATACACACATGTGCGTGATGATAATGACAAAATAATATTTTCCTATGTGATGTATCAAAATTAGCTAAAGATAACATACACAATCAGATATGGTTAACGCATTTGAATTATGGATAAGACACAGTTTTATAGGGATTTCAAAAACTGTCATTAATAGATAATGACATATACACTCATGAATAAATAGTACACACTCTTGTATCACTAACTATAGTGAAAATAAAAAGAATCACAAAAGTGTTTGACTAAGTGGTTATTCATATTGGTCAAAACAATTACAAGAGAGATAAGAGGGATTTTGAGCCTCGGACGCAAAAGAAAATTTTTGGGGATCAATCCTTGCCATGAGTAGCTTATCGACGGAAGAACGATAAATAGACGATTTCGCATCTTTTTAATATGTGAGATTTTATCGATTATGTTTTGATTTGAAAGTTAATCTTTTGATCATGATTGTACAAGTGATATTAGTGTTTATATATGATGATGTTGTTGTAAGTACGCATGTTTATATTTTAATTTCTGGAATTGTTGTTGAGATAACTAACTGGACAAGTATACGAATGAGAAAGGCTTTGAGGCATGTTGATCTTGTGCCATCGGTTAGTGGCTATGTTTTGAAATAATGATTTCATGGAAGTAAATATGTGAATGTCAATTATGGAGGTATGGATAGAAGGACTTCCTTCCAATTGAGTTCTTAGACTTGGGAACATAGATTATTGTTTTATATATGAAAGTGTGAAAGATAATTAGTTATCATGGATATATAATAACATTGGATCATTTGGTGGTCTAATTGACAAACCTAATGGTTTAGAATTTTGTTTAATGGATACTAATAGTTCAAACTATTGGTGATAAAGATGATTAGAGGAGGATGATTGGTGGTGAAGAAAATGATGGAAGGAGAAAAAAGATGGTGGGCAATTGGGTGGTAAAGATGATTAGAAAAGCAAGAGATTGGTTAGTGGTAATATTACTAGTGAAGATAACGAAAAAAGAAGAAAGATGATAAATAATCAGTGATAAACATGACAAAAAAAGAAAAAAGATAACTAACAATTAATAATAGAAGTAATATGAGGAAAATGAGAATAATTGATATGTCACATCTAGTGCAAATAAAGAGGGTAAAAAAAAAAAACTTCACAAAGATGATAAGGGGAAAAGCAAAAAAAAAATAAAAAATAAGAATTTTTTTTATAAAAATAATAATTTTTATAACTATATTTATTGGAGAATAATTTGACAAATTAAATTTTATTGGAAGATAGATTGATAATTAAATTTTTCATTTTTTTAATACAAATATTACGGCAAAATTTATATTAAATAATGAGAGAATTTTTGTTATTATATTTACAAAGGATAAAACACTAATTTAAAAAAGTAGTTGATTAATAAAAACTAAAAATTTCAAATTAAAAGGGTCAAAAATATGGTAGTTGAATTACGTATTGTATTGTGTATTAAAAAACTAATTCTTTGTATTGTATATCCAGTATTGTATTGTATTATATAATTAAGTATGATAATTTTGGTTCGAATTTAAAGTCTCTGATCATCCTCAACCCTAATAAAGAAGAGATTTTCCGATAGAAATGAGGAAGATGATGAAGATGGAGATGAAAAGAATTCTCACAATCGGACTCTCCTCGCCCCACCTTGTCCTTATTCCTTTATATTAATATTTTTGTTTAAAACACTAATATATCTTTTATAGTTTTAAATTATTTATATTTTTAAAATTTATTTATATTTTTATTGTAAATATTAAAGTTGTTAATATATGAATTTGTAATATTTGAAATAGTGAATTAGTTTTAATTTTACTTAATTTTTCTATTTAATATATTTATGTTGTATTTAGGTATTATGAGAAAAAGATTTTTTTTTTACAGGTTCAGAAAAGGAACAAAAAATCTTTGTCATTCTATCCTCACTACCATCCTTACATATAACGCAGTTTTTTTGTTAAATTTAATAATAAAATTATAAAAAAATTAACCATTATCATTTTTAAAAATATATAAAATATCTTTAAATTTTGAAAATTTTTCATATAACCTCACATCAGGTTATTATTTCATTTAAAAAAATTTATTAATTTATATCGATAATATCTATTATTTTATATTTTATATATAATATTAATTTTATATACTTTTTATAATGATCATATTATATTATCAAATATATATTATATATCATAAAATAATGATAATTATATTAAAAAAATCGTTCCATCAAAATTTGGAATTGGAAATAGTCATTTGGCTATTATACTGAGTGGAATTTCAGTGTTTAATTATAATTTTAATATGTAAACGATAAATATTAAATGGACTATTTTATTAATTATGTTGATTCGCATGTCAATAAAAAAATATAGATATGATTGACTTATAGACATCGTAACATTAAAGTGCACGGAACTGACATAGTCAACTTTCATTATTAATGTAATTAACTAGGATTCTGTGAATAAAACCAGAACTGAAGGCCAAGAGGAAGTCAAAAGGAAACCCAGCAATCACCAGCCGTTGATCTGACTTCTAGTTTTCTAACTTTTTTTATTCTTTCTTCGGATAAAAACCAACGCTGTACAATGGTGAGACGTAAACCCTACGCTCACTTTATTCTCCTTCTTCTTCTTCTTCTTCTTCTTCTTCTTCTTATAGAATAATATAATAGAAAATTTTGGACCTGGACAACTTCTTTGATTTGGAAGCTTCAGAAAGGTAATTTTTTAATTCCTGTTATAATGCTACTAAATTATATTTATTTCTTTATGTGGGTTCTTTTTTATTCTGATATTTAGTTGTTTACTGGTGTTAAAAGTTTTCGTTTATTTTGTTTTTACGTTGGATGACATATTCAAGGAAAAGTTTAATTTTGGCTGGTGGGAAAACTTCAGTTCGTCATAAAATGTCATCATTTTGATCCGAATTCATTTTGTGATCGTCTGCATATGAATTTATCTGACCATTATTGTTTTTGAGACCTTAATTTTTTGGAACTTGCTTTCTGAATTCGAAGATTTTTACTTAAATAATTTGGTTAGTAGCTCTCTGTGCATATATGAGGTTTCATCGGTAAAGCACTGTATTTTTTCCCACAATATGAACATGGACTGTTCAATGCTCCAACGGAAAGTGTCGTTTCTCATGATTATCTCTTTTAGGTAGTAATTTTACAGTCGATAATTAGTAGATAATTTTGTTGTCACTGATACTGATGCGGTGAACATTTCATTTCTTATTTTACTGTTTCTAAAGATTTGTAGCGTTTAATCCATATCAGCCTTGGATCTTACCTTTTCTGGAATTAATCACATCTGGTGAAGAGATATCATAATGTTTTTATTTGTAGGATTCTTCATACTAGCAGCATTATGCTTAAGATCCCAGACCATCAAGTTGCAGGTCACCAAGCCCTTGATGGAAAACTTGGACCCCTTATTGATGATTCAGGGCGATTCTACAAACCCCTCCAGGATGGTGAACGTGGTTCCAATGAAGTAGCTTTTTACACATCCTTTTCTTCCAATACAAAGATCCCTGATCACATCCGCAGGTTCTTCCCTGTCTTCTATGGAACTCAACTTTTACAAGCATCTGATGGATCTGGCCTCTGTCCTCACCTGGTTCTGGAAGATCTTGTCGCAAAATGCCTCAATCCATCCATCATAGATGTTAAGATTGGTTCAAGAACATGGTACCCTCAAGCACCCAAGGACTACATTGAAAAATGCCTTAAGAAGGATGCAGAAACCACCGGCGTGTTATTGGGTTTTAGGATATCTGGGTTGCAGGTATATCAAAACAAAGAATCGGGCTTCTGGAAGCCAGAAAAGAAGCTTGTCCAAGCATATACTGCAGACGATGTGAGATTGGTCCTGAGGAAGTTTGTTTCATCTCACTCGCCTATTGATTCAAAATCAGTCTCAGACTGTTCTTTTGCACCAACTGTTTATGGTGGTTCCAATGGGATTCTAGCACAATTGTTGGAGCTCAAAGCATGGTTTGAAGATCAAACCATTTATCATTTCAATTCTTGCTCAGTTCTCATGATGTATGAAAAGGAGCCTCTTTTGGAAGGCAGGAGTTCAGGTGCTGAAATTAAACTTGTGGATTTTGCACACGTGGTGGAGGGCAAAGGTGTTATTGATCATAACTTCTTGGGTGGGCTCTGCTCTTTGATAAAATTTGTCTCTGAAATTCTTACCAGTCCAGATGAACCAGTGTCAACGAAAGCTTCTTCACAGGATTCAGAGAAGAACTGCAGTTCTACCGATAACGACACTAGTGAATGAATATTGACACTGCAAAAGGAATTTTCACTTCTATCTGTGTTGTTGTGCCTTTTTATATGGTTATTTTGGACACTTCTACAATAAATTTTGGTTCTGCTTAGGTTCAAATTTTTTTTCTCTACTGGTCATTATCTTGACTTGTAGATTGAGATTTGTTCAGACCATTTCAACACATTTCCTGACTTCTTTAAGTAATTTTTACTCTACCATAACTCTAGTTTTGGTTGGAAAGAGACAACAACACTGTTGAATCTTAATTTTCCCAGTCTGATCATGTTAGTATTTTATTTGCTGAAACGTGTGGGAGCTATCTTCATATGACTGTATTTTATTGCACTCCTGTGCTTATATAAGACTAGCGTTTGCTTTCTTTACAGTCTTTCTTGTAGTTGTAGAGCATCATCGTCACTCACAATTTTGAGTTGTTTGACGAGAAAAGGCAGAATCTAGCAGCAGAAAGAAAAATTAATTATAAAAGAGAGATCTTCTTTCATGTGTATAGTAAATATTTTTCTTAACTTATCATTTGTAAGCTATGTTAGTATCAACACAAAAATCAATTTTACAGTTACGTTTAACATCTACAGCCTGAATTTGATAGATTAATTTACATATAATTCTGAGAAGCTCAATGCAGGTGAACCCCTAATCTAAGGAACAGGGTTTCAAATAATTGACAGCTTACCTTATTTTAATTATCAGTGTGATATTGATTCTCCAAATTATATTCTATTATAGTCTCAAGGACATTGCTTTAAGGCGTAATAACAGTCTGTGGAGCTGGTTGGTTTCCTGTCTGTAATGGCAAGAAAGATTGCAGGTTCAGAGAAACATGTAAAGATTGTTCCTCTGGAAAAAAATCTGTTGTTTCACATTATCTTTGTATCTGTTCTATGGAGACCGAATCTGGAGAGATAATTCTATCATGTCTTGAAGAATTACCCTACAAAATTTATCGGAAAATAAAAAATGATCTGCCAAGTACTAAGCTATTAGGCACATGACCAGATTAAATGCAATGGAAGCTGCTGATTCATCTCAGATGATTAACGTTTTAAGGGTAGCATACTTAGGCTTGATTTACATAGCCTTATTGTTTGCTTCATGAGTATAAACCTTCATACATTTCGCCTTTTCTGAATTTCCTCTAGATAGAATCAAGAGACTACAATCCGATCCTACAAGAGGGAGGCTTCCATCAAAAACTAACATGTGAAGGAGAGCTTGCAATTTCGGTAATTATCATCTCCATCTGCATTCAGCTTTCTGGAAAGAATCATTCCAGCAAATGACAGATTGTATTCTAAGACTATGCTGTCATGCTTTTTAAAACATAGCAAATGAAGCCTTAAATAGGCTAATAATCTTTCAGGTGAACTTAGACAACTAATTTTAGACATAAGAATGTCCATTTGAGTAGTAGGAAACTGGAATAAGACCCCAACCAATTTTGATACTCGGTTAATAGGCAGCTGGATGATAAAAAAACATTAAGGATATTAGAAAGACTGCAAGTGCCAAGAAACTTAAAAACAAAGGTAGTTTCTCCGATTAGCACCCAACTCAACTAACCCACCATTTTTTGTCTGCATTATCTCTCTATTTACATATCAGCAATTTGCAAAGCAAAATCAATTATAAATTCATGGTTGCAACATAAATTAATATGATTAAATATTTATATGAACAGAGAGGCCAGGCCAGAATCTCTGTACGTGAAAGAGAGTGGGGTATATAATGGAGGAAATGACTAGAATTTGTCTGTCTGGTGGGATATTAGACTCTTGGACTTGGTTCCTTCACTTCCATTCGAAGTTAAAAATTTTCTTTATGGAAGTCAAATTTGGTGGTGGTCTTGTGAGAGAAATCCAAAGCCAGCCGGCGTAGCTCTTGTGTTAGTGCTGGCGCCCCGCAGTAAAACACCCCTGTATTCATAAAATACAGTGTGAATATTCAGTTCTCACATAATTCATAAAACGATTGAAAGAAGATTGACTTACCAACTCTGGAATGGGGGTGTTTAAGAGCAACGCGCTTGTAGACATTGCGCCAATTAGGCTTGGCGAAATGGGACATAACCTTAGTGCCGGAGACAATGTCAACGCCATTCTTAGCATGATTTAGGGATTGAAGCATACAAATGAGCGCAGAGCGAGCATCGCCCTCTTCATAAACACTGGTACAATAATTATGAAGTTCAATCACATTATTATGGTCTAATTCAGCCACTTCATTCATCACACCTTTGAACCAATCGAACGATCCTTGCTCTCTTGTCACCCAATAAAAGTATGCTCTCCTTGTCTTGAACTGTTCTCTTCTTCTTTGTTGTAAAGCACTAGGAGTTGTCATATTTCCATTTTCTAAAGCAATCTCTTCCTCTTCCATGGCCCTGATGTTGCTTACTATGTCCTTCACAATACTTATCATTGGGGTTGCTCCAATTCCCAAACCCACCAGTAAAACCACCTCATATTTCTTGTAGTCTTGCGCTGGTGCCCCATATGGACCGTCAATCAGAACTCTGGGGAAACTGATAATCATGGATAGTCAAATGTTCTCAGTCTTTAATCTGAAGGAGGTTGATATATTAAATTTAAAAGATCATTCTTCAAATAGAAGAGATTGAGTCTAGCCCAATAAATAAAAACAAAGTACTTATAACAATGTTGCTTGTCACATCTCTGCCCTTTCACATTATTATTTTGACTTCTCTTTTTATCATAGCATGTGCCCATGATTAGAATTACGAATTTCTTATTATTATTATGTTTTTTTTTTTTCAAATGTGAAGTTGAAGATGTGTTATTTAATGTTGATAAAGATTAAAAGTATGGAAACAGAGGATAAATAAAAGTCTAAAACTTACTTGGGAATTGGATTGTTACTTCCTTGCATGCAATCTGCTCTAAGAAGTCCACTTTTTCCAATAGGAGGTGGCCGACAAACCTATACAAATTAGATTCAACTTATTAATCAATTACCCATATCTAAAAAGAAAAAATGATCCCTGATTTTAATTCATTGTAAGATAATAAAAAAATTAATTGCCTCAGAGAATACTGTTCTGAGTTGTCTTGTCCAATCACCAAGAGTTCGAATGTGAACACTCAAGTAAACTTCTCCAGGAGCTGAAGTTATGGAAAATGGATGCCTGTAAAAGCAAACAGTACTTTTATCAGAATCAAAATTTCAACCTGCGTATTAAGATTTTCAGGAGTTGCATCATTGCCTACCATTCGAATGGCGACACAGCAGCACAATTGACAAACATATACTGGCCACTCTTGTATCTGAATCCATGAGGCTTTGACATGTGAAGTGCCAGCACATTTCCAGGATAAATGGCCACCTGCAACACGTATTTATTTCAGCAATAAATAAATAAATCTAATTTCAGTTCATGTAAATTCTTTACCTTTTCTATAGCAACAGGTTCAATGCTGGACCTCAATGCCCTGATTAATCTCTCACAGGTATAAAGAAGGGCTGGAATGGCCAGGTACATCCAGGTCTATTGTATCATAGGATAAAGATTATTATGTCAGGTTTTAAATTAATCAAGTCAAGATGGTGAAAAAGCAAGGTGAAAAGGGAACTAACCGTTTTTTTGTACCATTTATGAGTCAAATACAGATGGTATCCATGAATAATGAGCAAGGTATAAACGATGACAAACAAATGATGGGAATACCAGAAGGCATTGAAGCCTGTAAGCTTCTCCAGGGGCTCTGGCAGTTTGAGCTTATTGCGCCTGAACCATGGGGTAGCAAGAGTAAAAGCTATTGCCATTAACACCACCATCACAATCCCAGTTATTCCTTCCACTGACTTCACAAAATGCCAGTAGCTTTTAGGCTGCTTCCCAAAATATTGCTCCATTAGTTCATACTTATCTTCACTTGCATGAACCAGGCGAGGGAAATCACATGCTAAATGATAACCTGCATGTATACCAACTCCACAAACAATCCCCAATGCTATCACCTGAAAAGAATAAGTTCTATTGATTTAATTTGCTTCAGCTTTTGAATCTTATAATGGCTTTGGATTTGAATAAATCTCTCTCTCTCTCTCTCTCTATATATATATATATATTCGATATTACCTTATGGAAATTGAGGTTGTCATCAAATGGAACAACAACTCCCAATTTGGTCTTGTTCCTGAGCCATGTGATGGTGTTTCGGCAGACAGGCAGCAGAATTAGAGCCATGTTTAACTTTAGAGTCTCTGCTGCACCCTTGGCCATGCATACACAATGCCCCATTACTTCATATGCAGCTCTATTTCGATATTGGATATATTTGTATACAAATAGACCTGCCATGACGCCAATCCACAGTGCCACTACCCAAACTCTCTGCCAATTATCTAGCAAGAAGTACTTGATGCCATCCCACCATCTCCTTACTGGGTTGTCAAATTGTGTAGGCTTTAGCTTCTGGCTCAACATTTTGCTCAGGTTTCGACTTTCTCCTCCAGTTTTGACAGTATGATTTGGAGCTTCCAACAGCAGCATTTCTAGACTATCGATCTGAGATATATTAATTTGCAACAATATGAGCGTCCAAAAATCAAAATTCAACCTGCTACATTCGTAGAGTTTTATTTTTATGAGTTTTTTATTTTACCATGATGTATCCTAGATGGTCAGTATCTAGTTCTTCCATGATCAAAGCTGCATATTCCTCCGCTTGCTTTTGGATATTCGAGAGTTTATTTGCAGAAGCACTGAGGCTGATAATCTGCAGATATTGTTGCCAATTTATTAGATTCAAACTAATCATTAACAAACATATGAAAGTCAACTTCTGCTTTAATGCATCTATGGATTATTCAAGCTGTCATGTTCTTTGAGGTCGAGGCCTTACCTCTCTGACTTCCTCTTCTGTGATTCTTCCATTAGCATCTTTATCAACCCTGCATTTCGTTTAAAGTATATTTATTAAGCTGACGATCAACAAATACACATGCTGAGAATAAACAGGAAACAAAATATTTACATGTTGAAGAAAGTTTTGAGCCTAGAGTCAAAACTTTGGTCACTGATCTGATCCCAAAATTCTCTTAGCTGACCCTTGGTGATCGAATCACCTGTAATATTGAATCTCCGGGTAAGCGAATCAAATAACTCCCCGGCAAACTCCTTTGAGTCCTTCATTCCTGCCATGCCATAGCATTTTTCACATCAACCCAAGTTAAAAGTCTTTCAGAAACAAAAACTGCTGTATTTATATTACCGAGTTTGTGTTTATACCAATGCATTCTCCAAATCGTGCACGGGGCAGAACCCGGTTAGTTGAAGCAGTGATCTCATCAAATCGCTTCTCAACAGCAGCCCAACCACCTCCACCATCAGTTTTACTTATAAATTTAAGTCCCCTGAGAGCATGAGTAGCCGCGGACTTCGTCCTATCAAAGCGAGGAGGAGGCTTCTTTGAAAACGAAGTGAAACGTTTAAGCTCGTGAGACACCTGTCTAATTCTAGAGGAAGCATTTTTCACAATTGAAGAACCAAAAGAAGACGTGCTTTTCTCCAAACCTTTAGCAAGTAACGATAGCTCCGGATCTTCATCGATTTCAGCACCATTAGTAGATTTAACATAGTGAACAGGGACGGTATCATCACGCACGTCGAGGGTGATGTCAAAAGGTTCATCATGTGATGAAGCTGAGTCAGGAATGTTGAACCGGGCGCTTTTTCTTGCAGCCCTTTTGTTATTTAGAGGTCCACTGAGTGGACCTGAGTAAGCCATTTTATCATTGCCCACAACTTCTGTGTCAGAATGGTGATCATAATGATCCGGAAACTTCACTCTTAGATCGTCCGTTCCCATATTCTGCATCTGAGTGGTGAATGCTTTCTCTGGAGAAATGATATATCCATTTGGTTGCTCTTATTTTAAAACCTTGAATTTGTAGGTGAAATGGTGTAAAAGTGAAATGGATTGCACGTTTAATTTGAAAAATTATTGACTTAATCTTATGAGGCAAAGAATTTTGCAATTTTGCTGCTTAATTATTCCACGAGGACATGTACCGCTTTGTGGTTGCCATTATCTAACGGCTAACAAATAAAATAATTAAACAAAATCATAATTAAATGTTGATTATCCTTATTAAGATATTTAAAACAAGATTGTCAATTAAACCCCAATCGGGCCTTCTAAATGGAAGAGTCCAAAACGGATCCGGATTTTTATTATCATTCAACAGTACCAATTATTAAGAGAATTATTTACCTAAAAGAGGATCCAAAACGGCACTGCCAGATTTTGTTTGATGCTGTTCAACAGAAGTGTTTTTGCGGTTCAACAGTACATATATTTCATGGCAAAGTAGCTAGTGGCAATTGAGCTAGACCATGACCGGCTGGATCCTTGTATGGACGGAGAAAATTTATGTCGTACAGACAATATTTGATCTGTTTATGAGAATTTTATTCCCAATAATAATTCTTCCAAGGCTTTGTTATTAAATCGTGAGGAGACAGATAATGCTCTTCAAGTTGGTAGTACAAGAAAGAAATGGGGCGCAATTCCTGTTTGCCTCCTGGGAAGAAATTTTCCTTGAACGACCTTGAATTTATGCACCATACTTCATCCAGTAGCGATGTCGGTTCCCTACCACAACTTCTTTGTCCCGTAGAAAGCAATTTTCAGCTATTTATTGCTACATTTACCAGGGACGTTTCATGGTAAAGTTCCTTCAATCTTCCATTTTTTATCATAACAGGTTTCCTCCATTTTCCGGAGGCCATGGCTCTCGTTGAAAACCGCAAGAAACAAGGATTTGTATTGAAATAACATTTGAAATTAAAAAAAAAAAAATTATTTTTGAAATTGTTTTCACTTGTTCTAGATTAAAAAAAAAAAAAAAGATTGATTTATAATATTTGAAGATGGAGAAAATATTTTTTGGATTTGTATTGAATTATTTGATGATAGGGAGAAATGGTTTTTTGTTAAAATTCAGGAATATTTCTATGACAAATATTCGTTAACTTAAATATAATTTATTTAATAATATGATAAATAATAATAAATTTTATAAATTTTACGGAACAAATGAGGCATTCTCCTGTCTAATTCCGTCTCATCTCTGCGAACTCGTTAGAATTTTTCCCTGTTTAAACTTGAGATTTCGTGTTAAAGGCAATAATAGCCCTAAAATTGGAAAATCTCAAGTTTCATTCTGTCAATGGAGCAACAAAACGCGCCTGTATTTCTGAAATCCATCAACGAACTGAGCAGCCTGGGCGCTGCCGTACAAGTCTTCGAGCGCCGATTCCAAGAGTTACAAAACCACCTCGATTTCATCCAAACCGCAATCGACATCAAATTACGCCATGAAACCTCACCGTCACACCAAAACGCGGATCAATTACAACGGCTTACGGAAAAGATGCCGCTTCAACCTCAACCTCAGAGTCTACCACCAACTGAAACTCAAACCCTAACCGAAATGGCGACTAAGAATGTCAATCTGACTCAAGGGTCTCGGCCTTCTGAGCTTCACTATCTCTGCGAGATGATGTGCAGCCGCGGCCTGAGAAAATACCTTGTCACGCATCTATCGGACGTTGAAACGCTCCGCCGAGACTCAGCTTCGGCACTAAAATTGGCTCCAAAGCCGGCGAAACTCGTGTTGGATTGTGTGGGACGGTTCTTTCTACAAGGTAAAAAAGCCTACACCAAGGACTCTCCCATGATTTCGTCTCGCCAGGCTTCGGTTCTTGTGTTGGAGTTTTTCCTCAGACTGATTACTGAGAGCGGGAGCCACATTGAGATTGATGAAACGCTTAAACAAGAGGCCGAGAAGGATTCAGTTTCCTGGAGAAAAAGACTGCTTAGTGAAGGAGGTTTGAGTAAAGCTTGTGAGGTTGATGCCAGAGGCTTACTTCTGTTCGTCGCATGTTTTGGGATTCCTAAAGTTTTTAAAAGTGAAGATGTTAGGGATTTGATTAGGTTCAGTAATATCACGGAGATTAGTGATTTGCTTAAACGGTCTGGTGTTATTTTTGCAAGGGTTCCAGGTTTGTGCTAGCTGTCGCACTTTTTTGCATTTTGCCTTCCATCATAAATGTTGCTGTTTTTTCAATTTAGGATCACTTGTCCATTAGTAGAAGGAGCACGCTTATAATGCTGTTTGATTTGCCTCACTATTTTAATTTGCTTTGTTTGTTTCTGATATGCCATACAAATAGCAGGCTTAGTCCTGTTCTTAGTTTAGTGACAGGAAAAGTCTGATGGATGGCAGAAATTAGTACCTACCAATGAAGCACAAATTATATTTTGATGCGAATTTAGTTTTCTTATCGAATGTCTATTTATTAAAGAGCCAGTATTAATGTGTATGGTTATGTATGCATGTGCAATCTTACTTCCTCTAGGATAGAGAAGATTAGTTGAAGGCAGAAACCAATGCTGGTTTGTCTTTAGGAATGACAAGAAAACAAAAAGGTTATATGATGATTATCGTGAGAAACATGATTTCCTGATGCTGAGGCTGGTGGTGATGAACCAATTTTAGAAGATTGACGAGAGAGAGCAGAAGCAATCACTGATTTTTCCAAAATATTGATACTGCCCCTCCTATTTGATCACTGTAGCATAAGGCACCTGTTCTATCCACCAATACTTCTATGGACACGCTTTTACGGAGCTGTATTTTCCTAATTTTTTGACACATTGCATTGATATATTTTTTTCATATCCTTGTTTGTATTTATTTTCACTGCTTGAAAGTGCTATAAGGCTGGCACACTTGTTATAGGTAGGAAGTTAGGAGTAGTGGGCAATGTGCTCTTTCTAGTTTTCACATGCTTTTTTATCTGTTTTTAGCTGTCAGTCATCTGTGTAACTATATGTTCTCATCTTTGTTAGTTGATATGGATTATGTTTTATTGATGTGGCTGTAGGAATTTGGCAACTGTCTTTCAGTTTCTAAATCTTTCACATTTTTTTATTGTTTTTCATTTTATCAGCAAGAGTGAACTTAAACCTATTCTAGTAATACTAGCTATAAGGCCATCAGACAATTTTTGGTATTTCAAATTAGAGTTAGTTTGAGGGAGTCTTTTAAAGTAAATTTTGGCAGCATTTCAGTCGTGTATGCCTGTATCCAATCAACAAAGGACAAAGATACGATGAATCCATCCTATAAAAAGGGAATAGAACAAATTCATGACTTAGTGATTTTAACTACCATTTGGAATGGCTATAGGCAAACTATTCTTAGATGTAATCACATTTAACTTATTCAGCTTAAATTTTGTAACTGTGGAAGTGGGACAAACATAATGATCTTTTCTTATCATGCCATCTAATTTTTTATTTTTTATAACAGATATCATAGAGAATATGAAAAAGAATGGAATGCATGTTGAAGCAGTTGATATTGTTTACAACTTTGGGATTGAGGATAAGTTCTCACCTTATACAATTTTGACTTCACTCTTACGGGAGACTAGAGAAGCATGGAAGAGAAAAAGACGAGATGCACCACATCCTCTGGTATTGGCCTATTCTATAGCTACTGTAACATTCAAAATTTTATCTTTATTCTGATTAATGGTGTAGTTTCATGATGTTGTTTTGCAGAAAAAGGCAACTGAAAAGCATTTAGCTGCATTAAAATCTGTTGTCAAGTGTTTGGAAGATCGCAAAATTGATCCTGCCAAGCTTCTTTCTGGATGGCAAATCAAAGAAAAGATTGTCAAGTTGGAGAAAGAAATTGTTGATCTGAATAAACTTATAATGGATGATAATAAGAAGCCAAAGAGAAAAGCTGGTCAAATTCAGTCATCAAATAATTTCAACTTTCAAGAAACAAAACGTTCTCGATTTACAACCAATGGATCAACCCTGGTGTCATCTCCACATGTCATCCGGTTGCATGAACCAATGGCTGCAAACAGTTATATAGATAGGAAGAGATCATATAATACTTTGATGCCACATCTGTTGACTGGTGGTTACTCCAGCTACATCAGTAATCATCTTGCTGCCCCAGCTGCATCGCACGGATATGAAGCAGCACCTTTGCCTGAAGCTCTTGGCTCTATAGGACCAAGTGGGGGCACTGTGCATGCTATTGGAGTTGAAGTTGGTTTGTCTTCTGGAAGTAGTGTCCTCCCCTCCACTGCAGGTCCATCTGGTGTTCACAGAGAGGAGTCAAAGGATGCCGTTGGGCAAATGATGTGTGGCAGTGTTTCATCAAATTATGGGTGGCAGAGTGTTGGGGTTGCAGCTTATAATGACAGGGTAATTGGGCAACCTGCAGCCAAGGGGGTTGATGGTTTGTATGAGCCGCCATCATATTTCCCAGGTCCCAGCATCAATCGATGTCAATAATGAGAATGGATCCTCTGATTCCCATAGATCAGCTGATGCTATTGTCTGGGTCGAGTTGTAAAACGGCAATACATTCAAAGATGACCCCCCTTCTTCTGTTTTACCTCCCCATCATTCTTGGTACATCACAAAATATTTCCATATGAATGGTTGTGGGTAGCTGTAATTACTGCTAACTCCCGTAATTTTATCTGGGAATTTAAAAATTCAGTGCTACTACTTTTAAGTTTATATTTTCATGTAAACCAAAATGAAAATTATAAAATAAAGGCTAAAGGACTTATTCCCACCTCACAATTATTTTTTTTTTAACTTTTATATGTTAATTTTAAAAAATTCAAATATTTATCTATTTAATAAATTTGGTTATTATTGTAAAATTATTATTTTGAAAAGTTTTAAAAATTAATAATTTTTTTTTAAATTATTTTTTTACCCTTATTATATAAAGTTTCAAAAATTTTCATATTTTATAGTTAATAATTGGTCTCTTTAAATTTGAAAAAAATTTGTATTTACATTTACGAAAAATTTATTTTTTCTTTTTAACAATTATTCTTCTTGATAATTCATTTCAATGCGTTGTCAGTCACTTTAACGACACATTTTCTTTTTATCTAATGGTTTTTTAATGCAAAAACCACAAAAGATTCAACCAAAATGATCGGATTTGTCGCAGCCAATTTGTGCATCTTATTAGGTTTTTGTAACCCTATAAATTTGGGGTTTTTATGCCATGAAAAACATATATTCTTTCATATGTTTTCCCTTGTACATTTGGAAACTTCTCTAGTAATAATTTTATAATAAAATTATATATATCCAATTTAATTATACATTTATTTTTTTCATCATATAATTAAATGATTTTAAATTAAAGATAAAATAATACTTAATCCTATGATGATACGTATAAATGTGTATATGTTATATATCTGAGATAGATTAATATATTATTACTCATAATTTTATTAGTCAAAATTCCATTTCAACATTTATATTTTAATTCAAAAAATAGGGAAGAGGTTTTCCAATATGGTTAACTGAAGCCAGATAGTCGGAAATTTTGATAAAAAGAAAAAAAAAAAACAAAACCATTAGTTTATTCTCTTTGGATTTTAAAGATTGGCTCTTTAGACTGTCATCACCACAACCTTCGGAACCACTAATATCTTTGGCAGACTACAAGTTTAAGCAGATAACTGCAAAAATTTCAGTCGCTCTCCGAGTCATCACCGTCATTCTCTACGTACATCTTCACACCTTGATCATCCGTCGTCTTCTCCTCCTCTTCTCTTTTCTTCCTCTCTTCTTCCTTTTGTCTCTCAACTGCAAGAGCCTTTGCTACTTCCAGCCTATGGCCGACAGCTTCCCACGATACAAGCTTGTCCATAAAAATTGATATGTAATCAGGTCGTCGATTCTGCAAGGACATAATAGGCAGCTGTAAGACTCCAACTTAAGTAGACAAATTTCAGGCTAATCCCATATCTCATTGAACCATGCCTCACCTGAAAATCGAGGTAATATGCATGCTGTTGAGAAAAAAACAGATTCCATAGTACAGTTAGTAATCAGATAATATAATTGACTTCATTTTTCTATCAATGAAAGACAATTAAAACGTTTACCTCCCAAACATCAATAGTAAGGAGTGGCTGCAAAAATTAACAACCGCAAGATCAGATGCACAGAGAAACAAAAAATTGGAACGGACAAATTTTTGTAGTGAGTCACTTGTACTCACAAAATAATCCCACACAAGTGGATTCACAGCATTAGGACTCTTCACCACCACAAGCTTTTTGTCCTCTTCTGATGGAAGAGGATTTTCGGCATTGTCAACATTTAGTCTATTTGCTTTGTCTGGATTAAAATCACAGCAGGAAGAAAATGTTAACCCAAATGGTAAAACCTGAAAACAAGCAACAGTGGTAGGAAGATCACTCACAAGCAAGCCAAGCCCAACCAGAACCAAACTGTGTGGCTGCAGCTGACTTAAATTCCTGCAGAAAATTTTCAAAAGAACCAAAATCTCTTTCGATTAATTGCAAAAGTTCACCAGATGGCCTTCCTCCACCATTTGGTTTCATGGATTCCCAGAAGAATTCGTGGTTCCAGGCCTGAGAACAAGTAAAACAACTAAATAAACACTATGGAAGCATCAGAATCAAAACCGAAGACATGAAATGACTTCTAGCTAGAGTAAAGGAGAATCTGGGGATTATCAAACAAATTCATTTCATCTGTGAACTCTGAGATAATAAATTCATATGCTTGATATGAAAAGATCAAATTCAAGATCTAAATGATACAATGATGCATCTCATACCTGTGCAGCATTGTTAAAAGCTGGAAGCATGTCACCATTATTATAAGAAACAATTACTATGTCTTCTAATGGCATTCCATCCAGCTCTGTCCCTACGATTTGCTTGTTCAGGTTTTCCACATAAGCTCTGTGGTGCTTTCCCCAATGGTACTGCAGCGTCTCCCGGCTCATATGTGGCTCCAGAGCATCCTGCAAACCAAATCTAACTTAAATAAGCACACCACGAAGAAGCCTGTTTCCGGGCTTAAGTAACTTCTCTTGCATTATTTCTCTTCGTTGTGTATCACTTGACTTCAGGAAAACATAGACCAATGAAACCAAAAGACACTTGAAAGTTTTGTAATAAACACTTGATTATTTTTCAGTAGGCAAAATGCCAATACTTAAATAGTTTATAAATTGCAGACACTGTATTATTATTAAAAAGCTGATATTCAGACATACTGACAAATATTACCATTGGATATGGTGGCGGCTTGAGCTCAAGTTTTGCGCAAATCTTAGCGGAACCAGCGTCCCTTGTACATTTTCTCGGCACCATCTAATCATAGCAACACAGCATTCTTAATAAAACATTTCATCGAACACAACTTCTGCACGTTGTTTCCCATAAATCACCCAATGAAATAAATCTAGATAAGAAGAAACCTTTTTGTTTGTTTGCAAGCCTGGAGTACGTCCACCAAGTCCTGAGATTAAATCCACGTTAAAAACAGAAATAGAGCGTTACAAACAAAGGAAAGTAATGCGACTGAAATTTAATCACCTTGGCATGGAAAAGTGAATGCAAGGGGCCTAGTATATAAGGAAGCCATCCCTGAAAGTTTCCACCAATGTAAAAAACAGCAAGTGTACTGGGTTGAAGACTTTCAAGTACTCTGGTACTGCCGTTTGGTAGGCAGTACATATGTGCGGTACCTGTACGAGCAGTACCCCGTGGGTTAAATAATCTAGTGGAAGGTTCTAGCCTTCGTGATTATTATGTCAGAAATTAAATTTGTTTAGTTTGTCCGAACACTAGGCCGAATGATACATGATTGTCTCTTTCCTGTCTTTTTTATTACCTTTGATTCTCATTCTTATCTTTACTGATCTATATTAATATTTTTATTTAAAATATTAATATATATTTATAAATTTATATTTTTTAAATTTATTTATATTTTTATTAAACATATTAAGATGATTAATATATAATTTTTTATTTAAAATAATAAATTAATTTTAATTTTATTATTTAATATATTTTAATTATATTTAAAAAGTATATAAAGATGATTTTTTCTTACAAAGATGGGGATGGACATGAGGAGTGAACGGGAAAGAGATTTTTCTTTACAGAAAGGACATTGAAATCATTTTTACCCCTGTAACAGAAATGAGTAAAAGACGAGAATTGATATCCTGTAGAGATAGGTATGAAGATTGAACTCTTCTCTTCAGTCCTTTCCGTTATCACTCCTATAAACAGATAATTTGAATAGTAAAAAAATGATATACTGTACAGTAGTGAAGAAGTCAATCTCGATGTTTATTCAAACATTTATTTTCGATTCTAGGTTGCAGAATTGTCTATTTGTTTACAATCATACATATAATTTATGGGTATACTAGAAATCAGAATAAGCAAATTGACATATCAAATTTCAACCAGATAGAACTATGAAGTTTTACATCAACTGTGTGTATATCCCTCTGCACAAGATGATAACAAATCTCTATAAACTTGGAAAGTAAAAAATTAATCATCTGGTGAAGTAAAACATAACAAGAAGATAAGTAGTTCGAAACAAGGGAGTCAAATATAAAATAAATAAATTCATCCATTTAAAGAGTAAAAATGGGTTGAAAAACATTGTTCTCATAAAAATTGTAGCACATGAGTCTTTGTAGTCATTGCCGAAAGAGGGCTCAAGGGCAGACAGACATGCTTTTCTTCTTGGAAGAGAAAATATGGTCTACCTATGCCCAAATTCTTTTACGTGGAACCAAATCTGATGTTTTAATTTCATCTATTTTGGCAGCTACAATGAAATCATTCATGCTCAAGCCTCCTGCATGTAAACGAAAACTTGTATAAGAATATGTGCAGTGTAAAGCATAGCAGCCCTATGCGTGTGAGACCAGAGAGTTTACCAATGGAAGAAGTCCATAATTCAGCTCTAACTTCATTGGGCTGCTCCAAGTGGAGATTTGGGAAATGGCCGGTAGCTTCTACAACCTTGTATATTCTATTCACAAGTTCAACCCCACATTTAAAATCTCTCAACTTCCACAAGCATTGAAGTTTAAGTCCACCTTCTTCCTCCAAAAGTCTCCAGCCAATAACCTACATATACAAGTTTTTTCTCTTCAACAAATGAAAGCAAAAGATAAAGTCTCTGTGTGTGTGGGTGTATTCTTACACTATTCCATTCAAGATTTAAGTCACTGATACACACTCAAGAAAGCTTATTAGTGCTATGAGAGAATCATTAGATCTCACTGTGATACACAAATACAAACCAAAAGGAAATTGTGATGTGACGTATCTTAGTAAAAGAATTTATATATCGCAACATGAAATAAAACATGTTACAGATCACCTGATTGTCCCTTATAATCTGACAGTTCAACATAGCCTTTTAGGTTGAGATACATAATAAAATTGTTTGTTAAGCTTATCAGGTTTGAAGGAGGAGATGAAAGACCAAGCTCTATGTCTAAGTAGTGTCCAAGCTCTCGGTGACTACATCAGAACCAAATTTCAAACTTGTAGAAAATGTGGATAATGTGCTCTGTGGGTATATCAAGATTCCAAAACCAACAGTTCAAACTCAAAATTCAACATGTAACCAAAAGAGGTCTCCTCATGAAAGACAAAATATTCCTGAAAAGATATCTAATACTTGTAGTTTTGTATGCACTGCAAGAAAAAAAAATACTCAGCTTGAATTCGCCATTTCCATAGTTTCAGAATTCAAACTACATAAGGAAAAATTCTGACCAGTCCCTTATTATCCCATGGTAATTACATCAAATTAAGTCATTAGTGTAGAGTTCCAATTTTTCATATCTGAAAACTGAAAACAAGAACTAGCCTCAGTGCACAGGAAATGGACATGATTTCTTTAAATAGCAAGACATTATTATTTCATCTCCTTCTTCCCTATATAACTCAGACTACAACAGATACAATTTATTAATATGTATTAGTAAATAGCGAATTCTAACGCAAAATAGAAGAGGGGGTTAAGTATTGCAAAATAACCTTTTTCAACAACTTCTGTGCATCATCTACGGACATAGGTTTCTGCAGAGGAGACACGGGAGAGCAGTCTTGTTGAGCAAGAGAAAGAGCAGAAGCATTTGGAATAAGTATCTTGTGCTCAGTGTCAACATTTCCCAAAACTTTATCAGCAAATCCGCTTTCTAATTCTGCGGGAAACGGGTCTCTGGCTCCAAAATCGCCCAAAGAATCACTACCCAGAGCTCTCGTGGCTGTTGTTCTCAGGGAAAGTCGACTTTGAACTTGAATTGACAATAACTTGTTAAGGTGGTGGGGGTGATCATGACGAGGAGGAGAAAGGCGAGGGAGGATGAAAGAAAAGGTGAAGTGAGAAGTTGTGGCCATGAAATTGTCTGGGAGGTGAGAACAAAGAGCCGTAACTTGGTGAGCTTATCTGGTGGCACTGGTCCGAGACTCTGCTCTAAAACCGGTTTGTTTTTTGGTTCGATAAATAAAATAACAAGTTGCCGGTTTAACCCAAGTCAGCTTCACACAAATTGAGAAATACTGTATTTATAAATAAATTATTCAAATTTATTTACATAATAATAATATCTGCTTAAATAATTTTAAAATTAAAAAAATAAACAAATACAATTTTTTACAAGTATAGTTTTATTTGTCTTCATTAATACAGTGTCTCATTTTCCTTACAACTATAGAAAAACAAAGACAAACAATCTCTCTCAATTCAAATTTGATTAACAGAGCGTTTGAGATCGGTCAATATTCTGTTGAAACAAGGAACATTATAGCATGCCATAGTAAAATAAATACCCCTTTATTCAATTGAATCATAACCTAGACAAGGAGAGTAACTTCTCCAATTAACATTTCATCACGCCGTTTCGGTAGTTCAAATAACATATAACAAATTACATCATATTATTCATAAAAGAATACGTATTTATTCTCACAACAGTAAAATCAATATGTTTGTGGGAAGCTCAGGGTTTGGCTAGGAAGAGAGCTTTGCACTTATCTACTGTATCTTCTGGGCTGATAACTGCAAAAGGGCATGTCAATGTCATCAAATAATCCCATCACATTTGCAATTCAAAATACTCTCTATGTCCAACTGCTTCTAATGAAATTATCCCATCTTAATTTAATTCATTAAAATTATTTAATTTTTTCACCAATGAAATCATTTCTGAAAATTTCGAGAGTTATTTATATTTTTTCTTCTACCAACATGGATTCCTTCCATTATTTGCACCCAATTCAATTTAAAAGTGAATGAAATATTATTTCCACCGAGATGACATCCGAAATTCCCAAGTATAAATCAAAGCTAAAATATAAGCTCACCTGTGTGACCCACTGTTCGCTCAGATTCATAAATTTCATGATCATTCCCTCCCTGCTCAGAACAAAAACCCAAGCTCTACCATTAGTATGAAATCATGAGATGCATACACAACACTAGACTATAATGTACCATCAATAATAAATTCATATGTAATGGAAAGCTGTGGATCAAGCTAGAATCCAAGGGGGAAACTTATCCCAGAATATAAGATATTAGCGGTGATTAAAGCTCATGACAGAAGATTAATCGAATAATAATTATCACTGATATAAAGACACATTGCTACGAGTTCAGAAACAAGAAGGAGATGAGTGGCGTATGCACAAAGACAGTAGAAAATGGCCAAAATAAATAAGCAACAAAGTAAGAGGCTGACCTTGTAAGTTTTGTCTCCAAAGAAGTGAATTTCCTGGAAGTCATCAAGGTACCTCAAACAGTATGTCTTATCCCAACCTTGAGGAAAGACCTACCACAATCATCATGAAACATTAAAGATTCAATAGCAATACTTCCAATTTACCACCCTATATAAACCAGTCCAAGGATATTAAAAGATATACTAGATATAGTAACACAGACGTCAAAGCTTATCTGTCCCCCAATTGAAAATGTCAAGTTAAGATGAGAGAACTTCTCCCGAAGCACGGATACCATTTTTGTGCGTACATTGTGAACCTGAAACCGCAGTTGCATATCATAAATTTCAATGCAAACATCACCAGAGAGTATCTATACTAGAAAAACATGAACTATAGATATGACCTTTTGTATAAGAAGAGGGAAAAATAAATAAATCCTCACCTTGTCATACTTTTCAAACTCATCCCTTTCTTCTTGACTGCAGTTTCTCCCAATGGGTGAAACATTGAGCATCCCACTACGGAATTCAATGAATGTTCCCCTGCAAAATAATATAATACGAACAGAAATGTATTATTCAGCTGTACAATTAAATGGATACACAGAGTATGGTTCGACTAAAACTGATAGAAGGGCTCTGATCCACCAACCTTTTTATTGGAATGTCCAAGTCAGCAATATAGTGAAGTGTGAAATTTATAAATTCCTGCACAAGTTATCACAATAACAATTCAATAATTTCCATGAACAAATAAGTTCTCTGCACATGAAGTCAATGAGCCCACTATTCAGCAAGCACTTACAAGAGCTTGTAAAAAAAATACCCTATATATTTATATATATATATATTACACATGTAATTTATAAAGCCATCTGCTTGACAGGGACAGATCTTACCTTGAGCTTTTCCTCTCCAAGAAATGACTTCAAGCTCTGGACAAAGGAAAATACATAACTAAGGTTAACCATAAACGTTTACAGTCACTTTTAGTTAAGTGGTCCAATTACATTAAAATTAAAAACATCAATTACTGGGTGCCAAGTAATCAAATTCTGATACAAGCAAGGGACATTCTTTTATATATATATATATATATATAGGTATTAGTAAGTAAAGGTTACATTCTGATATTTCTTACTTCTAGTTTACAATTTTGGGTTTAATTTGCTAATAATACCTGGGTGCCTATTAATTTCCCATCCTTATGAGCAACTAGTCCATTCTCCGAAAATACATAATCATAGTCATTAATGACTGCAATACAAAAGAAAGGTTTAGAGATTCTTCATATATTCTAAAGACAATAAACTAGAAAGCTCCATTTACACAAGCTTTTCAAAAACTGATTCATTTCTCTTCATGCATGAGATTATTCAATCAACATTTTCTAACCCGAATTTCCGAGCTGCTCTGATATCTTAGAAAGGTCTGATCCACCAACAACACCAACTGTAACAACCTATAAATGCAAGAAAACCAACTTAGCATTGAAAAGACTTATCTTCTTGCAAACATTACTCGTTACACTCATTACCTTTCTGAGTTCTCGCATGAACTCCAACATCTGTGGGGTGGCAACCTGACAATCGAGTTGACAAAGAGTCAAATATTGCACATAAAATAAACAATTTAACATATAAGGAAGATCAAAAGGATAATTCATACCTTTCTTGGAGCCGTAAGAGTTCCATCAACATCAAACAGAGCAATTAAACCTGGCTTTATTGCCGCCATTGGAGCTTAATGTAAAATTATCTGCGACCAGATGCCCAAAATTGGTAAAGCCTTTTTCCACCAGAAAAGGAAACTATCAAATACCTTCAGTTTCACGATTACTCACCTGAAGATACAAAGAACTTAATAATGTGATAAAAGTGCAGTGTTTGATGTCTGTAAAAGTAAGATACGTACACGAAGGTTAAAGAAGATCTTAATTTACGTAAGCTGGATGCTAAACGGGAATAAATAAATTCAGTTTAGATCTAAATATGAGTATTCAATGGATAAAATTCTTTCTCCAGATCAGAGCCGTCATCAGATCACGACAAATAGTTTCAAAATATCGAAAAAAATTGTGCAGTCAGAAGAAAACCTGGCCGAGAACAGAGACGGAAGCGAGGCAAGCGAGTTTCACGGCAGACCTTAGAGCTTTCTTGTTTGAAGGTGCGTGATATCCCGCGCCTACGTGAACCACCACCAAGAACCCTGGATTTCCATCGCCGGTCTCGCCAGCCACAAACAAACAAGAGTAAGTGAGTTAGAGAGCAGTGAATGTTTTGGCAAGTCTCTGTTAATGCTTGTGCTTCTTGCTTTTTAAATACAAAGATTATGCACCTCAGGTTGGTGCGCGTTTCATGCCAACCGTATCGTTCCAATTTTATCGGATGTCTCCTAAGAGACGTTCAAGCCAATTGTAGCGTGAAAGTAAAACGGCCGCGCGAAATATGATGGGATGAGAAACCTGAAGCAGGGAGATTTGCCGGTGGATTTGTTTAGAATAACGGAAATGCCCCTGGTTTCAGTGTAATTGTTAGATTGTGATCTACGCTATAAGTGACTGATATTCAAGAATGAGCTGATCACTTGTTTATTTAGCCAATAGATTATTGCCACGTACTGCAACGAACGGAGTTGTTGTATTTTGTGAGAGGGGCTAATTTTTTTTGGGCCAAACCACTGGTTCCCACCCAAGGTTTGATGTTTTCTCAATATCCCCCCTTTAACTATGGAAACACAAAACACCCACCCATGAGCAGTTAAAATTAACAGTGGTAAGGGTAAAATCATCATTTTCTCTATAATATTAAAAAATAAACTAAAATATAATTTATTTTTTGCCCCCCCTAAACTTTGAAAACTAAAATTTTTCTCCAGTCTAAGTTTTAAAAAATGATAGTTTCACCCTAGGGATTCGTTTTGAAATCTTCGGTGACATCTCCGGCTTCACTGCCAACGGCCTCTCCCTCCCGAGACATCATCTCCTTCCGACGATCTCTTTCCTCTTATTTGGATGCTCGATCGGGGTCGGAGAAACCTTGAGAGACGAAGAACTTCGTCGGGGAAGATGAAGTTTCGTCTTCCCAGACAAAGATGAAGTCGTCATCTTCGTTTGGGAAGACAATAGTCTTCCCAAAAGAACTTCATCTTCCTCGACGAAGACGAAGTCGTCGTCTTCGTCTGGGAAGACGGTCGTCTTCTCAGAGGTCTTCTTCTGGGAAGACGAATCCCGACGAAGTTCTTCGTCTCCCAAGATTTTTTCGAGGCCGATCGGGCATTCAAATGAGAGGAAAGAGATCGTCAGAAGGAGAGGATGCTTTAGAAGGAATAGGTCATCGGCAATGGAGCTGGAGATGTCGCTAGAGATTTTAAAACGAAACCCTATGGTGAAATTGTCATTTTTAAAACTTAGGCTAGAGAAAAATTTTAGTTTTTAAAGTTTAAGGGGGTAAAAAGAGATAAAATTTTCAGATGTTAGGGTTCTGTTAAATTTAACTTGTCATAAGTGGGCGTTTGATATTTCTATAGTTAAAAAGAGAATATTTGAGAAAACATTAAACCTTGGATGAGAAATAGTCGTTTGACCAATTTTTCCGGAAAGTGGAGGGGCACAATTTTTAATGAAAGCTTAAAACTTGAATATATGAGAAAATATATATATTTTACCGAGGTTTGGTCGAAACAATAAGGCCAAAGGACCATTTCCCACTGTAGATATGCTATTTTATTAAGTGTTTCTTTTTTAATTTTAAAAATTTCAAATATACATATGTGAATAGTTAAAATTAATAGTAGTAAGGGCAAAATTATTATTTTCTCTATAATATTAAAAATAAACTAAAATATAATTTCTTTTTGTCCTCCTAAACTTTAAAAACTTAAATTTTTTCTAACGTAATTTTAAAAAATGATAGTTTTTTCTTAGGGTTTCGTTTTCAGATCTCTAGTATCATTACCAGTGGTTTTTTCCTTCCAAAGTTTCTTCTCTCTCCCTTCAATAGTCTCTCTCCAATCATTTGAATATCTGATTGACGTCAAAGAAGTCATGTAAGATGAAGAGACGAAGCTTTTTATCTTTCCACAGCTTCTTTGACGTCGATCGGATATCCAAATGGTTGGAGAGAGACCATTAAAAGGAGAGAGAGCTTCGGGAGGGAGAGACCGTCAATAATGGCACCAGAGATAACGTTAAAGATCTGAAAACAAAACTCTACAAGAAAACTGTCATTTTTTAAAATTTAGGTTGAGAGAAGCTTTTAGTTTTTAAAATTTAAGGAGACAAAAAGAGATAAAATTTTAAAAGGTTAAAGTTCCATTAATTTTAATTGTTCATAGATAAGTATTTAAGATTTTCAAAATTAAAAAGAAGAAACATGAGAAAACAACATACTTGGGTGGAAAATAGTCGTTTGGCCAAACAATAAATCCATCTTTGAATTACATAAAAAGGCAAAATAATATATTACCATACAAAATTTGTTATATATTACAGGCGAAATGCCATTTCTCACCCGAACTTTGATAAATAGTACATCAACCCTTTAGATTTAAAAAATCCATTTTTTACCCTATGCTGTTTCATTTGGTATAAATTTTTTATTTTTATTATAAATTACTATTTTACAATTTAAATCAAATTATAAAATTAGTTTTTGATAATAAATATATATATGTTATAAAATTAATATAACTAATACCAAAGATAAAGAAATGGAGGAGAAAGCTTCTGAAATTATAATAAGAAGCAAAATGAAGAAGAAAGAAGAAAGCTTTTTTATGTGAAGAAAAGTGTGTCGATTACATGAAGAGAGGGGGGTATTTATAGAAGAATTGCCGCCCCTCCAGTCAGCAAAAACGGCTTCCTTCTAAGCCAAGTTTCCAATGTCATTAATGTTTTCATACTCCTTTAGCCAAAATTTCTTCTCCTGCGTCAGCCTCTCCAATAAATGTTTTCCCACCCATTTTCTTGACTTTATTGGTGGAAAGCCACTGCATCTGTAACAATATATATATATATATATATATATATATCTATTTTTATTAAAATTTAAAAAATATCGTAAACTAATTTCAATTATTAATTATAATTGTACTCTTTTCGTTCAATCCGGAACACATTTTCAACCATCATCTATGGCCATGGCTTTGAACCATTTATTCTTTATTACCTTTTCAATCTTGCCAGCATCTTCCCTAACCTCATATGGATCTTGTAAAACATCAGTCATTGTCAGTGATTTATTTACCCATGAATCCATTATTATGCAATTCAACCTTCTTCTGTAAACTTTTTTAATTGACAACTCAATGACCTTTGACAGATTAGACTTGGTTGTGAGTAATTTTGACTTTCGCTTTTCACTCATGCGATGGACCACAATTTGAGACAAATCTCCCCTGGTTTATTATGCGGTGATTAAAAGTTGGATTTGTGTACAGGAGGTCAACAGGGGTTTGGCTGGGCTTGGCAAATGAAGGAAGAAAGGAGACCCAAAAAAAAAGCTACAGTGCAAAAGATTTTTGAGAAGAGAGCACCATGTGAAGTGAAATTGAATAGATGGGAATATTGATGCTAAGAAGATGACAAAAAATTGGAGGAAAAAGAAAATAGTGCAGTAGAAAGATAAAAAAGGAGGTGAAAAAAGAAACTAAAAGAAAGAAGAGGGAAAAAGAGGAAAAAGGATGGGCTAAAAGAGAATTTGAAGACAAAATGAATAAGAAGGGATAAGTAAAATTCATATTTTTCTTTAGATAAATGGGTGAAAAATAAACTTTTTAAATTTAAAATATACAAAAATTATTTTATTAAAACTCGGATGGAATGTAGTGATTTAGCTTTTTTCTATAGGCCCAAACTTTTATATTTTTACTTAATATGCCAGCTTATAAAAAATATTTAAAGTATTTAATTGTTCTTAATATATTGTTTGGTTTGGAAAAATGTTTGAAAATGTGGAAATATATTTTTTAGTTGCAAAAAATACTAAACGCTCCTTCCTTTATGCTGTGTCAAATCGCACCCCGTAGGTTCGTGAAAATTACAAAAGAACCATCTTCCCCAGTCCCTGGTTCGCTAGGCCACCTACACTTCCGAATCCCTAATCTCTTCTCTCAAAGAGAACCTAAAAAACCTCCCAAAACCCATACAAACCACAATAAAGAATAATAAAGATGGAAGACCAACATGAACACGAAGACCAAGAGTATGACGTATATGGCGGAGAGATCCCCGACCAGATGGACGCCGACGATCAGAATCCCGAGCATGAACAAGACCTCGACGACCCCAACTCTAACTCCAAGGTTTTTCTTTTCTTTCTTCTCTCTGTTCAGTTTTTGGAAGATTTTTTTTAAATTCTTTTTAAGTTTTGAAACAAAATTAGGATTTGGAGGACATGAAGAAGAGGCTGAAGGAGATTGAAGAAGAAGCTGGTGCTCTTCGTGAAATGCAAGCTAAAGTGGAGAAGGAGATGGGAGCTGTCCAAGGTCTCTCTCTGTACATAACGTTACTTTGATTTTGTTGATTTATTAAATAAATTTTGATTTTTGGATCTGGGTTTGGACTTGACGAACTTGTTTAGTTTGATAATTTGCGCTGCCCACATTCAGCCTACAAAATCATTTGCTGGCTCTTTGATATTATATTTGTGGGGAAAATTGGCCAAATTTGAAGCTGTTGATATTTGAAAATGAAAACTTTGGACCTGTAGTCTGGAAAGTAAAACTTGTCATAGGAAGTAAAACTTAGAATATGTTTTCTGTCAATAGTTGTTGATATACGCTGTGCATTACTAGTATGCAATGTTTTTGTAAACTGATGACGGAAGTGGCCAACTTTTAAGTCTTATGTTTGTAATTTTTTTTTATTCGCGATCTGTTCTGAACAGCAGTGAATTTTAGACTTGCTTCCATGTTCTAGGTATATTGATTACTAATGCTGTTGCTTTCATTGTGAAATCTGGTTTGTGCCATTTTTCCAGAAATTTTTATTCATGTTTGTTGGCAAAGCCAAGAACTGATGTGGATAAAGGAGTAGATCTACAAACTTGTTATACTTCTTTATTGTTATGTTGAAAAAAATTTGTAACCTGGCTCAATGTCAAGTGATTTTGCATTGCGTTATTATCTGTCGCACTTTTTCGTTCTAGCTAACGGTTTTTCTTATGTTGAATTTTTACCCTGGAAATGAATGAAGATCCCTCAAGTACTTCTGCAACTCAAGCTGAAAAGGAGGAAGTGGATGCCCGCTCGATCTATGTTGGTAATGTGAGGTTTCTTACCATTTTTTTTAATTTAGATTTTCCCGTTTCATTTTTCCAATAATTGATAAGGTCACTTTGCAGTAAACAGTTTTATTCATCCTTTATGAAATATTCAGAGAAAGTATCTGCAAACAATGTGAACTAGTTGTGTTTATCACAATGCATTTGACTGATGTATGGCTTTGAGGCTGATGATATGAATATAACATGAACTCATGTTGTATAAGATAGTGTCTCTAATCCCTTAAATTTTGATAATTGCATACTACTCGCACTAACAAGTGCTTTTATTTTGCTTTCCCTGCATAATTTTACAACAAAAAGCACTTCAGGTAGCTCTTCTTGCAAAAGAGCTGCGCTAATTCTAACACCACAAATATCACTATTCACCTCAAATAACTTCGCAAAATTAATTAGGACAATACAAGTGCAATTCAAACTTTTTCCCTGATAAATGACATCTGTTCTTCAACAAATTAGCCTTGCTGAAAATTCTCTCTCTTCCAATATTCCATGATAGGTGCAATTATGGTGTTGAAATTTCATAGTCATTTGTGATAGAAGGTTGCTTATCCATAGAAACTGCAAACCACTCCTGCAACTAACGTGGTGAAGTCAATGTATTTAGTTTAGTGCTTGCTTAATCTTGTTTTGGTCAATCAAATTTGAATAAGATATTCACATTTTAGTTTTTAGACTTTTATATTTCAGGTCGTTTCTTTGTGTGCAACAACCAACACTTTAGATGAAGCCTGTAACTCTTTTGCTGTGTATATATGTATATGCAATTTAGGTAGACTATGTTTGTACCCCTGAGGAAGTACAGCAACATTTTCAGTCCTGTGGAACTGTCAACAGGGTGACAATTTTGACAGATAAGTTTGGTCAGCCTAAAGGATTTGCTTATGTTGAGTTCGTTGAAGTTGATGCTGTCCAAAATGCTATTCTGTTAAATGAAACAGAGCTGCATGGTCGTCAGATAAAGGTCTTTAGATTTCTTCTTCTTGTATATAGACTATAGTTAATGCATGAATTTAATTTTTACATTATTACAGTGTTGGGTTTGGTCTATTTTCAGGTTTCTGCAAAGCGAACCAACATTCCTGGTATGAAACAGTATCGTGGAAGGCGACCCAACCCATATCTTGGTTTCCGAGGTCGGAGGCCCTACATGCCTGGTGCTCCTTTTCCACCATACGGTTATGGGTGAGTCTAAGAAAATCTTTACATCTACATGTATGTTAATGTCTATCTTGATTCTTGCTTTTGTGATTATGCTCAATTATTCAAATCTTGTGTGCAATCTTTTCATTTTATTTTTTTATTTACTCTACTTTTAAAATGTATACTTGGTGTAATATATATTTGTTACCATCCCAAATGCAAGATATGAGATTTGGATCTCATATAAAAAAATATGAGCTTTTGATGAGGGTTTATATGTCTTTGAACTCTTCAATCTCAACAATTAGCATTTGAGTGTGGTTCTCCTAAGATTCATATCATTTGGTATCAGAGTCACTATCATACCTCTCAGTTGCAGTCTTGCGATACGGGCGGTGGCATTGATATTGTAGTATTCGCCTAGGGGTAGCAAAAAACTAATGCACAATCAACACATGTGAGTGTCAGGGTTGCGGAGTATGGTGATATTTTACGATCCCAAATATTAAGTATGAGACTTGGATTTAAAATTGGAAAGTATGAGCTTTTGATGTGAGATTTATATGTTTTTGAGCTCTTTAATCTCAACACTTAGCTTTTAAGGTGTGATTCTTTGAAGCTTTTATCATTATTCCGCTTGCAATATCTGCGAAATGGTTCAGATTGAACGATTGTATCCTACTGTGAACCAGCTTCTGGGCTTTAGAAGGGTCCTTTTCACTTTTTGATTTATTTCTGCTTCACATTTAGAAACTAATGCATATATGTCACCACAGGAAATGCATTAGATTTATTTGTTTTTTAATTAGTGGATCGATGGTTTGGAAACTGCTAGATTTGCCCTTATATTTCATGTTCCGTGCTGCAAATAAAATAAAAATCAAATTTATCGGTTTCCGTGGCTATTCATTTCTGAATTCACTTATTTCTCCTCATACGCAGAAGGGTTCCCAGATTCAGACGGCCAATGAGGTACAGGCCATACTAATGATGGATCTCATGTCAGTACTGGTCACTATGGTAAGGGCATCATTTTTTTGGTGGTTTATGATAATTGTCATACGATTATTACTCCTGAAACCCGGATGGAGGAGAACACTTGTATCATATGCCTGTGGCATCTGCCAATTGGCTTCCTCTCAAATGGTTCTTCCTGAAGCAATGATAGAATCACGCTTTCTGCTTTTAAAAGAGGTAAGAAGAGGCAGAAATGCAAATGTTTTAGTGACTTTTTTTTTTAAATGTACTCTGCGAATTACTGGTCTGAAACTGATTCATTTCTAAGTTTAACCTGAGGATCAAGTGATGTTTTTTTCAAATTGGCTGGCTACTTTTGTGATTACAGTTTGGCTGAATGACTATTTTCCATTTAACTTTGATGAAATGATTTCTCACCTTTAATTTACAAAAGTGCATTTTCACACTTAAAATCTGGTAATAAAATTTGTTAATTTTTTTTTATATAAAACTGGTAAAAAGATAAAAATGTTATCTGCTTCACCAAACCTGGGTAGCCATGAGAAAAAGTCGCGGTTGGTTTGTTCTTGCCTGTTGATGATTGTTGCTCTTTTGTAGTTGCCACCTTTGCGTTACTCTCCATATGGGTCCATCAGTTGGACAATGTCAAGGAAAACGACCTATTTGAATGAGAAAAAACAGTAAAACAAAATGATTTGAAAAAATCGTGAAATTATTTGAAGAACTTAAATCACGAGCGTGTCTGATGGAGAGTCGCCAGGGAGGAAAGAGAATCGGGGCCCTTCATTGTGGGTTTCCTTCATGTTTTGGATTTTCAGTTTCATGAGCAAAAATCTTTGTTTCTGAACTTCTATCTTTTGATTTCAATTTAAAGTGGATTGAGAAGCGGGGCTTTTCCTAACTCGAAAGCAAGAGAGGTTTATATTGATTTGCTTTTCAAATGCACTTTGGTTACGGAGCTTGGCGGCATCTGGCCAAGCCCAATTGAAGCCATTGTCGGAGGCGATTCACCTGGCCGTGTGGTTTGTCAAACCCCAACCACCCTCCACAACTGCAAGCTCACCCATCAGCCAAATCTAACTGCAACCAAGCCCACTTTCTACCATTCATTTTCACAAATAACGATTTCACTCAACGGCACAACTTGTAAAATTAATAAAGAGAACAATTTGTAAGATTTCAAGAAATGAGAAAGAAAATATAGAAAAAAAAGGAAGAAAAATCTCCATGTTATCCGTATAAAATCGAGCAATGTCAAGAAATTAATTTAAAAAAAAAAAGAATAAAGAAAAAAAATACTGAAAGGTCGAATATGGGTGTGCGTATATGTATAAATATTTTTTATTCCTGCCTGCTCCTTCTCTGTTAGAGTTTCAAGTCATTTGATTTCTCTCTAGCTCTCAATTTCCTGAGGGACTGAATGGCAACGTCTAAAGAAGTTGAAGATGCACCTAACACTACATCCTCGTAAGCATCTGCTTGTTTCCTTACCTACACTTAGTAAATTTGATTGCTAATAATATTTGAAGGTTTTCGTCTTCTTCTTCTTTTTTCTTTTTGTAATTTTTTCTGGTGATTTTCAGGCCGAAGAAGATGTATAAAGACCCAGATGATGGGCAACAGCGATTTTTGCTTGAATTGGAATTCGTTCAGTGTCTTGCTAATCCCACTTACATTCACTGTATGTTTTTTCTCGACTAATATTTATTTTTGTCCCTTTTATTATATCTGCTTTTAATTTGCCCTTAGATGAGCAATTTAGGGTGCTTGCAGTCTCGTTGTTCTTATGGATTTTTTAACGATATTTATCTTAACCTTTCTTATTCTTTTCTTAATTGGTCCATTGATGATTCGTTACTTTTTAATAATAAATGAAACAGTTTGAAACTTATTATTTACCCACATCTCTGTTTTGCAACATCTCAAATGATTAAATTTAAATAATATGCTTCAAGGGAAATATTATTGATTACTGATATAGAAAATTTGGGTTTGAATTATTAGAGCTGACCTAAATTTCTTTCAATTGCCCTAATTTTAGCATTGCTTGCTGAAGCATTGAGATTTGAGCCAGGCACAGTTAGTTGGTGCACATAGATGGCACCAGGTGCTGTCATATATGTTTCAGTGAATATATGTTGGTGCATGGGTCCTTGATCATTGCTGTGTGAACTAGATAGAGAGTTTTTCCTTCAACTGCATATTTATCATTTTATGAAACATAGACTGTGTTTGTGCATGTGTGCACTTATACTTAACCAACCAAACTCTCTTGCATATAAAATAACTTTAGTACTTCACTTTGTCAATAATCACTTATGTTATTTGTTGCTGCCATTGCGTTTCTGCTTGATGTTTGGTCCTTGATTTTCTTCTGCAGATTTGGCTCAAAACCGTTATTTTGAAGATGAAGCTTTCATAGGCTACTTGAAATATCTTCAGTACTGGCAACAGCCAGAGTATATTAAATTCATAATGTGAGATAATTTCTTAAAAGTATGCTTCTACTACCTTTAGACTTGTGTTGCTAGAACTGACTCCATTTCCAGATCAAAAGGGGATAGCCTCTGCTTATCCAATTAGTTAATTTCTTCATTTTACATTTCAAGGGCGTGAGGCCTGGTGGGATGTTTTTATCGTTATACTTATCTTCTACGACAATTTCAGGTATCCTCATTGCCTCTTTTTCCTTGAACTTCTCCAAAATGCGAACTTCCGCAATTCAATGGCACATCCAGGCAGCAAGGTCAGATTCTGGTGTTTTCCCCCTGCCCCTTTGGGTGTGCTTTTGAAGTCATGTTATATCTCTGTTAAAGTTTTCTCTGCTTTTGTGTTCCTCTGAAACAAGTCCTCAGTGAGGTTTAGTTCAAATTTATCAACTATTTTGAAGTAACCCATGGAATTTTCACTTCTTTTAGTTAGTACCCAAGAGTTCATTATCATTTTTTTTTTTCATTTTCACTTCACTAGATTGTTTGTCTATATTCAGTGTAGCATTTGCCTAAGGTTTGCCTGCTTTATCCTACTGATTGAGTACACTATGATCCATTTTTGTTGTCCTCTTTAGAGAGTTATGCCTAGGAAATAGATGGATATTGACCATTGTATGTCATTGTTCATCGAGCTTCTTGTTAGAAGCGGCATAATATTTGCTTAACAAGGAGTTCTTGTTGCAGTTTCTAGGATACCCTAATATGAATTTACCATATAGTTGGCTTCCTTTATGTGTTTTCTTTTTTTATTTGTCTTCTTAAGCATTGTGAACAATATAAAACTAATCTTTTGGGTGAGATTAAAATTAGATCTCATTATGTTCCCTGAAAGAAATGCATGTCTTACAATTAATATTGAAACAGTTATGTTTATTGTTAACTTATAATAAAACATTGTTCATCTTGAAACCTGAAGGAATTAGCACATAGGCAGCAATTCTTTTTTTGGAAGAACTATAGAAACAATAGATTAAAGCACATCTTACCAAGATCTCTTCCTGAAATTGTTGAGGTGCCACCGGCTGCTGCTGCACCTCTGCCACCTGCACCACCTGTTCCAGCTGTGACTATCCGTATGACAGCTCCTCCTGCCCAAGCCCCTTCTCCTATGCATTACGGTATTCCCTCAGGATCTGCTCTCACAAAAAATGATATGAGGAGTAATAGCATTGATCGAAGAAAGAGAAAGTATGTACAGTGAACTATCTGTAGCTGAATGAACTCTTTTTTTTCCCAGCTTCCCTGATAAGAACTGCAGTAATTGCTCAGAAGACCCTTCAAATATCAACTGTCTGATGCAATTTAGTTTGATTATTACAGGAAAGAAGGGTAAATTGGCATATCATGCCATTTCATGTATTTGTGATGAGATATATTTGATGAGGTAATCAATGTTTTGCCACTTGGATAGTGAGAATTAGGAGTTTGCAGTGATTGTATGTTTACAAATATTGAGACTGTAAGGATTTCTATAATGAAGTCAGAAATAATAATTATTCTGGAAATCAAATCATTTCATTGGATGATTCCTTAGTGTTGCTATTTCAATATCAACAAAGCTTTTAATGAGTATTCATTGTGTCAATGAATGAATAGTTGTTACCATAAACAAAATGTGACTATCAGCTTGAGCTATAAATAAACTCTGTGGTTGTAATCTGAGAGTTAGGTTCAGCGGTGCTAAAAACTTCTTGATAAATGCTTGCAGGCTCCATGAAGAATTGGGAAGTTTTTTTTTTTTTTTTTGGCATACAAGGACAATTTCTATTTGTAGAGAAGAGTTTAGTGATTTCTGGACGACAGCATAAGAGCTGATATGAAATTTGCAGGTCCATTAACCATAGTTTGGGGAGGGTTTTCTTGTGGGAACCTCACAAGTAATTATCATAATCATAAAGGTAGAAGAAACTTGTAGTGTTTGCTTTGGCAGTTGTATTCAAGTTCATTAATTTGATGGAAAGACAGCTGATTTTGAATTAGATTTGAATGGCTATTACATTTTTTAATAAAATTTGCTTAGCTTAAGTCATGGTTATCATTATCCTAATATATACAATACATAGCTTATAACATATATTGTGATGATATAAATTGATATATCTTTTTTGAGAAAATAATGATATAATATAGTAAATAAGAGTTCAGGGGTGTTTGTGATATTTTAAAATGATGATATGTCAATTAAAATTTTTTTATTATTTTATGTAATTTGAATACACAAATGATATATTATTATATAATTAAGTATTCTTTTATTTTTAATTTAAAATTATTTAATCATATGATGATATAAATTATGTTCAAAAATATATATGTCTAATTTAATTGTTTTGTAAATAGTATTCAACAAATAAAGCAGCTTTATCATGTGATTCCTTTTATAAGTTGGAAACATAATCCAGACCACGTCATTTTGATAGGGTTGGACGCGGCGAATCGCATAACGTGTTCAGCAAGTTTTCCAAGTTTACATGTGGCGCGTCGTCAGTGTATCAGAGATTTTATGTTTATCCATGGAAATGAAATGTTTCCAACTAAATTGGATGGTGTAACTTGACTCCTTTGCCAATGACTAATTTTAGTTGAGAGGTTTAGTTTGGATTTCTATTTTTTCCCATTATCAATTAATGATTTTAGCAATGATGATCTGTCGACATATCGAAATTGGTATTTCAGTAACACTGTTTAATTGGTAGCTGAGTCAGTTTACCATTCTCAAATTCTTTCCATATCTTCTTGACTCGATCACTCCCGTCTGATCATCTGCCTCCCTTATATATATTTCCTTTATACTCTTCTTTGTTACAACACCCCAACCCAACAATCCCTTGTTTCTTTCTGCTTCCCTTTCTATCGTTACTTATGAATGCTCTTGCAGCCACCAGTCGTAACTTCCGCAATGCTGCTCGTATTCTGGGCTTAGACTCTAAGCTTGAACGGAGTCTTTTGATCCCTTTTAGAGAGATCAAGGTTCGTGTCTCTTGTTTTTTACTTCGTGGAGTTACTTCATTTGATAATTTTTTTTTTCATTCGTTTGAGGGGTTGTTTTGATGATCAGGTGGAGTGCACCATTCCCAAAGATGATGGAAGTCTCGTCACGTACGTTGGATTTAGAGTCCAACATGATAATGCACGTGGGCCTATGAAGGGAGGAATCAGATATCATCCTGAGGTCCCTATTTTTTCATTGCTTTTGTTTCTATTTCATGATGCATAGTAATTTTTTACTTCTGGTTTGCAGTCATCCATCCTATATAGTTAAGGTTCTATTTGGATGTTATATTCCGGTTTGAGTTTAGAAAGCAATAAATATGGAAGGAGTATAAGTAGAAACAATGAATAAGAGAAAACAATTTCCCCAAATTTCCTACCAATGGTTCGATCAATCCTGTCATTAAGTTAATGTTCTGAACCAAGTAATTGTGCTGGCCTTCTGCATTTAAACATGTGTGTTCAATTTCTTACTTTGGATTTGAAATGTTTTGAAGGTTGATCCTGATGAAGTAAATGCTCTGGCTCAACTAATGACCTGGAAGACGGCTGTGGCAGACATACCATACGGCGGAGCAAAGGGTGGGATAGGATGTGACCCAAAAGAGTTGAGTAATAGTGAGAAGGAACGTCTAACTCGTGTCTTCACTCAGAAGATCCATGATCTAATTGGAACCCATGCTGACATACCAGCACCAGACATGGGCACAAATGCTCAGGTCTTACAATCTGTCTCATATATATAGATATGTATATATATAGATATATATAGATATGTATATATATAGATATATATAGATATATATATCTATATATATACATATCTATATATATATATATCTATATATATACATATCTATGTATGTATGTATTTTGGTGTACATTTATTGATTTATCACATTCATTATAATTACCTAGCTAACTTGCATGTTTCTTGTATATGTGTACAGACTATGGCATGGATCTTGGATGAGTATTCGAAATTTCATGGTCATTCTCCTGCTGTTGTCACAGGAAAGCCCATTGTAAGTATTAAGGACTTGGACTTCTGATTCCAGGTTTAGTTGTCAAGTTGGATGTGATCCCTCTCCTGCCTTATCTCATGCTTTTATTTTGGAATTTAGGATCTTGGTGGATCATTGGGTAGAGAGGCTGCTACTGGGCGTGGTGTTGTTTTTGCAACAGAAGCTTTACTTGCTGAACATGGGAATGCGATAAGGGATATGACATTTGTAATTCAGGTAGAGTTGAGTTACCTTGCATGTCAATTTTCAGTTCATACATGAGTTAAAATGCCTTTCTGTGAGGAAAAATTTTATCTTATAAATTAATTTTGCAGGGATTTGGTAATGTGGGTTCTTGGGCAGCAAGGCTCATTCATGAGAGAGGTGGCAAGGTCATTGCAGTAAGTGACATAACAGGTGCAGTTAAGAATGCAAATGGAATTGATATTCCTGAATTGCTCAGGCATAAAGAAAATACTGGTAGTTTGAAGGATTTCGATGGTGGAGACCCCCTGGATTCTAGTGAGATTCTTGTCCATGAGTGTGATGTTCTCATCCCTTGTGCTTTAGGTGGAGTTCTGAACAGGTTAGGCTCCTTTTGCCAAGAAATTTATTCTTTGCATTCTTTTTGTTCTTGGTTTGGTACTTTCTTCGTGTTGTGTTATAAGATCATTGTAGTATTGACAGCTTCAATTATTCTAAAATTTGCTACAAAGTCAAACTGCCACTTGATATCGGTAATGGTTGAATCTTAGTGTTGCTGCTATTGTACTTACTATCATGCAGATTTTAAATGAATGACCTAGTTTATGCTAGTTTTAAGAAAGTTTCAGGATTGAAGTGTCTTTCCACTTAGCAAATTAGTTAGTTCAACATATTCCTGGTTTCACATGACATAGGATTTCTTTGTTTGTTATGATAAAAGATTTCTTAGCTTTCTAATCTAATTTATTTCCAACTAAATTGCCTTATTTTCTATGTTTGTCCATTGAAGGGAAAACGCCACAAATGTAAGGGCCAAGTTCATAATAGAGGGAGCAAACCATCCTACTGATCCTGAAGCAGATGAGGTAATTGCTATACTGGTTTCTTCCTTTTGCTGTAAGAAAACTTTTAGAGAGATTTGTAATGAGATTATGAAATTGCAGATATTATCCCAGAGAGGAGTTGTAATACTTCCTGACATCTATGCAAATTCTGGTGGCGTAACGGTTAGCTACTTTGAGTGGGTTCAGGTAATAAATTATAATTACAAGAAAAACTCCTCCAACCCCTTTGATGTTGGAAATTATAAATAATGTGCCAGATGAAATCCTCAACTCTCATTACTGAGCTTTCAACATTGTATGGTTGCCTCTTTGCTTTATGTTATTGACAGAGACAGAGAGCTAAAGCCTAAAGTTGATAAGCAATACTGTTGATATGCCTAATTATTTGTTATGTTGCAGAATATTCAAGGTTTTATGTGGGAGGAAGACAAGGTGAACAATGAGCTTCGGAGGTATATGATAAAAGCTTTTCATAACATCAGGAGCATGTGCCAGACACACAATTGCAGTCTCCGGATGGGCGCCTTCACACTCGGGGTGAATCGAGTTGCACGTGCCACCCTATTGAGGGGTTGGGAAGCATAAATATTTCCAGCCACAGCATACCAAAACAGCTTGGGAGCCACTGTTACCTCCCATTAAGTTTTATTAGTTCGTCTTTCCAGAATTTTTTTTTCTTCGAAACAGATTTAAGTGCATTCTTTGGGGAGATTGAATTGTTATATGAAACCTGTGATTCTTTGCAGCAACATTTTTAAAATAGATTAGTTATTCCCATCAGTTTTGCAATTGAAGTCATTAAAATTGAAATATTATTATGCACATTGGAGCATTGGCAATAGGTACATTTTGCAAAAGTCTTGCTAAAAGATGTCAGAAAGCAGTTACAGATAAGATAAAAGCACCTTCCCATAACTTTACTGACAAAAGAGGGAAGAGAAGATAAACTTATTTGTTATTCAGTATGGGCTATCTCTGCTTTTTGTTGTACATCACAACAAACAAGAACAAGATAGAAAGAAATTAAAAAAAGTAAACAAATAATTCTCTTGAATCAACCATGACTACCATTGCCGTTTCTGCTTCACTGCAAAGGGCCTGCAGCTCAAACAATGTCACCAAAAAGCAACAGTCTCAGATAAGAACTGCTCGCTCTATTGGAACAAAGCAAAAGTCAAATGTAGTTACTTTGAACGTGGAGGGCGACGTAGTTGGGCAACAAGAGAAGTCTTCTTTTCAAATGGGTAGATACTTGGAGCATAGCTCAGAGACAGAATCTCCCGCTCCAAAATTCCTGGATGAGCGTTGGAAGAATGGCACATGGGACTTAAACATGTTTGTTCAGGACGGGAAGATGGATTGGGATGGACTGATTGTCGCAGGTGAGTGCCTTATCATCCAACATTACAATCTTACCCAGTTTGATTTTAAATCTGTGGATCTCTTGCAGAAGCAAGAAGGAGAAGTTTTCTTGAAATTTATCCAGAATCAGCAACAAATGAAGAACCAGTAGTGTTTAGGAGCTCAATCATACCTTGGTGGGCATGGCTTAGGAGATCATATCTCCCAGAAGCTGAGCTACTCAATGGTCAGAATTTATCCCTTTCTATCAGGAATTTGCAACATCCAAATTTTATTAAACGAATTAATGTTGCAGGTCGAGCAGCAATGGTGGGATTCTTGATGACATACATTGTAGACGCATTGACTGAGCTAGACGTGGTTGGACAAACTGGGAATTTGGTGTGCAAAGCAGGAGTGTTTTTGACAGTAGTTGGTGTCATACTGTTGAGGCAAACCGACGATTTCACCAACCTCAAAAACTTGGCTGACGAAGCCACTTTGTATGACAAGCAATGGCGAGCCTCTTGGCAACACCAAAATTCCGATACTGGAAACAAAATTTAGTTGCCATAAAATTCCTTGTATTCTGTGTGTCTTAGTATATTTACATACATACATTCAACAGGTTTCTAATCTCTGTTAATTGAATTAAATTTTATTTTTTTGGGTCTTAAATCTTGAGAAGCTGAAATTAAGCTTATTTGGGTCAATGCTCTTAATGATAAGTAATATTTTTCTTTCTGAAACGTAAATATTAGTGTTACCATTTACAAACCAAAACATATAAAATTAGCACCAATTATAAAGTAAACATCCCCTACCTATTAGTCCCTCAGCAATTAATCATCCTGCAGGTTTAAAACCCTGCTCCTGGCCTTGTGTTTCCGCAGCATCACGCTGCCTGTTAGTGAAACTAAATGGTTGCTACTATTGCTTGAATATAAAATTGCTAGCAGGAACTTAAAGAAAAATAGAAAATCACTGCCCTCGACGTCCTACTGATTTTCCCAAGCGAAGCTGGGGATAGAGAAATTGAGGAGATCCTTGGCAGTGGTGGAGCTATGAGAAGAGAGATATTATTCCTTCCTCAACAAATGACAATCAAATCTGTGCAACAGCACAGGGACGTCCATTGCAACAATGGCCAAGTGATTTGGTGGAATACTTCAAGTTCAAAAGCGATTTCCCAGCTGGATTGAATCTTCCAGGTGGCGTTTGGCAAGACAACAGCAACCAGCATATTGCAGGGAGTTCCATATTGGGATCTGTGAAATGCTGTTGCATTTGGTATTGTTATGGCTTCCAACTCAATTGGGTTTGCAATGGCTCTTCAGATGATCTATATCCTCGCTTACAATTTTCCCTCGCAATTAGAGCTTCAAATTTGTGTGCTTGCAAATGTCTTTTACCTACAAGACTGCTGTGCCCAATCTTGCACCAGATAAACTAAAGCTCTTCCTCACTCTGTTGACGGCAATCCTGCCTGCAAATTTACCATTTCTGGCCAGGTGGGTTATAAAATTCATCAACTGGGTCGGATAATTTGTGAATACCTTCCGCACCACAAGATCTCAAATGTTTGACCTACACCCCAAAATTATAATACGATAATAATGTAGTGAGATCTCTAAAGAGACCAAACTAGTATTGATGTAAATAAATGCCATATGTTATAATTCAAAGTTAGTTGTTTAATTTATTTATTTCGATTATCATTTTTATATTAGGAATATCAGATCCAATATAGTGTTCAAACGAAATGCTACAGAGAAATTCATAGTTAAGAGGTTAATCAATATGTACCATTACACCAGGATCAACTTTTCTCCCCCAGAAAACACCAAACCATTTCAGAAATACAAATATTGTTCAAATTTTATTGTAAGTGGAACTTGTAAGTTGCGTGATAGCCCTGTCGGACAGATAAACCTTGGAGATTATGAGGCGCAATACAAGAAAAGAACCCCTAGCCTGAAGAATGCCTTTGAAATTGTGGTTGCAGGAACCTAATAAGTGATCTGCAAACACACCAGTAGCATAAAATATGCCACACATTACAAGACTAACATAATAGGCAGGGCAGCTCCGCTGACGTTAATTCATTGGTGGCAATTCATGAAATTCATATCGACCTAGGACTGGTGGGCAAATTTCACGCAGGCAGATATTCAACAATCTGTGACAAATTCAAAAGAAACAACAAACCTAGGTCTTACATAAAATTTTCCTCAGGAAGGAGGCCTTCATCATCTATCTTATCCTGCAGAAAATCCATACAATTTTCCTTGACAAGAAACAACAAGCCTACGTCTCATGTTCAACTCATCTCCATAATGATAATTGAAATTGTTCAATCCTACCTGAATAAATCATCAATTAAACACCATTGGACACCTCAAATCATTATTTACAGAGGAAGAAAAGATATGGGCCAAGCTCATAAATTAAAGAAGTTGGCCTTTAAATTGCACAAGACCAGACCAAGAAAAGGGAGCCAAAATTATATGAAAAGAAAACTTCACAAGACTGCAAGCCTAGGTAAATAAAATTTTACAGAAAAAATTTTTTAGATTAGCCAACGTGTTTCTAATTGCATTCTGTGCAACATTTTCAATGCATAGAGTTGTACCACCTCAGTGTAAATAGGATCGAGTCTCAGCAGCCTGTATTACCAACAGAAATGGTAAGTGGAACTCGGTAAGGGTTGAAACAGAAATAGAACCAGGAGGAAAGCTTCCCTGTCTAAGATCCTCAATCACATCTTCATACAGCATTAGTCACCCTGCAGGCAGTAAAGCTGACGAATATTTCCTGAGGCTGCAATTATGAGAGAATTAGAATTATATACTGATTATAGTGCAATAAAATGATATTATAGAAAGTTGTATAGCATTTCAAACATAGTTTAATTCTACAAATCTTCATATTTGGTATTATGAAATTTTAGATGAAAGAGAAAAGTTCATCTATGAATGTCAAAACAGGCATTGGTTGAGCACATCCCAGAGTTGACTACAGAGAGTTTAAATATAGTCTGGATTGAGTGTCATCCAAGTCCTAACCTCATGATGTGTCAGTTTCCCAATACCCATTTACTGTTAAAACCAAGTTGGTTAGCTGAGCCCAACACAGTTGAGTAAATTGTTAAAAGAAAACGTAAGAGGCAACTCAAAGAAATCTAACACTGCATCTAATACTTATTGTCTAACCAAAGACGAGAGGTGCGAAAGGTATACAGCAAAATCTCAAAATTCTAAAGAACAATCCTTTGCCAATTACACTTAGTATAGCACACCAACGTCCTTCACAATGTCAGTTCTCCACAACCCACCAACAGTCTGTAGACGAAATGGAAAATTATGGTGGTGGAGAGAGCATAGACAGTGTCGTAGGCTACCAGGATTAGACACAAATCCTATAAATCCAGACCTAAGCAAACTTGCATTCTTAGAGTTGTCTGCTTTGAGTGACCAAATAGTTGTGTACTTTCCATTATTACAGGAACTGAATCAGTGCAAACCATGCCTGTTGAAACTTCTACATAGATACAAGCTTGCAAAATTTGAACTGGTGAAACCCTCTTTCTGACAGAATGGCTTCACGCATGCAGGTAAGTTCATCTAAAAAAATCTTAGGGATAAATCCATACAAATGAATGAAAAGGATTAAAATAAGGGGTGCATAAATCCCATGATTAAGAAGTATCAAAACCCCAGGTTCAAGAACTTAATTCCAACAAGGGGAACAAGATAAATTGAGAAATTATATGATCACAGAATATGGGTTGGATAAATGGTACAGGAAATTTGTACACAAAGATCAGGAAACAATACTTTGGCATTCTGATGTTTTTTTTTTTAAATAGACACAAGTTCTCACATCAATATCACCTTCATACTTCTTTTTCCTATGACCTTCCTATAGTATTAAAGCCACATAAAGCCTTCAGAGCATAACATCAACCAACATAATAAGAAGTGTGGCAACAAAACCAAGAATATTTATTTTCCAATATAAAAGCTACAAAGAGCTATGATAATTACCATATAGCCAGTCTTTGAAGTATACATGGAGTGCACTCGATAATTCCCGTTTCCGATTTTCTTCAAGAGGTACCTCCCTCAAAAGTTGCTTAACCTGACCCAAGTTCTCTTGCTGTAGAAAAGTGAAAGCATTCCACAAAACCAACAAAATATCATTAATAGAACTTACAAGCAACTTGTGGAGCATCACTTATGATAAACAAAACAAGCAGACTCCAAGAAGAAGAGACAAATATTAAATAAATCATCTGGTCATCTAGTAGTATTAAACGCACGCACATTTCTCTTCTGAGATGTGATATAAGCATCTGGTAATGGAAACGGATTGTCCTTCGTTGACCCGGGGGACTCACCTCCATACCAGTTTGGGATCTGTGAATGAAGAAATAAAAGGTATGATCAGTATTAAACAAGAGAAAAACAATAAAGATAGCCTAAATTTGAATGAAAAATATGTTAAGTATACCAAGAAAATTGTGAAATGATCTGGGTCTAGAAGTGAAGCTGATTCAGCTTGAACATCAGAGACACCGGCTGGATGAGACAGTGAATCATGTGGATCAATCGCTCCCAGTGCCAAGGGTTCATCCCATTTGTTTATAGTTGCCTCAATACCAACTTCTGCCATGTGCTCCTCCAACTTAGAATAAAATGTATTGTATGGTGCCACCTGACAAAAGTAGTAACCATATTTATCACAAGATGCTCTGAAATACGTCCACAACTATGAACTCTACTCAAAAATCGTTAATCGCAAAAACACTTTTCACTAGAGAGCTAAAACAAACTCCACACTAAGCTAACTTAATTTGTGACAGCAACATAATGTATCTCTTTCAATCAGAATCTTTCCTTTAACATCAGATGGATAATTATAAGCACTAACATAATATAAAGAGATTATTACACTAAATGTAGCTATTATGGAGGAAAATAAAAAATTAACCGCCATTGAGAATACATTGTTACATATAGTGGCACACACCTGCAGTTTATGGTTGTCACCAACAATGAGTGGTCTCTGGTTTACTCCCAAAAAGAATACACATTCACGACAGTTGGCAATGCAAACACGATTAGCTGCCGTTATCACATGAACTCGCTCACAATGCTCAACTCTTACAGCCTGTAAAAGGAATTAAAAGCATATACGAGACCTTCTGAGAATAAACTTTCATCTGAAATATGAAGGCATGCTGAGTTGATAGCACATGATAAATATCCTAATTAACTTGATATAATAGGGAAGAATAGCCGTGGACATTTATCCTGTTTAACTAGACATAATGGGGAAGAAATATAAAACATAAAAAATCCGAAATTTAACTGTTAAGCAAGATATACAATACATTAACATATCCATAGTGATATTACATAAAAGCACAAAGCATATGCAATGGCAATATCAATCCTCACTCCCCTTTTAAGACACCATGATCAAAAAAATGAATTTGCATAGGTGTGGTGAAAGCCTTTGTAAAGCAGTTTTGGAAAAATAGCCTTCTAGATTGACAAATTTTATGAATATAGGACTTCCTAAATTATATATATATTTGATGTCCTGGTATCATTTTGCTATAACAAGAAGCTACAAGGAGTCTCCGTATAACACATGCACATTTTCCAGTGATAGATATGAACAGATGACAGCATTCATGCCATTGGCAAAACTAAGTGCTTATCACATGTATGTAGGTCACATTCTAGTTTATACAAACTCTTTCTAGCAGCTATACAAGGAATGGGTCAACATTAACTTGTCTAATTGGCTTTAAAGCACAGTAATCAGTCATCTCAAATGGGCCAAAAAAGTGTACTTGAGGTGAAGGCAGTTAAACTTTTTTTTTTTGGCTAACATGTGAACATGCAGCAGTATTAAAGGTGTCATAAAGCTGAATTTTCAAAGGATTTTGTCTACAAATAAAAGTCAATAATGCTCTTTTTAGAAGGCGTCATTAGCTAGTGGCTAAGTGACCAGATGAATAAAACTACATTAAACAAATGCAGAAAATTGACCCCTTTTCTGCAGCACATCTCATCATCATTGGCTAATTCTCTAAAGCATTATATTAATGAACAGTTCTTTGATGACAGATAGACATAGAATGCAGGATCTCTCTTTTTTGATAAAGCTGCAAATTTTATTATTGAGAGAAAAACATGCAAAGCACGTAAACCAATAATCAACCACTACAAAAAACCAAATTCAAGCCAACACAGAATCTCAATATGTATGATAAAGGAGATGTTATCCTGAAACTTTTGAGAAACCAAAGCTTAGTTACATGCCAAAACTTGACCTTTGCCCCACATAATATCAACTTGCTCATTCCACCATCCTAACAGGAACGATGCAAAATATGCATTGCTAAGTTATTAATGTCAATTAGCCAGTTAACCATTAAGCAGTTCTTTTCTGCTGAAGAGAAAAAGTACCGTTGTTGACAGTCAATTCTCCAACCAAGAAAGAATTATTTTCTGCCATAGTTACAAGAAGATTGTCCTCATGCAACTAATTAAAAGCTCCAACACATATCATTTTCCAACATTGAACAACAAAAAAGTTTTTTTATTTTAGTTTATGTGAGCTCAAAACAAATGTTTCAGTAAACTGGTAAATGAATCAAGGATAAAATAAAGATCTGCTAATCAAGCAAACACAAATCAGGGATGCACTCAATCTACGAATTATAGGAATGAATCTTTTCAGTTTTACCTTTCCAACGGCTCCGAGAATTATGGTAGCATCTGAGCATCCATATATTGTGGCATATCTCAAAGGTGCTAAAATGTAAATGACAGAATCATGGCAATTGATAACCTGCTATCATACAAGATACTGCTCAAAAGAATTCAAAAACAAATTTTACAAGAAAATTACAATAAAACAATCACGTGGAGCACTAAAAGCTTATGTGAAATGCACATTAGATTGAGGCAGAAACGAAAACAGATTTATGTTTCTTTTCAGATTGTTACATCATAACAAGTTAAGCCTTGAAAAATCATCTAAGGACAATTTAAATCTCAATTCTAAATAAAATGGATTCAGCTACTTTATATTACCGGCCTCTATAAATTTTTACAGCTATAATATCATAAAAATGAAATCAGGTCAAATTTAGCAGACTTGGTTCCAGGTTCACCTGTAACAAAAAATGACGTAAATTGAACGAGCTAGTAGTTAATGCTGAGAAAGTACGCTGAGAATAATATATGAAAACCTAACTTTGATAAAAACCACAAATTTAAGAGGGCATAAAATAGTGATCATGAAGACTAGAGTAAAACATATGTAATAGTAAAATCTGAGCTTCAAAACTTACCTTCAGAGAAGAACCTTTAAGATCTGAAGCTTGCTTTACATATGATGATTTGGAGATCCCCTCAATATAACTCAGACCCCTAGTACTTGTTGAGGGTTTGGCTGAACTTGTGCAGGCATCAGCCATTGCAACATCTGGATCAGAGGTATTGGCTGGCCCATTCTCTCTTGCAGAAGCTCTTTCAGTAAGATGTTCCAAGGCAGACTCTATATTCTGTAGAATCCACTCATGAACTTGTCCAGCAGGTACCGGTACAGCAGGCATGTCTGGATCTGAATTGGCAAAAAATGGAGCTGCTTGGCTTAAAGAAATTCCTTCAGATCCCTTATCACCAAATTGAACCAGAAACCCAAGGTGCTCAAATCCTTCCATGCTCAAAACCTAAAAAACAGAGAAACCACTAAATAACAGCCATACAATGAAGCGCAAAATATATAAATGCCATAAGACAAATTGCAAATTTCCATACAGTTTAAAGAGTCGAAACTGTATATAGGCTAAACACATGCCCACAAACTTAGGTAAAGATTGGCAAGACAAATAACAAAGAACAACAATGATTCAATCGGCATGACAAGCAGGTGAAATTGTCCAAGCCAAAACACAACTGAAGTATCTCAGTCCACAATCAGAATTAATATCTAACAGAGAACCACCTGCCAGTATGCAAGAAATGAGCCTACTTCAACTAGATGATGCACTCTGCATCAGGCAGGGTAATCATCAGTGCCAAATGATGATTCTAATATCTCAATTCACTATGGCAGGCGATTATTTAAGGAAAGTGCTTTAGGCGTTTCAAAGATAGGAGAGCTCTTACTGGTCTATATCAGCATACAACACAGATATATTTATGTCTCCAGCACGCTTTAATATACCTTACTAATCTACCAGCTCTACCAAGTCAAATGCCAAAAGTAAATATCGCATTTCGCCTTCATTGTAATGTCCGCTTCCAGTTTTAAATTGCAAAGTATAAACTTCACCAAACTCAATAAAATGCAAAGTGATATGACATACCAAAGATTCTTCACCTTCCCCCTCAGCAGGTTCCGCCAAAAGATGAAGAATGTTAGCCATGTGCTTTTGCAAATAGGACAACTGATGAATCTCTTCATCAATTTGTGAAGGCATGAACCGACGGCTGTTGCTTCGCACAAGCTGCAATTTGAGCAACAGGCTTAAGTCTAAATCCAAAATAAGAAAATAATAATGCAAATCGGTGGCAGTCAAAATTTCCAATGACAACATATCCAGTGAACTCATAATTTTTATAAATTGTAGATCTCCACACTAAATTGGCACCTCATACACAACATAAATCACAGGGAAACTTTCAAAACGAATCTAGAACAGATAAAACATAATCAAACACAACTCGGTTAGCTACAAAACTGATATCAATAAAAGCAATAAACAATGCGAACCAATTCGTCCCACTAGAAGCACATTGCACAACATTAAACTACCACCAAGAAAACCCTCACCTGAAGGGGCGATAACGCTGACAAATACCCGTCAAAAGCGGACGTAGACGGCCACACGTCAGCAACCGCGGCGGAGTCCTTGTGTGTCCTCGGTAACAACCTCTTATACGACTGTAAATACAAAAACAGTATCAGATCCCTAAAATCCGCCCCAACCAAGTCAATCTCGTCGGGCTTGGCCTTGACAATCGGGTCGGAATCCGAGTGGAGAACCGAAGCAAGAGTATCGAGAACGAGCCGCGCATGGTCGACGGTGATCTGGAGCGATTCAGAGAGGATTTCCGAGTTGACTCGCTGAGTGGAAGCGAGCTTCTCTTTGAGCGGGATTAGGCTCTGGATCGGGTCGGTGAAGATGAGCTTGGGAATTGGCAAAAGGCCGTGCTCAAAGGACTCCCTCCGAGGATGAATAAGGGAATTCAGATTCGGAGTCGGGTCCGGATCTTCCCGTGAAGATGTTGATGGCTCAATTGAGTTGGCCATTCTTTTTAATCTAAAAATAATAATTTGGATAAAAGTGAGCGAGCGAGTGAGGCTTGGCGAGAAAAGAGAAAAGAGAGAACAGAACTGTATGTAGATCTTTAATTTAGAGAGAAACGAATGAATAGGTTGTTACCGCTGAGTGGTAAGAAATTAATTAGGTGCAGTTAGGTATACATATACTTATAATGTGGCGATGTTTCATTGGACCAAGCGAAGAGTCACGGTGAAAGATTGTGACGTGTCGTACAGGTAGTAGTAGTATCACCTGAGTTGTATTACATCAGAATTTTTCATTCAACAAGGCGTGAGCGTGTCTGAAAAAAAGGATGAAAATATATCCATTAGAAATGAATCGCTGGACAGTCAGCAATCATTGATGTTGTTATAGGCAAAATTTCAAGTACAATCAACCATTATGCAAAGGGCTGGGCTGGGTTGGGTTGGGTTGGGTTGGGTTGGGCTTGGCTGTTTAGTTAAAAAGGTAATCATAAAGAAGAAGATAATACAAAGTCCATTTAATTTTTAGTTCTCAGATGTGTTTTTGAATAATAAATTATTATATAATTTGATACTATTTTATTATTAATTTAAAATTATTTATTCAAATTTAAAATAGATATATTATAATATCAATTAACTTGTAAATAAATAAGAAGATTCAAGATAAAATGAGACTAACATTTGCAAAAATACCACTGATATTATTGATATTACATTTGTTTTTCCCATTCATATATTAAATTGGGTGAATATTTTTTTCTAAATAAAAATATATTAAAGAGTGGAAAAGACAAGCAAGTCCAAGAAAATACTCGACCACAATCTAAGTTTGTCATGCCAAAAATCAAGACAACAGGAACAAAACAAGTAAATACCGCATTTTAAAATCACATATTTTAAATCAAAGACTTTTCAGAGGTAGAACTCAAGAATATGACAAAAGGACTAACTAGTCCCATAGATTTTTATATTCAAGTCAACGAAACACAATGCCACTAAACCGAGGCTCAAATATAGCACATCTGAAATTCTGATGGCAAAGGACTCTGGAGCAGTAAACCTGGAAACTTTGAGAGCCAAGCCAACAGAGGAGACAAGCCAAACCTGGAAGCACAATGAGGTGAATAACGTTACCAGACTATTGTAGTTGGCTGTGAGAATGGGCTTAAAGTCCACACACAAACCATAATTGTTTGTTGACATGAAAAAAAGGTAGTTGGACACCAAATAATAAAATTGAAGACAGAATGATAATGCTTTCAATAACTTAAGAAACAAGTTGTCATACATGAGCAGCCAAGGCCTTCATACAACGCCCTCCTCCCAAAAATATTTTTCGCCAATGAAAAGACCGACAAAAACAAGTAAACTGTAGATGGTCCGGCGTCTACATCTCTACCAACAAAGGGAGATCATTCATTAGTTAAAACGTGTGTAAAGTAGATGATGATTTATAAATAAATTAATAAAAATATTTTAAATTAAAACAACATGGCAATAATAAAAAGGCCAAAAGACTATTTCCCACCCAAGGTATACTGCATTCTCAAATTTTTTTTCTTTAATTTTGATAATCTAAAATATTCATCCATGAACAATTAAAATTACTGATAGTAAGGATCAAATCATTGTTTTCTCTATAATATTAAAAATAACTAAAATATAATCTCTTGTTGTCTTCCTAAACTTTAAAAACTAAAAATTTCTTTCAACTTAAGTTTTAAAAAATGACCGTTTCACCTTAAGGTTTCGTTTTGAAATCTCCAACGTCATCTCTAACTCCATTGTCGATGGTATTTCCCTCATGAAGCATCATCTCCCTTCAGTGTCCCTCTCCTTTAATTTGCATACCCAATCGATGGTGGAAGACAAAGCTTTTTGTCTTCTATCGCTCCTCTAACGTTGATCAGATGTCTAAATGGGATGAGAGATGTCGCCGAAGGGATTTTAATGTAAATTTTAATAATTGTAACTCCTTTTTTTTCTTTTTTAGATTTTAATAAAGATTATTACATTTAAGGAAACCTTCAATCATTATAGTTAAGATTGTATCAAAGTCTTTCGGGAAAACGATAAAATTTTGGTTTTATAATTTAGTTAAATTTTAATTTAATAATTATATAAACATGGATTAGATTGTTTGTTACATTTGTAGAAACTCTTTAAGAAATGAGTATTTTAATTAATTACCCTTTGTGTAGCGAACAAATTAAGAAGAAGATTGATTGAGAAATGCTAATGGGAGAATAGAGATAATGAGAGTTGGGTTTTTATTAATCCTAAAATTTAATAAAATTTACTAGACGTAAAAGAGTATTATTTTTAAAGTTTTGAGAAAAAAAATTAAAAAATAGTTATTTTGTGCGTTAAATCTCTCTTTGGCAACACTCTCCATAGACCAAAAGACTTATTCCCATCTAACGCTTGGATTGTTCCCAAATTTTTATTTATTAATTTTTAAAATTTTAAATATTTATCTGTTATTTAATTTTTATTATAATATTTTTATTAAAATTAAAAGTAAAATCGTTATTTTATTAATAATATTAAAAATTATATAATTTTTTCTTTTTTTTCAAAACTAATAGTTTTATCACACCCTCAACTTTTTTAATTTAAAAAAGTGACATTTTCCTCCCACATTCTTATGATTTTTTTTCTTCTTTCAACATCAATCATATCCAACAACAACAACGACGACTTTCTTTTTTTCATTATTTTCTTTTTATTGGTTATCTCTTTTTGTCAGTAGACAAAAACAAAGATAAATTATCTTTGTTTTTATCGAAACAAAGATAAAGACGAAAAAGACTCATCTTTGTCTCTTTTTTGATGAAAAGAGACAAGAACGACTCGATTACTTTTGTATCTGTTTTTCAATATTTTTCACTTTGTATTTTTAAATATTTATGTTGTTTAAATAAAAAATAACTATTTTGACTTCTTTATGAAATAAAGTACTCAAAAGAAACTTTATTCTACTACTAATTGGAATCATATATTCATATTTATTATGACAATTTTCTCTCATTTTGGCTCGACATTTTATTTTTATTATTAAATAAAACAAAATATTATTTTATTTAACCATTTAAATGTGTCAAGAACTAACTCATGTCATGCATGTAACTCTTATATAGTTATATATATTAACCTTAAACCAACTCCACATTTATTATTATTTTCATGCATAAAATACCATACCACATGTTCGGTTACCCATTTTATTGATAATAAATATTTATTTTCAATTATATTATTTTTAATATTGAAATCACCATCATGCCTTTAAAATGTGATAAGTCTTTTAAAATAAATTTTAACAATATCATAATACTTTTGCCCTTTTTATCTACTATGATCACATTTAAGATTAAAAATCTCTTGCACTATCTACATAATTGTTACGATGTCTAATATAAAGTATGAGATTTTGATCATACATTAAAAAATATAGGTTTTTAATATAGGGTTTGTATGGTTTTCGATTTTTTAATCTCAATAATTAGTTTTTGAAATGTAATTCTTCTAAAATTTATATCATTAGTATCAAACTTAAATATAAAGTATGAAACTAGTATGGTTCTGTCAAGATTCATAACAGGATGAGTTCGGTTTTGGGAATATTTTATTATTAAAATTAAAATATTACCTTGAAGAGAAATTATTTAGAAGATTACTGAGTATAAATTATAACTATATTTGATAAAATTTAGCAAAATTAGATAAATATAAATAATTATTGTGTTTGGTTAGAGATAATAAAATAATATAATTATATTTTTATTTTTATTTAAATACCTTTGAGTATAATTATTTTAAAATATTTTAAAATATTTTTTATTATATTAATTGAACATAAAATTATTTTTGCCATAAAAATTAATAAATAAGAATATAATTATAATAAAATTAAGATTATCTTGATAATTTTTTAATACATAAAATAAGATAGAGGTGGTAATCAGATTACTTCTTATATTACCTGTCATATCATCATTGGTAATAAAAGTTTACTATAATATTTTATTACTTATCAATCAAACAAAATAATATAAATAATAAACGATAGATTACTAAAATAATTTTTATTTTTCATTAACCAAACAACCTCTCAATATATGTTTAAGTGCGTGTTTCAATTGAAAATTTTATGCATTGTTATCGTTGCATTGTAATTCATAATTGAAGTATGATTACAAACCTTATAAATAAAAAAACTTGGACAATATTTGATGTGTTATACGAGTCTGTTAAAATTGGATACTGTCATATAAAGTTTGAATCGAATAGATTATAATTTATAATTTTCATTTTAAATATCATTCTCTTTGTTATCCGTGTACAAATTTTATTGACGTAGAAGAGGAGGTAAGCGGAGAGATTCATGAGAGAAAAGTTGAAAGAGAGCATCAAAGTGTATATCCTCTCGATTCGTAGATATACCAAGATATAGAATAGAATGATGCAAAAGGGGCGTTACTGGCAAGGCATCTTTGTGAATATTGAGGCTCGCTTTAAGCTGACTACGGTTGCTATGAGCTGGAATCCAACCAGAGTCCAGAGGCATTTAAATTTATTAGATTAATTAGGCCAAAGGAGTACTTCTCACCCCAGTTTCATCGTAAAGGAGAATAAATTTTTTAAAGGTTTAAAAAATTTAAAACCTTGTTTACGAATTAATTATTATTAAAATTTTTATTAAAAATAAAGATAAAATTATTAGTTTATTAATAATATTAAAAAAATATAAAATTTATTATATTTTTATTCAATATTTTAAAAATTAATAACTTTGCTTATATTTAAAGTTTTTAATTTTGAAAAATCAGATTCTTTTCACTAATTCTCAAATTTTTTTCTTCGCTTTTTTTATTTTAAACCGTTGGTTAACAACTTCCACTCTAAAAGCGATATTTTTGTCAAAAATGAAGAGATATGAAACAGACTTTTTCTCTAATAAAGAGATCTCCTCCAAAAGAGAGGTCATCGTGCCCTATATATTAACAATAGTTTATAGTAAAGAGGGAAGGTTATCAGCATTAAGTATGGTAGTCAAAAGGATAAGAAAAAAATTCCTAAATTTAAGTGGATAAAAAATATAAATTTTTTAAATTAAAAATTTTTAAATAAGAATAAAATTATTAATTTTTAAAACTTAAAAAAAAATATAATAAATTTTATATTTTTAATAAAATAATAATTTTATTATAACCTCCACTAGAAAATTATAACATTAGTTAATTTATATGTGAGCCTGCAGATTTTTTATACTATGTTAATATGAGTTTAAAAACACAACAAAACTTAGGGAATAAGGAGGCGTTTGGTTTGGGTAATGTTTGATTACTAAAATAGAAAGATTACCTTGAAGATATATTACTTATAAGATTACTGGGTATAAATGATTATTATGTTTGATAAAATTTGATAGGTATAAATAATTATTGTGTTTGGTTAAAGGTAATAAAATATTACTAGTAAATTATTTAACTTAAATGTCCTTGAATATAATTATTTTAAAATATTTTTATATTATTTATCATATTAATTAAAAATAAATTTATTTTTATCTCAAAAAATTAATAAATAATAATATAATTATAATAAACTTAATATTATCTCAGTAATCTTTAAATACCTAAGGTGAAAGTGGTAATCAGATTACCACCTATATTACCTGTCACGTCAGCATTGATAATAAAAAATTATTGTAATCTTTTATTACTAACAAATCAAATAAGAGAATAAAAGATATATTATCCAGATAATAATAAATTCTCCCAACCAAACGCACCCTTAAGTCTTTTGGCCGATTGATTAAACTATTTGAGGCATAAGCGACAGACACCTGTAAAGGACAAACCTCTTTTGTCCTTGTAACGTACGTTGCAATTCCATTAGATGTCAAGCATAGAACCTACCTCGACATTTGACACCTGTATTTTGACTGAGGTTCTCTTTTCAGTTACCGTCTAATATGTATGGTAAAAAAGTTAAGCAAAGGGACGGGTTTAGAATATACCAGAAATCGAGGATTACGGTAAAAACGTAAATTAATTGATTTACCGTCAAGTACGCCAAGGCGCTCTCTTCTAAATATTATTCCCGTTTAACCTGCAGGCTTCAAGGCTTTATCCACAAATACTTCATATTTTATTGGATTAATGTAAAGACAGATCTTGTAATTTCAAATGTCGATATTATATAGTAATTAATTCAATATAAAATTTGTCACAATGTAAATTTATATAATATAGACAAACATACTTATTTCAAGTATAACAATTATTAATGGCATCAATACCTATATTTATTATAATAAAATATTTTAGATTTTCAGATTAAAATTTTTGGGTTTGGATTATTAAGCGAAAAGGCGTTCAAAAACAAAGAAGAGAATTCAATGGCAAAACTGAGTAGACCCAGGCAAGGGTAAGGGATATTTTTTACCAAACGTAAGCGCTGGGCGCACGTGCGGGGCCCAACCGTTGTCCCATCGCTTAAGCTTGAAACCCGGGTCCCCACCGAACAGTGTACCAAATCAGTAGAATTAAAAATAATAAAAGAAATAAAAACCAAAAATTAGAAAAGTGTTTAAAAAAAAAAAAAAAAAAAGGCAAAGAGAACAGATAGATGGAAGTATGTAGAATATGTATTCTCTTAGAGATTCATCAGATCCTAGCCCACGAAAAAGCAAAATCTAAAAGCAGACACAAGTCTCTTCTCTCTCTTCCGTTTATTTCCATCTTTCTTCTTCTTGTTGTTCTTATCTTGTCTCTTCTATTCTTTTTTACTCTGAAGCAACAAACACTAAAAGGAAAAAGAAACTTGGTGTTTGTTCCGCTGCTTTCATCGTTCATGTAAGGCACGAAGCTAGGGTTTATCAACACCTTTTTCTTTTTTGCTTTCTTTCAAACATATTTTGGTTCTGTCTATTCTTTTTTGTCGTTGTTATACAATGTGTTTGTTTTTCGGGAAAATCGAGAACGATTATCTGAGGGTTTTGTCGCAAGTATCTCTATTTAGAAAAACATGTTTTGTTACTAAAATTTTTTTGAGAAGAGAAGAGACTGATATTTTTCCTGTGTTCTTCGTGATTATCTAGTAGATTACAGTCTTTTTACTTCTCTGTTGCTTGCATATACTACGCACATAAACTGGTTTTGAGCTTTGGATATCGCTTTTTCACTGTTATTAGATCTAAAAATTCTTACTCTTTTAGTCTCTCTCTCTTTTTTTTTTTTTTCCTGGCTGGTAATTGACGGTTTTGTGTTTTTGCTTTCTGCAGGGTTTAGCTCACAGATCTGAAGCTTTAAAAAACCTCTAGTAAGGTCATTTTCTATCTGTATCGTCAAGCTCCCCATTTATAAAAGACCCAAGAGTGTATGTTTTAAAAACCATCTGCGTTTTGTTTCCAGCTGTTGTCGTTTTGAGTTTTTGTTGCATCATTTAATGCTTTCTTTAACTAGCTGTTAAAGTTTCTTTCAATTTTCGTTTTCAAAATATCTGTATTTGATTTCCTACTTTTCAGTTTTCTTGAATATTTAGATAAGTTTTTTTTTTTTTCCTGTAACGGTTAATTCAATCATATTTCTATCTTTTAGGTTCCGGAAACATTTTGAACTCAAAAGATACAACTCTTCAGTTTTCTCTCCGTAAAACATGATGCAGAGACCGCCTCCAGAAGATTTTTCTTTGAAAGAGACCAGTCCCCATTTGGGTGGGGGTAAGGTCAGCGGTGACAAGCTCACCAGCACCTATGACCTTGTTGAGCAGATGCAATACCTTTATGTCCGGGTTGTCAAGGCCAAGGACTTACCTGGAAAAGATGTCACTGGTAGCTGTGACCCTTATGTTGAAGTTAAGCTTGGCAATTATAAGGGTACTACTCGGCATTTTGAAAAGACTTCACATCCTGAGTGGAACCAGGTGTTTGCGTTCTCTAAGGATCGGATTCAGTCATCCGTTCTTGAGGTTATTGTGAAGGATAAGGACTTTGTGAAGGATGATTTTATGGGTAGAGTTTATTTTGATATGAATGAGATTCCAAAGCGGGTTCCTCCAGATAGTCCTTTGGCTCCGCAGTGGTATAGGTTGGAGGATAGGAAGGGGCAAAAAGTTAAGGGAGAATTAATGTTGGCTGTTTGGATGGGTACTCAAGCAGATGAGGCATTTCCTGAGGCATGGCATTCAGATGCAGCCACTGTCAGTGGCATGGATGGTCTGGCTAATATAAGGTCCAAGGTTTATCTCTCTCCTAAGCTGTGGTATTTGAGGGTTAATGTCATTGAAGCTCAGGACCTGCAACCCACTGACAAGGGTAGGTACCCGGATGTTTTTGTCAGGGCCATACTTGGAAGTCAGACTTTGAGAACTAGAAGTTCTATTAGCAGGACTATTAATCCTATGTGGAATGAGGATCTGATGTTTGTGGCAGCAGAACCATTTGAGGAGCACTTGATTTTGAGTGTGGAAGATAGAGTTGCACCTAACAGGGAAGAAAATCTGGGAAGGTGTGCGATTCCTCTACAGTATGTGGACAGGAGGCTTGATCATAAGCCGGTAAACACTAGGTGGTTTAATCTAGAAAAGCATGTGATTGTGGAAGGGGAGAAGAAGAAGGAGACAAAGTTTGCTAGCAGGATTCACGTGAGGATCTCTTTGGATGGAGGTTATCATGTTTTGGACGAGTCGACACACTACAGTAGTGATCTTAGGCCAACAGCAAAACAGTTATGGAAGTCCAGCATAGGGATACTAGAATTGGGCATTTTGAATGCTCAAGGTTTGATGCCAATGAAAACTAAGGATGGCAGGGGAACTACAGATGCTTATTGTGTGGCAAAGTATGGGCAGAAATGGGTTCGAACTAGAACAATCATAGATAGCTCTGCTCCCAAGTGGAATGAGCAATATACATGGGAAGTTTTCGATCCTTGTACTGTTATAACAATTGGGGTGTTTGATAATCATCATTTGCATGGTGGAGATAAATCTGAAGGGTCAAAGGATTTAAGAATTGGGAAGGTAAGGATTCGACTCTCTACACTTGAAACAGATCGTGTTTACACTCATTCGTATCCGCTTCTGGTTCTATATCCAAATGGTGTCAAGAAGATGGGTGAAATTCATTTAGCTGTGAGATTCACGTGCTCATCATTGCTTAACATGATGCATATGTACTCACAACCATTGTTGCCAAAGATGCACTATTTGCATCCATTAACTGTGAGCCAACTCGATAACTTGAGGCATCAGGCCACTCAGATTGTGTCCATGAGGCTGAGCCGAGCCGAGCCACCATTGAGGAAAGAGGTTGTGGAGTTTATGCTGGATGTGGGTTCTCACATGTGGAGCATGAGACGTAGCAAAGCTAATTTTTTCAGGATTATGGGAGTGTTGAGTGGTTTAATTGCTGTGGGAAAATGGTTTGATCAGATCTGCAATTGGAAAAACCCCATTACCACTGTGCTGATTCATATCTTGTTTATCATACTGGTGCTGTACCCAGAACTTATTTTGCCCACAATTTTCCTGTACCTGTTCTTGATTGGAGTTTGGTACTATAGGTGGAAGCCTAGTTATCCTCCTCACATGGACACCCGTCTCTCCCATGCAGATTCTGCCCATCCCGATGAATTGGATGAAGAATTCGATACATTTCCAACTTCTAGGCCTTCTGATATTGTAAGGATGAGATATGATCGTTTGCGAAGTATTGCTGGTAGAATTCAGACTGTGGTTGGTGATTTGGCTACGCAAGGGGAGAGGCTGCAATCTTTGTTGAGCTGGAGAGACCCAAGAGCTACTGCTCTTTTTGTGATCTTTTGTTTGATTGCTGCCATTGTTCTTTATGTTACACCATTCCAAGTTGTGGCTCTTCTAACTGGAGTTTATGTCTTAAGGCATCCAAAGTTTCGTCAGAAGCTTCCCTCTGTGCCACTCAATTTCTTCAGGAGGTTGCCGGCTCGAACTGATTGCATGCTATGAGGAAGGCCAGATACATCTGCAGCCGCATTTTAGTGGTATGACATTTAGTTTTCCCCTTTATTGTCAAGTCAGTGGAGATTTGCTGATAGAAAAGTTTTATGTATATCCTTCTCCTGAAGGTGTTTGATTTTGTGGATTTGTGGTTCTTATATATCCTCCATAGTTCTATTTATGTTTGAGACTTGAGTGTATGGTAATCAATTAATGTTAATTTGTAATTTTGTAGGTTTTGATTAGAATTTTACTTATCCTGAACCTCTCTTTGCTTAGGTAGATCTAGTAGATACTAACTGGACCTTTGAGCTCCAACCTTCACATCTCTTGGGATGAATAACTTTCTGTTTCTTTTGGTGATTGCTGAATTACAGCATTGCATGTTTAATGTTAATCTTGATCCCTAATTTTGAGTTTTATGTTAATTTGTTATTGCTTTTTTGATCTTGATTAGATTAATATAATATAGCTAAATACCAACATTCATTTAAGTTGCATCTAAATTACCAGACATCCTGAACAACTAGCTGTTGACAGTACTTAATTGTTTATAAATGGTATGTTTGTACTTGTTGAATGGAAGTGTGCTTCTTACTCCTGTTGTTGATCATATTATAGTACATTTTGTTTATTGTTGGCTCTATTTTACATGTAAAGAGAATCAGGGTAAGGGGACAGGCAGAGATTGCGTTCCCGACTATTGCGGCAGCTGCGCAAGTGCATAATAAATTCTCCAAACAAAAACAAATAGATTTCCTTTGGGTTAACGTGATGGTTAAACCACTTTGGCGACAGAACCACAAATATGCTTCATAGCAATTGGAGGGGTTAATGTGGCATTTTGAACAGCAAAAACTGACTAGTGAGAAAATTGGGTAGTTGATTCTGGGAATTGTGTTGGTGTATCGGCTTTCTGTGTACCAGGTTGGTGGAGGCGTTATTTATTTGCTTTACAAGACTTATTCCCACCAAAAGGTTTGGTGGATACACAAATTTATATCCATATTAATTTTTAAAATTTTATATTTTTATTAAAATTTGTTATTAGAATTAAAGATAAAAATATTATTAAATTAAAAATATTAAAAAATAAAATTTATTATATTTTTTAATTTAAAATCTTAATAATTTTTTTAATTTGAAGTTTAAAAAGTAATAATGTTACAGGCTGTATCCACGTTTTCTTCTCAATTTAGCCACGTCTTTGTGACTCTGCTTCTGCATTCTGGTCAGTGAGCCCCCGTAGGCATATTGTTGGTTTTTTGTCTTTTCCGTACTCTACTTGTAACTGCTCTTGTATTTGATTCCTCCAATTTTAACAGCTCATGCATTGCATATAACACAAACATTAACTCAGATATTTAATCTTATAGTTCACTAAGGTTAAAAAAAAACCCAACGCTAGAAGTCAACTACTGATACATTGACTCCATTATTTCTTCCTTGAGAGGGAGAGTCTTGATTTTCTTCTTAACTACCTTAATTTCCACCCAATATTCTTAATTCTTCGTTCGATAAATAATTTTAGAATGTGATTACCTTAAAAATTCAAATAAATTTAAGCAATTAATCTAATCTAAATGCTATGCAATGGGTTTAGCTGGCTTTACATACCAGAAAGATGTGAGTTAAGCCTTGGGGACATCTCAAAACTCTCTCTTTTCGTGCTTTCTTAAAACATCATCATATCAGTTTCATAAGAGGGATTTGATTTACAATTTAAAACACTTTCCCAAAATACATTTTCCTGATTAGAAAGGTCGAATTACGAAGTATGCGAAATAGGCCAGATGATTACAAAAGTCCATTTAAAGCCCAACTAGAAGCATAAGTCCAATTCGATAAACTCAACTAACCCCAATAACAAATATTCGGATAGACCTTCTTTCTTTCTTTCTTTTACTCTCCGTCCTTAGTGGAGTAGCAAATATAACCTCATATACAAGGTTGGCAATAGGGAGGGGCGAGGAGAAGATATCAATCCCCATCTTCATTATCGAGATGATAAGGATTTTCTGTCCCTTTCCCATAAAGAAAAACCCTTTTTCTGTCCCTAAAAAAAAAATTCTCCTCTTCATTCACTCTAAACACAATATAAATATATTAAATAATAAAATTAATAAAATTAAAACCAATCCACTATTTCAAATATCACAAATATCATATATTAATCACTTTAATATGCATAATAAAAACTTAAATAAATTTGAAAAACATAAATAATCTAAAACTAAAAAAATATTATAGTATTTTAAATAAATATATTAATATAAAGGGATGAGGAAGGGGGCGAGATGGGGCAGGGAAGGAACACATGTATTCTCATCTCTAATTACAAAGTTTTTTTGTCCCCTTTTCTAAATCTATCGGAGAATCCCATCTCCATTAAGGTCGAAGTTCTTAAATTCGGATTGAAATTGTCTATCTCTACTCTACTCCTATGTCCACACTCACCTAATCCCACTTGCCATTTATTTATTTATTTTGATTAAGAGCATATATATATATATATATATATATTGTCAACAATGCTTGAATCTTGAGTGTTATTTCTTTTATATTATCATTAATAGATAATTTAAAGTATGTTGAATATCGAAATGAAGTACTGGATTAAAACTACATTGATTTAAAAATAAATAAACAAACTTGAAATTGTCAAATAAACAGACATTGGGCGTGCTCTTTTTTGACAAAGTGTTGTTGATTTATTTGAAGGACGCTGAAAAAATGAGGATGATGAAGATTTGTTCTTCCTGCACCAACTTGAAGAAGATATCTCCTGAACTTGAGCGTGACACATACAAGTCTCGATATTTCATCAACTATTCTTATTTGATTTTCGGTTTGTTGAGTTTGAATTTCGCAGTATTATCGAAACAAAAGTCCATTTTCTTGATCATCCCGTACTTCTTCAAATTACTAATTGAGAGGATGAAGGCAGATTCTACAAGTTATTTTATATAGTAATAGTTTGAGTGTCTAGTAAATTATTGAAGGGGCAACAGTCAAGCTAATTCATTGACGTAAATTGGGAAAATAATATATATTTATATTTATTTATATAATTAATCACATAAATTAATACTTAATCACATTATGATACATATAAATATATATTTATTTATATATTTAAAACAAATATATATGTTATTACTGATATAAAATATGTTAGGTAGTTTTGAGGAGAGGCAGGCTTTCTTGGAAAATAAAATTGCCATTAACCCAATTTTAAACCCCAAAAAACAAATGAGGATGATGATCGACGATGACTTGCTAACTTACTGGCACTTAAATTGGCGATTTCATTATTTGCTATGATTCTTAATTTGTCTATATATGGAAGGCGAGGTTGAGACTGCAAGAACAAAATTGCCCATATGAATTAGAGGTAAAAGTTTCCGGTCAAATTGTCAGTAATTTATGTCTAGTCAATTTTATAGACGGACTGCAGACAACTCGTCAAAAAAAGCCCAATTCAAACTAGTCCAATCTGAATCTGAAGCTACAGATAAAACACAGAGTTCTGGCTGACTATGGAGCCTGCAGCTTTAAATGAGTTAATCTTTGATTCCCATGTGCATGTGCATGGCTCATAGCCATACAGACCTAGAATATGAGAAAAACGAGTGCCATAGCTTGGGTGGGAAAGAATTTGAAATTCCTTCAACTCTGTTAATATCATATCAAAGATTAAATCTTTAAATTATTCGGTATTATTATAAATAAACTCTGAACTATTCAATAGAGGAAAGTGGGCATCTGCAAAGAGGGAGCTCATGCCTCCTGGTCAGGTGAACTCTCTTATTCAATATATGTGGCTCACATCTGAAACAGAAAGAAAAGAAATTAACTTCCCAACCAGCATTAAAATTTGCTATTTTTAGAAACTGAAAATGGAAGGTTGTGCCTGGAGTCCTAGACTAGACCCCATCGAAACTAAAATGTGGATCCTCCTCGTATGGCGTGAAATTATTGAATGCTCCTCCCTAAAAATAAGGACCAATATCTTGACCTTTACAAGAGGTTTCATGAAAGTTATAACTAGATTGACCCTTTCTCTTCCCATTTTCGGGCTCCAATCCAAGAGCCAGAATTCCTTACAAAATATAAATGTATTGGATAACCCCTATCCTTTGGAGAATTTCAAGGCAAGTCGTCAGTCGTTTTGCATAACAAATTGGTACACTCTCTGAACAGAGCTGTCTTTCGTCTATACCAATTTTTAAATATATAAATAATATATTATAAAGTAATTATTTTATTGTTTTATTTAAAATTATTTAATTATATAATAATATATTATTTGTATATTTAAATATACACTTAAAAATATATATATAATTTATTTTTTCGATTTCCTATATGGAATGAAGTGTTAGGCAATCTCATGATCTAATACTTAAAGGGCTCAAATTTAGAGGTTAGGCGAATTTAATTATGAAAGTAGGCTTCTTCTTGCTTGAATAAATTATCATATGACTTTTAATTTCAATTAATTAGATATAAAGAACATTCCATTATGTAAGGCAAGTTGTTAAGATTAGGCCGACCATACTTCTTCAATTCAATTCAATATAAAATTATATTTAATTAACAAACTGAATAAGATTAAGATTAATAATTTAAAATAACCAGAAGTGGTTTCCCTATTTCATTCTGTCTCAAATTAATTTCACAAAACAATAACTACTTGTCCTAGTAGTAATTAAATTAAATTAAATTATATTATATTTGCAGTCACAATATTTACTCTTTTGTATATATTAAATTTTAGCTATAAGGTTTGCTATTTGGTTAACAAAATGCTGATGATCAATAACATTCAGTCAACCAAAATAATTATCAATTAGATTGATCTCTAGAAATTTTCAATACACTGAGAAGGTATAAATACATTGAACATGTTCATGTTCATTTTCAATCGTATTATAAAAACTTTAGAATATTAATTGTATGATTATATATCCATCTATTATGATAATTTTTAGGCCACAGGACTATTCGCTACCCAGTTTGAATGTAAAAATAAATATATATATTTATAAAGTTTTAAAAACCCTCAATATTCATTCATAATCCAATTTTTATTAAAAAATTTCAGTTAGAGTTAAAAGTAAAATTATTATTTATTAAAAAAATTAAAATTTTATCATATTTTTCTCCTTAAGTTTAAAAATCTCACAAATTCTCCCCATTCAAAGTTTTCAAGTTTTGAAAATTGACAATTTCACTCCTAAATTCATAGGTTTTCTTTCTCTTCTCTTTGATGACAACGACTATTTGAAGATGAGACGAAGAGCCGAAAACCATCTCTAGTAGCTGAAGAGACATCTTTGTCGATAAAGAGAAGATGTCTCTGTCAACGATGAGACATCATCTCTTTGTCTACGAAAACGCCTCTTTAATTGTCAGAGATGGTCGGTGACTCTCCATTTAGTCTTTAGATGGTTGTTGTCACTAGAAAGGGGAGAAAGAAACCTTAGGGATTCGGGAGTAAAATGATCATCACTTTTCAAAACTTGAAACTTTGGGTTGGGAGGGATTGTGACAATTTTAAAATTAAGGAGAAAAATGTGATAAAACTTTAATTTTATAATTCTTTTAATAAATGACAGTTTTATTCCTAACCTAACTAAAATTTTTAATAGAAATTGATTCATGAGTGAGTGTTTGAGTTTTTAAAACCCTGTGAGTATGTATTTATCTTTATATTAAAACTTGGGCTGGAAATAGTCCTTCGGCCTAATTTTTAACTTTTTATCAACTTATCACTTGAAAGCCTAAATTAGTGGAGTATTAAAAGTTTCAAGGAGAAGTCTGACTTACGTTTGTAAAACTTTAACTTACGTGATGAAATGGTTATAGGTTCAATTATTGTATCTCAGGTTTACTCAACCCTAACTTACTCGATATAATGGTTGTGGGTTTGATTGTTATATCTCAAGTTTACTCATCCAACTAATATGGATGAGGTCCCTAGTGACCCAAAAAAAAAAAAACTCTCATCTATTTTTTTTACCTCACTTGAATTGAATCTATTTTTAGTTGACAAGAAATCTGCACGAAGAGTTTCAGTTATCTCAATTTTGTGGTGTAAATTAACACTTTTCTTTTTGTTGACGAGAAATCTGCATAAAGAATTTCAGTTATCTCAATGGGAGCATATTGAAGAAAAGCTAAATATAAAAACTAATTTAAGTTTTCAAAACTACAACTATTTATTTTAGGGTTCTTTATTTTAAACTTAGGATGTGGTATTAGAATAATCAAAAACTATATTTATACACTTTTGAATATATATGTGATATGTCATTATATAGTAAAGTGATTTTGAATTAAAAATAAAATAATATCCAATTACATAATGACACATCATCTGTATATTCAAAAATATATACATAAAACATTACTTTAAAATAAATTATTAACCATGTTAATAGCTAATCATATCTAGAAATTATTGCTGCTCTCTTAAGAGCTAGTCTCACAATATTGGTAACCTAATTTTGTTGTGGCAAGCAACTAAAGCTCATAAAATTAATAGAAAGAATTTTATAAGGTCTTGAAAAGGCAGTAGTTGACTATAAGGGAGTAGGACGGCATTAAAAAAGTAAATATAGATAAAATATTCAACTAAAACTTTATAATTATTCTATTAGTCAACCCATGTCCAAAATTAATCATCTAAAATACCTTCAATATCAACACAATCTACAGATTTCCTTCCAAATGAGCAGGCTAAATTTGATTGAGAAGCATTTCTAGAAATTAGATGGATCATTACAAGTCTTAAAAAACAAATATAGACAAAAACGGAGAGTCAATGATCTATGTGTCATTTCAAAAAAGGGTTTAAGTTTTCTCGAAGAAATTTGTAACACATACCATGTATTCACCAGGCAGAGGCTCTCTTCAATTAAAATATTGTATTTGATATTTATATTAATTGTCATTTTCAATGTTGACTCTGCCAATGGAATGGAAGGAGTTGGTATCGAAACCCTAGCTGCCTGAAGAGCCACAAGAAAAGGCCATGCATATATAATTACAAAAAATATTTTAGTTTATGGATCTGTTTTGATACACTACCTAATCCAAATAATTTGTTGTTTCCCTTTTTCTATTATAACATTAGAAAAGAGTTAAAGGAAATGAAATCCTTCTTGTATTGATAACAATTGCAAGTTCTTTGCTTTACATACATATATTTTTTTATTATGACAGTCCATATGTATAAAAGGTAGAATTATTAACAAACTTATGTTTATTTATGTTTCCAGTCCTTTTTTATATGGTTTTAGGGTATATAAATGTACATAGAAAATTAAAAATAAATTAATCCATTTTTATTTTTTGTATGTACATTAGAATAAGCTTAATCAGGGTGGAAAAAATGGAAGAAATTAGCTGGAGTTTTATAAAATATGTTTCTAGGTATATTTATAAATAATAAAATTATGTGCCCAAATAACAATGTGACACCATATAGTTAAATATTATTTTTTTATCTTTAATTTTCAACTATCCAATCAGATGATGATACATCATTGTTTGTGTATAAAATTATGTATAGAAGTTATGCACATAGCAATATTTATTTACGGATGTTCTTCGAATTATGATGATGGATAGACCCAAATTTTGATTCCATTACAAAATTTCTGTTAAGGGTGATGCATAGCTACCCACTTCTGCTAAAAAATTTGCCTTTATATCATCACAAATTAGTTTGAATAATTTAGGATTATTGTAGCATAGGTTTTCTTAATTCTTTTTTTTTGGGTAACGAAGAATTTTACTTGAACTGTATCACTATTTTTAACATCGAATCAATTATATTGAATAGAATAAACTTTAGATCTATCGAATAAAATAAATCAAAAATTTAATTTTAATATATTGTTAGATAAAACTTAAACTAATATTTTTTTATATATAAAATTTCTTTTTTTATTATTCAAATTATTACTGTTTAAGGGTATATTTTGTTAATTTTCCAAAGTCATCTTTTGTCATTATAGAAATTAATAATTAATGCATTTCTAATTTTATTAACTTCTTGATTGACAAAATTTAGTCAGTCTAATTAATTCTTTGTAATATTAAGTATTGATTGGTATTTTTTGAATTAAAAGAGGGTCTATTATTTTGTTTATCCAAATATATCTCTGAAAATATTTTAATTATGGTTGTTTTGAGGATTGTATTGGAATTTCATCTTCACAAATAAAAAATTTGAATTATATTTTTCAATTCTAAATAAATATAGTGATAGTATTATAAGCCAAATTACCATAAAACATAAAATATATAACATATCGTAAATTATTATTTCAATAAAACAGATTTAAATATTATTATGACAAAAAAGATTTTAAAAAAAAAAATTTATGAGATTTTGAGTCTTGTATCAATTTTCTTTCAAGTTAGCCGAGAATCCTTATTTTAGGAGTGGTTGAAAAACAAGGGAGTTAAAAAATCGCGGGAAAGGTGGGGGCCGGTTTGTGGACCCCCACCCCCCAACTGATTAAGACTTAGTTCTTCCTATCAAGTGGGGCCCAAACAAATTTAAAAACAAAAAAAGGAAACAAACTCTCTCTCGGCCGTCCGATTTACTTTTTATTATTTTAGATTCCGATAGTGGGTCCCGTCTGAAGATCGGTTTTTTTCGAACTTTAAACTGACACATGGTCTATGGTCAACGGTCCTACCTGCATTCTCTTGTTGACAGCTGCCTTTCGAAAATAATTAGGTTAGAAAAATAATTTAATGACAATTCTACCCCCACTCTTTTTCCGTATGAAAAAGATCCGGCAACGGCTCTTAAAAGGGGTTAAGGTTAAGGCTGAAGAGTTGAATTTGTTGTTTATTTGAATTTGTTTTAATGGTGAAAATGATAGGAATATGATAGTGTGGAAAAATCCAATATTCGAAATGTAAAAAATTATTTTTAATTCCCATAAATATGTACAATAGGGCTATTAAAAAATTATTTATAATTTACTATTTAATAAATATGATCAAGAAGTTTAAATTTTATCATTGATTAAAAAAGTCAAAAAAATAATGTTATTTACATTAAAAACAGAGTGAATAATATTCTACATCCACACATGTTTATAATTAACATTCCAATCACCTAAGCTTCCGTATTTTGGTGAATAATTAACAAAAAATCAAAGCAGTTGATTATGTTCATTAGTTTTGACCCCAGAAAGAAATTATATTCACACTTGTATTCGTAAATAGGGATATTCAAAATTATCTGGTAATAGAATTAAATTGATTTTTTCATCGAAAAATAAGTTATTTAAAAAATTGGTTCAAATATTAGTTAAAAAATATAGAAAAAAACAATTTTTCATTTTGATTATTAATTTGTCTAATTTTCAAAATTGATTAACTGAACTAAACTAGTTTTAAAAAAGTAGAATAAAAAACTAATAAGATATTAAATATATTTTTAAAAAAATTAGAAAAAATAAAATATGATAATTTTTTAAAATTATATTTAATTCAAAATTAGTTAATCTTTAAATCAGTTTGGTTTTAGTTTATAATTTTTCAAAACCGAAAATTTGGTTTAATTTAAAAAATTGGTAAACTGGTTCTAATAATTAGTTTTAAACACCCCCACTACTCAAATATCAAGCTAAATATTGCAAACTTTATTAAGTGATTAAATAAATTTAAATTAAAGATAAATTAATACTCAATCATATGATAATATATCATATAGATATATATTTATATACTAAAAAATATGTATGTACAGTATAACTTTTTTTTTTCTTTTTATAATTTTGTTTAGCCATCGTTTAGTTCAATTCTGATGTGTTTTTTGTTTTTCTAAGTTGAAATTTTAGAAAATATATGTACAGTATAACTTTTTTTTTTCTTTTTATAATTTTGTTTAGCCATCGTTTAGTTCAATTCTGATGTGTTTTTTGTTTTTCTAAGTTGAAATTTTAGAAAATATAGTATAAATTTGAGAAAATAGTATGCCCGTGATTATCTGATATAAATATACCATAATCATAAATGAGTTTTAATTTTTTAATGGTTAATCATTTTTTAGGTGTACCTAATCTCACTATTAAGAGGAAAGGGTTAAGATTATAATGATTAAAAGATTGGATTTTAGTGCTGAATTCTTATCTTTGAACCAGAATTACTGAAAATCAAATTGATAATTAGAAGTTAAAAAGAGAAAGTGGCTAAAGAGTAAAGACTATATACGAGGCGTGTGATGGTATGGTTGGAATGAAGCCGACTCACCCATCAACGTGTAAGTTTGCATGAAAATGTCAATAGTAAAATTTCAAACCAAACGGGGGTATTTTCGTCATCTTGATGGAAATTAATAGGAAACTCGGACAAGGAAACTAAACTCAGAACGCAAAAGTGGTTTTCCCGTTTACAAAACTGCGGTTTCATTCAAGTCTTGAGATGTTTATGGTTTTTGAGGGGGAGAGAGAGAGAGAGAGTTGAATAAGATAGCTTGAGACCGCTTTATCTGAAACTGTTTTATTTACCTTTGTTTTCTTTCGTTTCTTTTCGCTGAGACTCAAAAATGGTTTTACATGAAGTCAGGTAAGTCTAAGTTAGAGAAAGAGTGAGAGACAGATCGCTGGTAATAAAAAGGTTTGTCTTTTGTTTCTTTGCATTCAATTCCGTTCTTTCTTTTTATCTGTTTTCCTCTTTCATTTCTATCTTCTTTTCAATCATAACTGACTCTCTTATCTCTCTCTAGATATTGATTGTGCTGTAATGAAGAATGATCTTGCCAACTGCAAAGAAAGTCTGGTTTTTGTTTCTTAGTGGGGTTTCAAAGAGCTCTTGATCAAGTTCAGCTAGTAGAAGAGAAAGAAATTACGAGGCTTGTGGGAGCTCCTTTCATGGCTACTAATAATAAAGTCATCACCGATCACTCTGCACAACTAGACCATCACCATCATCAACATCATCATCAACAACAACAGCAGCAGCAGCAGCTTCAGCATCAGATAATACAAGAGCATCATCAGATTCCCTATGGAATGATGCAATCGTCATCATCATCCACTATCCCTGGAAACTACATGTAATTTTACATTTTGTAAACAAGGCCTTTTGGGTGAAATCAAGGTTCGATAATTGGTTCTCTAATTTTGTTTTCTTGTTATGGTGTCAGCAGCAGTAGTAAAGATACTGGAACTTATGATCTGGGTGAATTAGATCAAGCCCTTTTCCTTTATCTTGACGGACAAGACCCTTCTGGTGCTCAAGAGCAAAGACGTGAGTGCTTTCTCTCTCAAAATTTCCAGTTTTTTTTTTCGTACAGAGGGTACTCCTAATTTTCACTGGTTTTCTGTTGGGAAGATTCTTCGAGAGTAATCTGTTTGGGTCACAGGAAAAGTATGCTCAAGAGATCAAAATCTTCCGTGCCAGTACTTTCTTTGACCAGATCCTAGCTTGCAGAAAAAGCTTCGAAAAGAATATTTAAAAATATGTTATTCACCTTTCAATTATGAAGGGATAATTCTCTTGATTTTATTTCTTTCCCCTTGTTTGGAGCTTGTGTCTTGGAACATGACATGTAAAACAACCAACCCACTGATCATGATTTTTTATTCGATTTCTACATGCACTTAAAACGGTACGAAAGGGTGTGGGCTTTCTTCGCCTTTTTCACCTTTGTTTCTTCCTTTTTCTGTTTTCATGGCAGACGGCTAGAAATGCATGACGGTTTCTCTACTTTTCTAGCTTGCCCCGCATAACTCTCTACTCTTGTCTCCTCTTAGTCACTTGGGTCCTCGTTTTATCAGTATCTGTCTATCGTGGGCATGGGAATTATCTGCAACCAGTAGTATAAATCAACGCTTATTACTTGCTTTTTTTTTTTTTCGGTCCAGAGAATTCAGGAATGAGGCCTCCAACTTTAAACATCTTCCCTTCTCAGCCTATGCACGTAGAGCCAGCATCAACAAAGGTACTAATTCGTTATTCACTTAACCTATGCTTCTTCTCAAGATGGCGAGTTTATCATAATATTTAACTATCATTAGTTTCTGATAGTTTTGTTTGTATTTGATAGGGTGGTGCAGTTTTAGTTTCTTCTACAAATAGTGGTTCAAAGAGACCATCCGAACCGACCATGGAGTTGGCCAACGCACGAAATGACGCTGCATCTGGGCCTGAACCAGCTAAAACTGCCAAGGTAGGGATGAATAAAATAATATATTATTATATCTTGATCTAGAATAATAGTTTGGTAGCTAGTTTACTGAGAACTGAGATTCTTAGACTTCATTTTTTCTTTCCTTCGTTTTGTAATTTATTCTTCTCTTACGGCAGCGTGAAGGGAACCGTAAAGGGCAAACATCAAGCTCAGAACAAGAAGGACCCAAAACACCGGACCCTAAGGTGATTTATTTATTTATTCGATCACTTTCCTTTTGAAAAAAAATATATGAATACAGTATTCACATCAAATCTCCCTGGCAATTGTTCAACGTGCCTCATTATTTTCAAGAAGACACTGAGAAGACTTGCTCAGAATAGAGAGGCGGCAAGGAAAAGCAGGCTGAGAAAAAAGGTAAGTCTACAGATAGATGCCCTTACTTCTCTTCCTTTCCTAAACAAGTATATTTCAAATTATCATCTTTCTGTGATCTTTTCACTTTCCATTACAGGCTTATGTCCAGCAGCTAGAATCAAGCAGGATCAAACTTACCCAACTGGAACAAGAGCTACAACGAGCCAGAGCTCAAGTAAGACTAGATCTATTGTAAAACTAATTTCTTCTAATTATATATATGATCTAAAACTAATTTCTTCTGATTATTATTTTCAGGGCATGTTTTTTGGTGGGGTTTTAGGTGTAGAGCAAGGTCTTCCTGTTGGCATCAACAGCATTAGCTCAGGTATCTATATATGAAAATGTTCCTAAAATTAACTACTCTTCTTAAGTGTTTTTGTTTCTTTCACCTCGAACTTGCCCCATCTCTACCTTTTTTAGATGCTGCTGTATTTGACATGGAGTATGCACGATGGCTTGAGGTGCATCATCGTCTAATGTGTGAGCTTCGAGCAGCGGTGCAAGAGCATTTCCCCGAGAACGAACTTCGGCTCTTCGTAGACAACTGCTTAGCGCACTACGATGAGATGATAAACCTCAAAAGTATGGTCGCTAAAACGGACGTGTTTCACCTTGTTTCTGGCTTGTGGAAGACTCCGGCTGAGAGATGCTTCTTGTGGTTGGGTGGATTCCGGCCTTCTGAACTCATCAAGGCAAGTACTTAAATTCAGTATATATTCCCATCATCCAAGTAATTTCAATCAACCACTTATTTAAGTGTTTCCTTTTTCCTGTTAACACATTAGTTCCCCATGTAGCTACGAAAGAAGAAGTACATAAAACACCAAAAGTAACAAGAAAATGACAAAAGCCTTCACCAAAAAACCACAAAGCTTGAATTAGTGTTATGTAGCTAAACCTACTATAATATTTATATATAAATCTGAGTACAAAAAAACAAAACAAAAAAAAAAAAAAAAAAAGAAAGAAAGAAAGGAAAGGAAAGGAAAATGAAGCCATGTCTTTATTGCATGGTGCAACTTGTCGGTGGAATTGTGAAAGAAGATCACATAACAAAAATGAATATCAATTAATGACGAAAGACATCATGAAAGTTTCTACAACAAGGATTGGTTAGGTGCCATTCTAATAAAGCCATGTCTGTTATTACAACTTTTGGTATGAAAATGAAAAGAAAGAAGGAAAGCATTGCACGGGTCTGTAAAATATTCTCTCTTCTTCTCTCCCTTTCTCATTGATGCCAACAAACAGTCTTGTTCTCATCTTCATCTTCTCGTTTGGTTTTTAGTAAATAAAGTACTAAAACCCTTATGCAAAATCAAAGCCAAGAAAATTTGGTACTACGCAATGATAATAATGTCTACATGATTTATTATCCATTAATGTTTATGTTAGGCTGCATCATGGGTAGGCATGTTTTCTGATTCAGATTATTCTGACATATAAATTAATTACTGAGTTTAATTATGTGAATAATTCAGGTTATACTCAATCAAATTGAGCCATTAACGGAGCAACAGATCTTAGGCATATGTGGACTGCAACAATCTACACAGGAGGCTGAAGAAGCTCTCTCCCAAGGGCTTGAAGCTCTTAACCAGTCTATTTCAGATACGATAGCTTCTGATTCCTTGAGCTGCCCACCTAACATGGGTAATTACATGAGCCAAATGGCTGTAGCCATGAACAAACTCTCCACCATCGAAGGTTTTGTTCGGCAGGTATGTTTATCATTGTCTTAACTACAAAGTAATTTCTAGTTTATCCTATTTCTATTTTATATCTGTTTGCGGGCCTCTATATGCACGAATTATGATATATTTCTAAAACTATGTGGGGTATTTGGAACCCAATCTTTAGTGCCGTTTGGGTTTGGAAACTTAAGCCAATTTAGAAACTACTCATGGGGTGGCTAGAGGTACAATAAAGTTCGGACATTTCTTGCTGTATGATAGTTTCCCAAGAAAAATATGCCCTTCCCCATCATAGGAAATTCAGAAGGAAGCTAAACCAACAGCCATATGTCTTATTAGTAGAACATTTGGGTGTTACAGAAAATTTTTAATGAGGGATCATTTTGCAACGATAAATTGAATGCATAATTAACAGAGCTGATGAGAGAATATAGAAGCTTAATTGCACAATAACCACATCTTGTTAGGCATGAATTTGTTCATATATATTGTCCTTTTCTTCGATGTAACAACTTCTTAACATTAGACCTACCAAAGATTATAACTCAGTCATATGTATATATCCACTTGGAAGAGATATGGAAGATCCATATATTTCTATGATGTCAGGGTCGTAACTTTTTGACTTAAAGCCACCAGCCTTCCATGTATACCATCCCTACCATAACTTTCTTTTTTGTCCGTTCATGGAATTTGCAGAAACATGAAAACACTCAAAGAATGGACCCCTACATATGCGCATATAATTCGAAAACAAAGCTAAGTTGACTAAGTCAGTAGCTTGATTTCTTCTTCTTTTGTTCCATAATGAAAAAATAGATGCCTTGGTAGATAAATTCATGCTTAAGAAAATTTCAAGTGATGTGATAGTTTTAGTTTACTCTCTTTGAGGAAAAATAAAGGTTTCTTCTAGCAGCCTATACTTTGAGGATCGAGGGTCAGGTGGGTCCAAATATTGGAATGCATGTTTCGTCTGCAGAAATTCTGTTTCCTGCTTAGGAAAATTAATTAGGGCTTGCTTAGATTTGACATATGGTCAGGAAGATTGAATAGTCAAGTTGAATTCTCATGAAGACTTCTTGATCACTTCCTTACAAACGCCGCTAGCTGAAGTGTGCAGTTCAGTTGCTGTTTCAGTCTTATGTCAATTACTGTTCTTAATCTAAGGGTTGGCTAGGAAAACATCATTTGTAATTTCTTACTTAAGAATTTTGATTTGACGCTATCTGAACCTCTTTCTGTCAAAATTTTAGACAACGGTCAGTAATATACCAAAATTATTTACCATGAAAATGAAGACAGCCTCCCACATTTCACATCCACATTTTGCTAATTCCTTAAAGCTTTTGACAATTGAAACCCCTAACACCCCAAAGTCATGGATGCTCAATATTTCTCATCAAGTCAAATTATAATATTTAATAGTCTTAATATTGCTATCTAGAAGTACTGAAAACAGTCCTTATTTTTTAAATGGTAAACTTACAGGCAGATAATCTGAGGCATCAAACATTACATCGGCTGCATCAACTTCTGACGACCCGTCAAGCTGCGAGGTGTCTGCTAGCAATTGCCGAGTACTTCCATCGTCTCCGAGCTCTTAGCTCTCTCTGGGTGGCTCGCCCCCGACAGGAATGATAGAAACCCTACCCACTATAGCTAACTAGCTTTTATATTTTAAGTCCTACTTATAATTGCCTTCTTTGAATCTCTCTCTCTTTTTTACTTTTTTTTCTACAGATAATGTATAGATAGACGATAGACAAAATAAATAGAATATTAAATTTCAAAACAGTAGAACTAATTTCTCTCCCTCTCACTCTTCCTCTTTTAAGGAATTCATTGTTTGAATAATCTCGTTGGTATATTTCTGACTTTGAATGAACGGAGAAGAAGAAGAACAGGAAGAAGAAGGTGGTTTGATTAGTGAAAAAGACAAAACTTGTTTGGTCCTAGGAAGAAAAAGACTAAATGTTGTGGTCTAGGCATTGCCGCTTCTGCCTGCATGCTTTTAGATGGTGACTGATCCAAGATGAGATGCATGCTGACAAACTCTCTATGACATCACCCAACTCGACTCAATTGGCCGCTGTTCTCTATTTCACATATATACGTCATTATATATAAAAACTTCAAACGCTTCTTTTTCTCTCTAAAAGTATCAATTTAAATATCAAGTTCGGTGTTAAATTTTAGGTAGAACGCCATTTTTACAGTCCAGGATTGCTTTATTCATAATTTTCTTCATCCTTTATTCAAGTTTTACATACACATTTTTCTTTCACCATTAAAATCTAAAGATTCTAAACATTAGTTGGAACTATAAAATATTTTATAAGTAATATTATATACATAATTTTTATGGATATATAATGACGCGTCATTATATAATTAGATAATTAAAAATTAAAGATAAATTATATATTAAAGTAGTACACAAAAATAGCACACATGGTTTTATTATTGTTTTTTTTTTCCCATCAATTACAATATATATTATAAGATTAATATCAATTACACCCCACAAATACAAGTGAATTACTATCCTTTATAAACTTAGAAAATTCATCACTTAAACCACTATATTTGATTGAAAAATATTGAATCCTTAATCAATATTATTTCTTATGATTATAATAGTACTATTTGCTTTAATCTAGCTAAAATTGCACTACCAAGGGTACAAGGGTGTGATTCTAACTTAATCTTATCGTCAAAAATATAATTTCAACTAAATTACCTTCATAGATATGATTTCAAGTTATATCACACTATCTCAAAAGTACTCTGATCGAGATGACACCTAGCATTGTTAGTGATATTGTCGTTGATGACTTTTTCAATTTTTAATTTTAATTTTTAAAAGTATTAATCTTTAGTTAATCTAAATCGGAGTTGAAAAAAAAAAAAAAATATATATATATATATATATATATATATATATATAAAATAAAGTTTTTGAGTCAAATTATTTTTTTAACAAAGTAAACATTACCAAGTTAATAGATGGTATTTTCATTTTTTAATAATTGTAGTATATTAGGTAACAATTTTACTAATAGAAGTAGGTAACAGGCAAAGAAAATATATAGTGTTGAAATTTGAAGGATTAAATAATGTCAATGAGGCAAACCACCAGTGGGAATATCTCTTTTGGCCTAAACCTGACATCTGTTACTTATTCGGTCTTAAATAATGTTAGAAGCATTTGATCGATACATTATTTATGTATCTAAATTATATATAAAAAATATGTACATATAATTTTATTGACTTACTAAGTAGTGATGTTATTTTTCTCTTTAGTTCTCTACAAAATAAATAGATATATAACCAAAGAAAGTAGAAGTCGACATTGCAATATACATTAAGTAAGCGTTTGGTTTGCGTAATATTTTATTATTAAAATTGAATGATTATTTTGAAAATATATTACTTAAAAGATTACTGAGTATAAATGATTACTATATTCGATAAAATTTGGTAGATATAAATAATTATTATGTTTAGTGAGAGGTAATAAAAAAATGCTAATAAATTATTTTACTTAAATATTTTTTAATATAATTATTCAAAAATATTTTTTATATTACTTCTTATATTATTTGAAAATGAGGTTATTTTTATCATAAAAAATTAATAAATAAAAATATATTTATAATAAAATTAAGATCATATTTATAATATTTTAATACCTAATGTGAAGGTGATAATCAAATTACTACTTACATTACATGTCAGATCACCATTGGTAATAAAAGACTACTCTAATTTTTTATTATTGACAAATCAAATAAGATAATACAAGTAATAAAAGATAAATTATCAAAATAATTTTTATTAACTAGAAATCAAACACTCCTTAAATGACAGATAGAAGAGCATGACATATAAAAAGATTGACTAGCTAGACTAATGTGGTAACTTACTCAAAAGGCTTATTATCAGTGGTCCAAAAAGTCAGCAATGAATCCTGATGCAGTTAGTTTGATCGAATTTCAAATCAATAAAACTATGTGTATCCACTTTTAGTATATATTTAATATGTGTTATCAAATAATTATTTTGAATTAAAAATAAAATAATATTTAATCATATTATCATATGTTATATATATACTTATTTATATACTTAAAAATAAATATATATAACATTGCTTATTCCAAATAGCTCTATGACTCAAAAGAATGGCACATATACGATATAATACAAATAATGAATAGATTTAGAAAGGGGTATGTTTGTCTTGAGAAGAAAAAGAGTTTCGGACCAAGCTGCAATCTCTCCCATGTGGGCTTATATTGGGCCAAGAAGCCGGTTTTATAGCAACTCATGTAAAAGGGCCAAATACAAAACATGTTATTTTTATTAACAATGGTAAGTGCTTAGGGTTTGAGCTTCTTTCTTCTCCGGGCTACCGTCTCTTCGGAGAGCGGCTTCAACGAAATGGCCTCGAAAATCCTGAGAAGGAGCCGAAACCCAGATATCATACGTGGCGTTGGCAAGTTTTCCAGGTCGAAGATGTACCACAAGCGTGGTCTCTGGCAATTGAGGCCAAAGATGGCGGCGTTTTCCCTAAGCACGAGACTAAGCCTGCTGTAAACGATGCGGCTGCCACCAAGCAACCCAAGTTCTACCCAGCTGATGATGTTAAGCAGCCGCTTGTCAACAAGCGCAAGCACAAACCCACCAAACTTAGGTACATAAAAATTTTCCTATTTTCTCTGTTTTTGGGATCAATTTTTTTTTTTTTTTATAGTTTTGATGTTTCTTTTGGTGGATGTGTAGGGAGAGTATTACAGTTGGGACTGTGTTGATTTTGTTGGCTGGGAGATTTATAGGCAAGAGAGTTGTTTTTCTAAAACAGCTTCCATCCGGGTTGCTTCTAGTTAGCGGTGAGTTTTACTATAATTTTTTTAATGGCTATTTTGAGAAATTGTAGGGACTCTGATCCGTTTTGTGTTTTTAATATTAATAGTATAATTTTTCCTAAGCTATGTAACAAAATTGATGCTGGATGATCAGAGAAATGCAATTTGGTGCCATTAATTGTCACTGTAATTAGTGAAAAGTAGCTGGCTAATCAATCCCTTTTTTCCCTTTAAAATGTTGAATTCTCGGGGTCACTTATATGCTTATCATGTTTGATCAGCGGGCATATGCAATGTCAAACATATTTTATCAGCGGGCATATGCAGTGTCAACTATATTTTTATCAGCTGGCATATGCAATGTGTTTATGATGATGATAATATAAGAATTTTGTCTTAATGTGCTTTTCCATGTTTATCCCACAATTTTTTGGCGTCTAGTTATTATTTTTGTAACAGAAATTGTCATTTTCCTTGACTGCTACTTAAGAAGTCCTTAAAGATATTGAATTGTGTTTTTATACTCTTTGAAGAAGGAATTAAATTCTTTGATAATCTTATTAAGTTGATATTTTCATGGAATCATGTTTTGTTTAGTGATAAGACTTCTTAAGGCATTGTGTTAAGAAATGCAAAATATAAACCATTAACTTGTTCTTCTTTTTATAAACTTGTTCAGGAATATAACTTTCTTTTATGGAAGCCGTGTGTATATAATTTTATTGAATGTGTTATGCTTAGGCATGCCTTCAGTTCTTGTCTAACTATTATCATTTCTCTTCGCTTTATTGTTCTAATACTTGCATGGTTTGTTTCTTCATGACAGGACCATTCAAGATTAATGGTGTTCCTCTAAGACATGTAAATCGATCTTATGTGATTGCAACGTCAACTAAGGTTGACATTTCCGGGGTCAATGTGGAAAAGTTTGATGACAAGTACTTCACCAAGGAAGTTGCCAGAAAGAAAAAGAAGGGAGAGGGGGAATTTTTTGAGACAGAGGTGAGTTATATATCCTTCATGTACTCAATACAGTCCAAAGATACATTGTTTTTGACTTACTGCTTTGTCGGTATAGGTTCAGTTCAGCAGACATCCTATGCCAACATAGAAAGATCCATGAGATAAAAGAATTATATTGTGCTACTACATTCATCTTAGCCCTTTGAAATTTGATGGTGTTAGATTTTCTTTGGAATGTTTATGAACACATGCTTTTGCGACAAATCAAATTTTTGTAAACCCCGTCACTGTGATGTCAATGACATTAAAGAAGAATGGTGAAAAGTTTTGTTGGTCTGTCATGTTTAGCATAGTGTTTATAATTTTTCTTAAAAGCATATTCTTGTTTTGGTTTATTGAGTCCATTTTCTTTCTTTTTTTTTTTTTTTGGGTCAATGAACTGCAGGAGAAGAAAGTGCTCCGGGATAACAAGAAAGATGATCAAAAAGTAGTTGATACTCTTGATAAAATCCATTGAAGCAGTTGCAGATTTGAAGTCCTACTTGTCTGCAAGATTCTCACTCAAGTCAGGCATGAAACCACATGAGCTTGTCTTCTAAAGGAATTCCTCCAATTATAGTGTCAAAAGTTTTTTCTGAAATCCTTTTCATTTAGATTTTTGGTGCTTTATTAACAAAGTTTTGCAAACCTAAGTTTTGCATTAGCTCGTATCATGTTATGGAATGATTTATTTAATTTATTTTTGCGGTTAAGGTGGATTATACTCTCTGAATTCATATTATTGAGTTTGTTTCCTTATTTTGGAGCTATTCTTGTATATTACAATATCCTCTCTTCTGACCAAAAGAAGAAAATTACAGAATCCAGTCTTTCTCTGAACACAAAGTTCTGGTATGATATATTAATGAGTATATCATAAAAGCTTAGGTTGGGGACATTTATTTTTTAGTGCATGTTTTTGTTTATGATAAAACCGGCTTATATTGAGTATTAATTTGGTAATACATCTTATTATAAGTTAACATAATTAGGTCCTCTTGCTTGCAATCAATCAAAAGCCCAATAAAAAAAATTCTGGAATGGCTTATTCAACATTGCTATTTTCCTTGGATAAAGAATGGCTTCGGTCAAGGGGCTTTGTTTTTGCTGTTTTAGGAAGACATACGTAAATAATAACTGAAAGTAAGAAACAACAAAAACGAAACTACACATTAGTTATTGAATTAATATAAAAACATTCAGAGCAAATTAAAGCGAAAAAGAGGGAAAAAAACAAAAGAGTACACATCATAGTAGAGTCATTCTTTCAAAGCATGCTGTCAGCACGAGATGGTAATCTCCTGAAGAAATTGCTGGGTATGGAGGGTAGCTTAGTTCGAAATCTAGGATGTCGTAGCCAAATTAAGCCCGCAACGAAAGCAACTATCTTGAAGGGTGTCACATACAGCACGACTGCTGCAATTAGGCAGAAAATTACAAAGAGGCTGCTTGCTCTTGGGTCTCTCCAGCTCAACAGTGCCTGAAACCTCTCCCCTTGCGTTGCCATGTCTCCTACTACTGTCTGTATCCTTCCAGCCACACTTCTCAGTCTATCATACCTCATACGCACCACGTCTTGCTGCTTAGAAGTAGGAAAAGTGTCGAATTCTTCATCTAGTTCATCTAGGTGAACTGCTTCAGCCCATGAAAGTTTGGTATCCATGTGAGGAGGATGCCTTGGCCGGAATCGGTAATTCCATATTCCGATGATGAACATATATAGGAAAATTGTTGGGAGGATCAATTCTGGATAGCAAATCAGTATGAGAAATAGAACATGAACAAGAATTGTAGTTACTGGGTTCTTCCAGTAACGCACTTCACCAAGCCACTTGTTCATAGAGATTATGCCGGAAAATAGTGAGACAATCCTGAAGAAGTTAGCTTTGCTTCTTCTCATGCTCCACATATGAGAATCTACATCCAGCATATACTCTACTACCTCTTTCCTTAGTGGTGGCTCGGCACGGCCGAGCCTCACTGCTACTATATTCATGGCCTGATACCTCAAGCTATCTAACTGGTTAACTGTGAAGGGATGTAGATAATGCATTTTTGGCAATAACGGGTGTCCGTAGAGGTAGATCATACTTGCAAGAGATAAACAAGTAAATCTTACTGCTAATTGGAGTTCCCCCATTTTCTTCACCCCTGATGGACTTAGAACAAGAAGTGGGTAAGAGTGGGTGTAAATCCTATCTGTTTCTAGGGTTGATAGCCGGATTCTAACCTTCCCAATTCTTGAATCAAGTTTTGCTCCACTGCCGGATGCCGGTTTTTCATTTCCGCCCAAGTGGCAGTTGTCGAAGACCCCCAATGTGATCACTGTGCAAGGGTCGTAAACCTCCCAAGTGTACTGCTCGTTCCATTTGGGGTTAAAGCTTTCAAGGATTGTTCTTGTTCGCACCCACTTCAGCCCATATTTGGCAACACAATAAGCATCTGTGGTTCCCCTACCATCTCTTTGTTTCATTGGGAGGAGCCCTTGAGCGCTCAAGATGCCTACTTCAAGGATCCCGATTGGTTGCTTCCATAGCTGCCTAGCTGTGGGACGTTGGTCGCTTATATACATTGTTGATTCGTCTAGTACATGATAAGCACCCTCAAGGCAGGCTCTCAGATGAATCCTGCTGGAGAATTTGTGTTCATGCCTTTTATCTCCTTCCAAAACACCAAACCCAAATTTTTCAAGATTGAACCATTTGGAATGAACCGGGCGGTGATCCAAGCGCCTCTCAAATATGTTGAGTGGCAAATGTATCTTTCCCATAATTTCATCTTTTGCAGGTGGTACCTTATTTTCAATTGTAAGTACTAACTGTTCTTCGAATGGTTCAGCTGCAACAAAGATCAGATCCTCGTTCCAAAGAGGATTAGTGGTTTTGGTTGGACATAACTTGGTTTTGAGTATTTGGTTTCCAAGTTGAGCCTTCACAAAAGCCTGTGGTAATTGGCCTCTGTCATGGGGCTCTACATCCTGAGCTTCAATCACATTAACTCTGAGATACCACAATTTGGGTGAAACATAAACTTTTGATCGGATATTGAAAACACCCTCTCCTTTAACTGTGGCAGCATCTGAGTGCCATGCTTCAGGGAAAGCTTCATCAGCTTGTGTTCCCATCCAAACTGCAAGCATAATCTCTCCTTTCACCTTGCGATCGCCTCGACGGTCCTCTAGTCTGTACCATTGCGGTGCCAAAGGGCTATCCGGTGGAACTCTTGTGGGCACTTCGTGCATGTCAAATAGCACCCTTCCTAAGTAGTCATCTCTGGCTACCATCTCTTTGTCCCTGACAAATACTTCAAGAACTGACGATTGAATCTTGTCTTTGGAGAATGCAAAAACTTGTTTCCATTCGGGGTTTGTTTTCTTCTCGAAGTGCTGTGTTTTTCCCTTGTAATTTCCAACCTTAACTTCAACGTAAGGATCACAGTTTCCTGTCAAAGGGTTTGGGGGAAGATCTCTGGCTTTCACCACTCGAACATACAGATAAAACATCTGCTCAACAAGATCATATGTGCTTGTAGCTCTTTCACTGCTTATCCAGCCACCTGCTCCACGTATTCCTCCATGTGGCCATCGTTCTCCAAGCTGTGGCTTTGTGTCCTTCAACTTATAGTCTTCTCGTTGATGGGGAGCAGATAGCGGATTCATTGTCACTAGCTTGAAGATCCTCTGGAAGTTTCCTCCCTAAAATTTCTTCTTGCTTCAAAATCTGCAGGTTGTTTATATGTTGGATTGTAGTGACTTCTTTAATCTACCCCGCCTCTTTATCTGCAATTGCACAAAATGGAATTAGCTAATGCTGGAGCAGTAGAATCCAGCTGTAGAAACTGCAAGAATTTTTCACTGGTCTTGTAGCTTCAGTGGAAAATTATAATCATCATTAATTGTATTGATGAAGAGATTTTGCAATTTTCCAGACTCTATTAACATATGGATTGTAAAGATGAACTCACCTTCAGGATACAAGAATAACAGCTTTTGTAGCTCAAGAGTTGTTGATAGCCAGCCCCTTTATTGACTTACTCTTAAGCCATAGATTTTTCTCTTCCCAAGAAAGTTCTGAACAGTAATGCTCATTTCTTGTTGTAAGAAGCATATTTCGGCATCATGATTTTCAAGGCACTTGGAAATTTTGATTTTGATGAGTACCTGCAGGTTCCAAAAGGGGTTTAGCTACAGCTTGAGTTTTCTTTCTTTCTGAGAGCAGATTTAATGGTCCTCCCAGTTTCATATAACTATGTGCATGCAAAAGAATCTTAATATTAAAAGGAAAAGTTAGGGGAAAATTAGTGAAGTTTTTGGTTGAAAAAGTGATATATGCCTGCATTATCAAGTGAGCTGGAGGTGTAATGTGGAAGCTATTGCTCTGTCATTTGCATTAGTGCTCATCAAAAATCATTTTATAATTATGTGTCCACCGAATTCAAAGAGATTTGTTTCCGAAATTTACACTGGCATAAGATGATTGACAGCCCACTTGGGAGGACAAAGATAGACTTTCCCAGATTCTTTAAGATAAGTGATCTTTATTTCTTATACTGTCAAAGATTAGTGGCCTTTATTTATTATACTGTCAAAGATAATCTTTTAGATATTTATATACAATTTATTCTTTCTCCACTTGATGTTAAAGAATAATCTTGCTACCACATTGCTTTTCCAATTCTTTACAAGTGCAATATACTCTTAAAAGTTAATAAAATTAGTGAAGTATCAAAATTTTTATGAAAAATATTTTGATTCAAATCTTTATTATGCTTATAAACCTCTAACTTGTCTGATGTAATGATTGTAGGTTTGATTACTGTGTCCCGAATTTATCCATTCAACCAATATGAATAGAATCTCTGATTACCGATATATATATATATTTGAGCATCTTAAGTATTTGTTGTGGAGTAGTTTTGTTTGGCTGGCCCTGTACTTACTGTGTATAGACCTTTTTTTTATTTCAGTATAGCAAATGGAAAGGGAAGAGCATAGAAAAGACTATACAAAGAAGTAAAGCAGAATGGTGAGCTTGAAGAAAAGCAAAAGCACAACGAAAAGCGTATGGGTGTATGGCCTTGCACATAAAGACTTAACCATTATTCTTCATCTTTATTCTTTATTCCCTTTAACCTAATTTCCCACTAGCAGTTCTACTTTTGTTTTGCTTAAACTAAAGGGAGAAAGACCATTTCCCATCCCTTTTTTTTTTCTCTAAATGATGAAGATAATCTTGGCAAATGACTTTTGAAAATTTAATATTAATATAATAAATTAGATTACTTTTATATTTTTATATTAGTATTAAAATTACTTATATACTCTTTTATTTATCCGTCTTTATAAATCGCATTCATTAAATTCAAGATAGCTCTCATTTGTCACTGATAATTAGAAATTTTGTTTCTGATCGTGTGTCGTCACCCATAACACTAGAGTGATTACACTTTAGTTGGATCTTAGTGATGTTAGCCCATTGAAGATTTTGAATCTCTTTGTCATGTGAGATCGAAATGACAATGTTGAATCTTATCAGTATGGCATCTCTAAGAAAATTGCATCTTTATGCCATGTGAGATTAAGAGGAGAAGAAGGTTAGATCTCGTTGATGTCATCCGAACCATCTGACAATATATTCTGTAGCCATATGCATAAGCGTTCAAATGTAAATCGTTAGCATTGCTTCCGTCAAGCACACCCCACTTAGTCTCTTAATCTGTTGCTTTGGTTGATTTTGTTCTCTTCATCAGTCTCAATCTTTGATAGGTTTTTGTTGACATTGCATGTCGATGAGATAATAAACAATTAAAAAAAATTAGATAAGAAAAGAAGATAATGAAAAAATAATTATATAATTATAAATAAATTTTAAAATTATATGAATAAAATTATCTATATATCCTCTACAGTTAAAATTGACCCCAAAAAAAAATTAAAAATATGGTTAAAGTTAGAGTGAAAAAAAAGGGCCTAAAGGGAAATATCCTTGATGCTTTAACCCTGACCAGTTGCAGATGGCAGTGCTCTTGGCAAAGTCCGGGTAATTAGGTTCTGGATGGCAATTAATTATGTGTTCGACTTGCTTGGAAAACGTAAAGAAAAAGAGAAAACATGGCTTTTAACTTTAGTTGATATTTTCTTTCTCGGGTGTGGACTTGTCATTCAACCATATAATATAACAGTTCAAAGATGCCATGGCCATCCCATCCTATACATCTATAACCGCGATTGATTGATTGATTGATTGATTCAGTTAATATTTGATTATGGATTGTCGGCATAAATTCCAATGAAGTCTAATTTTATATGCTTCTGCAGTGTACTTAGAAGATGATACCCCTCATATTATTGGTTAGAAATGTAAGATGAAAAGTTAAAACCAGAGTGCTTCTGGTAGCCTCCATGTCCTTTAGCAAAGGATATTTAATATCAGAGAGAGGTCAACTAGGACGGGTTGGGCCACAGCCAATGGCTTGGCCCAGAGCCCGTTCATGAAGGTTTGATTTAGTATTATAATATGTTAAGCCCAATTTATAGGTCTTTCAAATCGAATCGTAAGTCTAAACATAAGATCCGTAAATCAATCTGGTATTGTTTATATAATATTAAAAATTAAATTAATTAATTAATAATTATAATATTAAAAAATATTTTTTTATTAAAATTAACAAGTCATTTCATTTAAAGCCGACCCATATCTATTAAACTGGGTTATAGGTCTTATATATCTCATGGGTCAATCTGACCCAAATACTTATTACTGCGGCAAACTTAAGACCGGCGTAGGCCATGAACACCTCTTATCAGAGTTACTCTTGACTGCTTCTACTTCGGCATATATAGTCATAATACTCAGCAATATGGTAGAGTTTTACAAAACTGTAGGTCTTTACTTTTGAGACTTGCAGGGAGGTTGAGGAATATGATCCTCAATATAACAGGTTCTCAACTTTTTTCTGTGTGCAATCAGATTTAGATGTTGAGAGTTGAGTTGGATTTTGTTAAAATATTTTGGATCTATAAGTGTAAAAATTTAAACCTATATTATACAAAATTAATTGATTTATATTAAAGTTTAATCTATTACACTTACATATTATTTATATTATTTTTTATTTAATATGAGATTTTTTTTCATCTTTTAACACCCTTTTTTAAATACAATTATTATAGATTATTGGATTCATTATTTGATTAAATGTGTTATTATTTGATATCTAATATTACTTTAGACTATTAAACTCGCTTTGATATTATGTAAAAATTATTAGATTCATGAAAATTATATTACAATATATAATATTCGTGTGCATGGAGTGCAGGAAAACTTTTGTCAATCAACATTTTACCACATGGCTGTACTCTATACAGAGAGCCACGGGATTTCACGTCAAGCATTAAATTCTGGTGCATGGAGTGCTGGAAAACTTGTCAATCAACATTTTACCAGAGACAGGATTTCACGTCAAGCATTAAATTCTGGTGCATGGAGCGCTGGAAAACTTGTCAATCAACATTTTACCAGAGACAGGATTTGCAAAATCAGGCTACTTCTAAGTTTTTTCTTTCAGAATCCTGGCTCCCCGGATCCCCCACCTGATGAAGACACTCTACTTGGCTTCTTTGAACAACTAGAAAGGAGTGATCTACTATTAGCCACCTCAACGTCAAGGAGATCACTCTCCACTCCATGATTGCAGCATGTATCACATGGGTTTCTACATGTCCTCTATTATTGGCATATGTGTGCTTTATTATTGTCGTTTTGATTCCTGCCATGGCCTTTCCTCTTAATGAAAATGACATGCAATGGCACATTTTTAGAATGGAAAATAGCAATCTTATCAAACCAATCCATTGATATTGATTTAATTACATTATCATATAAATTTCAAATTATACCTATTTAAGAAAGTGAAGGTAAAGTGAGAGATTTTTTTTTTTCAGATGTATACTTACAATATGTTATGTTGAATTTAAGAGAGATTTTAGTGTGAAATTCATATTATTAAAAATGAAAATATAACATGTCAACAAAACTCACATAAACGATGAGATATGTGATATATATATATATATATATATATATATATAGACATTTTATATTGTTTGAAAATGATAACAAAAGATTGGTCAAATAATTATTATCAAGATATGTTTTAAAGTATAATACTCAAGTACAAAACCCTGAATCAAGCTATTGGTATTAACATTCTCACATAAATAAGATATCTTAGACTAAATGGTTGCAAAATTGAAACACTCCAACGCATAGTAACATGTTCAGTCTGCAATTGCTCATAAGCAGTGTACTATTTCTTGGGAATCAATTGCTCTAACTGTTCCTTGGGCATTTGCTTAGGAACAGGAGTGCAATGAGGTTTCTTATCTGTATCCACATTCAAAAATATGGCATCTTGTGTATTTTTAGGAGTAGCAATATCCAAAGAATGGTTTTAGACCTGATATACTATTTGATAATGAATGGTAGCCATGACGGTTTGACCTTGTGAAACTGTACCAGTGGCTTGAACTTTGAATTTTAGGGCAGAGCAAAATTGGGGATATTGGAGAGACAGGAGAAATTTGGGAAGAGCGTCACCATAATAATACCTTCACTGTCTAATAAGTGAGCTTGCTTGTGCTTCCCTGTGTTATGGTATCAGAGCCAACATTCTAAGTTTTAGGATTCTTAGTTTGTGAAAGAGAGATATTTAAAAATTCAGATTTACATAATTACTCAAAACTTTTCTTTAATCACGGCTTGTCAAACTCTTATTCCATAGTTAGAAACTCATACTGTTCCCAGTGCCCCTACTTTTACCCTTTATGCATCCTATAAGATGGATAATTTGTATGAAATAAAATACCTTGAAAATTATTACACATCTTTATGACACGTTTACAAAGACACATTATAACAATACAAACAGTGTTACAAAAAAACTAGAATAAAAAAGGACAATAACAGAGAACATGTATCAAACAACTGGAATTAATAGGACAATAACAGAGGACACGTACTACAATAATAGAGGATGCGTATTAGCCCGTGTGATTCATGTTGCATTATAGAGTATTAATCTCTCTCTTTGCTTCACCTTTCTCATCAAAGCAAAAGCCACTTCTGAAAGCGAAACATGAACACTAACATTACTCCATTCTTGTCTCTCCTCATCTTCTCCATCCTCTTCTACTCTTCTCTCTCTGATCTCTGCAACCCTGATGACTTAAAGGCTCTTCTTAACATCAAACAAGCTTTTAACAACCCTTACGTACTCGCTTCTTGGGACCCTAATAAGAACTGCTGTCATTGGTACTGTGTCGATTGTGATTCCAATAATCGCATTAAAACTCTCAGTATTTCCTACGGAGATCTATCCGGTCCAATTCCCGTTGCAGTCGGTGATCTTCCTTACCTTGAAAGTAGAGACGTCAATGGGCCGGGCCGGGCCGACTCCAGCACGGCCCGTTGGGCTAATGGGCCGGGCCGGGCCTGAGGCCCAAACAGTAATGAGCCTTCGGGCCAGGCCGGCCCTTTGAAATATAAAGGCCCAAAGCCCGACCCATGTACTAACGGGCTTTAAACGGGCCGGGCCTCAGTAAACGAGCCGGGCCGGGCCTTATTAAATATTTTTAAAAAAAGTTTTAATTAAAATTTTTAAACACAAATTATTTTTCAATTATTAAAATCGAGGACAGTACCCCGAATATTTTATTTATAATCCCTCACTTATGGCGGAGGAATACTGTGGTTACATGATAAAAAATATTATAAATTGTTAATAAAATACAAATAAATTAATTTACATATTGTATAAATTACAAAACATAAATAAAATTTATCTACTATATAATATTTATCTATTCATCTTCTAAATCCAAATCTTTGAATTCTTCAAAGACATCTTCTGTCACACGATTCTGTAATTTAAAATCAGCTTTGATCCAATCTTTCATGCACATTATCGCTTCGACCATATTTGGATGTAAATTGGATCGTCTATCATCCAGCACACATCCCCCTGCACTAAAAGCGGATTCCGATGCTACAGTTGACACCGGAGGTGTTAGTAGATCTCGAGCCATGGCTGCAAGCACAGGAAAGGTTTCTGCCTTGTCTTTCCACCATGCCAAAACATCTAGTTTTTCAGCATTATATCTTTGAATAATTTCAGGATAATGGTCAATATTTATATAATTGTAAAATTGACTATAATTTGTACTTTGACTAACAGTTTGTTTACCTTTGCGCAATAAAGACCATATGCGTGACTTTTTTTTACCTGAACTACCAGAGCTTACCTCTGGTGCAGAACTTTGTCCAGTTTTTCCATATTTTTGTTCATAAATACTATACATATCAAATAAAAATTCTTGAACATATTCAACAGAATTTACATTGCTATTAATTGACAAATTTTCATTAATAACATCAAATAAATTTTGTAATCCATTAGTTTTTGCCCTAGGATCTAAAATAGTAGCTGCAGAATAAAGTAAAGGAATTTCACTCCAATATTTTTTAAATTTTTGTTCCATTTGCATACATATATTTTGAAAAGCATTATGAGAGTGACGATACCTATGTTATTTAAATATATCACTTATTTCTACCATATTATATATTATAGAACAAGTTGTCGGATAATACACACCTGAGCAATGATCTGTGGCTGTTTTCAATGGCTCTAACAAGTTCATTAAAGCCATAGCTATTTCCCAATCTTGATCTGTCAAAAAAATAGGATCTTGCGAATCCATTGGTTGGGTATTGAAGTATCGTGTTATAGGAACTTCATACCCTTCGCATGCTTTCAACATGAGATATGTTGAATTCCACCTAGTGCTAATATCTATTTTTAATTTTTTCCTTCTTAACCCCATTGATTTACATAATTGATGATATGCTTGTACCCGTGATGGGGATGATGAAATATATGCAATGACATGTCTAATTACTTCTAAATGTTTTTTTGTCAAACTCAAGTCATCTTGAGCGATTAAATTAATAATATGACATGCACACCTAACATGAAATAATTTTCCATTAAATGGAGGAGATAAATGATTATGCATATATTCAATAACTTTATTATTATTTTTAGCATTATCTAAAGTAATTGAAAAAATAGAATTATTAATTTTATATTCATCAACTAATGAACGATAAATTGCAAGACCATTATGTGAATATTCTAAATTTCTAAATGCAATAACTTTTTTGCATAATTGCCAATCAGAATTAATATAATGAGCAGTTGCACAAAGATACCCTATACGTTGATTTGTAGCAGTCCATAAATCAGAAGTTATTGAAATAACACCATTAAAATTACTTAATTCTCCAATAATTTTTATTTTCATTAGTTCATAATTTCTCAATATATCTGACCTAAGAGTTGACCTAGGAATTCTTCTAAATGCTGGTTGAATACTATTTTGCATCATCCATTCTAAAATTCCATCTTCTGCATAACTAAAAGGTTGATCAGAAGCAACGACATACCTGGCCATGTAATCTCGAACCTTCATTTGATCGTACGTAAAAGTTGACATTTCTCCCATATGTCCAGAACCGCTCGGACCTCCTGCTGAAGTGGCACCTGGACCAACAGATCGTGATCTGGTGAATGCAATTTGTTTTTGTCCTCTAAGTTCATGTGGAATTTTTTTACAGTAATCAGTAACATGTCGGCGAAGATGTCCCGTCCCACTTGTACTTGCACATGTTAAACAAGAACCGCAATGTTTGTATACTGCTCGACGAATTAATTTCCCCTCTATTGTTTCCTCTATTCTATCAAAGTGTTCTCATACCATTGACGTTTGTTTTCTTTTTCTCTCTGTCGAACAATGTGAACCTGTACCCGTACCACTTTCACCTGTTGGTGCTCTACCTATCCCACCTTGTGCATCATCAATAATATCATCAGCGCCAGCATGATAATATTCAAATGGATTGAATTCATTTGACATTGGATCCATTTGTAATATTTTGTAATGATAAAATTAAAATAAAATGAAATTAAAAATATAATAAATAGTTGAGATTGAGAGTTTGAGAGATTGGGAGTTTGAGAGATTGAGAGTTTGAGAAATTTGTAATTGTAATTGAAAATGAAAATGAAAAATTGAATAGGTTTTTATAGGAAAAAATCAATTAATTAAAAAAAAAATTAAAACAAAGTTTGGCAACGGCTACTGGCGCCAGTAGCCGTTGCCAACGGCTTCTGCCTCTGCCTTGTGGCAGAAGCTAGCCAACGGCTTCTGCCAAGGCAGAAGCCGTTCTGCCAGGCAGAAGCGTTCTGCCTGGGCTTCTGCCTGGGAGAAGCTTGCTTCTGCCAGGCAGAATTAGCTTCTGCCACCAGGCAGAATTAGCTTCTGCCATTTGGCAGAAGAAAAAATTAAAAAAAATTATATATATATGTGAACAGTGCCGGGCCGGGCCGGGCCAGCCCATGGGTTTAATATTAAGGCTCAAGGCCCGGCCCGGCACGCTACAGTACCGGGCCGGGCTTTGTCGTGCCCAGACTTTTTTTCGTGCTTCGGGCCAGACCTCCATTCGATCCGGCCCAATTGACGTGTCTACTTGAAAGGCTAGATCTTCGCAAGCTAACCAACCTCACTGGCCCCATATAACCCTCTATTGTCAAACTCAAGAACCTTAAGTTTCTTCGTCCTAGTTGGACAAATCTCTCTGGCTCAATACCAGACTTTCTTGGTGAACTCAACAACTTAACATTCCTCGATCTTTCTTATAATAATCTTTCTGGCTCAATCCCCGGTTCCCTTTCCAAGTTGCAAAATCTTAATGCTCTTCATTTGGATAGAAACAAACTTACAGGTCCAATCCCAGAGTCTTTTGGTGCATTCAATGGCAAAGTGCCATCGCTCTACTTGTCACACAACCAGCTATCTGGTAAAATACCTTCCTCTTTAGGCAACATGGATTTCAATATCATTGATCTGTCCAGGAACAAACTTGAAGGTGATGCTTCATTTTTGTTCAGGATCAACAAGAGAACGCAACAATTGGACGTTTCTAGAAATTTGTTGGAGTTTAATTTGTCAACAGTTAAGTTTTCGATGAACTTGACATCGTTGGACTTGAATCACAACAAGATCTTCGGTAGCATTCCTACCCAACTGACTTCAGTGGATTTACAGTCCTTTAATGTTAGTTATAACAGGTTGTGTGGGCAGATTCCTTTTGGAGGGAAGTTGCAGAGCTTCGATTATTCCTCCTACTTTCATAACAAGTGTTTGTGTGGCGCCCCGCTTGAAAGCTGCAAGTGAGTGCAGTAAGAAGAAAGCAGACGCCTTGGTAATTAAAGGCAGATATTCTAAATCTTCAGTTCCAGTCTATCTTAATATTGTGAGCATGTCATACTTGTTGTATGATTAAAATAAAAAAAAATAAAGGGATGGACTCCAAATGTTCAAAATCGAACTATTATTGTAGTCACTTAACAAATACTGTAGCATTTCCCACTGCTTTTACTTCCTATCAGAATATAATCAATTTGCATCAACATATCATCTTAACATTAATAAAAATCTGCATGACCAGATCCACAGGCTAAGGACCATCCAGTTGGAGTCCAAAAGTTTATCTCCAGAGATGCAGTTTTCAAGTAAAACACATATACCTGGAAGCAGATCTTCTGCTCTAAAGCCATAGATTGTTTTTAGGAGTAGCTTGTGACTGATAGCTATTAGAATCATGTTTTGCCATCTTTGCTAAAAGGCTTCTATTTCACGAGAGGGAGGATAATGAGGGAAAAGATTTTTAGTAGAAAGGCAGCAAAAGCATCTGCACAAGTGACTGATTCTTTCGACATGTCAGAGGATTACATTGTGGAATGCCATATTAAAAGGCTTTGACCTCCTTAATCGGAGGCCAATTAGTTTTCAGTTGACATGACAAAACCCAACTCTACAATTACCTATAGATAATTTGATAGTTCAAGAACTCGGGATAAGCAGCAATTACTAGTCACTAATTCCAGTTTCTTGGGTGTTATCTAGTAATTCTCTAGTATTCAGTGAAAAACCCGAAGCAAGAACAAAGGTACTACCATATTTTCCAAACAGTTCAAATTTTTTTTTTTCAATTTATTATAGATGTCAGTGAACTTATTTTACGTTTTCCCCAACGGTAAAGCATGCAAATAAGAGAGAGTAAAATATTCACAAGAAGTCTTTAGAAGGGTGTTTTAAGATATCAATTATAATTCATTGTACAAGTTCCTGGAGAACTAGCGATGAAGAAGAATACCCAAATAAAATCGAAAGCCTCTTCTTTACATGAGGTGCCAGTCATTAAGGAGACTCTTTCCACTCTAATCTATCAAGCCCATCCACAATCGCTTTGCGAAATTCACTACTGTAGAAAAGGAAGGATGAGACATGGCCTCTGGTAACCCATCTCACGTCTGAACCTGGCCATGCTTTCTGAAGCTCCAGCACTGAGTGTTTAGGTAGGTAACCATCATCCTAAAATGCATAATGAATCGATGGTAAGAAAAAAAAGTACAAGACTTGAAAAGATACAGGACATTATTCAGTTCAATGCATTAGGATCACTGACTCAAAAATATTTTGAACAGAATTGGCCTACTGGTTGAGACTGATCTCATGATCAGTCACAATTTTCATTTGACAACAACTTGGTAAAGAAAAAAGAAGTCAGGGGGCCATTTGTAAGTGAGACATCTACATGATGATCATCAGATATGGTACGTACAGTTGCAGCAACAAAAATCACGGCATTGGGATTTTTGGGGACTAGAAAGGGTGTAACATCTGTGAGAGATAATACATTTCTCATCCGTTCTCTGACCTCCTCAAGTGTGATTTCAGCCTTTTGAGCTGCAAGATCCTCCCTCAATGCCTCCCATGCAGTACCATGCTTTAATATTCCCTCACAGAATGCCACAACAGCAGAGTGCGGGGAGAGAAATGGAAGGGTTGCAACAGGTGTGGGGTGCAGTGATCCAACCATTGCAGCATGCCTTCCTCCTAGATTCGGTAAGGCATCAGATTTTGAATAAGTAAATGGACTTAATAAATGGTGTAATTATTACACACCATGGGTGTGAACATTCTGTGCTTCGAATTATCTTTCACAGCTTTGAACTCATAAGTTAGCAGCATACAACTTATTTCAACTTTCAAAGAGACAAATATATAACTAATGAATTTTTCTTACCCATGCTAAGTCCAGAGATACCCATCTTGCTAAACCCTGCCTCTGAGTCTAACCAATGCAAAAGACTCCGTGTCTCTTCAATTGTAGCTCTTCCTAATAATAGCAAGTCACTAAAACACAAAAGTTCCGCGCCTTGTTGGAGCATAGGCCGCCGTTTACCATAGAATGGGCTGCAATCCCATTTTTACATCGATCAAAATCTTATAACCAGAAGCTTAGTTTTCAGCTTCTGCAAGTAGATGGCAACATACAATAAATTTTTACCTCTCAAGCACCATGGTCGTAATGTTTTCCTTCAACAATGGTGCGCCAAGACGCAATCTCCGCTCAAATGCGTGGTCCCCTGTGCCTGGAAAAGATTACAACTTGAAATTAAGAGACAATAGATGATGGTTTAAATCAGAACAAAAGTAAGATTCAGTTGAAAACATCATTAAGAAGCTTCTGATACAAATCCTAGCTTTTGTGGGATTATAAAAAAATCAGATTTTCATATGGGCTAACTTCAAATTTTAAATTTTAACAGCACAATGTGAAGCTCAGAAATTATTTAGCAACTGTCATGAAAAAATCGGATATAAATTCCAAATCAAACATGCACTATCCTCGAAATGTTTGAACTGATGAAACTTCTCAACTAATACTGAACCTGGTTACAGTATCATTCCACATTCAATGGCTGGTTGGTAATCCACAATGAAACATATGATATTTTTCATAGAAAAATAAATTATGACACAAGATAACTTAATAACAAACCAATGACTGTTTCGCCACATTGCAAACAAGTAAACTAAGACTAAGAATCTCCACAAATACTTTTGAGAGATCCACAAAATTAACCAGATTCACTAAAAGTTCAAGCTTTGAGCACCCCCACCCTCTTGAGAAAAAAGGTGTGCTCATCTTTGTTCTGTGCATGAGTGCACCATAAACGTGGTCTATTACATAGTGCAGCATTCCCAGATTCACCGTCACCATTGCGGCACAACCCCACAGGCTGAAATAATAAAATTAAATGAAAGCTTTTTTAGTTTAATCAAGTCAAGCGACTTTTAGAGGACCCAGATGAGATTATGCAAGAATAGTGGATTGCTAGAGGTAATCACAACTTAAAATCGTATGAATAGAGAAAACTGTAATTTTGAAAGAAAAAAAAATTTAAAAGATATTTCTTTGTGGTGAATACAAAAAAGACGCGATACATCTAACTGGAGAAAGACTTTGATTAAACGATAATCAAGAAATAAATAGACAGAACAGATCTAATGAATTAGATTTTATATATATATCTATTTGAAAACGCTGAGACCCTAAAGGGTAGAGAGACATTGACTGAAAGAGAACGAAGGGATGAGGCAAGCCGTGAAGAGATGTAAAGACTGTTGGCAGCTAGTCTTTAAAAATTTATAAACAAAACAAAACAAAACAAAACAAAACAAAAAAAGGAAAAATCGACTACATAAATATATTTTTTTAATGAAATAAAAGCTGTTTTAAAAAAAAAAAAATCAATACTAAATTTTTGGATTTTGAGATCAAAATTATATTTCTCCACATAAAGTAGAAATAGTTTTAAAATTTGATGAAGTAAATTTTTTGTTTAAATTTAAAGATGATGATTGAGACAATAGAATGTCAAGGAAATCCATCGCTGCATGATCATCTCATATTCTAATATAATTCTCTGCATCATAGAGTCAAACATGTCTCGAACTTCCTTGGCCTATTTCTCAATTCCCAGCAAATCCTGCTTCTTACAAAATCAACTTCTTGAAGGGACGTTTTCAATAGAAAAAGATTTCCAAGTGTTGTAATCTCAAACCAAATATAATCTGCAGATTCATCTTCCCAATCAGCTCAAATACAGCTTTTACTAACTTCCTCATCTTATCGTCTTCTGGAACACTTACGACTTTGTTAGTCTTATTAGCGCTCCTCCAACAGCAACTGCCTTATTTCAGTTAGCTTTCCTTACATCAATTTTATGAACCGCTTTATCTCTTCAGACATACATAGATTCTTAAGAAACTTCCAGTAAGGTCCATAATTGGCAGAAAGGTGATTGTTAGCAATCGTTTTTTGAAGCCCACATAAACAAGTAACAAAGGGGCCGAGGTGAAGGTGTCCAACGATTGGCAGGTGCAACGGGCTTGGTAGAAGAGGAGATTTGGTCTTGGTTTTTCTGAAGATTGCTCTCATCAAAATCATGGAAGAAAGAAAAGTATAGCGCAGCCTTGCAAGTCAGCCCTGTTTGATCTTAGTGAAAATAGTTTAGATGAGATTAGCTTTTATCTAAGAAAAGTGGGTTTGCTCAGGGATATGAGAAAAACTAGTTATATAGCTTCAGTTACTAACAATTATCATAGATTAACTTATACCAGAGAGTATAGTCCAAAAGCAATCATATGTATTAACTTCATAAACAAAAGTAATTCTTACATCAACAAAGATAAAAATCATCTCCAGAGTAGTATGTTTTCTTTCATCATGAGTTGCATAAAGAACCACACAATTACAAAGGCTGAGTAAGTCTCGTTTCTAATTCTTACGTGAATAATCAGAGCAGTGGAAATGGCTTAAGCCTAGTAACTGGGACACAAATTAAAGGATGAGCTCTTGGAAGAGTTAATCCAGGTCCTTCTTCCATGTCAACAATTACACCTCCTCCCGAAAGCTTCCAATCAAAGCACTGAATCATAGCCGAAAGAGTTGCCTGAACCATATACAATGCCAGTGAGGTTCCGGGGCATGATCTTCGTCCACTTCCAAAAGGCAACAGATGAAAATGCTGTCCTCGAACATCCAACTGGTTCTTTCCATTTTCTACTATAAACCTTTCCGGGCGGAATTCAAGTGGGTTCTCCCAGCGGTTTGGGTCTCTACCGATAGCCCATACGTTAACAAAGAGTCTTGTTCCTGCTGGAATATCGTAACCATTTATGGTGGAGTTTTTGGTTGACTCTCTCACGATCATTGGCCCAGTGGGGTGAAGCCTTAGTGTTTCCTTTACTATAGCTTGGAGGTAGGGAAGGTTGGGGATGTCAGATTCTTCCACCAGTCTGCTCTTTCCTACTACAGAATCAATTTCTTCTCTCGCTTTTTTCATTATCCCTGGGTGATTGATTAGTTCTGCCAGAGCCCATTCAACAGTAATGGCGGATGTATCAGTTCCAGCTGCAAAAATATCCTGTGGAAACCAAGAAAATGTATATAGCTTCAAGCAAATTATAAAAATTATGGATGCACAGGTGCTAAAGAATCTTTACCAGGATGAAGGACTTGATGTTTTCTCTGGTCAACTTCATTTCTGAGCTCTCATCTTCTGATATGTCCAGTAGAATATCAAGTAAATCCTTTGGTGCCTCGTCTCTGCCTGTTTTCTTATTTATCTTCCTTGCCTCTTCATGCTCCTTAATAATTCTCTCCATCATCTTGTCAAATTTGTCACGAACTTCCTTCAACTTTTTCCCAAATCCCTGCAAATCTAAGTTCTTGCAGAACCAAATAAAATCCTGCAAATTAAACTTCCCGGTAAGCTCAGCAACATCATGCACCAACTTCCTTATCTCATCGGCTTCTTCTTCATTAGTGGAAGATCTTTGGCTCATAGTCATTCTTGATATTACGTGATTTGTCATCCCTATAAGCTCTCGTCCAACATCAACTGCCTCCTTTGCGTTTGCTTTATTCAGCATCAACCGTAAAAACTGCTTCATCTCTTCAGACCTGACTGGAAGAAACCGGTTCAGAGTTGGGCCACTGAGAAGCTCAGTCATGCATACTTTCTTCATGAACTTCCAGTAGGGTCCGTAAGGAGTAAAAGAGAAATCAGCTGATCCATATGTGAGATAGTCAACAGCAGTTATGCGGGGACGGTCAAGGAAAGAAAACTCGTGGGTTTTGAGGAACTCTTCAGCTATTTCTGGGGAGGAGGCAACCACACAAGGGACGGAGCCAAGGAAAAGATGAATTAATGGTCCATAGCCAGATGACAGCTTGTGAAATGCTTGGTGAGGTATTGGACCAAGAAGGTGGAGATGTCCAATGACTGGTAATGCCAGTGGGCTTGGTGGAAGACGATTGGCACTCTTGGTTTTTCTCATTATTGCTTTGACAAGAACCATGGAGACTAGCCCAACGAGGGAAAGTATGATGAAGCCTTGATGCTCTGCTATAGGCATGGCTGCTCTTAATTAGCCAAAGTAAAACTGATTAAGCTATTGGTTTTTTCATTTTCAGAAAGGTGTTTATAGCAAGGAGGTTTGGAACTGGAGAGACGGCAGAATGAATTGACCATTATAACACTATTCTGCAAGTTAATATTTGAACTTTTCTGCCAATACAGCATAGTGACTTTGCTCATCGTCTTGTCAATTCAGGCTGACTGGGAAGGAAGATTAGATGAGTGATTATATATGTTATGCATCTAATTTAATGTTTTGTTCCTTGTCCTATCTCATGTTCATGAATTTGCAGACTTGTAAGCTTTTAATAAAGTAATCTGTAGTAATTCCGTTCACATCACGCCATGTTAATAGTTTTAAACACAAGCAATTGAATTTGCAACCAGCGGCCGGCTGGTTTTAAACCATGGCCTAAGTTTTAGGCAAGCTCAGTTAATACTGCCGTCCCAAGATTTCTTATGTGGTGGAAATCCATAATTTTCCACCACAATATTATAACATCTAGTCAAAGATAGATTTCTACTCCAATACGGTCACGTATCACCAACTTAAAATTCTGGGCAAACCAGGATTTTATAAGTTGTTTTATAAATGAACCGAATATTTGCAGTTAAAATGACAGCAATGTTATAAAATTGTAGATTCCCACCACATGAAGAAACCTTGGAGTGAGAACATTAAATGAGCTTGGACCGCAGGGCGGTGGACACTGGAGAGTTGGACTTTGGTGCTATATTAAGAATTGAGAGAGAAGTCACGGAAGTGACTTCAGTTTATCATATTTCTTTCAGGTAAGACTAGAACAAACCTACTAGAATTACAATTATTTCCTCCCTTCGGTAACCTACTATGAAAGAAACCTTAGACACATACAGGAACATACCAAGAATTAGGGGCTTAAGATAACATATAGATTACAAAAACCTTCTTAATTCTTGATCAAAACAGTGATACTTAGCATTAACTTTAGTTCTATCTAGAAAAAAACTATTGAGTAATCTGATGTTCAACTCAAATCCTGATAATTGATTATTCTCCCACCATTAAACATGATGAGAGATTGCTGAATTTCGAAAGCTCCTAGATTTCTTGTTCATATTGCAGAACCATAACATTAAAAAAACTACTCAGTAACACAGAAGATCATAAAAAGAGATCATTTGATTCACACACAGTTGACAATAGAGTAGCACATGTACTTAATTATGACATTAAAGCTTTAAGCTTGCATAATCAATTACCAAAATCACAAAATTTTATTCCTTTCATGTAGTCCTGGCCATGGGCCGGTTTGGCCTGTGAACCGGACCGAAACCAGTCCATTCAAAACCGAAACCGGTATGAACCGAAATCAAAACCGGATTTTGACTGTTTAGTTTCGGTTTTAATATTTTCAAACCATGGAACCACCAGTTCATGTCCGATTTCATGAACCGACGGTTCAAAAATTCATAAACCGGTATTTTTTTTACAAGAACCGGCAAATGCTTGCAAGGACTGCCATATTTTAAACATTTACAGGACCGGGTCCCCTGCAAAATCTAAAATGTGGCTGCTTCTAAAACATTTGCAGGGACCGGTCCCCTGCAAATGTACAAAATATGGCAGTGTGGCTTTTAAAAAAAAAAAATTTAATATAAAATTTTATTTATAAATATTATTCAATCTTTCAAACCTCTCATTTCTCATTCTCTTAATTCTTAACACTCTTTCAATCAAATTATCTCAAATTTAATTAAATTTTTCTTTTATTTTTATCAATTATAATTTTAATTTATATAATTTAATTATTACTTTTTTTATTATACAATTTCATAATTAATTATAAAATTTACCTCTATAATTAATTTTATTTATTATCTATTTATTTCATTATTTTTATAATTAATTATATAATTTATTTTATTCATTCTCGAAAAATAGTAAATAAAATTACATAGAATTTAATTCTTCTAAATCTCAAATGGATACGTAAAAAATTTAATTGAAAAATTAAATTTAAGCATTTTTTAAATTTTTTATTCTTAATTATTATAATTATTAATTAAAAAATAAATCGGATCATAAATTAGAACCAATGGTTTAATGTCGGTTTTAAACCGGGGCCATGAACCAGAACCATCGGTTTCAAACCAATTACAAACCATCCTATAACAGTTTCGGTTCAAAGTTTTTATTTTTTCAAACCGTGAACTGACAGTTCCAAACCGAAACCGTCGATTCATAAACCGTGGCCAAGTCTACTTTCATGTTTTAACAAAAAGAAATTACCCCAAATTTATTTCAAATAATACTATCTAAATATTCAAAACAAGAATTAATTTTTCCTTAAAATTAATATGCGTGCATCATCATCAGTCTGGAATGTTGTTCTCATCCACAGCTAGACAGCCGTGTAGGAAGGTGTCCTAAGATTTTCCAGATTTCATCACTTGACAACACAGTTTTGCTTTAATGTGATGACAATAATGTCTCTCATAGAGATGTTAAGTCTTGAACGACCATATTGGTCAAAGAACAGCACTCTCATTTCATATATAAACATGTGAACAAAACTCATGTAGACTTGAAGGACTCAAAAGATAGATAGAACTAGCTAATACAGGCATTGCTTATTTGGTATATCTACCAACTCCAAACCCCTATTAACTATTTCTACCTATCTTTAAAAAACTTAAATCTACACAGAGTTTGAGTTCTCAGATCAATAGATAATTAACAACTAACCCATCAACTAAATCATATTCCAACAACGCTTGCACTAAATCAAATTTCAGTAAACAATAAAACTGGAGCGTGTGGACTATGATCTATAAGCTAAGAATTAAGTCAACGAAGGATTACAATATTCTAAAGAAAGCAGATGATTTAACCAAAGTAAAACTATCTGAAGAAAATAAAATTTCAGCAGATTCAGAAGCTAATAATAGCATTCATTTGATAATGAAAATCTCAGATCAAGTGTTGGATTATAATATTATTGCTTCATCCTCATCTACAAGTGAATCAAAATATATGGTATTTTAAAAAAAAAAAAACCATTAATATGAAGCAGCAAATCGAAGTAAATGATTACTCAGTGTTGGCTAAAAGTCATAGGTTCGATTCTGCCAGCGCTTCTCCTCAACTTTAAAATTCAGAAGAGGGAGCTGTGAATCCTCATCGTAATCCTTACCCCATAAATAAAAGAATTAAAACAGAAAAAATTAAGAAATTTGAAGAATTTCGGAAATACAAAACAAAAAACAAAGAAAATTAATGAAAAAGATCGCTCAGTTCAGCGGGGTGGTCGACACGCAAAGTTCTCAAGAAGAGAAGCCTGCATTCCGGTCTGTTGAGCTTGAATTTTACCGAGTCATCATTGCGATCTTCCATTAAAGAAAAAAATTATTGACACAAAAAAGAAATCAAATCTCAGTTGCGTTTTGAATGAAAGAGGTGCGGCAATAGTTAGGGGCGAAGTGAGTTTATAAGATTTTTAGCTAGGGTTTTTGGTCTTGTGGGCCGACTTCATTTGTTTTCCGGGTATTGTACCCGACCATATCATGCCACACAGGCCACCATTTGATTTTGATATTTAATTGTAGGCCAGCCAGTAGACCTGGACTGGTTTCTTCAAATTGGGCTAAAAAAATCGGATTTGGGCTATTCGAGGCTCAAAATTTTAGTTCAGATTCGGAACTTTAAATTGAATCGAGTTTCGCAATAATTTAAAAAACTATAAATACAACTTTATAATTTTAAAAACTTATAAAAACACTTTATCAAATAAATAATAATCAACTCAAGCACACATAAACTACGATTTTAATTTATGACTAAGTTTCTTGAGAATTATGAAAGCAAAAATAAGAAATAATGGTTTCATACATTAAATTTATGTATGAAATTATCGAATTCTATGATATAAATAATTTTAAAATATATAATTAGAAAAATCATGTAATCTTATTAAATATATATATATATATAAATAATTTAACTTAAAAAATTATAAGTTTTTGTTTTAGTTATACATATGTATGCAAAATTTAAAGTTTTTTCAAATTTATTTTATTTCAAACAATTTAACAAATATGATCTAAGTATAATAATAATATAAAGTAACAAAATTACATTATTTAAGCGTTATTGCATCTTTGGCTTGAACAACTTTTATTGAAACTTGAGCCCACTAACTTAATGAATAATTTTTTTTTTGTTTAGGTTTACCCAAAGCTTGAATTTTGTTTTACCAAAAATTTATTTTTTCGAACCAAACAATCAGATTTCAAATTTGTCCAACCCAATTAACATCCTTATTCAATTGCTAATATGATATGAGTGAATGACAAATTCTTCACCTATTGTTTTGTCCAATTTTGTTTGTTATCAGAAAATTTATAATACTCAATATCATCGGTTTTGCTCTTTAAATTAAAAAGAAAAATGAAAAATAAGTTCAAAGATAGACTTAAAAAACATGTGGGTTGGTCCAGATACACGTGTAGAACAGATTGATTTGAATGGACGTTGAATATGCAAACCTATATTAAGTCCCATGAGTACAAATGGACTCGCAAATACTCATATAATTTTCATTCAGTGGACATATTGACTTTAAGTCACCTTAATATCGTCTCCACAAACACCTGGAGTATTCAAAACAAAATTGTTTGAGCTATAAATGAGTTTAGCTTGAACAAATCTACGACAACAAATACTAATCTAATCATGAATATTTGATTGAGTAAACTTGACAAATTTGAATTAAATCCAAATTGAGTCTAATCTAAAATGAGTCAGATCTTATTTGTGTTCGGCTCATTTTTAACCTTAATATAAAGTTATTATAATTAAAATTTTAAAATAATAATCTCGATAAGTCAATTTATCGGTAAACAAATGTCAACTTAGGGTTCAATGTCATCCCAATTATACCATATATCTTAAAAATAAATTTAATCTGTAATTATTAATATATTATGATTGATGATCCATGTATAGAATCCAACTATTATCAATCATATTCTAAGCTGAGAAAGATTTATGAATGTTTTAACAGTTATATTTTATTAATATTTATGGCAAATTGGAGTTTGAATTAAAAAAGATGGACTAAGTACAATCCATGATTGGATGAATTATTGATTTAGCATACGATTTAAATAAATATTAAAAATAATATTTAAATTAAATTTACATAATTAATTATTAAATATTGATTTTATTTTGAATTAAATATTAAATTTTATTTCAATAATTATAAACATATTGATTTTTATTTTCAAAAAAATTATCACATTTTCTGTTTTTATATCAAATATATAAATAACTAAAAGCAGAAACGAGAATCAGGAGAAAGGAAGCGAACTGCTTTTTCGCTGATTAATTAAAAAAGAAAGATTACATACACTGAGACAACCACGGGGACGAGCAGCACAAGCTCCACTAAGTATTTTGAAAAATATGGACCACCCTCTTCCTTCCACGTAGCAAACCACTTATAAAAAGAATCCCTGCACTTATGCATTTGCTAATGCCTCTTTTTGTCTCCATTGTTCACTCATTCCTAAACTCATCTAAAACAGCCATCAAACCTATAAATTTTTTAAATCTACTAGTAGAAACTCTGAACTACTGTCGAAGAAACTAGGAATTACTCACCATGTCTTGCTTGAGCCGAGTTTTGGCGATTTCTTATCCATCGAAGCCGCTTGGTCGATACAAGCAGGGTCGTATCGACGCCGGAATTATCCAGGTTAATCGAAGATTAAGGTCGAACTGGCGATGTATGGCGTCAGAACCAGAGTCTTCCTCTTTGTCACCGTCAATTGATGCTGGCTCCACCGACAGAAGCGCTGCTGGGTACTATTAAGTTTTCTATTTCCTAATTTTTCTTAAATTTTATTGTGATAATTTTTTACTGCTGTAATATTTTTGATTGTATATATGCTTAGAAACTGTGATAAGTTAAAAAGTTGGTCAAGAAGTGTAAATTTCGTGCTATTGTTGATTTTTTTTGTGGCAAAATTTAGTATCAGAAATTATTTAGTAAATTTTTCTAGAAGTTTACTTTGAAGAAGAAAAGTTGAATTAATTAGAAAGTATGTGGTTGGTTGTAATTATCGTGCTGATGGTATGGATATATTGGGACCTCCTTTTACTCTGCCGTGCACGGATTTATCATCAACTTTTTAGTAGAATGTTTGTTATGTACAGCAGTCATTGGTAGTGAGTTTTGGATTCAATTTGGATGAGATGCCGTCCTGAGTTTGCATCAATAGATATAGATAGGGTTTTTATGTTTATAATTATTATTATTATTTCAAAATTAATGCATATCCACATGATGATCATGGATATTAAGAATAGTTTAAAAGTTGTGTGAGGGTCTCAAAATTTTGAGGTTAATACTTTCTTCTTCTTTAGAATGGAATGTAAAAGGAAAAAAATTTGTTAGCATTTGCATTGCATTAATTAGGGCTGGACTCAAGCCGAGCCAGCTTGAGCTCGAGCTCGGCTCGGCTTGGTTCTAGCCCGAAACGAGCCGGGCTCTGTTCGGCTCGATCGAGCTTGAGCTGGCTCGGTAGATTTTTTTTTTAAATTTTTTATACAAAACGACGTCGTTTTGATTTATATATATATATATATATATATATATATATAAAACGATGCCGTTTTGATATGAAAAACGAGCCGAGCCGAGCCGTAAACGAGCCGAGCCAAACTCGAGCCGAGCCGAGTTCGGCTCGAGTCGAGCTTGAGCCGAACTCGAGCCGAGCCGTAAATGACGCTTTCTTTTCCATGGGGAAAGGAGGTGCTTTTGTATATAAATGAAAATATGAAAAACTTTAAAATAACTAAGTTGTAATAGTAACAAAATCTAGTAAATAACTTTTCTGTGCAATGTCTTGTGATTTTGAATGCAGATTTTGTATCATAGAAGGGCCAGAAACTGTGCAGGACTTTGCAAAAATGGAAATGCAAGAAATTCAAGATAATATTCGTAGTCGTCGCAATAAAATTTTCCTGCACATGGAAGAGGTGGGTATGAAAGGATTACTAAATTCCTTGTAGGCATAAAATACATTATAATTGGAAGTATACTATCAAGGATAATTATAATTAACATCATATTCTATTTTTTTTCTTTTAACTTCGTGAAGCAGATTGAATTCATGAGTCAGCTAGTCACAGTTACAGGCCTTATATAGAGAAACAGTGAAATATCAAAAATCTTGGTGCATTTTCCATGCTTTAATTTTATTCTCACTTGCTATTCGGTAGTTCACCTCTAATGACCAAACTGATGGTCAGATGTTACCCACTCTCTATTATGGTTTTTATGATTTCAAGTGGGTTTTCTATGGACTACTATGGATAAAAAAAATCAAAGAGGCATTCAAACTGTAATTTTAATTATCTGTTTTTTTATATGGGGACCGGTTCTTCATTCTATGTGTAGAAATTATTTGTGAAAGTTACCTTAATCTAGTTGTTAAAGAGAATGGGATCGTCCAGGTTCTTTTATATGAGGAGCCTTAAGTTCTTTTTTTGAGTTGAAACCAAACAAAATAAATTTTTTTAAAGGAGTTCTTGACATTAAAATATTTATTTTAGCTAGTAGATAAGCTCATCCAGTTAAGCACTTAATTGATTATATGTGGGCTTAAAATGTGTAGGTTCGCAGGCTGAGAATACAACAAAGAATTAAAAGTGCTGAACTTGGTATGAAGGAAGAGCAAGAACATGAACTTCCTAACTTTCCATCATTCATCCCATTCTTACCTCCTTTGGTTAGTTCTCTTTCCTACTTATTGTTCATACTCAGAATTCATGTATCAGAAACTTATTTTCAGCTGGAACTCTTTCCGTAACTTTTCCTCTGTTTTTTTATTCGTAAAGTATCAAATGTAGATTTTCTTTTTCTTTTTTTGATCACATGTTAAGTAACGAATGCAATCAATGTATTCTTGCAGAGCTCAGCCAATCTGAAGGTCTATTATGCTACTTGTTTTTCTCTCATTGCGGGCATTATTATTTTTGGTGGCCTTCTAGCACCTACCGTAAGTTATTTGTGGACATAACTACTATGATCTGATAAAGCGTGATAAACCAAAAATAATTTCAATGCAATCAGAATTCAATATCTACCTCTATTTTTATTTTTTACCTTACTCTGTTTTGCCAAGGCTCCCTCTACTTCTTAACATATATCTCTCCATCTATTTCCATTGCTATATCCCTCTCAGTGTGATTTGCACTTAAATCTTTTCTCAAATATGCTAGAAATTTAATTATTTTATGTTTCTTTTAGAAAGAGTGCAATTCAAATTTTCTGTGAGAGAAGAACTTGCATGGCAAGATAAGAAATATTCCATTGTGTAAATTATTTGAAGCATGAAAGATGCAGAATGATGCAGCCAAGGCATGCAAACTTGGAAAACAAGCCAAGAGTGTTATAAGGTCATGCTAAATGTGTTAAGTCCTTTATGAATGAATATTAAATTTAGCAAAACTTTAGTCCAGGTGAAAGTCATTATGACTACTAACAAAGAGGATATGCCTAAAATTTTCTCAGCATACAGCGTTTATATCAAGGAAAGGGAGAATTTAATTTCCTTTACTTTACCCTGTTTTTAATCCTTGTTTTATTTCAATCTCAGCTAGAGCTGAAGCTAGGGATTGGTGGCACGTCTTATGAGGATTTTATCCGTAATGTTCATCTACCAATGCAGTTGAGGTATCCATTGTATTTTGGCTTGTTATTGATATTTAATTTGATTACTTTCATTGCTACATGGGAGAGGGGAACAATTAGTCAGGTGTTTACCAGAGAGAATTTGTTAGAGGAACATTTGTTACATCAGATATCCGAGTTTAGAGTTTTAATTTACATCTTCCAATACATCCATGATGACTTTTAGGGCATAGTATTTTGGCTTGCTACAAGATTACTTGCAGTTGAGGTATGCATCGTATTTTGTCTTGTTATTGATAGTTAATTTGATTACTTCCATTGCTACATGGGAGGGGGGAGAACAATTAGTCAGGTGTTAACCGGACAGAACTTGTTAGAAGAACATTTGTTACATTAGATATCTGATAGATACTTGGGCAACACCTCACCGCCAACACTATTTCAGACAATATCTCTCCCCACTGATTTAATCACCAAACTGGAGCAACTGCAGATACTAATAAATTCCAGCCAAGACAGAACATGCAAAATGAAATAGAGTAGAAAAATATGTATTGTATTGATTGGTTTGTCAACTTAAATACAACATTACTCTATCAATACAATGACTATTTCCCAGCTAATACAATTGTTAATTCTCAGAATTACAGAGCAAAAACAGAATCCCACAAAAGCACACTCAATAACAACAAACTGGATTTCAAAAGGATTCACTAAAAACCACCACAAGAAACAGTAAGCCAAGGGCTCCCTTGTTCAGCTTTCGAGAGGCTGAAACTCTCCCGCTCACATTCCTCAAATTTTCCCTCCTCCTCTCTTCCGCTCAAGGTTTCTTTTTATCTCTCCATTTCCACTGTATTCCCAATCCAGCATTGCCACTTGATCTTGGGATATCTTGGTGGTCCCACATTCTGATTGCGTATCCTGATCTGGAGGCTTCTCCTGTGCTGCATGTTCCCCTGCAGGTTGAGTATGTTTTAGTATAAGTTGACTTGCTAGTTGACTGCTACTTGTTATCCTCCTAGCGTTGCCACTTGTGTTTCTTCTTTTCTTCATATAAACATAATCCCTAACATTACCCCTCCCATGGAGAGACACCTTGTCCTCAAGGTGCGATTGGGGAAAGAGATATTGAAGGTTGTTGCATGATTCCCAAGTCCACTTGCAATCCGACAACCCTTTCCACTTATTAAGCAATTCAAGATCTCTATGGGAGGAATACTTGTATTCTGATACACCTTTAAGCTGCTCCTCTAGCAAGTCTTCCTTCAAGCCTTTCATATCGCCACATTTTATCAGATCACGAACAAGGCTACGAATATCACAGCGCACAGAAAAGTTTACAACAGCCCATCGTTCTATCTTTGTTGGCTCCACTAATTTCTCATTATTGAAATTCCGCCACCCATTTCGAGGAAAGAAATCCTCACCATTTCCTACTTTTAACCTTGGGCTGGACAACACACGACCTTCCACTTTGTAAGCTTTGGAGCGATAAGGGCGACATACTCTCTTTCGATCATTCGCACTAGGGCTCTCGCACCTATCAGGACTTCCATTTCCATTGTTTCTGCTGGATGAAATTTCCTCAAGCACAACAGTAAACTCTAGCTTATTGCGGGGAAGGGGACCAACAGTAAATAAACTCTTCTCCCCATCGTATGCAAAGTCCTCTCCAGCTAACTCATTATCATAGTTCTCTTGCACTCTGTCAATTACTCGTCTTCCATTACCCTTGCCATCAACAAGACGACCATCCTCATATGAGAGGGAAACACTATAATGGAAGAAGTGACCATTAACACTGGTAACATTAACTCTGAAGTGATTTGTAAGCACAACAATCTTTTGCCCTTTAGATCCAAGGCCACGCTTCGATATTGGAAGCCTCACCACCTTTTTCTTAAATGGTTCAGGTTCCACCTTTGTTGGAGTGAAATCTGGTGGAATTACTGGTGGAGGTAGTGGCAATGCATCATCTGTCCCATTTCCTTTATGGGCTCCATTTCCTTCGTGAGCCCCATTCCCTTCATGGGGTATCCCCTTAATTTTCTTCTTCTTTGATTTGGCCTCTTTCTCTTCGTCAGCTTCTTCAACGACACTTACCTCTATTTCCTTTACCTTTTCAGGCTCAGGAGACTCAGAGTTTGTGAACACTTCATTTGCAGTCTCAACTTTGACAAATTTTCCATCACTATAGCTATCAGAATAATTTTTGCTGGTCTTATGAATTTCAATTTTAACAATGTTCACTCTATTTTTTTTGAGAAAAGATAAAAAGCTATCACGCCTGTCATCTGTCGGTCGGTAATGCCCATTATCTATATCAGTTTGGATACGAATATCAAGATCAACAGCTTCTTTCAAAAGCTCAGGCTCAGTAACAGAAAGAAACCGCAGCTTGTCCACAACATCACTTGCATTGCTAATAAGCTCACGCAGGAACACTTCTTTGTTACTGTACAAGCTATTAACAATAAGGTCCATGAGTCGACTAACCTCTACTTGATATTCGTATTTCTCAGGTGGAGGTGAGGATGATGTGTCAGATGCTGTTGCAGTTGACTCATACCAGCTGCCCAAAAACAAACCATTCTTTTTCAAATTTAATTCAGTCGAATAACAGACAGTACCCGATTGCCTAGCTGTTAACACTGAATACCATCTGAGTTTGGTATCACTCTCTAATACCGAGTCCCCGGATTGATTGCTGCCGCTAATAGGTGCGACGGTTGCACTTCGAAGGTAGCGCGCACTTCCGTGGCGCAGAATAGTCGAAGCCGAACGCTTGGTGAGCTTGTGCATGATCGCAAAGTTTCGAAAGAGTGTTTGTGAAATGAGTGATTCCATGAGTTGCAAGCGAGTCGAACTGGTGAAATACTTATATAAAAGCAGTTCCAGTGGGGTTGTTGATTGAGGTTTTTGTAAAATAAGGTTTTGGGCTGGAATCTGGTTTTTTAAATATGAAATAGGTGTTGGCCTTGTTGATGAGTGATTGGAAAAGGGGTGGGTAAATGTTAAAGGGTTATTTGGGCCTGGGTCATATATTTTGGTTGGGTTAGTGGAAGAGTTAATGAAAAATTGGGTTGGGTGTTGAGTCAATACTTGGTTTATGCTGGCTGGGTTTGATTTTTAGGGGATGATTTTTGGATCGGGTCGGGTCTTTAGATTGGGTAGCAAATGGGTAGGGTTATTTCCTTCCATTTTTTCCCTTGTCTCCTTCCACCATCCGTTTTCCTGCAACTCCTCATCTCTTTTTTTAATAAACTGTGCCGCCTCCACTTCTACGTATTTCTCACCGAATTTTGTTGATTCTTCAACAGATTTTCCTATTTGGGCACCAGACATAATCGATCTACTCTTTTTATTGTCAGAATTTTCAATCTTTATTTCTGCTTCCCTTTTTTTGGTTTCTCTATCAAACGCAATTAGAATGCCTTCATCATCTGGATCATCCTCTTCCACCACCAGAACAGCCCATGACTTGCGTTTACAGTCATGGTTCAACTCCTCTTTGCCATCACAACGAGAACAAACTCTGTTAGCCCTCAGTTCTCGAATTTCCCACTGGGTTAGTCGCCGGACAATCCACCAACGTCCACCGTCTTTGATAAAGTCGATTTTTTCCATCCTCAGAATCGTCGCTCTGATACCAATTGATAGATACTTGGGCAACACCTCACCGCCAACACTATTTCAGACAATATCTCTCCCCACTGATTTAATCACCAAACTGGAGCAACTGCAGATACTAATAAATTCCAGCCAAGACAGAACATGCAAAATGAAATAGAGCAGAAAAATATGTATTGTATTGATTGGTTTGTCAACTTAAATACAACATTACTCTATCAATACAATGACTATTTCCCAGCTAATACAATTGTTAATTCTCAGAATTACAGAGCAAAAACAGAATCCCACAAAAGCACACTCAATAACAACAAACTGGATTTCAAAAAGATTCACTAAAAACCACCACAAGAAACAGTAAGCCAAGGGCTCCCTTGTTCAGCTTTCGAGAGGCTGAAACTCTCCCGCTCACATTCCTCAAATTTTCCCCCCTCCTCTCTTCCGCTCAAGGTTTCTTTTTATCTCTCCATTTCCACTGTATTCCCAATCCAGCATTGCCACTTGATCTTGGGATATCTTGGTGGTCCCACATTCTGATTGCGTATCCTGATCTGGAGGCTTCTCCTGTGCTGCATGTTCCCCTGCAGGTTGAGTATGTTTTAGTATAAGTTGACTTGCTAGTTGACTGCTACTTGTTATCCTCCTAGCGTTGCCACTTGTGTTTCTTCTTTTCTTCATATAAACATAATCCCTAACAATATCCCAATTTGGAGTTTTAATTTACATCTTCCAACACATCCATGGTGACTTTTATATCACAATGTTGTGTTTCAAATGATGTATTTGTAATTTCATTACTTTACTAGCTTTTACTGCTGTAATGTGCAGTCAGGTTGATCCTATAGTTGCTTCGTTCTCTGGTGGAGCTGTTGGGGTAATTTCAGCCTTGATGGTAGTTGAAGTAAACAATGTGAAACTGCAGGAACATAAAAGATGCAAATACTGTCTTGGAACTGGTATAGTGCTGAATCTTTCCTCCATTGTCTGATTTTTTTTACTGTCATTTAATGGGATGATGAAATTTTTTAGAAACTGGTCATTATTTATTCAATTATGGTCCAAAATGAAGATTTGTTTTGCCAAAAGATGTGGGATGGGCTATCAGATCCATTCTGTGAATGTTTAGTTTGCACTGTGTTAGACAGATGATCATGGCCTGGTCTTGGCTTTCAGAAATTTAACTGGGAACATTTTTGAACTGATTAAGACTGCACTTGAGACTTGACAGCTCCCTCCACTTATGCATCTTTCTATTGGTGCGTGGATGACATGAAACAACCAAGGAAATAACGAAAACAAACAACAGATTTTATGTATTGATCTCCTAATACACCTCAAATACTCCGAATTTGTTGATGAGTACCTGTACCCACCTAAACCCTGGAGGACTTTCCTTTGGCAGTTTTCTTTGTTCTTATTAGTAGCCTTAAATTCAAATTTGAACCTTTTTTTTTCATTCTTGCATTTTCGTCTGTTTTAATTTGAACTGAGATATGAACCTATCTCTATATTCTATGTGGGTTATGTATTTATTTAATTAATTATGGTGTTCACATTTCAACCTATTTAATGCAGGGTATCTTGCTTGTGCTCGGTGTTCCAGCACAGGATCACTTGTTCTTATAGAACCTGTCTCGACTGTCATTGGTGGAGACCAACCCCTATCAGCACCCAAAACGGAAAGATGTCCGAACTGTTCAGGATCTGGAAAGGTTGGGCATCTTGTTGAAAATATATTAAAGGAGACAGTCAAATACAAAATTCATATTCTACTTCCACAATAGTAAAATACAATTTTGAATTACAAGTATACAGCGTTCAATTTTATGATTATTATTATTTTTTCCATATTTTGCAGGTGATGTGTCCCACATGCCTTTGTACTGGAATGGCCATGGCAAGTGAACATGATCCCCGCATCGATCCCTTCATTTAGAGGTGCATCAGGTCTCTCTCTTTCTCTCTATCCTAACATGTAAAAAATTGTGCCAAAGATGTGTACGTGCAATATATAACCAATTTTGTGTATACAAACATGAACAACCATCATTGTGGACATTTAAGCGCCCAAATTATGCACTTTAAATTAATATTTAAAAAAATTAAAATAAAATGAAATTTCTCCACTCCCGACTTTTGAAAGAAAACCATGCAATTTCTGTAGCTCATCTGATTAATAGAAAACTATGAAATGTCTTCGCTCATCTGATTAAGAGAAAACTTACTTTCAAGGGTTTGATTCAGGTGGATTAAATGGTTCCTATGAAAGGTTTTTGACTTTCCATCTGGTGGTACTCCATTTTTGAGTTTAATGAAATCCGTTACTGATCACTTGAAATTACAGAATGCAAGCGCAAAATTGGAAATTAAATGCAGCTACAAAAAACTATTCTTGTAAAGGGTAATATTTTTTAGATATAAATATCTGTACATATAGATGTGACGTCAATTGATTGCTTGTTATAATTTATATGTATTTTATGGTAGATCTTTTTATCCCAGGGACCACAAATCCTAGCTTCGCCCAGGTAAGTGATGGCAAGAATGGACCACATCATGCCGTACGATCAAGAAATGGTTTTGCTGCTCTGAGAAATCCGAGATATTTGTTCCGCTAGGATTTCTTTTGTCGAAATATGAGTCATTCTTGTGCAACGAAATATTCTTATAATCATAAAAAAATAAAATAAAAATAGCTGAGATTATTATATTTTATAAAAATTAAAGCTTTTGTTAATGATCTAATTAACTGAAATATATTTTTTAAATAATGACTACATCAATTTTTAACTATTAAATGGTATATTTTAAATTATTTAAATATAATACATAATCATGTTTTACTCATAATAAAATTACGTATGCAATTTTTATATATAATTTTGTATATAAAAAATAATATATTATTTTATCTTTAATTTTTAATTATCTAATTATATGATAATATATTATTATTTATATATAAAATTATATATAAAAATAATGTATTTTTATTTGTATATAAAATAACGGGTCTTTGGCTTTGGGCTATCCGAATATATGGCCCATTTATAAATTTGAAGTAGAGGGTAAATTTGCCGTTAAAAGTTGAGAAAGCGGAGGTGAAGAAAAACGCAGGGTCAAAATGGAAGCTCTGATAGCCTCGTACGGTGACACATCGTCCGATTCTGATTCAGAACTCAGTAGCTCAACGACAATTACAAGCACCGGTGCCACAAATTCAAATGTTCAGCCGGAGACGACTAGTTTGCCTTTGCCGCCTCCGCCTCTCTCTCTCCTCACTCCTCCCAATTCATTGGGTAAACTTCAGAAATCGTGTACTATTCTTTCAGTTAGCTTTCGTGCTCACCATGTGTTTGTTATATTTTGCCAATGAAAGGTACGGTCGATTATCTCACTAGTAGTCAGCCTCAGCCGAGCAGACTCCGGAGCTTTCCCCATGTTGAAGGCAACTATGCCTTACACGTCTATATCCCAGGTCTTTTAAGCTTCGACTTTCTTTAATTTTTTTTTTAAGGGAATTTAAATTAAAGAGAAAATATTTAGGGTCACTGAACCATTATTTCATGGAATTTACGGCTATTGTGCTTCCATTTTATTGCATTGCGATATTTAACAGCAGATTTTCTTCTCTAGTTACTGTACCATCTGCATCAAAGAAGGAGCTGGCCCAGCTTTTGAAGAAGGTTTCATCTATTGTACCAGGTCTTCATGCTGTTGACATTGACATTCCATTAAGTAGCCTGTGTGAAGATGATTCTAAGTTTCAGCTAGTTACATTGGGAAGGCAATTTCACATAAGTTTAGGAAGAACTGTCCCAATACGTGTTCACCAAATTGACTCCATTGTAGCAATGCTTCGCCAGAAGCTTCAGTGTCAGCGGCGGTCAGATTATATATCCTTGCATATTTTATTAGCATTCAATCGTGTGATAGAGTTTAACGAACTGTTTTATTGCAAGCAGGTTTTGGATTGATTTTAGTCAGTGGGAGGTTTTCATAAATGATGATTGCACACGATCATTTCTCTCAATAGAAGTTCTTACAGGAGGATTACTTGAGGTATGCTCTATGTATTTCTTTTCTAGTTAGCCCTTTGCTTTTGCTAAGGGGAAGCTTCACTTGGATACGTACAATCATCTGCAAGTCTACATGCCCCGTGTTTTCAATTTTCTAGTGGATTTAGCAGATGAATAAATTGTTAGAATGATTGCTTATGTGATCATACATGCGTACCCAACGTCAAATGATTTCATTCAATTTCCCATTAATTGATTGGTTTCGAACATTTCAGATCACTAAGCAGATTCAAGTGGTTAACGAGGTTTACAGGCTTCATAATCTTCCCGAGTTTTACAAGGTTTGGTTATTAATTTTGTTGACTTTTTGCCATGTTGCTAATAGCATATTCTCAGTGTGTGTATGTGTGTAAAAAATGCTTAAGTATCCAGTCTCTGTTATGTCTCATGTATGCTCTGTTGAATGTTGATAACAGAGCCCACGCCCTCATATATCCTTAGCTTGGGCATTGGGAGATATTAGCAATTCTTTAAAGAGAGTGATCGAAGAAGAGACAAAGAAATTAAGGGTCGAGGGTTCATTACAGAAACGTATCTTTTCAAGTAAATTCAGTGGTACTGAGTGTAAGATTGGTAGTAAAATATATAAAATATGTAAATTTTCAGATAATTAACAAAACTGGAGCAGTATGTTATTCATCAAAGGGATTTGAGTTTCTTTGTTTTCTTGCAGCTCTTTCTTTGTGTTCTCTTGCAGTCATAGACAAACAGATAAATTGCAAGTAGATAAATAAAGGGAACTAAAACCATCTGTGACTGTGAGCCCTTGTCTTAAAATCATCAGGCTCCATCCCTGCTCCTGGCTCCTGGGATTATGTTTTACAACTGTTTTCAGTGAGCTTCAGATTAAAGGGCCCCTCCACGTTTCTCAAAATAAATGAGTGGGTGGGTGGGCCCTCATCTACTTTTTGAATTCTACGTTTTACATCTTTTCGTGACAGCCGTGTTACCGTGTACCAGTGTCCAGTGCCCAGTGGACACTTTTGTTTGTTTCCTTGACCCGCAAATTATATTACTAGTGGGATCTGCCGCATTAACTGGAATTGGATCAACCACATATCATAAATATTGCATACATCTCACCTACACCATATGTTATGTATTAATTGATATATTAAATTCAATTTAATATATACTTATGTCATATTAAATAATAATAATTATTTCAAAATATACGTTAATATTATTTCGGTTATTTTATACAAATATGGATGTTAATTTAAAGAGAGTTGCGAATGGGTTCATTGTGGGAACTAATTAGGTAAGACACGTGGTTAGATATAAATGACTGAATTTAATATGATACAGCACGTTTAAAGTAAGTGAGCTGTGGTCAAATCTAAGGTTAATTCCTTAAACAAACACAACACGGCCCTGCATTTCAACTTTTATATATATATATATATATATATAGTAGGGTAGAAAGTAGTTATGAGATAATATATATGTATATATATGGGGGATTTGTTATTTATGAGATAATATTTATTAAAATTTTTAGTTAGGGTAGAAAGTAGAATGATTAATGTTAAAAAATATAATTTATTAATTTTTTTCTTACAAAATTTTTAAAATTAATAATTTGATTTATATCTAAAACTTGTTTAATTAAAAAATTTATATTTTTATTCTTTTTAAATCTAAATTTTCATCTTTTTCTCGTTTTAATTGTCTCTAAATTTTTGAAAATTTTAATTTAACATCGCATTTTAATTTTAGATTACTAAAAAGTTCAATGATCTCTCTTTCTGTTGATTAAGTTAGTGTCTATCTTTGCCTCCAAATCGATATACATGGACGAAGCTTATCATCTCTGATGAGATCTCTTCATTGTCTTTAAAAGAAAATTGATGATTTTGTCTTTATCTTTTATAAAAAAAAATTTAACAAAAATTAATTTATAAATAAATATTTAGATTTCTTAAAACTCACAAATGTATATATATATTTGTATTAAAATTTAGGTAAAAACTAATGCTTTGACCATGTTAGTAAGAGAAATATGAAATTCCCAAAATGCTCATATTACGGCGAATATATTTCACAATGTAATCCGCTCGCTCTCCCGGCTGTTCACTTATCATATCAGAAAGTACAGAGATCTACAAATTCGACACGTGGTCAATTACACAGGAGAGTACGCTCTTAAATTATACTCGCGAGTATAGTATCTCCATCGAGTGACTTTTAGGTGGCAAAACTAACATTATAAATGCTGCCATAATGGTCTGATCTCATTACAGAAGCAACCATCCGGCACATTTCCTCTCTCTAGAAATCTCTCTTCCTTTTTCTCTGTTAAAATCTTTCGCTTTCTTCATCTCTTTTTCTTTCCGATTTCACATCACCCGATTTCCGTCCGGTTTTATCTCCGGCAACTTTGATATGTACAAAACTGTTGGCTGATCGACTCTGAAAACGATTTGATTCATCGAGATTTTGAAGAAAATCGGACAAAGAGTTCTGCATGAGCTGGTTGAGAAAGCTGGGTTTCTATTTGTTGTCCTCGAATTCCAACCATTTCATTACGTGTCTCTTGATTTTTATCCTTCATTATTCCCCTCAATTGCCTCCATCATTATTTAATTTTGAAAAAAAACCAACAGAGCCATTATTATTAATTAACATACGCAATTACTTTCAAAATATTATTAATCCTCTGTTAATAATATCGTCTTGCCATGGATTCAACAAACAGGAGTAATCGTCAATTAAGCAGAGGTTGGTAATGATTAGATTGTTTTTACAGTTTTTCACCGTTGCTTGGTTCATTTTTTTATCATTTTATACGTGTCGGTGGCATGTTCAAATTTTGTTTGGTTGTGTTGTGAAGCTCCTTGCTATTCGAACGTGGAGAGGGGGCAGGCAAGGTCGCCATCTGTTATTGTTATTGGCGGTGGCATGGCTGGAGTTGCAGCGGCTCGTGCTCTCCATGATGCGTCATTTAAGGTAAAAATAATTTTTTAATTTCATTGATAATTTATATTTTTTTAGAGTACATGTGTGCTTATATTTTCGTGTTCTACTTGGAGTCTACTTATCTTTATCTGTTTTTGAAACTATTAGCTCATTTTTTTCAATTATGCTGGCCCTAAAAGTCCACGCCTAATTTTCATTGTTGCCATTTGATTTTGACTTATGGAAAGAAATGTTTAATTTTTATTATTTACTTGCGACAAAGTCAAGGGAAACTTTTTTCTATTTTGAGCAACTGTTTCTTATGATTTTAGCTACCCAACTCTTTTTGAGAAATATGGCCTCATTTGTCAGCTTTAACCTGTTGAGATTTAGCTGATTTTGCCATGGTTAGAACTTAGGAATATGCCGACTGAATAGAAAGTGCTGCGGAAGGGTAGTTACGCCAAAAAAAAAAAAAAAAATTCTTGCTGAAGCGTCCTCGATGAAAAGCATCTCCGTTATTGTCTACTTGCTAAGGAATCGACATAGATAACAACCCTTCTTAATTTATTCGTGCCCAGAGGCAACACTTGTTTGGACCTTAAAATATTTTTAAAGGTTCGCTTTTTACCATGCTCTTTTTCATTTCATGGGCAGGTTGTCCTTTTGGAATCTCGGGATAGGCTTGGTGGTCGAGTTAACACTGATTATACCTTTGGTTTTCCCGTTGACCTGGGTGCATCATGGTAATTTTACTTGTCCTTAAAACGTAAATTTCTTAGTCATTTCTTTGTAGTGTAACAAGTTTTGGTCTCCAATGTTCATGTTGATGTTTCAGGCTGCATGGAGTCTGCAATGAAAATCCACTCGCACCTGTGATTGGGAGACTAGGGTTACCTCTATACCGCACAAGCGGTGATAATTCTGTGTTGTATGACCATGATTTAGAAAGGTGAAGATATGTTAAATTTGTTTCTCTCCGTGTGCCTGTAGTTTGATGTTACTTACTCTGGTTTCGTCTGTTAATAGTTACCTTTGAATCATTGTTCAGTTCATGTATAGAAGCCTTATTATCTGTTTTATTTTGTATGTTTAAATGAACGTGATGATTTTGTACGGTTAAATTCTTAAACCAATAACGTCCTGGTTTCTCTGTTGTATTAGCATATTTCATTTTTGTTTTGCTAATTTCATAAACTAAAAAGAAGACCTGGTTTACGTGGATTGAATGAGTTTTAGCTTGCTTCACTTTGTGGGTTTATTTGAGTTACTTGCAAATCCTAAACTGAGCATTCAACTAAAATAATGATGTATTGCTATACTAGCGTTTACTTGATTTTAAAATCATACTAGCATAATGGGCTTGTAGCCATCAAATTTTAAGAATATCCAAGAGACAAGTTATTTCTCCATGATTGTGTCATCAAGGCATCATTTTATTTCTACAGTTTTTTTTTCCATATATTAAAATATTTTGTCTAAATTCTCCCAAGTGAGCAAAAACTTCCATTTGAAGCTATCGCTGGATTGGGCTAAGCATATATTCTCTTTGCAGCTATGCGCTTTTTGACATGGATGGGAACAAAGTTCCTGCAGAAGTAGTCACAAAGGTTGGGGAAGTTTTTGAGATCATTTTGGCAGAGGCAAGTTTTCTTCATTGTGCAATTTTTTCTCTTAATGTTTACTGCTGTCACAAGCTGGAGCTGAAACATAATATACTATCTTTCCTTGGATTGATCTTTGGGTCATCCTAGCTAAGGCTAGAGGAATGTACTGCTATTTTGCTGCACTTTAAGGGTTGTTTAATTTTCTTTTAGTAATGTAGCTTCTTTAACTTATTTTGTGTTTTGCATTGTGCATTCTTCTGAGTTACTTTTCCTAAATTCAGACAGGTAAAGTAAGACAAGAATTCAGTGAAGACAAGTCTATAGGACACGCCATTTCAATTGTTTTTGAAAGGAGACCAGAATTAAGGTTGCAACAGCATGCTTTGAGCTCTGTTTAATCTTTGTTTAAGTTAAAGAATTTGAGTTACTGAATTTTGTTTGAACCAACAGGTTAGAGGGGCTTGCCCATAAGGTGCTTCAATGGTATTTATGCAGAATGGAAGGCTGGTTTGCTGCAGATGCTGATTCCATCTCAGTTAAATCCTGGGATAAGGCAAGTTTGCACTACATCTACAAGTTGAGATTTTTTAATCTTCACCGAATTTGTGTGTTATGAGAGTTGCTTAGTACAATCAACTGAGTGCATAAAAATAGAAATAAGGTTGTTCAATCCTGTATCCCTTGATTTAGTATTCCTGTGTTGCTAGGTAGTTGGCACCTTCTCTTCTTTCTTTCTCTGTTTTTCTCTTGTGCTTGTTCTGGATGTTAAAGATTAAAGCTCCTTGCATTTTTAACAATTTTTTTTTTATATATCAACAGTGTAACTTTTATGCCAGGTGATTTTAAAATATAATGTAAATTCATGGTAGCAGATCTATTTGGCATAAGTATAGTTCTGGCTTATTGAACTCTCAAAATTGTATAACATACTATACATCAACCAAGGGGTCGATGATTTAATTGGATCTGTATTGAGTATGGTCAACTTGTGTATAAGACAACTTCTTGTGTCCTATACTATCTGATTTTTTTTTTTTAATTTATTAAATTTCCAAGTGATGGAGTTAGGTTACGATGGCTGACCCATGGATAAGTTTATAACTTAAAATATGTTAAGAGATACATCTACAGTGGTTGGGCTCATCTTTCATATGTTGATTGTTCTTTTGTAATATTGTAAGAGCTACAAGCTATTGCATACTATTAAACTCAAATTTTAGTAATGATTTTTTTTTTTACGTACAGGAAGTGCTGCTCCCCGGTGGTCATGGGCTCATGGTTAGGGGCTATCTTCCAGTTATAAACAGCCTTGCCAAAGGCCTCGACATCCGCTTAGGCTGCAGGTGTGGATTATTTTTCTAAAGTAATCTTCAAGTTGCACACTGCTGTGGTATCACAGGACTTGTTTCAGGCACCATATCTTGACCTGATTTCTTTACAGGGTTACCAAAATTGATAGACGTTATAATGGAGTGAAGGTAACCGTAGAAGATGGAACTACATTTGTGGCAGATGCTGCTATTGTTGCTGTTCCTCTTGGTGTTTTGAAGGCCAGGGCAATCAAGTTTGAGCCAAGCCTCCCAAACTGGAAGGAAGCAGCCATTGATAACCTTGGTGTGGGAATTGAAAATAAAATAGTGCTGCATTTTGATAAGGTGTTTTGGCCAAATGTGGAGTTCCTGGGAGTGGTTGCAGAGACATCTTATGGATGCAGCTACTTCCTAAATCTTCACAAGGCAACAGGTCATCCTGTCCTTGTTTACATGCCTGCTGGGCAGTTGGCCAAAGACATTGAGAAAATGTCTGATGAAGCTGCTGCTAATTTTGCTTTTATGCAACTCAAGAAGATCCTTCCTGATGCATCTGCCCCGGTATTTCATCTGCATACAACTTTGTTATCATGCATGCCACTTTAAAAATTTGTTGTACTGTTTAAGGTTTCCTACTTAATTTATACTTCAAATTTTGTACTAGTTAAACCAAGAATCTAATTCTGTATTTTAATGATGCAGATTAATTATCTTGTTTCGCACTGGGGCACAGATGTTAACTCACTTGGCTCCTATAGCTATGATACAGTAGGCAACTCCCATGATCTGTATGAAATGCTTAGGATTCCAGTGGACAACTTATTCTTTGCTGGGGAGGCAACAAGTTTTAGCTATCCAGGGTCAGTGCATGGTGCATTCTCAACTGGACTGATGGCTGCTGAGGACTGCCGGATGCGTGTTCTGGAGCGGTATGGAGAGGTAGACTTGTTCCAACCGGTCATGGGTGAGGAGTCTCCTGTTTCAGTACCACTTTTGATCTCTCGAATGTGATTCTAAAGTTCCCAGAAGCCTCTCAATGCTCTTAAATTGATAGTATATCGCTTTAGATAAGTAAACAAGGGATTTGGCTAACACACAATTGCCGCTTTTAGTGGTGGTTGGGCAATGCCGTGATAAACCACTGTTTTCCTATTGACTAACCATTGTAAGAATTGGTTAATGTGTGTGGTTACCTATATGTGTTGTTATTTGGACAAGAATAATATTAAGTTTGATATGAATTTAAATAAAGGTGGACTTATGGACAATTTGCTGTTTTAACCAATAACTGTTTTAATTGTGAGTTAATATTTGAATGATGGAGAAGTGAGAAGACACAAAATATTCTTATGCCCAATTATTTTGTTCGAATGTGGATATTACTTTTAAGAGATAAGAATGAACATGGTTGATTCTGGTGATGTTATTATCCTGAACTCCATTTAATTACGTGAGACACGTGGCTGGATGTGGATGGGTGACGTTATTATATTAAAGCACGTTTGAAGTAAGTGATATTTGTTCAAGTCTGTCTTTAATTCCTTAGTGTTATATATGTGGTGGATTTTCCGCCACGTAGGCAAGTTGACAAATTAGTGTGAATGCAAGAAATTAAGCATGCATTAAAGTCAAGGAAGGGGGCAGCAGGCTTTCTATATAAAGCCTTCTCCTCTCATTTGTACTGACGCCTTTTCTCAATTAATTGCAGATTACTTTTCTTTCTTCTCTTCATCCGGGAAAGCATTTTCCTTGAATAGCTTCTGCACTTCTTCTCCTCTTTTTTCATTTTTACTTTACTTTCATTATACTTACATACTTGATTATTAATTTTATAACACGTTATCAGCACCATCAACTCAGATATATAATATTTTTATATTATATCGTTATGCTGCTTAATTATTATAAATACGGATATCCCAGTTGTGATATCCCAATTGACTTTTAATTTCTGTTATATTTCTGCGTAATTTTTATTTATAATCATACAATATTTGCAATCCGAAATTTACAAAATTGTAAATCTGGACCTGAAGTTCTAAAACTCTTGAATCTAGACCTGAAGTCTGAAATATCATAAATCTGGACCCGAAGTCTTGAATATTATTTGTAACCTGAAGTTTACAATATTATGAATCTAGACCTGAAGTCTGAACTATTATAAATCTGGATCCAAAGTTCCGAATCCTATTTGTAACTTGAAGTTTACAAAATTATGAATCTGGACCTGTAGTCTTAAATATCATGAATCTGAATCTGAAATCCTGAATATCGTTCGTAATCCGAAGTTTACGAAATTATAAATTTGTGGCCTGAAATCATAAATATTATTTGTAACCTGACGCTTACAAAACCAAGAATCTAGACCGGAAGTTCTGATATTATTTAAATATTTATTTTTATTGTATTTCATTTATTTGAATATTTATTTATTCGCATATTTATTTATTTGAATCTTTATTTTTATTTATATCCAATTTACAACCTGAAGTTTGTAAAATCGTGAAAAAAAAATCATATATATGGGCCCGAAGTCCCGAGTTTTACGATTTATAATTTGAAGTTTGTAAAATCATGAGAATACATGTTTATGGGCCGGAAGTCCCTAGTTTCATAAATATGGGCCGAAAGTCCCCAGTTTCATCAAAGTCTTTATTTTAATAATGATATCCCCTTTGCAACCTGAAGTTTGCATAAAGTGTGAAAAATATGGACTTAAAGTCCAAAACATAATCAGAATACGTATTATAATATTCTGAAAACTAATTACAAAACCAGAAGTTTTGTATATATGGGATAATATATGGACCTGAAGCTTTCAAAATTAATCCCAATATTTCTCCTACAAAATCAGCTGTTTTGTAAATATGAAATAATATTTGAACCTGAAGTTTCAAAGATTAACTCATATATATTGTTTACAAAACCAGAAGTTCTGTAAATATGACAATAATTGAACCTGAAGTTCCTAAAATTAGATGGATAATATTAAATGAGTTTTTTACATGAGTCTCCACTTAAAATTTGTGAGCCTTGAAAAACTAACTAAATAAAATATCCCAGAAGGACAAATATGAGACTATTATCTTTTGGCATCATATCCCTGAAGGATTGCAAGCCGAAATATGAATACAATGACTCTATATTTAGTATAAATCTGTAATATTTTTCTCGTTATATATCGTTTTCTGAAGTGAACGCAACTACCAGAAGTAGTTATTATGAGTATGAAATGCCTAAAATTTTTATAATTAAATCCATCATATATATTTATTTTGAGTCATGCATATTATTTTGTATTTTATTGTCATGTTCTCTTCCTTTCAATATTTTGTATACGTTATAACTAACGTAATTTTTAAATGAAAGGAAATGGACTCCAAAATTGAAGCGTTGACTTCAAAAGCTGATGTGGGAGACATATGTTTGGTGGATAGTGCAACAACGCACACAATTCTTAAGGAAAAGAGATTCTTCTTATCTTTAGCATTAATTGAAGCTAAAGTAACCACCATATCAGGATCAATTGATCTGATAGAAGGCTCCGGAAGAGCCACAATTATATTAAATAATGAGACCAAATTAAGCATCAATGATGCATTATATTCAAGTAGATCCAGAAGAAATCTACTAAGTTTTAAAGATATAAGAAAAAATGGTTATCATTTTGAAACCATGAATGAAAATAGTACAGAATTCATCTGTATAACTAATAATGCCTCCGGAAGAAGGCTTATACTAGAAAAATTGTCTGCTTTATCATCTGGATTGTATTATACAACCATAAAGGCAATTGAAACCTACGCAGTATCGAACCAGAAGTTTGTTGATCCAAAAGCATTTACGCTTTGGCATGATTGTTTAGGCCACCCAGGATCTACAATGATGCGTAGAATTATTGAAAATTCACATGGACATATATTATAGAATTATAAAATTTTATTGTCTAGTGAACAATTCTGCACCGCTTGTACTCAAGGCAAATTAGTAATAAGACCATCTCCCTCCAAAATTGGAGGTGAATCCCCATCATTCTTGCAAAGGATTCAAGGGGATATATGTGGACCCATTCATCCACCAAGTGGGCCATTTCGTTATTTTATGGTCTTAATTGATGCATCTGCACGATGGTCTCATGTTTGTTTAATGCGTACTCGAAATGTTGCATTTGCTAAACTGTTAGCACAAATTATCAAATTAAGGGCACATTTTGTAGATTATTCGATCAAGTCAATGCGGCTTGATAATGCTGGTGAATTTACATCCAAAATATTTGATGATTATTGCATGTCTATGGGGATTGAGGTTGAACATCCAGTCTCGCATGTCCACACACAGAATGGATTAGCTGAGTCTCTTATCAAACGACTCCAGGTAATTGCACGTACTTTATTATTAAAAAGTCAATTACCTACTTCTATGTGGGGACATGCTATATTACATGCTGCAACGTTAATTCGCTTGCGACCTTCTTCTTATCATCAATATTCTCCCCTACAATTGGTTCTTGGTCACCAACCTGATGTATCTCATTTGAGAATTTTTGGTTGTGCTGTATATGTCCCTATTGCGTCCCCTCGACGCACAAAAATGGGACCCCAACGTCGTTTGGGAATATATGTTGGATATAATTTATCATCCATTATCAGGTACCTGGAACCATTAACAGGTGATCTTCTTACTGCACGATTTACAGATTGTCACTTTGATGAGACAACTTTTCCATCTTTAGGGAAAAAAAAAATGTCTCCTAAAGTTAGACATGAACTTACTTGGTATGTACCTACCATGTCTCATTTAGATCCTCGCACATCCCAAAGTGAAACTGAAGTGCAAAGGATAGTGCGATTACAAATTATTGCCAACCAAATGCCTGATGCATTTGTTGATACAGCAAAAGTGACAAGATCACATGTTCCAGCTGCTAATACACCAGCAAGAATCAATGTGACTGCTGAACAGTCCATTCGAACCGTGACTGATCTATCTACCTCACGCCAGAAGCGTGGTAGACCTGTTGGATCGAAGGACACTGTTCCTCGAAAAAGAAAGACAAATAATCAAACAAATATTCCTCCAGAAGAGGTTATAGTCCCTGAAGAGACTCAAACCCCAGAAGTGGCACAAGCCCCTGAAGTGGTACAAACCTCTGAAGTGGTATAAACCCCTGAAGTAGTACAAAATCCTGAAGAACAGGAAAATGAGAATATTAAAATATCTTTAAATTATGTTCATACACAAAAAATGTGGAATCGTGAAACAATTATAGTTGATGATATATTCTCATTTGCAGTAGCTACTGAAATTCTGAATGATGATGATTTTGAACCACGTTCTATGGCTGAGTGCAAACAAAGACATGATTGACCTAAATGGGAAGAAACAATTCAAACAGAATTAGCTTCCCTAGCAAAACGTCAAGTGTTTGGGCCTGTAGTTTCAACACCTCAAGACGTACAATCCGTTGGATATAAATGGGTATTTGTGAGAAAAAGAAATGAGAAAAATAAAATTGCTAGATATAAAGCCAGACTTGTAGCCCAAGGCTTTTCCCAAAGGCCCGGGATAGACTTTGATGAAACATATGTACCTGTAATGGATATAATCACATTCAAATATTTAATCAGTTTAACAGTCTCTGAAGGACTAGATATGCGTCTAATGGACGTAGTTACTGCTTATTTATATGGAAATTTGGACACTGAAATTTACATGAAACTCCCTGAAGGATACAAATTACCTGAAGCAAAAAGTGTCAATTCAAGAGGCTTGTACTCAATTAAATTACAACGATCATTGTACGGATTAAAACAATCCGGACGTATGTGGTACAATCGCCTCAGTGAATATTTGAAAAAAGAGGGTTATGTGAATGACCCTATATGCCCATGTGTCTTTATCAGAAGGTCAGAATCGAGATTTGCTATTGTAGCAGTTTATGTTGATGACATGAATTTAATTGGGACTCTTGAAGAGCTCTAAAAAACTGCTGAATATCTGAAAAAAGAATTTGAAATGAAGGATTTGGGGAAAACAAAATATTGTCTCGGCCTGCAGATCGAGCACAATTCAAATGGAATACTTATCCATCAAGCAGCGTATATTGAAAAATTATTAAAACGCTTTAATATGGATAAAGCTTATCATTTGAGCACCTCAATGGTTGTTCGGTCTCTTGATCCAAAAAAGGACCCATTTCGTCCTAAAGAAGAAGATGAAAAGATACTTGGTCCTGAAGTACCATATCTTAATGCCATTGGAGCCTTATTATATTTGGCCCAATGCACGAACCGGATATATCCTTCGCAGTTAATTTATTGGCCCGATTTAGCTCTGCACCAACCCGTCGCCATTGGAACGGAATCAAACATATACTCCGTTACTTATGTGGAACTAGAGATTTAGGATTATTCTATTCTGTCAAATCCCCTAAAAATCCTAGTTTGGTTGGATATGCAGATGCTGGTTATCTTTCTGACCCCCATAAGACCCGTTCACAAACGGGATATGTTTTCACTTATAATGACACAGCTATATCATGGCGATCCACCAAGCAGACCTTAGTTGCAACTTCTTCAAATCATTCAGAAATTTTAGCTCTCTATGAAGCCAGCTGTGAATGTATATGGTTACGGTCTGTCATCCATCATATTCATAATGCATGCAGTCTTCCTTCTACAACAAACACTCTTTCCATATTATATGAAGACAATGCAACATGTATAGCCCAAATTAAAGGTGGGTACATCAAAGGAGACAGAACCAAATATATCTCACCGAAGTTCTTTTACACTCATGAGCTCCAGTAGAGTAAAAAGATTGATGTCAAACAAATCAGATCTAGTGAAAATCTTGTAGATTTGTTTACTAAGACACTACCGACATCAACATTTGAGAAGTTAGTGTATAATATCGGTATGCGACGGCTCAATAAGCAACCAAGTTAACCCTACTACAAAGAGGGGGAGCGTTCATCAGGGGGAGCATTCATCAGGCAAAATTTTGAAGTTTATCCAATATTGGACAAAAGGTGCACTGTACTCTTTTTCCCTTCACTAGGTTTTGTCCCACTGGGTTTTCCTAGTAAGGTTTTTAACGAGGTAGTTTAAGCACGTCAAACGCCAACTTACAGGACATTTAATAATTATGTTTTTTTGCTTTGGTTTTTATCCCACTGGATTTTTCCTTAGCAAGGTTAATATAATTATCTATAAGTGGTGAAAATCCAAAGGAGAGTGTTATATATGTGGTGGATTTTCCGCCACGTAGGCAAGTTGACAAATTAGTGTGAATGCAAGAAATTAAGCATGCATTAAAGTCAAGGAAGGGGGGCAGCAGGCTTTCTATATAAAGCCTTCTCCTCTCATTTGTACTGACGCCTTTTCTCAATTAATTGCAGATTACTTTTCTTTCTTCTCTTCATCCGGGAAAGCATTTTCCTTGAATAGCTTCTGCTCTTCTTCTCCTCTCTTTTCATTTTTACTTTACTTTCATTATACTTACATACTTGATTATTAATTTTATAACACTTAGCACATTTGTAGTTCTACAAAAAGCAACACTTCATATATTCAGCCTGTCACAGTCTGATATTGAATGGGCCATTAATTAAAGGGAAATTAATTATCAGGGCTCCAACTTAATACATGTTTTCCCAAATTATCTTATAACTTTAGCTTTTCAAACTTATCTTCGTCTTTATATTCATCTAAAAATCAATTTAAAATTAACAAAAAAATCATAAATGATAATCATCTTAATTTAAATAAATAATATTTTATTATATAATTTAATATTGATAAATTCTATTTTATTAATTTATAAGTTGTTATAATTTTTATAATTAATTTAGTTATAAAAATAATTTATTTACGTTAACTTTACTTTATAACAAAATAAATAAATAAATAATAAGAAGATACGCATGAAGTAGGTGGGATTTTTTTAATTTACTTTTGAATATGTTATAATATTTTTTATCTTATGTTAACATACTTGAACTTAGGCCAAAGGACTTATTCCCACAAAAGTTCTGTTGTAATCCCAAATGTTTATCTATTAATTAAAAAAAAACTTAAGCACCTATCATTCTATTAAAATTCATTGATAAAATTAAAAATAAAAATATTGTTTATTAAAAATTAAAAATTTATCATATTTTCTCTTATAAATTTAAAAGTCCAATAATTTTTTTCATACTCAAAGTTTAAAAAATTATTATTTCTGTTTTAGAGTTTGTATTTTTTCCTTTGTTGTTTCACCAGTGATCAAAATTGACCAACCTTCATATCAATGCTCTTCCTAACTCTTGGATGATGATGAATTATTGACACAACTTTGATATATGTGTCGTATAGAGCTATGTCAATGAATCATCTATCGACCTCTATTTGATCAATGATTCATCGTTTTCTAAGAGTTGGGAAGAGTGTCAGTATGAAGGTTGACTAACTCAGGTTATCGAAGAAGTAATAAGAAAAAAATGCAAAACTCTAAGGGGAAATGACACTTTTTAAACTTTAGGGGGAGAGAAAATTGTTAAATTTTTAAACTTAAGAGAAAAATATAGTAAAATTTATTTTTTTAATATTTTTTGCTCAATAATATTTTTATCTTTATTCTTGATAATAAATTTTAACAAATAAATATGTATTTGAGTTTTTAAAAATTAATAAATAAAAATGTATCTTTTCACTAAACCTAGGTGGAAAATAGACACTAGACCTATGTTAATAATTGAGTGAAATAAAATAATTTCTAATATTTTACAAGGTAATTCACCTGCTCTCCAGCCTGTTCACTTTACCATACCAGAAAGGTTGGTTGATTATTTTTCATTCAAGTTTGATGAATGGATAAATTTTTGTTCCTTAAATTTCAAGTTCATATTTATCATTTATTTTTGTTTGTAAATTTATCAGGATAATGTTATATGTATAAATTTTTAGTATATAATTTATGTACATAGTTGATATATCATTATTTAAATAAGTGTCATTTTATCTTTAATTTAAAATGATCTATCATATAATAATATATTTTTTGTAAATATGAATCGCACATAATTTTATTAAGTTTTATAAAAATAATTATTTTGTCTTTTTTATTAAAATTATAAAATTATTAATTTAAAATTTTATTTAAAACTTTTATAAAAAATTAAAAATTTAATCAATTTTAAAATATTATATTCTGCCCTAATTTTTGTTTTTTAAAATTATTAAAAATTTAAAAAACAATCCTAAAATTTTGCGGTAAGGCGAATTTGGCAGTTCAAGAAATATGGTGAATATTACGGGGAAAACCCTTTTAAGATTCTGCAACGTGTTCAAATGCCCAGAAGAGTACATTGTTAAATTACACGCGCGACTATGATTATCTCCCTGCTGTAACTTTTACTTGGCAAAACAAACATTGTTACTTGAAATCAAAGTAATCTGACCCGGCTCATTTTCTCTCTCTATAAGTGTCTCTTCCAAGATCTTTCGCTTTCTTCATCTCGCTTTCTTTCCGATTTCGAATCTCCCGATTTCCGTTTGGTTTTCTTTCCGAAACTTTGACATTTTCATAATTGTCGGCTGATCGATTCTTTAATCGATTCGATTCATCGAGATTTTGAAGAAAATCGGATAAAGGATTCTGCATGAGCTGGTTGAGAAAGCTGGGCTGCTATTTGTTGTCCTCGAATTCCAACCATTTCATTACGTGTCTCTTGGTTTTCATCCTTCATTACTCCCCGCAATTACCTCCGTCATTATTTAATTTTGCAAAGGAACCAACTGAGCCATTATTGTTAATCAACAGAAGCAATTATTTTCAAAATATTATTAATCCTCTGTTAATAGTATCGCCTCAGCATGGAATCAACAAACAGGAGTAATCGTCAATCAAATAGAGGTTGGTAATGATTAGATTGTTTTTACAGTTTTTGACTGCTTCGTTTTATTATTTCAAGTGTGACGGTGGCATGATCAAATTTTGTTTGGATGTGTCGTGAAGCTCTTTGCCATTCGAAAGCGGAGAGGAGGCAGGCCAGGTCGCCATCTGTTATTGTTATCGGCGGTGGCATGGCTGGAGTTGCCGCGGCTCGTGCTCTCAATGATGCGTCATTTAAGGTAAAATATTATTAAATTTTTATACATCGATGATTCATTTTTTAAGACTTCATGTGTGATTATATTTTCCTGTTCTACTTGTACCCTATCTATGTTTATTTGTTTATTAAAACTGGGAGCTCATTTTTTCAATTAGATTGGCCGTAAAAGTCCACGCAAATTTTCATTGTTGCCGTTTGATTTCGACTAATAAAAAGAAATGTTTAATATTTACTCGCCATAAAGTCAAGGGGAACTTTTTTCCTATAGTGATTAATTGTTTACAGCAATGATTTTAAAATTGAATCAATTGGCTAACAAGTTTATGGTTTAACTGGTTTAATATGTCCAATCAGTCAATTCAATCTATTATCAAATTATAATAAATTTTTTAAAAATAATATTAGAATAATTGATATATTTTGCACCTGGATAGAAAAATCAAAATAAAGAGTTTCTATTGCTCAAACATTTGCAAAAAAAAATTAATCAGGATATCCAAACAAATAGTAATTAGAGCATATCATTTTCAAAGAATGATAATTATTTACCAAATCTCAATGAAACAATTAGATTAAAAAAAAAGTATTCATCTCAGGATATAGAAAAAAAATTCTACAGACTATTGCCTAATCAAAGTTCTTTCACATTTCATAAAATAGTTATTTAAATGGATATGAGATGCGCTTTTTTCTTTCTTTGTCATTTTATTTTTGATCTTATATTTTCTTTACAAACTTTTAAAAATTGATCTACTCTAATCTAAAATAATTAAATTACTAAAAAATAGTCAAATTTTCTAAAAATAATCAAACTTTGGTCAAACTTGATTTAGTTGGTTTTAACCGGTTCACCAATTTTGATTGGGTTTAACCGAGTCAAAATCTAAACCAATTTTTAATGTGAATTGGATCGAACTTAGAGCTGGTTCCTGCTTCAACCAGTTTAATTAGCCAGTCCGATCCGGTTTTCAAAACCTTGGTTTATAGCCTTCTCATTAGTTTAGCTATCCAACTCTTTTGAGAAGTATAGCTTCAAACTGTCAGCTTTTACCTGTTGAGATTTAACTGATTTTGCCATTGTTAGGGGTACAATGAGTCAATGAAAAGTGCTCCATACTTGCAATTTTTCTTGCTGACCCTTTGTTTGAAGCGTTCTCAATGAAAACCGTCTCCATTGTCTACCTGTTAAGAAATCAAGTAGTTAACTACACCTCTTAATTGATTAGTGCCTAAAGGCAATACTGGTTTGGCCCTAAAAATATTTTTAAAGATTTGCTTTTAAGACTCTTTTTCATTTCATGGGCAGGTTGTCCTTTTGGAATCTCGGGATAGACTTGGTGGTAGAGTTCACACTGACCATTCGTTTGGTTTTCCCATTGACCTGGGTGCATCATGGTAATTTTACTTTCCCTTGAAAAGTAAATCTCTTAGTCGTTTCTCTTAGTGTAACAAGTTTTAGTCTCCAATATTGATGTTTCAGGCTGCATGGAGTCTGCAACGAGAACCCACTCGCACCTGTGATTGGGAAACTAGGGCTACCTCTATACCGCACAAGCAATGATAATTCTGTCTTATATGACCATGATTTAGAAAGGTGAAGATATATGAAATTTGTTTCTTTAGGTGCCTCTAGTTTGATATTATTTTCGCTGGTTTGGCCTGGTTATAGTTACCTTTGAATCATAGTTCAATTCATGTATAGGAGCCTAATTAGAATCGATAGCTTATTATCTGTTGGATTGTGTATGTTTAAATGAACGCGACCATTTTGTATAGTTAAATTCTTAAACCAAAAACATCCTGGTTTCTCTGTTGTATGAAAATATTTCATTTTTGTTTGGCTAATTTCATAAACTAAAAAAACGACCTGGTTTCATTTTGGTTACTTGCAAACCCTAAGCTAAGAATACAACTAAAATATTGATGTATAGCGATACTAGTGTTTACTTGATTTTAAAATCATAGAAGCATAATGGGCTAGTAGCCATCAAATATTATGAATATCAAAGTGACAGATTATTTCTATGTGATTGTGTCATCAAGGCTTCATTTTATTTCTACAATTTTTTTCAATATATTAAAATATTTCGTTCAAATTCTCCCAAGTGAGCAAAAAATTTTGTTTGAAGCTATCACCGGATTAGGCTGAGCACATATTCTTTTTGCAGCTATGCTCTTTTTGATATGGATGGGAACAAAGTTCCTCCAGAATTAGTCACTAAGGTTGGGGAAGTTTTTGAGATCATTTTGGCAGAGGCAAGTTTTCTTCATTGTTTAATTTTTTCTCTTAATGTGTACTGTTATCACAAGCTTGAGCTGAGCTATAATATAGTATCCTTGTGGATTGACCTTTGGGTCATCCTAGCCAAGGTTTGAGGAGAATATTGCTTTTTTGCTCCACTTTAAGGGTTGTTTTTCTTTTATTAATTAAGCTTCTTTAACTTATTTTGTGTTTTGCGTTGTGCTTTATTATGAGTTACTTTTCTTAAATACAGACAGGTAAAGTAAGAGAAGAATTCAGTGAAGACAAGTCAATAGGACACACTATATCAATTGTTTTTGAAAGGAGGCCAGAATTAAGGTTGCAGCAGCATGCTTTGAGCTCTCTTTAATCTTTGTTAAAGTTAAAGAATTTGAGTTACTGAATTTTGTTTGAACCAACAGGTTAGAAGGGCTTGCCCATAAGGTGCTTCAATGGTATTTATGCAGAATGGAAGGTTGGTTTGCTGCAGATGCTGATAGCATCTCAGTTAAAACCTGGGATAAGGAAAGTTTGCACTAGAGATTTTTTATACTTCACTGAATTTGTGTGTGTTATGAGAGTTTCTTGGCATGGTCAACTGAGTGAATAAAATAGAAATTAGGCTGTTCAATTAAGAATCACTTTATTTAGTATTACTATGTTGCTACTTAGTTGGTGCCTTCTCTTCTTTCTTTCTCTGTTTTTCTCTCGTGCTTGTTCTGGATGTTAAATATTAAAGCTGCTTGTATTGTCATCAATATTTTTCTGATGTATCAACACTTATATGCCTGATGATTTTAATTATAATGCAAAGTCATGATAGCAGATCTATTTGGCGTTAAGTGTTGTTTTGGCACATCTTTCTCCCAAAATTGTATAACATATTGTAAATACATCAACCAATGGGTTGTTGATTTAATTGCATCTTTATTGAATAGGGTCAACTTAATGCAACTTGGTGTGTCCTAAACTCTCTGAATTGTTTTTCATATATTAAATTTCCAAGCGATGGAGTTAAGTTACAATGGTTGACCCATGGATAAGTTTGTAACCTTTGATATGTTAATAGATACATCTACAGTGGGTGAGCTCATCTTTCATATGTTGATTGTTCTTTTATAATATGGTATGAGCTACAAGCTATTGCATACTCTGATTCACTCAAATTTTAGTATTGATTTTTTTTTTTTTATGTACAGGAAGTTCTGCTCCCCGGTGGTCATGGGCTCATGGTTAGGGGCTATCTTCCAGTTATAAACAGCCTTGCCAAAGGCCTCGACATCCGCTTAGGCTGCAGGTATGGATTATTTTTCTAAAGTAATCTTCAAGTTGCACATTGCTGTGGTATCACAGGACTTGTTTCAGGCACCATGTCTTGACCTGATTTCTTTACAGGGTTAGTAAAATTGATAGACGTTATAATGGAGTGAAGGTAACTGTAGAAGATGGTACTACATTTGTGTCAGATGCTGCTATTGTTGCCGTTCCTCTTGGTGTTTTGAAGGCCAGGGCAATCAAGTTTGAGCCAAGGCTTCCAAACTGGAAGGAAGCAGCCATTGATAACCTTGGTGTGGGAATTGAAAATAAAATAGTGTTGCATTTTGATATGGTGTTTTGGCCAAATGTGGAGTTCCTGGGAGTGGTTGCAGAGACATCTTATGGATGCAGCTACTTCCTAAATCTTCACAAGGCAACAGGTCATCCTGTCCTTGTTTACATGCCTGCTGGGCAGTTGGCCAAAGACATTGAGAAAATGTCTGATGAAGCTGCTGCTAATTTTACTTTTATGCAACTCAAGAAGATCCTCCCTGATGCATCTGTCCCGGTAATACCACTGCATACAAATTTATTATACTGCTTAAGGTTTCCTACTTATTTATTCTTCAATTTTGTATTAGTTAATTCAAAATCTTATTCTATATTTTAATGATGCAGATTAATTATCTTGTTTCTCACTGGGGCACAGATGTTAACTCACTTGGCTCCTACAGCTATGATACAGTAGGCAACTCTGATGATCTGTATGAAACACTTAGGATTCCAGTGGACAACCTATTCTTTGCTGGGGAGGCAACAAGTATTAGCTTTCCAGGGTCGGTGCATGGTGCATACTTAACCGGACTGATGGCTGCTGAGGACTGCCGGATGCGTGTCCTGGAGCGGTATGGGGAGTTAGACTTGTTCCAACCAGTCATGGGTGAGGTGTCTCCTCTTTCGGTACCACTTTTGATCTCTCGAATGTGATTCTAAAGTTTCCGGAACCCTCTCGATCCTCTTAGATTGATAGTAGATGGTTGTAGATATGTAAACATGGGCTTTGGCTAACACACAATTGCTGCATTTAGTGTTGGTTTCCATTGACCAATCGTTCTAAGAAATGGTTAACCTGTGTAGTTACCACTACGTGAGATATCTACATGTATTGTTATTTGGACAAGAATAATAAAAAATAAAATTTGAATTTAAATAAAAGTGTCACTTTTGGACAATTTGCTGATATGACTAATTAGATATTGTTGGTTTAGTTTAATTGTGAGCGCTTGTTTTGGCGTGGGTGTATTTACGTGATGGATGCATTATTTTTTTCCTTTTTGAAGCTTGCTTCTAAGATCGATGACGAAAATATTTTTCCATAGGGCTGGTGCTGCCGGCACATTAATGAAATGTTATCTATTTATTTATGTGTTTCAGGGAGGCATTATTTAGACAATAAAAATGTATATACAAGCTTTTAAATATATATAATGATTTATCGTATAACATTTAATTATATGATAATATATTATATATATTTATTTATATATTTGAAATTTATTCGATTATTTATCAAATTTCATAGAGGTGATTACAGATCATTTTAAACGTAAACAAATATTGTAATATTTTGAAATTATTTATTTGTTGAACGACATTAAATATGAGCCTAAAGTTGGGATTAAATATTATTGTGGCTATTTTCATATAAAATAAAATTAGTTTGATAAATTTTAATTATATTTAAATTAAATTATTTTTTATCCAAATCAAATTTAAATTAAATTAAATTTGATTTATACCTATTCTTAGTTGTTCCGATAGCCAATAACGTCATATTTGGCACATGACGCTTTTCAATTATGGTCAAAAGGCATGATCCTCCTGTCGCCATTGAGAAGGGCAACAGGACCTGATTTGGCCTCCTGTCCTGCTGCTCCAATCACATTGCGATTGTCGGATCTTTTATAAAGGTTAATTTGTCAGGTTTTAGAGTTGGAGGGGTTAGAAAGGGAGAAGATTTTAGGATTTAAAGGATAAAATAGTCCTTGTCTATTTTAATAGATTATTAATAAAAATTAACAGCCTTTAATGGATCATCAGGGGGTTCACTCCTGTTTCGGATATTGGCAGGTTATCAAAGAGGATGTAAGATAAGACAACAGCTAATAACAAAATCTATCTTATAAAAAAGACCTAGACTTAAGTTATCCAAATTTTATTTTATTTTATTTTTTGTTGAAAAAAAAGTCGAAAACATACAAGTACTGCAGGTAAAGAAAGGAAAAAAAGAAAAACAGCAGAACCTCCACTTTCTTGATGATCGTCATTAGTCTCCAAATTCACATAACATTCAAACACTTTAGCGTTTGGCTGAATTAGCCGTCCGAATCCAAACTCTAATGTTATAATAATACCCATGTGTTTGATATTGTAATTGAAATGTAAAATTTAGTAAATGACACACACAATCACTCTCTTCCCTTCGCTTTTAAATATCTTGACACCCTCATTTCTCTTTGTTCTTTGTTGTTTTTTGTCTCAGTAGAATTGATTGGAGTTATGAAGAGATACAGGAATGGCGATATCTGGGATTTCGAGTCCGGGCAGGGTGGAAGAGAAGTTATTTTGGGGCTGGATGGAGGCACCACCTCAACTATCTGCATTTGCATGCCCTTAATTTCCTTGTCCGACCCTTTCCCTGACCCTCTTCCACTTCTTGCTCGTGCTGTGGCTGGCTGCTCCAATCACAATAGCGTCGGCGGTACTACTTCATTTTCTGTTTTGCTCATTGGCATTGGATTTGATTTCCAATTGGAATGTGTCTCGAATTTTTTTGACAGTTAATTTGTTTAATTCTTTTGTTAATTAGTTCTGAACGATTTTTATGCTTTTGCAATCGAGGATTCCAATGGTTGCGTTGATTTAAGATTTTTGAATTTTTAATGTGTTTGCTTTGGTATGACATTGCTACAAAATTAATTTTGTGATGTTGTATACTAATTTGGAGTCACATAAGCTAAAACAGATTTTAAAAGTATTGCTTTTGTGCTTTTAGCATGATTTTATAACAATCTGAGAATCATCCTGACTTATAAATCCTTCTATTGATGTCTTCAAAGAGGGTCTTACTTCAGAAAAAATAAAAAAAGATCCTGGCTACATTTGAGGTGGACAATTGATTAGGAGGAATCTTCAATTTGGTAAATCTGGCTATGCTAGGGTCAATGTGGGTGCTGGGTGGGAAGAAGTTTATGAAATTTCCTATGAGGTTTAGGGTTGATAATGGTTTGTGAGAATGAAGTAAACCATTTAAATATGTTGGCAATTTGTCAAATAGTTTGCTTCGTCTTTTTTGCTGGTGTTATGTGTTTGAAAGACACTAAGTTATTGACACTTGCTATTCAATTGTTGCTTATCTTTTCCAGTATGGTCCTAGTTTTTCTCTATATAAGCATTGTTGAGTGATTCTCTTTTCTGTGTTCTCTCAATGTTCAAACGATGAAATGTTAGATCTTAGTTTTTCTTTTTGGTGCTTCTCTTCTTGGTTATCATTCACTTTAGTAGCATCAATTTTCGTGTATCTTATACATAACTACTATGCAACAACTTAAGATCTTATGTGTATGGCAATACAAGGATAAAACATATGAAGAGCATTTTATTCTCAGTAAAACTTGAATTGGTTTTATTTTACAGAAGATGCCGCACGGGAGACATTGGAGCAAGTAATGGCTGATGCCCTTTCACAGTCAGGTTCCAATCGAGCTGCAGTTCGAGCTGTTTGTCTTGCAGTGTCTGGTGTTAACCATCCCACAGATCAGCAAAGAATACTAAATTGGCTTAGGTTTGCTCAATAAGTACATTCTTTTTTTTCAACATGGTCATTAATTAGGATTTGGATTTTAAGGATAGTACAAGTTGGGGTGGTGTATTAATATGGTAAATATTGTAAAAATGTGTGGAACACAGAATGCATGCCTTCACAAACTTGTGATAACATGGTTCATTGTAAAATAGGTCAACAAACAACTTTATATAAAGGATTAAAATGACTTGGTAAGGTAGATTATATTATTTTTCCCTTCTTTTGGGCTGGCAACTTCAGGCTTTGCTGCTTAAAAATTATTTAGTTGTAGCTGTCTATAATGCCATGATAATATTTTTACTTTTCTTGTTCTACATTTGAATATTTGATTTAATAGTCATTTCCTAAGTTTTTTAGTGTGTTGATTTGTGCAGATATATATTTCCCAACAATGTAAGGCTATATGTCCATAACGATGCTGTGGCAGCTTTAGCTAGTGGAACAATGGGAAAGCTTCATGGATGTGTTCTAATTGCTGGTACAGGGACAATTGCTTATGGATTTACAGAAGATGGCAGAGAAGCCCGGGCTGCTGGTGCAGGACCTGTTCTAGGTGATTGGGGAAGGTATATACTTGTAACAGTTCTAGCTATCAAGGCTATCTTTTGGTTATGCAAAATGAATTTCTTTAAGTGACAAATTGTTGATTCATTGCATCAAATGATCCATGTGGATCAAGATGAGATTGCTTTGTTAGGCTTTATAAAGTATCACTTCATCCTTTGGCACATAACATTCTGATTCTCTTCAGTTCTGGCAGAATGGATAATGATGGACAGTTTTTATTTCTTATTTTTTTGTCATTGGTTGGAGAAGATATTACTCTCAGAAAAAAAAACCAATAGTCCTGACATTCTAAGAAAATATTAAATACATACGTAAATTAATGCCTTTCCATAATCCTAAAAGAAGAGTTGTAGTTTTTTTCGTTTTTTTCCTCAAATTAAGTGCCGCATAGGGGTGGACTTTTTGATATTGGACAAATTTAGACGTAGAGAAAAAACATGTAGATTTTGCTATTTTATCAAGATTTTTGATATGAATTTTGTTGGATGGTGAAATTTAAATAATTTATGGAGTTGATAATGGTATGTGAACAGCAGCATGAATAATAACTGTCCATATGATTTTGAAGAAAAAATTATATTAATGATAAGGTAAGACCTTGCAGAAGCAAACTTTTTGTTGATATACTTTTTGAGAATGTTACTTTAATTTTTCTGTGTGTTTATGCATCTGCGTATTTGTTATATCATCTACTTTATAAACTGATCTTTGATTCACTTGCAGTGGATACGGTATAGCTGCACAGGCATTAACTGCAATAATAAGGGCTCATGATGGTCGTGGCTTGAATACAAAGCTTACATCAGATATCTTAAGGACACTTCATCTTTCTTCTCCAGATGAATTAATTGGGTATATGTTCTATAAGTAATATCTATTTTGTGCGGTAAAAGATTGTTATATGCATTCTCACAATCTTAGCAATCTACAAGATGAGAAAACTGATTTTGATCTGGCATGATGTACCTATATGGTCTTCTATTGGAGAGGTCACCTCAAACGTTATAACTATCCTAACCATTTCATTCTAGAGATGTTATGGTTCATTCTACTTTCCCAAAATCCGTGTTTTTTGCCAACCTCTCCTGAAAGCAGCTTGATCTTACTCCTTTTGCTACCTAATAGAGGAATATTTTTCTCCATAATTCCTCATTTGTTCTCCACCTCCGTGCTTGCCTTGTCCCTATTCTTGGCTTTGCTCTAATTTCTTTACAATTCTTAAGTTATATAGCTGGCATATTGTCACATTCTCTTCTATAATATTGCATGATTCTTCTCTAAATTACCTCTGTGTTTTTATCTCGTTATTCTTGTAAAAGGTGCCAATTCAAAGTTAGCATTTGCTGATTTTAATTTTGTTGGTTGTTTCGTGTAGCTGGGCCAAATGCTAATGTTGTTAAATGTCCAGTGCGTACATACCCTTTGTGATGTAGCCTATTTTTTATGTTTTTGTGTGAAATGTATTTAAGGATAAATGAATGGGTCGATAGAAAATTTTTGGAATTTTAATTGATGTACATCAATCTTTTAATTTTTTTTTTTTTAATGTAACAATTCAAAATTGTTTAGGAGCAGCAGATGTGGTTCACCAGCTATCTATATAGAATTCATAGTTACAAAAGAAATTATTTTCATATATCTTCTTCAGAAATTGGATCTGTACTTCCCTTGACATATTGAAATTTCTATAATGTTTCAAAAACTTGTTCTCTCACTGGTATCTAGGTGGACCTATGCTGATCCGTCTTGGGCTCGCATTGCTGCACTTGTCCCAGTTGTTGTATCTTGTGCAGAGGCAGGTGATGAAGTTGCAAATAAGATATTGCTAGATTCAGTACAAGAGTTGGCTTTAAGTGTGAAAGCTGTTGTTCGGAGACTTGGTTTGTGTGGTGAAGGTATACTAAAAATTTAAAGTATATGTGCCTCCTTTTGTTTTGTGTTTTTGAAAATGTGGGCTTTACAGTTGATACTTTGTATAAAAGCATTTGACTTTTCTCTTTAGATATTTTGTTGCATGTCAAAAAAGGAATTTGATAAAATGTCCAGAGAGAAAAAATTTTCAACGCTTCTACCCCAATTCAATTTGATCATTGTGGTTTGCATTTGTGAGCCTGGATATTGCATAGTGTACAACCTAGGTAACTTAATCATGTTATTCAAACTGAAACTGAAATGATAAGAAATAATGTGTTTCAAATGTGTGAAGTTTGCTTTGTTCTGTGAACTGGGGCCTTACTGCCTTATTTTCCAGAAAACTTTGTGAAACATAATATCCCAAGTAGGTGGGCTCTGAGGAGATTTGAATCCTTGACCTCTTAGTTGTAACCAAGGGGTTATACTACTAATCTCTATCCATAATAAAGAGTAATTGGGAGAATTTTGTACTTGCAAATAATAAAGGGTAGCTTCTTATGAAGAAGGAAAAGAAGTAATAACGGATAACTGTGTCGTTATGATAGCTCTACCATGCATTCTTTCTTTGTGTTGGGTCTAACTCTGAATGTTTGTGAATAAATCATTGCAGAAGGAAAAGATTCTTTTCCTTTTGTCATGGTTGGTGGTGTTCTTGAAGCAAACAGAAGGTGGGATATAGGAAAAGAAGTCATAAAATGCATCACTAAGGAGTTTCCTGGTGCAGTTTCAATTAGACCAAAGGTATGTATCTAAACTGTTGCAATTTAATCATTCCAGCAGCTGCATTAACCATTAAGTATGTAATGCAGGTAATAATTGTAGACATGGGCTTTTACGAAGTATCAGGTCTTGATTAACATAAGTTAAGAAACTATTAAGCTGCTGGAACTGATTTTCATGTGTAAAGATCCTGGTGAAAATTTTCACAATTAAGAACCTGAGGGAAAATAACTATATCTTAGCAACATAGCTCAAGGGTAGGAAGAAGCAATGATACAGAGGCACAAGGAAAAAGATTTCTTATCCAGACCTGCATATATGAGACTGGCTTTTGTTGTTTGAATGGATAGACTCTGTCGTTAAAGTGAATTGGTCTATAGAGTTTATTATGTGTAGTTCCACTTAGAAACACAAGTACATTAGTCTAATCATAAAGTGCGGTTACTGATTTTGCCTAGAGTAATAATCTGAAGATAGAAATTAAATATCTAACCGATTTATCTTTTACCTTTATTGGATTGGGTATGCATGCAATTTCTTCTTTATTGTTGATATATACAAATTCGAGGTATTGTTTGACATCAGGTTGAGCCTGCTGTGGGGGCAGCATTGCTGGCTTGGAATACATTTATGAATGAAAGATGATCTCATGTTGATTCCAGAAGAGTTCAATTGTACAGTAGCAAGGACTAATTGGGAAGGAAAAAAGGGCTGCGGAAAAAAGAAAGAGTGATTGAAACATATGTTTCTCCATACATGGTTAGGTATTTAAATGAATTTTTAGTGTTGGTAGATTGATGTTTTCAAATTATTATTATTATTTTGTCAATTTCATACTTGTGTTAGCTTCTTAAGTTAGTATTTGCTCATGAAAGTGTAAGAACATACTCGTCTCAATATTATGAAAGCATGCGCTCTGCTTGTCTTGCATTTGCTTTATCTGTTGTCAGTGTTACCATAAGATCATTAACCCTGAAACTAGCAATTGAAACAATATATACATATATATATATATATATATATATATATATATATATATATATATATATATATATATATATATATATATATAAACTAGAGGTAAGGAAAATCGGAGTACAGCATTTGTAATCAACAGAAGATTTAAGTAGTGAATTGGACGAAGAGATGCCAATAATTGGGCATAGCCCATTTCACAGAGCAAATTATCAGGACAACCAGCTTGGTTGTGTTGAGTTGAAATCAAGTAGGGCATAAAGGTTGTAGTATTGCAGGACAACACCGTATTGGCTCCAACTTGTGGACAAAAATGGCTTCGGCCACAAGAGCGGACCACCAATCTGTCTACATTTCAACATCAAAGACAAAATAGGCAAGAGATATCTCTTAAAACTAGAGAATTGTCCACCGCCATCTTTGGGTGGCATATATTATATTCTCTATTTACAAGGTTAGATATGGTTATTATTACTATGGGTCCAGTCCAAGTAACCCAACTTGCCTGGACAGATAATACGGCTCAAAAAGCTTCCCTGAAAATGAGTATCTTTGTTGGGTTAAAATGAGGGAAAAAAAAAAGTAATAAGAAGTGGAAACAAAAGATATCTTTGATGATGAGGGGGAATAGTGAAGAAGATGAGGATGATGTCATTTTAGAGCTGGAAGTACATATAAGTGTAAACCAAAATTTTGGGGTCCAAATGGTGGGAAGGTGGCCTGGTGGGACTGGGATCAATCTCAATGCAAATGGTTCTCAAGTTGGGAAATAAGACAATGGACATCATGCCCACTTGCAAAAATAAACAATATTTATCATGTTGCATTTTCTTTATATTAAGAATTTAATTTGTTGGTGAGGAAAAATGCATGCAGGAAAATGTTGAATTAATAAATACGTACATCACGTTTTATTTGCCAACATACACGGGGATAGATATAGATGATTGCGTGTACAGCCACGGGTGAACCAATGAAATGCATATCTTTGCGGTGGTCATAATTTCCACACCCTCGTTGAGCAATTTTTTCAACTACAAATAATTTAATCTACTCCGTAGCTCACCTAGACTGGTTGAAATATTAGGTGAAAAAGACAGTTGTAATTTAGTAATAATTTTGAATGGGATGTGACAACTTTTTTTTATCAACTTCAATGAGGTCTCAATTTGTCCAGACAAAGCGGGATTTGACAAGCCATAAGTGAAGTGATTTGGAAAGGAAAGGACGGTGAATTGGAACTATGATAACAAGTTAGTCAACTGTTAGCCACCACTTTACCTAAATAAATAGAGAATACAGCTTTAAAATCTTAATGAAAATATATGTAACACTATTTATTAACTGGGAGAAAGAAAAGAAAATAAACAACGATACATACATACATACATACATACGTACATACGTATCTTTTATTGCCAAGAGTGGAAAATCCATGCTGTGGCAAAAGATAGAGAATTTTGAAAGTAAAGAATACAAACACGAAACATAAAGCCAAGAACAAAAACCCTTTGTTTATTTTTAATCACGCATGGGGGGGTTTCTGCGCGCGGTGTTTGTGGGTGGGTGGGGGGCGGTTGGGTGTTGGAGCAGCTATACATTTGACAAATAGATTACTTGAGTGGTGGAGTTCAAAAGAAAAACAAACAGTGTAAACTATAAGATAAATTATTATAAAAATTATTCAGTTTTAAATACCCTTAAAATAATTATTTTAAAATATCATTTATATTATAAGTTATATTAACTAAAAAATAATAAGGGTATTTTAATCATATAATATTAATAAGGATAATAAAATTTTAATAAAATCAAATAATCATATTATTTTAATATTAATAATGAAAGTTTATTAGAATATTTTATTATATGACAATCAGATAAGATAATGTTAATAATATAAGGTATATTAATAAGAAGGTAATATTTCATTAATGCAAACCAATATTAAATTGTCTTGTGAAAGAAGCAGCAACAGCAAATATGAGGACATTTGAACTCAAGAAAGATCGGTCACAGCTCAACTTTCACCAAATGTACATCCTTGCTTGGGGTGGGAGAGAGAATTTTGGAGACAGGAATCTAGACAAGATAAAAAGAAAAAATATGGAACCTTTTTTAGATAACGAATCCAAAATGCGTATAATTCATAGTGAAATGATAGCAACTTTTCATTTAGGGTGTCTGCGGCCTGTCTCTGTGATTTACAGATAATGACTCTTAACACTTAATTAACCCTTAAACGGGTTTACTTAATTTAATTCCATTAACGTGGCAACTCTTGTCTTGTCAGAAATTTAATGTTGGTCGGCTGATGAGTCCCAAGCACCCACAACAACAAGGTAGCTTGCTCTTGCTCTTACTCTAACAGATGCATGCATGCATGGTATTCCAAGAATCACGTGGTGGAGTGGAGGTAGTTGGCTGCCTTTACTCTTTGACAATGATAGCATTTCAATTCATTTTTGTTTCATTTAATCAACTAAACAGTATGAAAAACCTGATAACTAATGGCTGCAGCTTGAAATGATCAGAGGTTTCCCTGACTGTAGGTAAACAAGAAGAAGAGACAGCTTGTCGAGAAGATTGAACAAATGTTATTACAGTTTTTCGTACTTGCAGTTTCAGCGATAGCAGGAGCTTTTACATGTTAATGCCAAGAAGGAAGAAATTGTAAGTAGTTATACATATTATGGAATGGCAGCACAATAATCTTGAATTTGCGATGGTAGCAGGAAAAAACAAATCCGGAGAAGGCGATTCCCATGTCTCAATCGATCCACGCTGCAGTAGTGAGTGAACGAATTGGCTCATTCGATCATAACTTAGCAAGTTCAATGAACCAATATGTGATTGAGATACATCAACTTTTGTGACAGTTGTTTGTTTCTGTGACAAATACCCATCAGAGCTTTTACTCCTTACCTATCCAGTGAGAACTTATAAAAGAGCAATTTAATGTAGGCAGTAGCTGCCAGGATGAACAAAGCTTTCACCATCTGGTTATGGTCCCATGATAAATATAGGGGGACCATAGGTATTTCACTTTCCTTCCTAGTTTTCTCACTGATTAACCTGTTAAAAATTGAGAAAACGGTGCTATAAAAAATGGGACACTTGTGGCGTTAGAGGAATGATAAGACAAATTTTACTAAATCTGGAGGAACAATGAACAACTTGAAAGGGTACTAGTAGAGTCACAAAACTGAATTCATGGTCTATAGTTCCTAAAAGTTTTGAAAAAGGGATTTATGATTTCATAAAATAAGTACTGTTCTGTAAGAATCGCATTATTGTGAAATAAGTAATGTTTACCTTGGAAGTTTAAATCCGCTTACAGAAAGTAACAGTATGATTCCTAAGAATAATGAAGCCTTTGTGATTCCAACAGTATAAAACATGGACAAAAGATTGAAATGATATACCTGTCTGGCCACTTGGGAGGCATTATCTGTTGCAGCTCCTCCAGTGAAGGGTCCACAACTAGTGCTAGGCAGAGACATTATTGGACTCTGCACTGTCTGAGGACCAAATCTGAACATGTTGATAGGCTGAAAGACATAAGCAAGAAAGTAATTGTAAAACTGTATTCAGTAGAAAGAACTAAGAGACATTTACATTCCTAAAAAGCAATAGAGGCAGATTATTTTTTCATTAGTGCATAAATAAAGCTGTGACAGACAATGAACAAACCTGAGAGGTCGTTTGCATAGGGTGAAACCCCATATAACGTGCATATTGATCAGAGAAGTTTGGATTCTGCATCTGATTTTGGTAATTAACCGAATTCAACATTGAATTTTGACACATTACAGCCTGATTGTGCGCTTGGGCTATAGACATGGATTGATCAACTAGAGAGACCCCAGACAAATGCATAGGATTGTTTATAGATGGCAACGGTGTCGGACCGATTCCCATTCCCATACGAGACATAAAATGCTGAACTCCTGGAAACATCATGGGGGTCATGCCACTTCCCATCCACATGACCTGAAACATCTAAAAAAAATTCTCAGTGACGTGAGAGACTAACGATATAAGGTAAACGCCTATAGGTTTCTGTGATATCATACCTGAAGTTGTAACTGGAGAGACTTCAAGTATTCAATTGCTTCGTCTAGCATTGATGCTTTATCTGTCTGCAATCAGAAAGTAAAAAAAAAGTTAGATGTTTCTTTTTTAATCTTTCGACTGCCTGATTCAATATGAAAAACTCAGCGAGGCCTCCAAGGAAATGAGTCAGACATTTTTTTTTTTTTTTACTTTGCCCAATCCATTATTTACTAGTTTCTCTTTCTTGTTCTTTTTACCCATTTTCTGACTTTCTCTGGCCATTCTTATAGCCTAGTCAAACTAAACAAGAATTTATCAGTGTATTTTCTCTTACTTGTTTGTCCTTTATATGCTAGGTCTAACTTCCTACGACCCATTTTTTATTCTACAGTCTATAATTTTTTCTACTCAGAAAACTTTCCCATTTTCCACACGCCATTTGCAAAAGAGTCAACTTTTGACTCGGTAGGAATGTAGACCAGATAATGGCTGATCTCGTTGACCGTAGAGTTTCTTGCTCACCGAACAAATGAGATATCATTTTCAGCATGGTTGTTTCTCAGGAATGATGAAAAAAGATTCAAAAGAAAGGTAATTACACCATGGGACTACTAGCTAATGTAGAAAATTTTCAACTAACAGATGGAAGTATAAAGTAAAAACACTGACGAAGATCAGCCAGAAAGTAAAGGAAGGACCTTGTTGCAGTGGGGTATGAGCTCTTGCAATGCCCTCATCTTCTCATTTATCCTATCCCTTCGTCTCTGCACATATGCAATTTCTAATATTCAATCACTAGTTCTTGCAATTTAAAACGTCAGAACAGTTCTCCTATCCTACCCTTTCTGAGAGATTGTGCACTTCAGCAGAACGGCTCCTGCGGCAAGAGCCAGATCTTTGGGATGATTTGTTCCCCCCTGCTGAATCAAGTTCAGCTGCCTATAACATTAAAAAATTAATTTGTAAATGGGACTGGATAAGAGTTAGTAATAATTCACAAGAAGAATAAGGAACAAGACTGTCTTACATCACTTTGGCAATCAGATTCCCTTGCATCTCTACTCTTCCTCTTGTGGCTAATCTCCCCAGTAGATTGTTTGCTTGTTCTATTAAAACTACTTCCAGATCCACCAGAAGAGGACGTAACAGTAGCTTCAAGTGTCTCAGTTTTAGCTCTCTCACTCTGACAAATTACTTTCTGAATGTCACTGTTGCAATTTCCAGGAGATATACTAGTAGTCACCGCACCATTGCTGGAACCTCGACTCATATCAAGATCATATGCAACCTGATTGCTACCGCAATGGCTTGACCCAACTGTCATCATTGAACACTCCCTGACCTCCCCATTTGTCATATTTCTAGTCCCTCTGTGAACAAACTGTCCATTAGAAGATCCTAGCTCGGCCATCAAGGGAGCTGCGGTTTGACAAAAATTAACAGCTTCCCCTAAACCGCCTAAATTTTTATCTTGTTGGACTGAATCATGACACTCAAATCTTGGAGGAGGCATTGCGTTCTTGTTTATTCCAGGGACAACCGGATTGGTAACATTTGAAGGTTGTGAATTTGTTGCCAAACCTGAAGCAGCAACTGTAACCAACTTTTCTTCTCCAAATTGTCTTGTGTGCTTATCAGTCTCCATCGGACCAGCCGGCAGTTCAGAGAAAAAATTCGAATAGAAGTCTTTCTCGAAGGAATCTTCAAGCGGGTATTGAACCCATGAGATTGTTTCATCATCCTGAATCAAATTACTTGAATTCCCATATGAAGCACTTTCCCTTGAATTTTGTTTTTGGACATGTCTAGACTGATTAGGATTCAGACTTGGTTTTCTCTGCGTTTGGCTGTTGAAAACTACCTGCCCATTTTCCCATAAGAGCTCTACTAGGTCATGTTCTGGCCTGTTAAATTTAATGAAAACCACAAAAAGGTAAATAAATTACAATACTTCATTTTTCTTCTGAAAGATAAAAAAGAAAAAATCAGCCAGGGTAACTTATGTTAAACTCAGAGAGAGAACAGACCAGATGGGTTTTTTCTGATTGGTGGTGACAGGAAGATCACCTTCAAAATTCCAACCAGGGATACATGGATTCATGGCTCAGTAATAAAGACTTCTGCATAACAAGACAGACAACACTACTAAATTAATCAAATTAATAAACATAATTGAAGCACTTTTTTATCATTAACAGTGTGAGAATAATATAAATTATACTACAGAATCCCACTAAACAAAGTAAAAATATTTTAATACTTAGTTGACTACTACGATAAAAAAACCAGAGAATTGGTACTATATATAAACGTTTTGTACCATATATAGAAGCATCTGAAGTAACAAATGAATGAATCTCTATTCCTAAAGAAGTAAGACTAGATTTTAATCATAATTAACTATCACTAATAGTTTAATGGTAAAGCAACTTTGGAACAAATAAAGAACTCCAAACTTCAAACCTTTTGTCAAATAAAGGGAAAAGAATGATTGGAAATTGAAGTAAAATCTTTAATCATGCAATTTCAAGCTTGTAGAAAAAGAAAAGCAGCTAAAGACAACAAGCCACCATTGAAGACCAAAAAGCCAAGAACTTGCGAAGGAGAAACAGTTTCATTTACAAAAACAAACCAGACAAAGAGAAGAAACAATTAACAACACTTTAAAAAACATACCCAGAATAGAAAATGTAAATGAAATCAAGCAAAGCTGACCAAAAGTTAAATCTACGACTTCTCTTTTACGGAAAACTGAAACACAATAGCACTTGAGTTGTGGTTTCTCTCTCTTTAAAAAGCTGCTGCTGATGTAGTTGCAAAGAAAATGAGAAAATTTAGAGAATCAAGACCAGCACTAAATGTCATTGAGTTCTGTAAACGTAAAACGATAAATGACCATTTCACTGATGTATACGTGGCAAAACATGAGAGGGTTATGGGGAAAGTGGGTCCAGTTACAGATAGGAAATCTACAACTACAAGGGCATTGAAGTTGTGATCTGAAAGTAAACAGAGGTAGTACCACGTGTGCAGTAACAGACTACATTTTATTGCACAATGATTAGAGACACTGTTGTCAGGATAAATGTTTTTTTGACAACTGATCCATTGGTTCTTCGGTAAAAATCTATATAAATGTGAAGATTGTGGTTTGGATAATTTTGATTAAAATAAAATAAAATAAAATATATATATATATATATATATATAAATATATATTTATTTGTATATTTAAATAAATGTATATCATATTATTCAATTTTTTTAAATAAAAATAAAACAATAGCACATTCATTACCTTATAATTGATATTTTAATCTCAGATTCTGATTATTTTATCATTCTCTGAAATAATTTTGAAATTTTATTCTGACCATTTGATTTTGCAACAAATAATGTGTGGTGAAGATAAGAGGGAGTAACCAATCATTCCAGAGTAATGAAAGAGCAGATCCTTTTACTATTGTAATTAACATTTAGAAGTCGTACAAGTGTAATTCTGTTGCTTGCTTGGTGTATTAAAGCTCATGCCATTAATATATGGCAAAAAAATTTACAGCTTCTCGACTGGGAAACCAACAAGAGGCCTTATCTCTGATGCGATAGAGCGCAACTCATTCACCTCTTCATCACTGAGTCTCCAACCTAACGCACCAGGAAATTCCTTAGCCTGTTCTGCATTTTTGGCTCCTGGGATTGGCACAACATTTTCCTGTGCTATTAGCCAGTTGAGGACTACCTATATACAGAGTAAAAGTTCTATGGTCAGACAGAAGTTTGCTTGTAAGTTCAACTGCTATAACTGCAAAATAGTAACAGATTAATGGCTGAGTAAAACAATTTTCACTGTCTCGTATAGACACATGCAAAAGAAAGACAAGAATGAACCTGTGTGGAAGTCTTGCCATAGGCCTCTCCTATTTCATTAATTCTCTTCAGCAGTGGTTGGAGCTGAAAGATACAAATCTGGTTTAGTGATCATGTTGGATTTCATGATGAGGTTCTCATAACTAGGAGATGCCTTACTTTTGTTAGAAACTCAGGAGTGTAAATCCGGCCTCGAGGCCCAGTTGGTGGGTTTTCTGGGGTATACTTTCCTGTAAGAGCACCTGTGAAAATTTGAATCATTGGTTATGCTTCATCAGACTAGAATCAACTCTTGGACACAAAAGATCAACTTATTGAGGTTTTGGGACTCCTAAGTTTTGGGATTGGTTTAGAACTAGACTATGCCAAAGTCATATTTCAAATATGTATTAAATTATCGTATAATGCCCAAAAGACCGTAGGCATGGTGTTCAAGAAAATTTTATTTTCTTTCATGTATCTATCATAACCAACAAGAGTTCCTAGACTGACACACTGGATGCAATGAGGTCTGTGGTCAAAATGAAGCAAAAACATACAGAAAGGAGACTTCACCTTGAGCGACAGGACTATATGCAATTAATGTGACCCCAAGTTCATCACAGGTAGCCTTCACACCATTTTCTTCTGGGGCTCTGTATATGAGACTATAATTCACTTGGTTTGAAGCAAGTGGAATTCCTCTCATCTTAAGCTTCTCATAAGCTTCACGAAGTCGCCTCTCTGTAATAAAGTACTATATAAATCTTAATTCTTCACTATGATAAGGGAGGACAGGGAAATTGAAGTCATATATGAAGCCAGAATCAGATTTTTGTCAAAGTTGTAGCAGATTTTGCACATTCAATCAGCAAAATCGAGTCAATTATAGTAGCATAAATTGTGAAAATACCATTGTAGTTTGAAACACCAACAGCCTTCACTAGGCCCAGTTCAACAGCATCCCCGAGACCATCAATGTACCCTGAAAAGTGATTAAAAAACACTAAGCTTCTTTAGAAGCTCAAAGGATTGGCTTCTATATAACATCTGATTCTATTATCTACATGATTTCAACTGTTCAATGAAACACTAAACTACAGGATTGGCTCTGGGCGTCAACAAAAACAACCTTCATTTCCCCATATCCCTGGCCTGAAAATCCATGCCAATTTTTCATTAGCAACTATTTTTTCTCAAAGACATTCAGAAATAAAATCATGTAACAAGCTCAAAAACACAGACCAATGGAGCTGATAAAGTTCAACTGAAGAAAGTCCAAGCCGACGAAGGGAATCTTTAAGGGCTGAGACGACACTCTGACGGCCCAGCCTCCACGGTAAAGCTGCAAACTTGGTTGCAACATCCACCTCCACTTCTGGATCCTTTCCTTTCCTTTCTTTTATAAACCTTAAGAAAAGAATCATCAAATTTGGCTATCATAAGTACTAAAAGAACAAAGGAGCGCTGTAACTCTTAGAATGTGTACCGTCCTAATAATATTTCTGACTCTATGGCACCAAATGAAGCCTGCAATAACATATGATTCCAATTAATCTTGCATTTTTACAAACTTTCCCATGTAAAATAACTAAGAATTTAATGAAAATTGTTTACAAACCCTAGAACCATAAACCTCAGCTGTATCAAAGAATGTTATTCCATTATCAACACTGGTATTAAAAGCAGCCCTAGCAGCCTTCACCTTCCTATCTGTAATCATAAAAACAACAGACACATAATCAAAGAAATGTAGAAAGGGTTATTCAAACATAGAGTTTAAAACATAAAATAGGCTTATAAAGAGCAAATTTGTGTAATTAATATAAGCTTAGAACTGACCGTCCCATTCAAAGTTATTCCAGAAGCTGGTGTCACCCCAAGACCAAGCTCCAATTCCAAGCCTTGTTACCTTCAATTCAGACCCACCTAATTTAACTTTTTCTTCTGTTGTTTTTAAAGCAGTAAAATTCTCAGTAGCCTCGGCTCTTACTGTACCAACTGATCTCCTTTGTCCGAACACACAGAAACATGATACACCAATCACATGCATAGCCATTTTCGAATTGGAAAAACCTCAAAAGGGTTCCTCCAATTCCTACGATTGCTAATCTCTATACGTAAGGATAAATGGAATGTAAATAGAATGGTGATTAAATGGTTTGCAGAATGCAGAAGTGAATTGTAACGTAGAGAGAAAGGAAGAGAAAATAAACGGTAGGCTGAAAATAATTCACTTACTTGACCACTAAAAAAGGACACGTCAGTTCATGAACTCTGTGTGGCTTCCTGTCGTGCTGGAATTTTGTAGCCGAATGGAATGGATTGGATGGTCCTACTCCTGTTTATCAGAAGTTTTAAGAAGCCAAGCACATGGATAAAAATTTTATAAAAAAAAAAAAAAAATAAATAAATACTTGGTTTTGCAAGAAATTCATAAATAACCCAACACAAATATGAAATAACAATTTAAATAATCAGAAACAAAACAAAAACCCTTGGAAACGCCAGAACAGCAACAATTAATCTAAGTTTAGAAAATATAAATTAGCAAACTCTGTCCATGTGATATAAGTTTACGCACTGGTCTGTTGGGCCGAAGTTCTTTATAAGGATCAGAGCCAGACCTTTCATATGCCTTCCATGATTGGGCTCAAGAAGTATTTCCCTTCACCAATCTCAAGTTCAAAGTGGGTTCTACTTTTTCAAAGTCCTAATCAGGTCCGGTCTGGTCTTGTCTCTCAGTTCGGCCTTGGTATACATAACAAACCCAGGGAGGTCCACATGAATGTTTTGACAGTGGGCTACACTTTCCCAGTCAAAACACTTTTTCACTTTTATAGGTTTTTTTTTAAAAAAAAACTCAAAATTTAACTCTTTTAACGTGGGAGGATCCTAACATTATGTCAAAAATTAAATTATTATATTATTTCAAACTATTTTATATTATTATCATATATTAATTAAATTATTAAAAAAAAATCTTTTGAGATATCATATTAATTTTAACAATTTTTTTTCCCTTCTTTTCTTTTATTATTACTTTCTTCGTTTTTTTGGTGGCTTTGTTAGCTTCCCCCACCACAATTATTATCCACTTTTTGTCTCAAAAAGTTATCCTAAACCTCACAAGCTATCATTTAAAAAATACTCAATTATTTTTAAAGTCGTTTTTTTACATCGTAACTTTTTTAATGTCAAAATGTTTCAATTATGAGTAAAATTATATATTATAATAATAATAATGAATATTATTTTATATATTTTAATAATAATAATAATAATAATATATCATTATAAAAATTAATATTAAAAAAATAATTAATGTTATTTATCTATTATTCCAGATTATCAAATCACCAAATTAAAATGTTGTATAATATCGTGGGTGCCCTTAGTAGTCAAGTGTGGCTTCAAAGATTCTACATTTATTATTGTTATTCGCACTTAAAAGTTAAAATGAAAATAATAATAATAATAAAATTTTCAAACAAAGACAGACGGCAAATATGATTCTTATTATTATAAAAATAAAAACTTTAATTGAAAATATAATTAATATAATGAAAAAAAAACCAAAATACGGAATTTGAGTAGAGTCACGGCCATAAGAGGTTGGTGGGCACTTCCAAACGCCATTACATTATACTACTGTCTGCTTCTCTGTCCAATCCTCCTCCTCTTTAACGCGATAGCAAAGTAAGTTTCGCCCTGTTCTTCGTTACCTTCTGTGAGGTTTTTCTTTTTGTCGTTGTCTTTTATCTGAGTTGGAGCTTTTGGTGGCTTCTTCTTCTTCTTCTTCTTCTTGCATTTTTGAATCAGATAACTAGGACTGATCTTTGGGCCTTTTGTGCGAGAACAGAACTTTCTAAATAACAGGAGATTTGGAATCCGTCACTATTTTCGGTCCTTTTTGTTGTCAAACTATATTGTTGCTTAATTTTATTGATTTAGTATATGATTATGAGATGTTAGTGTTTAGATGTAGAGAAAATCAGAAAAGGCTCTTTTGAGTAGGCCGGGGTATGTTTTTATTTTTACAAACATCCTGCTTCACCAAGGTCAAGCTGGTAAAGATTCTTGTTGACCGAGTTTAAACTGTTACGAGGTCGAGTTCTTGTTATTAATCTGTTAATTATGTTATATGCCTTATGATAGTAATATTATTGGCTAATTGTGGGTTGCAATTAGAGCTGTTATAGCTGCGTTGAATATTCATTTGTTTATTTATTTTTAATGTTTCTAAATAAATTTGGGATTCAGGATAATTTGTTCTGTTGTACTTGAAAAGCACTAAGAATGTCTGAAAAATTAGACAATATTTTGGAGAACATTGCGGAAACCATTGCACAGAATGTTCCAAAGCAGAAATCTGTTTCATCATTCTTTGAGGAGCAGACATCAAGCTCAGTGAATACTCGTTTACGACGGCTGTTCGGACGCCAGAAGCCTGTCTACCATCTTTTAGGGGGTGGAAAATGTGGGCACATTTTATTGCTTTCTTATAATCACTTTTTCTCTTGCACCTATTAATGTGTTCTCATAATATGTGCAGCTGCTGATGTTTTGTTATGGAGGAACAAGAAGATCTCTGCCAGCACGTTAAGTGGTGCTACAGCAATCTGGGTGCTTTTTGAATGGCTTAATTACCATTTTCTAACCCTTCTATTTGTTGCTCTGGTACTCGGTATGCTCATCCAATTTCTTTGGTTAAATGTTTCTGGCTTATTTAACAGGTATTAACATCTGTCCACTTTGGCTGCTTATCTTGCTCAGCTTAATGTTCATTGTTGTGTGATTATGGATTCTAATTTCTTGACGGAAAATTTTGACATGGCATCAGATCACCATCTAAAGTACCCCGCCTTGTTCTGCCTTCAGAGTTATTTGTCAACATAGGTGTTTCAGTTGGTAATCTGGTTAACCAAGCTCTGAGGTTTCTTCAGGATGTTTCATGTGGAGGAAATTTGAAACAGTTTCTTGTGGTATGTTTGGACTTGTGAATTTGCATTGATAATTCTCCCTTTACTCCATTTTGTTGCATATTGGGTGATTGTCCCTTTGGCTACTGACCTCTGGGCATAACAAACACAGGTTCTTGAAATATTATGACTACTTCTGAGTTCTGACCAAAGTATATAGATAAATTACAACCTTGATAGAGACAGTTTGTAACTAAATCAAAAGAAACTGAATCTGTTGCATTTTCTGTGAAAGTAAAGGGCAATTCCTGTCATTTCAAATTATTTTTCTCTTTAGAAAACATTGTGATTAGACATTGATTAAATTTGGAGTGATGTGTTGAAAATTGTCCATTAATTTCAGTTATTTATAGGAAGCCACGTTGACATTTGGCCCCAGATGAGCATTAACTTGTAAACATAAATGAGGAAACAGTTGAACAGTACTTTCAGGATGTCGTCAAGTTATATGAGTTAATACACTTCTGTTAATTTGTGAAATCAATTAAGTTATTAAAATTGCTAAACTGATCAGTGGTCTGAAGAATAATGTTTGCTTAGTTTGCTATTGTTTCTCTGGTAGTTAGAGAGATCATAAAGTCATTAACTGTCTTTTCTGTTTGTTCATTTTTTGATAAGGGTTCATTTATTCGATATCCAAGAAGGATACGAACATGATATTAGTCTTGGAGATACATAATTGATTCTCAAGATATTCTTCCAGGTTGTGGCAAGCCTGTGGTTTGCTGCTTTGATAGGGAGCTGGTTCAACTTTCTGACTGTATTATATGCTGGTAAAATATCATGCTCATTTTACACAGTATAGCTGTTATTGCCTCATTGTAAATTTCTTTTTGAAACATTCTGTGCTAGGTTAAGAGTTTGCCAACTTCAATTTCATGATTTTGGACACCCCAATTCTATTAGATTTATTTGCACCAATGTATTTGTTGAAGCCCCAAGCTAGTCTCCGTCTAGTTTGTTGGATAAATTGGTTTCTATTCGGTATTTTAGTAAGGCTTTGTTGCTATTGATTGAAGGTTTCGTTGCTGCCCACACATTGCCAGTCCTGTATGAGAAGTATGAAGATCAAGTAGACAGCTCTGTCTACAATGTTTTTGGGCAGTTCCAAAATCAATATCAAAAGCTTGATGCTGGTTTCCTCAGTAAGATCCCGAAAGGAAAGCTCAGCGGGAAGAAGCTTGATTAGATTGGATACCGATTTGGCAATTAAGTTTCCTTTGATGATCTTAATTTAGCAGGGGCTGAAGAAAACTTATTGTCTTCCATGAGATATTGTGTTATTTTTATGGTTTCATTCAATTTGGCTAGAGATAATCTGTTTTACTGGTGTATATCAGTTAATTAAAAAATTTGGAGTCTTAAGTGGAGATAATCTGTTTATTTTCTTAATACATTTAATGTTAATTAGCATTATAAACTAGATATGAAATCTCTCACAAATACTTTTAAAATAATAAAATTATGTATATTTATTTTGAGTATACAAATAAATATATATTTATATGTGTTATCATGTGATTGAGTGATTTTAAATTACGGATAAAATATTATTTAATCACGTGATAATATATATAAACATAAATTTATTTGTTATTTATACATTTAAAATAGATAAGGATAGAATTGTTCCTTCTAAAAATCTAATTATTTATATATTTTTTAATTAAATAAGATATTTCTGATAGATATACATATAATAAAATTATCCTACTCTACAGAAAAAACAGTGTTTGGTGACATGGCAATTGACTAGAAGTAACAGAAGCCACGTGTTCCAATCAGAGCCCCTACAACCTTATCCCAGATCAATAATCTAATCGTCTTTCATCATCCAATATCCAAAGTCGACCAATTCTATTCACATATAACATTTTATTATTTTCTATTTTGTCACATTTATTCATCAAAGCTTTGTCCGAGTGGATTGAAGTGTTGAAAGTTCCAGAGAAGGAAATACAGAGAAAAATGGCCTCCACTGCATGCTTCTTGCACCACCACGCACTCTCTAGTCCCACAAGATTATCATCATCTCAGCGCCACGTCTCGAACATTAAGCCTACCCAGCTGGTTTGCCGTGCACAGAAGCAGGGTGCTCAAGAAGACGACGGCAGTGTAGTGTCTCGGCGGTTGGCTCTCACTCTGCTCATCGGGACTGCAGCTGTTGGCTCCAAAGTCTCACCTGCTGACGCTGCCTATGGAGAAGCTGGTATGCTTCTATTCCATTCTCGTACTATGACTAGCTTAATTATGTATGAATATTCCTGGTAATGTTATACTCAATATATTTTTTTCAGGATTTTTGTGTAATTAGTTTGATTATAAAAATTGTTGTAGCCAATGTGTTTGGTAAGCCAAAGACCAACACAGACTTCTTGCCGTACAATGGAAACGGATTCAAGCTATCAATCCCCTCAAAATGGAATCCAAGCAAAGAAGTAGAATTCCCTGGACAAGTTCTAAGATATGAAGACAACTTTGATTCCAACACTTATGTTTCTGTCATGGTCACCCCAACTGACAAGAAATCCATCACCGATTACGGTTCCCCTGAGGAATTCCTCTCAAAGGTATAAACACCTACATTCTTAATTTTGATTATGAATGTTTTACAATCATGTGCTATGCGAAATTGATATGTATGTTATATGCAGGTGGACTATTTGCTAGGAAAACAAGCCTTCTTTGGCAAAAGTAACGAGGTAATGCTGTAGATCCTATCTATATCCTAACATGTGTTCATAGAGTTACATATTAGCTTGAATTATTGGTTGTTGCAGGGTGGTTTCGAAAATGATACGGTGGCCACAGCAAACATACTGGAGAGCGCAACCCCGGTGATCGGTGGGAAACAGTATTACACATTGTCAGTATTGACAAGAACTGCCGATGGAGATGAAGGGGGGAAACATCAGTTGATTACGGCCACTGTTAAAGATGGTAAGCTTTATATTTGCAAGACACAAGCTGGAGACAAGAGGTGGTTTAAGGGTGCAAAAAGATTCGTGGAGAGCACTGCGAATTCTTTCAGTGTTGCTTAAGATGTTAATGAGAAATTTTTATTTTAATGTAAATCAACTTAATATATTATGTCATGGGGTTTTGAGTTTTTAATCGAGGGATGTGGTTGCAAAAATGTTGTGCATTTTTTATGGTATAAGGACCATTAGACCATCTGTTAGAATATCTGTGGCATCAAATTCAACTTTTGAATTTCAGCATCCTGACCTGATTATGGACGGAAAGACTATTAATTATAATTGCATTTTAGGTAATTAAAAAAACCTGAGGCAATAACATATGAGAAATCAGATGATTTTAAAGTGAAAAAAAAAAAACTTAATTACATAAATAAATTTTGTACAAAGTTTTACTTGGTGGTTAAACCCAGAAGTTAACTCGGAGTACACTTGAACCTCAGGAGTCACTAGAACAAGAAAATAATTAAATAAAATAGAACAATTTTTTCTGTAATGATACGACTTAATTCTTAGAACCAGTGCTCTAAAAATTAATTGAATGTCAAAAGTAAAATAGCAGATTTATTGATGCCTGCATTGTTCACAACCCTGTTTGATATGAATGTCAGCTTGGCATGAAAATGATGTATTTACATACAAGCAATGGTTAAGGAATTCTGGGATGAAGATTCCAGTTTGCGGTTTCAAGTTCCTCCATTGCAATAGTGGTTGCCATTGCTATTGCTATGACAATCTTCCAACTTGACATTCAGAGACTTCAGATCTTTCAAGCCCCAGATCCGAATTGTTCTATCATCGCTGGCTGATGCCAACATGTGAGGGTTTGTTGGATTCCAGCTCACGCAATTAACAGCCCCAGAATGGCCTGGTAATGCTGCAATGAGCTCACATGAGGCTCTATGCCATATATAGACCTACAAATATAATAAAAACCCCATCATTGATCTTGAAAAGGGAAAAATTAATATTCATGCACTTTGATTATCTAATGGTATGGGAGAAGCTAGTAAAGTACATAGAATGCAGCATCCCAACAGCAGCTTGATTATGTGATATTACAAAACCAATACAAGTTGAATAAATCACAAAAAACTCAACATGCATTAATTAGTCCATATGATTGAAATGGTAGTATGTTTAAATACAACAAGAACTAATCTTTTCACCAACAACAGGAACCAGGACACACCCAAGTATTTTCACGAGGAAGATATACCTGTGAATCCTCGCTCCCGCTGGCAATAAAAGCTTGGTCGAGCCCACCGAAACAAGACCTAATAACAAAACGAGCACGTTTATGTCCTCTGTACTTGGCAACAAGCTTGACATCTCCCTCTATGTTCCAGAGATGGATTTCTTGATTCAGAAGATTAACCAGCAAGAACCTGTTATCCCTAGATAATGAGAATGATGTTATTGTTTGGTCCTCTTCAATAAATCTCTCAGCTTTAGCTTCTCTGTCAAGTAATAGTAGTGTGGATTCTCTACACATGCTTATAATTTGTTTTCCATTGCTGGTTATCTCCAGATCAGAAATCTTTAAAGTTCGAGGCCCTTTCCAACACTCGTGCTGTTTCCCATCGACTTCCCACATGCAGATACTTTTATCATTGGCACCAGAAAATATCCATTTCCCATCTGGATGCCAGCCACAGGACACCAGGCCAACACCAGCTTTTTCAAAAACCTGGAGACATTCACCAGAAGAAGCATCCCAACGCCGGATAGCCTCCTCCACTCCACACGTGAGGAGCTGCTGGTCATCAGAACTCCATGAAACACAGGAGACAGGTTTCTGGTGACCAGATAATTTATGCTTTAATGTCACTCTACCATACATATCAACCTACACAAAATCAATTATAGACTTTATCAGTTCACAAAACACATCTTACAAACAAGCATCTCTATCTGACCCTACTTGAGAGAGAAAACTAATCACATTACCGACAAGTCGCAGCAGATGAGTTTCTGGGCACATCCCAAGATGCTTAAAAATCAATAAACTAATTCAAGTCCCACCTCATAATATAGTACTACAAGGTGATAACAAATTCCAGTCATTATGCTTAAAAATGCCAACTATTGTAACTCCAAGATACTATGGTTATTTAATGCAACAGATATAAAGATAATGACTATACACATACAAACAACTACGATTCATATATCACTGCATTCAAAAATGCATATCAAGCTACATTCATATTATTAGAAAACAGGATATAGATTATAGGCACGGATGGAAAAAGTAGAGTAAGGGAGACAAAAAGCAATTTGATGTCAATATCCAGAGAAAAGAACAATACCTCCCATACGATTGCTGACTGATCACTGGATGACGAAGCTAAGTATTTACCATTATGTGAAAATTGCAAGAACCAAACATCATCAGTGTGAGCCTCTAATACCTATTGAAAATGGGATAACAAGAAATGCTTAGATAATATATAAGAACCTTGCAATAAGCCCAAGTTATCAAAATAACATAAAATAGCACATATAAAATTAAACATCTAATGAAAGAAAAATGTGATCTAACCTGTAATGTTCGAGATGGAATCTGATCTCTACCACAATGATGATCGGTGTACAATGACATATCCTTGTCTAATGAGTTGTGAAACATACAGGCTTCTCGTTGCAATGTAAGTGCTTGTTCAACTAAATGTTCCAACCTTCTTTCAGGTATAATGATCGTTGGGGGAAGTAGTTTCTGTAATTCCTCCAGCAGTTTGGACCGCGATTTTGCCCCTGCAATATCTCGTTTCGGAGACCCTGCTAAAGCACACTGCAAAGGAGACACAATAAAGGAAGAAAGCTCATGTACCCTGCCATTATGAATACAAAGAGGAGTGATCTCAGTCCTCAAAGTCTTCAAAGCATCCATAACCTTCTCCCCATCCAGAAGTTCAAAAAATTTCTGCTCTAATATCAAGAAAGAAGCTGACTTAACAATGTTGTCATCCAGTACACCGATTTTAGGTAGTGTGGCCAGACTTTCATCCCAATTTCCATCAAGAATTTGCTGCATAAACAGATTTACCACCGGCGAGTGCAAGGGTATCCCTGACTCTTCCTCTAGACGAGCACCACTCTTCTTGTAACCAAGAGAGTATAGAGCCTTGGCTATTATTCGGACAAATTCCACTCTTTTAATAACTCCTTTTGGACCAATGACTTCTTCATCCCCTTCAGATTTTATGGGCCGAGCCATCAAGCCTCTCGACGACCCAGCTATGGGCTCTGTTAAAGTGGAACCGTTTGAATGACTTCTTAGTTCTACCGAGGATACTTTCATGCGCTTTGATGCTGGTTCATCATCCCCTACACCTCCCATGAAATGTGTGCCTCAGCCCATATATAATCAGAAAGGCAGCAAGACAAAAATAGGGGATTAATAGCTTCCAATCAATATCAAGAATAACTTCCTGCATGACATAGCAGGTTCTCACAGATTAACACAATGAACATAATACGGAACGAAAACGAAAAAATCTAAATACAGTCACACAAGGTTCTAAACAATATCAAACTCCTGGAAGTAATAACTATATACATGTAAATCCAAAATGGGTTATTCTATCATAATCATGATGGTAATTCAATACTTAAAATAATCAATTCTATCAAAAATTGTGGAGTGTAAGACTTTATGGGTCAGTTTCTACAATTAGTCATTACTGAAGCAATAGCAATATTTACATGGCATAAAATTCCAGATATCAGATCTATCTCCCCAAGCCTATCCACCCCTCTTGTAATTTCATTAGTTTGACTCAATTCCTTTTGCCCTATCACAGCTCCTGCTTGTTTATCATTTGAAATTATCTGCCAGCTGGCAACTAACATTGATTTTTCAGGATCCAAACAGTGGCACTCTTGAGGACCTGGGTCCCCCCATTACAAAATAAGAATTCAAAACTTTAAAGACTCTATGGGCGTAGACCAAATATGAAAGCAACAAGAGAAATAAGATGTGTTAAACAAATGAAAGAGGTTGGAAAGAAAAATCATCAGCAGCACAGTGACTTTTAAGATATCCCCGGTTGGGAAGGTGGGCACTAACATAGATTCTCTCAGATATCTATGACCATATAAAAAATATGGTCATAATGGTTCATTCAGGTGTTATGCCATCAATGCTACACAATACATATGATCTGCCTTAAAAATAAAGCCTAATCAAACAGAATACAAGCACCATTTAGCTCTTGAATTCTATATAAGATCATAAATTTACTCTTACCTTTCAAGGCTTAAATAATGCTTTCAAAACTTCCTTACTGCTATGTCCTTCAGCTAAGATCCAATAAATGGGGGCAAAAAAAGGAAACAATTGATGTCCTTCCTAGAGCAAAATCAAAGTCACCATTCACAAATGTATGCATCCAAATACTAATAGGCAACACACATCATGTAGCATCATAGCATGCTAAAAACTTGTCTGCGTACATCTGAACGACATTACTAAGATGATCAAATTATAATGCTAGTGAACATTTCCTAAGTGAAAATGAAAAGTAAATTCTCCACCATTTCCATTGCCATTAAACATATGTCAAGAACTACTTTCTTTTCTTTCTGTTTTTTTCTTCATTCGGTAGATCTTGTTTTCATTTTTCCTCGAGCAGTATCCTTAGATAAGATAACCAATATTACTCCACAACAATGTTGACACTGGGAGGGTATCAACAACGTTAAGACAACTTCAACAAGTGAACTCAACAAGTTCACAGTGGAAATACCAAATGGCTTTACATTATTTTTAATAAAAGAACCAGATTGACAGACCAAAAAATTTTCAATCAATAAAAGAAGCGAACCATCATTATCATATTAAAAGTCGTACAACAATAACCAAACCAATATAGACAATGCTCATCACTCCGTGTGTGTGTTTAAGCAACAAGCATTATCTAAGCCATAAGATCAAAAAGAAAAACATAGCCTCTCAATACCAAAAATTTGGTCAATTACCCCAAAATGGGAAAATAAATTATTTAGGTTTCAGCACATAAACAAAGTCCTTAACAACAATTACTGAAAACCCTCATTGGAAACAATCATTAACAGACGAATCACATAGCAAACGGTCAAAAGACTCGTGAAACAATAAAATACCAGTCACAAGGGGCATAAGCTAGCATAAAATTAAGCTCCAAAATAAACACAATCAAAGCAAGATAACCAAAACATCTTAGAACTAATCAGACCAAATTATGTAAGCACGACAACACGGAAATCTGAAATACCCAATCAGTGATTTGTGCTTAGGAGCCGATTCAGATCAGATGAAAACAAGCCCAACCCAGTAATCGATAGAAAATAATCCAGCAATCAGAATTGGGTACAGGTGAAAAATTGAACCAAATAGAAAGGAATTTCGCTTATTAGTCTTCACATTAAAAGTACTAAGGTGGATTCAACTCAAAAAATTTGTAAAAATGATAGTGTAATAGAAATAAGAATTAGGTTTATGAACGGTGTAAAGTTGAAGGTAACTTGTTGTACGGGAAATGAAGAAAGAAGGTTTGGTACCAATGCAAAGGGTAAAATACAAACACACTCTCAGGACTCTTGGCGTGGAGGAAACCACCTCATTCAGGGGTTATGTATTGTAGAGAGAAGGATTTTCAGAGTTTTGTATGGGGCTGGACCTTGGGCCTTCCCTTCCTGTTTTAATTTGGGCTAATTTGCTCAATATTGCCAGCGTTTGACCAAATATTGAATTGTAAAAGGAAATCCAAATTTGTAGTCCTTAATTTTCGCTTTACCGGAGTTGATTTAAAAGAAGGTAGATGACGAACGACAGGACAATCGGTGGGAACGAGAGAAAGGGCCATTTTTCACCCAAATTCTAATATAAAAATAAACATATATTTATAAAATTTTAATATCTAAATTTGTATTAAAATTTTTAATTAAAATTAAAAATAAAATTATTATTTATTTTAAAAAATTAAAATTTTATTATATTTTACTTTTCAAATTTTAAAATCTTATAATTTTTTTATTCAAAGTTTTGAAATTTTAAAAAATAATTATTTAATTCTCAAATCTTTAAATTTTTTTCTCCTCTCATCAGTGACCATCTCTAACGATAATGACCTTTGAAATCGAGAGGATAGAGTCAACAATATCTCTCACAGAGTTTTTTTCCCCTATTATTAGTGAGAGAAAAAAAAAACTTAGACATTTATAGATAAAATAACTATATTTTCAAAACTTAAAAAAATATGAAATTTTTAAATAAAATATGATAAATTTTTAATTTTTTAATAAATAATAATTTTATTCTTAACCATATCTAAAATATTTAACAAAATTTAGTTATAAAAAAATAATTAGGTTTTTAACATTTTATAAATATATATTTATCTTGAGTGAGAAATAGCCGTTAGCTAAGGAAGGAAAACATTAAACTCCAAGAAAAAAATAAATAAATAACAGTAATATTAGCCGGATGAAAGAAGCGCCACGGTACCGTACGGAATAAATTGGATACTCAAAATATATATTTACATTCTTCTGGCCCAAGAAACCAAAATAAAACCAAGAAGACGCAAGCTTGATAGCTGACAAAATGGGAAAGAACAGACTGAAGAAAGGAGAAGAACCACCACGGCAAAACCCTAATATTGCTGAAGCTACTGGGATTCGAATATCTCAAATACTCCAGGACTTTCGTGTCGCCAAAGATGATGGTAAAGCTTCATCAAATATACCAATTTTGTTCCTGTTTTTCTTTCGCTGTCTATTGCCCAGTTTAGAATTTGTTTATAATGTCTCATATCGAGATATTATCATGTGATGAAAGTTCCTGAATAAAGATTGGAGGCTCCTGTTTGCTTCTCGTGAATATGTGAACTGTTAGTAAATGATTTTTTTTTTTTCTTTTGAATGTTTGTCGAGTTTGGCATGGACTGTCATTTTGTTCGGGTTTTTTGGTGAAGTTGTTATTGAACTTTTTTAGATTTATTTATAATTTTTTGGATGCATTTTATACGTTTCAAGCCAGTTTGTCGAATCATGAACGCCCTGTCGTGCTGCTCGAGCATGAGGTTTGCAGGAAATTGGGTATGATATCCAAAAGTTCTGGGTAAGTGCTGATTACATTATTTCAAGTTTGCCAAAGCTATCATGTAACTATAGGAAGTGGGAATTTGCATACCTTTTACTATTTATTTAAGTTTGGTTATTTGTTTTACATTTTATAGCTTATTGGCCTGAACTTTATGTAGACATGGGAAACAGCAACGTGTTTCTGTTTACAAGGCTTAAAAAAACGCGGAGAAAGGGAAGGAGTAAGAAGAGTCTAAAGTTGTTTTGCAAGATTTATTTACGCGACCTACCCGATGAGGGAGAGTCTGTAGAGAATTTAGTTGCAAAACATGGTGAGAAGAATGTTAATAAAAAACAAGGAAAAAGAGATGATATTTTCTGCAAGCCTTCGATGAACAAAGAAGAATTTGCAGAGATGGTGGAATCACTTGCTGCTATGGTAGAGAAGGATGCAAACTTGAGACAGGTTCTTGTGACTTTCCTGACCACTTATTAATTTATGGATTTTCGTTGTTGGATGCTGTACCTTAATAATTGTTCTCCTTCCAAAATTTTACTTGATAGTAAGTTAAATTTGCATTTAACAATAGAAAAAATCATGTAATTCTGGTGAATCTGTCTTACTATGAAGAATTTGTTTAACATCTTTCTTGCAGGTAACTGAACAGAGGTCAAATCTTCCAATTGTCTTCTTCAAGGATGTCATCACTTCCAAAATAGAATCTAACCAGGTTTAAGACCTGCATGTATTTGTTTCTAAATGAATTTCTTGGAAATGAGACCATGTAGTGCACTATGCAGCCTTCTTTTCTGGTTCTAACAATCTTTAGTATGACTTTTTTGTCTGTCAGTTGTTTTGATGGTTAAATGTTTGGTGTGTTTTCTGAAACTTGCTGTTTGTTTCATTTTTTGACATGGGTTGTCCTCATTTGTGGTGAAATTGGGTGTGGGTAGAGAACACAGGTCATTAGTCTATCTTTATCTTCCTTATGGTCAGATGGTTTATTTTACCTGTTTGCAAGCAATCCCTTTTGATTATGCCATTTTCTTATTTGTAGATAGGAAGTATTATACATGTAATCAGTTGATAAGAATCAAAATGAACTAGATTAATCCTGTCAGTAGATTTATAAATTGTCTATTGTTAGTTAATTTGATTCAATGATATGGCTGTACTAAAGAACAAATTGACATTACAAAGTGTATAGGTGATTTCATAACTATGGCTTGACGCAATCTTCTAGATCTGATAATATATCTTCTGTAATTACAGTATCCAGTTGGGCTAGCAAACTTTTATTCTTTAGCTTATTGATTTAAATAAGCTAGAGGCTGTTTTATTTTAATTGAATGCCCATATAAATTTCATTGAACCTTAATACCTGCCAAATTGTAATTTGGCAGAGATAAAGATAAAGGCTACTTATTCATCAGGAGTTATAGGGTGAATTTCTGTTTGTTGAGTTCTAAAAGTCAGGTGAAAGCCACAAAGGAAAAACAGAAGAAACGCTGTTAAAGCTAATTCAAATCAAAACAATGAATAAATTATACAAGACAAGAATGAATAGAAAGACAAGCTTCTATTGATGGCTCTTAGCATACTTGTATCTCAAGTCTATTATGTAGTTCACAATTCTCAGTACAATCCATTTACTTAGATGTTAAACTTTAATCTGGGAATTCATTATGATACGTATTTTTAGTAAAAAGCCGAAGTTGTCCAGCGTTCACTAAGTTACTGACTTACTGTTTGTTTACGTGAGTGTAGAAAGTTGGATTTAGAGTGGTAAAGAAGATGGCTTGGCCCAAAACTGATTTTATTTTTTGATAATCATGTAACGCATACTCTTATTACTTGTGATCCAGGTCCCACAATAGCTGTTAGACCATACATGGGGAAAGAGTGATGCATGTAAAATACTGTGCTCAACCTCGACGTATCTTGGCAACACCAGGTGTATATCTTGATGCTTGCGGTATATTTTAGTTTTGTTGACTTTTTTGTAGATCGGTGGCTTTGTTTTGGATCAACGGCCATTGATTTTGCCCGAATTTACTGCTTGAGAGAACTATTGTTAGACGGGATTTTGTTCAATGTAGGGTTGAACTCGAACCGAATTCGTTCGAGTTTGAACTTGAGTTCAGTTCCAATGAGCCCGAAACAAGCCAGTTCTAGCTAAGCTCGATCTAGATCGAGCTCGAGCTTGAGCTAAATTTTTCAATTAAAAATTGTTGATACAAAACGATGTCGTTTTGAACAATATATATTAAAACAACGTCGTTTTGAACAATATATATTAAAACAACGTCGTTTTAATAACGAAAAACGAACCGAATTGAATTCAAACCGAGTTTGAGTTTGGTTTTCACGAGCTCTACAAGCTTGAATTTGAGCTCAGTTATATGTAAACCGAACCGAGTTCGAGCTCGGTTTGAATTCAGCCCTACTTCAAAATAAGTACTTTCATCATTTTTCATAGAAGAAACATTGCCATGTAAAGTTGATAGACAGGCTTGTTTGTTTGCATTGTGATATTTTTCTCTCTAAGTTGATTTCTTTGGTTAATATTTTAAAGGTAACGCATCCTCGAGAAGCACTTCCTGCAGTTCTTGAGGCATCTATGCGTGCAATAGTCTGCATTCTGTCTTATGATGGACTCTCAGGAATCTGATTTCCGTCAGAACCTGTGGACTCGGTAACAAGGATGATACAAGCCAATGCCAGAGAGAAGCAGAGATACAGGTCATAGTCCAAATAACTTCCTTAGGTCACTTTTGAACCACGACACCGACCAGAAGGGTACGTTTCAAAGGAACAAGAAAAGGAAATAAATCATCAAGCAGCTATGATGGTAGGCCACCATTACAAGGCCGGTCGATGGTAGGGGTCCGAGGAGAGATTCTTTCAAGAGGCAACGTGGGAGCGGGTCTAAACTGCATTCGTAATTGAATCTCATCTGACTGTAATGTTGTAGATCATCAGAATTACACCCCATGATGTGTTGCTTCTGTGAATATTATATGGTCTCGAAAGAAACAAGGTTTTTTTCTGTTTTTATTTTAATACCAAATATATTTCAACCATATTTAGCATTTATATATCAAGCTTCTGCTATCACTCTGGATGTGACACTCTTGGGTGACTCTTAGATTGATAAAACATGATACAATTACATCATTTAAAAATAAAAAGATATAATTAATTAAATATTATGTAAGTTTTATAAATTATTAAGATATATTTTAAATTATAAAATTTAAAAACAAAACTATGAATAAAATTTTGACAACGAATTAGGTTATGTAAATTGTATATTAAAAAAGACGATATCTTAAAGAAATAATCTTTGTTCCATTCCTCCTGTGACATAATTAAATAAATGCTATAACAATCAATGGATTGATAAATTATTCATATAATACAAAACAAATTGTTATCTATTAAATCCAAAATCTCAAAATTATATATCAATTTTGTCTTTTTTTTTTTTAATTTTTTAGATAAATTATTTCTAGAAGATTGATGAGCCGTATAAATTTATTATTCATCCAAAAGGGTGAACAGAAAATGACAAATATATGAATATATTATTATTATTATTATTAAACATCTTTCGGCTCGGAAAGAATATATTCATTATTTCATCAGGAGGTTTTATTTTCACTGAACTGTCGGTCTAGCTTTGTTTTTTCCTTTTTTTGTTCCTACAGACATTCAGATTCAACTCAATCCTCAATTTATGTCTATTAAATCTGGTAGATTACAGACAATTAGTACAAACTAATTTTATTTCATTTTGATTCTGATTTTATGTTCCAAGTCAACATTAAGGTTTATTGAATCCCTTGTTATTTGCAGATTCATCCCCAAATCAATCGTTTGCTTCAAGTCATGGCTCTCTTTCTTTGCTTTTCTCCATCTTTTTCTTTAGTTCAACCTGAAATTTCCACCATGATTCAATTTAAAGTCTACTCTTTGTTCAGTTTTATTAGTTCTTGATTCAGTGAAGTTTTTGCCTGGCCTGATCATCAATACTTGATATTATTATGGATGATGTAAACGAATTGTCATCATCAATGAGTTTTGCTTCATCTTCTATTCTTTCTAATGGGTCTAGCTCTAGCGACACAAGTCCTGAACATGGCTTAAATCTTGAAATTTTGAGCTTGAGCAGGCTCAGTGGCAGTCTTGAAAAGCTATTGCTTGATTCTGATTATGATTACACGGATGCAGAGATCGTTGTTGAGGGCATCTCAGTGGGTGTCCATAGGTGTATATTATCTGCACGGAGCCAGTTCTTTCATGAGCTTTTTAAGAAGGGAAATGATGCTTCTGTCAGTGAAGGTAAACCAAAGTATCTCATGTCCGAATTGGTGCCTCTCGGAAAAGTTGGATATGAAGCTTTCAATGTTTTCTTGAATTATTTGTACACCGGAAAGCTTAAACAATCTCCTCCAGAAGTGTCCACGTGTGTTGATGAGAGTTGTGCACATGATGCATGCCGCCCTGCTATTAATTACGCCCTTGAATTGATGTATGCTTCTGCCACTTTTCAGATGAAGGAACTGGTTTTGCTTTCTCAAGTAAGCTGTGATTGTGTTTCGGTATTTTGTTTAAATCTATTTCTCTTGCATATGTTATTTATTTATTTTCGTGCTTTTTAATTAATATTCATTTATTTTATTTCGGCCGGAATACTTTGGACAGTTTTCTTGGGCTATAGGATGTCTTGATAAGTTCTGTCTCGACATATTTCAAATGACTTTAATGTTATTTATTCAAAGTATATTTGGTTACAAGGTATATATGTCGGTAGCTACTGGAGTTACTGTCAGAATTTTCTTAATGCTTCTTTTTGTTATATTCAAATTGGTAAGTTTAGCAGAAGATAAGATGGTGTCGCTAAAAGTCATTTATAGCAAATTGCGCAATTTCAATCTCAATGAAGCACATCATGGAATTTGTTATGATTATACAGTTGAAACAATCTCCAAAGCTATGTTGATTGTAGGCAATCGTTAGTTTAATATTTTTCTTTTTCTTTAACTGGTTGTGTCTATGTCTGTTTATAAGACATTTGAGGCTGTGTTGAGTCCCATTATAAGGATAAAGACTCAAAGTGTAGTAGCAAACGATTTAGAGGGCAATTTGGTCTGAGGATATCCCATTTCAATTTTCTAACTTTTGGAAAAGCAAACAATAGTTGGGATGTTTTACCTTCCCCGTATTCTGACTCAAATACTGTCTATCCATGCAGCGTCGCCTTCTGAACTTTGTTGAGAAGGCTTTTGTGGAAGATGTAATCCCGATTCTTGTTGCTGCATTCCATTGCCAGCTGAATCCATTGTGCACTTGCTGCATCCAGAGATTAATAAGGTCAGATCTGGACAATGTCTGCCTTGAGAAAGAGCTTCCTGCTGAAGTTTTTCATGAAATCAAGTTAATCCGCTCCAAACCTCAGGGAGACTCAGAACAAGATGCTATGGAACTGGACCCTATGCACAAGAGGATCAGGAGTATTCACAAGGCACTGGACTCTGATGATGTTGAACTAGTCAAGCTTCTGCTAAATGAATCTAATATCACTTTAGATCGGGCTTATGCTCTGCACTATGCCACTGCCTACTGTGATCCTAAGATTGTTAGGGAGGTGCTCAGTCTAGGCTTGGCTGATCTTAACCTTAGGAATTGTAGAGGGCATACAGTGCTTCATGTGGCTGCAAGGCGCAAGGAGCCTTCAATTCTAGCGGCACTTCTAACCAAGGGAGTTTCTGCATCAGAAACTACATTGGATGGGCAAACAGCTGTTGCAATCTGTCGAAGGTTGACTAGGCCAAAGGATTATCACGAAAATACAGAGCAGGGGCAGGAATGTAACAAAGATCGGATATGTATTGTTGTCCTTGAGAGAGAGATAAGAAGAAATTCAGTGTCTGGCAATGTGTCAGTTTCATCACAGGTGATGGCTGATGATTTGCACATGAAGCTGGATTATCTGGAAAATCGAGGTTATTTTCCTTTTCTAGTATTGATCAATTGTCTTAGTCAGTGCCTTAAAAGTGCTTTGATTTTGCAGTGGCATTTGCACGCTTGTTGTTTCCTGCTGAAGCTAGACTAGCCATGGAGGTAGGGGATGCACATTCAACCTCAGTTTACGCAGGCCTTTCAGCATCAAAATCAAAAGGATCAAGTGGGAACTTAATAGAGGTTAATTTGAATGAAACCCCCTCTGTGCAAGCAAGGAGAATGCAAAAGAGATTTCTAGCTCTGCTTAAAACAGGTATTATATGCATTACGGATTTTTTTTACCTTTATTTTTTGTAATTCTGTTTAGCAATGAAATGACACATGATTCAAATTGACCTCCAATCCTTTAAAAAGTCATGTGAAATATAATCTTTATGCTTCATTTGTTTACCCATGAGATGTATCAAAATTGAATGTTGTGCCATACTAGTTAAAAAATGAATAACAGAAAAAGGTGAAAATGAGTGCTTTTGGTCATTTATGTATAATCTGCATTGGAGTACCTAAAGTAACTGGTTCTCTTTTCTCTCTATGTCCGCCCTCTCACCCAACACCTTTTCCAAGAAATTTGTGGGGAAATTTTATTGAGTATATTGTTTTGTTGTATGTATTATGCTGAAATGAATTTTTTAACCGCACAGATATGAAAATCTTACTTCGGCAGAACTTGCTATGCTTTATTAATGTTACACTTCTTTTGGATGGGTTGGAAAATGATGGAGCCCAGGGAATTTGCTATTGCAATGTCTCCATGGTCATCATCATTTATGCTCATGAATTAAACAATGGTTAATCTCTTATAACTGTCAACCTGTTCATTTCTATTCAATACCTTTGGACCCAGGGTTCTCGATTTTCATGAGTATTACTGCAAAAGTCTTGTACCTTGTGATTTTCTTGACATCTTGGAAGGGGAAAAACTGAGGCATATTCATACATGCATGCATGCTCTTAGTATCTATGTTGTATGACTGTACATATGCGTGTGACTGTATGTATGCATATTGATAGTTGCAGCACTGGGTTTGAACCTGGAGTGCATTGAGTATCAGCTTTGTGGTTAGGGAAAAAATTTATTACATCCTCAAACTGTGTCCTCATAAAATTTTGAAGTTTTATTTATGAGAAGTCTGTGAATCATAAATTAAACTCAGAAAAATGACACCCAAAAAGGGGGAAATTGTAGTATTTTTCTTAGTACAATATGGTCCAATCTATTTAGGGAAGTACCCGTTAAGCATATTGCAATGAATTCAGATCCCTAAAATGGTGGAAAAATTAAAACTTCCATTGACTGCAGATTTGTTATTAATCAGAAGCTTGGATATATTGCTGACTATTCTATGATGACAGTGGAGACTGGCCAAGACTACTTCCCACACTGCTCAGAAGTGCTTGATAAATTTCTGGATGATGATTTCATTAATATCCCTGATGCGTTCTTGCTTGAAAAGGGAACTCCAGAAGAGCAGAAAATTAAGAAAATGCGGTACATGGAACTTAAAGATGATGTGCAGAAGGCATTCTACAAGGACATGGCTGAAAAGAATCAGTCAGGTTTGTCCTCATCGTCGTCCTCATCCTCCCCTGCAAAGGCAGGTGTTAAGCGCAAGGTTAGGAAGAAGTAATGTTATCATTAATATGAATTTCATAGGATGGAACAAGAACAAGAGAGTACTTAGTTTGTTTTGGTTTTCTTAAATCATAAAACTATTTCAGAGCTAGCCTATGCTTCTCCCTAGATGTTTAGTATGTAAAATAGCAGAATGCTGCATAAGTGTCTTATCTTCAGAGCCTTATAATTTGCATTTTTATTTAGATTTTGCGTTTTACAATCTGGTGCTATTCCTTCTTTCCCCAGAAAGTTGGCTTCCGCATGTATGAACTCTAGTAACAATTATGTAGTCTTTACTCAAGAAATTTTGTACAGGTAACAATGTAAATATTGTTTCTACTAAAATGGAAATTTCTTGAAATGGGATTGGATGTATGATTTGTGTTATTCGATTCGAGGTTTGACAAAAATATATCACTAAATCAGCATTTTGTCGAAGAATTCAAAGAAATCGAACAAAATCTGGAAAGAGGAACTTTGCTAAGAATTTTTGAAGAGATTCTTATGAACATTAGAGGTTTTTGTATTTACGATGATTTTTATTGAATTATTATTATCTAATTATGGAACAGTTCCCGTAGAAGCTTGAGTGGTGGAGAATTGGATTCCCCATACCCCAATCGTCTCATCTAACGTCACTTTTAAGCTAAAGTTTCTCTTTTCTTTTTCTCTTACATATAAAAAAATGTCTTGATCATCATTCTCTTCCACATTCTTTAAAGCATAAAACTTCTAACGCCAAAGAAATAAATACAGGAATAATCTACAAGAAACACTAACCTCGCACGGGTAACATGTTTTGCGTTGTAAAATTGACGTTTTGTGTGTAAGTAGCGGTTTACAGTAGGATCAATCAAGTCGAAACGAACAAGCCACCAGTCTTATGGGAATTATTCAGAAATTTGTTTTTTAATGACTGTTTTTATATCATACTGACTGGCAGGTTTGAATTGAACAAAGGTCCAGTTGAAACGATGGGCTGGTCCATTTCTACGTTGAGTTGCGTTAGCTTTCAGATGAAAGGCTTGGTAAGTTCCTTACCCTGTTTTCTTTCTATGCTTTTCTTTCAACCTTTCAAACAAGAATTCCAAACCCAAGTAAACAATCTAAACTTTAGTTTACTTTATTAATAATAGTAAACGTATTGTGTGTATGTATTTATATATATATACACACACATATACATTTACATATATATATATATATATATATCAAATATAACATAATATAAGATGTAACAAACATCACTCTCTTTCCCCGCAGTTTCCGGTTGATTTTCTCCGTTTCAGGTAAACCAAATCACCAAAACAAACTCCTTTATTATTCATCTTTACGTGTATAGACAACCCTTTTATTTTTGTTAATTAATATTTTCAGGAATTGAATCATTAACTGTTTTAGTTCGTTCTGTTTGTTGAGTTTAATCTGTTCGTTTTCTCCTTCTCTGTTCTTGGTTTTCGTTGTTGGCTTTATGATCAAGTGACAATAATATAAATAATAACGAACTTCAAGAAGGCTAAAGACTTGAATTGGTCAAGTATAATAGGAGGAAGTTTTTTGTTATGACTATGTTTAGATGGATTTGTTGCCAATATAGAATATTCATGATACCTTTTTTTAACCTGTATTTCTCTCGTTTGGAGGAATTATAGGTTCTTTGCGCTTCCTTCGTTGTATTGTTTGTTTCAACTAAATAGAAAAAAAATACTTTCTTCGCTATCTTATTTACCATTCTTCTCTTTTTCATTCTGTGGAATCTTTCCCAGAAACAATTCCATTTACTGAATTGTTGGTGGAAAGATCTAAATCCTCCTTTTTATCCTGGAGTATATGACCATAAACAATTTGTTTCAGTCACAACTCATCTGATGTTTGCTGGCAGGCAGGCTGGTATATAAATGGCCTTGCTCGGCGAACCACAAGATAGTTATTGATACCTATGTTTGCACTTAAAATACCTTGATTGCATTTGTTTATCTATTTTTCTGCCCTTGATTAAGGTAATGATGATTCACCTGTTGTTGAAATAGATTCACTTTGTTTTATTTGTTTTTGGCTTTTGAGAGTATACTCATCATTGTTACATATGCATAGATGGGTTAAATTATAGCATCTCATATGGTATGAAATAAGATAATTTGATTCTTTATTTTTGTTTTTAATTTTTTACACCTGTTAACTGATATGTACTTCATTTTAATATTTTAAATGCTTTCAATTTTATATGTAGCTTAATCAACTTATTTTTGTTCCCTGATTGATAAGTTTAAGTTTTGTTGTCCTCCACTTTGTAGCTTTCATACAAAGAGTTGAAAAAGGAAAGAATATAGAACAAAGTTTAGACAACAGAAAGCCTACTGTGCGACCTATCGACACAGGTGTATTCTATAGTGTTGATTTGTGAAGGCATGACTATGGAAATCAAATCTTACCAGAACCAGGCTGAATTAATGTTAAAGGAATATGTACTTGGAGATTCATTTATCCCATACACTTCAATTGTTGGGGGCATTTTTGCTTCCAAGATGGTATGTTCTCATCAGTACATGTTGTGTTCAATACTCACTGATACACATTAATCAATCTAGTTAGTTGGATGTTAGCATATTATTTATCAATTTAGCCTTCTATCTTCTTTGTTTAGCAATTTTTATTTTTTTTTGATAGATGCTTTTTTATTTCTTCTGTTTTCCCTAAGCATGCTTTCCTTTTTCAGGTTTATGATCTTACCCAGTTGATTTGTACTGTTCACTTCAAAAAATTTTCCAGGTTCTCAAAAATTCAACAAGTTGAATGGAGTAACCGGTAATTGAATATTTCAATGAGTTCAATTTCATCTCTTTTCTCCATTGACATAAAAAAAATAACTGTTTTTTTTCAATGAAATGCTTATGCAGGGCTGTTTCAACCATCCATGCCATTTTTATTACAGTTATGTCGTTGTACTTTGTGTTTTGGTCAGAGCTTTTTTCTGACAACCAATATGGCCTTATTACATTTCGTAGTTCTTCACTATCTACATTCATATTGGGGGTGAGGATACTTTTTCTTTTGCTTTTCTCTTAAATATGAATTTTCCATAGGTTTTGAAGTGTTGCTTTTCTCTTGCATCTGGAACTAAGAATATAGGATATTGTCCTATTCTAGCTTAAACCTTCTTTGTTGCAGAATTGATTATCATATATTTCTAAAGTTATTATTGTCATGTTGCATCGTGTTTGCCATAGAGGCTTTCATAGTTGTGGTATACCCTGTAAACACATACAGTGCCTGCTTCCTGAACTTGTTGCCACCATTTCAGATATTGCTGAATATTAACATTGTTGCAAGCTTTTCTTGTGTGTTCTGTACTCCACAGTATTCTGCCTGCTACAAATCACCCGGCAAAAAGTTGAATAAATTGAAAAAACTAGAAAACCTGCTTAGTTTAAGCAATCTCACTGCCTACTTCTATCTAGTAAACTAAACTTATGCTTCAGCAAAATTTTGACAGGTTTCAGTTGGGTACTTCCTTGCGGACCTTGGGATGATTATCTGGTTCTATCCCTCACTCGGTGGAATGGAGTATGTAAGTACATTATTTTTAAGAATTAAATTTGCTCCTGGAAAAATGTTTTCTTCTTCTTTTTTGAACATGGGATGGTGGGATGGGGTTTTGGGATGATGTTCTATTTTAACTGTTTAAACATCTGTTTTAGCAAATGGTGATGATGAGGAAGGGTGAGTCAGGAGGGGAATCATTATCTAATCTCATCTAATTTAATGTTAAATTAGTGTAGCTGATGACAATGGCATATCGTTCTTTCAGGTGATTCATCATCTTCTTTCTATAGGAGCAGTGGCATACTCTATGTTGACAAGGCAGGGGCAACTTTATACGTATATGTTACTTATTTCTGAGACAACAACCCCAGGAATCAATTTGAGATGGTAATTTCATGTCAGTACTTCATTTATTTATATTATGTACAATATTTTATATTCTATTTTATGCATCTATTAGATCTATGTAGGTATTTGGACACTGCTGGAATGAAGAAATCCAGAGCCTATCTCATCAATGGAGTTGTTGTATTCATTGCTTGGCTGGTAGGTTAATCATTTTATATTCTTTATAACTTTTAGTTCATTTCATATTCTTGTTAGTGGAAGATCCCTTATGCAATCAGCAATTCTACTGATGATTTGTCATATGTTCCTCGATACATAGACTTTGGCTGAAGTGTAGTTTACATGTGCAGGTTGCCCGAATACTTCTGTTCATCTACCTTTTTTACCACCTCTACTTGCACTATGATCAGGTGAAGTACTACCTGCACATTCTCGCTTGTTTCCATGAATGTTGTGAGAAGTTGGCTAGCACTTCTGGTATTAGTCCATAAGATTATAAACTAAAATCCAGGAACTGAGCTTTCCCGCTAGAATAAAATTTCACACAGGATAGTTCTTTTATCTTTATAGAAATTTCAGTATCAATGATATTTTAAGACAAAACTAACAATCCAGGTTGTTGGTGTTAACATGAAATCCTAGACCCCCCAAATCACTGCATTATCTGGGGCAGGAGGCAAAATCATTAGAACACATAGATAACTTGGTTAAATTAGAAGAAACATCATCTCTGAAACTATCATAATATAATAGTGTCAAAAGAATATTGTCCCTATTCATATAACGTGATAATTATTCTCTCTTTCAGAAATGACATCTAATTGTTTTCTTATTGAACAGGCCAAGGAGTTGGATACCTGTGCACAATTATTAGTATGCATTGTGCCTCTAGCTCTAACAGTCATGAATTTGGTGTGGTTTACAAAAATCATAAAGGGATTAATGAAGACATTAGCAAAGAGACACTGAAGGATTCTTGGATTGGTGACATTGGTTAAGGAAAATATGGGAAAGAGAGGCAGAAGGATATCGCAAATTCTGGTATTCATGTACATTCTTGCTCTTTATGTAAAAGGGTAAAGGTATAACAGTAAAGTTATCACGATATTTAAAGTGAATATGTTCAGCAATCATTTTGGTGTAAAGTTGGAACATAAACAAGTGGAAGCAAATGGTGGGATTTATAAGTTTCGAAATTGAATATAGATTTGCAGGTTCCTTATGCTAACTGGGTATACTGATGTCTGTGTTCAAAAGCAAAATTTTATTTATTTTCTAGTACAACTACAAACTATATTTATTTAAAAAAAAAAATAGATACATTGAGGATCCTTATATTAATAGTTATAATTCCTGAGAGGAAAATTAGATTGTAAGGTCCAAGTTTAAGTGATGATTGGTACCAGGAGAGTGAAAATGTGGAAAATTTTTATCTATACAAGTATCAGATAGGTGGCTCTGCCCATCTTCCTGCTCTTGATCCATTTCCTTGGGAGTGAAGGATAGTGAAAGCTCACAGATTTCGTTTAAGCTTCCATTTTCTTCTTCATTCCTCCTTTTCCCATGTGTATGTCTGCAATCCTGCAAAATTAAAGATGCCACTAATTTTATTCATTTTTTAATTATTGTACTTGTTGAAGCATGTGACAGAAATTGTACTTGTTGAAGCCACCTACTCCGCAGTAATTGTCAAAGATAACTTAATTTGAGGAGATCCATCAATAATTAATGTTCATATTTTGATTTGCAGAAGCTTACCTCCGAAAACGCTAATTCGTGTTTGGTATTTTCACTTTCACATTCGAAATTGATGAACGATCCATTTCCTAATTGCCTGCAAAATTTAAGCCATCAACTCCATCAAAAACATAACAAATGTAAAATTATTGTTTGTAGTCTCTTCTCCATGGCATATGTCTCTAATCATATATATGTAATCTCTTCTCTGTTATTACTATGGTGATTTTGATCCATCAACAACCCAGCACTTTTTATATATTGGCAACTTATTCAATCTCAGGATGCTACCTTATTTAATTGTTCACATGGTTAGCTGTAGTTGGTCACCACATTTGATGAGGCTCTGGAAACAGTCAAATTCGATTATGGCGATATTATGTAGAGGTTAATTCACTAACCATATATGATAATTTAATTCTTCAAATAGTTTTTGCTCGAGAGTTTTTGTGATAGACCTACCCAAATTTATCAGTTAGAACGACAAAAATAGGCCAAAGGACTATTTCCCACCCAAAATATATTTTTATCTTAAATTCTCATCATCTAATTTTGAAAATCTCAACAAAATTATAATCTCTTAAAATTTTATTTCTTTCACCGTCCCCTCCACCCAAATCCCAAAAACTAATAATTTTCCCCATAGGACAAGTTTTGAAAAATAACATTTCTCCTTCCCCCCCCCCCCTGCCCCAAGGTTTAGTTTTCAAACTCTGGGCCATCTCCGGTGCTTCTCTGATAACATCTTCTATCTCTTCCTCTAATGGTCACTCCCTCACCATCTCTCCCTTCGACCGACGGTCCTAAATCCAACAAGAAAAGATATTTTGTCGGGCAAGATGAAACATCATCTACCCGACGAAGACAAGATCTCTCATCTTCTCCAATGAGGTCGTCTTCGTCCTCCCCTATGAAAATGAGACTTTCATCTTTGTTGAGGAAGACAAATAACTTCATCTTTTCGACGAAGTTAAGAGTTATTTTCAAGAGAAGATATTTCATCAAGCAAGACGAAACATCTTCTACCCGACGAAGACAAGATCTCTCGTCTTCTCCAATGAGGTCGTCTTCATCCTCCCCTATGAAGATGAGATTCTCATTTTTGTTGAGGAAGACAAACAATTTCATCTTTTCGACGAAGTTAAAAGTTATTTTCAGCATTAATCAACATTGTCCAAGCTTTCAAACGAGAGAAGCTTAGCTGTCGGAGGGAGAAGAGGCATTGAGAGATATTTGTTGTCGGCGATGACATTATATTTGACACTAGAGATCTAAAAACTAAACGCTAAGGGGGAGATGCCATTTTTTAAAACTTTGGTTAGAAGAAACTTTTAATTTTTAAAGTTTGGGGAGAGGGTAGAGATTAAATTTTAGTTTATTTTTAATATTATAGATGAAATGATTATTTTACTCCTAAAATCATTAATTTTAATCACCCATAAGTGGTGTTTAAGATTTTCAAAGTTAAAAGGTGAGAACTTGAAATAAAATGATACTTCGGGTGGGAATAAGTCCTTTGGCCACAAAAATAACTTCAAAACATGCATGTGCAACTAATGTTATAGGAACAATAAAACTATGTATATTCATTTTAAATACACAAATAGATATGTATTTAATATGCGTCATCATATGATTGGATGATTTTAAATCAAAGATAAATTAATACTTAATTACATGATAACACACATAAATATGTACTTATTTGTATACTTAAAGTAGATATATATAATATTACTCTTTAGAAATTACCTGGAAATGAGAGTATATATAAGTTTCCAACTTAATTGCTAGGAACCCACTAAATTTAACTGAACTCAATTGAAAAGCAATCTTTTCTCCATCCTTTAGAGGGATTTTCTTATATGCAAAATCGGGAAGGCCGTTGTACTATGTGGATTAATAAATAAGACTTTAGGGCAAAAGTTCTTATCCAAAAGAAATTGCCGACCAATCCATACATGTAAACATAATTTATTAATTAGTGTTATTTGAGAAGATGATGATGATGATATATATATATACACACACACACAATATGTACCTCTGGGACTGTAGGGAGCAGATGGGTAAGGCTCCATAATCACTGAAATGTGGTCTTTCTGCTCGCAATTGCTCCTTCGCCATCGTCACATCATCCTCATTACAGCCCTTCGTGCTTCTGAACATCTAATATTCAACACAATTACTTAAATTAAAAACTCCAAACTCAACTAAGAAACATTATCCATATTACAAACATTCTGCTTTCGTAATATGCACTATATTATATTACCCAGAACCCTAGCTATAGCTTTTTGCATAAATATTATCGACTTGATGTCACTTTCTCAAGGAGAATAATAAGGTCAAAATAATATTGATCCCAAAATTGATAAAAGGAAAAAAAAAAAAAAGAAATTGAATTAATATAGTAAATCCGAGAAGACATAAATAACAGTATTTTATGAATAAGCGATTGGATAAGATCTAAGAATGAACATCTGGTTAGGTCATAAGCCACTACTTATTTAACCAATATCAACGAGTAGTAGGTAATTAATTTCTGGCAACAACCAGTAAATTCTGATTGATTCCTCAGCACTATATTGTCATTCTATCTCCATTAACTGTAAGCTTTCTTTGTTACACATAAAGTAGTTCTGCATTTAAACATATCACGTGGGCATATATTAAAGTTACTGTTTAAGTACTTAATTATCCAGACCTAATTAGATATATAGCTCTATACACAAAGTTCCAAGCCAATATTTAACTCCAAAAATTGACAAATTCATTGTCAGTGACTCAGTAAAGGTTTTAATAGGAAATGATGAAAAGAATAAAAACGACGGAGGGAATTATAATGTGATCAATTCTTCTAATGCTTTAACGATAAGCTTCATAAAAAGAAGGCCTTGATTTTAGTAGCGCACTTAATAATTAAAGAACCTTTTTTACGTATGCAGTACAGTATGTTTATCAAATCAAGAAAAATATACAAAATTTTGTTTCCATAAAAATTTTTCGATACAGTAGAAATTCTTAAAAGTTGCGGCCGGATTCAAAACAAAATTCTGTGTGTACTTCTTGCTTGTTCAAGTTCGTTTTGCTCATTTCTAATCGTTAAGTTTATCTTCTTCTCTTTTTTTTCTTCTTGTTGGTGGCAGATAAAGAACTTGGTAATTTCTTTTTGCAAAATTAAACCTGTGAGAACTTTTAAGTAGGAGTAGAATTGTGTAAGAGTTCTAACTCATCATTAATGAGTTGGTCGTATATGGAACCCCGTTTCAAACACGTAGTTGAGCAATCAGCATTTAATATTACAGTTCGTAACTTTTAATTGAAAGCAAAAGACTGAGAAAGTACTTTACATAATGGCACAAATATCATTAAAAACAATTTTCATGTTGTTTCTTTTGGAATGGAAGCTAGCTGTACCTGCAGATGGCTTTTGATGTGAGAAATCTTCAGTCCTTTCACATTCATCATCTGCATGATGCGCTTGGGCGTTGCTTCTGCAAATCCCACAATAACTTAATATTCCTCCAAAAAAAAAAAAAAACACACATAATTCAGCTCTTAAATCTGCTTAGTTTAAGGCAAAGAAGATTTAGGGTTATATAAACCCTAATTAAACGGTGACAAGAAATATCATTGACTTAGATAAAAGAGATTGATCGGTGACTTCTTTAAATATCTTGCTCCAAGTTGCATAATATTTCGATCCTTCTTTTCTTGAACCAGCATTTAAAGATTTCATTGAAACAACTCAAACTTACTGTATTTTCCACCAAGGCTTTCAACTGTGGCGGCAAAGTGTTCATGAAGCTCAGGCGACCACCGCAAACGTGGAAGATCCGATTTGTTGTACCGCCTTACTTTAGTTGATCTCTGAGAATTTCTCATGATTTTTTTCTGGTTGAACGAGCAAATAATAATAAAATTCGCAGGACCTTTTTCTAGCTTGAATGCAGCTGCGAAACACAACACATGCTGGGTCGAAGACTAAGACTATGTACATTGTTCTTTGTAAACACGTAAAGTTTATATTTCAAACATGTTTTTACATCATGTATTTTTTTTAATTAAATTAGGGGTACTATCACTCTCTTCAAACTTTATCCTTTACTTTATTTCTCTATTCAAACTTTAAATAAGCAAATATATTACTGAGAATGAAATTTTATAAAATATACTATATGGGCTGCATCGTATTACTTTTAATAATTTTTAGTATATAGTCTATTTATCTTGTTCTTGGATGCAAAAAATATAAAGTGAAATACTGGGATGTCAATGATTTTTCCTTCAACCATCAAGTCCCCAACTGATTTTTTGAATTAAATTTGAAGCCCCTTTTAACGATATCAGCTAAAACATTTAATTAGTTCAACGATCTTAATACTTGGAGTACAGAATAAGCCAAGCCAAAGAACTTGTCCACAATTGATGAGGCAGTAAGACTTGAATTATATATAGAGGAAGTCAATGAAAGAGAAAAAATATTTGTTTTTAACCATTAATATAGTTTTATCATTAACACAATGATTATTTATTCCTCACTCTCAAAGTTCATATGGCGACTCATGTGGGAAAAACATAAGCATGCTTTCATATCATCTATTTTAATTAAATTTCCTCTAGTTTTTGGCCTATTGCTTATGGCCTTTAGATAAACAATCCACTTATTTGCGAAGCATAACCGAGTAAGTCAAGGTGGGGAAAAAATAAAATAAAGAAACAGAAGAGAAAGAGAAAAGCTACCCATCTCTTTTCTCGTTCACCTTCCTGTCAATAAAAGACGGTGCCTACTCTTGGACCCATTGTTCGGTCTTCCTGCCGTATTCAACACTACATTTCCTCAAAATTCAATATGCAAGAAAAACAAGCCACTTCTTTATGTAATTAATTAACATATACAAGCATATACATGGCATAAATGTCAATGAAAATTAATGGGTCGACTGCCCTTTTCTTCTAACTTAAAAGGGTGCCTCTGATATCTAGATAATTAGTTTTTGAGTGACTAACATTTCATCACTCAAAGGTTTGGTTTTAAACAGTTTTTTCATTTATTGAATACAAAAATCATATTTTTATCAAAAATTTAATGGAATCATATTTTTTATCTGAAATTTTAACTTCCTTAATGGGAAGTGGATTTTGGCATAGGCGTAAAGGTTGAAATTACTTTTTTTTTTTTTTTGGTTAATTGGGGATCTCACCCGTATTTGTTAGATGGATAAACCCGAGGTACAATGATCGAGCTCGTAACTACTATATCAGATAAATTAATATTTTACAAGCATGATAAAAATTTAAACCCAAATTTTTACCTTAAAATTTTTAATGTTCTATTAGTTTTTCTAACAATTGAACTCTAAAAAGAGACATGAAAAATTATTAAGAGATATGAAAAATAATTGAAATATCCTATTAATTATTTTTACATGTGAATAATTTGAGCATAAAAACATACAAGAAGATGGTTTGAAATAGAGAAAAAGAAACATAAAAGATTATGATTGTTGTAGCCTGGATCCAAATCACACCAAGATTTATCAATAGCAATAAAGTGGTTGCAAATTCAAAAGTCGGAATCACATTTTGACCGATGTGATTTTGATCCGATTAGGGTTCAAATTATTATTAGGTTCAAGCTCAATTTGATTGATTTTTCGCAAGGCTAAGCTCTAGCTTGATGAGTTTAGGAGTTCAAACATAAAGTTTGAGCTAGAAATAAGAGTTGGTGACTTGAGCTTGATTCAAAAATTATATTTAAAACACATAATTTATATATTCTTCAATTATTTACATATCAAAACCAAAGAATAAGATTTTAAAAATATAAGTATAATATTTAAAATCATTTATAACATATTAATATTAAACTTGAGTCAACCCATAAGCTAGCTAGCTCAAGGTCGACAACAATTGAGTTGAGCCGGTGCTCGTTTGTAGCCCCATATTCAAATAATATCGTGTGAGTGAAGAAAAGCGATGTCCTCATCTCAGGCTCCACTAATGACACCGACCACCCCTGGGACCCCTCGTCCTTTGCCTCTCTCGATACCTTCCACCCCCAAGACGCTTCCTTCGTTTCCTCTCTTACCTCTCAGGTCTTAAAGTATGCTCCCAAATTCATGTTTCTCTTTGCCCATGCAATTATAATCATTCATCACAAAGTTAATCAAACATGATAACGATATTATTATTCTGGAATTTAGCATTAGATTTTTGCTTATGTCGGTCAAGTGGATCCTATTAATTCCATTCACACAATTTCGCGAATCATCCTCCGCAACATTACTCGTATGGCAAACCTGATTTTCAAAAATGGTAGATGGTGGACGGCTTGTAAGCTATAATAAATTATATCCGCGTGACATAATAGAGCAAGAATAAATAAACAATTATGCCCCATGTTTGCTTGTATCAAACTTGCTGGTAACCATTCCAGTATGTATCCATATATAATTAAGTTGTTTCATCAAAGGCCAAATAAATATTATCGCTTTTTTTCACAAAAAATCTTATTCGAATTGAATTATTTATGTGGGATGAAACCACCCACATTAAACATATTAAACCCTAAGTACAGTGATTTGAGAATATTATATAATTTTCTTGGTATGCCGTAAAGTGGGGTGAATTGAGAATATTATATAATTTTCTGAGAGGATGCGCATGAAATTCTATTCTATCCACAAAATCAAACGAAAAGTCTTCTCTCTCTCTCTGTGGAAATTAGGCATGATTTGGGTTTATAGATGACAGAGAATTGGTTGCATGTCATCTCTATATATACATCTCTTGAAATGATATATTTCTACCATTCTATTGCGGCTTTTCGGCATGAATGCATGCATTTGTTTACATCAAGCTAACAAGTTAGCGCAATAAAAAACAAATAAATAATGGTGGCTTGAATCACTTCCATTCCTTTCCATGTATGCGTGTGAGGTAGCCTTTACCATCTAAAACAAGCTGAAAATGATTTATGCAAGTTTGTCACGAATAAAAAAAGGAGTTGGTAAGGCTCGTCCAAAAAGAAAAGAGAGAATTAAAGTTTGAATGAATTGTTTACCAACTAAAAATATGTAGATGATTGATGTAAGAGAAAGAGTAAAATCATAAAAACATGAACCACGTGCATGGTAGAGTTGTGACCGAATTTGAGATTAATGGAAAAGGCGGATGTATATTATATTATATTATATAATAAAAAATAATATTATATGTATGTATTTTTAAGTATATATAATATATTATTATATAATTAAATGATATTTTTTAATTCAAAATTACTCAATTATTTAATAATATATATCAAATATATATTTATTTATATATTCAAAATAAATATATAATTTTATTTGATCAAAAAATGTAGTTACTTCACTCACACAACTTTATCCAAAAGAATTTAGTTTCCATTTAAGTCATATTAGTAGCAATTTATTTATTACTAAATATTCCAAAGCTCTAGGGGGCGTTTGATTTGGGTAATATTTTATTATTAAAATAGAAATATTACTTTGAAGATAGATTACTTAGAAGATTACTAGGTATAAATGATTACTATATTTGATAAAATTTTGTAGATATAAATAATTATTGTGTTTGGTTAAATATAATAAAATATTACTAATAAATTATTTCACTTAAATGTCCTTGAATATAATTATTTTTAAATATTTTTTATATTATTTGTCATATTAATTAAAAATAAATTTATTTTTATCTCAAAAAATTAATAAATAATAATATAATTATAATAAAATCAATATTACCTTGATAATTTTGAAATATTTAAGGTAAATATGATAATCAGATCATTACTTATATTACCTGTCACGTCAGTATATGTAATAGAAGATTATTGTAATATTTTATTACTAATAAATTAAATAAAAAATAAAAATAAATTACTAAGATAACCTTAAAAAATCCAAACCAAAGACCCCTAAGTGGAGTTTATGAGAGCTTTGTTCTTATATATATAATAATACTATATAATCTAATTTCAAGAGACATTGTTGTTCTTGGTGTAATGATTTCGCTAGCAAAGGCATTAGGTGAATTCTCACTATTCTCTCTCTCTATGAATAATATTTTTTATTTTTGGGAGGGAAATGCAAGGAGAGAGAGGAACATTAATTGCAATTCTAGATAAGTGAAATAATTTTCCACCGCAATTTTGGTCTAAATATTCGTCCCACTTTTCGAGGATATAAATATTTTTTTTAAGACTAAACAATTATTTTTCACAAAAATTTAATATAAAAATAAATATATATTTAAAAATTTTAAATATTTATTTATATATTAATTTTTATTAAAATTTTTATTAGAGATAAAAGTAAAATCATCATTTTATTAATAATAATAAAAAAATATATATAATTCCTTATATTTTTATCATAAATTTTAAAAATTTACAACTTCACTCTAATATAAAGTTTTCTAACTTATAAAAGTAACATCTATCTCAATCTCAACCCCAAACTTAATATCTATTTATTTTCCCTTTCTAGTCACTGATGATAACACTTTCAATCCACGAAATACCAGCTATCAATTATTTATCTGTCCTACGCAATAAAAAACTTAAATATTTATTTATATGTTAATTTTTATTAAAAATTTTATTAGAGATAAAGATAAAATTATCATTTTATTAATAATAATAAAAAATATATATAATTCATTTTATTTTTCTCCTAAATTTTAAAAACTAATAACTTCACTGTAATATAAAGTTTTCTAACTTTTAAAAATAACATCTCTCTTAACCCCAACCCCAAACCTAAGGTTTATTTATTTTCCCTTGCTAATCACTAATGATAACACTTTCAACCTATGAAATACTAGCTATCAATTCTTCATTTGTCCTACACAAAGAAGAGCTAAGAAGATGCGTCTTCATCGGTTCTTTTTTGCACCAAAAAGATGAAAATCTGATAGCCCATTTTTTACGGATTGAAAGTGTCATCATTGGTGGTCAAAGAGAAGAAGAAAATAACCCCAAGTTTGGGGGTAGAGGGAATGTTATTTTTTAAAGTTAAAAAATGTTAAGCAGAGGTAAAGTTGTTAATTTTTAAAACTTACAGGAGAAAATAAATGAATTTTACTTTTTTTAATATTTTGATAAAATAACAATTATATCTCTGTCTCTAATAAAAAAATTATAATAAAAGTTAGCTCATGAGTGGGTATTTAGATTTTTCAAATTTCACATGTATATATTTGTCTTTACATTAAAACTTGGGTGGGAAATAGTCCTTTGGCCGTTTTTTAATGATATAAACAACATATATTTGTACTTAAAACCTAACAACAATGTATTAATAAAATAAATAATTTAGTATAATACAAAAATTTAAAAGAGTAACTTTATATATATTTATTTTGAGCATATAAATAAGTAAATATTTATGTATAAATCAAGTGATTGAATATTATTTTATTTTTAATTTAAAATTATTCAATCATATGATAATATATATTAAATATATATTTATTTATGTACTTAAAGTTAGTACAAATAATTTTATTGAAACTTATATTATCATATTACTAATATATTAAATCTCTTTCTCACTCTCTTACCAAATCATACTATCAAAAGTAATGTTTTATGAATCTATTATTGAATATATATATATATATATATATATATATATATGAATATATGATATATTATTATATAATTAAATATAATTTTATTTTTAATTTAAAATTATAAAATTAATTAATAATATATATTAAATATTTATATATTTATATATACAAAATAATTATGTATTATTTAATTGTACCATCAATTATTTGACTTTTTTGCTTTCCCATAATTATCAGTTTCTCTCTCCTTTTAATGGGGGGATTGGACAGAAGAGGTTGAGAGGGAGAAGAAGGCTTGTTTTTGGGTCTTATTCAATGCTAGCCATTGAAGGGATTCATGGGTTATGGATGTAATTTAATTGAATTGATGGAATGAGAATCTTGAGATCGAGGTTGAAATTCACACGAGAGGAAGAAGACGACGATGTAAGGTTCCCTTGTTAAAGTTCGTGGAATGTAATAATTAAATTAAAATATTAATCAATTAATTATATTTAGTGTTGCTTTTAGATTTTCCTTTGATTCCAATTATTATGAGTTGAATTAAAATTCGTAAGAGATAGACAAATAACGAGTTTGTTCATCTTCTTAGTATTTATACAATCCTTTCTAATTATATTGTTTTTATTTTAGTTATATCATCTTCGTCTATAACGTTAAAATGATTATAATTTGATCGAATATGATAAACTTTATCCACCTTATCTTGTCTCGGTCATACTATACCATAATCATTCTATATCTTTCTTGCCCTCATCATTATTGCGTTTGGTCCATCTTTCATGTTGTGTGCACCCCTTCACATATAATTGCATGTGTTATCACGTGCATCCCAATTATATATGACCAAGACGAAGAATGTTATTTGTATGATAGCGTTTTGGGTAAAAAAGTTAAGAATTTTGTCTTCATGATAATGTTTTAATTATGTTAAACAGTATTTAATGCTTTTGAATTAAACTATACTTAATTATATTATAATATATTTGCTTTAGGATTCAAGCGTTCCCATCATATTTATTAAGGACTTTGTTCAATATTTTTTTATTTTTTGGCAGCCAGGCTGCATAATATGGTCCACCCATCTTCTTTTACAAAGCTTTCCCAATGTTAGATCTATCAGTTAAACCCAGAATCGATATATTCCAAGTCTAATAGAATTGATATTTGAGGAATGTTTTAATTCAATTGTCAAAGACATAATTTTGACATCAAAGGTTTATTCTAAAAGCCCTTGTTCACCCCTTTAAGTACGTAAATTTTACTTTTTCTTTCAAGACATAATTTTGTTGATGGAAAATGAGATCTAACACTGTCAAAATTGTAGTTACTATATTACCCCTAATCATTTCACTTTTTTTAATTTACCATATTATCCCTAATTAAATATAATCAAATCCTTATATTGAAACTATTTTGAAGCTACAATGTTGTCTTGCCAATAAGTTAGTTTATGATTTCTTTGCCAAACTCACCTAACCTCAAGATGAAATTCTAAATCGTCGAGGAAAATTTATAATGTTAATAATTTATCAATAAAATTTGACAATGCTAACTTTCTGTTAGGTAAAAGAGAGGACAATGACGTTGTTATAGATAATGAATGTGGTTGAATTAATTATGAAGGTGAGATTCTAATTGATGGCTAGAGCTAAAGTTTTCAAACGTTTCATAATATTAAATTACAAGTGTCAAAATTTGTAAAGATATTAAACTATCATTTTTAAAATATTAATGTAAGATATATAATACGGTTGTCATTTTATTTTGTTCAAATTTTTTAGATAATAAAATTACTATTTTAGCCTCGCAATATTCATTTTTTAACCAGGTTTGATTTTGGGTGAAAAAGTGTGATGTATAACATTAACTGGTGTAAAAGGGTTTTTGGGTAAACCCTTGGGTGGGAAAAATATAATTTAGTCTCGTTTTAATTTTGGATTCGAGGCGTTTCTTTTCCCTCTCTCAGTTCGTTCAAATTTTAAAACGACGCAAAAACTCTCTTCCCACCCTTATACGATCGATTAAAATTAAAACCTTCGAAGAAAGATAGGGTTTCATTATTGACACTGAAAACAAGATCGAAAATTGAACCTATAACATGATATGATATTTGAACAGTTAAATCGTCAAATTCTTAGCATTTGCACATCCGTGTCTAGAGCCATGGGCTGTCTTTTTGGTTGCTTTCGCATTAAAGACGATCGTTCTCGTATCCCTCATTCTACCATCCCTACATACACTGTAAGCTTTTTTTTTTTTTTTTCTGAATTTAGAACTTTATAGGAACAAATGAATATGATTGATGAGCATTTGTTTGTTCTTATCAGAAGGCAGTGGTTTCGAAGAATCGTTTGTCCGCTCTATTTTTATCCGAAGGTGCGTGATTGTTTTTTATTTTCGATTCTTGTTTTGTTTGCATTTCATTGTGGTTTCTTGAAATTTGTTAATGCGTGCTTTGAAGAGAAAGAAGATTCACGGAATCAGGGATATCAGCGTGTTGGATCTCCCCATATAGAGAAGGGGCTAACGGATGAGGTGTGTGTTTTGGTGGTGCTGTGTCTCTTATTGTTGTTTGTTAAATTTTTTTAAGTTAATAATTATGTTACTTTTGCGTGTGGAAGCTAAGGTGTATCCTTTGAAAGAAGGCATGGATTGTTTATGTTGTGTTTAGCAGTGTCTTTGTAGGATTTAATGTTGAGCGCTTTTGAGTAAAAACAACTTTTGTGAGAGTACTTCAGACAATTATGAAGGGAAACAGTATTTCAAAATGCATTTTTTCTCTTTTCTTCTTCTTTGTTAGTGTTTTAAAAGCATTGCCGCCAAATTATGAAACTACTGCGAAAGTAATTTTAATATTTAAATGTACTTTTTGTAGTGCCAGGAAAATTTTGTTTTATCTGACAATCGGTGACTGGAAAAATTGATAATGAGGTGACACAAATTAGTTTAAATGGGAGATTTTAGCCCAATCTGGGCTAAAATGAGCTAGATCAGCTGAAAGTCTTGCATTGTGTGCTGAGTAGGTTACGGTTGCAATCTATTATGATGCCATTACCCACCCTTACAGAAAATTTTTGTCTTGCATTTTGGTTTCAAAGAAATTTAAGGTTGATTCTTTCTTTTTTTTTTTTTAATTTGAAAAAAAAAGGGCTTGACCTTATGGTTTTATTTGCAACATAGGGGGTGCTATATTTTAGCTCCATTGTTATGAGGGTTACTATTATTTTTATTATTACATTTGCTGCATATGAAGCAGCGTATTCATTCGAGAAAATTCCACAAATTTAAGCTGGCTCTTCCTGCGTTGTGTGTACTTATACTTGTAACAGTTGTAACAAGGGTTATATCATATTGGATGTTGTTTCAAGCCAAGCTAGGATTTAGAGGAATGATGGATAAAAAGAGAAAAGTGGCTCTTATATCGTTAATTTTATTCAAATTTCTCAGTCTAAGAAAGATTTTCTGTTGTCCTTGATGGATTAGAAGACCTTCTAAATTTTTTGCAGGCCAAGTTTCTTAAAGCTTGTGGTACTTTACCTGAGACTCCAGCTGAAATCAGGAAAGCATCAGAGAAATTTAGAGGTTCAGCTTCTCATGATAAAGATTCAGAACCCTCAAAGTTCCATTCATGGCTTCCTAATACATCCATCAAGACACTTCAGCTGGACAGACAATCTGATCAGCGCCCTATTCCCACAAAACTTTTTGAAGGGTGGGGAATGGAATCAGCTTCTTCACCAAGCAGGTTGGACTTATAATTTAAAAAATTGTTAATAACCAGTTAATGTATACAAGTTAATACAACTACAAGGTTTTCTGTGAACACCTTTAGCACCTGTGAAATAGAAAGAAGTTCACAGTATCTTAACACTCCACAACAATGTTACTTTTCATTGCCTAAATAGAACTGTTTTTTTTTTAAATCCAATCCACTAGTTTTCATTCTGTTGGTTTTAGCTGGTTGAAACATTCTGGATCCTTTTATGTCTTTGGTATAATGTTTTCTTAGAAGTATAAATGCTTGCCCGTCCATGTTCACTTTTAAATTGTACCATATAATTCATTTCTGAAAATTCTATTGCTAATTGACACGTCCAATGTTTTTTCCTTTCTGTAGCTGTATATCAGATGTACAAAACTCCGATAGGATCTCTATCATCTCTAATGAAGGAAGTGGTGCAGGAAGTGCTAGTTTGGCAGAGAGGGCACATGCCACTCAGAATGAAAACATTACAACATCTCTTTCACCCTGGGTTTCAGGCACAAATGTCCAGGACAATAACAAATCTGTTCGTTTTGAATGTGATATTGACGTATCTTCCTCTAAAGGGTCTTCGTCTGGGTATTTTAGCCAAAATTCCAAACATGAATCTACAGGCAATGAGAGTGTGTCAAAGCCTTCACCAAATCCAACCCCATTAAAGGTGTCTGATGATATGCAAACACCTGGGACTGTATTTCCTACAAGTCTTAAAAGTTTAGCTAATGGGAAGGCTCGGATCCGTTCTCAGTACGTATACTCAGTTTCAAACCCAGTGGAGAATGCTTCTCAGTGGAAGGCACTGAAGACAGCTGATTCTGACTCTCATCAACTATCAGGTCAGTTGAGAGAATCGCTTGAACAGTCGGAAGATTTTACCCCTATCCCAAACCAGGGGACACAAGAAACTTCTATAGGCATAGAGTTGAAGGTGGAAGCAAGCTTGTCTGCTTGGCTGAAGCCACCCTCATCCTCTCTTAAAAAGGACAATAAAAATCTTGGAGTCGCCATTCAAAACCGTTATTTTCGTGGAACACCATCGGATAGGCCTATCATTGGGATGGTTGCTGCTCACTGGAATGAGGAGACTCCTCAAGTTCAGCCAAGGTGGTGGGATGGAAATGGCATTCCAAATTCAACTAATAAATACAAGGAGGTATCTGTTGTCAGCTTTTTCTTTTTTAGCTTCACTCATGGAATCGTTTCACTCAAACTGCCGGTCTTCTTTGCAGGATCAGAAAGTTAGTTGGCATGCAACACCATTTGAGGAGAGGTTAGAAAAGGCGTTGTCTGAAGAGAGTTTCATCTCTCAAAGGTGTGGGATCAAAGTGTTTGATCTCTGTTTCTATTTTGTTTTTCAGTTAAGAGGTTGTCAACGTGGGTTTAAAATGCGCCTTCTGATCGTTTAGATTTCTGATTTGCAGAAAGAATATAAATCAGAGACCGACGGTTTTGGATGAGAACGAAGAAAGTGATACTGCTCTTTCACAGTTGCGGCCATCCCCACTTTCCAAGTCGGCTGTTTCATACTGATTTCCTTTTTTTTCCATTTCCAATGTCCCGCTCGAGTTTGGCATTGATCTGTCAATACAAAAGAGTTTTGTGAACCGAGCTGTTTCTGGATATACTACTTGTAGGCATCCTGATGCGATGTACATCGGGAATAGTACATATCAGCCAACGCTGCTGTTACGACTGGCTTGTTTTTGAAGGCTGAAATTGAATGAATATGAACTGTGATAAGCTCAAGATTAAATGAGCATTGCTCATTCTATCATTTTAATCTATTTTTCAAAAATATCATCTAAATTGTTAATATACTTGAAGAGGCAATCATCAACATGTGTTAATTGACGGGAACATGATTTTTTTCAGTTGTTGTCTTAATTGATAGTTTTCAATCTGAATTCAATTATTTTGCCGCTAGTATTCCTTTGTTTTTGTTAAAAATATATATTGAGTTTATAATAGTAAAAATTGAAATTCATATTATACAAAAACTAATTGGTTTGTGTTAAAGTCTAATTCATATATTTATATATTACTTATATTATTCAAGTTTATTAGATATAAGATTCTTTTTCTTTCTTTTTTATTTGAGTCTCCAACACTTCTGTTTTTTTCAACCACTTAGAGTATTAGACTTGTCTTTTGACTCAATTGATTTTTCGTTGAATGTATTGTCACTTGTATTTAGGACACTTAGGTTGTTAAACCCGCATTTTGGCTTGTGTTATGATTTCATATTGAAAATATATATTAGATTTAGAAGTGTGAATATTGAAATATATATTATACAAAACCAATTGACTTATATTAAAGTTTAATCTACACACTTGTTGGAGACTCAAATGAACAAAAAAAGAAAAAGAATTTCACATCTAATAAACTTGAGTAAGATCAGTGGTATATAAGTGTATGAATTGAATTTTAACACAAATCAATTAGTTTTGTGTAATATAAGTTTCAATTTTCACACATTTAACCTTATTATATATTTTTGACATGGGATTAGAGCACGAGTCAAACAGTGAGTTTAATAATCTAAGTGTTTCTAGATACAAGTAACAACACACCTAGTTAAAAATTGGTTAAACCAAAAGACAAGTCTAATAACTTAAATGATTGCACTTAAATAGGGGTATTAGAGACTCAAATAAAAAAAAGAAAGAAATAAGTTTCATATATAATAAACTTGAATAAAATAAGTGGTATATAAGTATGTAATTGAACCTTAATATAAGTCAATTAATTTTATGTAATATAAATTTTAATCTTTATATTTATAAATCCAATATATATTTATGATAGTTTATCCGGATCTCTCTCTAAATTTTTGTTAACGCTTCCCTTTGAGCCTCGTGACGATCTAAGCTCTGAAGGTTTTTTTTTAACATATCAATTATTATCTTCACTGGGTTTCATATGGTTTCTGCTCTTTTTTCTTCTTTCCACTTTTTTCTTTCAATTTTGCATTTGTCACTAACTTGAATTTGGTATAAAGATAATTCAACTTCCGTTCACTACAGTTCAGACATGTCAATGGGCGGGTTGGCTCTGGCATGGCCTATAGGATTTATGGACCAGATTGGCCTCTAGGTTTATATAGTAATGGATGTTTGAGTCAGGTTGGCCTATGAATTTTTGAAGACCAAGGCTTGGCCCATGGACAGCCCATTTAAATAATTTAAAAAAAAATTTAATAAAAATTTTTAAACATAAATTATTTTTTAATTGTTAAAATTAAAGATAGTATCTCAAACATTTTATTTATAATTTCTTATTTATGACAGAAGAATACTGAAATTATATGATAAAAAATATTATAAATTTATAACATAGTATAAATAAATTAATTTACATGTTATATAATTACAAACATAAACAAATGAATTTAATTTATTTGATATTAGATCTATTTGTAATATTTTATAATGATAAAATTAAAATAAAAATAAAATTATAAATACAAAAAATTATTATTTGAGAATTTAGATAGTTTCCAAAAAATAATTGATAAGAGAAATTGAGATTGAGAATATAATCACAAAATTGAAATTGAAAGATTGAAAAATTTGTAAATACAATTGAAAATGAAGAAGAATTAGATTGGTTTATGTGGAAAAAATAAATAAATGAAAATTTAAAAAAAAATTAAACAACAGCAACCGGTTGGAGGCCAATAGCCATTTACTTTTGTGGCAGAAACATCAATTGCGCATAAGATATATATTTTTGTTTTTTATTTTTTTTAATAGTGTTAGGTTGGGTTGGGTTACTCTATGGTAGGGATGATAATTTGAATTCAATTTTATGAGTTTCGATCTTTTTTGATTCTAATAGGAAGGAGATTCCTTGATAAAAATGGAGAAGAGGACGGGGATGGGGATACATGTGTCCCCTCCTAGCCCCGCCCCACCCTGCCCCTTTCCCTCTTCGTCCCCATCCTCATCTTTTTATATTAATATATTTATTTCAAATACTAATATATTTTTTGTAGTTTTAAATTATTTATGTTTTTCAAATTTATTTAGGTTTTTATTATATATATTAAAGTAATTAATATATTATATTGTGATATTTGAAATAGTGTATTGATTTTAATTTTATTTAATTATATTATTTAATATATTTATATTGTGTTTAGAAGATAAAAAAAGATTTTTTTTTACCGGTATGGGAAAAAGATTTTTTCCTGCAGGGATGGAGAGATAATTTTTCTTTACAGGAATAAGATGGAGAATCATTTTCATCTCTGTAACGGGGGCGGGGCGGAGAGGAAAATTAACATCTCCTATGAGGACAGGGACGAAAATTGAGATCTCCTCTCCGTCCTTCTTTGTTGTCATCCCTAATCTATGGGCTTAATATTAAAATTTATAATCTGACCGAAAAACTTATTGGTCAGGCTCGATATATTATATAACAACTTAAATTTCATGTTTTGGGCCGGGCAAATGCAATTCACGTGTCGCCTACAGTCACAGAATGTACATATAATCAGACGCTTATATAACAACTTCAAAATTATTTAGACTGTAGTAAGCTTGGAAGCTAAGTGCCTGCCTTATCTGCTTGACCTCTAGGACGCTATAGAGAGTACATACGACCAAAGAAGATATTTCATGATGAGACTTATCCCAAAAGAGTTGTAGGGAATTGAATGATCCAATTTTACGTGCAAGTTTTCTACTACAACACCACCACGTTGTCATGCCATTTGACTCAAAACTTCGTTGCCAACCCTGCGAGATTTATACAATAATCATTGTAAATGATAACAAACTGCATGCCCATAGACACCGACACTCAAAGCTTTTCGATAAATTTATGAGCTTAATATCAGCAACAGTAACGGCGGTAAAGGTGTACGGCGCAAATAACACTTCCTCAAAGCGGGTCATGTTATGCCTGGCTGAGAAAGGGGTTGATCTCTTCAAAAGAGAGCATACAACTCCCGAGTTACTCAAGTTACAGGTTTCTCAGCAATTTTAATTTTATTTTTTAATGAGATAAAGCTATTTCAATATTTTCATAAGTCTGATAAAATATATATCGGCAGTTTATTGCATTTAAAAATCAAGCCATTTGGACAAGTTCCGCTCATTCAAGACAGAGATTATACTTTATATGGTAATAATGGATTATTAGCACTCTTTTACTCATATGTTTTATGAAACTTTCTGCTGACATTGATCTGTTCTCATGAAATTACGATCTTTAGAATCACTAGCTATCATAAGGTACTACGCAGAGAAGTTCTACAAGTCTCAAGGAACTGATCTTCTGAGGAAAACCATAGAAGAAAGAGGAGTTGTGGAGCAATGGCTAGAGGTTGAGGCACACAATTATCATCCACCAATTTTCAATATGACCATGCATATTTTATTTGCTTCAAAACTGGGATTTGCTCGAGATGAAAAGCTGATAAAAGAAAGTGAAGAAAAGCTTGGAAAAGTTATGGACATTTATGAGTAGAGATTCTCAGAAAGCAAGTATTTGGGAGGAGAATTCTTCTGCTTAGCTGACCTTAGTCACATTCCAATGACAGAATACTTGGTAGGTCCAATGGAGAAAGAGTATATGATAAGAGATAGAAAGCATGTGAGTGCTTGGTGGGATAAGATTAGCAATAGACCTTCCTGGAAGAAGGTTCAACAGTTTTAGTTCCGTTTAGCCGCTGGCTTGAGATCAGCTTATGTTTTGGAGTTCGGATTCTCCTTTCCGACTTTGGTTTGTTTTAAATATGTATTTGTTCTACTCTTTTAAACTGTGCAGTGTCTCTTAATAAATAAACGTTCCTGCACCATAGGCTAAATAAGAGCCCGATGGAAGCCCATATAGAATGAGTGCATTGACTTAAGCTTGATTTTAGGCCGGGGGTTGTATGATTCAACTTTCGGCTATTGCTAGGGTTGAATCCGAGCCGAGTCAAGTTTGAGCTGGCTCGAGTTGGCTCGGTATTTTTTTTTAAAATTTTTTATACAAAACGGTGTTATTTTGATTAATATATATTAAAAATGATGTCGTTTTGATAAGAAAAAATGAGTCGAGCAGAATACGAATCCAAAATGAGCCGAGCCAAGTTGAGCTCGAATCGAGCTCGAGCCGCTCATAAATGAACCGAGCTGAGCTCGAGCTCGGCTCTGCTCGAATCCAGCCCTAGCTATTGCAACCTCAAAAATATTATTAGCATATAGTTTGAATATATAAATAAATATATATTTATATATTATTAAATAATTAAATATTATTTTATTTTTAATTTAAAATAACTAAATAATATAATAAATATATTTAAAATAGATATGCATAATTTTATTGATTGTATCTAAGAATATTGCTAATTTTATGATTGAACAAGCTATATACACCCATATTTGAATAGTCGATTGATTCTTAGTTAATATGTTATTATATAATTGATATTATTTTATCTTTAAAACAAAATTACTCACTCGCATGGTAACAAATCATACCCAATTAAATTTAAAATTAAATACACATAATTTCATTATTTATTACCTGAATTATAATTTAATTACATCGGCAGATTAATTGGAATATATAATAAAGTTAATATGTAAGTAAAAGTGCCTTGTTTTACTGACCTAGGTTAATAAATAATAATCTCTTCATATTTATTTCAATAAAATTATGTAAATAATTTTATATAAAAATAATAATATATAATTATATGATTAGATATTATTTTATTTTTAATTTAAAATTATTTAATTATATAATAATATATTATTATTTTTATATATAATATTAGTCTGTTTACTTCCTAATAGGGTTGGATTTAAGCCGAATCAAGCTCGGCTCGCAACCAGCTCGGGCTCAGTTCGAACTCGACTCGAGTTCGACTCATTTTTCATATCAAAACGATACCGTTTTGTATATATATATAGATCAAAACGACGTCGTTTTGTATAAAAAAATTTTAAAAAAAATATACCGAGCCAACTCAAGCTCGATCGAGCCGAACAGAGCCCAGCTCGTTTCGGGCTCGAACCGAGCCGAGCTGAGCTCGAGCTTGAGCTGGCTCGGCTCGAGTCCAGCCCTACTTCCTAAGCATTTATGCATGTTTGAAAATGAAACGGGTTCTGGATGAATGCAAACAGTTGGAGTATACCTGTATTCGGTAAAATTTTCAATGGAGTGATGTGGAGGGAAGAATTCAAAAGCATGCATAATGAATTTGTCATTATGCATCCAAGAAGGAAACTATTGTAAGCAAGATCGCATTCCAAAATGCACGTGTTTAGACCGATTTGCTAATTGCTCTCATCAAGCTTTTCCCTCTACAGCACGCATTATTTGATCTTTAGTCTCAGCGTTCACATAAAGAACTGCACATGCTTCTGATTTCATGTACCTTCAGAAGTTACACTTATACTAAGTCAACAAAAAAAAAAAAGGATAAATAATAAATAATAAATAATAGAAACTGCTAATAATCATACTTAGTCAGGTTAAATGTTTAAGTAATTCTTAATCAAGAATTGATTATCGATTTTTTGTCATGTCACATGAAAGTCAGCAGACAATAAGGAAATTTTGTTCTAATTAAAAGGACAAGAAAGCCTTAGCTTTCAGTTCTTGTTGGTCAATCGATAATCCTGGGGATATACATTGAACTCGTTTTATATTTTACCATTTAAAATATAAATAAATATGTTGCCTTTCAATCTATCTGGATATCTCTTCGTTACACGTTTCTTGTTTTTGTCAAAATGAAAGTGAACATCATGTACAAACAAATACCATAATATGAATTATTCAAGATAAATGTTCCATGTTGACCCTAAACAATTAATGTTTACCTTCTTCCTTGTGGTAGGTTTTTCTCCTCACCCGGATTTAAAATAATAAAATTATGTGTATTTAATTTTAAATATTTAATAAAATATTTAGATAATATATTATTGTTTGATTGAATAATTTTAAATTAATAATAAAATAATATATAAACATATAATAATATATAATCTAAATACCCAGTTGAATTGTGTATTTATAATATATCGAAAACTTAATATTTTGTATTGTGTATTGTGTATCATATCATCATTTTTTAAAATATTATAAACACCCATAAAATTTAAAATTTTTAATATATATTCTTATTACATCATCATTTTCTTTTAAATAGTATATTGAGTCGTATAGATAATGTGTATTATATTATAATATACGTACCTTATATAATGTGATATATCTATTATATTGTATTAATTTATCTTGAATTTAACGGAATTATCTTGATATATATACTGAACTTCTGCTGCTCTACTTCATTTTCAAAAATCAATATCAATATTTATAATCTGGATTTCAGCCAAAATCCGACTATTTCCAATATGTCAACCTTCCACTCCGAAGATTTGGTTAGAGAGGTACTTCAAAGTTTTCTTCAACATTGTAATTCACTGTTTGTCGTCCTTCTTCTCCCATTCTCAAGTTTCAAGTGTTCTTCTCCTGCTCAAAACAAAGTTAGTTGTTACTTTTCTAATATTACGTTATACTAATTTCTTTTCCTTAAACGCGTAAGATGGCATGACCGAATGCAAGAAAACAATTAAACTATGAAATAACATGTGTTTAATGTGTACTCAAATGGGTCCATATGGTATTGTAGAAAATTTGTTAAGTTTCGATCTTCTCACTTTTCATAGTTAGAAGTCATCTATCTACGTATTGATTAACTTTGCATGTAGATAACATGATTGATTACTAATCGTGTAACTTGTTATTATATACACATTTATATATATTATTATATGATTAAATAATTTTGAATTAAAAATAAAATAATATTTAATTATATGATGATATTTATAAATATATATATATATATATATATATTTATTTATATATCTAAAATAAATATATATAATATTAGTTTGTTTGGTATTATTTTTGTAAATTTAGGAAGGGAGAAATTTGGGGGAACAACAATATTGATGACGTTAATTTCCATGGATAGGAAACTTCTGTTTTCCTTATGATCTCATTTTCCATTAGCTACCGTACAGATGTACCATCGTACCTCAAGATGATCATCCCTTGATGTCAATTTTTAAAAGAAAATTCAAAGCAAACTCGAAATTAATTTCTTTCCTGATGAATTTGGAGGAAATTCATGTCTCTCAAAAGTCGGATACAAAAGTCAACAAATTGTAGCATTTTTCCACGATTTGATGAGCAGGAAACGGCATCTCATATAAATATATATATGGGGAAGGGTCTCAATTGACGTATTCTGAAGTCTTGGCGTGCTGAATAGTAAAAATGTTGAATGTTAAACAGCAAAAGGCACAAGCTAAGCCGTGCGCTGTTGAAATTGCCGAGTTTAATACTAAGACGTTCTGCACTGTTAAGTCTATTGCCAAAGTGAACCCTTTGGATGTTCGCAACGCAAGCAATGCAACAATTATTGATGGGGTTCCCACCGCAAAATCGACTGATTAATCTCGTTTTACCTCAGCGAATGCTAATTATGGGTGACGACGACGCTAGTTCGAAGGTATTAGACAAATGGGTCAATGTTCCTTCTGCACACGATTTTTCCTTTTCAGATATTTTCGCTGAACATTAATGGCTTTGAAATCTTCTGGTTTGATTGAGTTTCTCTGAGATGCTGGCCTCCTTTGTCAAATGTGCTGGCCCTCTCAGGTAGACTTTCGTGATTGTTTCCGTGATAGTTCACATACTTCCAACATTAATTATAATACCAAGCTCCTTAATATTATTGTCTCCGTCTCTTTCTAGACTTCGTCTCCTTGTTGATAGGAGCAAAGATTTGTTTGTTAGAGATAATCATCAGATTTTCATCTTATCTTCAAATAATAATTGTTGAAGAGAAAAGAAAAAAAAAATTAAAAGTAAAATATTTATTTTTCAAAATTTAAAAATTTTAAATAAAAGAATTATGAGATTTTTAAGTTTAAAAAAAATATTATGATAAAATTTTAATTTTTTAAAATTTTTAAATAAAAATAATTTTAAAAATTAAATGATAAATATATATTTAAGTTTTTTAAATTCCATAAATATATATTATTTATATATTAAAACCTGTACGGAGAATATGCCTTTGCCCTTAGTTATAATAGCTAACTCTATAATATCACTAACAAGGTACTGAAAATTATTCGAGTTTTATATCCTTGTTTTTACCCATCACAATCGTCAATTCATTAATTAAATTAGGAAATTCTGGAACGATGAATAATCGCTCACACCTTTCTTCTCATGACTCTTTTGGCCTTATAATCTGATCATAATCAAAGTACTGACTTGACCACATGGCTCTACATCTTGGTGAGCAGGTAGCTTCGTTATATAAGTCTATGTATAATGAGGTTCTGCTTTAAGACTGTTTGTATGTGCAACTCGAAAGCAGTAGTGGAGACAGAGAGATATGGAGGTGGCAAAAATAAGTACGTTGTCAGGTAACAATAACAACGATGAAGAAGTTATGCTTCCAGGGTTTCGGTTTCATCCTACAGATGCAGAGCTTGTTGGATTTTACTTGCGACGAAAAGTGGAGAAGAAGCCTATCAGTATTGATATTATCAAGCAGATAGATATCTACAAATACGATCCATGGGATATTCCAAGTAAGATCTAATTATAGTTTTTGTTTTTCTTACTTTTCATATATAAAAAGTTCAACTTCACAACTCAAACTCCAGAGTCCTTGATGAAGATAACTGGAAAACTTAATTTCTCATGTTAAATTTCTTCTTTGCTGCATAAAATCTCTACTCTTAAAACTTGAGATATGCACGACCGGAGATATATATAAGAAATTCCACTGAATCAACCATTTTATATATGCCAATAGCCAAGCATGTATAAACTAGCTAGTGAAGGGTTAGAAAAGCATGATTTCTGCTCCTTCAATAACACCTGTTAAGACTAAAATTCTGTACTTTAGTTTATATTCCAGTATTCATCTGTCGACACTCGTGGCTAATGAGCATTTACTTAATATAATATATATTATGTTCTCGAAATTTCAGCAATATATATCTGTATTGTTTATTGACTGATTTGGCTCTTGTTCTCTATTTTCTTGTATGGATAATGATGATGACGATGATGATAATGAAGGAGTTAGCGCGGCTAGTGGTGATCACAAGGAGTGGTACTTCTTCTGCATAAGAGGAAGGAAATACAGGAACAGCATTAGGCCAAATAGAGTGACAGGATCTGGATTTTGGAAAGCCACGGGCATTGACAAGCCCGTTCTTTCAGTTAAAGAACCCTACGATTGCATTGGCCTCAAGAAATCTTTAGTTTACTATCGAGGTAGAGCTGGGAAAGGCACCAAAACTGATTGGATGATGCATGAGTTTCGTCTACCACCAAATACCAAAAATGTCAAGGACATTGCCCACCAAGAACAAGAAGCTGTAAGATTCATATTTCTTCTAATTAATTACACACTTCTTTCATTCTTAATTGTTGATTATACAAAATTCACTATGCTAATTGAACTAAAATTCAAATTTAACATTTCTCTTTTAATGGTTAGCAGGAAGTCTGGACACTATGCAGAATTTTCAAACGAGCCCCATCGTTCAAAAAGTACACACCAGTTTTCAAACAAAACGTCCCAACTAATTCAGGTTCAAAAACATGCAGCTTGGAATCTGAAACCAGCAATGAGCAATACATGTGCTTTGGAAATTCAGTCTTTCAACTACAGAACGAAAGGAAACCACCAGTTGCCTTTATCAACCATGTTGATGAAAGAAACCATCTGTTTATGAATCAGTTTGATTGTGCAGCACAATCTGCAGTTAGTACTGTAGCCTCGTACTCGAGCTTTTGGAATCCAAGAGGAGATGATTTATTTACATATGGAAACTGGGATGAGCTACGATCGGTGGTTGAGTTAGCAACTGACCCATCTCACTTATATTATGACTGTAAATAAACAATATAGTATTTACAAATCAGGAACTTTAATAAGAAAACTTTAGAGGGATCCATAAACAGTTCATCTTTTTGTCGCCATTTTTACTGTTTACCATTATATATTCATGCAAATTCAAGGGGGCCAGATACGTACGTGTTCCAGAAGAACATGAAAAGCTGCACGCAGATTTCAAGCGCGTCAATACTGATCAGAAGCTTCGGTTTTTTTTTTTTTTTTAAATTATTTTAGGCAGAAATTAGAAGCTTCGACTCCGTTGATTTGGCTGCATAATTATTAATTTACACATGAATTACTGAACTCACTTATAATTAGCTTGCTGTTAGCGCATTCCTCTTGATGTATGAAAATATATGTATATGACATGTATCTTGTTATTTTTTGTTTGTTCATGTCGTTTGGCCACTTTTTTTCTTTTTTTTTTAAATTTATATTATGGATAACTGAAAGTCTTAATACGAATAATCCCGTTATATAGTCCTTTTTTATTAGAAAAAATGCAACTTAATTATACTATGATAATGGAATTATTTTTTATACTATATGATTTCATTAGGGTAGGTTGTTATATTGTTAGTTGGACCTGTATTGTTGCTTACGACTTGGAACAAGCCAAGTAATTATAACCAAGTAAATGCCGGTTGCCTCCCGTCACAGTCAGTCAGTCAGTCAAAGTCAACGCCCGACATACAAAAGCCAAAGCTCGTAGCAATTTTTGGACTAGGCCAGAAAAATAACCGACAAACTAACCAATCCATATGATAAAGCTGAGACAAATAATTCAATCTGATTCTGATTTGAGAATAAAAAAATTTTAAAAAGAAATGATTTCTGATAATCTAACGATAATCGCGGGCGAATTGCATTCATGTCAACCATAATTAAGACACCAATTTCAGTCAAAGTTAAGAATGAATATCAACGACTATATGAACTAATTCAAGGGATTCCACATGAAGGATGACTTAGTTGAGTTACCTCTCCAGATATAATTCGGATGTCCTTCCCTAATTTTACAACTTAAAGTAATGCCACTAAAGAATTCACATCCTCTTTATAGCTTCGGTATTTCAACAAAAATGTATCAAGTTTACATTTCATTTGTCAACTATATTTTCAGTTTACATGTTAAGATTGTTGGCCACTTAAATGTAGTCAATTTGAAAATCAAGGCTGATGAAAAGAATTGGCTTCTTGCTCATGGTGACTATTAACAGGTGAGCTAACAACTGGAATATCTAGACTGCTTCCTTCGGTCTCTGAGGCGACTTCTCTAACATCAGCTATCCTTGCCTCTGTTGCCTGAATGTCGCTCCACTCTCCATCACCAATAGGCCGGATGTTGGCCTGATTGACTGCCATGTGGACAACACTCTCCCCTGGAACTGCGACTGCTCTAGACACACTTAGACAAGCTTTATCCACATTTTCATCTGACAAATCTACATCCTTTGTCATTGGTTCGGAGTTACCAATATTTGAGGACTCCGTTTTCTCCTCAAAAACTTGTTTTGTGTCAATCTGCTGTCTGTTGGCAGAAAAAAGAGTATTAGTATCAACTATGGTTCCCGATAAGTCAGGTGATCCCTGACAACCTCACTTTTAGCAGAAGGATCCAACATTCTCAGGTTTTTGTAAACTTCTTTTAATTGATTTATTTCCCCTTCCAGTCATCCCAATCCTTTTTTGACATGATAAGATACTTCAAATATCATAACTTTCCTGATTTTGAGGCCCGAAGCTAGCAAAAATTCAAAGAATCATGAACTTGCTTAAAGTAGAATGACCCCCAAAATTGGCAAAGAGAGATAGTTGACAAACCTTTGAAGTTGTGCCTGTAGCATACTCACATACACTAGAAGCTCTTCCTTGCTTTTTAAAGCAGCTGCCTCTTTTTGAGCAGCCTCCTTTATTTGAGCTTCAGCATCTGCTTCAGCAACCCTGACCTTCTCCTCTCCTCTCACAACAGCTGCTTCCAAAATCACAGCACGCTCCCTAGCTTTTGCAAGCTCAGAACGCCATAGATGTGCTTCTTGAAAAGCAGAGTCTCTCTGCTTAATCAATTGATCTCTTTCTTTACTTAGAGCCATGAATTTTTCTTCATACTCTTTCAGCTGCAGATTAAAGTTTTTTAAAAAAAAGGAAAAAGAAAACAAATAAGAAACAATTAAAGTAATACATAATATAATTGAACATAAAAAGGTTACATGGTTCATATCAATCCAAACAAATGACAGGAAGACATCTTAAAGTGACATCTCAGCACCGTATGGTTACATTTTTCTTGTGAATTTAACTAGAACTAATAGTAAATTAGCATGGCTTCTTAAATGATTGAAAGAACTTTTTCTCCATATCAGATATACTTGTCATCTCTTCTAGTTGTTTAGTTGCACCTTAAGAGTTCATTTTAGCTCTACGAAGAGAAGCTCAAATCATCACTGAATCTGAAAAATTTTAATAAATCAGCTCAGAATGGAAATATTAAAATACATAAAGCATCATTTTAACAATGCTTCTAGAATTTTAGTAAAATTACCAACAGTGTTTGATCAAGAGGTCCTAAATGTAAAACTCCTAATAAAAGCTTTGATGAGCAAACACTCTACTTGGATCATCTGTATCAAATGGAGCCTTAACCACATACTCTCCAAACAAGTGATGTTCTTTTACATTGATTACTCTATATCATACAACACATAATATATTAGGCTACATAATAATTCATTGAACAAAATAAAAAACTATTAGTACCTTCGACATGGACATCTCCAATTGCTTTGAAGAATCTTTTGTTATACGCTCAATTTCTGCACAAGCAATTTTCCTCTGTTCATCCATTGTAAGAGCTGCAGCTGCTGCAGCCTCAGCTGCTTCAGCAGTCTCAGATAATTTATCAGCTATATCTCTTATTGTTGAATCACGAGCACGAAGGTCCCTAGCTAAATTTTGTAGTTCCTCATCCTTGACTAGTAGCGTCTCCTATAAGGAATATTATTTCATATTACTGATGTTCAGTAAAAAAAAATGTTTAAACAGATTTAACACTGACATTTAAAAAAAAAAAAGCAGCCAATCTGCACAGGGCAAATTTCCAAATATGGGCAGGTTATACTACATTTAGAAGAACTGAACTCAGGACAGAGTGTCACAATGGAAAAAAGTGACAATTTGTTTTTTGGGAAACAGCAGTAGGTGTACCTTCATAATGGTGAGGTCATCCATAGGACCATCAGTAATTCTATTTGTCACCATTCCAAGAGCATTTCTCAAGGAAATCTGCATTGCAGCTTCAATTTCTTTAGAACATTCCATCGCTGTTGAATTGGCAGCAGCAACAACTGTTGCGACTGTTCCTAACCTTGCAGGGCCATTTCCGCTTAAGGAGTTGACAGCCTCTTTGTGGGCTTTCAGGACCAATTGTGCCGCACTGGTCGATGGAATCGTTCAGAAAAAGAGGGGATGGAGATAAGAAAATCAGCAACAATATCAATATATGGAAACAGAATCAAAGTTGCGACTAAAACGGTCTTGAAAGAGGTGAATATGTCATTTATACTTTATAATACAAACAAAGATGCACTGCATAAATAAGTAGACCAGAACCAACATTAATTAAAAGAAGCAGGTGTCACCCTGGAAAGCTAAAATCTCTGATGTCCCTTTGGAAAGCTAATCTATATATATGAAGGGTAATTCTTCAACCTCATAATTGGCAATCGCCAAATTCATACCACTGAAGTAAAACACAGTATGGGAGAAAAAATTTCCAAAGTCAGTTTTCTTTCACTTAATAAAACTTTTACCATAGTAGCAATTATGTAAGGAAGAGAAAAGGTATTATAACCCATACTTCCAAATTACACTCAAAACTTTGCTTCATACTTAGTTTTAAGCACAATGCTGGAATTCCACTAACAATTATAACAGCATTTCTTTTCAAATGCAATCCGATATCCAAATTTATCATGAACTTTCTAAAAGTTTAACTTCATAACAAACAACAGCTAGATGGATCACCAAATGACTTCTAATCTCCTTCTATATAAATATCATCACATCTAGCTACCGATTAGCAAATAATTTGGAATGCATCTAATTAATGAGAAAAGCTCAACCAAATTTATGTTAGTAAAGTCATCTAAATTGAAGCTAGGCTCCCAGCTGTATGGAACAAATGAAATGACAATGCTTCCTTTGACCATGCAGGACAATAATTCATGATTAAAAAATTGAAGTAAATTAAATTAAACCCATACAAAATACTTACTGTAACGTCGCAACCCAGGCTCTAGTTGCACCAGGAGTCTCAGCACAAAGGAAGTAATCTTTTTTCTGTGGAGTCCCAATATCTATATAATACAGTTAAGAAAACTACAAGTAAAGCAACACCAACTTAACAACAAAATAGAAATTTTTTTACTGAACCAAAAAGCTGCAAACTCGAATTTTTTTCCTTCCAAAAAAAAAAAGATTGAACTCATACAGATACAGAAACAACAGCCATTGTACTTGGGAAGTCCACTGCATTACAACAAACAGAAGACAGTGTTAACAGCCATCCAAATTAGTTTCTCAATCACAGTGTTAATAACAGAAATATGCCAAAACATTAATCTTACTGGAAGTTCACAGGAGACACTGTGATTGTGCTGTTTTCATCAAATGTAACTATTCCCTTGACGGTTGGTTCATTTCTCCTTGTCCTAGATCACAGAATCAGCAACAGTTGATATGTCACGAAGAAAATATTCAAGCACATAATTCAAAATTTAAACCAAAAAGATGAAGAATAAAAAAATTGAAACAAAAAACTTACTTGTACTCCATTTTCCCAGTAGTTGGGTCCAGAATCATCCACCTCTCGTTCCATTTCCTCAACTATTGAAAGTAGCATAAATTATTTAGGTATTGTCATGAGGCTATCACATAGAGACATTTCTCAGCAAATTGTAGAGAAAGCATAATTGAAAATAGCCCAATCAAAATGTCCCACTTCCTATTCAATCAAAGGTCAACACAAGTTTTTCCAAATTTATGGCACGCATTATTTAACATCAAAATACAGAAATTAAACATACCAATCCTACAGTGAAGGATATTAGGGATTCTGATTTCGATCTTCAAACTTATATCAAGCTAAAATTTACGAAATGAAAACTCATAAAATGAATCATCAAATCAAATCAGGAGAGATAATAAAAGTACAGTTTCGGATCGTTTAAGAAGTGGTCCCTGCAACAAGTGGCGACCAGACCCAGAAGTCAGCTGCCGTTTGATCTTCTCTAAACTGTTCTCAGGATCCTCAACTCGCTGCTCCATAATAAAAAATCACTTGAATAAACACTCTCAAAACTGAATAAATTTACGAACTTAATATGCAGCCAGATAGAAATAAAGGGAGACTAACCGTAGAAGCACCATTAGTAGAAGTCATGGTAGATCAAAATATCCAAACAATAGAATCTAAATGAGACATTTTTTTTTCTCGGATATTTTAACAAGAGAAGGCTGTTAGGTTTGCTCATAGACTAGCAGTTGATGGTGACCACGTCATCATTTTTCTTCTTAAATTTATTTAATATTTGCCTGAATCTAATAAAATAATAAAAATATAATTAAAATATTATTATTTAAAAAAATAGCATAAATATTTTAAAAAATTTAAATTTATATATATTTTATTATATTTTTTCGAAATATATATTTATATTAATAATATATATTTTATTACATAATATATTACCATATTATATTAATTTAATATATATTATTTTTTATTTATATAATATTATATTATAACATACATATTATACATTATAAATTATATTCATAATTATTTCAATTAACACATTGTATTAGTTTTATTTTATTTTTAATGAGTAAAATGCTATGAAGTTTATTGATTTTTTTTTTCATTTTTGTGCTTTTTCTAGAAAATATTTTATTATTAAAATAAAAAAATTATCTTAAAGATAAATTACTTAAAATATTATTGAATACAAATAATTATTATATTTGATAAATATAAATAATTATTATATTTGATTAAAAATAATAAAAAAATACTAATAATTTTTTACCTAAACATTTTTTAGTATAATTATTTTTAAATATTTTTTTATATTATTTGTTATATTAATTAAATATAAATTTATATTTTTTAATTTAATAATTTTTTAATACCAATAATAAAATTGATAATCAAATTATTAATTATATTACCTATTATATCAATATTAATAATAAAAAATTATTATAATAATAATAAAAATATTATAATTTGTTATTATTAATAAATTAAAATAATATAATTAATAAAAATAAATTATCAAAATAATCTTTAAACCTTTGAACTAAACAATCCTTTTAATATGTTGAAAAAAAAAAAAAATCGTGTAAACCAAAGCCGTGTATAAATCAACTCGGCCGCTCCAAATCGTTTCCCGGTTTTTTTTTTTTTCAAATTCCAAAGCTCCCGAGAACCACAAAACAAAACCCTAGCTCAAAAAAATTAAATGTTTCTACTCTGCACCCAACGTAGAGCTTGATTTGAGCTTTCAATTTCTTAAGCTAACAGCAGTGGGAGGTATGATGAAGACACCAGGCGCCTTCACATTAACACCGCACAAAGTAACGGTTTGTATATTGATCCAGATGTATGCTCCTCCCGCTCTAATGTCTCTGCCTTTCCCTTTCTCTTCCGTCTCTCAACACAATCGGTTTGGCTTGTTTTTGATTGCTCTCACAAAGGTTCTTTTTAATCACATTTAATTAATTAGTTGAGAAGTTTTTGAAATTAAGCATAAGTTCATATTCTAATGCTCTTTATTAATTTTTTTAACAATAGTCCTGTGACGATATTTTGGAGCCGAAACTCGACGAGCTTATAAACCAATTGAGAGAGATTGGTGACTTGTTGTATCCGTGGTTGACTGATCAACTGATAAGTAGGCTGTCGTCTCTATCGTCACCTGATGATTTGTTCACATTATTTAGTGATTTGCGAGGTCAGTTTACTATTGTATTATCTCCTTTACTATTTCTTTTCTGGTTTAATTTAGGTAAATTGGTTTGGATAATCTTGTTTAGGTATTCTTGAAGGACCCGACCCTAGTGCAGTCGAAGATGAGCAGATTATTTTGGACACGAATAGTAACCTGGGAATGTTTCTTCGGCGTTGTTTGCTTGCTTTCAATCTGTTATATTTTGAGGTATAATTTCTTTTTAAGCTAAAATCTGCATGGGTATGTTAGATTAGCCTTAATTTTCTTCCAAATATCCTTAATCTCTATTAGTTGGAATGCTTTTTTGGCAGAGAAAATATCATATTGTAATATGTTATGTTTCGAACATCCCAGATATAGTTTGCATATCTTTTGCTATGACTGCACTTTACCTTCATAGTTGGTTATTTTAATTCTAACTTATGTATATTCTTTGTAATCTTCTAGTATTGTTTTATCTTCATCTCTATACCCCTATTCCATGTTTGAACTTTTGATGAATACTCTGATGCTGTTTTTGTGGCTGCAACTTTTCCTCTTCCTCCTTGCAAGTATTTTTCTCCTCCCTGAACGTACACTTTCCCAATGCTAGAAAAATTCAGTTAGTTTGGTTTATGTAATTTAATGCAGGGCGTGTGCCATCTTTTAACAAATATAGGGATCTATTGTAAAGAAGCGCTTTCAACTTGCCCAAGTTATGAGTTGCCTTGTTTAGATGATTCCAATAATGATTTGGAGGCATTATCCGAATACGAGAACATGGATTTGGAGAATATTGTTTTTGAAAAAGTTACTGAGGAAATTGAAGCAAGAAAAATGGCTAGTGAAAAAGTTTCATTTCACCTTCATGCACCAAAAGCTCTTTTTGGATTGGTTGAAGGTATATTTATTTTATTATTGCAAAGTATGCATGGATGCTATGGAATCATGTAGGTATTTTTCACAACTCCTTTAAGTGATCTGTGAAACTTTTTTGTTTGAAGCTCTTCATTACATCTGGTGACTACAGTGAAATTCTGTTGAGATCCATTAACTGATCTATGAATCTTTTGTTTCTTGTTCTTTTCATTTAAAAGGTCAATTTTTGTAACTCTGCTGAAACTATTACATGACGGGTTTTCTAATTTTTGCTTCTTTCAAATACATTGCTTGGTGGGAGGTAAGCAATAGCATGATGATGCAAACACATTAAATGTACAGATATTGAGGTTCCTGCTGTTCCAAGCTCCAAAAATGGTGACAATCGTAGAGAAACTTGCTCATATGCACACACTCCAAATGATGCATTGCGAGACATTGATTCCGGTGGTGGGGCATTCTTACGGACAAACTGGCAAACAGAAGGGTACTTAATGGAGCAAGCTGATGCTATTGAGAAGTAAGTCTTACTTTTTACTTGTGCATCTTTGTTGTTTACATGTCAAATATAGTTTATGTTGAATTGAGTCTGAAGTGATTATCTTTTGTCAGGCATGGCAGTTCTTTCTCTTTAAATGCTTTTGAGGTAATTCTAAGGCAGCTCCAAAAGTTGGCGCCTGAGCTACATCGTGTAAGTTAACATGCCTATTTGTTTTAGTAGGTTCATAAATTATTTCAACTCTTTCTTTTTTTTTTTATGTATGACTGGTATTATGTGTGATTTAATTCACTATATTTTCCCTGTCTTTGCTGTATTACAAAACAGGTTCACTTCTTACGTTACTTGAATAGCTTGTATCATGATGATTATTTTGCTGCCTTGGAGAGTCTTCACCGCTATTTTGATTATAGGTAAATAAAAATATAGCTGTCTTTAATGTCGGTATTTAAAGAAAATGGAAATTATGTACAACTGTATCAAGAAAAGATGTAGAGAAGGTTGAACAAGTGTACAAAATTTGTTGAAGAATATGTTGGTCTCTAACTACACAAGGTATACATGTATGAGATGTATTGATAATGGTATTGAACATGGTAATCAAATTGCATATCATTTTGTGAATTGAAAACCTAATTTTTTATATTACGTATTGTATATCGTATCATAAGATATATCTTTTTAAAAAATTAATAAAAAATTCTAATTGCTATGTAATCATTTTGGAAAATATTACAAACACCTTATAAAATTCTAAAATTTCTCATATATAATCTTACTATGTCATCAGTTCTCTAAAAAGGTGTATTGATATATATCATATTATACAATACGTATTATATAGTATGATTGTCTACTGTATCATACAAAATTTTGATATATCTTAGGATCCGTATCGTTTTTCACCTTTATTATATTATACGATATTAATAACTATGACACTAAATATGTTGTTAATATCCTGATGGGTGAGAATGGCTAGAGATAGATGCAAATAATTAGGGTTATGATGTAGTGCTGACAAAGTTTTGGCTCAGACCTGCAATTTGTTTAAAAGCCAAGAATGTGGTTGCTAACATAAACCAAGTCTCTTGGGACTTGTTTTCATTCTAGAACTTATTCTCTTGTTCCATAGGTTTCAAAATTTTTTTTTCATGAAAAAAGTTTAAGAAATTGTTCATATAAGATGGACTTAATCTGAAAATCATTGTCTGAAAAGTACAGGGACAGAGACATTTGATTTTGCTCAGCCTTCACTTAATTACAATAGTGTGTTTTTTTAAACTTAAAATTTCGACTTTTTTTTCTTTTACAGGACACTTGATTGCAATAGTTTTGGAAGATATGAAATTGCCTTGTTATGTTTGGGCATGATGCATTTCCACTTCGGACATCCAAAGCAAGCTTTAGAGGTTAGCATGAGCAAGGAGTATCCTACTTTCTCTCAAAAAACCCTGCTAGCTCTTTAACTATTCTTTAAATTGTTCTTGTTCGATAACTGTTTTACTTGATGATGTACAGGTTTTAACTGAAGCTGTTTGTTTCTCTCAACAGGTAGCCCTCTAGTTATGTTTGAACTTTGCCAGATTATAATTTGTTTTGGTTGTAACCTTGTATATTCTTTTGCAAGAAAATCTTCTGCTTCTTAGGAAATATTGTTTAGGAAACATTGTAATCTGTATAAGGTTTAAGGATCCTTTTCATTCTGATGTTATTCACTCTCTATGGTACCTTTCAGCTACAACATTGTATCTGATTTTAGTTTAAATTATTTTTGTGCACAAACACCTGATGGTTTTCAATTTATGCAGCGCAGTAATGATACTTGTCTTGCATACACGTTGGCAGCTATTTGCAACTTGTTGGCTGAAATTGGAATCTCAATCACAACTGGGATTCTTGGATCATCCTATTCACCTATAACCAGCATAGGCACTTCATTGTCTGTCCAGCAGCAATTGTTTGTTCTCTTAAAAGAGTCATCTAGATTAGCAGAGAGTTTAAAGTTAAAACGCTTGGTGGCTTCTAATCATCTTGCTATGGCTAAATTTGATTTAACGGTAATGTTGAGGATCATTCTGTGCAATGTTTGCTTGTACAGTTTGTTCATTTTCTCACTCTGAATGCTTCAATGACAATTCATTGTAATGTTGAGATCATTATGTGCAGTGGTTGTTTTTACAGTTTGTTCATTTTCTTTCTTTCAGTGCTTCAGTGACAGTTCACTACCTGATTCTGCCATGTCTATCTTTTATGGTTTAACATTTGCTGTTCATCTTAATTTAGTGTTCTTGTCTTAGTACCTTTGACTCCCCAATTGACTAAGCATATATTTTGGTATAGAATATTTTCATAAACCAATTGACTAATTCTAAGATTCTGTGACAGGTGCATTTATACATTGATATGACTGTATACATGATATTTTTTGTTTTAGCATTTGAAATGTTGATTGCAAAAATTTATTGTTTGAATGCGATTTGAGGATTTAATTTCCTAATATTTTCCCAACTTAAATATTGAGGAGCATGTGAAAGATATAAGTTAAAGAAACTGAAATTTTACCCCAAAAAAAAAAAAACTATTGAAGAGTTTAACTAAAAGGTTGATTTACATATATGTATGTTTGTGTGGATCAGGTTTAGATCATGTACGTCTCTACCTGGAAATAGTACTGGTTTGGTTATTATTTTGGAAACAATCTGTATTTTGGTGTGAGAAATGTTGTTAGTCCAGACTTCTGTGGAGGCTGCTACTTTTATAGCTGATACAGATTTGATATATATTTGTCTAATATTCTTTTGAGATTGATAGTTACATCTTTCAGTGACTGGATACAGAATTTGTACGCCTTTGATACTTTATTGTTACAAGTAAATTGTCATTGTTGCATTGCAGCATGTGCAAAGACCTCTGCTATCATTCGGTCCCAAAAATTCTGTGAAGCTTAGAACGTTTCCAACTAATGTTTGCAAGGTTATGTGCTGTCTTTGGTCACACTTTTTTATTTTTTTCTGATTAGATAACATGCTAGAAGCCCAGAACAATTTGATTCTAACTGTTAGTGCATCCTGTTTGCTGTTATGTGTATAATTTTGTAGGAACTGAGATTAGGTTCTCATCTGATAACTGAATTTGTCTCTGAAAGACTTACAACGACAGCTGAGGGTGCATTTAGTACTGCATGGCTTAAGAATTTGCAAAAGCCAATGGGTGCTCTGATGCTGTCCCAAGAGAATGTCTCTGGTGGCTCTTCCAATGCTTTCCAATTCTGTGCACAACCAAGTTCAATTCCTGGATCTGTGATGCAATTAGTTGGTTCCTCATACTTGCTCCGTGCCACAGCATGGGAGACATATGGCAGGTGATCTTTACAAGAACATTGTTCTTACCCTTGGTTATTTATTTATTTTTATATACAGGTTTTTATCATTATAGTTTATTGACTTTATTCATCAATAAAACATGCATCAAGGAATAACTACTGAGAGAGTTAATTGTAATTTACAAAAAGCAAATTTACTTAAGAGGCTATACTTGGGTATGCTTCTCAATGTAAGTGAGACTGAGTCTAGGTGTTAAATTAAAGTGTCTAGACATGTTATGGTTTTTAATATGATTTTATGGAGCTGTTTTTAGTTGGCGATATTTTGTTTATTTGGAAAGAGCAGAGTCTTGATAAAAATAATTCATCAAGGACATTCTGATTGCATTCATAAAGTTGGTTTAAGTTTGGCAAGAATCCTGTCACTACTGCTTAAGATTTTTATAGTTTAATTGACCATGCTTTTTCCCTTTTCCTGCCATCAGTGCCCCTCTTACGCGAATAAATACATTGATTTATGCAACCTGTTTTGCTGATGGTTTAAGGTACTTTCCCGTTTGAATCTGTTTTAGTTTTTTTTTTTTTTTAAATAACTGTGTCAACATGAGATTGACATTTCTCTGGACATCTCCAGTTTATCTGATGCAGCATTAGCTCATGTGAAGCTCATCCAACATTTAGCAGTATTTAAAGGATACAAAGGTCAGTATTTGGCTTGAATTTCTTATATGTGGTTCATCCAGCAGTCAGCAGTATATAGTTAATGACTGTAGCTTATCTGAGTTCTCATATTGTAATTTTTGACTGACAAAAACCTGTACTTTATTTTTTTGGATACTTGCAGAGGCCTTTTCAGCTCTTAAAATAGCAGAGGAGAAGTTTTTATCTGTCTCAAAATCACAAATATTGCTACTAAAGTTGCAGCTGCTCCATGAGCGGGCTTTACATCGGTAATGTTACTAAAAGTTGTGTCCATCTTTAATTTTACTAGCTACATAATGTTCACACATCAGAACTTGTCAGTTGTCTTTAATTTCTTCCAATTGTTCAGAGGAAATCTGAAGCTAGCCCAACAAGTATGTGATGAACTTGGAGTCATGGCTTCATCTGTAACTGGTGTGGACATGGAGCTAAAAACAGAAGCTTGCCTTCGCCATGCACGTACATTGCTTGCAGCAAACCAGTTCAGCCAGGTTTGATGTGCACGTACCCATGAAATTCATGTGTTCTAGCCCATTTTACTCCATTTGCTAAACTTATTGCTAACAGTTTCATGCAATTTCAGTATACTTTTGGTTGTGATGTGATTAATAACCACACCTGAACTTTTGACAATCCACAACTCAACAAGTCCAGCACAGAAACATCAAGCAATCAACACACACACAATCAGAATCGTATTTCAATAAGAACAACTGTATGTCCAAAATTCAAGCTAATCACAACTCTCACAAATGCACACAACACTCTTTTAACTTCTAAGTTCTGACAGTTCAATGCATCAGACCCTCCTCATTAGCATTTGCTGCCCAATTCCTATTTTACTCCTTAGTCTCTTGTTTTTCTCTCCTCTCTAGCCTATATTTCCCCTCCCATAACAAATTACACCATGTTTCTCATCCCATAAGTCCATGTGGTGTCTCCCTATTATTCAAATCTCCTGGAATCTCACTTTCTGCCATGCTTATTTCCTGCTCCATTTGGTTAGAATTGGGACCACGTCTCCTTTTGTCCTATTTTTACCACCCCCCTCAAAGCCCATGCTTATTTGCTGCCTCCTGTTTCTCTCCCTGTTCACTTTTTTTTCTCTCCTCTCTAGCCTATGTTCTCCACCCATAACAAACTCAACCATGTCTCTCATCCCATAGGTCCATGTGGTGTCTCCCTATCATTCAAATCTCCCCAAATCTCGCTTCCATCATGTTTATTTCCTGCTCCATTTGATTAGGATTGAGACCACATCTCGTTTTGTATTTCTTCCACCCTGAGGTCCTATCATGATGGAACTGAGTTAATAATCTATGATTGCATGACTTTTTAGATTCACTAAATCCTTAAATAAGATGTAAAGAGAAATATTATAAAGACTACTTCGCTTTCATATAATTGTTGCAACTTAAAATTTGTTAATTTGTCTTCTTATTCAGTAGAATAGTTTTTACTAAATAGTGAGAAAACCGTTTATGTTAGGTTGGTAAGGTGTTAAAAAGCAAAGCAAACCAATCATGAACTTCTTGGGCCAGTTTGTTTACCACCATAATATGAACTTTAAACGAAAATAAACCTTGAAGTCTGCTTAAATTTGACTCAGTTATTGTTTTCAATATAACTTTTCCCCCCTGTTTTCTCCTTCTGTTTTTTTCACTCAACATTCCTTGCAGGCAGCAGCTGTTGTACACTCTCTCTTTTGCATGTGTTACAAATTCAATCTGCAGGTTGAGAATGCCACTGTTCTCTTGCTGCTTGCTGAAATTCACAAGGTACAAGAGTTGAGTTGATACATGATACAAAAAATTTTGATATTCAACTAGACTGGACACATGTCAGTTTACTGTATTGGTGCATATATTGTAAATTTGTTATCAAATTCTTTTATTTAACCGTGGCCAATCCATGCCCTCAGGTGTTTGATTTTCATTTTCATGTTGTTAACATTAGAATCACATGTCTACCATGGAGACTCAAAGTTGGATTAATTCATTGATGAAGACATTTTGTGAATTACAAAATAGCATTTACATATGGAACTAATCATCCTTGGATATGTTGTATATGTATGTTTCAACCTTCTGCTGTAAAGTGCTTATAAATTAATCATTGTTCTCAGAAATCAGGCAATGCTGTTTTAGGTCTTCCGTATGCATTGGCAAGCCTTTCATTTTGCCAGTCATTTAACTTGGATCTTCTTAAAGCATCAGCCACTCTAACACTGGCTGAGTTGTGGCTTTCTCTTGGTTCCAACCATGCAAAAAGGGCTTCAACCCTTATACAACAAGCGCTTCCAATGATTCTTGGTCATGGAGGTCTGGAACTCCGTGCTCGAGCTTTTATTGCTGAGGCAAAATGCTTTCTGTCTGATCCAAGCTTTTCAGGTATTCTTTTCATTTTGAACAAAGGACAAAATACAACATGGTGTTTCGATATCTGGATTTTGGGCATATTTCAAATCCAAAATACTATTTACAAAATCTGTCAACAGATTTAACTTTATATTTTCTTGTTTTTGTTGTTAATTGGTTATAGATTTACTTGTCAGCCAGTAGGTTTCCTATCTTCATTTATTAGCAGGACATAATGGTACCTACTAAGAGAATAAAATAGAAAAACGAATTCTTACCTGAGTAACTCAAAAAATATATTTGAAAGAATTAAAAAGGATGTGAGAGACAGCAGTGTATAGGTTATTGGTAAATGTCAAACAAGATATTCGCATTCAAACAATCAATTGTTCGTGTTAGAAATTGGGCTTTAACATGTTTGGGATTCCAATTGTTAAAATGACTTAAACCAATCTAACTTCAATACTCATTACATTATGTACCCTTTCATTTTATTTTTCTTCCCAATGTTGGACTTATGTATTCTAATAGTTCCTTTGACAAGAGACTCCAGGAAGTAACTACACTTCAACATGTTGACATGGCGTTGCTTAAAATTTTTCAAGATAAAAAACATCCCTGGTTTTCCTCCATATGTTTTTATGTTAAGTATCATTTATCATAGCTTATCATGTATTAAATATACCACCCTCAACGGTCATATTCATAAATCTAACATCATGTATCATTGTTATTGTATGGATGCTTGAACTTATTTTTGTTGGAGTTGGAACCTTACTAGATTTATTGTGTTCTTATATATGCTTGTTGCATTTTACTTCAGTTTCTCAAAATCCTGACATTGTGCTAGATCCTTTAAGGCAAGCTTCAGACGAACTTCAAGTTTTAGAGGTAAGTTGAAATTATGAATTAAATGCATTTGTTTGGATAAAGCTAGATATCTCACTCTAAATTCTGGGAACTCTCAAGTCTGTAATGTTGCCAAATGTTTTACTTTTTCTTGATAAAATATCTGCTTATGAAAAATATTCTCAGAATTTTATCATAAGATTGCATAATTAATTATCCTATTGTCTGATTTAAGAAAAAGGAGTACATCTTAATTACTGGGTTGGTTAATTCAAACTTGCAAAAACAGTTATCTAATGAGAAATTATATTTTAATCCACTGAACCTCCTTTATAGGTGTTTCTCAGAGTTTGAGTTGATGTTTTGTTTCTTCAAGACTAGTTTTCTGTAGAGCATTCCTCATTTTTGGTGTTTTGGTTTGATTTTTTACTTAAACATAATTTTTTTGCACAGTATCATGAATTGGCAGCTGAGGCTTTCTACTTGATGGCCATTGTTTTCAACCAATTGGGGCAAGCAGCAGAAAGAGAAGAAGCGGCAGCTTCTTTTAAGAAGCACATATTGGCTCTTGAGAATCCGGAGGGTGAAGAGGATCCACTCATAGATACCAGATGAGGAAAAATTTTAGTTTATGTGTATATTAGCCATTTTCTTATAATATATAAACCTTGTAAGCTTTAATCAACGGGACATTCTTCATATGCTCCCATGTGTTATCAATTTGATTTAAACTGGTCTGAGAAGTTTCGATGGATAAGTGCCGTAATTTATCTTCTTGAAATGGTAAAATACCCGGATAGGGTGGATGTATCATGTACTGGAAATATATAGTCAGTTGCATGGGCTGGTAGATGAGGTGTATGTTTTTTCGGTTGTAGCCATGAGACTGAATCCTCTATCTTACCCTTTTTAGTTGTAATAATTTTATCAGTTAAAGTAACAAGGTTCTACTCAGATGAAATTAATTAATTAGAGATTGGTTGGGTAATTTTGTTTGTAGAGATAAAGGATGACGTGGATGCAGTGAAGGATAAGGATGTATGTCAGAGAGAAGGGGAACGTGGACGATTTGGATTATGCAACTTCTGCTTGCTCAGCTCGTCAGTGCCGTGGAGGAATAGGAGGTAAATGGAATCACAAATCAACAAACTATTCAATTATGCTTTGACATTCAAATTTGGAAGTTTCTATGCATCTGATTGTGGGAGTATTCGTTCGATTAATAGGTATCTCATCAGTGATGTTTGTTTAAAATTGATTGGAGTGCAAGGAGGCACATTATAAATCGTGAGTGATAGAATATTATTTATATAATTTAAAAAAAATAAGTCACGTTATTTTATATTTGAAGTTGTCGGTTATATTTTTTATTTAAATTGGATAAGTTATGAACAGGACAGGCCGCAGGCATATTAATTTTTTTTTATTTTCGTACAAAGCATTGGCTGGATTCTGGCGAGATAGCGTCATGGACGCCTTAGATCTTTCTGATTAAGCTGATAAGCATGATAAACCATCCACGTCAGAAGGTATCATAGAATAGATTTCCGCCTAGAAACAAACAAAACAGTCACACTTATCGCACACGTATCTCAGTCTGACTGACCAAGGTTATCTTGTCAAAACCAAAATCCCTCCAACTCTTGAGCACCACTCTGAGAACAGAACCAAACCAAGCCACAAAACCTACAGCAATGGGCAAACAAGACGGATCGTTCGAGCTCGTCGGCTTTTCAAACTTCGTCCGCCACAACCCAAAATCAGACCGCTTTAAGGTAAAGAAGTTCCACCACATCGAATTCTGGTGTACCGATGCTACCAATGTGGCACGGCGGTTCTCCTGGGGACTTGGCATGCCCATTATCGCCAAATCCGATTTATCCACCGGTAACATGGTTCACGCATCCTATCTTTTACGCTCTGGTGAACTTAATTTCGTCTTTACGGCGCCGTATTCGCCTTCAATTTCTGGCGATGATTACAAAAACACCGCTTCTATTCCAACTTTTAGCTATGATTCTTGCCGGGCCTTCGCTGTATCTCATGGGCTCGCTGTGAGATCAGTTGGTGTTGAAGTTGAAGATGCTGAGATTGCTTTTACTACGAGTGTGGCACATGGTGCTAAGCCCGTTTCTTCTCCTAGGATTCTCGACAACCGTGCTGTTATTTCTGAGGTTCATCTCTACGGCGACGTCGTTTTGCGATATGTGAGTTACAAGAGTGGAAATAATTTTGATTCTTGTTTATTTTTACCTGGGTTTGAACGGACGGACGAGATTACGTCGTTCCCGTTGGATTACGGGATCAGACGTCTTGATCACGCTGTGGGGAACGTGCCAGAACTGGGCCCCGCTGTTTCTTATGTGAAAGGGTTTACTGGGTTTCACGAGTTCGCTGAGTTTACAGCGGAAGATGTTGGGACGAGTGAGAGCGGACTGAACTCAGTTGTTTTAGCTAGCAATGACGAAATGGTGTTGCTTCCGTTGAATGAGCCAGTGTTTGGGACGAAGCGTAAGAGTCAAATACAGACTTATTTGGAGCACAACGAGGGAGCTGGGTTGCAACATTTGGCTCTGGTGAGTGAAGATATATTCGGAACTTTGAGGGAAATGAAGAAGAGAAGTGGTGTTGGTGGGTTTGAATTTATGCCATCACCACCACCTACGTATTATAAGAATTTGAAGAATCGTGCTGGTGACGTGTTGACTGATGAGCAGATTAAAGAGTGTGAGGAATTGGGGATTTTGGTTGATAGAGATGAGCAGGGTACTCTTCTTCAGATCTTTACTAAGCCTGTTGGTGATAGGTATACTTCCCTTCTCTGTTTCTTGGCTTTATTTCTTATGTGCTCATGACTGATTGCCCCTATATTTTACTCCAATGTTGTGTTGTTATTGTTATTCTCATATATATTTTACTCCTAATTTTTTAATTGAGTTAATGTTAATTTGCCTTTCTTCTGTTAAAGAATGGAGATCCAGATTGGTATTGATGTTTTGATTGGCTTTGTGCAAATCGTTTTGGCAGGCCAACAATCTTTATAGAGATAATCCAGAGAGTGGGATGCATGCTCAAGGATGATGAAGGGAAGACTTACCAAAAGGGGGGCTGTGGAGGCTTTGGGAAGGGCAACTTTTCAGAGCTCTTCAAGTCCATAGAGGAATACGAGAAAACACTTGAAGCCAGACAAATTGAAGCAGCCTCAGTTGTATGAGCAATTATTATGCAGTAATCTTATACTATATAATGCAGTGAAATTTGGTTGCCTGTGAATTCAACTTGGTTTATTATATTGAACAAAATAGTGTTATGTGTACAAACAATGTGCACAACTTTGTGAACATGGTTTTATTGTATTGAATAATTGTCCGGATACCATCACGGGCTTTTTTATTGTTCCTCCTGCAAACTTACTGGGAATAATGTACTCAAACCTATTTAGTTATTTAACTTATTTTTGTGCACTGTGTGTGTTCTGTGTTAAACCTTTATGCTCTCTTGAGCAGTCTTGGCCAACTCCCGACTTCTAGCAGAAATTATAATTGTTCCTGGGAAAGGCAGCTTTACTAGCAGAAATCATATTCATGTGCCTTTTTCCCTTTGGTTTTTCGGGAAATCTGGATTTTTCTTCTTCCTGCTATGTTTTTCGATGGGCAATCATGTATTATATAAAATAGTTACTCAGATTTGTGGTGGATGTACGCAAACAAAGAAATGATCCAGTTAAATATGGATTAGGAAAACAATCTCGTTTTCTTCTTTTATTTTTCTCTACACCACTGCTTTGAACGACTAGTCAATCGCATTTACTGGAATAATAATACTAATTCTATTTTTATTGTAAGTACCTATGTATAACCAATCTGCCATCTCGGGAAATAGATTATAGTGGGATAACTCAGCTTTACTTGTGTAAAATGTTTATTTTATTTTTATAATTGGTTAAACAATAAAAAGAAAAAACTCAACCCAACTGGTGGAAGTCCAGTGATTTTTCGGCACCAAGATGCTAAAGCTGCGTAAAGAAATTTTCTGCAATTCCAGAGAGGGAATTCTGGTATTGCTTGAGAGTGAATTGGAATATTCGACCAGGAGATACGTAATATTTTACTTTGAAGTCGTTGTTCCTAAGGTTATTGTATATAAAGCCTCATTTAGTATTTTGTTTGCCTTCTTGACACCAAGATATTCTTTGAATTTTTTTGCTACTCCTTATAATACTCTAGAGCTTGCCATGGACTTATCATACATTCTGCAATATAAAACTCAAGTAGCAAAAACAAACAAATTAAAGTTAAATAATTTCAAAGCAAAGCAAACGCCATTTGCAAAATCTGAAATATTATTATACATTGGTTCCAGGTAGGCAAGTCTTGATGGTTTGTGGCCTACAGAGATCGGAAAGTCAAGAATGAGGCGACCATTAGAAAAACGTCCACTGCCCACGCCTCTGGGAAAATCACGCCCATGAGGCCTAAAATTGCCCCTGGCAATGGTGGGTGTAAAACTATTGCTAGCCGTTTCACTGGGAACTTTCACTTGGCCAGACAGTGTGCATGCTTGCCATTCAATTGACGCTGACTCTCACGGTAACTTGCAAAGATCTTAAAGGACAAACAATATTCAATGAGAAGATGCTGGAAAGTTGTTTCAAGAAAATTTATACTAAAAGCGGTGTTAAATGCTAGTGGGGTTTGATTCATATTCTCCTGAGAGAAAGCTTCTAGTACTCCTCTTCTTTTGGTCTTGTGGCCTACTTTTTTCTTTTTGTCAGTAAGAGAAAGCTTCTACCAGCACTCCTCTTCTTTGTAAATTCAATAAAAGAATAGTTGGAAAAGAATTTGTTTAAGTTTGCTTGAGATTAAATAGGCTTGGTCAGACATTAATAATAGAGGCTTTTTGCACTGTTATTATTCAATAATTTTAAATAATATGTTAGTTTCAGATTAGGTTTTATTAAGAATGTTTTATTCAAGAATTACAATATTAGTAAACTAGATTAGCAAGAAACAAAAAAGAAAATTAGCATCAGAAATCATCAAAGATAACACAAGAAATACTTGGTTCAGGTTTCAATTTGAAATCCTACATCTAAGGCAAAGACAAGACACTAATCGAATCTATTATTAAACATAAACAAATACAACTTACACAACCCTCTGATCGACACCACACACGACTATTGTATACAGTGAAACCAAGTACCAAACCAAGCCTTCTTCAAGATTCAAGACACTTACTCAACTGGAGAAAACCAGAGGATTTCTCTCTGATTCAACTAAATCACAAGAACATAGCCCTAATTTCAGAGAACAGAGGAAGAATAAGGGAGTCAGCCGAATATACACACCTCATACACTAACCCCTAATTTCAAACATTATATACTTAGGTTAAACGCCCAATGAGAGACTATATTGCCCTTTTGCACCGCATTACCACACAAACCACATAAAATTTCATAATGACTAAATTACCCTCTGACACATTTAAGCCACACTTTACATAATATGATTACTTTAAAATTAAGATTATTGGAACAGATCACTCTCATTTTACATCAACAATAGTTTTCTACAATGTTCATATAGATGTAAAATACAACTTCTATAACAGCTCCTAATTATCGGTTGTATCTGATTGCATTCGTCAACGATAAGACTACTTTATATGAATAAATACAATCGTATTATTAGCATTTTTGCATGATCAATTTCAATTGAGATGCCATTGAATTAGAGAAATGATTGGAGATACTTGAATAGATAAACAGAGACTATCTTGTTCGTCCTCTCTGAGGGATGAATTGAATCCCAAAATACATATTTATCTGCATCCGGGCAAGTAAATGGATTATCTGTATTGCATAAAAAACCAGTCTCAAATGTCCCTGTCGCACAACATCCAATATCTGCCACTTCAAATCCTGAAAAATGATAACAAATCAAGTTTATGAATAAAATATATCCAAAACAAGATGGTACAGAAGGGAAATAATTCGTTATCCCTAGCATATAATGATTACTGATAAATATCAGAATCAGAATTATTAGCTTATAATTGAACTTCACAGAGCTAAAAATCTCATAGCAGTTTGATGCATGAAATTGCTCCGCAGTTATTATTGAAGGTAACTCCAATACTTACCAAATTCGGAAGGTTTTGTGATGATTTCCGAAACGAAGTCATAAATTTCTGCATAAACAACTCTGATCCCAGGAAGCTCCGTGTTCAGCTTTGCAACAAAAATCTTCGCCTTCCTATTGAATTCCAAGGCAGCATTGTTGTATTCCTCATTACAATTAAATGAATCCATGAAATTTCCGGTTCTCTCTGCTGGTAGACATCCTACTGGCGAGAGCCCAGTTAAGGAAATTTTCCGAGCTCCAAGCTGATAAATCTGGTTGAAGAAATTTTCTGAAATTCCAAGAAGGAAATCCTGGTATTGTTCCAAAGTGAATTCTGAACGCCGCATTTGCAATGAATAATAGTTTTCTATGAAGTCGTTGGATCCAATGCTAACTATATATATAGCCTCCCTTAATATTTCGTTTGCCTTCTCAATACCAAGATAATCTGTCAATCTTTTTTTGTAGTCCCTGAAATACTCCACTTCCTTCCATAAAGGTATCACTCTCTGCAAGAGAACAATTAAATACAGAACATATTGATCAGTTGAGATTGCATACGCATAATTTGATTCTGATGACCCAATTAGTGTTTGACACTTACTAAAATATCAGCAGTGGCATTGTCATAGCCAGTTGCTGCTGAAGCAAAGCAAACCCCAGTGGCAAAATCTGATATGCTATACGCAGGATCCAAGTAAGCAGGTATAATAGGTTTGAGGCCAGCAAGCTCAGAAAGGAAGTCAGGCGGAAGGCGGCCGTTGCAAAAGCGTCCTGTGGGCAAACCTCCAGGAAAATCACGGCCGTAAGGCGGAAAATTGCTCTTTGCAATGGTGGGTACATAGTTATTGTTGCCCGTATCCACAGTGGAGTCTCCAAAAACTATGATGGCTGAAACTGTAGCTCCAGAATTGGGGACTAGTATCAGGATTTGAACAAAGAAGAGTAATAAATTATACAGGTCTGCCAATGCCATGCCAGTTAGCATCGTGAAGAGCGAATGGAGATAAGAAGAGTATCAAATGGGAGAGGAAAACAAATCAATTGACAGGGCAGTTTGATGGAAATTTAATTCAGAATAGCGAGAGTCTTAATGGCCACTGACAACTCTGGCAAAACTCTGGGTGTATAGTAATATGCCTAGTCACGGCTGAAATGGCTTTGCAGTAATATGCAGAAGGCTCTTAATTCCAGGATTTAAAGGAAAACTCAACGAGACACTGGAGAACCTGATGTGTGAAACCAGCATGGCAGGTTCATAAATGTGTTGCTTTCAAAATTGTCGGTTTTGATTATGGCCCCATTCAATTTATTACTAGTCCACATCTCAATGCGCCTAATCCTAGTGACATTTTTGTAAGAAGACACAGGTTTCTTAGCAAATTGGAAACCATGCGGCTGAATCCCCGATGGTCTAGTATTCCAAAGGAAATATTTATCCGCCTGATTTACTTTTCCTACCAAGTATCGGTCATTAAACACCTTTTCAACTATTGAATACTTTAGCATAATAACATCAATTATAGGATGATTTCAGCAATCATTCAATCAACATAATTCTAACCATTAATTATAATTTGATTTCACTAATCAATCAACTTAATTCTAGCAATTAATCATAATAATTTTAATAATCAATCAATAATCATACCTTATATATATTTTCATTATTGTATATAAATATCCCTTTCATACAAACTTTTAATTTATGAGCTGAAATATCTAGCAATGTCTTTTATTGCTAACATGGTATCAAATTGACCAGGCAGGGTCTGAGTCCCACCGATGGTTACTTGTACACATGTGTATCAAAGTTTTGTAGGCTTCATCTATGGAATACATGCATTGCAGATTCCCAATCAAAACTTAAATTTATTAGAATTCATCATTCAAAAATTTTAAAAACAAAAAAAAAAAATTATTTTAAAGATCTCATTTTAATAATTTAAGCACGACATATTGATTCTTTTACATATTTGAAACCTATAATTCAGTTATCAGAATTTAAGTTTGAAAATTTTTGTTGTCACAATTATCACTCACCTAAACTCAAACCCATCAGAATTGTCATTTACCCAAACCCACAAGAACCATTAAGCATAAGAGTATAATCTTTTGTAATTCATCTAACCCTGAACTTATCAAACTCACCACTTATTTAAACTTAAACCCATTAAAACCACTACAAGATAGAAGGTGAAAGAAAAAGGGAAAGATGAAGACATTGATTAAAATTTTACTAGGCAAAAAACTATCTTAAATTTTTGTTATTTTGGTGATGCAATCATTAAGGAGTAATAAAAAGCCTGTTTCATAATGTAATTCGGTTAGCAGTCCACATTTTACCCTGTCATGACTGTGTGTGCCAAAATTAACAGAAAGGGATGTAAAACAGCAAGAATTGAAAGTTTCCTTCCTGTTTAATTGATCTATCTGATGGGAAATCCAGCCATTGCTTGCTCCCCTGTGCTCGTTCTCATTAATTAGACTCACGGGACAAGAGCCAGACTGCAGTTAAACAACAGTAAAAACTTAATGGATTGTGGTGGCCCTATTATGTTTTCTTCATCTTAAATTGTATATACGCTGTGTACTGACAGACGCTCAACAATATCGGTTGCATTAATAATAGAATAATACCATTTTCCATATAAAAAATAAATATATTACATAACATATGATTTAAAAAACAAAAGCCACTTCACTTGAAATATGTGTAAGAAAAAGGGAATAAGTTTTTGTATTTCTAGAGGTATCTAGAGCTGATTGAATTTTCCAATCAAAAAGGCTTTAAACATAAACAAACACCATCTTCATCGCTTTAAATAGAGCTGTTTGTTAGGGGATGGATAGTAGTTGATCAGCCACAATCACATCTCTTAATCTCATAATCAATGCTTTTTAATGACGGCCAAAAGTCTTATTTCCACCCAAGTTTAAGTCTATTTCTAGAGTCATTCACGTGAGTTTCAAAAATTTAAATACCTATCTATCATACAATCTTGGGTAAATTTTCAGTTAATTATAAAGGTAAAATTGTTATTTTATAATTAATATTAAAACAAAAAAATTATATCTCATTTTACCCTTTTAGATTAAAAAACTAATAATTTATCCTATCAAAAAATTTAAAAAATTACAAATTTCCCCTAAGATTTGACTTTTTTTCCATGCAGGTGACTATTATAGAAAGGTTGTCGGTCTGCTTTTCCACCATCTCTATCCTCAATAGTTTTCCAACGTGAAAACCACTAAAAAACCAATCAAAATGGTTGGCGATGTCACATGGATCTGTGCAAAATTTGGTCATCTATGCATCAACCAAACGTGGATAGACATATGCATCATGTTTATGTGTCGTCCAACGGATGCACAAAAAACCGAATATTGCATAGATTTGTGCAACGTTGCACAGATCTATGTGACATCGTCAACCATTTCGATGGTTTTTATACTAAAAAACCATTGAGGATGGAGGTGGTGAGAAGGTTGGCCAACGACCTTTTCGGAGTAGTCATTCGAACAGAAAAAAATTAAACCTTAGGAGAAAATTGTAATTTTTCAAATTTTAAATTTAAAAAATTATTAATTTTTTAATCTAAAACAGTTAAATAAAATATAATTTTATTTATTTTAAAATTAATTATAAAACAATAATTTTATTTTTATAATTATTTAAAATATTTAATTAGATATTTGAATTATTAAACTCTACATGAAACTTTGGAAATAGCCTAAAACTTGGATGGAGACAAGTCTTTCCGCCTTTAATGAGTGATCGTGATTGATTTTATAATCCATGTTATGGCCTTACCATGATGCCCTATTGCCGATGCATTAGTATACTTAGTTTCTTTTTTCCTCTGCAAAGGCAAAATTACCCTCCTTTTATCTTTTACCAAAAAAAAAAAAAAAGCCAAAAGACTTGTTTCCCCTCAAAATTTGGTTTTTTATAAAATTCTTTTCTTAACATTTTAAAAACTTAAAAACTTATTATTTTGTTAAAGTATTTTATTAAAATTATAAATAAATCCATTATTTAAAAAATTAAAATTTTATTTCATTTTTAATTTAAAAATTAATATTTTTTTTAAAACAAATATTTAAAAAGTTATATATTTTTTTTAAGTTGTTTTTCTCTTTCTCTAGTGATTATCTCTATTCCTACCATCAATTAGCTTTCTCATCATCTTTTTCTTCCAACATTATCAACAAAAAAAAATCGGACAAAAACTATAAAAACTATTAAATCACTTTTTTTTTTCTTTTTAGTTTCTTTTAAATGTTATTATTGAAGTTGGATCTCCACTAAGTCAACATCTAGAAAACTATGAAAGCAAGATTCATTTCCTAACTGCTAGGGCATTATCAAATAGTTTGTCTGTACACTTGAAATATGAACAAGGAGGGAAGACAAGACCCAAAGGTTAACGTGGGATTTTTCCTTTTTTTTTTTTTTTTGGCTTAGCAAGGTTAACGTGGGATTGAGAAACTCTTCTATGTTCATCAATTAATTACGCTGACTACGCTATCATCATTCATCTGCATTAATATTTAATCAACTGAATTCGCCTATAATCGTCAATGCATGTGATGATTTTGTTGACTTGAAACTTCTCCATTCTTGGCAAGCGTCCACCTTAAACCAGAGGAACAAGTGGGTGGTCACCAATAATTAATTATTATGAATGACTTTTTTTTTTTTCCATATGAATTATGCCATTGACATGTCTTAGCATGCATGGTTCATGATTGTCATGCTCATTTTTTGGTGCGTTTTGGACAAATACACGCTGAGATAATATTTGATTTTTCATGATCACGCTGAAGAAATATATGACTAGATTTTATAACGTGATACAGGAAGAAATCGAATCAAAGGCACCTAAAGAAGGGGAAAAATAAAAGCTTGCAAGTGATGATATCTCTCATCAACTCCATTCTTTCTCTTGGCTAATGACCTGGAGGAAAACTATGCGGTAATATGCTTATTGTCGACCTATCAAGTTTCAGTGATCATTATCAAAATCTGTTAAAAAAGATCTTTGAAATTGTGTGGCAGTTTTATTTTCAAATGGCAACTTGAATTATAAAAGAGGTTTCAATATGCTTCCAAGTTCCAATACTTAGTAAGCTTGTTTGTCATGCTAGATGCCTAGAACAGCATGAAACACGGACATGAACAGCATATGAAATCAATATATTTCACCTTCAAGAAAGGGATTGGTCATGCCTTAAATACATGGATGAACTAAATCTTCATAATAACATACCAAATCCTTGTACCATATTTATAACAGTCAGTCTAAGGTTGGATTTTCTTTAATTAAATATGGTTTTGATTTCACATTACTTCATATATATTGAAGTTCCAAGGCATCTGCTTTGCTTGACAACCAATCTTTTCGTCTTATGGAAATGGGAAAAGGCATATGAAATTAAGGACACTTCAAATATATTTGATTGGAGACACTGCATATTTCATTGTTGAAATACCAATTAATCAATTTAATGCAATAAAATAATACTTTATTGGGTGTTTAAAATATTAAGTATATGCATAAATTATTTGTGCGAATAGGGATATGGAAATACATATAGTTTTTTTGAGGAGGATGAGAAGGAAGAATAATCCATTTTCACCTTCAACAATGTATATGAGACCAACAAGAATCAAGGTAGAGAAAGATCGAGCCCAAAAAGGGTATGTCCCGATGCTCGTTACCAACCAAGCTGATTGAGCATCCGCATGTAATTTCCTTGCTGGAGCTGTCTGCTAAAGAATATGGATACCATCAACGAGGATTGCTGCAAATTCCATACGATGCTGATTGCTTCCAAAGGATTTTTGAGATGTGTATATTTACTTGATGAAACTAAGTTAGCTTGTAGTTTGGATGCAAAAATAATAGAAAATGCTTCTTTTAATAAACTTAACCATAGTAGTTAATTTCAGGTACTAATTTCCTTGATCGGGATCAATGTTTTTCATTTGCTTATTATAGTTGAGGTCTGCTGGTCTTGTGATGTTTAGTTAGTGTAAACAAACCAAGATGTCATGACCAAAAGTTCAATCTCGAAATTTCGTTAGAGGGGCTTTTGCTGAAGCCATCTGGCGTTGGAGATATTGACAATGACCGATGAACAATGCATCATCCCTGGATTCTGGTGATACTTTTTCTAAGTAGTGAGCTTCCACTTGCAGATGAACCCAGGCCAATTAGATAAGAGATGCCTGCTTGTGATTCTCCTGAAAATGCCTAAAAAGTGAGACGCCAAAAGCAAACCTTTCACTTTATTTTTCATTTATGCCAAGAGAGAGTAATCCATCCATCCAAACAAACCATAAATCCTGAACCAAAGGATGCTACTGGGTTCTGGATAAGCAGTAACATTTTTCATCTTTTTCCAAACTTTATAGGAACTTGGATGGTCCGCATCTGTGGTTACAACTATACTAGGTACATGTAATAGTCAAGATTACTGCAATCTCAGTAACTTATCCTCATCACATATGGTAAATAATTTGCTTATATAAGGCATAACCTGTTAAACGTTTACACAAATCCATAATCTATTATTCTATCCTGCATTGGGTTCTCCGAACTTCTTTTTCTTTATGGCCTCGGCTTCATCAGAGAGCTCAATCAATCTCAGTGTCACCCATGATGACATTGTAGAACTGGAAATTACGGAGGTTGATGAAACCCTCCTCAGGAATTTGCTAGAAGAGTCGATGAACGAAGAGGTGAGAGAAGATGCGGCTTACTCTCTGGCTGTGAATAATAAGCAAGAGTTGGAGCACATCGGTGACTTGGATTGGAATGATATGATGGATATTGCAGCTCCAGGATTGCCAATGGATGAAAATATGATGGTATGGTATGATATGGTTGGAATGACTGATTTTGCTCGTAATGCTGATTGTTTAGAATTTTACAGTGGAGCCTTGTCTGATGAGACAAATTACTGGTTCTTGTGGCAGGAATAGCTAATATTATACCAAGTTAACTTCATCTAAGCCATTGCTTTTTAGTATTGATTTTGCTTCAAAACTATGCATGAGTATGAACACAATCTCCTACCATTTTCCGTGCACGTCATAACAGCAGTCAACCCTTCCGTGGTAGTGGCCGATACTGTCTTCTCATGCAATCTCATCTCATCAGAACTTTAAATTGTTTCACAAATATTATCCTTGCTGTAGTTTTTAAGTGGACAAATCATTGGATTCATATCTTCAGGCAAACAGCTTTTAGTGCATCTAATTTGTAGCTAGCTATACAATTCAAGCCCATTTCAGCAGCCAATTTCAGAGTGTCCATCACCTATACACAAGAGAGCAAGTAAATGTTTCGACTCCAAAGAAAGATGTTTAAAATGAGCTAAAATGATCACTATGAGTTACCAATTTTATAATAGAATGAATATTCATCTCTGAAAAAGTTGAGGAAATGTTAATATTAATGCATTATAACCTGCCTTCAATGATAATTATTATAGCTCAGATGTACCCAGAAGCAGCTGGCTCCAGCATCCCCGAGGGCCCTCTGTTTCTATGGTCAATTTTTTCTGGAAACATGTATAGTCAACAGTCAACTACTATAAATTTCATAAATTGTGGGCCGAAACTAATAGTTGCTTCATCTTATACCCCATAAAGAATCAAAAGCTTATCACAAATCTTCCGGTAAGATACAAAGAGTTGGCCACCTTTCACATAACCTAGTCCAATTGGTTCGTTGTGCCCAGAAAATAAGCGTTGCAGGAGTCTTATGAGAAGTAATCCATCACATTTCAACTTCAAAAGTTTTATCAGTGTAGCTTATTATGGGATCTATCAACTGCAACAACCTCCCCTTCATCCCACATGAGGATAGTAATAGCAGTTGTTTTTCCTACAGGTGATGTACACGTCTAATATCCGTTTTTCACCTTTTTGGAATCCAGGCCAAATTACAAAATTGGCTAAGAAGTCAACTTTGAGCAACAAATAAGCTACTTCCATCCTGTAAGCTCTCCTTCATAGCCCCTACCATATCGACATATTGTCCCAGCACCACCTTGCCAACGGAGTGCTTAAGCATGAAATGGTTTCTTTCAGCCAAGGACTTTTAACTATTTAAAACCACTTTCAGTGATTTCAATAACAATTCCAAATGCTTTGTCAATTTCTTATTTAACCTTCACGGACTTAACTTGGAACCAAAAACGAATTGTATGCAACTCTTGACAATTAATTGATCAAAGCAACAAAAATTTCTACTTTCTGGTAAACCAAATAGCTATCTTAAGTTCTTAACGGTTAATTTAAAAAAAAAGGTGGTTGAGAAAGTGAGAAACAAGTAGTTTACGTTACGGGCCTTAGGCCTTTAGAGATGTGGGCAAAATGTGGAGCTCCACATGCCTTCAGGAAATAGTCTTCTACCTCAGGATTCCATCGAAATCAGATTATAACAATAACCTGTTTAAAAATATTAACATAATGCAAACGTCGCTTAAATTATTATTTAGAGGCCAAAGGATTTATTTATATCCAAAGATTACTCTTTTTCTCAAGATTTTATGTTTTATTTTTGAAAAACTCACAGGTGAATAAGTTTATTAATTTTAAAAATAAAATCATTATTTTTTTATAATATTAAAAATAAATTAAAATTTTATTTTATTTTTCTTTTAAATTTTAAAAATTAATGATTTTTTTTCCAACTAAATTTTAAAAAATAATATTTGCCTTATGTGGCTTCTTCCTTTCAAAACTTTTTCTCTCTCCAATGGTCTTTCTGCCCCCATATCTTCTTCCAAACGATCATTCAAGATGGAAAGACAAAAGCCCAGAGCACCTATAACAATACGAAGGCTGCAATTCCCTTCAGTAAGATCTTTGATATTAATCCGAACAGTTATTACATCATTCAGCAACGTAATACCTTCTATCGTGACGTGCATCTTGAATCAAGCTTATCAACATGAACCCAGATGTACTCAGCAGAAACACTTGTACTTGGAATAACAGTTTGAAGAGTTTAATGTATGGAAGCAAAAGGAGTGAATGAGAAAGTCCATGCCTTGATTTGATTTGATTTGATTTGATTTGACAAATGCAACAACACAGATAAACTCACCAAAAATATTATTATAATCATATCATTCGATCTTCAAAATCTTTTACTTCCTCCAAGAAACAACCATGTTTTCTTTTAATTATCCTGAAAATGGGGTTTGCGCCTAAACCTAACGGGATTGCGTGTTGGGGGGAAATTCCACACCACCACCAACTACAAGAACTCACCCTTCTTCTGTCTTCTCATCTTCATTTTGTGTGTCAAACCAAAACTCCTCTCTCCCTCGCTTCCCAATTTCGCTGTGTTCACAGTTCCTTTTCAATTTATTATATAATATGTCCAATTGATGATAATAGTAAAAAAATTTAAGGTTGAAAAATTTTCCATACATTTTTCAAGATTTGAATGGAATGTTAACATAACTAAATAATTGCATGCCTAGGTTTTTTACTATATATTTATATTCAAAATCATTGAAAAGGATCATTTAGTCTTTATCAATGCCTTCAATGTCAAGCAATTACAATTACCATGAACTAGTAGATGAAAATTCTAAGTCACACAGAATAGAAGCTTTACGTGGAGGACACAAAGACTGAGCGCAAACACATTAAAATGCAAGAATTTCCAACTTGCCGTTCATTTCTTGAAAATCTAAAACAAATTCAAAACCCATCACCAATAGGCAATGGCCAAGTGATTTGTTATTTGTTTTTAATTAACTGAATAAAATATTAGAGGTCTTTCATAGCATAGCATGTATGTCTGCCCCGGCGGGCCCCCAAATCACTCCTAGTATTCGGTACTTTGTATAATTTATAATTTATGTGTTCATATATAATTTCCATAATTCTAGAACTTTGAGCTTTTGTATATTTGAGAGAGGACATAGTGGCAGACATTTCCCTGGTATTGCTAGGATTTGGTCCCTGTTTTTGACCAATAAAAATAATAATCTTATTAGAAAAATTTCGATAAAATGAAAACTTATGACCGTTATCGAGGGGACGCAGGGACTCGTGTTACATATTAAAATTGGTGCCACAAGTCAGTATTTGGTGGTTCATTTCATATTCCTTTATTGAGAGTAAATTGTGATAAGTGACTTTAGTGGAGCACCTTATTTTAAGGCCAATACTTATTCCCACCCAAAGTTTAGCTAATTTCCAAAAATATTATACTATTTTAAAAACTCAAATATTTACTAATATGTTAAATTCTTTATTAAGATTAAGGATAAAATTATTATTTAATGACAAATTAAAAAAAAAACTAAAATTTGATATCATTATTCTCTTTCATTATTTTTAAAAAATGATTATTTCTTTTTTTAAAGTTTAAAAAGTTATATTTTCTCTCTTAATTTTTGTTCTCTTTCTCTGGCGACTATCTCCGTTTCGATTAACAACTAGCCTTCACCAACTTCTTCTCTCGTTGATGTCGACACCCAAAGCCAGTCTCCATAGCCAAATAAAGACAAAGACATCTTCATATGAAGAAGAGATGAAGACATCGTTTTGATCTCTTCTGGCTAGACGAAGACAAATCATCTTCGTTCAACTTGAAGATAAGAAGGCATTGTCTCTTCATCGAACCCAAACAGTTTGTCTTTGTTCGATGACTCAATTACGATGGGAAGCTCCAACTGCAAAAGAAAAAGATAGTGGAAAGGTTAGCTGATGGTGAGAACAAATTCTGCTCATTAGAGAAAGAATAAAAATCCTAAAAAAAAAAAATGAATTTTTTAAAATTTAATTATATAGAGAAATTATTTGTTTTTTAAATCAAAAAAGGAAATGATATAATCTTTTAAGATTTTAAAATTTAGTAGTAAAATAACAATTTTACTCTTTATAATTCAGAGTTTTGATTAAGTTTAACAATTCATAAATGAATGTTTAAATTTTTTAATTCTCATGATGTGTATTTGGGACTAAGGTAACCCTTAGGTGGGAATAAGTCTTTTGGCCGTATTTTAAATATAAAAATTGCACCACCCAACTGTTAAAACCAAATCAAAAGACCTCCATGCCAATTAATTCTAATAAACCTCACATTAAAACTAAAGATGGTGCCACAAAATGAGTTGATTAGACTGACAGCTAATTCCTCACCGTATACCTATAGAGGGCCCGAATGGAGTGATCAAGCACCTTTCCATTAGATCTACCCATCTATAATTGATTTCTGGTCATGCCTATACCACCTTCGTTAGCTTAGAAACTCCAATTCCTTTCTTTCAATTTTGAAAACCCCCCAAAATCATATTCCACCTTGACTTTTAAATGCCACCCAAAATTTGTTACAAACTCAACTTCATATATGTTAATTATAAAAAAATTTAAATATTTACTATTCTGTTAAATTTCATTATTATTGTCAAAAATAAAATTGTTATTTAACATATTTAAAAAAACTAAAAATTTATCATATTTTTATTGTCAAGTTTAAAAATCTAACAAATAATTCTACCCAAAATTTGAAAAACTTACATTCTCTTTTAGGGTTTTCCCAACGACAGCTGCCAGTGGTATTGACTATCACATTCTCTCTTTCTCCTATTTTATTCCCAACTATCACCGACTTAAGAAAGCGACTGACAAAGACGTGTCTTCGTCTCTAAACAAAGATATGATTCGTTTTTGTTTGGAGACGAATGATTTATCTTCATCAACCAGTTTCGTTAATTAATAATGGTTGAAAATAGAATGCAATTGAGAGGAAAGAAAAACATCGTCATCTCTGACCGCCAGTAACATGTTGGAAAACCCTTAAGGGAAATAAAAGTTTTCCAAACTTTGAGTGAAGAAAATTTATTAATTTTTAAACCTGTAGGGTTGAAAATGTGATAAATTTTGGTTTTTTAAAATTTTTTGTTAAATGATAATTTTACTTTTGACAATAACATTGAAATTTAATAGAATTATGAATATTTGAATTTTTAATAGTTAATGGATGAGAAGGAGTTTATGCCAAACCTTGGGTGCGAAAGTTAACAGGCCTTTTTAAAACACATATATGAAAAAAATAATTTTCTAAATTACATTACTTTTTTGTTTTAATTATCATAAAGATTTACATTTGACCGTCACAGTGTCCTGGAAGTGGGGTTCATCCAATTGAAGTAAACCACGTGTAAAATAAGATAATACGAAGGCACATTAGATTTGGCATCTTCTCTATAATTGACCAGTTCTCCTGGTCAACAATTCGTTAATAATATTTCATTATCAATCAGTAATATAAATATATAAAATGAAATAATAAGGTTTTATTTTTGTATTTTCAAAGCAAGTTTTTCTTGTCTTTGACTTTGAGAAATAAATTCAAGTAGCAAGGAACAAATTTTAGACTATTTTTTTATAATATTTTTCCCCACCAAGTTTTATTGTGTTTTCAAAATCATACATGTGAGATTTAAAAGTTTAAAGTCTTATCTATAAATTAATTACTATTAAAACTTTATGTTATAGATAAAAATAAAGTTATCATTTTACTAATAAACTCTAAAATTCTAAAAAATTATATTATTTTTTTATTTTAATTTAAAAAATTAATATCTTTTTTTAGAATTAAGTTTTGAGCAAAAGTCACTTTTTCACCCTTTATAACATAAAAGACACTTTTCCAATTAAAATTAAACTTTGTTAATAGAAAAAGATTCTATCAATATCATCTTAAATTCACAAAAATTAAAATTAAAAACTTTATATATCTAATTTAAATAAAACATTTTTTTTAACTCTCATCTCATTCTCTAGCAAATCTTTGGTTAGCTTCCACTATATTCATTTATCTAGTTACCCATTTCATAATTTCAACCCTTAATCCATCGTCTTTCTGGTACCACCTCTTTTCCCCCTTGATGCCATCACGAGTTTCGACTTGAATCACCCTCTCTTTTATTGTAATTTAATTTATGATAGATAATTACTTTTATGATGAAATCATTAACAAATTGATTGAACGAAAAAATCATTAGTGATAACTTAAATCATGATGAAAAAATTGGTGATGGGCATCGAAACTCATAATAATAATGAGATTATGACAATAGCGAAAAAATAGTGTTGATAGCTAGAATTTTCAAGAAATAATGAATTTTAAATATGTATAAAAGTTAAATAGCCATATTTTAAATATTTATGAGGGATTTGTCAAAATATTTGGATGCTAAAATTATTTATTTTATTCTTATAATAATATTTTTTTCAAAGAGAAAGTATAACTTTAAGTGAAAATTGTTTTTATACGGGTAGAAAAATGTTATTTTAGCGATAGAAAAATATTTGCCTTTTAAAAAAGTCTAACATATAAAAAAAGGTCGAGTAAAGAAAGAGGTTTATCTAGTAAAAGCCAAGAGACAGCGACATGTAGTAGCTGAGTTGAGGGAGGCTCGTGAAAGCAAAGCGGAGAATTGGAAAACGGAGAGCTCCTTCGTCAGTTGTGAAGTTCTGTTCAATAGCTTTTAATGAAGGGCAAGTCAAATGAAACAGGAAACAGACAGGAAGAAACCCGGTACCGGCATCAAGACTGGGTATAAATCTGACTACGAACGAGTTCAAACAAGTGAACTTTTCCTCCCTTTAAAATTTTCACATTTAATACTATTTTATCTCTCTTTACTTTCCTTCGTTCTTTCTTCTCACATGAAAACGCGTTTTGACCAGTGACTTTTCGATTCAAAGTCTAGACCACCATTTTAACAAGCAGGGTGGAAGATACACGAGTCACAGCCCAGACTTTTATTGCTTCATTACCCGTATCTAGTCATTTCTTCCATAAATACATTCGTATTTCTAACTCACGTAATTACAAGCCCCTTTTTTTCATCTTCGAAACTCCTGTTTCCGTTTCTTTTTTAATTTTCTTGGCTTGAAAATCTAAATTTGTTGTTTTTTTATTTGTTTTTCCATAGGTTTCTGTGAGAAAAAAGTTGTGTTTATTATTCAGTTTCTGGGTGCCTTTTTTTCATGTAGGATTTTCACAGAATCCAAACAAGGAGCATCCTTTGCTATGTTGTTTAAGGTTTTCTCAGTTCTTTTTCTTCTCTTAATATTTTGTGGAGCATTTGATGCTATCGTCAGAGCCCACGACCATTACAAGAATGAGAATTGTAATATCTCCTCTATCGCCGGCATAAAATTGCCCGAGCACATGAGCTTCAATGCCGTTTCTTCTTTCACAGATTCCGATTGCAGCTTCTCAAATTCGAAGACTTTGAAAGAAGAAAAAGATGGTGATGTTTTTGGAGAAGATGATCAAGACGACCTGTTATCAATGAAACCGAGTACAGGAAAGGTGAAGCTTCATTTAAAGCGCCGGTCAACGGATCCGGAATCCGAGCCAAAACAATCTGTGGTTGAGTACACAGCAAGGGACTTGACCAGAATTCAGACACTTCATACGAGGATCATTGAGAAGAAGAACCGAAACACCATTTCACGGCTAAAGAAAGATAGTGAGAAGTCAATGAAGAAAATAAAGCCGGTGGTTGGACCGGCATCTTCGCCAGAATCTTACGCAAGTGGGATCTCTGGGCAGCTGGTGGCAACTTTGGAATCTGGGGTGAGTCTTGGTTCGGGAGAGTACTTTATGGATGTGTTTGTTGGTACACCTCCAAAACACTTTTCTTTGATTCTTGATACTGGTAGTGACCTTAATTGGATTCAATGTGTGCCTTGCTATGATTGTTTTGAGCAAAATGGGCCTTATTATGATCCTAAAGATTCATCTTCTTATAGGAACATAAGTTGCCATGATCCTAGGTGCCATTTGGTTTCATCCCCTGATCCTCCTCAGCCTTGTCAAGCTGAGAATCAAACTTGCCCTTATTTTTATTGGTATGGAGATAAATCTAATACTACTGGTGATTTTGCATTGGAAACATTTACAGTTAATCTCACAACGCCTACAGGGAAGTCACAATTTAGGCAGGTGGAGAATGTGATGTTTGGGTGTGGTCATTGGAATAGAGGTCTATTTCATGGGGCTGCAGGGCTTTTAGGTCTAGGGAGAGGTCCTCTTTCCTTTTCCTCTCAGCTTCAATCTCTATATGGTCACTCCTTTTCGTATTGTCTTGTGGATAGAAATAGTGACACCAATGTTAGCAGCAAGTTGATATTAGGTGAGGACTCAGACCTCTTGAATCACCCCAATTTGAATTTCACCACATTGGTTGCTGGAAAAGAAAATCCGGTTGACACATTTTATTATGTTCAAATTAAAACAATCATGGTTGGTGGGGAGGTGTTAAATATACCAGAAAAGACATGGCATTTGTCATCGGATGGTGCTGGTGGTACAATCATTGATTCGGGTACTACTCTAAGTTATTTTGCTCAACCAGCTTATGATATAATCAAGGATGCATTTATGAAGAAGGTGAAAGTGTATCCTTTAGTCACAGATTTTCCAGTTTTAGAGCCTTGTTACAATGTGACTGGAGTTGAGAAAATGGAGCTTCCCGAATTTGGGATTATATTTGCTGATGGTGGTGTGTGGAACTTCCCGGTTGAGAACTACTTCATCAAGCTTGACCCGGAGGATGTAATTTGCTTAGCCATTTTGGGGACTCCTCAATCAGCTCTCTCAATAATAGGGAACTATCAGCAGCAGAATTTCCATATCTTGTATGATACAAAGAAATCTAGACTGGGGTATGCGCAGATGAGGTGTGCTGACGTTTAACATCTAGCTGAAAATTGATGGGGCAGAAGATTAACTGTAAACATGGTGTTTGAGGAGGAACATTTTTTTTTTTTTAATTTTCCATTCAAAAGAGTGGTATTATTATTATACAACAATTTACTTGATTGTTTTTTTTTTTTTTTCTGGTTCAAATGTTTCCATATATATATATATATATATGCAGTAACTGGGTGGTATCCTATTTATGAACAATAGATCATCGCATTTTAGACATTCTTATGGCTTTTTGATAGTTTCCTACTGAAAATCGTTGTATGGCAGTTCATTGAGCACATCAATGGAAACCTCAGAATTAAACCTGATGATTGCAAGAGCTGTAATCAATATAAATCATCTTCTGCTTATTCCAAGGCCCTACTAGTCTGTTTCTGATGTATTATTATCATAACAAGGACTGGTATTTTGGCTGGTTCTCTGATGCTTGCGTGTTAAATGGTAAAGAAAGATAAAAACAGGACTTGGTCAAGTGTTAGGTGCATCACCAGATTTGTATATTTAAGTAGCGAGTCAACTGTTAGGTGCAAATCCTTATTTCTTTTCTATTTATATTACATTATCTTCTTTCATTTCCTCCTTTTTAAGATTTTTGCCGTTAGAGGAATGCTCAGTCATTGATTTAAGATTGCATTCAACCTAACATGGATTCAACTTTCCCTATCTTAGCTTATCAAGCAAAATCTTTCCGGGATTGATCATTAAATTTTTTGGTTTGGTTTGATTTGATCTGATGATGCAGACAAATTAAGAATAAAAATAATTCTGCTAGTTATAATGGTTTGATGAAGCACACCCACTTGAACATGAATTAGTTTTGATAGAAAAACTGTACACAACTTAACATGGTGAAGTCATCTAGGCTTGATCAATTTCAGTGATGAAGAGCTAAAACGAGTCATAAGACACATTTAACATGTGATTAAGTCATTCTAGTCCCCATAAAATCAACAGTAACTAGGTAGTCAAAGCAAGGTGGCATGAGAGATTTTCCATATGAAAAAAGCTGCCACTTTTGTTGAATAAAGAAGAAAACATGACTTTTCGGGCTTAATTGATACGTGTTTTGGGGTTGAAGATTACAAATTTGTTGCAGCAACCCGATCGTGGTGTAAGTCATTCGTGTTTGGGGTTTAGATTTGAAATCGGTGCACAAAATCTTAACTTTTACGACGTAATCAATAAACATTAAAAAATAATAATAATAATAAAATATTAGTGATGGGTCCAATAAGACACGGTTATTCGTTTGGGTCTGACTGACTTGTGAAGACGCTGCCTTTCAGATAAAACTGAGATTAACTAACACGGATAGGGTTAGGGCTTGTGCATCGTCTAGCCGATGTAAAGACAGGTTAAACTATGCACAAATCTGTATAATATTATATAAATTTGTGTGACATCATTTAATTATTTTAGTTAGATTTTTAATGATTTTCACATTAAAAAATCACTAAAAAGGGGATTGATGGAAAAACCGCCAAACAATCTTTTCAAATTAATCGTCAAAACGTAGTTATTTAAAATAAATATAATTTTTTAAATTTTAAGTTTAAAAAATTATTAATTTTTTAAATAAAGAGAGAGATGAGATAAAATTTTAAATTTTTTAAATTTTTTTGTTAAATAATAATTTTACTCTAACAAAAAATTTTTAATAAAATAATAAACATTTAAATTTTTTAAATTGTACAACCAAAAATATGAAAATACACCAAACTTTGGGTGGAGATTAGTCTTTTGGCTTTTAAGTGTTTTATCAAGAAGTCTGAGATTGTATCAGAAATGAGCTAAAAATTATTAGTTACACCGAGTAATCCATGGAAAAAATCATTGAACAAGCCACTTCCTACCCAATAATAATTTATTTACCTGCTATGATCCATAAAAGGAATTGCAATTAACTTTACCAGTGACATAAAGTTAAAACGGTAATCTCGCATCCCACTATCGAAAAGTCTCATTTATTTATTAATTATTGGAACTTATTTTGGAGTTGACAGAGAACTACCAACTTTATTCTTGCAAGAAAACAGACAGTAAAAGCAACTAATATTGGTTAATTCTGTGAGTTAAAAAACATTTTCACTCCCATTTTTTGGACAGTGAAAGTCGATACACAATTCCCAACAGCTTCAACTAAGCAAACACCGTTTCTGAAAGAAAAGCCTTCTACCTTTACACTCATTCAGCAACATGATCTCCAAGAATATGCATACAACACGACACACAAACTTATAAAATAAAAAAAGAGAGAGACAAATAATAATAACAAACAGAACTAAGAAACTCCTTGGAAAGACAATCTATCTCTTAGAGTATCGAAAATTGATGAAGCTGCTGCATTTTGCGCAAATGTCAATTTCAGTCGACCCAGCAATTCACCATCTTTTGCCTGTGAAGCAGCATCTGCAGCTTCCTTGGCCATACCAATACGGGCATAAGCCTGTTCAAAATCAAAGACATGCATGAACAACTGCAATGGTGCATGAGCATAACGTCTGAAAGAGCTGAATTTCACATTGTTTCCAAAGAGAGCAAGATTTACACCAATATTCCACATTTGGCCAGCAGAGGAAACAAGAGAAACATCAAATCTCAAGCTATTATTCCAATTTCCAACCAAAAAATTGAGCTTACATAAGTTCTACTCATCTACTCTAGGTGTCTGATGAGATATATGTAGCCATAGAATCACACCAGAACCAAATAGTGAAATGTAAGCAAGCAGCAGATTATTCAGAAAAATAGGATTGTATATCTTACCTCAGCCCTTTCTCGTGGATCCACTAGTTTCGGGATGTATTTTAGAGCTTCACTTTTTTCGTCTGCATCTATACATGCTTCGACAAATGGCCTATAACCTATTTGTTGGCAAACACAAACAAGTATATATTTTCATGCCAACCACAGTATGACGAGAATATATAAAACATTTCAAAGGCTCTTGGATAAGTGTCCTCCCCCCCCCCCCCCCCCCCCCCCACCAAAAAAAAAAAGAAAGAAACAACATTTTGGTATGGTACATGCTATTTGGTATAAGTAGCAGCTATCCACTTGCAGATGAAATTTCTTTTTCCCCCAGAAATTAAACAAGGTGCAGAAAAGTTTACCAATTGGTGGTCGCTTCTCCTTTGAGAACTTTTCTAGGGCATCCCAATCTCTAACTGTAGCCAAAGCAAAAACTTTAAGCCAATACCACCTCTTCTCAGACACCTGAGACAAGTGGAAAAATAAAAGAATCAGGATGCAAACTAATTAAGTGAGAGCAATTATAATCCTATACACACTCATAAAAAGAATGCTTTGTCTCATGTGGCCTATGCAGATAAGCTTCTACAAGGAGGCACAAAAGCAACCTCTTTTCTGGCAAGGAAGCTCAAAGGAAACTCTACAGACCTTGAATTCTGTTTTCACTTTCATTGCAGCTCGATGATTGCCCAGAACAATACATGTGCGAATAGTGTCACTAATACTTGAATCCACAAAAATCGCTTGCTTGGTAGACACTTCTAACTCATGTTGGATTCTGCCAAAAGAGATAGGAATCATGCAAAAATACAATAAGATGAACTGGATAGAGACTTGATGCAGACAAATGGCACCATAACCAACACATCTCACCTCAACAATTTTGCATGTTCTTCAGCTGCTTTTGACTCAAAGATGTGATCCTTGGTTTCTGCAAAAAGACTATGGGATTTTTCAATAAGCTTGATGCGTGGACCATGAAGGGGTGATCCTTTACTAGCCATAGGATTTTTTCCTAATTCCCATGACTCTTTCCAAAGAAGAAAAGCCACCTCCTACAAAAACATATAAAGTTCTTATTAAAACAAATCTAACAAAACAGAAGGCAATAGCAGAAAACAATAACGCAGTCAGCAAAATATTAGATATACTCAAGTTTGAAAAAATAAAATTAACACAGAAACATGCAAAAAATGCAAATTTCATTCGTTTTGTTGAACATCACACCTACACACAAAAGATTCATTTATAGTACCAAACACTTTCACAATTCTTGTTGAATTCTCTGCTCTCACCAGAACATGATGTCAAAGTTGGAAGAAGAAATGTCAAACAATTTAAACCAACCTGTAGTTGTCCAGTTGACAGGAAGAAGTCCTTCAGGAATTCATGCTTATAACACCTGAATTGAAATGTAAAATGAGTGCCAATGGAGAAATGAAGTGAGAAAGACTGATTGAGGTTCATCTTGCTGATAACTGATGGATGTGCATTTAATTATTAATGATGCTTGTAAATTGAGTGATTTAAAGAAGATTATAAACAAAGGAAATTATATTTTAAATTTGATCAATACAGCATGTGTCTTACCGTGCATAAGTTATAAATAAATCACATGCCAGGGGTCTGGCTTGAATCATTCCAAAAAACTCAAGTGCAGGCCTCTGCAGCAAGGGAAAAATGCATTTAAACATCCTTTTATTTTGTAAAATACACACACACACACACACTTATACATCATATTTCAGCTTCTTGTATATCATTCACATATTTAATTTTCATTGTGCACTAAATTGTCAACGATTAAGGAGAAAAATTTGAGGTAAAATTACCTTTTGCCAAATATGAAATAAAACAAGATAGACAAGATCAGAATCACCACTTTCAGTTGCCTTCACCAAAGCTGTATCTTCCTCCCCTATGCTTAACAAGAGAGGAACCTGAAGAAGGGAGAAGATGTGATAACTGATCTCTATATTCATGTCAATAGAATCATCTTCAGAAGTTTTACAACCATAGTTAATAAAAAATAAAATATGATAGCATATAAATAACCTTTAGCCACAGAAGATTTTCAGAAATGGGGAAAAAATTAACTATTGAATTTTAACCTGTTTAGAGGAACGAGGTTCATGTTCAACAAGCATAGCAGCTAACTTGCGGCGACCACTCTTATCCGCATGAGCAGCAACTGCTGCATAAGATATGCCTTTACATAATCTGAGCTGAAACTCAAAAATACACTCTTTTCAAATGTTTGCATTTCCACAAGTATGAGCAAATAATCCATATTTTTAGGGCTAATCTAAAGAATAATGAAAATGGAAACATTCACCTTATCAAGTAAGATTTCCAGGAGAGTGGCATCAGGGATGGCTAATGAAGCTGTTATCTTTGAACATGCCCAGTGCATTATCACCACCTCCTAAAATAGGCAAAAATAATTATATAATTACTTCCCAAAATTTGAGGTTCTTAATAAATTGGGGTGGACAGCAATATCTGAACACATAACAATTTAAATTCATTTTTGCAAACAAATATATGATAGAAAGGTTTATGATAAAACAAAAAGGAAACAAGAACCCAAAATTTTTTTTTAAAAAAAAAAAAACATTGCTAGTTCAAGAAGACTAGGCAATGGTTTCATCAAAAACCTGCTAAGACTACATCAATTGCTCACCAACTATTCCACTTAGATACCAGGAGAGCATGGCAACACAATAAGAACACGAAAGAAAATGAGCCTACACAAAAAAATCATGCATATGATAAACTTACACTTACTTGATTCATTCCCAGGTACTCTGATATTCGTAATGCAAGCAGATGGTGATGTGCATTAATTAAACGACCAATCAGGACAGAGGCTGTCAGTAACTGAGGAAACAAGTTTATTCAATACAAATTTTAAGAAAATAATGAGCAAATCAGAATCAATGCTGGAAACTTTATATTGGCAAGATTAAGGACCTTATACTGCTGAATACTAAGAGGGATGCCAATCTCAGGGTCACGCACAGCATTCAACACCCGCAAAATTTTACACATCTCTTGGATATGATCACGTTGAAAATTGCTGTTAAAGCCAACAGGATATCATTAGCAAGAGCCAAAATCAGGAATTTTTTTTTGTAAATTGGTTTTTTCTTTTTAATTCTGAAAGCATCAATACTGCAAATCATTGATTTAGAAGGCAACACAGTAACTATTATGTAAGGGTTCATAGATATAAACTGCTAAATAGCTATAAGATACACATGAGGGGAATTACAACAGAGTAATATAATTCAATCAAATGAATTGATCATACGTACGAAAAACAATAATTTTTATTTTTCTAAATTGATTACATGCAAGATATAATTCATATTTAACATATGCCTGAAAAATAAAGATTTCTAACGGCATTAAACGCTAAGTACAGCTTCTAAACTAACTAACCTGCAAAAGGCTTGGCCATAGCTTGCAGCTCTCAACAGTGTCCTTTGACGACTAGTATCAAACTCATGTCCAGCAGCATCTATACATGCTTCAACAGCTTCAGGCAGGGAAGAACGTATCAATCTCAAATTTTCATCTGCCTGGCAAACAACAATAACTTCATTTTCCTTCTGAGAAATTACAGGATATGGATAATGCATTAACTCTCAGGCAAGAAAATTTTTTTTTCTTGTCTATGGAGCCAATAGTCAAGTCTCTTTTCTTGTTTGCTTCTTTTCCTTCTTTTTTTTTTTTTGGTGTGTGTGGGTATGTAGTAGTAGGGAAAACTATAAAAAAAAAATGGAAATTAAATAAGGACCACAACTATGGAATCAAATTAACATACTAACATTTCTTTTTGCATGAGAAGAAGAATAATGACACATGATATGTAATCCACAACAAATTAACAAGCAAGTTATAAATGCGGTTGGCTTAATTTGCGACATTGTACAGCCACAGAGAACCCAAGGCTACTTCAATGACTGATAAATTAATTAGAAATCATTATTTGTAAATGTATATGAGAACCATTTATTCATAACTGATTGCATATATTTACCATTAATAGAAAATATGAATTTTCAAAACATGTTCTTGCAATGATGAAATTGCCCATGATAAGATAAAAGAAAACAGAACACTATTTGTTTAGTAGGTTACTTTGGCACTCCGCCGGTCAAAATGATCCAAGGCGTCATATAGCAAAGCTGCAGGTGATGTGCTTCCAATTGTAAAGATATATTCAGTAGATGTAGGAACACGTTGTAGAAACTCCATACTTGTGTTTGATAATATTCTCACTCCATCACACTCTGGGATGAGAACTACCGGCTCATCATAGAAATAGCGAACAGGCTCTGCTTGAGGAGCAACCATCAGTAGCATATCATCCCAATAAAGAAGTATACTGTCCATTCCACACCAAGCTAGCTGCTCCGGAGGAAGGGCTGTCTGAATTGATCAAAGTTCAGATACCAATTTCTAATAAGCCACTGCTACAAAAGAAAAGAGAACAAAAAGGCATTTGTCTGTAACATGACCACATTAAGAATTGACTGGCACATTTGATTCAGAATCCAGAACATTTTCCAAACCTATGATAATTGAACAACTTTCAGCATTAATCTTGCTATAATCCTTTTTTTAGCTCAGAAATCACCCTAACTAGCTTAGTGAACTCAGGTTCAAATTCAATATTGAGACCGTCTACAATTGATTGAAACTTTAGAAGTTTCTAGTCCCATTTAAACTTGCATTTGCTTAAGAAATTTTATATAACTTATTTTCATAAACAAAGAATTGTATCTAAAGTGCAAATTACAAGTATAAAACCAACCTCACAAGACTGGTCAATTACAGGAGAACTGAAGTCCATGTTGTTAACAACAAGGCGGCCATCATGTGTAAAACAAGCAACATAATTCCCATTAGGAGAAACGCCCATCTTCTGTACCAACGTTTCATCAACTTTCTGCACCCCATCTTCATCCAACATCAATATTCCACTATCAACCCCAATCAACACCTCCACGTTCCCCGTCATCGTGTACTTCGGCTCAATGACCGCCATACAATGGGGTAGCTCCTCTATCTCCGGCCTGGCCAGTTCACAAACTTTCATTGTCTTGAAATCGGGAATACAGAAATACCTATTCGCCTCAGTCACGCACACAACGCCGTTGCCCCAAAACACGCATTCCACCACGTTTTCTTCGAAGCATTCTTTTCCCATCGACGCGTTGGGCTCCATCAGCTCTGCGTGGATGTTGTAACGATAAATGGTTCCGTCTTGAACGATGCAAATTAAGGTTTGATCTTCGGACCACGACATGCCGATCAAACGTCCGCCGGGGTGTTTCCATACTGTTTCGGAGATGAGAAGGCCGGCAGAGTTGAAAATGCGGAGTTTGCGAAGGGCGGACTCGGCGTAGAGCTGGACAATCTTGGAATCGTCACGGATCACCGCGATTGGACCACCGAACGGAGCGCAGGCGACTTTGTTGCGACTTAAGTCGATGTGCTTCCATCTCATTTGACAGAGCTCTGGTTTTCGGTAGTATCGGTTGTAGACAAGCTGCCATTCTGCGGCCACCGATACGTTGGCCATCTTGATTTCAAAATTCTGATATCGTGCTTTAATTTGGGGAAAAATTAAGATGTCTGATAATAATCAGGGGTGAATTAAGTCTGGCATCGCAATGGAGCTGCAATTTGCAATTATTGTCGGGGTGGAGAAGGGGACTAGCCCGATGAGTGAGAAGTTTCTCGGGCTGATCTTACTTGAAGGCTTCGGGCTTCCTTTTTATTGGACTGGGCTGACACTATTGCTTAGGAGTTGGGTATTGGGTCATAGGTTGGCTTAAAACATAAGAAAGAGAGAATTGCGGGCCGGGCCTGGCCGGGCGGGTCAATCCAAACAACAATATTCAAGATATTAAAATTCAGATGATTAATTAAAATAATCACTTTTTAAAGGTTTATAAAAGATAATTACACTCCTACTTTTATATCCATGATACAATTACATTCAAATTTGAAGAAATTATCTTTATACATAAATTGAATTTTCAATCATTTTTTTCATTCAAAATTTTAGCGCAACTTATCCGATTCTGTTTGAGACCAAAATTTGATCAAGCCCAGCAAATCAACATTTTGTTTTGAAGATAAATAAGAAATAAAGTTATATGTGATAGTTTATACGATACATTATACAAATTTTATAATAAATGTTTGTGTTAATGCAATTATTTAAGGTTTTAATATTTTAGAAAGAACTATAGTTTTATGTTATAAGATGAATTTGACAGATTTCATTGTTGTTTTGATGATTTAGCCTTGAATGCGTAGGAAATTCAAGAGAATATAGATATATTTACATGGGGTTGAATGCCATTTTTAGGTGAACTAGGCATTACAGAAAATTACTCGTAAAAGTAAACAAATTCAAACGAATATTCAAAAAATGATACAAAATATCGATTAAAAAAAAAAAGTTGATCCGAGACTTTGAGCTAAGCAGTATAGACTGCATGTATAAGAAAATTACTTAACCCGTCTTATTAAAAATGTTTAAAATTACCCCCATTATGCAGGGTAATAATATTACCAAACCCTTCACTAATCATAGTTTAAATTTATTAAGAATCTCATAAAATTGGAAAGATATGATGTTCTACCATATTTCACAAAGCCCTTCAAGTTTTGGGTCAATGGAACACCTCCTCAACTCACATTCCGACAATAAAATTTCAGCTGAATGGATTCCCAGCAATTAACGCCAAAAAAAGTGCAAAGAGGATAAGCAGCAACGACCTAACACTGTCCTTCAACCGATTTCTTTTAAGATTATGCCCCACTGGGGTGCCTTTTTTATTCAAACCAGCCTGATTGCATGCAATGCAATTTAATTATAAATAAAATTATGCACATAAATAATAAAAATAAATTTATACATATATAATAATATATTACTATATAATTATATGATTTTAAATTAGAAATAAAATAATATTTAATTATATAAAAATATATCATTATTTATATAAAACTTTATATTTTTTATTTTTATATATATAATAGTGCTCTTTAATTATTAAATTAGGATTCAAATTTAATAATTCATAACAAACTAATGATACTATCTTATGCTTAGTTGAATTTGCTAATGAAATTCCTCCCAATAATAATAAGCAATGATGATTTTTTTTTTTATATATATATAAAAAAATAAATATGTATCAAATAAAATTAATGCCAACAGACTTATCCCCACCCAAGGTTTGTTGATAACCCAAATTAATTGTTGGTAAGTATTAAAAATCTAAACTTCTATCTATAAATTATTAAAATTGATAGAATCAATTAATTATAAGAATAAAATTATCTTTTAATCATAATATATTAAAATAAATAGAACTTTATCTTGTTGGTTTAGAAAATTAATAATTTTTTCTTAAGATTAAATTTTAAAATCTTATATTTTCCCCCCTATGATTTCATTTTCAATCCATCTTTTTTTACGGCCAGAATTTGATCGTGACTTTTCTTTTTTTACTATTGATGATCTCTGAAAGCCCATCTTCTCTGGTTCGACATCTTCATTAGGCCGGAGAAGACGTAGACGAATTCGACCAAAAGAGATGCTCTTCATTTGCATCTTCTCTTTTGGTTGGATTCATCTGTGTCTTCTTTGGCCTGAAAACCCATCTTCTTCAGATCTTCGTTGATCTTCACTTGAAAATTTCCAAGTCTATTATTTTAGAGAAAAAAACTGTTAGACCAAAGAAGATGGGTCTCCAACAAATACGCTGGACTGACAGAAGTTGATTGGAGGAAAGATTGCATCGACAGTAGAGATGTCATGCTGGATTCCAACCATCGAAGAATATAGTTTGAAAATCAAACCCTAAAGAGAAAAAATATAAATTTTCAAAGTTCACTCATGATAAAAATTGTTAGTTTTTTAAATTAATAAAAAAAAATATGATAAAGTTTTATTATTTTTAATATATGATAGTTAAAAGATGATTTTATCTATAAAATTATTTAATTTTATCAATTTTAATAATCTATTAATAGAAGTTTGAATTTTCAATACTCAACGGATATGGGTTTAACTTTTCAAGAAACCCTGGGCGGTAATAAGTCTTCTGGACTAGAATTAATTTCATAAATAAACCAAAGGCCTCTCACATCAATACATATATCAATTGGCTCACACCTATTCAATTTATTTGATTTGATTTGATTTTTCAGATGTGGAGACATAACAATATGATGCGTCTGTCAAATTGCTTTAATATAATAATATGAAAATATTGTCATATTATAATATGATGTAAATTTAGTCCCTATCGATAATGTAGTCAAATATGTTATAATATGGTTGACAATGAAGACCCACATATATGAGAGAAAAAAAAAAATCAAAGTAATCAAGTGCTTAATGCAATTTTTCTCACGATAATTAAAGGCCTCATCTCATAGGGACAAATATTATTTCAATCAAGGCCTTGGGGGTTTTGAGAAATGAAGGTAGTTAGTTAGAAGGTTAAATCAAGCAAGTCATTTTCCCAGCCATAGCCATAGCCATAGCCATAGCTTCAAACACAATTAGGCAAAGGTTCTTTAGCTTTAAAAACCCATTGGCTGGCCAATTTGATTTTGTTTGTCTTTACATTTTTCAACCAAAAATGAGCTCACCTTCATGATTGAATCGCCATGTGACATGTTAACGACAAATATAATTAGACTTTGGTAGTATTATTGGGTCACGGTTCTTATGGACCCATTAAGGACCTTGATTTTTGTGATTAACTTGTAATTAATTACGGCAACTTGGTGTTATTATTATCGTCAGCATGATCAATCAACCGAATAATAATTTCTTTCGACTTAGGTTAGGGGATGGGGATTATTTTCTTTTCTTATCCTTGCTTTGCTTTGCGTGAACTGTGCTTCATGATTTCTCTCTTTTAAAATACTTGAATTTTACTAGCTTGCTTGTTTGTTTGTGATACCTATTTATTTACCTAGTAGGGAAATCATAATATTAAATTAAATAATAATTAACTCTTTAACTCTAAGTAGTATGATGTCGCTCTTATAGCTATTTACAGCAAGTTCATATATAATTGTTCAATAATAAATAAATTTTCTCTAACTTTTTGGAGTTTCGTTTTTGATGTTGTATCCCATAATTATTTCTCAATCACATCTATTTTTTACTATTTTTTAATCATGTTTTACTTATATATTTTTTAGGCCGAAATACTTATTTTTATTCAAAGTATAAAGTTTTATTCTTTAACTTTTAAAAATTCAAATACGAGCTAAAATTTATTAAAATTTTTAATCAGAGTCAATGATAAAATAGTTATTTAATAATAATATTTTAAAAATAAAAATTTATGTTATTTTACCTCCTTAATTTAGAAAACTAACAATTCTCTCTCTCCCCTCCATCTCTCAAATTAAGTTTTAAAAAGTGACATAACAGATTTTAGCTCATAGTGGATGTTCGGGCTTTTGAAAGTTGAAGTGTGAGACTTTAGAATTTCACTATATCTTGGATGAGAATAAATCGTTTGACTTATTTTTTATACACAATTTATGTATTCAAATTATATAATAAAATAAATGTATATATAAAAGTGAAAATAATTTTTTATTAATATTAAAATAATAAAACTATCATTTTATCAATTATTTTATAAATTCATTAATAACATCACCCTTTACCAATAATTTTAAAACCGGTCTGCTGATTGAATCAATTATTTCATTGGTTCATGATTTGATCAATTTAATCAAAAATTGATTGGTTTAATTTATTATCAAATTATAATAAATAGTTTTTGCTTAAAAATTTATAAAAAATAAAATTAATCAAGATACCCACACCTATGAATTTAGAACATATCATTTTTAAAGAGTAATAATTATTCATTTGATTTCAATGAAACAATTAAAATAAAAAAATCTCAATCTCATAGTACAGAAAAAAAAATATAATTCTGTAAATTATTGTCTATAGAAAATATTTTAATGGATATGAAATACTTTTTTTCTTTTTTCTTTTATTTTTAAACTTATTTTTCTTTACAAACTTTTAGAAATTCATCCATCTAATAAAAAATAATCAAATTATTTAAAAATAATTAAAATTTTAAAAAAATTCTAAATTTTACTCAAACTTGGTTTTGATCGGTTCATTTGGTCAAATTCGATTTTAATTGGATTTGATCGAGTCAATGACTAAACCGTTTTTTCATATTAATTAGATCAGATTTAGAGTTAGTTCTCGATTCAACTAATTAAACTGACCGATCTGATCCGGTTTTAAAATTATTGCCCTTTACCACCATTGACAAACCCAATTGAACACTCAATCAAACAAAAATTTGTTTTAACATTCAATTAAGATTAAAAAAACACGGTTAACAAATCTATTATAATTGAAATCGCACCACTCTGATTATACAGAAACGGTGCAATTCCAATTGAAAGAGTAGTAATAAGTAGAGTTGCATTTATCCATCAATTTTTTGATTAAAGTTGGAAGACAAAAAGTTGTAAAGGAGGTAGAAATGACCAAAGCAAAGAATGAATATTTTTAGTATTTAATTTTAAAATTAAATAAAGTAAATTACTTAATTATTATTCTTATTATAGTGAAAGTTGATTGAAAAAGTTGGATGAAAGTAGCAATTTCTTGCTTTTTGACTTAAAGCATGTGAACATTTATTTGTTTAGGAAATAAAATCGGTGGGAAATAGTTGTTCTACTTTATTTCTCTTCAGAAACTTATCACCTCCATGGCTAGCTAAGCTGGAACAGTGTATTAACTTAGCACTCCTTCAGAGAAGCTTTGTTTTACACTAACTCAATGCTTACGAGATTAATATCGAATAAAGCGGTTCAAAAAACTGTCTGATATATCTATATATATATATCACTGAAAGTAAAATAGCTTGTTAACTAAGATTTTGTAAAACATAAGAACAAACGAGTTCCTCCAAATGATCATCATGAGGTCGTAAGAGCGAAGGACCATATGCAGCTCTTGACAATCACATACAGATTTCCCACTAGAAAAGTTGCATTATAAAGCTAGATAACTTGGCTTCCTCCACCTGTCTTCTTTACAATTCCCAGTTTTTCTATTCTTCAATTTGTGGATTTTAGTCTATGTAGCTGTGAGCATACATATATATACATGAAAACGAAGGCCATAATTTCCTGTGCTAATATTGATGGACATTATATCATGTAACAAGCAGTATCTGATGATGATAATCAAGAAAGTATAAGACAAAGTAAAAAGAGAAAAATTATTACCATGTAGAATGTTTTCATCATCTTTATAACCCAGTAGACCAAAGTGATCACACCTTTTAATGAAGTGATTGAACTTTTTGATTAGAGATGAAAATCTTTCTGGATTACCTTTGGTTGAATATAACAAATGCAGGCGTCATTGCAGTAGCTACTAACGTCAATGCAGCAGTACAGTTCAACATGGCTTGCATTTTGTTTTGATATATGAGAAATGTTGTATTTCGATTTGGTCGGTTCTATTGGATTGTTTCAGCAATGGTATGATAATGGTAGCCAGTAGTGGGAAGCAGAAGATAATGTTTTACCTGTGTAACCTGCCAAAATCCACTTTATATATATACTCTTTAATTATTTTACACCTTTGAAATCTTGGCTGCGAAATTCTCAGTGAACCCCACTTGGTTGAAATTGTAATCGATGCCCATTGCCCACTTCACTTTCCCACTCAAACTTTCTTGCCTCACTGCCTTCTGCATCCATGCAATTCACATTCATGGTAATTTTTTAAGGCATCCCACTTCTCCCCTTCTTTATACATAAATGCGTTATATGTCCTCAAAAACCTGGAAAACTTCAACTTCTCAGTATATTTTTTTCCTCTAAACACTCTGTTAATTGTCATTGCTCTTCAACTTAAAATAATTTGTTGTGGTCGAGAAAACATGCAATGCTGAGCTTGCCTTATGCTTATTCCATTCTTCCATTGTAGCTCAGCTGCATTTTCCTGTCTTTTTTAATTATTAATCCTTCATCAGGGAAGAATTAATAATGGAAGTTCTGCAGAAACTGCTTTCTTTCACTATTTATGCAATTATCATTGTTCTTGTTCTACCATCTGTCGGTTCTCTAGAACAAGCAAATACCACAGCCAATAGTACAATCAACAATGGCTACATTAATCAGGTTTATATCCGGTTTAGATTTTTATTTTTATTAATTCTATTCAAGTATCACAGAGCCAATGAAACTTACTTCTGAAAGTCTTTTTCTTTTCTGTTTTCAACAAGATAATGCTTCCAGATTTTGAGGTTTTTTTTTTATTTTTCATATTATCGATCTTTTGCCAGTGACTCCTAACAAAGATCTTCTTTTTTTCCCTGATGATAACTGCAGTTGAGTCCTAAACTGCTTTTTGAGATTACAGTCCATGGGTTCCTCCTCTGGGCTTCAATGGGACTCCTGATGCCTGTTGGCATACTTATTATCAGAATGTCCAACAGAATCGAATGTGGAAGAAGTCTCCGAATTATTTTCTATGCTCATGCAATTTCCCAGGCAAGCTTTCCCCCTTTTTTTTTTTCTGCTGTTCTTCAACAGCCCAGATCTAGGATAATCAATAAAAGCTTTTTGTATAGTTTATAGTTTCCTTTTTCATTCATTAACATCTCCACATACTCATTGGAAAAATATATAACTAAAGCTTTGAACTTTATTTAATTAGAGGTTGATGCCCAATTCTTTGTATGCTTTAGATTATGAATGTCTAATTAAATAACCCTCAAGTTTGATGAGGGGGCTATTATGAATACTTAAGGGGCAAGAAAGGCTAGTGTTAAAAATTAATAGTTGATTAGCAACTCATATCTTTTTTAATCTCATTATTTTGAAATGAAGCATGAGACAGAATCATGAGTTAGGTAATATCCTATACTAATCACACAACTGTAAATGGAATAGAAATCTTACAAATAACAATAATTTGGCTGATCTAAATCTCATAATGTTATGATGTTCTAAAAAAGTGTAGTCTATGTATATAACTGCAGACGCTTGCAGTACTTCTAGCCACTGCAGGCGCAGTTCTCTCCTTCAGAAATTTCAACAACTCCTTCAGCAATCATCATCAGAAGATAGGAGTAGCGTTATACGGTATCGTATGGTTGCAAGCCTTGATCGGGCTTTTACGCCCGCAAAGGTAAACATCAAGATTCTTCATACCAGGAACAATTCCATTTTAGGCATTGATTTGAGTATGATAATTTCTACTTTGTTCTTTACAGGGGATCAAAAGGAAGAGCTGTATGGTTTTTATCACACTGGTTGCTAGGAACTGTTGTGTCTCTGCTGGGAATACTTAATATGTATACTGGACTGCAAGCCTTCCATGAAAAGACATCTAGAAGCATACGTCTTTGGACTATAATGTTCACAACTCAGATTTCTTTGATTGCTTTTTTCTACCTTTTTCAAGACAAATGGGCATATATGCAAAAGCAAGGAGTGATTTTGGGTAATGAACCATTTAGGCCCACTGATGAAGAGCTTTCAACAAGAGGCAAGCAGAAGGAATCAACCACTGAGGCTTCCGGAAAAGCATATTAATTATTAAATTATTTCAACTAACATGGGATTCTCTTCAAACTTCATATTCTCTTTTACTTTCTACAATTTCATCCCAGAAAGGATCAAAGTCTGGATCACCTGAAGAATGGAACACTGGGAGTAAAATTTTATAAAAATAATGTTACACTTGGTAAGTTTTACCTCAAATTTTTGAAGTGTTGTGTCTCCTATGTCATATTGACATGTACAGGACAAAATGACATAATAGTAGAAAAATTGGGGTAAAACTTACCAAGTGTAACATTCTTGTTTCTATATATGATGAATTATGGATGTTTTGTTGGCTTCTTTCCCCTATTCTTTTGATTGTTTCTTGTAGACCAGCCGATTGTTTGAAAGTCGTTGTAAATCGGATTGTTATTAACACTATATATCAGAATGCCTTTTGTAATGTATGCCTTAGTTTCATTCAATTTTATGTAAAAGAAATGCATATTTACCAACTCCTTCCCAGTTTATAATGTAGCTGACTTCTATTATAACACTAAAGAAATTATCCAAACATTTCTAGCACAATGTTTCCCAGAAATAGAATCTTATTCTTTTCCACTATCTTTCACTAATCTCAACATAGCCAAACACATCTTGTTAATTGCCAAATTAGTTTCTGTTAATCAGATTTGACTTCCAAGTGCCATGAAACAAAGAAGAGAGATTCAAGTGGGAACACAACAGCATGAAATTGTTTCCACTTAAGCATCTAGTGATCACAGAAGACTTACTAATCGTTTAGTGTCAATTTTTGGTATTATTTAAGTTTCAGTGGAAGACTTTGCCTTCAGAGATTTGAATATCGAAGAAACAATCTTGTCAGAGAGGGTTTCAACGCAAAGATTATATTCTCTTTTCTCAGGTCAATATTTTCCACAAACGATTATATCTTGAAGCCTTCAACAACCCACTGGTTCCCTCAATTCCCATTCTAGAATATTGCAGATTTCAGAAATGTTGCTGGCTCTCAGAAAAGTCATGCCAGTTTATTGCAGCGTATCAACATTTAAAAACCATAAATTCTAGAAATGAAATAGATCCTTGAATATATTTTAAGAAGTATATTAATATTGTCTAGTAGATGTTTGTCCCATAAGATGCAAAATTTGGAATGGCTGATAAAAATATACACTGCATTTTACTTTCTACAAAATTATTCCTCTAGAGTAATCACAGAGAATCCAGCGTGTTTCATTAACTACAATAAACTAAGAGAGGTTTAGGATTGAAAATTGATTGTTCTGGTTATGTATGGCAAATATTGGGTGCAAAATCTCAAACTTACTAGCTAAAGCTCAACAGCTTATACGATGTGAGTAAACATTGCTTCTCTATAATAATTAACAAGCATATGTTATGGAAATAGCTGTACATACCCAGTTATTACAGCAATCCCTAATATTATGAAAGGCGGAAGAATAACAAATGCTCCAATAGTGGCAAAGAAAACTGAATCATTCCTCTGAGAAACTTCGTCCAGGTAAGCTTGTCTTCTGATGTTTCTCTTCTGTGAGATGGTCAAGACCTTGGCACTAAATTTTTTCAAGTTTTTACCCAATGGAATACTAAAATCATCATCTCTATCCCCAACTAATTGTGCCAGCTGATCACGTATTGTAAGTTTACGAGAACTATCATCGCTCTCATATCCTATTCAAGAATTCATGCATTGTAAGTTTTGCTCAAGCAAGAAATTCGTCTATATGAGTTATAATGCTCCTACAAAATTTAAATTCCAAGTTTTGTATCTCAAGTCATGAGGCCCCATTTTAAGATTGTTATATCCTTCAAGACATTATTCCAATAATCATTTGACAGTTGTAAAACAACTGCATTACTTGGACATATAATTTGTAAAAGTAGAATACATTCTACTTTTTTCAAAGAGAAAAGACATACCTTCAACCATTGGGCTGGTAGAAGTGAGTTGTTCCAGGAGACCTAGCTGCGCACGTGCAGAAGATAAAGACCCTTGGGGAAAAAAATTAGAAGCACATTAGGATCTGTAATCAATCCCACGCATCCAAAAATTCTATTAAGAATTTAAAGCTTAGTGTTATGCAGTTTCCAACAATATGTCACAATCATCAGCTTCAATGAAAATGTTATAAGCTTACACAATGAATCAAAAGCTCCTAGTAGTGCATGAGATAGAGCAATCGGCACGCTTGGATACCTCAAAATATGAAGCAACAAAACAAGCTTACTCAGAAACTTAAAGCATCCAATCTTATGGAATATTTCTTGTCGATATTAATGTGATACCAAAGGCCGTTATGTTTTTCTTAGATTGCTTTGAAGTATCTCTAAAGCGGACATAACATCTTCAGGGCAAACTAGTTTTTTTCCATCTAACTCACAAGTTTTCTCAGCAAGAAGATTGTAAGGTTCAGCAGAAGTTGTTCCCAGTTCCACATTCAGTGAACTCAGTAAGAGAGGTCCGAGGATTATAGGTAGTACCAAAAAGGAAAAAAAGGTTCAAGAACTAAAGACAGGACAAAGTCAAGGCTGAAACGAATTATTATTATTATTTATGTATAACAATCAGTAATACCCAGCAGGTGTCTGTGTTTAGCTCTGACAGAAACTTGAAATAGCAAATCCTCTGCCACTGACAACCGGGACTGCGTAAACATAACGAATTGATTTCTCACAAATACATCAATCCTCCGAGTCCATTTGATCAAATTATATCACCCATATTCAGAAGCCAAAGATGATTCTACAGGGGTACGCAGATTATAGTAATTCGTTAAAAAAGAGAGAGAGAATTGCCTGCATACCAGATAAAGAAACTGGGGGGTCTTCTTCTGCCTGACCACCTTCAATTCCTTGAGACTGAGCAAAAGTTTTACATGAAGAAAAGTGGTAGAATTTGCAGAGATGCTTGTGTTTTAGCGGAGGAGGAAGAAGATTAGAGGAGGGTTTTGGGTGCAGAGAAGTGGCAATGAAATTGAAGGCCATGGAAACTGTTAAGTGTGTGCATTGGTGGCTAATATTATTAAGATTTTTGTAGGTTTGTGTATGGTTGAGATGCAAGTTTTAAATTTCTGTCACCAAACTAAACAAATACAAACAAAACTTGGGAGAGAAGACCTCCTCCACAAATATTATGAAGTGAAATTGGAAAGGCCAATTTACAAAACCAAAGAAATTTTTCATCTTTGGAATGAAAATATTTTTTTCAAATAAAATAAATATAATAGCCTATCAGAGAATTTTTAAAAAATGGGTATAAATTCTAAACTTTCTAATTGCTCTAGTATCGTAAGAAATCATTCAAACAGATATTAATGGTGGTCTTATCAACGTTTTTAGAACTATCTTGAATATCGATTTAATGAAGAGAATAATTTAATCTAATTAGGGATTAAATCGATTGACTAATGGTTAGGTTGATTAATTATTCAAAAATTATATTTAATTTTTTTATAATTTATTATTAAGTATATAATTTAACTTATTTTACGTTAAAATAAGTTTAGTTTGATTATATATATAAATGCAATAAATAAGGTCTTAGAACCATATTGAATATCGATTTGATGAAGATAATAATTTAATCTAATTAGGGATTAAATCGATTGACTAATGGTTAAGTTGATTAATTATTCAAAAATTATATTTAATTTTTTTATAATTTATTATTAAATATATAATTTAACTTATTTTACGTTAAAATAAGTTTAGTTTGATTTTTATATATATATATATATATATATATATATATATATATATATATATATATAAATACAATAAATAAGGTCTTGGGTTTAAGTTTTCATAATAAATGTTTTAAAAAAATTAATTTTTTACGTTGACAGAGTCAAACCCTGTTTTATATCCAGTCTAACTAGATAATTTTAACGGTTTAAAATGATTTATTTGCAAAAATAGTTTTCAAGTGAATCGAAACCAATTTAGTTAGTGATTAACGATTCATTCAATCAGATCGATCAGTCTGGTCTAATTTTTAAAACCATGGGTATCATTTGAAATTAATTAACATTTTAATTTAAAGAAAGACAAGGAAATAATAGCAATATTATAATTTATAAATTAATAATACATATTACATTTTTATTTGAAAATGCAATGAGATGAAATTTAGTTTTAACTTTTTTAAGGGTGTTAGGATGTGTTATGTAAAATAAGTTTTTTAACTAGGATAATTTAAGAAAAAGATAAAATCAGAATTAAAAATAAATGAGAACATCTTGTTAAAAAAAATTTATATTTTAATTTTTTAAAATTTGTATGGTTATATTATATCTATTTTAATATTTTTTATTTTAGTTAATTGTACTATTTAGATTTCTTTAAAAAAAATAAAATCATAAGATATCTTAATTAAATTTTAGTTGATAAATTAATTATTTTAATCATTAAATGCCCTTTTTTTAATTTGTTTTTTATAATTTATTTTATCATAAAATTGCCTACTAATTCCTATTATAAGCCTCTCTACATTGGGTAAAAGAAACGAAGAATTTCTTGGCCAGTGTGGCGACTTTCGTAACGTTAATATCCAAACCCAGTCTAACAGTACGCAATAACCAAAATACCCTCAGAACACTTTTTCCACTTGGCGAAGAAAATTGTTAATTAATCAGACATGACTTTAAAACGGGGGCAAATTTGGAAGGCTGATAATGTCAGAAATGGACATGAACAAAGAGACTTGACCGTTGGCGATGACTTTGTTGAGCCAATGAGCAGGAATCCAATGCCGTGTCATTTCAGAGCCTTCAGACAATCGAAAGGCCTCAAAACAGAACCTCTTGATGCGAGAAGAAGAAGAGATTAAAAGAAGGCTGTAGTGTGATGGCAAAGGTTGTAGCAGAAGAAGAGATAACGACAATAGTGGAGACAGTTCTGAAGGTGAAAGAAAAAGAAGAAGCTCACCCATATGCATTTCACGTGTCTGGACCTCGTAACGTGGCCCCTTTAAATTGGAGAGACCTTATCAACTCTAGTTGGTCAGTACTTTTTTTTTTCAAATTTAAGCTTATTGTCTTTGTGCTTACTCTGCTTTGTGATTGACCCGAATGAAGTTTAGTTGTGTGGATGAAAGGAATTGTATTAATCAAATTGAGATTTTTTCGGCATAATTTTGCTAGATCTGGTCTACTGTGAATATTTTTGGTAATTTTTGAATCTGCTAATTCTCTTGATTGCATAAATCTTGGGATTCCCCTGTTCTTCTTTGTGTTGCTTTAATTCCAATTCATTGTAAATTGTTACTGAAGATATAATTTTGGAAACGTGAGTGCCCCATATAAACAGCATTTTGTAATTTTAAATTACTTCCATCGCTGTACCACCTAATGCTGGGTTAGGTTTTTGTTTCATTTAAGCTGGTTATTTTTTGAGTATGGAAATTGGGGATATTTTTTGTGTTCTTATAATAGTACACTTGACAAATTGCATTCATTTTATATTCATTCAGTGTTTTTCCCGTTGTCTTCTTTGCCGTGAGAATCTGATGTCAGCGCTTAAGACTTTGAATTGATTGTATAAATTTATAGTCTTTTCTGGTGGATGTACAAATTTTTTCTTTAAATTTTTGTTTTCATCTGATAGATCAATCTTATTGTGCATTTTTCATGATGCTATTTTAATTGGATTTACATCTCTGGTTTTAAATTTAAGAATCATGTTTTCTGTTGTCTTTCATATATGACTAGCTGACAATTCCCTTGTGAAAATAAGGGGCTTATACTCTTATGCACGTAGTGGTTTAATCCTCTCTGATTTCTTCCCCTTATTTATTGCCTTTTGCCGTATGTTGCAACCATCAGGATTCTTAATTAATTATGTACACTGTTAAAGAATGGGGGAAATTTTTTATGTAACCAACTACTTGATCTGAGAATTTCTGGGAATTAGTTCCTAAATGATGAGCCCATGATACATCATGCATTGTTTAGTGACTGAGGGAATAAAAGAGTGTACAAACCTTTGTGTTTCAGCAGTTGGGAGTTTTTCTTTGGGAAACTTATGCATGCAAATAGATAAACTTTTCTTTTTCTCTGTTCTTTCTATGGAAGTATAAAGTGTTAATCAATTATCGATTTTAAAAAGGGTATATCTTAAGATATCTATTTAGTTCTAATTAGTTTTAAAAAATATATATAAATTCTATTGTTTGAACTTTTTTGTCCCCCTGATCGTATGGAGAATTTGAAATCAAGCATAAAATTCCTTGATGGGCATATGAGAATAAGTTGCACTCATTTGCATATTAAATTGCATTTAGTGTTATTTGTTTTTGACATCTTTTGGTGTTTGAAGAATGCCTACTCCCTTTCTGGATGGTCTGAATATGCAGGAAGGATCCAAATCACAAAAGAATTGTAATTGCCTGCTTCATACAAGCAGTTTACTTACTTGAACTTGATAAGCAAGAGAACAGAACAGAAGCAAATGCTCTTGCTCCAAAATGGTGGATACCCTTTAGGTACAGGCTGGCCCAAAAGCTAGCTGATGAAAGAGATGGTTCTATATATGGTGCAATACTAGAATGGGATCAATCTGCTGCAATGGCAGATTTGCTAATTATCAGACCCAGTGGAGCACCAAAAGCTGTATTAGCACTCCGGGGAACTTTACTCAAAAGTCCAACAATCAGAAGGGATGTCGAAGATGACCTCCGTTTTTTTGCTTGGGAAAGCTTGAAGGGTTCTGTCAGATTTAAAGGAGCTCTGGAATCCCTAAAGTCTCTTGCTGCTAGATATGGAAGCAACAATGTATGTGTAGCAGGTCATTCGCTTGGGGCTGGCTTTGCCCTCCAGGTAGGAAAAGCATTAGCCAAGGAAGGATTATATATTGACACCCATTTATTTAACCCACCTTCTGTCTCAATGGCAATGAGTGTTAGAAAAATGCGAGAAAAGGCAGTATTTGCTTGGAACAGAGTTAAATCAATGCTTCCTTCAAGTGCAGAAAGTCAGGCCAACATTGATGAGGGAGAGAAGACTAATCCTGTGGGACTAAAGAATTGGGTACATTATTTCTATGGGGATAAAAATTCTGCGGACTTAAATAAATGGGTACCTAATTTGTATGTGAATAATAGTGACTATATATGTTGTTGTTACATTCCTAAAGTTACAGCTGAAAATGATGCTAACAAGGAGAATGTGAGTTCTACAAATGGGAAAGCTGCAGTAAAGCTGTTTGTTATGTCCAAGGGAAAACAGAAGTTTCTTGAGGCTCACGGAATTGAACAATGGTGGTCTGATAATTTGGACCTTAAAATGTCCCTCCACAAGAGCAAGCTGATAAGCAGGCAGCTGAGATCCTTGTATAGCCTCTCTCCTCAGCAATAGACACCCATAAAGCCAAGATAATATAAGGGATTTGCTTCTGTTATTGCATAAATAACTCATTTTCAGTGACAATTCTTCCTGCTGTAAATTCAGTGCTTGTAAATTGTATTGATCGCTTGATGGAATTCCCCTTCTTAATCCTGTTGACCAAGTCAGCATATTCATTTACTATCTTTAACTTGTTGTACAAAGTCCTTTATTCTTTGCAACAGTTCTTCATATCCATTCCCGAATTTTCAGTTGTGATTTGTAGAAGCAGTAATATATAGAGAGTTAAGACACCAAAGCTTTGCAAATATTAATTAACTAACAAGCTACTCGAGTGCAATTCAGTAGATAAAAGCAACATGCATATATACTCCAAAAAGTTAATCAATTAGATGCCAATAGGCTTTTTGCACAAATAAATAAATAAATCTCATGGAATAAAAGGGCATATCCATTTTCTTCGATTAATATGATCTGAAACAAGCCCATGTTTTTTATAAATAACCTTGTATTGGTTTTCTTTTTTTGTAATATAGTGAAAACTAGCTAGAACAAACCGGTTGCTGATAGTAGGCCAGATAACTCGTAATCAGATACACTGACTTCCTGAATATTCTGCGCAAAACCATCAAATTTAGGATAAGGCTGATCAATATCTAACAGCCACGACTCAACATCTTGACAAGCTAACCAATCCGCCCATTGCTCCATTGTATATGATGCATCAAATTTTGTTGTGTTATGATTCAAACTGTGCATATGCTGGTTTTCTGCCAAATCTGTGAATAATCCTTCCGTTAAACATATGTTGCTGAATAATTCATCATCCGATGAATCAAGAGAGGCGTCAGATGATATTGCTGCTTCCATGCTACTTTGAGGCTCTCCGTGGTTGTCTTCAACATTGATAACTGGAACATATATGTTCTCAAGATGATCATCAAGTTGTAGTTGCTGATGTTGTGCTGTAGGAGATGGTGGGGATGGTACACTTGAACTATCATTACCGGTAAGTTCTTGAACCAGCCTCTTGAAGTTTGAGCAGTCAGTAATGTAGACCTTAGGCCGCAACAATTGAATCAAACTGTTAAGCTGCTTCTTCGAATCATTCTTGCTTATTTTAAGAGACGCCCGATTCACTTTCTTCACCATTATTATGCCAGAAATTTAACTATGCCTTGATGACTTCGAATATAGTTTTCAGCCTCATATTCTCCTTATATATAGCTATGAAATTCAGTATTTGGATCATAGGTCTCATATTCTGGTTGAACAGTTGAAGCAAAACAAGACACCAAGTAGAAAAGATACTTTTTTTTACTATTAGGGTTATAATAGGAGTCCTTGCACGCGACCACCAACCCAGTTATCAAATTGCAAATATGCTCACCATCACCATCTGATTTTTGAAGGCTCATGAGATGACTTCAGTCAACCAAAATGCTACCCTTTGTAGTTACGTGAAGATGATCAAGTTCGGTCAAATTCACTACGATCGGCATGTATTTTATTGATATAGAAGGAATATAATATGGATTTATACGTTTATTGGTCTTTATTTTTTTGGAATCATTTATACTTGGGAACATTGAATACATACTCTGTTGAAGGGATATTGTATTTCTCAAAACAAATAGAGACAACCCTGAGAAGTCAACTAAACCAACAACTACTTTATAAAAAATAAATATATTGCAAGGGAAACGAAAGTCAACCCGCATATCGTGAGATGAGGCAGATAAAGCAAGATCTCATTCAGAAATAACAAAGAAAAACGGGATCATCATCTGTTACGATTTCCTGAATCTTCTGAGGATAAAATAACCATTTTTCTTAGGGAAATTGGAATTTTTATTGTTTCTTGTATCTTGCGCCACATATATATATATTTATACTACACTTTTTTATATTTTAAATATTTTTATTATTTTATATGTTAGAATACATAAATTATCCTTATCTTTAACCTTAAAAAATCATAATAAAAGCAATAGCATTACTTTTTTCTTTTTATACACTACGGAAAGAGAACATGTGTAGATATTTAATATCAATATTTAAAAAAAGATTTATATATATGTTAGATAAGATCAAGTAAATTTAAAATTTTTTAGTTTAAATTTTTTAGATTAAATCTACAAAAATTATAAACACACTTGATTTTATCTCTCTAAATTTTCGTTGTCGTTAATTCATATTGAAGCAACACATCAAAAAAATAATTCAAGAAGACACCCATGAAGCGCATGCACTGAAGGACTTGATATTAAATATGTAAAGAATACATTATATAATATATATATATATACACACACACACACACACATCACAAAATAGCCTGGGACGAGCACAAGCTACACTAGAGATGTCAATAGGCTAGGTCGGCCCAGCTCCGACCCAACCTATTGGGCTAATGGGCCGGATCAGGCCTAAGGCCCAAACAGTAACGGGTCTTCGGGTTGGGTCGGCCCATTGAAATATAAAAGCCCAAGGCCCCGGCCCATATAATAACGGCCTTAATCGTGTCGAATCGGGCTTTAATCGGGCCGACCAGACCCATTTAATCAATTTAAAAAAAAAATTAATTAAAATTTGTTAAAATAAAATTTTTTCAATTATTAAAACCAATAATAGCATCCCGAATATTTTATTTATAATCTCTCACTTGTGACGGAGGAATACCGTAATTATATGATGAAAAATATTATAAATTGATAACATAGTACAAATAAATTAATTTATATATGGTATAAATTATAAAACATAAATAAAATATATCTACTATATAATATTTATCTATTCATCTTCTATATTTAAATCTCTGAATTCTTCAAAAATAAATAATTTTTATTTATGAATTTAAATATTTTATAATATTTTGCAATTATAAAATAAAAATAAAAATGAAATTATAAATATAAAAAATTATTATTTATGAATTTAGATATTTTTTGAAAGAAAGTTAATAAGATTAAAAATATAATGAAATCATTGAAATTAAGTGATTAAAAGATTTATAAATAAAAGTGAAAATAAAGGAAAATAAAATAGATTTATTTAAAATTTTTTTTTTTTAAATTATGCAGAGGCTTCTGCTTGACAGAAGCAGATTTTGCTTCTGCTGCCTTTTGTTATGTTTATGCGGCCTAGAAAAAAAAAAAATTTTATAAACAGTATCAGACCAGGTCGGCCCAGTCCATGGGCTTAATATTAAAGCCCTAAACCCGGGCCGGGCTTTATCGTGTCCGAGCTTTTTTTCATGCTTCAGGCCGGGCCTCCATTTAGCCCGACCCAATTGACGTGTCCAAGCTACACCAATGGATCCACCTTGAATTTAGCGATGATGTTTGCAGGAGCTGGGAAAATTTTCAAGTCCACTTTAAGCACACCAGAGTTCAAACATGGGCATTATAAGCCTAGGATAACTGTCTGAAAAATCAGCAATAGTTAACAACTTAAATTCTGATAAATCAATTTTTCAGTGAGTGAAGACTGAAGAGGAAAAGAAAATGGGTATAACAAAAGACAACCTATGTTCAATTCGATTTCAGCTTATTAAACGATCAATAGAAGTTTGTTACGAGTAAGCAAAACAAGTCCTATGGGTTAAGAAAACAAGATTTTGTTAAAGAATAAACTGTAACATTATGAATTGTAATTCTACTTCACATAACCAACTGTGAACAATGTCACCAGCAAGCATTTGAAATGATAAATACAATAATAAGTTGCAAAATGTGTATATTTAATGAGGTAAAAATAAGAACCTTGGAGCAATGGATCATACAGAGCTGTTCAGCCAATGATCTCATTGCTCTAATGGTGTCAGAGCTTTATTTTGCGTAGGAACCCAGAGACCTAGACAGGAACACAAAATGTCAATTCAACCTTCAAGGGAGTAATAATTTATAAACACCGTATTAAGTTCAACTAAAATATATAGTTTGTGCCTCAAAATTGCAGTATGAATGTGTTGCATACCTGGCTGCTGCTGCTGCTGCTGCTGCCTTCCTCCAGTTCCATGCTCTGTGATTGATAATTAGTCTGTATTGGTTGTGATAAATTGTAATTGCAGTGGAAATGTAGTGAATTCAATATGAATGCAAACTGAATATTGACAGATGAATGAAATAATCTTTATTGATTGATGGAATCCAGCATACACTCTTTATTCACAAAAAGCTAATGAAAACCGAACCAAACACTGGTGCTCTCCAAGACAGTCAACCAGAGTCCCCAGGCCTCAGCCCCCTATTTCCTTTCCAGTTCCCTTTAGATTTTCCTTGATGATCTTCCTTCTTAGCACTGCCTCCTAAAAGCCACGACTTCCTATCTGAAATATGGCTTATCTGGTTGCTTGAGTTATCTGGGTGTGCTTCCACCTTTGAACTCGAGTTATCCAGATATGGCTCTTCATTTGAATCTTCAATCTCAATTGCTGTAATCTGAGCTGTCTTACCCATTTTGCCCTTTCTTTGATAAGTCTACTTAATAGGAGGTCTATCAGAATGACACATCTATTTATGAATTTTCCTCACTCGTACCATGTACTAAATCTTTCTAAAAGCAAAAACCTGGTGAAGGCAATTCTTTCTTTTTTTAACAACACTAGTTTACAAGAAGGTTAGTCATTAATGCTTTTGCAATGTATGAGGCTTTTCAGTCAAAGACGACCCCAGCTGAAGCATGAGCGGATATACAGGGCTGAACTCTTTGTCTCCTCTTGCCCTTACCTTCACTGCATAATCATCCAAAGTTGCCTTAATCCCTTTCCATATCTGATCCTCCCCTTGAGAATCTAGCCACAATGAATACTGCACATGTGTAAGCTTGTTTCTTTGCAGTGGTGACTGCAGTTCATCCGGGGCCCGAGAGTAAAGATGGTGAAGTATAACACTTGGTGGTAGATCTTGAAGAAGAGGAGATGCCCCTAACTGAGATGTTTCCAAGAATATAAGAGGCCGAAATGCTCGCAGTGCGCGATAGGGTGCGCCAAGTTGTTCAACTGGGAACAAGTTCTGTCCCACAGCTAACTCCAGCTCAGCCATGTCTCTAGCTAGCCTCAATTTCCCTGATTCTGATAGAGGTCTTACAAGAGAAGCATGCCTGATAAAAAATATCAGAACCCGGGAAGCCATGCTCCGAACCAGCCTAGTGCATATAGTTTCCGTCCCAGCAGTGGTAGCATTAGCTGAAGAAGGCAACAGTCTGGATAGGAACTCTTTACGGAAATGAAGAATGCACTTTTGTAGCTCCTCCATGTAAAGTGAAGCATTATTGTCCATTGCAGCATCCATGCCAAGCACACCAAAGTTCTGGTCATGAATTTGCAAGATGCAAGACTCAAGCCGGTCAATCATTGCTTGGAACAAGGATGTAACCGAATCACAGGCAACCCCATATATTGTACCAATAGCAGGAGACAGCACATCTGCAGCTAGAGTGGGCAGTCCTGAGATCATCAGTGATATATGTGTATAAATTTCTTGCAGATGCTGACACAATGTGAAGTTCTTGAGTTGCGCTGATGTCGCAGGACCAGATATTTGACGTGCTTCAAGACCAGTAGATATCTGCCAAGAGAATATAGTTTGATATTATTCAAGCAATTCCAACACAAGCAGGTCTGAAAAAAAACAGTGGCATCCTTGAAATAGTTATTGTATGTTTACTTGTCAAAAACATAAGCTTCAGATATTGTATAATTTTGCATATTTTCCTTGCACAAAAGAGATATATTTATCATAGATCAACAGATTGATGAAAACAATTGTCCAGCCAGTTTAGTTCATCCCCCTTTACAGGAAACAATTATAATCATTTTACCATGTATGAAAAACAATTACCTGGTATTCAGCTCGTTCTGCAAGCAAGATCAAAACCTTGCCAATTACACGTAATACAAGGAGAGTCAGACGTCCATCCATCTGTACAGCTTCAATCTCTTCCTGAATACGTGATATAATTCTTGAAATTTGCTCTTTCGAAGGAACACTTCCACGGCTAGACACTGGGAAAACAGTATTCACAAGATCAGATAGGCGCGTTAAACAGAGGGCCAAGAAAGATGTCTGGAATGTTTCAATAGCCACAGCCATCTGATCTTTTCCTTCCAAACTGACAGCTGGTAAAACCCCTTTGACATCTGTATCACGAGAAATTCTTTCAAGTAGATTCTCTATCATGGAAAGGAGCTTCGGATATTCCATGGTAAATATCTCTTTGACAAAGCTTGATGCAGTGAAAGCAGATTTCATTTGACTTGCAAAAGCCTTCACAAGTGCCTCCCAAACACGATCTGTTAACATGGAATCACCCTCCTGTTCACAATAACAACTAATGTAAGGAATTGAAAGAAAGAGAATGAACCCAGAGCAGTCAGGAACATGGAGATTTTTGAAAGCAGTCAGTTGAAGTATGCAAATCATTAATGAAAATCAAGCCTTATGCACACATCATGGTGAAAAGAAAACATAACTCTATGACCCTATCTACCTAATCCAGTTGAAAGAGATAAATATTCACTCCAAATTTACCACTACATTCTGGCTTCTGAGTGTGCTTCTAAAGTAATGATTACTTTCAGAAGAAACAGTCCTTAGATATCTGAGTTACAAACTCTCACACTAGCACCATAAGGTCCATAATCCGAATCCAAGCCCTCTATTTTTTTTTTTTCAGTTGCCTGAACTATATTTCTGGCAGACAATCAAAGTGCCAATTAAATTAGCAAAGCGACGTATTATATAAAGTTCAATATGGCACTGCCTTTATACTCTTCGAAGATGAAGAAATCCAATGCTGAAAATGCCAACCAAAATTCTCTATACCACCATTAACCATACAACAACTGCGTCAACCAAAACACTAAAACAAATAAACATACCAACTACCTGAATAACCTCATCAAGCAGCAATACATGAGTAAACGGGTCTCTTTTTTTCGACAAAACCCTCTGCAAATGCCAAACAGCAACAACAATGGAATGCAACTGATCCATACAAGTCCCCATCCTCTGCCACAACCCTTCCCGAGCCTTTACCCCACCTCCAATCTGCGGCGTTCCAGAGCCTCTTATCCCTCCCGGCCCAAACCCAGCACCACCTGCCCCCGAAATCGCTTTCATATCCAAGGCCACACTCACACTCTTCATTCCCATGTTCTTATACTTATTCACCAAATGTTCAACCGTCACCTTCAACTCTCCCATATTATAAAAAACTTGCAATCCCGTCCCTACTTGCGCCTGATTCAACCCTTCCATTCCTCCTTCTAAAACTTTCATCGCTTCGTTTCTCAATTTTTCCCCCACTTCCTTAACCCAAAACAACTCCTCATCAATAACGTCAATGCCGGTCAACTCATACTCCTTACACATTGTAGTTATTTCGCAGTGAAGCTGCGCTGCTTTCGTCAGATCTAACTTTTCCGGGTCTGCTTCAGACGCCGAGAGAAGATCGCGAAGCTTCTTGGATAACCTAAGTGCACGGATCGTGTGCTGGAGGAGTTCGGTAGCACGGTGGAGATTCGACAGTTGTACGGTTTTAGATTTAATAGATTTGTAGGGATCAGAGAGCTCGGATCGGACGCGACGGACGGATGATTGTAGTGATGTGATGGCAGATCGAACGGTAGAGAGAGCGTGTTCCGCATGATTCAGAGATGACAGCTGATTGAGAAGGTCGGTGTGGCGGGAGAGTACTTCGGAGCGTAGTTGATTCTCCAAGAGACGAATGGCTTGGTGGAGTTGTTCGGCAGTGGAGGCGGGGGATCCGGAGGATAGCGCGGCGGATGAAAATGAAGTGGAGGAGAAGGACGGCGAGAGGAAAGCGGAGAGGATTGGATCGCGGGCGAATGCGTCTAAGGGTGAGGTTGAGGTTGTCGTTGCTGTTGGTGGTGCTGTTGTTGATGCTGGTGTGGTGATTGAAGCGCTTTTGAAGGTGGAGAGACGGTGGAGTGGGGAAGAGCTGGACAGGGCTGCCGGTGACGCCATGTTGTGAGACTGAAGTATTTAGTGTTACAATTTGATTTGTATGGTTTGATATATTTTACAGGGAAAAGCACAATTTCCCACTGAAGGTTTAATCTAAAATTAAAATTATATTAACGAAAGTAAAAACAAATGTTTTCTTATAAATTTTAAAATCTAAAAAATTTATATTATTTTTTCACTTAATTTTAAAAATTTATATTTACTTTCTAATAATTAAATTTTAAAAAATTTACTTCTTTTATTTTCAAGTTTTATCTCCAATGGTTTAGAGAACTAACTAATAATTGAGAAGAAACAAAGGTCTTCTCTAATGAAAGATCTTTCATCGTCATGTCTGAACATCTATTCTTCATCATTTTTCGTAGTTGAATTTGAAAAATAGATGAAAAAGGTCAATCATCAATCAAAATGATGGTGACTAGAGAAAGAAACAAACCCTAAAAATGAAATATAAACTTTTTAAACTTAAAGAAATAAATTGAAATATTAGTTTTTAAAACTTTGGAGGGAATAATATAGTTTTAAAGTTATAAGGTTTATAAAAAAATTATGATTTTATCCTTAATCTTATTCTTAACTGAAAATTTGGATAATAATTAGTCTATAAATAGGTGTTAAATTTTTTTATTTATTATAAGTATAATTTTAAGATTGAACTAAAATTTAGGTGAAAAATAATTATTTTCTCTATTTTCTTAATTTGTTTTTAGTGTTGTTGGATATCAAGAGACGTTTCTGTTTTTCCTTGTGGGGGTTTTAATAAATCTTATCATGAAATATAAGTATTACATTCTTAAAAATGTAATTAAAGAGGAAATTATCTTCTAACTTTTACATTGAGACAACGCAATTTTCCACCCGCAAGGTTTCAGAAAAATGATTTTTCATCGGTTATCAAGTTCGGTCAGCTAGGTATGTTAAAAGTAGTCGTAAAAGATTAAAATTAACATTTCACACTTTCTTGGCGCTGTAACATTTATTAAAGGTGAACAATATTTACTCCTAATTTTTTTTATTTATATTAATTTTAAGATTAATAATTAAAAATTAAATAAAAGTTATTAGTGGAATTTGCCTACACCAAACTAGTTAAAGTGTAAAATTAGATAACTTATATCCAAATAGATGTAATTTGGTTAGAATAGTATTGAAGATGATGAGATCCTACCAAATTATACTTGACCACATGTATGACAAGATGATTAAATCGAAATTACATTTGAAATATTGTGATTCAATTGAATTACATCTCGATGATATGAATGAAGGTAGATTTAACTTAATTTTGTTATTAGAGGTGAATTTGTAAGAGATTGATTCCAAAATTTGTGAAAGAAATTTATTAGTTTATATTTTTAAGGATGCAACCAATATTAACCTTTAATATATATATTCTGCAAATTGAAAAAAAAAAAAAAAACTATTTAAACTAACACTTAATTAAGATGGAAGATTATTTTTCTAAAACTTCAAAGCGTGGATAAATATCAAGAGCCAAAACTTAGATGGAAAATAGAAGTTCTCTCTTTATTTATCTTTCGTAGGTAAAAGAATATTCTTCCATTTGATCGTTAAACACTGAACATTTAAAAAAGTGAAATGATATTTGTTATAATAATTAAGGTCAAAGGATTATTTCTCATCAAACTTTTAACATATTCTTAAAGTCATATTTATAAAATTTGATAAAAATATATATAAAATTGTTATTTTATTAATAATATTAAAAAATATAAAATTTATTATATTTTTTTCTTTAAATTTTAAAAATTAATAATTTCACCCATATCTAAAGTTTTTTAATTTTGAAAAGTCACATCTCCTCTCTCCCTTTTTTATCTCTCTAATCACTATCCGAAGATCTTTTTATCACATAATCTCTTTATCTTTGATAAAGTAATCTATTCTAGATTATTTTTTGTGTATTATCAAGAATTTAGGATAGAGAGGGGAGACTATCAACATAAGAGATGAAAGTTAAAGAGGTGAAGAAAAAATTAAAGGGAAAAATATAATGTTTTAAAGTTAAAAAACTTTAAAAAATATGAAATTATTAATTTTAAAATTTTTAAAAAATAAATTTTATATTTTATTAATATTATTAATAAAATAATAACCTTTATGTCTGATAGAGAATTTTTAGTAAAAGTTGGGTGGGATATAGTCGATTGGCCAATAGTTAATATGTACTACTAAAGTAAGACATGATGATTGATAACCCATCTAATAGTGTTTACAGTTGGGCCAAAGTGGACCTGCGCGTTTTCTTGTTGCTTTCCAAGTGGAAAGGACCAATGCAACTTACATTCAAGAAAAATGTGTAAAGCTGCAAATCTTCTATGTAATTTATTAAGAAACTGCAAATCTACAACAAATTCATTAAAAAAAATAATAATCGAATAACAAATTTTAATTTCAACTAATCCCAACTGCAGTAGAATGGAGACAGAAATCCAGGAAAAAAAATGAAGACAGAGACATTGATGAAAGAATGAAAGAATAAAGAAGATAGGAAAGTAGGAATCAAAAGCTACAGCCAAAGCAGAGGAAGAAGAAGCAGACAGTGGAGACAAGAACAACGGCTTCCACAACGTACATAATTTTGAACGCTAATTCATCAACTATGTCAACGTGAAAATCGAGGCGTTTCCATTTGAAAGCGTTTGAGATTTTCGACGGCCACACCGAGTTCTCTTTGCTCATAACTTTCTTCAACGACGAAAACCAACTTCTCTCTTTGCTCATAACTTTCTTCAATGACCAACTCTTCTTCGCTGCCATTAACAACACAAATCTGAAATCCGAAACTCTCTCTCGAGTATTCTTTCTCTCTATCTATCTTCTTCTCTTCGCTTTGCTGCTGCTTTGTTTGTGTGAGTATATATATATGTAGACTATGAATTGTAAGTAGGATGGTTTCGGTTGCTTTTGGTTTCAACAAAAAAACGTCATTTTAGTTCTTTAAGTTCACTTGCATATTTCCAAGGAACTCCATGCTCAAGTATTTTTCTCTTCGTTCCTCTGCAACGGCTAAAACTAAAAGGCTATTGTTATGATTGTAAATACTGGAATCCAATACCGTTCAATTAATTATTTGTCTATCAATCTGGTCAACCTTACGTGCTGGCCTCCTTAACGGCTAATGCATAAAACAATAAACACATTTTTGAATGATAAAATAAACGTTTCATTACATATCTCTCCTTTGCCAGCTCTTAGTGTCTCATTAATTTGTCCAGGTAGACACATATACATTTAACTTGTATACCACGATGGCATAAGTTTTATAGTGCTAACTTTATTTATCAGGGGCCAAAGAACACTCTTTTATAGAGTAATTTTTATTAGAATTTTCAATTATAAGGATAAAGATAAAATTATTATTTTACCACTCTACTCTAAAAATTAATATCATTACCCTCATGTTTTAAAAAATTAATAACTTCATCCCACCTAAAGCTTAAAAAGTTAACATTTCACTTTTAGGGTTTGCTTCTTTTCTTCGGCTACATCATTCTAGCCAATCGCTGACAATTTTCACACATCTTCTATATCTAGCCACGAAGGACAACCATCCACTACCAAGAAGGATAACGAAGCGTTATCCATATATGGAAGATACGACTAAGGGTGAAAAAAGGTTGTCCTTCGTCAAAGAAGATCAATGGTCGGATTCTCTAAGCGATCGGAGATGAAACCTAGAAATGAGAAAAAAAAGTGAATTCTTCAAAACTTAGTTAGTTTTCCAAATCATGGGGAGAAAATGATATAAATTTTTAAAGTTTTAGGATTTAGTGGTAAAATAATGATTTTACCCACTCTTACTTCTAATAAAAAATTCTAATAGAAGTTTGTCCATAAATGAGTATTTGAGTTTTTAAACCATTGTGGATATGTTTTTGAAATTAGACTAAAACTTAGGGGGGAAATAGTCATTTGGCCTTTATCATGAAAATTGTAGGATGGTCAAATACCGTTCTGTTTCCTGCTGTAAAGGAAAAATTAAAAAAAAAGAAAAAAAGAAGCTTTTTGAAAGGTCCAGGCATGGTCATATTTTTAACAAGTTTATGATCAATCCAAACGATAACAACAATTACAATATAACAACTAAAACTTATTCCTTTGATAACACGAATGGTAATTCCCTCACATGATTGACAATGCATAAACCAAACACCTACAAATCAATGACAATGCACTTGTTATAATGCTCTAGCTCTGCATTTAAGCTAGAGAAAAACTTAATTATGCGGATAAGCAGCTCGGAATCTGATAGGAATCCATCCTCCAGCGACGTTAAAATCATAAGTGTAGTGTGTCCTCTCTTGATTGGACACTGCTTTATGTATGCCGGTCCATCTGCCCAACCTTTGCGATATTGCTTCAATCCATGCCTGCATACCAAGCCACAAACAAATGCAAATTAGACCCGAATAATTGGCATCTAAGGGTCGTACAGTGAATGGCAGAGACAGTTCAAATAACTAATCCAACAGTGAACACATCTCCTGTCTTCTACTCCTCGTAGTCTCTGCCCGTACGCATCATCATCGTCAAACCTGCGGCTAATTTTAATTAACTACACTAAATAAATTAATCAACAAACAAACAAGCACGAGCTCTCTTTCTCACACTTTTTGTCTCGTTTCTTCAGATGCATAACTAGGAGAAACATCTTCTTGTTACTTTCTTTGTTTGCTTCAATCTGAAACGAAAATGATTTTTGGATCAGCCGTGTTTTGTTGTTATCCTCTTGACTTGTTTGTTGTCAATATAGCTCTGGCTTCTGTAGACGGATATCTTGCTTTTATTGCACTCTACCAGGTTTACTTCCCTTTGCTCTTTATTTATAATGCTATTGTTTTCATTATCAATTTCTGAATAGTTTTATTGTGGGTGACTTATTTTTGAATTTTGTATTGTGTTCATTTGGTCTCATAAGAGGATCTCAAGTGCTGATATTGGTTATTTCAGGAACAGTTTTCATTAGACTTCTATCATTGGTTACATCTACTTTATCATAAAATAAACATAAATTTAAAGATAAATTTGCAGTATTACTATGTAAAATAAGGGCCAGAACCAAACACATTATTAGGTCTCAAGAATTATGTTTTAATCAAATTCTATCAAGATTTATGGTGGTAACAAGCAATTTTGTGGGTAATTAATGTTGATTCCAGTGTTTATTCATGAAACTTGGCTATTTATCTGCCCTGAAAAACTAAAGAGGAAGTGAGCTATTTCTGTGGCCCGTTAATGTAAACAAGTTTGCAGTTGAAAATGAAGTGAAGTATGATCAATTAAAGCTTGAATTTGATTGAATACATATTGAAGAAGAATTATAGTGGTGGCAATGCCTCATGAACTTTATTTAGTTGACATTTTGTGAAATGAATGTGTATGCAACTTTTGTGCTGAACTCTTCTTGTTTGATGTTCATTCTTTCAATTTTAGTGATCAACGTTCAACCCCGCCCGTTTGATTCTTCATATGGTACTTACATATGTCAGCCACTTTGGCATTGCAGCTCACCCGGATTCACATGCGGAATCAACTTGTTGGATGGACTCGCCAAAAAGTAAGTCAGATCTTCTTTTACTCGATTATGGAACTTGAACTCATATTAGAAGACAGCCTCGTAAGCTTCTATTTTCTTCTTTAAACTTGCAAAATCCACTGTACTCTCTGTTTAAGATCTTTTTGGTTCTTTAGGTTCATGTCAAGAAAATAAATATAGATTTATGTTGAGTTGATATGTTTGTCTTTATGCTAATTCTTTTCATCTTGTTCAAAAATCTGCTTCTTTGTTGTATCCTCTTTGTTGCTAATAAAATATCAATTTCAGGTACTCCATTTCTTGATTGGCTCTTCCAGTTTGGGTAAGAATTGATATCATCCCTCACTTCATGGAGATTTGTGCCATATATAATTAAACTAAAAACATGGTTATCAGCTTGCCAGGTCCTTTAAATAGTGGAATTAGTTTCTCAATTACTGGAAATTTTGGAACAAACTCATACACTATACTTAAGTTTTAATTCACAGTTTCAATGGTTTGGAAAGCTATTTTTGAGGGAATTTGCTTTCAAAGAATTATTTGCTAATGTTTTAGCCTTCAAGACTCTTGAGTGTCTTTCAAAATCCATTAAAACATACTGCAGAGAGCTTTCTATTTCTGATTTTTATCGGCTATAATGCTGAAATGAAACTATTCGAGCCCATTTATGATCGGTTGAAAAATTCCCGCAATGGATGATCATGTTTTGTAATCCAATCATCTTTCAGGTTACTCCATCCCTTTTATATTCACATAACTTGTGAAAGGTGGCTTTGCTGGTCACGCACTTGTGCTTTTATCCTGATGGGTTTGCTTCTTTGACTTGTGATACTTGATGTGCAGCTTCAATATTTAATTTTTTAATGGTTTTACATGATAAAAATATGCTGCAGCTTCACCTGATATTCTGTTTCTTGCTGTATTTTTTCTACTCCTATCTTTCTGGTAAATTTTCAGTATTCTTTCTGAGAATAATTGTTCTCTTATTGAAATACATTATTGTAACTTTGCTAACTTGGATATTGCAAATCACTATGTTCTATCATTATCGGCTATATGGCTCCTTGACATGTTTAGTTCCTTTGTATGTTTGCTCTTTTAAACTCAAAGCTCTTGTGCTTTCTATATTTAGTTTTTTTACTTTATGTTTTAGTTCCTTCTGGTTCTCCACTTGCATTGTGACACATAGAGTTGAATTTTTACAAGTTACATCATTGATTTCGACTAACTATGAGATAGTTTTTTTGAATGCATCAAGATTTTATTTATGCGTATGTGTACACAAGTCGACATAATTTTTTTCATAATTTATAACCTCCTTGTTTCTAGTATGCCTTGAAATCAAACTGCTTATTGGCTTATGCTGTAGGATGCATAACATGAGAAAATAGTTTCTTTAATAAAATGTGAGGTGTTTTCCAACAAGAATGTGTCTTGTTCGAGGACAAATAATACTGCAAGACTAATAAATGTAATAAAAAGATAAAATTATGATATTTACAAATTTAATTAATAAATGAGTTTGTCGAGACCATCCACTTTTATATATATGTGTGTGTGTGTGTGTGTGTGTGTGAAGGGATATTAAATTGTTGACAAATTCATTGGTTAACACTAAGTTTGTATCCAGAGATATTTAGAATAATGCAGTATAATTCATAGATATAGATATGCTTCTATGGGCAATGATGTTATAGGGTGGACCTTTGCCATCAGGGGAATGATGAAGAGGATGATGATGAAGAAATTAGTGCCCAACAGGCTTTATTGGACAATTTGAAGAGTAAACCAGGTTCATCAAACATTCATGAGCGATGGAGATGTTGCCCATTACAGGGCATTCATGTTGGTAGCTGGCAAAAAATTGTGATTGTGGTATGAGAGATAGAAGTGTACTGTTTATTCTTTTGCTATTTCTTTTTCTTTTCATGTTATAAAATATTGTTATCCGTTTTTCATGCAATTTTTTTTCCCATTTTTTTCACAAGGTTGTTTTGCTTATGTATATCTTAATGATATCATTTGCTATGATAATTTGAATTGGCTCAGGTATGCAATTTATTCCTTCCAGCACTTAATATGTGGCTTTTTTATGATGTGATAAAACACCTTATATACTATTTCCTCGTGACATCTTTGTTTTACATTTCTTCATGTATTCTACCACAAGTTCTACACCTCAAAGTACAAGTTAGTTGCGTATACTATCTGATCAAACAATAATTTTTTCATGAATTTTTGGAAAACATCAATTTGTTCAAAATCTTCTCATTTCTTGATGCCTACTGAAAGAAATTGGGAAAAATGATTTATTCAATTGATTTTTTTGACAGGCAATGATAGTATTCAGTGATGTATATATACTGAAGACGGCTTTTGAAAAAAGTTAAAATTTCTAGATGCCAAAAACTTAGCCCTTTCTATTTATTGCTGTTTTGCATGGTGTTTCAGTTATACATTGGCCAATGCATACTATTATTTGAGAAACTTATTTTGTGACTGGGAATTTCTTGATACTTATTATGATACATTAGCTTCTCGCAGTTCAAGAAAATGCTTCAAACTATCTCCCCCCATTGCTAATGCTTCTATAAATGAGGCTTAGACATATAACTTGGCATTTTCTTTTGCATTCACAAAAGCTCTTTATGAACTTATCTTAAAATTTTCGCTTGATTGTATTAAAATTCTTCTCTGAATGTGAGACATTCCTTTTCTCTGAAATGTTGATGCTACAGTTGTTAAATATTGCAATTATTGTGCAGGTGTATGTAGACATTTTTGCCACAGCAATTCTTTTATTCGGAGGATCTCTGGGTTGCTATGGTGAGCTAGTAGTTCAGTTGATCTTTGTTAATTATCTTCATGTTTCCTATAAAGATGATAATGTACACTAATATCTTGTACATCTCAGAATTATTGATTGTATCATGTGTGATACCTTGATCAGGGTTTTGTGCCGATTCTTAGACAAATAGGTCCATGTATATCATTTGCTTTTATTAGTATAGTTTCATATTTTCTTTTTAAAAAAAAAAAAAACTACAGAAGAACTCTTGCTGAGGCCATGAAGGATGACATGATTGCCATGGAAGCCAACTAAAGAATTATATATGAGAAAGATTTAATGCCAAAAATGTGGTAATGTAGCCATTTGTATGCAGCATTATGTATTAGGATGAAAACAAGGGACATGTTTTTGTTCAGAACTTAAATTCACTTCCAGGTATTTGTTTTGCTTGTTGTGTCTTTGAAAAACAAAGAACCTCTAAATCTATTTTCATTTCTGCTCCTGTACATGATTACACCTTTGTTTATTGGTGTGAAATCCCACTAACATGTCTGAAGTGCGATCGATGTAAATCCTAATGTATGTCTCAGCAAAATTTTTGTTGTTATTTTCCATTAATTGTTCCTCAGGTCTTCAGCTATTTTGTAAATTGAAAAGAGTAAGGTCTGAGAGAACTTCTTCAGAGATGGGGAAGGTACTCACACAATAAATTTTTAAACAAAGCGATTTTTTCTTGTACTTAAAACATATTTTTTCTGTACAAATGCATATGGTTAATTGCCTCTTCAAGATTGAAATTGTTTATGCACCCCTTGCTTAAATCTAACATCCATGTTTTATTCTGTGCCTTTACGATTTGGAAAATTTGTCACTTATCCAGGTTGCTGGTTTAGCTGTTGTCTCTGTTATATGTTTCTCTTCAAGTGCTTTGATAGCTTTTCTAACAGAATGCCTAAATATATTATCATATTTTGGTTTGGCCTGTTTTCTTCCTCTTTAACTGCACTTTAATCTTTCTGTCTGCAGTTTTCTTATCACTGGAATTTGAAGAAAATGAGTGGAGTAGGGGCACCACTTCTGCTGGTCTTATACTATTTCATAGGTGATTTCCTTGCCTAAATGTTTCAACTTGCCGCTTATTACAGTATGCTTGAACATTACAGCAATCACTGTGAAGGTTTATTACCCTTAATAACTTGGCCAACAGTATCCATATTGTTTGTACTCACAGGTTATTTTGACTATTTATTTAGAGATGCCTGCATCTTGCTTTGGAAGCGTGGATTACAGGTTGCCCTTATACAACTCTTGTATATTTACAACAATCAAATTAAGTGTATATATATATATATATAAAATTAAAATATATAAATAATATGTCATTATGTAATTAAATAATTTTAAATTAAAAATAAAATAATATTTAATTATATAAAAATATATTATCTATTTATTTAAATTATATATAAAAAAAATATATAAATATAACATTACTCTGTGATGATATGGTTTGATGCATACAATTTTTTTTTCTTTTTTTAAGTTTTACATAACCTAGAGTTATTTTTCAACAATTAAATACTGAATAATAACAATAATATAAATATTATTTAAATTTCAAATTTAAGTCGCTTTAGAAGTAAAAGGATCTAAAGTCAGGCGACTATGTTTCTTGCAGTTGCAGGAGAAAGCCTGGGAGAGTTTTAAGCATAAATTCTGCTCTGTTCAGCATGGGAAAAGTTTCTTCATAAAAAGCAGACTTCTTATCTCTTCATTTCATTTGTTTTTTATCAGACAAAAACAAATTCAAAAGCAAAAGCACAAATTTCTTTTCTTTTTTTTCGCATTCATTCTTTTCTTCCTCTAAGAGCAATCACTTTGCCCCACTTCCCACCCAAAGTATCTGTCTTCTCTTTCTTTATACAAATACCTAAATAATGATGTTCATTCTTCACAAAATTCCAAACACAAACACTACCTTCGACGACGACAACTGCAACAACTTTGCCAGGAGAGTTTTTTCGATAATTTCGTCTAATACTGAGTGGTTTAACAGCGAGCCGCCATGGCCAGTTCCAGTACGGTTCCACAGCGGTCTCAGTCCAGGAGGATGAGTCGAGCTCAGACCATGCTGGTCGACTTGCAGAATGAAGACAGCTCGGCTATGGACAGTGAGCTGGTGCCATCCTCCTTGGCCGTCATTGCTCCAATTCTTCGTGTGGCTAATGAAATTCAAGAGGATAACCCTAGAGTCGCGTATCTCTGTTAGTTTCATATTTCTCTCTCCTTATTTGTTCTATTGCTGTTGTGTTGGTTACAGTTCATTCACATTTTGTTACTATTTTATGCTGAATGATTACTATTATAATTTCACTTTATTCTACATTCCTCTTCTTGTTAGCAGTGATAAGTGTGTTGTTTGAGTAAAAGATTGGTGCTTCTGCGCTATGATTTGTGAGGGATAGGAGTAATAACTGTATTTCGAAAAGTTGAAAGCAGAATGGAATTTCTTAGTTTCAAGAAATAAACCGTCCGTTCAGAAAGTTTTTGTTACTTTGACTTTTGCTCTTCTGCAGAAGATATTAGCTTTTTTTTCTTCCCCCCTTTTGCAGTCATTTGGTTTACACCTTTAGGTTAAGTTTCTATACTGAAGCTTTATAGTTGCCATGAGTTCTATGGCCAAGGTACTTTAAGCATTCTTATCCAATGGATAATTTATTTTACAATGACCTTAATACCATATCATTCTTCCAGGCCGCTTCCATGCATTTGAGAAGGCACATAGGATGGATCCAACATCTAGTGGCCGTGGTGTCCGACAGTTTAAGACCTATCTGTTGCATAGACTTGAGAAGGTAGTCCTAGTCATTATTGTTGGTTTTTATTATTGATTCTTCTTTCTTCATTGAGTGACGTTCTTTTCTTTGGGCAGTTCATGTTATTTTTTCATTCTTAGTTTTCTCTAAATGATTCTTAATATTTTTTGGTAATAAAAATGTTGTTCTTTAAATTAGACTAATTTCATTTTTGTTCTCTGAAAATTGAAATGTAGTATTTAATGAGGTTAGTTTCCGGAAGTCTGGTTTACAAAATGAATTGGATGATAATAATACTTCATAACGCCTTAAGTTTTTTGCTCTAGCAATTCTGTACTAATGATAATTGTGTTATTCATTCTCAAAGCTTGTGCTTCATGTATTAACTGGTTAATAGTTTTGATACATGTTACTAGTTTCTGTCAATATCAAAACTACAATGCAATGGCATATCATGAATTCCTAAAGAATGATTTAGAATGTCGAAAATATTTGTTTGTAACAGGAAGAACAAGAGACAAGGCCGCGGCTTGCAAGAAATGATCCCAAAGAAATCCAGTTGTATTATCAGAATTACTATGAGAACAATATCAAAAGAGGCCAACAGACAAAAAAACCGTAAGGCTCAAGTTTGGACTATTGAAATGCCTATTTAGCATTCATTTACCGATTCTTTTTTGGTTTGTGCTTACTGTTGAAGGGAGGAGATGGCTAAGATTTTGCAGATTGCAACAGTATTGTATGATGTGTTAAAAACTGTTGTACCTTCTTCAAAAGTTGACGAAGAGGTTTGATTTGTGTAATATCAGTATCATGGCACAATTTTTTTAAGTTTATGGTTGCATCTGGGATTGTTGAAATGTTGGATGCACAATTGATTCATGATTACAGACCCACAAGTATGCTGAAGATGTTAAGAGGAAGCGGGAACAATATGAACATTATAACATTCTTCCACTAAATGCTACAGGGGCTAAATCAGCAATCATGGAACTCCCTGAGGTTGCATCTCTGCTGTATTTGTTGTTTTAGTTTTGCTTGTGCTCATGAAATTCATCATAATTTTTTTTCCCCTCTGGAAATATAGATCAAAGCCGCAATTCGTGCATTGCATAATGTGCAAAACCTTCCCATGTCCAGAGTTCGTGCAACACCCAATGTTCCTCATGCCTTGCCTGAGGAGAAGGATAAATCTGTTGTTGACATACTTGATTGGCTTTCTTCATATTTTGGGTTTCAGGTATATCATGCACTGAATTCCTTCCTTTTATCTTTATTTTTCTACTTGCATCTCACATGCTGTTAGCTGTATTGATTTATTTGTAAGCTAACTCTCACCCAATCCACCACATATCATTAAACTGTTTCATTTTGAAAAATTGACGAATTTTGAATGTCATGGGGAAAATAGCTTCTACTTCTAGATAATGTCATCATGAGAATTCTGCCACTCCTCTCTTCCTTCTAAACAAGAAACCTGAACAGATTTAGAATCATTTAGAGAAACGAGAATTTGTAATGAATACCTCATTCTATTTTTATTTAAAAGCTTTGATGGTGTTGATGGGTCAATGGTCAGAAAAATTATGCTGCAAGAATGCTTAGCTTTAATTAAGGCTACAAATGAGCTGAGCCGAGCTAAGCTCGAGCTTGTTGTGTTGCTTGGTTCGGTGAGCTCGCAGCTCGATTTGAGTATAATGTTAACCCCCCAAAAAGTTTACACTTACACCCCTAAAATCTTATTCCTTCACTTTGAAACTAAAATCTTATTCCTTCCGTTTGAATATGGAGAGTAATTGACAAATATATAAGTTACGGAGTTTAATTGTAATTTTGTGAGCCAAGCTTAAGTCAATCACTCCTATCTTAAGTTTGAGCTCTCATAGAGGTCGAGTTTGGCATATACCTAATTGAGAGGAGCTCAAGCCTGTCACTACTCTGCTTGGCTCGACTTGATTGCAACCCCGACTTGCAATGGAGGTTGTTGATTCCTTAAATGCAGTGGCAATAAAGGCACAATACAGAAATGCAATGGCTATGAAGACCACACGTATACAACTAATTCAAAAACATAGATAATAATCCCACTAATTTTGGGATAATAAATTATTTCAAATTTAAATTAATCTCTGGATTAAGGAAAGAGTTTTCAACAACCTCTTCCCAATTTTTGGTTCCCCTTTCCCCTTTTATCCCATACATAGATTGAGGTCAAGTTACTCATTATTGGAGGATTCATTGTCAGCGTTGGATGTCAACATTTATTTACTTACCCTTGGATACGTGCAAACTCTACTTTGTGACAATTGACAAATGTATTATATTGTTATCTTACACTATTTTTGTTCCTATACATGTATCTCAACATCTTGACTAGTCTACATGCAATTTACGAGTAGGTTGTTTCTTGACCGTTCAAATCATTCTAAAAAGATTTAATCGGTCTTGAGTGGTTCATAAAAATTTCTTCCAAACTTGTGGACATTGAATATAATACTCTAGTTGCATTTTCTATTTCATCTACCTTATTTTACTTTTTAGGTTTTCTATAATTACTCTAGTTGTGGTTATAATACTCTAGTTGCATTGCTCTGTTATTTTCTCCATATCCTTATTATATGGTTAGCATACTTCTCAATCTTTCAGGCTTTATAGAAACTGGACAAAGACACGTAATATGATCATTCTTGAGTACTTGTTAGGCTAAAATTTTTAGCATATCCTCTCTGATGTCCCCTATAATGTCTTAATATCATTCAAACTCTAATCTAGTTACGAAGGTCATATGTTACTACATGAGGTATTTGAATTTAATTTTGCTCGTCAATGGGGCTTCAAATAATTTAGGGTAGGGGTGTCCTTCCATGTCTCCAACTTGTTTTTTATACCAGTCTAATGTTTCATTTATTAATACAATAGTATTCAGAATTAAAAAAAGCACTTGGTAGTATCATCGCAATACATCTCATGATCCTTGGCTGTAAATCAACTCTACGGAGAATTCATTGATACTCCTACTAGTTGGTCATTATCTACAGCCCTCTCATAAATGTTCTTAGTCAAATTATGATTTAGCAAATAACGCCTTAATAGCATTTCTCAATCTACTTGAAATGTCTTTCCTTCTTTCTTTTCCAAAATATTCCACATTACTTAAGTTTCTGAGGTCATTTTGTGGCTCAGAATCCAGTTCTGATTTTGTATTCTAAAAAACCTTTTCCCTATTATCATGTCTGGCTACAAGGTATTTTAGGAAAAATGTGTTGTGATGATGTTTAACGTCTTTTTTGTAAATGTTTTAACTTCTTTTTTGTAAATGTTTTAACTTCTTTTTTGTAAATGTTCAACCTTTTTTAATTCATAACAAAAGCCATTTTGTAATCAAGTCACTTCATGCTTGCAAGGTGGGATATATTAACCATTGTGTTCATTTGGTTTAAGGATGATTATACTAATCATTTATCTATCAAACAAATCAAATGATACTGATTATATCATGATATTCTATTGTCTAATATTTGCGGGAATTGAAGAAAGGAAATGTAGCAAACCAGAGGGAGCACCTAATACTGCTTCTTGCAAACATGGATGTACGGTACAAGAATAGTGAAAATTATATACAGGTAAATCTTCTTTAAGTGGTCTGCTTTATTCATTTGCCATTTTGGTTCATAACTGCCTTAGTTATAATCTTATGTTAATGCACTTTCTGCTTTCCTATATATGCAAAAAAGAAGGACAAGAAAAGAAAAAGTTATATTCTTATGTCATCATATATTGAAGATTGATAAAAAGCTTATTACAGCTGAGTAGCACCACTGTAGACCAGTTGATGGACAAAATTTTCAAGAATTACAAATCATGGTGTAAGTATTTGCGTTGTGACTTGAAAATTAGGTAAGTGCTTTATATGCTTTTTGTTTTTGTCATATTCATTGTATCAGAGATTATGTCATAGTTTGTATATAAGTTGAACGTGGTTTTACATTAGGCCACTGGATTATTTTCTTCTTCTTCTTCTTTTTTTTTTTTTGGGGATAAGTCCACTGGATTATTTTCACTTTGCAGGATTCCTGAAGGTTTTGACAAGCAACAAATATGTCTTATCTACATTGGACTGTATCTTCTTATATGGGGTGAAGCTTCAAATATACGGTTTATGCCTGAATGCATTTGCTACATCTTCCATAATGTACGCTTACTGTCTTTGAAGCACTATTGGTGGTTTGAGAATTCTATGTTAGCTGGACTGTGCTATTTTTTGTTATATGTTTTTTTAAATGTTCATCATAAGTCTTATAATATTAAATCTTGAAAGGAAATTTTTTTATTATCATGCAATGGTGAATTTTTACTCATCTGAACATCAAAGTTGTTTTTCAATTATCATTTTTTATCTTTGTTAAGTGCCCTTGGAGTTGTCTTGCATTAGCTTATATCCCCTTTCAGTCTTATGAAATAGAAATTTTAATTAGTCATTTTTTGAGAAGAAACAATGACATTATCATTAATTGAAAAAAAAAGAAGCAAAAAAGTAAATAAACTGTCCACAAAATTTAGGAGTATAAAACTATTAGTCATTAGTGTGTCAGTTTTCAAATTATTTTGAAAGAATAGGATAGATATTCTTACGTTTCATAAAAAAAAAAACAAAGCTGTAATGTGCTGGCAGGATTCACTTACTGAAGTGTGATGGAATTGAGATTCTGTTATTAACTTTCTGAACTGTTTTTCTCCTGCCCAGGTAGGGTTGTTAGTTATAGTTTCCTCATCATACACTGCTGGCTCAACTTAACTGTATTCTTGTTTTAGCTTATATGATGAAATTGTCTGTTTCTTATTCAATAGAGAAAGTGCAGTGACTGCCCTGTTCTCACAGTCAATTGGGCAGCTAAAAAATCGCCTGTTACGTTTCTTGTATTTCCCTTCTTGTAATAATGCATATTGTGTAGGTGTAATTCCTGAAAATATCAGCATAAAAAATATAGTGACATGAGAGTACAGCCCACACACACCACTGTGTACATGTACTCTGATATTATTAATGACACAAACGTAATTCTGATTTATCAATTGTAAATTTTTCTTTTTGTAACTTATAGCTTTCTGTTAGGACAGGGGGACACTGGTCCTGTTTTTAGAGATAAGATTCTATTATATCAAGGGGTAGTTAAGGTTATCAAGGGGAGGAAAAAAAGGGAAAATGAAGATTTTAGACAACCTTAGGGTTGTGGGTAACCTTAAGACTGATTGCAGGAGGTCTCCAAAGTCTCAAATGACCTGAAATGGGAGGTCTTGACTCCTTGAATTGTTTAGTTTATTTATGTAAATAGCCGTATATAAACAAATTGTTTTTGTTTTTGGGTTTATTTTTTGCTTTGTTTGTTGTTTTGGGTCAAATGTGTCCGAATTCCTAATGAAATGGTATTCAAGCGGTGAGATTTGATGAAGGAGGTGACTAGAAAAAGGGGGACAGACTGGTGCTGGAAAATTGAAGAGTTGTCCAAAAAAAGGAATAATTTGAAAGGTGTTAAGAATATAGAAAGGTGTGGTGATGTCGTAGCTGGAGCACAGATCAACAAGGGAGGATGGTGGGTTGACAAGATAGAAGTCTAGAAGTTGTGAGATTGGTGACAGAAAGTAATGGTGGAAGATAAATCAACATAGGAAAGGCAAAAGGGCACAATAGTTGCTACCCAAAAAGTGAAAATCGTCGGAAAATGGTGGTGAGTTAGGGTTTGACAGGAGGGGAAGGAGAAGCTGAAAAGGAAAAAAATGAGATGGAAGCCTAGAAGTCATGAGATCGGTGATTGAAAGTGATGGTGGAAGATAAATCAACATTGGAAAGGCTAAAGGGCACAACAGCTGCAACCAAAAAGGTGAAAAATCATTGGAAGATGGCAGTGAGTTAGGGTTTGGCAGGTGGGGAAGGAGAAGCTGGAAAAGAAAAAAATTTATAAGAAGAAAGGAAGATGCAAAAGGGGTAGAAAAATCGAGAATATATTAGAGAAGGGGGAGAAAGCCTTGGGGGGATAATGACACCCCTCCATTGTTGCTTCCATTTTTTAGTGGATTGATTGGTGGTATTTGAAATCAATACATACATTTAGAGTATTTGTTTTGATTGTGTTGAGTGGATCCAACATAAATTGATTAAGTGTGTTGATATGATTGTGAAGTTGACTTGTGTTAGCAGGTTTCTATTAAAGTGGTATCAGAGAAAAAAATGTTTTCACTTTTGTTAAAAAAAGGGAAAAAATAAAAAAAATAAATTTAAAAAAAATTCAGTTTTCCCACTTTAGTATAAGGTGGTTTTCAAAGGGAAAGGAAATATTAGGACAGGGTGACACTTGCACTATTTTTAGATATTAGATTTTATTATATAAAGGGGTAGTTAAGGTTGTTAAGGGGAGGGAAAAAGAGGAAAATTAGGATTTTGGGCAACCTTGGGGTTGATTGTGGAAGGCCTTCGGGATCTTGAATGGGTGAAAATAGGAGGCTGCGACTCCTCAAGTTGGCTGGTTTATTCATGTAAATATCTTTACATGAATAAAATGTTTTCTTATTTGCTGGTTTTGTTTGCTCTTTTGGGTGGAAATGTGGCTGGATGCTTACACTTTCTGTAAACATGTGTTTAATTTTGATTTTAGATGACAATAGAAACCATATGAGCAGATTTGGAGAAGCTTAAATTGACATTGACCAATCTACTTATGAATTTGTAGTGAGTAATAAATCTCGAAAATTTATTTCTATGCAAAACATATCGGTGCTTTAAGGGCAGGCATATATAGACAAAATTAGAAGAATATCAATACACATTGTTGAACAGTGTAATCTAGAGTAAAAACAGTATTAATGAGTGTTTACTTCTAACCTGATTAGGGGTGCTTGATATGATAGATGGCACCATAATAGCAGTCAGCATATCTGGCATGATAGAATTTCGGAGGCTTTTTATTTGATTTTGTTTTCTAAATACTGTACTATGCAGCATTTTCGTCGTTGATTGTTTTGTATTCAGATTAAAATATGGTGGAGATAACTTTTCCTTTTGTCTAGTTACATGTTATCAACCGTTTATTTCATATGGAGAAAACTGTATACTTCTTGGAGCTGGCATATAACTTCTGCTGCTCTTTTCCTTGTCTACAAAAGATTAACCATTAGTTTTTGGGAAACCAACAATTGATTCGGCAATTAATAGCTCTCCTGTAATTATAATATTCTCTATTTTATAGCTTGTTGATATGTTATGTGTTATCTAATTTTGACCGAAAAAAATCATATAACTTTATGGCTCTTCTGACTTTTCTTTTCCCTCGTAACATTTTTTTTTTGTTTCCTGTGAAGAAAAGAAATATAGTTTTCTTTTTATTGTTTCTGCAATGTCTTACAGCTTATGTATAACTGAAATAATGCTCTTCTTGTTCCTGATTCTGTAAGATGGCAAAGGAAGTCTATGATGTGATTAGCAATGTGCCCTCTGCCAGTGGAGACATGTACTATGGAGATGCACCTGATGATGAAGCGTTTTTGCGGAACGTTATAACCCCTATCTACCAGGTCTTGCGGAAGGTAGTTAATACTTGACTATAATTATAATGTTATCTGCTCCCATGTTAAAACTTCCTGATGATATATTGATTATATTTGGTGAAAAAGGAAGCTAAAAGAAATAAAGGGGGCAAGACAAGCCATTCAAGGTGGAGAAATTATGATGATCTAAACGAATATTTTTGGTGAGTATTCTGAGCAATTACTTCTGTTAATGTACTCAGATGATTATTTGCTGAAACATTTCCATCTACTCAAAAAATAAACTTTTTTAGGTCCGAAAGGTGTCTTAAGCTGGGTTGGCCGATGCAACTTAAAGCGGACTTTTTCGCGAATTCAGAGCCGATATTGCCTGCAAATGATGTATATTTTTTTCAATTCCTTTTTAATTTAATGCATATTTTAATATTTTATTGCTCAAATAATTTCTATGTTTCTAAATTTTTTATTTTTAATTGATGTGCTCATTGTATTGTGGTTTCTTGTGGGATAAATTTTGTCAGTTGATGCTTTCGGAGGATCACATCTTCTACAGGAATTTTTCTTCTTGTTCTGTGATTGATTGAGTTGAAGTTTACTTGCTTTTTTACAGAGAACCAACCAGGTCCATACTGGAAAGAGAAAGCCTAAAACTAATTTTGTTGAAGCCCGCACATTTTGGCACCTTTATAGAAGTTTTGACCGAATGTGGATATTCTTCACATTGGCTTTCCAGGTTTCTGTACTGTTTGAGTATGTTCCTTTGTATTTTTTGACAATTTTTGGATAAACTAACTTGCATGTGTAATTTTTGTGGTTTTCAGGCTATGGTAATTGTTGCATGGAGTTCTTCTGGATCTCTACTTGCTTTTTTTGAAGAGGATGTGTTCAGAAGGGTGACAAGCATTTTCATTACTCAAGCTTTTCTTAATTTTCTGCAAGGTACTGGTGATCTATGATAAGGAATTTCTATTCCATATTATTATTGCTTAGTTATTTGACTTGCTGGAAACCATACACAAAAAATGAATTCAGCCATATGATATGATAGGATTGCTTTCAGCAATTTTTAAGCTTCAATGAGCTACTAGTTGTGTGGGCATATTATCCTGTTCCAACAGCATGTTGTAGATTAAACAGTCTTTTCCTTGCTTTCTTACTTCACTAGAAACTTTTGTACAGCTGCCCTGGATATAATTCTTAGTTTGAATGCCTGGAGAAGCTTGAAATTTACCCAGATCCTGCGGTACGTTCTGAAATTTGCAGTAGCAACTGTGTGGGCAGTGGTTCTGCCAATTGGTTATGCCAGCTCTGTGCTGAATCCAACTGGACTTGTGAAACTTTTTAGCGACTGGGCTGGGAATTGGCAGAGCCAAACATTTTATAATTATGCTGTGGCAATTTATTTGATACCCAATATATTGGCTGCCATAATGTTTTTTCTTCCATTTTTGCGGAGAACTATGGAGCGTTCAAATTGGCGTATCATCACACTTTTTATGTGGTGGGCTCAGGCAAGAATATGTAGAGTGGATTTTTTCTGATGTTTATTTGTTTCCTTATTGACATTGCTTATATTTTACTTTAGCAAATTGATTGAGTGTGCTTCTGCTATATGTTGGCATTCTTCAGCCGAAACTCTATGTAGGAAGAGGCTTGCATGAGAGCATATTCTCACTTCTAAAGTAAGTTCAAAGAAGTGCTCTTGGATATCATTTTTTACCCCATTTTCCTAAGGGGGATTTGAGATCTAGTGCCAAAACACTGCCATGATTTGGAAGTCCATTAACATAATTTATTTTTATATTCCCAGGTATACATTATTTTGGATCATGCTGCTAATCAGCAAGCTAGCATTCAGCTACTATGTGGAGGTGATTATTTTCTCAAGTTATTTTGAATCAAATACTACTTGAATTGAAATTGGTTGAATGTTGGTTATAGCAATTTTTAAGATACCTAAGGAAAAGTTAATAATCATTTATAAAAGTATGATACCTTTGTTATATACATACAATATGACAAAATAATTTTTTGCTTGCACTTGCCTAACCAACAGCTATATATACTGTTGTGAATTTTTGCTGCAGTTATTTTTTTGAACAGGAAGAATATGCAAACTAATTTTGTGCTTGGTTCTTTTTCAATATATTAAAAAGATTCAAACTCAGGACAATTCTTAAGCAATAGTTATATTCTGTTGATAGATACTGCCACTTGTTGGACCAACGAAGTTAATTATGGACGTCCATGTAGTTAATTATGAATGGCATGAGTTCTTTCCAAATGGTAACCCCTTTTCTTAAATTCTTTTTAACCATTCCCAATTTCTTTTTTATGTTTGGCTGAAGTACATGTTGACTTTGCTACAGCAACCTATAATATTGGAGTTGTTATTGCAATATGGGCTCCTATTGTCCTGGTAAGTGGACCATAGATGAACATTTGAAAATTGGTCATTTTTAATGCCTTCATGTCATATGTAGTTTGTTGCACTTACAACTTGATCCACTTGTGCATGTAGGTTTATTTTATGGATGCTCAAATATGGTATTCCATATTTTCCACCCTTTTTGGTGGAATTCATGGAGCATTAAGCCATTTGGGTGAGGTTAGTGACTACTGTTGCCACAGAGAAACTTGTTAATCCTAAAACAGCCAGTGTTGTTTAGTGTATGGTGATTCAATGAAAACCATATGTGAACTTCAGTTGTCTTACAGACTTTTCAGTTATACTAAAATTTCTCATGATTATTTAAACAACTGTCATTCTCAGATACGAACACTTGGAATGTTGCGGTCAAGATTTGATGATGTGCCTTTAGCTTTCTGTGATCGTCTTCTGCCATCATCAAAAGAAGATAGGAAAAAATACATGGTCGTGCTGATTTTTGTTGACCTATCAATATTTGTTTATTGCGCTTGTCTGTCTGAATTTCATTTTGCATTTGTCTGCTGGATAGGTTTCAAATCACAAATACTCTTGTTGATACTAACCGGATTAGTGTTGAGTATGACCCTCAATTTAGGTTTAAAAAAATATAGAAAAGGGACGATAAGAAAATAATGAGAAAAAGAAAACTGAGAAGAAATATATTTCAAAGCACAAAAGGAAATCTGAAAAATGGAGGTTAAAGAAAGTAAAAACTCATTTATATGTTGCCAGTGTTTGCCAAAGGCAATGATGTCTGGTGCTAATGGCAAAAAATGTTAATTGGAATCCACCTCTCTCTCTCTCTCTTACACACACACAAAAAAAAAAAAAAAAAAAATCTCCAGTATTAAGGTTAGAAATCTCAACTCTATCCACTCTTGTATTTGCTGACATAGTTTACTTATATCTACAATTCTAATTCACTCTTTGTCCTATATGCAAAATGAATCCCAGTATATTGGGTCAACCGATATTGACATTGTCTTGATATTTTTTACTTTGTTTTTGCTAAAGTAAATGCTTTTCACCATGGCAGGATGAGGCAATACATCGGCAGAATATTGCAAATTTTTCTCAGGTGTGGAATGAATTCATAGAAAGCATGCGAAAAGAGGATCTGCTCAGCAATGAGTTAGGACTTCACCTTGTCTAAAGAAATTTACTTTTCATCAAATGCATCCTTTGATAATTTTTTAATGTTCTCATTGAATTCTTAATCTCTAGGGAAAGGGACTTGCTACTTGTGCCGTATTCCTCAAGCGATATCTCTGTTGTCCAGTGGCCACCTTTTCTGCTTGCTAGCAAGGTAAATTCTTTGAGTGATGCCTCATGTTTAAACTATATAGTTTTTTTATTCTTTTATTGATGATGAAAATATTTTTATTGCATTGAAAAAGAGACTGAGGTATGTCAATTGAGTAGAAATCCATAGAGATCAGAAAATCTGAAAAGGGAGCAAATCAATACGAGACAGTGACAAAAATATATAAAAAATAATGCTCTCTTCCTTGTGTCAAAATAAGCTCAAATGGAAGCACAAGGAGTCTTAAATTTCCTGTCATATTTTTTTCTCCTAATTTCTAACTTCTTGTCTTGTTTTTAAATTTATGCTAGATTCCTATTGCATTAGACATGGCGAAGGATTTCAAGGGGAGGGAGGATGCTGATTTATTTAAGAAAATAAAGAGTGATGGTTATATGCTTTCGGCTGTTATTGAATGTTATGAGACACTAAGGGATATAATGTATGGGCTGCTGGTAGATGAAGCTGATAGGCTGTAAGGCTGAATCCTCCACATTTTTTTGACTCATTCCTCTGGTCATAATATTTGTGTGCAAAAGGAGTAACTTATTTTATCTTGAATCATAATTGTTTTCACTTTACCATTCATGAAACAGGATTTTGAGGCAGATTTGTTTTGAAGTAGACACTTCTATACTGCAGAATAGGTTCTTGACTGAGTTTCGCATGAGCGGGATGCCTTCTCTTAGTGACAAATTGGAAAAATTTCTCAAAGTCTTGGTAATTATTTTCCTTAATGTTTTTTCAGTTTTTATTTTTTTATTTTTTTTTAATAACCGGGGAACCCCGTCCAAATTGGTTGGATGGATAAACCTTAAGACACAATAATCAGATCCACAATAACTGCACCGGGTAAGTTAAAGTTTTACAAGTGTGACAGAGGTTCAAACTCAAGTATTTTCCTTGAAAGTTCTAGTGTTTTACCAGTTTTGCTAACCCCTGAGGTTTTTAGTTTTTTATTTTCCTCAGCAGTTATTCAATGTTTTTCGGTTTGATTTGGTGACAGCTATCTGAAATTGAAAGTGTTGACGTATACAAGTCTCAGATAATTAATGTCCTCCAGGATATTATTGAAATTATTACACAGGATATTATGGCTAATGGCAATGAGTGAGTGCTGAAAATTATAAACTTCTTGGAAATGCAAGCTTTTTCTTTCTTTCCCTTGTTACCACAGATCAGCCTTTATGACTGATATTTGCCATGGCTTTTCCTCTTCTTCCTTTAGAATCCTTGAAAGAGCTCATGTACAAAGTTCATATCTAGAAAATGAAAAGAAAGAGCAGAGATTTGAAAAGATAAATATTCACCTTATAGAGAACAAATCGTGGAAGGAGAAGGTACTGTTGGCGATTACTTTTTTTTTTTTTCAGCTATCATGATTTAACAATAATATATTTCAATCTTTTGTTCTTATACCATTGTAAATTTTCCACAGGTTGTTAGGCTTTTTTTGCTTTTGACAGTCAAAGAATCTGCAATAAATGTGCCAACAAATTTGGATGCTCGCCGCCGTATCACTTTCTTTGCAAATTCATTGTTTATGAATATGCCAAGTGCTCCAAAAGTTCGTGACATGCTCTCCTTTAGGTCAGCAATTGACTCATTGTTGAACATCACTTAATTCAAAATATTGTAGATTGCTAAGAGAGAGTAAGAGATTACTTCTTCATCTTGTCCTCCTTTGAACAAACAAAATTGACTCTCATTATTAAGATTAACTAAGGTTTAACAATGGTAAACCAACTCTTTGTGGGCCTCTATCTCCAAGGAATTTTAAGATTCTTCATATTTCTTTATTGAGCCGATTGGAATTGGGTTATCAATCAAATACCTGTGTGTGTGTATTTATCTGTGTACATGTATATTTTTCCATATAGACTAGCTTAACATCTTTAATGATCAGATAGCCATAGATTTACCATGCTGACATGTCTGCTTTTGTCATCCTAAGAGTTACATTGCTTTTGCTATTATAAATAGTATACATTTGTTACTCTTCGTCATCATTAACACAATATCCTATCATATCCAATCCAATAAATAAATGAAGGTAAACCAGGGGTCTTTCATTAGTAATTAGTTGCTGCAATTTATCAGACCTATATGATTGATCATGTTCTTTCTTAATAATATAGAATTTCTATAAAAATTTGCTTCCTCTTTGCAAGGTTTTCGGTGGATAAAAGTTTTGCGTGCTGTTATACTTCGTTTTATTATATTTATATAATGGAAGTCTGTTTATATTTTATCTTAACATAAATTTCTTTCCTGGCTCGTGATTTAGTGTTTTGACACCATATTATAAGGAAGATGTTCTATATTCTGTTGAGGAACTTAATAAGGAGAATGAGGATGGAATATCAATTCTGTTTTACCTACAGAAAATATATCCTGGTGAGTTCATGATCCAGAACTGTGGTATGCTTTTTGTGATTCAGTTGGTAAGAATATGCTAAATAGCTTTCTTTTTGCATATTAGATGAATGGGCCAATTTCCTGCATCGTATCAATGATCAAAAACAAAATTATTCAATGGAAATGAAGAATGATTTAACTCGTCAATGGGTATCTTACAGAGGGCAGACACTCTCAAGAACAGGTCTGTGTTATACAGATTTCATTTGCCATAGTGTAGTGGCATTGTGTATATCTCATATATGTATATATATAAAACTTGAAAGCCTTTGTTTCTTGCAGTGAGAGGGATGATGTACTACAAACGGGCTCTAGAAGTGCAATGCTTCCTGGAGATGGCAAGAGATAGTGGTCTGTAGTTTCTTTCACAGATATTAAATTTCAATTTTTCATCAACATCTTCTGTGTTTCATTTCAACATCTTTCAAATGTTTGTATATGACAAGTGATATTTGGTTACTAATATACAAGTCACTGATTTCCTGGCAGAAATTCCTGGTGGTTACCGGAACTTTGAATCAAGTGGGGATGATGAGAAGGCTTTTGCAGAAGCTCTGGCAGATATGAAGTTCACATATGTTGTCTCTTGTCAGGTCTATGGAGCTCAAAAAAAATCTGATGATCAAAGAGATCGTAGTTGTTATAGTAATATTTTGAATCTCATGTTAACGTAAGTTGAGATTGTCTGATGCAGTGTCATAATTCAGCATAAAGCTAAAATGTAGATGGTACTTAATGAAATACGCCCTGTCAGGTATCCATCCCTGCGTGTTGCTTACATAGATGAAAGGGAGGAGACTGTGAATGGAATATCTCAGAAGTTCTATTACTCTGTTCTTTTGAAAGGAGGTGATAAGTTTGATGAGGTATGGAATAGTTATTGGTTTGATGCAGAATTGATATGCTTTCATACTTAGTTTTGGAGCTTATAGCGTACATATTTTCAGATGCAAATATAATTATTTTTAACTTTACTCAAGGTTGGACATGTCCCATTTTCTTTCAAGTGATACGTCCTTTCAAAATTATCCACTTATGTCATGTTAGCTGATTTCTTCATCACAAACAAAACAGATGAAACATTTTTTTCTTGATTGATAAATTTAATTGGAAAATTCAGTAAATCTCATTGCTTCTCCCTTTTGTCGGAATTCTTTTAGTATAAATAATCCAATTATTAATATTTTCATATATATTTAGTTTAACATATGGAGTCACATGTAAAAAAACTATTATCATCCCCAAGGTAGCCAGCTATTTTCTTATATTTTATATATTTAGATGTTGAACATCCGTTTACAGATTTGATAATTTTGATATTAGAGATGGTTAACAATACTTACCAACAGCATGCTCTCTTGAACACTTGCTACTTATTCCAGTGCCATCTGCTCCTATACTTACGTTTTGTTTTGTGAATTCATAAAAATAGGACACTTGAATTGAAAACAAGCCAGGGGGGTTGGAGAGTGATAACATATGATAACATGGAGGAGTGTTATTATTGATCCTACATATGATTACATAGTGGACAAATTGATGAACAATAGTTAAATATTTTCTGTTTTCCCTGATTCAAAATTTGATCTACCAAGAGAGGAAAAGTGAGTGACTTAAATCCAGCCAAAACCAGAGCACCATAATGGCAATATAAAACATAAATCATACTTTCTGAAGATGCCTAAAGTCTGGTCTATTGGAAAGAAAAAGGAATAATTCATCAATCAGGGAATTTTTATATTCCATGGAGTTTGCAGAGTGGCTTTGCCGCTGGCCTTCATGTAGCCAAACAAAATTTTGGGGCTCATCTATTGATTATAGTATGCGATGTTATGGATGTTTCCCTTGATATTCTGCTTGCTTTATTCATTTTGACATGGAAATGCCAATAGGAAGAAGTTTTCCTTCTAAGTGGAGAGACACAGATCAAGGCCTTTTACAAGATTGTATAAAACAATAGAAAAAGATTGTCAATATTTGATGGTCAAAGACAATTTTGGTATATGGTATGTTTCTGCATCTTTTATTACAAAATCATGTTTAACATCCTTTATTTATTCTTTTCATTAATAGGAGATATATCGGGTTAAGCTTCCAGGACCTCCAACAGAAATTGGTGAAGGAAAACCTGAAAATCAAAATCATGCCATCATTTTTACTCGTGGAGAAGCCCTACAGACAATAGACATGAATCAGGTAGCTTTCATTCTTTCTGTCCTCTTATGAATAGTATTTAAAAAGTGGTTTAACGTGTTCTCCTATACTTTTCAGGATAATTACTTTGAGGAGGCTTTCAAAATGAGAAATGTGTTAAAGGAATTCCTAGATTCTTCTAGTCGACCTACAATATTAGGTCTAAGGGAGCATATTTTTACTGGAAGGTCAGCTGAAAGTACACACACACACATATTATATCCATAATTTGAACTTGATCTTGATGATTGTTGTTGTTGGGCCCAACCAAATCATAATAGGAAAAAAGATATTGCTCAAAGTGTTGACAGTTATATTCACATGCATTTCTTTCCTTCTATTCAGTGTTTCTTCACTTGCTTGGTTCATGTCAAATCAAGAGACTAGTTTTGTCACTATTGGCCAACGAATTTTGGCAAATCCTTTGAGGTAAACCTAGATTCTTCATAAATTAGTGCCTTTTTTATTACCATACATGTAATTCATTTTCATATTTACAGTTATTTTTTATGTTGGAATTTTTTTTCTTTCTGTTGATTGAGGGGAGTAGATAATTGTTTTACTTATATATAATCCTTCATTAAAAAGGATTATATAAAAAATTATTGCTCTAATAAAGCAATCTTAAAAAAAAAATCTTTCCGTGGAAGACATCAGTTGACATAATGAACCCATAGTCTGCATTCCATGCTTATTGGGTCAACCTAAACTGGACATAGAGTGAAACTATACTGAATGCCAAAATTGCAATTTCAGTTAGTTAAATGTGTGAGATATAGAACACAAAATATCACATCGGTACATATATATGTAGCTACCCAATTTTCGAGAATCAAAATTAGTATCTTTGTTGTGTTGTCTATGATTATGATTAGTATACGTTGTAATACATGGGAGGCACAAAAAAGCACGCAAAAAGTAATAGTGGATGAGCATAGAAGCCAGAGAGATCTATCTACCAAAAGATGAGCATGTATAAAGCCTAATTATACTATATAACAAACATCTCTACATCGTGTTCACTGTTGAAATTCTCAAGTACAGAAAAAATTTTTGGTAACCTGTCTCTTCAATTCTGCACTGTAACATCTAATTTTTAACTAGGTAACACTATACATCTTCCTGTAACTCTAAAATATTTCTACAATAATTCTAACCCTTAAAGGGCAAATTTTCTAAAGCCATGTAGGCAGATCTCGCATAATTTGATTACCTAATTGTATATGATAACATATCTAATCAAATGCTCACAATCATTCAGCAAATTAATCATATTCTTGAAACGAACTTTCTGAGTTAAGAAATATGTTTTGTGGCAAATTTTCTATTTGTTTTTCTTTGTTGTTGATGACTGTCTTCTCTCATTGCAAATATTTGAATCTAACTGTAGGCTAACTTAGTTTTGGTATGAGCTGGCTAATTTCTTTCTTATGATCAACTGAGTTTCTATTACGTTCTTCATTCTAACTTTCCAGGGTACGCTTTCATTATGGTCATCCTGATATATTTGATCGGATCTTCCACATAACAAGGGGTGGCATTAGCAAAGCTTCAAAGACAATTAACTTAAGTGAGGATGTATTTGCAGGTAATCTACTTCAGCTGAATCACTAACTTATTGGTGTAGGATAATGGCTAAGTTTGTTCATATATTCAGGTTACAATTCAACTTTGCGTGGTGGTCGTATAACACATCATGAATACATCCAAGTAGGCAAGGGGCGTGACGTGGGAATGAATCAGATATCAGCATTTGAGGCAAAGGTTGCAAATGGAAATGGAGAGCAGACTCTTAGTCGTGATGTTTATCGTCTAGGACGCCGGTTTGACTTCTATAGAATGCTTTCATTCTATTTTACGACAGTTGGATTTTATTTTAGTAGCATGGTATGTTTGATCACTCTAGTTTTGCTTTTTTAGTGTCTTTTATCTATCCTAGAAGTGTTGTACTCCAGTTATAGAGTTTCTGAGGCTTTTTTTTTCTAATCAACAAATATCGTAATAACATATTATCCAAGTTAATTAAATATACTTTATCATTTTAAGAAAGAGTAGACCGATAGATATCAACTGGCTCCAGGCCAGTCTTATGTTCATTGAGCTATGTTTTCCTAAGCAACACTGCTGAACTCTGAAAAATTGGAATATATGTTTCAATCTCAATTTAATTTGATATGATGTCTTCTCAGGTTACCGTGCTAACTGTGTATGTATTCTTGTATGGACGTGTATACATGGTTATGAGCGGATTGGAAAAAAACATTCTTGCGTCTCCAAACATACATCAAAGCAAGGCCCTTGAAGAAGCTTTGGCTACCCCGTCTGTCTTTCAGCTTGGTTTGTTACTGGTGCTTCCAATGGTAATGGAGATTGGCCTGGAAAAAGGGTTTCGCACTGCTCTGGGTGATTTTATCATTATGCAGCTGCAGTTGGCTTCTGTATTCTTTACATTCCAGCTTGGAACAAAAGCACATTATTTTGGCAGAACAATCTTGCATGGAGGTGCTAAATATCGAGCTACTGGTCGTGGCTTTGTTGTTTTTCATGCGAAGTTTGCTGAAAACTATAGATTGTACTCTCGGAGTCACTTTGTGAAGGGACTGGAGCTGGTTATATTATTGGTCTTATATGAAGTTTATGGGGATTCATATCGCAGTTCAAATCTTTACCTGTTTATTACTTTCTCTTTGTGGTTCCTGGTTGCCTCATGGTTGTTTGCTCCTTTTGTGTTCAATCCATCTGGTTTTGATTGGCAAAAAACAGTGGATGATTGGACAGACTGGAAGAGGTGGATGGGAAACCGTGGTGGTATTGGGATCCCAACTGAAAAAAGTTGGGAATCGTGGTGGGATGGAGAACAAGAACACCTCAAACACACAAACATAAGGGGACGGATTTTGGAGATCATCCTTGTATTTCGCTTCTTCATCTTCCAGTATGGAATTGTCTACCACCTTGATATAGCCCATCACAGCAAGAGTTTGCTGGTATAGTTTCTCTATTTCAATGATATGGTTCCTTGTTGGTCTATTAATTATTTAGGTTTATGACACCACTTTGCTATATATTATTATATACTTCGATTCTTTGTAGGTCTATGGACTCTCTTGGATAGTTCTGCTGTCTGCACTTTTAGTTTTAAAGGTATGCAATGAATCAAAAAGTATTGAAGGAATCCTGGTTCATAGTATATTGAAGAAATTGCTTATACTAACTATCAAATTCAGTAAAATTGTTCTGTTAAGCATTTTGTTAATACTTACAATATATTTACCCTTGGAGAAGCACAAAATGCTCATTTGCAGTTCTCTGGCTTTTTTTATCACCATTAGATGGTATCAATGGGTAGACGGAAATTTGGTACCGACTTCCAGCTGATGTTCAGGATCCTCAAGGCGCTTCTATTCCTTGGTTTCGTGTCAGTCATGACTGTCTTGTTTGTAGTATGTGGGCTCACCATATCAGATTTATTCGCTTGCCTTCTTGCTTTCTTGCCTTCAGGCTGGGCCCTTCTTCTGGTAAGTTTAAACTTCAGATGATTTTGCTAGTATATGCCAAATATTTTGATCATTTTATGACTCAGATATTGTTCCAGTTTAGCGTGCCTTAACTCAAAATATTACAAATTAAACAACATGCTGTCCTATGCCTGTGTTATTAAAATAAAAAAGTCCATAAGTGATACATTTCAAACAGATTTCAAACTTTTTTCTCCTGAATTACTTCTGTATTCCTGCTGAAATGTTCTGTTTCAAACAGATGTATTCTGATTGATTCTGAAATTTGAAATTTTCTATGTTGGAAACTAAATGAAAATTTTAAAGACAGAATTGTTTTATATCTTTATTGTTTCTTTTAGTTATTCTCACAAGCTGTGAAGTTTCTAAACCATATATTCCTCTGTTTGGCCTTTGAAGATTGGGCAAGCGAGCAGCCCTTTGTTTAAGAGGTTAGGATTATGGGATTCAATAAAAGAGCTAGCTCGAGCATACGAGTACATAATGGGACTGGTAATCTTCGCCCCTATCGCTATTCTGTCATGGTTCCCGTTTGTATCAGAGTTTCAAACTCGCCTGCTCTTCAATCAAGCATTCAGTAGAGGTCTCCAGATTTCTATGATTCTTACTGGGAGGAAAGAAAAGACAACAGGATCTAAATAAATTTCATAGTATTTCTCATTCATTTTTTCTCAGTATACATTAGTATGTTGTGGTAGGAAAGCTTCTGTTACATCCAGTATGGTCATTTTGGAAGGGAAATCTATTACTTGTTATAAAGTAAACAAATGATACTGTTACCTTATTTTATATTTTTGTTTTTCGGAATCCTTGAAATATTAATATATTACTTTGTTATATGTATGAAATTTCGATAGGCTGGCAGCTTATAAATCATTAGAGGATTGTGAGGGGAGGATAACTTCTTCAAAATGACACCGTTTTTCTTTACTCCTTTAAGATTACAATATCTGTTGGCTTAAGACAAGTTGAGTTCCAGCAAGTTCCACATTCCCATATTTATTGAAAACTAGTGCTGTAAAACCTCTATAACTCCCTATTGCTTGCATATAATATTCAATCCATCTTCAACAACTGAATTAATCACATAAATAGACACTTCTTAAATCATAAGCAAGCAAATATAAAGAAAATAGGTAGACCTGGCAAAGTGGGCGGGTTATTTGTGGGTATCTTTTTATACAACAGGTACAAATTTAAGGTTTTTGGATCGTACCTATATAAATCCAATTTTTACGGACAAGTTAGGTGCGCCTGCAATAAATTAAAATTTACAAAAAAAAAATCATGCTAAAGATTTACGTTGCCAAAAATTTTTTGTTTCATCACAAAAACAAGTAAAACTTAGTTCTCTTCTCTGCATACAATTAATCTGATATATGTAACTCTTTTGAATCCAGAAACAAGTGCATCGTGCCACACTGAATCCGCAAGACTAGCTGCTGTGGAAATTGAAATTTAGATGAGTTGATAAATCTCTGGTTATTAGCATATTATGAATCTGAAAATTTTATGAAAGTGAATCCGTTACAATTATCAAAAGCTCACACGTATGTCAAGCTCTTTGTACAGCATTAAAATTTACCCTTGTCAATCAAGTTTGGTGCTGAAACAATTGTAACAGCCTGCCTATTAAATAGCAGTTTTTATTTATGAGTTTGTCCTTAACTCTCCTAAACTTAGTATTATTAATATGAGTTTGATAGATTAATCTTATTAATAATATTTTATTTATTAGAGTATTCACGTAAAACTAATATAATTTTTTTATTTACAAATTTAAAAATTAAAAAAATCTCAATTATTTGGGTAACTCGTGGATTTATCTGTATCCATCGGACTAGATATGAGTTTTCATTTTCTCTATTTGCGTAATTCGACCCGTTTTTGACCCATATCTGTAGCTATGTCAACCCGGCCCAGTCCATCCATTTGCCAAGTCTATTTATGGGGGAGATGATGTATACTTCATGACTATAGGGGTTTTTTGATCAGCAACAGAAATCAGAGGACGTTCAAATTTCGCTAAAATGGTAAAAAGTTTGGATCTGGGTCAGCTCGGTCAGTGTGCAAAGCGAAACAACTTTAAGGCGGGGAGAACAAAAATCGTTTCGTTTTCAAATCTGTGTTAATATTTATTTAATTAAAAGATTTTTAATAGTATAGATAATGAATTCACTACAAAATATTTCGAAGTTAGGCTCAAACTCAACTCAATCTCTCTCGTTCGATGACGTCGCTAACTATTTCTCTCTGCCTCTCTCTGACGCCGCTCTTCGTCTCGGTAACTTTCTTTTCTCTTCTTTTTCGCACAAGTTTTTCTTCCTTTTTTAAATTTATACTAAGATTATGTTAATCTTTTTCCCTGCCTTGTGGTAGGTGTTTGCGTGAGTGTTCTCAAGAAAATTTGCCGCGAGAACGGCCTTGATCGGTGGCCCTACCGCAAGGTATTCCTCCTACCTTCTAGTTCTTCGGAGTAATTGTTAATTTCATTGGATTATGTGATATTTATTTTTACGCGTTTGTTTGTGAATTGTGTTGTAGTTTTTATGTGGCAAGAGCATTGAAGAAATTAAGAAGTATGCTGCTAGAGAAAAATACAAACAAATTGCTGAGGTTTCAAAGCTTGCTAGGCAAAGGTATGATTTAACAATCTGTTTGGATTGCCACCGCTTTTTAGGTAGTTATAGTTATTAATTATTTGTGAAACCGTGGCATGTTGTGGAAGAAAAAGGAAATTATTTTTGTTCAAAGTTTTCTTTTTTCTTTCGCTTATATATGTGGCTGATATCAGGTTGGAAGAGATAAAATTAAAACAAAGTTATGTGTTTTAAAAATGTTGTATGGGTGCTTTACTGTTCAATCAAAACCAGCAAGTTTGAGTGAAGCTGCTTATCTGTTTGATAATTATTAGGGCTGTGTGTGACCTTGTCTTCTATGCATATTTATCCAGTTGAAGTTTCTTTGTAAGAGTCATTGCCTCCTCATATCTCTGCATCTGTAAAGTGCTTTTGTGTAAGCATATTTTTTATAAGAAGCACACTCAAGACACTGTGATCATAGTGTAACAATGACAGTAATAAATGAGAATTTTTCTCCCTCATGATAAGCTGCTTATGAGAAGGTGCTTTATTTTTTTTTAATTACAATAAAACTATATGAGCTTATAATGAATACCAATTTGGGTATTAATGATGATTTGTTACCATGTGATGGGGTGATTTTGAATTAATGATAAAATAATAAAAAATAGCGTGATAGATAAAAAATAAAACCCATGGTAATTTAGAAGAATAAAACCTATAATTTTTTTTTTCATAAGTCAAATTTTTGGGTGTGGAATAATTTTAGAAGAAGAAATAATGTGAAGAGTGTAGAATTAAAATTTTCTTTGCAAGTAATTTTAATTGAGGATGATATGGTAATTATAAAATGATTAAATAGGGTTTCACTCAAAATAATTGAAAAAAAAAAAGGGATAAAGAGAATATTATGAATGATCATTTTTCAAACACATTAAGCATAATTAGAGCTAAATAGTGTGATCCCAATTGGGTATATATATCCAATTTGATTAACGTAATTGTGACAGTAACTTTACCATTCTGTTATTTATTTATATATTACATCTATCTGCCGCTGAATGAAGTATAGAACCTTTTGCTTTCACTCACATTTTTAGATATCAATTCATGTTTCCATGCTTCTTCTGTCTTTTCTGATCTTTTAGAAACTATAAGTACTCTCTTCTCCTAAATTACAAAAGTGATGAGTTTTGATCCCTTTGACAACTACCTTCTAATATTCTTATTCTTCCAATGTGCTTGTTGGGTCAGATACTCCCTCCATCAAAGCTTAAAATGTTGAATATCATTAATAATAGTCAAATATTGAGAAAAGGTCATGTTATTTTTTGTTACAACTGAGATCAAAATGTTTAACAGTATTCAGAATTTGGACTCAAAATATTGGCATGTATAATCCTTTTCTACTAATCTTTGTGACTTTCTTACAAATTATTTTCCTTGTATATTTTCTGTTTACGCATGCCCTTGCTTTAGTAAGCAATGCAGTCTTGTTGAATCTAGTTCAAAATGTTGATATATTGTGTGATGTCTTTCTTTATACTCTATGCCAACTTTCATGTCCTACATATTTGTGACAATTTGAAAGGTACAGTATGAAAATTTTGCTAATTTTGTTTGTGAATGCAGTGCTGTGCAACACCAAAACAATAATATGTCTAAATTGCATGGTGTCTCATCACCTACCAATTTGCAGCAACAAGGAAGCCAGAACACTGTAGTTGGACAGCTGCAGGTTTTGCTTAATCCAAGCCTGACCAAAGGAAGCATGGCTCTAGATGAATTTAAATTTGGATTTCCATCAGATGGCTTATCTACTGCTACATATAAATGGTGGAGCAGCAGCAGTTCTGAAGGTAACAGGAGCACTCATGTAGAGGAAGCTGAAACTGATGAAGTAGACAAAAATCAATTTGAAGAGAAAGCAGATGGCAGTGCCATTTCAATAGTGAGCAATGAGATATCTGGAAGTTTGAAAAAGGTGACTAACATTGATCCTCAAGGTTTAGGTCTGCTGACAGCTATTAGGAAGAGAACTGTAGAGGAAGGAGAAGAAGCACTTCGACTCGGTGTTCATAAGCACTGCAAAAGGAAGCTAGGCAGAAAAAAGAGACTGCTGCTGCTTCAAATATTTGGATCTTCATTGCCTAAAGAGTGGGTAGTTGAGTCATCCTAAATTTTGCTGGGATTCCTCTGCATGTGAAAGACCCATTGCAGGTGAGGCCATGTGGATAATAGTAGAGTGATTCAGTTCTCATTTCCGCTGTGCAATATCTGTTATGTTGTCATATTTAAAAATCAATTGCATATTGGATGGAATGTTTAAGAGCACATCTTTATGGTAGTTAGCATGTGTTCATGGGATGCTGAATCTGTGAGAGACAGATTCTACACCCTATTTTTTAGCCGATAATTTGAACTTTTACTCTCTTATCCTTAGAATTTAAGTCATTGCTACTTAAATTACCCTGCGGAGGGGTGGGTTGGATGGGCGGAGCTTTTACACTCCATTTAGTAAGTGGTATAATGTTTTGGTTTTGGGCTACTTCCTAACTATAGGGTAGAGAAAGTCACATAGATGTTCTGCAAAAATAAAAAATAAAAATAATAGACAGCCAATTCTAGTTTCATGCTTGGACTCAATCTACTTTGTTCGTGCTTTGGTAGATCTTGCACAGAAAGGACAACAATTCTCATCACTTTGAAGTAGCGGAGCGACAACAATAAAAAAAAAAAAAACCTATTTTCTGCATCTTTCTTTTTGTCTTTTGATTATTGGAACTTGAGATTTTGAGTTTATGAGATATACGGCCGGGAATAAATAAAAAACAAGAAAGAAAAACATAGATTTGTTTCTAATAATTAACAGTTGGTTAATAATAAGTTGCCCTTGGAACAAATTAATTATTTCCTCACTGAAACAGACACAAAACTGTTTTGAGTATGTGATACGTGTTGTAGAAAATGAGAAGCTAATGCGGGATCGAGTGTAGTTTGCTAAGTAGACAGGGAATACTTGGGTGCGAATTGAAAGCATACATGACACTAACACAGTAATCTCTCTATGCTGGCTCTGCTTTTGTTTCTTGAGAATTGCTATCCTACTCATGCAAATGACCTTTCAACTTTCTTCAAGTGAGAATTCTGAATATACCTAGGGATACTTGTTTTATCTCACTCTCTCTTAACATCTTTTATCCTAGGTTTACTTAGTGTCTGTTACTGAGCAATACGTCACTTGGAAGTTGGAATAGAGTATAATCTCATTATTCAAAAATAGTTTAAATGTCAATGAAGGAGGTTTCATATAAGAGAACATATGTTTAAATCTTTTCCGATGATATTTTAATACGGTCATTGGATTTAAAATTTTATCTATTTGATATGATTGGTTTGATTTCAAAAGAACAGTTTAACTCGAATAAGGTCTTTTGTTTAAAAAAAAAAAATCTAATCAACTTCGCCTATATAATGGCCTACACTATATGGTCTTCCCCAAGCAAGCCAATTTCTATTTCACATACCAATTACTCTTCCTTTCTAATGGAATTTAATTACCCAACTTATATATTTAGAAATAGAATGTCATTCAATTAAAGGATGACCCTCAAGAGATGATTATGTTGGTTGAATAATAATAATAATTGATTGTGGTGCTAGGTAGCTAGACTAGATAATGGGTTGGTTGCAGCATGTAATAAACTAATTTAACAACCTCATATTTTACCATTTCTGTAAGCCTCCCGTGCAATGCAAGCATCCCATAAAAGGAGGGCATCATGAAGACACATAAATAAACCAACAAAATCCCTAGTTTGGCTTCAAACACTTCAAATATCACTACAAAATCTCCATGTTTTCACTGGGTATATTCAATAAATACACACTCTTAACTTCCATAAATACAAAATCTCCATGTTTTCACTGGGTATATTCAATAAATACACACCCTTAACTTTCACCGGGTAATGAATTAAAGGGGCAGTGTTTACACTTGATGCACATGCTATTCATGATGTATAACCTCCATATGATCTGAATCATAAGATATCACATGATTAACAGTGATCAGATGGTCAGGACTGGCTCAATTTGAGTCAAAGTTTGTGGGAGCCACATAACATCATATTAGATTTCGTTATCTTCAAATTAATGCAAAACTGTAAAAAGAAAGATAAATTTTGAGACATACTTTAATCAAAAGGTTATGCTTCTAATCAAAGCCCAAATAATTTATTATAAGACATAATTAAATTAACAATAATGTTATGTATATTCAATTTTAATCTAATTAAATATTTTTTTGAGTGTTATTTTATTTATAATAAAATTTAGAATAAAATTGAAGATAAGTGATTAACAAAAAAGAAAAAAAAAGTTTATCATTCTCAAATGTGAAATAAATAAGAAAATATTTCTAACTCTCCATAAAAATTTAAAAAAAAATACTATCTAATTGACAAAACTAAACGAGGAAAACTTATTCAACTTCAGAAAAGTGGACTAAAATGTTAAATTTACTTGAATAATCCTAAATTTTTCACCATTAAATGGCCTTCAAGAAAGTTAGGAACAATTAAATGACTAAACGAAGTCAGAAGAAAGACAGCAATGAGTTTAATAACGAGTAAGCTGGCTTTCATGTTGGACTGACCTCTTGGCCGATATTGTCATCTCTTCACTGTCTCTTTCCTTTCTTAAATATCTCTCTTGCCTTTTACAAATATTAATTAATTTTTCTTTGCCAAGTTATAAATATTGTCACTGTTCACTTCATTTTTTGCTTTTCCTTTGGGAGTTGTTTAATTCCAGTTTTTTAAAATTATTTTGATAATCTATTTTTTATTTTCTTATTTGATTTACTAATAATAAAATATTACAGTAATAATTTATTATTGATACTGATGTAATAGATAATATAGATAATAATTTGATTACTACCATGTATTTAAAGATTATCAAGATAATCTTGATTTTATTATAATTATATTATAATTTATTAATTTTTAAAGATAAAAATAAATTTATTTTTAATTAATATAATAAATAATATAAAAAATATTTTAAAATAATTATATTAAATGTCATTTAAATAAAATAATTTATTAATAATATTTTATTATTTTTAATTAATTATAATAATTATTTATACTTAATCCAAACCAAACGCCCGATGAGCAATCACTTTGCCCCACTTATCTGTCTTCTCTTTCTTTATACAAATACCTATATAATGATATTCATTCTTCACGAAATTCCAAACACAAACACTACCTTCGACGACGACAACTGCAACGACTTTGCCAGGAGAGTTTTTTCGATAATTTCGTCTAGTACTGAGTGGTTTAACACCGAACCGCCATGGCCAGTTCCAGTTCGGTTCCACAGCGGTCTCAGTCCAGGAGGATGAGTCGAGCTCAGACCATGCTGGTCGACTTGCAGAATGAAGACAGCTCGGCTATGGACAGTGAGCTGGTGCCATCTTCCTTGGCCGTCATTGCTCCAATTCTTCGTGTGGCTAATGAAATTCAAGAGCATAACCCTAGAGTCGCGTATCTCTGTTAGTTTCATATTTCTCTCTCCTTATTTGTTCTATTGCTGTTGTGTTGGTTACAGTTCATTCACATTTTGTTACTATTTTATGCTGAATGATTACTATTATAATTTCACTTTATTCTACATTCCTCTTCTTGTTAGCAGTGATAAGTGTGTTGTTTGAATAAAAGATTGGTGCTTCTGCGCTATGATTTGTGAGGGATGGGAGTAATAACTGTAGTTCGAAAAGTTGAAAGCAGAATGGAATTTCTTAGTTTCCAGAAATAAACCGTCCGTTCAGAAAGTTTTTGTTACTTTGACTTCTGCTCTTCTGCAGAAGATATTAGCTTTTTTTTCTTCCCCCCTTTTGCAGTCATTTGGTTTACACCTTTAGGGTAAGTTTCTATGTGAAGCTTTATAGTTGCCATGAGTTCTATGGCCAAGGTACTTTAAGCATTCTTATCCAATGGATAATTTATTTTACAATGACCTTAATACCATATAATTCTTCCAGGCCGCTACCATGCATTTGAGATGGCACATATGATGGATCGAAAATCTAGTGGCCGTGGTGTCCGACAGTTTAAGACCTATCTGTTGCATAGACTTGAGAAGGTAGTCCTAGTCATTATTGTTGGTTTTTATTATTGATTCTTCTTTCTTCATTGAGTGACGTTCATTTCTTTGGGCAGTTCATGTTATTTTTCCATTCTTAGTTTTCTCTAAATGATTCTTAATATTTTTTGGTAATAAAAATGTTGTTCTTTAAATTAGACTAATTTCATTTGTGTTCTCAGAAAATTGAAATGTAGTATTTAATGAGGTTAGTTTCCGGAAGTCTGGTTTACAAAATGAATTGGATGATAATAATACTTCATAATGCCTTAAGTTTTTTGCTCTACCAATTCTGTACTAATGATAATTATGTTATTCATTGTCAAAGCTTGTGCTTCATGTATTAACTGGTTAATAGTTTTGATACATGTTACTAGTTTCTGTCAATATCAAAACTACAATGCCATGGCATATCATGAATTCCTAAAGAATGATTTAGAATGTCGAAAATATTTGTTTGCAACAGGAAGAACAAGAGACAAGGCGGCAGCTTCATAGAAGTGAACCCAAAGAAATCCAGTTGTATTTTCAGAATTTCTATGAGAACAGTATCAAAAGAGGCCAACAGACGAAAAAACCGTAAGGCTCAAGTTTGGACTTTTGAAATGCCCTATTTAGCATTCATTTACTGATTCTTTTTGGTTTTTGCTTACTGTTGAAGGGAGGAGATGGCTAAGATTTTGCAGATTGCAACAGTGTTGTATGATGTGTTAAAAATTGTTGTACCTCCTTCACAAGTTGACGAAGAGGTTTGATTTGTGTAATATCAGAATCATGGCACAATTTTTTTAAGTTTATGGTTGCATCTGGGATTGTTGAAATGTTGGATGCGCAATTGATTCATGATTACAGACCCACAAGTATGCTGAAGACGTTAAGAGGAAGCGGGAACAATATGAACATTATAACATTCTTCCACTAAATGCTACAGGGGCTAAATCAGCAATCATGGAACTCCCTGAGGTTGCGTCTCTGCTGTATTTGTTGTTTTAGTTTTGCTTGTGCTCATGAAATTCATCATAATTTTTTTTCCCCTCTGGAAATATAGATCAAAGCCGCAATTCGTGCATTGCGTAATGTGCAAAACCTTCCCATGTCCAGAGTTCGTGCAACACCCAATGTTCCTCATGCCTTGCCTGAGGAGAAGGATAAATCTGTTGTTGACATACTTGATTGGCTTTCTTCATATTTTGGGTTTCAGGTATATCACGCACTGAATTCCTTCCTTTTATCTTTATTTTTACATGCTGTTAGCTGTATTGATTTATTTGTAAGCTAAGTCTCACCCAATCCACCGCATATCGTTAAACTGTTTCATTTTGAAAAATTGATGAATTTTGAATGTCACGGGGAAAATAGCTTCTACTTCTAGATAATGTCATCATGAGAATTCTGCCACTCCTCTCTTCCTTTCTAAACAAGAAACCTGAGTTAGAATTATTTATTAATAGAATTGTCTTGTTTAGACCCTTTGGTTTTGTTTCATTTCTTTTCATCAACTCTGTGAAAGATGAGAAACGAGAATTCGTTATGAATGCCTCATTCTATTGTTATTTAAAAGCTTTGATGGTGTTGATGGGTCAACGGTCAGAAAAATTATGCTGCAAGAATGCTTAGCTCTAATGAAGGCTGCAAATAAGCTGAGCTGAGCTAAGCTCGAGCTTGTTGTGTTGCTTGGTTCGCTGAGCTCGCGGTTTGATTTGAGTATAATATTAAAAAAACCCCCCAAAAAGTTTACACTTGCATCCCTAAAATCTTATTCCCTCCGTTTGAATATGAAGAATAATTAACAAATATATAAATTACAGAGTTTAATTGTAATTTTGTGAGCCAAGCTTAAGTCAATCACTCCTATCTTAAGTTCGAGCTCTCATAGAGGTTGAGTTTGGCATATACCTAATTGAGAGGAGCTCGAGCCCGTCACTACTCTGCTTGGCTTGACTCGATTGCAACCCCGACTTGCAGTGGAGGTTGTTGATTCCTTAAATGCAGTGGCAATAAAGGCACAATACAGAAATGCAGTGGCTATGAAGACCACCCACGATGTCGATAAAAATTTGTGGTAATGAAGGCACAGTAAAACAAGCTTTGATAAATAGACCAATGAATAAATTTATACAAGCTCTAATATTTGATACAAGACTAGATTGTACGTATACAACTAATTAAAAAACATAGATAATAATCCCACTAATTGTGGGATAATAAATTTTTTCAAATTTAAATTAATCCCTGGATTAAGGAAAGAGTTTTCAACAACCTCTTCCCAATTTTGGGTTCCCCTTTCCCCTTTTATCCCATACATAGATTGAGGTCAAGTTACTCATTATTGGAGGATTCATTGTCAGTGTTGGATGTCAACATTTATTTACTTACCCTTGGATACGTGCAACCCCGAGCCCGTCACTACTCTGCTTGGCTTGACTCGATTGCAACCCTGACTTGCAGTGGAGGTTGTTGATTGCTTAAATGCAGTGGCAATAAAGGCACAATACAGAAATGCAGTGGCTATGAAGACCACCCATGATGTCGATAAAAATTTGTGGTAATGAATGCACAGTAAAACAAGCTTTGATAAATAGACCAATGAATAAATTTATACAAGCTCTAATATTTGATACAAGACTAGATTGTACGTACAACTAATTAAAAAACATAGATAATAATCCCACTAATTGTGGGATAATAAATTTTTTCAAATTTAAATTAATCCCTGGATTAAGGAAGAGTTTTCAACAACCTCTTCCCAATTTTTGGTTCCCCTTTCCCCTTTTATCCCATACATAGATTGAGGTCAAGTTACTCATTATTGGAGGATTCATTGTCAGTGTTGGATGTCAACATTTATTTACTTACCCTTGGATACGTGCAAACTCTACTTTGTGACAATTGACAAATGTATTATATTGTTATCTTACACTATTTTTTTTCCTACACATGCATCTCAACATCTTGACTAGGCTACATGCAATTTGCGAGTAGGTTGTTTCTTGACTGTTCAAATCTTTCTAAAAAGATTTAATCAGTCTTGAGTGGTTCATAAAAATTTCTTCCAAACTTGTGGACATTGAATATAATACTCTAGTTGCATTTTCTATTTCATCTACCTTATTTTACTTTTTAGGTTTTCTATAATTACTCTAGTTGTGGTTATAATCCTCTAGTTGCATTGCTCTGTTATTTTCTTCGTATCCTTATTATATGGTTAGCATACTTCTCAATCTTTCAGCTTTATAGAAACTGGACAAAGACACGTAATATGATCATTCTTGAGTACTTGTTAGGCTATAATTTTTAGCATATCCTCTCTTATGTCCCCTATAATGTCTTAATATCATTCAAACTCTAATCTAGTTACGAAGGTCATATGTTACTACATGAGGTATTTGAATTTAATTTTGCTCGTCAATGGGGCTTCGAATAATTTAGGGTAGGGGTGTCCTTCCATGTCTCCAACTTGTTTTTTATACCAGTCTAATGTTTCATTTATTAATACAATAGTATTCAGAATTAGAAAAAGCACTTGGTAGTATCATCCCAATACATCTCATGATCCTTGGCTGTAAATCAACTCTACGGAGAATTCATTGATACTCCTACTAGTTTGTCATTATCTACAGCCCTCTCATAAATGTTCTTAGTCAAATTATGATTTAGCAAATAACGCCTTAATAGCATTTCTCAATCTACTTGAAATGTCTTTCCTTCTTTCTTTTCCAAAATATTCCACATTACTTAAGTTTCTGAGGTCATTTTGTGGCTCGGAATCCAGTTCTGATTTTGTATTCTAAAAACCCTTTTCCCTATTATCATGTCTGGCTACAAGGTATTTTAGGAAAAATGTGTTGTGATGATGTTCAACGTCTTTTTCGTAAATGTTTTAACTTCTTTTTCTGAAAATATTCAACCTTTTTTAATTCATAACAAAAGCCATTTTGTAATCAAGTCACTTCATGCTTGCAAGGTGGGATATATTAACCATTGTGTTCATTTGGTTTAAGGTTGATTATACTAATCATTTATCTATCTCACAAATCAAATGATAGCGATTATATCATGATATTCTATTGTCTAATATTTGCGGGAATTGAAGAAAGGAAATGTAGCAAACCAGAGGGAGCACCTAATACTTCTTCTTGCAAACATGGATGTACGGTCCAAGAATAGTGAAAATTATGTGCAGGTAAATCTTCTTTAAGTGGTCTGCTTTATTCATTTGCCATTTTGGTTCATAACTGCCTTAGTTATAATCTTATGTTAATACACTTTCTGCTTTCCTATATATGCAAAAAAGAAGGAAAAGAAAAGAAAAAGTTAGATTCTTATGTCATCATATATTGAAGATTGATAAAAAGCTTATTACAGCTGAGTAGTACCACTGTAGACAAGTTGATGGACAAAATATTCAAGAATTACAAATCATGGTGTAAGTATTTGCGTTGTGACTTGAAAATTAGGTAAGTGCTTTATATGCTTATTGTTTTTGTCATATTCATTGTATCAGAAATTATGTCATAGTTTGTACATAAGTTGAACTTGGTTTTTGATATGAACCTTAGGAAAATCACACTTCAAAAGCTAGCTATTGAGATGAGAGAGCTCAAGGCAATATAAACCCCACACTAGTTGCCCATACTTTCCAATGTGAGATCTAAGTCTCATACCTTGTACTTGAGATCCTAACATACCATCACGCTCCGTTGCCCCGGCGCCCACGCGGGCTGGTTGTGCGCTAGTTTCCTACTTGCCCCGGGCAAACACTGCAATACCGGCATCAACGCCCGCGCCGCACGATTACAATTAGGAGACATGATGATGACTCTGATACCAAATGATACGAACCTTAGGAGAACCACACCTCAAAAGTTAGCTATTGAGATGGGAGAGCTCAAGGTCATATAAACCTCACACTAGTTGCTCATATTTTTCAATGTGGGATCTACGACTCATACCTTGCACTTGAGATCCTAACAGTTTTACATTAAGCCACTGGATTATTTTCTTCTTCTTTTTTTTTTTTTTTTGGGGTAAATCCACTGTATTATTTTCACTTTGCAGGATTCCTGAAGGTTTTGACACGCAACAAATATGTCTTATCTACATTGGACTGTATCTTCTTATATGGGGTGAAGCTTCAAATATACGGTTTATGCCTGAATGCATTTGCTACATCTTCCATAATGTACGCTTACTGTCTTCGAAGCACTATTGGTGGTTCGAGAATTCTATGTTAGCTGGACTGTGCTATTTTTTGTTATATGTTTTTTTAAATGTTCATCATAAGTCTTATAATAGTAAATCTTGAAAGGAAATTTTTTTATTATCATGCAATGGTGAATTTTTACTCATCTGAACATCAAAGTTGTTTTTCAATTATCATTTTTTATTTTAGTTAAGTGCCCTTGGAGTTGTCTTGCATTAGCTTATATCCCCTTTCAGTCTCATGAAATAGAAATTTTAGTTGGTCATTTTTTGAGAAGAAACAATGACAATATCATTAATTGAGAAAAAAAAAAAGCAAAAAATTAAATAAACTGTCTACAAAATTTAGGAGTATGAAACTATTAGTCATTAGTGTGTCAGTTTTCAAATTATTTTGAAAGAATAGGATAGATATTCTTACGTTTCATAAAAAAAGACAAATCTGTAATGTGCTGGCATGATTCACTTACTGAAGTGTGATGGAATTGATATTCTGTTATTAACCTTCTGAACTGTTTTTTTCCTGACCAGATAGGTTTGTTAGTTATAGTTTCCTCATCATTCACTGCTGGCTCAACTTAACTGTATTCTTGTTTTAGCTTATATGATGAAATTATCTGTTTCTTATTCAATAGAGAAAGTGCAGTGACTGCCCTGATCTTACAGTCAATTGGGCAGCTAAAAAATCGCCTGTTATGTTTGTCTTGTATTTCCCTTCTTGTAATAATGCATATTGTGTAGGTGTAATGCCTGAAAATATCAGCATAAAAAATATTGTAACATGAGAGTACAGCCCACACACACCACTGTGTACATGTACTCTGATATTATTAATGACACAAACGTAATTCTGATTTATCAATTGTAAATTTTTCTTGTTGTAACTTATAGCATTCTGTTAGGACAGGGGGACACTGGTCCTATTTTTAGAGATAAGATTCTATTATATCAAGGGGTAGTTAAGGTTATCAAGGGGAGGAAAAAAAGGGAAAATGAAGATTTTAGACAACCTTAGGGTTGTGCGTAACCTTAAGATTAATTGCAGGAGGTCTCCAACATCTCAAATGACCTGAAATGGGCGGTCCTGACTCCTTGAATTGTTTAGTTTATTTATGTAAATAGCCGTATATAAACAACATGTTTTTTTTTTGGTTTTTTTTTTGCTTTGTTAGTTGTTTTGGGTCAAATTTGTCCGAATTCCTAATGAAATGGTATTCAAGCGGTGAGATCTAATGAAGGAGGTGACTAGAAAAAGCGAGACAGACTGGTGTCGGAAAATTGAAGAGTGGTCCAAAAAAAGGAATAATTTGAAAGGTGTTAAGAAGATAGACAGGTGTGGTGATGTCGTAGCTGGAGCACAGATCAACAAGGGAGGATGGTGGATTGACAAGATAGAAGTCTAGAAGTTTTGAGATTGGTGACAGAAAGTAATGGTGGAAGATAAATCAACATAGGAAAGGCGAAAGGGCACAATAGTTGCTACCCAAAAAGTGAAAATCGTCGGAAAATGGTGGTGAGTTAGGGTTTGACAGGTGGGGAAGGAGAAGCTGAGAAGGAAAAAAACGAGATGGAAGTCTAGAAGTCATGAGATCGGTGATTGAAAGTGATGGTGGAAGCTAAATCAACATTGGAAAGGCTAAAGGGCACAACAGCTGCAACCAAAAAGGTGAAAAATCGTCGGAAGATGGCAGTGAGTCAGGGTTTGGCAGGTGGGGAAGGAGAAGCTGGAAAAGAAAAAAATTTATAAGAAGAAAGGAAGATGCAAAAGGGGTAGAAAAATCGATAATATATTAGAGAAGGGAGAGAAAGCCTTGGGGTATGATGACACCCCTCCATTGTTGCTTCCATTTTTTAGTGGATTGATTGGTGTTATTTGAATCTTGGAAGTATCAATAATACATTCAGAGTATTTGTTTTATAAAATCGCTTGATTGTGTTGAGTGGATCCAACATAAATCGGTTAAGTGTGTTGATATGATTGTGGAGTTGACTTGTGTTAGCAAGTTTCTATTAAAGTGGTATCGGAGAATAAAATGTTTTCAGTTTTGTTAAAAAAAGGGAAAAAAAATAAAAAACAAAAATATAAAAGTAAATTTAAAAAAAAATCAGTCTTCCCACCTTTAGTATAAGGTGGTTTTCAAAGGGAAAGGAAATGATAGGACAGGGAGACACTTGCACTATTTTTAGATATTATATTTTATTATACAAAGGGGTAGTTAAGGTTGTTAAGGGGAGGGAAAAAGAGGAAAATTAGGATTTTGGGCAACCTTGGGGTTGATTGTGGAAGGCCTTCGGGATCTTGAATGGGTGAAAATAGGAGGCTGCGACTCCTCGAGTTGGCTGGTTTATTCATGTAAATATCTTTATACGAATAAAATGTTTTCTTATTTTCTGGTTTTGTTTGCTCTTTTGGGTGGAAATGTGGCTGGATGCTTACACTTTCTGTAAACATGTGTTTAATTTTGATTTTAGATGACAATGGAAACCATATGAGCAGATTTGAAGAAGCTTAAAATGACACTGACCAATCTACTTATGAATTTGTAGTGAGTAATAAATCTCGAAAGTTTATTTCTATGCAAAACATATCGGTGCTTTAAAGGGCAGGCATATATAGACAAAATTAGAAGAATGTCGAAACACATTGTTGAACAGTGTTATCTAGACTAAAAACAGTATTAATGAGTGTTTACTTCTTACCTGATTAGGGGTGCTTGATATGATAGATGGCACCATAATAGCAGTCAGCATATCTGGCATGATAGAATTTCAGAGGCTTTTTATTTGATTTTGTTTTCTAAATACTGTATTATGTAGCATTTTTGTCGTTGATTGTTTTGTATTCAGATTAAAATATGGTGGAGATAACTTTTCCTTCTGTCGGGTTACATGTTACCAACCGTTTATTTCATATGGAGAAAACTGTATACTTCTTGGAGCTGGCATATAACTTCTGCTGCTCTTTTCCTTGTCTACGAAAGATTAACCATTAGTTTTTGGGAAACCAACAATTGATTTGGCAATTAATAGCTCTCCTGTAATTATAATATTCTCTATTTTATAGCTTGTTGATATGTTATGTGTTATCTAATTTTGACCCAAAAAAATCATATAACTTTATGGCTCTTCTGACTTTTCTTTTCCCTCGTAACATTTTTTTTTGTTTCCTGTGAAGAAAAGAAATATAGTTTTCTTTTTTTCGTTTCTGCAGTGTCTTACAGCTTATGTATAACTGAAATAATGCTCTTCTTGTTCCTGATTTTGTAAGATGGCAAAGGAAGTCTATGATGTGATTAGCAATGTGCCCTCTGCCAGTGGAGACATGTACTATGGAGATGCACCTGATGACGAAGCGTTTTTGCGGAACGTTATAACCCCTATCTACCAGGTCTTGTGCAAGGTAGTTAATACTTGATTATATTCTAGTGTTATTTGCTCCCATGTTTAAAACTTCTTGATGATATATTGATTATATTTGGTGAAAAAGGAAGCTAAAAGAAATAAAGGGGGCAAGACAAGCCATTCAAGGTGGAGAAATTATGATGATCTAAACGAATATTTTTGGTGAGTATTCTGAGCAATTACTTCTGTTAATGTACTCAGATGATTATTTGCTGAAACCTTTCCATCTACTCAAAAAATAAACTTTTTTAGGTCTGAAAGGTGTCTTAAGCTGGGTTGGCCGATGCAACTTAAAGCAGACTTTTTCACGAATTCAGAGCCGATATTGCCTGCAAATGATGTATATTTTTTTCAATTCCTTTTTAATTTAATGCATATTTTAATATTTTATTCCTTAAATAATTTGTATGTTTCTATATTTTTTATTTTTAATTGATGTGCTCATTGTGTTGTGGTTTCTTGTGGGACAAATTTTGTCAGTTGATGCTTTTGGAGGATCACATCTTCTACAGGAATTTATCTTCTTGTTCTGTGATTTATTGAGTTGTAGTTTACTTGCTTTTTTACAGAGAACCAACCAGGTCCCTACCGGAAAGAGAAAGCCTAAAACTAATTTTGTTGAAGCCCGCACATTTTGGCACCTTTATAGAAGTTTTGACCGAATGTGGATATTCTTCACATTGGCTTTCCAGGTTTCTGTACTGTTTGAGTATGTTCCTTTGTATTTTTTGACTATTTTTGGATAAACTAACTTGCATGTGTAATTTTTGTGGTTTTCAGGCTATGGTAATTGTTGCATGGAGTTCTTCTGGATCTCTACTTGCCTTTTTTGAAGAGGATGTGTTCAGAAGGGTGACAAGCATTTTCATTACTCAAGCTTTTCTTAATTTTCTGCAAGGTACTGGTGATCTATGATAAGGAATTTCTATTCCATATTATTGCTTGGTTATTTGCCTTGCTGGAAACCATACACAAAAAATGAATTCAGCCATATGATATGATAGGATTGCTTTCAGCAATTTTTAAGCTTCAATGAGCTACTAGTTGTGTGGGCATATTATCCTGTTCCAACAGCATGTTGTAGATTAAACAGTCTTTTCCTTGCTTTCTTACTTCACTAGAAACTTTTGTACAGCTGCCCTGGATATAATTCTTAGTTTGAATGCCTGGAGAAGCTTGAAATTTACCCAGATCCTGCGGTACGTTCTGAAATTTGCAGTAGCAACTGTGTGGGCAGTGGTTCTGCCAATTGGTTATGCCAGCTCTGTGCTGAATCCAACTGGACTTGTGAAACTTTTTAGCGACTGGGCTGGGAATTGGCAGAGCCAAACAATTTATATTTGTGCTGTGGCAATTTACTTGATACCCAATATATTGGCTGCCATAATGTTTTTTTTTCCATTTTTGCGGAGAATTATGGAGCATTCAAATTGGCGTATCATCACACTTTTTATGTGGTGGGCTCAGGCAAGAATATGTAGAGTGGATTTTTTCTGATGTTTATTTGTTTCCTTATTGACATTGCTTATATTTTACTTTAGCAAATTGATTGAGTGTGCTTCTGTTATATGTTGGCATTCTTCAGCCGAAACTCTATGTAGGAAGAGGCTTGCATGAGAGCATATTCTCACTTCTAAAGTAAGTTCAAAGAAGTGCTCTTGGATATCATTTTTTACCCCATGTTCCTAAGGGGGATTTGAGATCTAGTGCCAAAACACTGCCATGATTTGGAAGTCCATTAACATAATTTATTTTTATATTCCCAGGTATACATTATTTTGGATCATGCTGCTAATCAGCAAGCTAGCATTCAGCTACTATGTGGAGGTGATTATTTTCTAAAGTTATTTTGAATCAAATACTACTATGAATTGAAATTGGTTGAATGTTGGTTATAGCAATTTTTAAGATACCTAAGGAAAAGTTAATAATCATTTATAAAAGTATGATACCTTTGTTATATACATACAATATGACAAAATAATTTTTTGCTTGCACTTGCCTAACCAACAGCTATATATGCTGTTGTGGTGAATTTTTGCTGCAGTGATTTTTTTGAACAGGAAGAATATGCAAACTAATTTTGTGATTGGTTCTTTTTCAATATATTAAAAAGATTCTAACTCAGGACAATTCTCAAGCAATAGTTTTATTCTGTTGATAGATACTGCCACTTGTTGGACCAACGAAGTTAATTATGGACATGCATGTAGTTAATTACAAATGGCATGAGTTCTTTCCAAATGGTAACCCCTTTTCTTAAATTCTTTTTAACCATTCCCAATTTCTTTTTTAAGTTTGGCTGAAGTACATGTTGACTTTGCCACAGAAACCCATAATATTGGAATTGTTATTGCAATATGGGCTCCTATTGTCCTGGTAAGTGGACCATAGATTAACATTTCAAAATTGGTCATTTTTAATGCCTTCATGTCATATGTAGTTTGTTGCACTTACAACTTGTTCCACTTGTGCATATAGGTTTATTTTATGGATGCTCAAATATGGTATTCCATATTTTTCACCCTTTTTGGTGTAATTAATGGAGCATTAAGCCATTTGGGTGAGGTTAGTGACTACTGTTGCCACAGAGAAACTTGTTAGTCCTAAAACAGCCAGTGTTGTTTAGTGTATGGTGATTCAATGAAAACCATATGTGAACTTCAGTTGTCTTACAAACTTTTCAGTTATACTAAAATTTCTCATGATTATTTAAACAACTGTCATTCTCAGATACGAACACTTGGAATGTTGCGGTCAAGATTTGATGATGTGCCTTTAGCTTTCTGTGATCGTCTTGTGCCATCATCAAAAGAAGATAAGAAAAAATACATGGTAGTGCTGATTTTTGTTGACCTATCAGTATTTGTTTGTTGCGCTTGTCTGTCTGAATTTCATTTTGCATTTGTCTGCCGGATAGGTTTCAAATCACAAATACTCTAGTCGATACTAACCGGATTAGTGTTGAGTATGACCCTCAATTTAGGTTTAAAAAAATATAGAAAAGGGACAATAAGAAAATAATATGAAAACAAAAACTGAGAAGAAATATATTTCAAAGCACAAAAAGGAATCTAGAAAATGGAAGTTAAAGAAAGTAGAAACTCATTTATATGTTGCCAGTGTTTGCCAAAGGCAATGATGTCTGGTGCTAATGGCAAAAAATGTTAATTGGAATCCACCTCTCTCTCTCTCTCTCACACAGACGCACACACAAAAAAAAAAATTCTCTAGTATTAAGGTTAGAAATCTCAACTGTATCCACTCTTGTATTTGCTGACATAGGTTACTTATATCTACAATTCTAATTCACTCTTTGTCCTATATGCAAAATGAATCCCAGTATATTGGGTCAACCGATATTGACATTGTCTCGATATTTTTTACTTTGTTTTTGCTAAAGTAAATGCTTTTCACCATGGCAGGATGAGGCGATACACCGGATGAATATTGCAAATTTTTCTCAGGTGTGGAATGAATTCATAGAAAGCATGCGAAAAGAGGATCTGCTCAGCAATGAGTTAGGACTTCACCTTGTGTAAAGAAATTTACTTTTCATCAAATGCATCCTTTGATAATTTTTTAATGTTCTCATTGAATTCTTAATTTCTAGGGAAAGGGACTTGCTACTTGTGCCGTATTCCTCAAGCAATATCTCTGTTGTCCAGTGGCCACCTTTTCTGCTTGCTAGCAAGGTAAATTCTTTGAGTGATGCCTCATGTTTAAACTATATAGTTTTTTTATTCTTTTATTTATGATGAAAATATTTTTATTGCATTGAAAAAGAGACTGAGGTATGTCAATTGAGTAGAAATCCGTAGGGATCAGAAAATCTGAAAAGGGAGCAAATCAATACGAGACAGTGACAAAAATATATAAAAAATAATGCTCTCTTCCTTGTGTCAAAATAAGCTCAAATGGAAGCGCAAGGAGTCTTAAATTTCCCGTCATAGTTTTTTTCTCCTAATTTCTAACTTCTTGTCTTGTTTTTAAATTTATGCTAGATTCCTATTGCATTAGACATGGCGAAGGATTTCAAGGGGAGGGAGGATGCTGATTTATTTAAGAAAATAAAGAGTGATGGTTATATGCTTTCGGCTGTTATTGAATGTTATGAGACACTAAAGGATATAATGTATGGTCTTCTGGAAGATGAAACTGATAGGCTGTAAGGCTGAATCCTCCACATTTTTTTGACTCATTCCTCTGGTCATAATATTTGTGTGCAAAAGGAGTAACTTATTTTATCTTGAATCATAATTGCTTTCACTTTACCATTCATGAAACAGGATTTTGAGGCGGATTTGTTTGGAAGTAGACACTTCTATACAGCAGAATAAGTTCTTGACTGAATTTCGCATGAGCAGGATGCCTTCTCTTAGTGACAAATTGGAAAAATTTCTCAAAGTCTTGGTAATTCTTTTCCTTAATGTTTTTTCAGTTCTTATTTTTTTATTTTTTTCGATAACCGGGGAATTCCGCCCGAATTGATTGGATAGATAAACCCAAGACACAATAATCAAATCCATAATAACTACACCGGATAAGTTAAAGTTTTACAAACATAACAGAGACTCGAACTCAAGTTTTTTCTTTGAAAGTTCTAATGTTTTATCAGTTTTGTTAACCCCTGAGGTTTTTAGTTTTTAATTTTCCTCAACAGTTATTCAATGTTTTTTGGTTTGATTTGATGACAGCTATCTGAAATTGAAAGTGTTGACGTATACAAGTTTCAGATTATTAATGTCCTCCAGGGTATTATTGAAATTATTACAGAGGATATTATGGCTAATGCAAATGAGTGAGTGCTGAAAATTATAAACTTCTTAGAAATGCAAGCTTTTTCTTTCTTTCCCTTGTTACTACAGATCAGCCTTCATGACTGATATTTGCCATGGTTTTTCTTGTATACAAAGTTCATATCTAGAAAATGAAAAGGAAGAGCGGAGATTTGAAAAGATAAATATTCACCTTATAGAGAACAAATCGTGGAAGGAGAAGGTACTTTTGGCGATTACCTTTTTTTTTTTTCAGCTATCATGATTTAACAATAATATATTTCAATCTTTTGTTCTTATACCATTGTAAATTTTCCATAGGTTGTTAGGCTCTTTTTGCTTTTGACAGTCAAAGAATCTGCAATAAATGTGCCAACAAATTTGGATGCTCGCCGCCGTATCACTTTCTTTGCAAATTCATTGTTTATGAATATGCCAAGTGCTCCAAAAGTTCGTGACATGCTCTCCTTTAGGTCAGTAATTGACTCATTGTTGAACATCACTTAATTCAAAATATTGCAGATTGCTAAGAGAGAGTAAGAGATTACTTCTTCATCTTGTCCTCCTTTGAACAAACAAAATTGACTTTCATTATTAAGATTAACTAAGGTTTAACAATGGTAAACCAACTCTTTGTGGGCCTCTGTCTCCAAGGAATTTTAAGATTCTTCATATTTCTTTATTGAGCCGATTGGAATTGGGTTATCAATCAAATACCTGTGTGTGTGTATTTATCTGTGTTCATGTATATTTTTCTATATAGACTAGCTTAATGTCTTTAATGATCAGATAGCCATAGATTTACCATGCTGACATGTCTGCTTTTGTCATCCTAAGAGTTACATTGCTTTTGCTATTATAAATAATATACATTTGTTACTCTTCGTCATCATTAACACAATATCCTATCATATCCAATCCAATAAATAAATGAAGGTAAACCAGCGGTCTTTCATTAGTAATTAGTTGCTGCAATTTATCAGACCTATATGATTGGTCATGCTCTTTCTTAATAATATAGAATTTCTATAAAAATTTGCTTCCTCTTTGCAAGGTTTTCGGTGGATAAAAGTTTTGCGTGCTGTTATGCTTCGTTTTATTATATTTATATAATGGACGTCTGTTTGTATTTTATCTTAACATAAATTTCTTTCCTGGCTCATGATTTAGTGTTTTGACACCATATTATAAGGAAGATGTTCTATATTCTGTTGAGGAACTTAATAAGGAGAATGAGGATGGAATATCGATTCTGTTTTACCTACAGAAAATATATCCTGGTGAGTTCCTGATCCAGAACTGTGGTATGCTTTTTGTGATTCAGTTGGTAAGAATATGCTAAATAGCTTTCTTTCTGCGTATTAGATGAATGGGCCAATTTCCTGCATCGTATCAATGATCAAAAACAAAATTATTCAATGGAAATGAAGAATGATTTAACTCGTCAATGGGTATCTTACAGAGGGCAGACACTCTCAAGAACAGGTCTGTGTTATACAGATTTCATTTGCCATAGTGTAGTTGCATTGTGTATATCTCATATATGTATATATATAAAACTTGAAAGCCTTTGTTTCTTGCAGTGAGAGGGATGATGTACTACAAACGGGCTCTAGAAGTGCAATGCTTCCTGGAGATGGCAAGAGATAGTGGTCTGTAGTTTCTTTGACAGATATTAAATTTCAATTTTTCATCAACATCTTCTGTGTTTCATTTCAATATCTTTCAAATGTTTGTATATGACAAGTGAAATTTGGTTACTAATATACAAGTCACTGATTTCCTGGCAGAAATTCCTGGTGGTTACCGGACCTTTGAATCAAGTGGGGATGATGAGAAGGCTTTTGCAGAAGCTCTGGCAGATATGAAGTTCACATATGTTGTCTCTTGTCAGGTCTATGGAGCTCAAAAAAAATCTGATGATCAAAGAGATCGTAGTTGTTATAGTAATATTTTGAATCTCATGTTAACGTAAGTTGAGATTGTCTGATGCAGTGTCATAATTCAGCATAAAGCTAAAATGCAGATGGTACTTAATGAAATACACCCTGTCAGGTATCCATCCCTGCGTGTTGCTTACGTAGATGAAAGTGAGGAGACTGTGAATGGAAAATCTCAGAAGTTCTATTACTCTGTTCTTTTGAAAGGAGGTGATAAGTTTGATGAGGTATGGAATAGTTATTGGTTTGATGCAGAATTGATATGCTTTCATACTTAGTTTCGGAGCTTACAGCGTACATATTTTCAGATGCAAATATAATTATTTTTAACTTTACCCAAGGTTGGACATGTCCCATTTTCTTTTAAGTGATACGTCCTTTCAAAATTATCCACTTATGTCATGTTAGCTGATTTCTTCATCACAAACAAAACAGATGAAACATTTTTTTCTTGATTGATAAATTTAATTGGAAAATTCAATTAATCTCATTGCTTCTCCCTTTTGTTGGAATTCTTTTAGTATAAAATATCCAATTATTAATATTTTCATATATATTTAGTTTAACATATGGAGTCACATGTAAAAAATCTGTTATCATCCCCAAGATAGCCAGCTATTTTCTTTTATTTTATATATTTAGATGTTGAACATCCGTTTACAGATTTGATAATTTTGATATTAGAGATGGCTAACAATACTTAACTAACAACATGCTCTCTTGAACACTTGCTACTTGTTCCAGTGCCATCTGCTCCTATACTTTTTGTTTTGTGAATTCATAAAAATAGGACACTTGAATTGAAAACAAGCCAGGGGAGTTGGAGAGTGATAACATATGATAACATGGAGGAGTGTTATTATTGATCCTACTTATGATTACATAGTGGACAAATTGATGAACAATAGTTAAATATTTTCTGTTTTCCCTGATTCAAAATTTGATCTACCAAGAGAGCAAAAGTGAGTGACTTAAATCCAGCCAAAACCAGAGCACCATAATGGCAATATAAAGCATAAATCATACTTTCTGAAGATGCCTAAAGTCTGGTCTATTGGAAAGAAAAAGGAATAATTCATCAATCAGGGAATTTTTATGTTCCATGGAGTTTGCAGAGTGGCTTTGCAGCTGGCCTTCATGTAGCCAAACAAAATTTTGGGGCTCATCTATTGATTATAGTATGCGATGTTATGGATGCTTCCTTGATATTCTGCTTGCTTTATTCATTTTGACATGGAAATGCCAATAGGAAGAAGTTTTCCTTCTAAGTGGAGAGACACAGATCAAGGCCTTTTACAAGATTGTATAAAACAATAGAAAAAGATTGTCAATATTTGATGGTCAAAGACGATTTTGGTAAATGCTATGTTTTTGCTTCTTTTATTACAAAATCATGTTTAACATCCTTTATTTATTCCTTTCATTAATAGGAGATATATCGGATTAAGCTTCCGGGACCTCCAACAGAAATTGGTGAAGGAAAACCTGAAAATCAAAATCATGCCATCATTTTTACTCGTGGAGAAGCCCTACAGACAATAGACATGAATCAGGTAGCTTTCATTCTTTCTGTCCTCTTATGAATAGTATTTAAAAAGTGATTTAACGTGTTCTCCTATACTTTTCAGGATAATTACTTTGAGGAGGCTTTCAAAATGAGAAATGTGTTAAAGGAATTCCTAGATTCTTCTAGTCGACCTACAATATTAGGTCTAAGGGAGCATATTTTTACTGGAAGGTCAGCTGAAAGTGCACACACACACATATTATATCCATAATTTGAACTTGATCTTGATGATTGTTGTTGTTGGGCCCAACCAAATCATAATAGAAAAAAAAATATTGCTCAAAGTGTTGGCAGTTATATTCACATGCATTTCTTTCCTCCTATTCAGTGTTTCTTCACTTGCTTGGTTCATGTCAAATCAAGAGACTAGTTTTGTCACTATTGGCCAACGAGTTTTGGCAAATCCTTTGAGGTAAATCTAGATTCTTCATAAATTAGTGCCTTTTTTATTACCATACATGTAATTCATTTTCATATTTACAGTTATTTTTTATGTTGGAATTTTTTTTTTCTTTCTATTGATTGAGGGGAGTAGATAATTGTTTTACTTATATATAATGCTTCATTAAAAAGGATTATATAAAAAATTATTGCTCTAATAAAGCAATCTTTAAAAAAAAAATCTTTCCGTGGGAGACATCAATTGACATAATGAACCCATAGTCTGCATTCCATGCTTATTAGGCCAACCTAAACTGGACATAGAGTGAAACTATACTGAATGCCAAAATTGCAATTTCAGTTAGTTAAATGTGTGAGATATAGAACACAGAATATCACATCGGTACACATATATTATGTAGCTACCCAATTTTCGAGAATCAAAATTAGTATCTTTGTTGTATTGTCTATGATTATGATTAGTATATGTTGTAATACGTGGGAGGCACAAAAAAGCACGCAAAAAGTAATAGTGGATGAGCATAGAAGCCAGAGAGATCTATCTACCAAAAGATGAGCATGTGTAAAGCCTAATTACACTATAACAAACATGTCTACATCGTGTTCACTGTTGAAATTCTCAAGTACAGAAAAAATTTTCGGTAACCTGTCACTTCAATTCTGCACTGTAACATCTAATTTTTAACTAGATAACACTATACATCTTCCTGTAACTCTAAAATATTTCTACAATAATTCTAACCCTAAAAAGGCAAATTTTCTAACCCATAAACAACTACCAAAGCCATGTAGGCAAATCTTGCATAATATGGTTACCTAATTGTATATGAGAACATATCTAATCAAATGCTCACAATTATCTGGCAAATTAATCATATTCTTGAAACGAACTTTCTGAGTTAAGAAATATGTTTTGTGGCAAATTTTCTATTTGTTTTTCTTTGTTGTTGATGACTGTCTTCTCTCATTGCAAATATTTGAATCTAACTGTAGGCTAACTTAGTTTTGGTATAAGCTGGCTAATTTCTTTCTTATGATCATCCGAGTTTCTATTACGTTCTTCATTTTAACTTTCCAGGGTACGCTTTCATTATGGTCATCCTGATATATTTGATCGAATCTTCCACATAACAAGGGGTGGCATTAGCAAAGCTTCAAAGACAATTAACTTAAGTGAGGATATATTTGCAGGTAATCTACTTCGGCTGAATCACTAACTTATTGGTGTAGTATAATGGCTAAGTTTGTTCATATATTCAGGTTACAATTCAACTTTGCGTGGGGGTCGTATAACACATCATGAATACATCCAAGTAGGCAAGGGGCGTGACATGGGAATGAATCAGATATCAGCATTTGAGGCAAAGGTCGCAAATGGAAATGGAGAGCAGACACTTAGTCGTGATGTTTATCGTCTAGGACGCCGGTTTGACTTCTATAGAATGCTTTCATTCTATTTTACGACAGTTGGATTTTATTTTAGTAGCATGGTATGTTTAATCACTCTAGTTTTGCTTTTTTAGTGTCTTTCATCTATTCTAGAAGTGTTGTACTCCAGTTGTAGAGCTTCTGAGGCTTTTTTTTTTTTTTTAAATCAACACATATCGCAAAACATATGATCCAAGTTGATTAAATATACTTTATCATTTTAAGAAAGAGTAGACCGACAGATATCAACTGGCTCCAGGCCAGTCTTATGTTCATTGAGCTATGTTTTCCTAAGCAACACTGCTGAACTCTGAAAAATTGGAATTTATGTTTAAATCTCAATTTAATTTGATATGATGTCTTGTCAGGTTACCGTGCTAACTGTGTATGTATTCTTGTATGGACGTGTATACATGGTTATGAGCGGATTGGAAAAAAACATTCTTGCGTCTCCAAACATACATCAAAGCAAGGCCCTTGAAGAAGCTTTGGCTACCCCGTCTGTCTTTCAGCTTGGTTTGTTACTGGTGCTTCCAATGGTAATGGAGATTGGCCTGGAAAAAGGGTTTCGCACTGCTCTGGGTGATTTTATCATTATGCAGCTGCAGTTGGCTTCTGTATTCTTTACATTCCAGCTTGGAACAAAAGCACATTATTTTGGCAGAACAATCTTGCATGGAGGTGCTAAATATCGAGCTACTGGTCGTGGCTTTGTTGTTTTTCATGCGCAGTTTGCTGAAAACTATAGATTGTACTCTCGGAGTCACTTTGTGAAGGGACTGGAGCTGGTTATATTATTGGTCTTATATGAAGTTTATGGGGATTCATATAACAGTTCAAATCTTTACCTGTTTATTACTTTCTCTTTTTGGTTCCTGGTTGCCTCATGGTTGTTTGCTCCTTTTGTGTTCAATCCATCTGGTTTTGATTGGCAAAAAACAGTGGATGATTGGACGGACTGGAAGAGGTGGATGGGAAACCGTGGTGGTATTGGGATCCCAACTGATAAAAGTTGGGAATCGTGGTGGGATGGAGAACAAGAGCACCTCAAACACACAAACATGAGGGGACGGATTTTGGAGATCATCCTTGTATTTCGCTTCTTCATCTTCCAGTATGTAATTGTCTACCACCTTGATATAGCCCATCACAGCAGGAGTTTGCTGGTATAGTTTCTCTATTTCAATGATATGGTTCCTTGTTGGTCTATTAATTATTTAGGTTTATGACACTACTTTGCTATATATTACTATATACTTCGATTCTTTGTAGGTCTATGGACTCTCTTGGATAGTTCTGCTGTCTGCACTTTTAGTTTTAAAGGTATGCAATGAATCAAAAAGTATTGAAGGAATCCTGGTTCATAGTATATTGAAGAAATTGCTTATATTAACTATCAAATTCAGTAAAATTGTTCTATTAGGCATTTTGTTAATACTTACAATATATTTACCCTTGGAGAAGCATAAAATGCTCATTTGCAGTTCTCTGGCTTTTTTTATCACCATTAGATGGTATCAGTGGGTAGACGGAAATTTAGTACCAACTTCCAGCTGATGTTCAGGATCCTCAAGGCGCTTCTATTCCTTGGTATCGTGTCAGCCATGACTGTCTTGTTTGTAGTATGTGGGCTCACCATATCCGATTTATTTGCTTGCCTGCTTGCTTTCTTGCCTTCAGGCTGGGCCCTTCTTCTGGTAAGTTTAAACTTCAGATGATTTTGCTAGTATATGCCAAATATTTTGATCATTTTATGACTCAGATATTGTTCCAGTTTAGTGTGCCTTACTCAAAATATTACAAATTAAACAACATGCTGTCCTATGCCTGTGTTATTAAAATAAAAAAGTCCATAAGTGATACATTTCAAACAGATTTCAAACTTTTTTCTCCCGAATTACTTCTGTATTCCTCCTGAAATGTTCTGTTTCAAACAGATGTATTCTGATTGATTCTGAAATTTGAAATTTTCTACGTTGGAAACTAAATGAAAATTTTAAAGACAGAATTGTTTTATATCTTTATTGTTTCTTTTAGTTATTCTCACAAGCTGTGAAGTTTCTAAACCATATATTCCTCTGTTTGGCCTTTGAAGATTGGGCAAGCGAGCAGCCCTTTGTTTAAGAGGTTAGGATTATGGGATTCAATAAAAGAGCTAGCTCGAGCATACGAGTACATAATGGGACTGGTAATCTTCGCCCCTATCGCTATTCTGTCATGGTTCCCGTTTGTATCAGAGTTTCAAACTCGCCTGCTCTTCAATCAAGCATTCAGTAGAGGTCTCCAGATTTCTATGATTCTTACTGGGAGGAAAGAAAAGACAACAGGATCTAAATAAATTTCATAGTATTTCTCATTCATTTTTTCTCAGTATACATTAGTATGTTGTGGTAGGAAAGCTTCTGTTACATCCAGTATGGTCATTTTGGAAAGGAAATCTATTACTTGTTATAAAGTAAACAAATGATACTGTTACCTTATTTTATATTTTTGTTTTTTGGAATCCTTGAAATATTAATATATTACATTGTTATATGTATGAAATTTCGATAGGCTGGCAGCTTATAAATCATTAGAGGATTGTGAGGGGAGGATAACTTCTTCAAAATGACACCGTTTTTCTTTACTCCTTTAAGATTACAATATCTGTTGGCTTAAGACAAGTTGAGTTCCAGCAAGTTCCACATTCCGATATTTATTGAAAACTAGTGCTGTAAAACCTCTATAACTCCCTATTGCTTGCATATAATATTCAATCCATCTTCAACAACTGAATTAATCACATAAATAGACACTTCTTAAATCATAAGCAAGCAAATATAAAGAAAATAGGTAGACCTGTCAAAGTGGGCGGGTTATTTGTGGGTATCTTTTTATAAAACAGGTACAAATTTAAGGTTTTTGGATCGTACCTATATAAATCCAATTTTTACGGACAAGTTAGGTGCGCCTGCAATAAATTAAAATTTACAAAAAAAAAATCATGCTCAAAGATTTACGTTGCCAAAAATTTTTTGTTTCATCACAAAAGCAAGTAAAACTTAGTTCTCTTCTCTGCATACAATTAATCTGATATATGTAACTCTTTTGAATCCAGAAACAAGTGCATCGTGCCACACTGAATCCGCAAGACTAGCTGCTGTGGAAATTGAAATTTAGATGAGTTGATAAATCTCTGGTTATTAGCATATTATGAATCTGATAATTTTATGAAAGTGAATCCGTTACAAATATCAAAAGCTCACACGTATGTCAAACTCTTTGTGCAGCATTAAAATGTACCCCTGTCAATCAAGTTTGTAGCTGAAACAATTGTAGCAGCTCGCCTATTAAATGGCAGTTTTTACTTATGAGTTCGTCTTTAACTTTCCTAAACTTAGTATTATTAATATGGGTTTGATAGATTAATCTTATTAATAATATTTCATTTATTGGAGTATCCACGTAAAACTAACATAATTTTTTCATTTACAAATTTAAAAGTTAAAAATATTTCAATTATACGGGTAACTCGTGGATTTATCTGTATCCATTGGACCAGATATGAGTTTTCATTTTCTCTAATTGTATAATTTGACCCGTTTTTGACCCATATCTGTACCTATGTCAACCTGGCCCAATCCATCCATTTGCCAAGTCTATTTTTGGGGGAGATGATGTATAACTTCATGACTATAGGGATTTTTTGATCGACAACAGAAATCAGAGGACGTTCAAATTTGGACAAATGGAAAAATTTTTGGATCTGGGTCAGCTCGGTCACTGTGCAAAGTGAGACAACTTTGAGGGCGGGGAGAACAAAAATCGTTTCGTTTTCAAATCTGTGTTAATATTTATTTAATTAAAAGATTTTTAATAATATATATAATGAATTCACTACAAAATATTTCGAAGTTAGGCTAAAACTCAGCTCAATCTCTCTCGTTCGATGACGTCGCTGACTATTTCTCTCTGCCTCTCTCTGACGCCGCTATTCGTCTCGGTAACTTTCTTTTCTCTTCTTTTTCGCACAAGTTTTTCTTCCTTTTTTAAATTTATACTAAGATTATGTTAATCTTTTTCCCTGCCTTGTGGTAGGTGTTTGCGTGAGTGTTCTCAAGAAAATTTGCCGTGAGAACGGCCTTGATCGGTGGCCCTACCGCAAGGTATTCCTCCTACCTTCTAGTTCTTCGGAGTAATTGTTAATTTCATTGGATTATGTGATATTTATTTTTACGCGTTTGTTTGTGAATTGTGTTATAGTTTTTATGTGGCAAGAGCATTGAAGAAATTAAGAAGTATGCTGCTAGAGAAAAATACAAACAAATTGCTGAGGTTTCAAAGCTTGCTAGGCAAAGGTATGATTTAACAATCTGTTTGGATTGCCACCGCTTTTTAGTTAGTTATAGTTATTAATTATTTGTGAAACCGTGGCATGTTGTGGAAGAAAAAGGAAATTATTTTTGTTCAAAGTTTTCTTTTTTCTTTCGCTTATATATGTGGCTGATATCAGGTTGGAAGAGATAAAATTAAAACAAAGTTATGTGTTTTAAAAATGTTGTATGGGTGCTTTACTGTTCAATCAAAACCAGCAAGTTTGAGTGAAGCTGCTTATCTGTTTGATAATTATTAGGGCTGTGTGTGACCTTGTCTTCTATGCATATTTATCCAGTTGAAGTTTCTTTGTAAGAGTCATTGCCTCCTCATATCTCTGCATCTGTAAAGTGCTTTTGTGTAAGCATATTTTTTATAACAAGCACACTCAAGACACTGTGATCATAGTTTAACAATGACAGTAATAAATGAGAATTTTTCTCCCTCATGATAAGCTGCTTATGAGAAGGTGCTTTTGTTTTTTTCAATTACAATAAAACTATATGAGCTTATAATGAATACCAATTTGGGTATCAATGATGATTTATTACCAAGTGATGGGGTGATTTTGAATTAACGATAAAATAATAAAAAATAGCGTGACAGATAAAATATAAAACCCATGGTAATTTAGAAGAATAAAACCTATAATTTTTTTTTTCATAAGTCAAATTTTTGGGTGTGGAATAATTTTAGAAGAAGAAATAATGTGAAGAGTGTAGAATTAAAATTTTCTTTGCAAGTAATTTTAATTGAGGATGATATGGTAATTATAAAATGATTAAATAGGGTTTCACTCAAAATAATTGAAAAAAAAAAAAGTGATAAAGAGAATATTATGAATGATCATTTTTCAAACACATTAAGCATAATTAGAGCTAAATAGTGTGATCCCAATTGGGTATATATGTCCAATTTGATTAACGTAATTGTGACAGTAACTTTACCATTCTGTTATTTATTTATATATTACATCTATCTGCCACTGAATGAAGTATAGAACCTTTTGCTTTCACTCACATTTTTAGATATCAATTCATGTTTCCATGCTTCTTCTGTCTTTTCTGATCTTTTAGAAACTATAAGTACTCTCTTCTCCTAAATTACAAAAGTGATGAGTTTTGATCCCTTTGACAACTACCTTCTAATATTCTTATTCTTCCAATGTGCTTGTTGGGTCAGATACTCCCTCCATCAAAGCTTAAAATGTTGAATATCATTAATAATAGTCAAATATTGAGAAAAGGTCATGTTATTTTTTGTTACAACTGAGATCAAAATGTTTAACAGTATTCAGAATTTGGACTCAAAATATTGGCATGTATAATCCTTTTCTACTAATCTTTGTGACTTTCTTACAAATTATTTTCCTTGTATATTTTCTGTTTACGCATGCCCTTGCTTTAGTAAGCAATGCAGTCTTGTTGAATCTAGTTCAAAATGTTGATATATCGTGTGATGTCTTTCTTTATACTCTATGCCAACTTTCATGTCCTACATATTTGTGACCATTTGAAAGGTACAGTATGAAAATTTTGCTAATTTTGTTTGTGAATGCAGTGCTGTGCAACACCAAAACAATAATATGTCTAAATTGCATGGTGTCTCATCACCTACCAATTTGCAGCAACAAGGAAGCCAGAACACTGTAGTTGGACAGCTTCAGGTTTTGCTTAGTCCAAGCCTGACCAAAGGAAGCATGGCTCTAGATGAATTTAAATTTGGATTTCCATCAGATGGCTTATCTACTGCTACATATAAATGGTGGAGTAGCAGCAGTTCTGAAGGTAACAGGAGCACTCATGTAGAGGAAGCTGAAACTGATGAAGTAGACAAAAATCAATTTGAAGAGAAAGCAGATGGCAGTGCCATTTCAATAGTGAGCAATGAGATATCTGGAAGTTTGAAAAAGGTGACTAACATTGATCCTCAAGGTTTAGGTCTGCTGACAGCTATTAGGAAGAGAACTGTAGAGGAAGGAGAAGAAGCACTTCGACTCGGTGTTCATAAGCACTGCAAAAGGAAGCTAGGCAGAAAAAAGAGACTGCTGCTGCTTCAAATATTTGGATCTTCATTGCCTAAAGAGTGGGTAGTTGAGTCATCCTAAATTTTGCTGGGATTCCTCTGCATGTGAAAGACCTATTGCAGGTGAGGCCATGTGGATAATAGTAGAGTGATTCAGTTCTCATTTCCGTTGTGCAATATCTGCTATGTTGTCATATTTAAAAATCAATTGCATACTGGATGGAATGTTTAAGAGCATATCTTTATGGTAGTTAGCATGTGTTCATGGGATGCTGAATCTGTGAGAGACAGATTCTACACCCTATTTTTTAGCCGATAATTTGAACTTTTACTCTCTTATCCTTAGAATTTAAGTCATTGCTACTTAAATTACCCTGCGGAGGGGTGGGTTGGATGGGCGCAGCTTTTACACTCCATTTAGTAAGTGGTATAATGTTTTGGTTTTGGGCTACTTCCTAACTATAGGGTAGAGAAAGTCACATAGATGTTCTGCAAAAATAAAAAATAAAAATAATAGACAGCCAATTCTAGTTTCATGCTTGGACTCAATCTACTTTGTTCGTGCTTTGGTAGATCTTGCACAGAAAGGACAACAATTCTCATCACTTTGAAGTAGCGGAGCGACAACAATTAAAAAAAAAAACCTATTTTCTGCATCTTTCTTTTTGTCTTTTGATTATTGGAACTTGAGATTTTGAGTTTATGAGATATACGGCCGGGAATAAATAAAAAACAAGAAAGAAAAACATAGATTTGTTTCTAATAATTAACAGTTGGTTAATAATAAGTTGCCCTTGGAACAAATTAATTATTTCCTCACTGAAACAGACACAAAACTGTTTTGAGTATGTGATACGTGTTGTAGAAAATGAGAAGCTAATGTGGGATCGAGTGTAGTTTGCTTAGTAGACAGGGAATACTTGGGTGCGAATTGAAAGCATACATGACACTAACACAGTAATCTCTTTATGCTGGCTCTGCTTTTGTTTCTTGAGAATTGCTATCCTACTCATGCAAATGACCTTTCAACTTTCTTCAAGTGAGAATTCTGAATATACCTAGGGATACTTGTTTTCTCTCACTCTCTCTCTTAACATCTTTTATCCTGGGTTTACTTAGTGTCTGTTACTGAGCAATAGATCACTTGAAAGTTGGAACAGAGTATAATCTTATTACTCAAAAATAGTTTAAGTGTCAATGAAAGGGGTTTCACATAAGAGAACATATATTTAAATCTCTTCTGATAATATTTTAATACGGTTATTAGATTTGAGATTTTATCTGTTTGATATGATTGGTTTGATTTCAAAAGAACAGTTTAACTTGAATGAGGTCTTTTGTTTAAAAAAAAAAAATCTAATCTCTGCAACTTCGCCTATATAATGGCCTACACTATATGGTCTTCCCCAAGCAAGCCAATTTCTATTTCACATACCAATTACTCTTCCTTTCTAATGGAATTTAATTACCCAACTTATATATTTAGAAATAGAATGTCATTCAATTAAAGGATGGCCCTCAAGAGATGATTATGTTGGTTGAATAATAATAATAATTGATTGTGGTGCTAGGTAGCTAGACTAGATAATGGGTTGGTTGCAGCATGTAATAAACCAATTTAACAACCTCATATTTTACTATTTCTGTAAGCCTCCCGTGCAATGCAAGCATCCCATAAAAGGAGGGCATCATGAAGACACATAAATAAACCAACAAAATCCCAAGTTTGGCTTCAAACACTTCAAATATCACTACAAAATCTCCATGTTTTCACTGGGTATATTCAATAAATACACACTCTTAACTTCCATAAATACAAAATCTCCATGTTTTCACTGGGTATATTCAATAAATACACACCCTTAACTTTCACCGGGTAATGAATTAAAGGGGCAGTGTTTACACTTGATGCACATGCTATTCATGATGTATAACCTCCATATGATCTGAATCATAAGATATCACATGATTAACAGTGATCAGATGGTCAGGACTGGCTCAATTTGAGTCAAAGTTTGTGGGAGCCACATAACATCATATTAGATTTCGTTATCTTCAAATTAGGGCCAAACGACTATTTCCCACCCAAGGTTTGATGTATTCTCAAAAGTCCCCCCTTTAACTATGGAAACACCAAATACCCACCCATGGCCGGTTAGATTTAACCAAACCCTAACGCCTGAAAATTTTATCTCCTTTTGCCCCCCTAAACTTTAAAAACTGAAATTTTTCCCCCGCCTAAGTTTTAAAAAATTGTAGTTTCACCCTAGGGTTTGGTTTTGAAATCTCCGGCGACCTCTCCGGCTCCGTTGCCGACGGCCGCTCCCTCCCGAAGCAACCTCTCCTTCCGGCGATCTCTTTCCTCCCATTTGGAGGTCCGATCGGCACCCAGAGACGCCGTGGGAGACGAAGAACTTCGTCGGGAAGACGAAGTTCTTCGTCTTCCCAGAAGAAGACCTCTGGGAAGACGATCATCTTTCCAGACGAAGACGACGACGAAGAACTTCGTCTTCCCGACGAAGTTCTTCGTCTCTCACGGCGTCTCCGGGCGTCGATCGGACCTCCAAATGGGAGGAAAGAGATCGCCGGAAGGAGAGGTTGCTTCGGGAGGGAGCGGCCGTCGGCAACGGAGCCGGAGAGGTCGCCGGAGATTTCAAAACCAAACCCTAGGGTGAAACTGCAATTTTTTAAAACTTAGGCGGGGGGAAAATTTCAGTTTTTAAAGGTTAGGGGGCAAAATTAGATTCTATTTTAGTTTATTTTTAATATTATAGCAAAAATGACGATTTTACCTCTACCACCGTTAGGGTTTGGTTAAATCTAACCGGCCATGGGTGGGTGTTTGGTGTTTCCATAGTTAAAAGGAGGACTTTTGAGAAAACGCTAAACCTTGGGTGGGAAATAGTCGTTTGGCCTCAAATTAATGCAAAACTGTAAAAAGAAAGATAAATTTTGAGACATACTTTAATCAAAAGGTTATGCTTCTAATCAAAGCCCAAATAATTTATTATAAGACATAATTAAATTAACAATAATGTTATGTATATTCAATTTTAATCTAATTAAATATTTTTTTGAGTGTTATTTTATTTATAATAAAATTTAGAATAAAATTGAAGATAAGTGATTAACAAAAAAGAAAAAAAAAGTTTATCATTCTCAAATGTGAAATAAATAAGAAAATATTTCTAACTCTCCATAAAAATTTAAAAAAAAATATTATCTAATTGACAAAACTAAACGAGAAAAACTTATTCAACTTCAGAAAAGTGGACAAAAATGTTAAATTTACTTGAATAATCCTAAATTTTTTACCATTAAATGGCCTTCAAGAAAGTTAGGAACAATTAAATGACTAAACGAAAGACAGCAATGAGTTTAATAACGAGTAAGCCGGCTTTCATGTTGGATTGACCTCTTGGCTGATGTTGTCATCTCTTAACTGTCTCTTTCCTTTCTTAAATATCTCTCTTGCCTTTTACAAATATTAATTAATTTTTCTTTGCCAAGTTATAAATGTTTTCACTGTTCACCTCATTTTTTGCTTTTCCTTTAGTGTTTCTTTCCTTTCTCTCTTTAGTTTCCTGACCTGACCTCCATTGTAAACTAAGCTTCCTTTCCAGCTTTCTATTGGGAGTTCCCTCTCACTTTCACAAAGACCCACCAACCATTTCACCCACCTCTTCTTTTTTGGGTCCTTTTAAATAATCATCTCTCTTTCTCTTTACATTTCCCTTCAAAGATTGGGTTTTTGTCTGGCCTTGACCTTGCTTCACATTTCTTTTTATCATTCTCTCAGTTCCTTTCTGGCCCACCTTGGGGCACAAATCTCTACTTGTAAACTACTCCTCTCCAATTGTTACTCCACTTTTTTTTTTGGTTACTATGGCATCTGGGTTTTTGGTGGGATTGTGTTATTTGAGGTCTACGTTGGCCTATCTATGCTCATTGACTCTCTTTTGATTCTAAACAAAGAAGCCCTTTCTTTGCTTCTGTGGTTGCTCAAGGAAGAAGATCAAGGGGGCTAGTTTAGTGTAGATCATTACCACAAAGGTTATTGCTTTATCCTTCTTTTTTTTTTTAATCAAAATCACTTTATGGTGTATTTACATTTCTCTTTTTCTGACTCTTGCTTGGATCATAAGTGATGCTTTCCTATCAGATATTCCATTTGCTCTCAGAGTCTTTGATTGTTGTTTTCAGTAAGCGTGATGTGTCTTTGATAGATTTATTTATGCGGTCTTTTTAAATTAATTTGTTAAGGTTCTTTAAATGCGAATGAGTTTTTGTTGAATGGTTAAATGCCAATCAATTGTACTTGGGATTTATTTTAGCATTACAGTTTTCTAATCGAACCATAAAAAATGCAATTGAACTTGGTTAGATTAAGTATCAGATTCTCTTTTCCTTTTTTTCCCTTTTTTGGTTTAATTCTTCTTAATAGGTGCAGTGTAAGCCAAGAATCTAATCAGATTAGATTAAATGTACTGTTTTTGCCTTCATGAGATTTGAGTGTTAGAATTAGAGTAAGGATATTTTTAAAAGTCTGGGTTGCTTATGTTGTTTAATTTTTGGTTTATTCTGAATCAAACTTATTCAAAATCGAAAATTGCATCTTAGAACTTAGGAAATTTCAGGGATGTTTTAGCACTTTTATATTTTGTAGACTAACCTTGAAATTTTCTAATATACAGGACGAAACTTGTTAATTTTACGGTATCAGAAGCAAGAAGATCACATAAAAGTTTCTCTCTCAATATCTGGAAAATCAGAGATGTCGTCTGAGGGTTCTTTATATACTGAATTATCAAAGAGTTCTTTAAATAGTGAATTATCAAAGAAGACACAATTTTTGGGTCTAAAACTATGGGTTTTGATTGGTATATCTGTTGGTGCATTTATAGTTTTGATTCTTTGTATCTTGTCTGTATGGGTTTCATTTAGGAGGAAATCTAGACAATCACTAGATAAGTTCGCCCTCACTCAAATACCCAATGTATCAAAGGAAATCAAGGTTGACAGAGTTGGGGGTCAGAGTTTTAAGGACCACCCTGAAAGTTTATTTCTTATCCAAGATAAATCAAGTGATAGGAATTCAGAGAAAATGCATAAATCAACTGATCCTGATAACATGAGTCAATGCAGTTCTATTTATCGTCATGAGGGGGTATATAGTTCACAGTCAGGGGAAGAAGGAAGCTTTGGGACTGTCCAAAAGCATTCTTCATTGTGTTATGGAGGACTAGTGACAGCTTCTCCATTAGTTGGCTTGCCAGAAGGTTCACATCTTGGATGGGGCCACTGGTTTACTCTTAGAGATCTTCAATTGGCAACAAATCGTTTTGCAGCCGAGAATGTGCTTGGTGAGGGTGGATATGGTGTTGTATACCAGGCTAGACTGATCAACGGAACTGAGGTAGCAGTGAAGAAGCTTCTTAATAATTTGTAAGGATACTTTTAACAACATATTATCTGTACCATTTTTAGATCCATATTTGAGTCAGCTTTATCCTTCTGTATTGAATTGTATTTCAGGGGACAGGCAGAGAAAGAATTTAGAGTTGAGGTGGAAACTATTGGTCATGTTCGACATAAGAATCTAGTGCGACTTCTAGGCTATTGCATAGAAGGAGTACACAGGTGAGATTCAGTTACTATTCATTGATTGATTTATCACTCATCATGTATTAACTTTTAGCTATGTTAGCTTTGTTGTTACATACCACCATGGTAATTCAGCATATGTGATTTATTAATCTCTCTCAAGCTTTGTCTTTTATTGCTTGAGTTGTGGCTTGGTGACATAAACTTGCAAATTTGATTATCTTGCATTTACTTGCTCAGGATGCTGGTGTATGAATATGTGAACAATGGCAATTTAGAACAATGGTTACATGGGGCTATGCGCCAGCATGGTGCCCTCACTTGGGAGGCCCGTATGAAGGTTATTCTTGGTACTGCCAAGGCGTAAGTTAATTTTTATCCTCGAGAAGATTCATATGATTGTTTAAAACTCTAATAGATAGTGGTAAATTTGGTAGCAGTTCGATGCATTTTTTGTAGTTCATATAATTTCAATACATTTTAGATTGTTTCTATTTTTCTGAGATCTTTTTGTTTTTCAGATTGAAAGCAAAGAATTAAGGCATTAGAAATTTTTAGAAATTAGAGCTTTAATTCCAGCATTCTGATTCTTCTGAGGGGTGCAATTGAAGTCAGAACTGAAATTTGCATTTGGTTTACATATTGCAGGCTTGCGTACTTGCATGAAGCTATAGAGCCTAAAGTAGTTCACCGGGACATTAAGTCAAGTAACATCTTGATAGATAGTGAGTTTAACGCTAAGGTCTCTGATTTTGGCTTGGCAAAGCTGTTGGATTCTGGAGAGAGTCACATAACAACCAGAGTTATGGGAACATTTGGGTATGTGATCAGTTCCTCTTCCTAACTGATAATTCTAATTTATCTGATGTATCTAAAGATGGAAGTTCTCTTTTGTGAATTTCAGTTATGTGGCACCTGAATATGCTAATACCGGATTGTTAAACGAAAAGAGTGACATTTACAGCTTTGGGGTCCTACTACTCGAAGCAGTTACTGGAAGGGACCCTGTGGACTATGGCCGACCTGCTAATGAGGTGCCAAGTTCTTAAGTCAAATGACTAATAATGCTGACTTCTTGGTTTTTCTAGAGTTTTTCTTAGCTTCTATAAATTTGTAATTAGAATGTCTGAGAATTTCTGCTAAGCCTTACATCTATTTGAGGCAGGTTAATCTTGTTGAGTGGCTGAAGATGATGGTGGGGACAAGAAGAGCTGAGGAAGTAGTGGATCCAAGCCTAGAAGTCAAACCCACAGCACGGCCACTAAAACGTGTGCTTCTAGTTGCACTTAGGTGTGTTGACCCTGATGCAGACAAGAGACCCAAAATGAGTCAAGTTGTCCGAATGCTTGAAGCTGACGAATATCCATTTCGTGAGGTATGAAATTTTGTATTTCCCTGGATTGATGAGAGCTGTTTTTTGCCTGACCTCTACATTGTTTCAAATTCTCTGAAAATTTACTTCAGGCCTTTCCTCTTTGTTATAATCTACATTTTGATGAATTTTTAATCAGAGTAGCTTTATTGTCTAGTTTGTGTGTGAGGCATACTTTTGGATGTATTGTTGATAACTATGATGCAACACATCCTCAAGTGGAATGTTGTCACTTTACCCTTACATGTTCTTAATAAGTCTGTTCTGTTCCTATGCATTTCATTTCAAGTTACACATAGAAGTCCATAACTAAGAATCCGTAGCACACTTTTTTCAGGATCGGAGGAACAGAAAGAGCCGCACAGCAAGTATGGAAATTGAATCCATGAAGGAACCAACTGATATTGAAAGCAAAATAGGAGATTCTGAGATCCATATGTCTGAATCAACTCATGGACAGAACTGACAAACAAATGACTTGGGTATTTATTGCCTTAAATTAAATTAAATCTTTTGGTATCTATCCATACATAATCAAATATCGGAATTTTGTTTCTTGGAAACTCTTCCTATAGTAAAACGAATTGGATTGAGGATAGCCCCATTGGATTGTGAAGAAGTCTTCTCATGCATTAGCCAAGGAAGGATGGAGAGAGAGATGGTGAAGCCTGAATGTATGAGAAAGTGAAAGTGTTTGTACAGCTGTGTCTTAAGACGTCTGGGCTGCCTTCCATACATAATTACAGTTTTCTATATCTTTTTTGGGTTTCACTTTTTGTATCTTTTTAGCCAATTATAATTTATTCATCTTCATTAGCCATAAAAAGCAGAAATGCACTTACCATACTACAGTTAATGATGGATATTGTTCTTTTGTTCTTTTCTCTCTACTCTACGGTTTATTGCATTTTCGTGAACTTGGGAGATAATTTAGTTACATAACTTTCGGACTCTTTTATCATATCTATGGCATGAATTCGTTATTAAGTTTTGAGTTGTGGTTGAAAGTCGTGACAAAAGTTAAGGATTTAAGTTCTGATACGGTTGAAGGGTGACTTTCAGAAGACTGAGGAAGGGTCCACGAGCACAGGCTCCGTCATTGGCAGCATTTTGTGTTTTTTTGTAGCAGAGCAGTGCCTGGGATGGTGGTAAAGAGCATGTCAGCCGCTAAGTTTGAATTTAGTGTTCAGCTTTTGACTTGCATGTAATGTAATGTAAGAATCCTTCTAGATTGCACGTCTAACGGTCGAATTCTAATCTTTCTCAACCAGAACTTGCGTGGCTGACTCAGCTACACCCCATTTTTCAACCTCAACTTTATGACTGCAATGCACAATCATTTATATATAGTTTTTGCGCCTGCCGTTGAGCGCATATTTGGATTCTCTATACAGTCCTCAATCATAATCTTAGAACCAACGATCTTAAAGTCACCCAGAAGGTTGGGCCAAACTAGTGGGGATTTTTTCTCTTTTTAGTGAGAAATTTTGTTCGAATTACATTCATATTATCTTATATATGAAATCTTATATTTTTTTATTTAAGCTATCTCTTAAACATACAAGTAGACATGTTATAATAGAGTAATTTGCAGATCCACTTTTAATAAATCAGTAGTGTCCTATAAGTGCACTCTGGTTTCAACTTTATTATCATCTTTGCCTTGGAAAAATACCTTATCCTCAAGGTTTCTTGCTAAAGGTCATGTAACAACTTCCAAGAAGTGTAATATGGAAGCAAGTTGATCCATTGTACCAAGATCTCCACAAAACTAGCAACATTGATCATGCTTTTTCCATAACCACGTGCAAATGGTTGTATTACAGGTTGACTGTCCACAACAGTTGGACGAAGAGATAGAGGTGTTGCAGGAGTTGAGCCCTTATATGGTTTCAATAAAGAAATATAGAAGGTGGACAAAATTTTGTGAAGTTGGAGGAAGCTCCAAGGTGTAGGCAATCTTTCCCACAAGAGCAATAATTTGAAAGAGCCCATAGCATCGTTGTGCTATTTTGCGGTGAACTTTAGAAGTAACCGAAGTCTGGCTATGAGGCTGCAATAATTTGAAAATTAACGTTTGTAAAGGGAGTTAAACGTGAAGCATTAATAGTCTTAAACTTTCTTTCCTCCTTGTAAATGTGTATTGACTTAATTATAATGATATATTTATTGAAGATTAGAGTTCAACAAATTAAAATGGCTTCTTCAGCCATGTTCTATTGCTTATCCGATGATCATCTTTCCTTTCTAAACTTATTTTTCCTATTTCTCTAAGACAGAATGATGATATTAACATCAAGTTAGTTGGTAAGTAAATGAGAAAAGTCCAGCAAAAATTGGTTGTCGAGGGACCATAAACATAGCATGTGTTTCAATTATGTGGCAGCCCTTTACTGGTAGGGTATACATGCTAGACTTTTCCAAATTTGATAAAGGCACGAGAATTTAAAATGCTGTATGCATTTAACCAGATATAATTGATTACATTGTGTTAGCTGCTTAATTTATGAACTCCGTGCATAGTTTACACAGAAGATTAATTGAAGAATTTGATGTGAACATACCCTAATGTGGTCCAAATTTCTATAATAAAATTGTTTCATTACAGCTAACACCCAATTCGAAGCGAAATACTAGAGCCAATTATTTCATTAAGGGTACGTACTATGTTATCTATAAATGATAGGAATAACGACTAGTTCTCACCTAAACTATGTTAAAATGATAAATTTACAGTCTTAAAGTTGAAAAATGATATTTTCTTAGTTCTTGTCAAATGTTGTTAGTGAAATTAATTAATTATGAAGGTGGAAATGTTGAAAAGACAAAAATACACTTTATATCTAAAATAGTCGTCAACATAGAATATCATTAACAACAAATGAAATCACATTAGATTAATGTGATTTTAGTCAAAATCACACCAAATGATGTAATTTTGATTGAAATCATACTGAAATAGTATAATTCAATAGTGTGATTCTAGTTGAAAATTGCATCATCCATACTGAAGTGATTTCAACTAGAATCACATTAGAATGGTACATATCCAATTGGAATGGTATCATTTTAATACGATTTTGATATGATTATAAATTTAATTAAATTCATAATCAGTGTGATTATGGATTTAAGATTGGTTGGAGTTAAGGTTTTGATTTTTTTAATTGAAAAGGGGTAAGTAATAAAATTTAAAGTTTGAGAAAGAAATGTAATGCGTTTGTATTTGATAAGTATAATTAATAGTAATCTTACGAATATTAAATTAATTACCTTAAACATTAGCGTTCTAAGCAAAATTGTCTCAAAAGTTAAACATTAAGCAAAAAAGTCTCATTTATTTAACCCCTTAATATATATTATCAAATATCCAAATGCCTCTTTTATATAATATATTTATGAATTTGATTTAATTAATAAAATTAAGTTTTAAGTTAAGATTTGTATAAATACTTTATTTACAAGAATTAATTTTTTCTATTTGAATTTAAAAATGCGAATTTTCTTCTTTTCGAACAAACCCACGATATCAAATATTAAGTAAAAATAAAAGTGAAAGAGTAAGAGTTTGAATGATGTGGAAAAACTATGAGAATATATGTTTATATAAAAGTAGTGAATGATAGTTTTGATATTTTAAAATATTTTTGGGGCATTTTTGTGTGAGACTTAAAAAATGAGTCATTTTTGCTTAGAAAATAGAAAATGAGGCACTTTTACTTAGTTTAGGGTAGAATGAGGTATTTATTTTAATTTCCCTTAATCTTATAATATTTATATATTTTATTAATTAGTAAATATATCATTTAATCGTCTTTTTAGGCTGGACTTGGTTTTTCTTCACATAATTCTAGCCGGAAATAATTGTTCCCTTAATTATAATATAAAAATGATAAAGCATATACTAGATGCCCACCCACCTCAATGTATATGTACATATTAATCGCGTCCATTAAAATAAAAATCAATCGAAGCATTAAACTTTCAGAGATCCAGCCAGTATTATAATATCCGACAAAACTGTACGTCTAGTACATGCAAAAGCAGAACCGGTGATTCATATTGATAAGAGGATGAATATATATATATATGGGGACAGATCGATGGAACAGTGTAACTGGGTCGACCAGTTGCAGCCATTAAGCACCAGAAATAGGAGCCGGTGCGGGGGAGGCAGTTGGGGGGGGAGAAAATGGAGTGACCTTGATGTCAACCTTCATTCCCATTTGACAGTGACCAGCAACACCACATAGAAAATACCAGTGGCCAAGTGTTTTGAGGGTGATTGCATCAAACCCACTCTCGTAACTAACGATGGGAGACGTTGCATTGCAATTCTTAAAATTTTGCGGCGTTACTTCTCTCACGTTATGAATTAGACTCTTGTAATTAAATACTGCATTTACAACCAGATGTAATACATATAAACCCACTGTTAACTAGGATCAAAGGATCGTCCATAGAAGTATTGAATGAAGAGAAAATAGAGGCGAAAGGAAATTAAAAGCGTGGAAGAGCTAGCTTACTGATAATATCACCAACATGAAAGGTCTTGTTAGAAGTCCATTTGTTGTAATCAACTATGCCTAAAATTGGCAACGTCCAGCCAGCAGAGTCCCCCACCATGTAAACAGCACCCAAAGACACTGGAAAAAGAGCTGCCATCATCAACAAAGTTGGTAGATCGGTACTTGCGAAACCCATTAGTTACCAATCCACCAGGAGAGAAGATAAAAGATCAACAAATGGATGTGCGAGAAAGGGCACGGCACTTGGAAATATATATTGCAGTGGGCGTCCTATGTGTGCTGAATCCACATTTTATGAAAACATTTATCTATGACGTGGTGTCAACACAAAGCATTCGATTATAATTATTATAAGGTAAAAATTAAATAGAGGATTTTATTATGTCAAAAGAATTTCTCCTTTGTTTGTGCAGTTTTTGTTCTTTTGTATTTGCTTGTCTTTTACATATAAAAAATTCATTGTATCACAATTTTGATATAATTTTATTATTCTTTATTAATATATAAACCTCATAAAGTCCCAGAATAATTTAGACTATCATAGCATTAATGTTTCAAATGTTCGTCAAGTTTTAATTTAAGTTTGTTGTGCTTGTAATTTAATTACAGAACTTTAACTCGTCTAGTGGGGATACTATAAAAGAAGAAAAATAAAATAAAAAAAGGAGGATGTTTAATTAGGTCTTCAAATGCATGGCCAAAATAAACAAAAGCGAAATTAAACACCCAATAATAAATACCTAAGATAATTTTTATATAACGAAATATCCAGTTATCTAGTAGAGATAAAAGCTAATTTATTCGTTGTCTAGCAAAGCAATCAACAATAAAAATGTCCTGAACCAAAAGCATTTAAAGTTTAGGTAACAGAAATAGCCATGTCCAAATGAACATGGATCAACTAATAATATGATAAACCTGTCTAGTATGGGAATCCTGCATTGACAAAGATTGCAAATGTAATAATCAAAGAGGGCAGAAACTTGAAAGATTGGAGAGAGGGAGCGGCGCTCTTTGAGGGGGCAGGTGCCATCGGAGAGGATCCTGGCGGCGATGAAGAGCCGGGTGTTTGTCCTGGGCTGGGAGATGGGCCGTGAGATATTGGAGCAACCCGAATATCAACCTTCTGTCCAGCTTGACAGTGACCAGGGAAGCTGCACAAGAAATATTGGTGGCCAACTGATTTGAGGGTAATGGAGTCGGAGCCTGTGGTGAAAGTTGCCTTGGCAGATGTTGCATTGCAAGACCGAAAGGCTTGATGCGTTACTTGCTTCACGTCGTGAGATTTATTGTTGTATTTGAACACTGTTTACAATTAAAACCCCACTTGTTACATATGATTTTCCAATATATATCTATATAATAAGGAACAAATTTTATTAAGTGAAGATACTCGCTCTAAATATGAATCAAAATATCATGTATATGGGTAGACAACTTCAAAAGTATCAGAGAAAGAAGCACATACCAATGACATCTCCAATACGAAAGTTCTTGGTAGAAGCCCACTTTTTGTAATCCACATTACCCACAATCCACCCTTTTGAATCGCCAACATTGTAAACAGTACCAAGAGAGACTCCAAAAAGAGTTGTCAACAACAAGAAGGCAACCACATTCTTTAAGAAAGCCATTATTAATCAAATCAAACCGATCGAACAGGAGCAAAGGAAGAGGAGGATGGATAGAGAATTAAGTATGAAGAAACACACGGTGCTTGCTTTGCTTGATTATATTTTTCCTATGCAGAATAGGATTCATATTAATTAGTTACCTTACATTCCTACAAATTAATCTTTTGTATAAGTAAAAAATTCCTGATTCTTTCATATGTTTCTATTTTTGGACAATATTTACTATATAAGAAATAAAGGACAAATCATTTACTTGATTAACTTGATAATTTTTTACCTTTTATTGTAAGTGGAGTAATTGCTTCAATCATTCTAAATTTGGAAATAGTATATTTAAAACTTTCCTCTGCCTGTAAAGCCTACCATAAACATATATATGACCTAAATTTCATACTCTAAATCAAATATTCAAAAATAACCAATAAAACATCTCACCATAAAAAACGGTGCTTTCACTTTTCAACTTTCTTTTGCCTTGTCATTTCAATCCGACTAATACCAAATTTCAAGCTGACTCGAAATGTGGGCCTAAAATTCCTTTGACTGAAAATTTGATCACTTTAGGGATTTGGTAAGATGGGTGGGGCTAACAAAAAATTGGTCCACATGGAAAAGACGTCCAAGAAGACTCGGAGCCCATTCTGACCGTTACATTAAAATTGATTCATTCATTGAAGGCTGAAAGTTTATTACCACCAAATATAGTGAAAATTCAAACATTTATCTTCTCACTTTAAAAAATTTAAATATATATTTATAAATAAAATTTTATTTATTTATTAAAAATCTTAAAAAATTAAAATTTTATAACATTTTTCTCTCAATGTTTAAAAACTTCAAAATTTTTCTCTTTTTAAAATTTGAAAAGTGATAAATACCCTCTAAAATTTGTTCTTATTTTTTCTGATGATAATTCATTATCTTTAACTATTTGTTGTCATTTTTCTCACCTTATCTCTCCCCTTGGTCTCTCTTTATTTTTTGGCCTTCTTCAATCGAGATAAGAATGAAATTATCTTTATCTAAGATAAAAATGTGTTGTCTTTATTTCTATTGAAGATGATTGAAGAGGAAAGGAGGAGAGATCGGAGAGAGAGATAAAACAGGAGAGTAGACAACTAACGATCTGAGATAGCAAATCGACGTAAGAGAAAAATGGAAAAAACCCTAAGAAGGTATTTGTTATTTTTTAAATTTTGGGTTAAAGAAAAAATTGTGAGTTTTTTAAACCTGGAAAGGAAAAGTAATAATACTTTAGCTTTTTAAATTTTGTTAATAAATGATGATCCTAATTAAAATTTTTAATAAAAATTTACTTATAAATAGATGTTTAAAATTTAAAAAATTAGAGGGTATGAATTTGGATTTTTAGTATACTTGGGTGGGAATAAGTCTTTTGGCCTTTATTGATCAGCAAAATGTCAATCTCATTTTGCCCTATAACAACCAACTACAAATCATGATAACCTCCCTTTCAATCAACAACGCCCACCACCCACACTCTTAGAAAAAGCTAAAAGAGAAAAAAAAAAAAAAAAAAAAAAAAAAAAAAAGACAAGTGAATTTGACAAGCTCCTACTTTTGCACCATCCTCGGCAACTGCAATCAACGTATTGATTAAGTTATCTTTAGTGACTGATCGGAAAAATTGATATTTATTCTCCTTTTTTTTTAACAGAGTATCATATATTATGTCAATAATAAATAATTAATTCAAGGCTAAATCATTTATTTTCACCTATTCTTTAATCCATTCTAACATCAGTTAAATATTAAAAATTTAAACTTTTATTTATAAATTATTAAAATTAAATAAAATTAAATTGTATCAATTTGAATATTTAACAAACCTTCGGTGAGAATAATTCTTTTCACTATTAATTCAATGGCAAAAGATATTTTGAATAACAAGTTCGAGGACAAATTTGAGATGTCCAAATATAAGATATAAGATTTAAATTAATTGATAATTTATTAAAATTTAATTTTAATTTATTAAATATAATAATTATAGGATCGATAATTGAATTCATAATTAAAATGGTTTGATTCAAATATTTCTTTTTTGTTAAAAGATTTTACTTTGTGATTTGATATTTAAATAGCTAAGAAAACATTATTTAAATATCTATCTTCATAATCATATGGTATAAACTAGAATATAGTTGTTTTGTAATTAAATAAAATAACCACAAATAAGCCAAGAAAGACTGAAGTTTTGCGGTTGGTGACTATAATTTGTAAAAAATAAAGATAGATTAAGATTATAATAAAGAATTAAATGTATGATTTAGCCATCTAGAATCACAAGAAGAAAATGATGATGAACATTCATCTCATTGCAATAATAATAAAAAAATGTTGCCAAAATCATTGTCTCTCTCTCTCTCCTTTGAAAATGGAATAGTTCCTAAAATGTCGTTGCTTGAAAATAATAAAATTAATAATAACATCAAAGTCAAATGTTTTGCTTTCTCACTTCAACCAAATTAATTATTGATGTGGGTGGAATAGAATAGCTACACTTTGAAAATTGCTTTAGCAATGCCTCCCTTTGAATTTTGACCTTTGCCCAACACAAAGACAGTCTTCTTCTGCATAAAGTATGATATAGAAAACTTGTCAGTACATTACTCTAATGATTCATAGCAAGCAAAATTCTTCAATGGTGGAGCAGATGTTTGAACGGTTCAGACTTTGAATTTTATAATGTTGCAGTAAAATGTGATCTTATTGGGTAACTTTGGGTCCTTCTATGGATTCTTCACTTTAGTGGTTGGAGCTCGCAGTCAAGAATGGTTCAAAGCTTAATCAGAGCGAAACTAGAAATCCTTTCAAACTGGTGCGTGTCTGGACTAATATAAAATAAAGCTGTTATTAAATAGTTGATTAATTATATTGATGCAGCTTCTGGCTTTGTTTCGCTTTAGTTAGATAAGATACCAACCTGAAAGCTACACATAACTAATATGTTTGTATATATATGCATCTAATCAAGACTTTTTTCAACTTGATTATGAGTCACAGCCAAGCTCGCTCGATCTATCAAACAACAATAAAGATTGCCCATTTGGTTACATTCCTGCAGCAGTTTATAATTTGATCTTGGAAGAGACAGGTGTATGCGTTTATATCATGATCATAATTAATACACGTACTGTGGAAAATTTTTTCCCAGGTTAGGTGAAGAAATATAATTACTAATATATGGTTATGATGAAACTTGGTGGGAAAAAAACTGATCACTTGCCTAACATGTAAAGAATGAGAAACAAAATACGTTCAAAGATGCGAATTAGTGCTGCCTATAATTATGTATCCTTTCAATTTTTCATCGACGTTTCATTTCATTTTCAAAACAAAGTTGCAGACATGTACCACATGTGATCACATGCGGATTCTGCAATGCCAGATGCCTCCAGCTCTTGCAATAGCATGTTAAGTTTGAATTTCACCACAAGAAAACAACAAGAGTTACCATATTTGTAATTTCTGATGTGATCTCTGCCATTTTGTTTGGAGCTTCATTTTTCTCAAATTCTCAATCTCTAGCTGCCTTCAACCCACGCTTAACAGTGAACATACGCAAAGCTCAGAAAAGAACATCGTTTTCTTAATAGTTTTCGTTTTTTTCCCTGATGTAGATGGAATTGCTGAAATATTTTATAGAGAAGGTCCCAGGTCAAAGCAATTTGTTATGTTGAGTTTTCATTATACCTACATCTGTACATCTATTTAGTAATATATATAACTATATATTTCCATGTCTATAAGGTTCTTACCATTGACTTATGCTTCGATAGCAAAGTGATGTAGCATATTTTAGTCATTGATTGAGACCGAGAGAACAAAAAGGTCAACAATCTCAAGCTAAAAATATTCATTGTGGGTTTTATTTTAATTTTTTGTATTTTGTCTGTTATCAAAAGTTTGAGATCTTTAATATTCCTTCCAGATTATGCATATAATGGATTTAGAAAACTGTTGAATTAGATACAAAATAAATATTTTTCAAATATAACCGACTCTACATACATACATACATACCCTAATGGCAGTCAAACATTCATCAAATAAATATCTTGAACATCAAATTAGATCCAGTGACTGGGTCAAATATTCAAGCTTGCGTGAAGAAAAAAAGTGTGGCGTCTGTATATCTCCATGATCGGAGTTTGAACATTTTACATATAATATCATGCCACTGATCGAGTCCAGTCTCCATCTAATCAATTAGTATTGACGTTTGGGTGTGCGAATTGCTTTACAGCCGCAAGGCATGTAAAATGTTTGCTAAACATATAGATATTAATTTTCTCTTCGATGTCAAAGCAGACGATGGATCATGAATGGCTTACTTCCCTTATGAATAAAGTTTAAATGATTGAACACTTTTAGCATATTTTTTTTGAATTGGATACAGCATAATCCGCCTATCCCAAACAAGTCAGACTTGCGAATCATGAAAAAAAAAAAACTGGTAAACGAAGAGTACAACCAATTGAAATTGCATTCTTCTTCAACGATAACTTGCCAGTTGCAGACTGCAAGTAAAAGTTAGTAAAAGGTCGTAGAAGTGGTAAAAATCAAATGATAGCCTTTGAATCTTTAAAAAATTAACTAACTGAGAAATCAAAGTAGTCATACTGACAAACATTGAAAAGAAAAAAAGGTGACTATAAATAAAAGTCTTACAGTGATATTAGCTTCAGAAATGATAAGCATGCATGGGTAGTCTTATGTATTATTCAACATTTTATATTGATTATTTTAAAAATTCGTGAAAAAAAGAGAGAAGAAAGTACAATGAAATTTAATTATAATATGAAGATTTAATCAAAATTTGGAATAATATGAAAAAAAGAAAAAAGATTTTGGGCAGCTTTGTGAGAAGAAAACAAGAACTGTGCCACAAATTTCCGAAGGAAACGGCTATGAGACGTGAAACCTGAATCAATCAGCTGCCGGAACAACATTACAATACGGTAGTAGCAATATAAGTGAAAAAAATTAAATCTCCCACGTGCCAGTTAAGGTCAAATGCCGGTGCCCAATCCTTGACCACCTTAGCAACATGATTGAGGCCGCCTTCAAGGCTTCAATCAACCTGTGGATAGATAAACTTCAGTTTTCTTTTTCTTTTTTCATTTAATTTTAATTAGATTAAGAAATGTAATTTATGCAATTATTTGGTCTATAGTAACAATTTGAGTAATGTTAAACTAATAATTTTTTAAATTTAAAGGTATATTAAATACTTATCTTTTATATTCAAAGGGGAATAATTCATATTGTTTAAATCCATGAGGGATCAAGTAAGTCCCTTTGACTCTCCTTATATCCGCCCTTGGTTATAAACTATTAATTTAGATATTAATAATGATATATTATTATATATAATATTTTTATTTTAATAATTGGAGAATCTCGTCTTAATTGATTGAACAGATAAACTAACTTTCGATTGAAAAGTAAAGGTTTAAGAGATTTTAATTGGTGTATAGACTAGTTGAAAATTTTTATGCAAATATTTTAAACAACAAAGAAGCAACTTTTGATTGAATCCAATTAATTATGAAACACTTATTGTTAACAGTTTTCAAAGACCTTGGAAATATTTATTTTAAGCTATAGCTACTTCTAAATATTCAATTTAAATCACAAAAAAAGCACTTATTTAAACGAAAAAAAGACTTTGAAAATGTTATTAACTATTTCGCATGCATTCCATTTTTGTTCACATTTTCATTTATTTTCATGGTTTAAAAAAAAACGAGAGAGTAAAGTTTTTTCTGGTCATACATACAGTAGTAAAAGTCTTTGAAATAATGGAGAGTAGCCTAACCTATCGTCCAAACAGCGCCCTTATCTTTTTTGTTTTTTATAATAATAAAAGTGGGACAAAATTTTATCGCAAACCTCACTTTCAAACAAGAATAAAGCAAAGATCAGTTGCACCTAAAGCTTTCTCTTACTTTTCTTCTCTCACTCTTATCATCTTTTCGCTCTCCGATTTCATCACTGGTCTTAGACTTTCTTCCATGTCGAATAATGAAAAGAAAACCCCAGTTCATTTCGATCCTTTCGACTGTAATCCTCAAGAATTTAACCGTTTAGGCTTTAACTTATATGAACATCATCATCATCATCATCATCATCATCAACATCAAGATCAAAATCCTTCAATGAATCAACGTCCTTCACCCACACAAGGCTTTCAAGGGTTTGATCCGAGCTCCTACAGTATGACCTTCACTGACTGTTTACACAGCTCCATGGATTACAACACTCTATCAAGAGCTTTTGACATCTCATGCTCATCATCTGAAGTGATTAGCCCCGTAGATGACGCTTCTAATAATAAGAAAAATAGTACTACTGTACATGTTGGCGGAGATTCGGCTGGAATCAATGATAATCCATCCTCCCCAAATTCCTCGGTTTCTTCTTCGTCAAACGAGGCAACAGCTGATGAAGTTTCTGAGAACAACAAGAAAGATAAGCAACGGAAATCCCGTGAAAATAGGGAGCATGAGAAGAATAAGAAAGCAGGGTAGGTGATATATATATGTGTGTGTGTGTGTGTATATATCTTGCTTCTGGGTTTGTTCATGGTAGAAATTAATTGAAATTTTAAGCTTTTGTGGAACTGAAAAATGTTCTCCATACATACCGGTATAAATAGGGTTTGCATATCATTTTCCATTTTCTACTGTAAATAAGGGAGAACTTTCAAAGTCCTTCTCTGACTAGTTCCTTTGGCTACTATTTTAGAATACTCTCTCCCTATTGGAAGTTATAAACGATCTGTCTACTACACATTCATTTCCTCTCAGTTTCCTTGATCATCGCTTTGCTATTCTGCTTCCGTGAGTCTACAAAAAAAAAATATATATTATCATTATGAAAAAAGAAGAGCAACAGCTTACGAAACCCTAACACAATTTTATTCCAATTATCATTTTATGTGCATGATTATTGTTACAAGGAAGTTAGTTTAATTAGATATATATATCTATATGTATATGTATATATGTATATATGTGTGTCTGTGTGTGTATTTCTTCATTTGTGTTCTAACTTAGTTAATCTATGAGCAGGAACAAACCGAAAAAGGAAAAAAAGCAAAGGGAGCCGCGGTTTGCTTTCCTCACTAAGAGCGAGATCGACCATCTCGAAGATGGGTACAGATGGAGAAAGTACGGACAGAAGGCGGTCAAGAATAGCCCTTATCCAAGGTCACTATTTTCAATCTTGCACACATATAACACAAAAGCGAAACTATACTTTCTTATTCTCAAATGCATATCAATTCAACAGAGAATGGATGATATTAAGATTTAACTTTTCCAAACTTTCAACTGATGAAATTACTTAGTTTATGCAGTCGATCTAAATGTGATTTCAAAAACCGCTCATGCTGGTAAATTTTCACTTCAAGAAGTGAAGACTGTTTCACCAACTTTAGTTGCATTCAATCCTTACAGAGCTTGGAACCTTGACTTCATGATCCAATGTCCTCTAAGTTTGAACCATTGTTACAGCTCATTTTTCATCTGAATTAGTTGTATGATATTACTATTCCATCTCATTGTGATCGATGAGATGAAGCTTTATTTTGTCCTGAAAACACTTTATTATTATAATGTGAGTCACACCCTCTATTGATGACAACGAAAAGTCAATTAATAATCATAAGAGAAAGAAAACGTTATAAAGTATAAAAGCAGACAGATTTTCTTAATTATTGGCTATTGGTTGGTATTGCAGAAGCTACTACAGATGCACAAGCCAAAAATGCTCAGTGAAGAAACGCGTTGAAAGATCATTCCAAGATCCCACAATAGTAATCACAACATATGAAGGCCAACACAACCACCAGTGTCCTGCTACACTTCGAGGCACTGGCGCCGGGATGTTATCACCTTCACTCTTTGGATCTGCGTCGGTTGGTCCCAGCTTTCCTCAGGAACTCCTCACTCAATTGTTTCCACCACTTACAAATAACCAACCCGTCCCAGCTTCAATGTACTTTCAGAATCTTGCACCGCAGCAGCAGCTCCAGGTTCCAGATTATGGCTTATTGCAAGATTTAGTTCCCTCATTTATCCACAAACGGGAGCAATGAACTCATCCCGTTGTCTATGTAAACTAATTCGCTTCTTATAGATGAACTAATGCCTGCATGGTATCGCTCCTTTCACAAAGAGAGAGTTAATTTCATATCGGTGACGATTTGGAATTCATTCACATTCATCTCCTGGGAGCTTGCAATACCCCAGCAGCCTTTTTCAAAGAGTGAATGACGATCCCTTTCTGTATGTCTGTTTGCCATCGCTCCTGCCAAACTCGCATTAACTCAAGTCTCAAATGGGAGAGCGGTGAGTAGTGTTAATAGCATCATTAAGTTTGTGAAAATTGCAATTACTATTGGTGACTGTTTGACTACTTATATGGAGGTACGATATATATATATATATATAAAAAACTTGGCCATGTTATCTTAAAGAATATCAATGGAGCTACTAAGGAGTTCTAAGGTATTAATCCTGTGGAAGTACTGCCTTTCCAGTACTTAGAAATCCTCCCATCATTTAATCTCTTTGCTATTCAAAATTACAGTCTTGCATGCATCTCCACGTTTAATATTAAATATTGAATTTTATTGTAACTGCCCATAAATGCATGAAAGTAGAACCATGTATGGCTAGTTAGCTTGAAGATGTTAATTACAGCTGTGTGTTGCAATCAGGAATTTTTCTATTAATATTATAGGAATTAAGATATCTCAATGAGGTGTTTGAATGTTCAGCATGGGTTCAAATTGCCCGTGGATCTTAAAAAAGTTAAGCATATTGAGCGCACAAAATTAAGAACTAAGAAGAGATACAAGTTGGTGTAATTCTATCGAGAATTTGCAAATAAAACATACGCAAAGTAATCTTTCTAATAGTTTTGTTCAAAGACAAGTTATAAAGGAAAATGTATATATCGGATCAAACTATATCTGTGTGCCGACTCTTGTCCTTTGTCTTCGATTCTAAAGCAAAATTTTCAGTTACAAAATTTCTCTCAATGGTCAGCATTGCCGGCCAATTGGCATTATTAATCATTCATAACCATTTCCAGGTATATACGTCACTACATCTTCCCTATACAGCTAGCCGTTTTTCTTATAAAATTAGTTGCAAGTATTAGAATTTTGATGATGCTATGCTTTGTGGGACGTTGTCAAGAGTTTCCCAATTAATTTGGTCACACTAGAGATCAGGTCACGATGATTGAGAGATCCCTGCCTTTAGAAATTCACCATGCAGTGGTTTTGTGAGTTTAGATTATCTTAATTACTTACAGAAGCTTGTTTGTTCCATATATTCTTCGTAATTAACTTCTTTCTCATTTTCACTAGACCTTGACTAGGTCCGATTTCCGGTCATGTCGAGAAAGACGGCGTTGGCATATATGGGAACGTTCCGTAGAGCCGTCTGTTAAAGATGTAATAGCTTCTTCCCATCGCTTAGCCAAAAAAAAAAAAGCTTCTTCTGATTTCACAATAATTATGGGGCGAATGTAAATGTTTGTTAAATTAAAGGCGCATGTTCTTACCCCTCAACTTTTAAATTGGATGTTTTCCCTTTAATTTTTGTATCTAATTTTCTCTATCTGTTATTAAATTTTAATTATAATTTTATCAACTTTTTAATATTTTTTCTTTTTTCCTTCTTCTCTCTGCGGCTTCGGTTTTTTTTTCGCCGCCGACACCACCATTATTCTTGGGGGAAAGGACTATTTCCCACCCATTGTTTAGTCCTATCTGAAAAGCATACCCACACCAGATGAAAAATCCAAAAACTCACCCAAAGTTTAATGTGTTTGCATCCACCCATAACTGCCGTTAAATTTTCCGTTAAATAGAGGGGTAAAACCATCATTTTACTGTTTACATTCCACTGATTTAATTCAATGACGTTTTCCCCCTCCGATTTTAAAAGTTACACTTTAACCCCATCCCTAAACTTTAAAAAGTGACTTTCACCCCCTCAAATCCCTAATTTTTTTTTTATTTTCCCTCCGGCCACCGGCGACGACGTGGCTGGAGGGAGAGTGACGAGGCGAAGCATCGTCTCGTCGTCCAAACTGGACGATGCTTCGTCGTCCAGAATGGATGACGATTTTTCGTCCAAAGATTTGGACGACGGTCGTCCTTCTTGGATGACGATCGTCTTCTAGAGGTGGTCGACCTCTGGATGAAAACTTCTCTGCCGTCGCCGGAAAAAGTGGCTATATTTCAGGGGGGAAAAGTGAATTTTTTAAAACTTAATTTAGGGGACAAATGTTAGTTTTTCAAATTAATAGGGGGAAAATGAGATAAAATTTTAATTATTTAATATTATTGATAAAATGACGAATTTACCCCTTCATCTAGCAGAAAATATATGGGTGGAACAAACAGATTAAACTTTGGGTGCGTATTTAGATTTTTCATCTGGTATGAGTATGCTTTTGAGATGGGGCTAAAAAATGGGTGGGAAATAGTCCTTTTCCCTTATTCTTGCTTATATCTTTTACATCATATCAGTAATCAAGATACTGAGTAATTACGAGTTCAATGGTATGATTGCATATTTCCAAATGGTGCTTTGTCAATATTCTGGAGTCAGGTCAAGGCTCAAGAATAGGTTGACTTAGGGTTTCCATAGTGCTCTGCACAACCTTAGTGTTCAGAAAGGAAGAAGGACTACTTCTCAAAACGATGTCAAAAGAATAAATTCCAAAAACTTAAATTAAAGAAAGATATTTTAAAATTTTTTTTTTAAGTTAAATGTCAAAAATTATTTTCATTAATGTATAAATATAAAAATATTATTATGAGATTAATATTACTTACGCTGTTAAAATACAAATAAATTACATTTTTTATATTAATTTAAAATTTTATCTAAGTCAGCCCTCTCTTCAACTAAATATATCAAAATCCTAACCATAATTTTAACTAATCTCAAATCTATAATTACACCTATTAAAATAGAAATTAGAGTTATAATTATACAATTCTAATACGATTTTAGTAGAAATTACACTGAAATAGCATGATTTTGTCGAAATTGCCATATAAGTGCAATTCCAGTTGTAATTAATGGTGCAATTATGTGTAAATAAAACTAATTTATTGCAATTTCAACTGTCATCAACAATAATTTTAAATTTTAAAATTTATTTTCTCATAAAACAGGTATGAAACGTATTTAATAAAGTTTAGAGCAAAGTGATATTTATCTTTAATAAATATTAAATGAAATGTGAAAAAATAAATATATTTTTCAACTCCTATGGTGGAAATTTATCGTTTAATATAATTTATGTGGAAAATAGTCGTCCTCCTATGTTGTATAACAAAGAATGAAGGTTCATTGTTCTTCATGCAACCCTAATTGTAAATACGATGGTGTTGCCATCTATTTATAATAAAACATAAAAAAGATCACCAAACTAATTCTCTTATAGCAAGCTTTTAGTTCTCTTTCTTGCAACCATTGCATTACATCCAACCTCTTAGGGCATATAAAGAGAAAGTCATAAACAAATGGAAGAATTAAGACCAAAAACAGATTAAGATCAACTTATTACCATTTTCTCTTACTTGAATTTGTCATCCCCAATCTCTTTTCTTATTTCTAAAACACTACTTTTTTCGGGTATTTAAATTTCAAGTAAATGATTTTATAAATTTATAGGGGTTTGTTTGATCAAAATTTTAGTAATGAAATCTAATTTGTTAAGAATTATATTAGATTAAATTGCAAATTTTGAAACTTTAGAAAATGTCATATTGTTGTGTTTTGAATTTGAACATTAAGTTGAGATATATAATAGGATTATTTAAAAAATTAAATTTTTTAGATAATAAAATTATTATTTTACCCTTATAATATTAGTTTTATTACACCCAATTTTATTTTAAACGAGAACATTATTTATATCATAGGGTATGAAAATTGTTTTTAAGTCAAACACAAGTGGGACAATGTAATGTAATCTTTATACTCTCACTCTCTTAAATTTGCCTAATCTAGCCATTTATAATTATAACTTATGCGTTACTTTGGAATTTGTTCGAAATCTAAAATTGTTAAATGTTAATATTTAAAAGTATGAACACAAATACGAAAAATATGTTATTATATTATTATATATTATTTTATGTATAATTAAAAATTACGTAATTACATCATAATACATAAATATTTATGTACATATTTATTACTAATGCAATAAGTAATATTATATATATATATTTTTATAAATGTTACCCATATTTCACATTTTACATATTTATAGGTTAATAAGTCAATTTATATTTTTGTTTTGGCCAAAAGACTATTTCCTACCCAAAGTTTATTGAAATAACAAATTTTTACTCTATAATTTTTAAACTATCAAATTCCCACACAGTATTCACTTTTATAAATAAATTTGATTAAGTGAAATTATAATAAGATCATATGTATAAATTATTCTATTTTTTCTTTCACTTCATTCTTTTTTTATTTTTTAAATAAAAGAATAAACTATCATTTTTAAAAATATTAATAAAAATTTTAAAACATTTTATAAATTTAAAAGAAATTTAAAAATACTTTTAAAATTTTTCAAAATTTTAAAATTTCAATAAACCCCTCACTTTCAAAATTATATTCTAAACAACTACTTAATAATGAAATATTAATTTGTAATTAGAATCAATCTCAAAACAATTTCTAATAATTTTTCATTTCGACAAACTAGGTTGGAAAGTATTAAAGTTTGTCATATTTTTGGATATAATTATCTTTTCTCTTTCCACAAATTTAGCGGCTCCGAAAGAGTTCTCCTCGGAAAGAAAGAGATGATGTTGAACGGCGGTGCAATGGTGGCAGCTTGCAGGGCTTTCGTCGTAAGGCCAAATTGCTTAGCTTCCAACGTCAACACTGAACAGCTGCGTACTCAGCTCGACCAACTTCACGCTGAAGCTGAGACTACTCGAGCTAAAGGTGACCATATAAATTCTCTGTTTATACTTCAGTTTCATTCAAATTTTGATTAATTGCGGCTGTGGGAAATAATAATAAATCAGTATTATCTTAAATTCATCATGTTTTAGGTAGATATTTTATGTCCATGCTTAAATTTGAGCATGTATAATCGGAAAATTGTGACATGATATTCTGAATTCGGTGACCGAATGAAACTATTTTGTCCGTTGTAACCTAACCTAACGACGTGATAATTATAGCTTCTATAATGACGGTATATTGGACAAGATTTTATTCGATAGGTGAAAGACATGATAGGCTCTTCCCATCGGGAACTATACATTGATTCATGTTCAACATTTTTGTATGATTTGATGATTAAATGCAATATATCGGGTGTTGAAATGTCTCGGAATTTGAAATTTAGTGCATTGTTGATGACTAGCAAACAGTGCAAGATTAAGACTTTTGCGTTTGTCGGAGGCAGCAGAGAAGCTTAAACGACAGGCAGCTATTAGTGTTCATAATGGGAAGGAAAATGATGCAATGGATTTACTATATCAGAAGAAGAAGGTCATGCAAGCCATGGAGAAATCAAAGAATCGTATTGAACTACTTGATGAGCTGTCTGCCAAGCTTATCGAGGTACGATGAAGAGTGCCGTTTGTTTTCTCTTTAAAATTTACTTATGTCAACTGTATGCCAAACTTTTTGATTCTTTAGGTTTTTTAACATGGTATGGATCTTTCAAGTAGTCTCTGTGTTATCAATTTCTTTCTTTAAATTAAGCTATGACTAGTTTTAAATTTAACATTATGCATCACTTGATGGACTTCTTCATTTCTTTGTTATTGGAGTACTAATACTTAGCATGGCACGGGAACATGAAATCCTAGCTAGAGATTGAACTTTCCTTACTTCAATGTATGGTTATTTTGTTGATCTTATTGAAGAACTAAATATTCTAGTTTTATATATTTCAGAAGCTTAATTTTGTTTCAGGCAATATCTGTAAAAGAATCTCAATTGATTGGGAATGTTGCTTCGGATCTTGATGTTGACAGAGAAGATCCTACCAGACTAGTTCGAATTATATCTCCAAAGCAAAAAGTTAATGACACAAATGAAGATAAAGACTTTGATCCTAATGCCTTGAAACTTGGTGACTCTGATTCTCAGGTTTTGCAGTTTTCAGCAGATAGTCAGGCAAATTCTCTCATTGATAGGGAGAGAGATGATTTTCAAGGATCTGTAGTCATGGACAATGATGCTGAGAATAACGTAAGCAGTAGTCTGAGGGGAATATCCTCTTATTATAGCTTCTTAGAACATCTGGATGAACAGTTCAGTAATATTGAAACGGAACTTGTCACCATTTTAAATGTTTCAACCCTGATACTTAATAGCAAGGAGAAGCCTGAAAATTTGAAGGTACAGCAAACAATTGAACTTCTTGAGGGTGTCCGTGGCATTAGAGGGAAGTAAGTGCCTTTTTACCTAAATTAATATTATGAAACAATCATGGCCATTGTTTCAAGATATCATTCCGTTTGTAAATGTTTTGTTCACAGAATTGCGAGTTTCATTCTATCAATGGTGGAGATCATTTAAAGCTTAATTTTATCATACAAGTTTTCTGCACCAGGTGAGGACTAGGTTCTTTTCATGAAACACTTATTTAATCTCATCTATGATAATTTTTTCCCCTGAACGATGGCCAAGCTTTCAGCAAAATCCATATTTGGGCAATAGGAAAAGCATTATATTATAAATTTACAATTACAATAATAAACTCATGTTAGCTTTTGCTTTGTTGTTAAAGATCCTTGAACAGGGGTATAATATCTGTGGTCTTAGTAGTTCACTATTATTTTTTAAATTTGAAGCAGCAGATAATTTTTGCCACTTCTCTGCTAGTGTGAAAAGCTATTGGGACTTTACTCAACTTGTACTTTCTTTGCTTTCCATTTGTGCATGAAACCTACACTGTTCATATTTATGGTTTAATCATAAAAATTACCTTTGTACCCTGCCATAGTAGATTTGCTGCATACTGTAGAAGTTTGAGTAATATTAAATGAACATTAAAATCTTCTAACTCATGAGCTTTTATCTTGGTGGATAGATTCCATTGTGCCCTCAGATATTCATCAAAATCTTCTCATTCAAGCTCTTATCATGGTAGGTTTCAAACTGAGTTGGAAAGTTAAGGACCTCTGTGTCTTATGCCTAGTAGCCTTGCAAAACTTAGGCATGAAGAATAGAAATGTTCAAAGCAGTACTGGTTGTTACTTTAGTGTATGTGCTAAAGCATGCTACAAAATTCAAACAATTTTGTTCTAGTGGCAATGCATGCAAAGTAGATTCATTTGTATGACTTTTTTTTTTATTGTTCAGTTTTAAATACAATTCTTTTCTGTCTTAACCCTAAATTTGTCGTTGCTACTTGCTGAAGAATTCCATGGGCATTTGACTGCTTGGACTGGACACACTTGGTAGTGCCTGATTTTAAACAGAAGCGTTGATCCATGATTGGTGCAATCTTTTTTTGCCACTAAATCGAAGAAATTTCTTGGTGAGAGCAGCTGCCAGTTATGTTTCTGAAGTATTTGAGAAATGCATGATGATTTTCATTTGAAGGTCCCAATATATAATGGAAGTTACTCTGTTTCTTAGTGGCTGTCAATAAGAAGTCCAAACTTGTAATTCATTACATGTATTTATGTGTAACAAAGGCTCCTTTAGTAACCGTAGGCTTGACAGGCTCATAAATCTTGAGGAACAAAACTGTAATTTAGAACTGTTTCTCAATGATTATGAATGCATTCTAGATTCTGAGAGTGGTACATATACATTTAAAAAACGATGAAATGGTAACTGATAGCTCAAAACTAAGCCTACTGAGTTTCCATTTGTTGAACAAAATAATATATGCAAAGAATAGCCCCCCATTATCGTAGCCAGCTGAATAGTAGTTGTCTGCTTGTGGGAGGCAATGGCCCATGACAATATGGCTGAGGCCGTTGTATATAAAAGAATAATAATGATTTGTTCTCTTGATTTCTACGTCTGTACAGGGCAAAATCTGAAACTTGAGTGAAACACCATTTGGTTCAGTCACTCTCCATGAGATCTGCAAGAGTAATTTTGCCACATTTGCCACTGTCTATCATATCAAATTGGTTGCATATCTGCATGATGTCTTTCTCTGCTATCTTTCCCATCTCCTTAAGCTTGTATATCACAAATTCCGATTTACTGTGAGCATGAAGCAAATCAACAATCTGATTAACTTCAGAGTAAAATCAGGTAAAGCAAAGAAACGGAAAAGGCTATTCTTTGACAACAAAAACTTGCAATTCCAGTTAACAATACCAGTGAAAGGATAGAGATCATAAACAAACTTTGATATATCCCTCAACTAATGGAATATCATTTCCCAATCCACAAAGTATCTAATAGTTATTGCCTGACTCTCCACTTCTTCCTACTTTTATTTCATGACATACTGGTTTACTACACATGCAATCTTTGCTTTGATGCCATAAAAGTATATTGGCTATCCTCTCAACTTCTTTCAAAATTAAATAAAATCATTCCAACAACCAGGATTTGTGAAGGTACTTTGGTGTTCTGAAATATTATTTTGATGAACAAATAGTGGTTCATTACTTTCTCCCATTATCTCCAACTTTGATTCCTAAAGTTAATCTTATGCTATGAATTCCATATCATATTTTGTTTCATCTATTGATGTTGCAAGACTTTCCTTCCTAGATTTTAGTATTTTGAAATGATCTGTGAAATGTTGTTAATGTGCTTTCCTTCCATTTCAGCTCAACAATTCCTACCAAGCTCATCTACCAGCAAAGATTATTCATTTGGAATAGATTTGTTCTCTTCTACCTATTATATTAAAATCATTACCCCTCATTTGAACTCAGAGGTCAATACAGAATGCAATAGCATCATCAATATGTTGCTCCAAATTCTACCAATCCATTCCAAATTCATCAAGCCATAAAAAGACCTTATGTGATTTACTAGTAGCGAACTTTCATCCAATGTGATAAATTATGGGAAAACACTTGCAGAGGGTTCTGGAGTTTTGACAGAAAAAAAAAACTACCCATGAATATGACAGTGGAAGATGATGAAATACCTGATGGATCCGTCGTTATCAAGGTCCGCAGCTACTAAATCCCCCAGGGTCATCTTCTTCTGAAGAACCCATTTCGCAATTCTTCTATTTCTCTTGTCAATCCTGAACTCAGCTAAGTAGAGAAAAGCTCTAGCAACAGCCAATGTGCTTACTAGTAACCAAACAATAGCAAAACACCTTCCTGTTAACGTGGTAAAGGCAAAGTCCCCATAGCCCACGGTTGTCACCGATGTAACAGAGAGATAAAAACTATCAACCCAGCTCAACTTCTCCAGAAAATGCACTGTAACTGTCCCTATGGCAATGCAACTAACCACAACTATCAAGGCCAAACACACCTTGATTCTTATTCTCATTCTTCCTTTTTCTTTATCGATCATGTATGTTGTAACCATTGCATTGAATCGATTCTCATCCACTGTGCTTAACAAAACTGCTTCTTGCCTATCACAAATGTATGTGACCAACCCATGTAATAGAATATCAATGAACCCAAATCCAACCAAAATAAAAACACAAGTAAAAAGCTTGGTGAAAGTTGAATCTGGAATAATATCACCATACCCAATTGTGCAAAGAGTAACTACCATAAAGTACAAGGCATCCACTGGCTTTGATGTCACCGTGCCTTTATATTTTCCACTAACCAAAAATACTACAATACCCAGAATTATATATATAATCAAACCAAAAAAAGCCTGCTTAACAATCAAAGGAGTGGATTTAGGGGGCGGGCGAGGGTCTAAGGAGTCAGTGAAAGTTTCCTTAACTTCACTGAGTACAGAAGGAGCAGAGTGAGAGCGGCGAGTAAGTTTTTTCTTGTTCAAATTTGCGATGAGGTTAGCATAAGAGGGAGTCTTTGGAGTTGTGATAATCGGAATAATAGTATCATTGGTGATAAGACGATTAGTTGATTGGCGCTTTGGAGGGCCAAGGTCAAGACAGGGAGGTGGGAAATCTCTCTTGATTGGTTGTAAAGCACTGGTTCCTTCTTCTTTGGAGAGAAAAGGTTCATCCATGGTGAATCCGCATGATAGTTTATTAGATAACAGAGTGAGTGGAATTGCAGAGACATGTCGTTTTGTTTGGAAAGATCATGAGAAGGGTTTAAACGAAACTACAAGTCAATGCAGACTCGTTTGTATTGGTAGTCTTCTCAGCTAACAGTCATATGATGAGTCATAAGATAAAAACTTGACTTACGATGATTTTAAGGTCCCTGATGTGCGCTCAATCACGGGCTACTGTAACTTTGCCATCAATATGAAAATGGGGGATTGGGATTGGTAACAAATTGCTTTCTTCGTAAAGCAAGTTGCAGTTTTTATTTATTGAGCTTGCTTGTTATGGAGGGCAGTTACCTGAATTACAGGGGACTTTTTTCATTTTCTTTTGGGTTTCAAAGTTTCTTGGCATGGCTTCTGATGATGTGGAAAATACTAAAACAAGATAACAAGATAAACATCTGATGATCCTCATGAAAGTAGTTGGGCGAACAACACCGCACCATCAATCATTACACGGTAGAAAATACAAGCCGATCGGGCCACTCAATGCTGCAAGTTGGACGTTAAGGGACTGAGTCTGAAACCTCAAGAGTTGGGTTTCATAGTGGACTTTATAATTTCATTTCTACATTTTCGTCAAGTATGCGATTCCCATAAGTCTAAGCATTCACTTGACGCACCTACAAGGTGAAGCTCATCTACATAAAAAATAAATGAAAAATATATGCTTTTCAATTTGTTTTATTGTATTTTCAACTGTGAAAAAGATGGAAGTTTAAAGAGACAGATGTGATACGAAAGTAATTTAACATTTTACAGCTTTTCTAATCTTACTTTTGCACTTGACTAGCGCGTTTCTCGACCCCATGAAAAACAAAACTCAGATCCACCATGCTAGGCTAGTAAAATTGGTTCAATGATCATAGTCTGGTTGGCTCCACTGACAAACAAGTACTTTCGTGATTGCTTGTCAGCAATCCCTTTTTTGGTAGTTGAGACTTAAGTTCTCACTTGCCCAGTTAACACCCAAGACTTCAGGAATGGTGAGTTTCTTACTAAAATTAAATAAATCTCGCCTCAATCAGCTATTGATCTGTGACATCTGTCACCCATGTTCTCATTTCAAGCATCAGCTACATCACAGTTGCATCTTTTGTTTACAATTTCTGTTCTCTTTTTTTTAACATCTTCCTTGTTATTGCACGTTCAAACAATTATTTTATGATACATGTACCAAGTTGGAATTGTAAATGAGTTGGTCCCAGATAGTTTAACTGGGCTGTGAGAGAGGTGAATTCCAACCTTTATACCAGCCAACAAACAAAATAAAATAAAATAAGGGATGTCAGCTACAATTAGAACTAGTCTTCCTAGGAAAGAGAGAGTAAAATGGTACACCACCTGCTTCTAGCAAGGGCAGAAACATAGACAGTTTGGCATTGGAATGGTGGGCTTCAAATTGCTTACAACATTTGAAAATTAAACTCTAGGCTAAGTTAGTCTGCAACCCTTAAATGAGTTGCCACAATTCTTTCCAGCATCTAAATAATGGCTGCAAGAACACCCAAAGCACTTTCTCCCCTGCTATAACTTCTATTGACTGATGATTTGACTCATTCTGGACATGATTTTTTCTCTACACAATACATTAACTTATTAACATTGATGATATGACAAAATACAGTATGATCACTCCAAAAGAATATCAATCATTGGCGACCCAAGGAAGCAGAGGAGGAATGCGCAATTCATTATTATCTTAAAGATCCCAGAACTTTACCAAACACAACATACAATGGTTGAGACTACTACCAAAGAAGCCTCATGTTGGCAGAAAGCTGATGGTCATAGAAAGTATTCTTTTTGTTTTTCCTAGGAATTAGTCAGTCCCTATTGTGCCTTTGTTTTGAGCATTACAATATAGTAACAATATCAAGAATCTAGAATCTAGAACCCAGAATTATGCATTGGGCATTGTAAGTGAACATAGATTGTATTCTAGAACCACTTATAAATTAAAACATGATCCTGAAAGCCCTTCATTTATTTCATTGCAAGTACAAAACAGAAATCACTAACTACTACAAGATGTTTTGACTTACTTGCATGCCAGATTCAACTGATGAGAACGTAACTTGCACCATCTGAAAGTACCCCTGTGGCAGTTGGAGGAAAGGTGGCAAGAGGTACTGTTTTTCTGAACCGTGCATGAGACTTTGCTTCTTGGTGAAAAATCCTAACCAGCTCTTGGAGCTCCAATTTTCTCACTTCAACATGTTCATCATTGATGGGGCTTTTCAGGCCAAGGTAGAGCAACCCAATTGCAATCGGAGCAGCTCCTAGCAAGAAGAGGATGCAAGAAAACAGAGCAAATGCACATGGAGTCCCTTCAGCTCCGGGTATCCCATCCACATTGGTCCCAAAAAGACCAGTGATAATGGAAAGAATCAAGCCACAACTACCAAAAGCTCCTAAACTATGTGTAAGGCTTCTGTCCTAAAATAAGCAGCAATGATAGAGTGAGAAAACATTGTATTTCTAATAATTTTTCCAGATAAAAGTGATGTAAGTTGATCAAACAATATGCCCGCTATGAGTTCATATAGCTTTTTGTTCCTTAATCTTTAGTATTCATCATTCAGATAATCTTATGGTGTATATATACCAGTAAAATACCAAATCATTAAGCATATATTATAACTAACAATATCTTGAGGCTAAAACTAGGAAACTCATCATAGTCTACTTGAAAGTAGATCTACTGTAAAACAAATGCTACTTCCATCCTGACATCACACATAAATGCAACTTCCATCCATACATCACACACAAGACTAGCAGATGACACAGGAAAATGGCAACCTCTTAAACCCAAACTTAAATGTGCGTTTTGGAAGTGGAAAGAACTTTAGTACAATTCAGCTTGGATGATACCCGAGTTCACTAAACCAAGTTGATATAAGTCAAACCGAATATTTTGCAATAGAGCATAAGTTTGACAGTGCCAACAATCTTGATTTTGATCACTATCAAGCAAAGTAAATTTCCAAATAGCAGCACAAGTTTCAAAAAAAAACTGTCACTGTCTCACTTTCTGTTCCAGAAATTCAAAATAATGTTGTCATTCTATCTACTCAGACAAACTTTAGCCAAATGCATAAGGATGGAATATCAGGGCTGGCTGCAGAAAAACATCAATAGAAAATTTTGAATATCTGGGAAGGTTTACCTGCAACCATGCACGAACAGTACTCTGCATAACATCTTGAATTGTAAATAACCTGGCACGAACTGCTTCTTGTTCTTCAATCATTTCCCTCGTACTCTTTCTTACTCCCCCTAGCAAGGCTCGAGGTAGATTCCCTCTCACGTGTTGAAGAAGCTCAAATACAATTTCCTCCCTTGCATGGAGTGACCATTTCACTCTTATAACCTGCAGGTTGAGGCACATAAGGTAAATTCATAACTTATAAGTACAGGATGACTGGTAGTCATTATCTTGTAAGTCTATAAAGACCGTCATGGACATAATATTATCAATCATAAGACTAAAACCATCACTAGACATTTTTCATGAATCCTATGAACACTATATTATAATTTTCAATCCAGTCAAAACTCTCTAAGAAAACTTAAATGGCCATTTTCCCCTAGAAAGTAGAAACTAACCTATCCAAAAGTGTAAAGAAGATACCAGTAAAAATTTTTTGTTTAATGCATCATGCAAAAGCAATGACCCACTCACCCAGAAAAGAGAAGAGACTCTAATTAACTTAAACTTTTTTCGTTATAGAATATGAAATAGTCCAACATGCAAGGAAGCACCTATTCATAAATTTCAACTCTACTTCATCTGCTGCTCCAAATATGGATCTGCGGTATAGCCTAAAATCGCAATCAGGGGAAAAAATTACAATCCTTAAAAAAAAAAAAAAAAAAATACTCCTCAAATCCAAAAGTAAAGAAAAGGAAATTAGTAGCCAGGGCAACAATAAAGATTAAATAGAGTAGTAGAAAATCTAGAAGATAAATGTGTTCTGTTATGAACAGCAAAACAACTCACACGATAAAAACTTTACACTTTAACAAAGATTATAACAATTACTGTGTATAGTAAGTGTGCATAATACTGCAAATGTAGATGACCATTCAAGTGTTAGTACTTAAGGTTTGGATAAGTTGGGTTTTGATTTTCATGGGAAAACTCCACTACCTATCATCCCATCATGCAAGCCAATTAGCTGGTTGTGCAATGACCTCACATATAGTTCGTGGTATGTTCATAGATCCAACAGCAAGCAGCTCCTTAAACAAAGAATGATTTGAATTGTCAGCTGAATATATATAACTGCTTGAACACAGAGTAACTAACCTTACTGGAAACAAAATGCATGAAAGCCACAACAAGACTTTTTATTAATCCTGAACTTCTGCTATACCTAACACATTAAGGTTTGAGGTAGACCCCTTAACATGCAATGCAGTTAAGGGATGTCATCTTCATCCATTGATGAATCACCGACTGACTGCCCTAATAGCTCAAATAATAGTCCACCTGCCACTCTCACGGGAACCTGCCAACAAAAAAGAAATTTTAATTGAACAAACACTGGCCCTGATAGAATTCAGGCATAGAATATACCTATAGGAAGATGGAGACTAGTGGGAGCGTTCTTAATATACACTAAACTTATCATTATCCCATCTCCAAGGACACTAGTGGTACATCATAACGCAAATTTTTATTCATGACAACAAACCATTTTCTTCAACACTACCCTAATATTCATGGAAGAGAAATCCCTGATCATCCTGTCTAGATATCTAAGATTTCCGTGCACAGGTAATGTTTTCAAGACCTGAATTTTACTTAATCTGCTCAATAAGTTGAAAAAAATTCTACTTCATTGAAAACAGAGACTAGTGTAACATAATGTAACACTTTTCCCTGATAGAGAACTACTAACTACACAAGCAAATATTGCAATAATTTACCTCATATAGAAGATGCTTCATCCGCTCACTCATCAGCTTACTTTCATCTCGCAAAGCAATGCAGATAACAGGATGCAGCCACTGAGCATTACTCAACCATTAATGTATATGTAGGTGACCAGCATCTACATGACACCACCAAGTCGGTCCAACCGGTCTTTCCCATTAGGGAGTAGCCAAATCTGCGACAGTGACATTGTCTTCATCATCTGAAGAGTCGATAGGCTGTAACGCCCAGCCAGCATCAACTCGAACAGTCTGAACAAGTTGAGAAATTCTAGCCCATCCAATAGGTATCCAGTAACTTCTAGGAAGATATTCTTCCGTGCCATTGAGATTTTCCAAAGGCAAGTCCTTATTGTGATTATGTTCCCCTATTTTTTCCTTAACGGTAATCCCAGATCCTGATACAGGTGAAGATTTACTCAAGTGGTGAGCAACTTTAGGAGATGATGAATTAGTCAGTCCAGATATTTGGGATGATTCATTCTTTGATTGAACCATCTTCCTGCGGCCTCTAACAAATTCAAAAGCACATATAAGTCCATCAGTCCAAAGATCAGCCCCCAGCACGACATCTCTACTGAGATGACTCTTGTGGTTTTCATGCTTCGTTCCAAAACGTGGAAGACTATTCACCCCATCGCTCAGATTTGGATGCATTTCACCTAAGCAAGAAAACTCAGGTGCGTTAAATAAAGATGCGCCAATAATAAGCCTCTTCCTCAATGAATTGTATAATTACAAAAATGATTGAGGTCAAAACCATTCAATTTTGAGTCATATATGATATTGCGCCGAAGTAACATTGAAACAAACACCATTCACTACAAACAACATTATGATAACAAAGTAAAGAGGCAAAGGGGAAAAACAGAAAATAATTCGCTTACAGATATATAATCCAGCAGAAAGCGAAAAAACAATAGTTGTGAAGTTGAATGGGCGAAAATTTAAGGAAGAGGAAGCGGTGCAGTTGATGCGGTATTTGGAGCAAAATATTGCGGATATATGTGTTGGATTGAAAAGGGTGGCACGTGGGCTTGTAGTGCTGTGGTTCAGCTTCAGCTTGCATATTAAGAGTCATTGACCGAGTCAAGCAGAGCTTTGACCAGTTAGTTTATTCAGTAATTATTAAAAAATTTATATGGACAACACTGTGCTTTCTTAGTCCCCTGCCTTCTATGTTATCGTTTTGTTGGTAGTGATGGGCATTCTTTATTATTGAAATGCATAATTTGAGAATGCTGAAAGGGATCTGGCCTGATATTCCGATATTTGCAATTAAAAGGATAAAATTTATCATTTTCTTTCTTGGGGATATGCTTATTGCTAGACTGTTCATTTCTCTTCAACTTTTTGTCTTCTAATAATACTTTATCATATGGTATAGATATCACCATTCTACATGAAATTTTGGTATTGGTTCACAAACAATGTTGCTTCAAGATGTTGCATACTATAGCTTGCTTGGACAGAATTAGCTGGATATCGACATGATCAGCCAGCTTCAAACCATTACAAGTCTCTAGGGTACCCGAATATTTATCCCTCTCAGATGGATTACACAACAACATCAGCTGCAAAACCTTTATGATTTTGTATTAGCTGATGCTCAAGCCCCACTGTAAGCAATTACACCAAATTTGGCAGTGCATCTACTAACATTTCTCAATTTGCCATAAGTTGTTTTGTAAGTAGCAAGCAGGGTGTTGCTACTGTTAAAAATTATATGATGATTGAGTCTGGCAATACCCCATGTACAGACTTAGAATAGAAATGAGTGGCTTTGCCCCATCTCTCAACATTGTATTTTCTCTAATTTCATGTTGAGGCGTGTTTATGATTTTAGAGAGGTAGCCTGCTTGATCAGTTCTCACAGTGCAAAAGGCCTTTTGATTGAATAGTTGAACAGAATGCATTAACGAAGATGTTGCATGTAATGAATCAGTCTTGCTTATTTCTAAGTTAAAAAGGCCACAACGGCCTTCATTTCTTATGTGAGCTGAAATAATATGGCTATTGAACACTGCCCTTGCGCATTTATATGTAAATAAAAAGGGTAGAATCAATAATGGTGGAATGAAGTTTTCTTAGAGTGGTTTATTATGAACTTAGGTAAATGGCGAGGAATATTTATATTAGATTTGGGTATCTGTTGGGGAAGGCAATTAACATGAAGGGTCAGTTAGGAGGTAGGCTGTGAAATGAATACATTAAACTACTGTTAATTGAAAGGTTGGTATCCTAATTCTCAATCATTCTTTTGGTTCACACAATAAAATTATTGGCAGAAACGCACTACTTAAACTCCCAGACTGAGCACGGTTTCTATGAATTTCATGTCCTTTTGAGAAAACAAGTGCACCTACAAGAATGGTGGGCGGTCCAGATTTATCTGTACCTTCAGTTGTGACCAAGACTGGCATTGATAGAAACCAAGAAGCAGACAAGGGCTGTCACCAGAGAGCAGAAGCCATTGATGCCATGCTTATGCCTTCTAGAATAGCCAAGGCAGTGTCTCCAGTATCTGCAGCTGATGGAGAGAATATCAGGCGGCCGCGTGGTAGGCCAGCTGGCTCAAAAAACAAGCCAAAGCCACCAATTATTGTCACCAGAGACAGCGCCAATGCGCTTCGTGCACATGCAATGGAGGTGAGCTCAGGCTGTGATGTTAGTGAGAGTTTGGCTAACTTTGCAAGAAGGAAGCAACGAGGTATTTGCATACTAAGTGGTACCGGTTGTGTGACAAACGTTACACTCCGACAACCAGCTTCCTCCGGGGCAATTGTTACCCTTTATGGGCGGTTTGAAATATTATCATTGCTTGGATCAATCCTTCCCCCGCCAGCTCCACCAGGAATCACCGGATTAACAGTTTACTTAGCAGGAGCTCAGGGACAGGTTGTGGGTGGGATTGTGGTTGGTTCACTGATTGCTTCAGGCCCTGTGGTGATAATGGCTGCTTCTTTCATGAATGCTACTTTTGATCGTCTTCCATTAGATGATGATGAAGTTGCTGCAGCCATGCAGAATCAGCATTACCAAAATGGTTGTCATCACCACTTGGATATTTCCGATTTGTATGCCATGCCACAGAACTTGCTTACAAATGGCACTGTGCCTCCTGAGATTTATTCTTGGGCACCTGGGCGAACCATGTCAAAAACCTAGACTGGGTTAGCAGCTATGCAAGAATTGCACTCTCGCTACTGCTAAGCTTCTGCTGTTGAGCATTGCTTATTATTATTATTGTTGTAATTTTTTTTATTGCTTCAATTGAGTAACCAGATTATGCAAGGTCCATAAACATTTGTTCTTGAAGTATTAAGACTTAATAGTTTGTAATGATTTTAACATTTATCTTTGAAATTCACATTTACATAAACTAAATCGTTTCTACCAGAAGCAATCCCAAGTGAAGTGATTCAGTAAAAGGTAAATCTCTGGGGCTTTTGGATGCAGTCTTCCACCTGCTACAAACTCATGAACTTCTCCATCCACTTCAATCAAACTACAACCTGGTTCTTTCTCTATTTTATTTTCCTTCATCAGGAGCCTCTCCTCCATTGCTTCCTCAAACTGATTGAATGTAGCATACAGATTAGACATAAGCACATAACTACTGCTTTCATTTTTATCCAACTCAATTATACTCTTTGCTGCTCGTCTCGCCGCCTCTATGTTTCCATGCTTTGTAGAAGCTGCGAGTAAAGAACCCCATAAAATAGCATCTGGGTTTAAAGGCATGCTTCTTACAAGTTGCTCTGCCTCTTCAATCAGTCCAGCTCTGCCTAGCACATCAACCATGCAACTATAATGCTTTATGGAGGGTTTAATCTTGTAGGTTTCAGTCATTAAATGGAAATAATCCTTTGCTATATCGACCACACCCGAGTGACTACAAGCTGTTAGGATTCCGATAAAACTAACATAATCCGGTTTAAGGTTCGAAGATTCAAGCTTGGAGAACAATTGAATTGCTTCACTTGCATACCCATTCATAGCTAGACCCAAAATCATTGAGTTCCAACATGATAGTCCTTTCATAGGGACAGTTTTAAACACTTGAAGAGCCCTATCAGGACTACCACACTTGCAATACATGTCTATAATTGCTGTAACAACTATGCTATTCAACTCAAATTTGTTTTTCCTTAAGTATAAATGAATCCATTCACCTTGTTTAATTGCTCCTAAATTAGCACAAGCATTTAACAAGCTGACCATAGTAAACTCAGAGGGATTGATTTTCTGCTCTTGCATTTCATGAAAAAGCTCGAAAGCCTTCTTAAATTTGCCATTCCTAACATACCCACTAATCATAGAATTCCAAGAAACTGTATTTCTTGACGCCATTTTATCAAACAAATATCTAGACTCGTCAATTTCTCCACATTTAGCGAGGCCTATGATCATTGAATTCCAGGCAACCAAATCAAATTCTACTTCTTCATCAAACAATCTCCTTGCTTCACTTAAAAATCCACAATTGGCATACATATAAATAATAGTGTTACGAATAAACTGATCAAATTCAAGACCCTGTTTTACAACTCTACCGTGAAGTTGAGCTCCATCATGGGCTAAACCCAGTTGAGAATATGCCTTGAAAACTGAAGGATAAGTCAACCTCTGTGGTTGAACACTCGAAGTAACCAACATGTCAATGAAAAGATACACAGCATACTCTGGAGTTGAACTCTGAGAGAAGCCTCTAATCATAGAATTCCAAATAAAGAGATTTGGCTTTTCTATTTTTGAGAAGAGTAAGTATGCGTAATTGATGTCACCAGCTGAAGAGGTGCAAAGGGCCAAGACACGGCTAGCAACGATAGGGTCTTTGGCAAGGCCAGTTTTGATGAGATGGGCATGGATCTTTCTCAGGTCTTTCATGGAGGTGCAGTGCTTATCCAGCATTGATAGATACGGTTGATCCAAGATAAATTTGCTGCTGGAAGTTGGTAACGGATACGGAATTTGTGACCAGCAACTACAAGCTGCCATTTTTTTCTTATGGCTCTTGTTTTCCTTGAGGTTTATCCTTTTGTGGAAACAAAACGAAATGGCAGACTGAAACAAAGGGCAACCAGTTGACTTCCATTGACTACTGAGTAATTGTAGTAAAACATACTGTGAATTTTATGGTAATAACCAAGATTTTACCATGAATTATGTTGTCTTATAAAATTAACTTAGGATGAATGATAAATCATGAAGTTCAGGTTTAGTGGCATATCTTTCTGCCAATGAGTGACCCAATTTGCATTTTAAAATTTTATTCTTTTAACTCAAAGAAAACCTTTCGATTAACAAATTAAAAGAGTCATGCCTATACTTTCTATCATAGTCAAGAATCTTAGAATAGGGCATTGAAGGGGTGGATATAGTTTTCAACTCTGCAGCTAGAGGAGAAAATAAAGTAACAATATATACAAGGATATGCTTGAACCTAATTAAACTTGGTGGTTGGTGCTATCACCGGCAACAGAAGGACCCTCCTAAAATAATATATTGGTAACATTTTGTTTGGTGGGAAAGAAAAAGATGGAAAAAGAAGGCATATACAAGTACAGAAATTAAGAGATAAGGGGCTTGGGAGATACTTTTTCTTTATTCCTAGTGTGTGTAGGAGAAAGAGGAAGAAAAGAAATCTTAATAGATAAAATTAAAGTAGGTTTTCTTTTCTTCTTATCAATGATGTTTATCTGGGTAGAAAGAGGAAGAATCTGAGCTCACTTTTCTCTCTTCCTTTAGTTTTTAAGTGTCCTCTAGGTTGTTTTTATGATGAAATTCAAGTTTAGTTCATTTTTTTAGAATAGAAGAGTAATGTTGAAGATGTCTGTCAAAAGAGATTATCGGTTCCTAGTCTTTTTTCTTAAGTATGCATATTTCCAAAAATTTTTTATTGAATGAGAATTGAAGCTAGCACAAGGGATATGGAAGATGATGTTGAAGTAATAAAAAAGAAGAAAAAAGTTGGTCCTTGTAGCAGATGATTTGCAGAATGATCAAAAGTGGTATCGGATTAGATTATAGGATAGAGATATGGAAGATTTGTTCATACTATGAAAAGTGGAAGTTTGTAACATGATCAGAGAACAATTATTGGACTATGGAAATGATACTTATATACTTCCAAGTCTTCATCAAATTACATTATAATTTGGCCAAATGGTTCCCACCCAAAGTTTAGTGTAAACTCGATTTTTCACTTATTAACTATTAAAAATCCAAATATTCATTATTTGTTAAATTTTATTGTTATTATCAGAGATAAATTTGTCATTTAACAAAAATATTTTAAAAACTAAAAATTTATCATATTTCCAACCCCTTAATTTAAAAACTAACAAAGTTTGCCCACAAAGTTTGAAAAACTTAAATTCCCTCATAGGATTTTTGTAGTAGCTATCAGTGGTAAAAAAACAATGGTGACGATGGTGTTCTTCCTCTCTCCCAGCTTTTCTCTCAATTGAGGTCCATTTCGACCATCATTGGTCTTTCTCTGCCCCTCACTGGCCAACGCACTACAAAACCAAGATCTAGGTCTCTTCATTGGGTGACAAAGAGACCAAGATCTCTTTGTTGCACGACGAAGAAACCCATATCTCAATTTCATCATGCGTTAGCCAATCAGGGGAGAAAACGGTCGATGATAGTAAAAAATGGACTACAATTGAAAGAGAAGCCAAAAGAAAAGGAGAACACGGTGGTCGCTATCATCTTTGACCACTAGTAACCACTACAAAAACTTTAAGAGGGAATATAAGTTTTTTAAAATTTCGATAAAGAAAGGTAGGATAAATTGTTAGCTTTCAAACTAAAGGAAGGAGGAGGAAAATGTGATAAATTTATAACTTTTTAAATATTTTTATTAAATGATATTTTTACCTCTAATAATAAAAATAAAATTTAATATATAAATAAGTATATAAATTTTTAATAATTAATAGAAATAAAATTTAATATATAAATTTTTAATAATTAATAGAGGAAAATTTCGGTTTATGTCAAACCTTAGGTGGGAAATACTCATTTGGGCTTCTAATTTTTATATAAAATATGTGGCGGTGGCAACAATCAAGAAGTGGCTTTATTTGCACCTTAATTAATTTTAAAGGGTCTAGGATAGGAGTATAATTTATATGAATGGATACGTGATTGGTCAAAAGTGCAACCTCATCATGGTATTTTGCACTTCGAACAACTATTTTCTTGCTTTTATGTTTGTACCATGGCTCGCCCTCATCCGGGTTTTCATTAATATATTCATTAATGAAACTAATTAGAAGGAAAACAGCCAATTCCTGTAAACAGATACAAGTTTTGAATTCCAATAACAACAAAACAAAACAAAACATGCTCAAGTAGAAGAGAAAAGGTGATGAGAAGATGAGTGGCACTGCTACACTTTTTCTTTTTCTCCTGATTCTCTTCCCTCTTATCTTTTTCTTCTTTGGTCTGTGAAATTCCAATATGTAAAATTTCTGGAGTGATTACATGTAATCAGAGGATAATAATATAGGAAATAGAAGAAAAGTAAAATGAATACATCATCGTCATCATTACAAACACACTTACTTGTTTCTATACCTAAATTCCAATACAATTTTCTCTTTATTTTTACTTCTTTTTCAATCTTTCTCGTCCTCTCGCTTGCACCTCCCCACACTTCATGTCGGTCTCCTTTCTCTGCTCTTATATTATATATATACATCTTTCTTTTACATTAACATTTTTATTTCTATTTATAACAAACTGAGTGGTACACACTAAATCATCTTCCTCCTTCCACACTATCATTCGCACGTTCCTCTCTCCGAGATTTCTCTTCCTTAATTTCAGCCTAAGCCCAAGATTGCAGGCTTCAAATTGAACAAGGAAAGTTGAAAACTTTGATGGGTCGAGGGGCAGTTTTCATTCCAAAATTATACCTACTATTCTGTTTTATCCTCTGTTCAGGTGAACTTGAACTTGCTGCTCCCTTGTACTTCATTTTTCTTTTCTGGGCTTATTCCTGAAATTTGTTTTTGCTTATCTTCTTTCTCCTGTTCTTCCATTTAAACATAAGCATGTAGCTAACCTGAAGAGAATTTAGTGATTCTTTTTATATAAATTTTATTCTCCTCCTGGTTGTTTGATTCAAAGTTTTGAGTACTTTACTAGTTGGACATAGCCATAGAATTTGATTGCTTTTCCATGTGGGTATGATTCTCTTCTTTTTCCTTCGAAATTATAACAATTACCAAATAGTTAACTGCTACTTGTTTTTTTCCCCTCTCCCTTCCTATAGCAGCAACAACATGGATAGCAGCAACAGAACACAAAACACAATCAGAAATTGGAGCAAGACAAGAAGAATTAAATTTTTCTATATCCACTACTGAAAAGGATATTACCACACCAATTACAACTGTTCCCACTCCCACTATATCAACTCCAATTATAGACCCCACTTCAACCCCGGGAACATCGCCGGTGACTCTGACGCCAGGAACAACCCCGGTCACCACCACAACTCCGGTATCTTCTGGCGGTAGCTGGTGTGTTGCTAGCCAAAGTGCGTCTCATAATGCCTTACAGGTTGCTTTGGACTATGCTTGTGGCCCTGGTGGTGCTGATTGTTCAGCAATTCAGCCCACTGGAAGTTGCTACAATCCTAACACACTTCCTGACCATGCTTCTTATGCATTCAATCAATATTATCAGAAGAATCCAATTCCAAGTAGCTGCAATTTCGGAGGAACTGCAGTTACTACCAGCACTGACCCTAGTAAGTATTCTTTGTTTCGAGTATGCTCAATAACTTACACTAAAACGTTGTTTTCTTATCTAGCTTCGCTATGATTTCAGGTACTGAAACATGTCAGTATCCATCCACCAGGTGAAGTTTCCATATTCGGAGCCTATCTGGGTTTTCATTATTGAAAATTTTGCTTATAGAAAAATTCTGACCAGTTATTAAATTACAGCACGATTTCATCAGTTTTAAACACAACAAATTCCAACGGTGCAACAGTTTATGGTGCGGTTCCTAATCCATTAAGTCCTTCTACATCTGGTGCATCTACCAAACTTCATAACAGGCCGCAATTCTTCCTAGCAGTAGCATGGCTTTTTCTGTTGCTGGCCAAACACTATCAATAAAAAATACAAATGAAAGAAAGAATCCTCGTTTACTTTTATTTTATTAAAGTAAACTTCAAGTCAAGCAATTGCCTTCAGTGGTTCTTCTGTTTCTTTTTCTGGAACCAAGAGGCATAAATTGCCATGCTGACTTATTGTAGACAAGAAGAACATGTCAAATTGGGGGTTACTGTTGTAATGATTTGATGTATAAAAGAGGAAATTGGTTAGGCGAGAGGGCAATGTGCTGAGTTTTGTACTGTTAGGAATCATTCTTTTTCTCCTTTATTTCTTTTATAGCGTTGAAAATAAATAATTTGTTACACAGAACAGAAATGATATGATTATGGTTTTTGTTAATTATGAGAGTAGTTAACCATTCTTCTTCAAGAAGTCCTGAAAGCTGAAAAGCTCTTAGTTTTGCACTTTCCAGTATTGGGCTCTGGGTTGGACTTGGACCCTGATTCAAATGGGAAAGGCCCAGCGTGGACCATTATTTTGAATTTTGGGACAACCCCCAGCTCAGCTATCATTTCATTTACCCATTACATCAAATCACAAAATGTAGATTTCTTTTTAAAAGGTTAGTTCCTTTTGTTTTTAACAACCCATCTTAAAAAGTTAAACAGAAAATCAAGCGTCCCATTTTTAAACATTGAAAGTTGAAAATAGTTTTTCTTCTTATGTTTGCCCTTTAAGAAAAACATAATGCAAATATTGGTAATAAGTAGTAATTAATATTATGAACATAACATGATGAGTATGTGGAAATGAAATTGAGAGACAGAGAGAGATGGGGTATCCCTGCACATCTGTGGAATCATTTGGTTAAATTGGCTAATATAATGTTCACGATGAAGATGATTTTTAGCCTTATCAACACTTGCTTATTGATATGGAGAGACACATGGGCTTGTCCTAGTTCTTTGAATGGGCCGACTTTACTTTTTGGGTCAGTATAATTAGACCCCTTATACAGGGCACTAAACACGTACGCACGTTTAGAGAAGGGCAGCTTATGGAAGGCCCCAAACCAATCAGCAACGAACTTCAATCATCTTTTCATGCTGAAGAAAACCTGGGGTCCAAATTGTGGTCATCTTTGCCTTGATTTCATTCTTAATTAGCTTTCTGCAAAAGGAAGTGTAGGACCTTTTTATTATTACCCTTCCCTTTCGATTGCCCAAATTGGTCTCATAACGTAATGGCAAGATGATGGAGGAGAGCATGCAAGATCTATCAACTTCAATAAGTCATCAATTAATCAACAACCATAAATAGACACCGGTTAGGGGAAGAAATTGATGGCATTGCTCCATTTCCTATCGCGTATTAGCATATATATATAACCCCAATGTCAAAATCAAAACAAAGATTTAATTAAATGCTCCTGGCGACACAGCTAATCAGCTATACTATATTACTATTCATGTCCCTTGAAACAAGACCACCACAGTAAACATTTTCGCCACAGATGCTGCTTTTTAGTGCAAAGATTTTTCTTCTGGCTGGAGTTATAACGTGTATATATAAAGTCTGAGAGTGCATGCATGTATAATGGCGAGATAATCATAAAACTGCTGCAATATTGAATAGAAATGCAGTAGAAGCAAGCTAGCATACCGCCCATCATCAGTCAAACCAATGGGTGTGTAGTGTGTTTTCAACAGCAGTTTTGAATTTAATATAGATATATAAAGATATAAATTTATACATAGAAACGCCAAGATGGTTGCATTTATTGGCACCATTGATTGCAAGTGCTGGGACTTTGCCATGAAAAAATCACTACATGCACGCATCTCTACGAATGCGGAAAAGGATAGATACGCAGCTTCCAGCAGCATGAGAGATGTAAGTTATGTAACAAAATTAATGAAGACGACTAAAGTCTTTAGACTGTTTACTGCTGTGAGCTCCAACATTTAATAGATTCCCACACTTGTAATCCATCAAGGGTTCAAAGACAGTGATATACATATATTTAGCGTAGGCAGAACAATCTATTCAGTCAATTTTCTCCTTTTTTTTTCATTTTTCTATTATCATCTCTTTCTTTCTTTCTTTCTCACTTTTTTCTTTTAAATAAATGTCAAACTTTTTTTTTTTCTTTTTTGGAATCATTTTTTATTACTATTTATTTTCATTTATTTCTTTTTAATAAATGACAATAAATTCTGTCGTCTTCTTTCTTCCACTCATTTTTTATACTCTTTTTCTTCTTTTCTTTTACTCATTTTTTTTAAATATATGTCAATTTATATTTTCATCTTCTTTTCTCCCACTTATTTATTTTCAATCTAAATAAATATAAATTTAGGGTTATTGTGGTTAAATTAATAATTAAAATTTGTATTAAATGAGAAAGGTTTTTCTTTATTATATTTACCAATGATAAAACAATCGTTACACTTAAATCAAATTAATAAACTGAATGATGTAAATTTAGGATCAGACTTTATCATTTCACTAAATTTTGGGTAGGAATGAATAGTAATACTGGTAAAACTTAGAGTCATTTATTGGAGCAATCATGAGTTAATAAACTGAAGAAGTTCATCTTCTACAACTGCCAAATGTTATAAACTAATAACAGATAATAATATCACAAGTAGACGTAACAAAAATTAATAGTCACCATACATAGGGTTTAAAAAATGCTGTGGCTGGCTGCTGCAAGAGAAAAAGGGAAACAAAAATAAGTAAAAAAAATGGAAATAGATTTAATAATTTAGGTCTTAATTTGTTTAACTAGCTATAATCCCTTTCTCTTATCATGGACAAACCCTTCATTCCCAGCCAGCAACAAGTACTTATCCCTCCTTGTAAGCGTAGTGCACTCAAACCCCAAAGCATCAGCCAGTTCTCTTTGAATATAATTTCCCACTTCGCAACTAGATTTTCCTCCCGAACAAGTCATCTCCTTGGCCACCTTCCCGAGAATATGAACGTAATAGCTTGGTCTAGGGTTCATAAAGAAGAAGATTGGATCCAGGCGTTACAGTCCACTAGCAGTTGTACCATAGAACATGCTTACATTTGAGTTCATCGCTACAGGGACAATATCATCAGCTAACTCTGCAAACAATGAGCTGAACCTTAACAAATAAGGCTCTCTACATGTGGTTCCTTCAGGGCACACCACCAAATCACCCTTACTTAGCAATTTCTGCATTGTTTCCCCGTCTTTTTTTCTGTCTCTTGTCAACCTCGCCGTTCTAATTGGGGCTCTAATTTCAGACATTCTGCTTAGACTATATGTAACTGCAGTTAAAGGCTTGCCTAAAGTTGTGCTGAGGAAAACTGGATCCGAAAGTGTCCTATAGGTGCATACATAGAGGACTCCATTTCCATGAACCGCATTTGATGAAGGGTTGAACACTCTGACTGTGATTCTCACACCGCTCACAGTGCCCAACAAGATGGCTAATTTATAAGGAAAGACAATACCCAGAAAGATTCTAAAAATGGCTAGAAATATTCCAAGTGGAAGCCATAAGAACATGAAAAGAGTTGCAAATGGAGTGGGCAAGAATGCTAGTCTTCCATCGTGGAATATCAGAGGCTTTGGGTACTTGTTCTTCGGTATTATTGAAGATGCGTTGTTCTTGTTTTCTTCCTTGTTCACGACATAAGCTTCCTGTAACAATCAAATACAAAGAACAGATACATTGTTAGGCAGCAAAAATGGAGAGTCATTTAGAAAGTAATCAATTTACTACAATATAAAGGAATCTAAGAAATGTTAGTTTTTTTAATACCTTGCAAAGGGAGATGCAAAGGTGGTCATGGGAAGTTGAACTTCCAAGGCCGATTTCAGGTTTTTTGTCTCCAAAATATTCTTTGAGAGCTCTATGCTTTACAAGCAAACCAGAACCAAAAACCAAACCGGTGAAGTAGTCCCCAACAGAGTGCAACTCAGTCCCAAAAACACCATCAACTCTTAAATATTCCTTAAGAAATCCCTCTACCATAACACTAGGTATACTTGTAAAGACAACCCTAGTCCCGGCTGAAGCCAAAACCTAAAAAGCTTGAACATTGAGATTCTCAAGGTAAAACTTAGGCAGAACAGCCCTACTCACATTTTCAATACATTTTACTTTAAGCCCACAAAAGGAAATGAAAATCATAACTCTTAATTGGAGTTCATAGTCCAAAACCCACAGGAAAATACTTGACAAAAGCAGCAAAAATGCTCTGAAGATGCTACCACCTTCAAAAGCAACTAGCATGAAATAAGGAAAAAAAGATTGGGACCGTAACAAGACTCCATTCATGTCACAAACCAATGTATCAAAACCCCTATTTTCTAAATCACACTTGGTCACACTAGGAAACAAAGGATGAGGTTGCTGCTGTGATGACTTTGAAGAAAGGTTCCTCAAAAGGAACCCATAGCTTCTCATCTTCCTTGCAGCCCTGTAACATGAGTTGGCCAGAAGCCGGTACAAAAGCCAGTCCGCTAGCTTTAGAATTACTGAGATTAGGAACATCATGTCTAGCCAAGTTTTTCCTCCTATCTCAAGATTTTATAACAACAGAAAAGAAGATTTATATCGTCTGAAAGTGAAAGACAAAGACAAAGACAAAGAACAAAGAGAGATGCAAAAATAAGGAAGGCTTCAGGCCAGTGGAGAAGCTGAAGTCTGAGAAGAAGTAGAAAATATTTATAGTTGCCATTAAAGGGTTTTGTGGGGACGTTGACTAGTGCATTTGGTTAGCCACACCGCAAGCATCGATTACACTCTAAAGATATTTCTTCCTTTGATTACTCACTTGAATTATGATTTCAGAAACATAACATGAACATGCATGTGCTTCCATATTTTTTTTTATATAGTTTGTTGGTGACCGACTTTATAAATTTTTAGCCTATTTCTCACCCAGCAATATCCAATTTTACATTGTAATGTGTGCATACATTTTTAGAATATCAACAGGCCGGAGATAAACATCTCTCGTGGAGGTTCAGTTTTCAATTCATTTTCAACTAGAAACCCATACCGTCTGATCCATTGATTTTTTAAAAAAATAAAAAATTTCTTCAGGTCAAATCTCATTATTAAATATCAACTACTTAAAATTATAATACAACTTAAAAAAAAAATGCTTCCATCGTATAGTAATACAGTTAATTATAGTTTAGAATAAATTAGTTGGATAATGTTGGCGGTTGAAATCATGCAATTCTCGTCAATGGGTTGGTGAACATTCAATCATTCGATATGGCTGTTTAATTATAATGCATCTTGTCTGCATGGGATATTAATTGTATGATCAAATCATTTTATCGGTTCCGTGGTACATTAACCAGGAGGGTTATATATATACTCAGGTAAAATTTACTGGATCATTTAGTTGAATCATGGAATTTACCTGTGTTACTTAAGTAAAAGTATGATTAGCATTTGGATATTAGGTAATCCAGGTTGCAAAACAAACAGATCAATTAAGATTATAAGCATACCCTAAGATTACTTGGGCGTTTGGAAATTAGGTAATTGAACAATAAAATTTAACAAGAAAGCCGGGTGTTGTTTTACTCTGTAAACCTTCTAATTGCAGCCATTTCTACCGTATTTTACTAGAATGGGTTAATACATACCCTTGCTCGTTTGGTCGTGGCATAGAAATAACCCAAAAAATTGGATGTTTATAATTAAATGTTGCAATTTTTATTTGTATGGATTAATGTTAAGATTCCATAGAGATATGTTCATCCTGCATGGAATGCACCTGCGCTGTTAAACAAACCTGTTGGAAAAAATTAAACATGTCAGGATCAAATTTTATGAAATTCTGTAAATAGAAATTTACGTACCCAATTCAATTTTCAATGAAACATCTTTGAATACGATACGAGATATTAATGTTAGTCTATTTTCACAATGTTATTTGCCCACATATTACATTTCAATGAAAGACTAGATTACTGTGATTTAACTTTTTGTTAGGAAAAGAATGAGTAACTTTTTTTTTAAATGGCGTGATAATTATGGAGAGACAATTTGGACAATTTATATATGTCCAACTCTCTCTTATAATTGCTTTTAACAGTTATACTAAACCGGATCGGATCAACTTATCATATATGAAACTAGATCTAATAAAACCAATTTGATTATAGATTGAATCAAACGGACCAACCAATCCTCCGATTACGCCCTTTTGTTCAAGTTGAGTTGTAAAAAAAAATTATCTCATGTACACTCCGAACTAGTCCTCCTTTTCTATCAGATTCAGAGCAAAAGCTAAAACAATTTCAATGGGGGAAAACGGGGAAAGTACGCAGCCATGCACTCTTTTATTGTATCGAAAGCGAAGAGCTTGCCCGCAAAGTCGCCTCTCACTCTGACAAAATTACGTGTCAGTCCATCAACTGGAGGGTTCCAATGCTAGCTCTTTCTCCCTTTTTTGTATTGCATTTATGTTGCTTCACTTCCATGCATACGAGGGTTGACACAGTTTTTTAATCTTTCTTTATTTTAATGCTTTGTTCGTGCGTTTACTTGTATGGTGAATCGAACCAATGAATGAAAAAAGGCATTTTGGATTGTTCTGACTCTGAGGAAGTGAGTATGCAGTGCCAACATTTATAAAATGGGTAATCAGTTGTTTAATTGATGAAATTTTGGTGGGTTCAGAGACACCTGCATTAGGTAATTTTTCAGTTTCTTCCTAAATTTACTAAAACCATTTCTTTCTTCGGGTCGTAACGTTGCTGCTTACCGTGATTTACATATACCAATAGAAGATACCAAATTGCAAAACTCATTTCACTTTTTAGCGTTTTGTTTTTTGTTTTATTTTATAGATTGCAGTTTCTAAGAAAGAAATGTTTACCTTCTTACTCTTGTATTTGATTTGTGCAGAAGAATCTGTTATCTCTCTTTTAATTTGATTTTATATTTTTAAATATATTTTTCATGCAAATTTCCAGGAATTATGTTATATGTTCGCGCAAGAATTACAATTGTATATGTATTCCATGATTAAAGAATAAAACCATATAATGTTCTGTAATTCTATAACCAAATTTTCTGCCCAAATACTGTCAAAGCCATAGCAAACAAGGCTCCTTTCGAAGTCTTGCGGGATCAATTGCTGATTCTGTACAAATTTGAAATATATGCTTTATCTCGTCTAAATATACGTTTTTCTTAGCTACATAATAATCAACACAGAGCGGTGTCTTTTTTATCCTATACAATTTTCTAAACACCACTTCAACGTTTAAACCTACATTCCCCACAATACACAATCACTGATATTCGCAAATCCAAAGAAAAACCTAAATAGATGAAACCCAGGAGGAGCGATCATCTACAGATCAGTGAGCTATCACTTCCCAGCAATATGCTTCCACCTTATTCCTCTCTCCTGCTTCAATAACAATTTCTTGATCTAAAATTTAACAAAATGTTCTCTTCTTTTTTGCAAATTTATGAAACGTCCATGATTGAAAAGCGGACACTGCACATAATGCAATCATACTATACACTTGCTTCTTGGTTTCTCTTCCAACTTTGTACACTTAAATTAATTACCTATGAACAGTCAGCACTCCAAGCCACTTTTTCTTATTGCCCAGAGTAAGAATTCCAATGCTCTGTTAAATCTTCTCCGGTTTCTCATCCAGATTACCCTTTAAGCTTTCCAAGGAATCACCAGCATAAGACCCATCTGGTTGACGAATGAAAATATTCAAATTGCCTGAAAGGAAGGGTTCCTGAAGCATCCCAAAAAGCGCACAGAGTCAACAACTCACTTAAATGGTGTCTACGGTCATATAAATGTTCTGAAACAACTCCACATGTGAATTAACTACTTAACAGGGGAATCCTATACATTCAAGCAAAGCACTAGTGTGGAATTTGAGCCACTTCACATTTAATCCCTCTAATATGATCTATGAACAAGTGTAAGTATTGAAACCCGTCAATATTCTCAACTCGTTCACATAAATTTTCTTTTAACACATATTTAAAGGCCCGGCTAATTACTAAATAGAATTTGTCATTCTTCCTAATTATTTCTTTTCTATTTTAAAATAATCATAATGTGAAGATTTGACCACTTCGCATGCATGCATGCATGCACACAGAGACCTGACCAACTGGAAAAGAGGAATAAAAGTTTAATTAAGAAAATCTCTAAATTTGATATGTAAACAAGGGTATAAATCAATTGAATTGAAAGCAGACGACAAAAGTTTCCCATGAAATAACCCTCTACATCTAAAACTCTCTCTCTCTTCACTTTCCTTTTTTTTTCCTCATTTGCAGGACTAACTCTCTCTTCCTGTCTCCCCATCTACTTTAGCCTAACTTTACTAATATTCAGAAGTAAAACACACTTTCCACATCCACTTCCTTTTTGCTCATGATATGGCAACAAACTGTCTCTCTCTCTCTCTCTCCTCACCACTTTCCTTTCCGTCCTTAAGCCCTTTTGCTGGATATTTTGCATCAAAGAAAATATTTACCATGCAAAAACATAACATCAAGAATTCACAAAACATGGCAGCTAATAATCAACCAAACTAACACAGATATTTGTATACTTTATTAAAGAAACTGCACTAATAAATTAATATGAAATAAATCTCAACTCATGGAGCAAAACACTGGGCATAAAAGAACAGAGAACTTAAAATTTTACCTGATCAACTGTCTCTTGGCCCTCTGAGTGAAAGAGAATTGGCCTGCATCGTTTGTCTTCATTCATTAGGCTTGAATTTTGGAAATGTGTCACAAGAGCAGCCTTGCCCTGGATTCGGGCATACGCCAATGATGCAACTTTCTCACTGTTGAACTTCTCCCATTTCTTGCCATTAAACGCCTGTACAAAATTTGCATCACGCCAGTTCTGAGTTGACTTAAAGGAGTCCCAAGGTTGACTTAGGCAATAAATACAGTATAAATTTATAAATTTGTAGCAAGCCAATCTGATACAATTAATTTGGTACATACAATCTTCTCTTATAATACAAAAACTTGTATACAGAACTATCCACAACAACTACCACATTAATGAATACAAAACCAACTCATTCTGATTTCTATTAATTAGATGAGTTATAATGACACATGAATTACTGATCAGACAATTGTTTGAAACAATTATAAGGGACCAGATATCAAACCTCATAGAAGGATATAATGTGTGAAGGAGAAACCATATTGATGAAGGCGTAACCCACATTGCACTTATTCTGTGAACAGATAGCTATTAAACATGGGCAACAATTCGACTAAGTGGTCTAAAAAAAACTTCAGAAATTCCTCAAAATTGAAGTTACCTTGAAATCAATTGGTAAATAGAGAAAATCATAAGTACCACCGTGATTCTCATCAATGGCAGCCAGCAACATCTTTGAAGTATACCTTAAAGGAAGACAAGAAAAAGAATCAAGCAATTAGCCATCTCAATAAGAACCTAAAAGCATCTCAATTATGTGATAAGGATATTCATTTATTTCTTACTTATTAGGGATGTTTTTAATCATTAAAGTTGTCCTTGTATCTTCCCCACTAATGATTTTGTCCAAATCAAGCTGATACTGCTTGCTATCAATCTGGCTTACACTACCATCAACTCGCCTACTCCGACCACGTTCAGTCAATCCCTCATTACTTGGAGCAGGTCCAGGATAACAACTATTTCCAAGGAGCAACGGACCATGCCTTGGCAATGACATCACTCGAACAGTAGGTGAACCATTTTCAGTCACATTTCCTGGAAGGCCACCAACATGACTCCCAAAGTTCATTACATAACCTCCATGACTGCAACTTACACCCATGCCCGCAAATGTTATTGGGTTCACAAAGGATGTGTCTGGTGACTCTGGGAAAAAGCCAAAATGTCTATCAAGGGACACACCAGAAGGAGCAGATCCCACATGATGGTGATGATGTGAGCCAATAAATGATCCATGCCGACTGTACGGAAAGCCCTGTCCCCGTCCACCAGATGAAAATGGAAGCCCCACTGGTGATGTTGGCCAAGCAGAAGAGCTGGTGCGCTCAGAGTAAGGAGCGGGACTTCCCCATAAAAACTGAGGACCAGACAAAGTGCCAACACCAGAAGAATTTGAATTTGATTCAACAAATGGTGATATAGGCCCAGGACTTGCACTCAACTTCTGTTCAGGAAAGGATTGAGAATGCTGAAAGGGTGCTCCTTGCACTGGTACAGTGTTACTAAATATCTGGTTTGTGTGATTGGCCCTTCCTTGGTCCTTACCAATTGGGGCAATCTTTCCAGAGTTAGACAAATGAGGTGGGATAATTGATGCCAACCCAAGTAAATGGTTACCGTTTATAGGATTCATTGTTCCCAGACCAGGCGACTTACTAAAACCATGCATAGGATTATGTTCAACTGGACTACCAAATTGCACCCAGTTACCTGTCATGATATGCTAATGACCATAAGTACATTTTCAAAAGTAACCAATAAGATATATACACACACACTTATGACTTTACATATATAATCATAAATAAATAAATAAACATATATATATATATATAGTTGACGTCAATACAGATTAACAGGCTCTTTACCTGGAGGAGAGTTGGTCACCGGCGAGCCTACTTGATGCCGAAAACCTTGGGCTTCATCTTGTTCCAGCTCCTGACTTAGTTGCTGCATCAAGCTAAACATAGAAAATACCTCTAATTATTCAATTTCATTTTACAGCTTAACAAAAAGACATTAAAAAAAATTAATTACAAGGTCTATTGGAAACAGACTCTTGATAGAAGGATCATTTCTCCAGATTATTTTTTGAAAAAAGAAAATTGTCTTATGACTATTTATATAGCAGCTCCAATTGATATCATATGAAAAGTTTTGCTGTTTGGAAAGAATGTCACATTGATTAATAATATTTCAAACACTCACGTGGAACATCATCTTTTCAATAAGCATATGCAAATCTACAGTATCCACTGTTTTGAGCCACTGCTACACTGCCAAAAATTTTGACACTCTTTGTGGAGGGGAAGGTGAAACAAATGTCATATGAAAAAACTCTCTTTATTAATCAATCCACCATGTAACCCACAAAATTTTTGTTCTTGTCTATGTTACATTGAAAAATAGAATGGAAGAATTCCTCCCAAATGATATAAAATGGTATCTTGAAGTTAGTGTAATTACGGCAATACTTAAAAAAACAAACCAAAACAACAATACTTAAAAAAACAAACCAACACTTACTTTCGACGTGCTCCACCAGGGCGGCTAGGTTCAAGCTTTATGCGCTTCCCAGCAATGTCACTCCTATTCAATGCTCTGAGGGCTGCCTCTGCAGCTCTAACATCATAAAACTCAATGAATTTATGGTGTCGTTTGTGTGGTGTTTCTCTGATCTGTATTTTACATACACAAAAACTTACATCTCATGCAACATATAGCACAGAAAGCAAGATATAGCTACCGGGATAACCAAGAGTTTAAAAAAAATTTAAAATGTGTACCTCTTTGACCTCCCCATATGCCCCAAAAATTTGACGAAGGTCATCATTGGATACTGAAGCATCCAAATTGAACACCACGAGAGTTCCCTGATTTATATCTTTTTCTGAGGGATTATCCTGGAAATTAGCAATGAAAATAATGCATGAATAAGATTTTGCTGGAATCAACAGTCCAAACTCAATCCTATGATAGTATCCTCATTCAAACCTTAGGAATCGAAAAATGAATATCCAGTTTTCTTCGTCTCAAGGGCTTATTTTGTAACGCACGCATTGCAGTACGAGCAGCTCGAATATCATAGTAAGATATCATCACAAAACCACGATGTTTACATGCAGTGTATAAAGTTCTGATATCCCCATATTGCTACAAGAAAAGCAGGATGGAATCAACAAGCACTTACACTATCCAATAACAATCAAAATAATTTTCCCACATAATTGGAAGAATAACTTTGAAATGTAACTGCCAAACCACAACCATAAACTTCCTCAATCAAACCCCAAAAACAAAAGGGCTCAGCACTTTCAATAAATCTTTACACAAAATCAATGCCAATGCTTTAAATTTAGTATAAAATTCAAACGCATTATGAAAATACCTCAAAGAGAGACCTCAACTCAGAGTCCTCAACATTGCTATTGATGTTTCGAACAAATAGTGTTCTTGAAGGATGCTCACCATATGGATGTTCCCCAGCCATGGCTCCCACACCATTAGCAAGAAGATAGTGAGGAATTCCATTCCCAGCAGCCCCATCAGATATGTTAAGCTTTGATATGTCAAACCTAAGGCTCTCTTGAGGTTCGAAGTCCAACTCCATCCCCCCTCCACTGCCAAACAGATCATAATCTTCTAAATCCTCCAATTGGCTAGGCAACCCCCTTAGGTCAAAATCATCCATTACACCAGCTAGAAGCTCATCTTCATCATCAGGAAGCAAAGTTCCAAGTCCATTTGGTTCAACACCTTCAAGTGGATCTTTCATGCCATTTTCTAGGTCAATCTTACGTAAATTTGATGAGCTATCATCAACAGGTCGACCATGATCCTCAGAATCAGCAAAGTTCACTGCATGTTTGTGAAAGGTCTCAAAATCATTTTTCAGGGGTAGGAATCCATCACATCTAGTAAGAAGAGCTCATACATACATTTCTCATGACGAAGGACAGGCAGTGAGCTAGAAAACAAGCTTGCATCATCTGATGCAAGAAATTCATCTCTTCCATTTGGGATCCCCCACATACTACTTCCTGCCTTTCTAGGAATACTCAATGATGGTATGTTAAATGATCCTACAAAACAATAAAAATGACCACTCAAGATCTCCCATGCAAAAACATGTTCAAGGATAAATGTTTTAATCTTATCCATCTTTAGATGGTTAGAACGAAAAAGAAGGCACCTTCAAAATTACCCAACACCGAATCCTGCAAATGCTGTTTCATTGAATCACTTTCTGCTACAAATGGTAAGCAAAAGAAAGTTGGAAACTAAGATATTATAATATTCCCAAATTTTCAACTGTACCAAACTTTATTGAGGCCACTAGAAAGCCATTCAGAACTCATATAAATTCATAAGCATTGAAGAGTAGAAAAACAACCATGCTAAGCATATATTTGAATGACAATACAGCTACCAAAACTTTAGAAAATACCAAATTCAAGTGCATGCACTAATTCTCAAGTGACTGTAAAGATGGTCAAATGGCCCAGTTTTGTAGTCCACAGCAGATGTCGGGATGAATTGATTACGCATTCCTGATGGAAATCCTTAGACGATACAACTTCATTGTCAATCAGTTGCCACAATCTTTATTTATATTTCTTTTCTAGAAATTCTTCAAACTGCTTCTCATTGCATATCCCTATTGCAAATACCTCTAAATAACAAATGACAAAATTATTCTATTCTGATTGGTGGACAAACTCAGCTTCACCCTTATCATTCTGCGAATCAGAACTACTTTCTCACTTGATCCTATTTCTATATAATCTCATAAAATGTACATTTCTCCCTCTTCTGTATATATAGAAAGGCAAATTTTATACAAAATCAAGCAAACAAATACTCTACGTCTAGCAGAGGCCTATTCAAATCGAAATCCAGAAGCAGTAATAGTAGCTACTAAGTCAATAATCAACATCCTCACTCATGAATGATCAAACCATACAACAAAACATCAAACATAATTATAACAAAGCAACCAACTTATTTAGCACGAAGAATCCGGTTAACGGCATGTGAACAAAATTCCAAAGTCTTGAATTTAGTAAAATTACAGCATCGTCCACTACATCAAAAAGTCACTTTAACTGATCACAACCAAAATAATGATAATAATTAAAAGATGACAATAAAGAAAGTGTGTACCTTTAGGCGAGAACAAGAAATTGAAAAGATAGTAGTAGTTAAAGAGAGTCAGTCCATTAAAGATGATGATGTGTTTGCTTGGCAAGATTCAAAGAAATTTTTGTCTTGATCACGATAATATAATTTATAAGTAAAGAATAAATAAAAACAGTTTCGTAGAAGCTGGGAAATTCATTTCTTCTACTCATCTACTTCCTTTTCTTTCACCGGAAAACACGAGAAAATAAAAAAATATATATCTGAGAAATGATTGGGGAGGAGAAAAGACGAGTACATGAACAATTATACAGTTATACTACCACCAACACATCGCACAAATTATTGAGAATGAATTTACCCAACTTCCCAAAAACATAATAAAAATTCAGCTGTATTTGAATTCTGTTTGGCATCCGTTGACACAGGTGTGAATATAATAACTTTTAAATCTCTGCAGATAATTTCGTTGGTTAAATTAGCCCGGGTGTTTTGCCATAATTACGAGAAGACCACGCGGGTTGAGGCCTGGATTCTTATCGCTTGGAAGGGTGATCATGGATTTTCACTTTGGTTTAATGTACCATGGCATTGAGTGCAGAGTAGAAATTATTTATCAGGTGTTTAAAGAAGTGGGACTAGTGACGTGGTGTTGCGTCGGCAAAAGTTATTGGATTCAGCTGCCTCATTGTGGGACATTTCAGGGAATAATCTCAACCAATCAAATACTGACACCTTGTGAAAAAAATAAAGGGCCCCGTAATCTATTGGGCTTATTAGGGACATTTCTCTTTTCGTCAACTTTGTACCGCGGGATCAGGTCATGTAAATAGACGACGATTCTTTCGATCTTATTTAGGCCAGATGATTGTTTCCGGAGGATTATTGCAAACTCAAATTTTTAATTATTAATTATTAAAATTTTAAATATTTATTATTTATTAAATATTATTATTATTATTATTATTATTAAAAATAAAATTACTATTTAATAAAAATATTGAAAAAATTATAAATTTATCATATTTTCTCCTCAAATTTAAAAATTAATATTTTCCTATATTTAAATTTTAAAAATTACTATTTTCTCTTCAAGATTTATACTTTCTCTCTTATTGCTTTTTGGATGATCAAAGCCGGTCAATTTTCTCCTTTTTATCTTTCAAACTAGAATGAAATATTGACTAATTGAAGGTTGGTTGACAGTTCATCAACATAACATCACATAGATCTACAATGCAACACCAACGATTCATCTTCATCCAAGAGATAAAAGAGAAACAATTGGTCAGCTCTGGTTGTCAAAAAAAGCGACAAGGAAAAAATATAAACCTTAAGAGATAAATAATCATTTTTTAAACTTCGAGTAAGAGAAATAGTTAGTTTTTAAACTTAGTGTAAATAATAATTTTTCAAACTTTGAATAAAAGAAATTGTTAGTTTTTAAATTTGGGGAAAGAGGAATGTAATGAATTTATAATATTTTTAAATATTTTTGTTAAATAACAATTTTATATTTCACAATAATAATAAAAATTAAGTAAATAAGTTGATATTTGAATTTTTAATAATTAACGGATGAAAAATTGAGTTTGCCTCAAACCTCTATGGGAAATGGTTATTTGGCCTCTAGTTTATATCTTTATTGTATTAATATTCGCTGTCATATGAAGTTTAAATTTCTTTTGCGTCTGAGAAATTCATAATTTAGTTGAAAGATGAGTCTTTAATAATTCATTTGTGCGTAATCTTACTGGCTTCAATACAAGGTATATTCATATGTACCAAAATTATTTTTTTTCCCCTTCAAACACAATTATTAATAGATTAAGGTCCTTAAATGTCTCAAATCAATATGATAATTGCCCTTGTTATTTATAAGCAGAATCATTAGATTGCTGCTCTGAGATATGGAAATGAGGGCCTGGACTACGCCAATTCGATTGTGATCATAAAGTCCCAAATTAGGGCCTAAAGTTGTTATCTTCTTGGCAATTTCAAAAGAGAGCCATTTCCCCTAAAAAAAGAGACTCAAAAGTGCCAATGAATAGACCCCAGTCCAATGGTGGGCTAAACGAACCCCAGAGGGCCCGACCTTATGTATGGCTAAAAGATTTACCATATGTATCGCTAAAAGACTAATTCCTACCCAAGGTTAGCTGACTTTGGTATATTTTCAAATTTTTATTTGTAAGATTTTAAAATTTTGAGTATTTATTTATTATTTAATTTTTATTAGAATTAAGGATAAAATTATTATTTTTTAATTTTATTTTTTAAAAATACATATTTATCCTTGGATTTATGTACTATATACAAACTGACTCCTATTTTAATTTTTGACATAAAAAGATGATGAAAGCAAAGAGGGGAGAGGAAGCCTTTCGTGAGTAATGGTAGAGTTGGCATGACAGGTAGGTACAACCGACGGACATGGGACCCACCACTTCGTCTTCTTCTGCTGTAACCAGTTGAAGGAAACTTCACGTGGGCACGTGAGGATGTAATGTGATCAGTATACACTTGTGATGGAGGTTAAGGGTATCCTCTTTTCTGCGATCTCCTCTCCTTTTGCATTGGATTTGGATCTTATCGTATCCGTTGTATACTTTTACTCGATATACGAGTGGCCGTTTAAATTCGTAGTTTTTTGTTAAGGCAAAGGCAAAAAGGGTAATTCAACATCAGCCATTTGACTCACGATTTCACGATTCTCTGGTCTAAAAGAAATAGACAAGGAGGAGCTCATCATAGGGTTTGGTATGTCTGGCTGTGATTGGGCAGACTTTAGTGTATATTTGTATTTAGAGTTTTTGGGTAATTTGGCTGCTTGATTGTAAAAGGAAAGAAAATCAAGGTACAATGACTTCTGTTTTGGTGAACTTTGTTTAATTATTTATTTATTTAATTATTGCCTAATAGTATTATTAATCATTAATGAACACGTGGTGTTCCCACAAACAAAGTCAAGTCAGAAAGGGAATTTACCTAAAAAATATTTTAAATCAGTGTAATGAATTTTTATTTTGCTCCCCAACTATATAATTTGTCTTATCTTAGGGAAGTTTTCCGATAGAAAGCAACTCAAATAAAATATAAAGGGAGAAGTAACCCAATTTTAGATGCGTTTTCAAAATATCACCCACGACAGATAAAAATTCACTTTTTTCACCCATGGCAAAACTACCGTCCAATTTTTCAGTTAGGGACAGGGGTAAAATCGTCATTTATTATTTAAAACTTTAAAATTTTACTTTTTCCCCCTCCAGGTTTTAAAAACTAATAACTAACCCATCCTCAAAGTTCGAAAAGTTTAGATTTCACCCCTAGGGTTTGCTTCCTTCACCGGCCACCACCGACGGCCAACGCAATCAACCGATCTCCCATCTCCGACTACAAAGGACGACGAAGGACGACCCTTCGTCGTCCAGATCTGGAAGAACAGAGGAAGGACGATGTTTCGTCGTCCTTCGTCGTAGCCTCTGGACCACGCAACGAGCGACGAAGGACGGCGAAGAGTCGTCCTTCGTCATCTAGGTGGAGCGACGAAGAGATCTCTGTCTCTTCGTCGCATCGTGTGACGAAGAGATCTCCGTCTCTTCGTGGCACCATGCGACAAGAAGATGAAAGTCTCTTCATCGCACCACCGCAGTCGCACCAGGAGAAGGAGGAGGCCGGTGACGACGATGTCAGGAGATGAAGTTGAAGAATGGGGGTGAAATTGCTAGTTTTGAAAGTTATGGGGGGTAGCTGCATTTTGAAAAATATGGAAACCCTAGGTTTGAGGGTGAAAATGTTAGTTTTTAAAGTTTAAAAACTTTAGGTAAGGTAAAATGTTAGTTTCTAAAACCTAAAGGGGATAAATGGTAAAGCCCTTACATCAATTTTGGGATGAATTTTACAGACTAAATTGAGGGGTATTTTTGTCATTTCATCTAACAAGGGTAAAATAGATATTTTATCCTTATGCAAATAGAAATTATCCATATTAATGACTCATGGGTGAGAAAAGTGAATTTTCATCTGTCGTGGGTGGTATTTTAGAAACGTACCTAAAGTTGGGTGGGAAATAGTCCTTCTCCCAAAGATAAATGCATAAAACTTAAAGGTTTTACTTTATTTGGTAATGACACAGGGGCCTACTTAATTTATTGGTTTGAAACTTGACCATAAAAATTATCATGCAATGATAGAACCCATCTCCACATGTATCATGTTATTGATAATAAATAATTTAGCTTGTTTGGATTGGAATTTAGATATGTTCATGTCACTGACAGCTAAATCCAGGGTGGGTTTGCCCCCTTCCCGCAACTCATCGACTTCCATATTTAGAAATTTACACCACATAAGAAATTGACTCAAATTTGAATTAATATCACAAAAGGATAATAAGTTTAAAAATAAATTACAAATCCACCACCATCAGAAATCAAACCAAGTTTAGAATATGTACAGCGGATAAAAAAAGAGAGAGATTACATGTATAAATGGGAAACTTTTAGTGGCAGTGAAGTGGGTGACTTTCCCTGAAGCTGTTATTAAAATTCGATAAGGTTGCCGGATTCGGAGAGAAGGTGTTATCAGGTTTTTAATGGCAGGATGCAGTAAGTGGTAGGCAGTAGGCGGTAGATGAACATCTTAATAATTGTGTTGGATCGAGACATTTTATTTGTCTTGGTCGGTTGAGTTAGTCATTAATTTAGGTGTTGTTTGATTTGAGTAATGTTTTATTATTAAAATAAAAAAATTATCTTGAAGATAGATTACTGGATATAAATTATTCTTATGTTTGATAAATTTTGATAAAAATAGATGGATAAATAAATAATGTGTTTGATTAATAGTAATAAAAGAATACTAGTAAATTATTTTATTTAAATAACTTTGAATATAATTATTTTTAAATATTTTTTATATTAATTAAAAATAAATTTATTTTTGTCTTAAAAAATTAAAAAATAATAATATAATTATAATAAAATCAATATTATCTTGATAATCTTTTAATACTTAAGATAAATATGATAATTAAATTAATATTTATATTATCTACTATGTCAGTATTGATAATAGAATATTACTGTAATATTTTATTATTGATAAACTAAATACAGTAATATAAGTAATAAATAATAAATTATCAAGATAATCTTTAAAATACTTTAACCAAACGACCCCTAAGATGATAAGGGGCTCCTTAGTGCAAATATAATTTAGATCAAATGACTATTTTCTACACAACAAGATTAGTTGAAATGACAAATACTCATATTTTTGGTTTCCAAAAGTAAAATTATCACTCATAATTTATTTTCACTAATGAATTTTATTAAACGGAAGAATATTAAAAACATTTTGAATTTTTTTTTGAATTTTCTCCTTTTCATCCTATTCTTCTTATTTTCTATTGTCCCCAATTTTCTCACTTTTTTTTCTCTACTTTCACTTTTCAAAAGTTGGAGGAAGGCTAAATTTTATTATAAATTTTAATGAAAATTTTAGGGTTTTTTTAGGAATCCAAAAAAGTTTAGGATATTTTTAAAAAAATTTAAATTTAAATATACCCAAATTTAAAAATGCTTTTTTTATTTTAAAACCAATAATTGTACCTCCAAAGAATTAAATGAAACACAACATTTTAAAATTGATTAGAGTTTTGATAATTTTTAAAAGTTTAAACGAAAAATTTATAAACTAATATGAACATATTGATAATTTAATATTATTTATAATGTTAACAATAATTTTGTAATTATACCTAAAGGGTAAAATAGTTATTTTTTAGAAAAAAACAAAATTTTTAATAAAAGTGGATATCAAGTAAAAATTTAACTTTTTGAAGCTTAAAGGTAAAAATTTGTCGTTTCACCAAACCTCGGTTGGGAATTAGTCATTTCACCTAAATATTAAATACGAGCAATATTATATATACAAATAAATTATACAATTTATATATATATAAATTGAGATGATAACATTTGATTATACGATTTTAAAGTAAAAGACGAAATAAACAATCATATTTCTTAATTACAAATTATTATCACAATTTATATAAATTAATTTTTACAATTTGTCTACATAAATAGATTTATTAGCTTCTTATATTCATCAAAGTAAAGATATACCTATAACTACTATAGATAGTTCTATCAGTTTTGTATATTCATCAAAGTATACAATATAATTATACGTATAATTTTATATACAAATAATCATATATTATTATATAATTAAGTATTATTTTATCTTTAATTTTTAATTATCAAATTAGGCCAAACGACTATTTCCCACCCAAGGTTTAGCGTTTTCTCAAAAGTTCCCCCTTTAACTATGGAAACACCAAACACCCACCCATGGCCGGTTAGATTTAACCAAACCCTAACGGCTGAAAATTTTATCTCCTTTTGCCCCCCTAAACTTTAAAAACTGAAATTTTCCCCCCGCCTAAGTTTTAAAAAATGACAGTTTCACCCTAGGGTTTGGTTTTCCCAGACGAAGCCGATGCCGTCGTCCTCGTCTGGGAAGACGGTCGTCTTCCCGACGAAGTCTTCGTCTCCTACGGCGTCTCCGGGCGCTGATCGGACCTTCAAATGGGAGGAAAGAGATCGTCGGAAGGAGAGGTTGCTTCCGGAGGGAGCGGCCGTCGGCAACGGAGCCGGAGAGGTCGTCGGAGATTTCAAAACCAAACCCTAGGGTGAAACTGCCATTTTTTAAAACTTAGGCGGGGGGAAAATTTCAGTTTTTAAAGTTTAGGGGGGCAAAATAGATTCTATTTTAGTTTATTTTTAATATTATAGCTAAAATGACGATTTTACCCCTACCACCGTTAGGGTTTGGTTAAATCTAACTGGTCATTGATGGGTGTTTGGTGTTTCCATAGTTAAAGGGGAGACTTTTGAGAAAACGCTAAACCTTGGGTGGGAAATAGTCGTTTGGCCTATCAAATTATATAAAAATACTTCGTTGTTAGTGTATAGAGTTGTAAACAAAATTTTTTTTTCATAATCCTACTCTTATTTATATTATGTATATATGATTTTGTAGATAGATTTTTATTTCAGTTGGATGCAATTCTTTATTTTTACTACTAAATTGTTTCTTTTTCCTTTTTTTTTTTTTTTTGAACTTTTGGATTGACTTCAAATTACTTAAATCTGTTGGCAACTTTCAACCCTGGCGGACTAACTATAGCAATTTAAGTCCTCCTTAGTTGGCTTGATTCGCCTCCTAATTTGAATAATCATAATAACAGTCAACCAAACGCCTACTCTCTCAGTTATTGGTCATTCACTGAAATCCCATTCTTACCAGACAATTCTTTTTTTTTTTTAAACTTTTTCTGTGTTAAAAGTTGAGCCTAGACATTTTTGCAATCTACTGTTGTCATAAATCATGATTATTTCAAATTTAAACGTATTTTAATCTCATATATATTCGTCATACTGAAAAAAATTCCATTTTTATTCAATTTTGGAGCAAACGAAGGCAGGGAATTGAAGGGAGGGAGGAAGCAACTTGACCTTAAGTTGAAGGGAATTGAATTGAATGGCAGCGGTTGGCCTGGTGGACAACACGTCAAAATCTGAAGGCAGGGTTTGGTTTTCGAGGTGAGATTAAAAGTTTGGTTAAATTCTTTAATTAATCAATCATACGTGTGGTTCTTTTCAACGTCAAAACCGTAACATTTCAACAATTAACACGTGACTTTTATTATTCCTTTTGCCACCATAAAAAGTGTGTAAGCTTCAAATCAGCCAAACTCTTTGACATAGTTAGACAACACGTGTACCTACCACCTGGAAACCTCCCTACATATCTAACCTTAAAAGCGATCATAATTACAGGATATGCCACTACCGTATTCCAGTCACATTACACCGTACAAGTTAATAACCATTTTGGCTTTACCCGGTCAGCCACATTACACCGTAAGCTCTATATATTCCTAGATTCGTGCCAAAAGCATTGAAGATTAGTGTTCTCTCTCTCTCTAAAGCTTCTTCACATTGTCGGTGTTGGTTATTTTGCAGCTCTCTCTCTCTTCAGCAACCTTGAAAGGCACTTGTTGGTTCAAGATGCAAGAGCACAAGTTTTTGTGGTGGTGAAGATTTTATGTTGTATTATGTAGTTGTTGTTAATGGTAATATCGTTGTGAGCCAAGTGTGTATGAGGAGAGGACCCTGGTGGGACTGTGGCCTTGTTATTAGAAGCAGGGGACGGTGGGGCAAATGCGGTTGATTTGAATTCGTCTTGTTTCTTATTTTTCTCAAATTAAATTATGCAGCAAGATCAACGCAAGAAGGTATTAATTAATTATCATTAATACATGGTTTAATTCAATTCGAATGTATTTCATTCTTTGTTTCTGATCGCATCGGACCTGATTCTCTCTCTGTATAAGCTTTCGGTTTATTTTGTTTTGTTTTTCTTATTGTTCTGATTCTTTTCAATTGGATGAATTACGCTTTTTTTTCAAATGATTCTAACCGCTGATATTTGTTGGAACTTGATAATCTCATCTTTTATAAAATAATTGATAATTCGACAAATACTCCGTGAGCTGGCTATCACATTAGTTTCTCGTTTATGGAGTTGAAGATGTAATGTGGTGCAAGTAAGCCCTCATTGATTTCAGCGGAATAAGCTGCATAAGGAATGTATTAATTTTATATATATTGTATTGTTTTGTTTTGTTTTCCCTTTTGTGATACTCCTCTGTTTTTCTTCCTTATTTGCATCTTTGAGCTTTTAATGTTTATATTCTTGCAAGATGTTATTCCTAAAATGACTTCTAGCCGGTTAACAATATTGATATTCATTACTTTTATTACCATGTATATCTTCTAATTTTAACTTAAAATGCCATAGTTACTATATCACGAATGAACTCATAGAGTATTCAATTAATGTAACATGGTAAGGAAGTTACGGATTCTTATATAGTAATTTTTTTTTCATGGTGTTAGTTTTACAAAAAAAAAAAAACCACCTAAGTTTAATTTGAGTCACAATAGTAACATCTGGTTGATATTGTTTTTTAATCCAGGAAAGTAATTGATACTGATGCTGTTGTTATACAGTGTTTGCACCTACCTTATTACAACTAAGTTTTTTTTTTTTTGTGATGAATCTAACCTTAAAAGACTATTTAGCTTTGTTCTATGTATGTATACGTGCTTACTAATCTGTTTGGTTGGTATGCTAACCTGACTTGTGTTTTTCTATTTCCAGAATTCTTCGGAGATGGAGTTTTTCTCTGAGTATGGTGACGCTAGTAGGTACAAAATTCAGGAAGTTATTGGGAAGGGAAGTTATGGTGTTGTTTGTTCAGCCATTGACACTCATACTGGTGAAAAAGTGGCAATTAAAAAAATACATAACATTTTTGAACACATTTCTGATGCTGCTCGTATTCTTCGGGAGATAAAGTTGCTCAGACTTTTACGTCATCCTGATATTGTGGAAATAAAGCATGTTATGCTGCCACCTTCTAGAAGGGATTTTCAAGATATTTATGTTGTTTTTGAGCTCATGGAATCGGATCTCCATCAAGTCATTAAAGCCAATGATGATTTGACACGAGAACACTATCAGTTTTTCCTTTACCAGCTCCTTCGTGCATTGAAGTATATTCATACAGGTATTTTCACCCTATAACACACGTTGTCACTCTATTAAGTAATCAACTTTTCTTGATCTTTGTTAACCTAAAGTGGGGGTGACTATTGCAATAATTGTAGATGCATAAATTGTAGTTCAAAAGGCATCGTCATGATATTATTGTTCCTGTCTAACTATTTTAGACTGAACAACCTGTTTTGATTGCCTTCTGTCTGAGAACTGCATTTGCTTTTATTTCTAAAAACTGTTTTTCTCTTTATAAGCTAGCCAGCTTCCTCAACTTGGATAATCTGTATTGTTGTCATTCTATGTTGCTCTTTTCTTTCTTCTATCTTCCCATTTTCCCCACTGTTTTTGGGGAGGGAGGTGGTACATATCTGATGTAATGTAGTTCTTTGCAGCAAATGTCTACCATCGAGATTTAAAACCAAAGAATATATTGGCCAATGCAAATTGTAAATTGAAAATCTGTGATTTTGGGTTAGCGAGAGTTGCATTTAATGACACGCCTACAACAATTTTCTGGACGGTATGCCTTTGATAGATGTTAGATTTGTTATGATATATTAATGCCTAACAAAACATTTGTGGTATAAAGGATCTTATCTTTTGGAATAGGAACTTACTTTGTAATTGTGGTACATTTACAGGATTATGTTGCTACAAGATGGTATAGGGCTCCTGAGCTCTGTGGATCTTTTTTTTCTAAGGTATGGCTTTGCTTCTGTTTTGAACTAAAGGACACTGTAAACTTGATGCATAATTGTCTGATGCTTTATAATCAAAAGTGTGTAACGGACTCAGTGTTGCATCCATGTGCTCTTAGTGGCCTATCCTAACTTCTAGGTGTACATACAATGTGTTGGGAGATGAATAACTTTTGGAATTATTTCAAGCTAGCTTTGGAAGAATTAGAACCCACAGTGGGGTTAATGACAGTTGTATGATGGCCCCTGGTTAGTATAATTGAAACTAATTGAGTGCATACCCTGATGTTACATTTAATTGAGTGATCTAGTATAGGTCTCTTTCAAGTTCATTGTCTGGTGCAATGGGAAAACCTGTAGTCAAAATTAATATTTCTATGATACATATGTTTGTGTGTGTGTATTTGTTGGCAATGTTGAATGCCTTCTTGCTCTGGTAGCTTTTGGAAATTTAATTCTTCTTCTTTTCTGACTTATATCCATTTTATTAAGAGTTGTAATGTATGACGAAATTTTAATGCAGTACACACCAGCTATTGATATATGGAGCATCGGTTGCATATTTGCAGAGGTGTTAACTGGGAAGCCCCTTTTCCCTGGAAAAAATGTTGTTCATCAATTGGATTTAATGACAGATCTTCTTGGCACACCCTCATTAGATACTATATCCCGGGTACTAAAATTATACTTTTGTTATCTTCACTTCATGCTGCTCAAATTTAAAATTTTTTCCATCCCTCTTCTGGCCCCATCCCATAAAAAATTGTTGTCTTATTCATTTTTATTACCAGGTTAGAAACGACAAGGCAAGGAGATACTTAACTAGCATGAGGAGAAAGCAGCCAGTGCAATTTGCACATAAATTTCCAAATGCAGATCCTTTAGCTCTGCGACTGTTGGAAAGGTTGCTTGCCTTTGATCCAAAAGACCGGCCAACTGCTGAAGAGGTTTGTTATTAGATTATAAGAATCTTTTACTAAGGTCTATTTGGTTTGGTACATTATAAATTTTTTTATTTGGTGCTCTTTTAGGCACTGGCAGATCCTTATTTCAAAGGACTGGCAAGAGTTGAGAGGGAGCCTTCTTGCCAGCCAATTTCAAAGATGGAGTTTGAGTTTGAGAGGCGCAGAGTCACAAAAGAAGATATCCGAGAGCTAATTTTCCGGGAGATATTAGAATACCATCCTCAGTTACTCAAGGACTGCATGAATGGAACTGAGAGGACAAACTTCCTTTACCCAAGGTTATACCTTTCTAAGTTATTGCTTTTAAGTTATGATCTTGTTGAGCTGAGTTTGCGATCTTTAGGTCTCTGAATTAGCCTGATGGTCCATTGTTTCTTCAGTGCTATTGATCAATTTAGAAAGCAGTTTGCTCATCTTGAGGAAAATGGTGGTAAGAGTTGGCCAGTAATTCCACCTGAAAGAAAGCATGTATCTCTTCCTAGGTATGTTATCTATTTGTTCATTTACTTTTGCTGTCTCTAATTGTTTTTGCTCATCAAATTGATTTTTGCCTTGCCTAGTAACTTGTGGACAAGATATCAAGGAGTTAGTTATGATGTTTACTATTATTTTTTGGAGTTCACATTTATTTTGTTACATAGGGCTTTTCATGATATGGCTAGTAGGCTTATACTAGATTTAATATTGTTTCTGTCTTGGGGTAAGATTTGAAGAATAGTTTTGATTACATGCGAATGTAATCTAGATCACCCATGAACCCTATTCATGGGTAAGAATTTGAGTAGGAGCATGAGTGTGGATGCAAATTGAAGAACATCAATATCAAAATACCTGGTGATGATGTTTTTTCTGTCTATACGCACATTATTAAAGGGAACTTTCTTTCTTGACTTTATTCTTTTAATTTTTTGTGTTTCTATGGGGTAGTTTGTTTCCTTGCTGGTGGCTATTTGCATATGGGGCTACATTCTTTCATCCTCGATATGTGTTTCTTGGTTTACTTATTATAGCCCGAAGATAAAGATAAACTTTTTTCTCTGATAATTGTAGGTCCACAATTGTACATAATCAAATTCCTGTAAATCCCATAGAGCAACCAAGCATTGCTTCCAGAGATCGGCAGGTGAGTGCAGAAGAAACATACAACAAGAATTCCTGGGAATCAGAAAGAATTCCTGTAAATATTTCTAGGACCTTGCCGGCACCGCAAAGATTTCCATCAGGTTCTCTCGCTTTCATATCATCGTACTTCTACTGTTGTATTTTTCATTCATTTGTTTGTAAGTTATCAAATTGGAACTCAACTCAGTGTTCTCTTCAGCCAAACCAGGGAAAATTGAGGGGCCAGTTGTACCATATGAGAATACAAGTGTGATGAAAGATGCTAATGATCGAACAACCTTTATTAGAGGTGCAGCCCTTTCCCAGGTGGTCCCTACTGCTCATTGTTACAGCAATTCTAGCACAGGAAAACAAGAAAAATCAACTGTGATGGATTCTAAGGGGGAATTGTCCTCGCAGGTAAAACAAGAATCTCAATGTGGCAAAGCAGCCAAACTTACAGCAGACATAGCAATCAACATTGACTCTAATCCATTTTTTATGACACGAGCTGGAGTGAATAAGGTGGGCTGTTGTAATGACCAAGTTTCCATCGACACAAATCTGTTGCAAGCAAAAGCTCAGTTTGGTGGAATTGGCACTGCAGCAACAGCCGCAGCCGGTGCCACTACTCATAGAAAGGTGGGAACGGTTCAGTATGGTATGTCAAGGATGTATTAGAGAAGGGATTAGAGACAGTGGTGTAATAGTTTGGCTGAGTGCGGGAATGTCTATTAGTGGGATGTTCGAAGTGTAAAACAAGTCCGAGGGCCAGGGCTGTCCTCTCCTTGACATCGCCAGCTTCCGCAGGTTGAGTTAGGTACTAGTTAAAATTTGGATTTGGGAAAGACTATACGTTAATGAAACCATAAATTCAATCCAGGAAATAAATATTACTCACAAAACTAAAATTCCTTTTTTTTTTTTTTAATTTTTAAATGAAGGGAAGGGAGGTCATTCGGGTTATATTTTATTTTCATGAAAAAATGAGAAAAAGCCTTGATATATTACACCCCAATTTATACGAAAATATTGCAAACAAATTTAAAAGAACAAAATTAGGTTGATTAATAATCATTGTTTACAAATTAGTTTGAGTTTTATCATTAATCACTTGATCATTGTTTATAAATGTATGTATTCAACAATAATTTCAAGTCTTTAAATAAAAGTTTGAGTAATACAAGAAGAGACCAAATTCCCAAGTACGCGGACATGAGTTCGTTTAAGAGGACTCGCCCTCAAGTTCAAGGGCTGTGACTCTCTGCATATTCACATTCCATTCCTTAATTTACATAACTAAATCAAAACTAAACAATTGGAAAGGTGACTATCATCCTCTCTACACATTTATTAATAATTTATTCTTTTGCTATAAAAATGATTTTTATACTTATGGTAGGGTGTATCATCGACATTAAGATACCCACCGCCTAGTTTTTGTCATGCATGATTACTATACCAATACTAGTCTTTAAAAAATATAGCATCATGGACGTTTTCAATTTCATCTTATCATCCAACATCGTAACACCACTTTGTAATAAAACCACCAAGTTGAAACACAATACTCTATAACCAGTCTTTCTGCCCTAATCATCTTCGATTCTCAGTAAGTTGATCTCCCTTGCTTACTGCAAAACGTCAATATTTATCAAGCTATTTGGATGCAATATTTGTGGATACTTTTCTACTTGAAAACAAAGAATATAATATAATAACACTGAAATCAGAAAAAAAAAATATGCATAGAGATCGTGTTGTGTGTGAGTTTTTTTTGGTGGATGGATTACATTATATCCAAGAAAAAACTGGGCAAAATAGAAATAAAACAAAATGTTGTGTGTAAATGCAACATAAGATTAGGTGGATCTGATCACTCGAGTCCCATATGCCCAACACACAGTATCTCTACCACAGTCTCAACGCCATTTGTTTCCTTCTTGGAAACACTACCACCACCTTCACCACCCACCTCCATCTCCGCCGCCGCCGCCATCACCACCACCACCTCCATCCCATATCCTACTAATCTATTTGTTTATTTCTTTGAGGGGCTCAATAGTAGTAGATGGGACCCATCATACAGCTGCCACGTGTCATTTATACTAATGCTAGTGATTAAGATCATAGGAAAGAGAGAGAGAGAGAATGCACATGGCTGGTGTTGGGTTCAAGAAAATCATGTGATCACATGTGCTCTCTCTCTTTCCCCTTTGTTTTTGTGGGCCCCCCTTTTCCTTTTATTTTTCTTTTCTCTATGTCTATTAACCTATCCACACCTGATCATCACACGCTCTTCCTCCTCCTCATTGCGCGTCACACTTATTCCCACCTTGCATGTGGGAGACTACTACACTTCCCTTTTCATCATGCCTCTACATGCCACATGCAAGCACTCATTGCCTCACAATCACCACGCGACGTAATAAGCGAGTGAAGTTTACACCCCAACTCAAAACCAAAAGCAGGCTGGGCAAAACCCAAACGGGGTGGACCCAATCTTCGTTGGCATTGACATTTCTAGAGCTCAACAATAATTTAACGCCCATTTCTTCTCATACTCGGTACTCTCTGTGGTCATAACTCTTAAGCATAACCCTACTTCTCATCCCAGCCCCCCTCTCTCTCTCAAAGCATCTTCATTTTCTCTGTTGTATTTTTATGGAGCAGGCGCTAAGTTCAACAATCTCCATACCCACATTTCGGAGGAGTGAAAGAAAGACAAAAGCAAAAACCCACATGAAATCTGAGACTTATTCTCGGTGTAGAAAGAGAGGTGAAATTAATACTAGTAGCAGTAGTTTTCAGCGGATGAAAAGAATAGACACGAAGGTTCATGACAAAGTGAGTGGTACTAGTGAAGAAGAAGAAGAAGAAGATGAAGGTGAGAAGGGTGAAGTGGAGAGAAAGATTGTCGCATTGCAAAGGATTGTACCGGGAGGAGAGTCACTAGGAGTTGATAAGTTGTTTGAAGAAACGGCTGAGTATATATTGGCTTTACAATGTCAGATTAAAGCCATGAAAGCTCTCGCAAGTTTTATTCAAGGCTTGGAGAAGGAGAAGAGGAAATTTGGGGGCTGATCGATAATGATTATGTAACTGGTTTATCATTATTTTGATGAGAAAACCAATTGTATCCGTTTTTAATATCTTCAATTTATTTTGCCAATATTGTTGGGAGCAGCAAAAACTAATCTTTCTTTTTCGTTTTTAAATTTGTTTAGTGCAGATGGATAGTTTTAAGAACGTTAATAGGAATTGGGTTGAAGTCATTGAAATATGACTGCAGGGGCTTTCGCACTTTTCCATCTTTCTTTTTCATGTTGATGGCGATTAAGAAGGGGAATTTGGGTGATTGCGTTTGGCTTCCTAAATATTAGAGAAAATGGACAAAAGACTGCTGAAGTAAAATAAGAAAACAACATTGAATGGGAAATTATTGTTGTCTTGTCCACATAAAGACGCAACAGCAACAAGTGGACATTGTCACAGGAGTTGAGGATTCAAATATCCAGTTTCCAAAAATGTCAACATTTCTGGCAAGTTGCTTTATACATTTTTATAAGGAGATTAAGCAGCATTAGATTTAGAAATTAGGTATAAAATATTAAGGATGATTTTTTAAATAAATTAATATTTAAAACCAAACGTCTATATGCAAATTTAATCTAATCTTTTTGGAAAATCTAAACCACGTGTTGACCGGATCACCCACCCTTTTATCATCAGAGATTCCCACTATAACTTTACGGAAATTGTTGGTTGAAAAATCCATTCTTCTGCTAGTTCGCCAATTACATGAGAAGACCAAACATTATTTAATCTCAAAACCCTAAAAAATAACACGACAACAAGTGGAAGTCAAACTTATCATCCATAATATTAAGTAGGGAGACTAGGAGAAGAGATATATTAAGCAGAAAATTGGTACTTTGTTGGATCTAAAAGGAGCATCATTACATAGAAAATGTTGTGGCATAAACTTGAGTAATTTTGGGGGATTTCAGTGGGAGAGAGGTGATCGTTTTTAAAGAAAATGAGGGAAATTGGAGAATTCATGGGTGAGAAAGGGAGGGAAATTTGTGGTAGGTGAAGGGAGAATGGAGTTTAGAGCTAAAAAATGGAGAGAGTGTTTTTCCGTAAAAAATAAAGGAAGGTTTTATTTTTAAGGTTTTAAGACAGGACGATATTTTTGCCTTTCCATGTAACGTTTTATACTATCGAAATTGACAGATGGGTGAGAAAATAACAATTTCAGTTTAAAGGGTAAAACATTGTACTTTCAGAAAAGTCCAGGGGGGACATGTTATTTAGCCTAGTTATTATTATTCCCTGTGTTCGGTTAGTTTTGTCATTAGAAACCCTAATACAGTATCTGACCCCTCCATAGGAAAAGGTCGAGCTTTTGTGTTTATCTTTCTGTTTGGTTGCCAAGAAAAGCTTGGAATGAAAAATAAAGACTTTTGATAAACAGTTTTACATTTTTGCAGGATCATCGTAAACAATGGCAGAGCGAGAGACTGTCCACAACGGCGTTGCATCAACTGAGACAGAGAATCAGACGGCGGAGAGTTTCTACGATCTGGATCAAGAAAACCAAATAGCTGAACTGACGAGAAAGACGGAAGTGCTTGAAGAAGAGAACCGAGAAATGAAGGAGAATATTAAGAACCTAACGATTGAAATTGAAGGATCTGAAGAGGATAAGAAAGTTTTCGAATCAATTGCTGCTCGAGCTTTTGAATTGGAAACTGAGGTTTCGAGACTCCAACATGACCTGATAACGGCGATGAGCGCAGGGGATGAAGCGATTGCTGAGGTGGCTGAGTTAAAGACGAATTTAAGAGAGAAAGTAGTGAAATTGGAGGGATTAGAGAAAGAAATTGATGGGTTAAAGAGTGAGAAAGCTGATAGTGAGAAGAAAGTGAGGGAGTTGGAAAGAAAAATTGGGACTTTGGAAGTGAGGGAATTGGAAGAGAAGAGCAAAAGGGTAAGAGTTGAAGAGGAATTGAGGGAGAAAATAGATGAAAAAGAGAGTGAAATTAGTGGGTTTAAGAAGAAAGTTAAGGATTTGGAGTCTGAATTGGATAAGTGGAAGGTTGAGAAGAAGTCAGTGGAGGGAAGTTTGAAGGAATCAGTAAGCAAATCTAAGGAAATGGAGGTCAAGATTTCTGAATTGGAGAAAGAGATAGAGAAGGCGAAGGCGGTGATTAGTGGACTCAAGGAGAAGACATTGGATGGTTTTAATGGGAATGTGAGGGATTTTAAACCCTCTGTTGATGATGGACGGAAGAGTTTAAACTTGCAATGGCCGATTGTGGCTGCGACTGCTTCTGTTCTTGCCGTTGCTGTGGTTGGTGTTTGCTATGCGAGGCGGAGGTGATTGGATACTTGGGTCACGAGTATGCTATAAACCTTTCAATTTTGATAAATAAAATTTATGCTTTTTTGGCTTGGCAATATTTTTGAGCTCGTTATGGAGGATGATTTACTTTGATGATTTTTGGCTGTTTTGATGCTTGATTACTAGTTGTCTCTTTTTTCATCAGAATACTAAATTATTCTATATTGTTTTCAAAAGAGTTATTATTATAACTTTTTGCTTAGCGTAGTCGTAGAGTTGGATTTCCTGCTGATTAATCTGTGTGTTTTGCCACATTGGTATGTGATTTCATTTGCTGTTGGATTTGTAATTGCAAAATGCGGACGTGAATTTTGTGATTGATTGTTCTAATTCAGGGGAATCACTGTATCACTGATTAATCACTGTGTTTTGCCCCTGATGCAAGAATTTATGTATGTGTGGTTTCTTTGTTTTGTGTATTTTTCATGAAGCTATATCATATTTTGAATTTTATCATAGTTTATGCATATTTTATCCAATGGTTTGGAGAAGTTTATCTTGCCACTAAACACAAACTGAATACATTTGCCAGTCCCGGCCCAATAAGAGAAGAACTAACTGCATGATACTGTTGTTTAATTTTCTACCTGTATGCACCAGATATTTTGATGGACTCACTTTTTATAAGGTCCATCCTGTGGCTCATGTCTGAGAGCTGTATGCGGGAAGTTGATCACCTAGGGAAGTAATATGTTTCATTGATTGACTACTTCACTTGCTCAAATTTGATACTTTCCAGAACCACAATATCTCTATCCTTTCAACTAGCTTTTAGATGTTCATCCTCTAATCAAAATAGATACAGTTCAATAGCTCTAAGTTGTTTCTGATACTAGTGGGGCAACTGTCCTCTGTTTTTTTTTGTCTTTTGGATTTTGCTTATTAACCACGCCATCTTTTCTTTAGTGTTCAGTATGTGTATCTATTCTGAAGGTTGACATGTTAATGGGTTTCATTGCATGATTAGTCAAATACTAGATTTGTGATTGTTATGTTTGCATATGTTTTGATATGGCCCAAATACGCTAGAGGGGTTTCAGCCTTGGATGTGCTGCTATTGCCATCCATGATGGTTCCTACTACCAGATAACTAGTGCAAACGCATTTCCTAAGGGCCATTTTGTGAATTGTGCAGGACAGCTAGGTACTGAACAAATTTATCTTTCATCATGTGGGGGTTTACGAATGTGTAATAAGCATTGTCTTAGTGAAGGTCTTGCATCTCTATTTTCTTAATGGACCCCGACTTGTTGATGGGTAGTGTCCTTTAGCTCATTTTCTGTTTTTGATTGTATTCAAAGGATGACTTTGTTCAGTTTTATTGGTTCTTGCATTTTATGGTGGCTTAGTTAGTTTCGCTTCTGTTGGAATTTGAATGTTATGATACCGTATTCAGTGTTTTAAAGATGAGTAATACTATGCATAACTATTTTGAGTACATATAATTGGATGTTACTTCATTCTTAATTTAAAATTACTCAATCATTTGATAACACACATTGCTTGTATATTTATTTGTGTATTCAAAATGGATATATATGGTTTTATTATTTTAAAGATGATATGTTGTCCAGTTTCATATCTTGGGCTGGAAATGTGAAAAAGATTGGGATGGAACCGATCATGTTCACTAACTTGAATTTGATTGGCATGTTACAGTCAAATTAATATGAACGAAATAAATTTTATTTTTCCCAACCGTCATTAGGCTCATCTTAACTTAGAAGATTAATCATTTAATCCGGTTATTAAATCAATTCTCCCCTTCAAATTCTTAAACAAAAATGTTATTTCTTTTCACTGGCTAAAAGCAGCATAACCATTAAAGTCCATGCAATTTTGAACACACCATACATTTAACACCGTTTAGACAATGATCACAATCACAAATGCAACAAGAAATCAATATATCACTAAAACTTTGTTCAAATCCCACCGCCCTAACTTCACACTTCAGGCTTTGCGCATCTTAATCTTAAAAAAAATTGTAACAACAATATCAATCTCCCATTTGTTCAAAAACACAATCTTGATCCGGTAGCCGCTGCAAGGATATCCCAATACAATCTGCCAGCAGTAGGTAAATTGCTGTTAATACTCTGAAATCTAGTAATAGCTAGCGCACATCTTCAGACTCCCCTATCAAATATCTGCTGTAAAATGCACCAAAAAAATTGAGGCCTAAAATTAGCTCTCAAGGATCTCAATGATTCTACCAATAGTCCTAATGATACTCTTCAACTACTTGCATATAAAGAACCATAAATTACCCACCTCTGGAACCCGCAAATTTTCATCTCCAGTTGCCGGATAGAAAAGACAATTATCATCCATAACTATGGTTAATCACCACAACTTACAGACTATCCTGCTTTATGTAAACCTTTCTCTATTTTTCATTCACAATGGACAAGTTCATTTTTCAATCCTTTTCAAGTGTTTCACCAAAATTCTGTGTTACTGCATCGCATAGGAAATATAACTAAAGATCACGCAGATTTTACCGTCGATATAAAACAAACTCAAGAGTCCAACCTCTGAGGAATAAATAGGAGTACATAATCCACACCACACTTCAAGGAACAAGCAAAATCAATTACTACCAAGATAATAAATCAACAATAGGAGTTCCTTTCACCTTCCATTTATCTGTCGGAGCGACGGAGAATATCAAGAAGTCCACAGCAGCTTCTCCAGGAAGTTGGTCGGAAGTTGCGCCGGGACAAAGATATAATAGGCTGTCAAAGACAGTATTCAATAGACAATAATTAAGATATAGCATTGGCTCATATATTAACGCTAACAATATGCAAAGAAAAGTTTAATTTTTTCATTCAATCTATGATGGTTTGATTCAAGTGAAGTTACAAACCGGATTTCCAGTGCTTCCAGGAATCTCAGGCTTATTAACCGATTCACAGGGATTGCTGGTGTCGACAACACTGTCTAAATCTGCCATTGTCTGGTTTGGTTCATCAACTTTTCCCCTGGATTCCGAATAAGCAGCGTTGGATGACTTCTCAGTATTCTGTTCCAAAACAGGCAATTTTGTTTCCTCAGTTTTCTTTGAGACGACATCACTTATAGCTGGAGGAACCTCACCATTCTCCTCAAAAGGGGGCAAAATTATTTCTCCAATTTTCTCTGACACAACCTCCGTTACAACTTGAGAAACCCCATTGCTCTCATTAGAAGAAGGCAAAGTTTCTTCTTTAATCGCCTTGGACAAGTCATTTGTTTCATCCGCAGAAACACCATTGCTCTCCTCCAAAGACTGCGAAATGTTGACTTCCGATTCCTTGGATTCTGATCCAGCAACATCATCAGGAGTCTCTGATATCTCAACCGCTACTTCAACATCCTCTGTCAACTCTTCTGCAAGGGAAACCTCTGTTTCAATTGGATCAACAACTGAGTCGATAACAGTTTTCTCCTCCTGTAATTCCACTGAATCCACAACCTGAGGACTAATCTCAACGGGTTCTGCCTCTCCATCACGGTCATCATTTACAGACTCAGAATTCCCATTAACAACAACTTCTCTCACAGATTCGGCTTCTGCTTTACCCTCTCCTGACTCTTCAACAACCACTTTCTTATCCTCCTCCTGTGACTTCAATTTCTGGATCTCCTCTAATTCCCCATTTGATGATTCTTCCATTTGGTTGTGCTTCGTAGAAACTAATGATGCAAAAGAAGAATAGTATCTCTCTTTTCTCCTCTTCAGCTCATATATTTGTTATAATGATTATCTAGTTCCTTCTCTTCGAGGTATTCCAGCTCACGAACCCCTGCTTAATTATGCCAGCTTATGAAAAATGGAGTTAAAAAAGAAAAAACTGTAAGTCATACAAAAAGACTTTGGGAGATCCCTTTACGAATGAACATATCCACTAAAAATTTATTGAACAAGGAAGTAGGTTGATTTAAGGGATGAAAAGCAGGTATAGAATGGGAGGTGGGAATTTCTATATTATATTTGTCTCACTTCTTGGCTCCATTAATTAAGAACTCATGACTTGAATGTTAGTATTTGACCGGTTGTTGAAAGACAAGTTTCACGAAGAAATCAAAGAAGACGAAGAATGATAGATATATCTTGTAAATATACAAACACATTCAAGGTTTCTCTTTCCATCCCTTTCAGCTTTATTATTAGGTTTATGAGGGTTGTCCACTCTGAAAATTAACCTGAAAGGTATTGGTTTCACATTTGGAGAGCTTGCCAAGTTTCAATTTCCAAGTTGCCGACTTCCACTATATATGCCGACCTTTGGGCCAAATTTTTTTTCAATAATTCTTCATGTATTAGGTATAAATGTTTCAAGTGTTATCATGTTATTGGTCCAAAACATGATCGGATATCAATGTTTGTATCTGTAACTGTACCATTTTTAGTCAGGGTAGTAATTAGATGAAAGCCTCAATTTAACTGGGTAGGGCTTCATTTCAGTCACCATAAATCCAAAGTTATAGTTCCACCAGCCACAACCCACAAGGCCAGACCTAACCCGCAGTTGGGTTCTAATTTAGACCAACTTAGAAAACATGAATCTAATTGCAGTTAAAGCATCAACCATCCATACAAGCCTGTAACAAGATATCAACCTGTCAAAGTTTAGTCGGCAAGTATGTTAAAATAGGATAATGATATTCCAGGTTCAACTGATCTTCTTCCCGATTAATGCAAATGGGTAGTTTTGCTGCAATTATTAATTGATGGAAACATTTCATACAGAATCGAGTATACTTCCCAGTTCCCACCTCTCTAGTTGCTTTTAGCTAGTTTGGCATACTAAAATTTTAAAAACAGAGAGATTTGATAATTATATTGTAAAACAATAAACTGACGCAGCCCAAAAAAACATTTTTAACATATTCACAGCACCATTTCAGAGGAACAAAATCTTTCCGAATTTCCATGATACTGTTTGCCCAGTTGTTAGCATCATCAAGTGCCCCACTTCTTCCGGATCCCCGCACTCGACTTAAAATTGGTTTATAGCTTCGTTTCTTAGCTCCACCATCCCTGTTGGAAAAAAGTAATTGTAGTGTTAAACATTGTCTAGCACCTATCTTTCATTAGAAGTTAAATCTGAAACACTTCCATGTTACTAAAGCATCTACACAAGGACTTTCGCAAAAATAGTGGTCAAGTGTCATTTTTATCCAAGCTTTTTGTATATGGTATGATGGTGCTTTACATGTTGTAGATCGAGATTTTGTTGAAGAATATTTTTTTGTCCGTCCAGCCATTACTTAGATAGTTTTTGCAAAGGATTATTATAAAAATGATATAAAATTATGGACACATATGATAACACAATCACATGATACATCATCTAGACATTAGACATCCAATTAGATACTCCATATGCCATACAAGAGGGATAGAAAGATGAATCCGAATGATAATCATCTTTAATTTCATCTTTACCAGGAAAACAGACAAACTTGGTTATTAAGACGTGATTTCTATTATTAGACCCAACTTATACTTGTACTGAATGCCAATTAAGAACATAGAGAAGTGGAAAGTATTGAAATAAAAACACATTTACAATGACCAATATTCTTTGTCCTACTTTAAGAAAAGCAAGACCATATCCTACCTTATGAAGAGGCCTCCCAAAATTTTCATAGGCCTCTTCCCTACAACCATTGCCGGCTCATGCCTCTTATCATCTACCACTTAATCTAAAGGAAATTGAAAATAAAAGAATAATTCATATTCTCAAGTTCTGAGCTACAATACCTACATACATAAGCAACTTTGTGTTCTTAAGGATATTTCGTTAAACAACGACATTGGCAATGGGGCCTAGGAATTGAATTGTTTGACCCATTTCCTGTGTTTGTCTTTTTAAAAGTAGATAACATCATTAATAATACTTTAATAGCAAATGCTGCATTGCCCTCCTACATGGGATGCCCAGAAAGCTCCCTTGTTATCATTATCAATATGCCCATAGCACCACTTCAGAGGGTATACAATTTCTCTTCATTGCCATGAAACGGCACTCCCCATGTTAAGCGTCAACAATTCTTCCTTCATTGCTCCAGCTCCACATTTCACTTGCACGTTGTAGCATTGTTTATCAGCTCTGCTGTTATCTCGGGAAATAACAAGTCGACTATTCTCTGGGGATTGAAAATTGGGCCAAGGGGAGTGTAAGGAATGCAAATACTAGGATAATTAAGAAGACCTTATGCATGGTGGTACTGGTAGCCATGGGGATGGTGATGATGAATCGTTTAGGCTGAAGATTAAGCCTCAGGTTTGAATTGTACTTGTTAACTTGCTTTTGGCCTTTCCACATCATACAAATTCCAAGAGTCTAAGAATATGAGGCACAAAGATTTCTCAGTAACAATCTAGCTAATCTTGCATTAATTTGATTGGTTTAGTTCTTATAAGGACTACCCCTGATTCCATAACCCAAAAAAAATCCCCAATTATTTTCTTTTAGATAGCATCAAGCAGAGATAGACATTAAAAAGAATTTAAAGTTTACCAACAGAAGCCACACCGGATTTATGAAGGCAAAAGTGAAACAAAGAACTTAAAAAAAATAAAAAACATTAAATTCAACAGCTTCTACAATGAAAATACCAATTTCGCAATAGCCTAATTTCAAGTTCTTCAATATTCACCAACTAATGAAACAGAATCACAACATGAATACCGTTTTATAAATTTAAACAAAATCTAACAGAAGGCTAGACAACTATTCTTGCTATTCTGTTAGTCCAACCTGCAGTAAATGATTCAAAGAATCCTCTCCCTCGAGCTTCAATCAGCCACCATGAAGTATTATGCTACCACCTGTTTCTTAGCCTTTCTTTCCTTCACCTTCATTTCTGCATTTTCAACTTCTCAAGTCCGCTCTTCTTCTCCTTTTTTCCACTAAAATCTTCCCAGTCTTTCTTTAAAGACAACCCTTCTTCCTTTTTCTTCTTTTGCTTGACATCAGCCATCTTTTTCATCTTCTTAATATCATCATCTTTTTTCACCTTAGCTACCTTCTTCGGTAGTTTCTCAGCTTTCCCTTTATCCCCCTTCTTCCTCTTCTTACTCAAAATTTCAGCACTAACCATTTCACCAGCTTCTCCATCATCACTTTCGCCAAAATCTCCCTCACCATCAACACTTTCTCCTACATCTCCTATACCATCATCACTTCCCAATTCATCCTCATCAAATACCTCCTCAATATTACTATCCATATACCTGATCTCATGAATTCTCCCTTTCTTCTTCGACTTCTTTTTATTACCATCATCATCAACAGCCTTGACATTCTCTTTCTCAACCTTCTCATCAACAACTTTCTCTTCTCTATCCTTTATTCCCTCAATCTTCAACCTCATATCTGGAACCGCCTGATAAGCTGGCAAAGCCAAGCTCTCCAACATTTTCAAATGAAACGACCTAACATTCCCCCACTTCCTAGGAACAATCTCGGCAATTCCGTTAATTGCAGCCATCACATTCTCCACAATCTCCTTCGTGCCCATTGAAACCTTCCCCACCTTCAAAACACTACAAGTCCCCGTTCTCAAATACAACAAAGCCGACTCGCAAACCTTCTCAATCTGCTCCTTCCAATTATTATGCTTCAAATCCATCGGGACCGGAATCTTCTTCTTCTTGAAAAAATGCTTCCCCAACAACTTAGGCAAGAGTGGAACTACTCTTTTATCAGCAAAAAACATATCATAGGAATCACAGAGCTTCCTC